>NC_079148.1:124313796-127155714 GCF_945859685.1 Eupeodes corollae
TATTATCCTTGAACGTCCTGGATTATCGCTCACGGATAGAAAAATAAAAATTAAAAAAAAAAGAAAAAGAAAAATAGATCCGACTTTAGTTCGCCATCAACCAACAAGCAAACACTATAAACCCAGCGATGGTAATTACAGTGCTTAAAAGTTCGTCCTTTGGAATTCGTTAGTGTACTCTTATACTGCATCTTTACAGATATGGCTTCCCTTACCATACCAACCAACCTTCGTATAGGTACGAATATAAGTATATACCTTATACCAGGGTTAATGTGCACACTTAAAAATAAACCGTTATAAGTTGTGTGCAATTTATGCCGATGCGGAAAATTCCAGGTAAAGGTAGATGTATCAAGATCCAAATAGTATTTCCAAACCTATGAAGAAAAAAAAAAGATAAGCTTAAACTCAAGTACACCGTAATGGCTTCTTAAGTGGCGGTGATGGGCTAAATAAGCCCCGCTTACCTCTCATACATCGCGAGAAACTCTAAATTTGAAAGCCAGGATCCAGGAAGGATGTGATGTGCACAGATTGAAGGGTCAAAATACATCTTTATATACCGAGCTATCCCACCAAAAAACATTACCTACAAATATACCCACCAACCCAAAAGCCGCCTCGAAGCCTGATAATCGATTACACCACAAACCACCATCAACGGTGATTTAGGACGAGCGACGACACAGTCGTTGGTAAACATCAACACAGGTTGCTGTTGGTGGTTATTCCATGCGGGAGAGCTTCTAATGGCTCCTCAGTGAATCCAGAAAGGTATAGTAGGTAATCGCCGGCGATAAGAATTTAAATTTTAACCCACGAATTATTGCTCGATATTCACGCGCCTTCATCACTCTTACAAAAACACCCAAGGTTCTCTGAGGCTTCGACAGATGGATGGGATAGGTAAAGGTACGCTGCGAGTATTTCCGCAGGTCGGATAAGACTGAAGCCCGCAAACATTAACGGTGGTGGTCTAAGATGGTTGGTGAAAGACTCCAAATAGAAGTGAAATGGTGATAATAAAAGCAATCTAAGAAGTTTTCCCCTGCAAAACTTTTCCAACTTTTCGGGTAACTACGGAAAAATATCCCAGCCATGCCGTAGTCATCCCTGCTGGTGCGCCTTCACTGATATACTTACCACACACCACCACCATCGCTGCCGCTGGCACTGGCTTCTGGCTTTTTGGGAATTTCGAAATTTTATTCAGCAATTTCGATTTCGGTCAATGATAATCGTTAAAATATGCATCTAGTTGATGATATTTTAATTAAGTTTTAATTTGAAATTATTCTGTGACTTTTCCTCATTTCACATCAGCTGACTGGCGAGTGCTGGCGCTGAGCAGCGCGGCGTGTTAGCGTCTTCTATGGCCAGCAATTGCAAATGGCAAAAAGAGTAGCAGCACTACTCACAAGTTTGTTTTTCTTGGCACTGTGGAACGATAAAGGGTTTCGTTCCTTGCGACCCCAGGACCCAACCAACAAAATTATAAAACCAGTGGATTTATATAAACGAGTCGAGCAATCAGTGCGGTTTCCCTGAAGGTGTCGATGGTTGGAAGATTCAAAAGTGGATTAAAATAACCTTAAGATTACGGAACAAACAAAAAACAGAAATGATGGCTAATGGGGTTAGGAAGGGGGTTGGGGCAACGTAGTGCGAGTGCCGCACTGCCATGGGGAAAGAGTATTAATTCGGAGGATATTTTGAAAAGTTGTGGTTTTCTTAATTTTGGTTTCGGCATCGACTTTAATTGCTGAGTTAGCACTTTCACTTTCAAATTTGTTTTTGCTGCCTCTCATTTTGAAACAACCAACAAACGAACGAAAGTCATCATCATCGAAGAAACAACAACAAAAAATCACAAAGGTGAGGGTTTAAGAGGTTGGTGTTGTTTTTTTCTTTACGTATATTTTAGATTGGCAAAAAGCACTTGTAGGAGTTTAATGTGATTTTGGTTGTGTGCGGGTTTTTGAAACCTGTAGCCATATAATTAAATCATGATTTGTGAGTTTTTCAAAAGTTAAGTAGTTAATTTGTTTAAGTTGGAAAATCCTTAAATTTTATTTGGGGTGAAATTTGAATTTTATTTTTTTTTGTTCAAAAGAAACTTAAATACCTACCTACGCCCGATAAAATAATGTGCTTTTTCATTTTCTATTGAATGAGGAGAGGAGGAATTTTGTATTCAAAAAAAATGTACAATCTCTAAGATATGTCATCTTATTTATACAAAATGTTTTTAAAATCAAAAAGGATGTGGAAATAGGTAAGGAATATATAAAAACTAGGTTGGAGTTTGCAAAATTGAACGTTACAAAGTTTTAAGATGCTGTTATGTACATAAATCTAAAGAATCCGAGGTTTTAGCATACTACAGATATGGGTTTTTGGGAAAAATAAGCCTGATTTTTGAAAAAAAATAAGGTGCCTTATTTTTAAGCTATTCTAGTATCATGACAGTTACATTTTTATTTAACTATTATTTAACTACTTCGAAATATTTTTAAATGATATCGGTTAAAAACGACATTTCTGAAATGCAACTAAATCTGAATTACGAACATTTTTTTTGAGGTGTTTGCTTAAAAGCTTAAATTAAGCTTATTTATAAAATTTTTAATTGACTATTTTAATGAACTAAGTTGCAATACAGATTTGTGAGATATTCGCAAACGATAAACTAAAATTTTAATTATTAAGTGACCTTTTTGCCTGCAGATAAGTTTTTATAAAAGAAAGAGACAGAGATTATTGGGTCGTCATTTCTGGATAATATAATAAAAAACAGCATTAAAATTCCAATTAATTTAATCAGTTGACTTTTGAAACATAAAACAACTTTTTTTATTTTAATGATTTCCTTTTATACTTGATGTTCTACAAAAATTCACAAATTACCCTGCCCTACGTTCTAAAGGTTTCCCAATCCAAAAAATTGTGAAAAATGAATTTTATGTTGTTGAAAATTCTTCCCTGGAGTGCTTAAGAGTTTATATATTTCAAATCACACCTTTTGTTAAGATAAACTAACTCACAGAACTTGGGGTGTCTTTTCGAAAAATAGTTATAACACAGCTCATCCAAAAAAGAGCCAATTTTGAAAAACCAAAAGATAAATATCTTTTAACCATATCTTTTTTTATTGTGCAGAAGATGAAAACACCTTGATGGTTATAAAACTTCTGAAACAACTATCTACATCACTATACCATTTATTTGATGATATTTCGAACAAAACCCACTTTAGCACCCCACCCCTTTATGGCAGGACTCTTTAAAACTTTATAGTTTCCTCTCTTCAAATAATGATATGATTTTATCTGCTTTGGTTTTTCTCTGTCTGTCATGTTGTCATTCATGGTTTATTCATTCAAAAATTCAAAAATCACAAAACAAGACACTTTATAATAATTCGATTTAAAGCAATCAAATCCTGGAGCTATTTAGAAATGTGTGTCAGATTTTGCCCTATTGTGTTTTTGGACTGGTGCGGTGGTGCTAGTGGGTTGGCACTATGGCTACTGCGTGATAGTGTCCATATTTATTCAACAACCATACCCATACCCATTGATTCTCATCCATCTAACTATATATAACTCCAACCCAACAGACCATTCATGCGTCTCCCTTATTTCCTTTTAACACAAATTTGAATCACAAAACAGGGATCTCCTAGTGATTAAGGACTTTAATATCAAAACTATGCACTATTTTGGTGTACAAAGGACAAATTATATTTTACACCGAGCTATTTAAATTTTGCCCCAAAAACAAAATCACTTCGAAGGACAAAAACAACCCCTTCCCCTGTGAAATTTTGTTTTCGTCCTATAAAAAAAACAACAACAACAACAGCAGCAACACACTAACAACGACCGTAGATTTCCATTCAAATTGAATGGGGCCATTCCCGTATCTGTTATGGTGAATCTCAACGCAACCATAGATTGTTTCCTCCTTCATAGTGAAAGAGTGTTATCCTGAATCAGGAGTAGTGACGACGACAACGACGACGACTACGACTACGACGACGACTACGATATTGTTGTCGTTTGCTGATAGCGTTGTTTTGGTGGTGTTGCCGGTTGCCAGTCGGTTGGTCTGGTCGGTAGGTTGGTTGGTTGGTCGGTCTCAGTCTAGGTCTCGGTCTCGGTCCACCAAAACCCATACAACTGGCTCATTCTCATTCCCCAAACCCTTTTCAATATACAATTTCATTTTATCTATCTTCTACTCTTTCGGGTTGGAAAAAGCTACTATCAATATATCCAACGGGATAATTTGATCCTTTCTGCCATTGAGCCACAGCGATATATCGTCCTCGTCGTTCGTCGTTGTTGTTGCTGTTGTTATTTTCAAATGATGGCTATAAGTGGGGTGGGAGGAATGGCAAGAGATTAAGGATGAGAATTCTATACAACAAAACGGACCACCACAAGGGGCCTCCGGGGCTCTGCCTATTGTTTTCCCTCATCAGAAAGTGATTTTTCTAACATTCGATCAGTTAAGAAGAACGGACTTTGTTGATTGGTCGTCCTTTTTCTCCTTAATAGTGTATTTGTTGTTGTTTTTCTGTATATTTTGTGTTGCTTTTTTTTTTGTTATAAATTCAATGAATAGGGGATTCTGATGCTATTCTATATAATATAAGATTAGCTTGCACCTTGTAAAATTTAATTGCGCATCCTTTTATTTTTTTTATCACACATTTATTTATTTAGAAATTCATCGTCCTTAGACTAAACTTGAACTTTGATACAAAAAAATTATATGACAACTCAACTAATACCTATATACGGATAAAGATTGAAGAATTTATGTCTTTATTATTATTATTAAGGAAAAGGTATGACTATGCTATATAAAATAACTCCCTACTTTTGGAATAAGGAAACATTTAAAAGGAATTTTTCATTGTTATCATAAAATAGGATTTATATGATTAATAAATAGTTCTACTCATATAATCTACATATATAAAACTTATATCAAGCTAAAAAGGAAATCTTTGTTACTGTTTGGATCCGAAACTTTTTATCCAAGTGTCATGCAGTTTTTTTTTAAATGAAAGAGGATATCACTGAGCAGGTTTTAGGCTAAAATAAATCCAAATATCACTGCCTTACTGATCTCACGTTTCGATATTAAATATGAATACCAAGTGCAATTTCCATCGTGCATTCAAATAGCCTAAGGAACCACCAGGTCTCTGCTGTTCAGGAGGAATGATGTCAGACTTTGATATCGAGTCTTCTACACGGATTGAAGACAGTGGCTTGGCAGACAATTTTTTCAGGAGAGGGATTATTTTTCAGAAACAACGTACTTTCAATTTTCGTTCAAGAAAATGGACAAAAACTAACCGATGGACAGTGACTTGCATACAACACTAAATAATCAACAATGTGATGCAAAACAGTGGTAAAATGTTCTTTCTTGAAGCACCTGTTGAGACTGGAAAATCGTTCTTGATCAATCTTTTGCTAGCTAAATTTAGAATGTAAGAAAAATTTCAATTTGCGCAATAGCATCATCTGGGATTGCTGCAACATCACTACAGAATGGAAAAATCGCTCACGCAACTTTCAAATGGCCTTTAGTAACTCGAAACAAAGCTCACTTGCTGAAGTGCTTTAAGAAACGACGTTTATTGTGTGGGACCAATCGACAATGGTAAATTAAGATGGGCCTGAGAGATTTTAGAGCTGAAGAACGTCCGATGGGAGGTGTTGTGATAGTGTTCGCTGGTTATTTTGGGCAAACATTGCCAGTTGTGCCAAGAGGTACAAAAAGCAATAAAAAAAAAAAAGGACTGTTGGATTGTTATATACAAACAATATTTTTGTGAAATAAAATAAGTTTGAAGCCAATATTTTTAATTTTAGAAAAGCTATTTGAGTCGAAAATCAATTTTTACCAACTTTTGTTAAATTTTTTTAGGTTTTTAATTTTTTGTACAAAAACTGTCAAAAATTTACTGAATGTTAACAACAATATTTTTTGAAAGATAAAAGTAGTTTAAGGCCAATATCTACCATTTTTGAAAACATATTTGAGTCGAAAATCAATTTTTATCAACTTTTATACATTTTTTTTAGGTTTTTATTTTTTGTAAAAACAACTGTCAATTCGATTTTTTTCAAAATTTTACTGAATGTTGACAACAATATTTTTTGAAAGATAAAAGTAAATTAAAGTCAATGTCTTAAAGTCTTGAAAAGTTATTTGAGTCGAAAATCAATTTTTACCAACTTTTGTAATTTTTTGTTTCGGTTTTTATTTTTTTGTAAAAAAACTGTCAATTCGTTTTTTTTTTCAAAATTTTACTGAATGTTGACAACAATATTTTTTGAAAGATAAAAGTAAATTAAAGCCAATATCTCAAAGATTTAAAAGATATTTGAGTCGATATTCAATTTTTACCAACTTTTGTTATTTTTTTTCGGTTTTTAATTTTTTGTAAAAAAACTATAAATTCGATTTTTTTTCAAAATCTTACTGCACGTTGAAAACAATAGTTTTTGAAAGATAAAAGTGAATTTCAGCCAATATCTCAAAGGTTTGAAAAGATATTTGTGTCGAAAATGAATTTTTAACAACTTTTATTATTTTTTTTTTAGGTATTTATTTTTTGTAAAAAAATAACTGTCAATTCGATTTTTTTCAAAATTTTATCGAATGTTGAAAACAATATTTGTTATAAGATTAAATAAGCTTTAAGCCAAAATTTCAAGTTTTAGAAAAGATATTTGAATCGATATTCAATTTTTACGAACTTTGAGTAATGTTTTTTTTAGATTTTTATTTTTTATAAAAAAAACTGTCAATTAGATTTTTCTTAAAATTTTATCAGATGTAAAAAACATTCTTCTTCGTTGCACAAAATTGTTTTAGAGATGAAATCATATTTCAGTCGTAAAATTTTGGAGGTGACAAATTTTTTTTTTCAGTTTTATTGATTTATAAAAAAAACCGTTATATTGATTTTATTCAAAAAATATATTTTTTTTATATAACGTTACAATATATTATATAAAATTTAATTCTAGTCTCTATCGTTTTTGGTTCGTAAGATATTTAGGGTTTACCAAAATGTTCACCTTTTTTTTTCAAACTGCTATGGTAAAAAAACCACCCACGCAATTTTCTCGAGAGCCCTTTCTGCATCTTTCTGCCTTATTATCTGTATAACAAAATTTATTTGAAATCGATATCTCTTCTGGTCCTTGAGCTATGGAGAACGAAAAAAACGTCGCGAACGTACGGACGTAGGAACGTACGTACACACGCGCACACATACATCTTTCTAAAAATCTTTTATTTCGACTCTAAGGACCTTGAAACGTCGAGAAATATCAAAATTTTCAATTTGACAAATCGGACCCATTACAATAACTTTCTATAGGAAGTTAATAAAATACGAATTATAAAAATTTAAATATGAAATAAATATATGAGTATTATTAATTATTATGTTCCTGTAAAATAAAACACGATAAGTTTAGAGTTTTTACTAATTACACATAAGGAATACTTACTGCCCAGACCTTAGGGTTCCTTCTACAACTTACTTACAAACATTTTTTACCAACCTATACTAGAAATCGTTCAGAGTCTGAGCAAGAAAAATAAGTAGCTTAAATCTTCAGTGTCGCTGTCACTTCCATGTTATTCATTCGTATCCTTGACGTGCAATATTAACATCCATTCCACGCTCTTGCTCTCTTTTTTGTTCATCAAAAGCATATATACAAACTCATTTCATGTCTTTTAATTTACGGGACTTACTCATTCTAAAGGATACTGAATGTCGACAAAAAAAATAAATTAGAATATGTGCATAAAGAACACGTTAGGGTAACCCAAAATAGAAAAAAAAACACATTTTGAAACTCCAAACAAATTTAAATTCTGGGTATTTAAAAATATATAGAGATATTAGTAATTATCCAATAACTTTAGAGGTTCGAGCCAATGTTTCAAAAGCTGATTTGCTTGAAACAGTATAGAAAAACGTTAAAAATACTGTACATATTTTTTAAAGAGTTCAAAAATGAAGTAATCAAAAACATGTTAGTTTTAACTTTTTAGAAAATGAATTTTCCATTTATATATTTTTCATATCAGGATCTTCGAATATAGCAAACACCCTAATGTACATATAGATACTTCAATTATTTTGTTCTATCCCTTGAACAAGAATTTCACGGGTGAGAAGAAAAATAGGAACAGAGAGTTCCCCCCAAAAAAAAAAATTATTCCATGGAGTGCAATTAAAAATTGACAACCGTTGATAATTTATTGGTATCCTTTTTTCACTTTTTAGCCTCTTTTCATACAAACCAATCGGCAGAGGAGGATTCTTTTTGAAAAGAAACTCCTTCCTGTCTCCAGCAAATGCTGCATTTTAAAATTAATGGGAATTTAACGTTTTGAATTTCCACCATTTTATACACCCCCATACACACACCTCCTACCACTCAATTTATATGTTCCACTCTTCCTGTGTGTTTTTTTTTTATTTTAAGAGAGAAAAATTAACTTTCACTTTATCTATAGAAGATATATACCCGAATCCTTCGAATGTGCGTGTTGATATTTCTAGGAGAAGTAAAAATCGTAAAGGTATATAAATAAATCGCTTGAAGAGGATTTATATAAAATAAAAACATGCACCAGAGATATTTAAAATATTTTTTTATTTAAAAACCGTGAAGCTTGAATTAAATTCCCACCATCGCATCATCAGCCTGATCATGGACTATATTTAAATACTTACGTTTAAAAATTCGACATCTGGCAAATATAAGCGCAGATACGATTACAAAAATAACAACAGCAACAAAAGCAACAGGTAGGTAAAGGTAGATAAAAATAAAATAAAATCCGACATTAATTAAAATTCATCTATTTTGAGACGAAATATTTTTCCAAAACCTTATTACTCGTAGCCAAGCGAGGTATCCAATTTGTGGGCATTAATATGTTTTCATTTTCAACTGAATGACGACGAAAACAAGGACAGACGACGGACGATGGCGGTGATGTCCTGCAAAAATTAAAATCAATTAATTTTAATTGAAGCCAGAGAAATTGTATGGACACAAAAAAACAAAAAATAAAATGTTTGTCATTTAAAAATGACCCCCGTTATAATACTTGATTAATGTTGTTTTTTGTATTTATTTCTGTTTTTGCAAACAGTATATATATTTTGCCAACAAAGAACTAATTATTATTTTTTTGAATTCATAGTTGACTGAATATGGATGCACTTACTTTTTTAAATTCAGTTTATAGTTTTGGCCAAATAAATTTTTTAAATTTTAATTTATTTATCACAAATACGCAACACGTCACGTCTTATAAATGAATTATGGGCAAATGTATACTCTTCAAATTTATTAGAGAGAGGTTCTATAGAATTGTGATTCTTTAAAATAAAAGTCAATGAATGTAATGTTTGAAAAAATCAGCTTTAATTTGATCGTTTTCTTTCATAAATTAATTTCTTTGCGAAGCCATTTACTCGTGTAAGTTTAGCCGAAATCTTACTTAAGGTAGCGCTACAGTCCGGGCGGACCTGGGCCTCAACCAACATGCGTTTCCAGCCAACTCGGTCCCTATAAGCTAGCTGTCTCCAGTTTCGCACGCCAAGTTGATTTAGGTCTTCATCCACCTGCGTGCGCCACCGGAGTCGCGGTCTTCCTCTACTAGGCCCTCCCTCGGGATTAAATTCGAAGTCCTTCAGGGCTGGAGCGTTGATGTCCATTCGCTCTATATGGCCTCAGGCCTAGCCATTTAACTTTGATATTGTTAACTAGGTCAGTGTCGCTGTACAGCCCGTACAGTTCATCGTTATATCTTTTCCTGCATTCTCCATCTATGCATAACGGGATCAAAAATCACCCGAAGAATTTTTCTCTCGAAGCATCCTAAGCCGCTCTCATCTTTCTCTGACAGCGAAATCGTAATAAAATTTACTAGAAGAACAAGAAGTCGAAACGAGATTAGACTGATTTATGAAAGACTCGACATAAGAAATAAATGTTTCAAATATTGAAATTTATATTGACTCTCGAACAATAAAAAGTTGCATTTTTTGTATAAAAAACACTGTTCATTTTATTGATTGATGAAAACGATGTTAAATTAATGGCCACGGTCTTAGATACAAACAAATTACAATAATTAAAAATAAGAGGCTGGGATGCGACCAACACTGATAACTTCCCATCCCGTCTGTCAATTTGTCTTGCTTAGAAGTTTTTCTATATATATTCGTATCAATTTTTTCCAAATTTGCGTACTATTTTTTGTAGATTTTATTTTTTATGAAAAAACGGACTATTGGATTTTTATATAAAAATTACTGAATATCGAAAACAATATTTTCTGTGAAATAAAATAAGTTTGAGGCCAATATTTCAAATTTTGGAAAAGATATTTGAGTCTAAAATCAATTTTTACCAAGTTTTAGCATTGTTTTTTTTAGAGTTTTATTTTTTATAAAAAAACTGTCAGCTCGATTGTTTCAAAATTTTACAGAATGTTAACAACTGAACTCTTGAAAGATAAAAGTATTTTTAAGCCAATATCTACAATTTTTGAAAAGATATTTGAGTCGATATTTAATTTTTACCAACTTTGAATAATTTTTTTTAGATTTTTATTTTTTATGAAAAAAACTGTCAATTCGATTTTTTCAAAATTTTATCAGATGTCAAAAACATTATTCTTCGTGGCACAAAATTGTTTTGAAGATGAAATCATATTTTAGTCGTACAATTTTGGAGGTGACAAATTTTTTTTTCAGTTTTTTTGATTTATAAAAAACGGTTACCTAAATGTATTTTTTTAAAAAAATATAGTCCTTTGATATCACGTTACAATATATTATATAAAATTTAATTCAAGTCTCTAGAGTTTTTGATTCGTAAGATTTAGGGTTAACCAAAATTGTCACCTTTTTTTCAAACTGCTATGATAAAAAAACCACCCACGCAATTTTCTAGAGAGCCATTTCTGCAACTTTCTGCCTTATTATCTGTACAACAAAATTTATTTGAAATCGATATATCTTCTGGTTCTTGAGCTATGGAAGACGAAAAAAACCTTTCGAACGTACGGACGTACGAACGTTCGTACACACGCACGCACAGACATCTTTCTAATTTTCGTCGAGAAATGTCAAAATTTTCAAAATGACAAATCGGACCCATTACAATAACTTCCTATGGGAAGTTAAAAATGTATTGGAAGCTTGAAATAAAGGTCTAAGAAATTGAGATATGCTCTCATGTCGTTGGAAAGCTTAACAGTAGTACATCATTATTTTGTATAGACAAAATGTCACTTTCTATGGTCTCTATAGACTTTAAAATAAATAAACTATTGCATCATTGCATCATCAAAAATAGGAAACAATACCATGTTAGCCGAATAATTCGCTTAAACGATATTCTCCTTTTTTCATTTTCATAGTTGTCCATTCTTAATAAATATGAGTCATAGACAAAATATTTAAAAAAAAATTCTAATATTTATCAATATACAAAATTCTACTTTGTTTATTCAGCCTAAAGCCTTAGACGCTCAATATTATTGTACAATATTTGATATTGCATAATATTACTTAGCGTCTAGGAATAATATTACAAGGTTGTGCAATGTTATTAAAGAAAAACAAAAACCTTATTAAAGTACTCGTATATTGTACAATATAAAACATTTTATCTTTTGTCTGTATTGTAATTCACTTATTCCCTTACTGTTTAGGTCATACAAAATACACGTAAGCTGGTAACTCCATAGCACCTAATCATCTATGTATATTTTACGCATTTCCTTTTAATAACAGATTTTTCATTTGTCCGATTTGACGAATTAAAAATTTTAACATTTCTCGAAGTTTCAAAATCAATAGCGAAATAAAAGATTTTTAGAAAGATGTCTGTGCGTGCGTGTGTATGTACTTTCGCGAAGTTTTTTTCATCGTTCACAGCTCAAGAACAAGTAGAAATACCGATTTCAAATAAATTTTTTATATGACGTAATTTTCTATTGTAACGTAATACCAAAACAATAAGTTTTTGGAAAAAATTCCAATTACATAACTGATTTTTAATAAATTCAAAAAAAATTGCAATGCAAACATTTGCCACCTTGGAAATTATACGAACAAAAATAATTTTATCTCCAAAACAATTTTGTACAACGAAAAATAACATTTTTAACATCTATTAAAATTTTGAGAAAAATCAAATGGACAGTTTTCTTACTAAAAATAAAAACTTAAAAATAAAATTAACAAAAGTTGGATTTTCGACTCAAATATCTTTTCAAAAGTTTGAAATTATGGCTTCCAACTAATTTTAACTTATAAGAAATAATTTTTTCAACATTTTGAGAAAAATCAAATTGACAGTTTTTTTACAAAAATTAAAAACCTACAAAAAAATATTGGTAAAAATTGATTTTCGACTCAAATATCTTTTCAAAACTTTGAAATATTGTTGTTGTCAACATTCAGTAAAATTTTGAGAAAAATTGAATTGACAGTTTTTTGACAAAAAAATTTGAAAAAGTTGGTAAAATTTGATGATAGGCTATTGATATCTCTTGAACAATAGAAAATATTGACATCCAATCAATTTCATTAATTCAATTTGTATTTGTTCGTATTAGAAATAAAAACTTTTAAGAAATGCTACTAAAATTACTAAAAATTGGGTTTCGACTAAAAATCTCATTATCAAAAATAGATTTTGAAAACAAACCATATCATTATATGCAAAATATTGTCGGTAATTTTAAAATTTTTTCGAATAATTCAAATGACAACATTTAAAAAAAAAACACGAAAACATTCAAACTTTTGAGTAAGACAAATTGACAGACAGGATGGGAAGTTATCAGTGTGGGCCACATACCAGCTTCTTATTGTGTATTTATTTGAACTTGAAAATGATCTAACTATTATCAGCAAATTAAATATATACATACATAATTTTTTATAAATATTTTTAAAATGCCCGCCAATTCAAAATTAGAAGTGTTTAAGAAACTTTTGTATGACACAAGAAAATCTTCACCAAACATTCATAATCTCTAAAAGAAATTGCATACAATAAATTTAAGTTTTTTATT
This sequence comes from Eupeodes corollae, assembly GCF_945859685.1. Lineage (NCBI taxonomy): Eukaryota > Metazoa > Arthropoda > Insecta > Diptera > Syrphidae > Eupeodes > Eupeodes corollae. The sequence goes on from NC_079148.1 coordinate 124,326,958, forward strand.
TCAAAAATTCAGATAAGTATTTGAATAAGCGTTGTATAATTAAAGAGTAAGAAAAATATGGTCATTATTTCTCTTTACCCAAAGCATATTGAAGGGGATATAAAGGGCTTTCATGTTAGAGGTGTAATTTAAAAAAAAAAAATTATGGAAAATTACCATTAAGCTGTCATATTTTGACATTTGGAATTAGAGGCTACACCATTACGATCAATTCAACAAGGCATTCAAAATTTTGGTGTTATGTTTTCGCAGTTTTGGGAGAAAAGTTTCCTGACCGTGTAATTTGTTTGTTATCTCGAATCTTTAAACTTAAAAATACCATGCGCTGCAACTGAAGACATGGTGGCCATTTAGCCGACATCGTTCTTCTATAAATGAGTCTAATCTTGTTTTCGACTTCTTGTTATTCTAGTAAAAAAATTACAATCTCGCTTAAATTAGCACGAGTAAATGGCTTAGCAAACAAGTTAGTTCATGCACAAAAACTGGGCCTTAAAGTGTCAGACATCTATCATATTAACTTTCGTCTATCAAGTCTGTTTTGCCAAAATAACATCAAGGAAAACGATTAAATTCAAGCTGATTTATAAACTTGAATGAAAATTTTCTACAATTTAGATAAAGCCACACGACACACGAGTAGCTGCGAATATTTGTTCATATTTTTTATTTATAATAAGATCGAGGATTTTCAGGCTTTTCAACCGAGTTTAAATTTTTAGGAAAAAGAAGCGTTTAATCAAAGACTTTGTAAGTAACCGAGAAAACATTTTTTGTGTTGTTTTTAATTTTCAAATTTACAATATTTCACAATAATTTGAGAATCAGAGATACAAAGGAATGTAATCGTTTATGTGTTCTTTCAAACATAACATTCATTGAATTTAATTTTGAGACTAGGACTTTTAGTTTCACAACTACCATTCATTTGATATTTAACAAAATTGCTTTCATTTTAAACATTTTTTTATTCAATTCTTTTAAAAAATATTTAGCCACATAGAAATGTCTGTTTTTTTTACAAAAAATGTTGAATGTTCATAGAAAAAGACTATAAAAGACCCTCAATTTTTCATTATTCTCCAAAAATTTAACGCAACAGCATAAAAGACACGAAATGAGTACAAAAGAACCATTCATAAATACTCGTATGTATTGTGTACTCGTATACGATTGAATATAGAGGTATATTTTTGAATAATCCAAAAAATTGAAATGAATTCAATTAAAGGTGGCGGGCAGCAAGCTTTATTCCAAAATGACTTCCTCTTCCTCGACGAACACATTATATGTCTGAATATACGAGAGTTATGACCATTGACCACTTGTTCTATCCTAGGCTGCTCCCCATATCATACAGAGACAAAGACGTACCTGCTCCATATCACATCTGCATAATTCCTTTTTCACAGATCCCAATCGCTTAGAGTCTCCCCAAAAACTCCTATGCGCTTAGGTGACCTGGCATAAATCGAATTCCGTTTTTTTCTTCTGAAAACGAACGGTATGACTACGACGATATATGGTAGCGTTGTGGTACCTATATGCATATGCATATATACACAACGCAGTTCAGTATCTCTGGTATCAGCGAGACTGGGGATGCGACAGCAACCTGGTTGAGCCATGTATCATTCACAATCCAATGGTCAACCACACTGCTTCCGAAAAATTCCATTTTAAGGCCATTCATTTAATAACTCTAGGAGGTTGAAGAGGCAGGGCGATAGGGTGAAATAGAAGAAAAAATGACCAAAGACCATCGGCATCAGCGACTAAGTATATACGCGAGTGTGTATGTGGGCTGTGGAGGCTTAACTCATCCGGGGCAGGAAAATTCTATGCGATAGCATATCGGATGTGCCCAGAAATATTTCACATCCGCATTACCTCAACAGCGGTGTTATATATGCCCACAGAGCTCTGCTTATTCCTCCTCCCTAGAGCCTGAAATTATTTGCAGCTAGAATTTTGTAATTTTTGTTTGTGCAGCCCTGGAGCACCATCCAGGAGACACCCGCCACCCATACTCTGGCTTTCAGGCGTAGAAGTCTACCTTTTGTGTATTATTTTGCCATTTTTATGCTCCGCGGATTATAACCAAAGCGTTCTGAACCTCTTCCCACGTGTTGGGTTGGTTGGTATCCAGAGAAATGAAGGGGCAGCAGGCGTTACGTTGAAACGTAGAACGTAGAAATATCGATGTATATCAGTGGCGAAGGCACCATATAAGTCGATTCCTATCGACTTACCTTTTGTAAATCTCAATATCAACAAGAAAAACTTCATGCATCATGTATATAAACAAATCATACAACAGCAACCCTTGTGACATCGACATTACTTACAATAATTTAATCAACATGTATTTTCTTCTTCAAAGGTATGCCGGGTTATTATTTTTTCGCTGAATAGAGCAAAATTTGTTTTCTATCCCGTTTCCTCTTTTACTTCTCCCTAGGCGAGTGCTTCTTTATTCAACCAACGCTTTCTTAAGCATAGAAATAACCCAATGTTCACCGCCTTTCCTTCGATGAATTTCTATGTATCTGAAAATTCACTTGCTTGTGCAAAAACAAACAAGATTGTTGGAAATGGAGAAATACGCATTGCGCATGTCAGGTTGAGCCTAAGCAAAGCAGTGCGTTGACGCACTACACTTGTTATTCATAGAGCAAACAAAAATTCATCCATTCTGTATAGAAAACAAGCCAAACGTAACCCGCCTTCTATCGACTTATTCGATATTTTCCTTCATTCTCGGCGGATGAAGTTTAAGAAGTAGGGGTTGCCACTAAAGCAAAATTACGTAGTGGCATTATTTTTGGCAGAAAGTTACTGTAATTTTAATTAAGTGGCACAAGTAGCCAACATTAATGAGGCAGATTTGCAGTGCAAGGTGTATAAATAAAAGTGTGAACAAAATTTGAATTGGAAGTAATTTGGGAAATGTGGTTGCCTTTTAGTTTAAATTTTAGTAACTTAAAAGTCACAATGGCTCTTATAGGAATAGATTGCTGTTTGAGAGATTTTTTGTTAGATGAAAATAATGACTTTAAGAAATTTAATTTCTTAAAGAAAAAAAAGTTGTAGAAATAGGACACTCTACCCCTCCTTTGAGCTTATTCATTAAATTAGAAAGAAAATATTTCTGGTGTTCTTTTCAATTTGATTCCAAATAAACAAACGGATGTTAAAATCGCAAAGAGAGAAATAGAATGTTTTGAACCTTGGCTTGGCTTGGCTCTGATTTGATAGAGAAATTTGAATCAATTTTGAAAGTCTAAACGCTAACGGTTGCGGAGAACCGGCATTGAAAAGGATATTGTTTGAAACGGATTCAAAAACGCGCTATAAACGCTTTTTTGTACAGAAATTAAAGATAATATTATAGGTCAACTTAATGCAAGATATAAATCTTTTACTAATTTAGTATTCTTAGATTAACATTCTTAATAAATCGAAATAGGATTCTTTTGTAGCAACAATGCCGTATGAAAAAATATCTTGTTTAATTAATATTTTTCCTGGAATATTCGATTTTGCGGCTTTAAAAAATGAACTTAAAGTTTTTGCATACAACTCCATCCCTTCGTCACCTTGAAGATTTAGCACTCATGTTAGACATGTTACGCGACACATTTCCTCAAATTTTTAATTTGAGTAGATTGTTTTTAACACTTCCGAATATTGTTACTTTAGTTGGGAGATCTTTTTCAGCAAGTACATTTCTGATATATTTTCTAGTCCCTCATTTTTCTCCGACTTAACTTTATAAATAAGTCACGCCTCGCCACTGATGTATATACAGATGGGCTCGTTTGCTGTCGAAGCATCTATGCTTCTCTTCCGTGGTGTGTGCTATCAAGCGATATGGCATACAAAACCAAGCTTCCATACCTGCTGTTGCCACCGCACCGCCATCACCGCCCAGCCAAGCAATCGAATTAATTTTTTTATTTATATTCTTTTTTTTGCCCAGAACTGAACCACCATTTCCATATCGACTCAACTTGGTTGGAATGGGCTGAACTGGGTTGGGGTAGAAATTCAAGGGTGAGATGAAGGTGGTTTTTCTATGTTGCGTTGACCACCACCAGGGGGACCAGCGCAATTAGGGTGACCACCAATGCAAATTAGAGGCTGTTAATTCGTGCGCAAAGTGTTTTAATTTTATCAGTTTTTTTTTGTTGTTGTTTTAATTTGTTTTAATTTTTTTTATTCTGTTGTGTAGTTTGGTGTTCTTTTTTGTGTCTATTTTGTCAAAGACAAAAACTTGAAGCGCCTGTCTGTCTGTCGTGTTTTGTATAACAATGAATGTAATCAGTCGGGCGGTTAACATTTTAATTAAACAAAATTGAAAAGAATGACATTTTGCTGGAACATGCAAAAGGTATTTTTTTTTGTTGTACTTTCCCACCTACATGAATTCATCAGAAGAGAGGGTGGTTAAGAGGGGTTTGGGGGGATGTTGGGGAGGGTAGGAGAAAGAGCAGCATGAAAAACAAATTGAGTTTTAAACAAAAACACTCAAGTGCGTTGGAGATGATGATGGTACTCTACTCAATATGATAGTTGAGAGGCGATATAGCTGAATTGATTAAGCTGGCATTGGCAGTATTATTTTAACACTTTAGATATGTTATGGCTTAATACACGAGTATTTTTGTATTTCTATATATATTTTAATCTGAATTTATATAGATTGAAATATTTAAATCTTGAAATGTATAATTTTGGTTTAATTTTACTCTTCAACAAAATTGATTTAAAATTTCAATATTTATCAACAATTTTTTGTAGAGTGCATAAAAAGGACACTTTAAGGCACTTAATATCACGTATTCGGGTATTTTAATTCATAGAATCAAATTAACTTTTGAAATGGAACGAACGAACTCTCACTCACAGACTGATTTCTAAGGATTTTTATCTTGAAACTTGTTCTTATGTGATACATTTTAAGCATACTGCTGGTATTGACCTCATCTAAATTTAAAATGAAGGTGGATATAATAAAATGTTTTCCAATAAAACGTTTTATTTAGTCAGCTATTTGAGCAGATTTCTCATTTGAAACTGTCATCTTTGACATATGACAAATAAAACTACGCATTACTAAAAATAGAAACATTTACACTTCAAGATTTTGCAGCCTTTATAGCTTTGGGTCATCTGAAAGCTATCCGAATAGTAAAATTGGAGGAAAAGTGTTAGTTTTTTGGCACAAGCTTGAATCGAAACAGTGTTTTTTTGCCCAGGAACAAATAAGAATATTTCAGCTGTTGCCCATACTGAATTCATATTAGTCCACTGCACTTGGAACAATTCTCTTCATATAGGACGGTTATGACAACCGTATACTATTTATAAAATGGACAAACAATCCTACCATTTTCACATGTTGTAAGCCGCATTATTTTTTTCTCCATTGGTTATTTGGCCAACAGATTTAATAAATGATAGCCAATTTGACAGATGATGTCTCTTCTGTACGTACATATGTATTAACAAGAATTTAAGTTACATCAATTTAAACGTGGGTGTCAAAGTGTTCAAAAGCTTGATTAGATAATTTTAAAATATCCCATTTTATCTAAGGTTTATTCTATAATTAGAAAGAGCATAACATTAATACCTGGAACTCATACACATTTTGATGATACATTTCATATGAAATCTATTTTCAATATATCCACAAACATTTCATTTTATATTTCACCATGAGAAACCCAAGTCTTAGGGTTAAAATGTCATTTGCAAACATCCTCTTCTCCATATAAAGATCCATAAAACTTTTCATAAATCAGATTTACAAAATTATTAATAATATGTGGGATTCCTTTTACTCATACAGTACCTTCTTCCGTTTTGTATATAGCTCCGCCTCCTCAGGAACGACAATCTTATTCACCTGCTGCACAATTTTAATCAAAAACAAAAAGAAAATCTTTTCTGATGTTTTCTGTATGATGATGTGTGGGTTTGGTATACGAGTATTCTTGAACGAAAAATATGAACTCTGAGACTTCGAAGTCCCAACGTTTTGGCACTGGCTGTTGCTGCTTGCTTGCCGTGCCGTGTGCCATGTGCCGCCCTCTTGTCTTGTCAAGAGTCACGAAACCCGTTTGTGCTTTATTATTCTACCTTCTTTTTCCTTACCTTAAATATTCTTCCCCCCAAACTGATGTTGTATGAAACTGTATATCGTGTCTAATCCCGAATATCACAGAGAGAGATCCATAGATCCCCTAGTAAATCAATTTCAAATTTCAACTCTAAACGCTTCACAATTGACAATTCGGTTTGAGAATGTGATTGCTATTTACAGTCGTCGTCGTTGTTGTCGTTTGTTGTCCTTGTATTCGATTTTTGGATTTGAAATCCCAGAGAGAAAGTGTTGTTTAGTGTATCGAAATCCTTTCTGCCAACTTTTCGTCTTCCGCTACCTGGGGAGTTCATTTGAAAATAGGTGGTACCTGTTGTATGTGACAACAACAGCACACACAAGCTCGGGTACCTCTAGAAAATTACACTCAATTGTATATAGGTATGTATGTAATATGTGGAGAATAATAAGGAAGGACCAGGACAGGAGCCAGAAGCCATCATCAGAAGCCAGGGAAAAGGAGGAGAAAACTGCCATTACTGACTCACTAAGTGTCTGTCAATCAATTTAGAGGACTGCCTGGCAATCGATTGCGCGTTGCCATTGCCGTTACCGTTTGCCATGCCATTCTCGTCTTTCCTGATATTCCTTGTTCCCTTTCCCCTGTTCCCTGTAATTTGTTTTAGATTTTAATAGAGAAGGGGATACATATTTCGATTGTTTCGATGTCACCAGCACACTTCCCCAAAGGACTTCCTCACGCTACACTAACTGACTGTGCTATATGATGATGGCGTGGTGATGATGACGACGACATGGACACGGAGACAGAGATGGAGACACTGGTTGCAAAATGAAGAACGATTCAGAGTAGGGTACTTCCGTTGCAAGTGTTGCTTGCACCAAAAATGAAAAATGTTTGGCACAAAAAGCCAAATACGAAAAAAAAAACAATTCCATTATGTCTAGTTATACCATCATACCCCACCATGGCAACGACAACACGACAACGATGAACGACGCGGCGCGGCGGCGAGCACATCGGTTGACGATGATGTCCTTGATGAAAACTGTTCACATATGGTCATGAATTAATCCATTTTTTTTTTCCCAAGAACATGACACGGAAGCCAGTCGTCAGTTGTTGTATACTTGATGTTTGGCATTTTGGTTCGCTAGTCTCGCTGTTTATATTTTGACACTTTGCCTGCTAAAAAAAATTAGATATAGGTAACATACATCTAAAGCTCCCTAGGCTGTCATAGATATTTTTTTTCAGGCTAACGAGATAGCGAGATAGCAATCCTAGACAAATAATAATATAGAAACACTATGGAGGAAGCCAGCAGCTATAGAAATAAAATGGAACAGATGATGTACGAGTATGCTAACAAGGATCGCACAAAAACCCAATAAAAAAAAAACGCATATACCACATTCTCTTAAAGTATAAGCAATAGATGGACTTGAAAGTGTCCATGTAAAATGTTAACTCTGGTAGATGTAGAAGGTGTTATCTATTGCTATTATTAAAGGCACAGTACTGTGCTAAGTTTTTGTTTATCCAGACAGTTTCCTTAGTAAGTTTTTTTGACTTAAAAGCATCAATAGATCAAGAAATTTCGATGTGTGTTGCTTGATTGACATTAACTGAAAGACAAAACAGTTATCATTCTGGCACCAGCATTTTACTATTTGGGAATCCGAAAAAAGGTCTGGATAATTTGTATTTATTTTTTTTTAATTTAGTATTTGTTAATTTAATTTTATTTAATTTTATTAAAAATTATTTAATATTAACTATTTTTAAAAATTCATAATTTTAATAGAGTCATCCTCATGAAAGATAATTTTATGGCCATTAAACGTCGTTCAGTTCAAGAATTTAAATTTTCAGATATTTAAATTAGGTTGGAACTTCACAAAATAAATAAAGTAAAATAAATCATTTTAAAAACGCTTTCAAATCAATTTTAAAACTAAGTAATTTTTCCAACTTGGGCACTAGCAAGATATTTGTTAAGTTCTTGTAGCAATCAACAATTTTAAAACTTCAAGACTTTAAGTGGTTAAAATTAATGATAACTCTTTTTTTGGAATACAAAATAATCTAGCTTATACATTGTGTATTGAATATCTCTCATCCTTCTTGTTTAATAAGAATGGACTGTATGTAAAAAATAGTTTTTAATGTTTTATGTTGAATACAAAAAAATGTTTGTGTAATGTTGTAGTGCAATAGTTTAATAAAATGTGTAATGTTTTTTTATATATGTCAATACAATAGTATACTTATGATGTGTGCTGTCCGATGGTCCAAATTGAAAAAGGAAAGATTTAAGCAAGTTAATATTTAACATAGCCGATAAGAACAATGAGCACAAAGCGGATTAAAAGATAAACTCACGTTACAGTGTTATTAATAAAAAGAGTGTGACAGCGTTAGATTAAATTGAGTGATAACATAGAATAATATAGGGTATTATTTGTTATGTTGGGCAAATGTGCATCCGGTACTGAACACTTCTCTTAAAAATTCTTAGAATTCTATATAATCCTACAAATTGAATATTAATAGACCACGCAAAGTTGCTGAATTATGAAGCCTTTTTTGATATGTTTATACTGATCTCTTAAGGCCTATGACCCTGACCTCTTTGATGTTGATACAAAAATATATTCATTTTGACGAATTCACGTAAGTTTGGAATTTGATTTTTTTCCAAAAACGTGATTTAACAAAATTTCTGACAACTTTTAAATTCATTTCTGAAGACATTCGTTTTTTCTTTCAAATTCTGATGATTAAAGTATTATCTTATTTTTCATGAATATCCCACAACTGAATATCCTACATTCATAGTTTGCACACTACTGTGACATGTGATATATGTATTTTGCCGCATTTTAATTTGGTTCTCTTATACAATATACGCACTTGAGACATAGCATTGTGAAAATAAACAAAAAAATATCAAGCGAAAGGACATAAACATATCTGCTATAGGATAGGATTCCGCAAGGATAGTTACAAACATTGATATAAAATATAACACTTGAAATAGACAAAAAAAAACATCCCTCTAATCTTGTTGAGCATTTTTAGAATTGCTCTCCAGAAGCAATCAAATGTGATAACTGCTTTTGGGAGATCTGTTCCAATCCAATAAAAAATTGAGATGATAATCTAGTAGCATGAGAGGGGCAGAAATACCAACAAAAAATATAAATAAACAACACAAATGAAATAAGCAAGACCAGAAAGTAACAGAAAAAAAAATAAGAAAACAATAAAAAGGATATCGAAATCTCGAAAAAGCGATGAATCGGCAAAAAGATATATGTTGCAGGGATTGCAGATTGATTCGCAACCATTTTTAGAATGCGATAAAGATAAAAGGACCAACTGGGTATGGAAGAAGTATATGTAGTTTTATTTGTTTTGTTTTTTTTCTTAAGATTGTTATCACAACCTCACCCACCCATTCACCTCGCATCCCCGCCCCGGAAATACGAATGGGAACGAAAAATGTCCCTTAAAATAATCCTTTTCGAAAGATATCCCAACGATTTGTCAAGACAATGATTGGGTAGACAGGAATATCTTCTAAGAACAAACCTCTTTGAAAATCAACAGCATTAACAACAACAACAAGAAAAAAATAAGAACAAACCGCACAACTGCATGAAATTGTAAACAAATTGCAATCAATTTCAAAATCATTGAATCTCCTTTCTAAGGAAGATCCTTCAACAACAGAAAATGATTTTATTACACATACGATACGAAAAGATACGAACATACTTATATACTATATATGTATATGGTAAGAAACAAACGTTGGCATTGGTTATATTATGTCCTTCATGTAGTCGGTCATTCATGTCCATCTCTCGGAACGATGAAGAAAAATCACTCATTGATTTAGAATGAAGAGCGTGCTCATTAATTAAAGCCTTATCCTTTGAAATACACATTAAGACAGCAAAATAAATTCGCTATTGTCAATTGTGATAAAACAGAAATCTGTGGGGGGGGGGATAAAAGGGGCCCTGTTGGTAGGTCGGTTGGTTAGACATTTGGTCGTGTCCATACGATTGGGTGGTTATAACTTGGATTGTGAATAGAATCTTGCGAAACCCAAGCTTCCTACCATACATCCTTTTTGCACTTCCGAAGCCGCTTAATGTAAGCCGCCTGTCGACAACACAATCAATTGGAGTATATTTAACTAACAAAAACCAACTCGAAAATATAAATAACCCAACACAGGCGGAATTACTTATATTAACGCCTAAAATAGAAGGGAACCGCATCAATTGAATTGTGGATGAGGTTTTACATGTGATCAGAAGTGGGAAATTTCAATTTGGTTTTGGGTTTCTTTGTTTGCTGTCTGAGAATAACTTCTAAATACAATTCGAGCTATATTAAAAATAAGATTTGGATTAAGTTTCGTCATTTCTTCAAAGTAGTTATGATCGTAGTTCCTTGCTTAAGTGTCTGAAAATTCTGAATTTTAAAACAAGGACACTATCGTAACTGTTCGTTCTTTTACGTTAAATATGTCGAATATTGATTTTTTTAAAATAAAGATATTTTTTTGATAAGAATCATCACAATATTTTAACATCGTTTTTGTAAGTCCTTTAATTTCAAATTTCATCAGCATCCTTGAGGCCCATCACAAAATTTCAATTCCACCACCTAGGACATCAAACAGTTCTTGATATATGTACATACGTATATATGAACTTATATAGACAGATAGTCACACAGGCCCACGCACATACATATATAGATGTATTATCCTTTCGCATGACTAATGATAATACATTGTGTTGTGTAGAGGACAATAGACGCAATGTTATGTGTCCTTGGCAGGATCTGTAAGCTGATAATGATGTGCGTTCGCTCGTTGTTTTTGGCTTTAGCTTCTGTTCTTCGTTTTTCCTCGTATACTATATCCAATTTTGTTTTATTTTTATTTTTTGCTGTTGCTGTTGTTTTGGATGATAAATAACGTTTTATCTAATTTAATGCCGCGTTATGTGGTTATTTTCAAACGAAACAACAACGATTCCAACAGCAAAATAAAAACAACGAGAACAATCGACGACGCAAGGATTTCTGTTCTTCTTTATAGTAAATGTAATCACAGGATTTTGACCGCCCATCGTCGTCGTCGTTGTCGTTGTTGACGGTCGACTTCTACCCCATACAGAAATACATATCGAGAGAAGGATGGTGCTGATGTAATTAATAAATTAATCATTGTTTTTGGATTCGTTTAGTTAAACTTATGTGGAAAAAAGATTTTTGGTTTTTGCTTTAACGGTATAGATAGATACATATAGATATAGAGGAAATGTCATCCTATTGGAGATAATGAGTAATGATATTGGGTATAAATATAATAATAGGATAAGAATGGGAAACACATTAATGTATAGAAAGGAATTAGCTATGCAAGAAATATATTGTAGAGAATTGGTTGGATTGGAATTGTTAACAATTCTTTTGAAAATGTAATTTTATTATGGCTATAATAGATAGAAAGATATGCTAGTGAAATATTTGATTATTTCCAAATTGCAGATATCTATAGTATCTTGAAATTATTACAAATAAAATACAGAAAATTATCCACCTTACTTAAACTCTAATCATTATTAGTGTTAGTTACATTTTTTCAATTAAATAGGTAAATAATAGGCCAAAAACATTTAAGGTTGCGTATTTAAACAAAAATCATGTAGTCTTTTAAATTATGTTGAATTGTACTAAATTTTATTAAAGGAATAACAATATAAAAAGTTAATACTAATCTTTTGTTGAAAATTGAACTAAAAAGTAGACAGTTAATTTTAATATTTCAATTATATTCAAAATTCATTGAAAGCCTTCAAACGAAATTCGAAGTGACAATACTTACATTAAAATAAAGTCATTGAGTTAAAGTTAACTTTGATGTACTTAGAGAAATGCGTCATTCATGACCATAACAAGATATATAAACTCTTCTAGCTGTGTTGATACTCTTAACTGCTTTGACCGGTATTTTGATGTTATGTGGTAACATTTCTTATAGTTAAATATACTTAGAAAGTAAGAATTGGTCCTTCATAAGTCCTGAAGGTTTAAACCTGGCCGTCTAAAAGTAGTCAACAAAGCATTGCAAGCCAAGCAAGTAAAAGCAAATACAGGAAAAGCTTATATACTTGAGAGTGTAAGCATTAAAAAAAAAATGTGTGCAAGCTACCTCGTTGCATTCTAGACCAGATCCAATATATGTACACATTGTTTTTTGTTGGTCTTTTACTTACTTACTTACTTAAGGTGGCGCTACAGTCCTGTGTGAACTAGGGCCTTCTCCATCTAGCTCGGTCCCTAGCTAGATATGCCAAGTTTCGCGCTCCAAGTTGGGTGAGGGCACTTTCCACTTGTGCGCGCCAAGTGATTCGCGTTCTTCCTCTACTAGCTGTCCTGTGGGTGCGGATTCGAAGACTTTCCGGGCCGGAGCATTAGTTTCCATGTGCTCTACGTGACTCAGCCATCTTAATCGTTGGACTTTTACCCTTCTGGCTAAGTCTACGTTGCTGTACAGCTCGTATAGCTCGTTGTTCCATCTTCTCCTCCACTCCCCTTCGATACATATGAGACCGTAGATCACACGAAGAACTTTTCTCTCGAACCGACCCAAGGTACTTTCATCCGCTTTTGTCATAGTCCATGCTTCTGCACCGTATAGCAGGACGGGGATAATAAGGGCATTGCAACACCTTGGTCCCTCGAGAAAGGGCTTTGCTACTCAATTGCTTTGTTAGTCAAAAGAAACAGCGGTTAGCAGGAGTTATTATTCATTAACCTTAAACCTCATTTTTCCCGCCTCTGCCTCAATACTCACAAAAGCCCCATTGACAACACTCTGAGTTTTTCCGATTATATGTCAATGTCATCAGCATATTCTAGTAATTGGACAGACATTTTGCAAGACAGTGTCTCTAGTGTTGACCTTTAAAGAGCAGCGTGAAATCTCCATGGTCATCCTGCAAATGGCTCTATACAGCTCGTCCCTGTAGATGCTGTCATATGCGGCCTTGAAATCGATGAAAAGATGGTGGGTGTCGATTTGGTGTACTTGTGTTCTTAGTAACGTGAATATTTGATCGACTGTGGACTTTTCTGGTCTAAAACCTCACTGCATTAACAGCGGTTCCACTATGATGTTTCGACTTTCGTCTTTCCAGCCTTCGGTTCTAGGTTTATGTACCTGTGAATTTCGTTTCACCTGTTCATAAAACTTTCGAAATTCATTCCTACTTTTAAACCTCTCAACATCTTCGACCACACGCTTCTCATGCCCTCTCTTTTTCCTTCTGAGAAGTCGGTGTTCCTCTCGCCTTTTCTGCTCATAGAGCTTATGAGCAGCTCTCGTCCTTTTATGTTGGTCTTTTATTTATATAAATAAAAATGATGTTTCCTTTCTGCTTAGACTTATAGCAGGTGTTTGAGCCAGAACATATTTATTAAAGTTTTTTTTTTTTGTCAAAAAATATTTGTTTGTTGATTTTTTTAAGAAAGTAATTTTAAGTTAACAACATTATTTTACGTAATAATACATAATTTTGATTTCACTATTTATTTTTGTCCAGAATAGAATAAAATAATTTTGAAATCATTGATTATCTGAATGCTTAGATAAGAGTCCAAAATCATTTTTACTAAATCGATTCGATTTTTAATTCTATTTTCCAAAACATTTTACCAAACATTTAAAATAATGTTTTTATTAGATAAAATTAACATCACGCCACTATATTTAATTTTTACCAAGAAGTTCTTCTTTTTTAAATTTAACGAGATGTTAAAAACGTTATTTTTCGATGCATACAATTATTATTTCTTGTTGGTAAAATATTCAAGTTGATAAATATTTTTTTCAGATTATTTTTTCACATTATTATTTAAAAAAAAAGCTTTTTGAATTTATAAATACACACAATTTAATTGCAGTTGCTAACGTTATTAGTTCAAAATATTTTTTGAGTCAAGCAAATTGTTCAATTTTTTAAATTTTTATAGTGAAAAAAAATCACTAACTTGATTTTTTAAAAACCCTTTACAAAATAATTTTTGAAATTTTCTCGAATTTCTAATTTTAAGCCAAAAATGTAGGTATTGTATTCAATGATTATTTTAGAATTAAGATACAGCGGTGAAGAACTTAGTCCTAGTTACTTGCAGCTCTCAACCGCATCGCTGTGTTTTAGTAATGTTGAGTAATTTTAAGACTTTATTTAAATGCAGAATCCATACGGCTTATTTGAAAATCACGATTTAGTATTCACGAGACAAAATAATCTTGGAAGAGTTTTTCAATTCCTGGAAATAGGAAGTTCCCGCTACGAGGACTGAACCCAGCTTTCTAAAATAACAATTCTACACACTAACCATCACATCACACAACCAATGCACAATTATTTAGAACCGTATAAAATGTTGTAACAAAAATATCCGAAAAACAATATATTCCCAATCATCAAATCGGAATTCTAGGAACTCAAACAAACAAATTTCTTTTTAAGTTTCAAGAAAATGCGTTATCTTGTTTAACCTTCATTTAAATCACAGTAAACACACTTATGGATGGTATATTGTGAACATACAACCTCCTCCAAAAAATATTTCCCCTATCTTAGTACTTATTATAACTACAAACCCCGCTTTCTTTTAACACGAAAACTTTTAGAGTAAGCCAAAACATTTAAACATAACATACTTGGAATATACGGGTACCTACATATGTTACGTCCTTTCTTTTTTCTAATTTTCCATAACTTTCTATTTTTGTAAAATACCATTCCATTTTAAAATGATAACCACTTTGAATTCAATTCTTCAAATTCCTTAGAATTGAAATTTTATTCAATACCCGCACTGCACTGATGCAGCAACCACAATAACCGATTTGACTTCAAATCACACAATTTCTAAGCAATCTTCAATATTGTTCGCCCAAACTAACAACAAGGACAAGGATATGGACCAAGGACTATTGTATGCAAAAATATACAGCGCTATGAGGAAAAAAGAGTAGCCAACAATTCAGGTGGAACTTATAAGCAAACAACATATTATTTCATTTTTGAGTGTCCATTTCCGTAGCAAAATGCAGAACAGCACCAATAAAACGCCAAACATTACCTTTACAAAAGCGAAGCGGTAGGTATTCTCTCATTTCTCTCCAACCCTCCATATGATGTCCTGTATATATGGTTTGGTCCACTATGATCCTCCTCCGAGGCTTCTGTGAAGCAGAAGTATCTCATTTTGTTCGCAATTTGGTATGCTTAAGCGAAAACGTTGCAAATTCCGCATAAACGTTGCACACTGCACCTCCTACTCTCATGATTCTGATGTTAGTTGTTGGGCTATACCAGTGCTAGTGCCAGTTCCAGGCAAGGTCCAATGAAGGGTAGGTAACTAAGGGTATAGGTATGTCTACCTACCATGCTCCGAACCTTATAAAACGACCAAGTGCGTTCCTTCCGCTTTTCGTAAACTTTCGCTGTCGCTCTATGTCTGTGAGTTTGCAAAGTTTGTTTCCTGAATACGAAATTCCAGTCGCTCCAGGAATAACAATTGGTTTTGGTCCTGATGCGATGATTGTGTATACGTTGAGCTCCTATAGCTACTCTAGTGTGTAGTTTGCTCGTCAAGGAATATCCAACGTAGCAAGGTATAGCAAACTATGCTTTGTGCTCTATGTCACGCCGTAGCTGCTATACTTCTGCTGCTTCTGGCTGTGAAAGAAAAGCCAGAGCAAAACTTGAAGGTGTGTCTGTGTCTATTTCTACACGAGAATTGCAGGACTTGCACATCACATCACGATCTGGCATCAGCGCGACGACTACGACGACGACGAGGATGTTTTGTTTTTATTGCCAGGGCCTGTCTCTGTGTGTTAAGGCAAAACGGATGCAATGCAACTACTGCAAATGCCACGAATGCTGGCATTTCTCTTTGGGGATCATGGGAGTGAATTTAATTCTTCATATCTCTGTGCTCTGGCTCTCCAAGTAATATCTTAATCATCCATCAAACGACGTGTGCACCATCACCTAAAACCTTTCATCATCGACACACAGAGGCAGCCTTGTACGAATACGAGTATAGTTTTGTAGTCGAAGTGAATCCATGGAGCTCGAGGGTATATAATGGACATAACCCATCTCAAAACGGTCTATTAAGAGACCTGCGACTAAACGTGCAGGGACCTGCCTTGCACATAACCTCGCTCCTCTGTCTCGTAGACGTTTTAACAAATTACAGACATGTGCTTGAGATCTTGAGAGTAAATTCTCCATACTCACCATCAGACAGCCCAGTCATACCGCATGGATGCAGCTTCGTCTTCCCAGAGTAATATTACGGTTGTGCCTAGCCTGGGCCATGCCTTGGCCAAAGGCGAAAGGCAAAAGAATAATGATGACTGCGGCTAGCAGTCCGCAGTGCTCTTAAGCGGCGGCAACTCCAAGACTAGAAGACGCTTGAGTTATAGACTTCATCGGATTTTCTTCGTTTTCAGTTCATCCCTCATGTTAATTTAGTTCTGATGGTATAAAAGCTGAAGTTGGTCACAACAGGACAGGTCACAGGGGAGCCATTCTTCAGAAATTGTTTTCGACAAAGATTGCCTGCGGATGAAGTGAAGGATAAAAGGAGCTCCTACTCATTCTGCATCAACTATCAGACCACCCCCTCAGGGAGACTCAACTTAAAATCAACTTATATTGACAAACTATTTGGCATTCTTGCCGTTCCGGTGACGATAGAAAATTTATGTTGCGTAAGCAATTGCCATTCATTAAAAAAAAGAAAAATGAAATCTGAGAGGGTGATGGGTAATGGGTGAATTTCAACCCTATAACATTTGTTGTTATTCGGCTTTTTTTGCCTTGATAATCAACAGCGTGGGTCGTTTGAAAGATTTCTAAGATAAAAGCAGAACAGAGCCTGATGACGATATAGTTATTCCAAGTTGCGTTATTTTTTTTTTATTCGATTTGTGCCATTTTCAATTTTATTTTCGTTTTTATTTGTGCGTGCTTCGCAATAGGTCCTATTTATATGCTAAATTATTAGACGGCTTATTTTGATTTTCGTTGCTCTATGGCCTGGAAAGAGATTCTCTCTTAGTTTAAATGTGGTTTATCATAAAAGCCAACAAACAAAAAAAGAAAACAACTTTAAAACTCAATGATTTTGTTTATTTTTTTACATTGATAGTTATAGTTATAGGTTTTTTGAGTTTTTGAACTTTGCAAAAAAAAAGATAAGGGGTGCCTTCTTATGCAAATATTTACGAAAAAAATCCTCAAGTCTGACAAAACAAAAAACTTAAACAAAATGTGCCGAAAATAATGATGACATGCGAATTGACATTCCCCTTCAGTTATTTTGTTTAAATTCTAAAGTTCGGTATTTTTTGTTACTAGTGTGTTTTTGACAGTTTGAGCAGAAATGTTGGCTTACTTGTCTTTGTATTTTTTTTAAATAAATAACGGGTACTCAAGGGATTATTAATACCCTTAACATGTTTAAAGTTTTAACTCAGTGCTAGCTTTAGAAAAATAGTTAAGGATTAAAGAATAGATAGCGGTGCAAGTTGGTCTTAGAGTTTTGAATATCAAAACGGGGAAAAACGGAGTTGGGTGAAGCATTCCACATTCTCGATCTGCATTTAAAAAAAGACTTTCTATACTTGACAGTACGTTCGAAATTTAGCTTAAGGTAAAATTGATTAGCATTCCTAGAAGTACGAGTATTGCGGCTGCATTGTTTTTTTTTTATATATGAATTTAGATTCTGAATTCCAAACCTTATATATTACTTCCGTCCCATTTTTCAATCAATGCTACCATTGGTACCGACATTTTAAATTTTCTAGAAATTGAAATACTTCGGCGAAACCAACTTTTGATAAACTCTTACAATTCCTTAAATTACTATCGAGAATTTCATTTTTCAAAAAATAAATGAAAAAATATCTTCCAACAAACTTTGACTGTTGTGAACAGATAATATTGTAAACTACATCTTTCAAATTAGCTGTCATTTATTTAGTCTGTTTTAACCAATTCACCATTGATAGATACGGTGGGATCTCTTATCCATACGTTTAATACAATTTTACAGTTAAATTCTGTATTGTCTTGGAGCATCCGCGTTCGTAGCCTATTTCATGTTTCACATAATCATCCCAATAAAAAGGCTATTACCCAATTGAATTCACTGATTTCTATCAAAAACAGTACACAGCACGGTGGCTACTTCACGTGTGGGTGATGTTAGCTGGCCACCGAGATCTAGTAAACCACATCGATCTTCAAATCTAATAAAACTCAAGCCATCATTCAAATCAGAAAATCAGACGTCAGGCAAAGAAGCCAATGTGGACATATGTTAAAGTTCATTTATAAGGACTAAGC
Source organism: Eupeodes corollae (assembly GCF_945859685.1). NCBI lineage: Eukaryota > Metazoa > Arthropoda > Insecta > Diptera > Syrphidae > Eupeodes > Eupeodes corollae. The sequence goes on from NC_079148.1 coordinate 124,345,562, forward strand.
ACACTGATATACTTGAAAACATAGCAATTGTTTAATACCCAAAGGTAGGAAGTACATATTGGAAAAAGATAACAATTTTTTCTCACATATCCTTAAGAATGCATTCAAGCATTAATGGTTTATCTTTGGACTATAACATTGAAGACACTTAAAACCTTCTTCTATCATTTAAAAACTTAAAGCTATCGAAACAAATCACCAAATTGACAAAATAAGAAACAACAAGCCTCTCTGGAAGGATATCTTAACGTTTTTCCTTTAACATAGCATCTTGAAGCTTCAAAAAGCCATTAAAGGCAAACTAATGAAACTGAAATGGCTTTATCGTGGCAATAAAAAATAAATCACTCGAAAGCTCAAAACTTCTAAATGAGGAAAATTCCTTTCTCACAAAAATAACTTAGAGTTACGTACGTTTATGGGATAGGTACATACATGTGCACTTGATAAAATAAAAATAATAACAATAATAATGATAACAACAAATACAACAAAAAATAATACTATAATAGAAGAAAACAACTTCACCATATTACACATCAAGCACATTTTGGAACAAATCATTCGCCTCATAAACTTCATAGAAACAGCGCTCGTAATCGTATAACCAAACTATGTACATCTGCTAACCGACCGACACAGCCGTATAAACAACCACAAGACTATACGACCTCCAGCTGTTTTAAGTATTGAAGTTGCACTATGCCAACCAACCAGAGGAGGCAGCAACAAAAGCAGCTTACACAGCACATTTGGCATTTCTTGAATCCTTAAAGACCAAGAGCGGGAAAAAGAGAGAGTGCGTTGCAAGCGCATTCCGAACGAAAAATGTTTATCTATGATGCTTTCGAAAAGTTATTAGCACGGAAAAGCGTGTGCAAAAATAATGACCACAAAAAGTTGTTCCCTGTTATTATATCGGCTATGCTAGGCTAGCTGTACCATGGACATGACATGGACTTGCACTTTTAGTAAAGGTTTTCTCCTTCTTCACTGCTCGCTGATCCTTTGTCTTAAAATAATAGAAGTACCGTAACTACGAGTATATACATATATCTTTACTGAAAGCGTTTTACGATTTCCAAATGGTCAAAAACTTTTCCCTACAACAATCCGTTCATAGCATTCGAACCTCATCGTTGTCCTCGTGTCATCATATAGACCCAGGACCCGACCCGTCTCAATTCTTACCAAAGCCAATATACCAAACATACATGGTGTATTATGGCCTTGCAGTCATCAGCGCCGAGGACAAGCTACTGAATATGGAACATTTGAGCGAAAGGACCTTCGTATAATTCGTGGATGTTATATGTGTGCAATAACATTACAAACGACTGCAATTGTACTAAAAAGAAAAGAACAATACCATGACAGACAGAACACACAAATTCAGGAAAATGCATACACTCTTAAGAAGCTTAGAAGTAAATTCTTCAAGCCAAGTGGACATTACATCAAGACTGAATAATAAAAGTTCATATCCTCCAGGAATAAAATGACGCGTGCACTTGAGATTCTCAAATACAGTATAATGCAACACACATACACGTTTGAGACCAGGAAATCACCATCACCACAATTTTAACTGCAGTTAGCCGCAATTAAAGTCTCCTGATGGCCATAATAACGTTGCCCATGGACTTTTGTGTTTTCTTAAACCACAACTTTAATTTTTTTAAATCGACAAAATAAAAAAACAACACAGTGAGTGCAGTTGGGTGGTTATGAGGGGGGTCCATCAGCGTGGCGCGTCACAGCACAGCCAGCGCAGCGTTGGTCGGTGATGGCGGCGCAAACAAAATTCTTCAATGAGAAGTTGATCACATTCATTTGGTATTCATTGCAATTGGAACAACTGCATCAGGTTCAGGCTACAGGCGAGAACTAGACAGAGGGAATAATAAATTTTCGTTGCGCATATATAACGTGTACATTATAAACTTCATCACTTAAGCACTCAATGCATAAAATATGTGTGTGTGTGTGTTTGTCTGTGTACTCTGGGTTGGATAAAAATATATACATATTTGTGTGAAGATATGTGAATAGTGGATGTGTAGTGTACTCCTGTTTATACAATTTGGGTGCAAAAGTTTTCGTTCAATTGTGGCAATATTTTTTTTAAAGAAACATGTTGAATTGAAAAACGAATAATTTTCGTTTGAAGATTTTAATTAAAAAATGTAAAAACAGTTTAAAATATTCGTAACTCTGTGGAAGAGAATTTTCACTTTAAAATGTTCAAAGGTTTTGTATATATAGTTTATGTAATGTAGCAACAAGTACAGGTAGAAAAAATGTATTTTCAGCTTTTTATATAATCCACTAACTCCAGCCTATAAAAGTTGAATTTGAATAACTAACTAATTTTTAGAGAATTTTTCTAAAGACTTAAAAAGTTGTAAGCGAAAAATCAATTTTAAGAAGTTGGTCAAGGACTGATATTTACACGGCACATGTGAAAACGAATATAACTTCAACGAATCCTCCCCCTCTTCTATTAGAAATGAAAGTAAATCTTTTCGGAATAACAAATTCACAGCAAGTATACGCCTCAGTGCCCAAATGAATATTTCATTTTATTTAACTTTAATTAATCTCTCAATGTTCACATTTCAATAAGTTGTTTACCTCGAAAATAATTATATTAGGCTCAGAAGAATGAAGTGGCATTTAGCAACTCATTAAGAGACAAACATTGAATGGGGGAAATGATTTAAATGCCATATTTTCAAGCTTCATTTAAACATTCAATTAATTGTCAAATGAAAGGCTAACCATTTATGTATTCTTAAATATATATAAAAAGATTAACTTATGAATATTTTAAAATAAAATTCTGATGCATACAGGTTGTTCAACTGACATTTTATCAATCAAACAGTCAAAATCAAAATGTCAATTATCGAAATCGTCAATGTTAATTAGAATTAACTGTCTATTTAATTTTACTTGAACTTTTTTACTTTAATTACCAAGACCACTTACGGCTTTATTAATTTAAATTAAATTAAAATAGAGAAAAATCAAAGAAAATAAAATGAAATATAGTAATAAAAGGCCTCACCGCTGAAGACTATTTTTCTATAAAATTAGGTTTTGTTTCAAACATATTTCAGTTTGTCAGTGTTTTCCTTTAAGTCCTAAGTTACTAGAGCTTCCTACGGCAGAAGCTAAGAACAAACATTGCGGTATGCGAGAGTTGTGTTCTCCTGCACTTCCTCACTGGCAAGGACGATATTTTAAACATATTTAGATTTTCGTCAACGTATTGGTTTTTATTTTTTCACCACACATCGCATATGGTGTTTTGGTAGGACTATAATGGCATTCGTAAAATTTGCGAAACACAATTTTGATAAAAAAAAAATCACGACTGTTTCGCATGAACTTGCTGCTGTATGCAAATACTATGTTTACAAATAGTACTTACAGTACAATAGTACTTCTCTGCAAATGCCCTGCTCTGGCTCGAAAACGCAAGAATTACCTAAGAGAATTCTTCTTCAACGATCTAAATCATACCAGTATAATCAGCCTCTCACGTATCGTAAGGGACTCAAACTGGTTCCGTTGAGCTTAGGAGGAAGCCTCAAGATACATGTGGTATCACAATGAACCATTCAACTGGCCTAAGTGTGTCCGTTTCCATCTTGGACAGCCACTATAACCTAACCTAACAATTCCTAGTTGATATAATTTAAAAACACAACCGTTTTTGAACACGTCCTTAAGCTGTCAGCTAAAACTGTTTGAACAATTTTTATAACGTCACTAACTAAATTTGTATATATATAAAAAAAATTCGGCTAAAATCAATGAATATCATAAACTTATATACTCTCATACTAACTCCCTTCTCTTGTTACTAAAACTTTAAAACTATGCGTATCACCTCTTACATAACCAATCCTCTAAAGTCAAGTTAGGTTTTAAGCTTGAAGCCCTTAAAATATTTGTATGCAATTTAAAACTTTTTCCATATTAAATTTTGTGTCTATGCAAACGAATACAAAGTGAAATTTAATTTTCAAAACCTGATAAAAATTAAATTGAATCAAAAATATCCATCAAATAAATTCAATAAAAGCGATTAAGTTTGTATAAATTTATATCCAATACATTTGCAGTAAATTAGTAAACGCATTCATTCCGTTACCGTATAACCGTTTCCCTTTCCTTTATGTGATGATGGGGTATGGAGCTTTCATCATCATCATGAGTCCTTAGTTTGTGCTGAACAATGCTCTGCTGTGTCCGCACCCTTACGTACATTAGAAAGGAATATCTATATCAATGTACATGTCTACCAATATGTAGCTTCGAAACTCAAATGATTGCCCCATCGCATTGACAAATCCCATTAAAATTCCTTTGTACTCGAAATAAAACAGATTTAGATACAAATCCATCAGAAACTACACAGTCATCGGTCAGCAATAGGGATGTTATATCTACTATCAATACAGGAGTATGGGGACGAGTTTGGAATTGAGGATGGGGGTTGCTATTCTATTCAAGGACTATGGATATAAGCTCGTTCATCATCTATGCATTCACTCTCTGTGTGCTGTGTTTTGTGTCTGGTAGGTGGATCAGACAACTTATTGCTATAAATAAATGAACAAGGCAAAGAGGAACAACTACCTCTCATGCCAAAAAAACCATCTCAGCAAACCCCTCTCATTCGGTTAGTCGCCCTTGTCATCATTTTACTATATTCTGATATTCCGATTTCCGAGACCAGGAAAAGGCTGCAGCGGCAGCTTTTTGAACTTGTTCTACAGAGGTTTGTCCGATGACCGTTTGTATAGTTGTTATATTGTTCATTCCCAATAGCCCCCATCACACACTCTCACATACTTTTACACATATCTACTATTTTATATATCAACCAGAAACGACAATGGACCAAAATGTTCAATGATTTAATCGTCTCGGTTCATTGAGTCTGATTCGGTTATAAATGCGGAAATCAAATTGAATCGAACAAAACATGGGAAATTGCTGTAACGAAAACACAACAAGGACATGGCAACATGCGATTTTACACACCTCACACCGCTATGTCACTATACTCCGTACTCAACTATACTCTTTTACTTACTGCCACCCAACTAGCTACAACCAACCGTATCGCCACAGAGTCATGCTTCTCTCCGCAGCCAGTACTACCGTCCGTCCACCCTCCCCTAGGAGTATCGTTCCCGCGGGCAATATTTGATGGAGGACTGACAACAATTCCGAGGTAAATTTGGCAACCGCATTAAGGTGTATTACCAGAGGCCCCAATTCCATCTGTAATACTACCTTCAATACTTAGGTACAGTTACAGAGTACTCTCTCTATCGTATAGTTGTTGTTGTTGTTGATATAAAAGGTCCTTCGATTTGGTCCAAAGCAGACCGAAATCAATTGAGGCTGAGCTGACGAGGTAACAGGTTTCGATTTCGATGCTACTTTATAGCGAATAATGGAAAAAAGGTTTTTGCTGATGAAGGTGCTATATGATTCTGGTTGCGGTGTCTATAGCTGGTGGAACAACTAGCAGATGATGATGGAGAAGGTAAACTAGTTGTTGAATGCCAATGCCAAATAGAACCTGAACAGTCTCTCTATACAACTCAAGAGTGATGGAGAATGAATAATTTGAATCTTTGACTATGGCCATGAACGATGATGGAAAATTGTATATACGAGTACAATATCAATGCAATCGCTTGAAGAATTATTGGCATCAATTTCTTTTTTAAAGACTATTTAAAGGAAAGTTTAGGCTTAAAGCATATGGAAGAGGAATATACTGTCAGAGATATCGAAGTGAATTTTGAGTGGGGTTGAGATTTAAGGGTAAAAAAGCTAACTACTGATACAAATCTTACTTAAAAAGTTTAAGACCCAAACCCAGATCAATATCTTATGGGATTAGGAAGCTTAAGAACAGGTGGAAGAAACTTGTGGAATATATTTTAGAAATTCATTGCTAACTAACGTTTGTCAAACAATTTCAAGAAATCTAGAAAAGTAAAGGAAAAAGGTTTGAGTCCTGATCGTGACATCATTATTAATTTTATTGAAGAGGTTGAACAACATAAACATAAAATATTAACACAAGATTACAATATTTCTATCTGACAATGACAAACATTTTAAAATTTGGTAAAATAAAGGTTTAAGCTATTTTGTGCTATATTAGATACATATAAACTGTAAAAACAGTTTTATACCTATTGATGCACGGCTGGAGCTTAAATTCAAATTAGCTTTTTCTCGTCCTTGCTCGACGGTTGCACAAAATAATGATATGAACTCTTGAGCGTTTCCTCTCTTTTTTTCTTTATCTCTGTCTCTAACTATCACAACCGTTACTTATACACTCAAATAATTTACTTGAATGTGTACCATCAAGATTTCAATTTATGATGAAACCTACAATATTCCACCTCTTCATATCCTTTTATAATATCTTCATCCGACGACGCAGTAAAATCCTGCATTCTGCCACCCATCATCTTCCTGATCCTCAGCCAAGTCTCCAGAAGTAGATACCTATAGTATAGAAGAATTCCTAATTAATCATCGGGCATAATCGCACGCCAATCTCTTTAATTTGCGACTATCAATCATCTGCTATCATTACTCTTCTCTTATTTTATTTTTTTTTTATTTTTTTGAAGAGGAAAGCGTGTGCTTGATGACTTCGCCATAAGTAAGACACTTTAACAGATACTTTTTCTACTTGAAACTTGAAACTTTATTTCAATCTCTGTTGGCTGTGAGATGGCTCTGATGATGTTGAATGGCTTCGGCTCCTTGAACGAAGGAAAAAAAATCAAACAAAAAAAAAAATAACGTAAAAATCCATCTTCTTGAAAAAGATTGCAGTGATTTGCTTGCTTTTAATTACAATCTGCGCATTTGCATTCCTGTCTCCTGGATGGAGATTGAGACGGGAAGGGAGAGGATGTGGATTCCTTTCGGTTTAAAGGGTGGTTCGGTATATTTTGGTATGGTTTGTGTCAAAAGAGAGAAACAATGTTTATGCAAAATCCTGAACAACATAAAATGGGTGGAATAATAATAATTTTTGGTTAAAGGAAGAAAAAAGAAAACACCGCGCATAAACACCATCAACAGACCAAGCGACTATGACTAGGACTAAGGACATTCCAACAATAGCCGCTGGGCATTCGAAGAATTTCAGCAGAAACAAACAAGAAAACGAAAAAAAAAAATCGTCCTGCAAAGCATCATCTTCATTTTTGAACAGTTTTTCGTTTTTCCAACCCTGTGTAACTGTTTAAACAAGAATATTACTAATTAAGCTTAATAATTAGTCGGACGTTGTGTATTTTTTTTGTGTTCTTCTTCGTTTTCTTGCCATCGCACGCTATAGGTCCTTCCGGGGCTTGGGCTATATACTAAGAGTAGAACCCGCCTGTCTGTTACAATTGTATCTGCGATAGCTTCTCTCCGAGGAAAAAGGATTGCATTTTATCTGTCGCATTGTCCTTTCAGTCCTCACAATAAACAAACGAATCGCCGCGGGTAGGTTGCCATCGTACTTATTTTCTTCTTTTTTTTCTGTATTTAATGTCCCGTTTGTTAGTTCACTCCTTGAAGGACGCACAACAACTTACACTGGGTTATTGGCTGGCTATGCCATCCTCATTTGTTTTTCTTGATTTTTTTTTCTTCTCTTCATAGGATCGGGTAGTTAGGTTAGGACGAGTTATAGCAGGAGGCGAAAAGAATAAAAAAAAAATTGAGAATTACACTAGGTGCCATTATGGAAGTAATCTGGAAAATTGTTTTCGTTTTTCTTACATTAGCATTATCCTTGTGCTAAAGTACCACTGCCCGCGGCCATTCTTGAAGAAGAAGTCGCGCAATATAGAAGAATGGAGAAGAAGGCAACAAAAAAATTAGATAACGACAACGAAGACTATAGGGCACATAGTGAAACTGTACCAGTATTAGGGTGACTTTTTCATAATAACACAACTAAAACGACTTAAAAAAAGGCGTCTCAATAAATATGTATATATGTACGTAGGTACCTACAGAATCTGAACCCAAATTATTATAAAAGCGAGAGGCTTGACTGGGTTGCTCTTAATTCTGTGTAATTAGCCTAATTTAATTCCCGTTGTTTTACAGGAAAATGTGAAAAGCGATGTCAATTTAAAGGAAAAAGTAGCTATAGGGAAACAGGAAATCAGTTTAATGTGGAATAGAGATGAAAGTTTCTAAAAGGTGAAATTGATTTTCAAGCTTTAATGAGCATTGAAAAAGAGAGGGACGACTGTATACAATATATTTTAAAAATAGCGTTCGAATAAAGGTATTTGTTTTGTAACACGATGGCCCTTTTGGATTCATTTATTCTTTTTAAAAAATTGACTTCTTTCATTTGAAATCTTATTGATGGACTTTTTTGAAATATTTTTGTTTGAGAATTTTATTCTATCGTTAATTTAGTTCTTATTAGTATAATAGATTGCACATGTTTCTTTCAGTTTTTATTAAAGTAGGTAAATGAGAGTGGCAATAATTAATGTCAAGCAGAAAGTCTAGTGTTAGCACTTTTTTAGTCACGATGTGGTGAAGTCGGTTTGAAGAAGTACATATTACTTTCCTATTATATTTTTTACTAGTGAAGTTGTCAAGAAGAGTTTCCCGAAAGTTGCAGGACTTAAAAGTAATAGTAGTGAAACTCCCGGTCCACTTAATGGATCCAAGTCAGAGTTATTTACACTAACATCATAAAGAAGAAAGATTTGTATTTTTGTATGTTACGAATAAACTCAAAAAATACTGGTCTGATTTTAACAATTCTTTTTCATTAGAAATCTTCATTATCACTGAGTAACATAAGCTATATTTAGTACTAGATTATTAAAGAAATCTTTAGAAATTCCTATTAAAACCTATTAGCCAGACATATAGCCCAAGCACGAGGTTCCGATTATGATGTATATAAAGAAGGTTGGATACAAATCGAAAATAAACCGTATTGCCGTACATATAATATTGACGAGATGTAAGAATTTGTCAATTCAAATGTACCCAAGTAAGTGGCAGATCAAAAAATGGCGTACGATGCTATAATTGAAAATGTGGAAAATAACAGTGGCCAACTATTTTTTTTGATGCACCCAGTGGCAGGTAAAACATTTCTTGCAAATTTAGTATTGTCAAAAGTACGATTATCCTGGCAGTGGCATCGTCAGGAACTGCTGCAACCCTATTAAATGATGGGAAAACGGCTAACTCTACGTTTCAATTACCGTTGGCTGTTTCTTTAGATCGAAAGTCTGTATGTTCAATTGGTAAAAATGGTCCACTTGGAAAACTCTTACGGGACACGTCGCTGATTATTTGGGATGAGTGTACCATGAGCCATTGAGCTCATGTAGAAGATGTGGACCGCACATTAAAAGATATAAGAAACTCATGCAATATTTTGGTCAGCTTACTGTTTGTTTTACTGGAGACTTTCGCCAAACCAGTTGTAACAAAAGGTACACGTGCTGACGTTATGAAAGCCTTCCTCGAATCATCACCTTTCTGGCTATCAATTAAAACTGTCAATTTGCGCACGAATATAAGAGCACATTCGTACAATAACCGTGGTGGTAAATTCACAGAAAAGGAGACGGAAAATTTACTACTCCAATTCCAAACTGCTCCCAAGTACTGTTGGATATTAAATTGGCTCAAACTGTTCACAGTCTAGAAATTCTTAAACACACAATCTATCCCGACATGAACAACCTTACAGTAAAAAATTTCGCTCTGTTCGAGAGCGATATTGTCACCCAGCAACGACTCAGTAAATTAAATGAACAAACCCTTTATTGAAAAAGTACGAGGTGATTTTAAATGTTACAAATCGGTTGACACCGTGTTCAACATTGAAGATACAATGCACTACTCACAGGAGTTTTTAAATTCCTTCACTCCTACTAACTTGCCACCTCATGAACTTAAGTTTAAAAAAAGTACGCCTGTTATGCTTTTAAGACATATAAGCCCTCCCAATATGTGTAATGGTACAAGACTAGTTATCAAAGAATTAAGAGGTTATGTGACTGCAGAAACTTTTATTACGGTCCCCGCGGCCGGTCAGTCGCACATGTTCCGCGAATCCCGCAACTGATTTGTACATATCTTTTAAAAGGTTACAGTTCCCTTCGAAAATATCCTTTGCCCTAAAAATAAATAAATCCCATGGACAAACTTTTTCCATATTTAGTATCGTCTTAAGAAAACAGTGCTTTTGCTTTTCCCACAGGCAATTGTATGTGGTACTTTCTCGAGTAGGATACCCTGACAATCAATACGTTGGCAACACCTACAAATACCACAGCCAACGTAGTGTACAGTGAGGCTTTAAGATAAGTATACAATTTTTTTCTAATTTAGTGATTCATGTTCGATTTAATTAGCATGCTTATAACTTAAATATCTGTACCTATTTATGTCTACCCGTGCGAAGACGGGACGGGCCGCTAGTTTATTATAATGAGCTTTTGAAAGTATTGAATCAATTACCTTGAAATGGTTTCGACTTCAATCAGTGTCACAATGGAATCCACCTTTTCAAAATTTTTAAACATATCCTGAAAACATGAAAATAGTAATTATTGCCCGTTTAGACCAGTAGAAAATGGTCTTTCACATTAGTTGTTTCACTTGTACGAAATTAGAAAAGCTTTATCCAAATGTAAGAAAAGTGGAAAAAGGTTGAAGATAACGGAGAGTAATGCTTAAATAATTCATGTTTGCACCTTTTCTTTACAATAAAGTTTAATTTCCTAAAAAAATAATACCAAAAAATGTCAAAGTTTTAACATGTCTGACTGAATGTAGCACTCCACAATCTTAAAAATTAAATTTTATTTTTAACTTAATTTCTCAATGTTTGCTTAAAATATAAAAACAAAAAACTGAAAAAAAAAATATTTTAAAAAGAATAAATTACGAAAGATATACGAAACAGGCCAAATCACCTACATTTTGGGTGGTTGAACATTGGCCATCTATTTATACATATTAATACATCCAAAAAAAGAAGCGTTAATGAAAAAAAGTCCCTCAACATAGATACTCCAACATTCTCTACAATCTAATCTCACCCGATGGCGAAACATCATTCTATTTAATTGGACTAATTTAGCATTTTTAATTTATAAAGCTTTCGCAATCTTTCACAGTAAGCAAAGTAATATAGCAGAATTCAACATTGCTAACCATGATTACAGTCAATGTCATAATTATTCTCATGAAAGATACAAAAATTTAACGCCATAAAATTGCACTCAAAATAACATGTTTAAAGTTTTATCAAACCAGATTATATAAACCTTTCGTATTTTTCAAAAAATTAAATTTCGAACAAGGTACAGCATCGATTTTTTTTACCATAAAATATATCTAAATCTTTTATTAGCTTTGAGAGTGCAGAAAAGTAGATAAATAAAAAAATAAAAAGCTTTAAAATGGTTCTTTTTCTAAGTTTGAGAAAATTAAATAAAGCAAAATGCATTAATTGAACTGTTTGAATAATTCTGACCCCAACTGTATTCTTAAAGACTTTCTGAATCTGTTGTATATTGTATCGGATTTTCCATATAACTCAAAGCAGACATAAAGGATTTTCTTCTGCTTCGCCCATCACTGACAGAGCAGGGCAGGGCAACGCAAATCATTGCAGAGAAGAGAGTCAGCATCAGAACTGTTGAATTGCGGTATATATTGTGTAGAAAAGAGTAAGGAGAGGTCCGCGCGCATATCCTTAATATAGCTGTTAAGGAGATGAAGTACAATTTCTTCATCACTCAATCTGCTTTAAGTGTGTACGACTATAAGGTCTATGCTGATTCTACTCAGTGCTTGCCCTCGCTCCTCTTAAACCCTCCATCGCAATCGTATTGCCAACCCAAAAAAAAATTATCTGCCTTTACGCTTCACTTCGATAGTCAACTAAGGGCTACTTAATAATCATTTATATTTCCCTTAATTAAGGATGGCAAAGCATAGAGTCAAGGGTGGGCCTGGGCATTATTTTTTTTATTTTGTAGCCATTTTCTTTTTTTCCTTCTTTGCTTTTTGGTTTCGTTGTGCATTTTCCCATTTTCCTCTCTCCTCTTTTGGGGTATTAGTAAAATTTAATTAAATAAATTTACTGATTGGACAGGAAATTAATTTTGGCGCCTATTTCGTTGGCTTTTCTTTCTTTCGAATATACATATACTCGAGAGTTGGAGTTTGGAAAGTTCGTTTCTTTTTTTTTTTGTTGTTGTTGGTTCAAGTCCGACGATGTGGAAAGTTTTACTTGGAATATTAAAGGCAGATAATTTATAACAAGCATCATCAGCAACAAGAAAAAGACACGCAATATTAAAAAGAAGGACGCGTCTTGAAATTTCGGTCAAACATTTAACAAAACAGTTTAAAAAAAAGAAGTTTAGGTACAACAGGTATATCAGGTACGGTATATAATCGGGACAAGACTGTGTAAAGTTAAGGTTACAATCAGGGACGAAATTGTTGCTCACTTTCTAATCGGGTATTCATGAACTAAGATTGCCATGACATTACAAACAAAATGGAGATTTTGTGATTATTCGAGAAGGTCTTGATTTCGGTTTTGTCCGTACCTACTTTTTTGTGTATAGGGTGATAACTGATTGGGGTATATTTGTTCATTTTTTTTACCTATTTCATTTATTTATTTTGATTTGGGTCATCTGAGCAAAGGTATTTAAATTGCTATTTACAAGCGATTAAGGAGAGAATTCATTATTTATGTTTTTAATCGATTTATCGTAGAAATATTGGAAACGCTTAAAAAAAGGTTCTTTTTCGGTAATTTTTGTAAGAGTTGAATTGTTTAATGTTTAACTTTTGCTTATTGATTTTAAACATACAGGTGGCATGTAGTTGAGATGAAAGACCAAGGTCTTAAGTTGATCCACTGATATTTTTTTAATTCTATTGGGTTTCAATTGTTCTACATAGGTATATTTATTTATTTGCGTTCAAAAAAAATACTGCTGTAAGTACAAAGAAAACAAAACAAATATTTCAAAATACATACAACCTTTTTTACCATAGAAATAGAAAAAAACAGGAAACCGTCCAATAAAACTAAACAAGCCTTAAACAATGAATCCACCATCTACCTCTTGTTGTAATGGCCTGTCCAGTCCGTACTACCTACATAAACCTGTGTCTTTGAGTCAACAGGTTACTTGATACGTGCTCTTCATGGTCCTTTAATTCACGTGCCACACTCTCGTTAACAACCAAAATAATCAGCGACAGAAAAAAAGAACAAATATAATATTAGGTAGGTAAACTACACACACTCTTACCTGCTTGAAAACTTATTTACCTCCCCCCAAACAAAAAAACTCAACAAACCTTGTTGAACTAAAGAAAGAAAGAAGACTTGTATGTATGCCCCCATTCATTCCAAAATAATATCCCAACGGAATGACCCATCCTCATCACGCCCCATTGCAATTTACCCACTGCAGTTAATCCTTCGGTTGGAAAGTTAACCATTTGCTAAAGTTTCGCTTGCAGGTCCTTTATTTCATTTCATTTCTTCATCATCATCAACAGAAGCAGAACCAGAACCAGCTACAATACCACTACCAGTAGCAAACTGTAGCAGCATCATCATCATCATCATCACGGCTAGCTAAGCTTCAACACGGCTATGAACACTAAGCAAAGCAAGAACAGTAGTACTCCTATAGTAGTTATACGATGGGGTTTGTTAAGGTCCTTTTCTTCTTTTGACATCTTCGCCATCAACCAGCGTATATATAAATGTATGGATGTTGGTATGTATGTATGTAGTTGGTTTTGGGATTCGTTTACGTTTTACGAGTCCCCCGTGATGTGTGCTGTAATAATCACAAGTTTTTCGCTTCATTTTTCCTCTCCGGGGCTGTTTCCTTCGTGATGCTTCCCGCATCCTTGTATTCCCTGAACTCATTCTTCCATTCGAAATTGTTTGTTCTATTTTTTGTTGTTTTCTTTTTTTTTCTCTTCTTTGTTGCCACCCTTCCCTGATCAAAGCCCTTTGGCCATTGTGTTCCTACTAAGATTGTAGTACATTGTACAACAGCAGGATTAAAAATGTATACAAGTACCTACAAATAGTTCACTGGCTGCGACTTTACTAGATGAACCAGAGGGTAGCTAAGCTATACTCTTACACATTACGTATAGCTCTTGAAATGCCTTTCTTTCGTTATACTCTATACTCTTCAGTACATGCGTTACCTTTTATTGAGTGGCACTCGGAGTGTTTGTCAAGTGACACAGGACAACATTACAATGATGACACAGAAGCATGGCGATGACGATGACGACGACGATGATGATAATGTTGATGAAGATGAAGACAGGAACATCAAGTTTGTCAGTTGTTGTTATAAGGTGATACACAGGGTGCTGCATGTATTACATGACTTTCACTTTGCTAATACAAAAAGTCGATGATATACTCGTATGTACATACATGCTGCAAATAATCTCTAAGAAAATAAAGGTTTTTTAATTTATTCTCATCCCTTGAACCAAATATTTCCTTTTGAAAATGGGAATGAATCCTTTTTAATTTAACCTTTAAAAAAAGTGTAATTCAGAAACACTCTCTAATAAGAATAAATTTGGAATAATTTTAAATTCATCATATTATTACTGTCTCTGCAGACCAAATTTAAATTAAAATTTATGTAAGCTTTTTTTATATTATTTTGAGTTATTCAAATTAAAATTTTAAAATATATTGTTCAGAAAGTTTTCTTTTCTGACAGTTAAAAAAATTAATCATATATATCATATACTTGTTTGAATAGAATAAGTTAAGCAAACAACTATTAATTCAAAACTAAAATGTTTTTGCTTTTCTTAAATTAGGTTCATAAGCACAAAAGTTTATATTTTCTTTTTATTTTATAAAAATTTTCAATCCATTATTTTTTTACTACCTTATATTCATAAAATGATCAGAATTTTTTTAATGCAAAAACATTTTATTTTTCGTTAACATATATTTTCTTAAAGAAATTAATATTTAAATAATCTTAATTTTGTACCACTGAAGAAAATAGTTTCTTGATTTACGCCACGTACCAGAATTTACACATAGAAACATAATCATCGGCATTGTGTTCCAATAGTCTGAAAATTGTTAAGAAGCAGTTGAATTGTAGAGCCCTTTTACCAATCTCGTTTCTCACACAATTTTCAGCAGTTTTTTAACAGAAAAAAAGTTCTTATAAATAATAGACATCAACAACTTACCGTATGTTGTTTTTTTTTAAATCTAAGCTATTTTAAGAATACTTTCTGTCAAGTCTAAATAATAAAAAAGGCTGGGATGCGACCCACAATAATAATCCCCCCTGTCGATTTGGCTTGCTTTAAATGTTTGTAGGTTTTCATGTTTTGATGATTGACACCTTGTCAGTTGAAATATTTAAAAACAATTTAAATTTCGAACAATATGTTTGAATATGGTGAAATAGTTTGATTTCAAAATCAATTTAAGTTAAGCAGATTTTTAGTTGAAATCAATTTTTATCAATTTTAGTAGCATTTTTTAAAAGTTAAAAACAAATTTGTGTACGATTTTTTGTAGATTTTATATTATTTAAAAAACGGTCCGTTGGATTTTTATAAAAAAATTACTGAATATCGAAAACAATTTTTTCTGTGATATGAAGTTAGTTCAAGCCACTATTTTTACCTGCGACATAAAGGAACAATATGGTAAGATTTACTTTCGTGCAAAATTTCGAGCTCGAGATTTTAATCAAACATGATATTACGATGGTAAAGAAGTCAAAAAAAATGTGTCCCACGATTCCGTCCGGTTTGTTTTATCTGTCCACGCTCCTACAGGATAAATCATTGGGTCGATTGAGTTCAAACTTGGAAGTTAAGCTTTTGAGCAGTTTCGCGTAAAGCGCTTTTATATATTTTTTTAAGATCTCTTAGTTTTGATCTTAAAAAAAAATATGGCACCCATAAAATTTTTTTTGTCAAAAAACGAAAATTCGATTTTTTTCAAAAACGAACTGATAGAAGTTTTTTAATTTTCATTAAAAATTTAATTTTTTAACTTGGCTTCTTTTAATAAGAAGAACATATTTTTGTATTGCTCAGGAAAGGTACCGCTCATAAAACCGTATTTTGTTTTTCAATTTTCTCAGCAACTTATGAACTGATTTCAATAATTTTTTTTGAATAAGCTCTGATATTGCTTTAACAATATTTTATTATCAAAAGTGAAATTTTTTATTGTTTGGATTTTCCAAAAAATATTAAGTTCCTTTTTTTCAAAATTTTATATCTCAAAAACGGGTCAGTATTTACAATTTTGAAACATTTTATAAATACAAAATTTATTTAAAAACAAAAAACACTTTTTCAACGTACACCTATATATTGTACTACTTACAGCATCTACAACTACTGCTTACGTGTCACTTCATAACTAAAATCCAAAACGCACAAGAGCCTGACTGTTAACAACACATGAATAGCAATTTGTTGTACCTGTTCGTATACTTTTTTTTTTGACTTTAACAAAAAATTTAACTGAACGTAATAACACCATGTTTAAGCTGAAAACTTGTACCAAAAAAGGATTGGGATTGGATTGTAGTAAGCACCTTCTGCTATCAATAACATTTCTTCATTATCATCATAAACATGTCTTTATCTATCTTTTTGTATAAAGCTGAAACCGCCAATGAACTATTCTTTATCCGTTTTAGACACCTACTTAACAACACAACCAATAGCGATCGCTATTTAAACATACATGTTCTGACTCTTTCTTATCTTCAGATAATTCATTTTCCATCCTGATTCTTCTTATACGTAATTAAAATAAAGCTTTCCAAAGGAAAAAGCTTTGAACAAACTAGTTGAATATACAAACAATTATTTTCGTAAGTATGGTTATAAGTATTTTTCATTTCCGGGAGGAGCTGTCCTAGGATAAGTTGTTTCTTAGGATAAATCGCCCGTTTTTTTTGACAAATGGCATTTATATCTTTAAAGACATACTTTTTTTACAGGTATATTTTTAAATCTTATATAGGTACTTTTTTAAAGAGGTTATTTGCATACAGGAGCAAGTTCGTGCTACCCAGTTGTGCATTGTATTTATTTTTGAAAAGATTTTTGATATATTTTGTTAGGTTTTTATTTCTTATAACAAAAACTTTCAATCCAATTTTTCTCAAAATTTTATAGAATGTTGAAAACAATATTTTTTACGAGATAAAATTAGCTTGAAGCCATAATATTAAATTTTTGAAAAGATATTTGAGTTGAAAATCAACTTTTACCAACTTTTATTAGTTTTTTTTAGCTTGGTTACTTTTTATAAAAAAAAGTGTCTATTCGATTTTTCTCGAAATTATACCGAATGTTGACAATAATATTTTTTTAAAAGATAAAATTAAATTCAAGTCAAAATCTTAAAGATTTGAAAAGATATTTGAGCCTTGAATCAATTTTTAGAAACTTTTCGTAATATTTTGTACGGTTTATATTTATTGTAAGAAAAATTGTAAGGTCGATTATTTCAAAATTTTACCAAATATCAAAAATAAATAAAATAAAATCATAAAATCATTTTTGGTTTGTAAAATATTCGTGAAAAAAACTGTTAATTGGATTTATTAAGAAAAATATACTTGTTTTGTATTACGTTACAATACAATATATTGTTGAGTTAAGTTGAGGAACGAAGATTTTTATCATTTTTCAAAATTTTCCAAATATTAATTTTCCTGGAAACGAGTTGATGAAGATGGTAATAGATTTAATTGGCATGAAGTTCGGCGGCTGGGATACACAAAACGCAGCAATCAAGTGGAATATAAAAAATCTTTGGTAAAAAATGATTCATGTAAAATTTTAAAAGTAGGAAAGAGAGGAGCTTCTGTAAATGTCCAAATGTCAAGAAAAAAAAGGGATCTTATGAGCTTAAAACAATTCATAAGGTCTGATTTTCATTCCTTTCATGATAATCTTAAAACAAATATGGACGAACCAGATACCCATCCTGATTTAACGGAGCCTGACAACGCAGATGATGTTTGAACAGCGATTTTGGTCACAAAAATGAAAATATGTAAATAAAATTAAAAAAAAATTGAAATATAAATATAATAATCATATATTTTGCTCAAAATTTAATTTGTTTGTTTATTGAAGTGATACATACTAAGTAATGTTAAAAATCTAGGAAAAGTAACTTAAAATAGGGTTAATTATTGTTAAGGAAAAGAACTTAACTCAACATAGAAAATCATATACCACATTCTCACACACAGATTATAGACCTAAGTTGACATAAGAAATTTGGATAAGTACCAAACCTAACTCAACTTAAGCTTTTTACTTTTTTCCTCCTAAATATGCCGCAAAAGCCTAACTCGACCTAAGATTTTTATTTATTTTAAAGTTCAATAAGCCATGACAGCTTGAGTGCTTTTGTATTAAATTACTTCATAGTTGTCTTTTATAAAAATGATTTGATCTTAATTCCTAAAAAAAGAGTTAATTTTCTTCAATTTAGCATTACATTTTTTTTCTAAGTTCATATACATTTTTTGCCAAACACGATCTAAAACTTCAAACTGCTCTCCTGAAAAGTATGAAAAATTAACTTAAGCGGTTCTGGCTTATGACCATGTGAGATATTTTTGGGTTATCCAAAATGTTCACCTTTCGCAAATCGGACCGATTAAAATAACTTAATATATGAAGTTAAAAATAAGCTTATAATCAACAGATGACAGTTTTTGAATGTATGTCATATGTATGTATTAATAGATACATAAAAATAATTGCACTTAAACATATAAAGACTTGATTAAAGAAACTTTGTTCATCTTCAATTTTTAATAATGGTAATACACTTTTTTATAAATCTTATCACAAAAGGCAAGAATTGATTTTAAAAACACTCAAAACTGATATTGTTAACAAAATACATACCTAAGTTATGAAATATAAATATAAGTATCAATTTATGTTTACTCTTTACAAATGCTTGAGATTCTAGTTAATATCTATCTATTATACCAAACAATTAATACAAAAAATCCTAACTTCCTTAATTACTTACTTTTAGCACTATAGAAAATGCATTTATTCCCTTAAACTTGCCTTTAAATATTTTTCCGTAACTTTAGCCCCCAATTATTTATTCATCATAACCATAACCACATCTTATTAACTTCCCATAGGAAGTTATTGTAATGGGTCCGATTTGTCAAATTGAAAATTTTGACATTTCTCGACGTTTCAAGGTCCCTAGAGTCGAAATAAAAGATTTTTATAAAGATGTCTGTGCGTGCGTGTGTACGTACGTTTGTACGTCCGTACGTCCGTACGTCCGTACATCCGTACGTCCGTACGTTCGCGACGTTTTTTTCGTTGTCCATAGCTCAAGAACCAGAAGAGATATCGACTTCAAATAAATTTTGTAATACAGATAATAAGGCAGAAAGATGCAGAAAGGGCTCTCAAGAAAATTGCGTGGGTGGTTTGTTTACCATAGCAGTTTGAAAAAAAGGTGAAAATTTTGGTTAACCCTAAATATCTTACGAACCAAAAACGCTAGAGACTTGAATTAAATTTTATATAATATATTGTAACGTGATACCAATGAGGTATATTTTTTGAAAAAAATCAATATAACGGTTTTTTTTAAAAATCAATAAAACTGAAAAAAAAAATTTGTCACCTCCAAAATTTTACGACTGAAATATGATTTCATCTCTAAAACAATTTTGTGCAGCGAAAAATAATGTTTTTGACATCTGATAAAATTTTGAGAAAAATCTAATTGACAGTTTTTTTTATAAAAAATAAAAATCTAAAAAAAACATTACTCAAAGTTCGTAAAAATTGAATATCGATTCAAATATCTTTTCAAGAACTTGAAATTTAGGCTTCAAGCTTATTTTATCTTATAAGAAATATTGTTTTAAACATTTTGAAAAATGTTGAGAAAAATCGAATTGACAGTTTTTTTACAAAAAATAAAAACCTAAAAAAAAAATTGTAAAAGTTGGTAAAAATTGATTTTCGACTCGAATATCTTTTCAAAACTTTTAGATATTGGCTTTAATTTACTTTTATCTTTCAAAAAATCTTGTTTTCAACACACAATTAAAGTTTGAAAAAAATCGAATTGACAGTTTTTTTACAAAAAATAAAAACCTAAAAAAAAATTTATAAAAGTTGGTAAAAATTGATTTTCGACTCAAATATCTTTTCGAAACTTTGAGATATTGGCTTTAATCTTCTTTTATCTTTCAAAAAATCTTGTTGTCAATATTCAGTGAAAGTTTGAAAAAATCGAATTGACAGTTTTTTTACCAAAAATAAAAACCTAAAAAAAAAATGTATAAAAGTTGGTAAAAATTGATTTTCGACTCAAATATCTTTTCAAAACTTTGAGATATTGGCTTTAATCTTCTTTTATCTTTCAAAAAATCTTGTTGTCAATATTCAGTGAAAGTTTGAAAAAAATCGAATTGACAGTTTTTTACAAAAAATAAAAACCTAAAAAAAAATTTATAAAAGTTGGTAAAAATTGATTTTCGACTCAAATATCTTTTCAAAACTTTGAGATATTAGCTTTAATCCACTTTTATCTTTCAAAAAATCTTGTTGTCAACATTCAGTTAAAGTTTGAAAAAAATCGACTTTTTTTACAAAAATTAAAAACCGAACAAAAAATTAACAAAAGTTGGTAAAAAATGATTTTCGACTCAAATATCTTTTAAAAACTTTGAAATAATAGCTTCAAACTAATTTTATCTTAAAAGAAATATTGTTTTCAACATTTTTTAAAATTTTTAAAAAATTCGAATTGAAAGTTTTTTTACAAAAAAATAAAACTCTAAAAAAAAAACAATACTAAAACTTGGTAAAAATTTACTTTCGGCTCAAATAGCTTTTCAAAATTTATAAATATTGGCTTCAAACTTATTTTATTTCACAGAAAATATTGTTTTCAATATTAAGTAATTTGTATATAAAAATCTAACAGTCCGTTATTTCATAAAAAAAATAAAATCTACTAAAAATAGTACGCAAATTTGGTAAAAATTGATACGAGTACATATAGACAAACTTTTAAGCAAGACAAATCGACAGACGGGATGGGAAGTTATCAGTGTGGGTCGCATCCCAGCCTCTTTTTAACTTCCCATAGGAAGTTATTGTAATGGGTCCGATTTGTCAAATTGAAAATTTTGACATTTCTCGACGTTTCAAGCTCCCTAGAGTCGAAATAAAAGATTTTTAGAAAGATGTCTGTGCGTGCGTGTGTACGTACGTTCGTACGTCCGTACGTCCGTACGTCCGTACGTCCGTACGTCCGTACGTCCGTACGTTCGCGACGTCTTTTTCGTCGTCCATAGCTCAAGAACCAGAAGAGATATCGACTTCAAATAAATTTTGTTATACAGATAATAAGGCAGAAAGATGCAGAAAGGACTCTTAAGAAAATTGCGTGGGTGGTTTTTTTACCATAGCAGTTTGAAAAAAAGGTGAAAATTTTGGTTAACCCTAAATATCTTACGAACCAAAAACGCTAGAGACTTGAATTAAATTTTATATAATATATTGTAGCGTGATACCAAACAAGTATATTTTTTGAAAAAAATCAATATAACGGTTTTTTTTATAAATCAACAAAACTGAAAAAAAAAATTTGTCACCTCCAAAATTTTACGACTGAAATATGATTTCATCTCCAAAACAATTTTGTGCAACGAATAATAATGTTTTTGATATCTGATAAAATTTTGAGAAAAATCTAATTGACAGTTTTTTTATAAAAAAATAAAAATCTAAAAAAAAACATTACTCAAAGTTGGTAAAAATTGAATATCGATTCAAATATCTTTTCAAAAACTTAAAATTTAGGATTCAAACTTATTTTATCTTATAAGGAATATTGTTTTCAATATTTTGAAAAATTTTGAGAAAAATCAAATTGACAGTTTTTTTACAAAAAATAAAAACCTAAAAAAAAAAATTAATGAAAGTTGGTAAAAATTGATTTTCGACTCGAATATCTTTTTAAAACTTTGAGATATTGGTTTTAATCTACTTTTATCTTTCAAAAAATATTGTGGTCAACATTCAGTTAAAGTTTGAAAAAAATCGAATCCACAGTTTTTTTACAAAAAATAAAAACCTGAAAAAAAATGTATAAAAGTTGGTAAAAATTGATTTTCGACTCAAATATCTTTTCAAAAATTTGAGATAATAGCTTCTAATTAATTTTTGCTTATAGGAAATATTATTTTCAACATTAGGATAAATTTTAAGAAATATCGAATTTACAGTTTTTTTACAAAAAATAAAAACATAAAAAAAATGTATAAAAGTTGGTAAAAATTGATTTTCGACTCAAATATTTTTCCAAAAATTGTAGATATTGACTTTTAAGAACTTTTATCTTTCAACAAATATTGTTGTCAACATTCAATAAAATTTTGAAAAAAATCGAATTGACAGTTTTTGTGCAAAAAATTAAAAACCTAAAAAAAACTACCAAAAGTTGGTGAAAATTGATTTTTGACTCAAATAAATTTTCAAAAATTTGAAATATTTTCTTCAAACTTATTTTATCTTATAAGAAATATTGTTTTCAATATTTGATAAAATTTTGAAAAAAATCGAATTGACAGTTTTTTTACAAAAAATAAAACTCTAAAAAAAAAACAATACTAAAACTTCGTAAAAATTTACTTTCGACTCAAATAGCTTTTCAAAACTTAAAAATATTGGCTTGAAACTTATTTGATTTCACAGAAAATATTGTTTTCGATATTCAGTAATTTGTATATAAAAATCCAACAGTCCGTTTTTTTCATTCAAAAAAAAATCTACAAAAAATAGTACGCAAATTTGGTAAAAATTGGTACGATTACATATAGACAAACTTTTAAGCAAGACAAATCGACAGTCAGGATGGGAAGTTATCAGTGTGGGTCGCATCCCAGCCTCTTTTTTCGTTATCAGTTCATATCTAAAAGGTCATATTGTAGCTCGTTATACCTTTGCAGTTATAAAAAAAATGTTTGATACTCAAGTTCAAAGTTCAAAACCTTGACTTGTTAATTTGCTTCAATAGATACTCATCGTTTTACAGTCTGATAAACGTATAAGTATTGGGGTCTGTATCTATAAGAATGAATCTATCTACATAATATACTGTATGAAGATTCTATTGCTCTTCTCATCAGAACATTTACCTTCGTTTTTCGCACAATGTTCTTACAGATGTACCTTTAAAATTCAATTCGAATCATGTAGATATGTGTGCTGTTTTTCAACTGATTCGCCATGAGTGTATCAACATGTAAAATGAGTTCTCTTCTATTTCTTCTTATTCATATACCTATAGGAATATGTACTTTATGTTGGCATGAACCTATCAAAAGCTTTACTTTGGTACTTGTGGTTTTGAGTATGCAAAACACGTAGCATCGACTGTTAATTTAGCCTCATCAGCATTTTGTTACCTTAACCAAACTTCGCCCGTCTACGTAAAACAGCAGTACATGTGTAGAAAACCCTTTAAGACCTGATGCCAAATAAACGAAGAGCACTGATAGTTTCTCTGTTTTTTTTTGTGTCAAGAAATTCTGTTTGTTTTTTATTTGAACATAAAAAGAAACAAGAAGAACGTAAACACGAAAGACACAAACACTTACATTTTGAAAACATCCTATTGTTTTACCTTCTTACCTGTACCTACCTTGATTTCTACCTACAAGGGTACATCGATCCGAAACGAAAAAGATATTTATATACTTTGCACCAAGTACGGTGAGTATGTTCTTCTATTCATCTACATTCGTTTTACGTTACACTGAACTGAACCTAGGTTGCAACATGGCCTCACTCTATAACTTCCAATTTATATTAGAAAATTTTCTTAGGATATGTTTTGTATACTGTTATGTTGGTAGGTTAGGTTTTAGGTAAGGAACCTACTGTGCTTGGAGATGTTTCTTCAACAAAACTCTGCATGATGTACAAGTACATGTATGTAGGTATTTTTGTTTTAATGTGAATTGCGGTAGCGGTTTGCCTTCAGCTCTTCTTTACCTTACAAGAAGACGAAGAAGAAAGCAAAGCAGCTCACCCAGTGATGCCAGTGCCACTTACAATCTAGGAAACATGTTCTAATTGTATGTAGTTTTATATGGAAAAGATGCAAGAATATTTTCCAAATGTACCTAACCCACCTTGCCTAGGAACTTGCCAAGATAACCTCTCCATTTCTATATGATTGTGCCTTAAAGTCAAAAACATTATTGCCACGTTTTTTTTTTGTGAATAATTTTCGTGAAAATGTTTAAAACATGAATTTATTTAAATCTAGTATTGTAAAGAAAAAAAATTTGTGAAGCCCAGAACTCAAAGGACTAAGACAGAATTTTCAAAACTATACTGTATTTTAGTTTCAATTCTTAAATGCCACAAGATTTTAAATCCTTAAACAGTTAAATAATTGTACAGGTGCTTCAAAAAATGGTCATCACTTTTCCCTTGAGCCCAACTTCCGGCATCTGGAAGGCCTTATCACTCTCTTTCTTAACCTGTTATATTAATTCTCAGAACTCACCAAAACCTATATTCTAACACGTCCTTTAATAATAAAAGAAATATTTATTTTGTATATTTCTTAATTTAAGCAAAACATTTTTTTATTTAGGGCTTATTTATACATACATACAAAAGTTGACCAGTTTTTGAGATATCGGGTTAAAAAAAATTATTTTTAAATGACGGAATCGCCGAAACTATTAGGTTAGTTTAAAGTGACTGCCCGTGGTGGAGTCCATCGTGATACCACAAGAATCTTGAAGCATTTTTCTCATCTCAATGAGACTAATTGGAGTTCCTTACGATACGAAAAAGACTAGTAATGTTAATGTTCCTAAGATCGGTATAGGAGAATTCTCCTAGGTACGTCTTACGTTATAGAGCTAGAGAAGGGCATGTACAGAGGAGGTGAATAGCTTTTTTTCCTCTTCCATGGCAATACGGATCCTGCAAAAAAATCATTGAAGAATACGCCTTGCCGCGTAGCGTGCTTTCTTATTATGCAGGGTAGAGTTATGATACCAATAATCGAGCTTACATGCAATTTGATTAGAAATATTAAGAACCTTAAGCGCTTTAAATCCAAAATAGTGTGCGATGACAGTATTCCACCTGATGTTAGGTTTCTTTGTAGCTTCTTGTTTTACCATAAGCTTACAACTGACATATGTGGTAGAATCGGTAGTACTGTACTGTTTTTGGTAAGTTCTGGAAAATCCTGATATAAGATGTTGATATCTGTTTTCTTTGAGTTAGGACAAGAGACGAAACTTATTAAATCGGAAAATTTGAGAACTCAAATTTTAATTTGGACAGAATTGGCAATCATCGTTATTAACTATGTGGGTGCACTTGCTTAAGAACAAAACTCAATAGCAAGTTTTTGGTGGTACCGAACTATTTCAAAATTCTGTATATACAACCACCTATCTATAGATCTACCTTAAAAGTCCTGCTGTCATTCCTTTCGGGTAGTTTGTGGTTCTCTAGTTAATGTCGGTGATATTTGCATGCTTGAGAATGAAAATGCCGCTCATTCAAGAAGGTAGTTATAAGGTATAGGTATATGCGGTTCAAGTTTCCCATTTCAGCTAAATATAAGGATACTGGCATTTTAAGGTGGTGGTTAGTTGGACGTTGTTGGAGGCAAGTATACGATGCATGGCGGCAACAGTGGATTAATTTGGAGAAAATCGAATGTAATTGGATTAGTTTTTGGCCATAATGCAAGGTTGAGACTTTTCATTGAGGAAATAACCACAACCGCTATCGCCACCAAGAAGAAGATAGTATCCTATCTAAAACTTCTATATCCTCACAGCAGTATCTAGAAGTAGTATCTGTGTACAACTATACCAAAGGTGAATACAACGGGACGGCTAAGAAGACAAAAACAACGAAGTTATGTGTCATTGAGAAGATATTCAAAAAAGGATATAGAATATGTATAAGTTCATAGGTAAAAGTCGTTTATTTGAATGCATTAAGGATGCGAAAAAGCACTCAGTGTCTCTGGACTGTTAAATTTCTTCGGATGTTAAGAACTCGCAATAATTGCCAATTGACGTTAGAAACAGGAAATTAATGACTTGAGTATGTGGGGTTCTATGTGAGTTATAATGAATTGTAAGATCGTGTTTTGCCGGTTTATAACGACTGTGACAGAAGGATAAGTTCCTTGAAAGTTTTCTACAAAAAAGGGATATCATCTAGGTATGAGTTGATACGAACAAGGGCATTTTAATTAAATCTAGAAATACAATAAGACGACTATTTCAATCCATGTAATTTATTTAGTTTTATAATTTTTAAGCATGACAGTGACATCAGCCAGAAACCAGAAACAGTTTAGCAAAAATGAAAACAAAACTACTATTGAGCTTTCTCGAAATATATAAGAGTAATGGCAAGTTTATTTGCTCACTAAGTTGGCATTTCTTTCTATAATTGGATTTGAATGAAATAAGTTCTACTTTATATTTACATACAAATCAAAAATTGAAGAAACTCATTCTTGCTTGCGTAAAATTTATTTATCCAATAGTTAAGTCAAATAACAAAGGTATCAATTTAACAACTCTCATATTAATATCCAGTTTAGCAGTTTTATAAACTGTACAACTGATGATACCTCACGTATGGCGAGTAGGCGTAGTTCAAAACAGGAGCTTCGCTAGCACTAGACGAGTATGAGAATCCAGAGGAAGGTCGTGGCACTTGAACGTGAGATGGAGCACTTTGGACAATTGTAATTCCACTTTGAATTGGTTGATAAGAGTTCCTCAGTTTTGCTTGTTCGATTGCAACCAGATGTTCGGCCTTAGCTTGGGCAACTTCAGGTGTGTCCGCAATTGGTTTTGGGAGTTCAATTATTTGAGCTGGAATTGCAGTAGCTTGTCTCTTGGCTTCTTCTGTAGCAACAAAGTGGGCTGCTCTGGCGGCAACAACTTCAGGTGTGTCTTCAACTGGTCGTGGAAGTTCAATTGGAGCCGATGGAATTGATATAACTTGGTAACCAATTCGCTTTCTAGCTTCTTCTATAGCTGCAAAATGAGCAACTTTAGCAAGAGCAACTTCTGGTGTGTCCTGAACTTGTTGTGGTTGACCATATGATGGGACACTCAATTGCAATTTGGCTTGTTGTATGGCAACCAAATGAGCGGACCTTGCAGCAGCCACCTCTGGAATCTCAGCAACTTGTTGAGGTAAATTCTGGATGGGTACTACTAGAGCTTCGACAGGTTTTGGCGTATTGGTTGCAGCAACTCGGAAACCACCGGCATCAGCAATATAGTTAACAGTTTGCAGAACATTTTTTGAATCAATGTAGCTATATGATCCTTTAGTGATGCCACCCAGAGATCTTATTTCCTGCTTAGCGGATAAATGATCATTGTAGCCATAAGCATACTGTCCAAATCCATCCTGTGAGTGATATTGACTCGAAGGAACAATGAGACGATTATACAAAGGAGTGGCAGAAGCAATTGCCAACAAAGCTGATAACGCAACAAACACTTTCATGATTGATTTCGTAATTTATTTTTATCTTTAATTCAGTTTACTCGAAAACGCTCTAGTGATGTGAACTAGTACTCGCTTTGGAGAAGTCTGATGTTGAAAAGAAATTGAAGGCGACATTTATACCAAGCATTTGTTTAGGGAGCATATTATTAAACTTGCTTACCTATAGTAGCCAAACTATTCCCCAAAAAATAAAAAACAACTTTTCTAGCAATTGAAACAATGGATTCTTTGAATGACTAAAATAATTTCGGAATCTCAACTTAAAAAAGAAACTTTCACTATACTTAATGATTTTTTAAGTATATCACTAATAGCTCAAGAAAATGGGCATTTAACTTGGAAGTAATTATTTAAAAAGTTGTTTTTGTTGCTTTATGTGTGTAACTTTAACTTGCGTTTGAAATTCATGTTGTTTGTAAGGTCAAATTTACCTATCAAAGTTAATTAAACTGAACGGAGGGTATTTTTAGATATGTTATTATAGAAACGACTGTACGACTGGTTGACGTACTCGTTGTAATTTTGTTAAAAATGTCGTTATATTTACCAAAGCTCTTAAGTGTTGGAACAAGCTTTTATTTTTCTATTAAATTCCGTTTGATATTTTGGTATGAAAACCAGCTTAAGTTTGTAGAATAAGTTTTATACAATTGTTTAATTTTCAAATATTCCAGCTCTAAATTAATGTTTAGATTGATTTTTTATGATTTCCATAGCAGTTTATTATGTGTGCACCCAATAAAAACGCGTTTTATTCCAAAACGCATAATATGTAAACTTAATTTCAATGCACAATTGATTTAGTTGTTTTTTGTAACTTCAGTATAAATGTCAGATCTCATCACTTTTAAAATCAGACTTCTTGGAAGCGAGTACTAGTAGACATCACTAGCAGCGTTTTTTAATTTCATTTATTGCAATCAATTAAACATTTATTATCATTATGAAAGTATTTGTTGCCTTATCAGCTTTGTTGGCAATTGCTTCTGCCACTCCTCTGTTGAATCGTCTAATTGTTCCTTCGAGTCAATATCACTCACAGGATGGAATTGGTCAATATGCCTATGGTTACAATGACCACTTGTCTTCTAAGCAGGAGATAAAATCTCTGGATGGCATCACCAGAGGATCATACAGCTACATTGACTCAAACAATGTTCTACAAACAGTTGATTATGTAGCTGATGCTGGTGGTTTCCGAGTTTCAGCAACCAATTTGCCAAAACCTGTTGCAGCTCCAGTTGTACCTGCCCAGGATATTCCTCAACAAGTTGCAGAAACTCCAGAAGTTGCTGCTGCCAAATCTGCTCACTTTGCTGCAATTGAAGAAGCCAAACTGAGAAATGGTGTAGTTTCAGTTCCAGCTCTATTCCCATTCCCAGCTGGACAACCTCAACAAGTTCAAGACACACCAGAAGTTGTTCTTGCTAAAGCTGCTCATTTTGTTGCCATAGAAGAAGCCAAAAGACGAGTTCCAGCTCCAATAGTAGAACTCCCAAAACCAATTGCGGACACACCTGAAGTTGCCCAAGCTAAGGCAGAACATCTGATTGCAGTCGAACAGGCAAAACTGAGGAACTCCTATCAACCCATTTATAGTGGAGTTACAATTGTCCAAAGTCCTTCCTTGATTCCATCACAAGGACAAAGACCACTTCCGTCCTCTGGATCGTCATACCCTTATGGTGTTGTCAATGGCCCTTATGCGAACTACCCCTACTCACCATACGTAAGGTACCATCAATTATACAATTTTTGAAACAGCTGAACTGCTAATTCGTATG
Organism: Eupeodes corollae; assembly: GCF_945859685.1. NCBI lineage: Eukaryota > Metazoa > Arthropoda > Insecta > Diptera > Syrphidae > Eupeodes > Eupeodes corollae. Next base: position 124,375,066 of record NC_079148.1, read on the forward strand.
AGAGTTATCAAATTTGGGCCCTTTGAATTATATATCTAACTGATGAAAAATAAAGTACACACAAGCAATTATAATTTTCATTTATTGTAAATCATTATACAGTCAAACCCACTTAATTGAAAATTCTTTCAAAATATAAACTTGGTATAAGTTAACAAATTGTATATAAACTGATCAAACTTACAACTTTAGATAGAGATCCCTATAAGTCATATCTATTCTTAAGAAGCAATTTAATGGCTCAAAATGTGATGGTTATATAACTTGCTGAAAATCAAATCTGTTTTATATTTATTTAATACCAAACAAAACATTTGTCTCAATCACAATTAAGACTTTTAAGGGAAAACCAATGAAAGTTTTAGTAGAGCCTTGAAGCTGATTAAAGAATAGGCTAATAATCATTTAATTGAGGCTTTGCGCAGTTATTTTGGATGATGCTGGTTAACCCCCTCAGCTACCGAAGATCTGATCTTAATTTTAAACTTTTATCGCCTAATTTTATTTAAGGAAACGCTTTTCATTTGCATGAAAATTTTTTTTCCAAATAAGCTGTTTTCCATATATGCTTATATTATTGATGTTCTTTTCCAATCCTTAAATAGCTAACAACTCGCGTTACATCTTCCCCTCTTCAAAGTCGAACTGTTGCGTCACCAAATATATTTATTTTCGTGTATTATTTACTTATATTCTTATTTATACTGGAGGTATGTTCATTTATAATGTATGTGCATGTTCGTCTAAGTATTTGAGTTTTTCGGCTCTTTAAAAGTTTCTTCTTATTCGAATTTACATATTTGCTCAGAAAAGTTTGTAAGAAGATTTCGAACAAAAATGCTCTCATATAAGTTGAATTCCTTATTGATTCAACAAATTGCGATGCAATTTTATAAGCTCAGTTCATTCATTACGAATAGAACAAAGTCAACTTGTCAAAATTACCTTCGCACGGAACACCTTGAATTTTCGCAAAGGCCTTGAACTTCTATAGCTTATCCTACAAACTACCATTTTTCCATACCTCCATTTCTCTTTATTTCTAAGAAAAGGAAAAATACATAAACAAAAACTTTCTTTCTGTCTGCCTCTGAATCAACTACATAAGAAGATGATGACGAAGACGTAGGAAGATGTGACTAGGAACGTTCTAAAGGTTCCTAGCTAAAAGGCATTTTTGCAATCGTGAATGGTTATGAGATAAAAATGTCAACATTGAGCATCCTTAATTCGTGTGTTATGGGTTGCTTGTGATGCTGGCTGTTGCAATTGAAAGTAAAGATGAAACACAAGGGCAAGGTGGTTTGTTGGATTTATCTAGGTATAGAGATATCTACTCTTAGGAATAGGTTTAGAATGAGTGTAACCGGGAAAAGGCGTAGACGAACTGCTTTCTAATGGATTTGTATTCCGGATCTTCTTCTCGTGTTTCTTTTATGCAATGTCTACTAGAGCGATACTTGTGTTCCTTGTGTGTGATGCTGGTTCAATTTTTCTTCTTTATATCTGAAGGTGAATCGTGTTAAACGAACCGGAAACTTTTTTTCTTGGTTTCTCTCACTCAACTCCACACCCCCTTAAGATTCGACTGGTTAAAGTCTATGTTGTGCTACCGACAGCTCAGGCTACAACGGACACTTATAACATCATCGCACGGAACACGAGAAATGTGTGAGCAATGGTGTTGCCATCAGCCAGCAGCAACGTTGTATCATACTTGAGCACGCCCCTGACAGCAGCAACACATCCGACAACGACGAGACACATACGACATCTTTAGATCTCCTTTAATAAAACTGAACCAAACAAAAAAATACCAAGGTGTTCTTGAAGCTGATTCTTTTGAGGACGAAAGGAAGAAAATGCACTAAAGGCACGTATCCTGGGTGCACCCCTCTTCTGATACTGTCCCAAGGACTACACGCTGCCATTCCCCTCTTTGATCACACACATGGAATTACAGCAATTGGCCGGAAAGAGAAATTGGTTGTCTATTAGTCTATGGATAGAAATATTTGCCATAATTAGTAGAATATTTGCTTTGAATTTCAAGCCTTCAATATTACAGCTTGCACTTCTGGTAAATAAAAAGTTAAGCAAAATTTAGCAATTCAAGAGAAAAAAAAAATCTAACGCTTCCAAGAAATCTATACAGCTCAGCTATACACTCAGATCCTTTCGTTTCGTGATGGGAATTCTTCTATTTTCACAAGTACAACTTTTTTTCGTCTTCGTCCTTCACAGTTAATTTGTTGCTTCTTCCTCATGCAAGAATAAAAATGTTGAATTTTAAATTGCATCTGGTTGATTCCCTCATCTATAAGTCACGCTACAGAGCCGCAACTTGAAGAAGTGCTAGAAATAGCACTTCGTTTGATATTCCGTTTTTTTTTCTTAAAATTATTATTTTTTTTATTTTTGCAACACAATCGCGGAAGAGTATTGCTCCTAAAGGATAACATTTGCAATAAAAATGACGACAAGGACAAAGACGATGACTACTGCTACCACTATGGTATATAGATCTATACACATATCTCTACAAGGACCTTAGCATGTTCTGCATTTCAAAAAACCAGAACGACAACGAACGGACGACGGACACGAACCAAACACGGACAATGATGATGATGGTGACGATAAGTACAGAGTGAAATGACAATTTCAAACATAGACATTATATTTTGTGTTTCGTTTTTTTTTTCTGCTATTTTTGAAATTCTGGGTGTGATGGGATTGGAGAGGGAGAGGATATAGAAAACTTAATGCAAGGAATTAAAACTCAGACCACTATTATTGGCGGTAGAAAACGTCACCAGGGGGTATTTTGTGTGGATCTGGATATAGAACGACATCTATCAGGATTACGATTCAACAAGACAGAATATTGCATAGATTCATTCATTCATTCATTTGGCTATCTGTCCAATTTTTAAAAACTTTTTTTTTCCTGTTTGGTGTTGAAGTTGGGGTTTTTTGTAGAGATGAGCATTTATATATTCCTTCATGTTTAATTAAATATAATATGTTCGTTGACGGTGAGAGTATATTGTCAACTGGCATTGACCATCTCTTTGGTTTGGGATTTTTTGGTTTTGGAATTAATTTTAAAATAGATAAGGGAGATGTAGAGATGGGTGGGGGCAAACATAATTTAAAATATTTGAATATTCAAGTGATGAAAAGCAACAAACAAACAAAGTTTTTTATCTTTTGCAAAACCAAGAGATAAAAATGTCAGAGATCTAAAATTGGTATTTTTTATAACAAGGAAATGAAAAATCATATCATATCATCTGGAAGTAATTTGTATTAAGTATTTTATATTTATACAAAAGTTAAGCAAAATCAAATGGTTTAGAAGCGCACAATTATGTTAAAGAAGAGTAAATAAGATTAAAAACACGTTTTTATTTAAATATATGATATTCTTTTTTTATAAAGTTTAAACGTTGACATAATGTGTGAAACACTACATCGTTTAAACGACTACCACGCGAATTGTTGCAAGCAATTAAATTGTTGAGCAATTAAGTGCTCAAGAGTTAAAAGTTAATCTGCATAAACACAGTCTTTCGCCTAGCCAGCGGTGTTAAATCGCATGGTCCTGGTGGCCATGATAGAAATAAAGCTACATTCGATTAAGTTGTGTGGCAAGTGGCACCGTCTTGTTGAAACCACATATTCTCCATGTCGTATTCTTCAATTAAAATTGGGTGGCGCAACAGTCCATGAAGAACCAGGGCCTAGTGACTTACAACTCTCAAATATTCCTGTGTGCGAGTAATATTGTCAGGAATGGAGGGGACCTACAGTTTATATGCCGATTCCGAACGGCTAATTTGAGAAAGCACTTTTTCATGAAGAGTTACTCTTGGAGAATTTGTCAATTCCTCGCAAGAGGCAGTACCCGTGAAAAGACTTTAGATGGCATATGCAGGGATCGAACCCAAGACCTCTGGCATGACAGTCCAACGCACTAACCATCATGCCACGGGTACTATCGTATTCTTCAATAGCAGGCAAAAAAAAGTCGGTTATCATGTGACAATAATTCTCCGAATTGAAAGTGGCACTCGTTCCATCGTCATTTTCGAAGAAGTAACGTCTAATCACGGCTCCGGACCAAAAGAGCGCACCAAACAATGTCTTTTTATTGATATAATGGTCCCTCCTTTCAATTAATTGGGATTCTCAGAACCCTAAATACGACAGTTTAGTTTATTAACACCGAGTAAGAAATGTGCTTCATCGTCGAAGAATACTTTGTTCGAAAAATCGTAGTCCACAGCCTCTTGTTCAAGGATTCGGTCGTCCAGCTCTTCTTCTTTCTTGTGTGAGAGGATTTCACTGCGTTGCTTGGCTTGCTTACGAAGACATCTTTTTTTGAAGGTTTGTAACTTTATTGTAATGGCTGAAGTAACCTTCTTAGTGATGCCCCCATAAAGAAGAACAGATTCGACATTTGTGCGAAACAGTCGTAGCTTTGTTCTTAAGCTGATAGAGTTATTCCTCCAAGTTTTTGATAGCATAAATGCGCCAGATGACGTCTTGCTCATTTCCGCTTTCAATGGAAACGATACTTTTAAGGTATTGAAAGCTTTCCACTTTTTCCACCGGTTGCGAGAAAATATTTATTTAAGAGGATGGTCGGGTTCTGAGGCTCATCATTTTTGTTTTGCAGGAATTAATTTACAGCCCCACAACTTTTACCTCTCTCTCTAAACTTGTTGTCATTTGATGGAGATCCATGATTCTTTGAGAGATTAAGCAAACATTTTCCGTGTATTCCAAGTACTTTAAATAGGATGTCAAAGTTCATTGGATCCCTCCCCTTCCTGACAAAGCTGAGAGCAGTACATCGCTTATCAGCAACAAAACAATATTGGCGACAGATTAAAGCCCTGCCTGACTCCGCTTAGGATTTAAAAGTCATCTGAAAACCTACCATCGTACAGAACGTGACACTTGGATATATCATATGCTGCTATAATAATAGCAATTAGTTTTTCTGGGGTGCCTCTTCTCCGCTAAGCTAACCAGATATTCTCCCTGTTAACGCTATCAAATGGCCTTCTCGAAGTCGATGAACAGCAAGTGTAGTGGTGATCGATATTCAACGCACTGTTCAATTGCTTGCGTAGTTGGACGATTATGTAAACCATAAACTCCTCTTAAAGCACGATTTGTGGCGGCTACAGAATCACCATTTTTGTAATATTAAAAATTTTCAAATGTTAGACTTTTAACTGAAAAAAAAAATGGTTTGACAACTATATACTATACTTTTGAAACCGCCAAATGTACGCCTAATATATGTTAATATTATATAACATACCAAGCTTCAAAAACATGTCATAATTTATCATCAATTTTATCAATATTACTTGAAATAACTGTCAAAAGCATCACTTACGTTAAGAGATCTTTTTATATTGTCAACAAAAAAATATATAATCCTTCCCAGTAATTGCGAAGGCTTTAAGTATCAAAGAATTGTCTTTGTTTTTGGCTTTTGAACGACCACTTAATTTTTTCATCTCATTGGAATGAGAAAAAATTCAAAACCCATTTTTCATAGAAAAGATGGATTAAATACTATAACAATGCAAAATTTCTGCCATCTTTCACTTCGACTCCATCTTGAAAAAATTACAATTTATGTTTTTGTATTAACAATTGTTAAAGTATATTCTTTCTTCTCTTTCCCTCATTGCATATGTCTACATTGCACAATATCCAACAAGCTCTCAATTAAACTGGAGGCTGGGGGTGATAATGAAAAGAACGATTGTACAAACACTGATGAGAAAATTACCCCTGATGAGCTCCATCGCAACAACAAAAACAACTCCTGGTTAATTGAAACAGGAAGCACTCTGACTGCCTTACAATAACCTGCCTCATAAATCCTTCATTTTAACATTTTCACACATAATGCAAGTAATTAGATGTTATTTTGTATTTCTATCTCCTTTTATCTTAGCTTGATGCATATTTTACCACACATATATAAGAGCGCGTAGAGTTAAGTACTTTCCTTCCTATATGTATCGGTACTCCTTTTCAATGTGGTGCAGTGCGTAGAAACAAAAACAAAACATACAAAAAAAAGGAGTCTAAAGTTTTATTTTTTTTTCTACAAGAAACTCCAGACACCATTGTTATCACATAGGGTCTGCTCTTCCATCTAGCCAAAGTCAAGCACCGCATTCAGTTCAGGATAAGTACCCATGTGTGTGCTATGGGATGCTTGCTCCTGCTATTAGCACAAGATACACACAAACACAATCCACTGTTGCATTTTTATGAAAAGGATATCAGAAACGACAGAATAACGATGCTGCTTTTGCAAACTGTCAACGACAACGATGAAGATGATGAAAAACAACATGCCCAGGCCTAATCAAAAATCATGCATCATCTTCACGTCCTTAGCTAGCTGTGTATATGCATGTATAGCAAACAACCTAACAGAGTTGTCATTGAAAAGGATAATCCGCTTCTAGAGAAATTCCACCCACATGCCAAACAAAACGCCACACCGAAAAATGTGCATTTATAGTCATTCGAGCCGGATCTCCAAGTGACATTGTGAATTAAAAACCTTACGCGCCCAAACATAAAACGATATGGTTGCTCAATGTTTGATGCGAAGCTCGTCGACTCGACACAACGGAAGCTTCACACCATCAAGAGACCCCCGCCGGTACCCGAAACCCGAACCTCAAACCCGAGTTAAGCTATTGTTTTTAATTTTTTCCTCACTTGACTGCTGCAGCAAGGATGATGACGATCATGATGATGATGACGACGTGTTGTACTGCAATGTTGCACTCGTAATTGTCTTAAGCATTTAAGTGTATTACAGAGACCGTCACCAAGGATAACACAGACAGGAAAAAGGACGAAGGAAAAGAGGTTTAAAAATTATAACAATAATAACGAAGGGATGCAGTGAATGAGAATGAGAAATATAGAAACAAAAAAAACAAGAAAGGGTAGCAGGTACTCGTAGCTCAGCGTAGAGTACCGTTGAAGAATGAGATCAGGCCCTTCCTTCTTTGTTCTTGGATGTAGCACCTTCATTATTGCTATATAGTATACGGAATGGGTGTACATTTTATTATATCTTCCGGCAGGACTGCAATTTACAAAGTGCACAAAAGTTTTGTCTCTATTGTTTTTCATTCATCATCATCATCAACATCATAATCATCATCATCATCGTCCTCTGGGCTCTATGGTGTGTCGCCTTGGTTCCCTATCCTCTGTTTTTTCCTTACATTTTATTTTCATATCCATTCCCCATGAAGCTAGAACAGCAGTAGTAGGTACAGCTTCGTCTTGGAGTTCGAGGGGACTTTTGTTGCAGAATACCTCCTTGTTGTGTCGCATGTCCTTGTGTTATTTGATAGCGGCAAATTGGAACAATTGTCAGACCGGATGTCTACAAGTGAGTGCTTTATAACACTACAAACTACGTTAGGCTGTTCAGGAGCAGAAATAAGAAGAAGTTACGCAAGGGAAGGGATTTTATATGATGCGATGTCCATGTCCACCTTGCAAACGTCTCTTATCATAACGACGACAACGACGACAACAATGACGATGAGGATATCGAGGTTGTTGGGGGTGATGATGATGATGATGATGCATCATCAAAAAGAGAAAGTGCCTTGTTGCACTTAAATTGTTGTCTTGTTTCGCAATTTTCTTGCCTTTCCTGTGCCTTGGCACGCCTCCTTTTTCTTCTTAAATCCAATAGTAGGCGCATCCACTTACACTCTCTCTCTTTCTCTTCCTCTCTATATATAAATATACTCGTCCTTATAATACATAAAATATACTCTTGGATATCCTCATCAAACTATACTACAGCAGTTATATGCGACAAAAAAAATCAACAAAAAAATCAAGAAAACAAGAAGGACTTGAAGCTTCTTGTGTTTTATGTGCTGAATCATCATCACGAACACAGAACTTAGCAACTTTATGGTGCTCCTGGATATAAATGTCTATATAGGTTGTTGTAGTAGATTATATATACACAATTGTAAGTATGTTAGAAATATCCGCATTGAAAACTTTAAACGTGTTTGTGTGGATATAGAACTATAGGCACATCCATATCCACCCCTACCTTCGCTACACAAACATGTAGTTGGTTGGATTTATTGCAACAAAAAAAGAAAAAGGACGCATTTCTTTTTGAATTTTGTTTTCCATCCTCAAGGAACCACTTGAATTAAATTCATATACAAAACAGTTGTTTGGTGTTGGAGGATATTGCATGTGGCCTGGCTTAAGTGGTTTCAAACAAAAACTATATTAAAGGTTTGTGTCTTCTCTAGATATATGAAGGTATACAAAACAAATCCTTTTGATATTTTAGCACATGTAGGAAAAATATATTGCTTGTTGTCAGTATTCTATATTCGCTTCATAAAATTGGTTTAGTTGTTAGGTTAGTTTTTTTGTATAGAAAACAAGTATAAGTAAAAGTTTTCGAATCAGTTGAAGTCAAAAACGTCAACAATATCAGACATGTTTAGGCTCTCCCCTTAGAGACGTCTAAGCTATCTGCTAACACATGTCAAATTGTTTGTCAATTAAATAATCTGTACTGCAATCTGTTAGGTTCACATGTTTTGAGTCAACTGGTTCCATCTTCTAACACTTGGTAGTTGAAGATCTGCAGAAATCATACCTCAATCTGTAAGAGTGTTCAGACAAATCCAAGGCATTTGATGACGCTTACAAGATGGCACATACAAAATTCTGCTGGTGGCAAACGACCATTGACAACAATATGTATTCGCTTAACGAATGTTGACCCTTATTTTCATCGAAATATTATTTTTAACAATAAAACCTATTTTTAGATGAATTGGAACGTTACCAAACAAAACTGTCGAATTTGGACAAGGTGCGGCAGCGCCCAATAGTTATGGAAAAACTGACTGTTGCTATAGGCCGGCGGCAGCATTCGTTGGTATTTATTCGAAAACTATGTTGACCAGGCCAACAACCTCAACGGTAAGCGCTATAAGTCTATGATTATATCAACTGATTTATATCAAGAACTGGATTACATGAACTCCAACAATTTACTCGTATAGTTTAAATCAGAACGACGCGACCGACGGTGTGTACTACACAGCTCAGCTTCATTTTACACGATATTAAGGTGATTGTCATAACACGTTAAAGGATTAGTTTTGACCACGCTAATCTTTTGCTTGTGAGGGTTTCTAAAGTCTTGGTTCTTTGCTATAATAAGCCACAAACCACTGCAGTTTTATAACCAACAATACTCATGTCATCATTCAAATGCAGCCTGATTTATGGACCACGGTTATGGAAAATTGATCATTTCGGATGCGCTTCACTTAATCGCGGTGGACGTTTTACTATTAGATATAAATTTAAATCTGAATCATAATTTTTTAAATCAAATAAAAAACATTGTACACAGTAATGACACAATAATAAATTATCATACAAAACTAAAAAATCAAGTATGTATTATTATTTTAAACATAAAAATTACACATTTTCAAAATCTTAAATTATTTTGTCAAAAATCGGTGTTACCTTATTTTAGAAAGCAGTCGAAAAATTCATAATTTCCCACAGGAAGTTATTGTAATCGGTCTGATTTACCGAATTGAATATTTTGAAATTTCTCGACGTTTAAAGGTCTCTACAGTCTTAGGGAATATACAAATGTTTTAAGAGAGATGTTTTTTTCGTCCAACATATCTGTGTACATACAATCTATATAATGTAAAGCTATACACTTATTAATAAAATTGTGGTTAAAGCTTATAAATTGATTTCAATTAACCCTCAAACTTTGTTATTAATTACAATCAATAAAGATAAAGATAACCATTTATACTAATCTATAGTACCTATATCTACTTATACTCATATAAGAATATAATCGAAACCACTTATTTGATGATTGCTTTTAATCCTAAACTTATCTTCTTCAGAACTTTATAAGTTTTTGATATGTATAGTCGTAGGTAGGTATTAGCAATTGAAAGCCACTTTCTTTAAGACATCTTTGTTATTTATACTTAGATTTAATCTGAGCTTAAGGAAGTCATTTTCACACATATTGAAATCTTAAATCAAAAATATCCATACCAACTCCTGCTTATTCAATGACATTCATATTGCTGGTAACGGTAAGGTACGGTATGGTATGGAAAGGTAATTTCTCTTTGGTTTACTTTTTCTCTTACATCGTCTCATCAGGGTGTTTGATATGCAGAGGGTGTAGATCTACTTTATAAATAGCTACGAAAGCACAAAAATTAATGCATATGTATTTCAAAATCAATATATAAGACCTTAAAAGGATCAATCTCCTTCTTCTATCAAAAGGATTTAACACAAATTCAATTCATAGCACTCAAGTTATACCTGTCCTTATTTATGATGATGCATATCAATGCAAAAAGCAAAACAGCAAAATTTTCAAATCCTTTTCTCATCTTAAAGGAAGCCGCATTCATCATCAGTTTTGTTGGTAAATGATATACCTTCGTATACAACATTACAAAAAAAATAACTCCCAACTTACCTATCCTCGGTACATACCTACCTATGTACAAATGGACTTACATATTTTAATATCCTTACAAACCAAATGGAACACAAAAAAATAAGAAAAAAAAAGAAGAAAAATGTACCATCATCAAAAAGTACTTAAGCAAGCCAATTATCGACCTAATGAAAAGGGAAGTAAATAATAGAAAAGTCCTAGACCTCAAGCGTAATAACACAAACAAAGGATAATGGGGGCCAGCAACAGCTACAGTAAAGGGAAAAGCAGAAGCAAAAGCAACAGCAGGCCACTGGAGTAAGAGTTTTGTAGGTAGCTTGTTGGAAAAAGAAAGTCTGTAGGTACATAGGTTGGTAGGTACCTTCCTAAGAAGAAATACGATGACTACACAAACATCATAACAGGAGCTGTACAAAAAAAAAATACAGAAAAAAATTGTAAAGGTAGGTATATTATGCGGAAAGAAAAGTTTACAGTTTTCTTGTCTTCTACGCTCACCATCATAATATTGTCCATAGGTTGGGTACTGCCATAGTCCATTGCCACCCACAAGCAACGGAATCGCATTCAACTGTTATGAACTCCGTTGCGCTTCCGCCCTTCTTTATTATTATTTTTTTTTTTTGTTTTCCTTCTTCTTCTAGAAGTTCGTCCTTTGACGAATATTATTCCATCGTCTGTCCAGTTTTCCATCCCGTTTGCTGAACTCCTCTATATACAGACCCCAACACGTTAAGTACACCAAAGGAATGTGGATATAGAAAGGAGAAAAAGGGCCAAAGTTGAACTTCAGCTTGACTAAAGCTGACCAAAAGAATGACGAGAAACAGGCTAAAGAACAGGCTAAAGAACAGGAAAGGACCAGAATTAGGACCTTGAACAAGAGGCAGCAAACCAACCATCCAACCAACAAACCTACCAGCTACCTACCATACCAGCTGACTGACTTGACTGCGTTTCTTAAGAGAGACAGTGTATAGGAGAGTGAGTATAGGTGGGTTAGGTAGGGCTTGGGCTTTGAGTTTGGGCATCTGTGTACCGCTGCTCTCGAAATAAAAATTATCCACTTAATTCTACTCGTTATTTTAGATCCTTGAAAAAGTTTTTATATTAGAATTTCTTTTTTTTTCTCTCTTCGTCCTTTCTTGGGTAAACTGAAAAGTTTTCTTTTCTTTGCTTTTGGTGCGGAATGCCTGCCGACGACGCCGCCGCCACCACCACCACCGCCATTGCCACTGCTGCCGACATCAAGAACATATAAACTAGGATAAGGACGAGGTATAGGTTAGGTATGTATGATGCTGTGTAGGGTAGGTAGGTATATTTTTCTCTATGTCTTCATCTTATCGTAGGCACAGAAGTTCAAAAGAAAATAAAGATGTGTACGTAAGGATGTTTGAGTTTGTGGAAAAGAGGATGTGTTCCACATTTCTTACGTTACGAGTGTCCACTTTGAAAAGATTGAAGAACAAGAAGTATAGTGTACGAGAATGTGTGTGTGTGTGTTTTTTTAAAGTTTTTCTTACATTTATTTTGTACTTCAAACTCTTTTGGATCAAATTTATAACCATCACTGATGTTAGAACCATGCGTTGTTCATCGTAGCTCTTTCGTCATTGTGGCATTTGCAGTACAACTTTAAGAAAGTCTTAAGCCACATTCACATACATGTTGACCATTATCAGGGCTGGGTTGGTACAAGAGTAAAGATAACGTGACTTGATAACATGACTTCTGTCATGATCCTGCCCAAAAATGATTCAAAAAATGATCATATGAAAATGCCTACCTTCGATTTTTGAGTCTCTATTCAGCTGTTTCGGTAAACATAACTGATAACGAAATATTTTAAGATGAACGAGTAACGAAATGACAGATTTTGAATTTATAGGTGATATTTAGTCCTACGAACCAAAGCTCTGTAAAGCTCTCTTGGATTGAGAGAGATAGAAAGCTTATGTTCCTGTTTTAAGTTTTGTGTAAAAAACTTATATGGTGTGTGTCGAAAGTTAATGCAAGATCACAAGAGACGAAAATCAGTTTTTTCCCACTATCGCTGTTTTTGCAGCTCAAATGATGTTAAAACTCATCTTGTTAAGATTTCTAACAACAACGTTTTTCTTTTTAGTTCAAAGCAGAGCTGCAACTGTCAAAAAAATAATTGTGAGAATGTTTAGAGTGCGCTCTGTGAGCTCAGAATAAAATAACAGATTAAACGGAGTAAAATACTCTGCTCAGAAATCTACTCTACTATGTTTGCTCAGACTCTGCTCAGTGTTAAGCTCTGAACTTAAAAAAGAAAAACGCCAAAAGACAGGAAGAAAGTGCTCAGAAAGTTTCCAACAATACATTTTTTATTCTCGAAAAATTGCCAAGACATTTTTCTTTGCTAATGTCTAAGATTTTAACTAACTTTTCTAATCATCCAATGAGATCCGCAACTGCCAATCAGCATATTAACCATTTCTATTACCAAATATAAACATTTAATGAAACATAATTAAGAATTCAAGTATTAAAACTGTTTGCTTCAAAAGGACATCATTTTATTTCGTTCTCGTTGAAAATTTAAGTTTTAAACTAAAAAACGTCTTTTTGAAGATATTTACCTAAGTATAATAAACTTCAACTTACCTTGATTATTTGAGATCAAGTGGGCTGCTAAAAATAAAAACTGTTAAAGAAAAAAATATTCCTAAAAAGGATCTAAAGTCCCCTGGCAAAAAAACTTAATAAAGGAAAATAAATGCCTCTGAGGCCAACACAATAATTTTTAAAATAAAATGCAGCCCTGTTCTCTGGTTCCAAAAAGATCCCTAAACCATGTTCACCATCTTGTCAATGTGTACATAAACTTTCAAAAAACGGGTGCCCTTAATGGGAACATTCTACCAAACACGACGACTGCCATGCTCGTTCGTCCTAAACTTAATTTTGCTACTGGTGCTTTACTATGTGTTGTGTGCCTGCTGCATCCACTGGGCAACATCAACATAACATCTCTTGCAAAAAAGGGTCTTTGTCAACTTTATATATCCTACCTATACCCATAATGATATATAGAAAGGTCTAGGTATATATTGATAATATAACCACAGCAGCAGCTACTGAATGACATTTCATTAGCGTTGGTAACCGCGAAGGAGGATATCACACGGGCGGGCGTAGTAGCGGTGGATGGCTCCGGGCGGTAGTGACGATGATGGTGGAGCGTTATGCTTGTGCCTTGTGCCATCCGCCAATCTCTTTCTTTTGGAGAAAAATTCCTTTTAATTTGCCGACCTCATTTAAGGTGCACGAAGAGAGAATACCATCGCAGAATACGAGTAGGTACTCGTATATCTATACCCTGCCCGGACGCATGTTGTATCCTTTTGAAAATTTAATTTTATTTACTTAACAGACGAACCCAAAGTGGAAACCGCAGAGGCAACAATTAACGACAAAAGAATGGAGAAAGTTTGTGATGTTATTTTTTTGTTTTATTTCTTTCTTTAAAGCGCGACCAAAAGCTTTCCAGTGTAAAATAGGGTTTCCCACATTACATAAGGATAGCATCAGAAGAAATGACATTCTATGCCTTTGACTTCAACCGCATACCTATCTAAACTATATCGTTGAATCAAGTGGCAGTTTTTTTTTGTTTATATGTATTTACCAAAGTTTATCTTTAGAAAATTTTGTATAGAAAAGTACCCCGAACAAAAAGTTTAATAATTAGCGAACAAAATTTTGTTAAGTATCTATATACCAATGATGTTTAAAATGGTACGGGTATTAGGTATACGATTGTACTTAAGTTAAATTTATGTTATTTTATATTTTTGTAGGATAGAACCATGAAATATGTTGAACAACAAAGTAATTATGTCTACCGTAAAATGGACTTAGAATTTGCAACGTTTGTCCGAATAGAACTTTAATTTTCTTATAACATTTCCATGAACACGTTTTGCAGTTAAATGCCATTTCCTGTTGAATTTGCCTTAAGCTTAATTGAGTTTTTGAATTTTTTAAGTTGAGAAGTTGTGTTCAAATAAGACATAACAATTATTATAAAATACGCATAAAAAGTTGATCCGGAAATATTATATGTATAATACATAAAAATACTTTCCGTACTAAAAGCTATGTACATAAATATTCAATTGACCAAAATCTATGCAGCATACCTAAATACATACCTACATACAAATAGCATTGGTACTTCAAAAATGATCTATAAAAAAATTCGATAACATCAAATGTTTAGGCTTCGGCCAACTTGTTAAACGTTCTATATACCTACGTCCTACGTACTAACCTCCCAACCAGCAAAAATCCCATTATTTGTGTGTTATGATGTAACCTACAACGGTGTAAAACTAAGATTGAGTCATTAAAATTTTTACGACTCTGTTCAACTTGCTCCATATAAAAACTCCAAGGAACAATCCTTTTTTTCCCCATCACATATATAACCTATAAGCTAAAACATCGCTGTATGAACGTCCTTCATTCAACCTCCCATCAAACTGGCACTCATCTTATATATAGGGTCATTATTAAACTCAATAAATACGAACCAAAAAAAAAATGTAATTCCACAACAAGAAATAAAAATGTCTGGGCGAAGAAAAAGAATCTTTATACAAACAAAAAAAATCAAGGATATAATATAGGTACGGTACTACAATCCTTTAGGGGAGCGAAAGATTCTTTTACGATCTACAAAGGTTCAACTAAAGAAATATAAAGTCATTCCTGTCGACCTTTTGTCATAACTAAAAGTTTCAATGGCCAAATCGTGGAAGAATCTAGAGCTCTGCCATCATTTTTGTTTCAGAATCGGCACCAGGCTACAAGTTCCAACTCCCATCGTCGTCGACCGCATCACACTACAAACCATTCGAGTTATGAGTATCAAGAACGAAATAAAAGCTTCTGAATAAAGTGTTTGCTATATTTTGTACAGATTCTCAGTCAAGTCGAGAAGTAGGAGTAGGTACCTAAAGTTATAGATGGATATCTGAGAACTATGAGCTCAGAAGAGTTATATGTGTGCGGTGTATCTTCGTTTGTCTTCTTCATGGCAAGAGGGATCAACTAGCGTTGAACAAACAAAACTAAATACACCACTCCTGGCAAAAGTAATCACATCAAGCTTGAGAGTATGGCACACAAACTACAAACATGAACATGAACATACTACAAGAGGACCTTTCTAACGCCCGAAATGAATAACACACTCAATGTTAAAGGGTGGCGCGCAACTCCACAACACCATATCAAGCCCAAAGTCAAAGTGGACGATACCACCCACAACAACCATCACCACTGCCCACCGCCCGTCGCCATCGCCATCTAAAACAAAAAAAAACATCAACGAGATATAACACAAAAAAATAAAAATAATAATAAAAACGAATGGAAACGATGGAGGGTTTAACTAAACCATCATCCAGGAAAGGAAGCTGAAACAACACCATCAGCCATAGCCAAAGCCATACAGATCCAGCATCAGCATGAGGGAAAATGAAAAATAAAAACCAACGAGATTCTGATATATGAACTCAAATCCCAGCGGTCTTATTTCAAAAAGGCATCAAAACAAACCGTAACATGGTCTGGTGGTGGGTGGAAAATTGCCGGCCATTATACGCCATATCGGCACAGATCAAATGTTGCTTCAAATTCTCATTGTGACGTGGAAAGGGAAGGATCTGTGTAGATCTAGGACGCCAGTATCCAGCACCAGCTCTAACAGCCAGCCCACCCAAGAGCTAGCCCTTTTTTACAGAAACAAAATCATTGTCGTCGTCGTCGTAACTCTTGTCTCTGATGAAGAACGAACAACAGCAAAATAAAACCAAACGAAGGAACCAAACGAGGGCGAGAAATATGTATCCTTGTCCGTCTCTGACTGTGATCCTTTCCATCAGCTCAGGCACACACATGTCAGGCAAGCAAGACTGAGTTGTTTTCCTGTGTCCATTCAACCAATACCCAGTGCCAGCACCAACCACACTCCCCAGTTCTAAGCCCTTTTTCCTCCATTCTCCTCCATCCCACATGAGCTTCTATACTTCCAGACAATATTTAATAGCAATTTTCAGGACGAGCTTTGCTTGAATGTCATTTATCCGACACTCGGACTCTCGGACTTTTAGAATATAGAGAATGTATCTATGTGCTGTATCATGCTCATGACCATTCTTTTTCTGTTGCTGCTTGTTTTTGAGAATGATTCGAGCCCTTGATGGTTAGCATTTGATGTAACCTCGCTTTGAAAATGTTTTTTATTTTTAATTTCATTTTTCTCTCAGGCCAATATGGAGGAACCTTGTGTTTTTGGAATATTATGCTCAAGAGAACTGTGTTGATGAATTCACGAGCCGCCCGCAATGCTGAATAAATATAACCGGATGAAATAGTGTCGTTTTCTGTATGCGTACCCGCACTTGCAGTACCCTTATTTAGGAAGGCGAATTTCACAAATAGCCTCTAAGTACGGACATGACAAATTTATAACACTTTAAGGGATTTGCCGTCTCATCGGGTACTACTTCGAAATTTAAAAAATGAATGTGTCGCATGACTTGTAATGTATTCAAAAAGTCTGCTTAAAGGTATTTTCTGTATTTTAAAATAAAAAAAACTAAAATTTTCCTGCAAAAAAGTTTGTTTTTCCAAAAATGTAATTGCTATTTGATTGCTGAAAAAATTCTTGATTTTACAAATTATTGTATTTGAATATCGTTATTTTTTTTAATAATTTTGTATAGGTATCTAAAATGTTTTTTTTTTTTTTAAGGTTTTAACAACTTATAAATATACGATTTACATTTCAATTTCGTAAGAAAAATAAAGACCAGTTTTTGAGTATCGAATTTCGAAAAAAAAATGTTTTTTATATTTTTTAAAAATCATAAATAAAAACGTCGACATTTTGGACCATCAAATATTGTTAAGACAGTATAAGAGCTTTTGCAGACAAACAATTATTTAAATCGGTTCCTAAACAACGGTTTTGTTATGTAACGTTCTGGAGAAAAGACAAATTAAGAATAAACACTTTAAATAAAATTTAAAAAATCTATCGGTTCGTTTTTGAGAAAATTCGAATTTTCGATTTTTGACCAAGAACATTGTGTGGGCACTACGATTTTAAGTCCAAAGAAAAATGAAAGAAAAGTCTCCCGCGAATCGGCCTATGACCTTAATTTCCAAATTCGAAGTCAATCGACCCAATGATTTGGGCTAGAGGGGCGAGGATACACAGACTCCGTCCGGGACCCACTTTTTTTGACGTCTCTTATATAGTAATGTCATGATTAATAATTAAAATCTCGAGTTCCAAATTTTATGAGAATGCAATACTTGCCATATACATATTTACTATTTGTTGTAAGTAAAAATTTGTCAAAATTGAAAGTGAATAATTTAAAACTCTTGGTTGCCTAAATTGACATTTATTAGTCCTTATATAAATTCTATGCCAAATTTAAACCTTTTTCTTAAAATATAATATTGAAGAAAACAAAAAAACGTAACAACCACTTCTGGAAACTAAAAATAGAAATGCTGGAATGCGACCCACACTGATAACTTACAATCCCACCTGTCAATTTGTCTTGATTAAAGTTTGTAGGTTTTTTCCTGTTTCGTCAAAAAAAATGGTTGCTTGAATTATTCTTAAAAAAAAAAAATACAAACAATATTTTGTATAAATAATGAAATAGTTTGATTTCGAAATATATTTTTTGTACCGATATTTTTTTTTCGAAAATCAATTTTTACCAATTTTAGTAGCATTTCTTAAAAGTTTTTATTTCTTAAACAAACAAATACAAATTTGATGAATAAGAAATTGTTTGAATACAATATCTTCTATTATTCACAAGATATCGAGAACCAAACATCATTTTTTACCAAATTTTTTAGATATTTTTTTTATGTAAAAACTTACTTAGTGTCGAAAAAAATATCGAGAACCAAACATCATTTTTTACCAAATTTTTTAGATATTTTTTTTATGTAAAAACTTACTTAGTGTCGAAAAAAATATTTTCTGTGAGATGAAATTAGTTTTAAGCCAGTATTTTTAATTTTTGAAAAGATATTTGAGTCGAAAGTAAATTTTTACCAAGTTTTAGTATTGTTTGTTTTAGGTTTTTATTTTTTTTTGTAAAAAACTGTCAATTCGATTTTTCTCAAAGTCTACTAAATGTCAAAAACGTTATTCTTCGTTGCATAAAATTATTTTGGAGATGAAATCATTATTTTTAACTTCCCATAGGAAGTTATTGTAATGGGTCCGATTTGTCAAATTGAAAATTTTGACATTTTCTCGACGTTTCAAGGTCCCTAGATTCGAAATAAAAGATTTTTAGAAAGATGACTGTGCGTGCGTGTGTACGTACGTTCGCGACGTTTTTTTCGTCCTCCATAGCTCAAGAACCAGAAGTGATATCAACTTCAAATAAATTTTGTTATACAGATAATAAGGCAGAAAGATGCAAAAAGGGCTCTCAAGAAAATTGCGTGGTTGGTTTTTTTACCATAGCAGTTTGAAAAAAAGGTGAAAATTTTGGTTAACCCTAAATATCTTACGAACTAAAAACGCTAGAGACTTGAATTAAATTTTATATAATATATTGTAACGTAATACCAAACAGGTATATTTTTCGAAAAAAAATCAATATAACGGTTTTTTTTTATAAATCAATAAAACTGAAAAAAATTTGTCACCTCCAAAATTTTACGACTGAAATACGATTTCATCTCTAAAACAATTTTGTGCAACGAAGAATAATGTTTTTGACAACTGGTAAAATTTTGAGAATATTCGAATTGACAGTTTTTTAAAAAAATAAAAACCAAAATAAAATGTATAAAAGTTGGTGAAAATTGATTTTCGACTCAAATATCTTTTTAAAAATTTGAAATATTGACTTTAATTTAATTTTATCTTATAAGAAATATTGTTTTCAACATTCGGTAAAATTTAAAAAAAAATCGAATTGACAGTTTTTTTTACAAAAAATAAAACTCTAAAAAAACAATTTTTGTTTTTAGCTTTTCAAAAATTAAAAATATTGGCTTCAAACTTATTTTATTTCACAGAAAATATTGTTTTTGATATTAAGTAATTTTTATATAAAAATCCAACAGTCTGTTTATTCTTAAAAAATAAAATCTACAAAAAAATAGTACGCAAATTTGGTAAAAATTGAACTTTTAAGCAAGACAAATCGACAGACAAGATGGGAAGTTATCAGTGTGGGTCGCATCCCAGCCTCTTTTTTTTGTAATTCAATCTTTCTCAAAGTCTACTTAATGTCAAATTCGAGGTGAAATATATTTGTTTTCAGTTTTTTTATTTATAAAAAAACCGTAATTTGGGTTTTTTTCCAAAAATATACTAGCTTGGTATCACGTTACAATTAAACTCTTAAATCAAGTCTCTAACATGATAAGCACTTGAGATATCTTAGGTTAACCTATTTTTTTTAAGTTTTTTACCGATTTTTTAAATTGGTACGGTAAAAATGGTAAAAAACACCCCTCAATTTTCTTGAGAACCCTTTCTGCATCTTTCTGCATTACTCGTATAATCAATTAATATGCTAAATATAGTTGTTTACCTTTTTAAGTATTTTTTTTAGAGAAGTCCAATTGACAACCTTTTTTAAAACAATTAAAGCTTACAAAAACAAATAAAAACCGATAAAAAATGGTTTTGAACTCAATAGCTCAAAAACATATTTACTTCACACATCTTTTATCTTCAAAAAGAACTTGAACATTTTTGAAAACTTTCAGAAATATGTTAATGTTTCCTCTGTGGTTTATCTGACATTCAAATTAGTTCTATTGGTATTTTGTAAGACAATAAGTACTAAATCACAATCCTGGCCTTTTTACAGCATACACGTTTTTAAGAACACAAATTTCAAAACTCAGCACTATTACTGATCCTAAAGTGATAGATTTGTCAATAATATGTTTTTATTAAAAAAAAAAATATATATTACTTTTTCTTTCAAACCCTTCGAAGTTTTCAAAAATTGCAGTTTTTCAATTTATCAAACTTAATGTTATTCTTTTTTATTTTTTAAAGACTATCTCAAAACCCTGACTCAATAAAGTGGTCTCGGGTTTTAACTAAGGTCATTAACAAATCTCAAAAATGAATTTATTTTATAATCGTTGGGATGATTGCGAGGTAAGTGAAGTTTTAGATCTTACATACGAGTAAGTGTATAAGACACCAGATATGACAAGGCTAATAAAAGCTAATATCCAAATATCAGGCTTACCTTATGATGGCCCACTAGGTCCTCTTCTTTTAAAAATCTTATCAGTGTTTTTTGAGTAGTCAGAAGTTATATGCATACATTACGTTTATCTGATGCAATTGACTTTTGTTGACATGCAACCTTGAGGTCAAAACTTTGGTTGAAAAAAAAATCTTAACTTCATTATCCCCCTCTATATAAAATCATATCTCGATGCTTGTTATCACCGTGACCTAATTGAGTATAATTTTGAATTTCATTTTCGAGATTATAATTGAACGATATGAGTTTCATAAATTTGATATACATTAAATGAAGTGCTATATTTTCATTTTTATTTGCAATTACAACGTAAGTGAAATCCCACTTCAAGTCCTTACACTGCACATAGTGTATTGAATGGAATGGATTGTGTATGTTGCTGTGTGAATTGGGCACAATGGGTCCATCTGAGGGATTTAAAGGATTGAACATACAATTGAAGTTTTGTGATTGTTGTCTGTCCATCGCAGCATTGTTTTGGGGATACATATAAGAGACATAACGTAAACGATACACATGACGATATGACATTAGGGACTATAGGAATAGGGGAAGGGTAGGTACGATTACTGGAATACTGGACATAGCATACACATTACACAATGCCAGGCAAGAACGCATCCTCTCAAAAGGACACACACATGATGTGAACCGCAGTTGCGAGATTGTAACATCAGGACGTCCCCAATCCTATACACTCGTTCTTGCATATATGGAAAAGTTTCAAGAGTAGGTACCAAACTAAACCAGCAAACAAAAACAAAACAAAAACACAAAAAAGAACCATAATAAAAATTGGAATTTGGAACTTCTAAAGAGAAATGATTTTCGATTTGGTGGAGTGTCCTCCTTTTAGTTTTTCGTTATTGTTGTTGTTGTTGTTTTTTGTTGTTATTTGGTCCTTTATTTTTGGTTTCAGTGACATTTGAAGAAGGAGTTTGGTATATTGGGATTGGGATTGGTATTGGGATTCGCCATCAAGAGTGTAAGGACTTAACTACTGCCACAGATTTGTTCGACCTTCTTGCTTGGCTTTCGTCCTGTTTTCGTTATCCTTGATGGTTGTTTGTTGCTTCCCTTTCATTCTATAATATACAATACCAAACCGCTATACTTGTATGATATCTATATGCCCGAGAAAAGGCAGGGGCTTGGTTTTGGTGATGGCTGCTTGATGGCATATAAAGGAGAAGGGTTGTTGGGTTGGGTTGGGCTGTGTTGGGCTGGTATGGGATTTCTTCTGGAATTTGAAGTGATTGCCATTTCTTCGATTATCCTTTCTATTTATTTTAACCCCCCTCTTTCGAGTAATTCTCTCTGATTTCTTCACACTTGAAACTGTGTGTTTTGTGACTTGTTGTTGTTGTTGTTTTTGTAATACTATTGTTGTTATTTTTCAATGAGGATAAGAATTTATATTGGCTTGAAAAGTCCCTGGAGTGCTTTCAGCTTTACACATGTAACAAATTGTAACAGTTTGGATATTTTATATTTTTTTTTCCTGATATGTTTTGTTGTTATTGTTGCTGCTGCTCCTGACTCCCTTTTTTTTCTTATATTATACGTAGGTCCTTTCACGGGAATTTATTTTTTTGTTTGTTGCGTCATTCGTTTGATTTTGATGTCTTTTTTTGGGAGTGGTAACTTGAATTTTCTTCAGTTTTTTTTTCTTGTATTTTGTTTTTAAAGCCATCGAATAATATTTACGACTACAGCTCGATTACTGAAATGTCCTTGTTGTTTCGACTTCGACGACAACAACAGCGAAGAAGAAGTTGTTTGGTGTTATATATGTTTTTTTATTTATTTATTTTCTAAGTAGAAGGTAGAATGGGTGGGTATTTGACGTGATTGTGCTCTCTCAAGTCGGCATTTGTTTTATGGCGAATTTAATTTGAAACGGGTTCTAGATCAATTTCAAGTTGTAAAGTGAAGCCAATTGATTGGGGTTTAAGTGATGGTCTGGGAAATTTAAAATTGGTATAATTTTTTATCGTGGCTATATTTATATATGTATGACTATATAAATTGTGTGTAGGTGGGTTGGTAAATAAAAAAAATTAGTTATCTATGAACATGTTGTTTGTTCCTTTTTTATGGCTTTTGGGAATAAAAGTAATTGAAATGGTCAAGGCCGTTTGAAATAAGCTAAACAAGTTTATATGGCTCGCTATATGGATAATGGTTTCTACATTAAAATCTGATGGACGTATTATTATAGTTAAATTATTGTTACTACTAGTTTGTTAAGAATTGGATAGATGTGTTTACTTGTATTTTTCTATTACGTAAGGATATCATAGCCAGACTCCATCAAATGACGAGAGAGAGATACTGGGTAGATTAAAGTATTAAAAAATTCAACACGTGGGGTCCAGCTCCAATATTCCGGATACTTGATAAAAATTTTAAAACCCCGAATTTGTATCCTTATGCATACGTACAGTATACACATGAATGGAGTATGAAGAGATGAGTACACTGTTTTAAAAATGAGAAATTTATTTCAATAAATTATTTATGGCTCCAAAACTGTTTCGGCAGACAACCCGGATATGCCCTAAATAGTGTGGCTTGCATGGTTGATAGGGTTTTTTATTTGTTCTTTTTTCTTATGGATATTTTTTGTTGCATATCAGTAAACTTTTTCAGACAGAAAACCAAACTATTTTCATATCCGTTTTTCCAGATAGAATTGGAAATATTAATTTAACTTTAGGTAGACATTGTGAGAGAAAAAGATTCGAACAAACCAGACGCACGGTTAAGGGCAAAAACTAAAAAAAGAAAATAATAATCTCATACCCTTAAGAGGGCTACTGTATGTATGGTCAACTAGCCGTGGTATAGATAATCCTTTCTGGCAAGGATTTGCTAGTAACATATTTCACACTCAATACTATTTTTGGTGGTAAGTCGAGGAAGCTGAACATTGTAGTAGCCACCGTTTAGGAAAATATAGTAAATCATTTTCTATAGCTTATATAGATGGAGAATTGTAAAACATCCACAAACATGTAAAATTTTGTGGCAAAACTTTGAGGATTCCCTACTTGCTAGGTATTTATATAAAATCCACCTAACAAGGTATACGAGAAATAAGCTATAAATACAGGCAACACCGATAAAATGGAAAAAATATGGTGATGAATCAAAATCAGGGGCAAGCTTTTTAAAAAATTAAACAAAAAGATTGAATGTGGAGATTTCATGTAATATTAAAGATTCATGGGAAATGGAAATGCATATATGCATCCTACCTCTATATAAACGTGCTTAACTTCTCAGATGCTTTCATTTAATTAAATGTTTTCGATAACCCGCCAGTATTTGATTTTTAAAGGCAACAGTTGAAAAGGAGAAAGAGTATAGGGAGAAAAGTTTATATATTTTACATGTTTACATGCTTGAGTCCTTTATCAACATCGGTCAAGCAAAATTCTTGTTTATTTTCAAAGGAAATGAAAACGCCTCATAGTATTGACTTTATGTAACACTAGGAAAATACAAAAAACCACACACGAGATATTTATAAGGGCCAATGTTTCCGAAATTCAGTTTATTTTACTTTTGAAGTTTCTGCGAATAAACTGCCTGCGAGCTTATGAGTTCCAAGAAAATTCGAAGGAATAAAATTTAAAATATTCAAAATTTTGCTACTGATAATATTTTGAAAAGTCCAATAACAAATTCACTTAGTAACAATTCAAAACTAGACTTTAATTTAAATATAAATACATAGAGGAGTTTTCACCTGTTTTGTAAGAATCTGTCGAAAAGGATTGAAATAAGTATTCCATCAATCAAGCATATGAACACTGGGCCTCAAATTTAAAAATAAAACTATTGCGAGCAATGAAGTTGATTAAAAAAAATCGATTTTAAAAAATTCCAAAAATTAAACTTCTTGTCAACTTCAAATATTAAGCTATTGTAATATGTCCAATTAGTCAGATTAAACAATTTGGCATTTCTCGACGCTTCAAGGTCACTAGAATGTGTTAGTTGTTATAATACAATTAAAGCCTTACACACGCACAAAATACAAAACATAATTAACATTTAACATGAATTAATACAGAACAACAAAAGATAAAATAAAGACGTTTACGAAAGTAAAGCACTGGTTCTAAACAATGACATTAATCCCACCTTATTTAAATTTCAATCTATCGATAAACAGTTTAAGTTATATAAAATGCTCATTCGACTTAAAGCTTCATTTTTCCCATAGTTAGTTCTATGGAAGTCAATATGAAGTCAAAAGAAGTCCCAAGGAAGACCCTTTAAGGCAAAGCGAATGAAATTATGTTGAATTGATTCAATACGTTTTCTATAAATTTCCTAATAAGGAATCCATACTTGCGATGAATATTCAAGATGGGGACGAACATGACAATTGTACAAAGAAAGAGTAACATAGGTATCATTGAACTCCTTTGCCCAGCGTTTTATAAAACCAAGCATAGAACTTGGCTTATTGACAATAAAATTAGGTAATTTTATTTTATTAGTGTAAACTCTAAGTTGGAACTGAAATAAACACGTAAATCTTTAAATGTGGAGACGTGACAGAGCTTTTTCTGTGATATAAAATAATCAAATACATTAACGACTCGTTTTTTAGTAAAAGTTATCGTCTGGCATTTTAAAGTGTAGAGGGCAAGGCTATTTTTCCCACACCAAAATGTGAAACTATCAATGTCGGATTGTAAAAGGATACGATTATTGGTGGACTTTATAATCTTAAAAATTTTCATGTCATCAGCAAAAATGAGTACTTCACTTGAGCGTAAACATGACGATACATCGTTAATAGACAGGATGAACAGAAAAGGGCTCAAATGGCTTCCCTGGGGAACACCAGATTGAGCAACAAAAGGTTCTAAAAGACAATTTCTAAATTTTATCTCATAGGATCTGTTTTCAAGGTATAATTTGATGCAATCTAAGAAAAATGGTGGAAAACCAAGAGCTTTGTGTTTAAATAAAATAATTCCGTGGCTAAGTTGGTCGAAAGCTTGGAAAAGTCAGTGTATACACAGTCAACTTCATAACCTTGTTCTAAAGCGTTTTAACATATGTTTGAGAATGTGAGGAGATTAGAAATGGTTGGCCTTTTTTCACAAGACCATGTTGTTGTTTGAAAATGAGATTGTTACTAAAAAATGCTACACTTTCACAAACAACTTGTTTAACAATTTAGGAAGGCAAGAAAGCTTTGCAATGGACCTGTAGTTTGTTATATCCGCCTTGTTACCTTTCTTGGAAATTGGTGTTAGAAATGACTTCTTCCATGTACTGGGAAATTTGCCTGTTCTAAGAAAAAGTTTAAATAAGAACATAAGGCGTTGAACTTAGGCATTACTACACTTTTTTAATACTATCGGGGGAATACCATCAAGACCGGCTGAGTAGTCATCATTCAACGCAGGTAAAAAATCAAGGACCATACTCTGTAACACAGGGATGTGACAACAGCTAGTTTGCAAAGGAGTGAAGGTTATAAAATATACTTTATCAACTTCGTGAGGGCTATTAACAAATGACTCACGGAAATTCGTTGCGAAAGCGTTACAGATATAAAAAAACTGCTTCGTCAATATTAGAAAATGCTTAAGTATCAGCAATTTCAGAAATGGTTAAATCTTCAGACAACAACTGGAAATATGCTCTTCTGAAGTCAAAATAATATAGGCAATCAAAGGAATTACTGTGTTCAGTAAGGTGATTACTTAAGTCAAGAAAAATGTCCAAGGGGGGGTGATATTCATCAATATTAGTAATTCCTGATCTGAATTCTAGAACAAGAGTACTAATAGCGTCAGAAGAAAAGACTAAATCGAGAATTCGATTTTTTAAGTTTTTAATACAGCTTGTTTGCTGTAAGTCAGTAAGAAGGATTTTATCGAAAAAAGATAGTTCCAAATGTGAAGAAGAGAGAGAGGGTTCAAGGCAAGATTCGTCTTCGGATGGAATCCAGTTATTGTGTGGCAAATTTAAATCACCTAGAAGTAAAATATTGGTGTCAGCGCAGGACAAACTGATAACAAAGTCTAATGCTAAGGAGAGTTCGCTATAAACAGACTGTAAACTTTTTGGAGGAATATAAACGTTTAAAATTAATTTGAATTTCATTCATATCTCAAGAACTGGCAAAAATGTCATTGTTTTACAGAAAATAACATTAAAAGATGCTGAACCAACTTTCAATTAAAATACAATTCACGAATTAGTCGCAAGAACTTGCTCAATTATCCAAATTGTATGTTTAAATTTATTCATTGTTTTTTTTTAAGATTTAAAAATGTAACTGTAAGAAAACCTTGTTTTTTCGATGCCATTTGATTTCCTAAAAGAAAAGCTTAATTTTTCATATTTTGTATTACATAATTTTTAGTATTTTTTCCTAATTAATTTTGTGTGTTAACAAATTTAGTTTGAATTTAAAAAATTTCTAGAATGCAGAAATTAATATAAGTTTTGCATTTGATTTTCCTAAAAAAATGTTAACCTGTTTTTGAAATACAAAGTTTAAAAAGTTAAAAAAAAAAATAGCATACATATTTTTACAAATCCAAAAAAAATGACTTTTCTGATCATGAAATATTATTGAGACAGTATATGAGCTTGTGCAGGAAAAATATGATTGTAATCAGTTTATCAGTTCTTGAGTAAACATAAAAATAAAATAACGATTCTATGGGGGTACCCTTCAGGACAGATGGACGGAATCGGGAACCCATTTTTTTACTTCTTTACCATCGTAATGTTATGTTTGACTAAAATCTCGACTTCGAAATTTTTACGAAACCAGGACATTTTCTCAGAAAAATCCAACAGGATTTTTTTGGTTAAAAATTGCTTTTGACTAAAATATTTCGGCAAAAAAGCAGATATTAAACTCAAACTTTTTTATCAAATGCAAAATGTTGTTATTGATAATTTTTCAGACTTTTCAAACCATCCACCGACGGGCACGAATAGGATGTTATCATTGCGAGCGCCCGCCAGCCTCTTTTTATTAATGTATTAATTTGCATATCAAGCCAGAGGACTTGGGTTCAATCCCTGACTGTTCCGTCTAAAGTTTTTTTTCGCGGGTACTGCTTCTTGAGAGGATTTGACAAATTCTTTAAGAGTAATTCTTGTCATGAAAAGTGCTTTCTCAAATCAGCCGATCGAATTCGGCTTCAAGCTGTAGGTCCCCTTCATTCCTGACAATATTACTCGCACACCAGAATGGTTGAGAGTTGTAAATCATTAGGCCTTAGTAATAAAAGCTAAGAAAAACCAAAACCTTTGAATTACAAATTCATAAAACCATGTGAAAGGAAAGATTTTCCGGTTAACCTGCTCTAATTAACATGTTCAAAGGACTCCAAAGAGCACCTATTAGTCTTGTGTCCAAGTTCAGTATTTGATTTAAAACTTTCCAAAGCAATTCCAATGAAAGTCAAAGTCTTAAGAATTATGGACTACTGAAGTTATCCGTTTGGAACGAATCACGGTCACTTTTTCATTAATGGACAAAATGTTTCATGTTTTTGGACAAAACTGTCCCCTTTTCATATTTATTAAGATTTAGATTCGTTAACCTGAATAAAGCACAAAAAGAAAAAAACAAATCTGTTTTAGGTCTTCTAATCAAAAACCAAAACATTTCTTTAGCAACAAAAATACTTAAATTTTAAATCTTCAACAATTTCTCTATTCGTTAATATAAAATACGATTTTAAGTTAATTTTTTTAAAATAATTTTCTTAAAATATGATTAAAACTCACTCATCAATGAAATAAGAGTAACAAAATATCCAACGAATAGGCAATACTAATTTCTTTTTTCTGCCACCCACTTGCATATATCTATTTCGTTTTTTCTTCCAACTTGAGTATTTTAAATAAGATTCTCCCATTATTCTTCCCACAATACCACTGACCAATCACCATTTTACATCTGTAGCAGCCATTTTGTTGTTCCCCCATTGTGACATTGTGAGAATAATTATTTCCCTCTTTCTCAAAAAAAAAAAATGAAAAATGAGAATTTTCAATGCACCTGCACTGCACTGCATTAATACTCATTACTCAATCGTTTAGTCAGAGTCAGAGCGCTAAGCTTAATCCTTTCCATTTAAGCTCTGAGTGAGAATAATAGGTGTAAATTGAAATTCATCATAGAAAATCGATAGAAACAAAGAGAGAAACCAGAATTGCGCGCGCAGTCATTGCTGAATATTAGTCGAGTGCGCGTCCGTGTAGTGCTTTAGATCAAAGTTATTTTTTCAAGGACCGTTATTATTTTCATTTTTAATCTGTAATAATAAATTGTTTGTAAAAATGTCTATATTTATTTTTAAAACATTAAGTGAAATGAAAATCAACAAGAATATTAAATAAAACATTGAAAAAGGTAAAATAAAATTAAATTCAGAGAAGAAAAGGTGTGTAATAAATTATTATTTTTAGATAATGTTTTTATTTTCTCTTTGCTTGTCATCGTTTAATAATTTGCATACAATTAAAATAAAAACAAAAAGGATAATAAGGACTAATAACTTAAAATTCTACAAATGAGCTAAAATGTATGGTAAGTGATTATTAATATTTTTAGTTAAAAAAAAAGATAAAAATATATTTATTTGTGGGATGTTCTTAAAATTCCACAGTATCAAGATTTTTTCAATTTCATTTCGCCTTTTAAAAATTATTTAAAAAAATTGGTAATAGTAAAATCCAGATTGCGCATTTTCACATTTAAGAGTTAAAAATATTATTTTTTTTTAAATTAAAGAACAGTATAAGCGTTGAGTGTTATTGTTAAGATTTAATTTTCCGGAATTATAATTACAAATTTTGCTATTGAATTAAATATTTTTTTGTTAAATGTCGGCTTTTAAGTTTAAACAAATCGCAATCAAATGAATTAATTTTTCAAGTTTTATTTATTATTTATATAATTTTATATTATTATTTATTTATCTTATAATTTGCCAAATTTCGTAGAATAGCACTTTAAAATTTCAAAATACGTATTTTCTTGAGTGTTTGTTTTAAATAATACAATTTTAAGCATTTTTTTTTTTGTTAAAAAAAGAGGCTGAGGTCTAAAGTTGAACCAAATGAAAATTCGAATTAAATTATTTGTAATTGGAATATCTTTACTTTATAATGTAATTGATGAATTTCAATTACTAATTAATTGTAATTACTTGCAATTTAATAACATATGTATGTAGTTGAAAATAAAAGTAATAATACAAAAAAATAATAAATTTATATATTATGTTTCAAATCATAATATGTATACATATGTACATACATATACAATATACATATATAATTTCCTGTTAAGTTTCTTTATGTGTGTTGTTCTAAGGTAGTAAATAAATAAATTGCACGAATGGGTCAGACAAACTTTCTCTTGTATCCGATTAAATACAAATTTACCTGCAAAATAAAAAAAAGTTCAGATAAAATCTGAATTTTCGATTTCTTGCCAAGAAATTTGTATGGGGACTACTGTTATTATTCGTATTATAAAAAAATTGTCTAACGCGCTTCGACTTAAGATCTTAATTTCCAAGTTTGAGCTTAATCGTCCAAATAGTTTGGGCTGTAGGGGCATGAACAGAGGGACAGACAGATGGACGGAATGGGGGGACCCACTTTTTTACTTCTCTTCCATGTTTGATTCAATGTTTGATTCAAATCATCAGTTCAAAATTTTTTACGAATACACTAAATCAAAAAATTGATCGTATAGGTCATTCTTCAAAATAATTTCAATTTTGGTATTATTTATTATACAAAAAAGAGGCTGGGATGCGACCCACACTGATAACTTCGCATCCCGTCTGTCGATTTGTCCTGTTTAAAAGTTTGTCTATATTTACTCGTCAATTCAATCAATTTTTACCAAATTTACGTACTTTTTTTTTTGTAGATTTAATTTTTATGAAAAAACGGATTGTTGGATTTTTATATACAAATTAATGAATATCGAAAACAATATTTTCAGTGAAATAAAAAAGTTTGAAGACAATATTTTTAATTTTTGAAAAGCTATTTGAGTCGAAAGTAAATTTTTACCAAGTTCTAGTATTGTTTTTTTTTTAGAGTTTTATTTTTTTGTAAAAAAAATTGTCAATTCGAATTTTTTCAAAGTTTTACCGAATGTTGAAAACAATATTTCTTATAAGAAAACATTAGTTTGAAGCCAATATTTAAAATTTTTGAAAAGATATTTGAGGCGAAAATAATTTTTTACCAACTTTTGTTAATTTTTTGTTCGTTTTTTAATTTTTTGTAATAAAACTGCCAATTCGATTTTTTTCAAACTTTTACCGAATGTTGAAAACAATATCTTTTGAAAGATAAAAGTAAATTAAAGCCAATATCTCAAAGTTTTGAAAAGATATTTGAGTCGAAAATCAATTTATACCAACTTTTATTCATTTTTTTTTAGGTTTTTATTTTTTGTAAAAAAACTGCGAATTGGATTTTTCTCATAATTTTTCAGAATGTTGAAAACAATATTTCTTATAATATAAAATAAGTTTGAAGCCTAAATTTCCTGATTTTGAAAAGATATTTGAATAGATATTCAATTTTTACCAACTTTGAGTAATGTCTTTTTTAGATTTTTATTTTTTTTATAAAAAAAACTGTGAATTCGATTTTTCTCAAAATTTTATCAGATGTCAAAAACATTATTCTTCGTTGCACAAAATTGTTTTGGAGATGAAATCATATTTTAGTCGTGAAATTTTGGAGGTGACATTTTTTTTTCAGTTTTTTTGATTTATAAAAAAAAACCTTTAAATGGATTTTTTTCAAAAAATATACTTCTTTGATAGCACGTCACAATATATTATATAAAATTTAATTCAAGTCTCTAGCGTTTTTGGTTCGTAAGATATTTAGGATTAACCAAAATTTTCACCTTTTTTCAAACTGCTATGGTAAAAGAACCACCCACGCAATTTTTTGAGAGCCCTTTTTGCATCTTTCTGCCTTATTATCTGTAAAACAAAATTTATTTGAAATCGATATATCTTCTGGTTCTTGAGCTTTGGACGACGAAAAAAAACGTCATGAACGTACGGACTTACGGACGTACGAACGTTCGTACACACGCACGCACAGACATCTTTCTAAAAATCTTAAATTTCCACTCTAAGGACCTTGAAACGTCGAGAAATTTCAAAATTTTCAATTTGACACTTCCTATGGGAAGTTTATAAATATGTACAAACTCCATGAAAGGTCACAAAATTGCACATACAGTGATACAAAACTTAACTACATATACATATACATTGTATGTAAGTTTTAGTAGCGAGTGTGATAAGCTTTCGCTTTTATAACATCCTGAAGGCGATTCGTCATAGAGAGAACTAGTTTTGAAGTGACTTCCGGCGAAATGTTGTTCCATATTTCCAATATAACGGCTTTTAGCTGTTTTTTATTACTTATTTTTGATTCCGGAATCCGGACCTTTCTTCCTAAATAATTCCACAGATGCTCAGTGGTATTCAGGTCTGGAGGTTGGGGGGGATGAAGCAATTGCATTTAACATTATAGAGAAGCCACTCCCTTACTACCCTTGATAAATGTTTAGGATCGTTGTCTTGTATAAGTAAAAAGTCGTCTTTAAGGCCAATTTTTAAAGTGCTGGCTTTAAAATTTTCTTTTAAAATTTGTGAATATTTGTTATCCATTGTTGTTTCTATTAAAACTAAATTTCCCACACCATTGGACCCCATAACTCCCCAGACCATAACATTTCCGTCTCCAAGTTTCACCGTTTATTGCAAATTCTTCACATCTAATGCTGTGTTTGGTTTCCTCCACACAAATCTGCGACCGTCCGACCCAAACACATTGAACTTGCTCTCGTCAAGGTATAACACATTTTTCCAAAAATAATCTGGTTTCGAAACGTATGCATTCGCATAGTTCCAGCGTTTTAAAACATTTGTTTTGAAACACAGGGATTTTTTTGTACCATGCGACCCTTTGAATGCAGAAAGTTCCGAACAGTTTGAGGGTTAAGCGATACTCCATCATTTGCTTGTCAGCACCTAACTTGGAATAAGCCTTTACCATTCTTTTAATTTTTCGTTACGTATGAGTCTGGTATTTTTTTTTACCTCTTCCTCGGGCCACATCAAAGCTTTTATTATTCAAATAATTTGTATATACAAATTAAATTGTAGACCTTGGTCAACCAATAGTTGACGATACCTCCAGCATAAATTTTTCCGTCGTGCCAGTTTAAAAATCAGTTTTCTTACTTCAAGAGGTACTTTTTTATGAGAAGCCTCCATTTTTAAAATAAGCTTCGCAAAATTAAAAACTAATGATTTCAAAAACGTTCTTTTTTCATAGTTTAAAAATTTCAAAAACTTAAATACAAAATATTGATATCCTGGATATTCATAGAGTCAGCATTGAGGGCAACAATGTTGATATCTGACGGATTTTGAGTAGCGATAATTAAATGTACCATCCTCCCTTCTAACTGTAGCGAAATCGGTTTCTAGGATTTTAATGATTTTGTATTTTCAGACGCGAAAAATCATAAACGTAGTTCAAAATAAATCAAATCTTATAAATATTAGAAAAAATTCTTTAAGATCAGAACTTGATAGTATAGTCTAATATGCTTAAACTGTGAACACTTTTATTCAAAATATCTTGAAACCTTTTCAATCTTCATCGCCAGATGCCACGCCGCGCCGCATTTTTTTATTGAATTTTTTCGCTCAAGATTTTATGTAATTGTTAGATATTACAAACATCGCAAAAGAGTTCACTAAAAAAGTCGTTCAGGCTTCCTTTAGTTCTCTTAAATTTCAAATCTATTACAATCTTTTTTTAAATCGCGAATTCTATTAGTAAATTTCGTTATTCAAATAGCAAAGATGTGGCTCAAGATTTAATCAAATTGTAAGATCGTTTAAACCACAGCATTAACTTCAAGAGCTGTAAAACTCGTTCAGAGTTTTCTTTCGGAATCGTAAAACATACTTGAATTGTCCCGGTTGTATTAGATCTTTAAATGGAAAGAACAAACATCGCGAAAGAGTTCATAAAAAAAGTCGTTCAGGCTTCCTTTAGTACTCTTAAATTTCAAATCTAGTACATTTTTTTTTAATCGCGAATTCTATAAGAAAATTTCGTTTTTCAAATAGCAAAGAGGTCGCTCAAAATTTAATCTAATTGTAAGATCGTTTAAACCACAGCATTAACCTCAAGAGCTGTAAAACTCGTTCAGAGTTTTCTTTCGGAATCGTAAAACATACTAGAATTGTCCCGGTTGTATTAGATCTTTAAAAGGAAAGAACAAACATCGCGAAAGAGTTCATAAAAAAAATCGTTCAGGTTTCCTTTAGTACTCTTAAATTTCAAATCTAGTACATTTTTTTTTAATCGCGAATTCTATAAGAAAATTTCGTTTTTCAAATAGCAAAGAGGTCGCTCAAAATTTAATCTAATTGTAAGATCGTTTAAACCACAGCATTAACCTCAAGAGCAGTAAAACTCGTTCAGAGTTTTCTTTCGGAATCGGAAAACATTCTTGAATAGTCTCGGTTGTATTACAAACATCGCAAAAGAGTTCACTAAAAAAGTCGTTCAGGCTTCCTTTAGTTCTCTTAAATTTTAAATCTTTTACAATCATTTTTAAATCGCGAATTCTTTTAGCAAATTTCGTTTTTCAAATAGCAAAGAGGTCGCTTAACATTGTATCTAATTTTAAGATCGTTTAAACCATAGCATTAACTTCAAGAGCTGTAAAACTCGTTCAGAGTTTTCTTTCGGAATCGTAAAACACACTTAAATTATCTCGGTTGTATTACAAACATCGCAAAAGAGTTCACTAAAAAAGTCGTTCAGGCTTCCTTAAGTTCTCTTAAATTTAAAATCATTTACAATCTTTTTTAAATCGCGAATTTCTTTAGTAAATTTCGGTTTTAAAATAGCAGAGAGGTCGCTCAAGATGTTATCTAATTGTAAGATCATTTAAACCACAGCACTAACTTCAAGAGCTGTAAAACTCGTTCAGAGTTTTCTTTCGGAATCCGAAAACATACTTGAATTGTCTCGGTTGTATTACAAACATCGCGAAAGAGTTCATTAAAAAAGTCGTTCAGGCTTTTATATGAAAATCTATATTTAGATTTATATATTTGTATTAAACAAACATTTCTACCAAGACAGCTAGCATAAGAGTTGAGGGTAGATTGAAGAAATATTCAGACTTTAGTTTGAAGCCGTATATTGACGGTTTGGGCATTTCGTCGCAGCGCTTTCTTGGAAAGAGTAAAAGTAAGCATGCCACTTTTCTGATGACCTAAAGCCTATACCCAAGTGCTTACAGACTTGACGAAATTTGGCTGAAAATACTTACGTTGATACCGTCCTTGTATCGCCCTTAAGTCGTGATCAGCGTATGCACCTCCGAATATGAATTTAAGCAAAAGTCTGCATTTAATTTTAACTTACTTTCTGATTCGATGTAAGTTTGGATGAAGTGTATGTTTTGGTTTGAGGAAAAATCGTATTTTGTTGAATTTATAAGCCGTTAGTACTTAATTCGGGGCTATGGAATCTGCTTTTACGTTTGTTAAAATCGAAATCGAAAGTTTTCGGGTTTTCATCGCGTAAATTGAAAACGGGTTTGATCTTAACGTTTTTTCTTTAGGAAGTAAAAGGCATTCTTTTGAAAAGCAATGGCAATTTTTGTAGAACTTGTTCACAGTTTCAGTGTTGACCAAAATGTTAAGCAATTAAAAGTAATTTTGACTAAGACAACTGCAAGAATTGATAAAAAAAGTTTCCTAAACTCGTTCAGAGTTTTTGCTTGAATTCGGTAAGCTAGAGTTAAGAAGAAAAATGTACAAACATTCGAGGCCAAAAATGTAGTTTTCCGCCAGATTTTGAGTTGCGATAATCGAATGTACCATCCTCCTATCTAACTGTAGTATCGTCTTACTGTAGTATCGTCAGATTTATACGATGTTTGGCGATTTTGATCTGGTTTTGAGTTTTAAGTCTATTATTCCATTCCTCTTTATTCTTGGTTGTCTTGAGCTTTGAAAATATTGGTAACGTTGAAAATGAATATGGTGATGAAAATGATGCAGTATGTAGTTGGTTTAATTTTCAGCCTTTTTTGCAGGGCTTCTGTGTAGAATTCGGAAAAATTCCCAAAATTTCGTTCCTGATAATTTTCATCGAGGCAACAGATCTTCAAGATTATAACTCAAGGTTGGGACATAGAGATTTTGAATTGTCCATCACATATACTGATAGGTAAAATTTATTTGTAGCCAATATTGCTGCACGTACTTGAGATATCGAAAATCGTTAAACGTTGAAATCGAAAACTGGTGCCTACATATTCGAAAATTTTGAGATTATTTCTCAAAAAATCTGACCACGACATCCTTAAGTAATTTTTCTATTCTCCAGAACACTTCCCTACAATTTCGATAAAACTTTCAGCTTTGCGCTGTGAAATTTACTCATGCTCACACTTACCATGTTCCTCCAACTTCTGTGTGAGTGAATATCTTGGAAAGGGATCTTTACGGAAATATCAGTTTTCAATTAAGTCCATCATTGCTATACCCGCTTTATTTTTTCTTAAAAATTGTGTTAAGCTGGAAATTTGCAGAGTTATTTTTATAAATATCGCCACTACCAAGAGTTCACTGAAAAAGTCGTTCAGGCTTCCTTTAGTTCTCTTAAATTTCAAATCTATTACAATCTTTTTTTAAATCGCGAATTCTATTAGTAAATTTCGTTATTCAAATAGCAAAGATGTGGCTCAAGATTTAATCAAATTGTAAGATCGTTTAAACCACAGCATTAACTTCAAGAGCTGTAAAACTCGTTCAGAGTTTTCTTTCGGAATCGTAAAACATACTTGAATTGTCCCGGTTGTATTAGATCTTTAAATGGAAAGAACAAACATCGCGAAAGAGTTCATAAAAAAAGTCGTTCAGGCTTCCTTTAGTACTCTTAAATTTCAAATCTAGTACATTTTTTTTTAATCGCGAATTCTATAAGAAAATTTCGTTTTTCAAATAGCAAAGAGGTCGCTCAAAATTTAATCTAATTGTAAGATCGTTTAAACCACAGCATTAACCTCAAGAGCTGTAAAACTCGTTCAGAGTTTTCTTTCGGAATCGTAAAACATACTAGAATTGTCCCGGTTGTATTAGATCTTTAAAAGGAAAGAACAAACATCGCGAAAGAGTTCATAAAAAAAATCGTTCAGGTTTCCTTTAGTTCTCTTAAATTTCAAATCTAGTACATTTTTTTTTAATCGCGAATTCTATAAGAAAATTTCGTTTTTCAAATAGCAAAGAGGTCGCTCAAACTTTAATCTAATTGTAAGATCGTTTAAAACCACAGCATTAACCTCAAGAGCAGTAAAACTCGTTCAGAGTTTTCTTTCGGAATCGGAAAACATACTTGAATAGTCTCGGTTGTATTACAAACATCGCAAAAGAGTTCACTAAAAAAGTCGTTCAGGCTTCCTTTAGTTCTCTTAAATTTTAAATCTTTTACAATCATTTTTAAATCGCGAATTCTTTTAGCAAATTTCGTTTTTCAAATAGCAAAGAGGTCGCTTAACATTGTATCTAATTTTAAGATCGTTTAAACCATAGCATTAACTTCAAGAGCTGTAAAACTCGTTCAGAGTTTTCTTTCGGAATCGTAAAACACACTTAAATTATCTCGGTTGTATTACAAACATCGCAAAAGAGTTCACTAAAAAAGTCGTTCAGGCTTCCTTTAGTTCTCTTAAATTTTAAATCTTTTACAATCATTTTTAAATCGCGAATTCTTTTAGTAAATTTCGTTTTTCAAATAGCAAAGAGGTCGCTTAACATTGTATCTAATTTTAAGATCGTTTAAACCATAGCATTAACTTCAAGAGCTGTAAAACTCGTTCAGAGTTTTCTTTCGGAATCGGAAAACATGCTTGAATTGTCTCGGTTCTATTTAAAACATCGAAAAAGTCGTTCAGACTTCCTTTAGTTCCCTTAAATTTCAAATCTATTACAATCTTTTTTAAATCGCGAATCCTTTTAGTAAATTTCGTGTTTCAAATAGCAAAAAAAGTCGTTTAAGATTTAATCAAATTGTCAGATCGTTTAAACCACAGCACTAACTTCAAGAGCTGTAAAACTCGTTCAGAGTTTTCTTTCGAAAAAAGTAAAACATTCTTTAATTGTGTCGGTTGTATTACAAACATCGCGAAAGATTTCATTAAAAAAGTCGTTCAGGCTTCCTTTAGTTCTCTTAAATTTCAAATCTATTACTATTTTTGATCGGCTGAGTAGTCATCATTCAACGCAGGTAAAAGATCAAGGACCGTACTCTGTAGCACAGGGATGTGACAACAGCTGGTTTGCGAAAAGGAGTGAAGATTATGAAAATATACTTTATCAACTTCGTGAGGGCTATTAACAAATGACTATCACGGAAATTCGTAGCGAAAGCGTTACAGATATCAACAGTTTTATCTTACGAAAGGTTCTTGTAAGTGAAGTTAACTGGAAAGTAATCTGATTTTTCTTTAAGTTTACAAGTTTAAAAATTTGTTTAGGATTCTCTTTCAAAGAGGTGCCTATATCAGTAACATAACTGGCGCATAAAAAATTAGAAAAAGACTTAAATTCATTAAAGAATTCAACATAAACAGAGAAGTTGTTTGGAGACAGAGTTTTGAGATACGTTTTCCATGCCCTTGGTTAAAGTTAGTATTTCTTGTTTTCTTAAAAGGAAGATTTTTTTCTAAACAATTATTAAGGAGCTTATAAAAAATTGAAACTGCTTCGTCAATATTAGCAAATGCTAAAGTATCAGCAATTCCAGAAATAGTTAAATCTTCAGACAACAACTGGAAATAAGCTCTTCTGAAGTCAAAATTATATAGGCAATCAAAGGAAAAACTGTGAGTTCCAAATGTGAAGAAGAGAGAGAAGGTTCAAGGCAAGATTCGTCTTCAGATGGAATCCAGTTAAAGTGTGGTAAATTAAAATCACCTAGAAGTAAAATATTAGTGTCAGCGCGGACAAACTGATAACAAAGTCTACAGCTAAATAGAGTTCGCTATGAACAGACTCTAAATTTTTTGGAGGAATATAAATTAATTTTTTTAAATGAATTGGATTTTCATTCATATCTCAAGAACCAGCAAAAATGTCATTGTTTTACAGATAATAACATATAAAGATACTGAACCAACTTTCAATTAAAATACAATTCACGAATTAGTCGCAAGAACTTGCTCAATTATCCAAATTGTATGTTTAAATTTATTCATTGTTTTTTTTTAAGATTTAAAAATGTAACTGTAAGAAAACCTTGTTTTTTCGATGCCATTGGATTTCCTAAAAGAAAAGCTTAATTTTTCATATTTTGTATTACATAATTTTTAGTATTTTTTCCTAATTAATTTTGTGTGTTAACAAATTTAGTTTAAATTTAAAAAATTTCTAGAATGCAGAAATTAATATAAGTTTTGCATTTGATTTTCCTAAAAAAATGATAACCTGTTTTTGAAATACAAAGTTTAAAAAGTTAAAAAAAAAATAGCATACATATTTTTACAAATCCAAAAAAAAATGACTTTTCTGATCATGAAATATTATTGAGACAGTATATGAGCTTGTGCAGGAAAAATATGATTGTAATCAGTTTATCAGTTCTTTAGTAAACATAAAAATAAAATAACGATTCTATGGGGGTACCCTTCAGGACAAATGGACGGAATCGGGAACCCATTTTTTGATTTCTTTACCATCGTAATGTTATGTTTGACTGAAATCTCGACTTCGAAATTTTTACGAATGCAATATGGTTCCTATATCTCTAATGTTAAAATAGTGTACTTAACATAAGGACATTTTCTTAGAAAAATCCAACAGGATTTTTTTGGTTAAAAATTGCTTTTGACTAAAATATTTCGGGAAAAAAGCAGATATTAAACTCAAACTTTTTTATCAAATGCAAAATGTTGTTATTGATAATTTTTCAGACTTTTCAAAACATCCACCGACGGGCACGAATAGAATGTTATCATTGCGAGCGCCCGCCAGCCTCTTTTTATTAATGTATTAATTTGCATATCAAGCCAGAGGACTTGGGTTCAATCCCTGACTGTTCCATCTAAAGTTATTTTTCGCGGGTACTGACTCTTGCGAGGATTTGACAAATTCTGTAAGAGAAATTTTTGTCATGAAAAGTGCTTTCTAAATTCAGCCGTTCGGATTTGGCTTTAAGCTTTAGGTCCCCTTCATGTCTGACAATATTACTCGCACACAAGAATGGTTGAGAGTTGTAAATCATTAGGCCCTAGTAATAAAAGCCAAGACATAACCAGAACCTTTGAATTCCAAATTCATAAAACCTTGTTATAGGAAAGGCTTTTCGGTTAACCTTCCCTCATTAACGTTTTCAAAGTACCCCAAAGAGCACCTATTAGTCTTGTTTCCAAATTCAGTATTTGATTTAAAACTTTCCAAAGCAATTCCAATGAGACTTTGACTTAAGAATTATGGACTACTGAAGTTATCCGTTTGGAACGGATCACGGCATCATTTTCATGTATGGACAAAATGTTTCATGTTTTTTGACAAATCTGTCCCCTTTTCATATTTATTAAGATTTAGATATGTTAACCTGAATAATGCACAAAAAACCAAAACATTTATTTGCAGCAAAAATATTCTCTTAACTACTAAATCTTAAACAATTTCTCTATTCGTTAATATTAAATACGATTTTAAGTTAATTCTTTTAAAATAATTTTCTGCTAAACATAAAATATGATTAAAACTCACTCATCAATGAAATAAGAGTAACAAAATATCCAACGAATAGGCAATACTAATTTCTTTTTTCTGCCACCCACTTGCATATATCTATTTCGTTTTTTCTTCCAACTTGAGTATTTTAAATAAGATTCTCCCATTATTCTTCCCACAATACCACTGACCAATCACCATTTTACATCTGTAGCAGCCATTTTGTTGTTCCCCCATTGTGACATTGTGAGAATAATTATTTCCCTCTTTCTCAAAAAAAAAAAATGAAAAATGAGAATTTTCAATGCACCTGCACTGCACTGCATTAATACTCATTACTCAATCGTTTAGTCAGAGTCAGAGCGCTAAGCTTAATCCTTTCCATTTAAGCTCTGAGTGAGAATAATAGGTGTAAATTGAAATTCATCATAGAAAATCGATAGAAACAAAGAGAGAAACCAGAATTGCGCGCGCAGTCATTGCTGAATATTAGTCGAGTGCGCGTCCGTGTAGTGCTTTAGATCAAAGTTATTTTTTCAAGGACCGTTATTATTTTCATTTTTAATCTGTAATAATAAATTGTTTGTAAAAATGTCTATATTTATTTTTAAAACATTAAGTGAAATGAAAATCAACAAGAATATTAAATAAAACATTGAAAAAGGTAAAATAAAATTAAATTCAGAGAAGAAAAGGTGTGTAATAAATTATTATTTTTAGATAATGTTTTTATTTTCTCTTTGCTTGTCATCGTTTAATAATTTGCATACAATTAAAATAAAAACAAAAAGGATAATAAGGACTAATAACTTAAAATTCTACAAATGAGCTAAAATGTATGGTAAGTGATTATTAATATTTTTAGTTAAAAAAAAAGATAAAAATATATTTATTTGTGGGATGTTCTTAAAATTCCACAGTATCAAGATTTTTTCAATTTCATTTCGCCTTTTAAAAATTATTTAAAAAAATTGGTAATAGTAAAATCCAGATTGCGCATTTTCACATTTAAGAGTTAAAAATATTATTTTTTTTTAAATTAAAGAACAGTATAAGCGTTGAGTGTTATTGTTAAGATTTAATTTTCCGGAATTATAATTACAAATTTTGCTATTGAATTAAATATTTTTTTGTTAAATGTCGGCTTTTAAGTTTAAACAAATCGCAATCAAATTAAGGGTACATTTTGTTCACATTATTTTGGCTTTATTTATTAATAATATAATTTTATGTTATTATTTATTTATCTTATAATTTGCCAAATTTCGTAGAATAGCCCTTTCAAATTTCAAAATACGTAGTTTCTTGAGTTTTTGTTTTAATTAATACAATTTTTAGCATTTTTTTGTTAAAAAAAGAGGCTGAGGTCTAACGTTGGGCGAAATAAAAATTCAATTCAAATTATTTGTAATTGGAATATCTTTACTTAATAATGTAATCGATGAATTTCAATTACTAATTAAATATAATTGAAAAGAGGTACATAATTACTTGCAATTTAATTACATACATGTATGTAGTTGAAAATTAATGTAATACAAAAAAAGTAATGATGTATTAAGTATTTATAGATAATGTTTCCAATCATAATATGTATATGTACATAGTACATACATATATATAATTTCCCGTTAATTTTATGTGTGTTGTTCTGAGGTAATAAATAAATCAATTACACGACTGGGTTGCACAAACTTGCTCTTGTATCTAATTTAATAAAAATGTACCTGCAAAATAAAAAAAAACTGTTTAGATAAAATTTGAATTTTCGATTTTTTGCCAAGAAATTTGTTTGAGGACTACTGTTATTATTCGTATTATTAAAAACTGTAACGCGTATCGGCTTAAAATCTTAATTTGCAAGTTTGACGTTAATCGTCCAAATAGTTTGGGCTCTAGGGGCATGAACACAGGGACAGACAGATGGACGGAATCGAGGGACCTACTTTTTTATTTCTCTTCCATCGTAATGTTATGTTTGATTTAAATCATCAGTTCAAAATTTTGTACGAATACACTAAGGCAAAAAGTTGTTCATACAGGTGATTCTTCGAAATAATAGTTAATGTATTTAAAGAAAAACAGATTTTAACCATTCTTTTTTCAATCTAGGTATTATTATGATTATTAAAAACAAAACAAAAAAAAAGAGGCTGGGATGCGACCCACACTGATAACTTCGCATCCCGTCTGTCGATTTGTCTTGCTTAAAAGTCTGTCTATATTTACTCGTACCAATTTTTACCAAATTTGCGTACTATTTTTTGTAGATTTTATTTTTTATGAAAAAACGGCATGTTGGATTTTTATATACAAACTACTGAATA
This sequence comes from Eupeodes corollae, assembly GCF_945859685.1. NCBI lineage: Eukaryota > Metazoa > Arthropoda > Insecta > Diptera > Syrphidae > Eupeodes > Eupeodes corollae. The sequence goes on from NC_079148.1 coordinate 124,418,126, forward strand.
TCGAAAACAATATTTTCTCTGAAATAAAATAAGTTTGAAACCAATATTTTTAATATTTGAAAAGCTATTTGAGTCGCAAGTACATTTTTACCAAGTTAGTATTGTTTTTTATTTTAGAGTTTTAGTTTTTGTAAAAAAAAAAACTGTCTATTGGAATTTTTTCAAAATTTTGCCGAATGTTGAAAACAATATATCTTATAAGATTAAATTAGTTTGAAATCAATAGTTCAAATTTTTGAAAAGATATTTGAGTCGAAAATCAATTTTTACCAACTTTTATTAATTTTTTTTAGGTTTTTATTTTTTGTAAAAAAAACTGTCAATTCGATTTTTCTCATCATTTTTCAGAATGTTGAAAACAATATTTCTTTTGATATAAAATAAGTTTGAAGCCTAAATTTCAAGTTTTTGAAAAGATATTTGAATCGATATTCAATTTTTACCAACTTTAAGTAATGTTTTTTTTATAAAAAAAAACTGTCAATTCGATTTTTCTCAAAATTTTATCACATCTCAAAAACATTATTCTTCGTTGCACAGAATTGTTTTGGAGATGAAATCATATTTTAGTCGTAAAATTTTGGAGGTGACAAATTCTGTTTTCAGTTTTTTTTTTTGATTTATAAACAAAACTGTTAAATGAATTTTTTCAAAAAATATACTTCTTTGATATCACGTCACAATATATTATATAAAATTTTATTCAATTCTCAAGCATTTTTGATTCGTCAGATATTTAAGGTTAACCAAAATTTTAATTTTTTAATTTTAAATTTTAAAACCACCCACGCAATTTTCTGGAGAACCCTTTCTGCCTTATTATCTGTATAAAAAAATTTATTTGAAATCGATATCTCTTCGGGTTCTTGAGCTATGGACGACGAAAAAAACGTCGCAAACCTACGGACGTACGAACGTTCATACACACGCACGCACAGACATCTTTCTAAAAATCTTTTATTTCGACTCTAGGGACCTTGAAACGTCGAGAAATGTCAAAATTTTCAATTTGACAAATCGGACCGATCACAATAACTTCCTATGGGAAGTTAATAAATTAGTACAAACTTCATGAGAGGTCAAAAAATTGCACATACAGTGATACAAAACTTAACTATATATGTTGTCTGTAAGTTTTAGTAGCAAGTGTGATAAGCTTTCACTTTTATAACATCCTGAAGGCGATTCTTCAAGGAGAGAACTAGTTTTGAAGTGACTTTCGGCGAAATTTTTCTTCCATTCTTCCAATATAACGGCTTTAAGCTGGTTTTTATTACTTATTTTTGATTCTCGGACTTTTCTTCCTAAATAATTCCAAAGATGCTCAATGGGATTCAGGTCTGGGGGTTGGGGATAATGAAGCAATTGCGATTTAACATTATAGAGAAGCCACTCCTTTACTATCCTTGATGAATGTTTAGGATCGTTGTAGTGCACAAGTAAAAAGTCGCCTTTAAGGCCAATTTTTAAAGTGCTGACTTTCAAATTTTCTTTTAAAAATTTGTGAATATTTGTTATCCATTGTCGTTTCTATTAAAACTTAATTTCCCACTCCGTTGGACCCCATAGCTCCCCAGACCATAACATTTCCGCCTCCAAGTTTCACCGTTTATTGCAAATTCTTCACATCTTATGCTGTGTTTGGTTTCCTCCGCACAAATCTGCGACCGTCCGACCCAAAGAACTTTAACTTGCTCTCGTCAAGGTATAACACATTTTTCCAAAAATAATCTGGTTTCGAAACGTATGCATTCGCATAGTTCCAGCGTTTTGAAACATTTGTTTTGAAATACAGGGATTTTTTTGTACCATGCGACCCTTTGAATGCAGAAAGTTCCGAATAGTTTGAGGGTTAAGCGATACTCCATCATTTGCTTGTCAGCACCTAACTTGGAATAAGCCTTTACCATTCTTTTAATTTTTCGTTACGTATGAGTCTGGTATTTTTTTTTACCTCTTCCTCGGGCCACATCAAAGCTTTTATTATTCAAATAATTTGTATATACAAATTAAATTGTAGACCTTGGTCAACCAATAGTTGACGATATCTCCAGCATAAATTTTTCCGTCGTGCCAGTTTAAAAATCAGTTTTCTTACTTCAAGAGGTACTTTTTTATGAGAAGCCTCCATTTTTAAAATAAGCTTCGCAAAATTAAAAACTAATGATTTCAAAAACGTTCTCTTTTCATAGTTTAAAAATTTCAAAAACTTAAATACAAAATATTGATATCCTGGATATTCATAGAGTCAGCATTGAGGGCAACAATGTTGATATCTGACGGATTTTGAGTAGCGATAATTAAATGTACCATCCTCCCTTCTAACTGTAGCGAAATCGGTTTCTAGGATTTTAATGATTTTGTATTTTCAGACGCGAAAAATCATAAACGTAGTTCAAAATAAATCAAATCTTATAAATATTGGAAAAAATTCTTTAAGATCAGAACTTGATAGTATATTCTAATATGCTTAAACTGTGAACACTTTTATTCAAAATATCTTGAAACTTTTTCAATCTTCATCGCCAGATGCCACGCCGCGCCCCATTTTTTTATTGAATTTTTTCGCTCAAGATTTTATGTAATTGTTAGATAGTTCAAACCAGAGCATTTACTTTAAGAGCTGTAAAACTCGTTCAGAGTTTTCTTTCGGCATCGTAAAACACACAAAAATTATCTCGGTTGTATTATAAACATAGCATCTTTTGCTTCACTAGAAAAGTCGTTCAGGCTTCCTTTAGTTCTCTTAAATTTCAAATCTTTTACAATCTTTTTTAAATCGCGAATTCCTTTTTTAAATTTCGCTTTTAAAATAGCAAAGAGGTCGCTCAAGATTGTATCTAATTGTAATATCGTTTAAACCACAGCATTAACTTCAAGAGCTGTAAAACTCGTTCAGAGTTTTCTTTCGGAATCGTAAAACATGCTTGAATTGTCTCGGTTCTATTAAAAACATCGAAAAAGTCGTTCAGGCTTCCTTTAGTTCCCTTAAATTTTAAATCTATTACAATCTTTTTAAAATCGCGAATTCTATTAGTAAATTTCGTTTTTCAAATAGCAAAAAAGTCGCTCAAAATTTAATCTAATTGTAAGATCGTTTAAACCACAGCACTAACTTCAAGAGCTGTAAAACTCGTTCAGAGTTTTCTTTCGGAATCCGAAAACATACTTGAATTGTCTCGGTTGTATTACAAACATCGCGAAAGAGTTCATTAAAAAAGTCGTTCAGGCTTTTATATGAAAATCTATATTTAGATTTATATATTTGTATTAAACAAACATTTCTACCAAGACAGCTAGCATAAGAGTTGAGGGTAGATTGAAGAAATATTCAGACTTTAGTTTGAAGCCGTATATTGACGGTTTGGGCATTTCGTCGCAGCGCTTTCTTGGAAAGAGTAAAAGTAAGCATGCCACTTTTCTGATGACCTAAAGCCTATACCCAAGTGCTTACAGACTTGACGAAATTTGGCTGAAAATACTTACGTTGATACCGTCCTTGTATCGCCCTTAAGTCGTGATCAGCGTATGCACCTCCGAATATGAATTTAAGCAAAAGTCTGCATTTAATTTTAACTTACTTTCTGATTCGATGTAAGTTTGGATGAAGTGTATGTTTTGGTTTGAGGAAAAATCGTATTTTGTTGAATTTATAAGCCGTTAGTACTTAATTCGGGGCTATGGAATCTGCTTTTACGTTTGTTAAAATCGAAATCGAAAGTTTTCGGGTTTTCATCGCGTAAATTGAAAACGGGTTTGATCTTAACGTTTTTTCTTTAGGAAGTAAAAGGCATTCTTTTGAAAAGCAATGGCAATTTTTGTAGAACTTGTTCACAGTTTCAGTGTTGACCAAAATGTTAAGCAATTAAAAGTAATTTTGACTAAGACAACTGCAAGAATTGATAAAAAAAGTTTCCTAAACTCGTTCAGAGTTTTTGCTTGAATTCGGTAAGCTAGAGTTAAGAAGAAAAATGTACAAACATTCGAGGCCAAAAATGTAGTTTTCCGCCAGATTTTGAGTTGCGATAATCGAATGTACCATCCTCCTATCTAACTGTAGTATCGTCTTACTGTAGTATCGTCAGATTTATACGATGTTTGGCGATTTTGATCTGGTTTTGAGTTTTAAGTCTATTATTCCATTCCTCTTTATTCTTGGTTGTCTTGAGCTTTGAAAATATTGGTAACGTTGAAAATGAATATGGTGATGAAAATGATGCAGTATGTAGTTGGTTTAATTTTCAGCCTTTTTTGCAGGGCTTCTGTGTAGAATTCGGAAAAATTCCCAAAATTTCGTTCCTGATAATTTTCATCGAGGCAACAGATCTTCAAGATTATAACTCAAGGTTGGGACATAGAGATTTTGAATTGTCCATCACATATACTGATAGGTAAAATTTATTTGTAGCCAATATTGCTGCACGTACTTGAGATATCGAAAATCGTTAAACGTTGAAATCGAAAACTGGTGCCTACATATTCGAAAATTTTGAGATTATTTCTCAAAAAATCTGACCACGACATCCTTAAGTAATTTTTCTATTCTCCAGAACACTTCCCTACAATTTCGATAAAACTTTCAGCTTTGCGCTGTGAAATTTACTCATGCTCACACTTACCATGTTCCTCCAACTTCTGTGTGAGTGAATATCTTGGAAAGGGATCTTTACGGAAATATCAGTTTTCAATTTAGTCCATCATTGCTATACCCGCTTTATTTTTTCTTAAAAATTGTGTTAAGCTGGAAATTTGCAGAGTTATTTTTATAAATATCGCCACTACCAAGAGTTCACTGAAAAAGTCGTTCAGGCTTCCTTTAGTTCTCTTAAATTTCAAATCTATTACAATCTTTTTTTAAATCGCGAATTCTATTAGTAAATTTCGTTATTCAAATAGCAAAGATGTGGCTCAAGATTTAATCAAATTGTAAGATCGTTTAAACCACAGCATTAACTTCAAGAGCTGTAAAACTCGTTCAGAGTTTTCTTTCGGAATCGTAAAACATACTTGAATTGTCCCGGTTGTATTAGATCTTTAAATGGAAAGAACAAACATCGCGAAAGAGTTCATAAAAAAAGTCGTTCAGGCTTCCTTTAGTACTCTTAAATTTCAAATCTAGTACATTTTTTTTTAATCGCGAATTCTATAAGAAAATTTCGTTTTTCAAATAGCAAAGAGGTCGCTCAAAATTTAATCTAATTGTAAGATCGTTTAAACCACAGCATTAACCTCAAGAGCTGTAAAACTCGTTCAGAGTTTTCTTTCGGAATCGTAAAACATACTAGAATTGTCTCGGTTGTATTAGATCTTTAAAAGGAAAGAAGAAACATCGCGAAAGAGTTCATAAAAAAAATCGTTCAGGTTTCCTTTAGTTCTCTTAAATTTCAAATCTAGTACATTTTTTTTTAATCGCGAATTCTATAAGAAAATTTCGTTTTTCAAATAGCAAAGAGGTCGCTCAAACTTTAATCTAATTGTAAGATCGTTTAAACCACAGCATTAACCTCAAGAGCAGTAAAACTCGTTCAGAGTTTTCTTTCGGAATCGGAAAACATACTTGAATAGTCTCGGTTGTATTACAAACATCGCAAAAGAGTTCACTAAAAAAGTCGTTCAGGCTTCCTTTAGTTCTCTTAAATTTTAAATCTTTTACAATCATTTTTAAATCGCGAATTCTTTTAGCAAATTTCGTTTTTCAAATAGCAAAGAGGTCGCTTAACATTGTATCTAATTTTAAGATCGTTTAAACCATAGCATTAACTTCAAGAGCTGTAAAACTCGTTCAGAGTTTTCTTTCGGAATCGTAAAACACACTTAAATTATCTCGGTTGTATTACAAACATCGCAAAAGAGTTCACTAAAAAAGTCGTTCAGGCTTCCTTTAGTTCTCTTAAATTTTAAATCTTTTACAATCATTTTTAAATCGCGAATTCTTTTAGTAAATTTCGTTTTTCAAATAGCAAAGAGGTCGCTTAACATTGTATCTAATTTTAAGATCGTTTAAACCATAGCATTAACTTCAAGAGCTGTAAAACTCGTTCAGAGTTTTCTTTCGGAATCGGAAAACATGCTTGAATTGTCTCGGTTCTATTTAAAACATCGAAAAAGTCGTTCAGACTTCCTTTAGTTCCCTTAAATTTCAAATCTATTACAATCTTTTTTAAATCGCGAATCCTTTTAGTAAATTTCGTGTTTCAAATAGCAAAAAAAGTCGTTTAAGATTTAATCAAATTGTCAGATCGTTTAAACCACAGCACTAACTTCAAGAGCTGTAAAACTCGTTCAGAGTTTTCTTTCGAAAAAAGTAAAACATTCTTTAATTGTGTCGGTTGTATTACAAACATCGCGAAAGATTTCATTAAAAAAGTCGTTCAGGCTTCCTTTAGTTCTCTTAAATTTCAAATCTATTACTATTTTTGATCGGCTGAGTAGTCATCATTCAACGCAGGTAAAAGATCAAGGACCGTACTCTGTAGCACAGGGATGTGACAACAGCTGGTTTGCGAAAAGGAGTGAAGATTATGAAAATATACTTTATCAACTTCGTGAGGGCTATTAACAAATGACTATCACGGAAATTCGTAGCGAAAGCGTTACAGATATCAACAGTTTTATCTTACGAAAGGTTCTTGTAAGTGAAGTTAACTGGAAAGTAATCTGATTTTTCTTTAAGTTTACAAGTTTAAAAATTTGTTTAGGATTCTCTTTCAAAGAGGTGCCTATATCAGTAACATAACTGGCGCATAAAAAATTAGAAAAAGACTTAAATTCATTAAAGAATTCAACATAAACAGAGAAGTTGTTTGGAGACAGAGTTTTGAGATACGTTTTCCATGCCCTTGGTTAAAGTTAGTATTTCTTGTTTTCTTAAAAGGAAGATTTTTTTCTAAACAATTATTAAGGAGCTTATAAAAAATTGAAACTGCTTCGTCAATATTAGCAAATGCTAAAGTATCAGCAATTCCAGAAATAGTTAAATCTTCAGACAACAACTGGAAATAAGCTCTTCTGAAGTCAAAATTATATAGGCAATCAAAGGAAAAACTGTGAGTTCCAAATGTGAAGAAGAGAGAGAAGGTTCAAGGCAAGATTCGTCTTCAGATGGAATCCAGTTAAAGTGTGGTAAATTAAAATCACCTAGAAGTAAAATATTAGTGTCAGCGCGGACAAACTGATAACAAAGTCTACAGCTAAATAGAGTTCGCTATGAACAGACTCTAAATTTTTTGGAGGAATATAAATTAATTTTTTTAAATGAATTGGATTTTCATTCATATCTCAAGAACCAGCAAAAATGTCATTGTTTTACAGATAATAACATATAAAGATACTGAACCAACTTTCAATTAAAATACAATTCACGAATTAGTCGCAAGAACTTGCTCAATTATCCAAATTGTATGTTTAAATTTATTCATTGTTTTTTTTTAAGATTTAAAAATGTAACTGTAAGAAAACCTTGTTTTTTCGATGCCATTGGATTTCCTAAAAGAAAAGCTTAATTTTTCATATTTTGTATTACATAATTTTTAGTATTTTTTCCTAATTAATTTTGTGTGTTAACAAATTTAGTTTAAATTTAAAAAATTTCTAGAATGCAGAAATTAATATAAGTTTTGCATTTGATTTTCCTAAAAAAATGATAACCTGTTTTTGAAATACAAAGTTTAAAAAGTTAAAAAAAAAATAGCATACATATTTTTACAAATCCAAAAAAAAATGACTTTTCTGATCATGAAATATTATTGAGACAGTATATGAGCTTGTGCAGGAAAAATATGATTGTAATCAGTTTATCAGTTCTTTAGTAAACATAAAAATAAAATAACGATTCTATGGGGGTACCCTTCAGGACAAATGGACGGAATCGGGAACCCATTTTTTGATTTCTTTACCATCGTAATGTTATGTTTGACTGAAATCTCGACTTCGAAATTTTTACGAATGCAATATGGTTCCTATATCTCTAATGTTAAAATAGTGTACTTAACATAAGGACATTTTCTTAGAAAAATCCAACAGGATTTTTTTGGTTAAAAATTGCTTTTGACTAAAATATTTCGGGAAAAAAGCAGATATTAAACTCAAACTTTTTTATCAAATGCAAAATGTTGTTATTGATAATTTTTCAGACTTTTCAAAACATCCACCGACGGGCACGAATAGAATGTTATCATTGCGAGCGCCCGCCAGCCTCTTTTTATTAATGTATTAATTTGCATATCAAGCCAGAGGACTTGGGTTCAATCCCTGACTGTTCCATCTAAAGTTATTTTTCGCGGGTACTGACTCTTGCGAGGATTTGACAAATTCTGTAAGAGAAATTTTTGTCATGAAAAGTGCTTTCTAAATTCAGCCGTTCGGATTTGGCTTTAAGCTTTAGGTCCCCTTCATGTCTGACAATATTACTCGCACACAAGAATGGTTGAGAGTTGTAAATCATTAGGCCCTAGTAATAAAAGCCAAGACATAACCAGAACCTTTGAATTCCAAATTCATAAAACCTTGTTATAGGAAAGGCTTTTCGGTTAACCTTCCCTCATTAACGTTTTCAAAGTACCCCAAAGAGCACCTATTAGTCTTGTTTCCAAATTCAGTATTTGATTTAAAACTTTCCAAAGCAATTCCAATGAGACTTTGACTTAAGAATTATGGACTACTGAAGTTATCCGTTTGGAACGGATCACGGCATCATTTTCATGTATGGACAAAATGTTTCATGTTTTTTGACAAAACTGTCCCCTTTTCATATTTATTAAGATTTAGATATGTTAACCTGAATAATGCACAAAAAACCAAAACATTTATTTGCAGCAAAAATATTCTCTTAACTACTAAATCTTAAACAATTTCTCTATTCGTTAATATTAAATACGATTTTAAGTTAATTCTTTTAAAATAATTTTCTGCTAAACATAAAATATGATTAAAACTCACTCATCAATGAAATAAGAGTAACAAAATATCCAACGAATAGGCAATACTAATTTCTTTTTTCTGCCACCCACTTGCATATATCTATTTCGTTTTTTCTTCCAACTTGAGTATTTTAAATAAGATTCTCCCATTATTCTTCCCACAATACCACTGACCAATCACCATTTTACATCTGTAGCAGCCATTTTGTTGTTCCCCCATTGTGACATTGTGAGAATAATTATTTCTCTCTTTCTCAACAAAAAAAATGAAAAATGAGAATTTGCACTGCATTGCATTAATACTCATTACTCAATCGTTTAGTCAGAGTCAGACCGCTAAGCTTAATCCTTTCCATTTAAGCTCTGAGTGAGAATAATAGGTGTAAATTGAAATTCATCATAGAAAATCGATAGAAACAAAGAGAGAAACCAGAATTGCGCGCGCAGTCATTGCTGAATATTAGTCGAGTGCGCGTCCGTGTAGTGCTTTAGATCAAAGTTATTTTTTCAAGGACCGTTATTATTTTCATTTTTAATCTGTATAATAATGAATTGTTTGTAAAAATGTCTACATTTATTTTTAAAACATTAAGTGAAATGAAAATCAACAAGAATATTAAATAAAACATTGAAAAAGGTAAAATTAAATTAAATTAAAAAAAAAAGGTGTTTAATAAATTATTATTTTTAGATAATGTTTTTATTTTCTCTTTGCTCGTCATCGTTGAATAATTTACATACATATATTCGATTAAAATAAAACCAAAAAGGATAATAAGGACTAATAACTTAAAATTCTACAAATGGGCTAAAATTTATGGTAAGTGATTATTAATATTTTTAGTTAAAAAAAAGATAAAAATATATTTATTTGTTGGAAGTTCAGTATCAACATTTTTTTCAATTTCATTTCGCCTTTTAAAAATTATTAAAAAAATTATTAATAGTAAAATCCAGATTGCGCTTTTTCACATTTAAGAGTTAAAAATATTATTATTTTTTTTTAAAACAAAAGATTTAATTTTCCGGAATTATAATTACAAATTTTGCTATTGAATTAAATATTTTTTCTTAAATAACGGCTTTTAAGTTTAAACAAATCGCAATCAAATGAATTAATTTTTCAAGTTTTATTTATTATTTATATAATTTTATATTATTATTTATTTATCTTATAATTTGCCAAATTTCGTAGAATAGCACTTTAAAATTTCAAAATACGTATTTTCTTGAGTGTTTGTTTTAAATAATACAATTTTAAGCATTTTTTTTTTTGTTAAAAAAAGAGGCTGAGGTCTAAAATTGGACCAAATGAAAATTCGAATCAAATTATTTGTAATTGGAATATCTTTACTTTATAATGTAATTGATGAATTTCAATTACTAATTAATTGTAATTACTTGCAATTTAATAACATATGTATGTAGTTGAAAATAAAAGTAATGATACAAAAAAATAATAAATTTATATATTATGTTTCAAATCATAATATGTATACATATGTACATTGTACATACATATACAATATACATATATAATTTCCTGTTAAGTTTCTTTATGTGTGTTGTTCTAAGGTAGTAAATAAATAAATTGCACGAATGGGTCAGACAAACTTTCTCTTGTATCCGATTAAATACAAATTTACCTGCAAAATAAAAAAACTGTTCAGATAAAATCTGAATTTTCGATTTCTTGCGAAGAAATTTGTATGGGGACTACTGTTATTATTCGTATTATAAAAAAATTGTCTAACGCGCTTCGACTTAAGATCTTAATTTCCAAGTTTGAGCTTAATCGTCCAAATAGTTTGGGCTGTAGGGGCATGAACAGAGGGACAGACAGATGGACGGAATGGGGGGACCCACTTTTTTACTTCTCTTCCATGTTTGATTCAATGTTTGATTCAAATCATCAGTTCAAAATTTTTTACGAATACACTAAATCAAAAAATTGATCGTACAGGTCATTCTTCAAAATAATAGCTAAGGTATTTAAAGAAAAATAGATTTTAACCATTCTTTTTCAATTTTGGTATTATTTATTATACAAAAAATGGGATGCGACCCACACTGATAACTTCGCATCCCGTCTGTCGATTTGTCCTGTTTAAAAGTTTGTCTATATTTACTCGTCAATTCAATCAATTTTTACCAAATTTATGTACTTCTTTTTTGTAGATTTAATTTTTATGAAAAAACGGACTGTTGGATTTTTATATACAAATTAATGAATATCGAAAACAATATTTTCAGTGAAATAAAAAAGTTTGAAGACAATATTTTTAATTTTTGAAAAGCTATTTGAGTCGAAAGTAAATTTTTACCAAGTTCTAGTATTGTTTTTTTTTTAGAGTTTTATTTTTTTGTAAAAAAAATTGTCAATTCGAATTTTTTCAAAGTTTTACCGAATGTTGAAAACAATATTTCTTATAAGAAAACATTAGTTTGAAGCCAATATTTAAAATTTTTGAAAAGATATTTGAGGCGAAAATAATTTTTTACCAACTTTTGTTAATTTTTTGTTCGGTTTTTAATTTTTTGTAAAAAAACTGCCAATTCGATTTTTTCGAACTTTTACCGAATGTTGAAAACAATATCTTTTGAAAGATAAAAGTAAATTAAAGCCAATATCTCAAAGTTTTGAAAAGATATTTGAGTCGAAAATCAATTTATACCAACTTTTATTCATTTTTTTAGGTTTTTATTTTTTGTAAAAAAACTGCGAATTGGATTTTTCTCATAATTTTTCAGAATGTTGAAAACAATATTTCTTATAATATAAAATAAGTTTGAAGCCTAAATTTCCTGATTTTGAAAAGATATTTGAATAGATATTCAATTTTTACCAACTTTGAGTAATGTTTTTTTTAGATTTTTATTTTTTTATAAAAAAAACTGTGAATTCGATTTTTCTCAAAATTTTATCAGATGTCAAAAACATTATTCTTCGTTGCACAAAATTGTTTTGGAGATGAAATCATATTTTAGTCGTGAAATTTTGGAGGTGACATTTTTTTTCAGTTTTTTTGATTTATAAAAAAAAACCTTTAAATGGATTTTTTTTAAAAAATATACTTCTTTGATAGCACGTCACAATATATTATATAAAATTTAATTCAAGTCTCTAGCGTTTTTGGTTCGTAAGATATTTAGGATTAACCAAAATTCACCTTTTTTTCAAACTGCTATGGTAAAAGAACCACCCACGCAATTTTTTGAGAGCCCTTTTTGCATCTTTCTGCCTTATTATCTGTAAAACAAAATTTATTTGAAATCGATATATCTTCTGGTTCTTGAGCTTTGGACGACGAAAAAAAACGTCATGAACGTACGGACTTACGGACGTACGAACGTTCGTACACACGCACGCACAGACATCTTTCTAAAAATCTTAAATTTCCACTCTAAGGACCTTGAAACGTCGAGAAATTTCAAAATTTTCAATTTGACACTTCCTATGGGAAGTTTATAAATATGTACAAACTCCATGAAAGGTCACAAAATTGCTCATACAGTGATACAAAACTTAACTACATATACATTATACATATACATTGTATGTAAGTTTTAGTAGCGAGTGTGATAAGCTTTCGCTTTTATAACATCCTGAAGGCGATTCGTCATAGAGAGAACTAGTTTTGAAGTGACTTCCGGCGAAATGTTGTTCCATATTTCCAATATAACGGCTTTTAGCTATTTTTTATTACTTATTTTTGATTCCGGACCTTTCTTCCTAAATAATTTCAAAGATGCTCAGTGGTATTCAGGTCTGGGGGTTGGGGGGGATGAAGCAATTGCATTTAACATTATAGAGAAGCCACTCCCTTACTACCCTTGATAAATGTTTAGGATTGTTGTCTTGTACAAGTAAAAAGTCGTCTTTAAGGCCAATTTTTAAAGTGCTGGCTTTCAAATTTTCTTTTAAAATTTGTGAATATTTGTTATCCATTGTTGTTTCTATTAAAACTAAATTTCCCACACCATTGGACCCCATAACTCCCCAGACCATAACATTTCCGTCTCCAAGTTTCACCGTTTATTGCAAATTCTTCACATCTAATGCTGTGTTTGGTTTCCTCCACACAAATCTGCGACCGTCCGACCCAAACACATTGAACTTGCTCTCGTCAAGGTATAACACATTTTTCCAAAAATAATCTGGTTTCGAAACGTATGCATTCGCATAGTTCCAGCGTTTTAAAACATTTGTTTTGAAACACAGGGATTTTTTTGTACCATGCGACCCTTTGAATGCAGAAATGTTCGGAACTTTGAGGGTTAAGCGATATTCCATCATTTGCTTGTCAGCACCTAACTTGGAATAAGCCTTTACCATTCTTTTAATTTTTCGTTACGTATGAGTCTGGTATTTTTTTTTACCTCTTCCTCGGGCCACATCAAAGCTTTTATTATTCAAATAATTTGTATATACAAATTAAATTGTAGACCTTGGTCAACCAATAGTTGACGATATCTCAGCATAACTTTTTCCGTCGCTCCAGTTTAAAAATCAGTTTTCTTACTTCAAGAGGTACTTTTTTATGAGAAGCTTCCATTTTTAAAATAAGCTTCGCAAAATTAAAAAGTAATGATTTCAAAAACGTTATTTTTTTATAGTTTAAAAATTTCAAAAACTTAAATACAAAATGTTGATATCCTGGATATTCATAGAGTCAGCATTGAGGGCAAAAATATTGATATTTGACGGATTTTGAGTAGCGATAATTGAATGTATCATCCTCCCTTCTAACTGTAGTAGAGGCTTTGGTCAGATTTATACGTTTTCGGTGATTTTGATATCGCCACTACCAAATTCACTGTTTTGTTACTTGAGTTCGCGAAATTGGTTTCTAGGATTTTAATGATTTTGTATTTTCAGACGCGCAAAATCATAAACGTAGTTCAAAATAAATCAAATCTTATAAATATGGGAAAATATTCTTTAAGATCAGAACTTGATAGTATAGTCTAATATGCTTAAACTGTGAACACTTTTATTCAAAATATCTTGAAACTTTTTCAATCTTCATCGCCAGATGCCACGCCGCGCCGCTTTTTTTTATTGAATTTTTTCGTTTAAGATTTTATGTAATTGTTAGATCGTTCAAACCACAGCATTAACTTTAAGAGCTGTAAAACTCGTTCAGAGTTTTCTTTCGGAATCGTAAAACACACAAAAATTATCTCGGTTGTATTATAAACATAGCATTTTTTGCTTCACTAGAAAAGTCGTTCAGGCTTCCTTTAGTTCTCTTAAATTTCAAATCTTTTACAATCTTTTTTAAATCGCGAATTCCTTTTTTAAATTTCGCTTTTAAAATAGCAAAGAGGTCGCTCAAGATTGTATCTAATTGTAATATCGTTTTAACCACAGCATTAACTTCAAGAGCTGTAAAACTCGTTCAGAGTTTTCTTTCGGAATCGTAAAACATGCTTGAATTGTCTCGGTTCTATTAAAAACATCGAAAAAGTCGTTCAGGCTTCCTTTAGTTCCCTTAAATTTTAAATCTATTACAATCTTTTTAAAATCGCGAATTCTATTAGTAAATTTCGTTTTTCAAATAGCAAAGAGGTCGCTCAAGATTTAATCTAATTAAAAGATCGTTTAAACCACAGCATTGACTTCAAGAGCTGTAAAACTCGTTCAGAGTTTTCTTACGGAATCGTAAAACACACTTGAATTGCCTTGGTTATATTACAAACATCGCGAAAGAGTTCATTAAAAAAGTAGTTCAGGCTTCTTTTAGTTCTCTTTAATTTCAAATCTATTTTTTTGAAAGCGCAAATTCTTTTATTAAATTTCGTTTTTCAAATAGCAAAGAGGTCGCTCAAGATTGTATCTTATTGTAAGATCGTTTAAACCATAGCATAAACTTCAAGAGCTGTTAAACTCGTTCAGAGTTTTCTTACGGAATCGTAAAACACACTTGAATTGCCTCGGTTGTATTACAAACATCGCGAAAGAGTTCATTAAAAAAGTCGTTCAGGCTTCCTTTAGTTCTCTTTAATTTCAAATCTATTGCAATTTTTTTGAAAGCGCGAATTCTTTTATTAAATTTCGCTTTTAAAATAGCAACGAGGTCGCTCAAAATTTAATCTAATTGTAAGATCGTTTAAACCACAGCATTAACTTCAAGAGCTGTAAAACTCGTTCAGAGTTTTCTTTCGGAATCGGAAAACATACTAGAATTGTCCCGGTTGTATTAGATTTTTAAATGGAAAGTACAAACATCGCGAAAGAGTTCATTAAAAAAGCCGTTCAGGCTTTTATATGAAAATCTATATTTAGATTTATATATTTGTATTAAACAAACATTTCTACCAAGACAGCTAGCATAAGAGTTGAGGGTAAATTGAAGAAATATTCAGACTTTAGTTTGAAGCCGTATATTGACGGTTTGGGCATTTCGTCGCAGCGCTTTCTTGGAAAGAGTAAAAGTAAGCATGCCACTTTTCTGATGACCTAAAGCCTATACCCAAGTGCTTACAGACTTGACGAAATTTGGCTGAAAATACTTACGTTGATACCGTCCTTGTATCGCCCTTAAGTCGTGATCAGCGTATGCACCTCCGAATATGAATTTAAGCAAAAGTCTGCATTTAATTTTAACTTACTTTCTGATTCGATGTAAGTTTGGATGAAGTGTTTGTTTTGGTTTGAGGAAAAATCGTATTTTGTTGAATTTATAAGCCGTTAGTACTTAATTCGGGGCTATGGAATCTGCTTTTACGTTTGTTAAAATCGAAATCGAAAGTTTTCGGGTTTTCATCGCGTAAATTGAAAACGGGTTTGATCTTAACGTTTTTTCTTTAGGAAGTAAAAGGCATTCTTTTGAAAAGCAATGGCAATTTTTGTAGAACTTGTTCACAGTTTCAGTGTTGACCAAAATGTTAAGCAATTAAAAGTAATTTTGACTAAGACAACTGCAAGAATTGATAGAAAAAGTTTCCTAAACTCGTTCAGAGTTTTTGCTTGAATTCGGTAAGCTAAGAGTTAAGAAGAAAAATGTACAAACATTCGAGGCCAAAAATGTAGTTTTCCGCCAGATTTTGAGTTGCGATAATCGAATGTACCATCCTCCTTTCTAACTGTAGTATCGTCTTACTGTAGTATCGTCAGATTTATACGATGTTTGGTGATTTTGATCTGGTTTTGAGTTTTAAGTCTATTATTCCATTTCTCTTTATTCTTGGTTGTCTTGAGCTTTGAAAATATTGGTAACGTTGAAAATGAATATGGTGATGAAAATGATGCAGTACGTAGTTGGTTTAATTTTCAGCCTTTTTTGCAGGGCTTCTGTGTAGAATTCGGAAAAATTCCCAAAATTTCGTTCCTGATAATTTTCATCGAGGCAACAGATCTTCAATATTATAACTCAAGGCTTGGACATAGAGATTTTGAATTGTCCATCACATATACTGATAGGTAAAATTTATTTGTAGCCAATATTGCTGCACGTACTTGAGATATCGAAAATCGTTAAACGTTGGAATCGAAAACTGGTGCCTACTTATTCGAAAATTTTGAGATTATTTCTCAAAAAATCTGACCACGACATCCTTAAGTAATTTTTCTATTCTCGAGAACACTTCCCTACAATTTTGATAAAACTTTCAGCTTTGCGATGTGAAATTTCCTCATGCTCACACTTACCATGTTCCTCCAACTTCTGTGTGAGTGAATATCTTGGAAAGGGATCTTTACGGAAATATCAGTTTTCATTTTAAGTCCATCATTGCTATACCCGCTTTATTTTTTCTTAAAAATTGTGTTAAGCTGGAAATTTGCAGAGTTATTTTTATAAATATCGCCACTACCAAGAGTTCACTGAAAAAGTCGTTCAGCCTCCCTTTAGTTCTCTTAAATTTCAAATCTATTACAATGTTTTTTTTTAAATCGCGAATTCTATTAGTAAATTTCGTTTTTCAAATAGCAAAGAGGTCGCTCAAGATTTAATCTAATTAAAAGATCGTTTAAACCACAGCATTTACTTCAACAGCTGTAAAACTCGTTCAGAGTTTTCTTTCGGAATCGGAAAACATACTTGAATTGTCTCGGTTGTATTACAAACATCACGAAAGAGTTCATAAAAAAAGTCGTTCAGGCTTCCTTTAGTTCTCTTAAATTTCAAATCTATTGCAATTTTTTTGAAAGCGCGAATTCTTTTAGTAAATTTCGTTTTTCAAATAGCAAAAAAGTCGCTCAAGATTTTATGTAAATGTAAGATTGTTGAAACCACAGCATTTACTTTAATAGCTGTAAAACTCGTTCAGAGTTTTCTTTCGGAATCGTAAAACATACTTGAATTGTCCCGGTTGTATTAGATCTTTAAATGGAAAGAACAAACATCGCGAAAGAGTTCATAAAAAAAGTCGTTCAGGCTTCCTTTAGTACTCTTAAATTTCAAATCTAGTACATTTTTTTTTAATCGCGAATTCTATAAGAAAATTTCGTTTTTCAAATAGCAAAGAGGTCGCTCAAAATTTAATCTAATTGTAAGATCGTTTAAACCACAGCATTAACCTCAAGAGCTGTAAAACTCGTTCAGAGTTTTCTTTTGGAATCGTAAAACATACTAGAATTGTCCCGGTTGTATTAGATCTTTAAAAGGAAAGAACAAACATCGCGAAAGAGTTCATAAAAAAAATCGTTCAGGTTTCCTTTAGTGCTCTTAAATTTCAAATCTAGTACATTTTGTTTAATCGCGAATTCTATAAGAAAATTTCGTTTTTCAAGTAGCAAAGAGGTCGCTCAAACTTTAATCTAATTAAAAGATCGTTTAAACCACAGCATTTACTTCAACAGCTGTAAAACTCGTTCAGAGTTTTCTTTCGGAATCGGAAAACATACTTGAATAGTCTCGGTTGTATTACAAACATCGCAAAAGAGCTCACTAAAAAAGTCGTTCAGGCTTCCTTTAGTTCTCTTAAATTTTAAATCTTTTACAATCATTTTTAAATCGCGAATTCTTTTAG
Organism: Eupeodes corollae; assembly: GCF_945859685.1. Classification (NCBI taxonomy): domain Eukaryota; kingdom Metazoa; phylum Arthropoda; class Insecta; order Diptera; family Syrphidae; genus Eupeodes; species Eupeodes corollae. The sequence goes on from NC_079148.1 coordinate 124,436,020, forward strand.
TAAATTTCGTTTTTCAAATAGAAAAGAGGTCGCTTAACATTGTATCTAATTTTAAGATCGTTTAAACCATAGCATTAACTTCAAGAGCTGTAAAACTCGTTCAGAGTTTTCTTTCGGAATCGGAAAACATGCTTGAATTGTCTCGGTTCTATTTAAAACATCGAAAAAGTCGTTCAGACTTCCTTTAGTTCCCTTAAATTTTAAATCTATTACAATCTTTTTTAAATCGCGAATCCTTTTAGTAAATTTCATGTTTCAAATAGCAAAACAAGTCGTTTAAGATTTAATCAAATTGTCAGATCGTTTAAACCACAGCACTAACTTCAAGAGCTGTAAAACTCGTTCAGAGTTTTCTTTCGGAATCGTAAAACACACTTAAATTATCTCGGTTGTATTACAAACATCGCAAAAGAGTTCACTAAAAAAGTCGTTCAGGCTTCCTTAAGTTCTCTTAAATTTAAAATCATTTACAATCTTTTTTAAATCGCGAATTTCTTTAGTAAATTTCGCTTTTAAAATAGCAGAGAGGTCGCTCAAGATGTTATCTAATTGTAAGATCGTTTAAACCACAGCACTTACTTCAAGAGCTGTAAAACTCGTTCAGAGTTTTCTTTCGGAATCCGAAAACATACTTGAATTGTCTCGGTTGTATTACAAACATAGCGAAAGAGTTCATTAAAAAAGTCGTTCAGGCTTCTATATGAAAATCTATATTTAGATTTATATATTTGTATTAAACAAACATTTCTACCAAGACAGCTAGCATTAGAGTTGAGGGTAGATTGAAGAAATATTCAGACTTTAGTTTGAAGCCGTATATTGACGGTTTGGGCATTTCGTCGCAGCGCTTTCTTGGAAAGAGTAAAAGTAAGCATGCCACTTTTCTGATGACCTAAAGCCTATACCCAAGTGCTTACAGACTTGACGAAATTTGGCTGAAAATACTTACGTTGATACCGTCCTTGTATCGCCCTTAAGTCGTGATCAGCGTATGCACCTCCGAATATGAATTTAAGCAAAAGTCTGCATTTAATTTTAACTTACTTTCTGATTCGATGTAAGTTTGGATGAAGTGTTTGTTTTGGTTTGAGGAAAAATCGTATTTTGTTGAATTTATAAGCCGTTAGTACTTAATTCGGGGGTATGGAATCTGCTTTTACGTTTGTTTAAATCGAAATCGAAAGTTTTCGGGTTTTCATCGCGTAAATTGAAAACGGGTTTGATCTTAACGTTTTTTCTTTATTAAGTAAAAGGCATTCTTTTGAAAAGCAATGGCAATTTTTGTAGAACTTGTTCACAGTTTCAGTGTTGACCAAAATGTTAAGCAATTAAAAGTAATTTTGACTAAGACAACTGCAAGAATTGATAGAAAAAGTTTCCTAAACTCGTTCAGAGTTTTTGCTTGAATTCGGTAAGCTAAGAGTTAAGAAGAAAAATGTACAAACATTCGAGGCCAAAAATGTAGTTTTCCGCCAGATTTTGAGTTGCGATAATCGAATGTACCATCCTCCTTTCTAACTGTAGTATCGTCTTACTGTAGTATCGTCAGATTTATACGATGTTTGGTGATTTTGATCTGGTTTTGAGTTTTAAGTCTATTATTCCATTTCTCTTTATTCTTGGTTGTCTTGAGCTTTGAAAATATTGGTAACGTTGAAAATGAATATGGTGATGAAAATGATGCAGTATGTAGTTGGTTTAATTGTCAGCCTTTTTTGCAGGGCTTCTGTGTAGAATTCGGAAAAATTCCCAAAATTTCGTTCCTGATAATTTTCATCGAGGCAACAGATCTTCAATATTATAACTCAAGGCTTGGACATAGAGATTTTGAATTGTCCATCACATATACTGATAGGTAAAATTTATTTGTAGCCAATATTGCTGCACGTACTTGAGATATCGAAAATCGTTAAACGTTGGAATCGAAAACTGGTGCCTACTTATTCGAAAATTTTGAGATTATTTCTCAAGAAATCTGACCACGACATCCTTAAGTAATTTTTCTATTCTCGAGAAAACTTCCCTACAATTTTGATAAAACTTTCAGCTTTGCGATGTGAAATTTCCTCATGCTCACACTTACCATGTTCCTCCTACTTCTGTGTGATTGAATATCTTGGAAAGGGATCTTTACGGAAATATTAGTTTTCAATTAAGTCCATCATTGCTATACCCGCTTTATTATTTCTTAAAAATTGAGTTAAGCTCGAAATTTGCACAGTTATTTTTAAAAATATCGGCACTACCAAATTCACTGGTTTGTTACTTGAGTTCGCGAGATCGGTTTCTAGGATTTTAATGATTTTGTATTTTCAGACACGGAAAATCATATACGTAGTTCAAAATAATTGAAAAAAGTTCCCTAGACTTGTTTAGAGTTTTGGTCGAAATTCGGTTAACAAAGAGTTAAGAAGAAATAAACAAACATTCGAAGAATTTCGTTTAACTTCTTCAAAGTCTAACCATTTTTTTTTATTGAAACCTTTTCAAGAACTTAAATACAAAATGTTGATGTCCTGGATATTCAGTGAGTCAGAATTGAGGGCAAATATTTTATTTTTTGAGGGATTTTGAGTTTCGATAATAGAAAGTACCATCCTCCCTTCTAGCTGTAGTAGATAGTTTGGTCATATTTGTACGATTTTTGGTGATTTTGATTTGATTTTAAATTTTTAGTCTATTATTCCTTTCCTTTTTAGTCTTGGTTGTCTTGGGCTTCGGAGATGAATCTAAAGTAGATAGCCATAGAGATTCTAAATTGTACATCACACTATCGAAAGGGTACTTCAGATATAAATAAAGGTATAATAGATGTATTTGTGAACTTAAGAGCTCAAAGCAATTATTCAATTGGCATGATTTTTAAATCTGGTGACACAAAAATTGTTTTCAACATCAAAACTTACAAACGTATTAAGAATGTTGTCTGAGTTTCTGCGAAATACCTTTTTCGTAATCCATATTTCAAGAACCAGCAAGTATATCGATTTCAAATACATTTATTTTACAGATAATAATGTTGACATATTCAAAAAGATTCTAAATACCTCAGTTGTATATGTTTTCCACCTTATTAAAGTATTTTAAAACAAAGAATAGATTTGGACCACCATTTAATCTAATAAACGATTTAAGCTCTCTGTTTAAATTGAATTTAACAGTGCGCATCCTGACGACATACAATATTGTTGTTAATTAAAACTTAATTCAACTATCAAAAAGTATTCTCATTATTTTCATACATTTTGTTTGTAAAATATTAAAGCAAAATATAATAACATCTTCAGAATATTTTAACATTATGAAGAACAACGTTTTTAAAATAAGGTACAATTTTAGAAAGAATTTAATTGTAAGTTTAAAAAAAAGGAAAAAATTGATATGGATTCAAATTGCAAGATCTTGAGCAAAAGAAATAAATTTACTTCAAAAACATCTTTGTTAAAGCTTATTTAGCAATTTTTTAAAACCCAATTCACGGTGTTTTTTTAAGAATTAAGTTTCAAAACTTTACGATACTGTTTGTTTTTATGGATGCCTGCTTTAAATTATTTAAGTATATCAAAATTATTACTCAAAACAAAACGATATCATAAAACTGTATCTTCAATTTCCGTATCACAAAACAGTGTTTTCTTAAAAAAAAGTATTTTTACATAGTTCTGTTTTTTAACTATCTGTAAAAAATGGGTTTTTTTAATGTTTTGTTTTTGAATATCAAAACGAACGTTATATCGGAATTTATTAAAAAAGCAAATAGACGATGATACATAACAAAATTATAATCAAGTAACTAATTTTATGTACATTTATAAAAACTTACTTACTTACTTAAGGTGACGCTACAGTCCGGGTGGACCTGGTCCTCAACCAATATGCATTTCCAGCCAGCTCGGTCCGTAGCTATCTGTCTCCAGTTTCGCACGCCAAGTTGGTTGAGGTCTTCACCCACCTGAGTGCACCACCTGAGTCGCGGTCTTCCTCTACTGCGCCTTCCTTCGGCATTGGATTCGAAGACCTTTTGGGCTGGAGCGTTGATGTCAATTCAATCTACATAACCTAACTAGGTCAGTGTCGCTGTACAGCCCGTACAGTTCATCGTTATATCTTCTCCTCCATTCTCCATCTATGCGTACGGGACCAAAAATCACCCGAAGAATTTTTCTCTCGAAGCATCCTAAGACGCTCTCATCTTTCTTTGACAAGGTCCAGGCCTCAGGGCCATAAATAAGAACCGGGCTGATGAGTGTCTTATAGATGGTGATTTTATATGCTCGAGAAAGGACTTCACTTCTCAATTGCCTTTTAAGTCCAAGAAGCAGCGATTTGCAAGAGTTATTCTTCGAAGTTATAGCTGCCCATGGAGAATTTTTGTCCAAGATGTCGTTGTTTAATGCCCTTTTTTGATGACAGCTTATACTTGGTCTTGCCCTCATTGACCACTAAACCCATCTTCTTCCCTTCCGTGGCAATGCTCAAAAACATTTATAGAAACACTATCGAAAAATATCATGATAAGAAATGTTCACTGCAAAAGTCACTTCAAAAAAAAGTATGGTAAACCTTATTTAGAAAATATTAGTTCTCAACATTCAGTATTTTAAATACTGTAAAGTGCACACTTTTTACTTTACTTATACTTACTATATGGCAGATTTTGCATTTGGAAAAAAAATTTGAATCGAGATTCTAATAAAACATGATATTGAGAATCAAGACAAGCCCCCCCGATTCTGCCCCCCCCCCATCTGTGTGTCTGTTTGTCTGTATTGGACCTTACAGCCAAAAACATTTGGTCGATTGATTTAAATTTTGGAAATTAAGGTTCTGAGTCGATTCGCCTCAGGCGTATTTTGTTTTACTTTTTTTAAGGGAAATTACAGTAGTCACCATACAATTTTTTTGGTCAAAAATCGAAAATTGGAATTTTCTAAAAAAAAACACTATTTTTTTTTTAACTTTCGCTTAAACTTTTTTTCTTAATGTAGCTTCTTTCAATTTAAAACAATTATTTGTATTAGTCCGGAAGGGAACCCCCCATACAACCGTTGTTTTGAAAAATTATTTTTTTTTTAACAAATCAAATGGCGTTTTAATTTTTGAAAAAAAATTTGTACGGGTTCATTTTCAAAGCTCAAAGTACAGGAAATATTTAAAAAAAAAAGACTGTTTGGATACATAAGCAAGTTCGTTCAATTCAGTCGTGCATTTTAGTTCCAATACAATACTTTTTTTCAGTCTGATTGCAGCATTTTACTCATATAATATTTTTGAAACAGAATTTTCACTCAAACATCATTTGGACCCATACCAATCTAGGTTAGTTTTTATTTTTGGTTAACTGTCGATTGTTCACTATGGCGTATTCGCAACTTTTTTACAATTCCTACATTTTTATTCCTGTATCAAATATTTTCATTTGCCAAAATCCTTAATTAAAAGGGCACCGCTTTTAAAATTATGTCTAAATTAAATGTTTAGACAGCAGACATATTAATACGAGTATATTCTCTGTTACTAATACTTTTTCTACACCTGCACAACTTTAACTAAAGATTTGTGCATGATACATACTCAAAAATATTTAGCAATTATATATAAAGCTTGTATAAGAAACCTATAAAATATCCGACCCAAAAACTGTAATTGATTAAGAAACTGTATATTTAAATATTAAAAAATTAGATAACCTGTGACCAACAAAGGAAAAGTGGAAAAGGTTCAAGTGCAGGTCAAGAACAAAAAAATACCATACCAATAAAAGCCTTTTAACATTTTCAGGTTTAAATACAAATATTAAACTGTTAATATGGAGATTGATCCACATACAAATTTAGGGACAACAATAAAATATAAAATTAAATCCTTTTTGGGTTAATCTTTAAAACCAAGGATTATTTTCTTTTTTAAATTTGTATTTATATTCTTTTTGACATAAATAATAAAAGTAAACAAGTTATTAAAAAAAATAAAAAGTAAAAACGAAGTAGACACTTACTCTCCGTTATCAGTTGTTGCCACCTAAACAACACAAATTTTATGAGAATAATATGATGAATGTACATTGAACAACGTTTGTACACCTACATCACCCATCATACATATCTTCATTGTGAAAATAAGTTGAATTATGTTTTTTTTTTGTGTGTGTGTTTTCTTTACATTCCTAATATACATATGCTGGAATTTGATAACCACATTGCGTCAACCCTCAATTTATCGCCATAAATCTACAGAGGACGATTCTGTCCCCTGTCATAAGCCACTATCTGCTATTATTTTAGCCCTCCTCTTTAGCACTCTCTCCTCACCCCCCGCCCCCCTTCCGTTCTGTGCAAACTCCAAAGTTTATTTCACATTTGGGGCAATCCCACTTATGAATTCCAGCAAAACACAACTTCCCATTTGTTATGCCTACAGCTACACGCAAAACAAATATTCATTTTAATCCTGCATACTACACACACATACTTTACAAAGTCATACATACATATATGTACCTATGCATATGTATAACCACTTCCATCATGCTAGACATAACGTCTATTAATCTCCTTCAGTTTGGTTATATGCAAGTGAGTATGTTTGTGTATATTTTAATACATAAACATATATTTTTTATATCTATAATTTTTTGATTCCTTTTTTTCTCTGAAGAAGAAGTAGTATGTATCCTGCTGTGGTATCTGCTCTTGAAATCTTTTTAATAAATCTGCTTATATTTTTTTCAAGGCAAAATATGTATTAATACTTTAAATTATAGTTTTATCCTTGATTCAATAATACTAAAGTGTCCTTAAAGCTGATTCACCCGAAAGAGTCCTTTTACGTGCTGAAATAAAAAAAAAATCGAAATGAAGCTTGAATTTAGAGTTAAGGGTGCACAATTTTAAGCACCCTATTTAAAGGTTTTTGTTCCGAAATTATAATCATTTGCTAACAAGAACTACTCGTATATGAACTAACACTGCTTAGATGTTTTATTTAAAGGTATATAGGAATATTCAATAAGAAGTTTCACTTTGATTATCCCGCTACGTTATTAACTGTCATTTTTAAAGCTGTGATCTTTTGACGTACCACAAGTAAAAACAATGTCATTTATTTTTCAAAACTAAACTAAAAAATGTATCCAAATTTTGTTTGAATTCTCTAGAGTTCTTGAAGTCATCGAGGATATATTAAGCCACTAGTGTGTAAATTAGTTCTGGATTTCATAAAAAGGGTATAGTTCTGCAACTGTGACGGTCAATTAGCTGATATAAAAACGCATCCATTGTTTTCTCTTATTTTTCATTTTTTTAAACACGAAATTTGAATATTTTATTGGAAAACCATACACTCATTATTTAAATAATTGCATTTCTTAAAAATATCTAACAGTGACAATTTATTTAAAAAAATCAAATAAACCTAAAGGTATTGATTTATCAATTTTAACTTTAGTAACTCATTAAGAAATAATTAATATTCTACAAACGTCGTGGTCAATTCGGCCCTGATCTCTCAATAATCTCAATAAAGGCTTCAACAAATGCATTCTTCTTTTCTTTTGATTTTAATGAAAACCAAATATTTATCAATTTCGAAACAATTTAGAATTTTCTGCTTCATCACCTACACAACGCATTTTACAAACTTTACACCTACAAGTACATACATATGTATGCATGTATATCATGTGTTTATTAGAATGTTACAAAAAGGCTTTACACAAAATAGACAACACGATTCATTACGATATGAATGCGATGGACATAAACGATAAACACCATCAAACACGATAATAATCCGTCATACTTTAAAACGAATGAATTTTTGAAAGCAAATATTTCGATTAAATCAATAATTGCATTACCTAATCTATAAAATGCTTTTTCCTCTAACTATAGTTTTATCTATTTCTATCTCTTTCACTATCAATATCGACTTCGACATAGGTTCTATACGATAGCATCATCATCATCATCACATACCATAACCCACTTCAATTAACGTTGCAAATTCTGTGTATTTATTATTTTCACCCCAAAAAGGGCAATCAATGAATTTTTCATTGAATTCCACTTGGTCAACACAAAAATAAAATAAATAAATAACCAGAACAAAAAATGCTTCTATTGTGAATGCATCTGATGATTTCTGGTGAATTCAATATGGGGTTTATATATATATTTTTACAGAGATGTGCAAAATAGTTTGCAGACATTTCTTAATCCAGATAAATAGCATTTAGAAGATCTTAAATAATCTCTTTCTTCCCTTGTTATGTAAGGCATCGCTAGACACCAATTAAGCTCTGTTCTTACCAGACACTTGTGATAAAGCATTGAGTCTTTTTCATACACTTTTATTATAAGCCATGCAAAGCTCAAAAAATGTTAATCCTTCAAAATCTTAAAGCGCTCGTTGAAAAAAGCCCTAAAAGATATGTACATTTTTAGGTTTTGATTCCTTTCATAAAAACTCACAAATTATGATTTCTTGGAGAAAAAGCTTACTCTAGTTAGATAGATAGCGATTTCTAAACGCGTTTTAATTCATTTCAAATTACTCAGATTTCATTAGAAGTCCTTAATGGCTAAAACACAAAAACGTTTCAGCTTCGGCTTCGACTGCGTTACGATGGGCCTTCTCGAACTTTGAATGACATTTCTAATATGATATTTTTAAAATGACAATTCTGTTATTAGCTGCTGTTATTTTTTCTCAAAAGTTTGTTTTGATTTTTCGTGTAGTAAAAGATATTAATTTTGAAATCGGGAAAATTGAATTTATTGCGAAAGTAGCTTACCCAGCCTATCTTGGGTACGTTCAGCTCATGGAGCAAGAAGAAGCGCAGACTGAGAGACGTTGGTGCGTCCGAGAACTCAATCTACGAATAATTTTTCGAAACTCATTTTCTGTTCTTCAAAAATAGAACGTTTTCCAGATATAATTAACAATACGATACAATTAATTAATAAATACTACAACCAAAATAATTCAGACGTAGATACTTTTCGTAGTACCCGTGGCATGATGGTTAGTGCGTTGGACTGTTATGCGAGAGGTCTTGGGTTCGATCCCTGCCTATGCCATCTAAAGTTTTTTCCACGGGTACTGCATCTTGCGAGGAATTGACAAATTCCTTAAGAGTAATTTTTGTCATGAAAAGTGCTTTCTTAAATTTGCCGTTCGGATTCGGCTTAAAACTGTAGGTCCCTTCCATCCCTGGAAACAGTACTCGCACACAGTAATGGTTGAGGTAGGACCTAGTTCTGAAACGAACTGCTGCGCCACCCAATTTATTTGAATATAAGATACTTTTCTCGCATTGGTAAAATTGTAAAGCTGCTACAAGTGCAAATATTTATTGCTGATTTCCCGATTTCCTGGTGTTTGCAGTAAGTGAACGTGTCTCGCAACTTCTTTTTTGATGACGATTAAAGATCATGACTTGAACGATTTATGAATAAGCTACTTGTTACGAGGTTTTTGTTCTGTGGTTCTTTTGCGTGAGAAAAAGTTTCAGTGTTATTTCACGCCCTAACGAGAAGTCTATATAGGTCACCAAGACCATGCCATTTCACACCTTTAGATTTATTTTTTAAAAAAGCGTTTTAATTTCTTATTTCATATTTTAAATCGCAAACTAAAAAACATGGGTGGTCCTTATAAAGATTTCGTTACTTTGACAGCTGCCATATTGTTGTCGCAATAGCTGTTTGAGTTCGGCCAGTGCTTTATATACTTGATTTTATCAGTGGTTCATAGATAAATTTAAGTTCAAACAATCAGCAACAAAAATTGCCAAATTTTTAGAAACACAAATCATCATTCATAACAGTGAATGGAATCACCTCCATCTTTTATTTTTATGTAATAAATTCCAATTACAACTAATAGCACTAACTATTAAAGTCTGCGGCTGTCATAATGAAAGACCCTGTTTTTCAAGAGAATTTGAAATGGTAAACCCAAACTTGGCTTTCCATCCAATATTAGTTAAAAACAAAAATGTTAATAAAAGCCTGTAGCCACAGAAGAATAGAATGGAAATTAGTTTTGCAAATTTATTCTTACACCCCACTATACTCACTTGCATATGCATTCCCACTGACCACTATCCAAACTGAATCGAACCAAACGGAACCTTCAAAACACAAAATATAACCAAAATCAACAAATGCTCTCATCCTGCAAGTTGTTGCAACACCCTGTGCATATACACTATGTTTGAATGGTCGTATGTATAGTCATCGAGATGTACGAGTATGGTTGGTCATTGGTGGGCTCGGTTTCCAACGACTCGGCTGCACTATGAACTTATGGACGAACTGTATTGATTTTGGGGAATTTTATTTATTTTTTTGTTGTGTGGGAAAAAATCCTGCTCCAATCAGCCAAACATACACACAAACACACGTATGCACAATGCACATACTGACACATGGAGAATCCATTTAGTCAGTCACCATTTTAAGAGACTCAAAGGATATAGTCGATCGGTGAGGCAACAACACTGCAGCGACGGCGGCAGTGGCATTGGCGGCACGATATGAATTCCGCTGCCTTTATTGATGGCAACAATGGCAACTGACTGAATGATGATGGTAGAAGGTGGATTCATTAAACCACGTACAAGGTTCACATAGGAATATAGGTAGAAAGGCAGGTATGCGTAAAATTTAACAGAAATATCAATAAATTTAATTGGATTTAATCAAATTTGTCAATTTAACATTTTAATTATTTAAAGTCAATCGTTTGCGGTCCACCAAAAATGCAGATTACACGTGTAAATTGCTCGCAGGTGCAGCATTGAATGCAAATCGTTAAGGGTTTGGGAAAGATGGCGGCCAACACGGCATTGTTGCGGAGCTTGGACTTGGCTAAAATACATATATGCATACCACACCTACTACAAATATCTATATGCAAAATGCGACTATGATGCAGGAAGCATTGTTTGAACACATCGCTTTTGTTCGCATGGATATAAAACAATATCCCCTATATAATCCGACAGGATGCGCATACGATGCAGCAATCGCAATACCGTAGTCGTTCGTCGTCGTCGTCGTCGTCGTCGTCGTTTTCATTTTCATTTTCGATGTCCATGGACAATAAATTTATTGTTTTGAAAAAGTCGATTGAATTATTTGCGATAAATTAATTTTCCTATTTTAATGAGTTGGTCCAATGAAGTTGAGAGGGGAGCAGGGAGGCCTGCAATTCACATTTATAAATGAGTTGATTGTAAATGCGGAGCTATAGACTAGAGTAGATCGTAATTTGCTTTGTGACACTATACATTGGTGTGCTATAGATATATAACAATATATCCTTATATAAATACTATATATGTATGTATATGGGCAATTCGAATGGTTCTATTTTGCAATACCTACTCGAGTACTGCAGGCTATAGCTCTGATGTTGTTTGCAATTTAGATGATTTAGGTAAACTGGTATTTTAATTATTTTCTGGGAAACAAAAATAATAACAAATAAAATCAGACTATTGACCTTTTTTGTACATTGATTGTAAGTCAAATAGGCCTTTAATTTGAAATAATTTATTAAAATTTTTAGAAAATACAATTCACAAATTCCACATAAAAGCTTGGAAAAGTTTAAAATGAAAATAAGTAAAATGTTTTTCTATTGAATTGGTTGTTTTTTAAAATAAAAGTTCCTATGAAAAACAAACTGTTGAGATTTGAGAATTTACAATATTTGCAGGTGTTTTTAACATTTGTTTAATTTATCCACTTAATAGATTGTTTCGTTCTATCAATCTATTAAATTGAATCTTAACAATAATATTTATATAATATAAAATTTAAATGTATTGTGTTTTCAAAATATCAATGCCATATTAACAGTGAAAGATGGAAAGAAAACAAAATCTGAAATATGAAATAAAATCAAAGAGTACGTATACGCCTAAGTGTACCATTTTCGATACTGTGTTTACAAACGAAAAAAGAGGACAGAGATGCAACTGACATTGATAGCTTAAACTGTTGCACTTTAATCTAATATATAAAATCCTCCTTTCATAGTATTAGTTGCTATACTCCTCCGAAACGGCTTAACCACTTTGAATGAAATTTATATTATATGTATATATAATATTCGGTAGGTTTTAATCTATTTTTTAAATAAATAAGTGCTATTGTTTAATTGCATCAATATCGTACACGGCGCAAAAATCTTACGATAGTATTCAATGACGCTTTGTACAATGAAGCATTGATTGCTGTTGAGGATCTTGGCATTATCATTGCCATTCGGTTATTTCGGTTTGCATTTACCAAATCGAAATGCATCTTATTTAGTAGACTCTGAATTTAATAGTGAACTACAATACAATACTGTAGAAATGGCAGCAAATGTTGCTCACAATGTCCCACTAATGAATGAAGAACAAAGAACTATTTATGACCACATCATGCTTGCAGTTTCGGCAGGACACGTGGATTCTTTTTTTTGGTGGAACAGGTGAAACTGGCAAAACATTTTTTTTATCACTAATTCTTGCTAAAATAGGATCAAATAATGGTATCGCATTGGCAGTTGCATCTTCTGAGATTACGGCAACTTTATTTCATGGAAGCAGAACAGCTCATTCAGTATTTAAACTGCCACTATATATTCAAAAAAAACTAGACACGGTGCACAATATAAAGGGTGTCCCAAAATTAACGCAAGATTTGAATTAAATAGAAAACGCCGTTTTTAGTCTTTTGATAGTTATATTTTTACTGACTCGTAAAGTACATAGGATAGGGTTATGTATGGAATAACACCTCGGACAAATGGCCTCCACGGCTTTGCATGCACATGCGCACTCTTTTGTTGAAATTTTCCATGACCATTCTGCATAAATGTGGCTGAACTTCGTTGATGCAGCGTTGAATCTCCTCCTTTAATGCACGGGTGGTTGTGGGCTTGTTGACATAGACTTGTGTTTTCAAATAACCCCATAAAAAGAAGTCTAATGGTGTTAAATCACACGATCTAGGAGGTCAATTTTGATCACCGAAACGAGAGAGTACACGACCTGGAAATGTCTAGTGCAGTAATTGAATTGTTTTCACGGGCTGTATGACATGTGGCACCGTCTTGTTGAAACCACATATTGGACACATCAATATCATCCAATTTTGGCAGAAAGAACTGTGTAATCATGTCGCGATATGGAGCACCAGTAACAGTCACTGCTTGACCAGCATCATTTTCAAAAAAATATGGCCCAATTATGCCTCCAGCCCAAAATCCACACCATACAGTCACGCGTTGTGGATGCATTTGTTTTTCGACAATCACATGTGGGTTCTCCGAACCCCAAATGCGGCAATTTTGGCGATTGACAAAGCCATCAAGATGAAAATGTGCTTCATCGCTTAGAATGATTTTGCTCGAAAAATCAGGGCCCATTTGTTGATGTTCAATAATCCATTCAACGAACTCTCTTCTCTGTCCATGGTCATTAGGCTTCAATTGTTGTGTTAATTGAATTTTGTAAGCATGAAGACACAGATCTTTGGTGAGTATACGCTGTAGAGAGGTTCTTGAAATTTGCAATTCTTGTCCACGACGTCGAATTGAGGTTCTTGGATTGTCAGCAACACTCTCACGCACTGCTTCGACATTCACATTTAAACGGCTTGTTTTTGGACGACCAGTGTGTTTGGCGTCTCCAACGGATCCAGTCTCCATGAATTTTTCAATTAATCTCTTCACAGTTGACGAAGTTAAAACACTATTCCGACTATATTTTGTATGAAATTTTCGAACTGCAGCCGCCAAGCTTTCACTATTTTTGAAATATTCTTTAATAATGAAGACACGTTGTTCTATCGTGTAACGCTCCATTTTTAATAACCCTATACTGTTAGCTGTCAAATTCCTTTTTTTCAGGGTTGCCAACACTTCACTGCACAAATGGCGGCAAATTCAAATCTTGCGTTAATTTTGGGACACTCTTTAGAAAAACAATCATCCATGGCTTCAGTGCTGAAACAATGTAAAATTGTGATTTGGGATGATGATGAATGAGGCGTTGAACGGGACATTGAATGATATAAAAACAACAACAGGCTAAGAGTGCCGCCACTCTTTGCAGGTGATTTCAGACAAAACCTACCCGGTATTCCGCGTTCAACGTACGCTAATGAGATCAACGCGTGCTTAGAAACATTCTCAAAGCAACGGTTATATGTAGATGACGGAAAAGTTACTATAGATGAAACTTGATGCATAAAATTACCGGTCGATTTCTGCACGATTATTGATTCACAACATGCTCTCATTGACCAGATGTTTCCCGATGTACACAGACAATACACAAATTATGAGTGGCTGGCAAAAAGAGCTATTTAAACAGCAAAAAATGTGGATGTCAACAAGTCTCAAGGCCAAACAATGTCTGTCTGCGTCTTAGATTTCATCAATTCATGATTTTCACACGGACAATTATACGTGGCGTGCACTCGAGTGGGCAAACCATCCAGTTTGTTTGTATTGGCGAATAATAATAACAATTTTATATTTTACAGTGCTATATACCTCTCCCACTTATGTATGTATATACTACATCCTTACACACTTACAATAAGTTATTTATTTCCAGCAAAATATTCTCTAGAAATTATTTATATGACAAAACAAAGTTTGTCGGGTCAGCTAGTATTTTATAAAATAAAGATTTTCTGAAGATGTTTCAACAATTAAGAGATTTGTTTGTAATTTTCAAAAATGTCCTTCTCCGTAGTATAAAATTATTCCAAAAGTAAAATAATTTTTTTTATCCTTATCATTATGCAGATGAATTTTTCAGTTTTGGTTTTATTTAAGAAAAACACACTTATTTCGTTTATTTTTATAAAATTCATCACAATTTGTAAAATAAGAATGTGAAGAGTTCTTCCCAAATCAGTGCGTGAAATGTTGATGGATAGTTTATGTTAGTGAATTGAGTATTACACTTTTGGCTACATAACAACGTATCGTCTATGGAGGCCAAAGGCTGACGAAAAATAATTAGTGTTGTCTACTATCTTACGAAATATGTGCACAAACTTGTGCTTCATTTTAGCCAATCCTTCTTTTCAAAAAACTTAACGCTTTTGACTATATATCAGCATTTATTTTGGAAATAAGTTTTCAATATGTTTCAATGCTATTAAAGCGTAAAGTGACACATTTCAATCAATCGGGGTATGTTTCCGACTTTTTGTCAATATTTCATGCTAAAAACATCTTTCAATTTAAATGTAAATAATGATTTAGAAAAAAAATTCACATTGTAGTAAACACTCTCAGCTTCACATGCAGCAGTTCAGCAAGAACGTACGATCCAGTCGTGTACTTTATTATTATTGAAATTCACAGTAAAATGCAATTTAATGTTTAGTTATAAAATAAAGACCAAATAATTGCCATGTATATTATTATGTTTTCAACAAGTGAACCTTACCCCCAAAGAAGGACATCAAAATTTATTTTGAAATTATTACACACAAAACAAAAATCCCACAAAACTTTTGATATAAATACGCATTATTAACGCCTCCTTAACAGCAAACGATAAGACCGCCGCCGCAACATCTATAAGGCATTTTTTAATGTTTATATGGAACCTTAAGAAACACCACGACACACACCACCATCGCTCTTATTAATATTTACTTCCTATTTTTGCTTTAGCACCGAAATATTAAACTGAATGTCAATAAGCGATAAAGAATATCATATTATTAAAAATAATATATTATAGCCACAATTAAGTCTAGACACAAACCGCTCAACAACCCGGGCCAAATAAAGGTCATGTCGTCAAAATTTAGCCAAGTGGCAAGGCTTCGGCATCAGTTTCAACATCAACAGAAAAGAAAAAAAAAAAACAACAAAACAAAATAACAACGATTTAGATTCAACACCAAAAAACGGATCAATTCCAATAAAGTTTAAAAACATCAATTTTAGCTTGGCAAACATATAAAAACAGACAACAGCCTCATTAAAGCCGAATAAAAAGGCATTTCGCCGAAGAGGAAATAAACTACCATTTCGAGGCATTGTCCTCGATGCCGCCGCCGCTGTATATAAAAGCATCCGCACCAGGACTCGATTTCGGTTCGCCATAAAATATCAAAATTATGTCACAAATCACTCAATAAACCATTTCGATATCTATCTCCGGGCCCCCAAATGACGGGGCATTTATAACGTCTCCACACATAAAAAATGCTTCGGAATTAAACGGAACCATAGCTTTAGCATCCAGAAGCGTTGTTGAATATGGCATACAATGCCTGTCCGCTACCCTCCATTCCCAGTTTTCCATTCCCGCTTCCGCTCCTGCTGCGATGTTGTCTCGGTCTTTTTGCCTACAGTACATCGACGAGTGTAAGGGTTCCAATTTTTGTTATTCTTGAATAAAAAGTGTCCATTAAATTTGCCGCCCTGGAACTGCTTTGGAAATGGAGATGGTGAATCGTGAATGGGAGTTGAGGACACTCATGCTTCATGCGGCCATCTTCCATTTTTTTTGTTCGTTCTGGATGTGTGTGTACTTTGCTGTTTTTAATGCATCATTTGGCTTTTTGTTCACTTTTTCAATTTCAAATTGTAATAACGATTGTGTCAACGGGACTTGAGGTGGTGGCGGTTGGGTGCGTCGTTTTTTTGATGCATCAAAAGAGATGTATAGGTAGTCCTTATACTCCCTCGCCCTTGGGCTGTATACCTTCAAACCGCTGCGCAATTTACAACAAACTGCCAAATAATGTAGTAAAGGTTTTTGCATTTAAATCATTGAAAAGCCATATATCCTGTTAAATAAATTTAATGTCCTTTGCGCTATAATGGCTCGCAGGAGCGAGCGTTCGACATTTCAGCGATTGATGGGTGTTTGTTGCGCGTGGAGTACCAATACCATCATACAATATATACATACATACCTTCGAATGTTTATACCTACTACGTTCTCTTTAGATCGATGTATGCACTTCAGTTAGCTCGGCATGGGAACTGCGCTTCCGTTTGACATGAAATCAAGGGGATGGATGCAAGCAAGCATCACAAGCAGCTTCGCATCCCCATCCCCATCACACTCAAATTTTATATCCTACAAGTTGCTGGGATGTGTCGCTCTTGCTCCGTGTGTCGTAAAAGTGTTTTTTGTTGTTTGTGATTTTTAATTTTCCTCCATAAAAAACTGTCATTTCAAATTTGTTCGTCAATAACGGTTCGAAGGTCTCGTAAAATGGCAGAGGTTGGGAAGATATTTCGCGAACTCGCTCAATGTTATGTATTCCTATAGGAGTAACAAGCACCAACCCCCTCAGTAGAAATAAAAATTGTAAAGTGGTGGTGGTAATGGTGATGGTGTTTGGGAGTTGGGCTTAGGTGCACTGCACTGTGCCGTATATTTTGGTCGGATATTTTTTGAAGGGAAAAGTGCACTTAGTCCTTGATTGATGATTGAAGGATAGATTCAGCGACAAAAACGTTTTGAATTTACATACATACTCGTATACATCTATTTACAGGCAGTACACGTATAGGTAGTTTAATTTGTATGTGTTTTTCAGGCATAACACATCTACTCTATTTGGCAGAGGAAGCGGAAAGGAAGGAAAAAAGAATATGGTTTATTTGATTAATTTGCTTTTGGCTACAGGTGCTAGAAATGAACACATTCAAAGGATCAGGATTATTTGTTGATTCGTCAAGTGTTTTGATTTATAGCTGTTACAGTTTTTGTTTTCGTTTTTATTTTCTAAATAAACTCGTACGTACCTTACCTTACCTGAGGCCTGTTGTTGTTAAGAGGAAATTGAATTAGCTTTGATGTTGACTAGAAAAGCATATTTGGTATAATAGGTATATATTTGAACTCAGGAAAGGTGAAGAATTTAATGAATTTGGTTGTTTTTAGACGACTCTTCTTGATTGTGAGCTTAAAAAAAGGTTAAACAAATCAATATTGAGTAAGAAGAATAATATACACCATTTTGTCTATTACATTGGTTTAGTGTCTCAAATATCTCGACAGAAAACAGATCAATATTTTTCATTATATAACTTCTGAAGTTGTGTAACATGAATTTTTTAATGTGGGTTGCATCGCAGCTTCTATCTTTTTATTTCATATACACTTTTGAAAAATTACTTAGGCCTTTGATCTCGTTTGTTGAAAAGGACTCTTTTTTTTTAAATTTTAAAATTGCCATTCATCCCTTTATTTTGGAAAATGTTCTGAGTTCTTGGCATAGACCATAAACTAGACATGGCTCCCGGAAAATAGTCTTACGGCATCAAATCGCACATCAACTGGACCATTTTTTGAGATAACACGTTCTCTAAACTTGGTTTCCAATAAATTGATTATGAAATTGGCTCTGTGGCATGTGACGCCATTATGTTGAAACCACATGTCCTCCAAGTTCATATCAATTAATTGTGGTCAAATGTATTCTGTTATCATTAAACCGGTGCCGGTCTTGATCATCAAGGAAGATGATCGCCAGCCCATTAACCACACCATACCGTAATTTTCTCGGGATGCAATGATAACTCATGGAACACGAATTGCTGCCTGACGAATATCGCATATTTTATTTATTGAAAATCCGATTCATTTTCAAGTTATTGCTCAGCCCAATTTACCAACATACGACGCTTCTGTTGGTCAAGCGGCTTCAGTTCATGGGTCAATTTAATCTTGCAAGGATGTAGGCCAAGATCTTCTCGCAAAACTCTCCTCAACGACGTCATTGAGATGCCCAACGCAGAACCCTTGAGAACGACATTTGAGCTTTCTGCAACTGCAGCCTTAGCGGCAGCAATATTTTCGACACTACCTACAATTCTTTGTCTTACTGGCACGTGAACATTTTGTACTATACCTGTTGATTCAAATTTTTCTACTAGACGCTCAATTGTTGATCTGCTATCACAATTATGACGACCATAAATTGGACGTAGCGTTCCTAACGTTGAGGTCACTGACTACGATTTTCGGTAGCAAATTTTAATAATTTCAACTTGTTGTTGGCTCGTATATCTTTCTATCAGAAAATAGAAAACCTTACTAAAGAGAAATAGAAAAAGAGCGGCAATAAATATGGCGTCGTTTGCTGACCCCGTCGCTCTACTTTTGTAGCGTCCCTGTTGAAAGACCCTGTAAAACCTCTTTCTATGCAAATTTGTCCATAACTTGTAACAGGCAGAATTCCTTTTAAATAATTGATTTAAATAGATTAAAATCGAAAGAGTATGGTATAAAGTTAACAGAACCAACTAATGTTTTTCAAATTATTTACTTCAACAAAAGACCACTTAGTAAATTAGCATTAGATTCTGTTTCATATTAAATATTTTTACGATGATATCTTCAGGTCGTTCCGGAAGACCAATATCAGTAGCTCGAAGGTATGTAACTATTAAAATTTCATTTATTAAACAATTAACATACCAATCCATTACCAATACCATCAACTTGACGAAGAGTTATAGTGTGCTCTGTTGATAAATAAAAATAATAATAATAATAACCCAAACGAGTGACCAAAAACCACAATCCATATTTCAAATGGACATTGCATTTCATTCTGAGACTGCCAACCATAAAAAAAACATCATTCCATCAAATTCAAAACCTTCAAAAATGTGAATATTCAACAAGCTTTAAGATAAATTCAATTCCAATTCTGGTTAGCAGCAGTAGGTTAGACTCCGTGTATATCGATTCCTTCTACATTTTGCTGTAATCCGGTGCGTCTAAAATTCAGTTAATATATTTTTGTTTTTGTTTGAAGTCTTCTATAGGTCTATCTTTTTTTTTTCTGTTGCCCTTACTAACAAAAGAAAGGTTATGTTAAAAAAAGGATGACAGAAAAAAAACAAACCGAAAGAATGAAAAAAATTCCCTGAAATAGCATTGAAACTAGAAAACATGGCATTTCTGTGGCGGTAGCGTCGACGTACAAACAAAACAAACGTATGCTTTAGCGATATTAGAACGGTTTAAGTTCAGTCTTTTGACGTTCCACAGTTCGCTTTTATGTGGTGACTTTCATTGGACCAAAAATGTTTGCGGTCGTGGCTTTTAATCTCTGCCCCTGAGGCTCACTGTTTCGTATATGTATATGTATATGTTTGTACGCTAACATCATATCCATACCTCTATCATCATACCTTCATAGAACGGCAGTCGTGTGGTTGCAAACAAAACGAAAAAATGAAAATAATAAGAAAAAAATATAAAAATAAAAATAATAAACATGGCCAGGACCTCTTTTTCCATGAGTTTCCTTTTCCCATTCATGACCCGAAATGGTATTTTCCGCCGCTATTTTCTTTTGTACCCGCACCAGACTGCTACTGCTGGTATGGTGGTGTGTTGTATTGCTGACTGCTGCTAGTTCTACTGCTGCAGCTAATACACTTTAGTTAGACTTCGTTTGAATGTAGGTATGAGAAAGCGAGGACTTCCCGCTCCATGTATCTTCAAAAGGATCCGTTTTGTATCATGATTTCTTTCTTCTAGGTTTTTTTCCTTTAATATTTTCAAAAATGTTTTCTTTTTTTTGGTCGAGCACAAAACAACATTTCACACATGTCGAGTCGGTTGTTGTGAAATAAATTTCACTAAGTTAAATTTATTTGTATTTAACGCGAAATGTAAAAATGTTTGTATATGAATGGAAACTGCGCTGCGGTAACTGTTATCTATTTACAAGGACATATTTTACCTCCTTATAGGAAAGGTCATGTTTATTTGAAAATGATTTATTTAAATGTATCTAAGAACTATGTGGTTGCGTAGAAAGGCTATTTTTATTCATATATGATTTCTATTCCACATTTGAAATTAACTAACAATTTTTTTTTTTAAACCACTGGTCGAAAACTTCTTAGTGTGGAAACCTTCAGTAGAAACATTTTATTTTTAAATCAGAATATCGATTTGATTACGAAATATTTTCATCAGCAAGAGTTCCTTTAGCCAAAAGTAAACAACTTGGGCATCGAAATTTAAACGTCTGTCTATCTTATTTTGCATACCACGTCTTACAAACTTAACCTTGGTATTAGTCTTTTTATATATACCAAAAATCTACGTCTTTAATTTTCTATCTCATTAGTTTTAATAAGATAACATTAACATTATAAGAAAAGTTGATAATAAAATGTAAACTCACGTTTCTAGTAACAAAAATCATCAAAAAATAAAAGAGGAAAAGACATACACTACACACATCATTAATTTATTATATGATTTTTATGCACACAAACGTATTTTCAACCAGCGGAATAGAATTATTTGTT
This sequence comes from Eupeodes corollae, assembly GCF_945859685.1. Classification (NCBI taxonomy): domain Eukaryota; kingdom Metazoa; phylum Arthropoda; class Insecta; order Diptera; family Syrphidae; genus Eupeodes; species Eupeodes corollae. Next base: position 124,457,350 of record NC_079148.1, read on the forward strand.
TTCAATTTATTTTTACATTTGATTTTGGTGCCATGTTGCTTTTATATCAGACATTTTTCTTAATAACTATCATAATAATATAACCTACATAATTTTTCTTTACATTTAGGATTTTTGGAGTCTCATTATTTTGTTGGTTGTTATATTTATCAGCACTTTTTAAAAAATCAAAAGCACTTTATAAATGAGAAAAATATAAGTTCGTTTGGGAAACAAAATTATCTTTATGATTTATTGGGCTCCAGACCTCAAAGTTGATAGAAGTAAAGAGTTTTAGAATAAGAGGTTGCAATTAAAATGGCAGCCATTGGGTCAGAAGTCACTTTTGACAAGTAAAAAAAGCTACGTCAGTACTAACGAACGATACTCGATTCGAAAACTTACGGTGAAAGTGACATTATTGGAAAAAATTGAGTTGTTGGGAGGTTGGACAAGTGAGTGATGTGCAAAATGTAAACCTTGTGTGCCGCTGATTAAGATCTCGAAACATTTACTTACTAACTTAAGGTGGCGCTACAATCCGGAGCGGACCTAGGCTTCAACCAATAGCTAACTGTCTCCAGTTTCGCACGCCATGTTGGTTAAGGTCTTCACCTACGTGCGTGCTCCACCTGAGTAGCGGTTTTTCTCTACTGCGCCGTCCCTCGGGATGGAATTCGAAGACCTTTCGGGCTCGAGCGTTGATGTCCATTTGCTCTACATGCCCAAACCACCTAAGCCTTTGGACTTTAATTTTGTTAACTAGGTCAGTGTCGCTATACTACCCGTACAATTTGTCGTTATATTTTTTCGTCCATTCTTTATCTATGCATACAGGACCATAAGTCACCCGAACTGTTTTTCTTTGGAAGCATCCTTAGACGCTCTCATCTTTCTTTGACATTGTCCTCGAATCAGTGCCATTAATGAGAACCGAGATTATGAGTGTCTTATAGATGGTAATTTTTAGATGCTTAGAGAACTTTACTACTCAATTGCCTTCTAAGTCCAAAGAAGCAGCGATTTGCAAGAGTTATTCTTCGTTTGATTTCAGTGCTGGTGTCATTGTCTGTGTTTATAGCTGTTCCTAGGTAGACAAAGTCCTTAACTACCTTGGACAGCTATCCATTGTGACGTTTTGTCCAAGCCGTCCTTTTTCAATCTTCTTTTTTGATGACAGCATATATTTGGTATTGCCCTCATTGACCACTAAACCCATCTTCTTCGCTTCCGTCGCAATGCTCAAAAACCCTAGACTGACATCACGCTTTGGTCTTCCAATTATTTCAATATTATGTGCGTATCCGAGTAAATGGATGGACCTTTGGAAGATTGTGCCTCTAGTGTTGACGGTTGAGTTTTGCACAATTCTTTCCAGAATGATATTGAAGAAGACGCATGGCAGCCTTGTCTAAATCCTTTTACGACATCAAATGCATCGGTGAGATCTTTTTCGACCTTGATAGAGTAGAGTGCATTCTCCATCGTCATTCTGCACAAACGAATAGGTTTTACAAGGATACCAAAACTAGATATTGCTTTGTTGAGCTCCTCCCTATGAATGCTGTTATACGCGGCTTTAAAATCGATAAAAGATTTGAAGCTCATTCGGTTCTTTATCTACATTATGTAGTTTGAAGAAGTGCCCTTTCCATATTCTCAACAGAGACTGCGGTTCTACTACGTTGTTCCCTTGATCGTTCTTACAGGCTTCGGTTCGTTGTTTGTACTCTTGGGAGTTTTTTTTACCTTTTGGTAAAACTAACGCACCTCATTCCTGTTGTGACATCCCTCTATGTCCTCGATCGCGTGCTCATGCTATCTTTTTTTGGAAGACTTTAGCTTAATTTTAATAATATACTCGTAATTTTGATAGAAACCCAACCCTTCTTCATCTGTGGATTGGACATTACATCATATTTTGCGTAAGGAGTTAGTTCGATTACCAGCAACGTCTTTATTTTCTGAAAAATTACTCTTAGTAATGGGGCCCATTTTAACCCCGGAAGCTACGCCAATAAGCAGAATTATTCTTGTTTACAATTAATTAAATATAAGTTGATTGTTCTTCAAAAATATTAAGTTATCTAATATTAAAATAAAGCCTCTTAAATGTAAAACAAACTTAAGTCAATCTACTGATCTTCATTTTTATAACACATAATTATTAGGAAAAAAAGAAAGTTCTTTATCAACCAATATTTCCGATAATTTTAAAGGACGCAGGTATTCAGCTTATGCCCAAAAATAGACAGAAAGCCAGAGGAAGAAAGTTAAGAAATCCACTGTTTGACCTTCATAACAGTATTAATGCCATATTTGACGATTATGATTTTAATTTGATTTAGTTCAATTTTTATTAAGTTAAAATCATCTATTAGAACAAGTCTCGAACTATACCAAGAACATTCATATGACGTGTGCATCTTCTTTGGAATTCAAAATGTATAGTTTGCTATGGTATTTTATGTACGGTACTAATACACTTAACTTCTAAGTTTCTATATAGTTTCAAGACTTAAAGAGAATAAACCTTTTAGTTGTTTTAATTTGACAGCTCACTAGTTGATTTGAAACTACATAAAATCCATACATCAAGGGAATTATGTACGGCATTTTCGAAACAATTTCGATATTTATGACCTAAACTTCAATCTATGTGTGGATAGTTGAGATGTATAAGAATGTATCTCTTACAAGAACTTATTCATCGTTATAATACATCTAATAAAATATTATTTTTACGAAACGAACCAATACTCCTCACGGAGATATACTCGTACCTACTGCCCAAACATATCTATCGATAAAGTGTGTATTATGGTAAGTTCTCTTAGAGATATTTCCTTATTTTGCTATAATATAAATGCATTTGCGGCCATGTTTGGCATGCTTGAATGGGAATTGAAAGACCTCATCCAGAAATTGCTAACAAAACATACTTGTAGTATATATACTACCAACGTATCTATGGAAAAACATGTTGCTCCTGCTGTTGCGTCATACACTTATGTACAGACGATATCTCTAAGGGCTATATGAAGCCACTTAACTGTTTAATTGCAAAGCCACAATATCAATATTCGCCAGTGTAGTCAACAATGAAGAACACCACCAATAATGCGAATCTATACAACTAAAACACTGGATGATGGAAGAAGAGATGCTATTCACAAATATTCGTAATTCCATTCGTCCTCGTCGTCGTCGTTGTCGATAGGAAGGACTCTAAGAAAATCCTTTTGCTAACCACACTCTATGTTCTCTCTTTGGTCACCTAACATATATACATTTACACTAAAGACTATAGTTAGTCCGGTATAAAATGTCCTTGGACTGGTCCTTCTGTAAAGCCAGAAAACTTGGTACTTAGTGCAACATTAACATGGATATAATTCCCCTTGGACCACCCGCATCCCAATCCTGCTGATTTCTGATCCAAAGGACAACAAGTTAAGGCGATGAACGAAAGGCTGGACTTTGTTTGTTTAGTTTTCACTTGCCCCTTTGCCGAGCTTATGTGTCTTTGTTTCCTATACACTATACATTGTTCTTGATGATGCCTTTTGCTCCTTTTGGTCCTCAGTCCTGAATCCTGATGGTCTTAGCGCCTCCTTTGTGAAATACACACTCTGTGATGGGACTTTATAGCTGTGGTGTCCTGCTGCTGCAACAGCAGTCAGTCGTATCGGTTGCTGGTTGCTGCCGCTGTCATTTGTGTGGTCTACTTCTGGTGGTGGTGTGCTTTGCATCTGCAATTGATCCTGTTATCGTTATCCTTTAAAAGTTTATTTATGCGACCTTATTACAATATTATTATTATTAGTTAACAGACATACAAAAGCAAGGCAAACAATGTTCCTTGCCTTTGCTGTTAGTATATGTCTATAAGTATACTTATCACTTATATATGTATTGTACATCTTATCGGAAATATGATTTTTTTTTGTGGGTGCGTGTGGTTTATTTTTGTTGAAGTTGCCTGCTTCCATCGCATCAGCATCGTTCGATATGGCTACAATAGAGAACTTAGTAGACGTCTTGCGGAATCCTTTGTAATCGACTCTTCTATTATGGCTTATAGAAAGTGCCATGTAAACATTATGTTAGTGCTGTTTGCTTGGTCAGAAAGTTATCGACCAAAGGCTTTTGCAACTTATTTCCGGTTATTATAGAACATGATGGAGTCTATATCGTCTATACCTATGTTTTTGTGGTATTTTCTTTGAGCTTTACCTATACCTAACTTTCAAATTTTGTAGTTGTCGGTATCTATATCTTTTACAGCTGCGGTTGTATAGAGCTGCAGTGTAGCTGATGTTGAGAGCACTTTGACGGATTTTTCTTTGGCTAAAAGTGTGATTGAATAGCGGAAGTTTTTCATTTGATTTTTGTTTTTGCTCTCTCCCTCAAATTGGAAGGATCTACATTTAAATTGGAAATTTCAAAGGAAATCTCACGTGATGTCGTCGAAATCGCTGTAGCAGCCGTTGACAGTTTTTTAGAAGTCATTCCTGATTCGCTCTGCAAAACAAAGCAATTTACTTTTGCGTTTCTAAATTGTAAATCTGTTACGAACCCTTCATATCGCGGATCGGACACAGATATCGGACACAGATGTTACAATTTCAAATACCTTCCTTGAAATTTTGATATGTGGTAGGCGTTTTTGGGGATTGCGGTGATTGGTTTTGAATCTTCTATGGTCGGTGTGGTCAGATTGCTTATGAATTGCATCAGTTTTTATAATTGAGAAGGTAAAAATGTCATTGCATTTATAGTTGGGATACATGCAAGTTTAACAGATATGGGTTTGTTGAAGTCCATTAAAGGCACGGAGGGCATAGTTTTTATTCTTCAGCTTATAGCCACATACATAAATATTTTCATAAGTAAATAAGATGTGAGTTAAGTGGGTTCAGACAAACAAGTTGGTTCGTAACATAGGTCTGCACCAGTACAAAATTTTACTTAGAAGATAAGGATAACTTAAACTTAAACTTAAACTTAAACTTAAACTTAAACTTAAACTTAAACTTAAACTTAAACTTAAACTTAAACTTAAACTTAAACTTAAACTTAAACTTAAACTTAAACTTAAACTTAAACTTAAACTTAAACTTAAACTTAAACTTAAACTTAAACTTAAACTTAAAATTAAACTTAAACTTAAACTTAAACTTAAACTTAAACTTAAACTTAAACTTAAACTTAAACTTAAACTTAAACTTAAACTTAAACTTAAACTTAAACTTAAACTTAAACTTAAACTTAAACTTAAACTTAAACTTAAACTTAAACTTAAACTTAAACTTAAACTTAAACTTAAACTTAAACTTAAACTTAAACTTAAACTTAAACTTAAACTTAAACTTAAACTTAAACTTAAACTTAAACTTAAACTTAAACATAAACTTAAACTTAAACTTAAACTTAAACTTAAACTTAAACTTAAACTTAAACTTAAACTTAAACTTAAACTTAAACTTAAACTTAAACTTAAACTTAAACTTAAACTTAAACTTAAACTTAAACTTAAACTTAAACTTAAACTTAAACTTAAACTTAAACTTAAACTTAAACTTAAACTTAAACTTAAACTTAAACTTAAACTTAAACTTAAACTTAAACTTAAACTTAAACTTAAACTTAAACTTAAGCAAAAATTTACTTATTCTCTCTGTTTAAACTTGTATGATACAAAGAATTGTTATAACCTAAGTCAACTTCAACCAACAGCCTACAATTCAAAGAATAACATTGAACTGATCCACTTTCTGTCGTCATCAGAGAGGCGTCAGCAGTACTGCACGAAGTGCATATAAGAGAAGGAGTAGGTGCAGCTAACTAAAACTATTTTATAAATTCAAAACCGATGCGCCATATTGATGGTTTTGCTCTATTTTCAACTTTGCATATTATTTTTAGTATCAACATCAACAACAGCCAGTTTTTCATCATTTTTTTTCAAAAGCATTTCTAAGCGAGCGTCGAGGATGTGCGCTCGTGTGTGCATCCGTTTAAAAATTGCATATAGTAGTTTTTTTTTGCTAGCTAATAATTTTTTTTAAAACCGTTATTTTTATTCATATGTGTGTGGAGGAGGCGGTGACGGCAACTCGTATAGTTTATCAAGGTACATATATGGAAATTTGAAAGGAAGGAAGTTATGGCAAAACAACGAACAGGACTTCTGCCGTTCAAAAAACTGTTGAAATTATAATTTTAGTTCGACATCATACAGGACAACTTTAGCTAGCTACTACTGTAGCAGCAGCAGCAGCATAACCAGGCGACCTAGAAGTTCATAGTTTTTTATTCAATTTCTAGAAAGGATAACGTTTTACGGTGTTCGCTGTATATGTTATATGAGATATATGTGAAAAGTGAAACCACCATTTTGTTGCCTCCTTGAATCAATTAAGTTAAATTGAAAACGGAAGCGTTTTTCCAACAAGCCTGAAAAAAAACAACACCACCAGAGAAGCCACGGTCAGGTCATACTACCTGCTACGTATATGTGGCATGCGGGTGCTTATCTTAAATGATTTTGGTTTCGTTGCTTTATAAAGCTGATGGTCGGGCTTCGGGTAGTAAATTGTGTGTCGAAATGGCCCTGGATATCCCCTTTTTGGAACCAGCACAAGGATTCTTATAGCCTTATATATTAAATTCGAACACCTTTGCAATGCGGATTCACTTTTTGGCTGCGAACAGCATACACAGCATTAACTTTTGTACAAGAGAAGCAGAGAGTGCCGAAGAAGACCTACAAAATAATATATTTTAAGAAGAAGAAAAGAAGAACATGAAATCGCACACATATATTTCACTACTCTTGATGTCCTGTCCTGGCACTCTTTTTCTTGGGACTTGCAAGACTATAGAGGTATGGCGGATACCTAACCTACTGTGTTTAAGAAAGGTTTTTCTGACACACCAACCGGAATGATTCTGTGTATAAATATGCTTCCAAGAATGTGAAACAGCGGTTGAGGGGGGGAGGGGGTTGTAGATTCGTTCATATTGAATTCTGCCGCAATCACTGCACCAGAGTAAAGTAGTACCTAAAACATACCTAGTTGTCGTTTTCGTCCTTGTCCTTATGTCGGTCTCGTTGCCGTTGCCATTTCCACTGCCTTCGTCGTCGTCGTCGTTGTCATTGTCGTCGTCGTCGGTGCTGGAATGCATCCTGCTGGTTTGCTGGCACTGAGCTATGAATGCATGTTAATAGCCAACCAACTGGCTTCTGTCAAAGATTTATGACTTTCATGGGTGGGAAAGGTTCATGCAGTGGCATTGCGCCTGACAGCAGCGACAAAAAATTAGTTTTCCAATCGAAACGAAGGCGTATATGGTTTTGGTTGTTTTATTTGAAAAAAAAATAAACAAAAAAAGTACTATGAAAATGAAATACAGACATTGTGTCTGGATGTTTCTATGTTCTTTTTCAATTTCTGACTTTCAAATGCATTGAATTAATATCAATTGTATACCTATGCAAGAAAGAATTGCTGATTAATATAAACATAATGGTTTGACAGTTAAACTTGAAAGCAAAATGTTTTCCATATGTATAAATCGAGAAAAAAAATAATTTATAGTTATTTATCGAGGCTTATTATATGAATTCGATGATATTTTTGTATGCACAAATGTAGTTACTCGTACATATATCCCTAAATAGATGACATATAACAAAACTTGCCTCTTTAAAAACTTTGTGTTAGTCGACATTGCGAAATTTAGTTTTTTTTCTGAAATATTTCATTTGTTTTCAAATTCAGACAAATATGTTTTGTTAGAAAAGTTATTCAAAATTGAGCTACCTAAAAATCTAAACTAATATTATGAATGCAAAAGTAACTCTGTCTGTCTGTTACTTAATCACGTCAAGCTACTAAACCAATTTGCATGAAATTTGGTATGGAGATATTTTTGATACCCGAGAAAAGACATAGGCTACTTTTTACCTCGGGAAAATGATGCATTCCCAAGTGAAAATTCAGGTGGGACGATCGCTTTTATGCCTTAACTACTGAACAGATTTAAATGAAATTTGGTAAGGAAATAGTTTGAGACTTAACAAAGGACATAAGTTACTTTTGACCTCGGGAAAACAACGCATTCCTATGGGAAAAATTACTTTACGGGGAATCTGATCGCTTTCATTATTAAATGAATTAAGATTTGAATAATATTTGGATAAACTTGGTATTACAGGAAAAAACGCATTCCCAACCCTATATGAAATAAGTTGTCTAACATGTTGAACTTACCATACACGTATATTAACGCGGGCTGCGAGTGCCAAGTGCCTTAAGCCCTAAACGTTAGACGCAAACTGTGGCTCCCACCAAGTTTCACAAATAATAATTTTAAACCTAAACTTTGCTATGCTCATCACAGCAAATAATTCAATGGGTCTGTCTTCTACTTCTGATAATTCTGTTTCGGCTGAGGCGCGGGGCGGCTTCGCCGCCGTGCAAATAACAGAGAAATCCTGCAAATATTTTATTTGTCGTGCAAATTTAATTGTTTCTTTGATTCTTAATGATTTATTGGTTCGTCATTGATCAATTAATTTACCAGAAGTAGGTAGGTAGTTTAAAGTTTGTTTCTTTAGTTCATCTGCGTATTTCTTTTAATATTAGAACGTGTATGTCGGACGTGGTACCGTGTATACCGCCGAGTACCTCTCAGCAGACAGCGTTATGGACACGGAGCAAGTAACATCATATCCCATAGAGTTTCTTAATTCTTTGGAATTATCAAGGGTGCCTTGGCCTTCCCCTTAGTTGAGATTGAAGGTTGGTGTTCCAGTCCTCTTGATGGCTACAGATTACACACCTAAGATGCAATATTATAAAAGCTATAATCATGACTGGAATAGCAAAAAGAAAGAATATTTTAATTCCCCGCATTCTGATAATTCCAACCGATTTGCCGTTTCAGTTTAAAAGAGAGCAGTTTCCTCTGAAAGCTGTATTTGCAATAACAATAAATAAAGCACAGGGGCAAACGCTGAAAAATGCAGGTGTAAATTTGAAAAAAAAAAGTTTTCCCAAAATCTATACCTTCTGGCCAAGGAAGGAAAAACAAAAAACGTCGTATATAAAAATGTCTTGCAGTGACCTATCTTTTTCTTAAAATGTATTAATCTAACCTAACCTATGACAATCACACTTAGTATGTCCTCATCCCATCTGGGCACAATTCAAACATACATACAAAAAAGTACAGTCAAACATTTCAACTTCAAAAGTCCCTTTGCAAAGAAATAAAAACAGCTACAATTTATCTTCTGTGAAGACTTGTAGCAACCATATAATTCACAGTAGCTCTATGTAGCTCATATTATATGGAATCTCGATTTATTCGAGAAAATATGCGTCAAGACAAGGTGTATTGGTCATCTTCTGATGAGCCCAACCATTGCATCGGGGCGAAACGCATATAAGAACACCTATGCTGGTTTATTTTTATTTTCATTTAATGATTTTAAAAATAAAAATTTTATTTTCATGATTTTAAACCCTTTTTTATTAAAAATAATTGGTGTTCAGGAATAAACAATTCGACTGTTAACAGTCAAACATTTCAACTTCAAAAAAGTACAGTTCTGAGAATGATCAAGTAATTGGACAGATGCCATTACATGCATAAAAAGTCGCTAATTGGTGCGTTTTTTGGTCCGGTGTGATTGGACCTTACTTCTTCCAAAACGAAAATGAAACGACTGTCACCGAATTTACTGCAAGAGATATTTCCTGGCTGCGTAATTTCTCGTCGTGGCGATATCAACTGCCCACCAAGATCATGCGATTTGACACTTCGGAACCTCGTTTTTTTGGGCTTAGTGAAAAACCGTGGTGGTAATTTAAATGGTGTAGTGTTTGCACATAATGTCAACGCTTAAACTTTGTAATAAAAAAGAAATATCATACAACATTTATTATATATATAATACCGCAATTAATACCGCAAAATGGATAACCCTGTACAAATCTATTTTGTAAAACATCCTTGCCTTTTCATTAAGGGAATATAATATAACTGTAATGACAAAGGACTGAAGTTCAAACCCTGTCACCTAAAGTTTTTTTTCAAGTGTAATGCCCATTAGGAGGAATTGAAATAACCTTCAAAAGTATTGCCATGAAAAGTGCTATTTTAAATTAGCCGTTTGGATTTGCCATATAAACTCTAGGTTCCCTCCATCCTTGCACCCAGGATCGGGTGCGCCACCTAATTAATTTATATTACATTAAGTAAGCTTAAAATCATTGCAACTTGTTTGTTACATTTACTTTAAAAAAGACAATGAGATTAAGTTGACTTAAGACAAAAAAAAAATAAAATAAAAAAATAAAAAATAAAATAAAAAATAACAAAGTTTACAAGGAATAAAGCGAATTATCTTGTTTCGACATACCATCGACATATCGAAAATCATCTTCAGTCTTATTATTGCCTCAACTCACAAATTATTAACAATACAAATTTAGAAAATATTCACCTAATCTTACACAAAACAGAAGTTACATACGTTTAAACATTTTTAAGGAGTGTTCTTATTTCCAAAGGCTTTTCTCTCGCTTGAAATTTTAAAAAGCGTCTTAATGTTTACATTTAAAGTATGACTTAAAATTTTGTACTGCTTTTGATATGAAATTTCTATGATATCAACAATTTTTTTTTATTTTTTTTGAAATCCAACTGGGACAAAGAACAATTAGCGAATAAAATTTAAGTGCAGATTAAGTTTCAATTAGTATCCTTCCAATAAAAGAAAGGTCCCCGTGAAATGTTAACAAAAAAAACGAAAAATAAAGTTGAAAATTTAACAGGCACTTAAGGTTTGTTTTATTATCTTATCACAAGATGAAGCAAGACAGTTTTTTTTTAGTTTCATTTAAATGTCAATTTAATCTCAAGGCCACTTTATAAAATCAAAGACTATGATTTCATTTGAATCTGATGTCATCTATTAAATTTATAGTTCTGATAATTTCTTATTTAAAAATTGTTATTAATCTTAATTTGTGTGTATATTTTATTTAACTTAAATTCTCTTCAAAGCCCACGTAAAATATCTATAAGAACTTCTATACATTTGCACATATGTATAACGTTCCCTCTATTAACAAGTCCTTTACCCAAATTATAATGAAAAACGGATAATTGATGACCACTCTGTTGCCTCTATATTTACTGGTTTATACCTATGTATTTATTTTTGCATTACTATACTTTAAGTAGGTGTATTTACACACCATACAATATTTACATTCGCACATACATGAGCATGTCCATGTATATACTTCCTTACGTATCTATATGCAATTTTCAAGGACCATTTAGAAGACCACTGTGTCCAGTGGCAAGAATCCATTCGTTGCCGAGACATTAAACCCATTTATTTTGTAATTAAACCTCAGATGTGTTCTTAATTTATGATCATACAAAAAGCAGTAACATTTAAACATACCCATTTCCCATATAAATATATATCTTCCTACTTACTGGTATAGGTATATTTATACTATAAGCAGACATTTTCGTATTATAAAAGAGTGATAAAGGATATGTTGTGTAAGTATCTGCGTTATATCCTTGTTTTTCCTTTCAATATCGTATATGTAACGTACCATACATAAAACCGTCATACACTCCCTACATCCCATTCCAATTATCATCTCAACTTTTCGCTTCTCTATTGTTTTAAATCAAGATTAAATGTTTTCACTTTTTAATGTAAATACTAACTTTGTCAATTTTTGGGGGAATTAGAATATCCTTGCAAGGATATGCAAATAAAAAAAGAAAAAAACATTTAAAAAAAGAATCATCTCACACTCTCGATACTCTGTCACAGTATTGAATCAATTTTATTTTTGTATATAATTCAATAAGGGAAAAGTAATAATAATAATAAAAGAATGCAAACATACCCCAATTTTACAATGAAAGATAGACAGAAAAAAACCGACATACAGACAGAAAAATATAACAGAACAAAAAGAAAACATTAAAAAACCCATTTAAAAAAATTCAATTTTCGAGAAGAGGAAACAATCGTTTAGATATTTATGTATGTATAAGGAAATCAGTACATGACTGGGTCGCACGAACTTCCTCCTGTTTCTAAAGTTTATGTATAAAAATAGTGTTTAAAAATTGAAATGCCAATTTTTTCGAAAATTGTAAGGGCCCTTTTCTATAATTAATAAATGATTTAGTGTGCTGTTGTTTAGAGCTTATTAATTAATATATGTTTGAAATAGGTATTATTAAGCAAATAAATTATCCATATATACAATTTTGAAAAAATAAATTCAATACATTTTTAAAAAGCCAAACAAAAATCAATGATATTTTTGATTATTATATTTTATTACAACAATATTTGTGCAGAAAAAAAAATATTGAAATTGGTTGTTTTTTTTTATTAAGAATATTGAAAAAAAAAATTTAATATGAGGGTACCCACCTGGAGCAGTGCAAAAATATTTTTTCATTAAAACAAAGCTAGGTTATGAAAGAATTGATAAATCTTTTAAGAGTTACTCTTGTCATAAAGAGTGCTTTCTCAAATAAGACTTTTGGATTTGGCTTAAAACTGTAGGTCTCCCCCATCCCTGACAACTTTACTCGCACACAGGAATGGTTGAGAGTTGTAAGTAACTAGGCCCTAGTACTCAATGGACTCTTGCGCCACCTAATTTAATTTTATTTAAATTAATATTAAAAAAATTGATAAAAATCTATCGGTTTTGAAAAAATTTGAATTGATTTTTTTACCAAACATTTTTTTTATCTTAGAAAAGTAAAACAACGCAAAACGTGAATCTGCCGAAAACGGTATTTTCCAAATCAATCTAATTATTACCATCGTAGTGTCAATTTTTTACGAATGTGCCATATACATACATATCTTCAAATATGTCGCAAGTTAACAATAGAAGCTTACACTACTGTGCAAAGTTTTTAAGATCATAAATTTTGTTGATATAGAAAATAATACTTCGTTTGCTATATTTTACAATTTTCGTTGAACTCAAAAACATAAACGAATCAATTTTTAAGACATTTTGTGCAACAAAAAAAAAAACCCAAAAACAAAATGGAGTAATATTTTTAGTTGGATCTTTTGAACACCTGGTATTTTCTCGTATTTGTATAAAATTATGTTGCAGCTTAAACCATTGCCTATGAATATACTTTTAGCAAACTCATTTAAGTATTTTCATTACGTGTATCTTACCGTTGTATGGCCACTCTTTTTACGACCCGCGAATCTTACTTACCTACTTAAGGTGGCGCTACAGTCCTGTGTGAACTAGGGCCTCACCCAACAAACTTCTCCATCTAGCTCGGTCCCTAACTACATATCTCCAGTTTCACGCTCCAAGTTGGGTGACGTCACCTTCCACTTGTGCGCGCCACCTGATCCGCGGTCTTCCTCTACTGCGCTGTCCTGTGGGTGTGGATTTGAAGACTTTCCGGGCCAGAGCATTGGTTTACATGCGCTCTACGTGACCCAGCCATCTTAGTCGTTGGGCTTTTACCCTTCTGGCTAAGTCTACGTCGCTGTATAGCCCGTACAGCTCGTCGTTCCACTCCCCTTAGATGCAAACTGGACCGTAGATCACACGAAGAACTTTTCCCTCGAAACGACCCAAGGTGCTTTCATCCGCTTTTGTCATAGTACATGCATCTGCACCGTATAGCAAGACGGGGATGATGAGGGTCTTATATAGCGAAACTTTGGTCCCTCGAGAGAGGACTTTCTTTTCTTAGTCCAAAGAAACACTGGTTAGCAAGAGTTATTCTTCGTTTGATCTCAGCGCTGGTATTGTTTTCTGCGCTTACAGCGTAGCCTAGGTAGACGAAGTAATTCCTTAACTACCTAAATGTTACGTCTGTCGATAATGACGTTTTGATGTTTCACCAAGACTTCGGTGTTGTATTACGTTTCTTGACAACGCCATGTACTTTTTTTTGCAGTCATTAACCGTTAAACCCATTTTTGCCGCCTCTGCCTCAATACTCACAAAAGCCCCATTGACATCACGCTGACTTCTTCCGATTATGTCAATTTCATCAGCATATGCTAATAATTGAACTTTTGAAAGATAGTGCCTCCTCTAGGGTTGACTTGTGAGCTCTGCACCATTCTTTCAAGTACGATGTTAAAAAAAATCGCATGACAGCGCATCACCTTGTCTAAAACCCTTTTTGACTTCGAAAGGTTCTGTTAAGTTGTTTTCAACCTTTATGGAGCACCGTGAATTCTCCTGGCAATCCTGCATAAACGGACGATTTTGGCATAGATGCCAAAACCAGACATGACTCTATACAGCTTGTCCCTGTAGGTGCCATGCCGTCATATGCAGTCTTGAAATCGATGAAAAGATGGTGGGTGTCGATTTGATGTTCTTGATTTTTTTCCAGTATCTGCCGTAATGTGAATATTTGATCAACTGTGGACTTTCCTGGTCTTAAACCACACTGATAAGGACTTATCAGATTGTTGACAATGGGCTTTAGACTTTCACAGAATAGAACGACAGAAAAGATTTCGTAAGCGGTGTTAAGTAGACTGATGACTCTATAGTTGGTGTAGTTTAGAGGGTCTCCTTTTTCAAAAAATTTTAAATACTAATTTAAATTAAAAAACATATCTTTCTACCGCTCATATTATTGAGTTTTTTTTTATCTCGAATTGTTTCAAGCTTTAAGTTTAAAAAAAAAAAATTAATTTTAATGATACAAACACTTTTTTATTGCATTGGTATCTCAAACAAAGCTTAATACTCAAACCACTTCTAGGAGGAAGGTATTTATTTTTGTAAAACACGCTTGACAAATTTGATGTTTTAAGCAATCATAAAAAAAGCACACTTAAATAAATTTAGATCAAATAAAACAAAATAAAGCTGATACTTAAAAATTCAAAATTTGAATGTAATATTAAGTGGGGTTTATTTCTTTTTGACACTAAGTTCAAGTGTTACTTCTTAAAATGGGCTTAAAATCACAAAAAGGAAAACTCTTAAACCGATCAAGGCAAATCTTCCTTTTCAAATATACTCTTTGCTATAATAGGTTAGTAATAGTTTTTTTCCTCTTCAATGTACATTTGAATCTACAATCGTTATCTAAATATCATCAAGTGTGGATGGATGAATTGCAATGGATATTCCTTCACCATTCATTTAACGAGTAATTCCTTCACATTTAAACAAAAAAAATTATGTATGTGCAAACGTAGACTATATTCTCTGGCACTTTTATTCATATTCAGAACATTTAGTCAGATACTTTCACCAAAGCATTGATTGTTTTTCGATTAGATTCGACGACTACGATGAAGCTAACGATGACCAAGGAGACAACATTATACGAGTACAAACGGCAATGATATCTCTCTGGTGATATTTTCTGTCCTGCCGTAACGCAAAATATCCTTCGTCCATCCAAAAAAACTACTTAAATTACCATACATCTTCCCAATATCTTTTCATATCCCGTGTGACATCAGTGTTAAGTTTGTGTTTGTACTCTAGGAACCAAAAAAGGACACTTCTAGGTACAGAAATACTCGTAAACTGTATATGTTTGTCGTTTTGTGGTCACCACATCACATCCCTATTAAGGACTTAGCCAATAAATAAATTAAAATACTCGTGTATTCCTCTTCTTGTTTTTTTTTTGTTTGTGATGAAAATGTTAACTGGGTAAGTAAAACGATATAATCGTAATGATAGGTGAAGAAATAATGAAAGTGATGGGATTTTATCTGTGTCATTGATTAAGAGGCTTAGTTTATTCAATCGACACCTGCTCGGAGCTATCAGACTTCATTTAACTGATCATTTTCTACTTTAGGAACAAACTGTATGTGGATGCTCATTTCATTTAATATTAAGCAAGCATGATAGTAAAAGGCAATTGAATGGTGCAATTTATCGAACAATCTGCCAAAGAAGGTTTTTTGTTTCAGAGAAATGGAGAGAAACTGATTTGAAAATAGAACGAAAATGATTTTTTAACTTTATTGTGAAAATACTTAAAGTAGGCTGAACTAAAATAAAGATTTACAAATAAAAAAAGTATGTACTTCTATCAAAACAAATTGAACAACACGGCGTATACGTACTTTATTTTATTTTCTATTAAATTTGTAATAATGATGCTCCCAATTATTGACCTTTGAAAGGATGGGCGAAACGACATAGGATTACTAAAGTTCTTTTTAAAAAAAATATTTTCTTTCACTTCACATTTCGTTATTTTTTATTTTAGGATTTCGCTCTTTATTTCTTAGGAATATTAGAAGAAATTTTGTAACAATGGACCACAGTTGTTGTCTTATTTCAAATATTATATATTGTCTACTTTTATCTCAAAAATTATTAAAAAAAGATTTATTAATTGATTGATGATTAACAAAATTATAAAAAAAAGTCTATAGAACATAAACGACCTCACATGTGTCAGAATTATATAATGCCCGTCAACAGCTTAAAGCCATCACCAGATTCTAATTAGCTGTCCATCAACCCCAAATAAATTACCATCATCAACTATACTATATGGGGGTATGAACTTAAAATCCAACAGTTTATGAACACGAATTTCGCGACCACATAGTCCCTATATGTATATAAACTATCCTCGCACTTGCCAAATATGTATACAAACTCGGCGAAAAGCCATAAACCTGATGTGCTGATGTACAGTATGCACTGCACACCTGTCAAAATGAACACCTCTAACGCATAACGTGTTCGCGTGTATATGAACTTTGATGTGCGCTTTATTCAATTCCATCAGCGTCATCAAAAGACCTCTTCTATACCCATCATCGTCATTCATCGTGCCCCATTACAATCATAAATGGGCGCGATGTTCAAAAAGTGCACATATAGACTAAAAACAGCGGAAAAGGGTTATTCGCTCGCTGTGTTTTATATAAGTTAGCTAGGTGTCCATCTGAAAACAAAGGACTGACCTTACCTCCACATCACATAAACGCTTTGGGCGATGCCACTTCAGGAAGAGAAAATAAAATTAAAACAAAAAAAAAAAAGAAACTCCTGCGCGCCGGGGCCAATATTATCACAGAAAATGTCATTCAAGGCAAATTTATATGACTGATATCCAATTACGTTCCCGTCAGGGCAAATTGCATTTTATTTCCATTTGAAGCATCATCCTGAGTCTGAGAGTCTGCTGACCCATCATTCCATATAAAATATTGCCAGGATGGGCTCCTGGTTCGCCATCATTTCGAAAAAAAAAGTTTTTGCCTCCCTCGCATTTTGGAGCACACGCAACAATCATTGCATTAAAACTGTTATTTTTTGCTGGTTCACTGATGGGAGACTAAAATGTGGGGGAAGGGAATCGTGGCTTGTTCTAGACAGCCTCAGTGCTGTCAATGAGCGGACTTAAACAGTCAACACGACTTGCAATTAGCTAAAATGCACTTCCGAGAACCCTAATGAACGACCATTGCCTCGTAGACCTGATGAATGGGAAAAGTATTGAACAAAAAAAAAAAAACATAAAAGTAGGACTCGGAAATAGGGTTAGCTTTTATGCCAACCCTACGGCTTGACTGGCACCACCACACTATACAGTGAAACACCACCAAGCCAAACTCGAACGTGTGCAACAATGAATTTAAAACTCCTCGACATTTCCCGATTGAAAATTCATCGAACGGAACAACGATAAGGGTTGGGTGGCGGGTGGTACTGCCGAATGCGGAATGGGGATCAATGCGCCTACAGCCTGCAGGATGGATAGGATATTCAGGACATCGTCGCGTCGCGAATGTGATACAAGTAATTGGTTTGCCCATTCTGTGGACACATTTGAGTCCGGAAAAGGGGTTTTTCACAAAGCGGTTCGTCCATGCTGCATATACACATAAGTATATACCATATACGGCGGAGGGTCTCATGCAAAAATGGGTGATTTGGTAATTGGGAAGCAACCTAGCTTGGCCATAAGGACTATATGTGGCACAAAATATGGCTCTCTGCATCGTCGTCGTTGGTCGGTTCAGTGCTGCTTCTGCCCGCTAGGTCAAATTTAAAATTGGATTTAATATGTTATCAAAAGCGATAATTGACCGCTACGTAAATTGTATTAATTTTCCCTCTTTTATCTGTCAATGTATTGGTGGACGTGTTTTTGTATATTTTATTTGTCTATCTATACGAGTACTATAATATGAAAAGAGGATTTTTGTTGTTGTTTTGTTTGAATGTGGCAAATATTAAAAACTTCAAGCTTTGCCGCAGAACTTGAACATGCTTCGATATATGTACATAGGTATCGATTGTAGGTATAGCCCGCATTTCTACTATCAAGCTTAATGTTATATAGGTAGAATATAAGGACAACTTTTTATCGTTTGTGGTTTTGTGTGTACGCTCGCTGATTACTAATTATAATGTCGATTGTCTTCTGAATAAAGTGAATGTCAATCGCAAGATAAAATCAGTATGAAATTATAGATTGGTTGATATACATATGTATATGTGGCAAGGTATATAGAATTGTATAGTTCGTGGGGAATGCATAGAATATAGCTGCAGCCCTTCAGGTTTATTCAGTCGTGGTTTTAAATTCAATCGAGTATTAATGAAGTTTCATATAATTATGTCAAAAAGGTACATGCATATAGGAGGTGCATTTGACAGTTTTTGTTTTTTGGTGGAGCTATTTGACTCTTTGTAAAAAAAAACTTCTGACTGAGCTAGTGAATAGTGGAGGCAAGATTCTGGAATCGTAGATTAGTTTAAGCTTTTCTTTCTTTTGCAATTTATCCAATGAAGGATCTATCAATTCCCTTTTACACTTACAACCTTAATTTCTTTTTTATTTTTGCAAATAAGCAGTATTATAATTAGGAATCATTTGATTTGTCGTTTCAAAATTTCAAATGCTTAATTTTTTTTTAAGTAGGTGACTCATTAACTAGATTTGGTGAGATTATTCTGACTTAACTTTAAGTTAGCCTTAATATTTTAAAACTTGGCTTGCATATGTAAAATTACTTACTTTTCTCTAAATTTCATATTATATTATCATACCAGCCTTAGTGCCATAATTAAGTTTAAAAAATGTATTAGTTTTTAAAAGATGTATTTTACAGTACTCAGATTCTAGTACTTACAAAGTAGGTAAAATATTTCTCAAGAACATTATCGGAAAATCCTACTTTAGCAGCTTTGTCAACTATTACTTTTTTTTAAAGAAAAGTATAGATTTCTCTTTGCAATCAATCTCTCATAGTCAGGTGTAAACTTTATTATAAAGGGTGATTTTCTAAAAGCTATAGGAAAGTTTTTCAAAAACAAAACACATAAAATTCAAAAAAATAAGTAAAATATATATTTGAATCGATAGTACGGTGAATATAATTGAATGTTTAAAGATTATTTCATGCAAATGTTGACTTTGACTCCTCATCAAGTGGTCCATCCGCTTAGTGTAATTTTGGCATACTCTTTCCAACATTTCGGCCGGTATCTCACGAATAAATGCTTCAATGTTGTCTTCAAATGCGTCAATTGAAGCGTGCTTGTCTGTATAGATATGAGTCCCGAACGTGAAATAAAATGTTCACTGAACTCGCCTCTTAATAAGAATCCCTAAGAATCTACAAGAAGGCACGAAGGAAATCCAAGCGAATCTCTTGGCGATCCTTCTGTGGCACGATAGAATAAACTTCTGAAGCCTCTAGGTTACGGAAAATTCTTTCAACTAGTCCAGCTATGCAAAGCTGCTTGAAAAATGCAGCCGGCTTCTGGACAAATTCAAGTAATAAATCGCTGAACTTACTATTGGACAATCACTTTACTGGTAGTTCTCTTACCGAAACTTGCAACAATTATATAAGTTTAAGTTCAAATACAACATGTCCACAAGGTCTAATCACAAGGGATAAGCTACAATGGGCTCTCAACAGCTTCAATCCATTTAAATCTGCAGGACCAGATGGAATAATACCAGCCGAATTACAAAAGGCTTCTGATATAATTGCACCTATCCTTGAGGCAATTTTTACCAGCTGTCTTTACCTGGACCATGTTCCCTCGGCATGGAGAGAATTTAAAGATGTTTTTTATACCTAAAGCAGGTAAATGCTCCCAAGTCAATCCTAAAGATCCACGACCTATAAGTCTATCATCATTCCTTCTAAAGACCTTGGAAAGATTGATTGACATCCCTTTAAGGGCACGTATCGATACAAGACTTCTGTCTTCGTCTCAACATGCCTACTGTAAAGGTAAATCGGTGGAAACGCACCATCGAATATTCCCTCCATCATAAAGAGGTCACTATGGTTGTTTTCCTTGACAACGTGGACACATCTGCAATGTAGAGAGTTCGCTTCGGGAGTTAATTCATTTAATGCTTACTAGCAGAATAATTAACTCAAAACTGGGCAACTCTTCTAGAAGACGATTCGTTAGTAGAGGGACACCGCAAGGTGGTGTTCTATCCCCTCTCCTCTTTAACCTAGTGGTGAATGAAATCCTAGTTAGTCTGGATGCGGAGGGATTCAGAGTGATAGCCTATGCGGACAACGTTGCTATAGCAGTTTCAGGAAAAAATCTTAACAACCTAAAAGAACTCTTACAAAATGCCTTGGACAGAGTAATACTTTGGACTGATCTGTGTGGACTGGGTGTTAACCCACACAAAACCTGTCTGGTCTTATTTTCGAGGAGATACAAAATTCCATTTATCAACCCTCCCTATATTAAAGGAATCCAATTAAAATTCTCAGACGAGGCTAAATACCTGGGTCTTGTCTTAGACAAAAAACTAAATTGGAAACGCAACGTACAGGAAAGAGTCAAAAAAGCTACTGTAGCTCTCTTTTCTTGCAAAAAAGCTATTGGTAATAAATAGGGTTTACAACCCAGAATCACGCATTGGCTATACACATCGGTAATCAGACCAATTTTAACGTACGGTGTGGCAGTATGGTGGACTGCTTGAGAGAAAGGCATAAACAGGGATAAGTTAAATAAAGTCCAACGTTCAGCCTGCCTATATATAAGCGGATCGCTTCGGACGACCCGGTCTGCGGCACTGGACACCTTGCTCTACCTTACACCTCTTGACATATTTAGCAATCAAATAGCTGCAAGCTCTGCCATTCACCTCAAAGCTTCTTCGCAGTGGACTAACAACAACATTGGCCACTCCGTAATTCTAAGGTACTTAGAATCAATTCCAGCACACGGACTACACCATCCCCCAACTGCAATTAGGCAGAGACTTCCAGATTTCTATACCTCCCAGATCTTCTTGGGAGGATAGGACATTCTTGGAGGATGAGTCAATGCATTTTTACACAGATGGATCAAAAGCAAAAGAAGGGGTTGGTGGAGGTGTGTACTCTGAACGACTAAGTCTCTCATTCCGCCTTCCCAATCATTGTAGCGTGTTCCAGTCCAGGCGGAACTTTTTGCGATAAAAGAAGTCTTGTCTTGGCTCATAGAAAATGTGATATCAACAACTGATATCCGTATTTTCTCCGATAGCCAGGCCGCTTTCAAATCTCTGGACTCTGTCTCTACAAACTCTATAACAGTCCATAACTGTCGATCATCTCTTATCGAGATGGCGCAACAGTTTAATATTCACCTTTGCTGGGTGCCGTGCTATAGAGACATTCCAGGTAACTGTAAGGCAGATGAACTCAACAAAAAACATCTGGCCAACACTTGATTTAAAACGTTCAAGGTGCTTGCTTTCTCTATGCAGATCGCATATAAGCTCGATAATAGGTGTCATAACCGGACACTGTCTAATAGGAAAGCACGCCACGAGACTAGGCGTATTCTCAAATGACTTTTGCAACTGTATGGACGAGGAAGAGGAAAAAACGGTTCTTCATCTTCTCTGCACGTGCCCTGCTCTAGCTCAAAAACGCAAAAATTACCTAGGAGAATTCTTCTTTAACGATCTAAACGATCTAAATCATATCGGTATAATCAGCCTCTCACGTTTCGTAAGGAACTCAAGCTGGTTCTATTGAGCTTAGGAGGAAGCCTCAAGATTCATGTGGTATCACCATGGGCCATTAAACTGGCCTAAGTGTGTCCGTATCCATCTTGGACAGCCACTATACAATGAGGAATTAAACTGGCCTAAGTGTGTCCGTTTTCATCTTGGACAGCCACTATAATCTGACCTAACCTAGGTCGTTCGGCTACACCTAAATCCTTCCGCAAAATTTTCCACGTTGTTGAGTAACAGAGGCTGAACGGCGTCGAATTGATAATTAATGGTCATCATTAACATATTGATATTTTCTTTAATTCGCACTCTACGAAAGCGGGTTGGTGGTTTTATGTCTGACAATCTCAATTTAGTGCGAAATTTAGTCATAATGCCAATAGCCCGAATAGTTGGTCGATTAAACTGACATTAAAATGGAAGAATCGCGCAATGAACTTTCTTAACAGATGACGCATTTTGATAATAATATTCAATAGTTCGCAAGCGTTGTTCGTTTGTAAGACGATTCATAGTTAAATTATAGTCCAAACTGAAGATGTTTTACAGTAAAACAAAACACGAAACGTGCGGCAGCTGTTTAAACCAGTGTCGAAGAAAAGATAATAGCTACAAAAATCACCCTTTACATTCCTTTTAGTGTTCTAAGGAATCTATTATTAGCATCATAAGCATACATGCTAATAATAAAAAGGGTTTAGTGCCTAACAAATTTTTGAGACTGAATTTATACTGACAAAATCAAAGTTAGTATAGAAAGTATAGATTTTCTTTAAAATATCTGAACTTTTTTCCGCCTTTATCGGTGGTTGTATAATGTATATTCGCTCTAATTGATTAAAAACTTCTTAAAAGTAGGTGTACATGTAGGTGTAGCCACCGTTAAAGCTGGTAAAGAAAAAGGTGTTAAACTCTCAACTGCACTACCACGTAGGTGCGATAAATGTTAAGTAAAAAGTTTAACTTTCGAAACCGAAAGTATAATTTGAAACAAGAATAAGGTTCTTTGGGGCGATTTGTCAATACTCCGTTTGAGGCAGCAACTGCAAAAACAACTTTTGGTTGGCACAGGGAGGGATTGCACCTCTACCTCTGTCATGACAGTCCTAAACACACTTGCAATTCGCATCAACCCACAGAAACAGTACTTAAAGTAAAACTCATTTGAAGTACCATGGTACTTGGTTCTTGTATCCAAATGCTTTAAAAGTACTTGAATTTTTTTAAATAACATAATAGAGCCATGAACAATAATACTTATTCTTTTTCAGGAACCAACAATTGTACTAAAAATTCTATCCAGGTTAGAATATAATTTAAATTTGCCTCATACCTCACTGTTCACTCAAAAATCGGTTTTAATTTTGTATTATTTTTACTTAATTTTTTAACTTTTAAAGTTTGATAATTAAAGTTTATAGTGAAATTTCAAGTCCGGTTGGAAATCACTTTAGCCTTTCTTACTGAGAAAAATTTTTGAAAAATTTAAAAATTGATTGAAGGATTAGTTCGGAATACTAACTTGACTTCGTCAAATGAATAGAAAAGAGTAAGATCACTAGTTGTTCAAATTTCAAATTTGAAATAGTGGATCAGCTGTCAAATTATATTTTTTTAAATTTACCAATTCTCAAATTCTAAAATGGTGAACAAATACTAATCGTGATGACTTTTCAAACCCTAAATTAATTAGGTTAGTCTAGGTACCAACAATATGTTAAAAAGTTAAAAATTGTAGTTGTTGTATAGGATTAAAATAGAGCAAAAAATGTGGTCTGTTCGAAAAGTGGAAAGATATTATGAAAACAGAGCATTATAAAAAGTAAATTAATTCAATACAAAAATTATTACCAATTATATATAAGATGGCCTAGACTAACAAAAAATATCATAAGCCAAATTAAACAATATTTTTCGTTTACAATTTGACCACAAAACCAGAAAATTCTTCGCAAAATATTTATTCTCATGTAGTTTTTAGAACACTAATATTCTTTTGATTGTGTTTATATGCCATACAAAATATTCATAACGTGTTAAGAACAAAATTGAGCAGTCTAAAATCGATTTAAGTGAAGCCTTTTTTGGCATTTGAAATACCTACCAACTTTAAAAACCAACAAAAAACACCATGCCTCTTATACATAACAATACAAATCACCTCCTCAAAGGGATTCATGGATGTCGGAGCAAACTAAACTTCATTCTTCAGTAATAAAAAAAAAACTAGCTACCTACATACCTACCTATAACGCTCAGTTAAACCAAAGTTATTTCTTTTGTATTTTCATATTTTTCATATACATTTAGAAAAAAATAGAATCCTTTTTGTTGTGATTCCGCACAGGGTGGATATAAAAGAAAAGCTGGGTCAGGTCCTCAAAAAAAAATATTTATAATAATACTCAAGAGTGCATGTGTGTGCGGTGCGGAGCGGTGCAGTGCAAATATAACAAGTAGTGAGAAGGTATATACATATGTATAGGTATATTGCTTTTAACAACAATAACTACAACAACAACATAACAAAAACTAAAATATTTTCCAGTACCAAACCAACATTTATTCTGATTCACATCTAGGACGTACAAACATTCATATGTATACATAGCTATAAATGGGAATGCTGATGTTCAGTGCCACGTAAAGGAATCAAGGCTGCCGGAAAGTATCCCGCCACCACCGGAAATGGAAAATAAATGAAAAACTGTTCATCTCAATGCACTATAATAACAACAACAAAATAGAGGTGGCAATGAAATGACTATTACGAGGATGCGATGGCGGGAAGAGTAAGGGCACACAATATTCAGCAGACACATGTTGGAATGAGATTCGAGTATAAAGTCTACCATAGCGGATAAAGTATAGAAATCATCATCATAACGTCTATGATCAACAACTATACTCTCTGGGTCTTGTTGAAGCGCGTCGAGTGGCCATCAATATAGTCAGTCGCCCCTTGCCTATTATAAGCTCTAACAAAAAGACCAAAAACCACAGGACTCCTCTCTCGGATATATCTCTCTATCTCGTCTATCAAGCCAAACTTTTAGGTTAAAGCCATTAAAATGGCTTCACACAAAAGTTATCCCCATTCCAATAAACCTATAGATAAAAATATGCACACATATAAACCTATACAAATGTATCTCTCTATATATTTGCCTATGCACTGAGACAGGACGATCTGCTATATCTATATAACGGTCGGTTAGTCGGTGTCGGTAGAACATTGGTATCTGCATATGCTCAACAATGCTCAAAATCGAGTTTAACTCTCATTGCAACAAGGATAACTTTATAACAACTAAAGTTAGAGTGGCAAGTCCCAAAAATTCCCAAAAGACTCAGCCTCTCTATCTCCATATGGGTTTGAACTGTACTATCTATTCTATATATAGAATAAGTCGGAATAGAAAGTATGGGAAATGGGTGCGATGGTGCTTTCTATGGCACAAAATAGTGCAAAACGGATGAGCACACATCCTTGATATATGGTTATACAATGACCATTTATTACGATAGCATTATAAATTATATTTCGCCGATGGTATGTTGTGTGTGCGGCCCATATAAAACAGGACGCAAAGTGTGAATTGGGATCTGGGAGTACCCGGTACTCCTTTATGAATGTATATTTATAACGGAAGAAGAAGCAGAGCTATAGTTGTCGAATCACGCAAAACTAAAAAAATGGGAAGAGTGCGAGTGGGCGTTTTGTGCTGTGTGTTTTCGCATTTGGAAAATAATCAAATTTTGTCGCATAAAAAGGTTAGTTTCCTGTGTGTCGCAAGAGGAAATTGATGGTCCCAACAGTACAGTACCAACCATTGTACATATTCATACCCATATGACACCAGGCCCGTTTGCAAAAGAAAGTCCATTGCCTATTTTTTTTTTAAATATTCAATCTTAAAGCTTAATGCCATTGGAAGGAAGATACATACTAATATGCGTGTAAGTCAATTACCAATAACTTATTTTCCATTAAAAGTCTGAAAAGTCTGGCCAGCACTGGATTTAAAAGGTTCAAGGTGCTTGCTCTTTCTAAGCAGATCGCATATAAGCTCGATTATCGGTGTCTTAACCGGACACTGTCTAATAGGAAAACACGCTACGAGACTAGGCGTATTCTCAAATGACTTTTGCAGAAGCTGTATGGACGAGGAAGGGGAAAAAACGGTTCTTCATCTTCTCTGCACATGCCCTGCTCTAGCTCGAAAACGTAAGAATTACCAGGGAGAATTCTTCTTCAAGGATCTAAACGATCTAAATCATATCGGTATAATCAGCCTCTCACGTTTCGTAAGGGACTCAAGCTGGTTCCATTAAGCTTAGGAAGAAGCCTCAAGATTCATGTGGTATAACAATGGGCCATCAAACTGGCCTAAGTGTGTCCATTTCCATCTTGGACAGCCACTATAACCTAACCTAACCTGAACATAAATTATTCGTATAGCATTATTTTAATGAAGCT
Source organism: Eupeodes corollae (assembly GCF_945859685.1). NCBI lineage: Eukaryota > Metazoa > Arthropoda > Insecta > Diptera > Syrphidae > Eupeodes > Eupeodes corollae. The sequence continues at coordinate 124,483,868 of NC_079148.1, forward strand.
TTTTAAAGTGCTTAGAGGTCTACCTATTGCGCTAATTATAATGTTAAAATATTTTGAACTCAAAAAATCCTGTCAAGCAAATATTAACGTATCCTTGCTAAGTATTTCCAACTATTTACGCTTTTTACACATTAAATGAACTGAATGAGAGTATTCGTAGTTGAATTTAAAAAGTTGTGTACATTTCGTAACTTAAGTATTTGTAATGGGATTTTCCGATGAGAAGTTTCATTTTAAATAGCCCGCTATTTGGACATCTGCAACTCTTTAAAAGAACAAGTCAACTTTTTCTGCTAAAAGGAATAATTTTGATGAAAACCTATCAACTTATTATATTTTTAAAGGTTTTTAAAGTTCATTAAACACAAGAACTCAAATTGTTCCATCGGCAGCATTTGGTTCTTAAAATGCATCGAATTGATCCAGGTTTTTATCATATCCTATTTAGGAAAGATATCTATTGACATGATTAGAGATGTACCAATACTCCACAATTGATTGAAGGCTTTTAAGATGGAACTCTTAAAGTTATCAAAGGAAATGTGCGAATTGGCGCAAAGGTAGCCGTGGTAGCCATTTGGCTTATATCGTTTTAAATTGTTGATGGCATACAGTTTTTTTAAATTGATATGGATATCCATTGACTTATGTTTAAAAAAAATTCCTCTATTTATACTCATATAAAAATAAAACCTCTAAATGGAAAAAATCCTGTACCTATTAGAACAACGGTATCTTAAAGGCTCTAATTTTTGACGCTCAGTTACGCACTGATTTCTGTTTGTATTGTATACTTCATAACATAGTTTTTTTATTGATGGTATTTTCTTGAATCTACATAGTCAAGATACAGCCCTGTTTTTAAAATACCCAAAACACTAAATCAAATATTGCTTATTGGTCTGTAACTTTTTTTTGCAAGGTTGTACAATATTCAATAATATCATGCAAGCGATTCCGTACTCCAGCTTTCATATTTGAAAAATAAAACATACATTTTATTTACATAATTTAATATTGCATACACGTGGCCATTTATGTACATACATGTAGCTTTGATATATAAAATAATATTCAAAAAAGAGGCTGGGATGCGACCCACACTGATAACTTCCCATTGGTATCCGCTAAAAATGTTCAAATAATATTTTTTGTAACAAGTAATTTTTATCATCAAAATAAATTGAAAGAGTTTATTTGTAATCAAAAATTTAAGTTTATGCTATTTTCTGTGGAGTTACATTCGAGGACTTAAATCAATGCAACAACAATACTTTGTACAAAATAAAATAATTCAAAACTTTTGTTTGTTCCCAAGATATTCGAGTCAAAAATGATTTTTATCAGTTTTAAAGACTATTTTTGGTAAGAAAACTGTAACTTTAATTTTTTTGTAATTAATCAAAGAGTAACACCTTTTTAAGATTACATTATTTGGCAGTTAATATCTTATTTTTTGCAAAAACTTTTTTTACCAATATTTAGAAAAAACTGTACATCAGTTCTTACAAAAAATATTGGTATCTCTACTTGTTCTTAAGATATGGACAACGAAAAGTAGTAACCCCAACGTACACACAAACATTTTTCTAAAAAGCTTTGATTTAGATGCTAGTGACCTTGAAACGTCAACATTGTAAAAATGTTTACTTCGATAAATCGGACAGATTACAATAATTTCACAAAAGAAGATAATTAAGAGAGTTCTGAAAAACTATTTAGGACTTGTTTATGGCAAAAGGTTGTCCCAAAATAAACTAAAGATCCGACACTTTTTGTTAAGTAAAGATTGTTACCAATTACACCAGAAAATCTCACTGATATCTCAAAGCCTTTAAAGAATTTTGAAGTATTTGTATTAAAAAAAAAAAACTATCTTAAGCTAATGTACAATATTTTGTAAAATAATTTTAAATTCAAATCTGTTTGTTGTCAAGTTCATTACATAAAGAATTGAAAAGTTTAATACACCTAGAAACGGATTCATTGCAACCATAATTGGATCTATGTTTTGGATTATTAAGAAAATGACGTAACCGCAATTCTCTCTCAGAACTTAGATCTTAAAGTATGTAAGAATCGGTGGACACTTAATACGATAAGAAAATACATCATGCACAAACAACAAACACTGAATAGACCGTCATTTTTCTAATGAATCAAGTCCAATTAAGGCACACCTAGATACATATGATGGAGTTTCAATTCTCCATTTTAACTGCCTAACTACAAATCTTATAAAACCCTTTTGCACTCTTTCAATACTTGTTATCCTAATAGAAGACCATAAAATTGAACGATACTCAAGAATTGGACGAACTAAAGACATGTTAACTGATTTTAAAGTGTAAGGGTTAGAGAACTCAGTGCAGTTTCGTTCAACGAAACCAAGCATTGAATTAGCCCTGGTTATAATATTGTCCACATGTAAAGAAAACAACAACTTTGAATCGAAAATGACTCCAAGATCACGGTACTCAGATTTGCGATCAAGAATCTAATTAAAATTTGGTAGTTGTTTATCGTTGCAACCAAAGTTCGATGTGCAGTAAAAACATTACATTTTTGTATATTTAAAGGAAGAACACACCAAATGGATAAAATATTTAAATCAGTTTGAAGATTTTGATGATCATTTCTATTTTTTATGCAAAGATATATTTTAAGGTCATCAGCATACATTAAACATAAGGCATTTTTTAAAAGAAATGGGATTTCCCTTACGAAAATATTAAAAAGGAGTGGTCCAAGGCGACTTCCTTGAGGAACTCCAGATGAAACTTTAATAATACTTGAAAAAAAATTTCCCAATTTCACGCATTGTGTTCTGTCATTAAGGTAGCTTGATATCCATTTCAAAAGCAACCCATGAATACCGAAAACTATTAGTTTAGCTATAAGAATCTTATGACAAATCGAGTCAAAAGCTTTGACAAAATCAGTAAAGAAAGTGTCAACGTGGTAGCCAGATTCAAAAGAATCGGTGACATATCTACAATAAAGCATGAGATTTGTTGAAGTTGATTTACCTGGCATAAATCCATGCTACTCATTACAAATATGTTCTTTCATATTAAAAAAATAAATGATCCTTTACTATGAGCTCGAATAATTTAGGGATTGCAGAGATTTTAGAAATTGCACGATAATTTACTACTAAAATGTTTGCGCCTGATTTGTAAATAGGACTTACATATGAAAATTTCCTTTGATTCAGAAATAGTCCGGTAGAAAGGGATTCATTAAAAAATATCAGAAGCGGTAAAGCTACCGAAAATTGGCATTGCTTTAAAACAAAAGATGGAATTCCATTAGGACCAGGATTCAAACTGGGTTTTAATTTTGAGATTGCATTTAGGATATCGGATTCAAAAAGATTAAGTGTTGAAATATTAGCATTACTACTGGAAAAGCTTTCCGTTTGATAAATACTAATTGAAGAATGGTCAACATAAACCGACTTAAAAAATTGAGAAAAAAGTTCACACGAACTTTGTAAATCGTTTGATGTTTGACCATTAAACTCCATATTTTCTTGGAGAGCAACAGATCGATTTTTATTATTTAAAAAAGTCCATATATTGTCCAACATATTGTTGGTGCAAGTATTTATTCAGAAAATCATATTCCTTTCGAAATTGGCAGAAAAGATTTCCTGTGTTTTTTCAGCATTTAGACTTATTTTTACATGTAAGTAAGTAATCATGAATTTTATTTAGAGCAAGTCATTTTCAATTTCATTCCCAATTTCACTTGAACTGTTAACTGCGGTATCATCGGCAAACATTGCTTTTTCACAGTTCCATATTTCTGGAAAATCAGCAACATACGTATTGTATAATAATGGACCTAATACTGACCCTTGAGGTACCCCCGATGTTTTTTTTAATGGAAGAGTGTATTCTATTTGAATTAACTTGAAATTGCCTGTTCCTAAGGAAGCTTTGTATTAGTTTCATTACATATAAAGGACAACCGAATAATTTTAGTTTATGAATTAGACAATCATGCCATATGCTATCAAAAGCCTTTTCAACAAGACAAGACTTGTTGATTCTTTTGCATTCATTTTGTCCTTAACATGTTTGCAAATTCTGAGAACTTGATGTGTCGTACTATGACCTTGCCTGAATCCAAACTGTTGGCTTGGCACAACATTGGAAGACTCGAAAAAATCAAGAAGTTTACTTTTAATAATTTTTTTCTAGTATTTTGCTAAAATTAATAAAAAGGCTTATTGGTCGATAACTATTAGGTATGTTTGGTGGATTTCCTGCCTTGAGGATGGGTATGATTTTCGCAGTTTTCAATTTGATTGGAAAGTATTTTATCTTTAGACAAGCGTTAACAATAAAACAAATAAAAGATACACCAATTATTGGTAGCTCCTTAAAGTAGGAATTTTTCAGAGTATCTACTCCTGGTGCTTTATTGTTTCGCATACCATGTATTATTTCTTTAATATCATCGTTTGTGACAAAAACATCTACTGGCAAAGGTTCATAATTACCTTTAATAAAGTTAATTGACTCATTTACTAGACCATTAACTGAGCTGGTTTCGTTTCCTAACGAATTGCTAAAATTTTTTTCAAACAATTCCGCAAAAATGTCAGCTTTTTCTTCACAGGTTATCAACAAGGAATCATTGTGTTCTAATTGAGGAATAAATTTGTTTTTTGCTTTAAGAACTTTAGCTATTTTCCAAAAGGCTTTGGAATTCGGTTCAAGAGAGTTTAGTTTATCACTCCAAGTTTTGTTTCTGAACTTTGAAATTTCAAAACCTATTTTTCTTGTGTATGCTTTCATTTCATTGAAGTCAAATATCTTTGCCACTGGCTTCTTAATCTATTTCATTGCTTGATTAAATTCAAGATATAATGTGGAAGAATAGTTGTCCTTGTGGTTTTTGGTTTTTTTGGGAACAGACTCATCAATACTTTCCAATAATGAATTGGTAAAATAATCATTTTTTTCGTTAATTTGGTGAGAACTACTTATACTTTCTATATCACAGGTTGTATTTCTAAGGCGTTGATTCATTGATGTTCTAAATCTAAGCCAATTTGTTTTTTTTTTTTTTAAATCTAAGTATTGCACATCTTTAATTCTACCATCAAGAATAATATCACAGTTTATTGGAATATGATCCAAACTCAGAGCGTTGACAGCTAAAGGTTGGGTAACGATTTCTAGTGAGTTCGTTATAATCAGGTCTAAGGTTGATGGCGAAGATTTTTTGTTGGTTTTTAAAATATGTTGGACCATTAGGATAGAGTGAACCTATAGAATACCACATAGTTATATATACGAGTAAATTACCCCACTTATTCGCTCTATACCAACCCCAATTACGATGTTGAAATCACCCCCGAGTAAAAACTTCTCATTACTTGTTATAAGCCTTCTTAAATCATTTTTAAAGAAGCAAAGCTTTTGTGAATTTGAGGCTCACCCAGGAAAATAAATAGAAATAATTTTAAATTTAGTGTTCTCAATATACATTAATTCAACACCTATTGTTTCAAAAGTATAAGTTTTAATATTTGGTATTAATTTATATACTAAACACTTTTTGGCTACAATGGCAACTCCACCTTCGACTTCTTCATAATTATGATTTAGTCTATGGCAGTGATAATTATAGTGCGAGATGGAGATGTTACTATTGAGCCACGTTTCACACACAAGACATACATGTGTTCATCAACATCATTGTTACAAAGAAAATTGAAAATTTCAGTACATTTGTGACGAATACTATTGGCATTCCAGCAAAAAACATTAAGAGAGTTTAATTTTGTCCCTAAATTTTCAGCTATCAAACATATTATTTATTTATTTTTATTAATTTATTCATTAATTTTTAATCATTTATTTAAATTGTATTCCTCTGAATGCAATTGTTTTTGGCATTCGCCATTTGAATTTGGTCAGAACATGGATTAGACCCAAATTTTCAATTTGCCTTAAAATAAAATTTTTAAGTTTGTCCTTATAATTATACTTACTTGACCCCAGGTAGATACAAAAACCTTAACTTAAATTTAAGAACTAAGAACAAAAAAAACCTTATTCTAAAAAGTATATGAGTTCAGTGTTTTTTAAACCTTAAAGCATTACCATTGGTCCCTTTAAATACTCAAATAACTATATAAGTATACAAGGGCTTGAATAAATTATTCTGTCTGAAGAGTTTTAATTGTATTATCTATTCTCCAATGCTTTGCCCCATCACAATGATGGATCAATGCAAATTAAAACGGAGATCAAGTCAAGCGAATAAAATATTCCTAGACGATTCGCTACAACAACAATTGAAATACATGCATACATATATATATTTGCAATATGTACCTACAAGAAATATATCTACATTTTTGCCAAAAGAAACAATTCTACAATCAGAAAAGTTAGCTAATGACCCAAAACGCCAATTGCGAACTCTATATTGGGGTTGCAATCAAAAAGGACGTAATCCACCAATCATTCAAACACTCGTTGTAATTAATTCAATTTATCAAACGCATCGTGAGCACGCTAGGTATCGCTATAGCAATCGCCATATAGCCATTCACTTCAATCCCTCTCGGCCTCGACTCAGTGTTCCTTTTAACATAACAGACATTTTTTTGTTGTTGTGTCCTTGTGATGTGGCCATTCGTTTGCCACTTTGCTTGTGATCTGGTCTGGTCTGCAATTCAGTCGACCATGTCTCCCAAAAATCGAGGGGCTAACGCTAATTAAGTTTATTTGGTCGTTTGGGAGCTCTGCTACCCCGAGCTGCCGCCGCACCGTCATCATACCATTGTCCCATCAGTACCACTTCCAGCTTCAGCTTCAACCATCCATCTCATCCTAACAACCTTTTGCAACAACCATGGTTGTTGTCGAAATGAACTGTGCTGCCTGGTTTTTTATGTTGTGTTATATATGGTGTCCAAAATAGTGGAATTTCGTTTTTTTGTGTGACCAAGCTGCGGAGAACACACATCTCCAGCTCTAGTCCCAGCTCCAGTTCCACATTTGTATTTAGGAGCAATGTTGATGGTAGTTTTTAGCTATGTATTTTTATATTGTGTTGGTCAGTTTTGAATTTACTCATAGTTTTTTTTGGTTCGTTTTGTTTTGGCGAAACGCAATGTTTTTCCTGCCGAACTGCGGACCACTCTCTGGAGCTGGACTGGACTGGACATCCTGGCGACTACACAAATCCTTTTCCCCCATCAAGTGAACCAGCACATATCTATATACATAAATTTGTTTTGCAAAGTACGGTTGTAATGTCCGGTTTTTTTTTGTTAAACCATTTTTTATTTTTGCTGTTGTTCTTGTTATCCTCAGAACCGGTAGTTCAGGACTTTGCTATATGTGGAAACGGTCTTCTCTACGGTTCACTTAATTTTTATTGCCAGTTAGTGTTTTTGGATGCTCGTTTTGTGGAGCATGTGATGAAAGTGCACTAGTATGCAAAACGAATGAGAACACACGTGGACAGGACACGTCGCGGTGAGGTGAGATGGTCATGGTGTTCGTGTCGGTCGCGTACCTACCAACTGCACTGCCGGCCGTTTTGGTTTCGGTCGATTCGATATACGATGTGGGTGTAAGAGCGAGTTTGTGTTCCAGAATTGTCAACATATTTTTTATTTGCTGCCATTTTTTAAGTGACGCTTGTTCGATATATTCAAATTGATTTTGGGGTTTTTTTGGTTGACAATATTGAACACACACATTTATGTAGGTGTGCTATGGGTATCCTATGTATAGAGGTAACCAAATTCACCAGAGAATGGAATTTCGCGTTGAATTAAGTTTTAAGTGCTGAAAATTGAGAAAACTTTTGGAACTCTTGTTAATGTCGTTAACTTATTTCAAAACAACATGTATGTTCCTGTCCAGCTTAATTGTATTCTTATTTCCCACACTGTATAGTGTTGCAGAGTTAACATTGGTAAATTGAAAGTAAATTACCTTCATTCTTTGAATTATTTAAAGTAATATAATAGAAACTTTAAAGAAAAGTCCTTACTCCCGCTGTTTACATGAAATCCTTTTTATTTGGGTTTTTATTATATGAAAGAGAATTATAAAAAAATAACGACTTTAAAAGCTCTGTAAGCTGTACCGTTAATCAGTTCCTAATGCTCATTTGGGTTAAAATGTCACCTAAATTTTCAGATAAGAATTCCGATATCCAAATTCATCTAACTATTATGGCAGTTGGCCATTCAGAGGCTTTTTACAATAAGAGGTTTTATTTTGATATATGTAAAACGAACCCGATTGTTTGTTTTTCTAAAGCGAAAGAAAATTTCCGAAAATGAAATTTAGCTTGCTGTATCGAATTTTTAGTTATCGGTCAAGTTACGTGTATGCTTCAGACACAACAAAATTATATTACATACTTTTAGGATGGTCACAGCTACCAGGCAGCCTAAGTGATGGAAGAATAATCGATAAATCGATAACATGCAGAGAGACAAAATTATGCAAATTGGAGAAAAAGGTTCGTAATGTATTTAAAAGTGAAATCAACCCCAATTTATTCAATTTTGTTGATTCTATTGAAAACGGTAGGCCCTATTCTGAAATAAAACACGACAAAAACTATGTTCAAGCTGTTTTTAACTCTATAAACAAACTAACTGCAACTATTGCATTAAGAGACAGTGCTACTTAATCCGTATCGATACCTTTAAAATGGTTGACAACTATTTCTATGACAGGTATTGATTCAATCAACAAAACCGCCAAGTTTTTCAACCGATATATTCACTATTTACTCCAAAAATGTTATTAAGAGTAATGTCCGAAAGTGTTTCTGTCACTGTCATATTGGAAAAGGTAATTTGTTTGTACAGTTCAAAATAGAACTGCAATGTGTAGGTACCCTTAAATTTAACTACATAATGAAATTCAAAATGTCCAGCTAAATAAATATATTCAGATCAGATTTCTTCTAACAATAGATCAGTTTCAACATTTCAAATAGAACAAATTTTTAGAATCAAACAAACACGCTTCAGCTTCACCTGACGTTTACGAGTTCAGCCAAAGGAATTCAATGCATGCTATCACAATGGTACTTCGACCTAACGTTTCGTAATCGTTATTAAAAGAACGTAATGTAACGTAATGTGACTCCAAGCGTAAGCTGAACATTTGCTTTGTCTGACAGATCAACAGCTGTAAAAAAATGTCAACAAACAAAATATTTGCTCTTTGGAGATATGAAATAATAGAAATGTCATTCAAAGCAACCTCGAAGCAGACCCACCGTAACGCAGACGAAGCATGTTTGTGATTCAGCCATTAAAGAGCTGTAAAAATAAATTCCTTTACTTTATGGATAGAAAGATTTTTACTTTAACACGATCTAATATTTTGAGTTTTCCTGTGAACTCATACTTTAAGAAATAATCTCATATAGGCGTAACTTCGTAAACGTCAATTCCTATTCTATATTTTAGTTATTGTCTAACTTCATAAATAATTAGCTTACTTAATTACTTTTTCGTCTTCTCCTCCAAGATCAAAATAGTAAAGCCAAACCAACTTATATAAAAAATAGTTTGCTTATATTTATTCGAACTTAAATACGAAAACAAAAATTTATATCAATCATATTTTTTGCACTTCCAAATATCCACTTCTGTTTTGCGACACTCTCGGAAATCGTAGTCTGTCATTCCAAGGCAGAACCGGCTAGTTTTTGGCTTGTAAATGTCCAATCCTCTACCAATTTTTATGATATATCCATTGCTTAATCTGAAATCAGTTAGTTTGTACAGTTTTTGTTTGTTTATACATGATTTAACTTAACTTACACTATTTTCCTGTCATGCAAATTACTTTGATACTCGACAGCCAGTTGAATGTTTCTACGCGCAAGATCAGTTTTGATGCTGTCAAATGATTCTTTTTGAATGCTACCCGTTCTTTCGTCTTTTTTGGTGACAATTCGTATGTATCTCAGACTGTGGCAGCTCTTTACAACTAATTCAAGGAACATAACTAGGTTTTGCATCTGAATCATAAAAAGAAGAATGAGAAAATGTCATTTTTAGGCCATTCATTTTTCTTACCTGATGATTTTCCATTAAGTACGCTTCGTCTAATTCTACCTCTTTCACTTCATTGTCTAAGTACTTTCCAAATAGTTGACGATAGCTGTGCCCAGTTGAACCTTCCATAATGGGAATGTTGTCGACGACATCACCTTTCGTCGTGTGTGCATCAATTTTTTTGCGAATCACATCAAGGCGCGTTTTGTATTCATCAATTTTTCCAATGTAATACTTTCGTTTTTCTGGCAGTTTTTCAGCTTTTTAAAAGTAATAAGTTCCCATTTAGTTAAATAATTAATTTTTATTTGAACATAATTGTTTTAAACTTACCTTCAGCTGTGGCGAGGAGCACGAGAATTCCATCTTGGTAGAGATGCTGAGCTTGCAATATACGTCCAGCTCTATCGCATTCACATGCCTCGATTAATATCTCTTTTAGACTCATTTCGATGTTTAAATTGACATCAAAATGAAGAACAATAAATAAATTAACAAAATAATATACAAATATGAGATTGAAAAACTAAATTACAAAAAAGTAAGCCCGTGAACCATAAACAAAAATTATGCCACAGCCACAAAAACAAAATTGACAGCAAACAGCTGTAAATACTAGAATGACTTTATGCTCTGATGATTGATGGCAGGGATGGTATTGAGGTAAAATTATATCTTTTGGTTTTCTGGCCCATAAAAAAACAATTTAAATGTCAAACATTAATTTTGTGTTGTAAAATGTTCATTTTAGAACAATAGTCAATCGGTTTGGATGAGATACAAACTTAATAAGTAATGGAAATATACCAGAGATCAAAAATAACCGTTGACCTTTATTTTCAATCGGTTTCTCACTGAGATTTATTTAATTCGCCAATTTCATTTGGGTCTTGGTCTGTGATTTATTTTTAAAAATTAATTTTTTAGGTCTTTGTGTGAGATTTATCATTTAAGTTCGCAAATATCTCTTATCTGTTGACTTATTTAACTAAAAATAAATGGAAATGGTTAACCTTAAACCTTTTCCGTAGAAAATAAATCAAAAATGGTTAAAATGATAAATTATATGATTTTCTTTATTTTGAAAGTAAAAAAGTTAATTCTTAATTATTAAGCCTAACTAAAAGTAAACTCTCAAGAGTTTTTGAATTTAAATTATATCTTCTTTCACTAAGTATAAAACTTAGAGAAGAAAACGCCCTTTCCACTGATACTTGCGTTGCTGGAACGCCCAGTATAACCAGAGCGATCTCAAAAATATTAGGTGATTTTAGTTTGAGATTTTGAAAAAATGTAAGAATGTTGGTGTCCAAAGGCAAACGAGGGTAGACCGAATCAAAATGTTCGATGTCCACGTATAATTTTGTAAGTGTTTCGTTAATACTGACGTCACTGGTTCCATTTTCTTCCCGTTCTTGTTGCTCAATTCTATTTAAATACAAGTTTAAAAGTGGGTTATCGGTATCGCTGGCTTGACTTGTTGCAGTATTTGGACTTTCGTTGCTTGTCCTTGGATTTGCTTCTTGAGAAACTCAGGTTATATTCTACATAAGGAATATTATACGAAGATTAAATTACATGAAATTATACTTTATTTAAGAGCGAAACAAACAGAAAAGACAACAACAACAAACGAATTCATATTACATTTTGATTAGAGTTGGGTCAAAATTCTGTAAAGCACACATACATAATTATTAATGCAACTTAGATTTAATGCACAAGTTAAGGAGTAGAAAGAGATATTGGTGGAATAAAATAATTATTATCTCATTGAATGAGGATGGGAATTATAAACATATTTTAAAAAAAAAGTAAAAAGTATTTTCATAAAATAAAAACTGAATATTTTTGTTTATTATTTTCTTTTGATTAAAATGTGGGTATGTATTCTCAGAGATAAAAAAAAAATATTGGAAACATTTTAATTTAATTTTAAAGCCTAGTACATACTTCCTCGTGAAGTGAACGTTCGCCAGTGGAGAAAGTGAACTTTTGACATTGCTCACTGGTACACACTTGTGAGTACACGTTGTGAACATGCGGAAACCAAATGTCAAAGCTTCACCAACAGTTCCCGTACATTTTGCACGTGAATTGCCCGTGAACGAAAACTCTCCACTTTGTTCTCCACTCAGCTTCACGAGCAACTTCACGGGTGAACCAAAAACTGAAATTTGTATGGGTTCACTAGATGGTTCACAAGTATGTACTAGGCTTAAAGACGAAGATTTGTATAGTAATGGCAATCTGTTTTATTTATTATTATTTATTTGAACTTTCACTTTTAAAATCCAAAATATCAGGACTTTCGGAAACAGAATTTCGACCCGCCCTATTTTTTAATTTGTACCTGTTTCATATTCAAAATATTTTTTGCAATTTTTTTCAAATGAGCTTTGGCCAATGCTTTTTGGTTGTTAGTCAATACCAAACTGATTCGAGGATCAAAATAAATTGCACTCAACATTGGTACACTTTCTAAAAGCAAACCTTCTCTTTCATTTAATGCTGTTTTTAGTTTAATTTTCAGATCACTGGAAGCATTTTCGTAATGCAGTTTAAGCTCCATCCAAATTTTGAAGAAGTCACCTAATACAAGTTGTTCTTCTTGCATTTTAAGTGTGGCAATCCAAATAGGCTTTAAAGTTTCGACGTACTCTTCAATCCATTGCCAATCTACCGTATCTTCAAAAATCTGTTGTTCCATAAGGAATGATTTTATTTCTAATAACTTTTGTAACATACGATATGTTGAATTCCACCTGGTGGAAACGTCAAGTGGAGGTATGCAATTATCCGATTGCAATAATATGCGTCTACATATAGTGGGCATAGAACAAGACATTAAAAGATGCTTTAATTAATTATAAAAACCAAACTTAGAATGTGAACGATTTTGAGCTATAGGTCAGTTATTTTACATAGTTTTTAGACACAGAAATATAGAACTGAAAATATTTTTGTTTAAAAAAAAAACAATACCTGATCTAGAGCTCACAAGACGTTCGTACCTATACTTTTATTTGTCAAATAGGAAAATAATAGAAACAAACATGTGCTATGTACAGTACATTGCACATATGCATGTAATTACAAATTTGTATAGTACCTATTTTTTGGAATTCTTAAAGTTTTACATAACTTCCTCGCAGTTTCAATTTTCTGACAAATATTGATATCTTTATTTATGTCATTAACGCATAGCTGGAGTGTATGAGCCGCACAACGTATAGATTGAATATTCGGAAGTGTAATGGAATCTACAATTTCCTCTACCCCTAGATCTAACTCTTCACTCATCTCGGAAGTTTCATTAAGAATTTCCACCGCTTTCAGCATGTTCCTCCCGTTGTCTGAAGTAATACTAAAAAACAAAAAGCCAATAGGGTTAAAATAGGTCAAATAAATAAATTGTCGGAAAATAGTTATACTACGAGTATATGCCTTTAGATAATTTGTGTAGGTATGTAAAGTAAATGTATGTAGTTGGCTGGTATGCACATATGTATGTACTACATCTATTAATTGAAATATGTATCTTGATTTATTAAAAGAAAAACATATATAGATAGTTTTAATAATTTTGTACCTATTTGTAACTATTTTTAAACTGAGAAACAAATAAAATTATATGTTCTTTGAAGTATTTCTGTATTTTTATTTTTAATTTTACGTATACAGGGTATTTCACATATGATATTGCAGAAAACTAGGATTTGTAGGTTGGGTTAAGACAAGAAACAAATCGTATAGAAAGGGGTATTATTCCCCCTGTTTAGGCAAAAGGGGTACTTTTCTAAAAAAATTATTAAAAATCAACGGCATCACCTACAATATCATGATATACCTTTTTAAAGCCATATATTGACTTTTTTTAAATTCAAAATTTTGAAAAAAAAAATAATTTTTACTATTTCTCGGTAAAAGTTTGTATATATGTACATAGCTAAATTATATAAAATAATTTTTTTTTACAAAAATAAGGTCAAATTTTGATTGTGGAACTTATGGTTCTCTAGGTACGGAGAATACCCCTCAACACATTTTTACTAAAAACAGTTAAAACTCACCTATAAATCTGATTAATATCAATTTGAAAATCAGACAGAATTTCTAAAATTTTTTCCTTTATGAGTTGTCCGGTGTGACGCTCAAAAAGTTGGACCATACCTAACGTTTTAACACAAATATTTAACGAATCTTTTTTAAGTTCAATAAATTGGAGATTTATCCCAAGAATTGATCTGTCTAATCGCGTCGCACAATCAATTTTTAGGGACAAAATTCTCCCCTTCGTCATTTTTCGTATTTGGTCTTTAATAGACTGGAGTCTAATATCAACAAACTCCATGATGTTATGGGAAGATATTGGTGAAATACCCAACCCTACAAATATTGGGCCAACAATTTCTTTAAATCCTTCACTATCTAAGTGTTTGAATGGCCTCCCATCGTTAGTTACAATTTTTATAATGGAATTAATAAAATCCTCTTTATTATACTCTATAGAAATTTTTTTTTTTTTTTTTGGCACCACCACCGTATCTTGAACACTATTTTGAATTATACCGTTATCTAATAATTCTTTGTGTTTTAGTTCTAAATGTCTCTTTAAATTTGTTAAATGTGACCCACTTAGATCAAAATTGCAAATATTACACTTTGATTTTCCTGTTATTTGATTAAAATCAAAATAATTTCTAATATTATAATTTGACCTTCGCCCCATTTTAAGTCACTCACTATCACTAAGCACTTTTAATAAACTTTGCTCAAAGGGTGTTGATAAATGACTTAATAAACATTTCTTAGAAATTCTAAACAAAGAACCTTCTAACAGGTAAAGTAAATTAAAAATCTCCAAATGAGATTTATTTTTTTCTCTCAGCAATAAGTGGTCACCGGTTAACCAAAACCTAATAAAAAAAGAGTTTGGGATGCGACCCACACTGATAACTTCCCATCCCGTCTGTCGATTTGTCTTGCTTCTAAGTTTGTCTATATGTACTCGTACCAATTTTTACATAATTTGCGTACTATTTTTTGTAGATTTTTTTAATGAAAAAACGGACTGTTGGATTTTTATATACAAATTACTGAATATCGAAAACAATATTTTCTGTGAAATAAAATACGTTTGAAGCCAATATTTTTAATTTTTGAAAAGCTATTTAAATTGAAGGTAAATTTTTACCAAGTATTAGAATTGTTTTTTTTTTTAAGTTTTATTTTTTGTAAAAAAAACTGTCAATTCGATTTTTTTCAAAATTTTATCGAATATTGAAAACAATATTTCTTATAAGATAAAATTAGTTTGAAGAAAATATTTCAAGTTTTTGAAAAGATATTTGAGTCAAAAATCAATTTTCACCAACTTTTGGTAAATTTTTATTAGGTTTTTAATTTTTTGCACAAAAACTGTCAATTCGATTTTTTCAAAATTTTATTGAATGTTGACAACAATATTTGTTGAAAGATAAAAGTTGTTAAAAGCCAATATCTACAATTTTTGGAAAATATTTGAGTCGAAAATCAATTTTTACCAACTTTTATGCATTTTTTTTAATGTTTTTATTTTTTGTAAAAAAAACTGTAAATTCGATATTTCTCAAAATTTGTCCTAATGTTCAAAACAATATTTCTTATAAGCAAAAATTAATTAGAAGCTATTATCTCAAAGTTTTGAAAAGATATTTGAGTCGAAAATCAATTTTTACCTACTTTTATAAATTTTTTTTTAGGTTTTTATTTTCTGTTAAAAAACTGTGAATTCAATTTTTTTCAAACTTTAACTGAATGTTGACAAAAAGATTTTTTGAAAGATAAAAGTAAATTAAAGCCAATATCTCAAAGTTTTGAAAAGATATTTGAGTCGAAAATCAATTTTTACCAACTTTTATACATTCTTTTTTAGGTTTTTATTTTTTGTAAAAAAAACTGTCAATTCGATTTTTCTCAAAATTATTCAAAATGTTGAAAACAATATTCCTCATAAGATAAATAAGTTTGAATCCTAAATTTTAAGTTTTTGAAAAGATATTTGAATCGATATTCAATTTTTACCAACTTTGAATAATGTTTTTTTTTAGATTTTTATTTTTTATAAAAAAAACTGTCAATTAGATTTTTCTCAAAATTTTATCAGATATCAAAAACATTATTATTCGTTGCACAAAATTGTTTTGGAGATGAAATCATATTTCAGTCGTAAAATTTTGGAGGTGACAAATTTATTTTTTCAGTTTTATTGATTTATAAAAAAAACCGTTATTTTATTTTTTTTTCAAAAAATATACTTGTTTGGTATCACGTTACAATATATTATGTAAAATTTAATTCAAGTCTCTAGCGTTTTTGGTTCATAAGATATTTAGGGTTAACCAAAATTTTCACCTTTTTTTCAAACTGCTATGGTAATAAAACCACCCACGCAATTTTCTTGAGAGCCCTTTCTGCATCTTTCTGCCTTATTATCTGTATAACAAAGTTTATTTGAAGTCGATATCTCTTCTGGTTCTTGAGCTATGGACGACGAAAAAAACGTCGCGAACGTACGGACGTACGGACGTACGGACGTACGGACGTACGAACGTACGTACACACGCACGCACAGACATCTTTCTAAAAATCTTTTATTTCGACTCTAGGGACCTTGAAACGTCGAGAAATGTCAAAATTTTCAATTTGACAAATCGGACCCATTACAATAACTTCCAATGGGAAGTTAAAAAGTCAAAATAAAAGTTTCTCTCTCAGAAACCGAAAAAAAAAAATTGAGTAAACTGGTTATTAAGTGATCATTTTTGTAAATCTCAACAAGTGAGAGTAATTTAAGAGACCTTTCAAAAGGTTGAGATTTACTTTTGATCTCTGAAATATACGTTATTGTTATTTTTGCATAGTCGCTTTTTCTTGTGAATATTTCTTCTTCGTTCCCATAATAAACAAAATTAAACAAAATTAAAAAAACAACTCCCAAAACCTTTGAGCCCTGAATCTTAGTTCATATTTAGTATTTGCCTCGGTATTTTTAGATTACCAATATAAAACATACGTACATACATAGCTTCAATTTTTTTTCTTTCGAATATTGAAAGGTTTTCTTCAGACCTGAAGGCTTTTCAAAAATGTTCATTGTGTCTTAATTATCTCTCATCAAGGGGCCAACGGGCTAGTAAGGGGCACTTAGCTTTATATATTTTTTGGTTTTTGTTGTCTTAAATATTAAGACATTAAGTAGTTTTTGGCAAAACTAATTTTAAAGGCATTTTGAGTTTTTAATTTTCAAAAATTTGATAAAATTTTTATTATTCAAGTACTTCTGTAATTTGCTTGACATCTAAATCGATTTTTTTAACTTACAATTTTAAACCATTTAAAATCCAGTTTTTCCGTAAAACCTAACCCAGTTTTAAAGAAACTCAATAATATGGGCGTAAGACGCATATTTTTCCAGATATTTGGCATTTAAGTTTCAAAAGCATGAATTCAAAAAAGATGACGGTTAGACAAGTTCTAGTCTGTTTCTTATAGTTATATTTTTTATTCAATTTTAGTTTGTTAAATTTTCAATTAAAAAAGAGGTTATGGCACAAAAAGTAAGCATCTTGATGTTTTTATGATTTTTGGCAGAGACATTTATAGCCATTTTCATAAGGCAATTTTTAATTCATAATAAGTTTTGAAATTTTGAAGTGGATGTACCTATAATCCACACAAAATACGGCATTTAAAAATCAAGAATATTTTAAAGTATTTGTGCAATCAAAGAATTTTAATCTTATTGTTACATTTAGGTAAAGGCTTGTGAAGTCGAGTTCCGAATTTGAGTTATCTTAACTTTAGTTGGAATTCAATTGGCTTCATATTATTAATTCCATTGTGTTTTCTGAACGTACCCAATATTGCAAACATTACCGCATGTCAGTGCATTCTCCTACACTTTATTGCAGTTTTGATTGATATTCGGATTGGTATACATACGTTACGTTGCACAGTGGGATATTGTTGTTATTTTTAAGACGCTTTCTTTTAATTTTTAAATGATCTGAAAAAACTTGTTAATAGGTCAAATAGGGGTCCATTGATTTGTTTGTTTAAATATACAAAAAAATAAAAATAAACTATTTTTTCAAACATGAATTCAAATTTGAAAATCTGTATATTTATAAAATAAATTGCACAAATTCAAATCATAAAACCCAAATAGGGAAGTAAAAATAAAAATACAAGAAAACTGAAAATTGTACTGGACTCAGTCTAAAATAAAACGGAAAATATTTCAATATAAAAGGTGATGGTTGAAGAAGCTTAATAAGCTAAGTTTGATCCGAATTTTTCTTTACCAGAGACTTTTTAATGATTCGAATAATTATTGACAACATACTTCCCACTGTCCTTCGCGTATCGTAAAGTGAGTGTGATTTTGAACATCATTACTTTACCAAACACAATTATATGTATGTACATGTAACTATAAATATAATTATTATCAATTTACTGGAGTTTGATTGCATGCCAAAAGCTTTATTCTTAGATTAATATCGCATATCGCACCCGGTTTATAGCCCTGTTTTTGATACAAATTTAGTTGTTAATTAACGTAGTGCTGTAGTTTTAGTTTTGGATTTACCATAAAAATACTTAAAATGAGCAAACAGATCAAATATCGGATAGCAACATCGAATGATTATAATTCAATGCTGGAATTTCTACGTCAACACTATTATCCAGAGGAACCATTGACTCGAGCTACTGAGCCACTGGAACAAGATTCACATGATGAGGAGTGTAATATGTCAAACATAGCCCATGGAACTTGTGTCATTGCCGTGGTCAGTGATGAAAGAGAACAAATTGTTGGTGTTTTTCTGGCCGGACCGAAATATCCCGATGAGGAGAAGAAATTGCTAGAAGAAGCTTCCCACATTCCCAACACAAAATGGTCAAAGGCATTGTTATTTCTGGCGATGCTTGAAAGAGACTCGAATGTTTATCAGAAGTACAATGTTGATAAGGCGATTCATGGGCATGTGTTAGCTGTAGATAAGAAATTCCGTGGGAATGGTATTGGATTGAAGTTGTTCGAGAAATCAATGGAGAGAGCAAAAGAATTGGGATTCCCACTTTACAGTACCGATTGCACCAGTGTATACTCAGCTCAGATTTGCGATCGTTTGAACATGGAATGTGTGAATGTGTATGCCTTTGCTGATTATCGTGCGCCGAATAGTGATGAACAGGTGTTATTTCCTCCCGGGGAGCATAAACTTGTCAAAACTTACGCTAAGAAGCTGTTGTAACGACTTGAATCAGTGAAATAAAATAAATTATAAAACCCACTAAACATGAAAGTTTGTATTTTTTCAAAATAAATGCTTAAGAAAAATGTTTTATTTTTTTATTTTTCTTAAGTGTAACGTTTTCACTTTTGGTCAATTAACCGAAGTCTTCTTTTAAAGTTCTATTATTTTACTGTGGGTTTTTATTTTTTTTGTGTCAAATAATATTGTATTCCAAGTTCTAACGCTATAAATACGAGTAGACTGTGATATTGAATTTATTTGGTTGATACTATCTGAATATTTGTTAGTTAAAAAGCATCATTAATTAATTAAGAAAATTTTTAATATTTTTACATATCTGAATTTTTAGAAGCTCTGTTTGATTTTTATATAAAAATTCAGATAAAATAGATATTTTGTGATTTTAACGTTTTCAGCTTATTAAGTTAAAGTTCGATTAATTTAAAAAGTGCCTAAATAGTTCAGGTTTAAGGGCCTTGCACATGAGAGCAAACAACGAATGAATGATTAGAGAAAGAAACGTGATTTTACACGTTGGTAGTAACGAATTGCAGTGTAGTTGCTATGAACTGTCAATCTCTATTCGCGTTCCACATACCATCCACACTGCAACGAATAAATTGTTTGCGCTAAACTTAACATCAAAATTATACCACTCTTGTTTTGTTTGTTGAAAAGGGCATTTATAGATTGAATAGAAATAAAGCTCATGTGAAAGAAACGTCAACATATGTGAACATCCACAGTTCGTAGCTCATGTGCTTTATTAGGGCAACTAAGTTGTCGGCAACTTAGAGTTGTGTGGAAGTTGTTTGAAATTGTACAAAGAACTTTGTTGCCGGCAAAGGTTAGCAACAAGTTGTTTACTCTAACCCAACTAACAGATTTTACTGCAAGAAATTTAATATCGAAACAAGAGATGAAATGGAGATATCAGAATAGACTTCCCACCTGCTGATTAATGCCTTCGACTGGCCTTTTATTGGCAAGATTTTTAACACCCCATAGAAAGTTATTGTAATGGGTCCGATTTGTCAAATTGAAAATTTTGACATTTCTCGACGTTTCAAGGTCCCTAGAGTCGGAATAAAAGATTTCTAGAAAGATGTCTGTGCGTGTGTGTGTACGTACATACGTTCGTACGTCAGTACGTTCGCGACGTTTTTTTCGTCGTCCATATCTCAAGAACTAAAAGAGATATCGATAAATAAAATTTGTTATACAGATAATAAGCCAGCAAGATGCAGAAAGGGCTCTCAAGAAAATTGCGTGGGTGTATTTTTTACACATAGCAGTTTAAAAAAACGGCGAAAATTTTGGTTAACCCTAAATATCTCACGACCAAAAACCCAAGAGACTTGAATTAAATTTTATATAATATATTGTGACGTGATATCAAAGAAATATATTTTTTGAAAAAAATCCATTTAACGGTTTTTTTTATAAATCAAAAAAAATGAAAAAAAAAATTTGTCACCTTTAAATTTTACGACTTAAATATGATTTTATCTCCAAAACCATTTTGTGCAACGAAGAAAAGTGTTTTTGACATCTGATAAAATTTTGAGCAAAATCGAATTGACAGTTTTTTTTTATAAAAAATAAAAATCTAAAAAAAAAACATTACTCAAAGTTGGTAAAAATTGAATATCGATTCAAATATTTTATCATAAACTTGAAATTTAAACTTCAAACTTATTTTATCTTATAAGAAATATTGTTTTTAACATTCTGAAAAATGTTGAGAAAACATTTTTGTTACAAAAAATAAAAACCTAAAAAAATATAATAAAAGTTGGTAAAAATTGATTTTCGACTCAAATATCTTTTCAAAAATTGTGGATATTGGCTTTAAACTACTTTTATCTTTCAAAAAATATTGTTGTTAACATTTAGTAAAATTTTGAAAAAAATCGAATTTAGAGTTTTTGTACAAAAAATTAATAACCTAAAAAAATTTAACAAAAGTTGGTAAAAATCGATTTTCGACTCAAATATCTTTTCAAAAATTTGAAATATTGGCTTCAAACAAATTTTATCTTATAAGAAATATTGTTTTCAACATTCGATAAAATTAAAAAAAAGAATACTAAAACTTGGTAAAAAATTACTTTTGACTCAAATAGCTTTTCAAAAATTAAAAATATTGGTTTCAAACTTATTTTATTTCACAAAAAATATTGTTTTCGATATTCAGTAATTTTTATATAAAAATCCAACAGTCCGTTTTTTCATAAAAAATTAAATCTACAAAAAATAGAACGCAAATTTGGTAAAAATTAATACGAGTACAAATAGACAAACTTTTAAGCAAGACAAAGCGACAGACAGGATGAGAAGTTATCAGTGTGGGTCGCATCCCAGCCTCTTTTTTTAAAATTATATTTTTTACATCATAAGTAGAATATTTGTTGATAAAATTTACAACAGAAGCACATATTACGAATTTCAAAAGGTTGATCTGGTAGTACACGTGTCGTTATGGCTAGTGCGTTGAACTGTCATGCCAGAGGTTTTGGGTTCAATCCCTGCCTGTGCCATCTAAAGTTTTTTCGCGGTTACTGCCTCTTGCGAGGAATTGACAAATCCTCCAAGAATAATTCTTGTCATGAAAAGTGATCTCAAATTAGCTGTTCGAATTCAGCAAAAAACTGTAAGTCCTCTCCATCCCTGACAACATTACTCGTACACGGGAATGGTTGAGAGTTATAAGTGAATAGGCCATAGTTCTTAACAGACTCTTGGGCCACCAAAATTATTTATTTAAAGTTGATCTACCGTTAAGATGGCTTCCCAGAAATTCATAGCTAAGTTAAATTAATTTTAGACCTTTAGAGACATAATAAATAAAATTTCCAAAGAAATTGTTAAAGATAAGAGATCGCAAGATCTCTTGGCCAATTCAGACCAAACCATAAATTTTTCATGTCGACATAAAAACCTCATAGAGTCCAAATTCTTTTTTAAAGAATTTGGCTTAACGTTACAGCGACTTAATGTAAAGAAAAATACTCAAAAGTCGCCTCTACTTGAGGTATTGGGAAACAAGACAACTTCATAAAAGGTTTAAAACCTAACTTTAACTGATATTTAGGAAAATTATCTAAGAGCTTTACTAAAAACCGTTAAAAGCCTTCGGTCATGTTTAAAACCAAACTTTAACTTAGGAAAATTATCTAAGAGCTTTAATAAAAACCGTTAAAAGCCTTCGGTCATCAGCACTAAATCCCATAATAATCTACTACCTAAACAATAACCGAAAGCAGGAAATAAATTCTTAATCCTTCTCATTATCTCTGTCTGTGTGGCTTCTTCCTTATAAATAATGCTCTTACTGTACGAACGTACCTTAACACTTAACATCACCATATAGACGTTTCTCCAAAAATTGGTCAAAGCAAGTTCCAATGAGAACATAAGGGAATTCCCAATGTTAGGTCAGGTACAATGCTGATGGTTCATTTCATTAAGAAAATAAAAAAAAAACATAAAACAAAACTCCGCACAGACATTTGCATTTTAGAACCCATCAAGCAACAATATGGCAGCAAAATCAGAAAAAAAGAAAAAGTGATTCCCTTGCAATTTCATTTTGATTTAATGAAAATGGAAATTTTATTCGTTTTTATTTTTTTTGTAAGTCCGTAATTTGTTTCAAGTTTCTATACCCTCCACGATTGTATTGAGGGAATGAAGGTTATTTATTTTTTTTTTGTATAAAGTGTCCTCGTTCGTTGACGTCTCATCGACATTGGATTTGGTTTGGGTCTGGGTGCCACGCCCCGTTCCTTCTCTAACGTCACTTTATCCATCTCTGATTTTAAATTTAAGTGGCCTCATTAGGATATTAAAGGATAAACATAATTTTTAATATAAATTGATCAAACTGACAATTGCTTACGCGTGCATATTTAAATACCAACATCGTCCCCTTACTCTTTTATTTTTGTTGCTTTTGACTTAAATGAGCAAATTGAACGCTTTAAAACGATAATATATTTAATATTCTAAGAGGATAGGGGATGTAAGACTTCTTTTATGTTAAGAGATTTATATGTATTAAATTTCGTGTCAAAATCATCAAAGACAGTTTACGTCATATAGATACGCGTAACATGCAAAAGAAGAGGGAGCATGAGGACTGAAATGATAAATCATTGCCAAATCAATAATTTATGATCTTGGTGATATGGTACATGTATGGAATAATCCTTTATGGTGTATTTTGGCCTTCATCTATATGTATGAACGTGAAAAAACAAATATAGACCGCCTGTAGAACCTCGAACATGGTCCGTATATTCAGATATTTTAAACTCGTCCTTGTGTTTATTTTATGAGTCCTTTTTTTTGTTTTCATAAATGCAAACCAGACACATATCCTTTTTCATCAGCACCTATGTTATATAAGTATTTATACGCTTTAACTTTTGACATTATATTACTCTTTGTATGCGTTCGGTTAATACGTTGATATTCATCATGCACGACATCATTGCCATACCATGGCCACACATGTGTGCCTCTGCACTTGTAAAAGTGTCCTTACTTAGAACTGACTATATGACTCGTCGTCGTGTATCATGTAGAACCCCTTTCTGATGCTGCTTTTGTGGCATTGGCGTTGACAGTGTTGACAAAAATGTCCTAGCAGTTCCTCGATGTAGTATTTATAATGTATGTACCTTCAGTATAACCATAACGTTGGACTTCTTTAAATATATAACCCCAAGCGAAGTTGGTGTAAAAGGTGTTGGACGCACCAATAATTTTTAGCAAGAGTGTCGTGTATGATGGTTGTCTATGATCTTCTGTCTGTTTCGTCTTAACCATTATTGTTTGTTTAAAAATATCCTTTTTTGCCAATGTGTATACATACTTTATCAGTTAAAACCAAAAGTGTCAAGTTGACAAATCCTTCAAGAGTAATCCTTGTCATGAAAGTTCTTTATTTTTAAATTTGCCGTTTAAATTTGGCATACAAAATGCAGGAAAAGTTGAGAGTTGTAAGTCACAAAGTCTTGGTTTTTAACGAGATGCAGCTCCACAAAATATATTTATTTGTTTTTTAGAAAGGTTTTAGGTGCTTTGTGATGTAATTTCATTAACAAAATTTGTCAATGTTAGGAACTTGACCTCAATTCAACTGTTGAACTCTATGTTTTTAACAAAGCACTTTTGTTCAAGGTTCCTCGTACCTTTGTGGTATTTTTTTTTCATTTAAGCCCAGCCAATTAAGGCCAATGCTGTCTATTTTTATAAATAAATATTTGAGTTTACCTGACACACAAAAAAAAAATGTCAAGGACGCACCGCACATTCTTCAAAATAATGTCTTCCGGTTTCTTGTGATTGCTAGGCCAGCAGTTAGATTGCCTGGTAAACATACGTATGCCTACAATCAGGGTGCCACTTAATCTTAGGTAATTATTTCTTTCGATAAGACATTCACATTCACATCAAATTAAAGCTTAATTAAAGGTTTTTTTTGTTTTGAGTAAATATCGCGTGCACATTATTGCAAATAGACACAAGACATAAAGTTTTAAGGAATCTTATACACCTTTACACACCCATAAAAAAACAAAGAAAAACCAAAGCAAAAAAAGTCGAAGGAAGAAAAACCTAAACAAAGTCTAAAGATAAAAACTCAGGTAAACAGTTTGCGACACATTGCGAAAAAGAATGACATGCCTTAGGTTAAATAAGTTTCAAAGCAAAAGACAACAAAAGCTGAAGCTATAAAGCAAAAGCAACAAAATTATAAAAGAGGGGAAAAAACAAAAACACACAGAAAACAGTAGCAGGCGCGATTTTCCCTGAAGGCATCAAAAGAATGAGTGACTTAGTCAATTTCCGTCCAAGATAAAAAAAAAGCAAACCAAAACCACAGTACCTACTTTGGAAAGGGTTTCTATGAGAAAATACTTTGCTAGGGGTAAACTTTTTTCTCTTTTGTTGTTGCTGTCTTTTCTTTTCTATATAGAAACCAATAAGTAGCTTATGCTAAAAGTTCTTTAAACGCCGTTGAATAGAAAACATACAAAAACAAAAATTATTTAACCTGTCGGAAAATTCGAATATCCTTTAAAAATTAAATTAAAGACTTACTTCAAGTTCTTATATAAAAAAAAACAACGTAAATGAAAAACGCGATTAGAAGTGAAAACCAAAATGGTATTGAAGGAAAAATAAAGTTAATAAAGTACACAGAAAATAGACAAAAAATGGCGTCCAGAATTCTGCAAAATTTGTAAAAAAAAATAACAACGCTTTTTAAAATAACCCATTTTAAACATTAAAAAACAAAACACTGGCAGTTATTGTTTGCATCAAAAGCAGATAGCAAAGAATAACAAACTAAATAATACCAAAACTTCAGAAATGGAGGTAAGGTCAATTCTTGTATTGTTTTATTCATACATATAATTTAATAAATAAAATACTTTTAAATTATTCCTTCAAATTAAAAAATAAACCTTTGTTGATTTGCCTACGCCTAACTTAGCTATAAGCTTTCATAAGCCTATGAATGTTCTTTAACAGGGAAGGTTAAACTTTGGATTTTGAAAAATGCTGTGGAACCTTCTTTTGTTTCTTTTTTTTTTTAATATTTGGTTATTTTGAAAGTGACAGCTGCTTGCTGTTTGACATTTTAACAGGAAGTGAGTGTCCATGAAAATAAGAAAATTTACTCACTGCGCTGCTGAGCGATAGTTTTTGCGAAAAGTTCATGAGACTAGTATGCTAGTGGGACAACATTCCTGATCACTGTTTTCGTACGACTAAAATTTGAATTATTCTCTTAGAAGATGTAATTAGCTTAGAATACATGGGTTTTTAAGAAAAGTAGAGCAATAGGGACAGCAAATAACGCCATTTTTCTTGCTGTTCTTTTGGAATTTTGACATTTCTCTTCAATAAGGTTTGATATTTCATGATGAAAAGATATATGAGCCAACAACGAGTCGAAATTATTAAAATTTTCTACCGAAATTCGGAATCAGGGCCTCAACGTTAAGAGCGCTACGACCAATTTATGGTCGCCATAATCGTCCTAGCAGATCAACAATAATTGAGCGTCTAGTGACAAAATTTATATCCACAGGCACAGTACAAAATGTTCCCGTGAAAGTGAGACACAAAAGTGTCGAGAATTTTGCCGCCACTGAGGCTTCAGTTGCAGAAAGCCGAAATGTGTCTCTCACACATCGTTCTGAAGCGTTATGGAACTCTGTGACGTTCGTTGTGGCCAGTTTTGCGAAAAGATCTTGGCCTTCATCCTTTCATAATTAAAATTGACGCAAGAACTGAAGCCGCTTGACCACCATATGCGTCGTACATTTGTATGTTCGTGAATTGGGCTAATCAATAACTTGAAAATGATTCGGATTTTTATCGAAGATCATCTTCAGCGATGAGGCTCATTTCTAGCTGAATGGCTTCGTCAATAAAAAAAATGCGGTATTAGTCAGGCAGACATCCAAACGTACTCATTGCGACATCATTGGGCCGTAATTCTTCCGTGAAGATCAAGACTGGCACATTACTGTAAGTGGGGATCTCTACCCTTCAATGATAACCAAATATTGTTGATCCTAATTGCATGACATGACTTGGAGGATGTGTGGTTCCAACAGGACGGTGCCACAAGCCACACAGCGAATGTCACAATTAATTTATTGGAAACCAAGTTTGGAGAACGTGTTATCCCATGAAACGGTCCACTCACTTGGCCGCTTCGGACGTGCGATTTGACGCCATTAGACTAACGTCAAGTCAATGGTTTATGCCAAGCCAGCGACGATTGAGGAACTTCGTGCGAATATCGAACGTGAAATTGCAGCAGTATCGGCAGATTTATGCTTGAAAACCGTCGATTGGGTTCAGCATCTGGACTTCTGCAAGCGTTCCCGTGGTGGCCTAGCAAAAGAAATCGGTTCCATACATAATGGCATCGAACAAACTTTTACGGAAATATGAATTTCATTAAAAAAGACACTCGAACTTCCGCTTCGTTATCTCTTCGCTGTTTGAATTGGACAACAATTTTGGGCCAAAATTATCTTTATCACGAGGAGCATTTTGCGATTTGACTCCTTTGGACTTTTTATTTGTGAAGAAATTATGCCAGCGATCCGTAAACGATTCAGGGTATCATTAAAAGTGATAGGTAAAGCTTTCCATGAAAGTCAGACTTTTTTAATTTTCGTTTCAAATTGTTTAATGGGTTACGCATAACGAAAAATAGCTAAGGCTTGGAAGCTTATGGAACACTAAAACCATTTAGAGGTATAAATTAGAGGAGCACATAATGCATAATAATATTTTTTAGTGATTAAAAAATTGTATACGTTCTTTAATTTTAAAGAATCAAAAAAATTTTGTATACATTTTTCGAAATACCAATTGTTTTAGGAAACTCTTGCTATATCATTGTCAAAAAAGTATCTCATAAGACTAATGAAAAATCAATTGAAGCACAATATCCTTTGAAAATAATAATACCTACCTTAAAAAAATTAAACAAAAAAAAAAAACCATCACAAACCTTTCAAGAACATATAACTGATGATGTGTATCCTTTCATCAACATCGTCGTTCTTCTTCGTCGCCATCGTCGTCATTCTAGACTAGATTCTACTATACTGCATGCAGCTGCTGCTCCATGCTTATTTCTCGTGCATGAGCCTTAAGAGTGGCCCCCTAGCTTTTTTTTTAATTTCTGCAGCCCTTTCATTTCTCTTTTTGAAACCTTTATCCTTTCTACTCGGTCGTCATGCCAGTGACGAGGAAAAATTAGTCTAAGAAAAACGATGAAGAAAATGAAAGATGCGCTTTGTGTTTAACACACAAAATGAAACGAAATCCTTTCACGTTCGGTTACATGAGAATCCTTTACTCTTTTTTTTCTTTAATTTTTATACATATAGACTGTATACCTAGTTAGATAGAGTACGTACTACGTATTATGTACAAGCTTCCTACGTTGGTATTTTTGTTCTATACTTTTTTCTTTTTCTCTATTTTAGAATTCTCATTTTAAGTTCATCATTTGCAAGGATATACCTATAGATTAAAGCGGATGAATTGTATGGCTTAAAAAAAGGATACCTACCTTTTTCCTTTGCATTGTTATTGGTTGGTAATTTGTAAAATGTCTTTAACTCTTACCGGATGAAGGGAAATGGTATCCTTAAAAGTTCCCTTTTTCACTGCTTACTCGTACTTACCTGAGACTTAAAACAAAAAACGGAGAAAAAAAACAGAGCGTTCTATGCGTTTCGTTTTCACAATAATTGTTCCAGCTCATTGACATGCCTCGCTGATGATGCATGATGGAGTTGTGTGTAGCTCTGTGGGGTTATACGTCTTGCATCGGTGCATGTCTTGAGATTTTCCTTCTTCTCCTTGTCTCCATTTCTTTGAAAAATATGTTCTATGTATGAAAGATCTACGTTTAATGATGCTGATGTGGCAAATCTAGAAACGAAAGACTCGCTGCATTCAATTCACCAGCTAAGCATCCTGTTTACGTAGGTAACTCCTTCTATAGCATATCTCACACCACTTGTTTCCAGCATCAGTAGCAACCAACCAGTCTCAACTCCCAACGCACACTTCCTCATAATTTTCTCTTGCTTGGAAAAACATACGATGTATGGTCGTGTCGGTCCCTTTCGGTCGGTTTGGGATGAGATAGGAGTCGGGGATGTTGGAAGTGAGACTGGGAATGGGAACGATATATAACTCATCCATTAGCAAAACCTAGAAAAGATGGGGCTGATGCTTTAGTCCGGAGCAATGGTGGAGAAAAAAAAATAAAATAATCGCTCGACCGTACACGGAATGATTAAAGGAGATGAAAAGGATAAAGTGCAGTACCGGATATCCATTTTGTGTACTCCATGGAATTTATTTCAGCAACAACATTCATGATGGCGCAGAAATAGTCAAGTGGAATGGGAGACGGGGCGACACGAACAAAATAATATAATACAGGAAGCACAGGGAATCAACATATATACCTACATCTTCACTCTCATACAGCTAGACATCAGGAGGGCACCAAGTGTTGCTGTTGCTGCTGCTGCTGTAGCAGTTTAGTTCGGTTAGTTGGTGGCGGGCTTCAGCCATATAGCCAAAAGTATGGGTAGAGTATGAAAGCAAACCTCTCTAAATATTCCGGAAAAGAATATCTTTGTTCATAATGCCACAAAGGAGTTGGTTTATTTTGTAAAGATGAGAATGTGAGTGTTAGTTTAAATCTTAATTTCTTGTTTTTTTGTTTCTTTGTTTTGTTGTAAAATTCTTTTTTTTTTCATTAAAACGCAGTTGTTGCACATCGAAGGACTGAGAGTCCTGGCGGGTCAGCCTAGCTTATATTAACCCCCAAAAGGATTAAATAAAAGATACGACTGCAAGTCTACTGACAGATAAGAAAACTACATTATACTCGTATGTATGTTTATATGTGTAGCGTGTATGAGGACAGAGAAAAGGAGTAACATTTCTATTCATCCTCTGGAGAGAAATTGTTATGAATGAATCATGTGGATGGCTGCACCAAGATTGATGGATAGTCGTCGTTCATGAAATGTGCTTAGCTATTCAAAAGCAAAGTGAAAATTTAATTCGTAAAAGATTTTCGAAGTTATGAAGGGAAAAGTGTTCCGTATATGAATGTAAAAGTAGGTGTATTAAGTTGTACTGTTTTGCTCGTTTTCTAACATTTTCTATTATTTATTAAAGAGCTTTTTAACTTTAAATACAGAGTGTGTTCAATACTATATTTCATAACAGAAATATTATTGGAAGGATAAATATGCTCAGATTTGTTTTCAACGAATTTTGCAGCGGATTATGTTGAGGGCAAAGACTCAGTTTTTTCCTCTATTTTGAAATTTAAAAATGTACCGCAAGAAAAGTTTACTCTCAAAAATTCAAGTGTCATTTGATGTTCAAGAAAAACCTTATTTTTTTCAAAATTTATTGTAATGAGTCTGATTTGTCAAATTGAATATTTTGACATTTCTCGGTGTTTCAAGGTCTCTAGAGTCGAAATAAAAGATTTTTGGAAAGATGACTGTGCGTGCGTGTGTACGTACTTTCGTACGTTCCTACGTCCGTACGTCCATACATTCGCGACGTTTTTTCGTCGTCTGTGGCGACCTTGTCAGTAGGAGATACACTGTATCATATTGATTAAAGTTGCAAAGCATTTAATTGTTATTGAGATTGTTATTGAAGAAATAATAAATAAGTTTTAGTTTTGTTTTGATTATGGAATAGTTGTGTTGTGTTATTTAGAATTGGAAAATACAGGTTAGTACAGTTGGCGACGAGGATGAAACGAAATATTAATATATAAATATATTATACATATGTATATATGTATATATATATTTTTTATTTTTCCAGAACAAAAAAGAATTTTTGTTTACGATTTAAAAAAATTCGATCAAGGGTTACATTCAATTGTTGACCAAAAGCATTAAATTGCGATAAGAGAAAAATAAAAAGAATTGATTGGGGTTACATTCAATTGTTGACCAAAGGCATTAAATTGCTATAAAAGAACCGGAAGGTATGATCATTTAATTGAATATATTTGTGCTTAAGTAATTACATTAAATTGTAGGATTGGTGGTGCATTTAACTGTTAACTAAAAAAAAGGAGATGATGAGCGCCTCAGGAATAAAACCTTTTCTTTGTGAGACCATCGATAAGTCTTTGATGAGGTCAGAATGGGAAAAGTGGTATCGCTCATTTGCTCTTTATTTGGAGTCGGAAGAAATTATCGATGCAGTTAAAAAGAAAAATAAGCTTTTGCATCTTGGAGGACCGCAGTTGCAAGAGGTAATTTTTAATATCCCTGGAGCATTGGTCAGTTGTGTTACTACTGGGGACGATATTGTTTCTGAAGATGTATTCAAGGTGTTAGTAAAAAAGCTAAACGAATATTTTTCTCCAAAGAGAAATTCGACGTTTGAAAGACATTTGTTCAGAACGCTGAAGCCGGATGATGGAGAGAATTTCAATAAGTTTCTTTTACGGCTACGCAATCAGGCAGCTAAATGCTCTTTTGGTGAAACAAAGCAAGAGATTTGTGAAATAAATATAAAAGATAAAGTTATAGACGCATGGGCTTCTAGAGATTTAAAGAAACGATTGTTAGAAAAGGAACACTCTTTAGAAGAAGTGTTAGAGATGTGCCAAGTACATGAACAGATTGCAAGCCAGACAGATTCGATGGCTATAATTCCGTCGTCAAGTGGGATTAACAGTATCCACCCTGCTCATAAACGAAATGCTCCAAACGAAGATAGAGAATGTCAGAGATGTGGACGAATGGGTCATTTATCAAATAGTGTTTACTGTGCAGCTAAAAATAGCAAATGCAATAGTTGCGGACGTTTAGGTCATTTTGTTAAGAAATGTAAGACAAAGTCCGACAAGCGGAAAAACACTTTTGATGATGGTTTTGTCCATAAGAAAACAAGATTTGGGCCATCGAATATAAGGTTAGTAGAAAAAGGAAAATCAAGCGATAACCATGATGAGCATTACTGTTTCCAAGTGGCGGAAGATTTTGTTGAATCTTCAAGTGCGAATATAATGTGTTTCATAGGAAATTGCAAACTTTTAATGCTCATCGACTCAGGATCACGGTTCAATCTAATAGGAGAAGAAGACTGGGAAAAGTTGCGCCAATCATCAGCATTAATTAATGTTCGAACAGAATCGGAAAATCGGTTCAGGGCATACGCTGCTAAGGAGATGCTTGAGGTTAACTGCCGCAATGAGTCGATGGCATCATTCTATGTTATTAAGAACGGCAAACAATCATTCCTGGGTCGTGATACCGCACTTAAATTAAAAGTATTAAAATTAGGAGTTGACATAAACCATCTAGAAGACAATCGTGTTTTTCCGAAGATAAAAGGGATACGGGTACAATTAACTATAGATAAAGCATCTAAGCAGGTGCAGCAACCATTGCGCCGTATTCCGTCAGCTTTGGAAGAAAAGGTGGAAAATAAACTAAAAGACGCACTGGAAAAGGAAATTATCGAGCCTGTCTACGGTCCAAGTTCATGGATCTCTCCTATAGTGTTAGTCTTTAAAGAGGACGGAGATATTCGTTTGTGTGTAGATATGCGTCGAGCAAATGCAGCCATCTTGAGAGAAAATTATCCACTCCCTACATTTGACACTCTTATGACCAAACTGAAAGGTGCTCAGTTTTTATCACGCCTAGACCTTAAGAATGCATATCATCAACTAGAGCTGACTGAAGATAGTCGAGAAATAACAACATTCATTACCCATAAGGGATTGTTTCGGTATAAACGATTATTATTTGGAGTAAATTCAGCTCCCGAGATATTCCAAAAGTCAATGGAAAATATCTTGGCTCCCTGTCAAAATGCAATGAATTATTTGGATGATATAATTGTTTTTGGACTCAGTGAGGAGGAACATGACAGAGAATTAAGGTTAGTGTTGAAAATTTTTAAAGATATGAATGTTTCCCTCAACAGGGACAAGTGCAGTTTCAAAGTTGATGAATTGAAGTTCTTGGGCCATGTTTCAACTACGGCTGGAATTAGTGCAGACCCCAACAAAGTTAAAACGATCTTGGAATTTCGGTCTCCAAACACAAAAGAAGAAACAAGGAGTTTTTTGGGTCTTGTCACTTATTTAGGAAAGTTTATTCCAGATTTGGCAGATACAACTGAACCGTTATGGAAGCTTATCAAAAAAGATATTCGATTTATCTGGGGTGAGAAAGAAGAATATGCGTTCAAGCGTTTAAAACAGTCATTAGCGAAAATACCGATGCTGTCTTATTTTAACCCCAAGAACCGTACTCGTTTAGTTGCGGATGCAAGCCCTGTTGCTTTAGGAGCAGTTCTCTTACAGTTTCATAATGATTGTCCTGAAGTAATTTCGTTTGCTAGCAAAAGTCTTTCTGCGGTGGAAAGGAGATATTCCCAAACTGAAAAAGAGAGTTTGGCGTTGGTATGGGCAGTTGAACGTTTTTATTATTACCTTGCAGGAATAGAATTTGAACTTGTAACGGATCACAAACCTTTAGAGGCTATATTCAAGCCTTCCTCGAAACCTCCTGCTAGAATCGAAAGATGGGTTCTACGACTTCAGTCTTTTAAATTTAAGGTGATCTTTCAAGCTGGAAAATTGAATATCGCAGATTCATTATCAAGATTGTGCAAGATTGAAGATACGGATTCTTTCGACAGGCATTGCGAGTACAATGTATGTACACTGATAGAAAATGTGGTACCACGTGCTCTTACAATAAGGGAAGTTGTCAGAGAAAACGCAAATGATCAAGAGATTATGGAAGCGGTAGAAAATATAAAGAAAGACGATTGGACAGCCAGTAGTAAAAATAAGTTGTTTCCATTTCGATTTGAGCTTTGTACTTTGGGAAACATTTTACTTCGTGGCTCCAGGCTTGTCATACCAAAATCACTACGATCTAGGGTACTAGAACTGGGTCACGAAGGCCATCCAGGAGAGACAGCAATGAAGCGGAGACTGCGGTTAAAGGTCTCGTGGCCATTAATGGACAGGGAAGTGGAATCATTTGTAAAACTTTGTCGCGATTGCCTTTTAGTTTCAAGACCGACTCCACCTGTGCCAATGCAGCGACATGCTTTTCCGGACGGACCCTGGCAATGTGTAGCAATGGATTTATTGGGTCCATTACCAAATTACGATTTTGCTTTTGTTATCATTGATTATTATTCAAGATACCAGGAGACTAAGTTTGTAAAAAAAATTACATCTTCCGAAATAATTGGTATTTTGGAAGAAATTTTCTGTAGATTGGGATATCCTAAATCTATAAAAGCAGATAATGGTCGACAATTTGTAAGCATTGAATTTAAAGGCTTTTGTGACAAGAACAACATTGATCTGATAACATCACCTCCTTACTGGCCACAGGCCAATGGCGAAGTTGAAAATATGAATAAATCTATTTTGAAGCGACTGCAAATAGCTCATGGAAAAGGGGCGGACTACAGAAAAGAAATACAGAAATTTACTCTTATGTACAATGGACACCACATGGCACAACGGGTAAATCACCTTCAGAGCTTCTTTTTAATGGGACTATTAGAGACAAAATTCCTTCTGTACAAGATGTAAGTGAAACTATTTTAGATTTAGAGGCTAGAGATTTAGACAAGATTAACAAACAAAAAGGAAAGGAGAGAGGAGATAGAGTTCGTGGTGCAAAGGAAGCGGATATTTTCATTGGCGATAAAGTTTTACTTCGTAATTTAATTCCTCAAAATAAACTTACAACAGCTTTCGATTCAACTGAATTCAAGGTGATGGAACGGAATCGAAACGAAGTAGTACTACAAGGAGATGATGGCAGAATTTTTAGGCGAAATTTAAACCATGTGAAAAAAATACCAATGCTGCATCAGACTGAAATCAAAACAACAAATAATGAAGATATTTTGGAGCAGCCAGCAATGAATCCAACAATGATGTTGAAGAGACCACCGAACCAAGAAATTCGGGGTTGAAGCTGAAGCTTAAAAATATAGGAGGGATGTGGCGACCTTGTCAGTAGGAGATACACTGTATCATATTGATTAAAGTTGCAAAGCATTTAATTGTTATTGAGATTGTTATTGAAGAAATAATAAATAAGTTTTAGTTTTGTTTTGATTATGGAATAGTTGTGTTGTGTTATTTAGAATTGGAAAATACAGGTTAGTACATCGTCCATAGCTCAAGAACCAGAAGAGATATCGATTTCAAATAAATTTTGTTATACAGATAATAAGGCAGAAAGATGCAGAAAGGGCTCTCAAGAAAATTGTGTGGGTGTTTTTTTTACCATAGCAGTTTAAAAAAAGGGTGAACATTTTGGTTAACCCTAAATATCTAACGAACCAAAAACGCTAGAGACTTTAGCTAAATTTTTTATAATATATTGTAACGTGATATCAAAAAAGCATATTTTTGGAAAAAATCCAATAAACGTTTTTCTTTATAAATCAAAAAACTGAACAAAAAAATTTGTCACCTTCAAAATTTTACGACTAAAATATGATTTCAACTCCAAAACATGTTTTTGACATCTGATAAAATTTTGAGAAAAATCGAACTGACAGTTTTTTTTTTATAAAACATAAAAAACTAAAAAAACATTACTCAAAGTTGGTAAAAATTGAATATAGATTCAAATATCTTTTCAAAAACTTCAAATTTAGGCTTCAAAATTGTTTTATCTTATAAGAAATATTCTTTTTAATATTCTGAAAAATGTTGAGAAAACTCGATTTGACAGTTTTTTTTACAAAAAATAAAAAACTAAACAAAATTATTAAAAGTTGGTAACAATTGATTTTCGACTCAAATATCTATTCAAAACTTTGAGATATTGGCTGTTATATTTCAAAAAATATTGTTTTCAACATTCAGTCAAATTTTGAAAAAAATCGAATTGACAGTTTTTGTAAAAAAAATCAAAACCTTAAAAAAAAAATTTACAAAATTTGGTAAAAATTGATTTTTGACTCAAATATCTTTTCAAAAATTTGAAATATTGGCTTCAAACTAATTTTATCTTATAAGAAATATTGTTTTCAATATTCGATTTAATTTTGAAAAAATCGAATTGACAGTTTTTTACAAAAAATAAAACTCTAAAAAAAAAAAAACAATACTAAAACTTGGTAAAAATTTACTTTCGATTCAAATAGCTTTTCAAAAATTAAAAATATTGGCTTCAAACTTATTTTATTTCACAGAAAATATTGTTTTCGATATTCAGTAATTTTTAAAAATCGAACAGCCCGTTTTTTCATAAAAAATAAAATCTACAAAAAATAGTACGCAAGTTTGGTAAAAATTGATACGAGTACATATAGACAAAAAATATTTTTAATATGTTGCTACTTAAAGCTTATTAATATTCGTTTTACATTTCATTTTTGTAAAATAATCGGTTTAAGTTCTTGAGAAAACTTAAAAACAAATAAAACGGTTTAGGGGTACCCTCCCCGGAGCAATATACACAATTTTAACTTGCGACATATAGGAACTATATGGCAAGTTTTGCATTCGTGCAAAATTTCGAACTCGAAATTTTAATAAAACATGATATCACGATGGTAGAGAAGTCCCGCGATTCCGTCCGGTCGGTTTTGTCTGATTGTCCACGGTCCTACAGCCTAAACCATTGGGTCGATTGAGTTAAAACTTGGAAGTCAAGGTTTTGAGCAGATTCGCGTTAGAATTTTTTTTCCTTTTTTTTAAGATTAAAATTAACAGTGGCCCCCATACAATTTTTTTGGTCAAAAAACGAAAATTCGAATTTTCTCAAAAACAAAACCGATAGATTTTTTTCTAATTTTCTCTAAAATTTTATTTTTTAACTTGACCTCTTTCAGTAAGAAAAACATATTTTTGTATTGCCAGGAAAGCTACCGCTCATAGAGCCGTTATTTTGTTTTTTAATTTTCTCAGCAACTTATGAACTGATTTCAATACATTTTTTTAATTATCTCTTATACTGCCTTAACAATATCTGATTAACAAAAGTACAATTTGTTATTGTTTGGAGTTTTAAAAAAATATTTAATTTTTTTTTTTTCAAAATTCTATATCTCAAAAACGGTTCAACAGTTTTTAACGAAATTCAAATGTATTGCGTATCACTAATCACTAAACAACTGCATACCAAAAATATTTTTAGAACAAAATTTAAAAATTTTATATATAAAAATTAATTTAAAAAAACCGCTCTAACGATTTTTGAAAAATCAAAAGTTTTTTTATTTATAAAATGGCATTTAAATTTTTGAAGACAAACTTATTTTTCGGGTGAAATTTTGAATCTTAAAATAGTTTTTTTTTTTTAATATTTTAACTGTGCATGAGCCCGAAAGAGCGCATTATTTTGACAAAATTGTAATTACATTCCTATCTTTCATGCAAATTTATGCATTTGGTACACATTTATATGATATATTTAATAAACAATCTATTTTAAAGTGTCTATCAAGAAGTATTATCTTGGTAACTTTGTATATGTGATTTTAAACAGTCCAGAAAGAGTATATGTACATATTTCCTATTAGAATCACTTTTTGAACGTATACACATTATACCTATTTATAAAGATATTGCGTACAACTTCTACAACTACTGCTTACGTGTCACTTCATAACTAAAATCCAAAAAACACAAAAGCCTGACTGTAAACAACACATGAATAGCAATTTCTGGTACCTGTTCGTATGCTTGTTATTTTTTTTAAACTTTAACAAAATAAATAAACTGAACATAAAAACTCCATGTTTGCGCTGAAAACTTGTATTAAAGAAGGAATGTAGTATGTACCTTCTAGCTACCTACCAATAACATTCCTTCATTATCATCATAAACATGTCCTTATCTATCTATCTGCATAAAGCTGAGTACGCCAATGAACTATTCCTTATTTGTTTCCATCCTGGTTCTTCCTATATGAAATTAAAATAAAGCTATCCAAATGAAAACGCTTTGAACGAACAAGTCAAATGGCATTTACATATTTGAAAACAAACGTATTTAACAGGTGTATTTTTAAATCGTATGTAGGTACTTTAAACAGACTCTCTGCATACACGAGCAAGTTCATGCGACCCAGTCGTGCATTTTATTTTTATTGAAAGAAGCCAAATTAAGAAAAAAGATTTAAGAGAAAATTTAATACAAATCTACCACTTCGTTTTTGAGAAAATAAGAATTTTCAAATTTTTGACAACATATTTGTGTGGGGACTACTGTTATTATAAGTATTCGAAAAAATCGTGGCAAAGACAGATAGACAGACGAGGGACCTTGTTTTTGTGACATCTCTATACTACGTAATGCCATATTTGATTAAAATTTCAAGTTAGACATATTTTACCAATACAATACTTGCCATATAGTTGCTATATGTTGCAAGTAAAGTAACGAAATCTATTCCGTAAATATGCTTGTTATTGTTATTATACTATTATTAGTTAAAAAAAAAACACAAAGATTCTAAATGACTTAATTGATTAATTTAACAATGAGGTTCGTTTTGTGGCAACTCAATCTCACGATGCGATTTAAAAAGTATATATGTATGCGATTTTGGAGAAATGTCTGTTTTCTCCGAAATTGTTTCTATAGCTTCTTTCAAAAATGAAGAAAAGAAATGTAAAGCCAATTTTGCTGCTCCATCCATCTGACTAAGAAAATTTCAAAAAATTTAGAAATATAAACTGGAAAACATAAACGCAACACTTTAAAATATTCGAAAAATTATAAAAAAAAATCAATAACAATTCTGATAAACCCTTTTGACAGATTAACAAAACTTAATTTGACTGTTGTCAGCGCGTGTAAGATCCTCTGTTGTTTAATGTAATTAACTTTCCCTTGAAAGAAAACAAAAACACAAAACTAAGTGAATATACGTAGTATGACAACCTGATGAATTCATTTTGATTGAATAAATTAACCTCAAAGTCTTCTGTCCTCTCTATACAGATTTGGATGCTCTTAAAATGCTTTCATTCTTTTAAATGCCAGCACTTTGGTTTATCATTGTCAAATCTTGTCAAATATTCAAAGACTCGCGTAATCCTCCAACTAAATCCTTCTAACTTTAGCTAGGTTTATAAATATATAGATAGATATAATATGTACGTAGAATTTAGATATTGACAACAAAACGCAATTGCTTATTTAATTAATAAAACGCGACCAACAAAAACGACTCAGATAAACTGTCGTCTGCGTGAATTTAATTAAAATGAAAATATAAAACGAAAGCGCGTGCACAATATGAAAATTCAATTTCACGCGAATATTCTATTTCTACACCACAGCCATAGAATTAATACAAACGCACAGTATATAGAAACGATTCTAGGTACATGCAACACGCCTCACTGCCCTCTTTCCCTTCTCTTATCAAAGAAAATATAATAATCATCTGGCTAGAAAAGTAGCCCGCAATAGAAATAAGGCTAAACTGACTCGAAGCATAGTAAGTTTGTTGCGTAGGCAAAATAACAAAATAATTTTGAGATTTAGAAAGGCTCAGTCTTAAGCCTCTATAATAATGCAAAAAAGGAAAAGACGGTCTCCGCATTGGCATCAGAATCAGCCTTCGCAGGACCTCAAGTCCCCAAAAGCAATGACATCCCTTGGTGCCATCTTCGTTGTCGTTCCTTCTATAGAAGTCTTGTCTTAGAACAGTGGCAGTTTTGAGGGAGGATATATATAGCTATGTGGTAGTATTGTATGTGGTTATCTATTCCTTAAATCGCAAATCCAGGCCAATGGTAATCCGGACACAATTAAAACTTCATCCTGACTGTTATTTTCCAACTGAATAGATTTGGTGTGGAAAAGTTTGGCATTAGAAAATGGATACAAAGTTTAAGGCATCATTTTCCACTTCTACTTTTTTTTAAGACTTACCTATATACATTTGTGCTCCCCGTGCTTCCATCGTCGTCGCGTCCTCGTCGTCGTTGTCATCTAAGTTCTGGGCATGGTGCCTGTGTTCATCATCAAAATCTATGCACAAATTATATTCTAACCACCAAGTGGCGGTGGTAGTGGCAGTGGTAGTATATGGTATCAGGACACGAAGG
The DNA here is from genome assembly GCF_945859685.1 of Eupeodes corollae. NCBI lineage: Eukaryota > Metazoa > Arthropoda > Insecta > Diptera > Syrphidae > Eupeodes > Eupeodes corollae. Next base: position 124,523,918 of record NC_079148.1, read on the forward strand.
ATGTGTTCTTTATACCTCATTCTACGTATTCCTATGTCTCTCGCTATGTGAGTTCTCTGGTGCGAAGGAATGCGAAGATTTATGGTCTACGAGTCGTTAGCAATTGTAATAAATAACGTCCCTGACATTTCGCTTCCGCTTCGACTTTTCCTGCTTTTTGAGCTTCCTCTTGGACTTGATGCGGCCTTCTATATTCAAAAAAGTAAGAGATACTTAAGTAGGTATGTATATATCTAAAGGAGAGAGATATAGGTATTTCAGGTATTAACTGCTGACACATTCAACCATCTAACTTCATCCTATATATATCCACTTTTAAAAAGAAGACAAAAGAGCAAAAAACTTGAAGAAATAGCTTAGATCATCCCTTATCAGATACTGTGTAGAGATATTGTGATAAACCTATACATAATTCACTATATGTAGCATGTACTCTAAGATTCCATAGAAACTGAAAACCTCCTGAATAATATTCTCTTTCCTTCAAAATTCTCTCGAGTAGTTAGTCTGCGAATATGGATGCAGTACCATACCACATACATGCACCCATATTGCTTTTCTTATATTCAAAGGTATAATATGCACCATGCCATGCCATAGGGACGACCTCTAATGCAACATAATTGCGCAATCCTTTTATGAAAAGTATTTATGGCTGAGCACACAATAAATCCTCAAGGGACGAAAAACGAAGAAATTCCTTGTATTTTATATGGAAAATGGAAAATATTGCATGAATGTATGTTGAAAAGTATGAATACAAAACTATGTATAAGAAAAGAAGAACGGGCTAACCAAATGCAGATACAGAGTTGGGTTCTTGGAATACTAGAGATGAGCAACAGTTGTATTGTTTGCTATTCAAAATTGCTCCTTGGAACATAAATAGAATAGGATAATACTTTAGATATAGTGTAAGCTAGCTACTGTATTGCCTTGATGTGCTCCACACTGTACACAAAAAATCCAGTGTCAATTTTTCCAGTAAGGTATTTCTGTTTTTTCAAATGTGAAATAAGGGCGCTTTGTAAATAAGATATAGTACAAAACTTGACTTCAATTCAAATCAAATGGGGTGGCGCAACAGTCCGTTGTGAACCAGGGCCTAGTGACTTACAACTCTCAACCATTCCTGTGTGCGAGTACTGTTGTCAGGACTTCAATTATTGAAACTTAAAACAGTTCAAAGTTATTAAAAAGTGGTTCCGTTGAAGAATCCACTGATCTCTTCACCATTTCAACATGCAACTAGAGTATAGAAACTTCGAAGCAAGCTTTAGTTTTACAAATAAATAAACTCAAACGCTTTCTTCGTTGTTGTTCCCAAAAAATGAGGTTTAAGGTTTTAAAGTTTTCTCTAAATTTAACGGTCAAAAAAAAGAATTATTAAAACTCTTAATCCTGAAATCCAAACATTTGGAAAACTGATCAAAATCTTCTTGATGAAATAGAAAATATGTCCACTCTAATGGGGGTTCGAACACTCACATCCTTGTCCTCCGGATATTGACTTCCAACGGAAGCGTTTATAATAATCTCAAACAATTCTGATTTGTATCTGATATCGTCCGATGAGGAATTATGTAGAATTCAATTTTTAGATTACTTACTGCTATCTAAATCGCCAAAGCGACAGTGTACAGAGAATCTATTTTAAACCGCACTACACGAATGTAGAGTGCTTTACCCGTTTCCAAATGTTTATCTATATCACCTTTCTACGTGCATAGACAAAACAATAATATTTTAAAGGGTTAAGATGTCCTTAATTAGAAAACCTCATTTGAATTTTTCTACCACATAAGGTTTTTAAAATATGCCGTTTTAGCATAACATTTTTTTTAAATAAGTAAGTATTGAACATTTAAATTTTTCTACCACATAAGGTTTTTAAAATATGCCGTTTTAGCATAACATTTTTTTTTAAATAAGTAAGTATTGAACATTTTTAAACGGAATATCGAAGTAAGGGAACGAAGATCTGGAAAACGTCGAAAAGCGTAATATCAGGTTTATTTTGAATTGTAAAAGGTTGTATCATAAAAAACTGAGGTGATAGTTTGATTAAGTCTAGTTTTCAAGAAAGTCAATTTTTATGGACATTTTTTGAGCAAACGATTATGTTATTATTAACATTCCGAGGTTTCTAATTGAAACTATTTTCGAAATTGTGGATTTCAATTTCAAGGTTTCCAATTAAAGCAATTTCTCGAAATTGTAGAGTTCCTAGATTTGTGTTTCTTTTGGATCTCACTTGGAAAAAAATATGATTTTCTTGTACTTAGTGTTTAGAATAAAATTTAAGCGCCTTTTTCCGAATGGGTCTGGATAAAAAAAGGCAGACCTCTCCTTTAAATGTTTTTTTATATAGTATAATTCCAACAGGCTAATATTCACAACTTAAGAATTTAGTTGGTTGTGTCGTTGTCATCCAGATGATGTGAGCATCCAAGACGGATGCAAAATAGAAAGGTATCCTTGAATAGTTAGCTAGCTAACTATAAAATACAAATATTCTTTGTTATAAGACAAGAGACAAAAGTCTGTCCTGTCCTTTCCTGATGCACAATTCAAAAGTGTTGAAAATTTGCACACAACCAATTCTGAAACACACTTCTCAGAAATCCCTTTAGACCGAATAGGAATACATACCTCAAACCTTATATCACCCACCCATAACCAACAAACTATAATAATGTACACAAAAAAGTTGGGTGTGAAATAAAATTTAGGATTTGTTTCCCATTTATTGTGTCCTTTTTATATCCAATTTGGTTTATTGCAAAATTCCTAGTTGAAGATGGTCTGGTGTATAACTGTACGTTGAGTATAGCCAGTAAAGTGCACGAGGACGAGTGTAGTACCTATTCACTTGTATCTCGGTCTCAAGTGTTCTAAGCAGGAGCAGCAGCAGTAGCAGTAGTTGAGAGAAAAAAATAGCTGAACCGACAATTTTTTTCCTTCTTCTTCTTCGTCTTCTGCTATACTTCTTCAAGAAAATTCTTTAGCAATTTTCTTTGGAAAGTTTCTTCCTGGTTCTTCCTGCATACATATATGCGGAATCTAATAACGTTGTATGAATGAGTGTTCAGGACATTTTCATTGTTTCGCATGTGAGAATTTATGAACGTACTTGTGTACCATTATACACCCTCTCGTATTATGTACGACTTTGGAGAGGATGAGGAGCACCATCCGCATCCAGGATACCCATTCTGAATCCTGCATTGTGAAAAGTTGTTTTGTGTAAGTTGGTACATATATAGAGGTTTGTATAAAATGTAGGTATAAACTGGTTTACCTGACAGAGACGGTGTTCCATAGCACCCACCTGTTTAAACGGTTTTCTGCGATATATTTTATGTTTACAAAAAGTACGTACATAACACGGCACTTAATCGTAAGTTTTTTTTTTTACTGTTGCAAAGTAAATCGGTTTTAATATAACATCTAAGGATGTTTTTTTTTTAATTTATTTATTTCTAACAAGGTTGAAATGAAACATGTTTTAAGCTACAATGCTATTAGAAAGACTTTGAATATGAGTTATATTTTTATGGCTTAAATAAAATTTAAGTTTAATCTGCGAGAATATTTTGCTTGACTTTCTATATTGGACAAATTTTATTCAGAACATTAACATTTTAAGAACTAAATTAAAACTTTCAATCAGGGGCACAAAATTTGTTACAAAATTGAAACCCGTTTGGAAATATGGCATTTAACTATGGGGCTGTACCAAGAAACCAGCCCATTCAAAAATTATAAGCAAAAGTTGGTATAAGATGATATACGAGTCAATATAAAGAGCCAAGCCTTATGAGCTGGTGGTTCAAAAGCTTAAGGGTTTAAAAGTTATAAAGTTTCATTTTCAAGACCGATGTTTATTTTTAATAAAACATATTATTTAGGAAATTATTGTCATTTCTTTGTATGTATAGAACGGCCAAATGCTGCAGTGACCTCGGGCGACACTTCTCCATTCGACGATCCAAATTTTGGATGACGCTGAGGAATAATTAAGGTTCTATGCCGTTAATGTGCTGAATTATGATCAACTAGCTCTTAAATTGTTACTGGCTTATCGACATATATACACCTCAAATAAAGAAATCAACTAATCTCAAAGAAAGAAGTCCAACAGTGTCAAATCATACGATTTTGGCATAGAACTAACATCGACATTTGTCACACAAAAGAGCCTTATAAGCTTTGTGCAAATGACACTGTCCTGTTGCAACCACATATCATCCACATCTATGTCTCCCAATTCGAGCCATAAGAAGTTCGTTATCATCTCATGATAGCGATCCCCATTCACAGTAACTGCCTGACCGGCATCATTTTGTAAAAAATACCACCCGATGCTGCCAGTCCATAAACCCCACCAAGTCACAATGTGCCTCATCACTGAAGATGATTTTCTTCGAAAATTGGTTATCCAGTGTTGCCATTTCTGACCATAGACGACACTTGAAATGGTCAAGAGTTTTTAGTTATTGAGTCAATTGCACTTTATAAGTGTGTAAATACCAGTCTTTATGCAATTTGTGGGCATGCCGACGAGTTGAGGTTAATGGCTCTGCAGTCACACTATCGCCAAAGTAGCAATATTTTCTCCAGTATCTTTCTAGGGTTCAAATTGAGAAATATCAAATGAAATGCCAAAAAAAAAACGTGACATTTAGGTGTGGTTCAAATTCAATATCAGCCCTTAAAATGTATCCACCCTTAACATGTTAAAAGTTGTATTGTATTCCACTTAACTTTATTTACTGTAAAATTCCTTTTTTAATTCCATGTTCGTTACATGTTATAAGTTACATATAATTTTCTCTTCCTGGAATCCTAATTACACAAGCAAAAGTATAAGGTTAGCGTTTCACAATTAATTTAGCTTTCGGAGACAACAATCTTTTGAAGTCTTTTTGGAAAATAGTAAATTTACTACCTACAAATTTGATATTTAATTTTCCCTTTTTCTAAGAAGTCTTCAAAAAATTGCATCTTCTCCAAAAACAAAAACTATTGTGCAATAATTTGTCTAACCTTTGTATATAGTTTAAATTGTAAATTATTGAAATGAGAAAATATTATTAAATATATATTACGTCTGGATTAGTTTAGATTTCCTTAAAATTAGGGGAAGTGAAAAAGCTGATTAAATTATTTGTATTATAATTATTTGTAATATTATTTGTATTATAATTATTTGTATTTGGTAGTGTTATCTACCCTTATTATCTAGATACAGTGTAAACACTAGAAAAGGGGAAGAGAGGGGTTAAAAGGAGGTGTCGGTGCTCATTGGTGTTGAATACCTGAATTTTTTGCAACGGCTGGGAAAGAATTCCACATTCACGTAGTACGGCTAAAGAACGAATCTCTGTACTTGACAGTACGACCGAAGCTGGGCTCGAGGGTATATTGATGAGCATTCCAAGAAGAGTAAGTATTATAGTTGAATTATTAAAGGGGAGGAACACAACTGGCTATTTCTCTAGAGCATAAACAGTATAAATAACGGTAAAAGTGGGTGAGACAAGAAACATTTCGACTATGTTCAAGTGACGTGATCAATCTAAATGTCCTACCTTCAACATTGTCCGAGAGGCTTAAGTAAGTTGAGGAGCATCAGCCCTCATCTTGCCTTGTAGATAACAGCCAGATCAGAGGGGGATAAAAACTTCTTACAAGACAGCATTGAAATTGATCAAATCAATTTTTTTATGTTAAAAAAAAACATTTTAATTATTGTCTTCAAAAATTTAAACAGTGTTTAGTGAGGTTTGTAAAATTTGCGGACCTTAGTGGAAAATCTTATTTATGACTAGACAAATTTGCTTAATATATTTAGCGAAGACAATTCTTAAACCATTATTGGATCACCATCATTTAGGTTTTCCAATTTTCCTGTTTATAAATATATTTAAATCTTATATGACAAATTTATTTGTTCATTAAGTAAAATGCATTCAATTAAGAACTTTGTTCCTTTATAGCTTGAAACAGTTAAAGTTTAAACTATAAGTATTAGAGTTTATAACGAATGGATAGAACAAACCCTTAGAGATTGAAATTTAAAATATCGTCTTAACGAAGTAACTGCAGAGCACAATATTAATTCAAAGCCCATAATTATAGTCCTTTGACTATGAGTAATAAAGAAATGGGAATTATCTGTCAGAATGATAAGATTATATTAGCTCATTTGGCCTTTAAGGGCAAAATCAACATCTATTAGTTTTTATATAGTTGCCAAACTTATATTAAAGTTAATTAATTGGATTATATTCAATATCTATATACACAAAACATCCATAACCCCATTTATATATATTTTTATCAGCAACAAAACAAGTTGTTTCCCAAAAAGCTAAACGAATAGACAACACACATAACAAGTTAATACACCGAAAAACCCCGATAAGAATTTATCGAACGGAAGCATTTCCATTTCCATACAATGTATACTGTACATACATCATCGGTCAAAATAATAGGAACATTTGAAGACAAATCTGAAATAATTGTCTTATTTGTTAAAAAAAGTCCAGTTTTCCGTATGATTTTCAATTTCATTTCGAAATTATGTCTATGTCTTATTTATACCACATGGCATTAGCAGCAGCAGCAGATTGAAGTATGTAGGACGATGTTTTGGAAAAATGTTAATATATGTCATATAAAATTATACAAATCTAAAGAAACCAGAATTGACGTTTTGAGATAGCAGTGCTTATACAAAGATACATTTATTTTATTTTTGTTTGCTGGCCAATATTTGAAACACATGTTTCTTATTTTTATTATGAAAGGAATATTTTGAAAAAAAGTAGTTTAAGGTGATTTAATAGTAGAACGTTGGCTTTAAAAACGAGACTTTTAGACGGCCTTTTCAGCAGAATAAGGTCGAAAAAGATACTGTAACGTTTAGAAGATATTCTTAATAATTCAATCTGAATTTCATTAAGAACCATTCCAATAAGCACACGTTTATAGGGAGCAGACATCAGCCTTCTAATAAAACGAATCCGAATTTTCAGTGAAACGTTGTTTTTAACTCCTCAAAAACGTCAGTTTCTCGTTGGCTTTTTGAAAATTAAAATAAACATTTTTAACTAAATATCAAATACAATCTATGGACAAATAAAATGTATTGGTATTTTTTGTTGAAATTTATTAACTTAAACAAAGTGTTTTAATTTTTTGCCATGCTTTAATAAAATTTGTTTGCAAATGGACTTCAAAATCAATATTACTTTTTAAAAATCAAAAAGAAGCATTAACAAAATAGTTACCATTAAAATCAAATGTTTAAATCTAGGACGTTTTGCCTTAAATGAGTGCTAAGAGACATGCAACAATGAAAAACAACTTTTTGTTCCTATTATTATGGCCAAAGCTGTAGATACATATACAAGTATGATATAACCTTAACTAAAGGCAAAAGTGGACTTTTCAATTAATATGCGAATTAGGAGACATGTGTATTTGTCAATTTGGATTTATTCTGAATGACTCGTAAATACAATGGACATTAGAAGTGGATTGGATCTGAATCTGGATGTGGATGTATTATATTTGTAGTTTTATTATTTCTTCCTTAAGGCTGTCTTTCTTGAGGGATGGTATTGGGGGTTGGTAAGTCTGGACTTTGAATTGCTTTTTGTTTGATTTTTATATGCATGTATATTTTTTCTTTTATGGAAAGAATAATGAAGCAGGGTAAATAATAATTGAATGTACATATAGCCATATATTATGTGGAATGTAAAGGCGGTCATTGAGGCAATGACAATATGACAACAAAGAAATATTGACAACTTTGACAATAAACGATATAAATATTTTTGGGGATATACTCGTAGTTCAGAAGAATAAAGAGGGTGACAATTTAACTATGACAACATTTGGAACTAAATAAATGATCTTAAGAACCAATTTTTAACATTCACAGGAACTGCAAGGAATTATAGAAACATTGAGTTCGTTGTATCCTTGTTGAATTAAGAAGATTAGAAGACTTAAACTATGTTGTCGGTAATATTAAAAGCATAAGTGCTTAAATAAAAGAGCGGGAGGAAAATGTGCATAGACTTAAATTAAGCAATAATTTTTGAAAAGGAATTATTATAGTTGAAGAGACTACAACTTATTCACGAGAAGAACTACGAAGTTAAGATGGGACTGGGGTGGGATCGCGACAAGCAACAGCCTCGGGTCGGGTCCAGTCGCGAAGCCAGCCCTAACAATAGTGAAGTAAAACTGCATTTAACTAGGATTATAAAAGTTGCTATATATGATTACTAAAATTTCTTTTTGCTCTCAAAATTCGATAAAACATGGCGTCTATTAGTAAAAGAAAAAAATTGAAACCTTACTAATCTTTTTAACTTCCCATAGGAAGTTATTGTAATGTCAGATTTGTCAAATTAAAATTTTTTACATTTCTCGTCATGAAGGTCCCTAGAGTCAAAATAAAACATTTTTAGAAATACATCTGTGCGCGTGTGTACCTTCGCGACGTTTTTTCGTCGTTCATAGCTCAAGAAACAGAAGAGATATCGACTTCAAATAAATTTTGTTATACAAATAATAAGGCTGAAAGGGCTCTCAAGAAAATTTTTTATCATAGCAGTTTAAAAAAAGTGAACATTTTGGATAACCCTGAATATCTCACTAACCCATAACGCAAGAGGTTTGAATTAAATTTTATATAATATATTGTAACGTGTTACCAAAAAAGTATTGTTTTGAAAACAAATCCAAGTAACGGTTTTTTATAAATCAAAAAACCTGAAAGAAAAAAAATTACGAATACAAAATGATTTTATCTCCAAAACAATTCTGTGCAACGAAAAATATCGTTTTTAACAACTGGTAAGATTTTGAGAGAAATGGAATGGACAGTTTTTTTTATAAAAAATAAAAACTTAAAAAAAGACATTACTCAAAATTGGTAAAAATTGAATTTCGACTCAAATATCTTTTAAAAATTTAATATTATTGCTTTCAACGTATTTTATCTTATAAGAAATATTATTTTTAACATTTGGACGAAATTTGAAAAATCGAATTGACATTTTTTTAACAAAAAAAAATAAAAACTTCGAGATATTGGCTGTAAACTACTTTTATCTTTTAAAAAATATTGTTATCAACAACATTAATTAGATGTGCCATTTACACTATTTTTTTTCTTAAATAAATTATGGCACTAACTATTCTTATTTATATATAAGTTATTAAGGATTACCATGTAGTTTTTTTGTTAATAAGAATAAAGAAATTTGAAATTGAATTGAAATTGAAAATTGAATATTCAGTAAAATTTTGAGAAAAAAACAAATTGATAGGTTTTTTTTTACAAAAAATAAAGACCTAAACAACAAATTAATAAAAGTTGGTAAACATTTATTTTCGACTGAAATATCTTTTCAAAAATTTGAGATTATGGTTTCCAACAAATTTTAACTTATAAGAAATATTGTTTTCACAATTTGGAAACTTTTTGAGAAAAATCGAATTGACAGTTTTTTTTTACAAGAAATAAAAACCTAACAAAAACAATACTAAAACATGGTTAAAATTTACATTCGACTCAAATAGCTTTTCAAAAATATTGTTTTCGATATTTAGTAGTTTTTTTTTATAAACAAAAACAACAACAGTCCGTTTTATCATAAATAAATAAAATCTACTAGAAATAGAACGCAAATTTGGTAAAAATTGATGTTCGGTTCTTAATATCTCTCAAATTAATATAATTCATCTTATTTGTAAAAATTTAAAAAGTGCTGCTTGAATTGGTAAAAATTTGTTTTGGACTAAAAATCAATTAAACAAAACTAGATTTTTAAACTAAACTCTTTATATGACAAATTTTGTTGTTAATTTTAAAATTTTTGAGAATAATTCAACTTACAACTTTTTTAACCCAACCCTACAATTTTTTAAAAAGACAAATCAACAGACGGGATCTGAAGTTATCAGTGTGTTTCGCATCCCAGCCTCTTTTTAGTTTTTGATTTTAACATCCTCCTCAAAATATTTATCTTAACAGTATTTGCGAACCTTGTTATCTTCTAAAAATATTCATTCAACGTCCTTATACTTTAAAATCTACGATTTTTCAAATGAATATGACATAAGCTATACACCACAGTCATTATTTGTCAAAGTATAAAAGCACCATCCAGCTTGTCTCACCTCAAAACATACATCATTGCCAACCTTGTTATAAATTTCAAGTATCGTGTAAACATCATCTAACATATTTTTGAGAAACAACAACGTAACGTCGTCGTCGTAAACTACGATGATTACGATTATGACGATGACGACGTTTCGTTGAATAATTTTACATCAAACTTGTGTTTCCCTTAAATATCCTTTTTTCAAAAACAACACTAGCGCTAATTCACTTACAACACCCACCCGTATACACCAACATCATCATGCCTTTACCTGGCCAACAAAAGAGTAAAAGCAAATATTATCATTTTCTATCACATCACTAGGTAGTTTAAGTTTGTCTAGGAATAAGGTAAGTATACGTACTGCTGTACAAAACAAGAACGAAGTAACGCCAAAAAGCGCTGAACCATAAACCCACATGCAAACGTGTCCTGGCCCACAAAGAAGCCAGGTGACATGCACTATAAACCACACATTTAGCCCAAGGCAAATGCAAGTATCTCATTTGCCTTGTGTGTTGCGTTCTAAGGACGAAATACCATCTTCCATTCTCTTAAACATTTCTGCACAACTACTAGGTGCACCTACATCGAATGTGTGTCTGCATGTGCAAGTTATTACAGTATTACAGAAAGAGCATCGAAATCAAAACATGGCCACTTGGCATAGTATCGTCCTCAGCGTGCGTCGTCGTCGCATCCTCGTGTTAGCTACCTAAATGCAGTATTGTTGTAAAACACCTAAATCTCATCGTTCTTGTGTGTACCTTGTACATTAGTCGAACTGATGTCCTGCTCGTGTAATCCACTCTGGATCCCTTTTTAAGTATGATTGTTTAGATTATTGTTTTGACCACATTTTATCAGAGAGGTGGACCCACAACCTACACTAAATCCAACATTCCTGTAAAAGCAGATCAAAGAACGAACTTGGGCATTATTTAAAGTGCATCGAACATGAAAACCCCATATCCTATCCAATCCATACCTGGGCACTGGGAACACCTGACCCTTTTGGTCAAACATAAACGTACTAACATATAGCCATTAGGCAAGGAACAGCCACATGAAGTCTCATAAAGGTATCATTGATGATGGAAGTGGTAATTTATTAGAATGGATTGAAGTGCACCTATATCGTCCAATCGAGAGTAGTAAATCTCCTCGACTCTCAACTCGAGTCAGAGTCATCCCAATCTCATACGTATATTGTATAAATTGCCTACGTATAATAATAATACTGTTGGTCCTCTAGCCTTTTAACATATTTATACATATTTTGTATTTTACTTGTACGAATGAAGTACTCGTACTCATACAAGTATATATGAAAATTCGCTCTGGCTTGTGTTGTGCGTGTATATCGATTAAGGACTCAGAATGGCAACAATGCCAGTTTGATTTGTATCCACTTAATCACTGATTGTTAGCATTTAATCAGAATAACTTAAATTGAAATTGATCCACTATACGACATGGGTGGCTTAATACCACAAGGTTGCCACTTTAAAAATATTTTTGTGGTTTTTAATTTGTGGAAATTTTAATTGCATTTATCTTTAAATTATTTTATTGGAATGAACGAGGACATCAGTTAATTGGAGAATAACATTCTTTGGTTTACTGAATTGTATAATATGTTTTTTTGTAGTGTTTCTTTTAGAATTGGCTAGACTAAGGTTAGTTAGTTTTAAGCTATAGTTTTAGAATTCCAAAATTTTTTATGTTATCAATGTTTTTAATTTTAAAAGAAAGTGAAATGCTTCAAATTTAGCTTTTGTTCAAGTTCTCGTAGAACTCGAAAAGTCAATAATTATATTGAAGATAAACTAAACTTTTCAATAACCTTTCCTAATCTCAAAATAAGATGGAAGTGAATCTATTCTATTCATTCAAAAACTCTAATTATACTCATTAAATTACATATTCAATATTATACTTAAATTATAATGTGATATTCAAGGCGTATACGCATTTATTATTTTCTTTCTGAACCTTTCTTTGTTTTTTTTTTCTCCTATTCACCGTAATTTATTCTCTTATGTTTCAATAATTTTAATCCTTTTCAATCCGCTCTAGCGGCAGTTAAGAGAAACACGGATTTTGTTTCAGTTTTTCACGTTTATCAGTTATCATTAAATTTTATAAATAAAAGCTTTGATTAATTTTTTCCTAAGCAAACGGTTTTTTGGGCTTATCTTTAAAACTATTTGGCGTATTAAAAAATAATCTTCTACAAAATTAAAGCTTGTCAAATGTCATAAAAAAATATGATGATAATTTGTTTGTATTTGTTTTAGCTTGTAAAATAACTCTATCGGCATTAAATGTCCTAAAAAATATTGTATGCATGGAGAATGAATTTGGAACCAATTTGACAGCTTTGCAATATATATAATTTTACATGCCCCCCCCCCAAAATATTCATGTTGCTTACTATAGAAAAAAGAACGCCAGTAAATTCTTCGAGTGATGAGAAAATTTCATGAGTAGCAGTCAGCCTTAGCCACCCATACACTTTATTGCACGCATTAGAGTTTGTTCAATCGTCTGGTCCGACCTCACCCCTTTCCAAATTCGGTCAGTTCTTTTCATTGTAAAGTAACCCTTTTGCACAAATTTTTTAAATTCATCTGGGGTCACCACAGAAGGTAGTTTTATCATGTCTTGAAAATACAGGTCACATGGTTTGGCGTACAAGAGGTGTCTGGCGGCATCGAAATCATATTATTCACACAGTTAATACGGGCATTCCAATTTTGGTCAAGTTTTGCTACACAAACCGCCAGCATAGTGCAATGCACTTTAGAGTGTATTATATTGGGACGCTGGAGGGTTTATGAATGGAAGAGGAATCATTTTAGTTTTTGCACTAAACACGCCTGTTGTTATTGAGTGCATGTACCCTTTCCATCCTGGAACATCGTAAATGCCAGTAAACTTTGATGCCAACCAAGGAGTGTTATATGGTTTTGGCTGTAACATTTCTTCGGAACAAGCATTCACATTCTCAAAAACTGAATGCAGCGATGCATCTTATTCCGCCGAAATAATGTAATGTATTTAGTTAATCTAACGTTCTGACATTAAAGTCAGCATTATTAAACTCAAATTGGGTAAATGAACCGCTGAAATCTGGATCTGGAGATCTGGAGATCTGGAGGCGTGTGGCAATATATCTTTTTTATAAAATTTAATTAGCTTTAATTTTGTGGAACAACATTTTTTGATACGACAAATATTTTTCGAAATAAACGTGAAAAACTAAAACAAACTCCGTGTTTCTCTTAACCGCCGCTAGAGCTCACGTCGGATTCTTGGGGACTTTTTTTGGCTCATCACCATTTACCCTTAGTAAGGTTGCCAAGTTTCAAAACTGTTGGATTTTTTTTACGTGAAGGCAATTTTAATTCATTGACTGGACTAGAAATTCTTCTTCAAGTTAACTAAATATTTAGAAAATCGAAAATCTTTTTTTTTTTTAAGAAATGTGTATTTTTAAAACAATTTCATCAATTTTTAAAGATGTAATGGAAAATATTATAATGAAATAATGAAGAAGAAAAAAATTGTTTTTATTACGAAAGGTTGATTTTATTGGAAGTATTTAATTCTACGCCTTAGAAGGGGAGCTTGCTGAGAGGGGACCTAAATAATATAGATAGGTTTCATCTCAAGAGCTTGAACTAACTTTGGAAACCATTTATCTTCCAAGTAATTTGATTTAAACCACACTCCACTGAGACTCCTTAAAATAAGTAAATAAATTTGGTGGCGCAACAGTCCTTTGAGAACCAGGGCCTAGTGACTTACAACTCTCAACCATTCCTGTGTGCGAGTAATGTTGTCAGGAATAAAGGGGACCTACAGTTTATATGCCGAATCCGAACGGCTAACCATCATGCTACGGATACTACACTGAGACTCCTACCTCTCCTAATTTAGGGTACAATTTAGGAAGTATGAAGAACTCATACTCAAAAGTTCGGCTGTGTAGGATTTTGTTGTCCTGTACATATACAATAGAAATAGTGTCTATCTCTAAGTTTTGAAATATAGATTTTTTCGACAAATATTGTGCATCCATATACTTCCGATATCGTTATGCTTGAAATTACATACCAATATTGATTTTTGTTCATAAGCCCAACTTCAAGGCCAAAGATTCAAGAAAATCGAATAAACATTTAAAGGTTGGTCGAGATAGGCACTCAGATAAAAAGAATTTTAATCGATTTCTCTTCTTGTTAGGTTAGTTTTGCCTTGAAATAATGCCTTGAGTAACAATCAAAGCGATAGAATCTAGTTTGTTTTAAAAATATTATTTTGTTCAAAATTCTGGCACAACTCTTACGGCCATTTAAAAAATACAATATATATCCTCTTAACTTTTTCTCTCAATTTCTATTCTAACTTTGGATCAATGAAAAATTGTACATTTAATCTAGACTTATAATTTGATGTACTAGTATGGCAACCAAGTACTTACATAAATAATTATTCTCTCACTCATTCTTTGTGATATGTGTATTGTATGATTGAAACTCTAGAGGTCTGTGATTACAAATTCCTGAAAATACCCTATATGTTATCCTGTGTTACATTAAGCATTTATGCACACGTAAGCATTTAAATGGGGATCGTTTATTTAATTGAAATCTCTCGTCCTGCAGCGCGTGTCTCTTTTCCAGCCATCCATATCCTATAATATGCTCAGTCCATCCGCAATCCAATGCAATCCACGAACCTAAAGTGGTACCGCAAAAATAATTGACCACCTCTCTGATGATATAAAGAGTGGGGTTTTGTTGTGGAAAAGAGAAAGAGGGCTGGTGTCAGGAAATAATCACAACGGGCTCTATACATCAGTTTATTTATATGTATATTACATATGTCTGAAGGCTTGTAAGTAGTATAGAGACTGTGTCATTGATGTACATGTGAAAATGTTAAAGGCAAAATGCAAGGACACGTATTTTGATGTCCTCTTACTTATACATGATTATAATCCATACCTTCCATTTTGCATATAGTACTCGTATCTACCATATGTATATTTTATATGTAAGCATGATTTCAAGGAGAACCTATTTATGTGCTGTTGGCTAATGGTAAATTACTTTAAATCTTGGATAACCTTTGGGAAGGAAGCGTCTAAGACATGACGAACTACATATAAGTATTTATCTTTGAAACCACACGCATACAGGTGGTGGTATAGAGAAGTCCCTGTATTTGCTTAAATATTATGCGAGCCAAGTTATACCAAGGCGGGACAAGGCGACTTAATGTGTGTGCAATGTAATTTTAATAATAATTTGAATAATTGAATTCACTTAGTTGCAATGTGTCCTCCATCATAGGATCAAAATCGTCTACTTAAATAAGGAATGCACTATAAGATTGCTAGCTTAGGAACTATACCTTTATGTTCACCATAAAGTTAGTACACACAATTGAAGATAATTTTCAACTTGCACGGGAATATATAAGTTTGAGACGGCTTAAATTGCTGTCCCTATAGAGTTTACTTGTATTAGATTTTAGTACCGTTCATGTCGGTTAAAAGATAACATAATTGAAAGTCAGTCTATAATTTTAAGGACGGTTTGAAAAGTTAATAATTTTAGTAATTTATGTACAAAAGGCAAATAAATGCATAAATTAATGGGATTGTATTTAAACAAGTAATTCTTAATTCAGAAACAGAGAGCAAATATGCATTTCTCAAACCCGCTGGTCGATTTTGATATATCCAAGAAGTCCTTCCATCAAGCAAGTAATATGTTAAGTGTAGCGTTTTAACTTATAACTGATTTTGGTTTGTCAAGATTTTTACAAAATAATTATTCTCCTTTAACGAAGGTATTAATTTGTGTCTTTTAATCGAAATAGTCGGGTTGTGACATCGATAACCCCAAACAGCACACAAGAATGCTGTTCTAAGTAAATTGACATACCATGTCTTATCCGCGCTCCGTTCTTTGGGAATGTTTTTAAAGTACTCGATTTAAACTTCGGTTCCATACAAATCACAGCTCAGAGAAGTGGATGGTATCGGTTTTTTTTCCTGTGAAAAACTACTTCAGCGACAAAAAGGAAGGGTTTTTTTATCGAATTGTGACGGTAGTAACGTGTATTCCATATTGCAATCCAAGAAAATTAAACTCTTAGGGACGACGCTGCCATTCTACTCCGTCTTCATTGACTTCTGAATGTTGATATTTATTATGAACTATTAAAACCAAATGATCACAAGATATTAAATTTAATTGAAGCTAAGGCACGGAAAATTGGCTACAATACGGTGGTTTTCGGTATCAATACTTGCGCCATCAGATTATAGCTTTTGCTGGTCGTTGGTAGTTGGCCTTCTTGTAATTATCTGTTATCATTCTTTTACAGTTTCATTTCCAAAAAAAAAACAGAAAGTTGTACACTAAAAAAAGACTATTAAAATTCCTTCCTTCTTTTATTTATTTTTTTAACGGACTTGTTCTATTATTATAATTTTATTTACGGAATTAAACAAACGAGACCCGATTCTGGCCACCTTTAGGTAGGAATCTTCAACTACAAGCCCATCGATTGCTAGCTTCTGTTATTGTCACATCTCCAACCAACTAACGTAACGATGTTGTCAATTATCCAAAAATGTTGGATAACATTTTATGCTTGGCAGATTTTTCCAATATTTTACTAAGGAGCGAAGGAACATTTTCCAATTTCTAAAAGGTTTTTCAATGAGGGCTGCGGGAAGATGTTGAAATGGAATAAAACAAGCTGTGTGTGAGGTATTAACAGAATTATTTTTAACTTGAAAAGCGCATGTGTGTCATTAAATGTGAAATACGACACCATTCAAATGCCCGCCTCGGCTTCTTACGGTGGCACGGATCAGAGTGATCCAACTTTCAATTACCCCATAGATCCGGCTGAATTTGAGCCATAGCATGTATTATTTTCACCTTTAGGGCATCGGTCGATTGTGGTTCATTTGCATAGACCTGCGACTTCAGGAAAAAGCGTAGCCGATTCACATCACCCCTGCCGACCGATTACACCGCCATCGCGGTGCCAGCCTCCTTAAACCCACACCAAACAGTAACTTTTTGAGAATGCATTATAACCTTATGGACCTCTCGTGGATAGGTATCGTCCCATATACCGCAATTTGGCTTGCTAACACAGCCATTTTTTCAACAATGCCTCTCGTCACTAAAGATGATTTTTCGGCCAAAATGGGGGTCAACTTCCAAACGATTTGAAGCCCAGTCTGCGAACAAATGGCGTTGTATATGTCATGAACTTTAAGCTCCTGGATCAGTTTGATCTTGCACGCTTCAACCGGTCCAATTGAAAAACCCTTAAGAAGAAATATGCCACCTATAATTTTTTTCACTGATACTGCTCTTGCGAGGAATCATCAAAAATCCTCTAAGAGCAATTCTTGCCATGTAAAGTGCTTTCTCAAATTAGCCGTTCGCATTCGTTATAAAAACTCTCACCTCAATCTCTGAAGTAACTCGCACATAGGAATGATTGAAAATTGTAAGTCACTAGGCCCTGGTTCGCTGCGAGTTGTTGGGCTACCTAATATAATTTATTTAAAAGGAATGTCTCAAAAAATAAAAGCCATAGCTTTAAAGTACCCTTTACTTTTTATCGAAATTCTTTGTGCGTATAGCGCATTCGTGTATTTTCTCTGATTTGAACATTTTATCAAAACGATTTTCATGTTAAAAATATCCTTCCACTATCCTTTTAGGCGAGATAAACAAATACATACACACACAAAAAAAAATAAAAACAAAACAAAAAATCGTATACAACCCATGAAAAGTCACAAAGTCAACCAACCCTTTATCATCTTCACCTACCTAGGTTTACTCTTTCCATCAATAGGAAGAGTCCCTGTTATCTTCCAATTGATGACATAGGCAGAGGTACCGCTTTGTATATTTTTTGTTGTCTTTTGACACGATAAAGAATACATTTTGGAAAATGTCTCTTTTCGAATAACGAAATTATGTCTACGTTTAGAGAATTCTATTTTGTTATTCCCAGAGGCATCGTATAGCAACCGAGAGGAGACCGATATCTGTTGCTGTGCTGAGTTGAACTGGATCTGGAGCCTGAGCTGATGATGTTCATGGCATACTGGTTCTATATATATATTTTTATATTCATTCTTTTCCCGCCAAAAAACACAAAAAGGATGATAAGGTGAATTGAACATCGCTCACTGAGCCGAATATACATCCCATCACATATTTCAAGCGATGATTTCACAAGAGAGAGAGCCTTGTGACTTTCCTGTGGATATCACGGCTTTCGATATGGGCAAGGAACCATAAAGCCCAACCAAAAAAGAGGGGGAGTTGAGCTGGCTCTAAATTTAGAAGAACAGAAGGTTTTTAGCCAAACCATAATCCGATGAGAACGAGGACGACAACAACGACACCCATCATGTGGTGATGGGCAAATAACAAAGGGTGGTGATGTTTTAGTATATATAGGTACTATATACATACACCCCCATTGCCACCGCCGCCGCCGACGCTGCACCACCATCATCAAAAGGACCTTAAATATCGCTGGATGGTCTAAAATAGAACGCTCTCTGACAAAATACAACACGTTATCTTATTGTTAACGTTTTTTGGCCATAGAGAAGAGAGGTCGTTTATTTTGGGTGAATTTGTATATACTTAGAGATATATGTATTTTATCCTATCTATGGTTCTATATGTATCCAATCTACAATCAGATACGATTGCCTCGTTCGAGTTAGTGACGGTTCGATGCCATCGTTATTGTTTCGGCTTCTCTAATCTAATTCTTCGTGTGGTTTAGGACTTTTTGGCTATAAAGTGTTGAGGAGATCTTTTATACATTCACGTATAAATGTTATCATACCTATTTTGTTTTAAGTGGAAGACAAAAATGTTAACAACACGATTCCATCCATTTGGACTTCGGTTGCTTTCACTAAAATGAGAACACTAGAGTTTTCACGTTCCCGAGGTTTGACGAAATTTAAAAATTATCGATGAAAGATAAATATATCTTACCTGTCTGTTAAAAAGGCTTTCGTTTTTATACAAATAATAAGTGTAGCAAAACTAGATACACATCACCAGAAATCTAAACTTTTTATATTTAAAGAATTATTCTTTTTTGATTTATTGTTAATTATCTTTGTCGTTCGTTTTTTTTGTGAAATTGGCATTAATTAAGCTACAAATTTGAAATTGTCACAACTATTCCAATTCAGAATGATTTGACTTTGGTCGAAAACTTTTCTCCTCCATTGTCAAATCTAACGGACCAGCACTTTCCCTATATACATATCTGATTATGGACCAGGCACGACGACGGGCATCACAACATCGCTGACTGTGTAAGAAGCGGGAAGACAAAAGAGAGGGAACTGTTGCCATTGCCAGAGCAATGATATCTTGCAAATGAATGACATTCCCGAAATTTATGAAGCGTCTCTAATTAGCAAAGCCAACAACAATACAAAACAACAGACACATAACACAACAAAGGAAATATGTATGTACTCGTATAACCCTTTTGGAAGTGCGCTCTTTTCCATGTTGGCCCGATGGACGAGGACATGATGCTGATGGTGCTGCCATTGACATTTTATTCACATACATATACATTGGCTATCCGTTTTAGCACCCAATCGAATCCAAAATGCGTTCTTAATGACATTTAAGAAAGTTGAAGCCAATATAGCTGTTCGCACAGCATACAAAATAGAATGGATATAACGAAAGCGCCTTATCGTCCTTTATCTAATGAAGTTTCATAGAGACTAATTTTTATGGGAATTATTGAAATCTGATGTGCGTGGAAGTGTGCAAGGGAATTAGTGATGTAGATTCCATAAAGAGGGAATCCTGATGGAACGAACCGTTGTCAGCGGCATGGTCCTTTGTATTAGGGCATCAGAGTGTAGTGACAAACAGATTTTTTTGTCTATTAAACTGAAGTCTCTTATAGCGAAAGTTCGTATTGGGTATTGTTACAACATGGGGCAGGCAGAAAATAGAGATATTCCACACTGAATGACAGTCAGTTATAGTGTTAGGAGCTTCTTTGTCATTCATGTGCCAGTTTCATAAACAATACCAAGTTGACACCACCACCACCGCCACCAACACTGGCCAACCGACTGACGTGCCACTGTGGTGTTGGTAACGACTAACGAGTGATTTATGGAAGTTTGCAACTCTAGTTTCGGAAAACAGAGTGTAGTAGCTTCACTAAACAAGGACCTTAAGATTGTGTAGCTTTTTCTCCCTTCTGTGTTTAATTTGTACAAATAGAGAGGGAGCCAAAGGAAAAACCAAGTTGAAACACAAAACAGAAGGACTCGTTAAGGGAAGAGGGCTTTTTTTTGCAAAGATGAAGAAGGACGATCCGGATAACAAAAGGTTTTGCCTAACAATTGTTGCTGACTTTTAGCTACTTTATACCTTCTATCCAGGCCTCGCTTTTGTTGTTTATCCCGACCGCTGGCGCTTCTAGCTGGTTGTGCTAAGAGACCTGAGGGGTGTTGTTTCATCATAGGTTTGAAAGCAAAGAAATATACACAGAAATACGATTTAGAGCTGCAAATATACTCTTATTCCTTTTCCAGGATGTTGTGGGCTCACATTGTTGATTCCGGACGAAAATAAGAAAAAAAAAACAAAATAAAAGAAGAAAATAAAATCCAAAGGATGAGGAAGAGGGCCATAAAGTTGAAGGTTTTTTTCGAATTGCCTATACTTACCTAAGAAACAACCTACATACATTATGCTATACTATACTTTCAAGCCCATCGAGCTTCCATCACTATACACTACACTATACCAGTCAGGTCTTTAGTATCGTTGTAATAGAAAAGCGTGACGATAATAGGCTCTGAAAGTAATGTAGTCTGTAGACTGGGACACAGGAAGCCATTTGTTGCGACAACTAAATTAATGAATTCTGACCCTCTCACTCGACTCAGACGCTACTATATTTACGACCATTCCGTGGAAATGTTACAGCAATTCAGAAGAATATATAGGGTTGAATATTGAATACGACGACGACGACGACTCTCAAATTCACTCTTTGGCAAAAAATATATACATTTGTATGTACAATAAGAAACTGCGATGGGAAATAAAAGCAGAGTAATTAATGTCACCTTATTTGGCAGCAGCTCGCCCAAAGCACACCAAGACACGCACCTATAAAACGGTAGGTTATGGTTAACTATACAAGGCAAGGTTTTTCTTCTTCTGATGTGATAAAAGAGAACTTGATTTATACAAATTTTTCATTAAAACAAACCAACAAAAAAAATAAAGAAACAAAGTCTTAAACCCTTTTTTTTTGTTTGTGATTTTTCAAGGACTGAAATAATTAACTTAAACGAAAAGCAACAAAGCTACAAGTGCTTTGCGGAAATGGTAAAAAAATACACCAACTTTAATTTGAACACTAGCGTCATTCTTTGACAAATTCAAATTGATTAGAGTTGTAATTACAAAAAAATGCTGATTATAATGACTTAATCTAAATCAACAAAAAGCTAATGAGACTTTGTTAATTTATAGGTACATAAAATTACATTGAAGTTGACATATTAAGTTTTTTCTTTAGACAGAGATTGAGCACGATTGAAGGATCTGAGTATTGGCAGTTAAGTATCATTTACTAAGGTTCTTACTCTTATCTACTTATGTGTCTAAAACTATGAAAAAGAAACGAATAAGAAAGGTTTTCCTAATGAGAAGTTTCGTTTTGAACTCGCCTCTTTAAAATGCTGGCAGCTGTTGTATCTCTTAAAGCTGACACCTTCTGATAATTGACAACTAAAGCCTAATCATTGCTTATACAACAACGTATTGAAATTGTTAATTTTGAATCCACTGATTTCTCCAAGAAACATGTGTTAATGGTGCACTTGGGCGTATACGCACTTTTTAATTTATTCTATTTTAAACAAACATTAGGTAGAAAACCAATGATTTTCGTGTAACCAAAAAAAACACAATCTGCGATATTTCTAAAAAAACCTAAATCCACCACCAACTACATGTCATGAGCTTTTTTTTCAACAGCAACATATTGTTTTTTTTTTTATTGAAAAATAGAAAGATAAGAAAATCACTCGAAAAACTTCAAGCATGTTTTTCAATACATAAAAGCAAAATCGAATTTAAAATCCAAACAAAGGACACAAAATCGCTCTTCTACTACCTAATACCTAAAAAACAAACATATTCAAATTTTAAAAACTTAAATGTACCTTCGGGTAAGGTAACTGTGAAACGTAAACATAGATCTATAGGTAAGGTATAGAAGGGTATCATATAGTATCTTTTTCTTCTCGCGTCTATAATTCGATTTTTCTCAATTTGATAACCAATATATACGACTGTCACCATTCGAGTGTAAGGAAAAAATAAAAATATCGAAGAAGCCTTTCCGGTTTCCTCTTTCCCAATATATGTATAAAAAAAAACTATATGAACATTTCATATTGTCATCTCTGCGTATGCCACTATTTCCATACCACCATATCCCATCTTCGAATCCATAAACATGATGGTTCGTTCTTTCTTCGCATATACTCGTATAAGTATCCAATGTATACGACTTTGACATTTTATAAATTTTGTTTCTTTATTTTTTTCATAAAGAAAAACATGACAAAACCGTCTGAAAGATGGGGGTGGATGGTGTGGTGTGGTGTCATCCGGTATTTCTCTACTCTTGTTGAATATAGGTACCTATACGTTCTTCATATATTTGAGTACATATACTGATTTTGAATCTAAGGAATCAGTTGCAATTGCAATGTCGTGTTTGCTATCGCTATATCGTCAACGTCAAAGTTGTAGTTGTCTTTTACGTTCTTGTCGTCGTTGTCGTTGTCGTCTTCGTCTGAAAACAAGCTATGCTATAGCCTCGATTTTCCCGTCACCGCATCAAAGTTGTCGAAAGGAAAACTTTGCGCACCGAAAGGCATTCAATAACTTCAATTCCTCATATTGTGTTTGGAATTTCAAATGCATTCTTATGATATGCATGTTGAGCATATTTTCCATACTTTTTTTCAACGAAGAAAAAGAGAATTTCATCAGGCAATATTTAAAGAAAGATTTGAAGAAACATACAAAAAATGGTACAAAAAAAGTCCGTGCTTTTTTAAAGTCCATACATTTGACACCCAACAATCAAAAAACAAAAATTTCTGTACATTTTTATTGTACTAACTAAATTCTATGCTAGAATTATAAACATTAACCCAATTTATACTTTTTTAATCCCATTAAAAAAGTTAATTTTCTGGGCTTAGTAACCCTGAAAAAATGTTACGAAACAAAAAGGGTTATCTATTTTGGTGTTTCTAAAATAAACATTAAAATTATTAAAATAATTAAAACACATATTAAATTGTCTTTTTTACGATATTTCTTTTTATTATAAAGTTTAAACATTGATTTTTGCTATAGAGATACATAAAATTGCGTGTGCAGTTTTTTTACCATAGAATTACCATTAAATAAAAAGGTGAAAATTTTGGTTAACCCTTTATATCATACGAATTAAAAACGTTAGAGTCTTGAGTTAAATTTTATATATGTAATATGTTTGTTGTAACGTCATATGAGCAAGTATATTTTTGAAAAAATCCATTAACGTTTTTTTATAAATCAAAAAAACTGAAAAAAAATTGTAACGTTGAAAATTTTACGAATAAAAAATGATTTTATCTCCAAAACAATTTTGTGCACCGAAAAATAAAGTTTTTAACATATGCTAAAATTTTAAGAAAAATCAAACTGACGGGGTTTTTTATAAAAAATAAAAATCTAAAAAAAAACATTACTCAAAGTTGGTAGAAATTGATTTTCGTCTCAAATATCTTTACAAAACTTTGAGATATTGGCTTGAAACTACTTTTTTCTCTTAAAAAATATTGTTGTCAACACTCAGTAAATAAAAACCTAACGAAAAAAACAATACCAAATCTTGGTAAACATGTAGGTACTTTTAACTCAAATAGCTTTACAAAATTTAAAAATATTGTCTTCAAACTTTTTTTATTTCAAACAAATAAAGAAAATATTGTTTTTGATATTCAGTAGTTTTTTGTTTTAATAAAAATCCAACAGTCTGTTTTTTCATAAAAATGTCTACAAAAATACTACGCAATTTGGTAAAAATTGATGTTCGGTTCTTGATATCTCTCAAATTAATTTCATTCATCCAATTTGTAAAAATCCACTCAACAAAACTGGATTTTCAAACTAAACAATTTCTTTATATGAAAAATATTGTTGGTAATTTACAAATTTGTAAGAAACAAACTTTTTAGCAAGACAAATAGACAGATTGGATGGGAAGTTATCAGTGTTGGTCGCATTATAGCCCCATTTTTTGAGGTGATTTTCAGCATAGATTAAAGAATGTTGGTTTTAAAGTCCTCAAAAGTTAAAGGTTTATCTGCATAAACACGGTCTTTTGCGTAGCCACACAAACAAAAATCCAGCGGTATCAAATCGTTCCATCGTTTTTCATCGAAAAAGTAAGGTCCAATCACACTTTCAGACCAAAGAGTACTCAAAACAGTTCCTTTTTGTGGATGTAATGGCCTCTCTTCAATTAGTCCAGAAATTTTAGAACCCCAAAACGACAGTTTTGTTCATTCACACACCCACCGAGTGAGAAATTTGCTCCATCGCTGAAGAAAATTGTGTTCGAGAAATCGCCGTCCACCACCTGTTGTTCGTGCACCCATTCGTCTTATCTACGAAACGTTGGGAATCGTCAGCAATTGTTCATTCGGATCTTTGGCAACACTTTCACTTAGCAGCGATATTATCAATGGTGTGAGCGAAAGGAAACGAAGGCTTTATAATATCTGTAACCAATCCAGTCTCTTCAAATTTCTTCACAATTTCGGCAATTTCCTGCTTAGTTGGACGATTATGTAAACTATAATCCCCTCTTATTTCAGTTCTATACTTTTGAAACTGCCAAATGGACAACCTGTTACAAATAAAAAAAGAGGCTGGAATGCGACCCACACTGATCCCGTCTGTCGATTTGTTTTGCTTAAAAGTTGAAAAAGCTATTTGAGTCGAAAATAAATTTTTACCAAGTTTTAGTATTGTTTTTTTTTTAGAGTTTTATTTTTTGTAAAAAAACTGTCCATTCGATTTTTTTCAAAATTTTATCGAATGTTGAAATCAATATTTATTATAAGATAAAATTAGTTTGAAGCCAATATTTCAAATTTTTGAAAAGATATTTGAGTCGAAAATCAATTTTTACCAATTTTTGTAATTTTTTTTTAGGTTTTTAATTTTTTGTACAAAAACTCTCAATTCGATTTTTTTTTTCAAAATTTGACTGAATGTTAACAACAATATTTTTTGAAAGATAAAAGTAGTTTAAGGATAATATCTACAATTTTTGAAAAGATATTTGAGTCGAAAATCAATTTTTATTAATTTTTTTTTTAGGTTTTTATTTTTTGTAAAAAAAAACTTTCAATTCGATTTTTTTCAACATTTTTCAGAATGTTTAAAACAAAATTTTGTATAAGCTTCTTCAAAAGTTATTTGAGAATACGCGTAGTCGCGTGGCGTTCATTTCTATTAGACGGTGTCCGCATGTAAGCTCGATAATAGGGACCATAACCGGACACTGTCTAATAGGAAAGCACGCCACGAGACTAGGCGTATTCTCAAATGACTTTTGCAGAAGCTGTTTGGACGACGAAGAGGAGGAAACAGTTCTTCACCTTCTCTGTATATGTCCTGCTCTAGCTCAAAAATTACCTAGGAGAATTCTTCAATAACGATCTAAACGATCTAAATCTTATTAGCATAATCTCACGTTTCGTAAGGGACTCAAACTGGTTTCATTGCATTGAGGAAAAAGCCTCGAGATTGATTAGGTATTACAAGGGGCCATTAAACTGGACTGAGTGTGTCCTTTTCCATCATGGACAACCTTACCTAACCTAATCTACTACACGGGACATCATTTGAAGTATTTTAATTCAATGCTACTTAATTTTCCTTTAATAATTTATAAGAAAACAAGACGATTGAAACTGAATAATCCTAAGATCCTTTATTGTAAGAATAAGAAACAAATATTGTTTTATGGAAATCTTGGTTTTTTGAAATTTTCCATATGCAAACAAAAGATCAAACTCTTCAAATCCCTTACAATTGTCTCGAAATTGGTAATACATTCGGTATAACTAAGGAAATATTATTGACAGTATTTCACTTGCAAAATTCCCCAAATTCAGAATCTTCTCAATCACCAAACAAAAAAAAAGTCTCATCGTCGTCGTTTTGCTATTTTAGCGAATCAGCGAGTAGAAGAACGCAAAATAAATACAAAATAACAAAAATAAAAAAATAAAATTCTATATCAAACACACATTCGACAGATCTAAATAGAGACAGCGAGGAATTCTCATCCTGTTGCTGGTCTTGATGTCTGATACAGTATACGTTCTACACATCACACCAGAACAGAACAGAGCAACCCATTTTCTTCCTTATGGAGTGCAAGATGGCAATCTTTTTTTTTCCGGTCGCTGCTTTCGACATGTGAGCTTCTTCGTTCGGTTTTTGTCAATTTTTTATTTTTCACTTTTATTTTTATTTGATATCCCGTCTTAGGATTATGTGTAAACTTTGTTTATATACATAGATACTTTTATATCTATGAAAGTGCATACAAATACACGTGTGTGAGTGAGTAGATATGAATGTGTTTGTGTGTAGTTAAAGGATGTGAATCAGAAAATTTTTATGAAGAATGACGATGACATTCGTTGTGTCTACAAATGTCACCGCAAGAAAAATCCATGCTCGTATGCCCATGCCCATGATATTGAAAGGGATTTTTCTGCATAATTCTATGTCTGTTTATAAAGTTATGGGAAAGGGAATTATTACCAACCAAACGATTTGTGCGGTGTATAAGTTCGATTTGAAACTTGAATGAATCTATCGTTTACTTACATACATACCGAGTTAGGGAAGAGATGGAGATTCAGGGACATGCGGTTAAGGTGTAGGAAAGTACATCAGGATGGGGGAAATCGTTTTACATTTACAAACTATCGAATATGGCAATGGAATATAAAGTATACGTGATGTGTGTGGTTTTGGTTAGAGATATTTGAACATTGATTGCGACGATTGAGTGCCTGTGATGTGCTGCAAGGATGAGACGGACTGCAGAGGAGTATCTATTGAGTATAATACTCATCCCCACAATGGGATTATGTTTTGGCATCAAATGCACACGTTTTAAGGGTTGGGATTCCAGTTTTTTTTATTCTAGCAATTTTTATTGGAAGACAGAGGCAGAAAGTATTTTTTGATTTAAGTTCCTTGAACCTTTGAACACATTGAGTTTGATTCTTAGTCAATGTGCAAATAGATATGAGCTCATAAGAGGTTTACTATGAAGAAGATATTACATCATTTTCATCTTTAATTTTTAAGTAACCAAAATTTATGACACAATTTTTCAGGAACTTAAGTTAAATATGGCAATATTCTTTGATTTCTACAGTATTTTTAAATATATTCAATTCTATCCACCGATTATCCTTATATTAAGCCTTGAGACTTTGAAAGCATTTTCACGCGAGAATCCTTTTAACCATTCCATATACCTACTTGTATGTTTATTAAAAAATGAAAAAAAAAAACCTATTCCTAAAAGTAAATCTCATTCTCTTATCATGTTTTACAATCTCTTTTTATGACTTGCTTTCAGCCGCATTTGTCAATAAAAATCAAAAAAAAAACTCAAATAAAGTACAAAAAAAATAAATACCATCAACTTTGAGTATCACTTGATCCCTTTATAGATATCTTGCCACGAGAATATAGAAGAAAAGTACGTTTAACTTGAAATTGTGTTTATATGTTTTTTTTTCTTTTACAACTCAATCAAAATAAAATGTTGCCACCAATTTGATTTCCATTAAATTAAAGAAATCAACTCTCTTTGTATAAAGAAGAGGTACTTCATATATCGTGTGTATTTTTTGTAATGTGTCCCTCTAGGACAGCCGACCAACCAACCGACCTCCAAAAGGGCGCCCTCATGTAAGGGGGTGGTGTATTAACATCAAATGTCTGTAGGTAGATCCCGAATTTAATTTGTTGCTTATTTTCTTAACTAGAGCGTGGCGATCTTTTAATTTCCCATGGAGGACTTCAAATGTCGAAAAATGTATTTTTTTCTGATATATGTACTTATTCAACATCTACACAGAGTTTCACAACAACCCATTATATCCTGAAGTATCCTGGGAGCAACAATGAAATATAGCAACTGAAGGTTGTGGATGAAATACTAACATATATGAAGAAAGAAGGAAAAGTCGGTTGGTTGGTTTTTGGTATACAATCGGCTCAGCAGTAGGTAAACCAGGACCGACCATCAGGATCAACAGAAAAAATTTAATAGAAAATGAAAAAAAAAGACTGAGGTACAGATAATTACATTCTCAAAGATAGGTACTTAGATGGAGGATTTATCTGCAATCTTCAAGTGCACAGCAGATACATTTATTTTGATTTAACTTCTTTCTTCAGCTTGTCTTTGTTGAAAGGTGGTTTAGGTTTGTATGGTTGGTATTTTTCACTGCGGTTATATTTCGTATATGTACCCATATTGTTTATAAATACGGTTGCTGATACAGTTAAATTGTTGCAACTGATTTTTTCTATTACATCATCACGAATACAAAATTTCTTACTGAGCTTTCTACAAAATTAGAATTTGAAAATGTTTAATTACTTTAATTCCAACTTTTATTAGTTTGATTTTTCAAAGAAAGTTCAACGCTTGAATTCACAGTACCTAAAGGAATACTCATCAGTTTTATGTTGACTTCAGTTTCTGATAGCTTAAAATATTCGAAATAAGGCATTTCAAAAACAAAATCAGTGATCAGTTTTAAACCCTAAACCAGAGAAAGACTCGTACAAAGAAGGACAGTATTGTAGAACTTACTATTGTATAAAAATGTTTAGTCTTATTTAAATAAAAATTACAAGTAAAAAACTTGCCCTACGATACCAGTAGTTTACAAAAAAAAAACTACTACCTAGGCAACCATGGCTGATGCACCAAAGAAATATCTTTAGAATGTGCGATATCTGCTAATTAAAATGAAGGTTAAAATGTTAACCCTGATGGTACTTGAGAAAATAAATACAAATAGGAGATAGAGTGAGGGAAAGAGACTGAAAGAGTATAGCTACCATTCTGTTACTACGTGTACTGAACATTGAAACTTAACTTTGTGGATAGAACACAATAATCAGATTCAATTCGGGAAAGTAAATTAAAATGTTGCTTGGTAGTTTTTCACTGCATCTAAAAAGTAACCTACTTGGCATAAAATTAAATTACCCAGCATTATCGTTGCTAACAACGACAACAAAAACGAAGACTGATACTTCTAGAGTTCTATAATATATAACATTGAAAGTTTGTGCTTTTTGTGATTAAAATATTTTAAGCTTTGTAAACCAAGTGGAGTTTTCAATTAAATTTTTTGAGGAGAAATTTAGTTTTATTCTTTAAGTTTACATGGGAAAAGGCTTTATATTCCCTAAAGATGTCAAAAGATGACGGAATTTTCTGCATAAATTTGAGTTAGATCTTCAGTCGATTCTATCATGAGTAGGTTATCATATCTTAAGGAAGCTCAAATTTAGAGTTAAGAAATAATAATGTCTTAATTCCTGAAGTTAAAAACAGTTAAAAGATAGCAAAATGAAAAAAGGTTTTCAAAATTCTTTAGACAACCGTGTTAAACACTTCACCAATCAACCAAAAATAGTTTTAGGTAGAAAACACATTCTTAAAGCATGTGATTTTGTTGAATGTGTGACAGAATTTAATGTGAATACTATAGAATCAGTATCAGCTTCAGAAAACTGGATCATGGATTCTGTCGATTTGTCTTGCTTAAAAGTTTGTAGGTTTTCGTTTTGGGTTAAAAAAGTTATCAGTTGAATTATTCTTAAAAATTTTAAAATTACCAATAATATTTTTCAAATAACGAAATAATTTCAAAATCTAGTTTTGTTAAATAAATTTTTAGTCGAAAGCAAATTTTTTAGTAGCATTTTTTAAATATGTACAAATTGGATGAATGAAATTATTTTGGAACCGAACATCAATTTTTACCAAATTTGCGTATTTTTTTTTGTAGATTTTTTTTTAATGAAAGAACGGACTATTGAATTTTTATACACAAATTATTGAATACCGAACAAATATTTTAGGTTTTTAATTTTTTTTAAAAAGAACTGTTATTTCGATTATTTTCAAAATTTTACTGAAAGTTGATAACAATATTTTTTATAAGATTAAATACGTTGGAAGCCATAATCTCAAAGTTTTTGAAAAGATATTTGAGTCGAAATTTAATTTTTACCAGCTTTATGTAATGTTTTTTTTTAGGTTTTTATTTTTTATAAAAAAATCTGTCAATTTGATTTTACTTAAAATTTGTCCAGATTTTAAAAACGTTATTTTTCGCAGCACAAAATTGTTGTGGAGATGAAATCATTTTTTATTCGTAAAATTTTCGTGGTGAAAAAATTTTTTTTTTGATTTATAAGAAATGTTAAGTGGATTTTTTTTTGAAAAATATACTGGTTTGATATCACGTTACAATATATTATTAAGAATTTAATTTAAGTCTCTAGCATTTTGGGTTCGTAAGATATTTGGGGTTAACCAAAATGTTCACCTGCTTTTTAAACTGCTAGGGCAAAAAAAACACAAACGAAATTTCGTTGAGAGCCCTTTCTTCACCTTACTGCCTTATTATCTATATAACAAAATTTATTTGAAGTCGATATCTCTTCTGGTTCTTGAGCTATGGACGACAAAAAAAACGTCGCGAACGTATGGACGTTCGGACATACGGACATACGGACATACGGACTTACGGACATACAGGCATACGGATATACGGACGTACGGACGAACACGCACACACATACATCTTTCTAAAAATCTTTTGTTTCGACTCTTGAAACGTTGAGAAATATCAACATTTTCAATTCGACACATTGGACCCATTACAATAACTTCCTATTTGAACTTAATAAAAGAGTTCATAATTAGAGGCTTTGTTGCCCATGCCTTGTCTAAAATGTGTGAAGATATTTTTACTAACACAATTACAACTGCATGCGTGCAGGCCCCATAAAAAAGTCATAATAGAAAATAATTACAAAATGAGATACAAATTTTTTGTTAAAAGTTTTTAATAAAATTTGTTGCATATAAAAACTGTGTTGTTTTAAAAGCTATAGGAAAGTTTTTCAAAAAAACATACATATAAAATTCAGAAAAATGCCTAAAATCTTTATTTGAATGGATAGTACCGTCCATATAATGTTATGTTTGAAGATTATTTTATGCAAATGTTGACCTTGACATACTCTTTTCAACATTTCGGACGGTATCTCACGAATAAATGCTTCCATGTTGTCTTCCAATGCGTCAATTGAAGATGGCTTGTCTGTATAGACATGAGCTTTAGTCCCACAAAAAATAGTCTAAAGGCTTTAAATCGCACGATCTAGGCTGCCAAACCAGTTGCGATCGTGAAATAAAATGTTAACTAAATTTGCCTCTCAATAAGTCCATTGTTACGCGTGCTGTGGCACCGTCTTTTTGAACCCACATGTCATGCAAGTAAAGCTCTTACATTTTGGGCAAAAAAAGTTGGATATCATCTCACGGTAACGCTCACCATTCCCAGTTACGTTACGATTCGCATCATTTTTGAAGAAGTACGATAAAATGATGCCACCAGCACATAAACCGCACCAAAATGTGACTTTTTCTGGATGAATTGATAGCTCTTACAATGCTTCTGGCTGATATTTACTCTAAAATCGAAAATTATTTTTATTTCGTCGCTAAACACAATTTTTCGGTAAGAAAGTGGATATTCAGCCAACTTTCTAAGAGCCCATTTACCAAAAATTTTACCTTGCAGTAAATCGTCCGGCTACAATTCAGCTGTATTTTGAAACGCATCACGCCTTAATCCTTCCGCCAAATTTTCCACGTTGTTAATTATCAGAGGCCAATTTGCAGCGAACGGCGATGAATCGATTATTAATGGTAATTATTAACACTGGCTGAAATTTTCTCTAGTTCGCACTCTACTTATGCGTGTTGGTGGTTTAATGTCCGACAGTGTAAATTTGGTGCAAAATTTAGTGGGTCAAATAAACTGACAATAAAATAGGAGAAGCGCGCGATGGACATTCTTAACAGAGCAACCATTTTGATAGTAAAATTTAATAATTTTTAAGCGTTGTGCATTTGTTAGACGATTCACGGTTAAATTATAGACCAAACTGAAGATGTTTTACAGTGAAACAAAACACGAAACGTGCGTCAGCTGTTTAAAACAGTGTTGTCAAAAAGATCATAGCGAAAAAATCGCCCTTTATGTATTTAAAAATGGCTATTAACAAAAATATTTTATAACTTAGTGTTGTACTTTACAGAAGAAAAGTTTGACAACAATCGTTAGAAATAAGAAAATTGAAAAAACAAAGAAGAAATAAATATGAAATCTTTAAAATCTTCAAAAAATTAAAATTTTCTTAAAACGACCAAAAAATGTCCGAATGAAATTTTTCAAAACTTATTTCGGATGACCAGGTCTACATTTCAACTAAGCATCTTTGTATTTGAAGATACGCATAGCTTCAAACAGTTTGCTTTATGCGAACTGAAGTCAATTTGGACCACAGTTTGCATTTAGATTTAGTCCTGAGAATTCAAACCTTAGAAAACAAAATAAAATTAAGATTTCTAAAACATTTCTTTTAAAAAAAATCATATTTGCTCCTCGGCCATGTTCGTGTATAAACAGCAACATAATAAAATGAAATGAAATCTTTAATAGATTGGTTTCTCCTATGTGTTATGGGCGAGACTTGACCGAAAGCTTATACATTTCATAACTGATTTGTATGAATCATTTTTATGTGATTACTTATTTTCTAGTTTCCCCTAATTGCGTCTTGTCCCTTTGGCAGGACTTTTTCGCTCAAAGGGCTTTCAGTAAATACGATTTTTTTTCTATGTTATAATATGAGAAGAAAAATGACAAGAAATCTTAACATTTACCTAAAATTCTTCTTGCCCCTTAACTTCGGGCACAAATAGTCAAAAACTTGTAAAATTTGAAAGAAAAATTGTTGAATTAAGTTTGCTTAAATTAAAACGACAAAACAAAAACTGTAATCCTTCAATAATTCAAGTTTTCCTTTTTAGACCAAAAACAAAAATTTTAATTTAACGAAACAGAAAAAAAAAAACAAAAAACACAAGCTCCCTAATTCATTTTGCAAGTCTCCCATTTCTCGCTAATTAAAGTGTGGGTAACTTGTTGCCACATTCAAGTAAAAATCTTCCACTATAAACTTTCCGTTCTATATATATTTACTTGTAGTATACCTATATTAGGAAGGATAACCTCCTTTCGTCCTTTCTAGCTAATGAAATCACTGTCACCAGCTCTCGCTTCTAGAGAGAACGCTCTATGGCTCTTGTTCAAATCGATTACTGTGAATGACAAAGGAATCCCTTAAATCTCCAATTACTCAAGTTCTAAGGACGTATTTTAAAATCTTAGAGAAAGTGGAGAGGGAAGGAGAGACAGATGGAAAGAGCGAAACCCGCATATCTACCTACTATATACCTACATATATATATGCACACGCCTCCATCTTACCCTCTTTATATTTTTAACACTCCGACAAAAGGATAATGAAAAGTGCGGATAAGTGTGGGCGGCTTAAACACTCTTAAATTGAAGTTTTGTTGGTATTGCTCCGCATAGTATCCCCAGCAACAAGAGTGCATTATCATCAGAACTGAAAGTTGATGGGAATGAGAATAGGTTTGCGGGGGAGGTGAAGGAAAAGAAAACAACCTCAGATAAGGCAAGTGAAATACAACAACAAAAAAGGAGCTGAGTAAAACACTAAAATCAGATTTGCGGTGAAAGGATGCTTTCCATATACAATAGGGGTGTATACTGTATACATATATCTATAGCTATATACACCCCTCACTCTCACCCCGCATGACAGTTAAGAAATTTCCCTTTGGAAAAACGATTTCCCACCCGTAAATGTTCCTTTGTTTTTATACGAAATTCACTCGAAATCTCATTATCCGTTGCGTAGCTGATAAAAAAAAGAAAGCAAAAAAAAGTAACTGCAAACCCCCAACCGGGTAACTGCAGGATTCTTCTGCAAAGACGTTTATTCAATGTTTTTTTTTTGTTGGCTACTTTTTCTTTTCTCCCGCTCCTTTTTGTTCTTAAATCTTTAGCGGTACGAAGGAGATGGGGTAGTTTGGTTTGTATTTATGTGTGCATAGCTTTTGTGTCTTTGGTGCTTCTGCAGGAAAATGGGACTTATCTAGGATCGAGTTGGTTTAGAAAGTTGTACACAATGTCGAAGCAGGGAATTTGACGAAGGATTTCTTATATATGTAGGTATAAGGCGGGAAGTTGAGCACGGTAAAGAATCTTATATAGGTACTAAGGTTGTAACAAGTGAAACAAAACTAAGAAAAAAAGGAGATCTAAAAATAAGAGACTTTGTTTTCCTTTGAAGATTGATTGATAGCTGCATGAGATTTAAAATTTAAACAATGCATTTTTATCATTAAGATATATAGGGCAATTGAATTCATATTATAACAATTGCTGAAATAATTCTTTGTTAAAAAATTGCAGACTTTCTGAAAATACCAATTACATCCAAATTTGTTTTGTAAAGTATGGTTTTTTCCATTCTTATAGCGGATTTTGTAGTTGCACTTCAGTTTCGAAGTAATATAAATTATTCCCGTCCATGACTGAGAAGTTATGTCGAAATCAATCTACATTCCTATTCTTGACGTCACTGAGAATATTGCTTTTGCAGCGCGTTTGTTAATCGATTCCTCATCGATCATTGGACCTAAAAACGATATTACTTACTTAAAATGGCGCTACAGCCTCAACCAACATGCGTCTCCAACCAGCTCGGTCCCTAGCTAGCTGTATCCAGTTTCGCACGCCAAGTTGCTTGAGGTCCTCTCCCACCTGAGTGCACCACCTGAGTCGTGGTCTTCCTCTACTGCGCCGGCCGTCCCTCGGGATTGGATTCGAAGACCTTCCAGGTTGGAGCGTTGATGTCCATTCACTCCACATGACCCTGCCATCTATACCGTTGGACTTTAATTCTGCTGCATTCCATACGGGATCAAAAATCACACAAAGAATTTTTCTCTCGAAGCATCTTAAGACGCTCTCATCTTTCTTTGACAGGGTCCAGGCCTCAGCACCATAAATGAGAACCGGGATGATGAGTGTTTTATAGATGGTGATTTTAAATGCTCGAGAGATGCCTTCTAAGTTCAAAGAAGCAGCGATTTGCAAGAGTTATTCTTCGTTTGATTTCAGCGCTGGTGTCATGTCGTTGTCTGTGTTTATAATGATGCCTACAAAGTCCTTAACCGAAGTCAAGTCCTAAGTCTGAAGTTAGCTGTCCATCTTGGCGTTTTGTCCAAGACGTCGTTTTTCAATCTCCTTTTTTGATGACAGCATATACCTAGTCAAACAAACGACACTAAATTGTATATTTCAAAATGACTTATATCTTGAAGCTGTAAAACTTGAACTGACATCACAACTTCAGACTGTTCATCACCCACCAATATCGTATCTTCACTTATTAAATTATATTGATTTAACTGGGTCCGATTTGTCAAATTGAAAATTTTGACATTTCTCGACGTTTCAAGGTCCCTAGAGTCGAAATAAAAGATTTTTAGAAAGATGTCTGTGCGTGCGTGTGTACGTCCGTACGTTCGCGACGTTTTTTTCGTCGTCCATAGCTCAAGAACCAGAAGAGATATCAACTTCAAATAAATTTTGTTATACAGATAATAAGGCAGAAAGATGCAGAAAGGGCTCTCAAGAAAATTGCGTGGGTGGCTTTTTTACCATAGCAGTTTAAAAAAAAGGTGAAAATTTTGGTTAACCCTAAATATCATACGAACCAAAAACGCTAGAGACTTGAATTAAATTTTATATAATAAGCTGTAACGTGATCTCAAAAAACTATATTTTTTGAAAAAAATCAATATATCGGTTTTTTTCTAAATCAAAAAAACTGAAAAAAAAAAAAAAATTTGTCACCTCCTAAATTTAACGACAATCATATGATTTCATCTCCAAAACAATTTTAAGCAACGGAGAATAATGTTTTTAAAATCTGATAAAATTTTGAGAAAAATCGAATTGACAGTTTTTTACAAAAAATAAAAACCTTAAAAAAAAATTATAAAAGTTGTTAAAAATTGATTTTCGAATCAAATATCTTTTCAAAAATTGTAGATATTGGTTTTTAACTACATTTATCTTTCAAAAAATATTATTGTTAACATTTAGTAAAATTTTGAAAAAAATCGAATTGAAGTTTTTGTACAAAAAATTAAATACCTAAAAAAAAATTTAACAAAAGTTGGTAAAAATTGATTTTCAACTCAAATATCTTTTCAAAACTATAAAATATTGGCTTCAAACTAGTTTTATCTTATAGAAAATATTGTTTTCAACATTCGATAGAATTTTGAAGATAATCGACGGTTTTTTTTACAAAAAATAAAACTCTAAAAAAAACAATACTAAAACTTGGTAAACATTTACTTTCGACTCAAATAGCTTTTCAAAAATTAAAAATATTGGCTTCAAACTTATTTTTTTTTCTATAAAAAATAGTACGCAAATTTGGTAAAATCGATACTAGTACATATAGACAAACTTTTAAGCAAGACAAATCGACAGACGGGATGGGAAGTTATCAGTGTGGGTCGCATCCCAGCCTCTTTTTTTGTCTTTGAATTACATCAAAAATGATACGGATTGTCATCTAAAAATCCTCTTCAATGATGATGCCTATTTTTACTTCGGAGCCTTCGTTGTTGATAAGCAGAATTTTTAAATTTTGTGCTTGGAGAAATCAAGAATAACTGTTGAAAAGTCTCTCCATCCTCAACGTGTAACTGTTTGTTTTGGTTTTTAAACTTGAATTGGTTTTGGAACTTAAACCTAT
Organism: Eupeodes corollae; assembly: GCF_945859685.1. Taxonomy (NCBI): domain Eukaryota; kingdom Metazoa; phylum Arthropoda; class Insecta; order Diptera; family Syrphidae; genus Eupeodes; species Eupeodes corollae. Next base: position 124,561,335 of record NC_079148.1, read on the forward strand.
TTCAAAATACGTTACAAGAATTGCATTACTGAGCTATGATTAATGTTTTTTTTTGTAGCCGAAATCGGATGATATTGATGCTTGACATTTAACGTGTCACACAAAAAACTGAACATTCGAAATCTTACAAAAAAGTTTCCAGATCATGTTATCTCTCGAAAACGCCAGACTTTTTCATGTGAACAGGTTTTCTGAAGTCTCATCATTATTTTTCAAACCTAGCGTGATTTTTGTTAAAAAAGTAAATTCGACATTTCAAATAATTTTTCGTTATTTAAATAAACACTTAATATATGACTTTGTGATAGCCAATTAGGCTGACGACAAGACTTCAGGGATCTAGTATGATGCATTTCTGTACATTTCGGTAGAAAATATACCTTCCCGTCTGGGTGCCAGTTAATCAACGGAAAATTTTTTACTGTGTATAACTACTATTGAGTTTAATTAAACTGATACTGTTATGAGTTACTTAAATTACTTCACCAAGTATACATGCAACCATAAGAAAAATATCTAGAAGTGTACATTATACACTCTTATGTTTTTTGATCTATTCCAACTTAAAGCTACAGTCATCAAAGTAAAAGCTATTTTTTTGTCTTATTTCGTAGAACTCTAAAAACAAATATGCTCAAACTCATACCCAGAACATTCGTCCCAAGTTTCTATAATGAAACTATATATACAGTATCCACATACTGTGCATTCAAATAAAAAGAAAAAACAAACATTCTAAAAACAACTTTTTCCAGAACTCGCCAAAGTTTCAACACGTTTTTGTCGATTAAATTGGTTAAAACTCCTTCACAAAAGAAAACAAAAAAAAAAACACTAAAATATACTGCAAAGGACGTTACTTTGTTGTTTGTTGTCCTGTCGTCCATCCTTTGCATTGGATGTCGATGTGCATGCAAATTTGAACAGAGAACCATGAATATATCGGTACACAATTTCCCTAGCAAGCACCAATAAGTGGATTCTTATAATCATTTTAGTTTTTTGCTCAACCACTACCCGTCATACTCTACACATAAACCCTTATTCATCCCATTCAAAAAAAGGGCAGATTGTGTACAAATGTAAGTGCAAGGGCCCCACTGTACATTGATAGGTTTGCAAAGTCAAGCCAAGTCATATAATAAAAATGCACCGAGTTCAAAAAAAGTTAACATTTTTCCTTTCCATAATGTAGGTACTTCTACTCATACATACGTCCGTCTGTCCTTTTTGATCCTGTGAGTCGGGGCTTAAGTAAGTTCACATATACTTAATTTTTTTTTTGTTCGGTGGTTTGACTTTTTGAATCCACCTTATGGGCAGGGAACATCTTGAAGGAAATGCCCATAACAAACTTCTTTACGTTATGGTTTCTGTTGTTTTTTTGTTGTGCTTTATTATTTTTATTATTTTTTCCTATGGCTACTCAAGGAAAAGGGAAAAAAGTTTATTTTCTTTTTTTTTCTTTAAATATTTTCTGACATATTACCTATACCTATGGTGTATAGAATCGGAATTATAAAGTGAGGGGGTTCTAGATACATCGCACATATACACAACACACACACATTTATTTCTTTGTGCCTTTATGATGGTTGTCCTGTTGTGATACTTTATTATTATGGGAAAAGTTTTGATTTTAAGTAAACTTTGCTCGACAAAAAAATAAGAAAGTTTCAAAAAGATTCAAAAGCAGCTGGCAGGGGGGGGGGATGAAGGAGGTGGAGGTTATAAGAATAATAAAGTTGAGAAAAGCAAGAAAATTATAGAATCAAATCGGTAAATCGTATTTACTACTATAGATTTAAACAGCATTGACAGAAAGGATACACAAACCAAAATGGACTTATTGAAGTTAATGTTTTTTCTTTGTTGTTTTTTGGCTCTAGGAAATGGAATCAAATATAATATTATCTATGTAATTTTTAACCTTTAGCGATTTGATTTACCAAAATGTAATAATTTAAGGGAATTTGAAAAATAAAACATACATTAAAAAAAAGGTGTTCTAAATTTATCACAAAATTTTATTTTTGAATTGACCGTCATTTGCTTTTCAATAATTTTAAATATGTGGTTCCCTTATTTACGATATTTTAGCAAAAACTATTGTCAAAAAAACGAAAACTCATTAATTCCGTCTCTTATCATAGAATTCTTGTTATTTCCATTGGATTTTTCTGATTTTCAGTTAAAAAAAGTGTTTTTACGTTTGAATTTTTCTGTAATTTCACTTTTTGAGATCAAGAAATTTCATAGTAGACAAATTTAAAATTCATCAAAAAATTAAGAATAAAAAGTGGCTCGGATCCGACCACACTTCCAACCATACATTTTTTTGTCAAAAAACGAAAATTCGAATTTTCTCAAAAACAAACCGATAGATTTTTTTTATTTTTCATATTGCTTTTTTGTATTGCTCCGAAAAGGTACCGCTCATAGAATCGTTATTTTGTTTCTTAATTTTCTCTGCAACGTATAAATTGATTTAAATATTTTTTTTGAATAAGCTCTTATATTGTTTTAACAATATTTGATTATCAAAAGTACAATTTTTTATTGTTTGGATTTTTAAAAAAATATTGAATTTTTATTTTTCAAAATTCTATATCTCTAAAACGGGTCAACATTTTTTTAAGAAATTCAAATGTAAAGCGTACATTTACAATAATTAAACAACTGCATACAAAAAATATTTTTAGATCAAAATTGAAAAATTTAATATATAAAAAACTAATTTGAAAAAAAAAGCACTACAACGATTTTCAAAAAAAAAAATTGAAAAATCAGGAGTTTTTTGGCATTTAAATTTTTGAAAACAAACTTATTTTTTAGGTAAAATTTTGAATCTTAAAATAGTATAAAATGTATTTTCTATTAGAATCACTTTTCAAACACATTATACATGTGTTTTGTACAACCTCTACAACTATGGCTTACGTGTCACTTCATAACCAAAATCCAAAACGTACAAGAGACTGACTGTAAACAACACTTTGAATAGCAATTTCTTGTACCTGTTCGTATGCTTTTTTTTTAAATCTTTAACGAAAAAACTAAACTGAAAGTAATAATTTAATGTTTGCGCTGAAAACTTGTAGGAAAGAAATAATGTGATTGGAGTGTAGTAAGTACCTTCTACCTACTAATAACATTCCTTCATTATCATCATAAACATTTTAGACACCTTCCTAACTACATAACAAATAGGCGATCGCTTTACAATTTAAACATAAATGTCCTTCCTCTTTCTTATCTTCAGATAATTTTTTTCCCATTTTGGCTCTTCTATTATGAAATTAAAATAACGCCATTCAAAATAAAAAGCTTTGAACGAACTAGTTGAATTCACAAACAATTGTTTTCGTAAAGTATGCTTACAAGTATTTTTCATTTCCGGGATGAGTTGTCCTAGGATGAGTTGTGTCTTGGGATGAATCGCGCCGTTTTTTTGACAAATCAAATGGCATTTATATCTTTGAAGACAAACTTATTTTACAGAGTCTTAAACAGACTCTTTGCACACAGCAGCAAGTTCGTACGACACAGTCGTGCATTTTATTTTATAAGAGAACGGAATGATGGATTTTTATTAAAAAAAAAAACTACTAAATATTGAAAACAATATTTCTTATAAGATAAAATTAGTTGGAAGCCAAAATCTCAAATTTTAAAAATGTATTTTACGTCGAAAAACAATTTTTACCAAAGATTTTTTTAAGGTTTTTATTTTTTATAAAAAAACTGTTGATTCGATTGTTTGAATTCTCATAAGAAGTAATTGAAATGGGTCCGATTTGTCAAATTAAAAATATTGACATTTCTCGACGTTTCAAGGTTACTAGGGTCTGTGCGTGCGTGCGTTCGTACCTTCGCTACGTTTTTTCGCTGCCCATAGCTCAAGAACCAGAAGAGATATCGAATTCAAATATATTTTGTTATACAGATAATAATAAAGAAAGATGCAACTAATTTTATCAAGAAAATTGCGTGGAGGGTTTTCTTATTACAACAGTTTAAAAAAAGGTGAAAATTTTGGTTAACGCTTAATATCTTACGAACCAAAAACGCTTGAGACTTGGATACAAATTTATATAATATATTGTAACGTGATACCAAACAAGTATATGTTTTGAAAAAATCCAGGTGATGTTTTTTTTTTTTATAAATCAAAAAATCTGAAAAAAAAATTGTCACGTCGAAAATTTTAAGAAATAAAAATAATTTTTAACAAAATTGTGCAACGAAAAATAAAGTTTTTAACATCTGGTAAAATTTTGAGAAAAATTGAATTGATAATTTTTTTTTACAAAAAATAAAAATCTAAAAAAAACATTACTCATAGTTGGTAAAAATCGATTTTCGATTTAAGTATCTTTACAAAACTTTGAGATTTTAGCTTCCAACTATTTTTTATTTATAAGAAATATAGTTTTCAACATACGAAAAAATTTTGAGAAAAATCGAATTCATATTTTTTTGATAAAAAATAAAAACCTAAACAAACAAATTAATAAAAGTTGGTAAAAATTGATTTTCGATTCAAATATCTTTTTAAAACTTTGAAACTTTGTTTTTAAAATTCAGTAAAATTTTGAAAATTTAGCATCTGGAAAAATTTTGAAAAAAATCGAATAGAAAGTTACAATACTTAAAGTTGGTAAAAATTTACTTACTACTCAAAAAGCTTTTAAATATTAAAAATAGCGTCTTCAAACTTGTTTTATATCACACAAAATATTGATTTCGATATTCACTAGTTTTTTTTATAAAAATCCAACAGTCCGTTTTTTCATAAAAATATAAAATCTACAAAAAATAGTATTTTTGGTAAAAATTGATGTTCGGTTCTTGATATATCTTAAATTTATTTAATTCCTCCAATTTGTATAAATTTAAGAATTTGGTAAAAAAAAATGTCAACTAAAAATCTAGATTTTCAAACTAAACTATTTCCTTATATGAACAATATTGTTGTTATTTTAAAATTTGTAGGAATAATTCAACTGCCAACTTTTTTAACAAAACACGAAAAACCTTCAAGCCTTTTAAACAAGACAAAACGACAGACAAGATGGGAAATTATCAGTGTGGGGTGCATCCCAACCTCTTTTTAAGATGTTTTGTTCATATTTGATGCTTTTCAAAACTACCTATCACAATATATGCATTTCTGTTCGAGAAGTAAACGATCAAACATAGTGTTCCCTTAGCTTAGGCTCTTTTTGTATTTACCCTTACTGTGATGTGTTTTTTATTATTTAATGGTATTTCTTCATCATTTTGAAATACAGAAAAACGTTTGTGTTTAGAAAAAAACAGGAACGGTTAGGAGTTTCTGACTTGAAAAGACTTCTACGTGGCAGAACTTGTGACACGTTGGTAAGTTTGTAGTACTGGTTTTAAGTTTAATTTCTGTCTATACCATTTATTTTCCGCTTAATTGAACAATGAAAATTCTTAAAAAGCCATTCTTTCCCCGTATAGTATTTCAGAAATTATATAATTACTCACATGCAAGAAAGGCTAATTTTCAAAGCCTTCATAAGGATATGAAGACTTTTATTGTAAAGAAACCTAACCATTACATCTCAACTGCTGCTTTAAAGTGCCATCCTTGTACACTGGACACACAAACTACATACAATTGTCTAAACTGACAATCTTAGTTTCACATTGAGCTGACAATAGCTAAATACACACTACCAATTTGTGCCCAAATGTTTTACAATTTCTTAAAATACTACTATCAGTTTTTTAAGTAATTCGATTTTGTGTCAGAGCAGAAAATTTATCAGTTGTGACAACGAAGACATTTTAAGCAACTGATAAATGTCTTAAGCAATGACTTCTTACAATTGCAACGACTTCTAACAATCGTATACGACACTTGTCTAACAATCGATGATTTAAACAAATGGCTATATTGTAATTTAAAACAATTTGCAGAAACTTTGAAGAATTTGTGTGTACTGAAATATCGGACATAAATTATTTTAAAATTTAGCTTAGGCTTTGACATTTTACTTTAGTTCCAGAGGAAACTATTACAGAAAATAACCTTTACAAAATATTGTATGGCTCTGTAGCGTAAAAAGCCAAGCTGATATGCTGAAAAAATGTAGTAGAAGGATATAGGCAGGTACACTTGATGTATTGGAGAGCTCAACCGAATTAAATTGGTTGATGAAATATAAAAAACAGATAAAATAAAAGCCATCAAGTTTCGAATTCAAACGCAATGGTTGAAGTTCAACACCTGAATATTAAATTTCTTGTAGTTTTGAACATAATGTGATTTTCTTCTGGGAACTACAATAATCAGATTTTTCATACCAATTCTGAGTGAATTGAATAATAAACAGGAAATATAATTTAGATTTTTTTCTTTATAATTCTTAACTCAATACTCGCTAGAAACACGACTACAATTTTGTTAGATTCATAGGTTAACTTATGGTAATAAAATATCAACTTTAGCATGACAATAATATGCTAAATATATTAACCACTATACACTTTGGCTATACTAACAAGCTGGCACCGTTTTACATAATCATCTACAATATATGACATCACATACGATAACAGAACAGAACAGAAGAAAATAATGTATTCAATAAAATTCTTTGAACAACATTATGTATGCAATGTTTTCGAGCTTCGATGACTTAAGTCAAAAAATTTGTCTTTAGGTCAAACTTTAACAAACAACTCCCATAAAAAAGAGAAATTATGTTCTTGTATATATTTTAATGAAAAGAAAAATATATCCATCATTCGAGCACAATGGATATAGAATGGCTTTCTTAAATTTATTGGACTATAGCAAGAAAGAATATACAATGGCCGCCTCATGTTTACACTCAAAAATGTTGTAAAAGAAATTTGAAAACAATATAATAATGCCAATATATAGAAAATAGTAACATAATACCCAAGACTATTATGTTGTATATTTCCTTTCCTTTTCTTTTCGCATTCATATCAAATTCCTCTATATTGCTGTATTTTATATGGATTTTCTTTCTATATAACTTGTTGGTTTTATACAAAGTGATTCAGCAGCAAATTCTATTGAAGCAATTTAAAGAAAAAAATAAAATATATATAAAAATGTATATTTGTATATTTATTCAGAAGATTGAATAGAGAAGAAATACTCAGATTATCAGCTTTCTTCTCAAACACTTGAAATGTCGAAAATACCCCTCGTGTTTTTTATTTTTGGAAGAAAGCCCCAAAAACATTCTTTTTTTTTGAGGACTAGACGACAACAACTATACTTCATGTAGATACATATATAGATACTGACTCCAAAGTCATACTCCTTTCAACCCTAGCGAATCGAATTACATCTAATCTCCCGACAATCTCTTTCACTATTAGAATCCTGTGGATCTCTTCAAAAAAAAAAAGTACAGCCCTTCAAAAAAAGCGAGGCATTCACAAAACATGAAAGCCAAGATTCGTCGTCTTTTGCCATTTTTCGTTTCAGTTTTCTTTTATTTTGGATTTTTTCGTAAGCGGGGAAGCAGAAGCAGCACAGTGTACGAGTAGGTTAGGTATGGAATCGTTTGAAGCAAAATTATTCAAATAGAATTTTCCCATAAATAAATTTTTGCAATTTGGTGGTGTGAGCCTTAGAAACAGAATCAGAAGCAAGTAGCAGCAGAATATGAGTAGGTACTATGCCTGAGAAGTTTTGTGATATCTCTATAAGAACCAAGAGGTACAGACAGGCATAGATGGTACTGATGGGGTTGGGTTTCGAAAAGAGTCATAACTCGCAGTATTGAAAAAATAAAAAATAAAATGTATAAAATTGAGAGAACAGAAAACACACACTTACAATCAAATTTGACATTTGGCGTGAAGCTCAAACATTCAAAAAATGCACTAGAACCGTAGGGTTAATAGATCTTACAGTGGGTCCATTCAGGGGCACACTGATTTTTAAAATGTTTCGTTTTCAAATAAGAAAGAATTTTTGGCTATGAGGGATATTTAGGCACAGTGATATTAATTTAACGTTGAGATATTTTTAATTTATAGAAATAGTTTTAAAGCAACTTAAAAACATTTGATAAAGGGAAGAAACGTTATAAGTTTATTTAAATCGATTATCTATAGCAATCTTGATAGGTCCCTTTTTTCACATATCTGAAATCGTATATCCATCAAATAAGACACAGACAGTGTTCAAATTCAGTCAACTAGGATACCTTGTGTAACTATTGATACGTTAAAAGTCCTTAAATTTATCCAATATATAAGATTCTTGTTATGTAAGCAATACTTTTTGTTTGGTTTAATTTAATTTTATTTATTTATTGCCATTACTAGGCTTGCCACACATACCACACCTACCTAAAATTGGAGAATATGCACACATTTGTTTTAATATTGACTTTTTACATTTTAGCTGCTTTTTGAGTAGTTTAACAGTTAAGACTGTTTTCTTGCTTTCTTTATCTCGAATTATATGGTTTATTCTTGCCCCCTTTCCCTTATCCTTCTAGAATATTTCACTTTATTTCTTGACAAAAAAAAAACAATATTTTCATTCTAGAGCCAATTTTCTGTGGGCGCCTAAGATTGAAAGTGCATAGCTATGTCGAAAAAATGTGATCTTAGTGATCTTAGACATGCTTTGAGGATGTTAGGTCTCAGGCAACAGTTTTCTTAAACAATCGATTTTATTTTACTAGACCTCATTAGTGATTGTTAAGGGTAATCAAGTTTTTACTCCGGTAAAATAGTAAGGGTGATTTAGTTCACTTTTGATCAACTTGGAGAAACTCTCAAGTTAAACAACTCTCGAGTTTGTTTCATTTCGAAAGTTAATCAGCAAGTTGAAAATTGCTTTTGTTCACTTTTTCATCCGTCAGTTTAGAACAAGTTGGCCAACTTTCATTTTTAAAAATTTCCTAGGGATATTGTTTTTCTTATATTGCTTTTTCAAATTTCAAACCATGAATGCAAATCTAGAAATTGAAATCAAGAAAAATGAAAAATGTTAAGGAACTAACAAACAAAAAAACCAAAGGAGGAGAATTGTCTGGTAAAAAAAACTCTTTGACATACAAATCAGTTATAGAAAACAAACTGACTGATAGTGCCACAAATCTTGATAAAGAAAAGGCATGGGAGAAAATAAAGATGGCATTCAATGTTGCATTCCCTACAAAGTAAGTAATCCCTCCTTTCTGTTTGTATGTTTAACGTGAACGCTTCCTTATTTGGAAGGAGTGAACCTTAAAATCATTGAGAGAAAAATAAAGCAATCTCTAAAAAATCGAAAGTATTATTCCTCGAAAGATGCAAAAAAGACCGGTGGCGGTGCTGGTCCACCCAAAAGAGAGTTACTACTATAAAGTGAACCACTGCAAAATTGGCGATTCTATTTTCTAGTTTGACGTTAAGTCTATCTGAGATAACAGTTGATAGCGAGTCAATCCGGAAAAATTAAAGAAAACCAAAAACCTTTTGCTACAAGCCGTAAGCGAAAAGTGAAATTGCAAAATTTAAAACAATATATAAAATTGAAGGAGGAAACTCAACAACATGTCGAACGTAAACACAAGATAGAATTGGAAATAATGCTGGGTTAACTTGAACGTGATAAAGCTACCTCAGACCTGAAACGAGCAAACATTGAGTTTTTCACACTTTTTGTAACTGCAATACGTTTTATTTTATAGGCTTGATTCACTTTTCTACAAAATTGTTTTGAAGTTTGACTTGAAAAAAAAAAGATTAATACACAAAATAGAAAAAAATCCCCGTTTTCGTCTTTCAACTTCTACTATTTTTGGAAGTTGAGAAAACCTAAAGTTGATTAACTCGAGAGTTGAAAACTGAAAGTTAAGAACTATAACTTTGACTGATCAAAAAGAAATTCTAAGGTTGATAAGGAAAATCCCAAAGTTGAGTTTTACTTTGAGTGAACAAAATCACCATAAACCTTTTTTTGTTTATGAAATATTTCCTAAAATTATGAATTTTTTTAATGTGGGCTTTGAAGCATTTTTAAAATAAGTACCTTTAAAGTTCTGATCAATTTTATCCTCAATAATTTGTTTAATTTCTGTCTTTGCAACAAATGCACAATTCTTCTGGAAAAAAACGTTATTATATTTGGATGGCAGACAAGTCCAATAATATGGGTCCCCATTCCGCCTGTGTATCTGTCTATCCCTCCTGGCCGCTACAGCTAAAGCATTCAGTCGATTTACTTCAAATTTGCAAATTAAGCTTTTGAGTCGATTCGCATTAGGGTTTTTTTTTCATTTGTATTTAAGTCATTTACTTTTTTGTTCAAAAATCGTAAATTCAAATTTTCTCAAAAACAAACCGATAGATTAAGGAAAAATAAATTTGGCTTCTTTAAATTAGGTGGCGCAACAGTCAGAAGAGAACCGCGGCCTAGTGACTTATAACTCTCAACCATTCCTGTGGGATGGAGTGGACCTACACTTTATATGCCGAATCCGAACGGCTAATTTGAGAAAGCACTTTTTCAAGACAAGAATTACTCTTGGAGAATTTGTCAATTCCTCGCAAGAGGAATATAACTTTAGGTGGCAAAAGCAAGGACTGAACCCAAGACCTATCGCATGACAGTCCAACGCACTAACCATCATGCCAAGGGTACTACTTTACAAAAAATGTATATTTGTATTGCTCCAGAAGGGTGCCCCCAAAAACCTACTATTTTGTTTTTAAGGTTTCTCAAGAACTAAACATCCGATTCCGATAATATTTGTTCGCTCATAATCTTTTTACAAAATTGAAATGTATATTTTTATTGTGTACCTGAACTGAAAAATGTTATATACAAAAAATTAATTTAAAAAAAAAACTGCTCTTTAGATTTTCAAATAAATTTGAAAAAGTAAGATTCTTTGAGAAATCAAATTTTTGAAAACTGACTTATTTCGCAAGTACATTTTTAAATCTTAAAATAAAGCAAATGTTTTTAAACAGACATTTTGGCAACAGAACAATTTCGTAGGACCCATAGTCGGACATTTTATTTGTTAAAGCAGGCAATAAATATTTTTAAGAGAAAATAAAACACTTCCAAAAACAAACTATCTATCTTCAATGTGAACCAATTTTAAACTGTTTTAAAAAAAATTGATAAACATAAGAACGTTTTTTAATATGTTTTCAAAAATGAAACATTGTCAACAGTCGTTACAGCAGCTTCTTTAGAATCATGATCAGTCGAAAATTCTTGTAGTTATTGAAAAAACACTTGTTTGTCTATAAATCCAGAAAATTGAGATTTATTTCTGAATTAGATAGTCTCTAAAAAGTCCTACACATTTGTAGGCCCCACTGTATGATTCTTGTTGAATTGGAGGAATCATCAAGTTATTGCTAACTCCCATTTGCTCGTTGGCCCAGATAGCCTCTTTTTGATGGGATAATAACGCCTGTCGCCTTCACAACCTCTTTATGCTCTTGAACATCCAATTTTTGCCCCCCTCCCCCAACTCTTTTCTTTGTATGTTATTTTTGTTTGCTAACTCTTTTACTTTCTGCCCTAATTTTTTTCCTCAGATATGTATATATTTTTTTAAGAAGAAAATCGAGTTAACATGTCTTTTTGTACACGATCTGTATGGAGTACACACAAGGTACGGGCTGGGTACCTAACCTACTCTTATGTTGTATGTACTGTACGTAGGCACTTGAAGTTGTTTTCTACATTATATCCTGCTTTGTATATATGATGTCCTGAAGGATTTCTTTTGCGCGAAAATTGCCGAATGGGAATTTAAAAAATAAAAAAAATTGTACAAAAATAAAAAGGTCGAGACGAAAGCTGCAGATAAAGAAAAAAAAGAAGAAGGAAATAATTCCAATAAAGATAGCACTCTCAGAAAAAGTCTAATATTTACTCACGAATCAAAAGTGACAATTTTTGGCAGTTTTTAGCTGCTGATGTCCTTTTTGTTGATGTTCAAGGTTTTGGGCTTTTCTGTGTTTTTTTTTGTTTACATCATTTTTGTTGTTGTTGTGTGTTTGTGTTCCATCATTTTCGCTGTCACTTTTCGTATTATTTGCTTATTTATTTTCCTCTTGGCCCATTAAGGAAGTTTACTTTTTGCCAATGGTGTCTTTTTGTGTCTATGGCTATGGCTGGAGATATGAAGCTGATGCTTTGCCAGAGTTCTTGTTTTCCTTCTTCTGTGTGTACTTTTTTTTGTGTGTGTTTTGTATACCTACTTTTATTTAGTCTTTTGGGAGGTAAGTGAAGGTGAAAATTTTATTTACTTCTTAAGATGAATACTTTGCTTTTTCTCTATGGTATTGGCGGAAGGTGTTTACTCAATTGACTTTTGTGCCTCGATTCACCCCCCACGTGCGCCAAGCCAACGAAAAAGACGTCGACGATGATGACGCCGCACCGCCATTGCCGCATGTAGTTACAAGTGAAATCATCAAATTGAATTCATGTTTGGGGTTGGATGGTTAGTTTAACGATGACGATGACGAGGACAAGAATGAGGATGAGGATGATGACGACGAACGATGTGATGCGATGGTGCGATGACTATGGGAAAATTTGTGGGGATTATTTGAAGGAAAGGAAGAGGAATTCTTTGAATTCACCTGTTAACCAAAAATTAACAGATGAACTGCTTATGACAGGCAATATTGTTTTTATGCCTTTGTTTTTCTTTTATTATGTTTGAATTGTTGATGGTTTATTTGATTTGTTCATCAGTGGTTAGAGAGACGGAGTGGAATTCTATGAAATATAGGCTCTACGTAAACTGTATATTTGTTAAGCACCAACCTTGCCAAATTTTAAGTAGGTGCCAATAATATTAGCAAAGGCAATAAAGGTATTAATTTTGAAATTCTTAAGTTATGACTTTTATAATACTTAAGTTTACAGGAATCATCATAAAAATGCTTCATCAAAATTTAAATTAAGATATTTGTGAAAGTTCTCATTTATTTTTGCTCCTTGGTTAAAGTACTTTTGATTTCTTTAAGACAAAATTAACTTGTAAATTAACAATGTTTTAAAAGATCCAAAAATAAGAGTGAATCATGTGATGGGCTTTTTTGGGCGTCTTAACTTTAATTGATTTAATACCCGTGGCATGATGGTTAGTGCGTTAGACTGTCATGCAAAAGGTCTTGGGTTCGATCCCTGCCTGTGCCATCTAAAGTTTTATTCACGGGTACTGCCTGTTGCAAGGAATTGATAAATCCTCCAAGATTAATTCTTGTCTTGAAAAATTGCTTTGTTAAATTAGCCGTTCGGATTTGGCATATAAACTGTTGGTCCCCTCTACCCTCGCATTTAAGAATGATTGAGAGTTGTAAGTCACTAGGACCTGCTTCTCTACGGACTCTTGCCCCAACTTATTTATTTATTTAAGTGTGTCCGATTCCATCATGGAAAGCCACTTTAACCTAACCTAACCTAAGCTTGTTTTTTATTTGTATCTTATCGGATACACTTAGGCCAGTTTAATGGCCACATCTTGAAGCTTCCTCCTAAGCTCAATGTAACCAGTTTGAGCCCCTTGCGAAACGTGAGAGGCTGATTATGCTGATATGATTTAGATCGTTTAGATCGTTGAAGAAGAATTCTCCTAGGTGATTCTTGCGTTTTGGAGCTAGAGCAGGGCATATACGGAGAAGATGAAGAATTGTTTCCTCCTCTTCCTCGTCCATACAGCTTCTGCAAAAGTCATTTGAGAATACGCCTAGTCTCGTGGCGTGCTTTTCTATTAGACAGTGTCCAGATATAACACCTATTATCGAGCTTATATGCGATCTGTTTAGAGAGAGCAAGCACCTTGAACGTTTTAAATCAAGTGTTGGCCAGATTTTTTTTGTGACTTGACAAGTGGTGATGTTGTTCTACCTGGTGCCTGCCCTCCTCACAGCGTCTTGCATTAGCAACAGTTTACAAGTAGGAACACCATTCCTGGTGAGTTCATCTACCTTACCCAGCAAAGGTGAATATTAAACTGTTTTGCCATCCCCATTAGAGATGAGCGACAGTTATGGACTGTTATAGAGTTTGTAGAGACATCAGGTTCCAGACATTTGATAGCGGCCTGACTATCTGAGAAAATACGGATATCAGATGTTGATATCACGTTTTCTTTAATCCAAGACAAGACTTCTTTTATCGCCAAAATTTCCGCCTGGAACACGCTATAATGATTGAGAAGGCGAAATGAGAGACTTAATTTCATTCGTTCAGAGTTCACACCTCCACCCTCCCCTTCTTTTGTTTTTGAACCATCTGTATAAAAATGGATCGAACCATCTTCCGGGAATGTCCTATCCTCCCAGAAAGATTTTGATTCTAAATACCGAAGTATTACGGAGTGATCAATGTTGTTCACTGCGACGAAGCTTTGAGGCGAATAGCAGAGCTTGCAGCTATTTGTTTGCTAAATATATCAAGAGGTTTTATGTAGAGTAAGGTGTCCAGTGCGGCAGATGGGGTCGTGCGAAGCGATCTGCTTATGCATAGGCAAGCTGAACGTTTCACTTTATTTAATTTGTCGCTGTTTATAACTTTCTCTAAAGCAGTACACTCTACTTCAACACCGTACATTAAAATCGGTCTATGACCGATGTCAATGCGCGATTCTGGGTTGTAAGCCCCATTTATTACCAATAGCTTTTTTGCAAGAAAAGAGCGCTACAGTAGCTTTTTCGACTCTTTCCTGTGCGTTGCGTTTCCAATTTAGTTTTTATCTAAGACAAGCCTTACAAGCTTAACATTTAATAAGTTCGAAACAAACACAAAGCCTTAGGTGTTTTGTAATGAAAACAAGCGACACTCCTTATTAACTTTCTATTAGAAGTTATTGTAATCGGTGTAATTTTTAAAATTGAAATTTTTTAAAATTATCGACGTTTTAAGGTCTCTACAATCTATATCCATTGAGTTTAGGGAGTTGTCTGTTCTCCCTTAAGCTTTATTTTGTTTCAATTTACTTATTCAATGCACATTTTGCTTTAAGAATCACTTAATTATTATTTTGTGTACATATTATGCACACAACGCATACAGAATTTCAACACCATATTTAAGCCATTTTTGTATTTATAATTTCGTTGTTTCTTTTGTGTGGGCGAATATAAATATACATGTATACTCGCTCTTAACTTAAGATAATAATCCAAAAGTTCTAATGACACTTGAAAATCGACGAACGACCGACCGACCGACAACAACAACAACAAAGAACATTCTGAAGTTAAAATTAAATTCAAATTCTAAACGGAAACTCTTGTACGAGCAATGTATCCGCAAAGTATTTGCATCCTTTTAAACCCTTTTCCCATTCCCATATACAATTCTTGGTTAGAAGTTAACCACTAAGACAGAATTACTTAATTTGCATGTATACATTAAACATATACACACAATAGAATACTGTACATTGTACATTATGTGTATAGAATACCAACGAAACTTTGAAGTAGCAAATTTTCACCATTGCAGCATGTTTAGACACAAATTAACATCTTAAGTTTGTAATTAATCTTAACTTGGATTTAGTCTTAAGCTAAGATCTTGTGGGGTAAACAAAACATCTTCACAATCTGATAGTGTGGATGCTGAATACTCGAAAGCAGCCAGCCCAGTTGAAGCGAGCTTCAGTAGTCATATATAGTTGCAGTCGTTCCTTACGCCGATTCCGGTTGCAAAATTGAAAACAGTCATAAGATAAAAAGTTACTACTCTTGATATGAATCTAAACAGTATAACCTGCTTAATTGCATCAATTATTTCTTCAGAATTTTCATTAAATTATCCGTTTAGAGGAACTTCAACGAACAGAAACCTGCTTAATTGAACTCCTTCAATAAACCCAAGGCCCGTTTCTAGTCTTACATGAGTCTATCATTTAAAAAGTATTTATTCGAAAAATTTCAACCTCAAATTTCAAAGCCTTTAAGTGATCCAATCCTTTAAGTGAAAATGTTAGGGTGAATCTATCAAATAAACAATATTAAAGCTACTCTACTCAAGAAAGTCTTTTTTTTTACATTTAAGGGAGTAGAAATTAAGCGGGGAACACTTTATTTCGATATTTTACATGTTGAAAATGAATATCTCTTGTCCGGGCAAAAGCAAAAGTTTCTCTTAGAGTAAATCCTGATTTTAGATAATTTTGAAGAAAATACAAGATTGCATACCTTCCCTGTACCTAATGTTTATGTTTTACGAACGCACGACCGCAACTAATTCTTTTATACAAAGTTCACCTGATGATAGGATCTGTAGAACAGATAATGAAATTAACTGACGCGAAGTTACGTTTTGAATGTAAAGTCAGCTTTGTCAGTCCACATTTCATTGGCCCGGTCTAAGTGCGTGGTGAGTTTTCAATTAGAATATCTAAACATACTCTATAATGAAACCACAATCAAGAGCTGCATCTTTTGTGGTTGTTGATAGTCACGGAAGTTTGAAAAGTTTTATAGCGACATTACGGGCGTTGCGTTATGTGCACTTTAGAGGAAAATTCAATAACAGAACAGAACGTGCTATAATATCAAAGATTTTAATATTGAAAATTATAAAGTCATAAAGTTATATAGATAAAGATTTGTTTCATTTCATAGAACTCGCGATTTTAATCATACAGGACATTAAGATGGTAGAGAAGTCGAAACAAATACCCATCTAAAATTCTTTGCTTAACTTAACTCTTTCTTAACTATTGCTTCAAAAGGGTACCCGCTATAGAACCGTTATGTTGTTTTTAAATTTTCTCATGAATTTATTAACCGATTTCAATGCATTTTATTTCCACAAGGAATTAATTACCTTAAATTTGATATCTTGAAAACAAACCAACATCTTCGAAAAATTAAATAACTTTTAAATTTCTGCCCCAAAAAATATTTTGCAGGTGTATTTGAAGAACAACTATTTTCAAACAGGCTCTTTGGATTCAGGAGCAAGCACTCTTAATCGAACTTAAGATTTCTTTTTGATGTTGCTAAATATGTGATATTTGATCATTACCTACTTACTTAATTAACGTATTGCGATACAGTCCTGTGTGGGCCTCACCCAACAAACTTCTCCTGTAGGTGTAGATTCTAAAACTTTCCGGGCCGGAGCATTGGTTTCCATGCGCTCTACTTGACCCAGTCATCTTGTTGTTTTACGTTAACCCTTCTGGCTATGTCTACGTCGCTGTACAGCGCGTACAGCTCGTCGTTTCATCTTCTCCTCCACTACCCTTCTATTCATACGGGACCGTTGATCGCACGAAGAACTTTTCTGTAGAAATGACCCAAAGTGCTTTCATCCGCTTTTGTCATAGTCCATGCTTCTGCACCGTATAACAGGATGGGGATGAAGAAGGTCTTAAATAGCTACACTTTGGTCCCTAGAGAGAGGTTTGCTAATCAATTGCTTTCTTAGCCCAAAGAAACAGCGGTCAGCAAGAGTTATTCTTCGTTTGATCTCCGCTGGTTTTGTTTTCTGCATTTATAGCAGAGCCTAGGTAGACAAAGTCCTTGATTACCTCAAAGTTACGCGTGTTGTAAGTTCTTTCTTGACGACAGCATGCACTTTGTTTTGCCCGTTTTTGCCGCCTCTGCCTCAATGTGACTATTGAGGCATCATTGGCATCACGCTGAGTTCTTCCAATTTTGACGTGGGAGCTCTGCACTATTCTTTCAAGTAAGATGTTAAAAAAATGGCATGACAGCGCATCACCTTGTCTAAAACCTTTTTTGACATCGAAAGGTTCTGTTAAGTTGTTTCCAACGTTTATGGAGAAGCGTTAATTCTCCATGGTCATCGTGCACAAACGGACATGTTTGGCAGGGATGCCAAATTTAGACATTGCTCTATACAGCTCGTCCCTGTAGATGCTGTCATATAGGGACTTGAAAGCTATGAAACGATCTTGGGTATTGATTTGATGTTCTTGGGTTTTTTGGAATGTTGACTTTCCTGGTCTAAAACCACCTATCAAATTGTTGAAGATGGGCTTTAGACGTTCACGTATTACGCCAGAGAATATTTTGTAGCGAAGGTCTCCTTTTTTCAGAATCAAGCAAATAATACTGAGGTTGCATTCATCGAGCATGATTTCTTTCAACCTTATCTTACAGAAAATTTGGAGCATACTCCTAGCTTATATATGGCAATTTTTACTTCGTCTAATTCGGGAAGTCGAGATTGTTTGCTTTCGTCGTCTATGTTACATGGATTCCTGATTTGATCATTGACTTAAATATTTCATGACAATAATGGCAATATTATCTTAATTTGGTTGTGTATTGCAACATCTGCTGACCGCAGTTTTGTGACGATTAAAAGCTGCAGATCATGCAGGGCTTTGATTTATTACAAAGTGATTAATGCAATTAATTCTTTGGAAAGGGAATGGGATTTGAACTAAAAAAAACCTTCACTTAAATCATTTCGTGAGATATGCGGAACACAATATATCAGAAGTATAAATATTGTTTATCCTGCCTAAAGCTATAGACCATTACCCAATTTATTCTCCAACAACATCACTCTCTCACTCAAAAAGATAGAATGTACTATTCTCGTATAATATTTAACCTGAAAACGTTTTAATCTGGTATAATTTAGCTCATAGGAATGCGCCTTTTCCTTTATTGCCTCTTACCATGATCCCACCATAACTATATACCGATTTATATGCCCCCATGGGGCATAATTAAATAATGTCACACCGCGCATTAAACTAATAAAAGCGACACTATACATGCGATATCAATTAAAATTTGTTCGCCTTTTTGCGAATCTAATATTATGCATGCAGATATACATATACTATAATGGCGCGGCGCGGTGTAAAATCATGCCTCTAGGACTCCACAAATACAAATATATGTATATGAGTAGGGAGAATAGAGTTGGAGGTATATTATAATGTAAATTTGAGAAAATCACATAATTACCTCAAATTAAGCTCTACAATAAGATATCACCGACAACGACTTATACGAAACTATATATACTCTAACACCCTTACTCTCACTCCTTGTGATGTGTGCTGCGGTGTGATTCTGAGAATGGTGTAATTAAAAACAGTTTACAAACATAATCCACGCAAGGATTGTAGCTCACGTATAGGTATATCAAGACTGACTGGAGGTAGGTATGTGCCGACGACGATGACGACGGCAAAAACGACAACTACGACGACGATAGCAATGGCTATGGAATCAAAAGTCACCCACTCTGGTGCTCAAGTCCTTGTCTTTAATTAATCGAGCCCAGAGCGAGCGAGTCAAGGTCTGATATGAGTATGAAACTCGGGCTAAGCGATGGAGTGCGAGTGCGAGTGAGGACTTACTTCGCCATTTAAATGTAAACAACTCTAAGATACATTGCTGCATATAAATATCTGACGACTATAGTCCCTCCACATCCACACACCAGATCCGGTTTCTTAATCCTGATGTGTACTTTATAACCAACTCTTAACGGCTACATTTTAACCCTTTATTTTTGCATAATTAATCTTTAGCTACATGACCTTCTATGTATGCTGTAGGTATACGTAAATATATATGTATGTATGTTTGTGTTTATAGAAAGAGAGGAGAAGTTTTCAGTGATACCATCGCATCGCATCAAGCCAAGCGTTCCGAAGTAATTCTATATTCAACTCTCATACTCGTTTGTCCTCGAAATTTACAATTCCAGGCAAATTAACGTCATTCAACTAATTCCGCTTCCATTTTGCTAAAGACAGTTGTGCGATACACCCAAACGCACGACTTTATAGGACATGCCCTCCCCCCCTAACCCTCCCTTCAACTAAACCGTGTATATAATACCAACCATGAGATACTTAAGTATATTAAATGTCAAGTGCGTATATTCATATTTGTGTGTGTATGTGTGTTTGTGTGCTTTCTATATCAAAAAAGGGTTAAGTTTTGGGTTAACTGGCGCCCGGGCGGCAACCATATCGTTGAAGAAAGAAAAGAAAGAGCCCCTGAACTTCATGAAGCCACACACATAATACCTTGTGCGTGATCCTGGATAACTGTAATGTTGCTTCTTACTAATTCCTTGAGTATTTATGGGATTTATTAACGGAACATTATAATGTCGAAGCACATATCCACACACAACATACACACATGGTACTATACACAAAATAAGTGGAAGGAAGGAAGGAAATTTGTCTTTTTCTGTGACAGTATAGCCATCCTCTTAGAGGACAAGTCGGTTTGAGAACGTTCCTACAGAAAAGGATTAATTTCTTATAAGTGGAGAGACGAATATAATGTAGTTTGGAAAATATAAAGGAAGGGGTATATAACTTGGCTATATATGCTATGTTTAGTGGCTGTATAGGGTATAGTGTATACATCGGACTGTTGCGTCCTATTCATGTGGAAGGATCTCCTATATATGCGTGTGTGCCTTAATTATTTCAAATGACACTTTAACTGTTCGGAAATGTGCTCTTTTTGTTTTTTTTTCTTGAGTCTCCCCTTGCTACTTTGTTATAGTTATATGCTTGGTATTCGGACAAAACGGATTAGGATTGATATTAATACCATTAAATGGGTAGTTTGGGTATAAGGACACGCACAATTGACAAACACATATGTATGTTGAGGGTACGTGTGCTTTGTTCTCCCCTTTCTTTTTCTTTCCGGCTTTTGAGAAGGATTTCTTTTTTGTTTCGAGTTTTGTGCGTCCCCCTTTTTAGAAGTGATTAATTTTACATCATTTATTGTGTAGGTACGAGTTGGCCTGGGTATGTAGTTCTATAACGACGTATAAGTGTGTTGCTATCATTAAAACAAATCTAGATGAATCAAGCAAATCAATTCTTAAGTAAGAGGACAACTCATTTGGAAGTTAAGAATGAAAATGAGCCAAAAGTTAATGGTTCATTTGGGTGGGTAACTAGCTATTAGAAGATATTTTGTGTCGTCTAAGAGGGGGTAAGAAAAGTTAAGCTATACACAATACACATAAAGATAGTAGTGAAATTTTGCAATTTTAATTTTTAATGTGTATGGCTTTGAAGAACCCTCTATATTCAATTACTCGTACCTATTTGAAATTAGATCTATTAATACTTGGAAAAAAGTTGAAAAAGGCTAAGCAACTGTTGAATTAGAAGTGTTAGTATAATGATTCAGATCATGCCGCTTTCCATAATTTGTTTTAAACAAAATAAAAATATAAAAGAAATCTCTATCTGTATTATTCTTAGACATTTTTTTATTTTGCAATGACTGGACAATTCAGAGAAGATATTGTAGTATTTGTGGGATAAGGACAAATTTTTTGTGTGCATACCGCCATACTGTTTCATACAGGCTAGCTGTTTGACACTAAGTGAAACCCAAGTAGGTGAGGATTCCGATCCTGCTGAATATTTTATTCATGGGTATAGCTTGGTGCCTTTATTCTTTTCCCACCATGGCCTGGAATGATATTGCTTATACGCCCTTACCACAATAAGGTCTTGGACTAATTTCTTTTTTAATTATATGTGGTTTAAATTATCCGTAAATAAGCAAATCATTCACTACTGCTTCCTTTATCGAAGCCCAAATTTAGACAGAGTATCAACTTCTCGTGAATTTCATGCTTTGCCTGATTCCATCCAAAGAATTGTTTTTGTCCTATCCTCGCACTGAAATCGTTGCTACGGGCGATTTCAATGTACACAATTCTTCATGGCTTCAACATTCAGGCCAGGCAACACCCGGTGGAGTGTGTGCAGAAATCTTCGCTGAGTTGAACCACCTAACTCAGCTAGTCAACGAGCCCACCCTAATATAGGACGTTGAAGTTCGAGCAGAAAACACTCTTGACTTGTTTCTTACCCCTGACCCTGGTAAGTACACTGTTAGTGTTCTATCTCCTCTAGGCACATCTGACCATTGTGTTATATCAGCAAAATTTTTCGTGTCAAAACTGTTCAGTTAAAGAAAGAGGTCCTAAGAGATCCGTTTGGCAATGCGAGAAAGCCAACTGGGACGGTCTTAATAATTACTTCAGAATCTTTAAGTGGTCACTATGCTTCCTCGATAGCGACGCTGACGCCAACGCTGATATGATCACAAGTTTAATTGTCCTGGGAATGAGAACTTTTATACCGAACAGGGTTACGAGGGGCGTTCAATATATTCTCGGTATCGATATGAAGGAAAATTCGAATTCAATTTAAATTGTTTTTATTTTTCAATATAATCTCCCCTAACATCAATGCATTTGTTACATCTTGAGATAAGCTTTTTTAAACCCTCAAAAAAATAAGTTTCCACTTTCCCTGCAAAATACCCATTTATTGCCGACTTGAGTTCTTCATCATCCGAAAATCTTTTTCCACGAAGTCATTTATTCAAATCCGGAAACAGGAAGTAACCACTAGGGGCAAGGTCTGGACTATAAGGTGGATGTTGAATTTCTTCAAAACCACAATTTCGCACAGCAGCCTTGGAAACTCGCGCCGTGTGAACAGGAGCGTTGTCATGAAGAAGCAAAACACCCGCTGCGAGTTTACCCCGTCTTTTCTTTTTAATTTCCTCCCGCAAATTATGTAAAGTGGAAGCGTAGGATTTGGCGTTGATGGTTTCACCTTTTTTTTGTACTCAATGGGTAAGATTCCCTTTGAGTCCCAACTGTGGCCATGAGCTTCCCGGCAGACGGAGTGACTTTGAACTTCTTCGGGGGGTCTGTTCCTTTTTTATGCCACTGCATGGACTCTTCTTTGCTTTCAGGTTCATAGTGGTGAACCCATGTTTCGTCCCCAGTAACAATCCGATGCATAACACCGTCCGCGTTCTCACTACACATCTCCAAAAGCTCTCTACAGCATGCGATTCTCACTTTTTTCTGAGGCGCTGTGAGCATTCGTGGCACCCACCTTGCACTGACCTTTGAAAGGTTAAGATAGTCATGAAGGATGCTGTGAATGGTACCAGTCGAATGCTTGATGATCTCATCATTTTCACCTTTATAAGGGCATCCTCGAGAACAAGTTTTTCGACTTCTTTGATGCTTTCTCCCGTACAAGCACTAGCCGGGACGCCGGAGCGGGGGTCGTCTTCAATGCTCTCTCTGCTCTTGAACTCACTTGACCACTTTTGCACAGTTGATAATGAAGGTGCGGAACCCTGGTAAACTGCCACCAATTTCTTCATGAATAGTTTTTTGACTTTTTCCTTGCTTAGTGAGAAATTTAATTACAGCGCGATGCTCAGTTTTCACCATCATCGTCTCAGTTGCCATTATGATTCTGTTTAAATAGAAATTTAACGGTAAATAATAATCACATTTAAATGAAATTTTACATGAATGCACTAAAATAATAGTATTACTTGATAAATAAGTCAATTTATATATATAACCACAGCTTCACCCCGATACCGAGAATATATTGAACGCCCCTCGTAAAAGTATTACAACTAAGGAAATGCTTGGTTTGATGCGAGCTGTAAGGAGGTCATTAGGGCCAAAGAGGTAGGTTTCCCGTACTGAGGAAAGCCGGAAAAAGTTCAATCAAGCCGGGAAGGCCTGCAACGCCCATATTCGATGGACCAAATTTTTACATGATCAAAAGTTACGGCAAAAAATACTGCAATGTCCCAAGGTAGTAAACATTTTTGGTCATTTGTAAAAAATATGAGGAATTCTTCTCTTCTTCGGTTCTTACGCTCGTTGTCAATAACACTTATTTTGTTAGCTATTAAGAGAAAGCTAATCTCTTTGCTAGGCAGTTCACCGCCAATTCTAAGCTGCCAGCGAGTTAGTGAGTCTATGGGAACAATCTTTTTTCGCACTCGTACTGTGGCAAGAGTCCTTACGTCCCTTCTTTCCAAGGTCATGGAAAGGCTGTTTAATTATCAGCTCGAGAAATATCTTGAAGATCAAAAGCTTCTTAATGACCGGCAATACGCTTTCGTAGGTCCACTGGTGATCTCATTGTTTATCTCTGTTGGATGCTGCCGCCAAGACTAGCTCAGAACGCTACCCGATGTCGTCTTTCGTTGAATATTTTATGTAATTGAATTGTTTGTATATGTGTTATAAAAATTGTTAAGAATTTGAAGGTGACAAAAGGTCACAAATAAAAGAAGACTTACTTCTATTTATAACGTTGAACAAGGGTGTTTCATTTTGTATCCATTTTTCATTATTTTCCATTTTAAAATTATAATTCAAAATTAAACTTACCTTTTCGATTTAACTCAAAACATTTTGGTCCTTCGCGAGCCTTTTTAAACAAACCGCCTATATTAAATTGTTTGAATTAATTAAAAAGACAGTGCGACGACATTTTGTCGTTCTTTTTCAAAGTTTATTCAACGAATTTAAAATTAATTAATTAACATTTAATTTGAATAAAGACATTTTAATCATCATCATAATCATCATCAACACCATCATCATCATCATCATAATCATCATCACCATCATCTTCATCATCATCATCGTCATTGCCGTCGTCATCGCCAACGCAGCCGCCGCCGCCGTCGTCATCGCCATCGTGGTCATCATTCCAAGAGTGCAGTTGTCCAGCTACCCATTCCTGAAAGTAATCGCAGTGAGTAAAATTTACTTACTTTTGTAATTTATATACATATAAACATACATATACTCGTATATATACATATATATACTATAAAGAAATTTTAAATACATAAATCAAAATGAATGCTGTAAAAATTTTAAAAAATATATGTGCTCAGATATCAAAAGATTATGAGAATTTTAAGAAGACAGTTTCTGCAACTCGTAGGACAAAGAACTATGTCTCTACGCGGCTTGAAACGCTTGGTAACAATTGGCAAACCATTGTTCAACAGCACCAAATCGCGGTTTGCAGCGATGAAAACATAGCACCAATCGAAGAGCTTTTTAATGAAGCTGGTGAGACTTATACAATTTATAAATCTGTGTTGCTAGATGAGCTAGACAAATTTGCAGCAGCAGAAGCAGCAGCTAAAGCAAAAGATTCACCTGCTCCTACTTTGGTTCAAAAGTCGACCAATGACAAGCCGCACGATGTACGTTTGCCAAAAATTCACCCACCGACATTCACGGGAGAATATCAAAATTGGCGTTCTTTCCATGACCAGTTTGTTTCACTGGTACATAACAACACTTCACTTACAAAAATCGAAAAATTACATTATTTGAAGTCAAGTTGTAAAGAAGGTGCTGGTATTTTACTAGAACACATAAGTGTAGATGATGCAAGCTATGATAAGGCTTGGGAACTCTTGACAACGAGATACGATTTCAAAAGAATTCTCGTTAACAACGAACTTAAGTTGTTTTATGAATTAAGTGTTGTTAAAGAAGAAAATGCTAAGGGCATAAGAGAATTATTAGATAATTCAACAAAAATTTTACACGCTTTAAAGAATCTGCAATTGCCTGTCCATCACTGGGATGCAATAATAATATTTTTGCTTTTGAAAAAGCTACCGGCTACAGTGCAATCAAAATGGGAAACAACTCTCGGAACTAAAAAAGAGATCCCTACATTTAAAGAGTTCTCTGACTTTTTGGAAACGAGGTTCCGAACTTTAGAGATGATGGACCAACAATATCAAACAAATACAACATCAACACAGAAAAAGCAAACAAAAAATGTTTTTCATCTCAATACTGAGGCAACAGAAAATTTTACGTGTAAGGTATGTCATAAAGGTGTACATTCCTTACGAACATGTTCGAAATTTTTAAAAATGGACGTAAGTGCTAGACAACGAGTTGTTAGACAATTTGGCAATTGTTTCAATTGTTTAGCTTACAGTCACCGAACAAATTTGTGCCCAAGTAATAAGTCGTGTCATTTTTGCCATAAAAAACACAACTCACTCCTACATTTTAGCAACAATTTTAACAACACAAATCAGCAACAATACTCGCAGTCAAACAATTTTCCAAATGCATTCAATCAACAATCAAGCTCTCAAGGTAATCATAACCAATTTCAACACAACACAAATAATAATAACACATTTTCAAATAATCCTCGCGCTCAATTACAAACAAACTCATATACACCCACTCAACAGAATAATAATAGAAACACATTCGCTCACACAAATATAAACACCCAGAATCCAAATAGCTCGCAAACACATCATGTAACAACAGAATTTAATCCAAATGTACAAAATGTACACCCCTACGATATACCGCCTTCAACATCTTCAAACTGTTTTCATCTAAACGAATCTAAAATATCCCAAATTTTGTTAGCAACAGCGATTATAAAAGTCAAATCAGCCCAAGGAGACTTTGTTCAATTAAGAGCCTTGATCGATCCTGGATCTCAAGCTACTTTTATAACCGAATCGGCAGCTCAATTATTGGGTCTTAAAAAGATTCCAACTTCCTTTGACGTTTCTGTTTTAGGACAAAACAAAGGTAGCTCTTGTAAACATTTTGTTAATTTGAATCTGAGTTCTAATTATTCAGATTTTGTTACGTCGACAAGAGGTTATATATACAAGACCCTTACAGGACTTTTACCGAATGAAGAAGTCTTCGCTAACAGATGGAAGCATTTACAAGGACTGAAATTAGCAGATCCTTCATTTAATCGTCCTGGTAACATTGACATTTTATTAGGGAATGACATATATTGCGAAATTTTATTAGACGAAGTCATACGCAATGAGGAACAGGTAGCTCCAATAGCCCAAAAAACCAGGTTTGGTTGGATTGTTTTGGGGAAAGTTCCTTTGGAAAAGCCATTTTCTCTTCAAGTTTACACACAGTTGGTAGATATTGACACACAAATGCGTGCATTTTGGGAAATGGAAGAAACTCCCTATGAAAAAGCCGTAGATGAAGAAGATGTCGAGTGCGAGAAGCACTTTCTACAAAACACCAAGCGGGTGCCGGGAGGGCGCTTTGAAGTTTCACTACCCTTCAAAGAACTTCATCGACCAAGACTTATGTCAACAAAACAAAAGGCCTTAATGATGTTTTATAAACAAGAACAAAAATTATTAAACAACCCAACACTACACAAAGAATATAACGATTGCTTAAAAGAATACCTCACACTCAATCAAATGGAAGAAGTAGATATTAACATAGATAACAAACTTAACTCTCCATTTCACTATGTGGTTCCTCATCATGCCGTGATGAAAGAAACTAGTACAACGACGAAGTTACGTGTTGTTTTTAATGCTGCATATCAAACGGCAGATGGTAGTTCTTTAAACGACCATTTGATGACTGGACCTAAAACTCAAACAGATATTTTAGCCATTGTTTTAAGGTGGAGAACGCACAAAATTACTTTCGTATCAGACATAGAGAAGATGTACCGACAGATATTAGTTCATCCAGAGGACGCGTATTACCAGTTACTTTTTTGGCGTGAAAATCCATCAATGCCAATAAAGCTTTACAAAGTAAAAGTTTTAATGTTCGGTACTGCCCCAGCCCCATATTTAGCAAATCGAACGCTAAAGAAACTTGCTTCAGATGAAGAAGTAACATATCCATTAGCCGCTCAAATGATTCGGGAAGATATGTACATCGATGATTTGGTATCGGGTGCAGATTCAGTAGAAGTTGCGAAAGAAAAGTATCACCAAATCTCGAAGCTTTTATCATCTGCTGGATTTCATCTTCGCAAATGGATGAGTAATAACGAAGAGTTTCTTGCTTCAATACCAAAGGCAGATCAGGAAACAAATGTGTCATTGACATTCGAAGCTTTGGATCATACCAAAACCCTTGGAATCAGTTGGTTCCCATCTACCGATTCATTTTCATTTAAAAAAATCTCTATAGATAAAGTCGTTTCAAAAAGAACGATACTTTCAACAATTGCTCGTCTTTTTGATCCACTTGGATGGATAGCACCCTGTATCGTTAAAGCGAAAATCATTATGCAGCAATTGTGGTTGAAAGGCCTTTCGTGGGACGAAAACATTCCTGTGGAACTACTTCAAGAATGGCTCTCCTTTCAAGAAGAGTTGGATATCTTAGAAGATATCCGTATTCCGAGATGGGTAAACATAGAGAATGGCACCCAACAGGTCGAACTCCATGGATTCTGTGACGCATCTACCAAGGCATATGGAGCCGTGGTATATCTTCGAGTTTTAGATAACAAGAATTGCATTCACACCCATTTACTCATAGCCAAAACTAAAGTCGCTCCAGTCAGTACAGTCTCTTTGCCAAGATTGGAACTTTGCGGAGCAGTGATGTTGGCAAAATTACTCAACTATACTAAATCAGTCCTTCCGTTCAAGAATATATCAGTCTTTGCGTGGACTGATTCCACAATCACCCTTTGTTGGATCTCTGGATTGCCTTCAAAATGGAAAACATTTATTGCCAATCGAGTTACCGAAATTCAAAGGCTGACAAATGTTAGCATGTGGAAACACATTCCAACTAAGTTGAACCCAGCGGATCTTGCATCCCGTGGTGTTCTTCCATCCAAGCTAAGAAATAATAATGTTTGGTGGAAAGGACCACCCTTTCTTCAGGAGATGTGGAAATTCTCCATACCAGAACAACCCACCCAATGTGAAATAAATGAAGAAAAACGAGAAATAAAAACTCATTTAGCAATACAAAATACCGATGGAATTTTAGATGTGCTTTGTAAACAATCCAAACTAACAAAAGCCTTAAGAATTATAGCCAATGTTCATAGATTTATCTATAATAGTAGAAAAAAAGAAACACATCGAAGAAAATCGGTTCTGACACCCTTAGAACTCGATATTTCCATGCGAACAGCTATCAGAAGTGTTCAAAAACTTATGTTTCATGATGTCATAAATGAACTACAGAAAACCAAAAGAACCAAACTTAACAAATCTCTGAATCTTTTTATTGATGGATGTGGAATATTAAGAATCGGAGGTAGACTTCAAAATGCCACCCTAACATATGATCAAAAGCATCCAATTGTGTTGAAGCCAGATCATAATTTCTCCAGATTAATAATTGAAGATGCCCATGAGAAAACTCTACATGGTGGTATTCACCAAGTGATTGCACACATTCGAAATCGTTTTTGGATCTTCAACATGAAGAGAACGGTCAAAAAGTACATTAATAAATGTTTCACCTGTTTTAAGAATGCACCTAAGCCATTGCAACAACTGATGGGAAGCCTTCCAGCACCAAGAGTAAATGTTTCAAGACCATTTACACACACTGGTGTCGACTACGCCGGACCTATAGAAGTAAAGGCCTGGAAAGGACGAGGTGCTAAAAAATTCAAAGGCTATTTCGCCATTTTTATTTGTCTTTCAACAAAGGCAATTCATCTTGAAGCGGTCACAGATCTAACGACACAAGCCTTTATTGCCGCGTTCCGAAGATTTACATCTCGCAGAGGCATATGTGCAAACATATATAGTGACTGTGGGACCAACTTTAAAGGTGCTAATGGGGAACTCCAAAAAATGCTAAATGCTGCTAAACTTAACTATACTGATATTGCTAACTCATTGAGTGCATTGGGTACCAATTGGAATTTCATTCCTCCCGCTTCTCCTCACTTTGGAGGCTTATGGGAAGCAGGAGTGAAATCTGTTAAATACCATTTGCGTCGCGTTGCCCGAAACCAAGCTCTGACGTTCGAGGAGCTCAGTACGCTTCTAGCGCAAATAGAAGCTTGCCTTAACTCGAGACCTCTATGTCCGGTTACAGACAGCTTGGAAGATTTCAATGCTTTAACACCAGCTCATTTTTTAATTGGCACATCAGCTCATATAGTTCCCGAAGCAGACCTAGCAGTAGAAAGGATTGGATACCTGGATAGATGGAAACGTCTACAAGCCTCACTACAGACCTTCTGGAAGGAATGGAGCGGAGAATACCTCACAAGGCTTCAAAATAGACCTAAGTGGCTAAAAATCAAGGACCAACCCAAAATTGGAGATTTAGTTTTGGTACGAGATGAAAGATTTCCACCTTCGAAATGGCCCATGGCGAGAATAGTGGAAACCTACCCAGGACAAGATAATCTCATCCGTGTTGTCAAAGTGCGAACACAAAACAATGAATTTAAGAGGCCTATCACAAAGATATGTCCACTTCCATCAAACAAAGCTCATCACGAAAACGAAACAATTTAAAAACAAAAGGAATCGTATTGAAACTTATACACAAAATGAAAAGGAAAATTGAAATTAAGAAAATGAATTCTAAAGCCCCTAAGAAAATATGAAACCAATTCACAAAAACAAAAATGAAATAAAAAATCAATGAAACTCTAAACATAATATGAAGAATGGAAAATCAACCCACTCAAATAAGAAAAACTAATAATCAAATATGAGCAAAATAAAACTAACCCTAACTTACTCAAATATAAATATGAATTAAAATCCACTCTGAATTAAAACCCACTCAAATATAATTAAAACTGAATTAAAATCCATTCTTAATTACAAACACACTCAAATATAAATAAAACTGAATGAAAATCTATTCAATAAAACGAATTTTCAAATTCTCATTCATTGAATATTTGAAATCTCACTCAGAAATCTCAAAACTAACCATTCATACAGTCCACTAGAACTCAACACATTTACACAAAAACCCAACACATTTATGCTAAAATTCAACACAGTAATACAGTAACACATTCATATACTAAATTCAATCATATAAAACCTAAATTAGCTTACATGCTAAAACCCAAACTTAAGAAAATTGAATTTATCAACACAAAACATAAAAGAATTATAAATAAAAAAAAAAAGCGAAAACCTTAAATTAATTAAGAAATTTAAAATAAAATATAAAATATAAAATTATAAAATTAATAATTTTAAATAAAATACTTTCAATAAATTAAAAAAAAAAAAAACTCACACACGCTGAAATAAAAAATTCATCACATTCAAACTAATAAAATATACAAAAGGCAAATCAATAAAATTGAAATTAAAATCAAATACATAAGTAAAACTATAGAATAAAATTATGAAATATATTATCTTACCATATCTCTTGAATACCATATCTTACAGAAATTTCCCAAAATTCCAAACACAAGATTATCGTGCGGCACTCAAAACCAATAAACAAACCTAAAGGAGAAACCAAATAATTAATAAAACATATAACACAAATATTTTACCAACTCACCCATCGCATCTCACCTGAAATCACAATAACAACATAACAACATAATAATAACATGCAAAATAGTATAAAACTTAAGTTAATACCTCCCATGCATTCACATTTAACTAAACATAATATTAATAACACCCGTATTAATTATAATATCAATAAAATAATAAAATTATAAATTAAATCAAAACAAAAATAAATTACAAAAAAAACACCGAAACCAATAACGGACCTTTAGAATTTTAAACGAAAACATTTAACATATATATATAACATAAATTGGCCTGAAAAGAAAACAAACAAAATTAATGCACCAACCACTATACAAAAACAACAATTTACCAAAATAATTCACAGCCATGGCTGTCGGCAAGCTTCAGCTTCTAAGCCACCAAATTCAAGGTCAAGTCATCTAAAAATAATTTAAAGAAAAAAGGTTATGTTATGTGTATGCTTGTAGAGTAAAAAACTGTTTTATGTAATTTACAATACTCACTCTTTAAAATAAATCCAGTTGGTTTTAGTTTTATAAATAATTAAAAATTAATACGAAACACAGTTAAAACAAATATTTAAAATTTACCGCGGAGAAAAACAATACAAGATCAACACGACAAATAAAAATAAGTGACATATAATTATTAATACGAGATGACAAATATATTTCGAGTATCGAAATGTAATAGAATAATCATAAACCACAACCTGGGCCTATATCCCATGTCATCAAACATAATTACTACAACTATTTAAATCATTTAAAATTTGTATTAATAATATTTTGTATTACTTTCATGTACATTAAATGATAGAAGCTGTGTTCGTTTACGCTGTGCACTGGGGGGGGAGAATGTTGGATGCTGCCGCCAAGACTAGCTCAGAACGCTACCCGATGTCGTCTTTCGTTGAATATTTTATGTAATTGAATTGTTTGTATATGTGTTATAAAAATTGTTAAGAATTTGAAGGTGACAAAAGGTCACAAATAAAAGAAGACTTACTTCTATTTATAACGTTGAACAAGGGTGTTTCATTTTGTATCCATTTTTCATTATTTTCCATTTTAAAATTATAATTCAAAATTAAACTTACCTTTTCGATTTAACTCAAAACAATCTCACTGAACAGTGGAGCAGATCTTTACATAGTTTTGGAGAAAGTAAGATTATTTCACTTGATATTTCAAAAGCATTTGATAGGGTTTGACATCAGGCTCTCGTATCGAAAATGCGTGCTTTTGGTTTTCATAAATCCCTGCTGCATTGGATTAGTAATTACCTTTCGGATCGTTCAATACAAGTTGTATTGGATGGATTCAAGTCTAAAAACCACAAAATAAATGCTGGTGTGCCCCAGGGCACACAACACTCTTTCTTATTTTTATTGATGATCTCCTGTCTGCAACATTTAATCCAATACATTGTTTCAGTGACGATAGTACTCTTAGATTTTCATATTCGTTTTCAGATTCAAACCCCTCTTCTTCGGATGTGAAACTGCAACGACCTAATTCCGACCTAAACAGCATGGTTCAATAGGGATTAAAAAGCCGCGTGGAATTTAATGATTCGAAAACCCAATGCTGTCTTGTATCGTTAAATCGAAATATAACCCCATTGCCATTATCCATGGATGGCACTTGCATCAATGAGACTGAACACCTCGATATTCTCGGTATGTGTGTCACCAACCACCTCTTGTGGAATGATCACATACGCGATGTCACCAAAAATACCGCAAGGTGTTTGGGTTTCCTTAGGCGATACAAGAAATATTTCACCACTTCTGATCTGCCTGTTATCTACAAGACTTAAAGCTTAAGTACAACTCCCATCTCTGGGCTGGTGCTCCTGCAACTTACTTAAGCCTCTTGGATAGTATTGAACTTATAGAATTTAAATTGATAGTTGATAATATCATCATAAGTTCATTTACTTCGCTTGAACATAGTTGTCTTTCCCTTTTTTACCGTTATTTAAACG
Organism: Eupeodes corollae; assembly: GCF_945859685.1. NCBI lineage: Eukaryota > Metazoa > Arthropoda > Insecta > Diptera > Syrphidae > Eupeodes > Eupeodes corollae. The sequence continues at coordinate 124,594,449 of NC_079148.1, forward strand.
GCTTATGCTCTAGTGAAATAGCCAGTTGCATTCCTCCCCTTAAACAGTTCAACCGTAATACTCGCGCTTTAGGAATGCTCATCAGTATACCCTTGAGCCCAACTTCGGCCGTACTGTGAAATACAGAGATTCGTTTTTTAGCCGTACTACGCGAATGTGGAATGACTTACCACACTCTGTCTTTCCTATTTATTGCAATATTCAGGAATTCAAAACCAATGTGTACCGACATATCGTTTTAAACCCTCTCTCCTCTTTCTAGTGCTCATACTGTGCCTCTGCATAATCCCCTTGAATGTGTGCTTATTATTATAAAAAAAAAGATGCAGTTTTCTTAAAAACAAGGACATATTTAAAAAAATTTGAAAATCTTACACTTTTGCACAGTTGCACCAGTGTGGTTTTCCAAAAAGGGAGTTCCAATCATACTGCTAGCCAAAAATGGGTTAATATCAAATGCGACAAGTCTGCTTAGTAATCAAGCTTTAGAGTTGAAAACTGCCCTCTTCACCGATGATGAGAATCTGGATCATTTGGATCACGCTAATAGCTTAGCTTTTATGCAAAAAATATCGAAGGGGAATTGAAAAATCTGAATTTTTATCAGTTTTACGGGCTATGGCAATATTCTCAGTTGTTCTTAAGCGACGCACACTGATTCAGTTCTTGGCTTGTTCCAATAGCTCAAATTCTTTATTAGTTTTATTATGGCCGGCCGGGAATGTGAAGGTGAATTTAACAATTTGAATGCTGTTAAGCGTGTGTTGTTTAGTTTAGTTTCTTAAATGTGTAAATATCAAATCAGTTGCTTAAATATCGGGATATTCAAAATGAAATATCGTATAGGAAAACCCTTTATTTTCGCCGAAAAATGTGAACTTAAATTATCTTCAGATTTTGCTTCTTTTACCTCCAAAATGAGGAAAATAAAAGATGTTCTTAAGTTACCCAAACTTTCATGGGGTTAGTTCAAAAAAGAAATTATTTTTCACTTGAAAACAAAAATATTCAAAAAACTGTAAGAATTTATACAAACAATCTAAGTGGCATGAAAATACAATATAAAACTCGTTAAATGTGTAAAATAAAAAGAAAACATAGCACTTCGCCACTTGTGTGCGTTGAGCTATCGAAAATGAATCATTCATTGTCGAATTTACTCGATAGCGAATATATTCATCCTGCGAAGGGTATGAGGTTATAGTAATATCGAGAATTCCTTATGCCATATCGTCAGCGCATTATCTCTATGAAAAAGAGCATAAGCTACATCAGCTCAGCTCATCGGCATCAGGAGGAGAGAGTTTCCTGTTTCTAAATCACATTAATAGTCGTTTAGAGCACGTGAGACGCGAACGCGAACCATTTTCATTTTCATTTGATTTTCTTTTTCGTTTATGTTCAGCAGCCATTTCTTCAAAAGACGTTCATCACTTTTATTTGTGCCAAGAGGAGAGCATTACAGGAATCCTTTTCAAAAAAAATAAAAATGAAAATAAATACAAAAAAAAAGTAAAACGGGATACCCATAAATCTTGGAAGGATAAAGCCTCTGTTGTATGGCCTATGCCATGAAGTGTGCCAATGCAAAACTCATAGCGCCCAAACCTTTTCAACAGTAGCGGGGTGATGGCCCGATGGGCGGTGGAAGTGGGAATCGCGGCTATGACTTCAACGACGACACGACGAAGACGATAGGATAGGAACACCATTTCGATACTTCGCTAAGTTATTTTCAATCTTTTAGATAGATGCCAAAAAAAATGTATAAATTCGTTTTTTTTTTTTGTGTTGATGTTTGTGTGCCAATTGCAGATTAATGACTCCTCTGTACCTTACCTACACACAGATATGCAGTATACACCTACCTAGGTTTCAGATGAAGGTTTATGGAAGGGGTGACTACAGGTGTCAAGATGTTTTAAGGCGATTAGATAAGAATTATGGTAGGTATGCGGAGGAGTAGGTATATAAGTATTTCCGTAGTCATCAGATTTGCGTTTTTGTCGAAAGAAAAAATAAAAAATATTCTCAAAAAACTTTGGTACATTAACGCAAATGGCATTTTTATTGCCCATAAAAAGTGATCCGCATTTTTTGTTTTTTTTCTTATATATTTATTTATATTTTTTTTATTTACGTTAGGTACAAATATAGAAAGGTAAAGGCAAGGCAGGGCCTAGGTAGGTAGGTACCTATGCATATATTTTTGATTAACGTTCGAGTTCTTTGAGAGTTTGTATATCATGGATTGTTGTAATCCGTTAATGGTAATGTTAGAACAACTGTAAATTAGGATTTTTCACGCATTATCCTGCTGTTTCTTAATAGCTTTTCGCACTTGAACAGGGTCGATTTAATTCAAAAAAAGTTGCATATTGACGAAAATCTCGATAAAATGTTTATGTTTACTCCCATTGTATTGAAATTATGTTGATGTTTTTCTTGCAATATTGTGTAGGGGTATAAGTTAACACCTCGCGCCAACACGCGCGACTATGATTTGCCAATTCAGCATAACAGCATATTCTCATAAGTTCCCACGATTGGTGGGTATCATATTCTGGACAACGGTGCATTGAGGTGAATGCACCGACACTACGAGTATCAAGGTCGCTGACGCAGCAATCATCGATGCACGCCGTTAGGTGTTATTTTAGGGAATTAGTTTTAAGTTAATCAGTTCAATTGTGAGCCCGGACCTGATTAGTCGTTAAATAAATATATTGTCAAATTTAATAACCGTTTATTTATTCCGTAAGTCGAACCGTTGGGCCAGCCCCTCAGGGGTTGGCGTTCGCTTTTTTTCATATACGAATCCGCGATTCGTTAATTGGCGCCCGAGCAGGGACCGCGTTGCAAAACTGTATCCTTTTCGCCTGTAGATCCTAGTTCATTACCAATACGCTCTATTTGAGTGAACGTCACTGTTAACATGGGAACACAGTTGACCATTTTGGATAATAACTAAACTTTTCGCATAAACATGGGAACATGCGAATATCTGTTAAGGCTAAAGGATACGACGGTGATGGTGATCGTTCCATTAGTAGGCTGCTTGCGGCTAAACGGGATTCAAACGACACCTCCCACGCAACACGGTTCCTTGGAAACCCTATTCCGTCGGTTAAGGGGAGTACTAAATCTAAACCCTTTTTTTTTCAGGAAAAAATATTTCAACAAAAAATATATATCTTTTAAAAGACTAAAGACTAAAGCGAGGAAGTTATGATAATTGTGTGAGTGGGAAAAAAGAGCCCATAATTTATCTATATTCTATAGAAAAAGTGATCCTTGAAGCATTAAGCTATTCAAAGAAAAGATATATATATATTATTCCTAATTTGAAAAAAATAATCATATTTAATTTATTAATTGTTATTAATTGTGCAAGTGTGAGTGTGTGCAGTTATTTGATATAAAAGGAAAAAGAAGTTTAATAAGGTGAAAAATAATCTTTCATAATCTGTGCCTAGTGTCTGTTAAGGTAAGCCTACATTTTACATTTTTTTTTATTCTTATTTTATTTTTTGAGAGAGATTTTTAAAATAAAAACATAAACTATGGATCAAGTCGCCCAACAAATCGTTGAATTGAGTGGGGCAGTCAGTAGCTTGATTTCCCAATTGAAAAGCTTTGAGAGGAGAATCGAAGCTGTCGAAGGAAAAACAAATTCGTCAGCCTCCTCAGCTGCACCTTCTTCGGCTGTTAGCCATTTTGAGCTTAGTCCTCCTCAAACAGAGGCTGATCTCAGGGAAATAAGTAAGCTACCTGACTGCGTTAAAGAACTTCAGGTCTTTAATGGAAATCCTACTCAATATGTATCATGGATACATACTGTAGAGGGAATCCTTAAAGACTATGAAATAGTTAAATCAAAACCGCTTTACCGTGCGATTTTACAACACATTCGGGGTAAAATCAGAGGTCCGGCTGACGCCGCTCTGGTTAGTTACAATATCTTTGATGGTGACTGGAGTGAGATGAAGACTTGCTTATCTCTACATTATGCAGATAAGCGAGACCTTCGAACTCTGGAGCACCAGCTCAACCAGCTTGCTCAAAAGGGCAGCAAGCTGGATGAATTCTATGCGGCTGTTAACCATCAATTATCGTTGATGGTTAACAAAATAAAAACGGAGTCGCATAGTGAGGAAACCGTAAGGGCTTTGGTAGAAACCTACCGGAATAGGGCTCTGGATGTGTTCGTGCGTGGCCTCAATGGTGATATCTCACGAATGTTGATGATTCAACGGCCACGGACACTCCCAGAAGCTTACTCTGCCTGCCTGGAAATACAGAACGTCAACTATCGGAGTAGTTCTGTACACTCCTCTTCCTTCTCTAACACCATCACGTCTCCTATGAATCAACATTTTGGTAATAGAGACGTGAGACCCAATATTCCTCCGAGAAGGCCCCAACAAAATTCAATAGGGAAGCATAACAGGTTTGCCTGGAATGCTCCTCAGGAAAATGTTCCTGCACCGAAGCCTTCGGAGAAGATGGATGTTGATCGAAGCATCCAGAGCAAACAAGTGAACTATGCAAATCGATCAAAGTTCCAGGGCAACCCCTTTAAACGTAGAGCAGCCTCTGATAACTTCCCTAACAAGCAGCAACGCTTGTACAACATCGAAGCGGAAGACGAAGTGGATTTAGAAAGCTACTCCGCATCTGCGGAGGAAGCTACTTGTGACGAGATAAATTTTATGTCAGGGGGCCATCTAGCGTACCATACATAGAGTATGTTGCAAAGGATGGAGTAGTGTTGAAGTTTCTTGTTGATACGGGGGCCAACAAGAATTTCATTAGCCCAAAAATCGACCAGCCCTCAATCTCGCTTCCAAAACCTTTTTCTGTAAAGTCTGCCGCTGGTAATGTTAAAATTTCTAATTATGTCGAGGGAAGATTTTTCTCTAAGGTTGGCAATGATACTCCTGTTAAATTCTTTGTACTACCTGGACTCGATTCTTTCGATGGAATCATTGGGGATGACACCCTCAAAGAATTGGAGGCTGTCATTGATAGAAAAAACAACCTTCTAACGATAAAACCCAATATAGAGATTCCGCTCAAAGCAAAGATATCACGACAGGTGAACGTTGTGCTTAATGAGGATCTTCCCCACGACATTAGACAGGGATTGGAAAAATTGATTAGGAAACACGAATCGCTTTTCGGGCCGATCAATATTAACGAAGTAATCGATACTTCCATTCAGGCCGAAATCAAAACAAATACAGATGAGCCTATATATACAAAGAGCTATCCGTACCCGTCATCCTTAAGAGAAGTTGTTGAGGAAGAAATAAATAAACTTCTAGACGAAGGGATAATAAGGCCTTCCAGAAGTCCTTATAATTCACCAATTTGGGTTGTGCCCAAAAAACCTAAGGCGAATGGCGAGAAGCAATTCAGAATGGTCATCGACTACAAAAGACTTAACAGCGTGACAATTTCTGATGCATATCCAATACCGGATATAAATGCCACTCTTGCTAGCCTAGGGAACGCCCGATACTTCACAACCCTAGACTTGACCTCGGGATTTCACCAAATTCCCATGAAACCCTCGGATGTTCCTAAAACAGCTTTTTCCACTATGAATGGCAAATACGAGTTTTTGAGGCTGCCATTCGGGCTCAAAAACGCTCCAGCTATTTTTCAACGCACAATTGACGATGTGCTCAAGCCATTCATAGGGAAAATATGTTACGTTTATATCGACGATATAATCGTTTTCAGTGAGAATGAGGAAAAGCACTTAGAAAATCTTGACATGGTTTTGAAAAGACTTAGTGAAGCGCACTTGAAAGTCAACCTTGAAAAAAACCCACTTTATGGATACAACTGTAGAATTCCTTGGATATGTTATAACGGCCAATGGTGTATTACCTGATAAAAAGAAAATTGAGGCTATCCGAAACATACAACCTCCAAGTAATTTGAAGGAGCTTAAATCGTTTCTCGGATTAACCTCATATTACAGAAAATTTATTAGAGATTATGCCAAAGTCGCTAAACCCCTTACCAATTTAACAAGAGGCGAAAACGCTCAAGTCAAGGCCAACCAATCAAGGAAAATATCAGTAGAACTTGATGAAAAAGCCACACAAGCGTTTAATGACCTAAAAGAGCTCCTCACATCTGCTGAAGTACTTGCATTCCCAGATTTTAGTAAACCATTTTCTCTTACTACTGACGCATCCAACATAGCCATTGGAGCAGTTTTGTCCCAAGGAGACGGAGGTAAGGAAAGACCAATTGCCTTTATTTCCAGATCACTAACCGCAAGTGAAGAAAACTACGCCACAAATGAGAAAGAAATGTTGGCGATAGTTTGGGCACTGGATAACCTGAGATCCTATTTATATGGTGCAAAACAAATTAAAATATTCACTGACCACCAACCTCTTACCTATGCTTTGGGTAATCGCAATTACAACGCAAAGTTGAAGCGATGGAAAGCTAGGATAGAAGAATATAATTGTGAATTAATTTACAAGCCTGGAAAATCAAATGTGGTAGCAGATGCACTATCGAGACTTAATATTGTAAACGACCACTCGACTGTCTCAGCTAAAGCTGAAACAGAATGTGAAGTGAATGCGTTACAGAACACATCTTCAACAGACACAGCTTCCGAACAAAATTTCGCTGATGGTAGATCCGATACTGATACAGCTTTCGAACAGGTTTCCTCCTTAGGATCACAAGATGTCGAATCGGCTTCAACTGTGTCGGCCAGTGGAACAATGCACAGTGCAGAGCAGGATTCAACGGATCTGATTCCTCATGTGGAAGCTCCATTGAATGTTTTCCGAAACCAGATTATTATCAGGGTTTCAGATAATAAACTTGATTCGATGGAGGAACCACATCCCGGTTACATAAGACACTACTTCTCAACTCCGTATCTAGATAACGTTGCCCTAACAGCTGTCCTTAAAGCCAAACTTAGGCCCAATATAGTTAATGGCATTAAAATTCCTGAACTTTGTATGGAACTTCTGCAAAAGGTATATTTGGAAACGTTTTCCAGCTACAAGATTAGGCTGACACAAAGAATTGTTGAAGATGTCACAGACGAGAATCGAGTGTGGGAACTCATTAGTAAGGAACACAAGCGAGCTCATAGAAATGCTCGAGAGAACAAGGAACAACTCCTTGAAAGATATTACTTCCCGAAAATGAATAGCTTAATAACACGCTATGTAAAGTCCTGTGACATTTGCCTTACAAACAAGTATGATCGACATCCGGCGACCCCTATGTTTCAGCCTACTCCTATTCCCTCTTATCCTTGTGAGATATTGCACATGGATATTATGGAAATCCAGGGTGAAAAGTTTATATCATGTATCGACAAGTTTTCAAAGTTTGCTAAATTATTCCACATTAGGAACAAGTCCTCTCTATATCTAAGGGACAAAGTGATGAAAGTACTTCACTATTTTACAGTCCCCAGGATATTAGTTACAGACAATGAAAAAAGTTTTCTCAGCCCCATAATAATTAACTTTATCAAAATGCTCGACATAAAGATGTACCAAACACCCGTTAATCGTAGCGAGGTTAACGGCCAAGTTGAAAGATTTCATTCAACAGTTCTCGAAATTTTTCGATGTTTGAGAGCCGAGTATAAAGAACTTAAGCTAAGGGAGCTGATACACATATCGGTCGATCGATATAACAATACAATTCACTCGGTCACTGGCAGAAAACCATCTGACATGTTTTTTAACAGAAGTTCCAGAGTAAATTATCAAAAGATGTCAAATTATCGGATAAAAGTAAATCAGGAACTTAGGGAAAAGATAGAAAAAAATCAAAAGGCCAAAAACCAATGGCATAATAAAAAGAAATCTATCCCGAAGAAATACAAAAAAGGTGACGTAGTCTACACATCCTTCAAGAGGATTCAGGGCAAACATAAGCCGCTGTATCGGAAGGAGGTGGTAGCAAAAGATAACAAGGTAACCATTATAACAGACACAGGTAGAAAAATTCACAAATCCCAATTAAAGAATATTTAACTACAGAACACACACCCGCACAAAGAAAGCACACATCGAAAAAAAAAAAAAAAAAAAAATGTACCCTTGCAATGTAATGTAAAAAGACATAAAATGATAAAATGTAATGAAATAAATACATAAAATGTATAAAATAGTACATTTAATAAAATGACATAGGTAACGAAACCTTAATGTCAAAGCCAAAGCATAGAATAATGAAATGAATAAAATGCAGAAAAATTGTATATTTATTAAATGTATGGCAAAAATCATCATACTAATGAAATACATGCATACATAAAATTGCATAAAAATTGCAAAAAATTATTTATATATAAAAATTTAATTTTTTATAATATATATGTATAAAAAAAAAAAAAAAAAAAAAAAAAAAAAAAAAAAAAAAAAAAAAAAAAAGGTCAATGGCACCATGCCTAAACAAAAACCAAACTATATTATCTATATTATTACATAATTAATAACCATTTCTTTTTCAGAATATTAATTTTAATTTTTCCATTTTTTCTAGATATTTTAATAACGATATTACATTATTAATATTTTTAAACTTTTCATGACCTATTTTTTTCCTTATTAAGTTTATATTTAACTGATTTATTTATATTTAACCAATGTAACAAATTTAAAACACAATATAGCTTATTATTCCTAACGGCCGTGCAAGGCTTCACTATCTTCGAGTACCAGTCCCCAATGGTAACAATAAAGGAAGGACCAGGGTGGATTATCGATGGACACTTCAAATTGGTGCATTTGATCCGGTTAGATGAATTTGAAGATCTGCTCAACAAAATGACTTTAGCTGTCCAAGCTGTAATCAAGCAACCTGAAAAGAAAATCGTGGCACGCCATCACCTTACCCAGCTTCACGAACGAATCGATATGCTCAAAGGAAAAATGCATAGAAGGCAAAGGTCGATTAATTGGATTGGTTCTGCGTGGAAATGGTTGGCCGGTAACCCTGACGCAGCAGATTGGGATGAAGTGCTCAAAAACGAGAACAACATAATCGAGAATAATAATCATCAATACAAAATAAACGAGAGGATCCTTAGGATAACAAAGGATATCACCCAAAGGATCAACCAGGTCATTAACAGCACCGTAATCCAAACGTCATCGTCTAATAGGGCTATCCACGAGCAAAACGTTATGGACGAATTATTAGTGGTGAAAGAAGATGTAAACGAAATTGTTCGCGCCTGCCAGATGGCGAGAAGCGGAATCGTAAATACAAATCTCTTGGACCATGAAGAGATCAACAGGCTTATCAGCGAAGTTGAAACTTTACCATATGCTAACGTTGTGGAGGCTTTGCAATTTGGTAAACCATCAGTCTATACCAACGATTCCATCCTACTGTACGTACTATCTATGCCTAAAGTCAGCAGGACTGAGTACAACTTGTTATTGACCAGAGCGTCAATCCTGGGAGGAAAGCAAGTCGACCTACCTTATTCTAAGATTCTAGCAAACCATGAAGATACCTATGGCATAATATCCAACTGCCTTAGTATGGGCAACATGACGACTTGTGATGAAAGCTCTTTAGAAAAATTGGAAGAAGAGGGATGCGTAGTTCGGTTGCTTAAAGGAGGGCACGCTAATTGTGCAATTCGTACCAATACAGCCAGTATTACGGAACTGATCAAGGAAGACACGATATTTGTCACAAACTTCCAAGGAAAATTATATAGCAAGAACATATCAAAGGATCTCTCCGGTACATATTTGATCCAGCTCTACAATGAATCAATTCGACTAAATAACAGAACATTTGTTAGCCTGACGGCAACATCGCTTCAAGCGCTTCCACCAGTTTTAACCAACACATCCTTGAAAGTGAACAAAGTGGACATCGAATACCTTCATGACATGAGCATCAAGAACATCAAGATCCTGAATGGCCTATCATATCGGCTAAACACCTATACTGCTACGGATGTGACGATCCTCCTGATATTGGCAATAGTTGTATGGATGATATGGCGCAAGCTGCACAGGAAGATTGACTTACCAAAGATCCAAATCCTACCACCACCGGTGCTACCTACCCCTAACATCTCATCTTAAAATACTGATCTACGGGACGTAGATTTTCAAAGGGGGAGGAGTTAACACCTCGCGCCAACACGCGCGACTATGATTTGCCAATTCAGCATAACAGCATATTCTCATAAGTTCCCACGATTGGTGGGTATCATATTCTGGACAACGGTGCATTGAGGTGAATGCACCGACACTACGAGTATCAAGGTCGCTGACGCAGCAATCATCGATGCACGCCGTTAGGTGTTATTTTAGGGAATTAGTTTTAAGTTAATCAGTTCAATTGTGAGCCCGGACCTGATTAGTCGTTAAATAAATATATTGTCAAATTTAATAACCGTTTATTTATTCCGTAAGTCGAACCGTTGGGCCAGCCCCTCAGGGGTTGGCGTTCGCTTTTTTTCATATACGAATCCGCGATTCGTTAATTGTATATAAATAAAATCGAAAGCAAAATAAATTAAAAAAAGAAAACAAAACATTTCAATAGAATTAACATTTAATATTTTCTGATATCAGTTGATGCCAAAACAAGGTCATGTATACTGTTTTAGACGCTTTAGAAGACCAGATAAAAAAACATTTAATGAAATTTAGTACACTTATTTTTTTGTATTTTGAGACACATTATAGAAAATCTGTTTTCATTTAATTTTGTTATTAAATGCATTAGTTTATAACTTGTATTCAATCATTGGAGTTGGCAATAATAATTTTAAAAATATGTACTGATAACTTTCCATTTCATCTTCCAATTTGTCTTGCTTAAATGTTTGTAGGTTTTCGTGTTTTGTTAAAAAAGTTGTCAGTTGAATTACCAACAAAATTTTGAACATGATGAAATAGTTTTATTTCAAAATCTATTTTTGTTATTGAAATTCTTAGTCGAAAAAGGTACTATTAACTTCCCATAGGAAGTTATTATAATGGGTCCGATTTGTCAAACAGAAGATTTTGACATTTCTCGACGTTTCAAGGTCCCTAGAGTCGAAATAAAAGATTTTTAGCAAGATGTCTGTGCGTGCGTGTGTACGTATGTTCGTATGTTTTTTCGTCTTCCATAGCTCAAGAACCAGAAGGGATTTCGATTTCAAATAAATTTTGTTGTACAGATAATAAGGCAGAAAGATGCAGAAAGGGCTTTCAAGAAAATTGCATTGATGGTTTTTTTACCATAGCAGTTTGAAAAAAAGGTAAACATTTTGGTTAACCCTAAATATTTTACGAACCAAAAATGCTAGAGACTTGAATTAAATTTTATAAAATAAACTGTAACGTGATACCAAACAAGAATATTTTTTGGAAAAATTCAATTTAACAGTTTTTTTTATAAATCAAAAATACCGAAAAAAAATTTGTCACCTCCAAAATTTTAAGACTAAAATATGATTTCATCTCACAAACAATTTTGTGCAACGAAGAATAATGTTTTTGACATCTGATAAAATTTTGAGAAAAATCGAATTGACAGTTTTTTTATAAAAACAAAAATCCAAAAAAAAAATTACTCAAAATTGGTAAAAATTGAATATCGATTTAAATCTCTTTTCAAAATCTTGAAATTTGGGCTTCAATCTTATTTTATCTTATAAAAAATATTGTTTTCAATATTCTGAAAAATGTTGAGAAAAATTGAATTGACAGTTTTTTTTACAAAAAATAAAAACCTAAAAAAAATTAATAAAAGTTGGTAAAAATTGAGTTTCGACTCAAATATCTTTTTAAAACTTTGAGATATTGGCTATAATTTACTTTTGTTTTTTAAAAAATATTGTTGTCAACATATAACAAATCGACAGACAGGATTTTAAGTTATCAGTGTGGGTCGCATCCCAGCCTCCTTTTTTTAGTTTTTATTTTTTATAAAAAAAACTGACTGTTGGATTTTTATACAAAATTCAGTGAATTTCAAAAACAATATTTTCAATGTTTTTTTATTCAACACAATTAATTTGAAGTCAATATCTCAAATTTTTGAAAAGCTATTTAAGTCGGAAATCAATTATTACCAATTTTTAGTAATTTTTTCTTAGGTGTTTATTTTTTTATAAAAAAAAAACTGTCAATCTGATTTTTCTCAAAATTTAACCTTATTGTTCGTTGCACAAAATTATTCTGAAAATAAAATCATTTATTGTCTTTTTCTAAAACATAATTTAAAAAAGAAAAGTAAATAAACAAATCTTTAAAATTACATTTTGTTCAAGCTACAAATTTATTTTTTTTTTTTGGTACTTCCTATGAAAAGTAAAGGTATTCTGATATTTGACAGAAAATTTTAAACTGGCAACGATATTTCCAATGCCACCTTGTTTAATGATTGTGTTGACTTTCATTAGTATTTCTTAAAGTCTCATCTAAAAAGACTGCGAAAAGGCCATAGTAATAATTGTTTTTGGTGCTTAAAACTTTTGACAAACGAGACTGTTCTCTTTTAGATTCTGTGGTTTTAATGAAAAGCAATACCATAACTTTTTTATAAATAATTTCTTTATAAAAACAAAATATATTTCGGTTGATCTTTCAACAAATTTCAAAACCACTTTACGAAATTCAAGGAAAAACTTTCGTATGTAATAAGCTCAAAGATTATTAAATTTTGTTCAAACTGCTTTCTTCTAATTGAAATACTTAGATGATTATTTTTAATAAGTTTAACTGATAAACAAAAAGCATGTATAATAATTATTTTTCTATATACCCCACCCATTCCTTTAGCTCGATTTAACAAAACCCTCTTATACAGAGTTTACGACAGAGATCCTGAAGGAAGAGAACAGAAAAAAAGTTATAAAAATAACATAATTCCATTACTTAACCTCTTTTCCTTCATCCTCAAAATCTTTTTCATCATGAACGTGTTGCTTTCGAATATTGCCTCATAAGGCCCATTTGCTATTCCAAAAGCGCTTTAACAAGGACTAAAGTATATACATACAACAACAAAGAAAAAAAAGAAGTAAAATTAATCAATGAAACTAAGGACCATACCAGCTTGCTATACCTACGAGTAGGTGTACAGCAAAAAAAGCAACTGGTGTGATTCCGAGGACCGGAAACAAAGCGAAATTTAATAATATGACGATAGAAGCAACAGGACGAGAAAAAAATGTCGAAATTTACTCTACTCATATACAACAATACTACTTGTACCAAACCAACCGACTTTGGTATAAGTTAAAGCAGAAAAGAAAAACAACAAACTGTGCAGAAAAAAAATTAAAAAGAAACAAAAACACACACACTTCTTAAGCCATTTCCATTCGGAAAATCCTACCGGATCCTCTTACCAATCCTCTCAACGGAAATTACACCTCAATTATTATACTTGCTGGCCGTTTTGCACCGCGAGCTCGAGTTAAAAAAAAAACGCTTCTTCGCCAGAGCGAGAGAAAATACTCCTCAGCCAGAACCAGAAGCAGAATCAACCAGCCAAACCAACAACAGTGTCTGCATCCGCATGAATATAAGAAATCCCTGTCAGAAAAAAATAATTATCATTACTATTAAAAGGATAATCCCTTAAGTTTTTCTTTTTTATATTTGCTTTACGTCTTCCTTCCGTTCGGTTTCCTGCCGCTAACACACTTACTCTTTCGTCCGATATTCTGTTTTTTTTTTTCTTTTGCTGTTTTGTATCCTTATGTTTGGAGCCGTTTTTGATCCTTCGTCCTTTGAATACTCGCCTCGGTCGCGTTGGTCGCCAGCAACGGTGATGCGGCGCATGGTATGGTATATTCCATTCAACTGATAATATCCTGTGGCACACTCGTTCAGCCAGGTGAAGACGAAAGCATATTATGACGCTTAAGGTGGGGCAGCACAGCATCTACATATATCCTAGGAAAATGAAAAGAAAAACTCCTCGATTTCTCATGGTTTTCACCAAAAAAAAAAAGCGAACAAGAAAACAAGAAGAACAGATTAAAAGACGAAGAAAAATACACGAATGCAAATGTGAAAGCGAGCTCATCATCATCCTTAAGTTATTACTGTAATTAAACGCCGCTAATAAACCATCCACCATCTTGATCTTAGAACTGAGACTAAGACCGTGATTGAGAGTGTGGGGAGGGGGGTCTTCAAAAAACATTGAAGGTGCTGAGGCTGAGCGGTGTTGCTGACGATGAATGCTCGAGGCCGCATTAACGCAGCAAGTGGAAGAAAATATGATGTCGTAAATGAGAATCTGTCCTTAAGAAAGGATGTTAATTCTTTAAACGACTATGGAAGTGTGATGATGTGAAATTTGTTAAGCGTTTTTCGTTCTTCGTGTTTGTTTTTATATTATTTGTTTTTGAATTTACGACAGGATTAATATTAATTTGTTTTTTAAATTGAATAGCAGTCCTTTTAAAAGTAATTCTTTAAGATTTAAAAATCAAAAGATTGTAAGAGTTTTACAAATAGTATATGTATATGGGCGGAACAACTTAAGTACTTGTTCCGCCCTTACGAATGCGTTTATTCAACAAGAAGAATAGAAGCTTGTACAAGCTCTTGTATGGTGTAGAATAAACTTATTTACATGTTTGACTTGTTGTTCCGTCTTGTTGGAACCGCAAAAAAAGGGTTATCATTCTACCATAGACGAAAACCTTTGCATTTGGATCATCAGTAAAATTTTACGAAAATGGTAAACATTCAATTAATGTTATGACACTGTATATGATAGTTTAGCTTAGCAGCTGTCAAATGCCAGCGTTAGCAACTTCAAACTAGGAAATTAATTACCCTTCGTTCAGAATAGTAGTCGCATATATTTTGCCATCAATTTTTGAATTTTACAGCATTTAACATTATTTTTAATTTTTTCCAAAAGAAAAAGGTTTGAACGAACTAGTTGAATACACAACTACAACAACTTTTCGTTAAGTATGCTTACAAGTATTTTTTCATTTCTGGGATGAGTTGTCCTAGGATGAGTTGTGTCTTGGAATGAATCGCGTCTTTGTATATACAAAGGAAATACCTGGAAACTAGCTTACCGACAAAAAATGGTGTGTATTCGATAAGTTCATTCAAATACACAAACCATTTCCTTAACAAAATATTTCATATTTTTATTATAATAAAAGGGTTAAGTTTTTTCAACAAATTATTAATCAATATTCAAAAAAATACAATTCGCATAGACTACGGAAAATTCTCTTTGTTTTTATTCTCCTGGGAATGAGAACTTTTATCCCGAATAGGGTTAAAAGCATCAGACCTTAGAAAAACGCATGATTCGATGCGAGCTGTAAAGAGGTTATTAGGGTCAAGAAGGTAAGTTTCCGTTGTTTTAAAGCCAATCCAACTGAGGACAACCGGAATAAGTTCAAGCAAGCCAGGAAGGCCTGCAACGCCCATATTCGACGGACAAAATTTTTACATGACCAAAAGTTACGGGAAAAAAAATACTGCAATGTCCCAAAAGCAGTCAAAATTTTTGGTCATTTGTAAAAAATATGAGAAATTCTTCCTCTTTCTCGGTTCCTACGATCGTTGTGAATGACACTCCATGTGTTAGCTCTTTAGAGAAAGCAAATGTCTTTGCAAGGCAGGATTGAAAACCGCATTTGTCCAGCCTATTCCCAGAAAAGGCGAATCTTCATCACCGTCTAATTACCGACCGATTGCACTTACGTCCCTTCTTTCCAAGGTCATGGAAACGCTGATTAATTATCAGCTCAAGAAATATCTCGAAGATCGAAAGCTTCTTAATGACTGACACGACGGCTTTTGTAATACTAGGTCCACTGGTGATCTCATGGTGCATTTTACTGCTTAAACATATCGCATGATATCAAGGTCTCTCAAACCTCAAATATAAAAGTGATGTTTAAGTCGAATTCGAACTATAAGTTCATCAAAACCTTTTTGAAAAGTATAATTTGACTGCCAGTCACAAAACCTTGCTACCAATGCAACTGAGGTCTAAAGTAGATAATAATCAATTTAACAATACATTCATTTGTTAAACACATGTTCATATATTGACAATGAAACAATGACTTTTCATAAAAATTTGCATTCAAAGAACTGCTGCTATTTTTTCAGAATCACTGCTAAACTGCGTAATTTTGAATAGAAATTAATTGGTACGTACGCACGCACCGACGTTTTTACCTAAAGCATCTATGATTTGAAACTCTACCAACTTACCTATCTACCAATACAAAGCACATATAAGTACATATATGTACGTATTTATATAGCCTTATCGATCCCGCACCACCCTGTTATAAATTGTTTGTGCAACTAATCACATCATACGGTAGATTTGATTCTGACACAAAACATAAGGGTTGCAAAGCAATAAGTGCGGCAAATAGTGCAGTGATGGTGACTGGACTGGATCGCTTTGGTAGGAGGGGTAAAAGCTGTTGCACATATTCCATACAATTCCACTTGTTTGACAGTTTAAACTGAGTGCAATTTACCCCCCATTCCATCAATATTCTTCATCCATAGACTATACTTCCGTTGACGCACCCGGTACGTTCACACACACACACGTATGTATACCATATAGCAAGCATTCAATTATAAATCGCTCAATTAAATCGAACAAAAAGTGTGCAAATTAAATCGATTAAACATTAATCATGAATGATGATAATCAACGTTGAAGTCAGAGAGGGGTGTTTATTTTTTTCCAACAAAAAAAAAATAATAATAATAATAAATAAAAAAGGTAGGTTGAGTTGATGTTGATAAAAAGAAATAAACGAAAAATTTCCAAATTTGATTTTCACCATTTTCACAATTTTCACAATTTTAATAATTTTCATGCGATTTTCACTTGCAGCTGTGGCAAACTGGCAATATTCATATAATAACATCGATGTCGATGGTATGGACTTATCGTAAATTTGTGATTGTAGGGTAAGTTGGAGCGGGAGTTGAGGGATGGATATACTGCGTGATGAAAAATGCAAAAAGGAAGGGAGCAGATTTTCTCTCTTTAACTTTTCCATCACCTGGTGATGGAATAAATTCGAAATTAATAAGGATTTCATAAACGCAAAGAACTCATTTGCGGGAGAATAAGGTCAGTGCGGTATGTGAGTTAAGGTGGCCAGACATACAGAATTTGAAAACAAAAATCAAAATATTTTTAAAGAGTCAAAAATTTTTAAACATTGGCGTACAATTCTAAATGATTTTAGTAAGAAAATAGAACCATTTTAGTAATTTAGTGAGTTCAAAAGATGAATTTACCAATTTCAAACGACTATTACATTTTTCCATCTCTTAACACATTACAATGTTAAATTGTAAAGCCTTTTTTATTAAGGGCTCTCACTTTGAATTTTTCGATTTTTTTGAGAGTAGTGACTTTTAAAACTGTCATCCTTTCATATTTTGACAATTGATAACTTATTCATCAATTAAAAGCGAGCCACGTTCACACTTTAACAACGTATCTGATTAGTTGAAAATCACTAAAAAACTAACCGAAAGTCGCACTTGCTCAAGATTATAGCACTTTTTGGAGGTCATGGAGAATTTTCTCGCAAGGTAATAGATAGCAACTTGAAGAACATTTTAAGCTTGGCTACAAGTTAGTGATTTAAATAACCGAAACTATTCATCGCAAACATCTTTAGTGAAGAGAACCATTTTCATCTCGCACCTATGTAGATTATTGAAAATCCTGTCAATCCTCAACGTGACATTGTTAACTTCCCATAGGAAGTTATTGTAATGGGTCCGATTTGTCAAATTGAAAATTTTGACATTTCTCGACGTTTCAAGGTCCCTAGATCCGACATAAAAGATTTTTAGAAAGATGTCTGTGCGTGCGTGTGGACGTACGCTCGTACGTCGACGCGACGTTTTTTTCGTCGTCCATAGCTCAAGAGCCAGAAGAGATATCGACTTCAAATAAATTTTGTTATACAGATAATAAGACAGAAAGGGCTCTCAAAAAAATTGCGTGGGTGGTTTTTTTACCATAGCAGTTTGAAAAAAAGATGAAAATTTTGGTTAAATATCTTACGAATTAAAAACGCTTGAGACTTGAATTAAATTTTATATAATATATTGTAAAGTGATATCAAAGAAATATATTTTTTGGAAAATATTCACTTAACGTATTTTTTTATAAATCAAAAAAGCTGAAAAAAAATGTTTCACCTACAAAATATTAGGACTAAAATATGATTTCATCTCAAAAACAATTTCGAGCAATGAAGAATATTATTTGACATCTGATAAAATTTTCAGAAAAATCGAATTGACAGATTTTTTATAAAAAATAAAAATCTAAAAAAAAACATTACTCAAAGTTGGTAAAAATTGAATATCGATTCAAATATCTTTTCAAAAACTTGAAATTTAGACTTCAAACTTATTTTATCTTATAAGAAATATAGTTTTCAACATCCTGCAAAAATTTTTAGAAAAATCGAATGGACAGTTTTTTTTACAAAAAATTAAAAACCGAAAAAAAATTAACAAAAGTTGGTAAAAAATGATTTTCTACCTAATTTTTGCTTATAAGAAATATTGATTTCAACATTGGGACAAATTTTGAGAAAAATCGAATTGACAGTTTTTTTACAAAAAATAAATACCTAAAAAAAGGTAAAAAAGTTGCTTAAAATTTACTTTCGACTCAAATAGCTCCTCAAAAATTAAGAATATTGGCTTCAAACTTATTTTATTTCACAGAAAATATTGTTTTGTATGAAAATCCAACAGTCCGTTTTTTCATAAAAAAATAAAATCTACAAAAAATAGTACGCAAATTTGGTAAAAATTGATACGAGTACATATAGACAAACTTTTAAGCAAGACAAATGGACAGAAAGGATGGAAAGTTATCAGTGTGGGTCACATCCCAGCCTCTTTTTTTGGTGCGGTTTTGGGATGGCGATGGAGGTGTGCTTGAACCTTACATTTTTTTTACAAAATTAAGACTTAAATCTTAATTACGTGTAAGGAAAGGTATATGCCAACGCGCCTCTTCTAAAATAAAATTTGTGAAATTATCAAGGGCACAAATCCGCAAATTATTGAATATATTAATCAAGATTTCATCAATACACGCAAAAGATGTGACGGCAATTCAAATTTACTTTATGGTTCTCTTTACAAGAAACAAATATATGTTTTCCTAATATCAAAATTTAACCATTATTCACGTTATAAAAGTGTATGTAGAAAAAAACAACAAAATAAGAAATGGTCACCCCATTAATGGTGTTGGTTTTCAATAATGAATGCGCATACTAATGTGATAAACAGGCAGGCGAGGCGTTGCATTGGATTCGATAATATCATCATTCTCAAAAGTTGAAACTTTTATAAAACGATGGGTCTTCGTTTATGTTATTGATGAGATTTAATAATTTAACGTAGTGACTAGGAAGGTTTTAAACTTTGAAGAATTTAAATATTTAAATCAAATAAAATCTCAGAATACTGTATTTTTAATAAGGAATTATTAATTTAAAAAGGCGCTGAAGCCCTTCTAATTGTATAAACAATTTTGTTTGATATGAGTTTGACATTATGACTTCTTTTCACCTACTCTAAAATCATACTAGATAAAAGCCGGATCATTTTAGGGTTCTTGAACTGTGACTATTTTCATTTAAAAAAACTCTTAGAGCTTACATTAAGAAAAAAGTCAACCCTAAATATTCCATTAGAAAATCTACAAAAGAACTTTATGCGATAAAACTGTGCCAAAAGTAATTTTATTGCAACAACCATAAATATTTCATCGGGAGCCATCCGGTATACTGAATATATACGCATTCAACCCTAAGATTCAGTTCTTGTATATTTAGGCACAGGAACTGCACTCTAAAAGGAATTATCATGCAATGCAGTGAAGAGCCACAAAGGCAGCAGAAGGGGGTATATCTTTTTCACTTAGAGGAAGAAGAAGAAGTGAAAATCCTCATGCCATATCGCCACTACATCGTACCGCACCGCTCCAAAAATAATATCCTTTTATTTTTCCCTTCCATTTCCTGCCGTTGAAGTGGCAAGCCAAATGAAATGCTGCAAATTTCCCCCCATACCTTGCTGTTTTGGAAACAAATCCCATGCCCATCCCGAGCCCAGCCCATGCCCACTCCAATTTGAAGGTGGCCATCACTATACTATATCATGAAAGATGCTGGTTCGTTTTCCTTTCGCTTGCGATTCGCCCGGAAATATATTGCTTTCGTGATCGCATTTAGATTTAAACTCGACTGAAGGGAGGAAGTTGGATGAGAGAAGCAAAGCAGCAGCATCTCGGTGCATCCTTAGATGGAGATGGAGAAACTTGAAAAGCAGTAATCAGATGAATGGTTTCACGGCAATAGGGGTAACAGAAGCATCAGAGCGGAAGGGAGTTGAAAGACAAGATAGCCTCTCCTGAGTACTGCACCATCAGTAGCAACAAAAACACGTCGGAGATAGAAAGATGGAGATGTGGAGACATGTGCCCCCCAAACCAATAGATGCAGATAAAAATGGAAGCAGAACGGCTTAAGAGATTAAAGAAAACACACGAGAAGTATAAATCTCTGCACTTTTGTCGGTGTATATGTTTGTGTGCATAAGTCTGTGTGTGCTGTGCATGCCCTGATGATGGTATACTAACAGCAGTTGCATCCCTGAGTGTGTCTGGAAAAGCTCATCCTCCTCCTGCTGGCATTGAATAAGATGTACGTCCTGTTACATTACGTTTATCTTCTACTTATTCACTCGGTACATCCGCGAGTTGGCCTCTTCCTTATTTTGGTCTCTGTCTTTTTGGTCTTGGTCTTGGTCTTGAAGGCCCCCAGAGATGGACTGGGGTAAGTAAAGCATTCAATTCATTTTGTAACGTTATTCTTTTCTTCTTGTGCACTTTTGCTGGCTGGATTTTTCTTATATTCTTATTCGAATTCTGATGCTGAGCTGAACTGATCTGAGAGTCCTCCATTTTGCAACAAGCATCAGGCAAATCTTAAATTCCTTCTATCTACCTACCTTCTATCTCTTCAACCCAACCCGTCTCATCTCATCCAAAGGCTCCACCAGATCGACTTGGCGATTTGCGTGTTTCTAAGTTATCTTGCCGAAGAGATTACTCTTGAGGATTTTTTCCTATGTACTTTTCTTTATTTTAAGTTAGGTATTTTTTCCTCTGTTGAGTTGGAATGTTTTCAAAATAATTTCTTTAGTTGTAGGAAAATGAAAAATCCTTTTTGCGTCTCGAGCAAGTTCAAGCTGGAGCTGGATATTTGTTTGAAAATATACGAGAATAGCATCATGATGGTTAGAAGACAGACTAATAGCAAAAGAAAGAAAGAAAAAAAATAATGGTTGACATCATCAGTCAGCATAAACATTATTCAAGCTCAGTAATTGTTTTTGCTATATCTAGCTACTCTTTCATTTGAACTTGTATTTTTTTTTTAGTTACAAATTTCTAAGAAACATTTTCAACTTTGATACTTTCTTGAAAATCTTGTAAAATTTACGGAATAATTCAGGTAGGTACTAACATTATGTATATTCACAACAAAAAATAAATAATTTATAACATTAACCACTGCAGTAGTTTTATTTATGCTTAGAAGCAACGATGTTTCAATGATGCACTGTGGCGTATACGCATTTTTTGTTATTGAATTTTAAACAAATTTTCATCCATTATTGGTTGCACACTTTATTATGGGTTGCATTAATTGAAATGATTACAATTGTTTTAAAAAGGTCAACATGCAGACAGAACTGTGCTAGAAGATTTGCCAATCAATGATTCCACCGCAACAGTTTGATGAGCTCAAGCAATTTGAACTTTAGTCCTTCACTGAAAAATAGAAAAGAGCAAAAGTTTAAATTTGTTAGAAATTGATTTTGCATAGAGGAATTGTGAGTGATTGAATTACCAGAAACTGTCTCATTAATAAATTCCATGTAATTTCACAAAATGTACGTATAATGGGCCTTTTACCAAAATACCAAATTTAAATTTATCGCGAATCACATTTGATTTGTCGTATCCATCAGATATCTTCATATATACACTCAAATAATAGGATACCATTTGTATGATGGACATCAAACGTAGCTTGGCTTTCATCCTGAAATGATGTCAGAGTCAACAGGTCCTACGTAACGTATGTATAGTATATTAATTATAACAGCAGGTGCGTTCAACAACTGAACATCGAAAATTTTAGCTGATGCACGTACTCACGCACGCAACAACAGGCATTTATAAATACATATATACGAATGCTGTTATATGTATGTATATATGTATATATCTGCTGTCGATAACACTCCCTTTATACATATGATGATGATGCGGGCGCAAGTCCTGTCAAAATCATCACACAAAGCTTATTATTGTTTGAATAGCAAAGTTGAGGTTATGGTGCGCCCTCTTTTGATTGTTTTGTTAATTGCACTATGTGCACCTTGATGTTGTGGGCTAAAAGGTGTGCAATATGTAAATGTATGTAGAAGTAGATATATGTATGCTTATGCAATGCATATCCTAGTCCCAAACTCCCATTTAAATCTATTTAGATATCTATTTAGGTGCTTGTATAAATCATGCTGCCATATCCTGACGCATGTTGCATGAACATCTATCTATATTGTTCATGTTCATAGATATGTATATATAGAGGATTTATCGTAATCGTATACAATTGAATTGATGAGGGAAACAATTTTTTAATTTCACTTCTCGCTTTGTAGCGGTTCCGCAAATATACGGTTTTGAAACTAATTTTATTGTAATTTCAACAATTAGTTGGTATTTTGTTGATAATCCTTTGATTGAGGACACGCTCGAACAGCAGCATGGCAATTTAAGGTGCAGCATTGCAGCGGAAGGCAGTAAAGCAACCAGAGGCAATTTCCTCATAAAGCTATATGGTATATATTGAATATAAGAAAAAGGGTGATGTAAATGGTGGCGTAATGAAATTGCCGATTAATTATCCGCATATGATGGGTTAAAACATAGAAAAGGGAACATCATAGAATACACTTTGAATTAAAGTCATACAGCATGTTTGAAGCATTGGCAATGAACAAAAAAAATCCAATAATAATAATCCAACCACTTTAATTATTTAAAATTGAGATATTAAAATTTAATTACCGAATCGAGATAATCAAATGAAGCGAAATGAATTTGATAATGATGAAGCTTATTTTTGAAATAGCCAATAGAAACTTGAAAAAATTGAATTTTTTTTAGTATATTATTTTATGCTTTGATGCATTGAATTGGTTTGATTGCCTAAATTTTAATATGAAATATTATATTTTTAATTAACGGTTTTATGTACGTCAATAGAAGATTTTATTAGTCCAATTCAGAACCACAAATAGTAAAATCAAAAACTGTAATTGATATTCTTTCGAAATTACACCAAATATTCAAAATAAAAAAACTATAATTTTATCTTTTTTATCTTCCCATAGGGAGTAATTGTCTCCATTCCTATTTTTCTAATTGAAAATTTTTACATTTTCGGACGTCTCTAGAATCAAAACACAATGTTTTAAATAGATGTTGTGTGTTCATGTATTTTAACCTTCTTACGAAGGTACGTACACAAATTTGGTTGATCTCAAATATCTTCCGAACCAATTACGCTAGCGACTTCAATAATTTGTAAGTACAAAAAAAGAAGCGACCCACATTGATAACTTTCCATCCTTTCTGCCCATTTGTCTTGTCTTAAAGTTTTCAGTTCAATTATTCTAAACGTTTTTTAAAATTACGAAAAATATTTTGCATATGATGGAACATTTTAATTTCAAAATCTATTTTTATAAACGAGATTGTTAGTGAAAAAACAATTTTTACCAATTTAAGTATCTTTTGCGTACTGTTTTTTGTAGATTATATTTTTTTATAAAAATTACTTGTTGGATTCCTATAAAAAAACTTACTGAATGTTAAAAAAAATATTTTCTGTGAGATAAAACTAGTTTGAAGCCAATATTTTTAGTTTCTGAAAAGATATTTGAGTCGAAAGTAAATTTTTACCAACTTTTAGTAATTTTTTAAGTTTTCATTTATTGTAAGAAAAGCTGACAATTTCCACACGACGTATTTGTTTTGAGAGAAACGTGGCTTAATTCAAACTTTTCCGACACAGAACTTTTCAGTCAAGAGTTCGAAGTTTACAGAAACGATCGTTATGTTGGTAATGCAAACGATTTAGGAAGAGGTGTTCTCAAAGCGGAAAAAAAATACATATTTTTCTTTTTCTGTATCTTTTCCATTTTAACTACCAATTGAACTGGTATGTGTAAAGATAATGGTACAGACTAAGACTATTTTCATTTTAAACGTCTACATTCCTCCAAAAACTTTGGAGTCTGTTGATAACAATCTCTCCTTGGCATTAGACTATCTTATAAATTTGTCCAGCTCTGACACCAATATTTTGCTTCTAGGTGATTTTAATTTACCACACATTGACTGAATTCTATCCGAAGACGAATCCTGCCTTGAAGAATCTCCTTCTTCTTCTTCACATTTGGAACTATATCTTCTCGATAAAGTCCTTCTATTTAAATCGAAAGTAAATTTTTACTAAGTTTTAGTATTGTTTTTTTTTTTTAGGTTTTATTTTTTTGTAAAAAAACTGTCAATTCGATTTTTTCAAAATTATATCGAATGTTAAAAACAATATTTCTTATAAGATAAAATTAGTTTGAAGCCAATATTTCAAAAAGATATTTGAGTCGAAAATCAATTTTTACCAACTTTTGTTAATTTTTTTAGGTTTTTAATTTTCGTACAAAAACTGTCAATTCAATTTTTTTTCAAAATTTTACTGAATGTTAACAACAATATTTTTGGAAAGATTAAAGTGGTTTAAAGCCAATATCTACAATTTTTGAAAAGATATTTTAGTCGAAAATCAATTTTTACCAACTTCTTTACATATTTTTCTAGGTTTTTATTTACAAAAAAAACTGTCAATTTTATTTATCTCAAAATTTGCCCCAATGTTGAAAACAATATTTCTTATAAGTAAAAATTAGTTAGAAGGTATTATCTCAAATTTTGGAAAAGATATTTGAGTCGAAAAAAGTAAACTAAAGCCAATATCTTAAAGTTTTGAAAAGAAATTTGAGTCGAAAATCAATTTTTACCAACTTTTATTAATTTTTTTAAGGTTTTTATTTTCTGTAAAAAAATGGTCACTTCGATTTTTCTCAACATTTTTCAGAATGTTGAAAACAATATTTCTTATAAGATAAAATAAGTTTGAAGCCTTAATTTCTAGTCCAAGTTTCAAGATATTTGAATCAATTTTCAATTTTTACCAACTTTGAGCAATGTTTTTTTAGATTTTTATTTAAAAAAAACTGTCTATTCGATTTTTCTTCAAATTTTATCAGATGTCAAAAAAAAAATATGGTAAAAAAAACCACCCACGCAATTTTCTTGAGAGCCCTTTCTGCATTGTACGGACGTACACACGCACGCACTTTCTAAAAATCTTTTATTTCGACTCTAGGGACCTTGAAACGTTGAGAAATGTCAAAATTTCAATTTGACAAATCGGACCCATTACAATAACTTCCTATGGGAATTTAATAAGGCCTGGAAAATGTATCTCAAAACTCTGTCTCCATAGTATTAAGAACGTGTAGTAATGCCTTAGTAAAACCCCTTACGTTCTTATTTAAACTTTCTCTAAAAACAGCCAAATTTGTCAGTACATGGAAGAAGTCATTTCTAACACCAATTTTCAAGAAAGCATTTTTTAGTAAAAATCTCATTTGCGAACAGCAATATGGTTTTATGAAAAAAAGACCAACCGTTACAAAGCTCCTTACATTCTCAAACATATGTTCAAAAGCTTTAAAACAAGGTCATGAAGTTCACTGTGTATACACTGACTTTTCTAAAGATTTTGACCAACTTAGCCACGGAATTATTTTATTTAAACTTAAAGCTCTTTGTTTTCCACCATTTTTCTTAGATTGGATTAAATCATACCTTAAAAACAGATCCAATGAGGTAAAATTTAGAAATTGTCATTCTGAAACTTTTGTGGCTCAATCTGGTGTTCCCCAGGAAAGCCATCTTGGCCCTTTTCTGTTCATCCTGTCTTTTACAATGTATCGTCATGTCTACGCTCAAGTGAATTTCTCATTTTTGCTGACGACATGAAGATTTTTAAAATAATAAAGTCTATCCATGATCGTATTCTTTTAGAAGCCGACATTGATAGTTCTCAACTCTTTAAAATGCCAGACGATAACTTTTACTAAGAAAATAATCAGTAGTGTATTTGACTATTGTATATCACAGCAAGAACTCTGTCGCGTCTCCACATTTAAAGATTTAGGTGTTCATTTCTGTTCCAACTTAGAATTTACATATCACATTAATTTATAAGCTTTCTACTTTCTGAAATTCTGGTGTGTAAAAAAATTGCTTTGGTAAAAAAAACACAAACTTAATTTTCTTGAGAACCCTTTCTGCATCTTTCTGAATAACAAAATTTATTTGAAGTCAATAACTCCACTGGTTCTTGAGCTTTAGATTTCCCGAACGAATTTTTTATTTTTTTACTTTCGGTTTTTTAGCCTAGTTTAAAATTCTGTTCTTGGTACCAAAGTTTTAATTTTTGTATATTTTTAGATAAAATCGATTATTATCTATATTGATTGACTATTTTTAAAATTTTGTATCCATTGTTGAAATTAAATAACTGCATACAAACATACATATGTGTTTGTAGCTTACTGTTAACTCTATTAATGATCATAGTTCATTAAAATGTGTAGCAACAGTCTCCTTCACCGGATTCCTTCTTTCTTTATTTTAACACTTTCATTCAAATTTACATTGAAAGGCTAAGCACTTAATTTATAGTCGTATCTTTAAAAACTGACATTTTACTCTAAGTCCTTGTAAGCTCTATTCTTACACAAAAGTTTTAATGAAAATTTGGTATTAATTTACTTGCTTAGATAAATTCTAGCTCTAACCCCTTTAACCTGTCTTTTGATGTAATCTTATTCTTGCAAAAATCCTCAGCATATTTGATTGCTTTAATATCAAGATAGGAGCTTACCTCTAATTGCATTTCTTCGTCGTTGGCGTCTTCGTCGCCGGTGCCGTTCAAAATTGTCCTTCCCCTTTTTTTGACTTGACTTTACTTTAATTCAACTCATCATCACGGATTAAGTAAGGAACTTTTTCACAAGCTCTCGATGTGTAGAATGCGAGCCAACCACTGGCTGCGATGTGTTGCTTGCTGAGACTGTTAAACTACCAGTGAGCCCAGTTTTTAATGTCTTATAACTATAGTTCACCGCGCATTAGCGGTCGAAACATCACCACGCTTAAGCGTTAGGTTTCAAATTGGTTTATTAAGAACTTAATTACACTGAAAACACTTAAAAATTCTTTTTTGTTCATCATCGTTCCTTTTTTTATAATAAGGACAAAACAGTAGGAAGATATACAATCCACCTCACTTCCTCAGTTTTTCGTTCCGTGATATTTAAGTTTCTTAATGTGCATTGCCCACAAAACTTAAGCAGCTTTGGAACCTTATACCAACCCCCAACCTCACACACTCTCAGCTAGTCCACCCAATTTTCATCACAACACCGAAGGCGAACAAAACACATTTTCATAAGGCCTCCTCCGCCTTCGAGAGGTGTCGCTAATAGTCTTCGAGGTCTATTTACTTTTTCCTTGGGATGTTGAAAAATCCTTAATACCGTTAAATGCTTTTACTTTGGGGGCCATTAATGTTTTATGCAAATTTAATTCGAGCACCAAAAGACTTTCCAGCGATGGCAGCGAAGTTAAGTGCCTGTCCTACAATTCACCGCGCTGCCGTCCATCCCACCTCCGTGTCGTTCGGCGTCATCATCGTCGCGCTATTCTCTTAACCCTATCATTATTTTCACTATTTTAAGGGATTTCAACTTGATCCTTTAATAATTTCAAAGGATGTTCTTATACGTTCATTTTTTTGTATTCTTTTCTTCTTCTCCCAGGCAGGATTGGTTTTTTGTTATAAAGCTCTGGACTCGCACAGAGTCGTTCATCATTCTGAAGATCGTGTGTAGTGCTTTCGCAGGACCACACTACACTGCTGGCACTGAAATGGACCTGGACCAAAGAAAGAAGAACCAAACCATTAATCACATCATCTTCGAATGCAAACAATCGCAGAATAAGGATAAAGAATATCATATCGTCTTAAGTATATAGTTTTCCGAGTATGTGAGTGTCGAAAAAGAAAAACGAAATTTTTCTCATGATAACCGCGAAAATTCATTTGTCAAATGCCACGATGCTGCCTCGTGCATATATCTATCTATCCATACATACTTACAAAAGAACAAAAAAAAAAGAATCCTTTCTCAAGGACTGCCTTCGATTTTCAATTGTGTGAATCCTGCAATATGCATCGGTTGGTTTTGGTTTAGTTTGGTATCCAAGAATTTTATTTGAAAGGATTTATGCGCACTTAATGGTGGCTAGAAAAGGAAACCCCGTCGTACTATAGATCTAAACAAAATTAAGGACAAGGGCTCCAAGGATTTGCCATCGGTTGTATTAAAAACCTCCTCAGCTGTATCTTTATAAATGTAGCTGGCTATACCTATGCATTGTTGGTTCACAATTTCAAATCCCCAAACCGCATTGACAACACAGCAACAGTAAAAGGACAACGTCAGGCAACACAACGACAACGATATAAAAAACAAAACAAAAAAAGAACTGAATAGAATTCGTGAAAATGTGTTTTTGCAACTGGCAATTTTCTCGGGCGTTTTTGCTACGCGGCGGATTCGCTACCCCCTGAGCGTATACAAAAGAAGCATTTTCTCTTAGGAATATACTACATTTCCTTTGGGCTTACCCATTCCACGATGAATTGAAGGCATCGTAACCAGCAGCGTTGACTTAGTTGGTCGAAACGAGATATACAGAGGTATGCTTGACATTCCTCCTCAACTACTTTAGATACTTTTTTTCTTCAAATTTCATTTACTTTTTATTTTTAAAGTGTCGTGTATTGGAATCAGTTATTTTGTTTATATAAATGATTTTCAAGAAGGAAAATAATGTGTTAATTATTTATTATTTTGACTGATCTTAGAATAAGTGCAGGAGTAACTACGTGACCAAGTAACCAAGTGTACAAGTGACCAAGTGACAATGACACAATGACTATGTGACTTAGTTGCTTCCAGGGGTCTTAGTAGAAAAACAACTTATTTCTAAGGATAATTAAATACTGTAATAACTAATTACGGAAATATTTAAGTAACTAAGTGACTAAGTATTAGCACCCGTGGCATGATGGTTAGTGTATTGGACTCATGCGGTTTATAAGGTTCAATGACGATTCCTCACCAAATACTAAACCGCCAAGCAAACGTGACGAAGTCCCTTGTTATTGACAAAGGTTGAGCTTCAGTTCATCCTCAACTCAATAAAAAATAAAAAATCAGCAGGTGTCGATGGTATATTCAACGTTGTACTAAGCCATTTACCGATGTAGGCAATGGACATTTACAAAACACTCTTCAATAATGCACTAAATAATGCATATTATCCAGTGCATTGGAAGACCGCGGTGATTCTCCCTCTACCGAAAAAGTTAAAGGAAAACTCTAACCCGTCAAATCTTCGGTCGAAAAGTCTTCTTCCGAGCATCAGTAAAGTTTTCGAAAAGATCATTAATAGGGCTCTGACTAAGTGGGCTGCGGACAACAAAATAATTCCGGATAAACAGTTCGGGTTCAAGGCGGGTCATGACACAATTCATGCTGCGTCTAAACTCGTTTCTGATATCCAATGGAATAAATCAAAACAACAGTGCACAGGTGCTGTTCTAATTGATTTGGAAAAAGCCTTTGACACCGTATGGTTAGAGGGTCTTTACCTAAAACTGAGCAGGCTTGGCATAAGCAAGCCTTTGTTGTATCTCTATGATATACTTAACGGTAGAATGTTTCGTTGTCAAAAGTGGCAATGTAACTTCTTCCACAACATTCTTAATTAAAAAAGATTTACCTAAAACTGAGCAGGCTTGGCATAAGCAAGCCTTTGTTGTATCTCTATGATATACTTAACGGTAGAATGTTTCGTTGTCAAAAGTGGCAATGTAACTTCTTCCACAACATTCTTAATTAAAAATGGTCTTCAACATGGAGCTATGAATTCGCCGATTCTCTTCTATAATTGCTTACAGAATGGCCCGAAAGGTTCAAGTTATAAGAATTCTCTTGCAGCGTGATTTCAACAAGATTCAGCGACATTGCTACGACTGGAAACTGAAAAGAAATGTCCAGAAGTCGGAGACAATTCTGTTCCGGACTCCACTGGCTAGGGCCATGAGAGATACGTGCAAGAATTGGCTCAAGATGGTCATTGTTGAGCGACTAGCGAGCAACAGTGTAGTAAAGTACCTCGGTATCTGGTTAGATCAGTATTTATATTTCGACAGACATATAAAGGCTCCTCTGACCATAGCCAAAGGAGCCTTCGCTCTGATGAAACGGCTGTTTTGGAGCAATCGGCTTAACCCAAGAGTGAAGATAATTTGCTATATGGTTATAGTTTGAGGTCACATTGCAAGAGCTATGTCTTCGACCAAAAATTTAATTTTCGGGCCGTTCTATCCGAACGACGAGAATTTTGAGAGTGCACGCTTGAGCGGTTTCATTCCACCATAGATAGATGCGGTCTGATACAGGTTAGATTGGCAGTTCCGCTTATCTACCACGTCAAACGTCAAACCGTGGATAGGTGACTCCAGTATAATCAGGACGTCATGGCACAAGGCGGAGTAGAGCTCCTTCTGTTTAGTAGGGCTGTGTCCGAACGGGACCGAAGTGATAGGGCGAAGCAGGAGAACCAGTTTTTGTGGCTTCTATCGGCACTTGATAGTGGGTAGTCGGGTTGGGGTTTTAAGCCTTGGCCGGCTTACATACTTGTTTTGTAGTTTTAGGGTTTAGTTTTAAGTAGAAAAGGCATGGTGGCACAAACAAAAAAATAAACAAAAAAAAATTAAAAAAATAAAAATGTAATTTAAAAAAAAAAAATTTAAAAAAAAAACACAACAAAAATATGAAAAACAAAAAATGTTAGATAATTAATAATTTGCTGCTGTGGTTGTTCTAGTTTTAAGAAGTTTTTAAGTAAAAATAAAATAGGATATTCATATTAGTTTTTTTCAAAATTTTTTAATGAATAAAAAAACAAATACAATTAAATAGAAGTTAAATAGATCTTATTGCTGAAAGAACTAAGTATTATTTTTTAGCTTAGAGTGTCCGTATAGGACCATTAAGTTACTTGTAAGTTTTAGATAATAAGGCTAGTTTTATGAATTTTTGTTTAGCTTTAAGATAGTTTTAAGAAGTGATGAATAAAAATGAATTTAAAAAAAATAAAAATAAAGTGTGTTGTATTCATCCCAGAGGTCTTGGGTTCAATCCCTGACTGTGTCATCTAATGTTTTTTTTTCACGGGTACTGCCTCTTGGGAGGAATTGACAAATCCTCAAAGAGTAATTCTTAACATGAAAAGTGCTTTCTCAAATTAGCCGTTCGGATTCGGCTTAAAACTGTAAAACCCCTCCATCTCTGATAACAGTACTCGTACACAGGAATGGTTGAGAGTTGTAAGCCCTTGTTGTTAACGGACTTTTGCGCCACCTAATTTATTTATTTTAGTTAAGTAACTAAGTGTATAAACGACAAGACACTTGGTGACTAATTGAACAAGTGAGTAAGTGACTAAGTGACTAAATCTATTTACAATTTATGTCTAAGGATCTTAAAAAAGGATGTAGATCGTTTTAATAACTGCAGAACTGTTGGCCATTGCATTTAAATTTGATAGTAAACAGAACAAAAAGAAATGGAATGAAATGATACTGTGAGCGTTCTTTACCTCAAGCAATTTCACACGACGCATGTTTTGTATGTCTAGTGACAAATTTAATACAATTTTTCGTCCCTTTTTCCATTCAGATACATTCTACCACGATATCCTTCTTGTTATTGTCGCATGAGTGAATGAGTTGATTTCTTTTTTTTTTCTTTTTTCTATAAGTAAATCCTATGATGATGCATTTATAGAATCTAAGAAGAAAAAAAGGACTTCTTCGCTGTTTTGCATGCCAGCACGAGGACATACCTACTTTTGCATCAGCTTTGTTTCCCTCTTTCAACACACAAAAATACACCCATGATGCTTATAGTCAAAGTCGCCTTAAAGGATGCAAAAAATTTCCATAAATCACTTGTTTTCCGTTACACTACTAAATATAATAAAATAAATTATTATAGTCAAAAGCCAAAAAGAAACTAAACGCACACATATATAAAGTCGAAGTTTCCATGCATATCTATATAATTTATATGTGTATGGATATACGACCTCGATATGATTTCACAAAAAGCAAAACGTTTTAGCTTGGCATCTTGATCAAAACAGGATTCAAACTGGTGTCCTTATTGGAATTTCATGTTTGAATAATTTCCACAATTCTCTCATTCGGTTTCCGAATGCGTTTTGTGGCGAAAAGAAATGATTTTTTTTTGTGTTCAGTTTGCTATCACTATGTATATACTATACATAAGTATGTGTAACATACATATTTACATGCATATAGCAGTTTGAAAAAACTGAATTGGAAGTTGGAATATATGTTATGTAGATAAGTAATTTATGAAGGAATCTTTGGTGCAAACTGTGTGGCAGCATCACTGGTATATGTACAGTACATATATGCACCGGCACACACCGACCGTAGGGACACTTTTGTAAGCTATGTTTGCCAACTTTATCCCACAAAATGTCATTTGAACGAAATGTAATAGATATATCCCTTTCTTGAATAATTTCGTGCGATGTTTTTGTTTTAATAAAAATTTATCAAATCGACTTGGTTTTATCCATTTTTACTATACATGCATAGATGTAGAATGAATGAATGCAAATCATGATATATGGCATTTGATCATATTGTCAATCACACAGATTGTGATTCTGATGACAGTCAAAACATATTGAAATCTTATTTGTCCTGTGATGATGATGGTTTGTTTGTTATTTACAAATGACTTTGAGGCGCCAATATTTTTTGACCAAATACACGAGAAATCCTGAGCAAATATTTAATGTGACAAAGAACTTACCTAATATTTTAAAATTTGTTTACTTCTGAGGCATTTTGCCAATTAATTTTAGATGTTTTACTTCCTTTTGTATTAAAAAAACATTTTATTCCGATGTGAGGAAATGAATGCCCAATTTTAGTTTTATACATTTAAAAGAATTTTAAACTGTAAAATGGTATATTTTGGTTTCACCAAACGTTTTAAAGTGAACAAGCTTTTAAACAGCTTTTAAAACTAAATGCCCATTTTTGACTCATTACATTTTAAGTGTCATTAAAAAATTAATATGGCAGATTGACAGCTGATGTTTTGTTTTTTGTAAAGTTTGTACTCTCATTGTTTGGAGATATAAATAGAATGAATAGGTAAACAAATTCAACATTGCATTACTATTTATAATATAATTTTTATGATTTTAAATAATTAGATTGGCCATCTTCATCTGACGAAGAAGAACAACATATATTTTTTCGCCGTTCAAGACTCAAGAGTATCCCGCGTTCACAAGAATCCATCTTTAGACTATGATGATATTGACTTCAAAATGAGGTTTTGACTTTCCAAAGCATATGCGGATTAGTTGTTGAGTTTGTTTGGTCATCATTTGGAGCATAAAACTAACCGAAATAAACCCGTCAGTGAATTAAATCAAAAGCTTTTTACCTTACGATTTTATGCCACAGGATCTTTCCAAATCTGCGTCGAAGATATGTTTAATTTTGAGATAATCATTTAAACATCCT
Organism: Eupeodes corollae; assembly: GCF_945859685.1. Lineage (NCBI taxonomy): Eukaryota > Metazoa > Arthropoda > Insecta > Diptera > Syrphidae > Eupeodes > Eupeodes corollae. The sequence goes on from NC_079148.1 coordinate 124,628,416, forward strand.
TCACTTTTTCTATAAAATACCCTTTGTTTAAAGTTAGAGAGGGTTGAAGTCTTGCAGCTTTTTTTGTTATTCTGAACACAATAAACTAAAAATACTTTTTTTCTAACCACTGCTGGATTTTTCCAAAAAAAAAAAACGCTCAAAAAAGTGTTTCCCAAAAATACATTATAAACAATGGATGTAAACATAGACTTTAAAACAAATTAAAAAGCATAAGGGAAATGCCACCATTTTGAAATAAATAGTTTTGTAATTAGCTTAACAAATCTTAACAAAAAAAAAAACATTGTTCCTAAAATTCCCTAAAAGTAACTTAATGTTTAGTTGTCGACTAATTCTGAAGTTAATTATATCAATCCTATTTCTTTACAAATGTTGAAAGTTGAAAAACTTGTTAAACATCAAATACGTTATTTTTACTTTCGGCACATAGAATCTTTATTTCAAGTATTGCATTTGTACAAAATTCAGAACTCGAGATTTCATTCAATAGAAGTTGAAAAAGTTGGTCCCCCGACTCCGTCCATCTGTCCGCCTTTCTGTCTGTTCTGGCCCCTACAGCCCAAAAATTTGGGTCGGTTAACTTTAAATTTGGAAATGAAGGTTTTGATTCTATTCGCGGTTTTTAAGTTTTTTTTTGGACTAAAAATAGCAGTAGTTTGGTCAAAAATCGAAAATTCGAATTTTCTATGAAACGATCCGATAGATTTTGTTTAAATTTTGGCTTTTTTCAGTAAAACAATATATTTTTCAATAACTTAAAAGGAGTACGCCCTGTATAACCATTTTTTTCCGTTTAAGTTTTCTCAAGAACTAATGAACGGATTTCAATGACTTTTTTTCTGCACAAGATCTTATAACGTTTTAATAATATTTATGGATCAAAAATGACAAATTTTCCTTTTTGGAGCACTATTTTCAAAACGGGTCAATATTATTTTGATCGAAAATTAGATTTGAAACCTTAGCTAGAAAAAACTCCACACTAAACATTTTTTAAACCAAAAAATGGTATTTTTTGAACAAGGAAACCTCTTAACTTAAAACTCTTTTTCTTTAAGTTCAAGACAGGTCGCATCCCAGCGTCCTTTTATTTGAATTTATGCATCGATTAGGGGTAGAATTTTTGAATTGTGAACTTTTTGTAAATTTTCGTTACTACATAGGTAGTTATTTTATATGAACGTAATGTTGTCTCTTCAATGAATTCATGTTCAATCATTTATTAACTTCCCATAGGAAGTTATTGTAATGGGTCCGATTTGTCAAATTGAAAATTTTGACATTTCTCGACGTTTTAAGGTCCCTAGAGTCGAAATATAAGATTTTTAGAAAGATGTCTGTGCGTGCGTGAGTACGTACGTTCGTAGGTCCGTACGTTCGCGACGTTTTTTCGTCATCCATAGCTCAAGAACCAGAAGAGATATCAACTTCAAATAAATTTTGCTATACAGATATTAAGGCAGAAAAATGCAGAAAGGGCTTTCAAAAAAATTGCGTGGGTGGTTTTTTTACAATAGCAGTTTGAAAAAAAGGTGAAAATTTTGGTTAACCATAAATATCTTACGAATTAAAAACTCTAGAGACTTGAATTAAATTGTATATAATATATTGTAACGTGATACCGAACACGTATATTTTAAAAAAAAAATCAATATAACGTTTTTTTTATAAATTAATAAATCTGAAAAAAAAAATTTGTCACCTCCAAACTATTACGACTGAAATATGATTTCATCTCTAAAACAATTTTGTGCAACGGAGACTAATGTTTTTGACACCTGGTAAAATTTTGAGAAAAATCGAATTGACAGTTTTTTTTATAAAAATAGAATTCTAAAAAAAACATTACTCAAAGTTGGTAAAAATTGAATATCGATTCAAATATCTTTTCAAAAACTTGAAATTTAGGCTTCAAACTTATTTTATCTTATAAGAAATATTGTTTTCAACATTTCTAAAAATGTTGAGAAAAATCGAATTGACAGTTTTAAAAAAAAATAAAAACCTAAACATAAAATTAATAAAAGTTGGTAAAAATTGGTTTTCGACTCAAATATCTTTCCACAAATTTTAAATAGTGGCTTCAAACTAATTATATCTTATAAGAAATATTGTTTTTAATATTAGGACAAATTTTGAGAAAAATCGAATTGACTGTTTTTTTACAAAAAATAAAAACCTAAAAAAAAATGTATGAAAGTTGGTAAACATTTATTTTCGACTCAAATATCTTTTCAAAAATTTGAAATATTGGCTTCAAACTAATTTTATTTCACAGAAAATATTTTTTTGGATATTCAGCAATTTTTATATAAAAATCCAACAGTCCGTTTTTTCATAAAAATAAAATCTATAAAAATAGTACGCAAATTTGGTAAAAATTGATACGAGTACATATGGACAAACTTTTAAGCAAGACAAATCGACAGACGGGATGGGAAGTTATCAGTGTGAGTCGCATCCCAGCCTTTTTTTTCAATTATTTTCTCTAAAGAAAGTTAAGCTAAAAACATAAATACAAAAACACGTTTTTCGTAAAAGTGCTTTTTTATGTAAGGTATTCTTAATTTACAGTACCTATTTTTAAATACGGAGTCTAAGACATAAATTATCTTATCAAAGTGAATTTTTATTTCAACGAATGTGAAAGTATAGCAATGTCACGAACTTTTGAAAATAACCAACCGTATTAACTTTCCATAGGAAGTTATTGTCGGTCCCATCGGTCGCATTTGTCGAATTGAAAATTTTGACATTTCTCAACGTTTCAAGGTCCATACAGTGTAATTAAAAGATTTGTATAAAGATGTCTGTGAGTGGGTGTTTACGTCCACATGCTCGCCACATTTTTTTCGGCTTCAAATATATTTTGTTATATAAATAATAACGCAAAAAAATTGCGTAGGTGTTTTTTTTTTGCCAAAGCAATTTAAAAATAAGGTAAAACTTTTGGTTAACCCAAAATATCTCACGAACCAATAACGATAGAGACTTAAAGTAAATTTTATATTACATATTGAGTCGTGAGACCAAACACAAATATTTTTGAAGCGACTTACTGTTTTTATAAATCAAAAAAAAGCTTAATTGGTAAAATTTTGAGTTAGATCGAATTGACAGTTTTTGTTATCAAGAAATTAAAAACCTAAAAACAAGTTAACAAAAGTTGGTAAAAATTGATTTTCGACTTAAATGTCTTTTCAAAGCTTTGAAATATTGGCTTTGAACTAAATTTATCTTTAATAAAAATATAGTTGTCAATATTCAGTTACATTTTGAGAAAAATCGAATGGACATTTTTCTTTAAAAAAAAAGTAGAAACCTAAAAAAAATAAACTTTGTAAAATTTTACTTTCAACTTATTTTTTCTCACAGAAAATATTGTTTTCGACATTCAGTAAATTGTTTAAAAGAATCCAACAGTCTCTTTTTTCATAAAAATTACAATCTACAAAAAACAGCAGTATGAAAATTGATGTTCGATTCTCCATATCTCGTGGACAATTGAATTTATTGACTTCAAGTAAGGTTCATTCATTTGTTCATCGAAAAAATGCTACCGTAATTCGTTAAAACTTTCCTTAGACTAAAAACCTCGTGCTCAAAAATATGTTTTGAAATCAAACTATTTCATAAAGTGCAAAATATTGTTGGTAATTTTTAAATTTTGTATAATAATTCAACATACATTTTTCTTAACAAAACACGAAAACCTACAAAGTTTTAAGCAAGACAAATCGAAAGGCGGGATAGGAAGTTATCAGGGTGGGTCGCATCCCAGGCTCTTTTTATGTTGACAGATAAATTGATATTTCATTTGAAACGAATTTCAATACTGACGGGTTCTACAAATTCACTTCATATAAAATTCATTACTTGCATAAGCCTTTAAAAATAAAAAAACACAGAATTAAATAATTGAAAATTAGAGTTGGACGAGATTTACTTACTTCGTGCAAATAAATTCTAAGCACCCATTTAATGGAAAATACGTCCTTTTGAATTTTTACCATAAGTCCGAGGAACTTTTCCGTTAAGTATTTTTATCCCAGTATATCACCTTTTTTTTCAAAGTCAAATCGGTTGATTAAAAATAAAGTCGATGTTTATGGTAATGCTCTATCCAAGTCCAAAGACGTCAATATTAAGTGTATTTTCTCGATGACAGTGACAGAACGGCCTCGGTATCACTCGTTCATTGACCGTTGGTCTCACATCTTAATTTTTTCTAACTATATTGTTGCATTTTCAATATATACTTAACCACTTAACAAGTTGAAGAAATATCATCATTAAGAATATTTTATGCATTAAATAAGTATCTGATTTGTAATCAATCAATGTCAATTCGAAATGAAGCTGTTGTCAATTCCTAAAAATCCTATTCACTCTTAGATCACAAACATCCTTTTTACAATATATTTTGAAGACCCCAAAAACATACGTTATGTATGTGATGTTGTGCACAAAGTGATTTCCCTAAAATAGTCATTCTTCAATATGTTTGGGTCTATTCATTAACCCAACTAAATACACGACAACACATCAACTGACGAAAATTCTCTAAAGCACCAAAAGACAAGGAAAAAAGTATTAAATGAAAAAAGTATAAAATATGGAGTGAACGAAGCTCTATACTCTATAACATTAAAAGGATGAATAGATTTTCATCATTAAAACATTTTAGGACGATGCATGGATTATTCCTTCAAAAGAGGGATATTATAATACTCTCCTTCCATTCAAAGGAGGTAACAACACGAAAAAAAACGAAACCCTTTTCAACTTTCTATCCACTCTTACTTATGATGGTCTATTCCATTATTCTATGTCCTTCGCCTTGAAGAAGAAAACCCCTGCACCTCCATAGCACCACCACCGACCACCACAATGATATATGATCGAAGCAAAATTATTAATGGGAAGTAGTTGTCAATATTGTCCAAAGGGAGTATAATAGTATATAGCTTCCAAACTATGATCATGATGGTGGTGCAAATAAATGTGATGTATAAAAATGACAAAAAAAACAACATCAAAGTTTCTATGCTGCGTGGATGATGATGGTCGCTTACAAAAGACTTGGATTTTTTAAAACACACTCTTCGCTCTTTCTATCTCAAGATGCACATCCATAAGTGTCCTTTTTTAATAATTTATTCTTTGTAATTTTTTTTTTATTTTCAAATATTTTCTATGTACTTGTACATCGATGACAATGGTAATGGATGTGTGTTTTGGGATAGTGTCGCCTTTTGGCAGTCATCTATAAACTTTATACCTTCTATACGTACTATCGATGACCAATCAACTTGGGAAATGTGTGTGTGTGTTTGGTGTAAGAAAGTTTTCTTAAAATTGAACAATTTATATAAAGTTTTGACGAGAAATTATGTTCACAGCAGATGTGATTATTTTTAAGATATTATTTGAAAGAAAGGAGAAAACTCCAGGACGGTAACTTATTGACGGCAACTTGAAAGTTAAAGCTACATCGTTGAGAGTCGTCATTGAACATTTAAGTTGTTATTATTACATAGCTGTGAGAGGTTTTAACAATGAATTCAAGGTTTGTTTTGATACTTACCTAATTTTTACAATCAATTCACGATATTTGACTTAGGACTAATCTATCGACAAAAGTTAATAAGAGACACATTTTGTAACCTAGGTGTGTCAAATTATCCGTCATTTTTGTATAAAGTTTAATTAGTATAAGTGCTAAAGTTATAAAAGCTAAGATACAAACCAATCTGATAATTTTCAAATTGTGCCCTAAACAATTTACATGTGATATTTTTAATTTAAGTTAAATAGTTGTCTTAAGAACTTCAAGAAGTATATTAAATGGAAAATTTAAGTTAAATTTGTTTTTCGAGACTTTAACAAAAATTAAGTTGCATTTTTGGTAAGGTTGTTAATTAATTTGAACTGCAGTGTTTTGTATGAGAAGACATATGCCATCTGACTGAGCTTTGCAGTACTTGCATCCAGCCTATTTGAGGATGAAAAAGTACTTCAACAGGCGAAATAGTCAAATTTGGAACAATACCAACTTACGGACATATATAACGCATTAAATTTTTACATAACCAGAAATTACGGCAAAAAATACTCCAATTCCCAATGGTAGTAAACATTTCTGTTCATTTGTAACAAATGTGCCAATTTGCTTGCCCTACATTTTGCTGTTAATTCGATGCTGCCAGTGAGTGACATGGCTCCGCTTATACTTGAAAGCGTAAACGATTCTATGGGACTAATCTTCCTTTGCACTCGTTCAGTTACTAGAGTACTTAAAAATCTTGACATTCACATATCCGCTGGCCCGGATAGTATCCCTGCTATTATTCTGAAGAGGTGATCTTCAACCCTGGCAAAACCACTGCGTAAGCTTTTACATCTCTCCTATTCTTCAGGTCTCTTTCCGAGTTAATGGAAAACGGCACCATCTAGCTATAGTTTAATTGCACTTACATCCTTTCTTTCTAAGGTCATGGAAACGCTGATTAATTTTCAGCTTAAGAAATATCTTGAAAAACGAAAGCTTTTTAATGACCGACAAGATGGCTTTAGTTGCAATAGATTCACTGGTGATCTCATGGTTTATCTCACCGAACAGTGGAACAAATCTTTACCCCGTTTTTGAGAAAGTAAGATTATAGCACTTTTAAACTTCGCATAGGAAGTTATTGTAATGGGTCCGATTTGTCAAATTGAAAATTTTGAAATTTCTCGACGTTTCAAGGTCCCTACAGTCGAAATAAAAGATTTTTAGAAAGATGTCTGTGCGTGCGCGAGTACGTACGTTCGTACGTCCGTACGTCCAACGTTCACGACGTTTTTTTCGTCCTCCATAGCTCAAGAACCAAAAGAGATATCTATTTCAAATAAATTCTGTTATACAGATAATAAGGCGAAAGATGCAAAAAGGGCTCTCAAGACAGTTGCGTGGGTCGTTTTTTTACCATAGCAGTTTGAAAAAAAGGTGAACATTTTGGTTAACCCTAAATATCTTACGAACCAAAAACGCTAGAGACTTGAATTAAATTTTATATAATAAACTGTAATGTGATACCAAACAAGTATATTTTTTGGAAAAATTCCATTTAACGGTTTTTTTTATAAATCAAAAAACTGAAAAAAAAAATTGTCACCTCCAAAATTTTAAGACTAAAATATGATTTCATCTCCAAAACAATTTTGTGCAACGAAGAATAATGTTTTTGACATCTGATAAAATTTTGAGAAAAATCGAATCGACAGTTTTTTCTACAAAAAATAAAAATAAAAAAAAACATTACTCAAAATTGGTAAAAATTGAATATCGATTCAAATATCTTTTCAAAAACTTGAAATATGGGCTTCAATCTTATTTTATCTTATTAAAAATTTTGTTTTTAACATTCAGTAAAATTTTGAGAAAAATCGAATTGTTTTTTTACAAAAAATAAAAACCTAAAAAAAATTAATAAAAGCTGGTAAAAATTGATTTTCGACTCAAATATCTTTTTAAAACTTTGAGATATTAGCTTTAATTTACTTTAATCTTTCAAAAAATATTGTTGTCAACATTCAGTAACATTTTGAAAAAAATCGAATTGACAGGTTTTTTTACAAAAAATTAAAAATCGCAAAAAATTAACAAAAGTTGGTAAAAAATGATTTTCGACTCAAATATCTTTTAAAAACTTTGAGATAATAGCTTCTTATTAATTTTTACTTATAAGAAATACAGACAAAGTTTGAGAAAAATCGAATTGACAGTTTTTTTTACAAAAAAAATAAAAACCTACAAAAAAAATTGTATAAAAGTTGGTAAAAATGGATTTTCAGCTCAAATATCTTTTCAAAAATTTGAAATATTGGCTTCAAACTAATTTTATGTTATAAGAAATATTGTTTTCAACATTCGATAAAATTTTGAAAAAAATTCGAATTGAAAGTTTTTTTTACAAAAAATAAAACTCTAAAAAAAACAATGCAAGTTGGTAAAAATTTACTTTATTAAAAATATTGGCTTCAAAGTTATTTTATTTCACAGAAAATATTGTTTTCGATATTCTGTAATTTTTATATAAAAATCCAACAGTCCGTATTTTCATAAAAAATATAATCTACAAAAAATAGTACGCAAATTTGGTAAAAATTGATACGAGTACATATAGACAAACTTTTAAGCAAGACAAATCGACTGACAGGATGGAAGTTATCAGTGTGGGTCGCATCCCAGCCTCATTTTATTATAGAAATTACCTTTCGGACCGTTCAATTCAAGTAGTTTTTTGCGGATTCAAATCTGATATCCACAAAATAAACGCTGGTGTGCCCAGGGCTCCGTTTTGTCTCCGACGCTCTTCCTTATTTTTATAAACGATCTTTTTTCTGAAACTTCTAACCCATTTTTAACGACAATACCCTCAGCTTTTCATATTCGTTTTTAGATTCTCATCTTTGTTCTTCGAATGTGGACTACCAACGGAAGAGTTTGATAAGCTCATTTAATTCTGATCTTGATGACAGCATTGTACAATGGAGAATCAAAAACCGTGAAGAATTTATTGCTTCGAAAACTCAATGCTGTCTACTGTGGTACTTGCATCAAATAGACTGAACAATCAGTCCTAGGTATGTGCATTACAAACCACTTGTTGGGGAGTGATCACATATTTGGCAACGCCAAAAATTCTGAAATGTGTTTAGATTTTCTCCGACGATGCAAGAAGTATTTTACCCCTTCTTATCTGGATATAATTTATATAGTCTATATTCGTCCAAAACTTGGGAAAAATTTCCATATTTGAGCAAGTGATCCTATAACAAACTTGAGTATCTTGGACAGAATTCAAAAGAGAGCTCTAAAAACGATTGGTGACCGTTGTCTTACTGAAACTTTTGCATCTCTCGATCATCGTCGTAAGGTTTTATGTCTTTCATTATTTTATTGCTACTTCCATAAGCAATGCTCAAATGAAATAGCCAGTTGCATTCCCCCCCACAAAAAACAATACTCGTTCTTTTAGGAATGATCATCAGTTTACCCTTGAGCCCAATTTCGGTCGTACTGTAAAGTACAGAGATTCTTTTTTAAGTCACACTACACGAATGTAGAATGCTTTACGAGACTCAATATTTCCAACTCATTACAATGTTTTTTCTTCATAGAAACACGTAAGCAAGGATATAACTAGGTGCTAAAACTGGGTGATAAGTACAACAACGAAAAATAGTTTCAACAGGAAGGTCCTCTAGACCATATTTTTGTAAAGCCACGACTTCTAAATTTAAGTTTTTTTTATGCTCGCCACCAACAAAAATACCGCGGGTCATTGTAACTATTATAATTTCATAAATAAAGTCATCAAAAATGTTCGATGATATCTCACGTACATTTTGTTTTATTTAAATTTGAATAAAGGAAGTGCTCAATGAAAGTCGCTGTAAATACAAAAACTGAACATAGATTTTGATATTCTCTTAGACAATACCCAAAGAACTAGGAATAAAAATACTAATCTCCTCAGAATTATTGTCCTTAAAAAACCCTTTCCTTGAATTTATTTTAAATTCCTAGGCTCATAACATTCTTAAATATGTACAATGCCACAGGTCTTGTTGTAAAATTTTAATTAAATCTTTCCTTAAGATATAAGAATATTTATGCACCTTTATAAGTTTTACTGTCAGGTGGTAATCCTAGATGTCGCCATTATTCATGAATTTCACAATGGGCGTTAAATTACACACAATTTCATCAGATAATGGTGTGTCCTGTTCAGAGGCAATACCAAAGAACTATATATCTTCTTGAAAGTATAATCGAGTAGTGTGTATGTTGGACTTAAATTGTCCTGCTTCTTAGATGTGTATATTCTTATAATACCGTTTATTTCAACCACACAGCCTATATATATAGTCGGCTTGGATCGGTTATATGTCCTTTTATTTGAAGATTTCTATTTGTTTTATTTTCCAGGTAGGTACGAGTATAAGGAGTATAATGCATGCGCTTGTCCTTTAAATACGAGGAGTGACTATTTGAGTATGTGATGGGGTAATCTATTCTTCTTATTTTGGAAGCAAAATCATTCTCATTCTCTGGAACACTTAAGAGTATATCGCCACACCATACAGAACTCATTTTGTACCCAGGAAAGGTGTACCAAACCAGTGTACCATATCACAGACGACTGATGATGTTTTATTTGTAATGGCAAAGTACAAAAAGGATGCGATGCTCACACACCAACAACGACAACGACTTCGACCGACACCAACCAAAGACATTACACAGAAAGAAAAAGCTTGCTCGGAAAATGAGAAATAGAAAATGTTGTGTTCAAACCCAGTCCTAGTCTAGTCCAGGAGTGTTTCTTGTTGAAATGTGTGTAGGTATAAGCATGTGGACTCCTTCGATCCTTCGAATTAGCTAACATATGTCACCACAGTGATTTTACTCCCACATTCCAATGAACAGACATGTTTGTTAGATTCGTCCTCTCAGCAGGACTTTTCTCTCAAAACCAGCAATATAAAATGATTATGTCTATGTGTGAAAGTGTGTGTGTTTTGGTTTAAGTTAGCTTCATTCGCAAGGAAGGACAAGCGACGTTGTTTTAAGGATTCTACGATTATGTAGTACTAAAAGCAAGCAAAATGAAATTCGGAGAAAGGGTCGGCTGCCTTAATTTAATTCTAGTATAACTATTGCATTGGAATACAATTCGAATTGTGTGTGCCTGGCACGAAAACTATACCTCTACGCTACGTCTCCCATATACAATACTCGACCAACGACGGATGATGATAGCACATCCTACACCCAAACCAAAACAAAAGGAAAGAAAGTGGCAGAGGAGTCAGTCGGACGGAATAGGTCTGTTGCTGCTGATGATACCATAGAACTCGTAAAGCTGAGGAGAGATGTTGTGTATAATCTCGATTTGGTAGTTTTAAGATTACTCCATATAACACAACAACAGTACGTAAACTCGTATAGTTGAGGAAAGGACATTGTCCAACAATTTATATTGTTTCCTTGGAAATTAACTCAATTGGCTCTCTGTCAAAGTTGTTCTCAAATGGCATATAAGAAAATTGTCCACATCGAAGATACTTTTCAACATCGATGACACCCAGAGTAATGTCGATGAAATGGGTCATTATTGGCAACCATCAATTAAGCGATTATGGGATAAGAACTTGTCGTGTAAATTTTTCGAATTTGTAAATTGTTTGTATGTATATTGATGAGTAGGAGTGTTGTGTGTGCATTTATAGTTTTTTCTTTTTTGTTGATGATTACGCAATAAAGTGGGTGATTTTCTTTTACTCGTAAGTACTACACACTTAAGTAAGGTCTATAAAAAATTATTAGTCTTCTTACAAATTGATGATGAAATATAAGAACAACATAATATTTTTCCTTTCTAACACGGTTTGAGATACCTAAAAAATTCTGCACATTTTCTAAAATACTTCAAAACACTTTTTGAGTTACTTACAAGGTTCTTAGAATGCTAAGTTGAGGATAAAATTGAAGACATAGTTTTCTAAATTAAATTTTTTTGTCATGGACCTGGCAATTTTTCTAAAATATTCAAAATGTCATTTTGAGACTTTTATTTTAGTACAAAGTTAAGAAATACAACGTTACTAAACTTATTTAAATTAGAACATAATTCTTTTCAATACTCAATCTGCCTAAGTGTCCTATTAAATAGATCAACATTTATTTATATTGTTTACAATTTAGCGTTGTCATTCATAAATCTGAATACGAAACGGATCAACGAAATTATAACTGGGACACTGGGACGTATACGCACTTATATTTTTAAATTCCCATAAGAAGTTATTGTAATCGGACCGATTAGTCGGATTTAAAATGTTTACATTTCTCGACGTTTTAAGTTCCCTAGAATCTTAATAATTTTTTTAGTTAGATGTCTGTGCGTGCGTGTGTACGAACGTTAGTACGTCCGTACGTTCGAGAAGCTTTTTATGTCGTCCATATCTAAAGAAGAACTAATAATGCTAGTGACTTGAATAAAATTTCACATTGTACTAGCTGACCCGGTCACGCGTTACTGTGGCTAATGTTTTTTTATCATATTACATTTCAAAAATCATGGGACCTTCATGACTGATTTTCTACTACCACTACCCCTTATTACAATAAAATAATTATTTAAGGATGGAGCCGGAAACGTTAAAACTGGTATAAACATTTACTGGTTTTGGATTTGAAGGGGAAAGACTTTAAATACAATTGATCAAAATTTTCGTACAGTTGATGTAAAGCAAAAATAAATACGGATAGTTTAAAATCTCCTACTAATAATATTTGTTTTATTTTGAATTATAAATACTTTAAATTTTAATTTAATTTAGCACTAATCGGTGCACAATATTTTTGGTTAACATGTCTTTCACAAACACAAATAGGTTAGACGGTTTTCCTACACGTGAACATGCAACATGTAGCTGCCCATGAGAAAAACATGGATTTTCCAAATCGAAACCACAAATAGACATTGTTTTTCGTTGAGACTTATTTATAGACATGGCAAAAGCTAAACGAATTTGGAACTGTTACATTCTGAAGCTTATTGCATAATCTGTAGGTATCATTAGAATACTTGGCAACATCTATTGAATTGTTGTGATGTTGGCATCTGTTAGAATCATTTGGACCTAACAGATAATTGTAACTGTCAAATAAAAGACAAATAATTTGCAATAAAATAATGTGCGATCATAAATGGAGATTTAAGCTAGCTATCCTATCTTTGAAGTCAAAACAAATCGGTTAGTAGTTTAGGAGTTCATCTCGAGCAAACATCGTGACACCAAACTTATACATATTAAGATAATGTGATGTGATGCCAAACTACAAACATTTTGGAAAAAAAACAGTTAACTATTTTTTTTATAAATCAAAAAACGTAAAAAAAGAGCGTGGGATGCGACCCACACTGATAACTTCCAATACCGTCTGTCGGTTTTTTCTTGCTTAAAAGTTTGTAGGTTTTCGTGTAGGTTTATAAAAGTTGTTACTCGAATTATTCTTAAAAATTTTAAAATTATCAACAATATTTTTCATATAAAAAAATAGTTAAGTTTGAAAATTTAGTTTTGTTAAATAGATTTTTAGTGGATAACAAATTTTTACCAATTTTAGTAGCATTTCTTAAGTTTTTACAAAATGGATAAATGAAATCAAATTGAGAGATATCAAGAACCGAACATCAATTTTTACCAAATTTGAAAAAACCGACTGTTGGATTCTTATAAAAAAAAAACTACTACTATTTGAGTCGAATGTAAATTTTTACCAAGTCTTAGTATTGTTTTTATGTTAAGTTTTATATTTTTTTGTAAGAAAACTGTCAATTCGATTTTCCCCAAAATTCTACTGAACGTTGACAACAATATTTTTTAAAAGATAAAACTAATTTAAATCCAATATCTCAAGGTTATGAAAAGATATTTGAGTCAAAAACCAATTTTTACTAAATTTTATCAAATTTTTATTTAGGTTTTTATTTTTTGAAAGAAAACTGTCAATTTGATTTTTCTCAAAATTTTACCAAATCTTAAAAGCGTTATTTTTCATCGCACAAAATTGTATTGGAAATAAAATCATTTTGTATTCGTAAAATTTTTGAGGTGACAAATTTTTTTTTCAAAAAAATTAATTGGATTTTTTTCAAAAAATATATTTGTTTTCTATCACGTTACAATACATTATATACAATTGAATTCAAGTTGTAAGCGTTCTTGGCTCATGAGATATTTAGGGTTAATCAAAATTTTCACCTTTTTTCAAACTGCTATGGTAAAAAACCACCCACGCAATATTCTTGAGAGCCCTTTCTGCATCTTTCTGCCTTATTAAAAAAAAATTACCAAAAATTGATTTTCGACACGAATATCTTTTCAAAAATTGAAATTATTTACCTAAAACTTATTTTACCTTATAGAAAAGTCAGTGTTCGATTCTCGATGTTTCGTAAATAAATGAAGATGTTGACTTCAAATAATTTCATTCTGTGCAATGGCCTTAGAAAAATCCAATCTGTAGTTTTTTATATAAGAAATGAAAACATTCGAAAACTGCTACTTAAATTGGTTTTTGACTATAGATCTCGTTAAAAACAACAGATTTTGAAATCAAAATTATCTTAACTTGTAAAAAATTTCAATTGACATTTTTTTTTACAAAACACGAAAACCTACAAAGTTAAAAGAGAAACAGGTTTCGACTCGCTTGCTGAATTTTGTATTGCCAAAATAAATGTCAGTTTTGAACAAAATATTTTATTTTTTTTTCAAAAATCTCTAGAGCCGTTTTTTTTTAAACGTATAATTTTTCATAACTTAATATTGTAGATGTTTTTGTTATTGAATATTTCCAAATTTTCTTTCAGATCAATAACAAAAAGTCCTAAATACCAACATAAAATATCAAATTTATTGAAGATAAAATTTGACAAGACTGTAGCGCCGCCTTAAGTAAGTAAGTAATTTGACAAAATACCAATCGAACTTCGATATGAAAAATTACCCTTTCAAAATTAAGATTAGATTATGTATTTTTTAAGATTGTTATTTGTTTGATGTTATGTCAGTTGACTTTTTGTATTTATTGAAGCCATTAATAAATGTATTTAATTCATAATAAGAAACAAGAGCTCTTGTTCAAATAAATAACCTTATGAAACAATTAAGTTTTCATAAAAATACGAATGAATTTAGAAAACCAATACCGTTTTATTTATTACCAATACATAAGGGGTATACTGTATCAATTAGGGTCAGTAAAATATCTTTTATTTATATTCTCAACAATAAAGAAATAATAACAAAAACTTTATTGACCACAATGTATAATTTGAATAAATTTAAAAATCTATTCATAAAAGTTATGTTTTGGTTTTCATCTCGATGATAACATATTAGACTCTTGTATACATTGTCCACTTCCGTTCAATTTTATATCCCGAACACAATATATTATTTCCTTTTCAATTGTAAAAGTTTTTAACGAGTATAATTTCTAGAAAACATCGTTAAAAAAATAAAACAGAACAAAAATAATTCATTAATCTTTCTCATTTTGAATTCTCTGAATATATTTTGAGTCTATGTAAATTTCAATTAAATTTAATTAGCACTTGGCGGTTGGTTATAAACATCCTTTATTCACATTTACATATACCTCTACTCACACCATCTTCTTTGTGACATGTTTGACTTTAACTGCTATACAGCCATTTGTTTCATCACTGTGCCGATGGTAATTTTTATATACTGTAATTTAATTCTTGTTCTTGTTATGTTATTTGTCCTTTTTGTCGACACACTTATTTTCCTAAAGTTAAAAAAATATATATACATATAAAACATCACAAAAAAACAGCCCATTGTGTGCTCTTAAGAGCGAGCAAAAGATCCACATCCTTATCAGCAAACGTCGGTCGGTCGGTGGCGGCGATGGCGGTGGATGTATACCAAAATATATATCCATGTTTTTGTGGCGCCATTTAAATGTCTTTTTGCTACAATTTCATTTGAAACTCCAAGAGTGTAGTGTAGTAGGAACTTTTCATTTCTACTCTCTACTCGTATCCATGATGGAAAAAGGGACCACCACAATGGCAATATATGTAGATTTCAAAACATTCCTTGAAAATGGACTATATTTTGGCGGAAACTTTCTAGGCGACATTTTCTGTATACGAGTAATAACAGCAACAACTATACTCGTATACATATAGACAACAATAACAATAACAACTAACAAAAAGAACGACAACATCAAGTTTTATGCTATAAATTGTTGATACGATATAACTTACGACTTGTGTACTCAATCCATTACGCTATAAATTCATAAAAACAACAACAAAAAATAGATATTCTCCCATAAGACACTTTTACTTTTAGGTCGTCCTTTCCTATGTATCCATTCGGATACCCTCCGCTGAAGCCTCTTAGAAGACAATTTTCAAGGGGATGAAGTGATAGGTACTCTTTTACTACCATAGTTGAAGCTTGAAGGATACGACAGAAAAAAAGTATAACATCTAAAAATATGTAATTTAATGCCGAAGGACTAAAACAAACGACACAAGTGGCCATTTTCGTTGATTATGATGTCAGGAGGGAATTAATCTGTTGCCGGATTGTCCTCGCCGCCGCCGCTCTGTTCGGACAGTTGCCGCGCCGGGACGGCCCCATTAATAAATCTTTAGGGATGGCAATAATCGGTATAATTAATGGACTCATTGATTGGATTAATTTCCTCTCTGAAGAGTGCTCTGAACTTTCATCAGTATAAGTAAGCTATATCTACGTACGTATATAATAAAGGTGGTGTATACATATACATATATATACAAGGGGATTTTGTTGTCTATGAGCAGGTCTAAAATAACCGACATACATAGATAAGTGAAGAGTGATTGTCTACTAAGAAAATGTGACATACCTACCAATTTGAAATTAATTTGTTGCACTTTTGGTAATTAATTAGTGTGATTGCAATGCAGGTATTTATGTTGAATGTAACTAATAGTTATACGTGTGGGTACCATTTCACCATTTCCTGCTTAAGTTATGCTTCAATGAAATGAAACATTAAAGCATTGGTCAAAGAGGGTACGGGTCAGCAGACAAGCACCACTTTATCCTCATAATTTCATACTAATGGTCTAATTTGGCCCACTTTGTTCCTTTAATGAAAATTACCGTCGCGTTGCAGTTGATATTTATAACTTATTATTTCTTTGTTCAATGGTGCCTATCTAAAGCATCCTTTTTTTTAATGTAGCTTGTTTCTGTGGAAACTGCAAAAGCTGATAATAATCGTCATATACCGTTTGCCGTTGACGACATGACAATGGATTGATAAGATTCATTCCAAAAGAAATAAGTCTAAAATCTATTTCAAACATTAGCTCTTCGTTCACTTCTGTAATTATTAATCTAAAAGTTAACTTCATAAGTGAATCACTTAAGATAATTTTTAATACAAATAAGTTTCAATATCAGACTGCTTCAGAGCTCATTGAAATTTCACAAATAGTTCTTTAACCTTCAGCTTTTTGATCAGTTTAATTTTGTACGAATCAGATCCAAATTATAGTCTGTGGAAGACGGATTAAAATGTCTTATTCGTATTCTCCTGCACTTAATCACTGTTCTTTTGACGTACAGGTGCTCCCTACTTAGCTGCTGAACGAATTCATTTAAATCCACCACCCTACGAATAGTCTTGAAGGCTATGTTTTCGGTTAAGAAATACGAGAGAGGTTGCTCAAACAGAACACCAGTTTTTGATCATTTTCATATCCATATGTAAAGGGTGGAGGCCATTTTGATTTGGTGACACCTGTCAAATTTTTGTTCGTTATTCAGTTGTTAATGTCAAATCATTTTGGCAAGTGACACAATTGAACAAAACGTTCAAATGATAAAAATGTATTATCAAAAAGATTGTTGGTTAATGCAAACGTTGCACGCATTGCGCCCATTTTACGGTAGACTTGGTGGCCCTTCACTGTCGACTCTAAAACCTTTGGTGGCCAAATTTGAGACTACCGCTTCAGTAAACAATTAGTCAACACATGTACGTTCAAAGCACGCAATATCGCCTCGGTCGGTAAAAGTGTACAGCATAACCCGTGGCAGTCTATTCTTCGCATTAAACAAGGACTCGGCTTTTCGCAGACTTCAACTTAGCGAATTTTGCATCAGGACTTGGGCCTACACCCGTACAAGATCCAAATGACCCAGGAGCTCAAAGTTCATGACCATAGACAACGCTGTTTGTTTGCTGACTGGGCTTCGAATCTTTCGAAAGAAGATCCCAATTTTCGCCGAAAAATAATCTTAAGCTATATTGGATGAAACCAACCCAATCGAGGTTCACCAGGTGATAATTCATCCTTAAAAAGTTACCGTTTGGTATGGATTTTTGGCCAGCGGCGTAGTTGGTCCGTTCCTCTTTAAAAATGACGTGAGTGAGGTGGTAACCGTCAACAGCGAGTGCTACATAACTACGATTACTAATTTCTTATGACCCAAATTGAACCATATTCACCAAGACGACGACGTGGTGCGAGCAGTACGAGCAATACGTGCCACACACCAAACGCCACCATCAACATTTTGCATGAACGATTTGGGCGTAAAGTTATCTGTCGCAGGAGTCTTGGGAGTTGGCCACCAAGATAATGCGATTGAACCCGCTAGACTTTTTCCTGTGGGGTTTTTTAATTTGCAGGTATATGAAAATAAACCACAATCGACCTATGCCCTAAAGGTGAACATAACATATGCCATCGCTCAAATTTAGCCGGATCTATGCGTAAGAGTCGTTGAAAATTAGACCATTTGGATGCGCAGCACGCACCGTAAGAAGCCGAGGCGGGCATTTGAATGAATTCATATATCACACTTAGTGGGCCTTTTAAATAAAAAAAATTGTTGAGATCTCACACACAGCTTGTTTTATTCCATTTCAACTTCTGATCGCCCTTATTGAAAAACCCTTTGCATGTATTTTAAATTAAAGGCAATTTGTAGAGCAAACTGAATAAACAACAAATAATTTAATAGATTTGATTTCAACAATATGGCGTTTAAGGCCTTTATTAATTCCTGGAAATTATTGTTTTTTACAAAAAAAAAAACTACAAATTTCCGAAATTAAGCTACACAATTTGTTGATTTTACCTTGATAAAAAGCATATTAACGTCTAGGAGTCTTGCATTTTAAGGTAGAAATTTCTTTTAAATGTTTAAAGGACCTAAGCCTTAAATGTCTATAAGCTATAGATGGAATCTAAATGTAATTTTATCTTAAGATTCTTTTGTCTCATTTATTCATATTTTATTCCCAAAAATATTATATCCATCCCCACCTTAGAAATGTCACTCCTATAAAACGACAATATAGATATGTCATTTGCAAACTAACCCAACTGTCTTCTTGCGATAAGACTATACTCTACGACCAATTTCTTTTTGGAGTTTTCTCTCATTCCCAATTTCAAAGACAAATTTATTTCACCAAAAAAAGCCTAGCGGCAAAAATACAAATCACACGTTCGCGTGTATTTGCGGCGACAGGCGACAACTACGACAAATGTGAGCCATGTGCTTTCTTCTTAAGAATGCATACGGCATACCACATCGCATATAAATGAGGGAATGATATGAAAACCCATCCCATAAGTAGATATATACCTACTAAACGTTCGTGTGATATCCTTATCGCCTAAAATGTGTTTCAGGATGGTAAAATAAGAAAAAAAAAAGAAATTCGTTTGATATTATTCTAACGAATTGGAATAGGCGACATTATAAAGACGGTATAAGAGCCAGCAGGGAGAACGCCACCGAGGCTTCTGCAAGGAATTAACACTCCATTTTTTGTATCTAGTGCGTGATGCGTAATATGCAAAGCACCAAACTGAAAGGGGGACTTTACTTTTTTCTTATTTGCTTTTTTTTCAAACACACTGAACTGAAAACCTGGACTAACTACAAACGATTAATTTTTGAAGTACATCTTTGATAAAATTTCAAAAAAAGGTTTATTTTGAAGGGAGACTAAGCAAACACAAAGGAAACAAACACCAACCTCCATATGTGGAGTGAAGCAGAGCAAATGTCCTGAAATTGGAGGAACAGTCGTGCTATACACAAAAATGAAGACAAGAACCTCCGTTAAAAAAAAAAGAAAAAACAACTAAAGCACATACACATCCCCAAACCTTCCTCAAGCTCAAAGAAAGACAAAAAAAAAAGAAACGAAAAACAAATGTCCCAAGATGAATTGCAACTCACAGTTAAAGTGGCACACGCTTTATTAGAGAATACCAGGATGGATGTTTAATCCGAATAGAACTCGACAGCAGTACTACCAGCCATACCAGCTTTATACCAGCATCAAAAGCAGAAGCATCAGCATCAGCATCAGAAGCAGCAGCAGCAACAGGATCAGCGTCAGTATATCCTTCAGCCAGTGCTGGTCCTGTTTTCATCCTCGAAGAAGACAGAGTGTTGCGCGACACTATTAGATGCGAAAACAGAAATCTCCAACTCCTCGCCTACTCCTTTACCCCCCTTGCAAAATAATTCCTCTTCACATAGTACCGAAAGGACCCAAACGAATGGAAAGATAAAAAAAATTATATCCTTCAGGGGTGTGATATCATAAAAGCATTTTTCATTTTCCGAAATGAAGCGACATATCGTTTATCCTGTTTGATTTATCTGAACTAAAGAGCTTTGGAATGAGCAGAGCATCAGAGAAAAGTGTGTAGTAAGCTATATGGTGGTAGATGATGGTAGATGCGGTATGGCAAGGACGAGGACGCGATGCAGAGTTTGATAAATGTCATTCTCCGCGTTCGGTGTCAGGATATCAGCGCAGTTTGTTTTAAATGGATGTTCAGTTTGTTTTTTAGATATATTTTTTTTTCCATTCTAGTTTTTATTTTGTTGAATTTTTTTTTTCTGTTTATTCTTCTTTACAAACAAAACTTGTCCAGTGAGGACAAAATCAAATAATTGAGTTTTCCATTCACACGGTGACGACGACGACGCCGAACGACAACGACGACGATGCCACTATGGCATAATTTATTGCGCAGAATTAATCCTTATAATCCTATTGTTGCAGTATGTGTGAATGGCGGTCGCCGTGTCGCGTCATCATCCTTGTTCGTTCAAACAACAATACAAAAAAAAGAGAACTAAGTCTGTTTGATTTTAATAAAATTCAAAACCGTAAAGCAAAAACAGTTTTTTTTTAATTAATTAAGAGAGTTTACAAAACCAAATCCTGTTGCTGCGCCGGTAGCAGCTTATGCACATATTTTGAGCATTGCAACAACTTTAATATATTTTGTTGATTTGTATATTTTTGTTTCATTTTAAATATTTTAGATTTTAACCCGCTATTTTTAAATTTGTCGGTTTTAGAGGTGTACATTTTTTGAATCTTAAAAATGGAACAATTAGCGCTTCAAGAACACATTGCAATTTTCAAAATTTACTGAAAAAAATGTAATAAGGTTTTTTTTACAGTTCGCAAAACTAAGCACTTTTTGGTTACTGTGAAGCTAATTAACGGCTGGTAACATTTTAGACAATTAAGTGATGTGAAAAATTAAAATGGTGCGCTTTTCTCAACTGATAAATTTGCTGCTGCAATATTAAAAAAAAAAAAAACAGCTTTGCGGATTCCTCGTCGACCTTTAAAATTATGCACACCACAAACTACTACACACCGTATTAAGACTTACATCAGATTAATACAAGTACTCAAGTTATTCAATCATTAGTCATTTATCCGGATCTTCGGCAGAAAATAATCTTCAGTAATTAGGCCTAATTATACCTCGCGGACTATGTTATTGAGAAAAATTGTAACATTTCGGGCCTGGCAAATACAAAAATTCCGTTTTTGGACTGGAGGGCGGTCTGATTGTACATTTCTAATTCAAAAATGAGGCTTTGGCAATAATTTTAGTAAATCGATTGAAGTGCCGAGCTATGATTAATGATTTATTTTAAAGGTGCAATTTGAAGATTTCGATGTGGACGAACTTTGCGTCGGTGCGTTCCGGAGCTACTTCCCGCACAAGTGTCTTCAGCGTTATTATTTCTTGAAGAAGAGAACACAATTTTCCACACATATCGTGTGATATTTATAACAATTTAAGACTTATTTGCCAATGCGTCACAATCAGTTCGATTCTCTAGAGATAGATTTTGTGAAATTATCGAATTTGTCATTGAAAATCTCATGAAAAGAATATGGTGCTGCAATAGTAGCCGTGGTGCCTATTCCGCTGATATCGTTCTCCATTTTTAGTAAAATAGCTTCCCCTCTAGAGGGGAATAAAAATCCATTAATTTTTATTAAATATAAGAGGCTGGGATGCGACCCAAACTGATAACTTCCCATCCCGTCTATCGATTTGTCTTGCTTAAAAGATTGGTAGGTTTTCGTGTTTTATTAAAAAATAGTTGTCACTTGAATTACTCTTAAAAAAATAAAATTACCAACAATATTTTGCATATAATGAAATCGTTTGATTTCAAACTCTATTTTTGCTTACGAAATTTTTGGTCGAAAACCAATTTTTACCAATTTTAGTAGAGCTTCTTAAAAGTTTTTATTTTTTATATAAAAAATAAAAATTGATTGAATGAAATTAAATTAAAGTCAATATCTTCTATTGTTTACGAGATATCGAAAACCTTAAATCAATTTTTAACAATTTTGCTTTCTGATTTTTGTATTTTTTAAATTTGTATAAAAACTTCGCTGAATATCGAAAACCATATTTTTTAATTAATTTTAAAGACATTTGAGCCGAAAATCCATTTATAAAAAAAACTTTTAATTATTTTTGTTTATAAATAAATAAATTAGGTCGCGCAACATTCCGTAGTGGCTTACAACTCTCAACCATTCCTCCATTTTATATGCCGAATCCGAGCGGCTAATGTGAGAAAGGACTTTTTCATGATAAGAATTACTCTTGAAGAATTGTTAAGAAGAAGAAGCAGTTAAGCAAACTCTCACAATCAATAATTGAAGTCAAAATATATCTGAGAAATCTTTTATGAACATTTTCAATTCTCTTTGTATTAATCTCAGTTGTAGAGCTCCAAACAACACAGCTATATTCAAGAACAGGACACAATACTGCAGTATAAAGATTTAATAGTGTAAGGGTCCTTAAATTCCAATGAGTTTCTTTTGATGAATCCAAGTAAAGAATTTGCTTTGGATACAATATAATAAATATGTAAGTTAAATTTCAATTTAAAATTAAATATAACGCCCAAGTCTTTGAACTTTTCAACTACTTGTAACTGTAATCTATTTAATGAATAATTTGGAATAATATTTAACAAAGATCTATTGTATGCCATACAAGCACACTTCTCAACATTTAACAACAAATCATTTTAATTGCACCAATCAACAAATGAATGTAGATCATTTTGAAGCAGAAGACAATCAGAAATTCGAGAAAAGAACTTTATGTCATCCGCATACATAAGGCAATGAGAATTTTTAAGAACATTCGGAATGAAGATCATTAATAAAAAGTAAGAATAATAAAGGACCCATATGACTGCCTTCTGGAACACCAGAAGTTGCCTTTATCTCTTTTGAGAAAAAGTCCCCGATCTTTACATATTGTTTTCGACCAAATAAATATGAAGAAAACCATTGAAGTAGCGATCCATGGAAGCCATACGCTTGAAGTTTTTTTAAGAGAATGTGTAAATTTACCCTACTAAAGGCTTTTGTTCGTAAAATATTTAAAGTGACAAATATTTTTTTTTTATTTAATATTATTTGGATTTTCCCAAAAAAAAATGTTTGTTTGTAACACGTTATAAAATATAATGTAAAATTTAATTCAAGTCTCTAGCGTTATTGGTTCGTGAGATATTGAGAATTAAACAAAACGTTCACATTTTTTTCAAAAATTGTTGTGGTAAAAAAAACAACCCACGCAATTTGTGGACAGTCCTTTCTGCATATTTCTGCATTATATCTCTATAAGAAATTTTATTTGAAGTCGATATCTCTACTGGTTCTTGAGCTATGGACGACGAAAAAAAATTATCGAACGTACACGTACACATACGCACGCACAGATATCTCTCTTAAGATCTTTTATTTCGAATCTTGTCAAAATCTTCAAATGGACAAATCGTATCCATTAAAATAACTTCACATGAGAAGTTAAAAAACAAGGTTTCTAATGTCAAAATCAAAGGAATTTTTACAGAATATTTAGATTAAAAAAACCTAACATTTTAAATTTGAAAAATTTATCATTGCCTGTGTTGTCCCCATCTTCCTCCAAGAAATTTGCTGATTGTGTCAAAATCTATCCAAAAAAAATGTTTTTATCTGTTTTTCGTCGATTTTAATAATTTACAATTTGTTTAACACCAAAATCGGGATACTTTTTAGGAAATGTACGAATAAAGCTGTATTTTAAAGTTCAAGTTTAAAGTGAATATCTAATTTTCTTGTTATAAATTTGTTTCGGAAAAAAGAAAGAATTTCCTTAATATCTGTGATTGCAAGAATTGAAGTTGCATTTATATACAACACAAGTAGCTTCTCTTTATGTAAGTCATTTAGTAGTGTGAGCCAAGAATGAAGTTTAAGCTTTAATAAAGTAAAAATGTTGTTTTTGATTCCGGGCTTAACGAGTTTATTTCAAAGTCAGAGAAATAAATACCACACACAAAATGTAGCTCTATAAATCGTAAAATATATCCACTATCTACAGCTTAACGCTGAAATATATAGTTTATCGAGCTGAAACAAATAAACTGTTGGAAAACTTCTTTTTCTTTATTGTTAAGAGGCCCACAACAAACAAATATTATTTGTCCTTGTAGTGATTGAAACTCATTTTGCCCTCTCTCAGTCGTCTCAGCAAAATATATAGAATCACTGCAAACTACGAATGTCACATTTATCCTGTCACAGAAGGCAAATAACTTAGGACTCAATCTTATAATAAATTTGATCTCATATATATTGCTATTGCCTATATACTACTCGTATAGCACCCCGGCCCCATGCCAAACGAATTGCCAATGGTTCTAGGCTTCTTTTTCTTATAATCAATCCCATAGCATATACAAGATAAGGGTTGGGGGTAGGTTGATGGTGTTGATTTCGATTTTGATTCTAGAAACCCTTGGAACAGTCACGGTGTCGCATCCCAAAATTCTGAATTCTGGCATCCTTCCATATACTAGAAATCACGTTCCAAATGAAATATCCTTTTCAATCGACATATTGGGCTCAACACTTGTTCACTTCGCACTGAGGGGTGTGGGTCGTCGCGTCGTTGGTTGGAGCTAGCGCGGTAGGTAGATAATATATAGGGATAGCAATATCATTCCATAACCCCCCCCCCCCCCTAAAAATAGATGATGGACAATGTGTCTGGCTTATGCCACAAGTTGCTAAGATAGTTTGTTATGATGATATCCTTGAACTGCCACGCTGCATTTAACTTTGAATTTATACGAGTTTACGTTTCGTACACATGTGGAATTGGTTGTGGAGCCGAATCGAACCGCGTGATATAAAGAAAAAGCTTGCCTCGCGCATTTCGTTATTATGTCTAAAAGAATCATCCTGGTTTTGTATTTATCCCTCTCTGCTACTGGTACTGCTACTAGTGCTATAGCTTATCCTCCTCGCTCCGGCGAAAAGTCTTAGGACTTTTCGAAGAAAAACTGTTATTTGCCATCCATTTGGAAAATCAAATTCCATTAAACAAATTGGAAAAACATGCAAACCTCGTGAAATTGCCACCACTTAATGTTCGTTTCGTTTCTGTCTTATTTTTTTGGTTCAGCAGGACTTATAGTCCTTTTCTTTCAAGTCATCGTCGTCGTCGTCGATGAAGTGTGTGTGTGTTTGGCTGTTGGTGTGTTTGTTTTCGAATGTCTATTACTTTTTTCGCCATTCCTTTGTTTTTATTATTGAAAATGCCAATAAAAAGTAAGTGCAATAAAAATCAAAAACAGGAGAACAAATTGAGTAAAGGCAAGAAAAAGAAGAACCAGGACATCAGTGCGGAGCGGTATAGAATTTAAAAAAAACACCAAAAGACATAGAGGACAGAGGCTTAAACTGTGCATTGTTTCTATCGTGGATGGGTCGGGTGTGGTGTGGGTGTCAGTGTCGATAAGGGTGAGTTAAACTTTTTTCCAGCATAGAGCATACCCCTCCCCCTTCTCCTGCACTCATCAACGTCCTGGCAGCAACAGAAGGGATTACCAATTCTTAATGTTTGTACATTGATCGGAGATCGGGAGAGGAAGAGGAACCAACCAACAACCGACTGGATAGGATGGAGTGATTGCAGGCTTGTGGATGGCGTATGACGACTAAATTTCGTTTAAGCGGGGCTACACTGATCCTAGGGGGTATCGCGAGGTTATCTTTTCTTTCTATCGTCGATTGGCAGATGAAAAATTTCAACTTAAGCAGAAAATGGCAATCGCAAGAAAATAAAGAGGTACATCAGAATGAGGAAAAAAGAGGGCTCATCTCATTGTGGTAATTCTATTGCTTTTGCTTTGCTCTGGTGATGCTCTGTGCTGATGCTGATGACGGGTATATGGGATGGGTGAGTGCGATAGGTGGTGGTTTGGATGGGGGTATAGTTGATGGGTAGGTAGTTGTGGCAACAAACGAGATAAGGGTTCGATTAAGCAATATGTCTGCCATTAGGGATCTAATTTGATTCTCATTTGCCTGCAAGAATGAATATTTGAGTTTCACTTGATTGGATCAATTTCTCTTTTTGATGCTTTTGTTTTGTTTTGTTTTCGGCTTGGATTACATAGTGAGTTGGTTTTGTATAGGGTATAGGTAAGTAGGAATATAGTATAATGATAACGAACACAAAATAGAAACAGAGAAAAAAATTCTTAACACATCCTTAATGGGAAGATATTATGCAGCAGATGGGATAAATAAGTATAATTATGGCGTAGTTTGTGGAGAGAAAACCAATATTCTAGCTAAATCAGCATTTTGTTGGTTTTAATGGACTTAAAAGAGAATAAGAGCTTTTTGTTTTGAAAATTATTGCTATAAAGAATATTTAAATTAAGTTTAACTTTTCCAAAGTCACTTGTAAGTATTGATAATATACAAACATCCTTACAAAATACAAACATGTCATACTATACCAAGGAAATCAAAGCAGACAATTTTTTAAAAACGTTTTGTTTCCTACATAGAAACAAAACAATACTTTTTTACTTAAAATACTGATTTCGATTTTAAATTTTTAATTTTTAATTCCTGTCATCTTCTGTGTGAATTTAAATTAAAATTAAATTTTTAAACCTAAAAACAGTGCAAATAGTCTATTGAAAACTTAAAATAAAATAAACATTTGTTGCGTACTTTTTACTTATAACACAAAGGAAACATATGGCAAATTTTGCATCCGTACAACATTTCAAACTCGAGATATTAATCAAACATGACGTTAGGATGGCAGAGGAGTCGAAAAAGTGGGTGCCCCGATTCCGTCCGTCTGTCTGTCTTTTCTGGCCCATACAGCCCATAGCATTTGGTCAATTGACTTTAAATTTGGAAATTCTGGTTTTGAGCCGATTCGTGTTCTAAGTTTGTTTTTCATTTTTTTAAAGACTAAAAATACCAGTAGTCTCCCTTGAATTTGTTTGGCCGAAAATCGAAAATTCGATTTTTTTTCAAAAACGAACCGATAGATTTGTATTAAATTTTCTGTACATTATTTTTTCCTTATTTGGTTTCTTTCGATGAAAAAAAGTTTGTTTGTATATTTGATGATCAAAAATGTCATTGTTTTTTTAATTTACAAAAAAATATCATATTTTTATGAAATAAGTTGTAAATAACTGCATACCAAACATTTCTTTAAACTAAAATTGAATATTTTTTATATGAAAAAAAAAATTAAAATAAAAATTAATCAAATGGTTATTAATTTTTTAAAACAAACTTTTTTGCAGGTATATTTATAATTCCTAAAATATATAGGAAATATTCTTAAAAAGTCTTTTTGTACACATAAGCAAGTTCTTATGACCCAGTCGTGCTGGACACGACGGCATGATATTGGAACAGAAAAAGAGGCTGGAATGCGACCCACACTGATAACTTCCCATCCCGTCTGTAGATTTGTCTTGCTTAAAAGTTTGTAGGTTTGGATTAAGAAAGTTGTCGGTTGAATTATTTTTAAAAAATTTAAACTTACCAACAGTTTTTTTTATATAAAGAAATAGTTCAGTTTGAAAAACTAGTTTTGATTTTTTGGTTTTTATTCTAAAACAAATGTTTACCTATTTAAATAGCATTTCTTAAATTTTTACATTTTTTACAATTTTTAATTTTTGCCAAATTTGCGTACTATTTTTTGTAGTTGTTGGATTTTTATAAAAAAAAACCACTAAATACCGAAAAAAATATTTTCTGTGAAAAAAAAAAAATTGAAGACAGTATTTTTAATATTTGAAAGGCTATTTGAGTCGAAAGTAAATTTTTACCAAGTTTTAATAATTTTTGTACAGCCTTTAATTAAAAAAAAATTTGTCGATTAGATTTTTCTCAAAATAAATGTTGACAATAATATTTTTTTAAAGATAAAAGTAGTTTAAAGCTAATATCTCAAAGTTTTGAAAAAGATATTTGCGTCGAAAATTAATTTTTATCTATTTTTATTCATTTTTTGTTTCTGTTTTTATTTTTTGTAAAAAAAAAACTGTCAATTAAATTTTTCTAAAGACAAAAGTAGTTTAAATATATCCAATTTGTGAAAAGATATTTGAGGCGAAATTCAATTTTTACCAACTTTAAGAAATGTTTTCTTAGTTTTTTTTTTTATAAATCAAACCGTCTATTGGATTTGTCTCAAAATCTTACCAGATGTTAAAAACGTTATTTTTCGTTGCACAAAATTGTTTTGGAGGTAAAATTATTCTGTATTCGTACAATGTTCGAGGTGACATATTTGTTTTTTTTTTGTCTGTTTTTTTTTTTTTGTTTTTATTTATAAAAAACCTTTTATTGGATTTTTCCAAAAATATACAATTTATGACGTACGAACACACGCACAAACAGACATCTTTCTAAAAATCTTTTATTTCGACTCTAGGGACCTTGAAACGTCGAGGAATGTCAAAATTTTCCATTTGACAAATCGGACATATTACAATAACTTCCTATGGGAAGTTAAAAATACAATTAGAGGTTTTTTTATAAATCAAAAAAACTGAAAAAAAAATTGTCACAACGAAAACTTTACGAATACAGAATAATTTTACCTCCAAAACAATTTTGTGCAACGAAAAATAACGTTTTTAACATCTGGTAAGATTTTGAGAAAAATCCAATAGACGGTTTGATTTATAAAAAAAAAAACTAAGAAAACATTTCTTAAAGTTGGTAAAAATTGAATTTCGCCTCAAATATCTTTTCACAAATTGGATATATTTAAACTACTTTTGTCTTTAGAAAAATTTAATTGACAGTTTTTTTTACAAAAAATAAAAACTTAAAATAAAATTTAACAAAAGTTGGTAAAAATTTACTTTCGACTCAAATAGCTTTTCAAAAATCAAAAATACTGTCTTAAATTTTTTTTTAAAGAAAAGATTGTTTTCGGTATTCAGTAGTTTCTTATAAAAATCCAACAGTAAATTTTTTGATACGAAAATAAAATCTACAGAAAATAATACGCAAATTTGGTAAAAATTGATGTTCGGTTTTTGATATTTCTCAAATTAATTTCATTCATCCAATTTGTAATAATTTAAGAAATGCTACTAAAATTGGTAAACAAATTTTGTCGACTAAAATTCTATTTAACAAAAGTAGATATTAAATATTTCTATATATGAAAAATATTGTTGGTAATTTTAAAATTTGTAAGAATAATTCAACTAAAAACTTTTCCAACATAACACTAAAACATACAAATTTATAAGCAAGACAAATATACAGACGGGATGGGATGTTATCAGTGTGGGTCGCATCCCAGCCCCTTTTTTTCAATGTACTTGTTTTGTATCATATTACAATATATTATATAAAATTAAATTCAAGTCTATAGCGTTTTTGGTTCGTAAGATATTTAGGGTTAACCAAAATTTGCACGTTTTTTTAAACTGATATGGTAAAAAACCTCAGACGTAATTTTCTTGAGAGCACTTTCTTCATCTTTCTGCCTTATTATCTGTATAACAAAATATGTTCGAGGTCGATATCTCTTCTGGTTCTTGAGCTATTAGTCTGAGAATAAAACGTAGCGAACGTACAGACGTAACGAAGTTCGGACGTACGAAAGTACGTACATACGCGCGCACAGACATGTTTCTAAAAATCTTTTAATTCGACTGTATTGACCTTAAAATTTCGAGGAACGTCAACATTTTCAATTCGAGAGATCGGACCCATTAAAAATAATTAACGAAAAACACACTACAACGATTTTCAAATAAAATAATTAAGTTATTGTTTGAGGAATCAAATGGTTAATTTTGTATCTTAAAATATAGAAAATATTTGTAAAACAGTCTTTTTGGATACATAAGCAAGTTCGTATGATTTTTTCATGGTTTTGAAATATTATCACTAGACTTTACTTAAAACAAAAAACCATCAACTAGAATAGACGATATAAGATGTTCAGTTGGTATTGAATACTACAAAAACAACTTGATTGTTGTTGGATATTTACATACGTTTCACGGTTTCCAACCGCTATCATCAGATTAATTTATTTGTGATATTCATTCTTTGGTTCATTCATATTGATTACATTGATTGAAAAGCTTTTTACTGAAACTGGAGATTCGAACATTGACCAAGTAGCTTACCGAGCCACTGCAGCTGGCTAATTGCGATGCTCCCAATGAAAGCTTTATTGTCATCAACTGTTCTGTACTTGTCTCCTTTAAATATAAGATGAGGCCAAAAGAGACTAATGTTAAAATATTTGCAGAAAAAACTTAGAGATAAATGGTGATCGGACGTTTTTCAAATTTAGCCGACTTTAACTTCGTTTACGATAAATTGTTCTACAACACTCGAGCCAAAAACGAAATCGAGGCAGTCATATAAATTTAATCTCAAGACATCACTCAAATATATTATATACTCAATCGATTCAAAGAATCATAATTTTAAAGAAACCATCTTGCTTTTAAATAGTTTACAAAACTAAGAATTTTACCGAAAAATGTATTTCCCTGAAATAAAACAAATCTGATAAAAACTTTTTTCTGATCAAAACAATCGATTTTACAAATCACATCGATCTATCAAAATATCCCATTTCAGAATCTTTTACAAACAAAACTCATGAGACGACACACACGTTATACACTTGAAAAACAAAGTTGAAATATAACCTACTTTCAAAATCAATGCCACACACCTACACCAACACCAACACCATCACCAAGTTTATGTCAACCGTTGACTATACACAAGGTAAAAGAAAACTGAAACTTTATATCAAATCCCATATCCCTTTGCCTCATCCGTATCCACCACACCCCACCGTGTGTGTATTCCCGGCAATTAACTTAATGAAATAAAAATCAATTTCTCAATAAATTATTACAAAAATCGAAAAGGACACAGAGAGAAAGTTGGTTCTTTATTTTTCTTTCTGTTTTTGTTCGTTTTGTATCTTATGTCGTGATATACGATAAAGTTTTACCTTCGTTTTGCCTCTAGTCGTTCTTATCCCTAGATACATGGAAGAACCTTATACAAAATGACAAAAACACCGAGTTTAGAAAACTTTTTCTTTTCAAAAAAGAAAAAAAAAAAACAGA
This sequence comes from Eupeodes corollae, assembly GCF_945859685.1. Taxonomy (NCBI): domain Eukaryota; kingdom Metazoa; phylum Arthropoda; class Insecta; order Diptera; family Syrphidae; genus Eupeodes; species Eupeodes corollae. Next base: position 124,659,844 of record NC_079148.1, read on the forward strand.
AAATATATCGAAATAATTTTTAAAAATATCAAAACCTTTCTGGTTTGGTTTGTTCGTTATTATATCCAAAGGTAGAAAGTACAGAACAGATACAAACCTTCCTCCCGAAACAATCTGGACCGGAAAATAATCAACGAACGATTTTCTTTTCAACAAAGTAATAAACAAAAACCCATTTCACTCCAAACTTTCAGACAATAACGAACGAAATTTGTATGATTAGACAGTGTATACCTTGTAAGAGGTTTGAAGGGGGTGGGAGGCAAGTGAGGGAAAGATATGGTGCAACAGGACTAATACCACACAATGACACATAATACACAAATTTGCCAAAACCAAGAGAGTGACTTTGGCAAAGGATTTTATTCTGAACGAGTGCCAAAACGGCCAAAAACACTTACAGAAAACACGAATTCAACATTTGGCGATATATTCTATAAAGGGATGATATTTGAAAGGAGGCGGTGGGAGGGACGGAAAGAAGGAAGGAAGGCAGGAAGGAGTCCTCTCAAACTGACACAAAAATTCCATAGCAAATGCACAACAAAAACTTTTGCCAAATCCTTTGTAATTCCGCCTTATAAGACAGTGGAAGAAGAGCAGTCTTCAACTTTTTGCCATTATGAGACTGTTTGAAGGGGTATCTGGAGGGCAACATCCACCAACATCGAAGATCAAACTCGAATGGCACCAGCACCAGTACCATGGAAGAGCACGGCGACGACGACGTTGAGACGTTGAACACTTCCTCTGCATCACCTTTAGAAGGTCCTATATAAAGCGCAACACACCAGATCCTGTTTTAGGGATGTTTCTAGTTTTGTATACCACCACATAATGGCACTCTCTCACTGACTGAGTTCTGATGGGGATGTGAAGTCAAGAGAAAAGTTGCTTCAAAGTTCGAAGGCAAAATCCCTGTGTTCCTTCAGTTAGTGGAAATCCTTTTATTATACTTTAACACAAGTTGATGTACAGGTAGCTTCAATTTGCATTGCAAAGTATAGGGGTAAAGCGTTGGCGACGATGCGACGGTGTATGGTTTCGTCGTCGTCAGTGTCGGGAGGGTGATGTGAGTTAAGTTTTTGAACTAAAATATGGAAATTCTTTAACAATTTCTTTGCAAAACTGGCCCTATGGAGCACAAACTATACATTGGCTTAGTAGTGAGCAGTGTTGTTATATAGGAAAAGAATAGTTGACAAATAACAAATTTCTTTTTGGAACAAAATAATCGACATGATTAGCTGAAAAATAAGTCACTTACAAAACAGTGCTGCGCGATAGTGAGAACAATTATTTTTTTGGAGGAATTTGAAACTCAATAGGAGCAGACAAAGAACTGATCGGTTTTTAAGGAATTTATTTTTATCAAACTATTAGTTATATTTTTTAAGAGGAAATATTAGAAACATTTGAAAACATTTGAAGAATTTTTGATAAAAAGGTCCCTGAAACTTAAAGAAAGCATCAATCAAAACGCCAATAAAAACAAATGCTCTTCGATTAAAATATACAAATAACATCTCTGACTAAAGAAAGACAATTGAAAGCAGAGCAAATTTCAATTGTTTCAATGTTCGTTGTGAGTCTTAGGGAATCGAGTTTTCACAAGGCAAGCTAGAAACACAAAAAAAAAACAACTCCGGACTTCTGTTGCATTTGGAAGTCTTGTATGAGTGAGACTTTGGTTTCTAGTCCCCCTTTTTTCTGCATTTTATAACGAAAATTGTATCCTATGGACCTGACCCATTACATTCTTTAAACAAAAAAAATACACTTCATTCAAACGATCATAGTCTAGGGTGTAATTTCCTTTAGATTGTTTTAACATGTGTATTGTGCAGCTATAGAGTGAGGGAGAGAGAGAGAACAAAAAAATAAGGATCCTTGCTGAAAGGGAATATCGTTATACGGCTCCTTTTTTGGAAACTATAACATTTCATTGTAATACATAGGTAGGACCTGTTGCCTTATCCTCGGTGCTGTTCCTTTTTACTGATGTTGCTGTTATTTTGTATGTTGATGTGAACCGGCTTTACTGAGGAACAGTAAAGGATATTTGTTGAAGATATTTTTTTTTGGTTCATTCTTATTTTGAATACATTCTCTGTGAATTGTTGTAGTGAGTATACTTTCTCCTTGTACTTTGTTTCCCTCGACATACGACCTACGCCGCCAAACGATGCCATCACCACCTCACTGCAGGATAGGTATATAGGTACTTTGTCTATTTCTGGTTGATAAAAGGATGGACGGGGAATTGTGGTGAACTTTTTGGAAATGATATGCAAGGAATGTAAATTGGTTTTTGGTCTTCGTTAAACGTGCAACAGTGTTGTATTCGAATACATTTTGCTTTCAAAGTACGAAGCTACTACACATACATTTATATCCTTTGCTTTAAGACCTTCAACAAACAACGCGAACGCCTTTGAACTGAATTATTTTTCTTATAGCATCTTTTGAAGCAAACTTAAAGGATTTTATGAATGGAAGAAAATTGAAATTTTTAAAAGACAAAAAAGGCTGGGATGCGACCCACACTGATAACTTCCTATCCCGTCTGTCAATGTGTCTTGCTTAAAAGGTTTGTAGGTTTTCGTGTTTTGTTAAAAAAAAATTGTCAGTTGAATTATTCAAAAAAATTTCAAATTTAGCAGCAACATTATGCACATGATGAAATAGTTTTATTTTTAAATTTTTTTAAATTTTAGTAGAAGTTCCTAAATGTTGTTATTTCTTATATAAACAAATAAAAATTAGATGAATTAAATTATCAGTATCTTACGAGTATATTATTCATATCGATATCGAGAACTGAACATCAATTTTTAATATTTGCGTACTATTTTTTGTAGAATAAAAAAAATTACTGAATGTCAAAAATTTTATTTTCTAAGAGTAAAATTAGTTTGAAGCCAACATTTTAAATTTTAAGAAAGATTAATTGAGTCCAAAATCTATTTTTACCAACTTTTATTAATTTTTTTTAGGTTTTTATTTTTTGTAAAAAAAATTGTCTATTCGATTTTTGTCAAAATGTAACTGAATGTTGAAAACAATATTTTCCATAATATAAAATTAGTTTAAAGCCATTTTTTTATTTTTTTTTTTTTAGGTTTTAATTTTTTGTAAAAAAACTGTCAATTAGATTTTTCTTAAAATGTTACAAAATGTTGAAAACATTTTTTTTTAAATTTTTTTAAAGTTGTTTGAGTCGAAAATCAATGCTTGCTAACTTTTATTAATTTTTTTGTTTTAGGTTTTTATTTTTTGTAAAAAAAACTGTCTATTGGATTTTTCTCAAAATTTTACCCAATATTAAAAAAATATTTCTTATCAGATAAAATTAGTTCAAAGACATAATCTCAAATTTTTGAAATGATATTTGAGTCGAAAATTAATTTTTACTAACTTTTAGTAATGTTTTTTTAAGGCTTTAATTTTTAAAAAGAAAATCTGCCAATTCGATATTCCTTAAAATTTGATCAGTTTTTTTTATTATTAAGAAACCCGTTAACTGGTTTTTTTTCCAAAAATATACTTGTTTGGTATTACGTTACAATATCTTAATATATAAAAATCCAGTGTCATATGTATGTTCCCAGTGAACTCTTCACCAAGTCAACCGATTTCGATGAAAGTTTTCATTTTATGTGTAATTTTAGACCAAATTGAGTTAAAGGATAGTTTATATTTCGATTAATGGTCTTAATAATTTATAATTAACAATAAACTGATTGTCAGTGTTGATGTTTGTTATTAATCGTAAGTTTTATAAGTCTCGAACACATGGCGCCTTAAATCATATTTTTTACAGAAAACTGTCGGACCATCGTGGTGCAATTTGATATTTTGATCGATCTATTCTTATTTTATAAATTGTAAGCATAGGTTAGTTTTCCCTGGATTAAAAATATTGAGTGAAAAAAATTGAAATATATACATAGAAAGAAATTGAAAAAAAATTAGAATTACATAAAAGCTAATTCTTTCAATCAATATTTTTAACTAGGGTTATCTTGACTGCAAGATTTTATAATTTTATTTACTTTATTCAGTAAAAGGGAAATCTTACCTCTATAAAGCCCGTAGCAAAAAAAAACTCAACATCGACGTCTTAAAAGAGCACGAATCAGTTGAGCAAAGAGCAGAAAGAAATGCAGCTCAAAAAATCCAAACAGCATGATAAGCGTCTACAAAACTATTTATTGAGAACAAGAGCGGCACGTGAACAACACATAGATTCATATAGACAACGAAACCGAGAAAGTCAACGGACCAGCCGTGCGTTTAACACGAGAATCATTTGTTCGTCTGACATTTAACTATACACCAGACATTAATTACTCAGCTGATCCCAAAGTTACCATCGGTGAGATGGACAAAATATGTAAATATTGTCAAGAGTTAAAATTTCACAATGAAACACCTAGCATCTGTTGTGCATCCGGAAAAGTTGTCTGTCATTTCAAATGATTCAAAATTATTTTTGCGTAAGACACGAACATTTAATTCTTGCTTTCAAATAACATCATTTGGCGCATCTAAAATTTGCGATCTCTCATCTGATGGTCGTAATTTTGAAACAACATTTAAAATACAAGGCCAAGTGTACCATAAAATTGGTGCAAATGCCAAATGAAGATCCAAAATTTCTCCAAATCTACTTCATGAGTAGTTGTGAAGAACGTGTGACAACTCGATGCAAGTATAATTTTATTGAACAAGCAGAAAAGAGAGCAATTATAGTATTGTTTTAAATGTTTTTAGAGAACTTTAATCATCTGGTTTGTTCAGAGAACATCACCACAATTGAAAAATTATCATTATCAAATTGTCATCAAAACTGACAAATAACCGGAAATGTTCTAGAAGCAACTATTTTGGCAGGAAAGTTTAAAGGAGAAATCGTTCTGTTACCATGCATTCCAATGGTACCGTCAGATTCTCCAATACCATTCAAAAGACTGCAATTTTCTTTTAGCTTTTGCGATGACTATTAACAAATCACAAGGACAAACAATGTCATTTGCGGCTTAGACTTAGAAAATCCATGTTTCTCTCATGGGCAATTATACATGGCCTGTTCACGTGTAGGGAGACCATCGAGTTTATTTGTGTTGACAAAAGACAGTCTGATTAAAATTATTGTTCATCGATTTTCACTTCAGTAAACCTTAACTGTGATTTAATTTAATTTATGTTAATCATAGTATTTATTAATAAAATAAAATTAAAGATGTTATGTACATTAGTGTTCGACTTTATCTATTAAGTCCTTCCTTAATTACTCAGCCACAGCTGCTGCTAGTATAATATAAAATATAAGATATTATGGGTTAACCAAAATTTTCACATTTTTTTAATTACTATATGGTAAAAAAAAAAACATAAACTAAATATTGTTGAGAGTCCTTTCTGCATCTTTCTGCATTATTATCTGTATAGCAAAATATATTTGAAGTGGATATCTCTATTGGTTCTTGAGCATTGGACGACGAAAAAACTTTGCGAACGTACGGACCTACGAACACGCATGCATATTTCTAATTTGGAATCTAGCGACCTTTCCACGTCGAGAAATTTCAAAATTTTGAAATCGACAAATCGGACTGTTTGAATAACTTCCTATGGGAATAACTCCTAAACAAGTCTAAGAAAATACTATGTTTCCGAATGGGTTATGAAATTATAGGGTTCCCTTCTATCAAAACCCTTTATCGGGTTTTAAGGATGAATTTATTTATGTAAGCGAATTTTTAAAAAAGGACATTCTCTCCAATTAAATAAAACATTGCTACACAATGACCGTTTAAAAAATTATCTCAGCCTTCTTTGGATCTTCTAAGGCAAGGAGATGCAAGAAAAACGCAAAACTTTGTGAATTTGGGAAATTTCGAAATATCAGTGCTTACTTGAAGCTTCATTGGGATATTATTTCATTTCTGATTTATAACTTTCAACTATAGGCAATTTTTTTGGATACATGTCGATTCATAAAAGCGTACGAAAAAATATCGACGAATCCATTAAATATGTATATTATAGTATTATAAAAAAAAAGTGAAAAATTGGATTGACCCAATATATCTTACTAACCAGAAATAAAATGGACTTCTTACACAATTCATAATAATTTTAAAAAATCGACTGAATGATTTATTTAAACAAAAGAAAATTAAAACAAACATTTTTTGGCTCTAGTAGTATTTGAACTAAGAGTAATAGGAAATGGCGTTTTTGATTGAATGATAAACTTTTTAGAAAAATCCAATTTGAAGTTTGCAATCAATCAATGAATTTTCTTTGGGCTCAATTTTCTTAAAAGAAAGTATACATTTTATTTAAAAATACTTAAAATTAAGTGGTTGATGTAACCAAGGATAAGCTAAGATTAGAGTTGCTCATTAAAAGCCACTAAAGCCACTTCAAACCTTGTAGAACTTTTGGGGGATTTTATAAAGACGCTACTTTAAAAAAAAAATGTTTAAAAAACTAAAACAATTGTTTGAATTCAAAGTCTCTAAAATATTTATTACAATAATTGCTTGTGTTAATTTAAATTGTTATTCCCAGGATTCTACAAAAGCAACCAAAAAAACTATTACGTATCAACAATTAGCACCATATCTAAAAACCCAGACAGACTCAGGCAAAATATGCTATACTACAGGATACATGTTAAAATTGATTGCAGTACAAAAGGCATGAAAAATTGCAAAAAGGATTTTTTCAACATATGTTTGTCAAGTTTTGGTTTTTATATAAATCCCTTAAACTTGTGATTGTGTGTAAGTCAATCTATCATTTACCAACACATGCACATACATTATGTACTTTTTGTTCATTTCTATCATTGTATATTATATAAAAACCGACTAAAAAAAACTGTCTAAGAATGAAAATTTATATTGGTTAAAATTTAAGTCAAAGTGTTGCATCATTGCCAGAAACCATTTGCCAGCAGGTTTAAGTATGGCAGGCACATCGCATATACAAAGTATATACTATACAATCTCCTTCAGTCTGTTGTATAGGGTTTACTCATAGTCTCTGTATATGGACCAGCAACAGGAAGAAAATTAATTTTCTCCATGAACGGAACAGCATTGGACAAAATAACAACATTCAGCAACAAAATAGCGCTTAAGGAGTTGTCGATAGACGAAGCCAAAAATTAAAGTTACCTATACTGTCCTCAACAGGGATGGACTTATTTATTTTCAGCCTTGAAAATTTTAAAGTCTCAAGAAGCTCTTGTCTTTTTATTCAACAAGTTTGTAAGAGAATTAAAGATTTGTTGAATGTAATCTTTTGTTTATTGAAAGAGTTGCATTCATAGAACTAATTTTGGAACTGAAACTAAAAATTTCGCAATAAAAAAAAAAACATATTTAAAATAATAATATTGCAACCATTTTATTGCATTTAATTCGTTAAGATTTCCATTTATATGAAGTCATTGTTTTATTAGCAAGTTAATGAATATAAATACTGAAAATGAATGCACATTAATGAATTAATAATGACTCAGCTCGTCCCAATCTCACAGTGAAGTAAATGAACACAATCTTTATGTTGAATTGAATAAAGGATTGTTAAAGATTGCACTCTTTTCCAACAGCAATATTCTTTACAAGGATATCACAATATATGTAAATACGGCCATGTTTCTCATATATTTTGAAGAAACCTTCTCCATGTACTGCATAGAACAGCAACTCGTGTTGCAAATGGGTTAGAGTTTGAGTTGAGGAAGAACAAGCAACTGCTGCGCCAGTGGCCTGTGCAAAATCAATTTTGGCAACTGACCAAAGAACAAACTGAACGCTGGTTGCTTCGCAATGGTGTAGCATCAATTTGGAGAACTTTGTTATCGAAACGAGAAGGGAATTCTTTGGACTCTGGCATTGTTGAATGTGCAACATATCAACAAACTACCTTACATACTCGACTTGTACATGCATACATATAGATCAGAAGACTCGAAGGTGTTTCACTATTTCCACACCCATCAACAGCACTGCCAGTGGGCATATTGGGGCAGCACCTTCAAACGGTCATACATATGGCACCCCTGCACAGCAACACAATCCTGAATATCCTATTAGGTCAGTGACAATAGCGCTTGTTGGCGTTAATCTAGATTTCTGTAGGCTATTAGGATAGATCTATAGAATACATATATAACGTGTAGAATGGTACACGAAGGATTTTAGTTTTGCTTCTGTCTTGTTCGTATTTTTTTTTTTGCTTTTGCGGATTTATGGGTAAAAATTGTTTTTGCTATCCTACGCCGCACTATAAGCTCACTACGAAAAAGGATTCCCCTGCCCAGAGAAGTTTCATTATTGATTTAACAAAGAACGCCGATTCATACCAACCACTGTAAGAGAGGTAAAATGCATGTAAACTTGTGTACTCTGAAGCAGTATTTGACTATTTGAGTGCCTAACAATTTACCACAACCCTAACCTTGCCGAACCATAGAGCCACCACTCCACCGTGCGTACCCCCGTTCGTTCGTTTGTTCGTTGATGATGATGATTTTTCGGTCAGGAACTATATTGGTAAAAACGAAAACTATCAACAGCAACAACAACTACAAATAAAACAACAGGAACAAAAAGTTGCCATTGGAAATAGAGGGAGCAATAAAAAGTTGGACCAGAGTTATAGAGTTCCACTTAGTAAAACGAATAGTACGAAAGCGTATATAGTGCTACATGAAAGGTCAAAAAACAAGCAAGGCTTCTGGCTTCCCTATTGTTACTGCTGTCCGTCTATTAAAGTTTTTTCTTTCTGTAAAAATGTTTTAATTTCTTTTTTTTTTTGAAAAAAGACTACAACGATATTCCTGTTCTAGGTTGAGTTCTATTTTTTTGTTCTGTTCGTTTTAAGTTTTCAAAAAAACTAAAAATAAAAAGAACTCTAACTATTGAATGCCAAAAATCGCTTGGTTGGTGGCCAAGCTTGTTAGCTCGGCTGGTTGGTGATGGCCTGTTTGTGGTGCACACACAAATGAAAGGATTTTTTTTTGAATTGCGAAAAAGGATCTACGGCCAGTCGTTTTTTGGGAAAGGCAAACTTTATAGTTTATTCGTTTTTATTTTTTGTTTTGTTCCTTGTTGTTAAAAAATTGTGTGTACGAGTACGTACATATTTATACTTTGCCTTAGATGTGTACTTGAAGGCAGCAGCAAGTGGAGGGATTTATACAAAAGAGTGATTCATTATTATTGTCTAAAGTTATAAACTGATGGCTTTAGGTTACCAAGTTTGTATGAATGCAAAAAAAAGGTAGGCAGGAATCGAGGTATATTGAATAGGGTTTCCTGTTGATATATCAACTGGTTGCAGCTTGGTAGGAATAATTTAAGCCAAACGTGTGAGTAAATAAATTAAGGCAACTTTTTTACTTTATGAAGTTTTTTACAATGCGTAGCGTAGTCGAAATTCCAAATTGTGTAAACTCTTTCTTTGTGTCAAAGATGACATAGAAAGTTAAAATATCTCGTTATCTTTAAGGGGGTATTCTGGTCTAGAAATTAAAAAAAATCGATTTTTTTTTCTTTTCATATTTTCATAGTTTAACTATTTAAGAATATGTCTACTAGAGGATTTTCCCAAATTCAAATTATTTTCGGAGAAATAAGTATTTTGCTGAGCAGCCATCCAAATCGGTTGGGCTGCAACTAATAGAACAAAAGACATAATGGGGTACTTTAAACGCGTTTTTCTCAGAACTGTCTTTTTGAATCTGATACCCACGATTTCTCAGGTTCTGCCGAACCGATTTACTTGAAATTTTAAGAAAGTCTTCTTTAGGGACTTGTCTACGTCCGGAACTACGGCCATCCCCAAATTTTTATTTTTACTATTTTTAACAAATCGAAGAATGTTCAAAAAAATGGTAAATTTTTTGTATTTTTCTTTAGACAGCCGCCATTTTGTAAAAAAAAATGTTTGTAACTTTTCCGTAGTTCCAGACATTGCGACATTATTGTAGATTAATAATCTTTTTTAGTTTTTGATTTCAGATTTCTAGGAGAGTTAAAATCGTGGGTATGGTCACGCACCAAATTTTTGAGACGCACTACTCTATCAGCTGATAACTAACGGAATTTTTATTTTTTTTTTACTTTTTTATTTTTTTTGTATGCTTCTAATGTGAATAAATAATGTATAAAAAAATTGATTGTAAAATTGTAGCTTGCTTTTTTCTACAGCACTTCAAAAATTACATAAAATTCATGTCTCTAGACCAGAATACCCCCTTAAGATTAGAATAAGATCAGTAACAAATTACTTACAGCTACACTAAAAAAAAAACTGGTACCGGTGACCAGATTTTCATCTAAATTTATCCATAAAAAGTTGTTTTTAGATTCCTACCAAGCGTCTTCGTAAAATTTTCCAGAAAATCCTGGTAAATTTTACCAGGAGATTTGTTAAAGAATTCCTGATCAAATACACCAGATTTCTGGTAGCATATACCAGGAATATTTTTGTTTTCCTCGTAAAAATAGACCAGAATTCTTGTAGAATGTACCAGGAATATTTTTTTCTTGTAAAAATGTACCAGAATTCTGGTAAATATAACATGAATTTTTTTACCTGTTTAAAATGTAAAAGAATTCTGGTAGAATATATAGGGAATTTTTTTACTCAAAATGTAGCTGAATTCTGGTAAAATATTAAACTCTTCCCGCCAAATTATGGTAAGCACCTATTATGAAATTATGAAGTATGCATACCATATATTTATTTGTATTCTTCCTACTAAAAAAAACGTGTGATATATATGTAATATTCCTGAACAAAACATTCACATCAACGTCGTCTCTAGTATGTCCAAGAAAAAATGGAATACAAATTTATCTCTAAGCTTAATTATCGGAAGCGCCATGTAGCTTACGATTACTTGGCGGGAAGGGCTTAATAGGTATGCTGTACTAAAATTTTATGGTGAAATGCTCCAAAAGACTGGTTTTTATATAGGAGAAAAATATATACTAGACAATAAAATTCCTGGTTTTATTTACCAGAAAAAACAAAATTCTTAAATCCAAGAATTTCTGGTAGTAAATCCCAGAAGGCTGGTTTTATCTACCAAGAAAAAATATATTAAACAGTAAAATTCCTGGTTTTATTTTCCAGTTAAAAAATAATTTATAGACTCCCAGTATTTCTGGTGATAAGTACCAGAAGACTGGTTTTATCTACCAAGAAAAAATATACCGGAAAATAAATTTCCTGGTTCTATTTACCAGATTCCAGATTCATTTTACCAGGAAAAAAATACTCTGGTAACATTTACCAGCAAATTTTCTGTCAAAAATTTTACCATGAAACCAGATTTCTGCTAAACAAACTCAGATTCATTTTTAACCAGGGAATTCGGAGTTATTAACCACGAAATCTGGAGTTTTTACCACATTTTTCCTGTTTTTTTCTTCCAGGAAATCTGGCTGATATTTTCTACCAGATTTTGCTTACTAGAAACATTTTTCGAGTGAAGACTATCCGCTATAAATGTCAGCGAGTGTAACAGCAAGAAAAGTTGTGAGTAAAAAGTCAAATGTGTTTATTTCTCATTCCATTTTCACAATGATGGCAACCCTTAAAATATATGTAATGTCAATATGTATGACTATTAAAAGTATGCAATTATTTGAATCAATTGAAATATAAGATCATCTTAGACAAAAGTATGCAATGATCTTTTCACATATGGATTAAGACTAACTCAAGAGAATTATTATTGCAGTGTGTCCTAGAGTAAGAACACTTACATTGCTACAAGAATGCGATCTTTTTAATTTAAAAAAAAATATGGAAATAATGACGAAAAGTACTGTAATCTAGAGAACTTCCCTTTTTTCGATCGATTTAATGAATTCAAGACAGAATTTACAACGCTCAAACATTTTTAAATTGATTTATAAAGCAGATTGCATATATTCGTGATTTCTAGCGATCTTTCGGACTATAATACTTATAACGAGATATCAATAAATTGGCATTTGTGTGATGAGGAGACTTTCACAAAAGCTTGGAGGAAACCCCTTTAACAAATCTAAGCATTAACAAATAGATTAATTTAAGTAAGTCAACTATGAAAAATATTATTAACAAGACAAGGTAAATTGGATTCTTCACTTTAAACTAGTAAAACTGTGGTTGTATTAAAATAAATTTAATGTCCAGGGCAAACCTTAAGAGAAGCCCAATAAAGTGATCATATACAACTTTTTCATTGTTTTTAGAAGAAATGTGTACAGCTTGTGCATTACGAATACGTACAAAATAAAATGAACATTTTTGATAGCATATTTACAAAAACATTCTAAATTGTGTCAAACTTGAAAGCTCTCTTATCGAAAATGCGTGCTTTTGGTATTGATGAATCTTTTGTTCGTTGGATTAGAAATTACCTTTCTAGCCGTTCAATACCAATTGTTTTGGATGGTTTCAAGTCTGAAATTCATAAAATAAATGCTTGTCTCCCTCAGGGCTCCGTTTTGTCTCCGACTCTCTTCCTTTTTTTCTTAAATGATCTCTTGTCTGTCACTTTTAATCTATCAAACTATTTCACCGACGACAGTACCCTCAGCTTTTCATATTCGTTTCTAGATTCAAATCTTTGTCCTTCGGTTGTGGAACTTCAACGGCAGAGGATGATAAGCTCATTAAATTTTGATTTTGACAGCATTGTCAAATGGGGAATCAAAAACCGTGTAGAATTTAATGCTTTGAAAACTCAATGCTGTCGTCTGTCGTTTAAGCGTAACACACGCCGATGCCACTATTTATGAGTGGCACTTCCATTTAGAAAACCAATCAACTACCAGTACTACGTATGTGTATTACACATCACCTCTTATGAAATGATCACATATTCGATATCGCCAAAAATGCTGCCAGGTGCTTAGAATTTCTCCGACGAAGTACTGGCTAAAAAGCTTTCATTCGTCCAAAGCTTGAATATAATTCACATATCTGGGCAGGTGCCCCTAAAACAAGTTTAAATCTCTTTGATAGAATTCAAAAAAGGGCTTTAAAAATGATAGGCGACAGAACTACAATCGAAACATTTACATCGCTAGAACACCGACCGCTGCAATGTTTCATGCCTTTCCTTGTCTTATCAATATTTTTACAAACAATTTTCTGTCGAAATAGTCAGTTGCATTCAACTCCTTAAACTATTCAGCCGTAATATTTCGGGTGTACTATCAAGTATAGAGATTCTTTCTTAAATCTCACATCGAGAATGTGGAATTCTTTAAGCCAACTCTGTTTTTCCCTCCCATTTTGATGTTTAGAACTTTAAGACCAATGTGCACCGGTATCTCCTTTTAAATCCTTCCCTATTTTCCTAATGCTCGCACTTTGTTTAAATATAAACATATAAAGGGTACTAATAACCCCTTGAGTGTTTGTGAATTATAAAAAAAAAGAACGGAAAAGACCACGATTTGGAATAAAGGAAGGATGTTTACTATCAACGTTACTCTTCACGGTGTTAAAAATTATTTACATGAATCTTTAAAAGAAATTTAAATTTACGAAAACACAAAAATTCATTTACCCAATTATCTTTTATTAACTTCCCATAGGAAGTTATTGTAATGGGTCCGATTTGTCGAATTAAAAATTTTGACATTTCTCGACGTTTCAAGGTCCATAGAGTCGGAACAAAATATTTTTAGAAAGTAGATTCAGAAGTTTTTTTCGTCGTCTATAGCTAAAGAACGAGAAGAGATAAAAACGTAAAAACATTACTCAAAGTTGGTAAAAATTGAATATCGATTCAAATATCTTTTCAAAAACTTGAAATTTAGGCTTCAAACTTATTGTATCTGGTAAGAAATATTGTTTTCAACATTCTGAAAAATTTTAAGAAAAATCGAATTGGCAGTTTTAAAAAAAAGTTAATAAAAGTTGGTAAAAATTGAATTTCGACTAAAATATCTTTTCAAAACTTTGAGATATTGGCTTTAATTTACTTTTATCTTTCAAAAAATATTGTTTTCAACATTCAAAAAATTTTGAAAAAAATCGAATTGAACGTTTTTGTACAAAAAATTAAAAACCTAAAAAAAAAATGTATAAAAGTTGGTAAAAATTGAGTATCGATTCAAATATCTTTTTAAAAACTAGAAACTTAGGCTTCAAGCTTATTTTATCTTATAAGAATTATTGTTTTCAACATTTTGAAAAATGTTGAGAAAAATCGAAAAGTTTTTTTACAAAAAATAAAAACCTAATAAAAAATTTATAATGGTTGGTAAAAATTGATTTTCGACTCAAATATCTTTTCAAAACTTTGAGATATTGACTTTAATTTACTTTTATCTTTCAAAAAATCTTGTTGTCAACATTCAGTTAAAGTTTAAAAATCGAATTGACAGTTTTTGTACAAAAAATTAAAAACCGAACAAAAAATTAACAAAAGTTGGTAAAAAATGATTTTCGACTCAAATATCTTTTAAAAACTTTGAGATAATAGCTTCAAACTAATTTTTTTATAAGAAATATTGTTTTCAATATTACGACAAATTTTGAGAAAAATCGAATCGACAATTTTTTTACAAAAAATAAAAACCTAAAAAAAAAATTTATAAAAGTTGGTAATAACGAAAAATATCCCTTCAAAAATTTTAAATATTGGCTTCAAACTAATTTTATCTTATAAATTATATTGTTTTTAACATTTAGTTAAATTTTTAAAAAATTCGAATTGACAGTTTTTTTACAAAAAATAAAACTCCAAAAAAAACAATAGTAAAACTTGGTAAAAATTTACTTTCGGCTCAAATAGCTTTTTAAAAATTAAAAATATTGGCTTCAAACTTTATTTATTTCACAGAAAATATTGTTTCAACATTCAGTAATTTTTATATAAAAAGCCAACAGTCCGTTTTTTATATAAAATAAAATCTACAAAAAATAGTACGCAAATTTGGTAAAAATTGATACGAGTACATATAGACAAACTTTCAAGCAAGATAAATCGACAGACGGGATGGGAAGTTATTAGTGTGGGTCGCATTCCTGTCTATTTTTTTAAATAAGGAATGGCCCAACTATGAAGATAGCTGATCAACTATTTAATAATTTTTTCTTTACTAATAACTTCAGTCAAACATCGAACTAAACTTTATTTGTACTTTTTTAATAATGGTAAATATTGTATGTCACTTTGTGTCAATTTTATTCATAATAACTTTAAAACAAAATTTTAAGATCTTTCACTTTAAACCAAATCCCAGCACATAATAATTAAACCAATTAAACACTCCCACACACTGTGAAACATTAAACAAAAGAAAAAGAAAACAAAAAACAAAAAACACAAACAAAACAAATTATTTATTTGTTACTTTGTTGTGAATAATAATTTTTTATTAAACACAAAAAGGGGGAGAAAATTCAACGGAATCGATTCGAATCGAATTCCATCATTGAATAACACACGGAAAGAACAAAACAACTTTTATGGAATAAGAAATCTCAAAGAGATCAAATTAATGGCAGCAAATAAAACACACAAAAAGATACCGCCCGCAACCATGATTCGACATTGTATAAACAAAAGCATATTAAGACAATCTAACAAAAGCACCCCAGACATCCAGGGACGAGGAATCCCATTCCCAATATAAACTAGGAACAACAACAGCAATCGTTATCAGAGACTAGGACAAGGACCAGAAGACTAGAAGACTAGAAGACTAGAAGACCACCGACCGCCAGCAATTAAACAAATCAAAACACACATTTCGGTTTGATTGATTTTTTCTGTTATATCTGAGGTATGTGGGAGGGGTGTTGTTTCGAATCTAGTTGGAACCGTATTGCACTGCACTGAAACAGGGAATACTGAACACTCTTTCCGTTCTTCCCCTCCCACATTGACATGCCATCAGCCCCGCTTTATTGATCCCCACCTATAAAATGATTTCTGTTTGCGTTCGTCTTGTCAGAATCAATAAAAACAAATCCAGGAGCAGTCGAATGCTACTGATGCCGCTGCTGCTCTTCTTCTGCTGCTTCTGTTGCTCGAACTTTTTTCAGTTGGCATTGATGGGGTGTTGAGGTTCCAAGCCTAAGAGTTGAGTGTTTGTTTTCATGTGCCAACCCCAGGGGGCTGACAGTATGGTGGCAGAGTGAGAGTGTTTGCTTCCCTCAGAAACACACAACACACTCTTTCGGATGAATTGGCAAATGCCATACACAACCCAAAGGCTTGAAACGGTCCATCCAAAAAAAAAAGGTCCACCGATAGATATCCCGGAGTGTTATGATCTCGGCAGGTGCCATTTTGTTCCACCTGACTTTGCTACATTTTCTGGCAAACTACTCGGTATAACTCATAGGTATATTTATAAGGCAAGCATAAGCAAGCATCCGGAATGTTCAAAGGCGTTATTCTCGTATGAAGTTGGGGAAAGTGCTCCTCATATGATGTTGTGGCACAGCAGAGCGCTATAAACCTAATTTCCTCTATGTTTGTTTTCATTTACGAATTAGTTAAACAGAGTTTCTTTGCGGCACTAGCTACTACGACGCACAGCGGCGCGGCGGCGGCAACAACAAAAAGAAGATAGAACACTTTTGGGTAGAAAAGGCCCTAGGGGCCCATCTCTCTCACTTTGTTCACAAAGTAAAGCTCTATCAGACGGCGGAGGTGGCGATGCTAGTGGAGGAGGAGGATTGTGTATTCATATATACAAACATGAAGTATGGCAAGTGTTACAATTTGTTGCTTAGGTAGTGACGATGGCGGTAGCGCTGGTGGCGGCAGTGGCGGTATGTTGTGGCTTTGTATTTGCTTCAGTGAACTATGAAATACTAGACACACTGACTCCAGGCTAAACGAAGAACCAGACTGATAGGGAGAATATTTTCCAGCATCTCATCTGGAGTTCTAATTCATATATGTGCCTATGGATTTGAAAGCTTATTGAGATTTTTCATAATCGACTTTAGTGGTTTAATAATGGTTCAACGATATGCATTTTACCGAACACAATGCCAAGAAGTTGACGCTGTAGAAGATTTCTTCAGTACTGTTAAAATGAGATTACAAACTAAAAACATAATTTAAGATGGGCATATGAAGCTTTAGCAAATCAAATCAGAGTTGCCAAAGAGGACTCAACTTCAACGATTCCCCAATAAGACGCAGCTAAGTATTGACAGTTCAGCTTTGTGTCTTTGTAATTAATGCGTCATAAGTGACGCTTGTTACTAAAGGAATTAGAAAATGTTTCATTTAATATTCATTTGCAATACGTTGAATAGAGCCTTAATTTGTATTTGTACATTTGGTAACTCTTAGGCTTCCGCCACGCAATGAGCGACGAGTGACTGAGGAGAAATGGCATCGTCAAGTGGTTCGTCCTAGCTTACTAGTTGAAAGTCGTGTTCTTGTTTATAGATCTATAATAAGATCGAGAATCCGTAGACTTGGTGTACACCTAAACCAGGCCGGATTAAGGGGAAGGCTACCACTAACGAGAGCCCCACATTAGAGACTTCGGCAAATTTTTGTTTAAAATTCCAACTAGTAAACACTAGCAAACATCTTTTCTATTGATATTGTTTTTGCTGGAAAAGACATCTGCTAACTCTTGTCTATCGGCTGTTCAATTCCTTGATTTCGTGCAGAATTTGTACATTTGGAAAGCGAAGAAGCTCCAACCAGCATATTTTACAATAAAGAGCAAAAGGACATCGTGAGGAATGAAGTAACGCACCTTCTACAGAAGATGAGTATTCTCGAAACCGCTGTGTTTGCAACATTTCAGAACGATATCTTGGAGCGATTCAACGCTACAAATAAGATGTTGCAATCCCCCAAAAATGATTCTTGATTTGGCAATGCGTGCACTAGAATAATTGAAAGCATTCGTGAAATCCAAGCGATTTGATTTTGATAAATACGAGGAAGCAGCAAAAAAATATTCCATACTGTTGAATATTTACATTCACGTACCGGCACCAGAACCAGAAATATAAGGGTTGAATCCGCTCTATTACGGGAAAGCACCAGACGCAAATCTGTCAACCAAGGAAAAATATAAAGTATCCGCCTTCATCCCAGTGATTGACGAGCTATCCGTTTCCCTTACTTCGATACTTGGATTCCTAAATCACATCGAGAAGATGGATGCTAAAATTTTGCACGTTGCAGCAGAGGCTTTGGTAAAAGTGTATTCGGATGATTTAGAGCCTAGTCTTGGTAGTGAGTTGGTTCAATTTGTGTCTTTGATTGACTCATACAAAAAGGAAAAGAACTATGGAACAGATCAATCGCCGGAACTATTTTACTACCAAATTCTCGAAAATCAAAATTTTAGAGCTACATTCCCTAAACCTCGAAATTACATTTAGAATGTATTTCGTTTTGATGGTAACAAATTGCACTAGAGTGCTCATTTTCAAAAATAAAAATTATAAAAATGCGTTGAATACAAGGAATGAGCTTCCGAAATATTTTTGGAAATTTGGGAATTGACCAAAAAATACTTTTTGTAATTAAATAGTAAATAAATAAAAACTTACCAGAACAATTACAAACTTGTCCAACTTTTTCTCGCTCGTTATCGGTGACATTTCTATTTTTGTAATCCTTGTGGGTATCCTGCCATAGCACTGAGCGGCTTTGGACAACTTAAATTAAACTTTCAGTGTTTATTGTACTAATCTTTTTTCTACGTCACGTCGCTCACCAATAAACTGAAAAATTAAAACAGATTTGATTGCAGAGTGACGTCGTTCTTCCGCTTAAAAAATCGTTCATGCTCATTGCGTGGCCAGACCCTTAGTACATGTAAAGAAAACTTAAAGTAAGTTAGTTAAAGTTCAGGTTTTTAATTTCGAAATTTCAAAGAATCATGTTGGTACTTCAAAAAGGTAACTACCCCTAAACCAAGTTCCATAACAGCTTAAATCAAGTTTAACTACACATTACAATACTACGTGTACTGCCCAATACTCCTTTACTTAAACTTTCTTTATGGATATTGGCATATGGCTCGTTAACTATTACCATCAAAACTTTGATAATTTTTCTTACCAAATCTTATAATAATTTTATTTTCACCAAAAGCACTTTCAATTTCCGTTAGACGTTGGTTTTTTTTTTGTTGCTAACTATCGAAGAAGTAATTTAAAATCAGAGAGTTTCTTTTATTATAATTTGACATTTCCTTGTTCAAAAGAAAAATCACAATAAAAAGAATAAGTACATACTCGTAATGTACGTACGTAATAAAAAAGTAAGTACATTGAACAATGCAATTCTTCGAATTTTGAACAACCCCAACAGCCATCACTGCCTTCCTTATTCACATATGGCCTGGTAGTTGCATTTTGCACATACAACAGTTTAACAACAAAAACAACAACTATATAGGGCTCATATTGATTTCGTCCGACAATATTCGGTTGAGCAAACAACAAAATATATGCTGCTACTGCTTCTCCAATACTTGCAACTAGCGACTTGCCTCTTCTCTTCAAAAGAGTTTTATTTTCGGGTAGAAGAAGTCAATGCAGAAGTTTACACAACGCCAAACTTTACAAGTGTCGTCCCATTCTTCTTATCTGAAAAGTTTAAAATCATATCCTTGGGCTACACGTTTGGCCATATCCTGCGTCCATTCTTCTCTCTCTGCCAATGGCTGAGCAAAAATGAAAAAAAAAGAAATAAGCTTTGGAACCTACACGAAAAGAATTATCGAGTGCACAAGCGATTTCCCGCCCATTCAACAGACAGAAATAGTACACCAACAAAATTTGACCACTCTCTTTTCTCTACGTCTCTACGTCTCCAGCTACAGCTCTAGTTCTAACTCCCATCCAACAGCTTCGGTATTGTTATTCCTTCTGGCCAAGAATTGTTTGTGAGAGCATACTTCGGTCTGGAAAATGACCACCAGCAATTCGAATTATTTGTGGAAATACACTGCGAAGTTCAGCTCGCCTCCTTTTCTCGTCCTTAAGCCCTTTCGACTACGACGACGACGACGAGGATGCTAGAAATGAAACGAAACTTTGGTCATTTATTAAGATGAACGGTTCAGGGCATCTTATCCCCTATCACAACCATACCCCCAGCAGTGCATTCGAAAGCCAAACACAAGCTGAAAACAAGGATTCCACGCACACATACATACAAAAAATCGTATGAACACATTATACCCCCTTTTTCCACATAAGAAAACTCAGAATAGAAAATTTACTTGGATTAATTCCAAAGAAAAACTTTGTCGCATTCTCACATCGTTCGTCGTATTAGTTGTTGCAGGACACAAAATATATGTATGTATGCGAAAATGAGGCAACAAAAAAGTAAGAAGCCAAAAACGACAAAAAGACTAAAGGATCAAGCTCAAGCCAAAGGATGTGTACCGAAATGGGTAGGTATAGCTAGCTGATGCGATGCTATGGTAGAAGAAACTTAACTTATATATCCTTTTGTGTTGCAGAAATTTCCATTACTTCCTGTGCAAAAACTTTTTGCCAACCATGTTTATGTTGGTATGGGTATGTGAATATGTATGTGTGTGTGTATTTGTTAACTGCGGTTGAATTGTTGTTCATACATATAAATTAAACATACATAAAGATACTACATATGTATGATGCAGCCTCCTCGCTGTGCTCTGACTTTGACTATATCGCCGGCATGAGCCAAGAAAAAACAAAACTTGAATCCCTACAAAGATCCTTGAGGCCAGATATAACAACTTTTTCACCAAAATGCAATAGAATTCCATGTGGAATTTTTAATGAGTCGGGTATAAGTTGCCTTGCTGATGCTGATGTTGCCATTTGCTGAAAGGTGTCAATAAAGAGATCATACACACATATGTGTTGTATACATATATACACAGACAATTTTTGGGTTGTATTACGGAAAACATTTTAGCTGTTACAGTGTCGAATATAGAAGTTTGAAAAATCGCTCCGAGAAGTGTCGAACTTAACAACTAGTTGTTGCGTTGTAGTGTGAAATTAAATTTTAAAATTTTTGGGTTGAATAAAAAGTTTTTTTTTTTAAACTTTTGTATATCCTGAGGCAATCTTTGCAAAGGATTAAGATGCCAAAAGGAATCAATGAATATTCATATGTGAAATAGGCTAATTTATGTTTAACTTAATCCCAGTAAGAGGAACTTCCGGTACAGACATGATAATTAGAAATATGAACTTTTTAGGGTTTGGGACTTCAGCCCTAAGTTGATTGATGAAGATTTAAAATAGTATTTAAATTGATTTTGTGAATCATTTAAATTCTTACTTTATTTTCAATTTAATATTGTTATAAAGATATTTGCAAGAACTGTAATAATAATTAATATGATTACATTTACTTAGAAACAATATTTCAAAAAAAAAAGAGGCTGGAATGCGACCCACACTGATAACTTCCCATCCCGTCTGTCGATTTGTCTTGCTTAAAAGTTTGTCTATATGTACTAGTAACAATTTTTACCAAATTTTGGTACTATTTTTAGTAGATTTTATTTTTTATGAAAAACCGGATTGTTGGATTTTTATATAAAAATTACTGAATATTGAAAACAATATTTTCTATGAAATAAAATAAGTTTGAAGCCAATATTTTTAACTTTTAAAAAGCTATTTGAGCCGAAAATAAATTTTTACCAAGTTTTAGTATTGTTTGGTTTTAGAGTTTTATTTTTTGTAAAAAAAACTGCCAACTCGATTTTTTTTTAAACTTTCAAAATGTTGAAAACAATATTTCTTATAAGATAAAATTAGTTTGAAGCCAATATTTAAAATTTTTGAAAAGATATTTGAGTCGAAAATCAATTTTTACCAACTTTCATAATTTTTTTTTTAGGTTTTTATTTTTTGTAAAAAAAACTGTCAATTCGATTTTTCTCAAAATTTGTCCTAATGTTAAAAACAATATTTCTTATAAGAAAAAATTAGTAAGAAGCTAAGTTTTTAAAAGATATTTGAGTCGAAAATCATTTTTTACCAACTTTTGTTAATTTTTTTTCGGTTTTTAATTTTTTGTAAAAAAAACTATCAATTCGATTTTTTTCGAACTTTAACTGAATGTTGACAACAAGATTTTTTGAAAGATAAAAGTAAATATCTCAAAGTTTTGAAAAGATATTTGAGTCAAAAATCAATTTTTACCAACTTTTATAAATTTTTTTTTGTTTTTTATTTTTTTGTAAAAAAACTGTTAATTCGATTTTTCTCAAAATTTTTTCAGATGTCGAAAACATTATTCTTCGTTGCACAAAATTGTTTTGGAGATGAAATCATATTTCAGTCGTAAAATTTTGGAGGTGACAATTTTTTTTCAGTTTTATTGATTTATAAAAAAAAACCGTTATATTGATTTTTTTCAAAAAATATACCTGTTTGGTATCACGTTACAATATATTATATTAAATTTAATTCAAAAGTCTAGCGTTTTTGGTTCGTAAGATATTTAGGGTTAACCAAAATGTTTACCTTTTTTCAAACTGCTATAGTAAAAAAAACCACCCACGCAATTTTTTTGAGAGCCCTTTCTGCATCTTTCTGTCTTTTTATCTGTATAACAAAATTTATTTGAAGTTGATATCTCTTCTGGTTCTTGAGCTATGGAGGACGAAAAAAAACGTCGCGAACGTACGAACGTACGGACGTACGAACGTACGTACACACGCATGCACAGATATCTTTCCAAAAATCTTTTATTTCGACTCTAGGGACCTTGAAACGTCGAGAAATGTCAAAATTTTCAATTTGCCAAATCGGACCCATTACAATAATTTCCTATGGGAAGTTAAAAACACATACAATTCAAAAAAATTCATGAAATCTTTATTTTGAATCTATAATACGGTCCTTATAATTTTATGTTTGAAAATTATTTCATGCAAATGTTGACCTTGACTGCGAATCGATAATTGATGGTCGTCATTAACACTGGCTGATACAGCTGAGATATTTTCTTCAGTTCGCACTCTAGGTAAGCGTGCTGGTGGTTTAATGTCCAACAATGTGAATTTAGACCACATTTAGTCACAATAGCCCGAAAAGCCGCTTCAGTCGATTCAACTGATCGTAAAATGGGAGAAGAGCGAGATGAACTTTCTTAACAGAGCACGCATTTTGATAGTTAAATTCAATAATTTTCAAGTTTTGTTCATTTGTTAGATTTGTTCGTTCATGGTTAAAATCAGGGTTGTTGCGGATGTACAAATTTTGACATCTTGACGGAGGCGGATGCGGATTTTTTGAGACTCATATTCGCGGATGCGGATTTTAGAATGTACAATTTTAAGTCCGTTAATAAAGGAAAATTGTATCGATTACCTTTGCGTTTAATAATTAAATTTAAAAATTTGTGAGTTATATTTAATAAAAAGCAAGATTGCAGCCTTCTCAGACTGTAATCTGTTTCATAGTGGATCGTATATTAATCGAGCTCCGCTAAATAGTTGTTCGCTATGAACACTGGCTGGTGGAAGTGATAAATACATCAGTGCAACTTTGGAGAGCCCTTTAAAGTCTGTTTGATGGACTTCCCATCAATTAAGTGGATTATTATCCAAATCTAGTCTTTTTTTATTTCGGTTATATTCTATCTCCCTTCCAAGAAGTGCTTCGTTACAAGCGTTATCAGATTCTTCTTCACCTTCGTCTTCAGTTGATGAATCTAGCACCATTTCCATATCGCTTCTGAAGCAAGCCTTTGTTTTATGTTTATAAAAAAATATCATACCTGCATCTCCTTTTTTTTTAAAGATTTTCATTGTTGGCGCTCTCAAATAAAACAAACTCTTCTGGGTGCTTTGACTTCAAGTGGTATTTCAACGAAGAAGTCGTGCGTCCTTTTCGTGAGTATGTTTTACGACATATTTTGGATTCGGACTTGTCAGGATCATTTTTATTTAAAATAGATCCAGATGCTGCTTTTTGTTTTGGTTGCGGCATTTATGTTCTGTTTCTGCATCACTTTTTCACTTAATATATAAAAATAAACAGTGTCTTCTGCCCACTTAGCAAGAGCTTTTATATCCTCAAATCTGAGACCATTGCATATGACTTGTTGTTGCTTTTGTCGTCGCCTACTTGGGACCGAGATTTTTTAATTTAAATTTTTTTACTAAGGGTGAAAGTGTCGTTTTTATTGATCATGGTATAGTATGCCGTGCTGTTGCTATTTTTCGAATTTGAAAAAAAGCGTTAAAAAACATCCGCATCCGCAACAAACTTCGCATCAGTTCATGCGGATGCGGATGCTGATGTTGGAATTAATGCGAATAATCCGCAATTGCGGATGCGGTTGCGAATATTCGCAACATCCCTTGTTAAAATATACACTAAACTGAAGATGTTTGACAGTGAAACAAAACGCGAAACGTGCGTCAGCTGTTTAAACCAGTGTTGTCAAAAAGATAATAGCTAAAAAATCACCTTTTAAATATCGTCCAAGACAATAAATATATTTTTCAATGCTATTCTATCAATTTTGGGATCCGAGTACTCGTACACAGGAATGGTTGAGGGTTCTAAGCTACTAGGCAGTAGTTCTTAACGGACTGTTGCGCTACCTAATTTATTTATTCTTTAGTCACATATGTACACTTAAAATATGCAGGACTGTGTCGTTCATACTTAGTCTTTGAGCTAATCAGATTTATATAAAACTTGAATATTTCTTTAAATGGTTCATAAACTTGAAAACAATTAAGTCACAATATATTAAAAAATTAAAAATCATTAAACATTTTTGTAAAGTATATATACTTACTTTTATAAACAAATGCAACTCAAGAGAAGACATATTACTAAAATTATTAAAGCTCTGTCAACCAGAACACTGAATACATTTCGACGTCAAATATCTTATGAATCTTATTTTTGTATGAAAATCGGAGCTGCGGTTTTTAAAACAATAGCAATGTTTATAGGCACTCGGTGGTCAATTGTGATCACCTTCAAAAAATAATAGGATGAGGAAATTTGAAAATAATCCAAAAGACAATGTGTGCATCGCTAGATTTTTAGTAAAAGCGTAGTTTTTCTCGACAGATGTCAAACAATGGTTTCAAAACAAAACCTTTACTTGGAAAACCCTTTATAATTGATCAGAATCGATTGGGTGGATTTCGATATAACAATAATTAGAACCCAAAAATATATTATTTATGTATGTTTATTATTTCTAAATATCGTCCAAGACAAATGCTAGTGATAAGCCTTTAAAACATTATTAAAAAAAGAGGCTGCTATGCGACCCACACTGATAACTTCCATCCCGTCTGTCTTGCTTAAAAGTTTGTAAGTTTTCGAGTTTTGTTGAAAAATTTGTAACTTGAATATTCTTAAAAAAATTTAAAGTTACCAACAATATTTTGCCTATAATGAAATAGTTTCATTTCAAAATCAATTTTTCTTATCAGGATTTTTAGTCGAAAACAAATTTGTACCAATTTTAGTAGCATTTCTTAAAGTTTTTATTTCTTATGTAAACAAATACAAATTGTATGAATGAAACTAATTTGAAGTCAACATCTTCTATTATTCACAAGACATCTAGGGCCAGACATCAATTTTTAACAATTTTGCGTATTGTTTCTTGTAGACTGTTGGATTTTTGTAAAACATTTACTGAATGGCGAAAACAATATTTTCTGTAAGATAAATAGGTTTTTATTTTGTATTAAAAAAATAATATGTCACATCGATTTTTCTCAAAATTGTATCGAATATTGAAAACAGGATTTCTGGTAGGACAATATTCATTCGAAGCCATATCTCAAATTTGTTAAAAGATATTTGAGTCAAAAACAAATGTTTACCAACTTTTAGTAATGTTTTTTTTTAGGTTTTTATTTTTTTATAAAAAAAAAGTCAATTCTTATATATTTTTATTGCACAAAATTATTTTTGAGATACAATCATTTTCATTTTCAGTTTTTCTGATTTATAAAAAAACCGTTAGTTGGAATTTTTTCCATAAATATACTGGTTTGGTATCACGCCATGATATAAAATTTAATTCAACCCGCTAGCGTTATTTGTTCTTGAGATATTCTTGGTTAAAGTTTTCACCTTTTTCTTAAATTCAAAAATCAAATGGGGTGGCGCAACAGTCCGTTGTGACCAGGGCCTAGTGACTTACAACTCTCAACCATTCCTTTGTGCGAATACTGTTATCAGGAATGGAAGGGACCTACAATTTTAGGCCGAATCCGAACGGCTTGTTTTGAGAAAGCACTTTTTCATGACAAGAATTACTCTTGAAGCATTTGTCAATTCCTCGCAAGAGGCAGTACCCGCAAAAATTAATTTTTTTTTAAATTAAAGTGGCACAGGCAGGGATTGAACCCTAGACCCCTTGCATGACAGTCCAACGCACTAACCATCATGCCACGGGTACTACTTTTTTTTCTTAAATTAATAGTTTAAAAAAAACACCCACGCTATTTTTTGAGAACCTTTTCTGCTACTTTCTGCATTACTATCTGTATAACAAAATTTATTTGAAGTCGATAGCTCTACTGGTTCTTGAGGTATGGACGACGAAAAAAACTTCGCGTAGGGGCCTTGAAACTTCGAGAAATGTCAAAATTTTAATTTGACAGATCGGACCGATTACAATAACTTCCTATGGGAAGTTAAAAATATTTGTTAAATTCGTTGAGCCTTCGAAAATTTCGTGAAATAAGCACTTTTGAAACATTTGAAAAAGAGCGTTCTTCTCATTTGCTAGGAAGTGCTTAGAGCACTATCAACTTTTATCAGTTTTATACTACTGTCTTTTTTTTTGGCTTTTAAGGCAGAGATCAATGAAGACTAGTAACTGTCCTTGAATTTCGTGAGTCAGTTGAAAAAAGTGAAAAATATGTGGATTCCAATCCCAACCTTTTTGCGTAAATACCTAAGTGTCCATGTAATATTATGCAGCAGGGAAGAACATCCAGAATTGAACTACGGATCTATTGACTCGCAACTTGTTGATATTGATGAGAAAATTACCTAACTTTTCTTTAAAATCTAAATGACAATCTTTCTTGACAAATAGTCATTTCAGTTTTTTTTTAATTCCATATACATACATAGCATTACACTCCATGTAATTTTTTAATAAATGTGTGGAATTTATCACACTTTCTTTGCTTACGGTAAGGCTGGAGTATGCTTAATTTTTCTAATTTACTAGTATTTTTGATTACGGATTAGTAAATTGTTAGCTTATTTTATAGTGAATTTATAGCCCTTAACAATAAAATCGAAAATGTACAACTATATAATCGCTAAGTACATAATATTCTGTTTCACAAAAAACAACACTAACGAAAATACCGTATTCAAACATTAAAATGTATTGAGGTGTTTAAACAATGAATATTAAGCAAAGTTAAGTGTAATTAAAAACTTAAATCTCATATACAATTAAACGACCATAATAACAAAATTCGTCATACCCCTCGCGCTCTCGTGCTACGCTCGTTGGCACTCATTTAAATATATGGCATCTCAAGACTTCTCTTTAATTGATTTGTGGCCTTGTTTAACAAAAATAAGACTAAACGGTGGAAATAGATATATATGTATGAATATATATGAACAAAAATACAACTGCTTGTAATTAACAACTCCACATATAAGATTTTAATTGCTCTGATATTGCGTAAGCACCAAGCGATTAACATTAAACAACCAAAAACACAAAATTAATATCGATAAAATAAAGCCGACAGAGAAGCGCCTTAGCGCCCGGCCCCAGCCCGGCCGCCCTACCTCTTCGTTTTATTTTATATTATATTAGGCATTTGGCACACAGCACATCAGAGGCAAAGACATACAACAACAACAACGCAAAAGTACAAGCATCAAGCACTTTGATCTTATCACTTTTAGAGAAAAATGTTTATTACACTCCTGAGTTATTCACAAAGCCCTCCAATGTAAGTCGTTTGGGGATAATGAATTCAAGACGACTTCCTTTGCGTTCTCTCTTCTCTCTGCTCTGCTCTGTTCCACTCCACTCTGTTGCTTTGCTTTTGCTTGTTTTGCTGCTGGAGGTATTAAATCGCAGCACCAGTAATGCTTTAAAGAAGAAGAAAAAGGGTTTGATTCAAATCCGGGGGCGTTTAATTAAGTGCCGTCGAGTCAAATTATTTCATATTTGCGGAAGAACCGAAATAATTCCTCTTCCCATCTTTATGGTTGGAATTTGGTAAATTTCGCAGCACCGCTAATTATTGACACAATACAGCCTACTTCTATATACAATATACGCCATCAAGGGTTTTAGCTGCCTTAAGTGAGATTGCACCTTAATGGAGTCCTTATAATACGCAAGCACCTAGGTTTTTATGGACTTCTTTAAGTTTGCGTCGCTCGTTGTAGTCATCGTGTCGTTGGTCGTTGCGTCGCGCTATAAGGATGCAGAAGTGTGAATTAAAATTTAAATTCAGTTGGCAGTTCGTACTTTGAGAGGGCCAAATTGGCTTCATTGTCTGATTTATCTCGGGTTTGGGGTCTTACAACTCTACTTAGTCTCTCCTTTAAGTGCCTTTGGTATATTATTTGGGTTATTTTTCCCATTCCAAGAGTTGAATTTTTGTTTTTTTTTTTTTCTTCAAGACTTTATTAAGTTATTCAGTCTTAAGGATATAATTTCATACACTGTTAGGACAAAGTTTTTCCAGCACAGCGTGCAACAGAGCTGCCACCATCATGATCATCAGCCAAAATCAGTTCGAGGCGAGTCTCGAGTCGGGTTGAGAGTCAAGTCGAAACGAAAAGTACGAAAATGAACCATGGCTCTTATAATGACACAACTTCAAGTGTGTCAGAGAAGCACCGATTTCCCACCCCATATATACACTACATATATACCTACGTTTATGAAGAGGTATTTCTACTTGCATCCTAATGGGCAGAACCGGGAAATCTCCAAAAAGATTTCACTCCTGTCAAGAAAGATGGAGAAAGTTTTTTTTTTGTATTTTGCTTCCCCCTTTCCGGCGTTCATTTATTCCTCTCTGGTTTTCATTTCGTATAGAGCATCAAGGCTTTGCCTTGTTGACACTAATGTCTTTTTGAAAATTTTTCAATTTGAATAATTGTGAAAGTTTACGAAAATGTTCCCACATCTTTTTCTTCGAAGAAACGAGAAAGGCGTGCAGTCTGCGGGTGATGGCGTGGCTCGGTATGGCACGGTCGCGCGTTGGCGTTGATGTTGAGTCTGGCTGGGCGTGTTGGTATGAGGGTGCTTTTGGTCTCGTTTACAATGAGCGTCAAGAGCAGCAATGCCTTTTCGACCTAGCGGCTGAGTGGCTTATTCGTCTTTTTTGGAGATTTGGATATCTGCTTCATATACAGTTGTACATACATATATTCGAGCTCATCATCAGTCGTATAAGTAGATATAAACTAAAGAAGTTTAGTTTGGATTTTTTTTCGCAGTCACGACAGACAGATAAAGTTTTATATGCAAAGAAAGTTAAGAAAATTATGAGAAAAAAGGGCAACATGTCAAAAGCAATTTTGGAAAATTATGTTTCGTGAAAAGAAGATCAAAAACTAATTGTTCCCGTCATCGATTATGGTAACGGTTTTTTCTTTCTTATAGACAAAAATGGGTTTTTTAAAAGAGTTAACTTTGAAAAAAATAACTATGCAGCTACATATTTTGAAAAGTTATACTTATTAATTGAATTTTTTCCGCAGAAAGTTTAAAGAAAATATCATTGTTTAATTTTCGAATATCAAATCAAAAAATGCATCGTGTGACTACTTAAATTATGGATACTGTGTAGGTGGGGATTAAGAACGGATTTTGAAATCAAAAATCAACTGAAAAGAGGCTGGGATGCGAACCACACGGATAACTTCCCATCCCGTCTGTCGGTCTTGCTTAAAAGTTTCTAGTTTTTCGGGTTGGGTTAAAAAAGTTGTCAATTCAATTATTTTTACAAATTTTAAAATAACAAAAATAATTTTCATATAAAGAAATAGTTTAGTTTGAAAATCTAGTCTTGTTAAATAGATTTTTAGTCGAGAACATATTTTTATTAATTTTGGTAGCATTTCTTAATTTTTTATAAAATGGATGAATGCAATTTTTTTGAGAGATATCAAGAACTACTACTACTATTTTTATAGATTTAATTTTTTATTAAGAAAACGGATTGTTGCATTAAAAAAAAAAGTACTGAATATCGAAAATAATATTTTCTGTGAAATAAAAAAAAGTTTGAAGACAATATTTTTAATTTTTGAAAAGCTATTTTAGTCGAGAGTAAACTTTTACCAAGTTTAAGTATTAGGTTTTTATTTTTTGTTAACAAAACTGTCAATTAGATTTTTCTCAAAATCTTACTTATTGTTGACAAGAATGTTTTTTTAAACATTAAAGTATTTTAAGCCAATATCTCAAAAGTTTTGAAAAGATATTTGAGCTGAAAATCAATTTTTACCAACTTTTATTAATTTGTTTGTGTAGGTTTATAATTTTTGTAAAAAAAAACTGTCGATTCGATTTTTCTCAATATGCTTCCGAATGTTGAAAACAAAATTTCTTATATCAAATTAGCTAGAAGCCATAATCTAAATGTTTTAAAGAGATATTTGTGTCGAACATCAATTTTTACCAACTTTTGTTAAATTTTCTTTTAAGATTTTATTTTTTGTAAAAAAATCATGTCAATTCGATTCTTCTCAAAACTGTACTGAATATTGACAACAATGTTTGTTAAAAGATAAAAGTAGTTTTAAGCCAATATCTCAAAATTTTGATATGATATTTGAGTCGAAAATCAATTTTTAACAACTTTTCTTACTTATTTTGTTTAGGTTTTTATTTTTTGTAAAAAAAACTGTCAATTCGATTTTTTCTCAAAATTTTCCCAATTGTTTACGTTATTTTGTTTTGGAGATAAAATCATTTTTTGTTAGTAAAATGTTTGTGGTGCAAATTTTTTTAGATTTATAAAAACACACCGTTAATTGGATGTACTTGTTTGCTATTACGTTACAATATATTTTATAAAACTTAATTCAAGTCTCTAGCCTATTCGGTTCGTATGATATTTAAGGTTAATTTTCACCTTTTTTAACCTGCTATGGTAAAAAACCACAAACGCAATTTTCTTGAGAGCCCTTTCTGCATTTTTCTGCCGTCGATGTCTCTTCTGGTTTTTGAGCTATGGACAACGAAAAAAACCTCGCGAACGTACGAACGTACGAACGTACGTACACACTCACCCACAGACATCTTTCTAAAAATCTTTTATTTTGCCTCTACGTCGAGAAATTTCAAAATTTTCAATTTGACAAATGGGACCCATTACAATAACTTCCTATGGGAAGTTAATAGGGCTGGTGTAATAGTTACTGGGACTTGATTGCACTTCCGAGCTATGCTTTATGTTTTTGTATGGCCGGTTTAGGAAGATATTAGCACGATTAGGTCTAAATGTAGAACCCGTGGCATGATGGTTAGGGCGTTGGACTTTTATGCCAAAGGTCTTGGGTTTGATCCCTGTCTAAGCCATCTTAAGTTTTTTTCACGGGGAATTGATAAATTCTTGTCTTAAGTGCTTTCTCAAATTAACCGTTCGGATTAAGCTTAAAACTGAGGGTCCCCTCCATCCCTGACAACAGTACTCGCACACGTCATTGGTTGAGAGTTGTAAGTCACTAGTTGTAAAGGGACTGTTGCGCCACCCAATTTTTTTTTTTGTCTATCCGAATGTCTCACAATATATTCAATACCCTCCAGATAGAATTTATGAAGCTATCAAACACAAGAGCAGCAAATTTGAGAATATGGACGTAGTGGCCTTTTGGCTAACATTGTTTTTAATTGCTAAAGTCATTTTTTAACGCGACTTAACATCTATCAATCTTTCTCATAGCAATCGCTCGAATTTTGTATATCAAAATAAAACCTCTTAATGGTAAGCTTTGTGTTTGAAGTCGCAGTCTCGTTTTCTTTATTAAAAAATAAAAATGATATACTAACAAACTTCAGAAGAATTTAAAAGGTACTAAAAATGTGTGCTCAAAAGGTAAAGGCTTCTAAGTTGACTTGAGTGGTTTTAGCTATATTTATACTTTTTATATACACACACCCAAACAATTTTTCTTATTCACTCTCGTTGATAAATCTTTTAAAATAAGAAAGTAACAACCTTTTGTAAAATAGCTTAAGTTTAATTCGTAGGGTTTTACAAAAGGTTAAACAACTTAGGTAGAGTATGATTCGTGTTATGTATCAATTTATTTTATTTATCGGATAACGAGCAAAAATCTTTTCTGCATTAACATTTCTAATAACAATAACAGTAAAACCGACCCCCTAAATACATCTTCGGATACTAAGTAAATCAAAAATTTGTTGTTTTGGTAAAAGCAATTAAACAGCAGAAAACAGCCTCAAATATAGCTCCAATTAAATGTATCAGTGTGGGTGCACCACATCCCCTTTTTCATTTTAATTTGAACCACGAATTTAAATATATTAAAATAATGCTCAAATATAATTAATTAAAAGTGCTTACTTCGTAAATCCAACAACTACTCGACATGACGATAACGCGTCAAACGTCATGAAAAGCAACACACACAAAAAAAATTATATTAAAACATTAATAATAATTTCATCCAACAAACAATAAAATGATTTTATCAAATTTTTTTTATTTTATTTTTTATCTAAACCCATTAAGGTGTAAAAAATAAAATCATTCAGACAACATCAATCAAACGAAGAGAAAGAGTCAGTCCCTCAATAAAATGTCTATATACTAAGCCACCCAGCGCAGAGACCGTGTGAACCACGCCCTTGACCGACAGGGAACACCTCGATGCTCGACCTCACATGTACATATATACTATATACATACACTCATAAATATATAATAACTGGGCATAAAACATAAAATATGATATTAAAATGTAATAATTGATGTTCTATTAAATTTGTTGACCTGTCAACTCATTACGTTTAATAAATAACATGTGTTACACACTTCAGTTGCGTGTATAGATTTTTATCGTTGTCGGTCGGTCGACTTTATGGATAGGCGCATTTTTTTATTTGATTAAAATCCGCCATCCAAACATTTCAGCATGGTATATTTAGGTAGGTAGTAGGTATAAAAGGTATAAAGACCACCACTCTTCTTTGCCATCATCATCAGTCATATCGTTCGTCTATATAAATATGGTATACGCTTTCAAGTTCGAACTGTTGATTGAAGTGAAAACAGAAAAAAAACAACAACAAATAAAAACAACCCCGTGTCAGTTTTGAAAATACAGGAAAGAAGCGAAAAAAAATAAATAAAACAAACTTGAACAAAACCCCATATCACGCACGATTTTCACGCGATTCCTGGGAAAATGAATTTCACTTCACTTCACCTCTCTCTTTCTCTTTGAACTCTGATGGACAAACAAAAGGCTCGTTTTTCAATTCCCAATCAACTAGACTTCACCTTTCGGCTCCTGCCTACTCCCGCCCCTATCTTCGATAGCTTTTGTGGTGTGATAGTGTGAAATCAAAAACCATATCCCTGAACAAGTCCGGTACAGGTGTACGAACGACGACGAGGACGATGAGGACGACTATACGCCTATACGCTCATACGCATATAAATCTCGTGTGCGTTTCCTTGTTTTGTATATAAAACGATAGCTTACCCCGCAACCCTGTTTTCACATAGCATTATATGGCATACTGAAATCGACCCTGAGGGCCCATTTCTCGGGTTTAATTAGCAAAGAGATGGGGCAGACACCTGTTAGGTACCTATGCTTTCTATGAGTATGTGCTAACCTATTAAGAGTGTTCATCAACAACAGCAGCAGGCACAGGTGTATGGCTGCGTGCTTCCGTGAGCTTCGGGGTTCGGGATATACATATATGTACATTTGGATGTACAGTACATATGTAGGTCCTCTTCATGATAGGTTATACTATGTTGCTACCAACAACGACCATAACAACATCGTTAGCTCTCGGAATATGCTTTTGCTTGCTTATTATTATCCCCAGCCATGAGCACACCACACGTTACAATTTTATGCCACAGACTTTTGCCAATATGCATGAGCTGAGGCTGAAGCAGAAACTGAAACTGAGTTGAGCTGAGCTGCCCTAGAGGCAGCAAGCAGATAATAATAATAATACAGACCTTGTCATTCACAGGTTATATTTTGCAAATCAATGCGAAGTTGACAGCGACACCTTATCACCTTTGGTGCGTTTGTGATACACAGTCATACTCGTACACACTCTACACTGATTGCCTTTTGTCTCCTGGTGGAATTAACGAGAAACTCGCAATAAATCTGGCAGCCATAGCCTTCAATTACTTAATTAGGACCGATAGTCCTTTAGGTAATTTATAGAGACAACAGCTTTAACACCAAACTGTCTCTGCCATCAACTGACATACATACTCGTATATATAAACAGGCGTTGCTATTTAGGTTTTATGACTTCAGAGATTGTGTGCGTTGTTTGGGGTGCACCTCAGGCCAATTCTTCTGGCATCATAAAGCTAGGTACTACCTAAATTCTCTTAATATACCTATCTATACCTATGTATCAACCTATATGCCAACGATTTTCTTACTTTTTTTCTGGTGTGCGCCCTTAAATGACAAAATGGTGGCGAGCGAGTGGGGAATAATAATCGACCTTTTTGTCAGAACGTACATATAATGTTTAAGAGAGCTAAACGTTTCTAATAAGTATAAAAGCAATCTGTCGCAGAGGCTTCGCGTATAACCACCAAAAAGGTATACCGTATACCTACTTCTAAAATATAAGTTTGGTACTTATAGGTATAGTGACAAAGGCTTTTCCTTTCCTTTCGTTTCTAAGTCGAAAGAAAGTGTCAGTTTATCTTCTTAATTTATGGCTAATTGTCGGGTGTATTGGTCTGTTTCTTAAGTTCTATATATAGTTGCTGTCAGCGCGGCAGATTCAGGGTTTTATATTTTGTCATTTGGAAAACCCAATCGATCTAATTTTGCGAGTATTTAATTTATTTTATGTTGAAGTTTATGGTTTTATGTGTAGCATTACTTGAAAAGTCTTGACAACCTTTTATAAGAGACAAATTGTCGGTCTTTAATTACAAATAACAAATTAAGACATGCCGATTTCGTTTAACTTTTGATTCTATTCTTTAATTGAAAGGATATTTTGAAAACTCAAGTGTTTGGCAGAGTTTGCTAAACCTATTTGCGGAAATAAAAATTAAATACTTTAGGTAAGGATAAGAAACTTTTCGGAAAGCTTTTGCTCGAAAACAAACGATAAGGTCCTATTTAAGTACAAATTTTCAAGAATGGTTTACTAAAAATGGGCAAATAATAATAGAACACTAGCCGTACACCTACTCACTTTTTTACAAAAACGTTTGGTTACTCGTAAAAGTTTCGCGTCACAAGCAATAAGAGTATAATGTATTTAGAAATTAAATGATGATTAAATTCAACACAGCCATACCTAACCTATTTCAAAATTATTTTGTGTGTTATGTTAAAATCACTTGTAAAAATAGCTAAAACGATGATTAATGAAGAAATAAATAATCGGCACAATCATGCAAAGACTCTGTTTACAAATACTACTTATTTTTAAAATTTAAAAAAATGTACGAATAAAACAATAAACAGCTATAGAAATATAGTTAACACACCTTCGAATTCAGTGAATTATATATTTTTTTTTTAATTTTTACAATCAATTAAAAAAGGTAAGTTTAGATTCTAATATTTAGTAGGAAACCCCCTTTGCCGCAGAACATCTATGCATTTGTGTTGCATTGACTAGACAAGAGTTTGACATCTGTCCACAGAAATTTCATACAAAGCTGGTTTGAACTTGGCGTAAAGG
Organism: Eupeodes corollae; assembly: GCF_945859685.1. Lineage (NCBI taxonomy): Eukaryota > Metazoa > Arthropoda > Insecta > Diptera > Syrphidae > Eupeodes > Eupeodes corollae. The sequence goes on from NC_079148.1 coordinate 124,695,776, forward strand.
TCGTCCAAATTTGTTATGTTCTCACCACTTACAGCAGACTTAACCTCGTCAAATTCTCCTCTGCCAATGGCAGCATCACGTTTTGTAGTATCCAACATATTTCTCTTAAGTGAGGATGCCATCGATTCTATGAATCTTTGCAACGTCAAGCCATGAGAAGCATCTCCACAAAATTATCGACCGGCACGAATTGAGCATTTTAGGTCTCCACAAAGCGCCTACCACAGGACCTAAACGATTAATCTTTTCTTCATCACTCCAAAAAATGAATTTTCATTGAGCGTTGCTCGGATGTCACTTATGCCTTTTTTCGGGAAATTTATCGATTAATCGATTTCTTAAGGTATTATTTGGACATCGAGATCGTCAGAAATTTCGCGATTAATATCCAAAGAACTTTTTTCAGAAAATTGCGATTTTGCGATCAAATGCTAAAGGTTGTTTTTCTGGTTTCGGCATGGGACTTTGGCAACGCTCGCTAAAAAATGTTTAACACCATTTTAGATTAACAAATCTTTCTGGCTATTTGATTTAGTAATAAGCCTTTCTCTTTTAGTGTAATAACCACTCCTCGTTCTTTAAATGTACAGCTTTTTGCCTTCCTCAAACCTTACTCTTTAAACAATGCAATTAAATCAAAACAAATTCAAAGTCAATACCCGTGGCTTGATGGTAAGTGCGTTGGACCTCGAAACTGCTTACAAACAGTCGAGTACGACAGTGGTCACTGTGGACTAGCTGCTGTAATGCAGATTCCGAACTAACGCGTGGAATTGGAAGAATGCGTTGCAACGCACTCTTACAATTACAGTAAGATGCGTTGGCCTCGTTTCACCAACGCCTTAGCGAGAGAACTTCGTTCGAGTGACATAGCCCCACTAAACAACAGAAACCTGACAAATACAGAAATTGACCAACATTTACATGAGATGGACGAAACAATAAAACGAACGATGGAACGGACAATTCCAAAGTACAAAGAACTGTACCAAATGGACGCTTGCAGAAACTTGACAATTGACGCACTACGTAGGCACAAAAGTGGCTCACTGACAAGACTCAAAAATTTGTACAGATGACTTACAGACCCACAGGACTTGGAGGTTAGGACACTGAAGTCGTCAATAAAAAATGTCAATCTGTTGATTAAGGAGAACTACAGGCTATCAATTAACAAGTATTGGGACCGCAAGATCCGGTCAGTTAATTCGAGTGACCCTAGTATGCTCCCCAAAATCAACAAGATATTCAGGAAAAAAAACGATAATGACCTTCCGTGTCTTAAACTCCTAAGAACTGAAGAGAACAGAGACGTACTCATGACAGCGCAAATAGATCCAGAGGAAGCCATCTTTGACGATGACTTCTATATAATTGAAGATCCCAAGGAAAAAGTGGAGGCGGTAGGAGCTGCTTTCCCGCAAGTGTACAAGGTGAATGTTACCTGGAAAACAGAGCCCTACTTAATCACTTTTACCTTCGAAATGATATGACACAATGGCGATCTGAGAACCACGGTTTCATGCGGTTCAATGACGATTCCTTGGCAAATGCCATAATCGCATCTTGTCGTCCCTTGTTAGTGACGAAGGTTGAGCAGTCGGCTTGATCCCAGAGTGAAGTTAATTTGCTACATGACACTCATACGGCCAATGATCGTTTATGGTTGTCCTCTGTGGTTCAACGTTGCCCCTTCCCAGATGGAGAAGTTTCGGGTGTTCGAGCGGCAGTGTTTACGACGCTGTACCGGCTTATATCGAACAGCCGAATCTTCTTATGTGCATTACTTTTCCAACGAAGTCCTATACAACGGGACTCGAATCAACAGAGTTGACAACTTCGTGATAAAACTAGTTCGAGGTCACATTGCAAGAGCTATGTCTTCGACCAACAATTTAATTTTCGGGGCGTTCTATCCGAACGGCGAGTATTTTGAAAGTGCACGCTTGAGCGGCTTCATTCCACCAGAGGCATTCCTCTTTTTAGACAAATGCGGTCTGATACAGGATAGATTGTCAGTTCCGTTAATCTACCACGTCAGACGAAGAACCGTGGATAGGCGACTCCTGTACAATCGGGACGTCATGGCACAACGCGGAGCAGAGCTCCTCCAGTTTTGGTGGCTTCAATCGGCACTTGATAGTGGGTAGTAGTGATGGGGTTTTAAGCCTTGGCCGGCTTAATACTTGTTTAATAGAATTAAGGTTTAGTTTTAAGAAGAATAGGCATGGTCGCAAAAAAAATTACAAAAAAAAAAACATTTAAAAAAAAACAAAAAATAAAAAACGAAAAAAAAAGACAACAAAATATGAAAAACAAAAATGTTAGATAGTTAGATTTGCTGCTGTGGTTGTTCTAGTTTTAAGTAGTTTACAGGTAGAATAGGTAGTTTAAGTTAGTTTTAAGTTTTATTTAAGGACCTAATTTTAAGTAGTTTGTAAGTAAAAATAAAAAAGGATATTAATATTATTTTTTTTCAAATTTTCTAATAAATACAAAAATAAATAAAATTTAAATGAAGTAAAATAGATCTTAGGGCCGAAAGGCATTAGTTTTAAGTGTTTTAGTTTAACTTAGAGCATCCGTATGGGACCATTAAGTTAGTTGTAAGTTATGGATAATTACTCTAGTTTTATGAATTTTTGTCTAGCTTTAAGATAGGTTTAAGAATGAATTAATAAAAATGAATTAAATAAAAAAACAGTGCATTGGACTGTTATGCCAGAGGTCTTGGGTTCGATCCCTGCCTATGCGATCTAAAGTTTTTTTTTCACGGGTACTGCTTCTTGCGAGGAATTGAAAAATTCCCCAAGAGTAATTCATGTCATGAATAGTGCTTTTTCAAATTAGCCGTTCAGGTTAGTTTAAAGGTTAGGTTATAGTGGCTGTTCAAGATGGAAAGGGACACACTTAGGCCAGTTTAATGGCCCATTGTGATACCACATGAATCTTTAGGCTTCCTCCTAACCTCAATAGAACCAGCTTGAGTCCCTTACAAACGTGAGAGGCTGATTATATCGATATGATTTAGATCGTTTAGATCGTTAAAGAAGAATTCTCCTTGGTAATGCTTGCGTTTTCGAACCAGATCAGGGCAAGTGCAGAGAATATGAAGAACCGTTTCTTCCTCTTCCTTGTCCATACAGCTTCTACAAAAGTCATTTGAGAATACGCCTAGTCTCGTGGCGTGCTTCCCTATTAGACAGTGTTCGATTATGACAATTATTATTGAGCTTATATGCGATCTGCTTAGAGAGAGCGAGCACCTTGAACGTTTTAAATCCAGTGTTGGCCAGATGTTTTATGTGACTTGACACGTGGTGATGTTGTTCCACCTGGTTCCAAGTACAAGTAGCGATTGGTATGCCAGTACTTGCCAAACGTGGTAGGATGGGCTGCACTGTACCGTTCCTGGCGAGTTCATCTGCCTTACAATTACCTGGAATATCTCTATGGCCCGACACACAGCCAAGGTGAATATTAAACTGTTGTAGGTACCATCTCCATTAGAGATGATCGACAGTTATGGACTGTTATAAAGTTTGTAGAGACAGAGATTTGATAGAGACCTAGCTATCAGAGAAAATACGGATATCAGATGTTAATATCACGTTTTCTTTAAGCCAAGACAAGACTTCCTTTATCGCCAAAAGTTCCGCCTGGAACACGCTAAATTGATTGGGAAGGCGTGAAGAGAGACTTAATTTCAGTCGTTCAAAGTACATACCTCCACCTTCCTTTGTTTTTCACCCATCTGTGTAAAAAAAAAGATAGGTCCCCTTCATCCCTGATAATAAGACTTGTAAGTAAATAGACCAACTTACAGCTAATTTTTTTTTAATCATAGATATTGATGGTCTTAACTTAATTTCCAAATGGATTTTTACTAACGTTGTTAACTATGTATTATTGTCAAAAACAAAATGTGATGTGATTCCATATCACTGTGACCGTTATTTGAATTGCAAAATGCAAATTGAGATATACATAATGTGAGAAAGCTCTATTTTGTAATTTATATAAAGATGCGTTAGCATGTACAAAGGTCCTAATTATATTTCCATAGCTGTAAATCCATTTTATTAATACAAAAATCCTTGATTTATTAACTTCCCATAGGAAGTTATTGTAATGGGTCCGATTTGTCAAATTGAAAATTTTGACATTTCTCCACGTTTCAAGGTCCCTAGAGTCGAAATAAAAGATTTTTAGAAAGATATCTGTGCGTACGTGTGTACGTACGTTCGTGCGTCCGTACGTCCATACGTTCGCGACGTTTTTTTTCGTCCTCCATAGCTCAAGAACCAGAAGAGATATCAACTTCAAATAAATTTTTCTATGCAGATAATAAGGCAGAAAGATGCAGAAAGGGTTCTCAAGAAAATTGCGTGGGTGGTTTTTTTTCCATAGCAGTTTTAAAAAAAGGTGAAAATTTTGGTTAACCCTAAATATCTTACGTACCAAAAACGATAGAGACTTGAATTAAATTTTATATAATATATTGTAACGTCATACCAAACAGGTATATTTTTTGAAAAAAAATCAATATAACGGTTTTTATTATAAATCAATAAAACTGAAAAAAAAAATTTGTCACCTCCAAAATTTTACGACTGAAATATAATTTTATCTTATAAGAAATATTGTTTTTAACATTTTGTAAAATTTAAAAAAAAATAGAATGGACAGTTTTTTTACAAAAAATAAAAGTCTAAAAAAAAAACAATACTAAAACTTGGTAAAAATTTACTTTCGGCTCAAATAGCTTTTCAAAAATTAAAAATATTGGCTTCAAACTTATTTTATTTCACAGAAAATATTGTTTTCAATATTCAGTAAAATAAAATCTACAAAAAATAGTACGCAAATTTGGTAAAAATTGATACGAGTACATATAGACAAACTTTTAAGCAAGACAAATCGACAGGCGGGATGGGAAGTTATCAGTGTTGGTCGCATCCCAGCCTCTTTTTAATTTTTTTTTCGACAATCGTTAAAGATGTGTTTCTTTAATATTTTATGTGTAAAATGTTTCTATTTTATTTTAAAAATAGTTCTTGCAGTTTCTTATAGAGCTAATTAATAAACGTTTTACGTTTCTTTTTCGTTGAAACAAATACTGACCATTTTTGGAGATATCGAAAGATAAAAATTATTTTTTTTAAATCCAAAAATTAAAATTTGACATTTTTGATCAAAAAATATTATTAAGTCAATATTAGAGCTTATGCTGAAATTATTAAAGTCGGCTCATTGGATCCTAAAAACAAAATAATGGGTACCCTCCTGGAGCAATTTTTTTTTTTAATTGAAAGAGTTAAGTAAAAAAATGTGGGAGAAAATTAAAAAATACGAATACAATACTTGCCAAATTGTTCCTATGTGTTTCAAGTAACAAGAATAAAGCAATCGTTTACTATAATTTTTTTACTTATCAAAGAACGTGAGTGCTGCAAAAACAATCATTAAGACAAATTTTTCAGAGAACTGCACTTCAGGTTTCGTATATTAGAGCAGATGTAGCGTAACGCTCAATTTCAAATAAAGTCCAAAGAATTCCAAGTAAAAGGCCCGAGTAATACTCTGTAAACACTTCATTGTAGCCCTTAAAAATTTAAAAATAATAATTTTTGCAAGCAAAATTATAATTTAATATAAAAAGAACAGCAATCAAAATGCAATCAAAGATTGAAGTTTAATTTGTTTTCTGTCGAGACATTCGAGACGTCGGTCGAGTTCTCTTAGTATGATTTTAATTCTTGTAAAGAGCATAGTTACAAAATATTCGCTGAACAAAGTTTGAAGTTAATTTTTGTTTCCAAGTTTTTTTTTCAAAAAGTCATTCTTTACGTAACAATTTCTTGACATGAAAATGTTTTAATAATTACACTAAATAATTTTGTTCTGGTTTTGTAAAACTAAAAACAAAAAATGAATTTAATATTTATTTTTTGTTTTTTGATACAAAGCCCTTTCCGCAATTTATAAATGCCGATTGTCGAAGTGTCATATAAGTAAAAGTATGATATTTACAAATTAAATCAACATTGTTCTTGGTTTTCAAAATCCATTACTAGCCTAAATATTATAAAAACTATTCTAAGTAATTGATTCTTCTTTCAAAATGTACGCATGTATTATCTTTTTTTAAAGAATTAAACAAATTACAAATAAGCACTTTTTATATTCTGAATTAGTTTTCTGTTTTCATTTTGGATAATGAACAAGTCTCTTATCAAATGTCCTAACAAATTTTGAAAAAAATCTCATTGACTTACACCTCGAAGTGGGCATAAAAACGCTCTTGGGAGGGCTGGTTTTTGAGTAATTTATTTATCTTTTAGAAATTATATTAACGTTTGACTACTCAACCTAAGGCAAGTCAAAATAGAAAATTGTTATTGGTTTGGCCTTCTATTTTACTACGATCTTTATCTTTATTTATTTCTTTTACAACATGGTGAAAATACATATAACACCGTCTAAGAACATAAAGACAAACCCATCATTTAAGCATTCATATCCCAAAAATTGGGTTAGTATTATTCTATTAGTTTTAATGTATCTTCTTAACCCAAAACTTTCCATCCGCATACCATTCATAGGTGTATGGTCATTTCTAACTTTATTCATCCATGCCATCTAGCAATCTTTATAGCAACAGCCTTTTATATCTTATTTCATTCCACAAAAAGTTTTTTCCAATAAACAAACTTCAATTTTCTTATCTAAATCACAATAAATCAACTTTGAATTTTTTTTTATTAACACTGCGTTTTATTTCCGCTAAAGTCAGTTTCGCTATACACCTATAGAAGGATATACGCTCTGATAGTGACACTCTGATAACCTATTCAATAAATAACATCAATCCAATTGAATACTACGTGTCGTGTATTAGGTCCCTTTCCGCCATTATATTAGTCCACCTGGTGAATAAATTAATACATTCAAAGGGGAAAATGAACGCGAAACAAACAGAAGAAAAAAAAAACAACAAAAAAGGTCGAAAAATAACTGAGCTCATAGGATATAGACTTCATACACGCAAGCCTTTTCCATGCGATTCTCAAAGGATTTATACTAAAGGTAAATCTATATACAGAACACATATAGCTAGCAGCTACTAGTATACGGAGGAGGTCCTAATCACCAGAGTTTCCATCAAAATCTGCCAAATTAGGGTGTAAAAACGCCCGCAATCCATCGGATAGGACGCCAATCCTTCACCCCATCAGTTACTACCTAACTAACAACCGCAACAAAGTGCTAATTGGGAAACGGTCTAACAATCGATAGGACCGGCTATTTTAATATTGGAAATGATGTAATTCCATTAAGGACTAGATGGCCCTTCGTAGGGTTAGTGTAGTGAAGTAGAGTATGCTCTATAAGCACGACATGCGATATGATATGGCAGTTGGCTCTGGTTGGTAGAGAGTGGTGGTGACTTGGTGACTCCTGTCCTGGGTGACATTCTCGCCTGTTGAGGAGCAATCAGATTCATAACCACCACCACCTATACCACGACTTTACCACATCGCACCGTCATTAAACTTTTTAAGGACTTAATTCATTATGCTATGTCTCTCTAATGCCATAACGAAGAACTCTACTGCCGCGCCAAGCTAGCAAGCAGCGACGTTCAAGTCCGACGGCTTATGACATTAATCAGGTTATCCTGCGGATGCACTCTTCTGCTAGAATAGATAAGGACGGTTTGCTGCTGCCATCACATATCAAACTTAAATCTGCCACCTTGGCTATAACATAACGACAAGGGCAAAGGACGAAGGACAAACGTGTGGTTTGGTGCGTCCGTCCGTCCTGCAAAACCACGCAAAACTATGTCATAATAAAAACCACGAACAATGGTTGGACCCTAATTAGATATGCACACAACGAACATTGAATCAGCAATATGTACCAATATACACATATATTTACAGTTCACTCTTTAGGAAGACTTTAGGACATCACATTTTGTAGCTAATACTAAGTATAAAACTAACACTAACCATTGCCACAGCCATCACCGACTTCTATCTAATATGCAGCCCGGTTTCGGTCCCGGTACCCAGTACCCAGTTCCGACCGGTCCAAATAGGTGTTCCGAGTGCGGTTTATTTTCTCGCCATTGCTCATTAAGCACTCTGGACAGGGACGACATGGTAAGTAAATAAAGTTCGCGAAGCTGACCATTGTCGCACCAGTATTACCACTGTGCAGTTACCCAGCGTCATGTCGATGTCGATGTCCATTATTATGCCAAAAACGTGTAAATTCACCTGAGCCCTGGGCATAAAGTCGCTGCGCATACGAGTATACTCATATAGCGATTCATAGCTTGGTCGGTTTTGGGTTCGGTTGGTTGAAATTACCCGTTTGGAAAAATATAAGTTTGTGTATAATTTTATGTGGGCTTTATTTACATAAATTGTTAGGTATACTCGGATCTACCTATGCATGTACGAAGGACACACATTTTATGATTCTACAAATCCCAACTTAATGTGTAGATGTGATTACAGTGGCGGATGAAAGTTCCTATTAGAATTATGACAACAGCGGCGCGGCGGTAAAAAGTAGGCTGGGAACAACTAATGTCTTAAGCGAGCACGCACGATATACTCTGACCGTTAAACAGGAAATGCAATAAAATCCCAGTTCGTCAAAATTGATTAACTCACAATCATCTTTTTAATGAAAAAATTCATTCAATAAATTAACAACCGTCCACCATTTGCTGCTTCATAAATACAATTTTTTTTAATCCTCAGTGTGGAACCTTAAAATCTTGAGTACGTGAAAACCCGCATTGAATATACATATACATGTAGCTTTCGTTTTCTGATGTCCTTTAGTACTTCCAAACCATAAAGCGCGACAACGATGTTGTAAGCTTAATTTTTACTCCGTTTTTCTTTTCATAATGATTTCCTGATTTCATTTGTGTTTTTCTTTTTGTTGCCTGATGTAAACGCTTACCCGCATATCGCAAATTTTTGCCTGAAATGAAAAAAAAAAACACACAAAAAGAATAATAATGTAATCGTCCTTCGAATGAGGAAAAAAAAGGACATTATTATGAGCTTTATATTCATACAAACACTCGTATGCCTTGAGAGGTATAGTAGGTAATATTTACAGTTTTTATCCCGCACATAGAAGAAAGACAATTAATTTTCTTTTTGACAATTAAAATGGCTTTATATGTCCGGCACGCAAAGTCACTTACCGATCTGTTTTAATTATGGAAATTATGATGGCCAGACGACATGTTTTAGTTAAATGAGTTTTCCCGCACCTTTTATCGCATAATAACCTAACTTCACTCTCGTTTATAAGCTTTGGGATTTTTCTTCCTTTTTCTTGTTTTTCTTATATAATCGTACACTTTGGTTGTGCAAATCTAGGTAGGAATTTTATTTTTGTATACTTATATGATAAATGATGGTTTTCTATATCGAATAAATTATATGAATTATTATTAATAAATGACAAAAAGAAGCTATATAAAGTTGTTAATTCATTTGGGGGTTTTGTTTTGTTTGAAGAGACTCAAGAGTGTCGTTGAAAGATTGTTAAGTTTTGTGTGTGTTATGAATTAAGCCAGTTAAATGCTCTTTTATGAATTCATGTTGACCATGGTTTAGGAGAACTGTATGATTTAGTTGGGTCAAAGTTGATAGACCTGTTTTCTCTTTGTAGACTTAGAGCATTTATTTCTTTATTCATTGAAATTGAATTGTTGATTTTTTGACTTTTGTTTAGGTTTTTTTTCAAGCTACCATTTTCCATTGTATTTTATCCAAACCGTCATTACCATGTAATGTTATTCGAAAAACACCGAAAGATGTTTATGTATTTATTTTAAATAAAACCTATGGTTAAACATGTTGAAATACTTATTACCTTTAAACATTTAAAAAATGCGCTTCGTAACTAAAGATGATTTTTCGGCCAAAATTGGGGTCCCCTTCCAAACGATTCGAAGCCAAGGCAGCGAACAAACAGCGTTGTCTATACGGTTATGAACTTCGAAGCCAAGGCAGCGAACAAACAGCGTTGTCTACGGTTATGAACTTTGAGCTCCTGGGACAGCTGGATCTTGTCCGGTTGTAGTTGAAGTCTGCGAAAGGCGGAGTTCTTGTGCACGGCCGGTGAGGAATAGACTGCCTCGGGTTCTGCTGTTCACTTTTACGGGCTGCAGTGATGTTCTCGGCCGATCTTGCGTTCCTTGAACGTTCGGGTGTTGGTTGATTTGTTACTGCACAGATTGTCTCAAATTTGGCCACCAAACGTTGAAGAGTCGACTGTGAAGGGCCACCATGACTAACTTAAAATAGGCGCAATGCGCGCAACGTTTGCGTTAACCAACAATCATTTTGATAATAAATTGTTATCATTTGAACGTTCTTTTTACTCTTTTAACTTGCCATGACGATTTGGCATAAGCAACTGAATAATAAACAAAAATATTGACAAATATCACCAAAACAAAATGGCCACCACGGGTTGCCAAAATCTATATGTGCCAATTTAAAAACCCTATACATATTACAAAATATATTAACTAACCAAATTAAAAAACTACTTGAATGCGACATACACTGAAAACTTTCCATCCCTGCCCGTCTGTCGATTTGACTAAAATGTAACGAAATATAAATAACAACATTTTGAGTAAGCCAACAAATTGAATTATTATTTTTCTTTATTCTCATAATATTTTTGTCGAAAACCCTTTCTTGTCAGTTTTCTGTTTTTCTGTTTTGTAGGTTTTTATGTTTTGCAAAAATATTTTTCAACTTAATTTTTTGTATAAAAGAAAAAGAGTAACTGAAAGTTAGCAACAATAATTTGCATGTGATTTTAATGTAATACATTTTTCAGCTTAAAATCTCAGGAACAAAAACCGGTTCCTAAGATTTTTAGTTAAAAAGTAATTTTTACCAATTTTATTAGACATTTTAAAAATTTTGTATTTGTTATTAAAACATACGGATTAGATTTTTCTAAGAACCAAATTTTACCACCACTTTTTTAGGTTTTTAGTTTTTGTAAAAAAAACTATCATTTAAATTTTGCTGAAAATCTTAAAACATCACTTAAAGGACCACCACGCAAATTGTTGCAAGCATCGATTCTTTTGAGGTAATTGTTGATCACTTTTTGATACATATTGAGCGTTATCTCAGCCATAACTTGACGAATGTTGGTTTTTAAGTGCTCAAGAGTTTATCTGCATAAGCACGGTCTTTCGCGTAGCCCCACAAAAAATCCATCAATTTCAAATCGCATTGTCTTGGTTGCCAGCGCGACCAGGAAATGTTTCATGGAAATTGGAATAAAGCCATAGTCGCTCTAATTGTGTGGCATGTGGAACCGTCTTGTTGAATACCACAAATAGTGGTATTCTTCAATAGTAGGCAAAAAAATGTCGGTTATCATATGACCATAACGTTCCAAAATAAAAAGACAGTCGTTCCATCGTCGTTTTCGAAGAATTAGGGAACAACCACAACTCCGGACCGAATAGCGATGTTTATTTATTTAATATCAATTAGAGTTTACGATCTCAAATAGACTAACGAAATTTTTAAAATATTCATTATAAAATTAAAGTTATATACAAAAAATTACAATTATTTTAATTTGTTAAAAAATACAAGTTTAATATATTTTTAAATGAGTTTCTACTCAAATGAAAATTAAAATCTCTATTACGAGTATGTGATACATTATTAATATCCCTTACACAACACATAGTTTACTCTATGAATGTTTTCCCGGAATAAGGTTCAAATTCTTAGTTCTCTAGAAGGAGCGTAAAGACCAATTAGCGATTATCAATAAGGACAATCAATATATGATAAAATATCACTGACAAATGGCGAACATCATACGTCGGTTTTGTAATGTCTGCGTAGCAATAAGCAGACGTCTAACGTTATTCAAAGGCATTTCAATGTTCCAGCCTAGTTTGTGTACTACAAATCTTGTAAATTCTTTTTGGACATTTTCTTGTAATACGAACATTGAAATCAGGATTTCACACTTAGCAGCGATATTCTAGGATTGATCTAACATACGCCTCATCAATATAGTATAGGGGTCCCTAGGTGAGGTTAGGTTAAAGTGGCTGCGGATTCAGAATCCACACATTTACGTCAAAAGAAAAGGCCCTTTGAGTTACCACATGTATCTAGAGAACTACTTCCTACTAATCGAACCATTTTGAGCTTTTTATAAAGCGAAGAAGATATTTGATATCCTTTCACTGGGATAATCAAAAGAGTAGTCTCTTCCAGATGAAGTTTGCCTCTTATTAAAAGAGCAGGGCATGTGCAGATAAGGTGAGAGATTTTTTTTCCTCTTCTTCCTCGTCCATACAGCTTCTGCAGAAGTCATTGGAGGCTACACCAAGTCGTATTGCGTGTATGCCTATAAGACAATGTCCCGTAAGGAAACTTATTATGGGGCTAATATGAAGTCTGCTTTAAGATAACAAGTCTTTAGAGCGCTTTAGGTCCAGTGAAGGCCATATGAGTTTTGTGGCTGCGCATGTTGGTAAATTGTGCCACCTAGAGTTTTGCAGAAGTTTACATGTAGCTATCGTTATACCTATTTTCTTCCTTTCAGGTGTAGGGGTCCCTAAGACCAAACGAATTGAGGAAAATAAAAACCAACATAAAGTTGGCTTTGATCACCATGAATTCTGTCTACTGTACAAGGATTAGCTTATAGCTAAAAACGATTCCAAGGTCTTTTTTTATAGAAACTCTATCAATGACATGATTTGCATATTGTAATCTTAAACAATAGGTAACAAAAGACGGATAAACGAAAAAGATTGACATTTGGATATGTTTAGGGCTAATTTGTTTACATTGCACTAGTTGATAAGATTGTTTACATCATTTTAGAGAAGCTTACATCGGCAAACATAAGACGCATTGAGTTTGTAAGGACATCAGGTAGGTCATTAATAAAAATAAGGAACAGCATAATACCTAAATGACTCCCTTACGGAACCCCAGAAGTTACAGAAAAGGGATGTGAGGTAATCGAATCAATTAAAACAAGCTGACTGAGCCCTCTAAGATAAGCTGTCAGCCATTTTAGCATGTTGGAATGAAAGCCTATGTTCTCTTATTTTTTAATAACATTTTATGATGCATGCTATCAAACGCTTTTGCAAAATCGGTGTAGATAATGTCCACTTGGTAATCCCATTCAAATGAATTGAGAATACATTTCGTGAAAATGGGTAGGTAAATGGAAGTTGATCTACCGGATACAAAACCATGTTGGTACGGGGATATGGTTTCTTTTAATAAAAAAATGTACAAACAGTTTTTTCAAATACTTAACTATTTAGGACAATTTACTAATAGGTCGGTAATTTTTGAATAGAAATAACGAAGGACATTTTTTCATTCTGGCAAAAATACAACATATATGTTAACGAACTATTAAACACAAATCACAAAACTCTAGACAGAGCGACGAAACATTTTTTTAAAACAATAGGTGGAATTTCATCCGGACCAGAATTATTGTCTTCAGTTAAACCAGATAAAGCCAATTCGACTTCTGATAAGGTTACGCTTAAATTACCTATGTTTGGACTATTTAGGGATGGATATAATGGCCTTTCTTGAATTACTTTAGAAATCTTAGAATTCCAAATACGACAATTTTGTTTATTAACATACCCACCAAGTTAGAAATGTGCTCCGTCCTGAAGAAAGTTTTGTTCGAAAAATCGCCGTTGTTCAAGCGCCCATTCGACGTATTTGCGATTGGTCAACTGGCTTGAGTTGTTGTGTGATCTGAACTTTTATGGATTTAGGTGAAGATCCGAATGAAAAATACGCCATTATGGGCCGTAAGAAAGTCCTAGTTCCTGAATACGGCGAGAAATCGACACATTCAGGTCTTCGGCATGACTTTCACTTACAGCAGCTATACTTTCAGTGTTACGAGCGAAACGATTATGCACAGGTCTTCTAATATCTGAAACCAATCCAGTCTCTTCAAATTGTTTCACAACTATGCCAATTGCTTGTGTAGTTGGACGATTATGTAAACCATAATATCCTCTTAAAGCACGATATGTGGGTGTGGCAGAATCACTATTTTTCTAGTAGATTTTAACAATTTGTATGCCTTGTTCGATTGCTAAGCAATCAATTTTCGGGAATGTCAGACTTTCAACCGAAGCAAAAAATTGGTTTAACAACTTAGTTTGACAGATGTCAAATTCCAGTAGTATACTTTTGAAACCGCAAAATTGATAACCTGTTATAATATACAATTTGATTAAAGTCGATAGCGTTATTGGATTAAGAGATATATTGGGTCAACCAAATTTTTTAATTAAATATTGAGATTAAAGTTGTTTGGACATGTTGACATATGTAAGCAAAAAAAAAAATATCTAAAAACAACTTATTGGAAATCATTGCCTAAAAAAAATAAGTTAAATTCTGATTGTCTCCAAAATAATTATTTTTATATTAATACAAAAAGATCTTGATAGAGGAGGAGCAGTAAAACTTTCTCGGTTGCTTTGTTATGGGGTTTGAAACAATTTAACTCAAAATCTTAAACATAGGAATGTAATTTTGTGGTTTGTTTAAATTTCCATAGCATAGACGATATTGATTTTCATCATCTAAACAAAAATGTCATTTTTAAGGTCATAAAATGTAAATGCATTTTTTATTACTTATTCCAGTTTCAAGATAAAATTTATATTATATAGAGTAATTTTTTTTTATTTTGTAAGTCAATAGCCATTTAATTTCAAAACAAAATTATCGCCAAAGAAAATCCAAAAATACAAATTCGTTGGTATTTAAAAACACTTTGGAAATATACAAACCAATAACTTGCCATTCAATATCCGTATATATTTACTGTTTCATTGTTTTTTCTCAGAAAAAAAAGTAAAATAAAAACAATCACATTTGAAAAAATGTCGTAAAATAAGACTCTTGAAATTTTTACGACTTTTCTCTGTTTTGAAAATAAGAACGCAATTCACCAAATGTACTATAAGTTTCCTTTTTTTTGTTGTTTTGGTGGGGGAAACGACAAACGAGTATGATAATTGTGCGGTATCTGCGGTAGGTGCACTTTTTCGGTCTTGCATACAATACTGAATACTGCACTGCACAGGGACATATTTTTAAATATATGCACACTTGATACGGATAAGAAGAAAAAGTCAAAGGGAGTAAGAGCATATTGAAATCAAATCTGAACTCTTCCACGGGTCATAAAACCATGGGATGTAGGGTATACGTATCCTTTTTTTAAGTCACAGACGAACACATCCACTCTATGTATCCGCGAACAGACATTTATTTTAAGGGCTGAAAATGCAATTGAACACTCGCATATAAATAAAATGATCGTTAAATATAATTGATACAAAGTCAGCGACTTTAAAGAGCTGCAAGGAAATGATCGTAAAAAATTAATGTAGGTATAAAATCAAAAGGAACAAATTTTCAAGACAAAGTAAAAAAGATTGTGCTGAGTATTTTACTACCCACTTGAGCTACGCTGTTAATATAAATATATTAAGTAAAATATACTGTTATTGTTATTGTTTGGATTTTCGGTCAAATATTAAACTTCCTTAAAAATTGTATCAACTCGTAATTGATGATGTCTCGTGCATTTTCCAGCGAGAAAAAAATCACAAACAGCAAAATATTTTTATTTATAAATAAATAATAATAATTAATTCAAAAAATTCTTTAATTTCCTTCTTCTTCTGATTATTTATTTTTTGTTTCTCTATGTCTTTGAAAATGTTTTCCTTTTCTTATTTATGTGCATTCGATGTCAATGACTCTCTTTTCTTTTCTATTTTATTAATTTGATTAAAACTTCATTAACATTTTTATGCGTTTGTTAGCAATTTGTCTACATTAATCCGAAAATAAACCAATACTTTGCTATTTTTAAATAAATACTCATGCTAATCAATCGAAAATTTGAAATTCCTTAATGAAATTAGTCTCGCTCGAAGAGATTATCATTGTTGTGATCTATTTTGTCAAATTCATTCGTCAGAAAGACATACCAGAGACAACAAAAATTAAGCACGGAATTCCATTAGAAAGTCTAGGAATTCCTATCAAAATGTAATTAAGTTCGAAACAGTAGTCATTGTTGGAGCTGACGTATAGCTGAGGATCATAAAATCTCGAAGAACCATAAAATGTCACCATAGTTAGTGGTGGTAAATGGCAGTTGTAGTATAGTGTAAACGAGAATTAACCCGGGCACATGCGTGTCCCAATCCACTACACGAACAACCTAAGAAAAATAAGACTTCTTCTTTTTTTAAGGTACAAATTACCGTGATCCGGAACTGAATGTTTTGAATATTGTGCCCCAAACATGCTTAAAATTCATTGTGATCTCTTTTAATGATGGGCCGAAGGGCACGTTTGATACCTTGTAAATAATCTTAACTAGGCAATTTAACATTAGTGGAGCGCGACCCATCTAATTACCGCCTATTGTGCGGCAAAGCGATTCGTTGTGCGCGTTAAATGTACGCTTATATATATTGAAATAAATTTTCGTATCGATATGCGAGTGAAAGTATAAAAATAAACCTCATATAGGCTGCGAGGGTGTGAGATAAAGATACGCACCACACCTCACCGCACCACACCACACCACACCGAACTAAGATTAGATTAGAAGATACTTTTGATGGAAAAGCAAGTCCTCGTCTAGTGCATGTGTGGATAGATGTAATCTGTTGGCCGCAGATGATGATCTACGGTTTGTTTATCTGACGTGCGTTGACTTCTTAAGTTGGATTTGTTCGTGTATATTTTTATGACAAATGAAGGAACTGACAGACACACATGAGAATGATGACATCGATGCTCATCTCACCGCACTCATAGATAATCTCTTAAGATACATAACATATAACTCTCAGATATTAGGCGAAAAGGGTCTGGGGGATGATGAAGCTGGAGCGGAATCGACATCGCGGCACGCTGCTGTTGCCTTATGGGATACTACTATAATACACTTACCGTAAGGTATACCCACTTATATGCATATTTGTATTTAGATGCTGTCACTCAATTGAGGGCGTTCATTCGGTGATTTTCCGTACAATAGGTACTTTGTGCATTGTTTATAGAGTGTCATCGGAATTGTTGGATTTTTAATGCACACACATCAGATAGTGTGTTTTATCAGGCAACACTAACAATGGCTGAATAAATATTTTGAATCAACTGGCGTGAAGATGGATCTTTAAAAACATGCTATAAAATGTATAAACAAAAATATATAATATCAATGTATATGTAAAGAATACACAATACGCAAACTAAAATTGTCACACGCACATGTTTGTAAAGTTTCAAGGCGTTTGTGGATTTAGAAAAAAAAATGTTTTATTCGATTTTGTTTTTGTTTCGTTTTGGGTCTTATACAAGTTCGGAAAATTCCTCATATCGTGGATCATTAGATCAAATAAAAGTTTTTATATTTGTTCTTTAAAAACTACATCTAATTCATTACATTTGTATTATGCATACAGATATCTCCTCAAAATGACAAACTTGTATCAAGAGGCTAGGATGCATCGAAATTCATAAGTTAACAATTATGTATGTACTTTACAGTAATTATTCACTTCCCATTTGAAGTAATTATAATCGGTCCGATTTGTCGAATTGAAAATTTTAACCATTCTCGACGTTTCAAGTTCCCAAAAGTCGAAATAAAATATTTTTAGAGAGATGTTTTTGCGTGAGTGTGTTCGTACGTTTGTCAAATTTTCTTCTTCGCCCATAGCTCAAGAACCAGTAGAGGTATCGACTTCAAATAAATTTTTGTATACAGATAATAATGCAATAATATGCAGAAAGGACTGTTAAGAAAATTGAGTTTGTGATTTTTTTACCATAGCAATTTAAAAAAAGTTGAAAATTTTGGTCAAACCAAAATATCATATGAACCAATAACGCTTGAGACTTGAATTAAATTTTTAATTATGTATTGTAATGTGATAACAAACATTTATTTTTTAAGAAAAAATCCAGTCAAGGGTTTTTTTTATAAATCAACAAAAAAAACTAAAAAAAATATTTGTCACCTTGAAAATTTTACAACCAAAAAATAATTTTATCTCCAAAATAATTTTGTGCAACGAAGAATAACGTTTTTGATATATAGTAAAATTTTGATAAAAATCGAATTGAGAGTTGTTTTTAAAGACAATAAAAACCTAAAATAACATTACTTAAAGTTGGTAAAAATGATTTTCGATTCAAACATCATTTCAAACTTGAGATTATGGCTTCAAACTTATTTAATCTCACAGAAAATATTATTTTCGACATTCAGAAATGTTTTCATAAAACAGACTGTTTTTTTATAAAAAAATAAAATCTAGAAAAAATAGTAAGTAAAAATTGATGTTCGGTTCTCGATATCTCGTGAACAAAGGAAGATATTGACTTTAAAATATTTTATTCATCCAATTTGTATTTGTTTATATAAGAAATAAAAACTTTTAAGAAATACTACCAAAATTGGTAAAATTTGGTTTTCGACTAAAAATCTCTTTATCAGTTAGCGATAATAGATTTTGAAATCAAACTATTTCATTATATGAAAAGTATTGTTAGTAATTCAACAAAACACGAAAAAGTACAAACTTTTATGCAAGGCAAATCGGCAGACGGAATGGGAAGTTATCAGTGTGGGTCGCATCCCAGCCTCTTTTTTGTTTGTTCCACATTTTCATTTAAAGGACATATAATTGAAGATGAAGCTGTTTTTTGTTGAAGTATTCACAACTTTAAACCTATGTACATATTTCTTGTGAATTCATTTCTTAATTCATACCGAAAATTCAAAACAATATTTCATAGGTACGAGTATTAGATAAAATAAGTTTGAATAAATAAATTAGGTGTCGCAACAGTCCGTTTAGAACAAGGGCCTAGTGACTTATAACTCTTAACCTTCCTGTGTGCGAGTACTGTTCCCAGGGATGGAGAGGACCTGCAGTTTCAAGACGAATCCGAACCGCTAATTTGAGAAAGCTCTTTTTATGGCAAGAATTACTCTTGGAAAATTTGTCAATTCCTAGCAAGAGGCAATAGCCGTGAAAAAACTTTAGATTGCATAGGCAGGGATCGAACCCAAGGCCTCTGGCATGACAGTCCAACGCACTAACCATCATGACACGGGGAGTAAATAAGTATAAAGTCAAAACCTTTATTTTTGTTAGTCAAAATCAATTTTCTTTGCATTTTAGATTTATCCTTCCTTGAGTCGAAAACTCTATCCTATAAGTTTTTAGTAATGTTTATTTTAGGTTTCAAGTTTTTGCAAAATAAAAAAATGCCAATTTGATTTTTTTTACATTAAATTATATGTCGGAAATTTTTTGACAAAAACACATTTTTATTCAGTTCTTTGAATTTTTTAAAAATTTCAAACCAATTTGGTATAACGTCACGTTTAAGTAGATTTTGATGTTTCGTAATCTTTGAAAGAGTATGTTGCAACGGTGGCGTGATAGTAAGTGCGTAGAACTGTTATGCTAAAGGTCTTGGGTTTCAACAAATTGGCAAATTCACCAAGAGTATTGTTTGTCATGAAAATTGCTTTATTCTATTTCATATAGAACATTTTTAGTTTGGTTTTTTAAGTTGCAAGTAGTGAATGCTGATTCTAATATTCAGAATGTAATCATCACTTTTTTTAAATAACTAATTAAAAACAAATACAAAATTGCTTTGGCCCAAACATTTCTCAAAAGGAAATTTTGTTAACGTCTTTATTCTAAGCCAACATACAAAATTCAGAAAAGGCATGAAATTAAAAAAAAGTTCTTTTTCTCAATTCAGATCTTGACGTGCATAAGGATCCATAATAAAGGCTTTGACGAAAATACTTATTTTGATGAAACATAACCTTTTAAGTGTCAATTTTTCTTGATTCATCTTTCACCAGTTAATCTTTAGCATGTCGTATTTCAAAGTATTAATAATACGCTATTATATACTTTCAAATAAATTAATTCTTGATTTATTTTTTACTTCCCATACGCAGTTATTGTAATCAATCCAATTTGTAGAATTGAAAATTTTGACATTCCTCGAGGTTTCAAGGACCCTAGAGTCTAAATAAAAGAATTTTAAACAGATATCTATACGTGCGTGTGTACGTTCGTACGTTCAGGAATTTTTGTATTCGTCCATAGCTTAAGGACCATTAGAGATATAAGATTCTTATACAGATAGTGATTCAGAAAGCAGTCTTATAAAAATTGAGTGGGAGGTTTTTTTACCATAGCAATTTAAAAAAGAGGCTGGGATGCAACCCACACTGATAACTTCAGAGCCCGTCTGTCGATTTGTCTTGTTTAAAAGTTTGTCAATATGTACTCGTATCAATTTTTACCAAATTTGCGTACTATTTTTGATTTTATTTTTTATGAAAAAACGGACTGCTGGATTTTTATATTAAAATTACTGAATATTGAAAACAATATTTTCTCTGAAATAAAATAAGTTTGAAGCCAATATTTTTAATTTTTGTAAAGCTATTTGAATCGAAAGTAAATTTTTACCAAGTTTTAGTATTGTGTTTTTTTAGAGTTTTTGTAAAAAAACTGTCAACTCAATTTTTTTGGTAAAATTTGATCGAATGTTGAAAATAATATTTCATATAAGATAAAATTGGTTTGAAGCCAATATTTCAAATTTTTGAAACGATATTTGAGTCGAAAATCAATTTTTACCAACTTTTGTTGAACTTTTTTAGGTTTTTAATTTTTTGTACAAAAACTGTAAATTCGATTTTTTTCAAAATTTTACTGAATGTTAACAACAATATTTCTTGAAAGATAAAAGTAGTTTAAACAAAATATATACAAGTTTTGAAAAGATATTTGAGTCGAAAATCAATTTTTACCAACTTGTATACATTTTGTTTAGGTTTTTATTTTTTGTAAGAAAACTGTCTATTCGATTTTTCTCAACATATGTCCTTATGTTGAAAACAATATTTCTTATAAGCAAAAATTAGTTTGAAGCTATTATCTCAAAGTTTTAAAAAGATATTAGAGTCGAAAATCATTTTTTACCAACTTTTGTTAATTTTTTTTCCGTTTTTAATTTTTTGTAAAAATCTGTCCATTCGATTTTTTTCAAAATTTTACTTAATGTTCACAACAATATTTTTTAAAAGATAAAAGTAAATTAAAGCCAATATCTCAAAGTTTTGAAAAGACATTTGAGACGAAAATCAATTTTTACCAACTTTTATTAATTTTTTTTGTAAAAAAAACTGTAAATTCGATTTTTCTCAACATTTTTCAGAATGTTGAAAACAACATTTCTTATAAGATAAAATAAGTTTAAAGACTAAATTTCAAGTTTTTGAAAAGATATTTGAATCGATATTCAATTTTTACCAACTTTGAGTAATGTTTTTTTTACATTTTTAAAAATGTTTCTCAAAATTTTATCAGATGTCAAAAACATTATTCTCCGTTGCACAAAATTGTTTTGGAGTTGAAATCATATTTTAGTCGTCAAATTTTGGAGGTGACACATTTTTTTTTTAAGTTTTTTGATTTATAAAAAAAAAACCGTTATATTGATTTTTTTTTCAAAAAATATAATTATTTGATATTACGTTACAATATATTATATAAAATTTAATTCAAGTCTCTAGCATTTTTGGTTCGTAAGATATTTAGGGTTAACCAAAATTTTCACCTATTTTTCAAATTGCTATGGTAAAAAAAACACCCACGCAATTTTCTTGAGAGCCCTTTCTGCATCTTTCTGCCTTTTTATCTGTATAACAAAATTTATTTGAAATCGATATCTCTTCTGGTTCTTGAGCTATGGACAACGAAAAAAACGTCGCAAACGTACGGACGTACGTACGTACATACGCACCTACAGACATCTTTTTAAAAATCTTTTATTTCGACTCTAGGGACCTTGAAACGTCGAGAAATGTCAAAATTTTGTCACCTCGAATATTTTACAAACAAAAAATAATAAAAAATAATTTTATCTCCAAAATTATTTAATGCAATGAATTTTGACATCTGATAAAATTGTGAAAAAGTCGAATTGACAAAAATTAAAAACCTAAAAAAACAATACTAAAACTTGGTGAAAATTTACTTTCGACTCAAATATCTTTTCAAAAATACAAAATAATGGTTTCAAACTAATTTTATCTCACAGAAAAAAATCTTTTCGACATCCAGTAAATTTTGTATAAAAACTAAACAGTCCGTAACAGTTTTTCATAAAAAGTTATAATCTACAAAAGTAGTACGCAACATTGGTAAAAGCTGATGTTCGATATCTCGTGAATAATAGAAGATATTGACTTCAAATTAATTTCATTCATCCAATTTGAATTTGTTTAATCAAGAAATAAAAACTTTTAAAATGGTACTAAAATTGGTAAAAATTGGTTTCTACTAAAAATCTCATTCACAAAAACAAATTTTGAAATCAAACTTTTTCTTCATATGCTTAATATTGTTTGTAATTTATTTTTTTTAAGAATAATTCAACTGGCAACTATTTTAAAAAAACATCAAAATCTTCAAACCTTTTAAGCAAGACAAATCGGCAAACGGGATGGGAAGTGTGAGTCGCATCCCAGCCTCTTTTGTCTTGAGAATTGGTTCATACATTTTATTCAAAGTTGGTAATACATGGATTGTGAACAGCTTATAAATGCCTTAGAAAAAATATTTTTAAAGTTCTTAAATTGCCATAAAAGTCTTAAAAACTAATTTTGTCGCTTTAAACAATTTATTAAATATAAATAATATACATCCATGTATATATCTTGAAATTTGTATCTATTTTAATCTATTTTTAATCCCTTTAAAAAATAATAAATAATTTAGTTGCGTTTTGTCCGACAAATTAATTTTTAATTTGTTTCAAATGATTTTATTTAAATTTCGGAAATTAATCATTAAATAGGAAGAAGATCCCAAAATTCATAATACCAATGAGAAATTATTGTGTGCTTCTGAAACAACATAACAAAATTTAGTTTTTTTTTATTTCCATTCTATATTTATTTAAAAAACAAATCCTACATAAAGTAACTTTAAAAAAAACTTTTGTATTTATAAAGAATCAAAAAAAAACTTGTGAAACATTAATTTTAAAAAATAAGATAATTTATTCTGTTGTTCTGTTATTATTCTATTATTAATGTATTCCTTAAAAAATATTTGCCTTCCAAAAGAATCGCATCATAATTTATTTTTTGAAAGAAAACATAATATTGAAAGATGTATACCTTCTTAATCTCAAACCATCAGTTCTGGGCCACACCCATCATCGTGCCAAATCAATTTAAAAAAAAATCATAATAACATTTTAAAATATCCTTCCAACCAATACCAAAAAAGAACGATTTCAAAAATTGTTTTTCATAATGGAGGCTACCATAAATAGATCCCCATATTCAAAAACAAAAATATCCCCACATTGATGGCTCCACCAATAAGGAGTCTCCTTCTCTGACTTTACCATAGCAAAATTTATATGGAAGATCTCTCTCCCGTGTGGGAGGTTTCCCTTTTTTCCAACACTCGCAATCGCAATGCCACACTTTTCATCTGTTAAAGCTGCCAAGATCTTGGATTTATGCGTCAGACAGAATTTCGGAAAATATTTTCTATTTCTTTATTTTATTTTATATTTTTTTTCTATTTTTCTACCTATAAATATTTCTCAGAAAAATGAATGAGTTTTCAGCGGATCGGATTCGGATGTTATGTTTATTTCTTGGCCAATTTATTTACAATACAGTTTATTTATTTAAGAATATATTGGAAACATTTCGCATTGGATTTTGATCTTTTGATCTTTTCTCGAAAGCGCAAAGGAAAAAAATGAAAACATTGAAATAAAATGAAATTATACAAAATGAAAAACGATTTTGTTGTGTTTTTATATTTGACTTGTGATTCAAGTCGAATGAACCTCTTTATATATTTTGAATTGTATTCCATTCGCCACAGGGGCGGTCGGTGATATATAATTTAAAGAAATATTTTATAAATAAACTTTAAAAGTTGTTTATTGCGAATAAAATGGTAGATGTTATTTTTTTTTGAGAATTTTTATTGGAAAAATATCTACATAGATTTTTTTGTTTCATTTCACTCTTCA
Source organism: Eupeodes corollae (assembly GCF_945859685.1). NCBI lineage: Eukaryota > Metazoa > Arthropoda > Insecta > Diptera > Syrphidae > Eupeodes > Eupeodes corollae. The sequence goes on from NC_079148.1 coordinate 124,720,018, forward strand.
AGTTGTTTTTCTTTTTGTGACGGAGGAAATGTGGTAAGGAAAAGGTAGGTCAATGTGATTCTGTGAAATTTGAATTGTACTTATTTTAATTCTTTGAAAATACTTTTTGTTATTTTTGTGTAAAGTAATTTGAGTTTTTGTTTAAATTTTTAAAAATGGAGCATGGAAAATATATGTACATTAATATTTTTGAATAATATAGGTAAACAAATTGAATTAAAGCTAAAATTTGAACATAACAAGAAAACAAAAAAATATGTGTCATTTATATTACACGTCCTATTTCTTAAATTATTAAGTTACAATTTTCAATATGCTAAGTAGGTACCTGTACTTTGTTCATAGAAACAAATTTAATCGTTTTCTATTTTTGTTGCTATTTTTCAATGCTATACAAAAACTTTACATTATCTTTTCAAAATAATGTAAATTTTGATGGAAGAGAATGCGACAATATTTTTAAAATACGGGATATTAAGTTTTTATTTACAAATTTTAATAATAAGTTTTTTTATCACTTTGTCTTCATAAACAACTTTTATACAGTTAACAGGACTTTAAACTGTAAAATGGGATATTTTGGTTTCACGAAGCTTTTTTAAAGTGAACAAGCTTTTAAACACTTGTTAAAACTAATTGCCCATATTTGGCTCATTACATTTTAAAAGTGTCATTAAAAAAATAATATGACAGATTGACATATTTTGACAATTTTGTTTTGTAAAATTTGTATTCTCAATATTTGGAGATACCGAATGATTTAATGCCACAGGATCTTTCCAAATCTGCGTCGAGATATGTTGACAAAAATCAACTGTTTGCAGCATCGTACGAAAAGTAACCGACTTCCTACTGATCGTCATGATAAAATGAACGTTCAAAACAAGTTCTACGGCTTGGCTAGACTTCTAGACTGTTGTATTTTGCGATTCTTGTCATTTATTTCAACATATAATGCTTTCTCATTTTTTCTCACACGATTCGCTTAAAAGAAATAAAACAGTGGTTTTATTTTTACAGGGTTATGCAGAGAACTCTATTTTAACAAAAATATCCCTGAAATTTCCCATTTTAAGCTTGGTGAAACTGAAAAAATTAAAAGGCTTGTTAAAATTTAAAAAGCTTTTGAGTTAAAAGTGCTTTTGGTGCTTGTTTATAAAATCGGACATTAGTAATTTATTTCAAGTGATACTTACAAACTCTTTTTCCTGTCGTTTCGTATGTTTCTTCACTTGATACCACGAAACACTTTAACACTTAATATTATTTTATATTTTCTTACAAGTATGTTTTAACATGAAAAAATTTTGGGAGCGAAGTTTTAGTTCGTTTTGGACTAGTCCAATAACAGCAGCTTTTTTGACTATGTTGTGCAGTTATAACCTTAAATATTTGCTTATAAGAGCAAAAAAAGCTTAATTTAAAATAATTGGTTTATTAATTTCATCCTTAATTCAAATCTTTAAACCTCCGGAAATAAGTTTGTATTTTTTCAAATTAATAATTTTACGCGTTAGGTATCTAATTATTTAGATTTTCGTATATTATTAAAAAAAAATAATAATATTGCATTTAAACAATTTCTCGAAAAATTGGACATTTTGCTTTGAAAAAACGCTTCTTTTTATATATTTCAAATCAAAAAATCAAATGGGGTGGCGCAACAGTCCGTTGTGAACCAGGGCCTAGTGACTTGCAACTCTCAACCATTCCTGTGTGCGAGTACTGTTGTCAGGAATGGAGGGGACCTACAATTTTAGGCCGAATCCGAACGGCTAGTTTGAGAAAGCACTTTTTCATGACAAGAATTACTCTTGAAGAATTTGTCAATTCCTCGCAAGAGGTAGTACCCGCGAAAATTATTTTTTTTTAAATTAAGGTGGCACAGGCAGGGATTGAACCCAAGACCCCTTGCATGACAGTCCAACGCACTAACCATCATGCCACGGGTACTACTTTTTATATATTTACTTCGGAATAAAGTCAAAAAACCGTTTTCAACCGATAACCCTTTTTAAGAACTCAAATCACAACTGCATCATTTTAAAAGTATGTAACTGATTATTCTTATAGGGATGTGGTTTTCAATCTGGCAATACTTTTTTCAGAGTTTGTCTTTTTGAGAGTTGTCACTTGATTTATGGTAAGTTTTTGATTTCATATAATGAAGAGACATAATCCTTTACATTCTTTGTAAATCGTGCAAATTTATTACCCACAAAATGCCGAAACCACTTTTAAAACATAATGGCAAAGCCTTATATTTATAATAAGCCTAAATTCTTGGCCAGTAGTACCCGTGACATGATGGTTAGTGCGTTGGACCGTCATGCCAAAGGTCTGTGACTCGATCCCTGCCTATGCCATCTAAAGTTTTTTTTCACGGGTACTGTCCTTGCTAGGAACTGACAAATTTTCCAAGAATCCTGTCATGAAAAGTGCTTTCTCAAATTAGCCGTTTGGATTCGGCTTAAAAACTGAAGTTCCCTTCCATTCCTGACAACATTACTCGCACACAGGAATTGTTGGGAGTTGTAAATCACTATTCGCCCTAGTTCTCAACGGACTGTTGCGCCACCCAATTTATTCAAATTATTAAATTATATGCGTTGTATTACTTCTTGAAAACCACACGTCTAAAAATGAATCTTAACGGTTGTTTCTGATCTTCATTATGAATTCAAAAATACATTATTAAAGTATAGATAAATAAATATTTGAATTCATACATTTCTTAAGTCCAAGTTTTTCTATATCCTTAAATTCTGCAGATCAAAGCACATTTTACATTCAATATTGAAAAGTGTAAAAAGCTACAGAACATTACTTTGTTTTCAAATGTTTTCACTTGTCAAATGTTTAAAATTTAATCCTAGATGTTTATTAAACATTTTTTCGCAATTCAAAAATAAGAAAAAAATAAAAAAAAATATTTTCATTTTTTCTCTAGACTAGTAGTAGAATTTCACTTTGTTTAAAGTTAAGGTTTGTGGTCTGCAAATCTTCACTTTTCTTGCATTTTAATAAAAAAAAAACGCAGAATAAGGACTATGTAACGGGTGTTTTTTAGAGGTATAGAACTTTATCTTGGCTAATAAGTGGCGGCCATTTTGTTATTTATTTTTAAGTTTTTTTTTTGAAAAGCTCTTCTAAATTATTCAAAGTTTTTTAGGAAATCAAGATTGTCGTGGATCTCAGTTTGTATAACCGAATTAATAGCAAATAAGCTCACTATTGGTTGAATGGATACATGTATACACAAAACTGTGTTAGGTATATGATGGAGTGATGATTATCCTCAAGGAGGCACAGTTACATCCACAAAAAGTGACTATAAAGTGTGCTTTATGGGTTGGTTGGTTGGTTGGTTGAATAATTGGTCCGTATTTCATTTGAAACGTTTCTGTTCAGAACGTTGCAGTCAATAGTGACCAAGATGGTATGGGATGGTTTACCAAAGCATACTCTTCTTTGCTGGTTAAAAATTGGAAACACACTGATGAAATGAAAGCTATCTAATTTAGCTCTCAAGTTACATAAATTGCTCAAAGCTTCCGTTGTATAGTTTTCCATTTAAATGTAGAAGTTCGCATTTTGATTTTAAAATTAGGGAAAGATCTCTTTATTAAAAAGAATCTTGCAAGTAGTTCTTTTCACACAAGTTATAATTAAGCTGGCTATAATTAATCTGCTCTCCGATTGACGGGCATTTTCATTCATCTGATTTCGGTTAGATTTTTCAAGTTTTTAAATGAATTCATAGAACTTCGTTTCCAACTGAACAATATTTTTGAGATTGATTTGGCAGGCCTGTTTCCAAAACAACTAAGATATATTTTTTATATTGGGTAGGTTCAGAAGACATAATGGACTTGAAAGTAAGGCATGTTTCTAGCATTTGATTGACCAGTTGCTATAAAAATGGCCTTTCAATTAATACAACTTTATTGGAAAGTTGACATGAAAGTAAGTCAAGAAAAATCTCCCTAACTATCAAGTCAAGTCAACTTATGTCAAAATGAAAATTGATCATGTTTTTTCATTGCACTGAAAGCTAAACTTTGATTTATTTATTTTCTGTACAATTCCATTTGTTGTTTTGAGTAAAAGGGTTTCTTGTCAAATTGGAAAAGAAATAAATAATATTTCTTTACAATACAAAATACAAATTGTGAAGGACTTGTAGCTTGCCTAAGGGGTGTTTTGTAGGCAATCATTTTGTTGTTACTTTTTGTACTATGAACTTAAAGTAAAGGTTTACGAAATAAAGTTCGGAATTTAAAATTCATGGCACTTGAAAAACTAACTAGTTGCCTTGGTCAAAATTAACGTTCAAAGGATGAAGTTGACTGCAAATGAAGTCCCTTATGTTTAATGAACCTGCTTATTCTATCCGTTAAAATGGTAGAAAAGGTAGCAAACGCAGAATTTTATTACATTTAGAGTCAACTTGTTTAGCCGTTAACCGATTTATAGCCCTTAGGTCCTAACAGCAATCAAATCAAGTAATCCATTTTTTGCATAGCATTTTCGACAAATTGCTGAATGCAACTTCCTTCCCCTTTCATTTTCTTGAACATATTGAAACTTGTTGATCAATAAATTTTTACAGTTATTGAAATCAATAAAACACTTTGGTTGATTTTTGTTTTTTGTCTAAATATTTTGATCTATAACTATGTAACATATGTGTGTACAATATGTCTTCTTTTGAATTCTTAGATCTATTAGAAAAACTACTTTACTATAAGTTCAACCTCACAAGGATTTCTATTTATATATGTTTGTGCATTTGAAATAATAATAATTCTATTTATCTGTTTCAAAAAATAAAAACGTTTCTTTTGAAAATCTCTAAAAATATGTTCATCTCCTTTGATATATGGTGTATTTTCCGGCTCTTAGTAAAAACCGACCCCATTGCCATAATATTCAATCGCATCAGTTTATTTAGAATCTTATAGTCATTAAGAGAACGACGCTGTGCTTTGAAGATTTCCACCTCAAAAATACACCCGCTTGCAAACCGCATTGAAATAGTGTAGTACAACCATTATTACACCGTTATTTGTTTAGATACAAAGTTTTTATTTTTCAAAATATTTAGCGAGGAGCATCAAATCAAAAGAAAAATCAAAATCTACTCTTCTATCCTGATGTGCATATTAAAGCAGCACACATAGTGGGACCGCGTCATCTACCGCGCACCACTCGCCGCCACACTACTAGCTGACCGCATGCTGCCATAACTATGAAAGATGCAAAGCCGCATTTTAAAACAAATACCTAAGAAAAAAACGGCATTTTTATGGCTATTTGAAAATTTAGGAAACTCTGAAAAATCTCGCTCTTCGAGAGAAAAAAACAAAAACAAAAGCAGAAAAAAACTCAACTTTTCAAAAACAAAAATCAAAATAAAGAAAATCCATCATCTCACCGTTCAAAAAATTGTACGGTGGCGGCGGGATTTTTTATGGCACACAGTGCGGTTTGGTATTTGCCTTTCATGTGTCTTTTACGATCACAGATCATCTCCTCACAATGGTGGTGGTGGTGTTGGATTTGGATTTGGATCTATACAGATATCGGGCAGGCGTGCTGGCTGGCAGTGGCAGATACAAAAAGATACAATTTTTCTAGGACTGGAGCGATCTATCAGATCTCGGGTCGTATCGTATTGGAACAGATCGGATCGGGAGGGTGGTTGTTTCTGTTTGTAAAACAAATACTAAAAGACGAAAATACAACGCATTATTGTTTTTCCAAGAGAAACATCTCATTCACTTGTCCTTAACGTCGACCGACGTGATGATGACGGTGACGTACGGGGGAGGAGGAGACTGCAGCATTATGGGAGATACTTTACTTATTCTGTGCTGTGATGTACTGCATACCATTTTCCATATAGAGCTGCTCGGAATTTCCCATCCCTCAGATAATCAGTCTTCGTCTTACTTCCAAACGGAATCGATCGTGGAATCTAGTTTTTATTTTATTTTTTAATTATTCGAGTAGTATTGTCTCGTTGATCTCATTTAATAAAAATACTCCGTTCTTTTTGTTAAGATGCTTCCATCGCCGCAATATTTCGCATCAGCTTGTCCGACGGGTATTGGTTCGTTGGACGATTTAAATAGTCCTGCGTTACGGGGTGACTTTTTGTGTACGTCTTCTATTCCTGAGGCAGCGTATTATTATAGTGGAATACATCCTCTGTTTCGTATGCACGGTAATGGTTTATGGCCCTTGCCATTCACTTCACTGCTAAAGACTTCCCATCGACCAGAAAAACCACCTTTTTCGTATATTGCGTTGATTGCAATGGCTATAAGCAGTGCGCCTAATCAAAGACTGACTTTAAGCGGGATATACAAATTTATTATGGATAAGTATGTTAATTTTCTTAGACTTAAAAAAAAATAGAAATTAGAAAAATTAGCTTTTTTTTCGGTCCGAACTTGTCGCCCTTCCGCTTAGAAAAAAGAAAGGAAATTCCTTTGTAATCTTTAAAGCATCCTTATTAATGATTTCAACAAATTAAGTCGTTAGAATACTCGACCTACCTGACATTTGGAATGTTGTACTTTTTAAAGATAAGGAGGGATACAATTCTTAGAGAGAAAGTTTAGTAATTTTGAAGTGCCTCTGATGAGGTTTATTTTGAATACCTAGTCTTTAAAATTATAGGTGCCCTGAAGGTTTCGACTAAAGGAATATAGATCGAAGTGTATTCGCCGATTATATAAAACATTCAAAAGGCTTTTTATCTTAAAATCATGTTCCATACAAAAAAAGGGGATGGGATGCGACCCACACGGATAACTTCCCATCCCGTCTGTCGATTTGACTTACTTAAGAGTTTGTAGGTTTTCGTGTTGGCTTAACAAATTTGTCAGTTGAATTATTCTTAAACATTTTAAAATTAAGAACAGTATTTTTCATATAAAGAAATAGTGTAGTTTAGTTCGAAAAATTTAATTTAAATTTTAACAAATTGAATTAATAAAATTAATTTGGGAGATATCAAGAACCGAATATTAATTTTTACCAAACTTGCGTACTATTTTTGTAGATTTTATTTTTTATGAAAAAAGGACTGTTGGATTTTTATAAAAAAAAAAACTACTGAATATCGAAAACAACATTTTCTGTGAAATAAAAAAGTTTGAAGACAATATTTTTAATTTTTGAAAAGCAATTTGAGCAAAAAGAAATTTTTTACCAAGTTCTAGTATTGTTTTTTTAGGTTTTTATTTTTTGTAAAAAAAACTGTCAATTAGATTTTTCTCAAAATGTTACTGAATGTTGACAACAACATTTTTTTAAAAGATAAAAGTTTTTAGTTTAAAGCCAATATCTTTGAGTCGAAAATCATTTTTGGTAAGAAAACTGCCAATTTGATTTTTCTCAAAATTTTAACATTATTTTTCGTTGTACAAAATTGTTTTTGAGATGAAATCATTTTTTATTCGTAGAATTTTCGTGGTGACAATTTTTTGTTATTTTTTTTTTATTTGTAAAAAAACCGTTAATTGATTTTTGTTTTCCAAAAATATACTGGTTTGGTATCAAGTTACAATCTATTATATAAAATTTTATTCAAGTCTCTAGCGTCATTGGTTCGTGAGACATTTGGTGTTAACCAAAATGTTCACGTTTTTTTTTAAACTTCTATGGTAAAAAAAAACACCCACGCAATATTCTCGAGAGCGCTTTCTGCATCTTTTTAAATTTTCAATTCGGCAAATCGGACCCATTACAGTTACTTCCTATGGCAAGTTAAAAAGATAGTTTAATATATGAACCATTTGAAATCAAGCTTAAATCTGATTTTCCACAAGTATACTTTTCGACATAATTTATTTTAATACATTTCTTTTTACCGAATACAAAATATCCCGATACTTTCAGTGCCGACGGAGTTTTTAAATTTCTTAAAACAAACTAATTTTTTACACAAAAAAGATACTCTTCCTTCACATCTTAAAATTTTCCATACGCCATTGGCACATATTCTAGAAAAACGAGACTAAAAGGTGCTATAAATAAAGCACCGAAATTAAGGTTCTAGTGAGTCTGATTTCACCTACTAAGAAAGCAAACTATATATCCCTTTCTCTTAGTCTGTGGAACAAATCAATTTTCTTACAAACAAATTTCAAAGTAACCGTTTGAACCTTCTTAAAAAATAAGTAAAAAAGTATTTTAATCGTATTAATAATGATGACTTTTTTAGTTATGATTCTCTCAAATATAACCGGTGATAACAAAATATACTAAGATAAAATACAGGCCCTAAATATAGGACACGTTCCTTGAGATTTTCCCACATTTCCTGTTGATTTGCCTTAAAACCTTTTTTATACTTTCTACGCAGGAATACCACATATTCTTCTTATGGCAAGATACAATTTTGATGAAAACTTAGTTTCGTCGTCTTTTAAATATACTCATTTTGACGGTTTGTCAACTGCCAAAAAACAAGATTTTCAAATGTTAAACACCGTCAAAGTTATAAATAGGAAAGCAGAGAGAATAGTTTTGGGGTTTTATTTAATTTCTTAAAAATATCTTTTACTATTCAGACGAAGACGAGAAATTAGAGTACCATTATTTCGTTGGATTGCCTTAAAAATACAAACTGGTTCAAGACAACTAAGGGACTGTCAAATAATAAGTGTAGACTTCATCAAGTTCTTATTAATCAAATTTAGAATTGTGGGTCCGGCAGACTTAGTTTTAAAAGTCAGAATTTTATATTCCTAAAAAAATGCCAAGTTTGTCTATGTGTTTTCCTAGCTTAGTTTTCATCATTTAGCTTTACGGCTTAGTTTCCATTTGTGCCAAGCACAGTTTTTAACACTTCTGGAAATTCCAAAAAAAAAAAGAATGGTTGTTTTAAAATATCAATCAGACGAAAATGTATCTTACCTGCAATAAAACCATTTTGTCTTACTTTTGTCGATTCGATTCTCGATTCTTAAATGGATCTAAAGCTTGGGGTCCATTGTTTTTCAAAGAACATATGTTCGAGTATAGTGCAGATTTTAAAAAATAATATTTTCCTTCGTTCCGAGATTAAAACTACAAACAGAAATATTGAAATTTTGTTATATTTACCTGTCTTGTGTTAAATTTGAAGCCAAAACCTTTAGCTATAAATTTCAAAACATAAATATAACTAAACAAAAATATTTTTTTCAGATTCCCGTACTATCGAGAGAACAAACAAGGCTGGCAAAATTCAATTCGACACAATCTCTCCCTCAACGATTGTTTTGTTAAGGTTCCACGAGATAAGAACACCATTGACGAAAGTGATGGTGTCGGTAAAGGAAGCTATTGGATGTTGGACTCATCTGCCAATGATATGTTCGAACAGGGCAATTACCGAAGGAGACGAACTCGTCGTCAAAGACAAAGTTCAAAGTCACTGCTCGGTGGTGAACATGTAAGAAAATGTTTTAAAATTGTTTCCTTAAGAATAATTACAATAATTTATTCATAATCATATAGGACCTTATGTGCTCACCCAACTCACATCAATCAGATCTCCAGCTATCCTTTAACCCAACGACGACGACTGATTTAGAAGCTCATCAATTTAGTGCACTCAATTACACCGACCGCATTACGGAGCTTCACCGACAGTATTTAGCTTCAATAGCTCCTTTTAACATTCTTTTCCGCAACAACACATCCACATCAACATCAGCCTCATCATGTCCTTCCTCCTCTGTCAATTTCAATGCTGGACAATACCATCACATTAGTCGAGACTTTGACCTAGACACCCAATCAACTCAATCGGATAACTCGTGCAGCAGCCCCAAAGCCCCCCAACAACCATCAAGCTACACATCCATCAAAGGATCAACGTCATCGTCCTTCAGTATTGAGAACTTAATAAAGAAAGACTAACACCTTCTTCTCATAGAAATAATATGACAACCAAAAACCCAGACCCAAAGAGTGTACTAGCAGTAGTCGACGATTGTGAATTAAATGAATGGCTTGACATGGTGCGGTGCGGTGCGATGCTGTGCGGTTCGGTGATCGGTGGATTTCTGGGATGAGGACGAATTATTTTAACCCTCTTAATGAGCTTTTAATACCCAAGGGGTTCGTCCGTTGTGGCGGCTTTTCACATAGCAAAAGCCCCTCTCGTCCAGTTTGACACCATTATTGTGCCAAAATTGAGGATAGGTTTTAAGGGAGGTCTTTTTTTATATCATACCTATAACCTACCCCCTTCTTGGTGCGACCAGCAGCATCAGCGATGTGATGCGATGAGCTATCAATTTATCTGGATGTATCTCTTCATTTCGACGAACGGAGAGAGATGATTAATCAATGTCATCATCAACAAAGCTGATGGGCTGATTGAAAATGAAAATAGACATAGAGCTGCCGCGCAATTTAATTATGAGACATTTATAAGCCCTACGATTTGAAATTTTCTATATACCTATGGCTTTGGCTATATAGAACACAAATATAATGATAACTAGGGATGACAGACAACACAATTGCAACCTTTTCTCCGTCCGGTCCCATTGCTCATATCTTCTCTCCTCAGAATAAAAAGGGAATAAATAAATAAATAAACATCGAACTCGTTTCCCTTAATTTATTTATTTTTTTTTAATATATTATTTTTTAATTTGATGAGATAATGTTGACGATGATTACATAGCTTTTTAATAATGATGCTTACTTAATCACTTGTAAATTTGCAGGATCTGTATATTGATAGATAGCTAGTTTGGTAATCCCTAACATTTATAATAAATAACTAGGTTGTTTTTTTTTTAATCGAAATTATACGAATATACAATATAATCTGTATATATAATTTGTTTTGAATGTAATTATAAGTAATAACCTTCATTTAATTAAGTAAATATAGCTTATTATTAATACTTAGTGATAAAAAAAATAAATAAACAATACAAACTAAAAGTGGAAAATAATAATATTTGCTGAACTTATCTTTAGAGATATCGCTTTTTGAATTGGGCTAAGTATTTATTTGGTGCAAACAAAACTGTTTAAAGTAACAAACTTTGAAATACATACAATAACAATAAAATAAAAGGGTCAATATAAGTAAGTTTTGCCGATATTCATAAGTGTATACATACATATGAAACTGAAATCAAGCAAAAGAGGAAATCTTTGAAACGGTTTTGCTCGAAACTTCTTATCCAGGTTTTAGGCATTAAAAAAGTCCGATAATGTTAGTCAATAATTTGTTATCTATACATATAAAATCCAAATATCACTGACTTACTGATCTCACGTTTCGATAGGAAAATTGAATACCGAGTGCAATTTCGGTCGTGCATTCAAATGGGCTAAAGAACCACCAGGAACCATTAAAAAACCTTTTGAATCATTCTCATCGAGATTCTAAACATCTTCTTGATATGATTCGTGTTTACAATTCTGCTTTCCAAATGACGTCTTCGGTGCGAATGAAATCAGACATGGAGATTTTATGCCTACATTTGAAGTTCAGGTCAAGTCTATCATTTAGCTGGATCTCTTTTACCAAGCAACAGTAACGAACCGCAATTTTTGCAAATATATTTTGAGGGGTGATTCGGTGAGCGAAGGACAATGGCGAATGTCGATAGCCCCAAGCACTTACAGAGAATGATAATACGACTTGCAATATCTGTTACATTGTCATAATCCTTACGTGCGCAGCTTTAAGAAACGACGTTTATTGTGTGGGACGAATCGACTATGGTAAATAAAGGTGAGCCCGTAGCTCTAAATCGTACACTTACAAGATTTTAGAGCTGATGAACGTCCGATGGGAGGTGTTGTGATACTGTTCGCTGGTGATTTTGGGCAAACATTGCCAGTTGTGCCAAGAGGTACAAAAAGTGATGAAATAAACACTTGTCTAAAATCGTCCTTTCTGGGGGCTTCTGTCAAACTTTTAAGATCGATCACAAGTAGGCGCAGCAGAATTTTCAAGAACGCTTTTGGATACAGTAAATGGAAATATTTTAAATAATGATGGTAAGACTGGACAAGACGAATTAATAGCTATGGACGGTTGGTAACGCGAACGAGCTATTTTAGCACCTAAAAATGATTCTGTTACAAGAATAAATAATAAAATTCTTTCAATGTTTCAGGCCCATTAACAAACTTATCTTTCTAACTAAGGAATACCCGTTCGAATTTAAACGAGTACAATTTCATATAAAGCTTTGTTTTGCTATGTCTATCAATAAGGCACAAGGACGGGACAGACACTGAAGATGTTTTGACATCACGAATCCCTGTTTTACCCAAGGACAATTTTATGTTGCTTGCTCCCGTGTCATATCGGCAAAAAATCTATATGGGTATGCGCCTCACCAAAGACCAAAAAATATTGTTAACAAAGAAATATTATAACCGTAATAATAATCATTTTTTGTATATAAAATAGTTGAATACCTCCCGGGGAAGCCGGGTAAACCAGCTAGTAGTATTATATAAATTAGGACTAAAAAACTCTTAAACTGAAACATGAAACCTAACTTTAAATAGTGGATTTCTTGTACCGACATTTTTGGTTTCTTCAAACTTTTGGAATAAGATTTCGATGAAATCAAAGTAATGTGTGAGTAATAATAATTTTTTGATAGAGTTTAGCGCCAAGCTCTATTGATAAATTGATAAATCTCTTCCTCGTTGGATTAGAACTATCTTTCTAAGTTCAATGAGAGTTGAATTGCATTTTCTCAAGCCCAAAATTTAAAGTAAATGGTTTGTCTCCGACTCTCTTCCATTCATAAACAACGTCTTGTCTGCCACTTCTGAACCATTAAACTGTTTCTCTGACGACAGAACCCTTAGCTTTTTATATTCGTTTAAAGATTCACATCATCGTCCTTCGAATATGTAACTTCAATCACACGATCTCCAATGTGGAATATTAACCTTGTATAATTGAATGCTTCATAAGCTTAGTCTCCTGTCCTTAAAGCGTAACCAATATCCATGAGTGGCACTTGAATCCAGGAAACTGTTCAACTTTCAGTAGTCAGTATGCGTATCACAGATCACCTCTTATATGGAATGCTCTCATATTCGACATTGCTGGGAATTTTCCGACGGTGCAAGAAATGTTTCACCCCTTCTGATCTAACTATAATTTACAAAGCCTTCATTCTTCCAAATTTGAATAAAACTCCAATAATTGGTCAGTCGTCCCTAAGACAAGTTTAAGTCTTTTGGATAGTATCCAAAAAAAGAGCTTTTATTATAGGCGATGGAACTATAATCGATATGTAAATTGTACATCATTGAAACAAATGCAACACCCTAATGTTTATTGCATCGTCAAAGAATAAGCGAGCCGCAATACTCGCACGTCTAGGAATGTATGTACATCAGTTTACCCTTGAGCTCAATTTCGGATGTACTGTCAAGTAAAGAGATACTTTTTGGCTGTGTAGCAAAGGTCTAGGGCGTTCTAGTATAGATCAAAATTTATAAGACGCTTCTATATTCTTAACACCCTGCCACTCAATTGTGTACATCTCCTTAATTAAATCTGTCAAAGACTGAAACAAGGAAATGTTGGAAAACTTAAAAATAACATACTGCGGTTTAGTTGAACCAATCCTTTATTGAGCGAGACTGCAAGCAGGTTTCTTCTATAACAAACATAACAAATCCCTAAAGGTTTGACCACACCAAGATAAACATTCGAGAAAACATTGTTTAAAAACCGTTTTTGAAATGTTTTCCAACTTGTTTAAAACAAAAAACATTTCAGAATTATTTTTTGTGTGTGGACGTCCCAATTTGTATTTGTTTTTTTTTTTTAATTCTTATTTCATTTTAATTTTGTTCCTAACTTACCTTCTTCATAACTTTGTTTTGCAACGTTTTTTCGTCGTCCATAGCTCAAGAACCAGAAAACAAAAATTTGTTATACACATAATAAGGCAGAAAGGGCTCTCAAGAAAATTGTGTGGGTGGTTTTTTTACCATAGTAGTTTAAAAAAAAGTGAAAATTTGGTTAACCCTAAATATCTCAAGAACCAATGACGCCAGAGACTTGAATTAAATTTTATATTATATATTGTAACGTGATACAAAACAAGTAAATTTTTTTAAAAAAAATCCAATTAACTTTTTTTTTATAAATCCAGAAAACTGAAAAAAAAAATTTGTCACCTCGAAAATTTTACGACTAAATTATGATTTCATCTCCTAAAAAAAATTAATAAAACTTGGTAAAAATTGACTTTCGACACAAATATCTTTTAAAAACTTGAAATTTTGGCTTTAATCTACTTTTATCTTTCAAAAATATTGTTGACAACATTCAGTTAAAGTTTGAAAAAAATTAAATTGACAGTTTAAAAAAAATTAAAAACCTTAAAAAAATGTAACAAAAGATTGTACAAATTAATTTTCGACTCAAATATCTTTTCAAAACTTTGAGATATTGGCTTTAAACTCCTTTTATCTTTTAAAAAATATTGTTGTAGAATTTGGAGAAAAATCGAATTGACAGTTTTCTTACAAAAAATAAAAATCTAAACAAGAAAATTAATAAAAGTTGGTAAAAATTTTGAGAAAAATCTAATTGATAAAAACCCAATACTAAAACTTGTTAAAAATTTACTTTCGACTCAAATAGCTTTTCAAAAATTAAAAATATTGTCTCTAAACTTTTTTTTTAATTCACAGAACATATTGTTTTCGATATTCAGCAGTTTTTTTTATTAAAATCCAACAGTCCGTTTTTTCATAAAAAAAAATAAAATCTACAAAAAATAGTACCCAAATTTGGTAAAAATAGATCTTTGGTTCTTGATATCTCTCAAATTAATTGCATTCATCCAATTTATAAAAATTTAAGAAATGCTACTAAAATTGGTAAAAATTTGTTTTCAACTAAAAATCTATTTAACAAAACTAGATTTTTAAACTAAACTATTTCTTTATATGAAAAATATTGTTGGTAATTTTAATTTTTTTAATGATAATTCAACTGACAACTTTTGAACCCATATTGACTGACGGGATGGTCAGTTATCAGTGTGGGTCGCATCCCAGCCTCTTTTTTTTATATTCAAACCACTGACTTTTGTAGATATATGCTTGGGAAACAAATAAAGTTTCCCATTTTTAATTCAAAATAGAGAAACATTTAAGAAATACTTCGCTAACGTCTATTTGTTTCTGAAACGTTTTCAAAATGTTTCAAAAAAGTTTCTTTAATCTGGACGCACCTTTGCAAAGCTAAAAGCCTATCATTTTTACCCTTTATGCTCAAAAACCTGATTCCAGACATCAAAACTCTTTAAAACTCTGAACTTGGATACGTAGAGGAAAAAGTTACAGCATTTCACCACAACTCACATATGCCTGCTTTCTCATGTCGAAAAAAATAATTTTTCTTTAACAAAACCGTAATAGAAGTTTGAATATTTGTCAGTTCAAGATGAACGTTTTTGAAAATTCGTAGTTCGTTTTTTGTTTAAGTTAAAAAATATCCGAATAGATATGTAGAAAGAACTTAATGTTTTAAATCAAATTGCTTATTGCATTAAGCTCTGTAGCCAATTGCAAATCCTGATGAAAGAGTATCAGAGGAATTCGGAACGAATTTTAACTGACCGCGGTGGTGATCAAGATACAAAAAATTAGTTACTTATTTAAATTTACAGGAATAATAATAATAAATTTAAATAAACAGTCTTGTAGTGCAAAGGTCTTACATTTAAGTTGCTAACAACTTAACGTTGTGAAACAAAGTTGCTTGCAACTGCACAAAGGTATGATGATGGCCCAGATGTATGAATTTAAGTTGCACACAACTTAGTTCCATATTGCAAGATAAAATCTGTCTTTAAACCATATTACGGTTAAATTCGTATTTAAATATATTTATTCAAATTATCATTAGTTATTTTATGTGCATATAATGTACTAAGAAGTGTAAAAATAAGATAAACATCAGTAAACATTAAATGAAATGAATTTTATTTTGAAACAAATTGTTTTTAACATCCCTGTTCCTGATATCAAAAAGTAACGTAATGTAATGTATAGAGTCATTCGCAATGCGTTACGTTTTGACAACTCGTACATTACGTCTATTTACACGAGCTATGTTTGGAATTCGATGTCATACCAAACGTCAAAGAAAATCATAACCTAAGATTTATTTACTTTATTGTTCAAATAAAAATGTTTTTGTTACAAAAATTGGAAGAGCTTGTGCATCGTAACCATAATTGAAGTAAACAACGTTCAAACGTTTTGATGAATTTATTTGCTGCTGTAGTACTATTTATTTTAATGCAACACCTCTTTGCTTTTATAACTTCCAAGTATCCCAGAATAGGTTTATCCATCTCGTCGTGATTTAGGAAATGCCATTCTAAGCTAATGCTTTGCACTCCGATGTTACTGCACCAAAACAAACCAGTGATAAGGATAAGGAACAATTCCGTTCCAAATCAACATAAATGTCAGCTTCAGAATCCGCACATGAACCAAAGCTTTCAATTTTAATCGCAGGATTCAAAAAGAAAAAAACAACAAACTATGTCAATAACTTTTAAAAAATGTATTTCTCTTTATAGTAAAACTGCCACTAGAACTTATTCGGCCTTCTTTGCCTTCTTGACTGGAGCTGGCTTTTGTGACCTTAAGATAGCTGAAGCTTTGCGGAGAGCAGCCTGCAAAATAAAGAAAATCAAACATTAGCACACGAATATTGAAATTAAATTATTTTATAAAAGACAAAAATGCATCAGTTAATTAAAGTTTCTTCAAGGCCTTCAGAGATCTTGGTTGGTAGTAATTAAAATCATCATAAACTAAAAAACGAATTCACCATGAATGGAGGTTCGTATAATTACCTGCTTCAAATCTGAACGGTATTTGCTTCCGGTGATGAGGTTCCTCAACTTCTTCAAAGAGCGTCTGGGTCCGGCTTTCATGGTCACACGAACGGTGTTCTTTGATGGGCGGTTCTGATGTTTACCCTTCTTCATGACGACGGTGAAGCCCTTCTTGGCAGGGACGACTCCGAGGGTCTTCTTGTGTACCAAGCCACTGTACCTGTACGAACTGATGTTTGTAAGGTTGTTTGGCTCCTAAAACACAAAAAAGTTATAGGTTAGAAAAAGTTCACTCTGTTGGAATTAATAGAACGATACAACGAAATTTGAGCATGGCATTTCTGTCAGAAGTAGCAAATTTTCTATCACGTGTTTATCAACTATCATTGTGAATTAAAACATCACGGAAATGCCAACGCCCGGTCTTTTCATCATAAGCTCTCAATAAAAATATGTATATTTAACTTACAGTGCTGAAAGGTTTCTTGACATCAGTCTTTTTCAACAAGAAAGCGTTGTTGTTGCGGATAATCAACCAGTTAAGGTGAGACGATGAGGTGGCCATCTTGAACTGTCTGTAAAACGAAAAAAAACATGAGGTTATTAGTAAAATGAAATTAAAATCTTAGATTAAATTTATTGATTGTTATTTCAGGATTGGGTGGTGAATTATAGTCTTCAAGAACTCTTCCGTTTAAACCATTCATCATGGAAAATTATTTGTACATATTACCAGAATCAAATTTCAAACAAAATTCAGAGAAAATAATGATTCTGGTGTTAACAAACTTTATAAACACACGTGGAAAATTTAATGTTCAATAATTACCAAGTAATTCACGGGATTCCTCGATTGGAAGCATTTTAAATATATTTTAGAGAATTTGTAATTTCGATTGAATAACTATGAAGACAAAAAATTTTACACGTGTTTACTGAACAAAATCGCAAGAGAAAATAAAAATCTCACCTTTCGTGCCTGACTGCGATGACGGAAAAGAAACAGGAAACATCATGGCGACACGAAATAGGCATGGACGGCGTGATTTTAGACAAAATGGGTGCGTTCGAAAG
Source organism: Eupeodes corollae (assembly GCF_945859685.1). NCBI lineage: Eukaryota > Metazoa > Arthropoda > Insecta > Diptera > Syrphidae > Eupeodes > Eupeodes corollae. The sequence continues at coordinate 124,737,966 of NC_079148.1, forward strand.
ATAGAGTTGGAAAACTACGTTCGTAGAACCAAATGAACAAAGATGGTTGATAGCTTGCCTGGATTACACTAGTGTTCTTTTTTAATAAATATACGAAGGAAAAAAATATTTAGTTAAAACTTTTTTATGTTCTTTAAGGAAATTTTCGTGTAAGTACAGAAAAATTTTCCCCATCGAAATAAAATAACTTATGCTGTTTGACCTTTTTGCAAAAAGAAAAACTCCGATAGAAAGCATTGAAGACTTTAAGGAGTGGTAAATCAAAATGCGCTGCCCTACTCGTTCTGATAAGATAAACAAAACGCAGTCAGCTTTCGGCTTTTTACTTTCTCAGTTCTAAAAGTCAAGGCAATTCTTTTGTAATAAACTGCTACACAAATTTGTTCAGCAAAGGAATCAAAAACTACTGTAGTGTTCTTTTTAAATAGCAAAAACAGTGAGCAAGAACATCGAAGATCACACCTACTTTCTACTTGCGTTAAAACTATAATACTTCTTTATAATTGATAAAATGTTTATTTTGAAAATTAAAACTATTTTCTGAACCTAGACAAATTAGTTTGTTATAAAATATTCAAGTTCTACTCATAATGTGAGTATCTGTAGCAAAGAGATACATTTTCATAAAATCAAGAATATTTAAATGTATTTGTTTTTAGGTGGAATTCAAGTAAACAAATACTAAATGTCTCTTTCCCTGTTGTTATTTATCTGGATCAGTTGCCAACTTTTATTCATTTTGTAATTTTAAGATATGTTTCTAAACAAATGGCTGGGAATTTTGTGTTTATTTTATAAAAACCCTTGTTGTTGATTAATATACGAGTCCAAATGGCTCTGAGCAAATTGGCTTGGTTGTGTAAGTCCAATGGTTATTGAGGCTTAGCGCCTTTGTTCCTTAGATATTATTAAATGGAATAATTAACCAAAGGTAGCGTTAGGCTAGGCGCGCACATGCAACTTTTTTGAAACCAAATAGTTCGATCGTTAGTTGCCCAAACATCGCGCACATAAGCAACTCCGAAAGTATTCAACGAAATAAACCAATACACAGGAAACATTTATTCTCCTTGACTTAATTTTTCTCTCTCTTACACTTACAGAAAATTATTCCACAATTTAGTTAAATGTCCACGCAGTTACCTATAGTTCGTTGTGACACAATTTAAGGAATTGGTTCAAGATGATCGTCTAGTTTGTGTCAAAACACAAACTAAAAAGTTGCTCGAATGGGTGGCAGTTTAGAAACCAAACAGTCTCGAAACTGAAAGTTGCATGTGCGCGCCTAGCCTTAGTTGCGCACAAGTCTTACTTCTTTTAATTTTTTTCCGCCATAAGAAATAAATGTTGCTTTTATTTCTGTCAAGTAGATGTCAAAAATGGCTTACGACTTTATCAATATTTTAAAATTTAAATGGAAAAAAATGTCCATACACATGTCAGTAAATAATATAAATAAATTTAGCTTATTGAAGTATACTCAATTGGATGATTCCATTATTAAATCATAACTGCCGACAAATTTTAGTTGATATGAGTTGGTAAAAGTGTTCTTCGTTCTTCAAACACTTTTTTTAGTCTTCCAAGAAAATAAATGTCAAATGCATTGACCTAATAGATATGGACTTCAAGTTAATGTCATCTATGCCTTAACGCTACTAGCTCTTCTAGCGGAAATATGGAGAAACTTTTGGAATTTGATTTGTATATTTTGTTTATTTTGCCAGACCTTATAATAATAGGTACACTAAGTTTTCACAGAAATGGCTAGCTGTAAAAATGTCTGCGATTTTTGTCATTAGATAAGATAAATTGATCATATGAAAAACCTGTTCCAACTTTAATGGTATTGGTGGTTTAACTGCTTTTGTATTTAGAAAACCATAGATATGTATGTTTGTACCAAAAACAAAATGTCTGAAAGAGCGACTCCACAAAAAGATAAAAATGTTCATCTTTAATTCTTCATATTTGCATTATTGCAATTTTTAAACAAACGTGATTTCAATATTTTTCATGTCAAAATTGAAATTGTGTAGGTTCACCATAAACTCAAGAAACTGAGAAAAGTCAGTTATGACTTAGATCAGACGTTGGAAAAAAAATGTAAATATAAATTTAAACAAAAATATTTAAGTAAAACAAAACAACGAATAAATATTTTTTCGGGCTCTCATGTGCCAAAGAAAAATGTCTCAAGCAATAATTTATCTTCTATCATTTTTACCTTTAATATTAATTAAAATCTTCGTTATTTCAAGAAAAAAGTCACACCAATAAAAATGTAATGTAAGTTACATTTCGAAGGTTAAGGTAAGATAAGAAAAATAAGTTAAAGTTTAAAGCTTGAGTGCAAGACTTAAAGTTGGCCTTGCAAATTGCCACCTAATTCTCCATTTGATTCAACCACTTTCTTTAGAAATTTACAATTTGTTGCCATGGCATCCACTACACCGACATTAAAATGGCTGCGTTCAATCTTAGGCACATAGGGTACCCGGATACCTTTTTGTAAGTGTTTTACGTGTAAAATAACAGCTGATCAAAAACAGCTGAGATGTCAAAAAAGGAATACAAAGGTATCCAAGAATTTCTGGGGTATGTAGTTATCTGACACAACAGCTGATTCAACACACGGTCAGGAAACATTAAAATTGATTTCAGATTTTTGTATTTGTTGGTAAACAAAAAGATACAAAATGTTAGTTGAAGTCGTATTTGAGGATGTTCTGCACATAATAGCAAATATAATTTGCTTCAGAATTTTAGAAGGTAATTATGACCAATTTGACTTCGAAGCTTAAATGTTTTTCTGCTTTTTGTGAACAGCTGGAAATAGTTTTTATTTTTTGACAGCTATCCTACTCGTTCAACAAGGTATCTAAAAACTTTATTAAAAATATTGACTCTTGACCTGAATTTGACCTAAGGGAACAGAGAGAATTATCTACGCATTACACAAACCGTAAAAATTCCCAAAATCGAACCTTACCACTTTAATAAAACTATTCTAAAAACTTATATACTGTGATCTCATGTTAAAAAGCTTTGTTGTTTTTATATTTCATCATCTTTATTTGGGTTAATCTAATTTAATTAAGTTTGTTAAGAATTTTGTAAGTTTACTTGTTTTACTTGTACGTAATTAAAAAATAAATGTCATCGGCATAATATGGAAAATATGTTACAGAAAATGTGATGAATTCATGATTCTGTGTTTACAAATTTGTTGGACTTAAGTTATGGAAGTAATTTTTACCTACAAGTGGTCATGTTTATTTTCAAATTTGGACACAAACTTTTTTGCAGCAGTGGCAACCGTAAGTATACCTATCATCCACTTAAATTCACTTTCGTGTCCCATATTGAGGTATTAGCTCTACTAAACACGAACACGAAGTGAAGCAAATGCGAAAAAAAAGAAGAAAAGGAAAGAAAAACGTCAAAAACATGCAAGGAATAGCTCGTACGTGCATACAGAGACAGATTTATTTCTATTTCATTTTTTATTTCTTCCTTTCTCTTTTGCACTTCATTGATGCAAGGGGACATATGGGCTGTGTAATACCGGACTATCTATTTGGGCGTTAAGCTCAAGATTACGATATTTACGATCTTAGGCGAGAAAAAAACTGAATTCCTGAGAAGTCTTTTACTAATAAAATGGTGACTTTTTTTGTAATCTCACGCCATGCATCGATAGTATTATTATCTTATACACTATCAGAGTCCTAAATTTGATATAATTTGAACAACGCCAAAAATGTTTGCACTACGAACATAAAAGTTAATCAACGCAAGTTACAAAAACTTTTTTCTGATTAGAAATCGAAATTTAAAATAAATCTGATGACGGTGTCGTTGTCAGCATTTAACATTTGTTTGCAAAATAACAACCCCGATAGATAGTATACCTTCAGTCGTCTCTGTTTAATATTGGAGTCTTCAATTTCATTTTTAAATGATTAATCCTGTGCTATAGATAATAAAAGGTGTGTAAGGTGAATAAAATTACCATTGTGTTTGACAAATATATGGCACTGTTGCTTGTTTATTCTGTTGCTGTTCATACCTAAACATTGTGTATACACCCAAATAAATTCGTATTCTCAAACAGACCCTCAGATGCGCTTCCTTGCTTCCACGTAGTGCGTAAAAAAAGACCAGCTATATCCATAATTTCCATCACCTGCACTTCGACAAATTACAATCCCATTTGCCAAACAGAGCCAACACCACATCCAGCCGTAATTAATTTGCGTGGCGTGAACGCATCACAACTGAAGCACCAACCATATAACCACCATTCACTTTCGTACTCATCCAACATTTTCAAATTTTCATTTATTTTTTTAATTTTACGGAGTGAGAATCGTTCGTTGCCAAGAGAATCGACTGTCGCGTGTGAATTTTTTAAATTAAAACTTAAAAAAAAATTCCATCAGCAAAACATCAACGACGTCTGGAACTATAAATTAAATTAATAATCAAATCAAAAAAGCAAAAGCCGCAAACAAAGAAAGAAAAAATGAGTGCTCCACCAACTGCAGCCGCTGCTCCCGCAAATCCACCACCACAATTCCGTAGAGGAATTGTTAAGCAGGTAATTAACATTTAAATTAAACCATAGAAAAAACCACATAGCTATATTATTGATTTAAATAAAATGACTAACATTTGAATTAGCAAACTAATATTTAATAAACTGCATAAAAATGAAATAGTGAGAAATCGAAACTTATCGAAAAAATGTATGTGAAAGTCCAAGAAGATGGGCGCTGGTACCCAAAAGAAGAAAAACTTCCACGAAGCTGCCAACTTGGCACATTCATACATAACCTATAATTTTTTTTCTCTGCTTAAAGTTCGTTTTTCTTCGGCAACACACACCACTCCTTGTTGCCCTTTTAGTCTTTTTCTTTCGTAGAATTCATGAATAAGAGTTGTAGTGTTTTTAAAATTCGATAGTTCCTCCAATTAAGACGAATTTCAGTCGACCGTATGGAAGGAGAACGAGCCCACCCGGCTGCTATTGCTACTGCTGTTGCAAGCTGCAGGCTGATAGTACATGAATACGCTCTCTTCAAAAAATATAAAAATGTCCCCACACTCCAATTATTTTTAGAAAACCATCTAGAAAAAGTTAAGACCCAGGAGAAGAAAAAGAAGAAGGAATATCTATGATGATTCTATGTGTGGCGAGTTAATTTTTCCTTTATTAATCGAAATTGGAAGGAATTACTGTCACGCCGCTGCTGTTTTTGGATTTCATTCGTACGTTTGTTCGATGTTGATTCTCTCTTTCATAGAAGTAGTTGCATGAAACGTGTCATCACTTCACCATCACCACTGAGGTTGAGTTGAGGTGGTGTCATTTAAATTGCTCCCCAATAAATCTTAGTCGGCGGCCAGCGGTATTGGTGGTGGGATTGTCACATATGTTTTATTTCCTTTTTTAATAATTTGTTATGGAAATTCTGCGATACCTACCCAATAGGTACATATATCGATTTAAGGTTGCTTATTTCTTGTATCTAAAGGCCGCTTTTCACGATTGAGGGGATGAACTTTGTTCTTGGTGGCGATTTGTCTGCCATAGCACCATATTTTTGGAAACAATATCTATTTGAATATCATTTGAGTTGATTTTGTTTTTCCATTTTTTGTTGTTGTTGGTATCATGTTCTTCCTCAGTCTTCATTGTAGGTACTCATCCACAACCTGTTGGACAGCTTTTATATATGTTGTAAGAGAAAATATTCATCGCTGCTAGCCCTGGGGTACCCTTCTCTGGTGTAGTGAGTCGTGTTACCCGTTCTTTGCCCGCCGCGCCATCATACCATTCCTCAAAAAATTATAAAACCAATAGTCGTGCCACATCGTCAGTTTGACTTTGCGTTTGCCAAACGTTTTTAGGAGAAAGGAGGCAAGCACTGATAAATGTGGTGTGTACATTTTGTGTGTGTGCATCATTCTTTTTTCTGTGCTCTTGTTGTTTTCTTTGTTTGAGTTTGAATTTTGTTGCAATTATGTTGTACGAATGAGTAGGTATCTATCTATCGTGTATACTTGCGAATCAATCATGTTTTTTTTTTGTTGCCGCTTCGAATTTGAAATTTACTGAAGATCTTTTACTTACTTTTTCTTTTACAACTTTTTTTTTGACTAAATGAGATTAAGTACCTACCCAAGGTAATACAGATAATGAATACGTTCACTTGGAAATCAGAGTATATGTGTTTGTGATTCTTTTTCTTGTTTTATTTTTGTTGTTTTGAAGTGCCACTCTTGGCCTATTGATTAATAATGAACACGCAAGCAGTTTTTATGTACATTGGACAGTTCATACAACATTGCTACCTATATAAATACATTTTTCAAAATGATAAGGTTTATTTTGTAAAAGTAATAAAATGCAAGATTCGCATGGATGCATTCGACGGGGAATAAACAACAACAACAAAAGTAAAGAAAAATATTTCCATTCAAAAATTTTAAGTTAAAATAAATAATAAGCTGTTTCTTTAAATTACACGCAAAATAGAAACAAAATAAACTAGATAATTAAGGTACACAGTAGCTTTGTTGATTTTCGGGTAAAATGAAAAAACAAATACTTGCTTTTGTGAAAATTAAAATACTTTCGGTTCTGCTAGTTTGTTTTAATAGATTAACAGTTTATATTGAAGCAATTAATTTCTTAACATTTTGTTTTGTTTTATAATATTTTTTTTATCTCTTCAAAGACTTTTCTTAATTACCTAGTTCTTATTTTTTGTCAGAATTTAAATAAAATTGAGTAATTTGGAGTATTATTAGTCTACTGTCAATCAGAGCTACCATTTGCAAAGTTTTGACTTGAAAAATAGCATGAACAAATTCTTATGTTAAAGTTCATGTTCTTAACTAACTGTTGCTTTACCTTAAAACTTTGTAAGGATCCACAAGTCATGTCATTTACAGCCAAAACCTCTATCTTCATTCAACAATCCGAAAGAAGTTTTATTTTAAAATCAAAAATGACAATATGTTTCTTTCTTTTCATTGACATAATATTCTTGCAATTTGGCTTCATAACATATTTATTACGTTCTTATTTGTTTTTTCTTGGGAGATTGATGGAACTTTCACTTTTAAATGGTCTTTGTCCATCAGCTTTCAATGTTTATACTTACCTACTTTGATTACAAACTTGTAGTGATTTATGAATACTATGTTTTTAATATTTGGAAAATCAATGAACTCCCTTTTTTTCTTAAAAATCGGTTTTTGTATGCCTTTTTCTTCATTATACTCGGCTGTAAGCCTTCTGAGAATTATTAACATTTCTAGGTAGATAGATTTTTGTTTGTGTTCATTTATAATTGAACATGCAATTTTTTGCACCATCTGTCTTGAATACTAATAATATTTAGGTAATTTCTGATACGTACTTCCTTTCCTTTTTTAATACCAAAAACTTGCGTAATTTTCTTGAATTTCATACCTGCATTGTCCTTACAAGAGAATATTTAGGACATGTTTATGTGTACAGCCTTCCTTTTGAGTTTACTTAAACGATTGGGATTCTGAATAACTTTAATCCGTCGTCAGGTTTGTTTAGTATACGACTGTCAACTTAGGATTAGGGTTTTTGATTGATGTCTTCTGATCAGATAAATATAGGACGTTACTGTACTCATAATTACCGCACATTCGAAAACCTTTAATATTACCCGTTTTTTGTTGAAAAATCTAACAATAAAATAGTAGGATTTTACACGAATAACAAAAACAATACGGATGACATTTTTTAACATTTATACTAGTCTCGAATGTATCTTAAGTGATTTTGTTTTCAAACGTTGGTACGATTGATATTGCATTTGAATCTCGATGGGTGTGTTCGTTGAGTGCATTTGGAATCATGTGTTTTCCATTCGAAAAAATCAATCCATTACTGTTAATAAAGGGTGATTTTTTTGAGGTTAGGATTTTCATGCATTAGTATTTGACAGATCACGCGGGATTTCAGACATGGTGTCAAAGAGAAAGATGCTGAGTATGCTGTGACATTTCATCATGAATAGACTTACTAACGAGCAACGCTTGCAAATCATTGAATTTTATTACCAAAATCAGTGTTCGGTTCGAAATGTGTTTCGCGCTTTACGTCCGATTTATGGTCTACATGATTTTGTTCGGCGATGAGGCTTATTTCTGGTTGAATGGCTACGTAAATAAGCAAAATTGCCGCATTTGGAGTGAAGAGCAACCAGAAGCCGTTCAAGAACTGCCCATGCATCCCGAAAAATGCACTGTTTGGTGTGGTTTGTATGCTGGTGGAATCATTGGACCGTATTTTTTCAAATATGCTGTTGGACGCAACGTTACGGTGAATGGCGATCGCTATCGTTCAATGCTAACAAACTTTTTGTTGCCAAAAATGGAAGAACTGAACTTGAATGACATGTGGTTTCAACAAGATGGCGCTACATGCCACACAGCTCGCGATTCTATGGCCATTTTGAGGGAAAACTTCGGAGAACAATTCATCTCAAGGAATGGACCGGTAAGTTGGCCACCAAGATCATGCGATTTGACGCCTTTAGACTATTTTTTGTGGGGCTACGTCAAGTCTTAAGTCTACACAAATAAGCCAGCAACTATTCCAGCTTTGGAAGACAACATTTCCGAAGAAATTCGGGCTATTCCGGCCGAAATGCTCGAAAAAGTTACCCAAAATTGGACTTTCCGAATGGACCACCTAAGACGCAGCCGCGGTCAAAATTTAAATGAAATTATCTTCAAAAAGTAAATGTCATGGACCAATCTAACCTTTCAAATAAAGAATCGATGAGATTTTGCAAATTTTATGCGTTTTTTTTTTTTTTTAAAGTTCTCAAGCTCTTAAAAAATCACCATTTATTATTTAGTTTTGTAAATGAAAATTGACTAACTGGGCTTATTTTGCAAGAGAAAACAATAGAAAAGATATTTCTGTTTTGCTATGTTTCCACCAAAGGTTTATCTCAGTTTAGATTAAATAAATCTTTTTTATGTTTCCACCGCACAAGAAGACTTAAAAATGATTAAGTTTGACAGCACTTTATAAAATGCAAACAGTGTTTCGATGATTCTTATGAAGTGCAAGAGAGATAGTTTGATTCGTGTTAAACAATGAAGAACCGAATAGTTCAGCACCACATAAGAATATGCTACCTACTCCATGTGCGATTTTTTTTTTATTTGACTAAAACAAAACTATATTTTTTTACACAAAAATACAAATAAACAGACCATAATGCTTTATCTGTAAAGCCAACTCCTTCACACAGGTTTTTCTTCACAAATTTTGACTCGACTCCAATCCCCGACCGGAATAGAGTGGAATCAAGCTCATTTCAAATCGATTCAGGTATATACAAAATTCAAGCGATCTTCAAGCTCGCTTCAACACCATATGTTAATGTAGTAAACTACGAACAAACCCCATACTTAAAGCAATTGTTAAATAAACTTTTTTTTATAGAATCTCGAATTCCAGATGTTTTTCCTAACATTTCTTCTTGAAAATTGTCCATTTTATTATTTTTAGTTAGTTTTTTTTGCTGAAGTTAATTTTAACTTTTGATTTTCAAAACTTTCTTTATGTTTTTTTTTGTGTTATTATTTTGACAGGTCTTCTTTCACTTGTACCAATTTTTGAAAACAAAAATCTGGCTACTGGCGATGGGGTTTTTTTTGGGAATTTCTACTATATTTTTTATAGAATGATAAAAAACACTGGTATTGTGAACATTGGAATAAAATAGAGTGGTTTGAAAGACGGTGCCTTTGTACATTGGTTTTGAATTATTAAATATTATAATGACAGGAAAAGATGGAGAGTGGTAAGGTATTCCGCAATCGCGTAGTACGACTAAACAACAAATCTCTGTACTTCATTTTACCGCTTATGAGTAAACTGATGAGCATTTCTCAAAGCGAGACTATTACGAATAGTAGAAAACTTACATTACATTACATTACACACTACTTAGCACATAAGTTAACAGAGTAGAGAATTCAGCACCTTGAGCGACTAGACTACGTTAGGTTAAAACAACACAAGACAGAAGGACAAATGAGAAAAAACAGCAGAGAGAAAGAACACATGACAACAGCACGCGGTACGTTTCGAGACGGTCCTTCATCTGTCTACTAACCACGCTCTCTGATGCTGGATTTCGGTGATTGATGGGAACCGAATAGTAGAAAAAATTTTGAAATAAAGAAAAAGAAAGTCTAATAATCTGGGAAGCTCTCACAAAAACAAGCAAATGCATTACCTAGGAATTAACACCCAAAGCGTTTCAATGACTATATAACTTTTAAAAGGAATAACTTAAGCAGACCTGTAAAATATCAAGATTATACTTGAAAAGGAATTAAACATTAAAAAAATATTCAAGTGAAAAAGAATTGAAAAGATTTCATTCATATATAAGAAATTAACGTGCTAAGGAACTGCACTGGAAGTTATGGTTAGGTTTCGTTACAGTTTCATTAAAAATGTCATTTACATTCTAGTTGAGAAAACTGGCAGATATGTATTTTATGACTTAAGTAGTCCATTGGATTTCAATTAGATCTTAAATCTGTGAATGTGGCAATTGGAATAATGTGGCTAAAAACTCATTGAAATAAGGATATTTTCTGTCACTTTCTTTTTTCTGGTATCTATAACGCTGTTTTATCAAATTCGTAACAAGTAGTATATTTTTTAAGTGATCTAATCTTCCAATCTAAAACTATTACCGTACCTATGTCGTAATGAAAAATGATATTAATTCTATTATATCAATAAATTGGACAAAATTGTGAAATTCAGTGCAAACTCAAAGAATTACATTTTTATTTCTTTTTTTGAAATTTTTAAAAACAAGCTACTTTTTTGTTTGTTTTTTAATTAGTGCTTCAAATTTCTCACTTTCTTTTTAATTGTTATATAGATTGATTTAGTTGAAGAACCATTTATGAAAATATGTGTATTTCCTACCAAACTCTAATTTGTGACTCTACTTTCTAATATTTTTTTTTTAATTTCACATAATAATAGTTAATTATCATTGAAAACTAATTGAAAGAAAACCTAAAAATTATCTAACCCAACGAAACAGACACATAATTTAAACAAAAAAAAAAACAAGAATCATTAGCAACGTCTGCAGATAAATTATGTAGGTAGTGACTATTTTAATTATTTGAGCTCATATTCCATTTCAAATGAAACATCGAATGCATTTTGTTAGACATGCAGTTTTTATGTTCAGTTTTTAATTTTCAGTCTTTTTTTGTTGCTAATAAGTTATTTGGAATTAGGTTCTAACATTTCAAGCCCTCAATTTGAGACATATCAGTTGTTTTCTTTTTAGTTTGCTTTTTATCATAAAGCGAAACAAAAATTGACACCAAAATGTAATTGTATCATAAAAGATATTTTTATTTGATTTTGATGTTGTTCGCTTTTTGTTTCCTCAAAACCGAAATGATGGCTAACGTGGTTTTGGCTTTCAATTTTCATTTGAAAGTCTTTTTATTTCACTTAAAATTCCATAAACTATTGAAATTTAGTGAATCATTACACGAAATCATTGGTCAGGTGTTGTCTTTTCAATACTTTTGCTTGCACTAGCACCACCGTCACCAACACCACCACCTCCTCCACCAAATGTCCAACAATATCAAATACCTATAATCTTCTTGTCGTAACATGTTCATTTTATATTATGTACATTTTCACTCAAAATTTGATGACGTCTTTCTTCGAATACTCGATTTTTGATGATGATGATGATGATATGTGGTATGGAAGCAAAAGCAATCCAAACAAGTTTTTATTGTACCTCGGCATACGCTGCTTGTTCTTTCTTCTTTGGTCTTTGGTCTGTTTTATATTTTTGTATATTTATAGAATTCACGTTTCCATAGGCTGATGGTACTGCTCGTATTCCACGTTGTCATTACTGTTGCTATATTGACAAGCATCATACATATAAGTACATACATAATTATTGAAAAACCATTTGCCACGTTTTTGTTTCTCGTCTTCTTCTACTTTCATACAAATATATATATATATAGGTATACAAATTTGATCGCATAACTATTGATTTTTTATTAATTTTTTGTATTTTTGAACAAACGAAGTGAGTTGTTGTTGTTTTTATTGTTGTTATATATTTTTATCATATTTTTGTTGATTAGATAAACATGGTAGCACTTGAAATTTTATGTTAGTGCTGTTGTTGTTGTTGTTTGTAGAAACCAAACAACCGGCCGGTTTTTAAAACCCACATTCATATCAGAATCAAAAGGAGGGATTGACAGAGAGAGAGAGAAAAAAAAGGTGTGTTTGCAGTCAGTCACCTTTGGCTTTTTGATGGCTGTCGCTCCTCTCGTTGTTTACAGCGACTAGATATTGACTCGAAGTCGCTCGCAACTAGTCATGCTAATTAAATGGAAAGCTAAGACCATGACCAAAGCAAAGTCAATTGATTTTCTTCAACAATTATTGGTGCCCGAGGAATTCATAAGAAGGGGTTGATATTATATTTTTCACGGTTTTCAATTCGGCTTAAATATTGAGTTGAAATAAGTTTCTCACTAAAATGTTATTTATTTCGATCTAAAGAATTTAAACAGTATAAAGTGGAAGCCTCAATGTTTTAAAATAAATGACTTATTAATTTAATTGATAAGAAAAATGAGGCTTACATGCTATTATACCAAATTAGCTACTTATAGGCGTGTTCATATTAATTGATATGAATTTGAAAATCTTAATATATTCTAATAAAATGATTATTTATTTATTTAGAGAAGAATTTAAAGTTTAATAGTAATTGTTTTTGAAGCAATGTTATAATTGGAAAAAGAAAATGATAATTCAAATCAAATGTTTTATATAAATGAAAGTTTCACATGATATTTAATTACTTTGCTGACTCTATTCAGTGGGTTTATGGATGCACGTATAGTACCCTAAATATAAAAACTAAAATTTAAGTGTTTTAGATTTAATTGTTGCCTTGTATAGTCTCGAGTCTTCAGAATCAAGCAGGTCCTAAATAATTAACCGCTTATATTTTAAACAGTGCGATATTGATCCCTAAAATTAAAAATTTGTATTAAACACTTTAAATAAGATGTTTTGAACTACGGTCCAATTTGTGGGTCTGGAAATCCGAAGTGCTACCTTGGCTACAACGAGGTAGTGGTCCGAGTCGATGTTAGCTCCTCGGAAAGTTCGTACATCCGTAATGCTGGAAGCGTGTCTGGCGTCGATCGCAATATGGTCAATCTGGTTGACGGTAGATTGATCTGGAGAAGTCCAAGTTCCTTTGTGGATGGTGAGATGTGGAAAACGCGTACTGGCTACAATAACGTTTCGCCCCGCAGCAAAATCTATGAGCCTGAATCCATGTCGGAAGTGTTGTCGTGCAGGCTGTTCTTCCCGATTATTCCACCAAAGATGTCTTCCCTTCCTAGCTTGGCATTAAAGTCGCCCAGGACTATTTTAATATCGTAGTTAGGGCTCTGCTCATATGTTTTGTCTAGGAGCTCGAAGAACATATCTTTGGTGTTGTCGTCTTTCTCTTCTGTGGGGGCGTGCGCGCATATCAGGCTAATGTTGCCGAATTTAGCCTTGATGCGTATGGTCATGAGGCGCTCATTGATGCACCTATAGCTCAAGACTTCTTGCCTAAGTCTGGCTCCAATGACGAAGCCGCATCCAAATAAGCGCTATTGGTTTTCGTGGTAGCAGTCACCATAGTAAATATCGCAGTTTTTCATCCTCTTTTTGCCCGGCCCATCCCTTTCCTTTTACGTGGCCAGGAAGTCACCCTGACGCACAACCCCCAACCTGGAGGGCCAGATCCTTAGTATAACTCCAAGGATGGGGAGCCGGATAAAACTGCTCCTTATAGGCCTGGGCTCCGAATAAGTCGAAGAAGCCCTATAAGGTGTTCACTAAGTAGTTCAACCTTGCTGGAACTGTAGACGCCACCGTTGATTCCATCTCGGGAATTCCTCCGCTGCCGTCTCGATAAGGAGAGGTGCCTTAGTGGAAACACCTCTCCCCACCTCTCTCGTTTGTCCCAACGATAAGATCATTGAAAAAAAAGCTCGGAAGCTTAATGTTCGTGCATTTCAAGGACCTATCGAGCAAAGTTGTTTTGAACGTAAACATTAAAAATTCTATATTTTAAACGTTTATTTTATCCAAACTACGGTGTAATGCCGTTTGTATGATACCTAATTCTAAACATAGGTTTTTGTCTTTCAGAGCAAATTTTCTCAGTTTTTCTTGAAGAACCCGTGTATTGTTGGAAAATCTATCCACAGTATAGTAGGATTTTACACGAATAACAAAAACAATATCCGCAGTATGAATACTACCTATAAAAGTTAAAGTAGATGAGTTTTTTTGACATTTATACGAGTCTGGAATGGGTCTTAAGTGATTTCGTTCTCAAATGTTGGTACGATTGATATTGCATGTGTGTCTCGATGGCTGTGTTCGTTGAGTAGTTGTGCATTTGGAATTATGTATGTGTTTTTTTTTCCATTGGGGAAAAAAATTAATCTGTTGCGGTTGATATTATTTACTTTTGTTAATAAAAAATTGCCTAACTGGGCTTTTTTGCAAGAGAAAACAATAGAAAAGATAGTTAAGTTTGTCTCATTTTAATTAAATAATAATAATCATTTTTATTAAATAAATATTTTTGGTGTTTCCACCACACAAAAAGATATAAAAATCATTAAGTATGACATCACTTTCTAAAATGTAAATGGTGTTTTCATGTTTTCGACGTGTGAAGTGCAAGTGAAATAGTTTGATTCGTTTTAAACAATAAGGAACTGATTAGTTCAGCACCATATAAGAATATGCTACCTACTCCATGTGCAATTTTTTTTTGTAATTTGATTAAAACAAAACTATAAACATTATCTGTTAAACCAACTCTTCCACAGAGGTTTTTCTTCTCAAATTTTGACTCGACTTCGACTACTCCGACAGGAATCGAGTCAAATCAAGCTCATATCAACTCGAACAGGTATATAAAGAATTGAGGCGGTCTTTAAGCTCGCTTCAGCACCACATGTTAATGTAGTAGTCTACGAACAAACACCCTCCTTGAAGAAATTGTTAAATGAACTTTTTTTATAGAATCTCAATTTTTAGAAGTTTTCTTACCATTTCTTGTTGAAAATTGTCCATTTTACTAGTTTTAGTTAGTTTTTTTTCTAAGTTAATTTTAACATTTGATTTTCACAATACTTTCTTCTATTTGTGTGTTTTTTTTTAAAATTATTATTCTGACAGATCTTTTTACAGTTATACCAATCACTGTACTATATATGGAATACCAAAAAAACGCACTTATTAGTAAATTGTCAAAACATTTGTCCTCCTGCAATGATTTCCCATCCAAGAAGGTCTCAAAAATTACTTTAGTTTTTTCAACATTTTTATAGTTAATTTTAATTCTTTCCATGCGTTGTTGTAACGTGTATAGTCTGACTTTAAGAAATAAATTTTCACTTTGTCAAATGTCAAAAGATGACATCTGGCAAACTGTTAAAATAGCGGTCCATTCAAAACAAAACCTGTTATTAGAAAAAAAAACTTACAATTCAAATTTTAAGGGCCAATTAAAAAATCATCGCTAAAAATTTTAATCTACCCATTCAGTTCAATTAATTAATTATTATAAAAAATATAATTATTATAAATTTTGAATCAGTTCAAAGTCTCCAGTTCGTGGAGTTGAAATTGCTTAACCACGGGTTAAGTTTTAACTCTTTGTTCCTAATTTAAACATCAACTTTAAATTGCCTGGTTTTCGCAGTATCATCATACCCAAACCAAAATCGCCTGAAAATATTGTCGAATGTAAACCCAAAACGAGACAAATAGACAGAAACACATACAAAAAATAGTTCTTGCTCATTTTGTGTGATATCATCGAACGCAGAGAGACAAAAGAAGAAACCATGTGGTTCTCTTTAACCTCACATTTTGTGTGGATTTTCTTCATCTTTTCATTTCAAAAGAAATAACCATGTGGTGCGGTTGTACTTTTTCTGATACTGGTACTTTTTTAAGTTCAATTTAATTTTGAATACATTTTTCTGTGTTGGTGTATAAACTTTAATTTTTTAAATTGATTTAAGGTACTTTCCGGCGATACTGTGATTATTCGTGCAGCTAAAGGAGCTCCACCACCAGAGAAGCAAGTTACCTTTTCCCACGTGTTGGCACCAAAACTCGCCAGAAGACCTGGAGCCGGAGGGTAAGTTATATAACCCAACCATTCATCAAAAGATTGAAGTATTAATTAAATCAATTTTATTATAGTGATGAAACCAGAGACGATCCATGGGCCTGGGAGTCACGTGAATTCCTGCGTCAAAAATTAATTGGTGAAGAAGTTGGATTTACCTTCGAAAAAGCACCAAACACCTCCCGCGAATATGGTAATGTCTGGCTGGGAAAGGATCAAGAGACCGGCGAAAATATTGTCGAGACAATGGTGCATGAGGGATTAGTGAGTGTTCGTCGTGAGGGTCGTCAAACTCCAGATTTGCAGCGTCTTATCGAATTGGAAGATAACGCCAAGGCTGCCGGACGTGGTAAATGGAGTCACAGCCCGCCCTCTGAACACGTGCGACACATTAAATGGACTCAAGAGAATCCCTCCCATATTGTCGACATCTATGGTGGTAAACCTGTGAAGGCTATCATTGAACATGTTCGTGATGGCTCAACTATTCGTGCATTTTTGCTGCCCGACTTCCATTACATCACCTTGATGATCTCTGGCATCCGTTGTCCCGGTGTGAAACTCGACAACGAGGGCAAAC
Source organism: Eupeodes corollae (assembly GCF_945859685.1). NCBI lineage: Eukaryota > Metazoa > Arthropoda > Insecta > Diptera > Syrphidae > Eupeodes > Eupeodes corollae. The sequence goes on from NC_079148.1 coordinate 124,754,862, forward strand.
CTGATTTGACTGTTAAAATTCCATTTGCCGATGAAGCGCGTTACTTTGTCGAATCCCGCCTTTTGCAGCGTGAAGTTGAAATTCGTTTGGAATCGGTCAATAATTCCAACTTCATTGGAACAATTCTCTATCCTAAGGGTAACATTGCTGAGGCTTTGTTGAGAGAGGGTCTTGCCAAGTGTGTTGATTGGAGTATGGCTGTTATGAAAGGTGGTAAGTACACTTATATCATTTTTAAAGTGAGAAGAAATGTAAGGCAGTACGATCTAGTTGTTAAACAAAATTGCAATGTTTTTTGACTTTGAATAAACTGCCAAGATAAACGACGGAATCCGAAATGAACAATCGTTTAATTATTTGTTCATATTAACATCTCGTCTACAATAAATAAATAAACCAAGTTAAACACAAAAAGTATGCGATTTAGGATGAAAAAAAGTGAAAGAAGGTCAAAAGTGTTTTGAAATTTCAATTAAGAACTTCAACAATTTAATCCAAATGGTGTATGATTTTATGCAATTTAATTCAAGATCTAAGATTTCAAATGACATTGTCTCAGATTTTCTACGAAGATTGCGATAAAAACGACGGATTCCAAGTGTACATCCTGTCAAGTTGGATGCACATAATTTCACCCCGTCTACAATTAACTAATTTTGTTTCCTTTTGTTTTTCAATTGTGTTAGCCTTTTGAAGCTGCAGATGCAATAATGGGAAGGTTTTAGTTCAAAATATATTGCAAATATTAGTACTAACAAACAATCGAGGATTCGAAAGAAAGAAAGTGCATTGATTTCCATTTTCTGATTAATTTTTAAAAATAACAGTCTACAGACCTTAAACTCATTTGATTCATTAACTTGAAGTTTGTATAGCTTAATAAAAGATAATAATTAACAAAGAGTCATAAAATGTTCTGCATTCTAATTCAAAATCAGACATCATATAAATTGTCTTGGTTTTCTACGAAGATTGCTAAATAAACGACGGATTCCAAGTGCACATGCTGTCACGTTGCATGCGCATAATTTCACCCCGTCTACAATTTCAGTTTCCCAATTTTCTAAATCGCAAACTTTAAAACCTCCCCCATAAGCACTGAAATCTGATGTTCAACGATTTAAATCCACGTAAATATCTGAACCACGGTGCTAGATCAAAATGTCGGATTCCAAGGTGTTAGCCACTTCTTTAGCGCGAGTACAAAACACCATTTCACCCCGACGACATTTTCTTACTATTTTTTTTTAAATTTGTTTATTTAACCATAAAAAATTAGAACTATGCTAAATTTTTTGTGTTTTTTTTTTATTTTTTGTAGGTGCTGACAAATTGAGAGCAGCCGAACGTCAAGCCAAGGAGAACCGCCTTCGTCTGTGGAAGGATTACCAATCCAAGGCACCTGCATTTAACTCAAAGGAGAAAGATTTCACTGGTACTGTTGTTGAAGTGTTCAATGGCGATGCTATCAACGTCAAATTGCCCAACGGTCAAGTGAAGAAGGTCTTCCTTTCAAGCATCCGCCCACCACGTGACACCGCTCGCAGTGGAGTTGACGGTGATGGTGAAATTAAGCCCCAACCGCGTAGCAAAAACTACCGTCCATTGTATGAAATTCCATTTATGTTCGAGGCACGTGAATTCCTGCGCAAGAAATTGATCAATCATAAGGTGCAGTGCACTTTGGATTATATCTCGCCTGCCCGTGAGAACTTCCCGGAGAAGTACTGCTATACGGTGACAATTGGAGGTCAGAATATCGCCGAAGCAATGGTGAGCAAGGGTTTGGCCACTGTTGTGCGTTACCGTCAGGACGATGATCAGCGTTCGGCCCACTACGATGAGCTCTTCAGTGCTGAAGCACAGGCGATAAAGGGCCAGAAGGGTATGCATGGCAAGAAGGACAGTGCTATGTTGCGCATCAACGACCTTACTACTGAACATTCCCGCATCAAGCAGCAATATCTGCCATCGTGGCAACGTGCCCTCCGTACCGAAGGTATTGTCGAATTCGTTGCTAGTGGCTCTCGTCTGCGCATTTATATTCCCAAGGACAGCTGCTTGGTGACCTTCCTGCTCGCTGGCATCTCCTGCCCACGTTCGTCAAGACCCGCACTCAATGGAGTTCCCGCTCAGGAGGGAGAACCCTTCGGTGACGAGGCATTGACATACACCCGCGATCGCATTCTGCAACGCGACGTGAGTGTGCACATCGAGACCACCGACAAGGCGGGCAGCAGTGTCATTGGTTGGCTGTGGACCGAAAATAACGTCAACCTGTCGGTTGCACTTGTCGAAGAAGGCCTTGCTGAAGTGCATTTCAGTGCTGAAAAGTCAGAGTACTTCAGGACTTTGAAATCGGCTGAAGATCGCGCCAAGGCTGCCAAGAAGAACATCTGGGCCAACTATGTCGAAGAAGTGGTAGAGGAAAAGAAACCAGAAGAAGAAAAGGAGGACAAAGTTGTCGAAAGGAAGGTGAACTATGAAACAGTTATTGTGACTGAGATTACTCCCGACTTGACATTCTTCGCCCAGAACGTTGATTCTGCCTCGAAATTGGACAACTTGATGGCCAAGCTGCACACTGAGTTCGAATCAAATCCACCAATCGCCGGAACTTACACGCCCAAGCGTAACGATTTGTGCGCTGCTCAATTTACCCTTGACAACGAGTGGTACAGGGCGAAGGTTGAACGTGTCCAGAATGGAACTGCCACCGTCTGTTACATTGACTACGGAAACAAAGAGGTAAGTTTTTTGTTTTAATAATTTCGTATTGCAAGCTCCTTAGATCCTTTTCCGTCTCAAAGGAAATGCATGAGTCATAAGTTTGCTAAAATAAAATTCTCAATGAATTGTGTGTTTAAGAAGTTAGGGTTTCGATTGGCCATCTCTTGTCATGAGAGTAAACTTCGACTGTCGTGCTTTAAGGCTGCCAAATTCCTATAAAGCTTGCCACCACGTCTGAGTAAGTGGATAGGATAGTGTCAATATTTTTTTGATACAACGTTCTTGAAGCGAGCTTTAAACACCGGTGGATCACTTAAGCTATGTGGAGTTGGTTGATAGTTGAGGGGTCAAACAAGTGATTCTAACGACATAATTCAGAGAAACAAAAAAAATTACTTTCTATTAAGATGACTTTATAAACTTTGTGTCTGATTTGTTTTTTTAGAATGTGCCTTTCAACCGCCTGGCAAACTTGCCCAGTGGATTCAGCGAAAAACCCTACGCTACTGAATACGCATTGGCTTTAGTTCTCCTGCCATCGGACGCGGACGACAAGGAGGAAGCCCTCCGTTGTTTCGCCCAAGACGTTCTCAACCGCAAGGTCCAACTCAATGTTGAGTTACGACCATCGGCCGGCGTTCCATTAGCCACTTTGCACGACCCAACTACCAACACTGACATTGGTAAAGGACTCGTTGCTGATGGACTCCTGCTGGCAGAGAAGAGGCGTGAACGCAAGCTCAAGGACTTGGTAGAACAATACCAGCAAGCGCAAGCAACCGCCTTGGCAGCTCACTTGGCCATCTGGAAATACGGTGACATCACTCAAGACGATGCGCCCGAATTCAGCCGCTAGAAGGAGAACGCGATTCTTCTTGTTTGTCTGCCACAACACACCCGCCCTTCAATCTAACAACAACAAGAACTATGATTATATATTAAATGAATCAAAATGCAAGAAAGAACGATTATATAATTAATATTTAAAAAATAAAAAAAAATATTTCAAAAAATTTATTAAAATAAACAAGAAAAAAAACACGAAAAATTGTGTGAGGACATTTTCGTCAAAAGCTTCCAATAAAAAGAATAAATGAAATAACAAAATTTATCGATTTTTTTCGTTTATACAATTTTTAATTTTTATTTTACAATTTAAAAAAATAAACAAAAAAACACGTAGTGCCGACACCAGAAATGGAGAAGATGTAAACTCATTCTAAAAAGCAATAGTGGAACTGATTCAAATGTAATATTCCATTTTTTGTCATATGTTTGTTTAAAGTTTTACTCGAAGTTGTAATTTTTAAAAATCGTTTCCATCATAAACAAATTGAAGAAAAAAACAAATAAATACACCAAAACCATTTTAAAAAATTTGTTATAGATAATCAAAAAAAATAAAACATAACATTTACATATATTATTATACATTCAATTATTAACAAATTGTAAATCAATCTAAGCAACAACAACAACAAAATAAAAATTATACAAAACTATTATGTAAATGAGAAATAAAAAATAAAAAAAAAACAAAACCGGAAATGCTACAACATATTAAAATATTACTGAGTTTTCTTTTGAAAGTTTTTTTTTATTTTTAAATATAACGATGAGACGAAGGAGAACGTTCAGAAGGCGGTTGGGTGATAAATCGCCCAAACAAATAAAAATGTCAAATCGCCGAAAAAGAGTGGGCTTTTTCAGTTTTGTCATAATGCAAAAATAACCATGTGTCAGATCACCCAAAAACAAAACTCCCAAATTGCAAAAATGAAGAAAAATGCCAAAATTTTGGGCTATTTAACATTTTTGATTTTTGGACGATTTAGCATAATGTCAAATCGGCCAAAAAATATAAATAATTTTGGGCGATTTGACACTTTCGTTAAATTGGGATAAAAATTATGTTCAAGAAGAATTTTAACAGTTACATTAACGGGCACATCGGAATGTTGGTTCTTCTAAACATGAATGAGTTATGATTAGAGAAATATTTGCTATTACCTGATTAGACAGTGTAAAAACACTTCTCGAAGTGGTAACAAGTTGGTGAATTATCCTCGTAAAATAATGTTTTTTTTGTGTATTTCCTCGAAATGGAATTTGAAATTGTTGACGGGAAAAAATATAAAAGCAAATTGTTATATGTGACGTGATATCAAGAAAAATGTCCCGCGCGTGTAGAATTTCTGGAAAGTGGGTTTTGCATGAAGCCCAAACAAAACAAAGAACACTCACAGGAACATTTATATGTATTAGGAGCTGAAAGGGATTAATAAAATCCGTGCAGAGTGCATGATGTCCGCCGGAGTGCTAGGCTCAGCTAGTGTAATTAGCGGAATAAGATAACGAATGAATTTATATTAATGGTCTAGTGATAGCACCGGAACGCAGTACTTGTCGTATGACAAGATAAAAAGAGGACTCCAAAGAATTGCAAACAAAGTATTTGTAAAATCAACTACGACGCCTCTGAAAGTTGTTGAGGCATTCCAAAGGGAAGATATTTGGACGCAATTTGGAGTGTCAAAAACGCAGAGGAGCGGCCGTTCTACAAAATTTTCATCGAAGACGGGGACATCATTTATTGCCTTTTGTGTCCGAAAAAATAATGAATATATTTATTAAAGAGTATATTAGATCATCGAGGCGGGAATATTTAATGGATCGGACTTTTAAAATAGTATTGCATGGTTGCTTTAAGCAACTTTTTATTATATATATATACTTTATAACTTTGATGAAAAAGTAAGTAATTTGACGTCCTAAGAATGGTGTAAGTTTTTATAATTTGTATTTATTATATCTTAGGTATTTCCAATTATGTTCATTTTAATGAACAAAAAAAACGACTAAGTCGTATAAACATTTAATCGATTATATTGATCATAACATTTTTCAATTTAAGTCCGCAAGCTTTTTAACTGACTACGAATTTGGATTGAGAAGTGCGTTAAGACAAGTTTATCCTAACGCTAGTTTTCATGGTTGTTGGTTCCACGACTGTCAGGCTCTTCGGCGAAACCTGACAGCAAAGCTGGCGCAATTAGTGAGGTCCAAACAAAAAGCTTCAATATTGTTTCACAAATTCTTGCCATTAGCCTTGCTTCCGCAACACCTAATCGAGTTAGCATTTGGTATGCTTCGAAAACTAGCCAACGAAGAATTTTCCAATAATTTTGACAGCTTTTTGGCTTATTATGAGAAGTTTTTGATACGAAAGGTATGTAAATGAATATAAATTTACTTAAATAATCATTAATGTAATACTATGAAACCACCGCAGGTAGGGGGCGGTGCGTGCGTCGCCCATCCGCAAAGGCGCGCCGCGCACGCCCCCGTTTTGCCTCGCGCATAAGCATACAACAAAAACTAAGTCCAAACGATAACAAAACACATTTAATTACTTCATTTCCGTTCAAAGTGTTTTTTTCCCATTACTTACTTTTAGATCGGGCCACTACAGTTCTAAGTTTTTAAAAAGCTAACAAGGACAACATCCGATATTAAAGGCTTAAATAGTATGCTTGGACGAAGTTTGACCAAAAAAGGCAATTTCTTTAAATTTGTTAAAGTCCTTCAAGAAGAGGAATTTATGAAAAGCCGTAATTTCTATATGCTTATAAAAAGTGGTGGCACTACTAAATCAAGGAAAAAAATCGAATTGAGAGAGAAACAAAAATATAATGGAGGTTTCTGCGCTTCTTGAAAACGGTGCCATTAATATATTGAGATTTTTAGATCGAATGGTTTATGTTAAAAATAATATTTGTACTGGTATGGAACCTAACGAAGATATGTTTTGGGCGATTCGGTTTTTGGGCGATTCGACACCCAACCTCTGACGTGTAAAAAGGAGAGTACTTAAATACAGTTCATATGAAAATAGCAGAAGACGCGACACTGCAACCCTATAGACAATTTTTTGAATCATAATCATAATCGGAAACTTACGAATCTTGAAAAAAACTTAAAAAATATAAACCGATGTCGAGGTAACACATCTGAGAGGAATTTTCTGCGATTTGTAAGAAATGTACGAATTTTGTATCATCTTATCCGTTCGAGAACAAAATTCAGACAAACCTCCGAAAGAATTTTTGAAGTTCGTTGAATATGTTAAACTCTTGCGAGATGTGTGCCGGGCCGGAAAACTAAATAGGGCAACATTGCATATAATTTTGTGCCAAGTGTGGCGGTTCACAATTTTTTGTCTCGATTTTCAAAGCAGTCAACATTCGCTTGGTACGACTATCTAGTTATATACTACCTCCAAAGAGCTCAATAGAGATATATGAAAACCATAAATATAATATAGAAAATATTGTTAGTATATTCCAAAAAAAAAGTCTTGGAAATCATTTAAAACTCCTTGGTCCAATAAACGTTTGGTAAAATTAAAGAATGTTAAAAACAAAGTTTTTAAAAAACTCTGAAATTGACAAAAAGCTTTTCTGCCAATTTCGAAAGGAATATGATTTTTTGAATTAATACTTGCGCCAACAATATACATATAATGAATATTCAAAGTCAAACCAGCATTTCTAATGATCCAAAAACTTTGTGGAATTTTTTAAATAATAAAAAACGATATATTGCTCTCGAAGAAAATATGGAGTTTATTGGTCAAACATCAAACGATTTACAAAGTTCGTGTGAACTTTTTTCTCAATTTTTTAAGTCGGTTTATATTGACCATTCTTTATTTAGTATTTATCAAACGGAAAGCTATTCCAGTAGTAATGCTAATATTTCAAAACTTAATCTTTTTGAATCCGATATCCCAAATGGTATCTCAAAATTAAAACCCAGTTTGAACCCTGGTCCTGATGGAATTTCATCTTTTGTTTTAAAGTAATGTCAATTTTCGTTAGCTTTACCGCTTCTGATATTTTTAATAAATCGCTTTCTACTGGTCTATTTTTGAATCAAAGGAAATTTTCATATGTATAAGTCCTATTTACAAATCAAGCGCAAAAATTTTTGTAGTAAATTATCGTGCAATTTCTAAAAATCTCTGCATTCCCTAAATTGTTTGAGCTCATAGTAAAGGATCATTTATTTTTTAATATAAAAGAACATATTTGTAATGAGCAGCATGGATTTATGTCAGGTAAATCAACTTCAACAAATCTCATGCCTTATAGTACATATACTGATTTTGTCAATGCTTTTGACTTAATTTGTCATAAAATTCTTATAGCTAAACTAAGAGTTTTCAATATTCATGGGTTGATTTTGAAATGGATATCAAGCTACCTTAATGACAGAGCACAATGTGTGAAATTGGGAAATTTTGTTTCAAGTATTATTAAAGCTTCATCTGGAGTTCCTCAAGGAAGTCACCTTGGACCACTCCTTTTTGATATTTTAGTTAATGAAATCCCATTTCTTTAAAAAATGCTTTATGTTAAAATATATCTTCGCATACAAAATAGAATTGATCATCAAAATCTTCAAAATGATTTAAATATTTTATCAATTTCGTGTGAAAGAAATGTTCTTCCTTTGAGTATACTAAAATGTAATGTTTTTACTGCACATCGATTTTTGGGTACAATGATAAACAACTACAAAATTTTCAATTAGATTCTTGATCGCAAATCTAAGATTCGTGATCTTGGTCTCATTTTCCATTCAAAGTTGTTGTTTTCGTTACATGTGGACTATATTATAGCCAGGGCTAATTCAATGCTTGGTTTCGTTAAGCGAAAATGCAATGAGTTCTCTAACCCTTAAGCTTTAAAATCAGTTGACATGTCTTTAGTTCGTCCAATTTTTGAGTAGGTATTGTTCAATTTTATGGTTTCCTTCTACTTCTATTAGGATAACACGTATTAAAAGAGTGCAAAAGGCTTTTACAAGATTTTTAGTTATGCAGTTAAAATGGAGAATTGACACTCCATCATATGTAGGTATCTAGGTGTGCCTTAATTGGACTTGATTAATTAGAAAAAAGACGGTCTATTCAGTGTTTGTTGTTTGTGCATGATGTATTTTCTTTTCGTATTAAGTGTCCACCGATTCTTACTTACTTTGAGATCTATATTCCGGAGACCGAATTGCGGTTACCACATTTTCTTAATAATTCAAAACATAGATACAATTATGGTTGCAATGAATCCTTTTCTAGGTGTATTAAACTTTTCAATTCTTTATGTAATGAACTTGATCTCTCAACAAACAGATTTGAATTTAAAATTAATTTACAAAATATTGTGCATTAGCTTTTAGATAGATATTTATTTAAATATACTTATTTATATTTAAATTGTATATATATTTAGTTATATTACTCAGCTAATTGTACATTTGTTCATTTTCAAGTTAAGCTCGAGAGTCGCGAAGTCGAAAGTATTATAGTTGAATTTCTTCAAGAGAGATATCCCAGTTATACGAGAGTTTAGAGATGTTTGGTTTTCTTGATGAAAATACCATTTTTAGATAGTGGCAAAAGTATTAAAAAGTAAAAATCTGGGTTAAGTTTCCGATAGACTCCTATTTTTAAAGTGACTTAGTATACAATTCAAAACTATATCGGCTCCATTCAATGCTCGACTCAATAATTAGAAGATTTTCATTAAAAAGTTAACAAAACTTTAAGATTTAATGATACATAACAATTTGTCTGAACATTGATAAAAATAATACCTCTATAAAGTTTCTGTCGGTATTCAGCCCTATCATGAATTTCATTGCAATTAGAAAATTTAATGAATCCCTCAAATAACTTGAATATCTCAAACAATTTTGCATTCCCGATACGGTTTTTCAGAATATGTACTGTGGAATTCGTGATAGGCCCGAATCAGTTCATATTTTGGTCCGTCATAATAAGAACTTAAACCTTAATTTTAAAAAAGGCCGCTGAAGCTGAAGCTAGCAAACAGATTTACCTGAGATTTCCTCCTCAATGCGAAATGAGAATGAATTTTGAATTTTAAGCCTTCACTTCCTCAATAAATAATTCCTAAGTATTTTATGAAATATTAAATGCATTTATTTGTGCAGTTATAAATAAGCAGTCTTGTGAGAATATAATAATGTTTTAACTAAATATCTTAATCCAATAAATATAGGTTTAGGTATGTGCGTTTCATGATCGCCTAGGCTGCAGCTAAAGTTTACTCTAAGTTTTTTTCAATTCTTCTTTCGACTTTCAAGCAATTCTATTTTTCTGATCAATTCATCGATGTTTACATCCTCGGGAATCATAAACGATTTCTAAAGCAAAACAAAAATAAATCCATTTATTAAAAAGTATCCTATTCCAGGAGCAAGGAGTACTTACCTGTCTCACGAGCATGTCCTGGATTTTCTTATCTAATGTAACTTTGTTATTTTCCATTTCAGCTTCAGACATGAGGCGTTTATTTACTGATGTTGTGAACCTGTGAAATACATATTAAAATTATTTTCAAACTAAATTCATTCAAATAAATCAAAAAATTGACGTATGTACATTTGTAATTGATCTAATTCCATAGTTTCTGCTTCGATTTGTTTTTCAAGATCGTTTATGTCGTTTTGTATTTTGGCCATTGCAAGGCGTTGGTCTATTTGCTCTTTTTTCCTTGTATAGTAGAACTCTTTAAGATAGTTGATGCCACAATCGTGTAATTTTGTTACCATTTTCAGGTGAATACATTCGTTTAGTTTGGTCACGCAATCATCTGGTAAATCACACAACTCTACGCCGAGCATTTTCAGCTGTCGTTCATATTCTTCGCCTGTAAATTTTATTTAATTGATTTTAATTAGTTTATTCAAAATAGATTAGAAAAAATAGAGGGGCGACTTTCCATTACCGCAGCACGAATTTCCTTCTGATTTTTTTTGTACAGTTAGGTAGGGGTCTCAATAGAACATGTTTTAAATATTAGGGCGAGGAAACAACTTTAAGTCATAAAAAAAATATTTTCTTTTTCGGACTTAACCCTACTTTTTTTGTATTGCATTTTTTGAGCCTAAAACAAGTTTTTTTTAATTGATAGCACTGCGTACTAACAGCTAGGTATGTAAGGGGGGGCATGCTGCCCCCCTGCAACCCCCCTGCTTGGGGTCACTATAGGATTTGGGGTGGATGCGAGTTTGGGTATATGCAAAGTTCTTTTCCATTTGAGCACTAAAATAAAAGAAATTACCAAGAAAAAAAAACAAGTATGGCAACACTGAACAAAAAACAGGACAGAAATGTCAAAATCAACCATTTTTGAGTGTTTTGTATGGAAAAAAGTGAACTTTAAAAATTAATTAAAAATAGAAATAAATGTTTCCTCGCTCTAAAATTGCTATAGTTATTATTTATTTGCACATATCTATCGAATAAAAAAAACCGCGAGTCGAAATTCGTGCTGCGGTAATGGAAAGTTGAGCCAAAATAGAAGCCATCATCGTATGACTTTCTTCTTTTGAGGTCAGATCTTTGCTAAATTTAATTGGTAAAATCACTTATTTTATGTTTAAAAACTTACGTAATTTCTTTAACGCACTAACTTCTTCAAATGCGTGTAAGGTTTCTGCAATAAAAACCATGGAATTGTTTAGATTTTAATAAATAAATCTTAAAAATGTTTTAAAATTTTACTCATACCCATGTCTGTTGAAAGTTGTTTAAATTTCAGGTTTAAAATGAAGTGTCAAATAGCTGTCATTTAAATTTGACGCTGTCAACTCCATATATAGAAATTGGTTTGAATCTGCAATAATGTTTATAGCGACATCTGATGATTGGAATAATGCATTCAATATTTAAAATGAATGCATTCAGTCAATTTTATTTGTTATTTTAGTTTTATAGCCTTTTCACACCAAACCCAAAACTGGGTTTTCGGCAAAATGTTTTCGAAAACCCGAAAATTGTTCACACCAACAAACATTTTCTTCTTCTTTCACAACAAATTCAATCGAAAATACTGTTGGCCAAATGTGCCTTCAGAATCGCCTTTTATTGTGGCCGTTATAGGCGGGGTTGAGAAGATTCTGAACGATTTCGTGTAGATCCTTATTTCTAGCCCGCTGCCACTTAATAAATTCTGCAATTACTTTAATTCCGTTGGAGCAGTTCCATGGCAAAACCATTCAATAAATATGTAAATAACATTGATGCATATCTTTTAATAAAATAAATATTTCATATTCGTTCAATTATTTTGTTTTAAATTATTTTTTTTGTTTTCTGGAATTGATGTAGGAAATTGAATAAACAAAATTCTTCAAGGTTCTTTGAATTTAAAGAAGCTGATCTGTTTGATGCAAATACTAAACATACACCAGCACAAAACATAACAATTATTTTCACTTAAGGTAAGTAGTAAAAAAATATGAAACTAATGATAATTTTGTTTTCTCACTTTTTTATATTTATTTTAATTTTTTTTCACGTGGGTAGCTACTTCCCAAGTAACAATTTGTAACCTCAGTAGCAAAATTACCGCAGTTATTAATTTTACCTGGAATAACCTTGGTTTTTAAATGGTTTGAAATAGGTTATCTTTTAACTGAGGGAAATTTTCGGTTAAAAAAAAAAACCTGAAATAAACCTAAAGTTAGTTTCAGGTAATTTTGCATCCTTTTTTTCAGGCATTTTAATTACCCAGGTTTAAAATTGGCTTTAAAAAATCCTATCTGAAACCTTGGTCATAAATCAGGTTTATATTTACCAATTGTTTACTTTTTTCAATTTTCTGGTTAATTTATAACCAGTTCTAGCCATCAAGTTCAAAACCAGCTTGAAAATAACTGATTTTTCAGGTTATAAAAAAACACTTTTGAATTTGATAATTATTTTATTGGCTAAAATCTTACCAGTTTTACTAAAAATGTAAAACTGGTTATAAAAAAACTTATTTTATTGGTAGTTATTTAACCGATTTAATTTTGGAAGTCAAATTGGTTTTAAAATAATTTGTTTTATTTTTTTTCTATTTTATTTGCATTGTAAAGTTGGTTTTAAAAAAGCTTAGTTATGAGTTGAAATATAATCTTTTTTAGTAAAAGTTGAAAAGTTGAATTACTGCATTTTCTTTATCGGATAAACCCATCGTCGATGTTCCTTTAATTCATTAAAATACCACAATGGTGGTATATATAGAGAGTCAGTACCCGTACCGGAACGCTCGCTTTTTTTTATTTTTGCCAACTCCTGACGGTAGGATGAACGCAACGACATTATTTTTCTCTTTACCACATCTATTGTTGCCTGGCTTTCAAAGTCTTTATATTTTCTTAGCAAAATTTGCCAAAGCTTCTTTTTTTTATCCCGATTTTTGTATTCTCCGGATTTTATTTGCCAGATTTATGGAAGGTTTCTGTACAGATCTATAAAAGATCGCCAGAATTCGCAATCCCGAATTGCCATTTTATTAACACAACATGCGACGCACCACACTCAAATACGATTCACATGCAACTGGAATAGGAAATGTGCGCGCGCATCCCCTTACACATCACACCGATTAAGACACCGACACAAAAAAATCAAAATCTTTTGATTTTACTCGCTCCGTGTCTCACACCGAAAATCGGTGTCGACACCAGCCCACACACAGCACACATTTCCGCACACCGACACAAGTGTGAACACAAGTGTGGTGTCTATGGACCCTTTTAGCCTCCACAAGAAATTTTCTTTCAAACTTATTCTCCTCCACAAATGAACTTATCGCCTTTCCCACGGAGTTACCGGAAAGTATTTCTCCAGGTAGTAAGCGAAAGCGTCGAACATATTTGTGGCGACGAGTTCGAAGACGTATCCCTCATAACGAACTATGAGCAAGTCTCCCTCGTCCCTTGGGTCGTCACACCAGTAGCCATAGTGAATTCCGGTTCCTCGCTTAACAAAGAGCGTTTGAAACTCCGGAGGATCATAAAAGAACCGCCAGTGCCGCTTTTATTCTCGTAGTGGGCAAATTTTCCCAAATGGTCTCGGTGTCGGTTAGTCATTGTTTTGACTATGATTTTTGGCTCTAGACAATTCTGAGTATAGACGAAACGGAATTATTAAATCTAAGTACCTACGATTGACAGATCGAAAAATATTGATAGATCTTGTGGTTGATCAGTGTTCTGATAATATTTGATATTAAGCTGATAATATCCATATACATACCCGTCAATGACAAATTTTCTTTTCACACTCTTGGTAGATTTTTCCCCAAAATTTGATCAGATGTTTATTAACTTCCCATATGAAGTTATTGTAATGGGTCCGACCAGAAGAGATATCGATTTCAAATAAATTTTGTTATACAGATAATAAGGCAGAAAGATTCAGATGCTCTCAAGAAAGTTTCGTGGGTGTTTTTTTTATTTTTTTAGTTTGAAAAAAGGTTAACATTTTGGTTAACCCTAAATATCTTACGAACCAAAAACGCTAGAGACTTGAATTAAATTTTATATAATATATTGTAACGTGATATCAAAGAAGTATATTTTTTGAAAAAAATCCATTTAACTGAAAAAAAAATGTCTCATCTCGAAAATTTTACGACCAAAATTTGATTTCATCTCCAAAAAAATTTTGTGCAACGGAGAATAATGTTTTTGATATGTAATAAAATTTTGAGAAAAATCGAATTGACAGTTTTTTTTTATAAAAAATAAAAATCTAAAAAAGACATTACTAAAAGTTGGTAAAAATTGAATATCGATTCAAATATCTTTTCAAAAACTTGAAATTTAGGCTTCAAACTTATTTTATCCTATACAAAAATTGTTTTCAACATTCTGAAAAATGTTGAGAAAAATCGAATTGACAGTTTTTTTACAAAAAATTAAAAACCTAAACAAAATTAATATAAGTGGGTAAACATTGATTTTCAACTCAAATATCTTTTCAAAACTTTGAGATATTGGATTAAATTTACTTTTATCTTTCAAAAACTACAGTTGTCAACATTCAGACAAATTTTGAAAAAAACCGAACTGACAGTTTTCTTACAAAAAATTAAAAACCGAAAAAAAAATGAACAAAAGTTGGTAAAAAATGATTTTCGACTCAAATATCTTTTCCAAAATTTGAGATAATAGCTTCTTACTAATTTTTACTTATAGGAAATATTATTTTCAACATTAAAACACATTTGGAGAAAAATTGAATTGACAGTTTTTTTACAAAAAATAAAACTCTAAAAAAAAACAATACTATAACTTGGTAAAAATTTAGTTTCGACTCAAATAGCTTTCCAAAAATTAAAAATATTGGCTTCAAACTTATTTTATTTCACAAAAAAAATATTGTTTACGATATTCAGTAATTTTTATATAAAAATCCAACAGTCCATTTTTTCATAAAAAATAAAATCTACAAAAAAATATTACGTGAATTTGGTAAAAATTGATACGAGTACATATAGAGAAACTTTTAAGTAAGACAAATCGACAGACGGGATGGGAAGTTATCAGTGTGGGTCGCTACCAGCCTCTTTTTTGATTTGATTTTGCTTCCGCGCAGAAGATTTATGATATATGGCAACAAACAAATTGGCAGAAACCCTTAACAAGGACATATGGCCATATTATCAAAGGAAATTGTGAGCAATATTATCAAAGAAAATTGTGAGCCTACGTGATTATAGAACAGTTGGCGAAACTTTGTTAGTGACATAACTGACTGTCGTTTGTATTTGGCTTATGGTTCAAAAACTCGCAAATATTTTTTGAGTGTCAACTAAAACTCATAAAGATGCCAATAGACCAGACCTTAAGACCTAAATTAGACTAGTAATGTTGACAATTGTTTGTGAAATTGTAAGAAATGTATGCTCAGAGCATTATGCTCTACTGTCTTTATCTTAAAAAATTTAATTTAACAGTTCTTGGGCTCATAGATCTTTGCTAAACTCTTACTAACTTGTTGCCAAACAAGTCCAGAGTTTAGTCTATTTTTAAATAAATTTAAACCTAAGTTTAGGGCTAAGTTGTTAGTTGTTTTTTTTTTTTGATTTTTTATTGAATAGTTTTGGCTGAGTTCAAAAATGCAATGGGTTGCACAATCCATGCAGACAAAATTCATGCACTGCATTTATGAACAAAACAACTTCTGCACACAATAACAAGTTTGGAAATATAACAGTATTTTTTTTTGTCATTTGAACTATAACCTGGGGTTTTGCTAAACACAGCTAGGAAATTGACTATGAATACGGGGTGTGTTTATTTAACCAATAAGTCTTTAACTACAGATCAAGAAATCACGACTTAAGTAATCCTCTTTGAGTACGCCCCATAGTATTTAATAACAAGATTATTTTTTTTGAAAATTAAAATTAACAAAAAAAGATATAATAAGAACCAAGGTTATTTCTCCCAGGGTTGCCAATTTCATGACAACCCTGTATTTTCGTCTTGGGTTCAAAAATATACCTATTTAAAAAAAATGCACCAGAAATGACCCACACAACCCCTTCGCCAAATTCTTTATCTCTTCGAAAGATTTCATTTGCTTTTTGATTGACATTTTTATCTCTAACCTCATGAGATAAAGTTGAAAGTGATTCCAAGGTTGCCGATTAGACTTAAAAATACGACGTGTGTGGAATTTTTTTTTTGTCACTTATTGTTATATTTTTTTTGCGCAAAATTTAAGTAAACCTATTTTTAATAATTTAAAATTTATGACTGGAGCATAAAAAAAAAACATTTATACACAATAATTAACAAAGGCATACTAAAAATAATGACTGGCTATATTTTAAAAATTATAGTTTTTATGATTTAGAAAAGTAATCTTTGTGTGCATTACATACATAAATATCAATTTCTGATATTCGATTGATTAATAATCGATTAAGGTAGTAGTTTAATTGAGCAATTCAATTGGAAATTTAATATTTGCATCACTTTGAAAAGGTCACTTCCATCAACAACTATATACTTTAACGCAAAAACGTTTTTTGCATTTAATATGCAAGTAATTTTGATTGAATAAACTTTAACACTGTTCCTTTGTCGTCTTTTAGAGCCACCGGAATCTATACTTTTTGCTATTTTGTCGGTTTAAACAAATTGCATAATTATTAGGAATTATTGTTTTTAAATTACCCATATAATTATAATTGTTGCCACCTGAATGATATATATGCATTAAAGACGTTTGTAACCTCTTTGGAATCATATTTAATATGTTTACCAAGTACATATGTACCTGAAGGTACTTTCAAAGGTAGCTTTAATTATATTGATGTTTAAATCAAACGACAAGTTGGGGATTTACATAATTGCACTGTATTAAAACCGTTTATGAGTACTTAAGGTTATTATAGGTGAATATTTATAAGCTGAAATAATTTTTTATGAATGGAATATACATTTGAAGTTTTGGGCTAGTAATTATGAATGGAATGATCGTTTTTTGAGTTTAAAAGGAAATTTAGATATTAGCCATTATCATGAAGCAATTATTGTATGTTAATTAAAAATGCACCTCACAATACAATGTTTTAAATGACTAAAATCAACCCATAATAAAGAGGAAATAATAACATCAGGCATAAACCACAGATTTATTCTTAGAACGTGACCTAGTACTCGTGTAATTATTTAATTAGGCCTTGAAAACTAACTTGAAAACAAATTACTGTTTAAAAAACACAGCATCAAAAGAACCTTCAAATTTTTTTTTTTTTAAATTGTAGGTATTCCTTATTCAATCTGAAAACAAAATTTTGATGTGTAAGGACTAGGAAACAATAAGGGTTTAGTGAGTTACAAACCTCAATTATTACTTTGTCAGCTTTATATCAAAAATAGATTTGGCCACAATTTTGTGTCAAATATGAATAGCTAATCTGATCAACGCTTTTTTATGACCTTTCTCTATAAAATTAAAACCTCTTGAGCAATGATTCACCACGGTTACAACTTTATGTAAAGGTTTCGTTGAATTGATGAAAAATTCGTTGCCTTACTGAAATTTGTCAACATTATTTTCATATGTTAAGATTGTGTAGATTCTAGCTGTGTTCCAGACCTATTTTCAAACACTTACAGACTGAAAGTTTTAGTCATTTTTAATCCGAAGTTGTTGCACACTTCAAAAGTTGTGTTATTCTTACAAAAAATAGAGTATAAACATTTCCTCTTTTTACCAGATTTAGTCCGAGGAGTTCTCTTGACGATTTCTGAGCTGGCTGTTAAATTCGATTTGACGTTCACGGCAAGTAATGACAGAAAAAAAAACTAAGGGTTGCCCAAGTAACTCAATTTGAAAATGTGAATATTGTTCATATTTTCTATTTCCTTTAATTAACCAAATAATTTTCATAAAATTTATTTCGTTTTATAAAACTGTTACGAAAGAAGAAATTTGTAATACAAAAAATATACATATGTATAATTATTGAAAATTGTAATGATTTTTTGATAAAAAACTCATTTATATAACGTTTGTTTGATTGGGCTTTAATGATCAATATTCTTGATGCAATTAATAAAAAACTAATCCATCTTCTGTTACCCTACGTTTCGCTGGCTATTTTCCAGATTTAAAATATATGTCAATGTGTGGAACTATTTTAAATCTCCACCTAATAAATTTGAAAAAATCCCTTGAAGAAGCTGGAAAATAGCCAGCGAAACGTGGGGTAACAGAAGATGAAATAATTTTTTAAGCCCAATCAAACAAACATTATATATTAAATCAAGAACTTATGATCCAACACCCAAACCCAAAACTCATTTAAGTTTCATAATTTGAGGAATCATTTTATTTTTATTGAAAATAAATATAAGTTTACTTTTGTTTATATTTATTTTATTGGATTCTTATTCATGATTAAGTTGATTAAAATTTATTAATGATCTTCGGTAACCCTACTCGAGTATATTTTTGACGTTAAAAAAGTAGTTCAAGCTCGTACAAATTGGTGTGAAAACCGTTCCAGACATTTTGACTGTTGGCTTTCTCTCTGAAAGCATTTTATCCCCACTCCTCAAATTTGACATTTGAACAACTTTTAGTGCGAGAAACGTCTAGAACAATAGCTTCTGTAACAATATGAAAGTAATGGTTGATTTTATGCTATTATCTTTTTGGCAACACTGGTTTTGAAAACTTACGTACGTTTCGTGTTTTTTGTCTCTGTCAAACATCTTTCAACACTGTTAAATTATTGAACTTTATTATCAAATTTTTGCTCTTTAAAGAAAGTTCATCAGTTTATTAGACCTGAGGCAGCTATTCGGACAATTGTGATTAAATTAAAATAAATAAATAAATTTACATTAAACCACCAATACGCTTACGTAGAGTGCGAAGTAATTTTGCTACAATAGGGCCTCACTTTCTCTACTACGTAGATAATTGTACGGAAGGAAATAAGCGTGAAGCCGAACGACCTTGTTTTATCGAAGAATTGTGTGTTCAAGCGTAGCTTTTAGTGAATAGCAACCAGAAGCATTGCTGCTGTGCAATGTTTATAGAATTTATTCGTGAGATACCGGCCGGAATATTAGTAAGAGTTTTCTAAAGTTGGACTAATCGGATAGACTCATCAGCATCAAATAATCTTTAAACATCAAAATATATTGGCCGCTCTATCGATTTCAAATGAAGATTTCATGCGTTTTTATGATTTGTATGTGTCCGGTTGCTCTTAAAAAATTACTCATACCTAATATAAAAAAACAAAATTCAAAAATATTCACTTTCATAAAATTAATACAAAATTTATTGTTTTTTTTTTTTTTTGTTTATGTTACTTTTATTAAATGAGCTTTTATAGTTATATAAAAACAGTTTGATTAAATTATATAAATACATATTCAATAATAAATATGTATGTACGAAGAATATCAACCACGCACCGGATGAATTTTAATTGAAAAAATTGTATGAATACAATTTTTCCGTTAATTGTGTTCTGATTCTATCAAAGATAAAGTGTATTTTATAATCGAAATAAACAAACCAAAAACAATATAATATGTAATAAGAATTATGAATATTAAAATGATTTGCCAAAATTCAAAATTATTATGATTTATGATTATGTTTGATAATTATTAAAGTTATTAAAGAAATTGGACTCAGACCTTTGTATAATGTATTTTTATTATGTTAATTAATCTGTCTGATATAACAAACTAACAAAAAAACTTAATACAAAATAATATTGAAAAAAGGGTGGTTTAAACTAGACCAAGATTCCATCTTCATATTTGTACGATGTACAAGTAGCAAATACATTATGTTAATAAGGAACAAAATGTAAACAAAAAAATAGTTATTGCGAAACTTTTTTTTACAATGGCCATTAGTTTCCCTAGATTTTTTTTATGTGGCACATTAGATTTGAACACTGTAAGAGATTTCCAAAGTCTTTAAGTATGCGACATTAATTTGGAAATATTAAACAAACGTCAGTTTGTATTTCAACGATCATGTTTGGTAACAATTTTCTTAAGAATTTTCATACATATTCAAAATCAATTGCAAGATTTTGTTAACGTTCAAAATTTGTCCCTCATGTGGGAAAATAGTGAACTTTAACAAATAAATATACCAAAAAAACACCTGTCAACTTATTTCACTTTAAAATGTTGCTGTGATTTACTTATTGAAAAATTATGAAATTTTTATAAGAAAATGTCAAAGCATTTTGTTTGTTGATGAAAGGAGTGTTATTTTGAAAATTCTAAATTATTTCAATCATTATTTTTCATTTCAATATTTTGACAGGTGTCATCAAATAAGTAATTTTTAGGAATTCAACTTTTGGTAGAAAATGACGTTTTGAGCGATGTTTAAATTTGATTTTTTTGTTAGAAAACTCATTTTAACATGAAATCACGAGAGTTTGACAAATATAATAAATTGTTTACATTGTAGACTTTTCTAGCACTGATCAGTTAAGAGGGTATAAAGAGTTTGCATAGAAAAAACCACGCATTATTATGAAATGTTTTAATATTTGGATGAGCTGTTTAATGGGCAATTTAGTATTATAATTTGTGTGTATCAGTGACTTAATAATAAACAAAAGATTTGATTGACAATAACCTCTAAATCTAAACATCAACCCGCTTATATTTGATTCTTTATGCCTATTTAGTTTTTTTAATCTGTCGGAAGAAAATCTCAAAGAACAACAAAATGTAACTTCCCCAAACAGTTTAATACATCAATGATTAATTTGTGTTTTTGATTGTTAGAAGAAAGCCACTTTTCGTTACGTTTTTGCTGATATCAGCTTTCAGCTGTTCGAATGATATTTATCAAAAAAGTACAATTTTATAATCATTTATAGCTAAAACAAAAATGAATAGTTTGATATCATTTCATAACGATGGAAATCAATTTAAGACAAATGGCTGACCTCGTTGGGGGCATAGCGGCTGCGGTTGCATCACCATATCCTTGTCATGAAATTTTGACCGACAACTTTACGATTTATATCTTTAAAGCCTTATATTTCACATGTCCCCAAAAATAAATAAGAAGGGATCACCTCTTTAAAAAAAAGTTATGCCAATAATTAGTTCTTGCTGAATGCAATCCTTTTTAATGAGGAAAATAGCGCCATCTTGAAGTCTCGAATAAACTTTGTCCATATCAATTTTTCTAATTCTGGACATTAAAAATCCGTACTGTCGTATTTTTTACTTGTCAAATATGAAAAGATGACAGAGTCAAAAGTGACAGATGCCCAAATAGCAGGCTATTTAAATACTCTTAATTCTTTCCCTAATTGACCATTAATTTCATTTAAGTGACAGCTGTTCTAAAATATTCAATTAGACATCTGCTTGGGAAAAACTGTGAAATTTAAAAGAATAAAAACAAGAATATAGTCTTACCTATTTTTTTAGTAAAATGGAGTGTGTTGAATGTTATTTTTTTCAAATTCTGCTAAAAACATGTTTACAGAAGAATTAAAGAGCTGTTAAAGAATTATCTATTAAGACTCTACATAGTGCTCTATTTAGATTTTAGGAATAAATTGTAATCGGTCCAATTTGTCAAATTTTGATAATTCTCGACGTTTCAAGGTCCCTAGAGTCAAAATAAAAGATTTTTAGGGAGATGTCTGTACGTGCGTGTGTACGTATGTACGTTAGTACGTCCGCACGTTCACGAAGTTTTTTTCGTCGTCCATAGCTCTTGAAACAGAAGAGATATCGACTTCAAATACATTTTGTTATACAGAAAATAATGCAGAAAGACTCTAATAAAAAATGAGTGGTAGGTTTTTTTCCATAGTAATTTAAAAAAATAAAATCAACGGTTTTTATACGAATCAAAAAAACTGAACACAAATTATTGTCGCTAGATGATTCACTCCTTTATGCAACTGAGAATAACGTTTTTGACATGTGGTAAAATTTTGAGCATAATCGAATTGACAGTTTTTTTTTTACAAAAAAAAGAAACCTACAAAAACCTTTACTAAAAGTTGATTTTCGACTCAAATATCTTTTCAAAAATTTGAGATTCAAGGCTCAAACTAATTATATCTTATAAAAAAATATTGTTTTCAAGATTCGTTAAAATTTTAAGAAAAATCGAATTGACAGTTTTTTTACGAAAATTTAAAACCTACAAAAAAATTTAAAAAAGTTGGTAAAAATTGATTTTCGGCTCAAATATCTTTTCGAAAATGAAAAAAATGGCTTCAAACCGATTTTATCTCAAAGAAAATATTATTTTTAAAATTCAGTAATTTTTAAAAAAAAATTCAGCAGTCGGTTTTTTCTTAAAAAAAAATCTGCAAAAAATAGTACGCAAATTTCGTAAAAATTGATGTTCAATTAGTGTTAATAATAGAAGATATTGTAATTGTACTAATTTCCATTCATCTAATTTGTATTTGTTTGTATAAGAAATAGAAGCTTTTGAATATTGGTTTTTGACCAAAAATCACTTTAAAAAAATAGATTTTGAAATCAAACTATTTCATTACATGCAAAATATTGTTTGTAATTTTAAAATTTTTAAGAACAATTCAAGTGACAACTTTTTTAACAAAACACGAAAACCTACAAACCTTTTAACCAAGACAAATCGATGGATTTGGAAGTTATGAGTGTTGGTCGCATCCCACATTTTTTTAATTTATGATAACTTCTTTCTGTTGAACATTAAACTTTATTTTATACAACACCCATAACATGATAGTTCCGGTTAGGATTATGTACCTAAACGTTTTTAAAACTGCATATTGAAGTGTTATAACATGTTCGCAAAGAAAGTTAACAAAAATCCCCCTGAACAAAAGTTTACCTTCTTACTCGAAAGAATGTACCAGCTCAAATGACAACAAATTGTAATTCCTATAAAGTCGCATACCTACAAATTATCAGATATCTTGACATGCATCATAAGGTAGACAAAGGTAAAACTAAGGTATTATGTATGCTAATTAACATGCTTAGATATTAATTGTTTATTAAGGTAATAAAATAATTATAGTTGGTTTAGTTCCAAGTCCATTTAATTTACTGTTTTAGAGTTATTAAAAAATTGATTAAAAACATTTTTCCTAAAAGACACTTAAAATAATAAGAAAATAAAATATAAAGTGTTCTCAAAATTAAAGTCAATAAAAGCAACATTATTTTAATTGTAAATATAACAACGTGTGTCTGATATTATTAATCTTATCTTTATCAAAAATCTTAGATCAAAAACTATTTCTTGTCAAAAATTCTCTTTGTCAAATCGGACCCTTATCTCACTGCGTTTGCCGACTTCTCATTGTTGGCCGATACATGCCATATAAATGTATATAGCCGTACTCGCGATCGCGACTCGCAATGCCCAAGATCTCGTAGCCAATTATTGTTATTGTTATTGATTATTATTGTTATTGTTGTTATTATATTTACCAGAACGATAAGTGTTCATCTTCGTTCTGTGGATTGTGTTGTGGGTATATACAACCCACGGACCAAGTTCACGATCAGTTGGACGTCGATTGCCGTCGTATCCATTAGTTCGCTTTATTTAATCTGTGATATTTTACTTTGAAATGCTTCAATCACGTGTTGCGTTTTTAATTTCAATGAGCGCAGCAGTTTTCCTATGCTGCGCTCCAATAGTCGTGAATTCGTACATAGTTTTCACATCGGAACCCGAAGAAAATGCCACCCCAATCGTAGGCGTACTTACTCAGGAGGTATCCTTCAAAACCCAAATAAAATATCCTTGCCGAAATTTGACCAGCTACATTGCTGCTTCGTATGTTAAGTTTGTAGAAGGTGCTGGAGCCCGTGCAGTTCCAATATGGTATGTTTTTGTTTTGATTTGTATTACTATTTTTTTTTCATTTACGTTCCGAACAAACAAGCTTGTGTGTATTTTTGAGTTGATATTTTAAATGGCATAAACAAAAAGTAAGGTCAATTGAGGCCGGGTGGTTGGAATGACAAATCCACAATTATTATAGGCGCATTGATGGGGTTATAAAACGAACGGTATTTACGATGATTAATTGAGTAATTATAATATTTTGTTATGTGTCAGGAGAATAGGTTAAATGATATGGGATATAAATTGTGACCTTTTGTTAAGGAATGATACTCGTAAATTTGTACATTCGGGATTAATCACAGTCTTCATTATGTGTAGGCCTTAAAATTAAGATTTATTAATGTTGATTGATAAAGAAGTTTCTATGCAAAACAAAAACACCTGAACCAGTATGTTTTTACTTGAGTGCTTAATTTGTTGTCTATTTCTCTATTTATGAATATTTATACAGTGGATGACGTTTTTGTTCTATTGTGATACTTATTCAAAATGTTATTATTTTGTTTCCTATATTATATTCATCGATATTTCTATTGTGAACAATGTATGAACAAGCATTTTTGATTAAAAGAATATATACTTTTGTTTGTAATTGTTTATTTTTGTTGATAATGACTCTTTGGTTATTTGGGTAGGCACTCATAGAAAATAAGTCATTTTGAACTTGCAATACATAACAAACACGAAGATAGGTGCTCAATGACAAGTTTTATATTTTTACGATGAAAAAAAACTCGAGTTTTCATCTTGAACTTGATGTTATATTTTTGATAAGGAAAACAAATAAGTGAATCTCAAAATTAATTACGTTTACGTTGTTCTGTTGTCTTTTTTGTTGACTTTTGGTTTCTATTTTCCAAGTTTGATAAATTAATTTTGACAAAAATACAAATTTAAGGATATCAAAAAGAATCACGGCTTAACTTATTAAAACTATTTAAATAAGTTATTAAGTTTTGTTAATTTAAAAACCTTTTCAGTATTTTTCGATGTATATCTTTTACATTTGATTAATGTTAAATCACACGATTGTAGTTTAAATTTTGGTAATTACATTAATGGTCCACTCCCCGGATTAAATAAAAATTAATTAGCTTGTGAATAGGTGAAAATTGTTAAATTCCCCAACAAAAATAATTCTAAAATTTTGTAAAAGTGTATTTATTTTAAACGACAGTTTATTTTATTTATCAGCTTTTAGTGATTGAATTGAAAGAACAATTTGTGAAAATTCAAAATTCGTCTTTTTAATTCGATAGTCAAAAGTTTTTTCAAAAATCAAGTTTAACAGGCAAACTTTCGGTGTAAAATTCAGAAGGATGTAGTCTCTAAATACTCCAAAAATATTAATTATAAATAAAATAAATTAGGTGGCGCAACCCATGAAGAACCAGGTCCTAGTGACTTACAACTCTCAACCATTCCTGTGTGCAAGTAATGTTGTCAGAGATGGTAAAATATTAATTGGTAAGGGAAAAAATAGGTTTAAAAAAATTTAAAAATGTCAAAATAGAGTTTGAGAATGTTGGTTCTTAAGTGCTTAAGAGTTAAAGATTTATCTGCATAAAGACGGTCTTTCGCGTAGCTCTACAAAAAAAGTTCAGCGTTATGATTTTGCTGGCCAGTTGATATTGCCACGACGAGAAATTACGCGGCCAGGAAATATCTCTTGCAATAAAGCCATACTCGTTCGAGTTGTGTGGCATATTGCACTGTCTTTATACGCCTTATTCCTGAGAACGAGACGCACGAGGAATCGACACATTTGGGTCTTCGGCAATACTTTCACTTACAGCAGCAATATTTTCAGTGGTACGAGCGAAACGATGATACACAGGCCTTAAAAATTCTTTAACCAATCCAGTTTCTTAAAATATCTTTACAATTTTGCCAATTGCTTGCACATATCGTTCTGTGGCAGAATCACCATTTTTGTAAATAGTACGTTTTAACAATTTGTATGCCTTGTGCAATAGTTAAGCGATCCATTTCGTAAATGTCAGACTTTCAACTGAAAAAAATTATTTAACAACTTAGTTTGACAGATTTCGAATTCCAGCTCTATACTTTTGAAACCGCAAAATGGATAACCTGTTATAATGTTTTGGAATAAGAAGTTTAGTTTCATTTTGAATTGTCCGCTTTTTAGGCCGTTGCAGTTGCAGTGGCAGATAATGCTTTAGATTATGGATGGAATGTTTGAAGTTATCGAAAATTTCATAAAAACCAATTCGGCTAATATTGTTTTCCACTGTTAATTAAATACCCTTTTCTTCACAACGTCAATTTTTTTCTCTTAATAAATACTAGTTTTTTGAAAGATCAAAATGAAATCTTTTTGCTGAAAACTATTATTATAACACGAAATGATAAATGAACAACTAGTGAACATACTTAATTGTGTCACTATGGAGATCAGTTTCTTTGACACAAAACAAAAAAATGTTCCAGGCGTAAATACAACAAAAAAAATCTTGAATTTTTGAACGAGTTTAACAAGTTGCAGTTGCATTAACAAATGAGTCATTTAAAAAATCCAATACACATTTTTTTTTTGTTTTATTTACGTGTTTCAGATTAAAATTTCTTATACTAGCTTACTAGTTTAATATTTGTACTTTTGTTTTTCAATTTCAGTGATCAATTTTGTTTTTGCCCATAGTGCTTTTATATTTTATTTTACTATGAAATAATAGCATTGAAGAGTAATTTAATAGAAATGTTTACTCCATTAATTGGGTATTTTCAGTTTATAGTAAACAAATGTCTTTTATTTGTAAACAATTCTTATCAATAAATGTGTAACATTATAAATAGTAGGAAAAACCAAATAAGCATGGCAAACTTTAGAGCAATATTTTCATTTTTACTTTCGACATAAAGGAACTATATGGCAAGTACTACATTCCTAAAAAATGTCGAACTCAAGATTTTAATCAAACATGACATTACTATGATAAGAAGTCGAAAAATCAGGTCCCCTGATTTCGTTTGTCTATCTGTCCTCAGCCTTAACCATTAGGTCGATTGAATTAAAATTTGGAAGTCAATGACGATTCTCGTTAGAGGTTTTGAATGTTTTTAAACTAAAGATAACAGTAGCTCCCATACAACTTTGTTTGTAAAAAATTCGAATTTTCTCAGAAACCCAACCGATTGATTTCGTTTAATTTTTTAATTTTTTTTTAATTTGGCTTCTTTTAATAAAAAACCGTTATTTTGTTTTTGAGTTTCCATAATTATTTTTGTGAACAAGCTCATATACTCTCTCAATAAAATTGTATGATCAAAAATAGCATTGTTTTCCTTTTTGATTTTAAAAAAAAATATTAAAACTTTTTTATTCGAATATTGATATCAAAAAACGTATATAAATATTTTTAATCTCAAATTGAAAAATGTTATACTTATAAATTATAATTAAAAGAAAACAGCTCTAACGATTTTCAAAAACTTTTGTTTTTTTTAGAATTCAAATGGCATATAAATTTAAAAAAATGTTGTGGGTACATTTTTAAATCTTGAAATACAGTTTACATTTTTAAACAGACTTTTTGAATAAATGAGCAGACAGAGTCAGGGATTTTATTTTTAGAATCTCCAGGCAACAAAAATGGATCGGTATGCTAGAGAAGCAACTAAAAGTTGCCTAGATTTCTTCGGAGTTCTTGTGGAATTGGACAAACGGCTAAAAAGTGGTTAACATCTTCGATTTCATTTCGATTGCAGAGGTTACACCTGGGATTATTATTTCTGTGAGGTTTGTAATTCAGATTTAGCATCTCAGTTCTTGCTTTAAACAAAATACCTATTTGATTTGCAGAAAGATTACTATTAAAATAATTGTTTACAAACAAAGTGTGATTGAGTTGCTTATAGACCAATCTGCTTGGAGAGGTTCGAGCCCTATTCAAGAACTTGAGATAAAATGAATCATCAGCCAACGCAATACATTCATAAAACCTACCTTTCCAATTATCAAGAGAAGTTGTACCAAGATTTACATTAAATCCGTGCGCATTTGCTATTTCATACCATTCTTTAAACGGCGATAAATTCCTTCGGAATGCGAGATTTATTTAATAAATTTAAGATTTTTTAAAAAAATCGGAGGGATCCCTGATTCCACATGTGTATCGTAAGTTGGTGTATAGTTTGGAAGTTTAAATATTCGCTTAAAAAAGAAGCGTTGTACCATCTCAAATTCATCGAGATCTTGTTAACCAAAAACTTGACAGGCGTAGCATAAGCATGAGTTTATAGTTGCTTCAAAAACTCTAAATTTAGGTGAGATGCCTATGTACTTATTGCAGAAGATTTTGTTCCATATAAGGTTTATTGCAGTTTTTGCCGATAAGCATTTTTCCTTAACATGGGGCCGGAAATCTAGATTGCTACAAAATAGAACACCTAAATACTTAAATTGGTTAACCACCTCTATAGGTTCATGATCCAATGACAATGCTTGTAGCGAGTTTCTCCTTCGACAGGTGCTTTCAAAAATCATAATTTTTTATTTTGAGGTGTTTATATTCAGGTCCCAACAAGGTCGTCCGCATAAAGTAGGACCTTAATAAGTAGATTTCCAAACCTAACATCCCCATGAAAATCACGGGAGACATCGTCAATGAAAAGGGAGAACATAATCAGGCTTGGTTCACACCGCAATCAGTGTTAAAGAAGCTGGATATGGAATTCCCATTTGACACAGTAGCGCAATTATTGGTGAGGAGAAGTTTATAGAGTCTTAAAAATTTTGTCGATATACCAAAATTTGATAATTTATAAAACTCCGGTTGATAGTATCAAATGCTGCCCTAAAATCAATGAAAAAAACATAAAGTTTTTGTTTGTTATCGATGAAACGTTTTGCTATATTGGAAAGTGCGAAGATTTCGTCCACAGTTGAAAGACCAGAGCGAAAACCAGCTTGGAAAGTGCTTAGCAATTTGTTTTCATCTACCAACCTCATAAGCCTGCAGTATAGAATTTGGCTAAATAATTTTCTCAAGCAAGAAGAATCGAAATGCCCCTATAGTTTGCTGGTGAGCTAGGATCTCCTTTTTTAAGAATTGGACAAATTTGTGACATTAAAAATGACTGAGGTATTTCTTCTTTTTCAAGATGCTTATTAAAAAAATCAAGAAGAAGATTTAGGAAAGACGGGGATGAGTTTTTATAAAATTCAGCTGGAATTCCATCTATCCCGGCTGCCTTGTTGTTTTTCATGTTTTTTAGGATTGCTTACAATTCATTTATTGTAATAGGTTCGCCTAGGTCTAGGTAATTGAGGTAATTGAGGGTGAAGCATATTGAAATAGTTGTGAGAAGTTCCTTTAAATGTTTTGATAGTAACTCTACACTTATTGTGGTTGCTGAAACATTTTTAACGCCACCTAACAATCTCACGTTAGACCAAAATGATTTTGAGTCTTTACATTTTGATAAACCTACTGCTAATCCAGCGATAAAAGTTTTTTGTTTATTTTTGCATACTAGCTTATACGTTTTATTTGCTAGGTAGACCGATCTAAAGAAATTTTAAGCATTGCAAAGGACTTTTTTCTGAGTTTTATACATTCCCAGTCGTACCACTCAACAGTAAGATTTTGTTTCCTGATGGGTGGCATGGCTGAACTCTTAATAACTTCTATTATTTCGCCAGCCGACTGCTCACAGGAGCAGGATACATGGCTTGATAGACTATTTACTTGCGCATCGAGTCTACGCTTGTACACTACTACCTGATTATCAACCCATTTATATTTTAGGACTGGTTCGCTCAGCGTAGAATCGAGGTTTAGAAATTTCATAAATGTCACTATTGGAAGGTGGGCTGAATAGCTTGCAGTTTGTACCTCAAAATCCTCTATAACAGTAAGCCAATCGCCTCTAGCCAAACAGTAATCTATCATAGAACAACCCTGACCAGAAATAAATGTTAATTCACCTCTGCTATCTCTTTTAGAAATTCCATTTACAACCATTAAACCGAAATCCTATACCAACTCCATTAAACGCCTGCCACAACTATAAATAATAAACTTTTAACTTATTGCTTCGATAAATAGAATTAAAGACATGCACAAATGTATGTGTATGTAAACATTATGAGTTACCTTTAGATTTTTTTGAAAGAAAAGTAGAAAAAAATTTATAATAAAGGGTGATTTTTTTGAGGTTAGGATTTTCATGCATTAATATTTGACAGATCACGCGGGATTTCAGACATGCTGTCAAAGAGAAAGATGCTCAGTAGGCTTTGACATTTCATCATGAATAGACTTACTAACGAGCAACGCTTGCAAATCATTAAATTTTATTACCAAAATCAGTGTTCGGTTCGAAATGTGTTTCGCGCTTTACGTCCGATTTATGGTCTACATAATCGACCAAGTGAGCAAACAATTAATGCGATTGTGACCAAGTTTCGCACTCAGTTTACTTTATTGGACATTAAACCAACCACACGAATGCGTACAGAAGAGAATATTGCGTCTGTTTCTGAGAGTGTTGCTGAAGACCGTGAAATGTTGATTCGTCGCCGTTCGCAGCAATTGGGTTTGTGTTATTCGACCACATGGAAGATTTTACGCAAAGATCTTGGTGTAAAACCGTATAAAATACAGCTCGTGCAAGAACTGAAGCCGAACGATCTGCCACAACGTCGAATTTTCAGTGAATGGGCCCTAGAAAAGTTGGCAGAAAATCCGCTTTTTTATCGACAAATTTTGTTGAGAGATGAGGCTCATTTCTGGTTGAATGGCTACGTAAATAAGCAAAATTGCCGCATTTGGAGTGAAGAGCAACCAGAAGCCGTTCAAGAACTGCCCATGCATCGAGAAAAATGCATTGTTTGGTGTGGTTTGTACGCTGGTGGAATCATTGGACCGTATTTTTTCAAAGATGCTGTTGGACGCAACGTTATGGTGAATGGCGATCGCTATCGTTCAATGCTAACAAACTTTTTGTTGCCAAAGATTGAAGAACTGAACTTGGTTGACATGTGGTTTCAACAAGATGGCGCTACATGCCATACAGCTCGCGATTCTATGGCCATTTTTAAGGGAAAACTTCGGAGAACAATTCATCTCAAGGAATGGACCGGTAAGTTGGCCACCAAGATCATGCGATTTGACGCCTTTAGACTATTTTTTGTGGAGCTACGTCAAGTCTAAAGTCTACACAAATAAGCCAGCAACTATTCCAGCAACTATTCCAGCTTTGGAAGACAACATTTCCGAAGAAATTCGATCTATTCCGGCCGAAATGCTCGAAATAGTTACCCAAAATTGGACTTTCCGAATGAATCACCTAAGACGCAGCCGCTGTCAACAATTAAATGAAATTATCTTCAAAAAGTAAATGTCATGGACCAATCTAACGTTTCAAATAAAGAATCGATGAGATTTTGCAAATTTTATGCGTTTTTTTTAAAGTTCTCAAGCTCTTAAAAAATCACCGTTTAAAAGCGTCATCAAAAAAACTTTAACATCTTTAAAAATAATATGTTTATTGGATTTGCTTGGAAATGACATACAAAGTATATGAATATAAATTTTTTCTAGTTTTCCCAGCTGAGTTCGGTTTCTTTTAACAAGAGGTGTCAATTGCATAAAACAAAACATATTTTTAATTTTGGATTTTTTTTGGAAATGTTTTTATAATCGACAAAGATTATGCAAATATAGAATCCAAACCAGGAAAAAAAGCTCTCAAAGTACATTGTTGTAATTCTAGTATTAAAAAAAAAAACTGAATATATAAATCAACAACTATTGGTTTCGCTATCAGTAGAGTGACAATTGTCATTTTCAACAGTTCGTTTATATTAACTTCAGTGCTATATAATTCCTACCTCAAAATGCTTCACTCAGTTGTTGCATTTTTAATTACAATAAGTGCAGCAGTTTTTCTTTGTTGTGCTCCAGTAACCGTAGATGCGTTTTCAAGATTACAACTAAGAACATTGGGACCTGATGATCATGCCACTCCGATCGTGGGCGTTCTTACAATGGAATTATCCAGGAGAACTCTTAGAAGATATCCTAATAGAAATTTGACAAGCTACATTGCTGCTTCTTATGTCAAATTTGTAGAAGGTGCTGGAGCCCGTGCAGTTCCAATATGGTATGTTTTTGTGTATATTTTGAATTTAATATGAAACCCAAAACTTTGAGTGTATTTTTAAATTGAAAATGAATGTTTAAACAAAAAAAAAAAAACAAAATATAATCAATGAACTTAGAATCATACCTGAGAGCTTTTTTGTCTATATAAATATTAATTTTTCATTACTTTCCGTCTTGAATTCATTATCTGATTACCGATTCTGATTAGAAATATCTTTGGCCTTAAAGCAAAAGTTTCAAAGTGAATAATTTTTATTCAAAAGAAGAAATTACTAAACATTTAATCTTCAATATCCTCAATACTGATTATGTTATGTTTTGAAATGAAGTGGGTAATGATTTATTTAGTGTTATCAGATTCGTCTATTAGTAGTGCGATTGTCTTATAAGATTATAGTCTTTTTCCTGTTTAATAAGGGCCCCGCATATTTCTGTTATATTGTAGCAAAATTTTATCATATGATTTAGATGATGTTAACAACTAAAGTACGTACGATTTTTGGCAATATTGTCACAGAAAATTGTTAGTTCACATGATTGTAAGACAAGTTTTAAACTAAATAATATTGTAAAATATTAAAATCGTCTTGACTAAGCTTCATTTACTGTGAAATTTTGTAACAAATTATTTGCAATTCACGACGACTATTTTCTCGATTTGTTCTTCAAAAAGAATATTTTTATTTCTCAAAATGCCGTTGTAAGAAGAATTCAGGTTAGTAAAATATCTCAAATCACATTTATTAACCGGTTGGAAGTCCACTTTCTTGCAAAGAACTCTTTTTTTGTCAATTGGGCCAGTCCTTGAATTGTTTGAAAAACGTAGTCCTGATTTTCTGTAAGCAAGTAGTGTTGTCTATAAAATTTTGTGTTTCAATAAAATAATAAAATGTATATTTCTTAACAATTTTATATTGTATATATAGGTTTAATGCATAGATTAGTTATATTGTAACTGTTGACACGTGCTACACCGATACTCGAGATCTAGGGGGACTTTTTTTTTGCGGAGATGCAGCATCCTAATAATTGATTGAAAACCAATCAATTACAAAAAAATTAAATAAATATTATTTGCGGAATCAATAATTGTATTCTGCCTTATGATGTTGACTTAGCTAATAAATAATTTTAGCAGTGACAATACTTTCGATATTTATTGTTTTATCTTATAATCAACGACTACAAGTATTTAACAAATTAAAACAAATTATTAAACAAAATTCGAATTCCTATTTCAAATCATGTTTATCAAAAATATTATATCAATAACAATAAAAATAAAAGGTAAATGTGCAAAATGTAGGTATATAAACAAATCCATCGGTGTGACGAGTCAATATTTGGAACAAGTTTAGTTAAACAAAAAGATTAATGCACCAATAATACATGAAATAAATACACTATGTACATTGCATATAAAGTATGTACATAATATACAAGGGGAATTCCCTTTTTATAATGCCAGATTTGTTTTTTTTTTTTTAATAATAATAAAAACATTTCGATATAGTAATTAGTGACCATCAGATAAGTAAGGTTGAAATTTGTTTATTACGAATATAATTTTGTTTCTTTTTGAATTTAAATTTAAATTTGATTTATTTTATTCTAATTTTTTGATATAATGAAGTAGACATCTAATTAAGTCATTATGTTTTGTGATGTCATTTGTTGTTGTTTAATCCGCTAAGTGTTTAAGCAGACAGCAATATCATGAGCGATAAGCCGCATATATTGCAGATTATAAATGTTTAAATAGTTATACTTATATGAATAATTATAAATTCAATTAATAATCTATTGTTATGCTGACATATGCAAGCATTTTATTCAGTGTATGTTTGTTTTAAAGATCAGTTAATACCAGCTTATTGAAAAATAGAATAAAAAAATATTTACACACAAGGTGGCGCTACAATTATTCAACTTTCTGAACAAAAAATACACACGAATTATTTTATTTGGTTTATTCAAGCTTTTGGAAACTAAAGTGTTGTGTAAGAGATAAATATGTATAAATTAAATAAATAAGCAAATTCTTGCCATTACTTCTGTCAATTTGTCTTGCTTAAAAGTTTGTAGGTTTTCGTGTTGGGTTAAAAAATTTGTCAGTTGAATTATTCATAAAATTTTAAAATTAACAAGAATATTTTTCATATCAAGAAACAGTTTAGTTTGAAAATATAGTTTTGTTAAATGGATTTTTAGTCGAAAACAAATGTTTACCAATTTTAGAAGCATTTCTTAAATTTGTATAAATTGGATGAAAGAAATTAGTTTAAAAGATATCAAGAACCAAACATCAATTTTTACCAAGTATGCATACTATTTTTTGTAGATTTTATTTCTTTTATGAAAAACGGACTTTTGGATTAAAAAAAAATACTGAATATCGAAAACAATATTTTCTGTGAAATAAAAAAGGTTGAAGACAATATTTTTAATTTTTGAAAAGCTATTTGAGTCGAAAGTAAATTTTTACTAAATTTTACTATTGTTTTTTTTTTTTAGGTTTTTGTTTTTTGTAAAAACAATTGTCAATTAGATTTCTCAAAATGTTTAAACAATATTTTTTTAAAAGATAAAAGTAGTTTAAAGTTAATATCTCAAAGTTTTGAAATATACTTGAGTCGAAAATCAATTTTTAAAAACTATTATTCATTTTTTTGTTTAGGTTCTTATTTTTTGTAAAAAAACGATTATTCTGAAAATTTGTACGAATGTTCGAAGCCATAATTTCAAATGTTTAAGAAGATATTTGAGTCGAAAATCAATGCTTACGAACTTTTATTAAATTTTCTTTGAAGTTTTTATTTTGTGTAAAAAAAACTGTCAATCCGATTTTTCTTAACATTTTTCCCAATGTTGAAAACAATATTTCTTATAAGATAACATTAGTTGGAAGTAATAATCTCAAATTTTTGTAAAGATATTTAAGTCAAAAATCAATTTTTACCAACTTTTTTAAATTTTGTTTAGGTTTTAGTTTTTTGTAAGAAAACTGTTAATTTGATTTTTCTCAAAATTTAACTGAATGTTGATAACAATATTTTTTAAAAGATAAAAGTTGTTTAAGGATAATATCTCAAAGTTATGAAAAGATATTTGAGCCGCAAATCAATTTTTAAAACCTTTTATTAATTTTTTTGTTTAGGTTCTTCTTTTTTGTAAAAAAACGATTTTTTTGGAAACAATATTTCTTATAAGTTAAAATTAGTTCGAAGCCATAATTTCAAATGTTTGAAAATATATTTGAGTCGAAAATCAATACTTACGAACTTTTGTTAAATTTTCTTTGAAGTTTTTATTTTGTGTTAAAAAAACTGTCAATCCGAATTTTTTTAAAATGTTTCCGAATGTTGAAAACAATATTTCTTGTAAGATAACATTAGTTGGAAGTAATAATCTCAAATTTTTGTAAAGATATTTAAGTCAAAAACCAATTTTTACCAACTTTTTAAAATTTTGTTTAGGTTTTTAGCTTTTTGTAAAAAATACTGTCAATTTGATTTTACTCAAAATTTAACTGAATGTTGATAACATTATTTTTTAAAAGATACAAGTTGCTTAAAGATAATATATCTCAAAGTTATGAAAAGATATTTGAGTCGAAATTCCATTTTTACCAACTTTTATTAAAGATATTAACTTCCCATAGGAATTTATTGTAATGGGTCCGATTATTCAAATTGAAAATTTTGATTTTTCTCGACGTTTCAAGGTCCCTAGAGTCGAAATAAAAGATTTTTAGAAAGATGTCTGTGCCTGCGTGTGTACGTACGTTCGTACGTCCGTACGTCGCGACGTTTTTTTTGTCCTCCATAGCTCAAGAACCAGAAGAGATATCAACTTCAAATAAATTTTGTTATACAGATAATAAGGCAGAAAGGGCTCTCAAGAAAATTGCTTGGGGGGTTTTTTTACCATAGCAGTTTGAAAAAAGGTGAACATTTTGGTTAACCCTAAATATCTTATACGAATCAAAAATGCTAGAGACTTGAATTAAATGTTATATAATATATTGTAACGTTATACCAAACAGGTATATTTTTTGAAAAAAAAAAAATCAATATAACGGTTTTTTTATAAATCAATAAAATTGAACAAACAAATTTGTCACCTCCAAAATTGTACGACTGAAATATGACTTTATCTCTAAAACAATTTTGTGCAAAGAAGAATAATGTTTTTGACAACTGATAAAATTTTGAGAAAATCTAATTGACAGTTTTTTTTATAAAAAATAAAAATCTAAAAAAAACCTTACTCAAAGTTCGTAAAAATTGAATATCGATTCAAATATATTTTCAAAAACTTGAAATTAAGGCTTCAAGCTTATTTTATCTTATAAGAATTATTGTTTTCAACATTTTGAAAAATGTTGAGAAAAATCGAATTGACGGTTTTTCTTACAAAAAATAAAAACTTAAAAGAAAATTTAACATAAGTTGGTAAAAATTGATTTGCAACTCAAATATCTTTTGAAAACTTTGAGATATTGGCTTTAATTTACTTTTATCTTTCAAAAAAAAAATGTTTTCAACATTTAGTAAAATTTTGAAACAAATCGAATTGACAGTTTTTTTTTACAAATTAAAAACCGAAAAAAAAAATTAACAAAAGATGGTAAAAATTGATTTTTGACTCAAATATCTTTTGAAAAATTTGAAATATTGGCTTCAAACTTATTTTATTTTACAGAAAATATTGTTTTCGATATTCAGTAATTTTTATATAAAAATCCAACAGTCCGTTTTTTCATAAAAAATAAAATCTACAACAAATATTACGGAAATTTGGTAAAAATTGATACGAGTACATATAGACAAACTTTTAAGCAAGACAAATCGACAGACGGGAGTTATCAGTGTGGGTCACATCCCAGCCTCTTTTTTGTTTAAGTTTTTATTCTTTGTAAAAAACTGTCAATTTGTTTTTTTTTTAATGTTTCCGAATATTGAAAAAAAACCTTGTAAGCGAAAATTAGTTGGAAGCCATTATCTCAAATATTTAAAAAGATATTTGACCTGAAAATCAATTTTTACCAACTTATGTTAAATTTTCTTTTAAGTTTTTATTTTTTGTAAGAAAAACTGTCAATTCAATTTTTTTCACAATTTTATCAAATGTTGAAAACAATATTTCTTATAAGGTAAGATAAGTTTGAAGCCATAATCTCAAGTTTTTAGAAAGATATTTAAGTCCAAATTCATTTTTTGCCCACTTTGAGTAATGTTTTTCTAGGTTAGATTTTTTTAAAAACCGTCAATTTTATTTTTCTCAAAACTTTAGCAGATGTTAAAAACGTTAGATTTCGTTGAACAAAATTCTTTTGGAGATGAAATCATTTTGTAAAATTTTCGAGTTGTCAATTTTTTTTCAGTTTGTTCGATTTATAAAAAAACCCTTAATTGGATTTTTTTACAAAAATATACTGGTTTGGTATCACGTTGCAATATATAATATAAAATTTAATTAAAGTCTCTAGCAGCATAAGATCGTGAGATATTTAGGGCCAACCAAAATGTTTACCTTTTTTTTAAACTGCTATTGTAAAAATAACCACTCACTCAATTTTCTTGAGAGCCCTTTCTGCATTATTGTCTATATAACAAAATATATTTGAAGTTATTATCTCTTCTAGTTCTTGTGCTATGGACAACGAAAAAAACTTCCCGAACGTATGGCCGTACGAACGTACGTACACACGCACGCGCAAACATCTTTCTAAAAATCTTTTATTTCGACTCTAGAGACCTTGAAACTTCAAGAAATTTCAAAATTTTCCATTTGACAAATCGGACCCATTACAATAACTTGCTATTGGAAGTTAAAAATTTAAAAGTTGATATTTTTTAATTGTGTCGATATAAGTAAGGAAAATAAAAAATGATGAGATGTCAAAATGAGTTATCTTTAAAGAATACAATCATGAAATAACGTTTTTTTCTAGAAGTGACACCTGTCATCTCCTAAATTTTGCATTTTTGTTCCAAATTAACTATTCACAATGGAATAAAACATTAATATTTTTACTGTTTTTGTTTTTGCAGGATTGGTCAATCACCTGAATACTATAAGGACATTGTTACCAAAGTGAATGGGTAGGTTCTCCCTTTAGATTTGTATAAATTACAATTTATTAATTACAATTTTCCATTTAAAGAATACTCTTCCCTGGTGGAGCAACATCATTAAATAAATCTAACGGATATGCAGAAGCAGGATTCCATTTATTCCAAGCAGCTAAAGAATTAAATGAACAAGGAATATATTTTCCAATTTGGGCAACATGTCTTGGATTTGAATTACTCACATATATAGAAGCTAATAAAAAAGAACACAGAAGTTCATGTTCGTCTCAAAAGCAACCTTTGCCATTAGAATTCAAAGAAGGTATAAACAATAATGTGATTTGACAGAGCAAATACATTTTAATTCTAATATATATATATTTTTTTTTAATTTCTTCGTCAGGTTACAATAAAAGTAGATTGTTTGGAAATGCTCCTGACGACGTTATTTCGATTCTTAAGAAACATAATGTAACTGCTAACTTCCATCAATATTGTATAACTGAAAAGGTAAGTTAACTTGAGTGTAATTTATATGAATAGAAGAGTAGATAGGAAGATAAGTTTATAAATAAATTTACATGTGACACAGATGAGTATAAACATACAACTGTGATATT
Organism: Eupeodes corollae; assembly: GCF_945859685.1. Lineage (NCBI taxonomy): Eukaryota > Metazoa > Arthropoda > Insecta > Diptera > Syrphidae > Eupeodes > Eupeodes corollae. The sequence goes on from NC_079148.1 coordinate 124,793,677, forward strand.
TTCACACAACAATCTTTTACTATTTACTAACTTACTTTTACTATTTTTACTATTTACTTTGGAACACTGAAATTTTGCATAATGTCGAAAGTATCTCATTTAACTTATTTTGAATGTGATTTGGACTTTTATTTCAATAGACAAACTTTCATCTGGCAGAAACTGTCGTTTCCAAGTTTTGTCGACGGTCAAATGTCGGGAATCTTATCAATGTTACCCCCAATAAATCCAACAGTATAATTGTTCATTACCTGTTATCTACCTTTACAATATTTGATTGAATAAATTTATATAAAAAATTAGTATTTCAAATAAAATATTTTTTGTTGGAACTATTACAATGGAGCTGGAATAATTTCCTGATATAGCCTGAAATCCTTTTAAATTATAAATATCCATTGATTTCTTTTAAAAAATATTTTTTATATAATAATAAAATGCAACCTCTTACTGGAAAACCTTATATACTTCCTAACAACGATACTTGCCATATCACAATTGAATGGTGCACCTGAGCGTATATTTAATTTTTGATTGTACTTATTTTTAAAATTATTTGTTTTGCTATTTTGTCTGTGAATGCAAAGTTTTTTTTAGCTCAATGCAACATGAATGTTGAGGATTTTCGAAGCCCTACGTCACTAAGTTCTTATTTCTTTTACAGATTTTCTAATGTCTTGCATTCAAATGATAATTCTATGTATTTCTCTTTAACAGACTTTTGAGGAATATGGTTTTGACAAAGACTGGGATATCCTTAGTGTCAATCACGATTGGAATAACTTTAAATTCATCTCAACTATCGAACATAAAAGGTGAGTGAGTACAGTGACATCCTCTTCCGCTGTCTAGACTATACTACAGTTCTCTTAAATATAATACATTTTGTCTATAAATAAATAACTGTATATCTTTATTTTAAAATAAAAAAAAATATTTTTACAGATATCCTTTCTATGGTGTACAATATCATCCAGAGAAAAATCTTTATGAATTCATTGAAAATCGTGGTATTCCTCATTCAGCACAAAGTATTCGTGCAGCACAATATTTTGCTGATTTCTTCATCAATGAGACACGACAGAATATGAATAAGTTTTCCGATTCCAAAGAAGAAGAAAATAGTTTGATTTATAATTATACACCAGAATTTACAGGACGTGCAGGATCTAGTTTCGTACAACAATATTTGTTTACTGGCAACAAAACAGCAAATACGTCATCAGAACCAACACGAACTCTTGCGGGATGGTTATGGTGTAGAATATAAATGATAGATTTAATATTTATGAACCGTACAATAAAATAATGTTTGCATTACAAAATTGATAATCTTTTATTATAAATACAAACAATTTAAATAAAAAGAAACATGTTTGGTTGTTGTTATAAAATTGTTGGTTTGTTATGTCGTTTCAGGGATAAATGAATTGAAAAAATAGATAAATACTTAGACAGAATTAGAAATAATTTAAGGTAAAGACGGAGTGGTAGCAATTTTACCCTTAAATAGGTTTATAAAAAGAGGCTGGGATCCCGTCTGTCGATTTGTCTTGCTTAAAAGTTTGTAGGTTTTTGTGTTGGGTTAAAAAAGTTGTTAGTTGAATAATTATTCTTAAAATTTTTAAAATTACCAACAATATTTGTCATATATAGAAATATTTTTAGTTTGTCAAATAGAATTTGCGTAGTATCTTTTGTAGATTTTATTTTTAGTATGAAAAACGGACTTTTGGATTAAAAAAAAAAACTAATGAATATCAAAACATTATTTTTATTAATATTAAAAGCCATTTGACTCGTAGGTACATTTTAACCAAGTATTGTTTATTCGTAAGGTTTTTAGGTAGATAAGAAAACTGTCAATTTTAACAAAATGTTGAAAACAATATTTTTTATAAGATAAAATATGTCGGAAGCCATAATCTCAAATTTTTGAAAAGATATTTGAGTCGAAATTCAATTTTTAGAAACTTTTATTCATTTTTTTGTTAATGTTTTTATTTTTTGTAAGAAAACTGTCAATTCGATTTTTCTCAAAATTTTACAGAATGTTTACAAAAATATTTTTTAAAAGATAAAAGTAGGTTAAAACCAATATCACAAAGTTTATAAAAGATATTTGTGAGTCGAAAACTAATTTTGAACTTGCCATAGGAAGTTATTGTAATGGGTCCGATTTGTCAAATTAAAAATTTTGACATTTCTCGACGTTTCAAGGTCCCTAGAGTCGAAATAATAGATTTTTAGAAAGATGTCCGTGCGTGCGTGTCCGTACGTTCGCGACGTTTTTTCGTCCTCCATAGCTGAAGAACCAGAAGAGATATTAACTTTAAATAAATTTTGTTATACAGATAATAAGGCACAAAAATGAAGAAAGCGCTCTCAAGAAAATTGCGTGGGTGGTTTTTTTACCATAGCAGTTTGAAAAAAAGTTGAAAATTTCGATTAACACTAAATATCTTACGAACCAAAAACGCTAGAGACTTGAATTAAATTTTATATAACATATTGTAACGTAATACTAAACCGGTATATTTTTTGAAAAAATCAATATAACGATTTTTTTATAAATCAATAAAACTGAAAAAAAAATTGTCACCTCCAAAATTTTACGACTGAAATATGATTTCATCTCTAAAACAATTTTTTGCAACGAAGAATAATGTTTTTGACATCTGATAAAAATCGAATTGACAGTTTTTTTTATAAGAAATAAAAATCTAAAAAAAACATTACTCAAAGTTATTAAAAATTGAATATCGATTCAAATATCTTTTCAAAACTTAAAATTTGGGCTTCAAACTTTTTTTTTTATAAGAAATATTGTTTTTGACATTCTAAAAAATGTTGAGAAAAATCGAATTGAGAGATTTGTTACAAAAAATAAAAACCTTAAAAAAAAAATTAATAAAAGTTGGTAAAAATTGATTTTCGACTCAAATATCTTTTCAAAACTTTGAGATATTGGCTTTAATTTACTTTAATCTTTCAAAAAATATTGTAGTCAACATTCAGTTAAAGTTTGAAAAAAATCGAGTTGACAATTTTAAAAACCGAAAAAAAAAAATTAACAAAAGTTGGTAAAAAATGATTTTCGACTCAAATATCTTTAAAAAACTTTGAGATAATAGCTTCTTACTATTTTTTTCTTATAAGAAATATTGTTTTCAACATTAGGACAAAATCGAATCTACAGTTTTTTTTACAAAAAATAAAAACCTAAAAAAAAATGTATAAAAGTTGGTAAAAATTGGTTTTCGACTCAAATATCTCTTCAAAAATTTTAAATATTGGCTTTAAACTAATTCCATCTTATAAGAAATATTGTTTTCAACATTTGGTAAATTTTAAAAAAAATCGAATTGACAGTTTTTTTACAAGAATAAAAACTCTAAAAAAAAAACAATACTAAAACTTGGCAAGAATTGGTTTTCGACTCAAATGTCTCTTCAAAAATTAAAAATATGGGCTTCAAACTTATTTTATTTCACAGAAAATATTGTTTTCAATATTCAGTAATTTTTATATAAAAATTAAGCAGTCCGTTTTTTCATAAAAAATAAAATCTACAAAAAATAGTTTGCAAAATTTGGTAAAAATTGATACGAGTACATATAGACAAACTTTTAAGCAAGACAAATCGACAGACGGGATCTGAAGTTATCAGTGTCAGCCTCTTTTTTTTTGTTAAGTTTTTTTATATTTTGTAAGAAAAATGTCAATTCGATTTTTCTCAAAACTTTTATAAGATTAAATATGTTGGAAGCTATAATCTCAAATTTTTGAAAAGATATTTGGATCGAAATTCAATTTTTAACAACTTTTAGTAACGGTTTTTTGAGGTTTTTATTTTTTGTAAGAAAACTGTCAATTCGATTTTTCTCGTGAGATAATTAGGTTTAACTGAAATGTTCACAGACTCCTTTTATTCATTTTTCAATTTTTTAATAAGACTGAAATTAACAGTTGTCTCGATAAGAAAAGATTTAGTCAAAAATTGGTTTTTAATACCATCTTGAAGGCCCTCCTCCATAAAACTGTTCTTGTAATATAAAAAATGATTTATTTTTTTTCTGAATAAAATTAATAATATTTTATGGTAAAAATTGCTTAAAATGTTAAATAAAAAATTAAATACATATACAAAAACATTTTCAACATTTTTTGACCTTTTTTTTGAACAACCTCAAAAGCTAAAAAATCAAAGCTATTTGTGAACAGAAAGCCTGTGCGACCAATTTTAACTTTCACAACATACAACATTTTGATGAGCACTAAACGCTTCGAAAGATTTGTTCGTTAAGTTTAAATTAGGATTAATATAGTTTTCAAAAGAATTTAGTTTTTTTTTTAAAGTCGTCTTTTAAAACTTAAATTCTCTACATAGGGTTTCAGACAAAACCAATACCTTCGAGAAAAGTTCGTTTTTATTTTAAAGTTATTAGTTTAGATCATATCCACTGTGATATTCATCAACCTAAGTCATACTATCAATTATTAAATTTGTATTGCTACTTACAGAATGCGTTCCAGAGCCTGTGATTGACTGTTCCATTCGTACTATTTACAAATTGCATTATTGTGTAATGAGGGGATAAAGATCACCTGAGTTTGAAAAAAAGCTTCCATAATTTGAGCCAGAATTTTGTTTAGAAGAAGCCAGAAAGATATTTATCTGAATTGCTGATGTTCTTCTCGTAAAAAAAAAATAAAAAAAATTCCGAATTTGTTTTGTATTTGCTCTAAACGACTTGCTTCAACCCTTAGCTGCACTTAATATTCTATTTTATCTTACACCGCTAGATATTTTCAGAAAACAATCGGCTACCAGCACAGCCATTTGACTTAAAGTTTCTTCATATTGGATCAATTATAATATTGGTATCTCCATTATTCTAAACGCAATCAGTAACGCCGACTTCATAACCCCTCATCTACAATTCAACAAGCAAAAGCCATCCTCTCCAGGTTAACCTTGGTGAATAAGCCAGTTAACCTTTATGCAGACTGATCAAAAACCGATGACAAGTTTGGTGGAGGTGTGTACTCCGACGGATTTAATCTATGTCTCTAATTTCGTCTTCCAAAGTACTGCAGTAAGTTTCAGGTAGAACTCCGGGCCATCAATACACGCATCTTCTCAAAAAGTCAAGTTGCATAAAATCATTGGACTGTGTCTCAATAAACTAGCTAACAGCCCAAAACGACCGATTATGCCTCGTAAAAATGGCGGAGCAGTTAATCTTCACTTTATTGGGGTGTTGGGTCAAAAAGACATTCCACAAAGTTACAAAACTGACGAACTTGCAAAAAATCGAACAACTTAACCTTCGATGGACAACAAATCCAACATTGGTATACCCCTAGCTGCTTGTAAACTTATGCTAAAGCATGACACCATAAAGAAAGCAAACCAAAAATGGTCAATACTTGATGTCAAATGCTCTAAGCAACTTTTTTCAGTTAAATGATTGTTCTACAGGAATTTGTTGAATTAGTAGGAATGCTTTTCGATTTCGAGCTCTTGCAATCGATTTTTGCATAAGCTGCATGGATGAAGAAGAAGAAGAGACAGTGTCTCACTTTCTATATTCTTCTCCTGTGACAAAAACGAAGGCTAGTGATCTAAGAAATTCCGACATCTATTGCCGCAACCGCTTCATGGCTAGTAGCTTTAACTAGTTTAACAAGAAAGGTGGAACCACAACGGAATATGTCTAAGGGTGTTGGTTTTAGCGTCAATCATAACCACCTAAACCTAACCTAAACTAATTTTATTGGCGCTTATTCTCATTTACAAAAACTGCGAAAATGCCAGAAAACACAAAGCAGTTAACTTTTTTAAATTAATGAACTTACTACGTGAAAATTGTGAATAAGAAATTATGAATGAAAATAATATTGAATGTTTATTTGTTAAAGTAATTAAGAAAGATTTCAAAAGCACCTTGAACTTGAATTATTGATTGCATACTTTTAGAAGTTTTAAACATTTCATGTGCAGGTTTTTAAAAATATTTTTCAACAATGCAAACAAATTGTTGTTCGTTTCTCTTAAACTGTCAACTTCTGTTTCATTTCTCTTAAACTGTCAACTGAAAAGTTATGTTTTTTAGCGTTGTTAATTTTGTACTACACAAATGGCGGATAATCAAAATCTTGTGTTAATGTTTTAGAAGTTCGCAGCCAATTCAACGCTGCCAGTGAGTGTTATGACTCCGCTAGCGCGTTAATGATTCTATGGATCCAATATTTTTTCGCATTCGTGCTGTGGCGAGAGTCCTAAAAGATCTTAACATACATAAATCCGCTGTTCCCGATGGTATTCCCGCGCATTGTTCTGAAGAGGTGTTCTTAAACGCTGGAAAAACCACTGCGTAAGCTTTTTCATCTGTCTAAATCCTCAGGTCTCGTTCCGAGCGGATGGAAAATCGCATTTGTCCAGCCTATTCCCAAAAAACGGAAGCTTCTTAAAGAGCGGCAATACGGCCTTAGTAGCAATAGGTCCACTGTGGATCTCTCTTTACATCGTTTTCGAGAAAGTAAGATTATTGCAATTGATATTTCAAAGGCATTTGATAAAGTCTGGCATCTTGCTCTCAAAAATGCGTGCTTTCGGTATCGACGAATCTCTTTTTCGTTGGATTAGAAATTGTTTTTTGAACCATTCAATACAAGCTGTTTAGGTGGGATTGAAGTCTGAAACATATAAAATAAATGCTGATGTTCCCCAGGGCTCCGTTTTGTCTCCTACCCTTTTCCTCATTTTTATAAATGATCTCCTGTCTGCTACTTCTAAACGAATACATTGTTTAGCTGACGATAGCACTCTTAGCTTTTTATATTCGTTTCCAGACTCATAACCCTTCTATTTGGATGTGGAATTTCAACGGCAAAATATGATTAGCTCATTAAAGTCCGGCCCACACAGCATTTTACAATGAGGAAAAAAAAACATGTGGAATTTAATGCTTCAAAGACCCAATGCTGTCTTGTATCGTTAAAGCGAAATAAACCCTCTTTGCCACTATCTATGAATGGCACTTGCATCAACTAAACGGAAAATCTCGACATCCTCGGAATGTGCATCAGCAACTACCTTTTGTGGAGCGATCACATACACGATGTCGGCAAAAATGCCGCAGGATGTCTTAGTTTTTTGATACGTTGCAAGAAATTTGTCTCTCCGTCTGATCTTTCTACAATCTACAATACCTATATACGTCCGAAACTTGAACAAACAAACTTCTGGGCTGGTGGCAGAGTAACTTATTTAAGCCTCTTGGAGAGAATTCAAAGAAGAGCTTTTAAAATGATTTGTGACATTAACATCATCAAATCGATTACGTCACTCGAACATCGACGAAAGTTTCTTGTCTCACCCTTTTCCACCGTTATTTTAACGGACTATGCTGTAGTAAAATTGCCAGTTGCATTTCTCCCCTTAAACGATTTAATCGTAATACCCCGCGCTTCTAGGAATGCCCATTGGTTTACCCTTGAGCAAAATTTCGGCCGTACTATGAAGTACAGAGATTCATTTTTAGCCGTACTACGCGAATGTGGATCGCCTTGCCATTTTTTTCAAATGTCAAAATCCTTCCCTCTTTTCATAATGCTCACACTGTGTCTTTGGCATATTTAAGGTCTATAAAACCCTTTTAGTGTTCGCTAATAATAAAAAAGAAAACTTTTTAATTATTTATAAAACAAACACTAAAAAGGTTATTTCAGGTTTCATCGACTTCCTTATTAGGTACTTGCCATGTGCTTATCATTTTCGGAAAATCAGGAATAAACAGTGGCTAAAAACTTAAGAACTCAAAAGTGATTGAACGATAATAAGATTTTGTAATGTTTGTCATATTAACAGTCCAATTGGGATATAGCTTCCTAGAAGAAACATATATCACTTTACTTGCTATTAAGCTTTATTAAATGAATAAATAGTAAATATCTAATTACGATGGCAAGATACATTTTTTCATTCAAGGTTCATGACACAAAACCCATAGCCTTAGAATTCATTTATCCACCATAATACCTAAGCAAGTCAAAAATAGATGTAAAAAAGAAACTAATCGACTTTGAAATTCACTTGAGAACAATCAGTTTCAATGACAATTATTGTTGTATGTTAAATTCTTCGAAGCATATACCTACCCTAGAATTATAACCTTCGACTCTAGTTCGTAACTGGTATTAACCTACACATTAGGTACATGAACATGAAGAGTAAACTATAGTATAGTAAAAGTTGCATCAGAGTATCTTTTTTGAATTTTTATTTGAATGAGAAACCTTCTACGAACAAACAAACCTACAAAAATATATGGTAGTACATATAGAAAGTTCCTGAGAAAATTTCTCGAGTATAGAAAAGTTTTTTTTTTTTATTTTGAATTTCACGTGGCAAAGTAACGTGGTAAAGAGTGCTCAGTTCAAATATTATATAAATTATCGTACATTTTTATGCTAGAAGAAGATTTTATTTCATTCGATGTTTTATGAAAAATCTGAACATGAATTATTGGGATAAGGTTAAACGATTTGTGTGTCACTAATGTGTTTTGCAATCATTTTGTTTATATCTATTCTTTATGCATTTGAAATACTAGCACCTACGAGAAAATAAAATGTCTAAGAAAAACCCTTTTCATCGAGGTAAATAGTATCTATAGGAAAATTAGGTAACATCGTAGGGTAGTCTCTTAGGTTTAAAAAAAAAATGACTTACTACTGAATTGTTGGGATTAAAGTTTGTTGTACTGTGATAAGGTTAAAGGAATATGAATACATTACTTACCTAATGTTCAAGGGAGGAAAAAAAGGATAAGGGGTTTCCTTTGTGGTCTATTCATAAACTTATGAAGTCCGAGAATGGTTAAAAAGACTGTCCCAATATATACACAAAACCATTTTTAAATTAAATAGTTGGAAACCCTAGGAAAAACAACTTGACAGCCTACAGTTCAGCGATTTCAAGGGCTTGTCTACAAGTCACCATCAGTGTGACTAAATTTAGGGTTACCAACACTTTACTCTACAAAAAAGAGGTAAGTTTATTTCGCTTTAAGTTTAGGAGGCAAAATTAGTTTGACCCAATTTAAATTAAATGAAATAACAACATTGAATTTAATTTATTTAACTTTAAAAATATTTGTCTATAAAATAAAAATAATTTAATTGTAAAAGTAGTGTGAAATCTAGTATCACAATAATATCATATCACATAACATTTCTGATTAGTTGCATCCAAATTAGTTTAAATAAATAATAAAATAATATAAGTAATAAAATAAAATTAAATTAAACTAAGAACTTACTACCTAAAGTTCTATGTAGTCACTTTTATCACAAAATAAATAGCACTGTACAAATTTTGAATCTTTTATACCAGTAAATTCAATAGGAAAATTATAAATAAGATGTCGATCTTCTTCTTTTTTCGTCGAAAAAGAATTTGAATTTTTCCGACATTCAGATACGAAAAAATTAGACAAATATTGAGCACATTTCACAGAGTTTTCTGTATGATTAATATTATCATTTAAACTCCATTCAAATATAACTTTTTCCGGGTGAAATTGAACTCCATAAAATGGATATCTAAAGAAAAGTCGTATTTAAAAATTATTGAAGCAATGTTGAATAAAATACTGAACTTACCTAACATGTTCAATGGTGGATATAAATTCAATGTTATTATCGTCTCGATTTACAGAAGTTATTCTCCATTGGTCATCTATGTTATATGTACTTAGGTCCTCTTTGGTGATGCAAAATTGGTGGAAATGGAATGCAAATGGTTCCGTTCTTAGATCTTTTTCCATTTCCGGTGTTAAATTTTTGAAGAGTTTTGATGTCTGAAAATCTAAAAAATAATAATTATTATCAAAATCATCGCAAGCTTATTTACTTATTACTTTTATGTACATATGTGTATGTTTATATTTTGCCCTAATTAAGGAAATCTTAAGGATTTTATAGAAATTAAAAGTGGAAGAATTTCGAAGCCTCAGGATTTTTCAATAAGACTTTTTATTTTGATATTAAACAAAAACGAGTTATTTCTCAAGAAAAAAAATTATAAATGTGTATTTTATTGTAAAGGGAAAGGTTTTAAATTAATAATTGAAAATTAAATGAACTTAATAGGTGCCGACAATACGGTTGCATCAACGCATCCTTTTAATGCAATTTTTCAAGACTAATTTGTTGCTTGAATGTCCTGCATAACTATTCAAATTTTAATTTTAAGGTCTTGCATTAATTTTTAATCATTGGCTTTTACTCGTAAAAAGAGGTGTTAAATCAAACCATCTTGGTTGAAAAGCTTTTCAGCAATAGTTCTGGGTTTGGTTTTCTTAGGGACTTGGAACTAAAATTAAAGTCTTAGTTTCCACACTGATAAATTCCCATTCCGTCTGTCGATTTATCTTGCTTAAAACTTTGTAGGTTTTCGTGTTGGGTTGAAAAGTTGTCAGTTGAGTTATTTTTAAAAATTTTAAAAGTACCAACAATATTTTTCATATAAAGAAATAGTTTAGTTTGAAAATCTAGTTTTGTTAAATAGATTTTTAGTCGAAAACAAATTTTTACCAATTTTAGTAGTATTGCCTTAATTTTTAAAAATTAGGTAAATGAAATTAATTTGGGAGATATCAAGAACCGAACATCAATTTTTATCAAATTTGCAAACTATTTTTTGTAGATTTTATTTTTACTTCCGACATATAGGAACTATGTATATATGTACATACATACATGTTTTGCATTCGTGCAAAATTTCGAACTCAAAATTGTATTCAAACATGATATTACGATGGTAGAGAAATCGAAAAAAGTGGGTCCCGCGATTCCGTCCGGTCGGTTTTGTCTGTATGTCCACGCTCCTACAGCCTAAACCATTGGATCGATTGAGTTAAAACTTGGAAGTTAAGGTTTTGAGCAGATTCGCGTTAGGCGTTTTTTAATTTTTTTTGTTAAGATCAAAACTAACAGTGGCGCCGATAGTTTTTTTTTAATTTTCTCTAAAATTTTATTTTTTAACTTGGCTTCTTTAAGTAAGAAAAACATATTTTTGTATTGCTCAGGAAAGATACCGCTCATATAACCGTTATTTTGTTTTTTAATTTTCTCAGCAACTTATGAACTTATTTCAATAATTTGTTTCTGAATAAGCTCTTATATTGCCTCAACAATATTTGATTATCAAAAATGCAATTCTTTATTGTTTGGATTTAAAAAAAAAATATTAAATTTTTATTTTTCAAAATTCTATATCTCAAAAACCGGTCAACATTTTTTTAAGAAATTCAAATGTAAAGCGTATATTTACAATCACTTAAGAACTGCATATCATTGAAAAATTTTATATATAAAATTAATTTAAAAAAAACGCTCTAACGATTTTCAAAAAAAATTATTTCGAAAATCAAGGTTTTTTTTTTATAAAATGGCATTTCAATTTTTGAAGACAAACTTATTTTTCGAGTAAAATTTTGAATGTTAAAATAATTTTTTTTTTAAATTATTTTAACTATTTTAACTTCGAGTCCGAAAGAGCGCATTATTTCGACAAAATTGTAATTACATTACATCTTTTATCCAAATTAATGCATTTGGTACATATTTTATGATATATTTAATAAATAAAATAAAATATTATTCTTCACTTGCCTTCGCCTATATAAAAGAATAAATACTTAGTACAATTTTAAGAAACGGACCAGAAAGAGTAGTATATCCATTTTCTATTAGAATCACTTTTTCAACGTATGTATTTACATTATACCTGTATAGGTGTTACGTACAACCTCTAAAACTATTGCTTACGTGTCACTTCATAACTCAAATCCAAAACGCATTAGAGCCTGACTGTAAACAACCCTTGAATAGCAATTTTTTGTACTTGTTCGTATGCTTATTTCTTTTAAAATTTAACGAAAAAAATAAACTGAACATAATAACTCCATATTTGCTCTGAAAACTTGTAGGAAAGAAGGAATGTGATTGGATTGTAGTAAGTACCTTCTACCTACTAATAACATTAATTCATTATCATCATAAACATTTCTAAGCACGCCAATGAACTATTCTTTATTCATTTTAGACACCTGCCTAACTACATAACCAATAGGTAATCGCTTTACAATTTAAACATACACGTTCTTCCTCTTTCTTATCTTTATATAATTTACTTTCCATCCCGGTCCTTCTAATATAAAATAAAAAGCTTAGAACAAACTAGTTGAATACACAAACAATTGTTTTCGTTAAGTATGCTTTCAAGTATTTTTCATTTCCGGAATGAGTTGTCCTAGGATGAGTTGTGTCTTGGGATACATCACAGGTTTTTTGACCAATCAAATATCATTTATATTTTTGAAGACAAACTTATTTTACATTTTTTATATTTTCAAATCTTATATAGGTACTTTTTTAAACAGACTCTTTGCATACAGGAGCAAGTTCGTACGACCCAGTCGTGCATTTTATTTTTTATGAAAAAACGGACTGTTGGATTTAAAAAAAAAACTACTGAATATCCAAAAATAATTTTTAAAAAGCTATTTTAGTCGAAAGTAAATTTTTCCCAAGTTTTATTTTTCTCAAAATTTTCAAAATTTAACTGAGTGTTGACGATAATATTTTTTAAAAGATAAAACTAGTTTAAAGACAATATCTCAAAGTTTTAAAAAGATATTAGAGTCGAAAATCAAATTGTACCTTCTTTATTAATTTTTTTGATTAGTGATTTATTTTTTGTAAGAAAAACTGTCAATTAGATTTTTTTTAAAATTTTATGAATGATGACAACAATATGTTTTAAAAGATAAAAGTAGTTTAAACCAATATCTCAAAGTTTTGAAAAGCTATTTGAGTCGAAAGTACATTTTTCCCAAGTTTTATTGATTTTTTTGTTTGGGTTTTTATTTTTTGTAAGTCAATTAGATTTTTCTCAAAATTTTACCAGATGTTAAAAACGTTTTTTTTCTATGCATGCAATTATTTTGGAGACGAACGAACGTTCGTCTTTCGACTAAAATATCTTGAGAGCAAATACTGATTTGGTATTGTTCGAATTTATTTATAGAAATTAAAATAAAGCTTTTATGAATTTGAATAAAATCAGCAGAAAATAGCAGAAACACAAATTAATGATTGCATACTTTTGGAATTTCTTTAGTTACCTACAAACAAAAATCAGTTTCAAACCTTTGAACACAATATTAAAAAGTCATCATTTTCAGCCGTATTAAAATTTAAATGGAAACAGTTGCAAATTTATTTACATAAATCTTATTTTTAAATAATCGAAAATCTTAACCTTTTATTTTTACTTTCCATTTTTCAAAACAGAAATTTATTATTTTTACATTCAAATGACTTTTTGAAACACTAAATAAAATGTAAAATTATGTCATTTTACTTTTTAATTTATCCATTATCAAATTTTACAAACACTTCAAAATGTACATACCTTTTTCCAATTCCAACACCATTGATTTATTTAATTTCGTACAATCTCCTCGAATAAGCTTTTGTTTGGATGAATGGTAAAGTAGTAATTCATATCCTAAACATATTCCCCAAAGTGGAAAATAAATTCCACTTTTATTTATTTCAATTGCAATTCGATAAATTAATTCAGAACTTCTCACACATTTGTTAGTGTGTTCAGGCTTTTTATTATATTGTGAATCAAAGAAAACTGCTCCACCGGGTAGTAAAATTCTGTTTTATAAACGGATATAAATCAAACCAAATGTTTTTCGATTAATTATTAAAATTTGAAAATATGGTTCAGAAATACATACCCATTTATTTTGTGCATGATGTCCTGATAGTATTGTTCATCTTTTCCGATCCTTAAAAAAATTAAAAAAAAATAAAAAATAAAAAATACATTATTTTAGAATTTTTATGAATGTACTCGACGTTAAAATTGTAATATTATTGTAAAAGAGTTCAATCTATCCTTTTGACTCCCTTTTTAGCTGGGGTACTGTCAAAAAACAAAGAACGTAGATACATTTTAATCCATTTTTAAAAAATTCCAATATATTTAAAATTTTAAAAATTATCCTGGCAGAATACTTTAGAAGGTTATTCAAAGTCAAGAGCGCATGAAGAAGTCAGAAGGAATACTTTAATCTCCGTTTCTTAAAATAGGTTCCGTTTATTGTGAATGCAATTATTTTTGAAAATATATTTCCATAGAAAATACTACACAGTTATTGAAGCCGCTGTAGTTCAAACTTTCCTTGTGTATTTTCTTATTTTGAAAAAGAACTATCAAATTATTTAATTTAATAATGTATCCATGGTTATGGTATATGCAAAGGATATACTGAAAGTTATCTTTTAATACAATCAACTAGCCTGAAACAGGTAATGGCCAGAAGAGAGCATTCATTCCTAACGGTTTTGTATTGTACTTGAAATTTCTAAGAGAGGAAAAGCTTTTTCGAAAGTATTGGACGCTCTTCACTTGTCAGTTTACTTAAGAGAAGAATTGATGGCAGAAGAAATGTCAAAAAACAATAAACAAGCTTCTTGAATTTTATTTTTATCAAAACAAGCAAAACAACAAAAAAGTTGACCAAACACACACCAAATTATATGTTAACATAACTAATTGATTAAATTTAAATAAATAATGTTTTGTTTATCTTACCAAATAGGAACAGCTCGGGCACCTGAACATTCTAGAAATTTCACGTAAGAAGCTGCAATATAACTCTTAACTTCTGGCCCATACAATTCGTAGATTTTTGATGCAACATCTATACAAAGTATTCCAATTATTGGTCTTTGATTTTCCATTTTTTGATTGTTTTGAAAATAAATATAATTATGAAAAAATAAATAAATATAAATCACAGCAAGGTCTGATGAACGACCAACCAACCGACCGGTGAGAAGCCAAAACGACGTGATGGACGTTTGCGACGGACCGACCGACAAACGTTTAACCAAAAAGAAAAAAGCTTTTTTGTTTTGTGTTCAAGTTTAAGTTTAAAGTTTTCGTCATCCAAAAATATGCATTTGTTTTGTTTTTGTGGATGTAGAATTGAAATAATGTACGAAGTGAATTTTAATCTTTGTGTAAATAAACAAAGTTTTATTGCAATAGTTTAAAGAAATGCTATCACAAAGGTATTTTTGAAGGGGTTATTAAACGTATTAACGCAGCAGGGTGTTTATTGAAATACGTTTGTGTCCAACATCATTTTGGTCACAATTGAGTACTAGGATTGTATTTAATAATTTATCAATGCCAATCAATTGTTTTTAAATATAATTTGACAAAAACTCAAATTTTAAAGCCCATTTAGTACTTCATTAAAAAAAATATTTAACTTAACTGAGTTGACTGAGGTTAATAAATGTGTATAAAGTAAATACGAGTATATTTGAAATAGAAGAATTAAAATACAAAGTTTAAAAAATTTAATATCGATAATATTGTTGTTTTTCTTAAAGGCAAATTTTTCTTTTGAAGGGAAAAATTAAACTTTAAATTTGAAGGTCTTTTTCATCTGATTTAGATCCGAATTAATTTAATAATAATAATAATTTAATAATTCTTCTTTAAAATTCAATTTGTAGATGTAAAATGGGTTATCTATCCATTTTAAGGTTTCAAAAATATAGGCCTGCAATTCGACATCTGTTAAACTAAGTTGTTAAACCAATTGTTTGTATCAGTTGAAAGTCTGATATTTACGAAAATGGAACGCTTAACTTTAGCACAACACACACAAATTGTTAAAACATTCTACAAAAAAGGTGATTCTGCCACAGCCACATATGGTAGCTTAAGAGGAGATTGTGATTTACATAATTGTACAACTAGGAAAGCAATTGGCAAAATTGTGAAGAATTTGATTGTTGACTGTATTGTAAGGCCTGCGTATCATCGTTTTGCTCGTACCGCTGAAAATATCGCTGATGTAAAAAAAGTGTTGCCGAAGGGCCGAACGTGTCATTCCTAGTCGTTCTCAGGAATTAAGACCAGACATTATGGCGTATTTTGCATTTGGATCTACACTGACATCGATATTAAGAGCAGCTCACACAACAACAGAAGTCAGATGACCATTCACAACGTGCGTCGTAGATACATCTAATGGGTGCTTGAACAACAAGCTGTGGACGGCGATTTTACAAACAAAGTTTTCTTCAGCGACGGAACACATTTGTCACTCGGTGGGTATGTTAATAAACAAAATTGTCATATTTGACAAGTATTTAAAGAGAGGCCATTATATCCACTAGTCACTGTTTGATGTACTCTTTGTCCAGAGGTATGATTGGACCTTACTTCTTCGAAAACGATGATGGAACGATTGTCACCGTCAATTCGGAGAGTCATATGATAACCGACTTTTTTGCCTGCTATTGAAGAATACGACTTGGAAAATTTGTGGTTTCACCAAGACTGTGCCAAATTCCACACAACTCGACCGAACATGGCTTTATTGCAAGAGAAATTTTTTGGCTGCGTAATTTCTCGAAGTGGCGATATCAACTGGCCATCAAGACCATCCGATTTGACACCGATGGACTTTTTCTTGTAGAGCTACACGAAAGACCGGGTTTATGCAGATAAACCTTCCAACATCACTTAAAAAACAACATTTGTCTGGTTATGTCTGAGATGCCGCCCAATATGTGTAAAAAGTGGTCGAAAATTACCTCAAAAGAATTGATGGTTGCATCAATTCGCGTGGTGGTCATTTAAATAATGTAGTATTTCACACATAATGTGAAGGTTGAAACAATATAATAAAAAATAAACATCATGAAAACAAAATATTTTATAGATGTTTTATTTATGTTTAATTTTGAAACCGCAAAATAGATAAACCGCGCTAGGTACAAACCACAAAACTTTATTAACGTTACAAAATTAAATGTGGATTTGTTTGTGAAACATATGTTTGTCGTCCTCACATTGTTCTCTTCGCTTTCTGAAAGAGAAAAAAGTAAAGAGGGCTTAATGAAGTTAATAGGGTAAGCTGGGTTGGGGCAAGATGACAGCGTTGTTTTTGGGCATAAAATCACGAATTGATTTATGATTTTTGGTAAAAATTCTAAAAAATATATAAATAATATTGCAGCACTCAAAAAACATCTTACCTTTAAACCTCTTATAAATAAAAACAAAAGTCTATGTCATTTACACTGTGAACATACATTTGAGACAAGTGTGCCAATGTAGGAATAAAATTGAATATATTTATGTTCGAGATGTATTTAAGGCTTCACCTAATTTTTTGAACATACTTTATACACTTTTATACTTTATTACGTATTTTTCGGGTTCTCTTAAGAAAATTGTTGCTAATAATGATTATAGCCCTGGTTTAATTGTGTAAACCCCTACTCTGAAACGTAGGTATACGCCCCGTAGTACTATGTGAATTCCTTTTTTGGTACCAACAATATGTATATTAAGAAGCTTAGGAAAAATCAGTAGAACTAACATTCATTTTTGTTTAACAAAGCAGATCAGAGCCTAGATTCTTAGAATATTGCACAATCGTTTCCTGTTTCCTTCATTGTACACTCTAAGTCAAAAGGATAGAAGCGGGAAGCTATATGGAAGATCTACACACAAAAAAAATAGCATATTGGTTGGTCATGTTCTAGAAGAAACGTTTGTTTTTTTTTTTTTATTTAAAAAAAATAGTCTAGGAACAGAAATAGTTAAAAATCCCTTTCAATCGCGTCACAAGAATAAAAGCAGCGCAATATTCAACGTTAAATGTTAAGTGAGAGAATCTTTTTCGATTTGTATTTAATTGTATATTGAAAAAAATAGGAAAATTTTATGTTTATCATGCCGTGAGAAAAAACTTTTGTCTATCAGTATTTTTATTATATTTCTATTTGAGAGTTCCATATCCAAGCCGTGTTGTGCGCATTCAACAGGTTCGCACTTAAAAACAAAGTTAATTGATCGATTTTATTTTATGTTTCTTCTTTATATAAATTATTTTTTGAGGTATCAAGTATGTCATATTGTCGTCTTTTTCAAAGTGGATTTCCAATTTAATTTTAATAGTATGTACATAAAAGTCAATAATAATAAATATGTTAGTATGTCTGTGAAGAATTTAAACCTCTTAAAAAAAACAATTTAAATTAATTTTTCACTCATCTATAACAAAAAGACAATAAGTACTCATGAATGTTTGTCTCATACCTAAAGTATCATTTAGGTATAATAGGGTGGTACTTATTTTTATTTTGTATTCTAACGCTACCAGAACTCATTGATAATGCCTTTAAAATTAATAAAACAAAATACTCTCTAAATTTTTTTGGAAATTAAAATATTTTCTGAATTTTGGTTACGTCTTAAACAATTTCACTTTGGCTAAAATTTGTTATTCAAAAATCAATTAAAGATTTTGTACTTTCTATCGGAAGTTATTATAATGGATCCGATTTGCAACATTGGAAATTTTTGATAGTTGTCAAATTTCAAGGTCTAGAATCTAAATTCATGATTTTTTGACAAATTTTTATGTAGCCTGTTCTTAAGATCCCAAATTCTTAAAGTGTAATTAATATATTTTTTTTAATTTCCCATAGGAAGTTATTGTAATGCGTCCGATTTGTCAAATTAAAAATGTTGACATTTCTCGACGTTTCAAGGTCCCTAGAGTCGGAATAAAAGATTTTAAGAAAGATGTCTGTGCGTGCGAATGTACGTACGTTTGTACGTTCGTGACGTATTTTAGTCATCCATAGCTCAAGAACCAAAAGAGATATCGACTTCAAATAAATTTTGTTAAACAGATGCAGAAGCAATTTTAAAAAAAGATACTTTCATCTTTGGTTAACCCTAAATATCTCACGAACCAATAACGCTAGAGACTTGAATTAAATTTTATATTATATATTGTAACGAGATGCCAAAACAGCATATTATTTGAAAAAAATTCAATGAACGGTTTTTTTTATAAATCGAAAAAAAATTGAAAAAAATTGCCCCCTAAAAAATTGTACGCATAAAAATGATTTTGTCTCCAAAACAATTTTGTTCAACGAAAAATAACGTTTTTAACATCTGGTAAAATTTTGAGAAAAATCAAATTAATAGTTTTGTAAAAATTCGTTCGACTAAAAATCTATTTAACAAAACTGGATTTTCAAACAAAACTATTTCTTGATATGAAAAATATTGTTGGTAATTTTAAATTTTTCAAAAATAATTCAACTTACAATTTTTTAAACCCAACATGAAAACCTATTAACTTTTAAGCAAGACAAATG
The DNA here is from genome assembly GCF_945859685.1 of Eupeodes corollae. NCBI lineage: Eukaryota > Metazoa > Arthropoda > Insecta > Diptera > Syrphidae > Eupeodes > Eupeodes corollae. Next base: position 124,812,976 of record NC_079148.1, read on the forward strand.
GACAGACGGGATGGGAAGTTATCAGTGTGGGACGCATTCCAAGCTCTCTTTTTATTATTTAGTCCCAAAAGTAAAATTTGATATTTTTGGTCATAAAATATTATTAAGACAGCTTAAGAGCTTTTGAAAATAAAAATTTGAAATCGGGTAATTAATGTTTGTGAAAACTTAAAAACAAAATAACGGTACTATTAGGAATACCTTTCTGGAGAAATACAAAATTGTATAGACATTTTTATCGACTCTTTTTTGAGAAAATTCGTTAATGTTGCAACATATTGAAACGAGTCAAATTTGTTTTTACGAAAATCAAATATAAAATTTACATTAATTTATTCTAAATAACTTCATACCAAAAATATTTTTAGAAACAAATTGAGACATTTTTTTATACAAAATAAATTTAAAAAAAAAGCTCTAACGATTTTAAAATGGGAAAAATTAAGTTTATTTTTTGAGAAATCAAATGGCATTCCAAGTTTTGAAGTATATTTTAATTTGCAAGTATATTTTAAAATCTCAGATTATCACTTTTAAACAGTCTTTTGGATAAAGTAGCAAGTTCGTACGATCCATTCGTTTATTCTATTTTATAAATGCTTAATTTTAAAAAAAATAAAAAAATTAGTTGATCCAAAATATTTGTCAGCTAGAAAAATATACAAACAAATTTTAATCTACGAAAGAAGCTACTTAAAACCGTTTTATACCATAAGAATTTAAGGAAGAAAACAAACATATTGGCTCTAAACTTACTTCATAATATACAAAATATAGTTTTTAAAATTGCCAACAAATTATTTTCTGTTCCAAAATTGAAAGAAGAAAAAGATATTGACTTTATACTAATTTCACCTTACACGAAATACTTTGGCTAAAATTTTTTAAAATTTATGAAAAAATCAAAATCAAAGTGTTTTTCATTTTACAAAAGAAAAGCTTGAACTTAAACTTTTTCTTTTGTAAATTTCTTTAAATAACAACTATTGGACTTAGAAAAAATATCATTATAATTTTTTGATTAAAATACAAACAAATTTTATAAAATTAACATTATTTAAAGTTTAAGAAACAATAAATTTAGGCACTATACAAATTTAATATGTTATACCTGTAATCTCATACGAAACACTAAAAACTCTAAACAAGCTTATTTGATTTAAGTTGTTTTCACAGTAAGGATCGCCCTCATGTACAGAATGTATGCATAAATGTGGTATTACTTTTTTGAAGTCCTGATTTTGTCTACTGTATGCTTTTTATACTTAGGTATTTTAAGGACTCCCATTTCACCGAAGGTTATAGCCTATACACATGTGACAAACCCCAAAAATTAGTATTTCCTCATTAAATATAGAACATATTCGTCTATATGTACACTATACATACCTACAATATTTATTTTTAGACACCCCCAACTCTTTTTCATTATCATCGTCTTTGGAAGCCGTGCGTCGTCGAAGCCCCTTAAATTTTACACATCTTCACCTCGATACTGATGTTCATGTTCTCTATGCTAGACAAACATAAAATTGTCATTTGATAATATTAATTATTGATAAAATAAAAGACTCAAGATATTATGGTAATATCTTGTGCCAATTTATGATACCTTCTATATAATACCCAGTAATGCCTTAAAACCGGCAATGAAAATAAATACATGCAATTCATTAGCTTTTAGAGATCTTAACAATAAATTAAAAAAATATTTTTAAAATTCCACCTCCGCAAAATCACGATGGTAACGACGATGATATAAAACGGTTGCGGCCACCAACGACAACGGATCAAAAAAAGGTTGGATGATAGATAACAGCGAAAAGTATTGAATTTCATTCTAAAAATAAATACCTAAATATAGGTTGGGAAGGTTCCTTTAGGAATCAGGAACAGTTAAATATTTGATTTTGATTTATCTTGCTCAGTTTCATTGTTTCTATTAGAATAAATTTAATTTTATATGGGTTTTATAATCGTTTAACTTTATGTTGACAACCATGATTCTAATATTGAAATGCAAATTTGTTTGTGTTTTAAAAAATGTTTAAGGATACGATTTGTTTTTTGAAAACATATGGAAGTGTTAAGGAACATTTATTTTTTTAGTGTTCATCTGTACAGAGAATGCATTTTTTGCGAATGCAATCTTCTGTGAATACATTCTTTTGAAAATCATTATTTCACTCAAAAGCAACCTCGAATCCAAATCTACTCGTATACTACTTCTTTTACATTTAAAGATTGTTTGCCTACTTGATTGGCTTTTCAAGCACTCTATTAAATTAAGCGTGAAATTGATAATTAAATTAATACATCTAAGAAGTAATGAAAACTTGCTTGAAAGTTTGTCAACTAATTCAGAAGACAGAAATTCCCACAACGCATTAATGAAGTGACGACGTTAATGAAGATTAAAGGAATGTTTATAAATGCTATAATTTTTTGTTTGTCTTTAAGCTGAATTTAATTTATACATTATCAAAAAAGGTTATTGACTCTTGCCGTTTTCATTGATGTTTGTAAATATTTTGGTTTTCTTTTTCATAAACATTGGTTTTCGCGGCCTAAATAGAACATCAATGAGAATTACTATTCATCGAATAGAAATGGCGCGTATTTTCTTTAACTTTAACTGCGTGGATGCTGATTTGTTCTAGTATGAAAATTAAATCCCAGGGGTGGATTGCTCCCTTAGCCATTAAAGTTCGAGAGATGATAAGGGCCTTGTAATACATTCTAAGATTTTAAATTCGTTATCAGGTTTCCATAAAAAATTAAATTGTTTTGTCCTCAAAAATCTTAAATAATGAGTAACTTCACAGCAAGACAACAAAAGAGTTTCATTTGAATTGAATCGTGTATAAAAATATCCAGATATCCAGATCCAGGAGAGATAGAAAACAAGTGATACCTTATAACATTAAGTATCACTAAGGCCGAAGTAAAGATGTCGTTGAGTAAAACATACAATCTTACCAAAACCACATGGAGCCTTGGCTTTCTTTGAGCCTCAATCCATCCATATTAAATTCTTATCGTCGAATTAATGTAAGAACGACTTTTAGGCTTTTGAAGTAAAATTATTATTATTATTGTATTTTCCCAAAGGACTGAGACACTAATTTTGAAATTAAAAAAAATAACAGACAACATTGATGATATCTGAGTTCTGGGAAAACTTAGGTTAATGTCCTCGCAAACCAACAACTGGAAATATAATTTGTAAAATTACAAATTTTCCGCTGAAAAGATGCGTAGTTTAGGTATTGCGTTGTAAATTATTTTCAGAATTATGAATATCTCATCAAGTATGAAAATGTTAATTTGAAACCACAGGTGATGATATCTCTAATATACTCTTCTAATGTATGAAAAAGGTTTTTTGATTTCATCACAATTTGTATGTAGGTGAATATAAATTACGTGGGAATTTTTATTAAAGTAGGTTTTATCTAAACAGGTGCCGTTTAATTATCAAGTTTATGAGATCAAAAAATTAAACGTTACTTAATCGGTGTGATGCTTCTACAGAATAAATTTAATTAAAATGGGTTGTCTGGTTAAGAAGAATACCTACATATATGATTCATTTCTTAAGAAATTTGAGTTTTCAGCACTTATGGAAAATTAAAGCTGGAACATAAGTTAATTTTAAGAGTGTTGTTTATGGACTGATTTATGTTGTTAAATACGATTATTTCAAAAAGAAAGTAATAAATGGTGTGGGGAGAGTGGTGTCATTGGAATCGGATTACTCAGTCACCTGGTCAAGTGAGCATCGTGATGCATCGCTCATTCGTCGTAGAGGCATTTTTCAGGAGTGACGATTCTTACTTAACTGCGCTTCGATAGTTTTGTTCACACTTTGGTATACGACGAATAAGTGATGAGCCGAATTTAATTCGTTTGTGGATGAAGAGGTTCCGTGCAACTACTTCGGTTATGACTTATGAACACTCCACCGCAAAGGCCTAATTGATCTTCAATGAATTCCGAAAACATTAGGAAGTGGTGAAAGAGAGTTTACGTGAAAATCCACGACTTTTGGTATGGAAATGGCCAGCCTCACTTTGACTTCCAAGAGCTATTCATGAAATTAACAAAAAAAATATTTAAAGTTTCATCCCATTTTTTGGACCGATTAGGCTCATTTTCAGGCACGTTCATAAACCAAGCTGCCGTTACTGGGCTCCAAGAACCATAATCCTCGATTGACACTAAAAGCTTTTCCATTGCCCCAGGGTAACTGTTTGGTACGTCTTATCCACGCATGGGATGATGGGATAATTTGTTTACAAATGCTCGGGGCCAGGCGACGAATGTCAATAGTAACAATTACCGACGCATGATAACGGATTTATTTTGGCCGAACCTGCAAGCTTATCTATCGCTTTATCGCACACGTGATTTCAACAGGATTGTGTGACCGCACAAACGGCTTAAGATTATATGAATTTGCTTCGGGAAGCTTTCCCTCAAAATCTTATCAGTCGCTTTGGGGACATCTCGTGCCCACCAAGATCCCCCAACTTAACTCCAATGGATTTTTTTTATAGGCCTACCTCAAAGATACAGTTTACTGCAACAATACTCGAACTAGTGAACCTAAAAGAAAACATTCGTTGAGAAATCAACGCAATTGAGTCAAGTTTACTGTAGCCTGTGATCCGTGCAACTCGAAAAAAAAATTTGAAAGACATTATGTTCAAAAATTGAAATCCGCATTATTAGTCTGTCTTTTAACATTTCAAATAAAATAATTTATCAGATAAATTGTTTTTTTTTTTTCTATTTTGAAAATAAAAAGAGGCTGGGATGCGACCTACACTGATAACTTCCCATCTCGTCTGTCAATTTGTATTGCTTAAAAGTTCATGGGCTTTCGTGTTGTGTTAAAAAAGTTGTCAGTTGAATTATCCTTAAAAAATTTAAAATTATTTACAATATTTTTCATATAAAGTAATAGTTTAGTTTGAAAATCTAGTTTTGTATTATTACTGAATGTTGAAAACAATATTTTTAAAAGATAAAAGTAGTTTAAAATTAATATTTCAAAGTTTTGAAAAGATTTTTAAATCGAAAATCAATTTTTAAAAACTTTTTAATTAGATTTTTCTCAACTTTTTACCGAATGTTGAAAGAAATATTTCTTATAAGTTAAAATTAGTTCGAAGCCATAAATTTTAAATTTTTGAAAAGATATTTGTATGGAAAATCAAGTTTTTACCAACTTTTGTTGAATTTTTATTTTTTGTAAGAAAAATTCTTCTTAAAATTTTACCGAATGTTGAAACCAATATTTCTTATAAGATATTATATGTTTGAAACTATAATTTCGAGTTTTTGAAAAGATATTTGAGTCAAAATTCCAACTTTGAGTAATGTTTTTTTACCAGATGTTAAATAAGTTTTTTTTTCGTTGCACAAAATTGTTTTGGAGATGAAATAATTTTTTTTCGTAAAATTTTCGATGTGACAATTTTTCTTAGTTTTTTTCGATTTATAAAAAACCGTTTATTAGACTTTTTTTTCCAAAAATATACTTATTTGGTATCACGTCATATCATAAAATTTAATTTAAGACTCTAGCGTCATTAGTTCGTGGGATATTTAGGATTAACCAAAATGTTCCCGATGGTAGAAAAACCACCCAGGAAATTTTCTTGAGAGCCCTTTCTGCATCTTTCTGCATTATTATCTGTGTAATAAAATTTATTTGAAGTTGATATCTTTTCTGATTCTTGAGCTTTGGACGATGAAAAATCGTCGCGAACGTACGTATTATGTAAAAGAATTTAAATTTAGAGAACATTTCAATAGATTGAGAATAACAATAAAACGAAAAACCAATACGAAGTTATTTTCAAAATGTTAGTTGACCAAGCTTAGAAATTTTGACCTCAAGCTTCAAAACGAAGTGTTATTTTAATTAATTTCAAAAAAATCAATGTTTAAATTCTTTAAACTTTTAAAGCAATTCCAGGCAAAATTAGATTTTTTAATATTTTTTAATTTTCTTGTATTTTCATTTTTTAGCTGAACTTATTGAGGACTTCATAATTTTGTTAAAGAATGTATTTAATAGTAGTACATATTACTTATCTAATTTTTAACTTAATTTTGAACATAATATCTTATAATGTTATGCTTTATATGATAGGTTAGAAAATGACGTTTCCGGAGACAATACAAGCAAGAACCGCATGCAATCTACCTTAGAAACTTATGTTATGGACCACAAATTAAGCTCGGTAGACTTCAGTGGACTGGACAACTAGTTAGTATGAGTGAAAAGGAACCTCCTGCTTGGTATGTTCTTTGTAGTACATCTTATGGTAGTTGAAAGCATGGCAGACCATGCTTACTGTGTGCTCAACTGGATGACGTCGCGCGTCGGCTCGCGATCGGGATAAAAGGAGAGACTTATCGTCTGAGGAGTCGATCCAATTATGATGATGATGAAAAATATAAACAAATTTGAAACATGAAAAGGAAAAAAAGTTTTCTTAAACTCACTTTAGCGACAGTTTTTTAAAACTTGTCCAAAAGTGGGGGGATTTTTTTTTAAATTACAACAAAAAACAACAAAACTGCAAGTACATCCTATGAAATGTCAAAGAAATAAGGTGACCATACTGTACAAGCATATTCCAGGACTGGTCTGACATATGGTTCACGGAAATCACGGCCAAATCTCTTAAGAAAACCCAGAACTCTATTTGCTTTTTTAACTATATGAAGTTAAAAAGTTCATTAAATGTACGTTTAGAATAAAAGACAACATCTAATTCAGAAAAGAGGCTGGGATGCGACCCACACTGATAACTTCCCATCCCGTCTGTCGATTTGTCTTGCTTAAAAGTTTGTCTTTATGTATTTTTACCAAATTTGCGCACTATTTTTTATGAAAAAAAACGGACTGTTGGATTTTTATATAAAAATTACTGAATATTGAAAACAATATTTTCTCTGAAATAAAATAAGTTTGAAGCCATTATTTAAAATTTTTGAAGAGATATTTGAGTCGAAAATCAATTTTTACCAACTTTTATACATTTTTTTTTCAGGTTTTTATTTTTTATAAAAAAACTGTCAATTCGATTTTTCTCAAAATTTGTCCTAATGTTGAAAACAATATTTCTTATAAGAAAAAATTAGTTAGAACCTATTATCTCAAAGTTTTTAAAAGATATTTGAGTCGAAAATCACTTTTCACGAACTTTTGTTAATTTTTTTTTCGGTTTTTAAATTTTTTGTACAAAAACTGTCAAATAGATTTTTTTCAAACTTTAACTAAATGTTGACAACAAGATGTTTTAAAAGATAAAAGTAAATTAAAGCCAATATCTCAAAGTTTTAAAAAGATATTTGAGTCGAAAATCAATTTTTACCAATTTTTATAAATTTTTATTTAGGTTTTTATTTTTTGTAAGAAAACTGTCAATTCGTTTTTTCTCAAAATTTTATCAGATGTCAAAAACATTATTTTTTGTTGCACAAAATTATTTTAGAGATGAAATCATATTTCAGTCGTAAAATTTTGGAGGTGACAAATTTTTTTTTCAGTTTTATTGATTTATAAAAAAACCGTTATATTGACTTTTTTCAAAAAATATACTTTTTTAGTATCACGTTACAATATATTATATAAAATTTAGTTCAAGTCTCTAGCGTTTTTGGTTCGTAAGATATTTAAGGTTAACCAAAATTGTCACCTTTTTTTCAAACTGCTATGGTAAAAAAACCACCCACGCAATTTTCTTGAGAGCCCTTTCTGCATCTTTCTGCCTTATTATCTGTATAACAAAATTTTTTTGAAGTCGATATCTCTTCTGGTTCTTGAGCTATGGACGACGAAAAAAAACGTCGCGAACGTACGGACGTACGGACGTACAAACGTACGTACACACGCACGCACAGACATCTTTCTAAAAATCTTTTAATTCGACTCTAAGGACTTACTTAGAGACGTGTTAAAAAGAATGCATAACAGGTGTGCTAAATACGCAGCACATTTCTTTATAATAGATGAGGGTACGCCGCCGCATAGTGGTTCGGTTTGTATGGGAGAGCGGAAAAAAGTCTGTAAAATCTGAACGGTTCAACGGATTTAAATAAAATTTGGCATACATGTTAAAATTAGTCTTATACATGCATGGTCAAGATTTGGTCAAGAAAAAATTATTAGAAAAAAAGTTATTGGCATTTTTTCAAAATTTGAGGGTTTTTGATTTTTGTATGGGAGAGCGGAAAAAAGTCCATTCTGACAATTAATAACGAAGAAATCAAACTTTTTGGTAAACACCACAAACGCAGTTTTTTGAAATCCGATTCAGTGAAACATTTTTGATCATAACTTTCACATCTGCACGTATCTGCAGCTGATTTTTTGTGCTTTTACATAAATGCATGGAGCATATGCTGGCATACTTACTTTCTTGGAGTCTTTTGGAGCTTATTTTTGAAATCAAAAAGTTTAAAAAAAACACATTTTTTCCTAGTACTTAAGCTTCAGACTACTTATAGAAGGTATCTTTTATAAATAATCATTTATTTTTTTTTATTTTAGATAATCGAAAATAGACCAATTAAATTATTTAAGAAGCTAGAGAATTTATTTAAAGGAACTTCGGAAAAAAACATCTCAAAATTTGTTGAAAATACGGTTCGCGATTTGAGTAAAATTATTTTTCAACTTTGAGGGCTTGTAAATTAGAACATACAATATATATGTTGAAAAATACTTTTAAATCATACGCTCGGGTTATATAAGAGTACTTAAACATAAAATTTAAAAGGATAAATATAACTTCTTAAAAAGACTTTTTTCCGCTCTCGCACCACTGTGCGCCGCGCCGGCCGTCGGGATCAGGACTTAAACTTTCCTCAAGTTGTAGGATACTATTAAGACAGTTTTTTTTACTTATAACGAAAAGAGTTAATGCAACAAACAATCTGGGAGTAGTTAAGATAGACTAACATTTTGTAATCAAATGCACATATTTTCGCATGACATAAGAAGAGTAATAATTGACTCAATCGTTTCTATTCAGAACATTCATTCATAAACTATTCTAGAATCAAGTCATGAACTTTTGTTGCATAGCAACTTCAACTGTTTCATAATAATTAGTTTTCCATAAGGATGTCTGTAATTTAATAATTGTCATATTTGTATGTTAAATTTATTGAAAACATACAAGAATAATAAAAACTGTCGATATACTCAAGAGTATCTTTAAGTGTCGGAATATTTATTGCGACGTTACAGGTAATATCTTGAGATAAATTACGCATTTATGACAAAAAGTCCAGAAATCTTGATACCTACATAATTATGGTGGAATAATAAAATTAATACAATAATAAGGATTTGGTCAATTCTCTTCAAGTAGATTTCACTAAAATATTAAATTTATTAACATATACTTCATTATCTTCTGTCTTTTCTGTTCAGTAGACAGCTTTTATAGCTGTTGTTTATCAACGAGTCCAAAGAAACGATAAGTTTGGTCTTTTTTGGAAATTATGATTTTATTTGATACTTATCTGACTATTTAACATTAATATTAAAAGTGCAACTTTTATAATAAAAGGCAACATTCAAGACAAAAATACGTAAACAAAATGTAACAACATTTCGAAAAAAACGTGACCCGTAAAAGACAAAATTTGTCTACATTGTATTAAAAGGTTAAACCATAAATCAATTAAAGGTACGAGTGTCGAATAGGTACGTCTTTACATCAAATTCATCAGCTCAGTAGGTTGGATTGAAGTGGGTTGTATATAAATTCTATAACATTATTATTTTTAATATCGTAGTATCGTAGTGCAATGACGTCAAATCATTGGGAACTAAGCCGATTTTTTCCAAAGAATCAGGGAATACATTGTTATTGTTATACGAGAACACAATTTGAGTGATGGAAATGGAAAAGAACTTCCTTCAGAGTTTTATAAGTTGAATTGTGATTTTTGTTGTCAATAAAATGTGACTTGCTATAATAAGCGTAAGCGACAGCCAGACAGGAACTTAGAGATCACGTTTTCTATGCTCTTGATATGATGTACATACATATATATATGTCTATCGTTTTAGGTAGGTAGGTTTACTACCTTCTAGCAAATGATTCTTTTGGAATTAAGATAGAAGTAAGTAAAGTTGTTAAGAATTAACAGATTTTAATTTTCAAGGTCATACAGAGAAGATTTGTTTATTGTTTATTTTAAAACATAATTGTTGTAATCACATATATCTATTATTTAACGTTTTCTTATGCACTTTCAAAAATGTTTTTAACTGAATTTTGATTAATAATTAGGTGATTCTCAGAAAATATTACTTAACAACTGACAACTTAGAAGGAATACATCGAAAAAAGCTTAACTCCAATCCAATGTTATTGATAGAAGCCAATTCAAGTACTACGGGTACTTGATTTCTTTATCGATAAAATGTTTATTAAACAAAAATATAATTTTGTTTGTAATTAATAAGAAGTTGTCACATTCTTCTAAAATTTAATAACTTATGATTCAAAATATAGAAGGACAAATACTGTCTTTTCCTTTGTCAAATTTGTTTACCAATAAACCACGAAAAAAGGGATTTTCATTATTTTGAACCAAATTACAGCGATGAAATAAAAGACGTAGGCTTAAAATTAACAACGCACTTCAATTCATCCTTTTTATTTGTGTTGCGAGTCAACGTCCTCAAATGGTTTTGACCTTAACTTAAGGACATTTATATCTTATGCGGTTTTTTTTTTAAATGATTGGCATATAATTAACTATTTATCCGAGTCATAATGTTAATTGTAGAGAAAAAGCTAACGTAGAGGAAAAGGTTTTCCTTCAGGGTAAAAAATGTCGTGGTCATTGACCAGAAAATGTTTTATTCTATAATTATTCGTAAGCATGTCCTTAGGTTTAGTTGAATAATAAAGCGTATTTTTTTTGTTGTCTTTTAATTAATTAACTAGATTATTTTAGTGGGCATGTCCTCAAGAAAAATTGTACATACCTACTTTCAATTATTTTACACTTATATAAATTAAGTGAAGTAAAATAGGCCCAAGGAAAAATAATGTAACACAGAAAAACTGATGCGTCGTAATAGAAGGATGTTGATTGAAATAACAAAACAGAAAATAGAATTACGTATAAAGTTAATCAAACTAGAGTGATGGTTCATGATGAATATATTTCTAGATTAATATTCATATTTTCAAGTTTACTTATGCAAAACAGATGTATAATTGAAGACTTTCTATAAAAGTTTAAGAGAACGATAAAAATAAAAACATAAATGAAGCTGGGATTCAACTCTTAATAACAATTTTACATTGGTGCCTTTTAAAAGTTGCAAATGCTATTTGTTTGTAATAAGAAGTTAAATTTTAATTTAAAGAAACTTTGAAAAGTATTAAATTAAAAATTGTCGTTTGGATTTTTCTATTATTTTAAAAAATATTAGTAACAATTGGATTAAATATATTTGAATTAAATATCTCTCTTTTGTTTTCAAGATATTCAAATTAAAAATAAATGTATATTCATTTTTAGTAGTTTGTTGTTGTAGGCTTTTAAATATTTTATGTTAAAAACACCGTCTGTTCGAAATCAAGGTATAAAGTTAAAATTAAGTTTTATACAAAATTCGAGATTATATGTACGAGTATGTTCATATTAATTGTATACGACGTCATAACTTATTTAGTTAAATTTAAGTTAAGTCTTAAACTGGTTGTTGGGTCAACCAAATTTTTCAAATTTTTATATTAGATATATTTAAAGAAAAAAAAACCAAAAGGCTTTTGTTAAAAGTTTTTGAAGCAAATTTTATGTTAAATGGAAGAATAAATGTCATTGGCCGTTTAAAAAATAAAACAAGATGTTTTTGACTCCAATATTTTGAAATATAAAAACAATGATATATACGTCGGGTGGATTTTATTAATAATTAAAAAATCAACTACTTAATAAGTTTAACGTTTTTTTTTTTGTTTTTATTCATTTTTATTAATTCATTCTTAAACCTATCTTAAAGCTAGACAAACATTCATAAAACTAGCCTAATTATCCATAACTTACAACTAACTTAATGGTTCCATACGGACACTCTAAGTTAAACTATAACACTTAAAACTAATGCCTTTCGGCCCTAAGATCTATTTTACTTCATTTAAATTTTATTTATTTTTGTATTTATTAGAAAATTTGAAAAAAAAAACTAATATCAATATCCTTTTTTATTTTTACTTACAAACTACTTAAAATTAGGTCCTTAAATAAAACTTAAAAACTAACTTAAACTACCTATTCTACCTGTAAACTATCTAACATTTTTGTTTTTCATATTTTGTTGTCTTTTTTTTAATTTTTTTTGTAAATGTTTTTTTTTTTGTATTTTTTTTTCGGGCCACCATGCCTATTCAACTTAAAACGAAACCCTAATACTATTAAACAAGTATGTAAACCAGCCAAGGCTTAAAACCCCATCCCGACTACCCAATATCAAGTGCCGATTGAAGCCACCAAAACTGGTTCTCCTGCTTCACCCTATCAGTTCGGTCCCGTTCGAACACAGCCCTACTGAACCGAAGGAGCCGCCTTGTGCCATAACGTCCCGATTTTACAGGCGTCGCCTATCCACGGTTCTTCGTCTGACGTGGTAGATTAACGGAACTGCCAATCTATCCTGTATCAGACCGCATTTGTCTAAAAAGATGAATGCCTCTGGTGGAATGAAGCCGCTTAAGCGTGCACTCTCAAAATACTCGTCGTTCGGATAGAACGCCCCGAAAATTAAATTGTTGGTCGAAGACATAGCTCTTACAATGTGACCTCGAACGAGTTTTATCACGAAATTGTCAATTCTGTTGATTCGAGCCCCGTTGTATAGGACCTCGTTGGAATAGTAATGCACATAAGAAGATTCGGCTGTTCGATATAAGCCGGTACAGCGTCGTAAACACTGCCGCTCGAACATCCGAAACTTCTCCTTCTGGGAAGTGGCAACGTTGAACCACACAGGACAACCATACACGATCATCGGCCGTATGAGGGCCATGTAGCAAATTACCTTCACTCTGGGGTCAAGCCGACTGCTAAAAAACAGCCGTTTCGTCAGAGCGAAGGCTCCTCTGGCCCTGTTGAAGACCATTATCAATTGAGAATGTTGTGGTAGAAGTTACATTGCCACTTTTGACAACAAACTTTCTACCGTTGAGCATATCATAAAGTATATACACCAATGGCTTGCTTATGCCAAGCCTGCTCAGTTTTAGGCAAAGACCCTCTAACCATACGGTGTCAAAGGCCTTTTCCAAATCAACCAGAACAGCACCTGTGCATTGTTGTTTTGATTTATTCCATTGGATATCAGAAACGAGTTTAGACGCAGCATGAATTGTGTCATGGCCCGCCTTGAACCCGAACTGTTTATCCGGAATTATTTTGTTGTCCGCAGCCCACTTAGTCAGAGCCCTATTAATGATCTTTTCGAAAACTTTCCTGATGCTCGGAAGAAGACTTATCGACCGAAGATTTGACGGGTTGAAGTTATCCTTTCCCTTTTTCTGAAAGGACGAACCACAGCGGTCTTCCAATGCCTTGAATAATATGCATTATTCAGTGCATTGTTGAAGAGTGTGGTGTAAATGTCAATTGCTTCCATCGGTAAATGTCTTAGTACAACGTTGGATATACCATCGACACCTGCTGACTTTTTGTTTTTTATTGAATTGAAGATGAGCTGAAGCTCAACCTTCGTCACTAACAAGGGATAAGCTTAACGTTGAATATAACATTAAAGAATCAGATGTTATTTTTTCGTTCTGTAGCCTGTATCACGATAAGTAAGTGAAATTAATTGCACGACTGGGTCGCACAGACTCGGATTTGTATCCCAAGAGTCTGTTTACAATAAGAACTTACATTTTTAAATTTAAAAGTTTACCAATAAAATAAGTTTTTGTTCAAAAATTCAAATGTCATTTTATTGATGAAAAAATCATTGATTTATCAATTTCTTTAGAGCGTTCAATTTAAGTTAAAAAATATGTTTGATATGCAGTTTTTGCGAGTTTATTAATATAAATATTGCATTTAATTTTTGATAAAAAATATTGATCCGATTTTTGAGATATCGAATTTAGAAGAAATATATTTAATATTATATATAAATTTTGAAAAAATTTAATTGACAGTTTTTCTTACAAACAACTAAAAACTTTAAAAAAATTACTCAAAGTTGGTTAAATCAACTTTTAAAAAATTTGAGATTATGGCTTATAACTAATTTTATCTTACAAGAAATATTGCTTTCAACATTATTAAAAATTTTGAGAAAAATCTAATTTACAGATTTTTACAAAAAGTAGGAACCTAAAAAAACTAATAAAAGTATTACAAATATCTTTTCAAAACTTTGATATATTGGCATTTAACTTCTTTCTTTGAAAATAATATTTTTTTTTACAAAAAATAAAAACGTAATACTAAAACTTGGTAAAAATTTACTTTTGACTCAAATAGCTTTTTAAATATTTAAAATATTTTCTTCATACTCTTTTTATTTCACAGAAAATATTTTTTTCGGTATTCAGTAGCTTATATATAAATCCAACAGCCTTTTTTTCATAAAAAAATAAAATCTACTAAAAATAGAACGCAAATTTGGTTAAATTTGATGTTCGGTACTTGATATCACTCAAATTAATTGCATCATCTAATTTAACAAAATTTAAGAATTGCTACTAAAAGTGGTAGAAGCAACAAAACTAGATTTTCAAACTAAACTATTTCTTGATATGAAAAATATTGTTGGTAATGTTAATTTTTTTAAGAACAATTCAACTGACAACTTTTTTAACCCAACACAAAAACCTACAAACTTTAAAGCAAGACAAATCGACTGACGGGATGGGAAGTTATCAGTGTTGATTGCATCCCAGCCTCTTTTCTTGTTTTTAAATTTACTCAAGAATTAATCAACTTATTTCAATCATTGTTTTTCTGCACAAATTTTTATACTGTCTTAGAAAAATGTTATGATCAAAAATATCATTGTTTTTATTTTTGATTGTTTTTTTAATGTTAAACTTTTTTTTCGAAATTCGACATCTCACAAATGGTTCTTAAATTTTTTAAAAAAATGTAATGTATTTTATTAAGCTCTAAATAACTGCATAGTAAAAATATTTTTAAGGTGAAACTGAACAATGTGTAATATAAAACATTAATTTAAAAAAATAAAAATTTTGAAATTTTTTTTAAGAAATCAAATGGCATTTAAATGTTTGAAAAAAAACTTTTGCAAGTACATTTTAAATTTTTAAATTCAGGAGCTATTTTCAATAGACTCTATTTCTATAGACAAAAAGTTTTATTTTCATTAAAATCTTTCTTTCTTTTAGTTTAATCCCTATCTTTATTCTTTCTTGAGATAAAATCAACGGAGGAAGATATTCCTAACGTAAGAACACTTTAATCGACGTCATTTATGAACGAAGGTTTTGAAAATTGAATAAAACACCCAAAATTGTGCATAAGATTAGATTATAACAATAGTATCCATGCATTCTACGTTAAATGTGGGCTTTATATTAGATACGCTTGACTTAAACTTTGTTTATACATTTGTTGCTCATATCTTATTTTATTCTTTTTAGTTTTGTATATATGAATGGTGTATATTTTCAATAGTATCACTTAATGTGTGTGGTTTAATGTGTGACGTATTTGAATTGTTTTTTGTTAGAACTTCACAAAATGACGTTGGAATTTTCGTAAATAGATATCAACATTATCTAAACAACAATTCGTTTTCAATAGGGTAAGCATTTAAAACAAAGAACATCCTTAAAATAATATTTCCAATTCAATAAACACTCAAGATCTTTCTAGAACAATTTTCGAACACAAATATCTACGTGTACTTTGCAATACATACATTTACGTTAAATTGAAAAAAAAATCAAAAATTAATTATTTCCTGTGAAATTAAAATCTATTGCACTGCAAAATTTATGACTATTGTTAAAGCTTCTCTCGGCATCTTTATATCTCTGTATCTTCCCAACATAAACGCTCATAGTTATATAAACATCAAAAACTAGTTCATCCTTCAATCAATGACGATGCTGATGATGATGATGATGATAGAACCTATGGTGTCCTTGTGCAAATACTGAAAGCTATATTACAACTACAAAACATGCAGCTCAGCTCGCTCTGTATATAGGTAAGCTATATGTATGTTTCGGCCCAAAACACCGGCAGTGTGTACATAAAACTGCGTCTATATTACTGTAACTATGTACTGTACATGTTCAGTCGATTTCTATGTAGATATATTTGATGCAATGCACCAACATCCAGCCAGCATCGTTAAAGTTCATTGACACATCCTTTTTGCCGCATAGTATTGCATCCTTGAATTTAGTTCATTGCAGCAGTATCGTGTCGGGTCGGTGGTGTGGCGGGTTATACTTTGATGCCAATGTAAACGTTGTCGTTGTTGTTGTGGGGCTATTTTACAGTATATCTACTGTAAAAAAGAAGGTAGAAGGGGGATAGAAAAACCGTGTAAAAAGATAGTTAAAAAGTTCGCCGAACTTTATCTGGGTTAAAAATAGATTTTTCGTCCTGACAATGACGTCATTATGCTTTTGCAATGGCGAAAAGTGCAGAAGCATACAACAGAAATTCCACCGCACCCATTCCACTTTAAATAACAAAAATGGCGAATATTTTCTTTTCCAGTGATTTCTATACACAAAAACCAGAGCAAGGACACATTTGCGCTTCCACTTTATATGCAACGTTATCATATACATATATATATATTTTTTATTTTTTGCATTGTAAGTATATTTATTTATTTTTAGAAATTGTTATAAAATACAAATGAAAAAAATTGCGAAAAGAATAAGAGTTAGGCTTGTACCTCGATACCTGGCTGTGGGGGTAAAAGAAAAGAAATATATTTTTTTATAAATCTATCGTTGAGAAATTGCGGTATGGTATTTCAAAAGGATAAGGCATAAGAAGGACTAAGGCTATACTCATACCGCATAGATATACTTTTGTTAAATGCAATTCTATTCATAGCACAGCAAGTGTCAATATTCTTGTCTATGGAATGGCATTGAAAAAAAGATTATTTCTGTGGAACACTATAGAAATAAAAAATATACCTATACCTAGGTTGGTATGTATGTTCATATATAAAAGTGCAGAAGGATATTGATGTATGACGATAATGGTTTTGGGGTTAAGAGATTGTTAAAATAAAGAAAGAGAAAAATAAAACAACGGAGTAAAATTAAAATAACTAGTGTGCCTTAATTTTAAAGATGTCCTTGTAACAGTTTGGGATAGGCAGTGATTTGAAAAATTTAGATGCTTGAATTAAGGCCAATTTTAATTTGATTATTCAAAATGGTTGACCTAGCTTCTCACTTTTTCGAAAAAGGATGTGTTCAATGCGTGAAGATAGTTTCTTGTTGGAAACTGAATTTTCTAATTAAATTAAAATTCAATGTTCATTGATTGAACTAACTCAAAGTTAAATCAGTTGGGAAGGTCTATATAGGTATTCCAACTAATACATGATTTACTAAGCACAGAGTAATCCTAAAGTAATAAATGTCCTAAAAAAAAGTGAACTTGTCAGCGTTTCTGGAAATGTTATAGGGCTGTAAAAATTAAACTCTGACTCAGTACTACAAGCGTTGGTGTTAATCCCAATATTGCCTCCTCCTTTTTTGCAGGACCTTTTGTTTTAAGTTCTTTCTTTAAATAACATTAAGGCTGCATCAAGTGGCAAGTTGTTCTTTTGACTTGGACTGACGGGATATCGACCTGAATCTTGTCTAACTAGATATTAGCTTTGTGTACCGGTAGATACTAATGTCCCTTAGATGAGTTGGTCTGGTATAGTCAGGTGTAGCCGATGTTTCAGTCAATCTGTAAAGAAGAATCTTTTGTGAAAGACTGAAGGACGATACATACTTAAAATGCTTGGCAAGCAAGGGCACCCGCAAACGATATTTCTACATGCTTAAATGTGTCAAAAGCGAATTAGAAATTTCTGGTAAAAAGCTTATTTTTAACTTCCCATAGGAAGTTATTGTTATGGGTCCGATTTGTCAAATTGAATTGAGTCGAAATAAAAGATTTTTAGAAAGATGTCTGTGCCTGCGTGTGTACGTGCGTTCGTACATTCGCGACGTTTTTTTCGTCGTCCATAGCTCAAGAACCAGAAGAGATATCGATTTCAAATAAATTTTGTTACACAGATAATAAGGCAGAAAGATGCAGAAAGGGCTCTCTCAAAGCAGTTTGAAAAAAAGGTGACAATTTTGGTTAACCCTAAATATCTTACGAACCAAAAACGCTAGAGTATAGAATTAAATTTTATATAATATATTGTAACGTGATATCAAAGAAGTACATTTTTTGAAAAAAATCAATTAAAAGGTTTTTTTTATAAATCAAAAAAATTGTCACCTCCAAAATGTTACGACTAAAATATGATTTCATCTCCAAAACAATTTTGTGCAATGAAGAATAATAATTTTGACATTTGGTAAAATTTTGAGAAAATCGAATTGTCAGTTTTTTTTACAAACAATTAAAAACCTAAAACAAATTTAACAAAAGTTGGTAAAAATTGATTTTCGACTCAAATATCTTTTCAAAAATTTGAAATATTGCCTTCAAACTAATTTTATCTTAAAAGAAATATTGTTTTCAACATTCGATTTTGAAAAAAAATCGAATTGACAGTTTTTTTACAAAAAATAAAACTCTAAAAAAAAACAATTCTAAAACTTAGTAAAAATTTACTTTCGACTCAAATAGCTTTTCAAAAATCAAAAATATTGGCTTCAAACTTATTTCATTTCACAGAAAATATTGTTTTTGATAACTTTTGTATAAAAATTCAACAGTCCGCTTTTAATAAAAAATTAAAAAAATAGTATGCAAATTTGGTAAAAATTGATACGAGTACATATAGACAAACTTTTAAGCAAGACAAATCGACAGACGGGATGGGAAGTTATCAGTGTGGGTAGCATTCCAGCCTCTTTTTTAAGATTCTCTCCGGATAAGCAGTAACAATAGTGCACAATTCAAAATAACCCAGAAGTTCCTAAAACAATTTTTGAATTAAACAAAAGAGGCTGAGATGTGACCCACACTGATAACTTCCCATACCTCCTGTCTATTTGTATTGCTTAAAAGTTCGTAGGTTTTTGTGTTTGGTTAAAAAAGTTATCAGTTAAATTATTCTTAACAAATTTAAATTAAAAAAATATTTTGCATATTATAATGCAATAGTTTGAATTCAAAATCTATTTTTGCTAACGAGATTTTGAGTCGTTAAAGAATATTTACCAATTTTAGTAGCATATCTTAAAAGTAAAATAAATTTAATTTGAACACTATCAAATTTTAGAAAAGATCGTCAAAAATCCATTTTTACACAACTTTTATTAATTTTTTTAAACATTTTAATTTTTTTTGTAAAAAAAAAACTGTTAATTGGATTTTTCTGAAAATTTTACTAAATGTTAAAAGTAGTATTTCTCATAAGAAACAATTATTTAAAGGCCAATATCTCAAAGTTTTGAAAAGATATTTTAGTAGAAAATCAATTTTTACCAACTCTTGTTATTTTTTTAGGTTTTTATTTTTTTATGACTAAATGTTGAAAACAGTATTTCTTAAAACATACAATTAGATTCAAGCCAGTGTCTCAAAGTTTTGAAAAGTTATTAGAGTCGAAAATCTATTTTTACTAACTTTTATTATTTTTTTTGTTAGGTTTTAATTTTTGGACAAAAATTGTCAGCTCGATTTTTCCCAAATTTTACAGAATCTTTAAAACAATATTTCTTATAAGCTTAAATTAGTTGGAAGCCATTAACTCAAATTTTTGAAAAGATAATTGAGTCGAAATTCAATTTTCACCAAATTTGAGTTATGTTTCTTTTAGGTTTTTATTTTTTATAAAAATAACTGTCAATTCGATTTTTTTTCAAAAATTTACCAGATATTGAAAACATTATTTTGCGTTGCCTAAAATTGTCTTAGAGATAAAACCATTTTTTAATCGTAAAATTTTCGAGCTAACAAATATTTTTTTTCAGTTTTTTTGATTTATATAAAAAACCGTTAGTGGGATTTTTTTCTAAAAATATATTCATTTGGTATCACTTTACAATATATATTATACGCAATTTTCTTGAGAGCCCTTTCTGCATCTTTCTGCAATATTATCTGTAAAAACAAATTTATTTAAAGTTGATATCTCTTCTGGTTCTTGAGCTATGCACGACTAAAAAACCGTCGACTCTAAGGACCTTAAAACGTCGAGAAATGTCAAAATTTTCAATGCGACAAATTGGACCGATTACAATAAATTCCTATGGGAAGTTAAAAATTACAACATTTTATATAAACAAAGTTATTATTTTCCTAGGTTCGTCCGCTAACTTTAGTCTTATTTTAGATGAGTTTTGAAATTTAAATAACAAACTTAATAAAAATCGAAGTTTGTGCAATTTAAAAAACTGTATAGCTACAAATAATTGATAATAAACTGCAAATATTTAAACTCTTTAAATTGGAACGATTAGAAAGTACACCTGAAAAAGCCAGGAAATTTATGCAAAATATAGGGAAAATTATTAAATAAAATTTTATTTTATTTGCATAAACAAAAATGTGGAGTGACCAAAAAACGTAATTTACCATAACGTTTATATTTTAAATAATTAAATTATTGAATAATTAAACAGATTATTGTTAATTTCAACAAGCATTTAATTAGCTTTAATTTCTGAGTTCTAAATTTCTTATAATACAAATAATAAATATCCCGTTACATGATTTATATCCAATCAGCGAAAAAATGTCGTTGTTTGTAATTGATCGGGTTCATTTTGTATGTAAACCAAACTTTAAAGCCTAAGACCTAAGTATTTATGTAAAATAGAGTTTTATATCGTTTGTGGACGTTATTGACGAGAAATTGACAAACACGGGGTTTCGTCAACACTACGACTACAACATTAATATTTAGTAGTTTTTCTTGGACTACGGACACGATTTGAATTCCTCACGTTATTTACTTGTCCCAACAGTTAAAATTTGTTCACACGTTAAACTATTGAAATTCAAAAACGTGTTTTTTCTTAACAAAGTTTTTACCATTTTTAAGTAGTATCTTTGAATTATTTAAGTATCTTTGACTCTATAACTCCGTTCGCCATGTTAAAGTTAAATTCAAAAGTGTAAATAATTTGAAGAAAGAATTAACATTATATTTTTCTTAGTAGGAATATTATCCGCTCATAAAGAAAGGACATTCTTTCTAAACAAGTATAATAATCCTTGGCCCAAAATAAAGCTACACAGATACCTACTTCATTAAAATGAAGAAACTATATAAAAGTCCCATTCAAAAACCACTTTATGTGTTCCAATTTTTCAGGCTTCATCTTAAGTAGCTTGATTTTTTTTTTAATTTTTTGTTTTGCATGAAGCCAAGGCTTAAAAATATGTAAAATCATTTAAAAATAAAATATTTTCAGTGCATCACTCAAAACACTGAGCCCACTCAACTGCAAAGATTTTTTTTTTCTTAACATACCTTGTATAAGAACATGTATGCATAAAAAAGGATATATGAGACAATCATGATATTCGCCGTTGTTGTCAGTGTCCTTAATTCTTTTCATTTTATATGCATTCGAAAGGACATTATTTTTTTGTTTTATGTTTTAGGATGCAGATGGGCATTGCCCCAAAGAAACACTTAAAAACTAGAGCGAGGATGTTTTCTATTCATTAAACGTTGCCTTCTCTTACAACAAGTCAGCCACGAAACTATGTACTATTAATAGAAATAGAAAGGTAGGTATAAGGCATATAATTTAAAGCTATAACTAAGGATATAGGGTTGTGCATCCTTTAGAGAAACAAAAACATTAAGGATAAGGATGCGGTGAAATAAGCCTTCCCATTGAATAGTTGGTTACACAGAGGCTTAAAAAAATTAATCATATTTAATTATTAAACATTTATTGGGTTTTTTGTTAGTATTTTTTGCGTCTGGATACACGTACATATTTATATTTCAGTTAAACTTACATTCTTTATGGTCTTAATATTTTTTTTTAATTACATATTTTTTAATTTCCTACATACAACAACTTAAAGAAATTAAATAAATAAGTGTCTCGAAATACAATGCAATGTTATTTCTCATGAACATTATTTAAAGGTTAACCTTCTGAACCATAGAGATGTTTGACAAATTCCAAGCCCACAAAGAAGTAAAATATTTTAATATGTATAAAACAAAAATTATATAATTTTATGGGGATACAAATATAGTTGTGGGAAGCAGGATATGCTTCTAGAGTGTACATAAAACGTTTCAGTTTCAGTGATTACAAAAAAAGAAAAACGTGGAAGTAATTAGTTCAGCAAGTTGAATGTCAGTGTGGAAAAGGAATTTGCGTGTAGGAAGAAACTGTAATTATACGCGTAAAGAGGAAATTGGCGAAATTAAGATCTTTTCAACAATTTTCACAATTTAAATGAGAATGAAAAATTATTATTTCAAATTCTTTAGAGCAAACCATGTACAAAATTCCTTTTCAATTGCTCAAATATCCGAAGTACTAAAGTAGTGACAACAGTACAAATATTGTGAAGAAAACAAGGTTTCATAATCAGTAAAAACTGAAAATGGTCTTTATTACTGAAGATGATTTGGCGCTGAAAATCCGAATCAATTTGATTTTAAAGCATTTTGAATGTACATATGTTAATTAAAATTTTAAAGACGACGTGAGTTTATAAGCAAGATACAACGATTGAGGAATGCCTAATTCCAAAGAACGATGAGTAATCGGCATACTTGAATTCCCGTCAACACTTGAGACTAGAGCAACAAAAAGAGATTTGGATGATAATTTCCCATCCCGTCTGTCGATTTGTGTTGCTTAAAAGGTTTGTATGATTTCGTGTTTTGTTAAAAAAATTTCTCAGTTGAATTATTTAAAATTTAAAAGTTACCAACAATATTTTGTATATGATGAAATAGTTTGATTTGAAAATCTATTTTCGTAAACGAGATTCTCAGTAGAAACCTAATTTTTACAATATAAGTGGCAGAAGTGTTTATTTCTTATAGAAACAAATACAAATTGGATGAATGAAATTAATTTGAAGTAAATATCTTCTATTATTCTCGAAATATGGAGAACCGAGATTTTAATTTTTGGATTTTTATAAAAAATTAATAAGTGTCGAAAACAACATTTTCTGTGAGATGCAATTAGTTTGAAGACAATATTTTTAATTCTTGAAAAGATATTTGGGTCGAAAGTAAATTTTTGTCCAGCTTTATTATTGTTTTTTCATAGGTTTTTATTTTTTGTAAAAAACTGTCGATTCGATTTTTTGTAAAAATATTACTGATATTGTCAACAATATTTTTAAAAGAAAAAACTAGTTTGAAGCCAATATCTCAAATTTTTGAAAAGACGAAAATCAATTTTTACCAACTTTTATTCATTTTTTTAGGTTTTTATTTTTTGTTAGAAAACAGTCAATTTGATTTTTCTCAAAATTTGACCAAATGTTATAAACAATATTTTTTTATAAAATAAAATAAATTTAAAGCCAATATTTCAAATATATAAGTCGAAAATCAATTTTTACCAACTTTAAAAATTTTTTTTTTAACTTCCCACATTAAGTTATTGTAATGGGACCGAATTGTCGAATTGAAAATTTTGACATTTCTCGTCGTTTTAAGGTCAAAGAAAGATGTCTGTGCGCGCGTGTGTGCGTACGTACTTTCGTACGTCTGTACGTTTGCGACTTTTTTTATGTCGTCTTTAGCTCAAGAACCTGAAAAGACATCGACTTCAAATAATTTTTGTTATACAGATAATTAGGCAGAAATATGCAAAAAGGGCTTTCAAGAAAATAGCGTGGGTGGTTTTTTTAACGATAGCAGTTTAAAAAAAGGTGAACATTTTGGTTTACCTTAAATATCTCACGAGACAATGACGCTAGAGACTTGAATTAAATTTTATATTGTATGTTGTAACGTAATACCAAACTAGTATATTTAAAAAAAAACAATTAACGGTTTTTTATAAATTAAAAAACTAAAACAAAATTTTCCGCCTCGAAAATATTACGAATAAAAATGATTTCATCTCCAAAACAATTTGTGCAACAAAAAATAAGGTTTTTAACATCTAAATTAAAATTAAATTGGGTGGCGCAACAGTCCATTCGTGTGTGCTAGTACTGTTGTCAGGAATTGAAGGGACCTACAATTTAAGGCTGAATCCGAACGGCTAATTTGAGAAAGCACTTTTCATGACAAGAATTAATCTTGGAGAATTTTTAATTTCCTCGCAAGAGGCAGAACCCGTGAAAATAGTTCAGATGGCATAGGCAGGGAGTGAACCAAAGACCCCTTGCATGACAGTCCAACGCACTAACCATCATGCCACGGGTACATCTGGTAAAATTAAAAAAAATCAAATTCGTAATTTTTTTTTATAAAAAATAAAAACCTAAAAAAAAACATTACTCACAGTTTTTAAAAATTGAATATCACCCTTTTTTTGAAATCCCTTTCTGCATTATAATCTGTATAACAATATTTATTTGAAGTCGATATCTCTACTGGTTCTTGAGGAATGGACTACGGAAAAAACGTAGCGAACGTATGGACGTACGCTCGTACGTGTAAAAAGAAGCTATTTTCGTTGTCCCTTTATTTAAATAGAGACATCTTACTTCTATTTATATTTTATGGAATACTATTAGAATACTTGAACACAGGTATGGTTTAAAATTATAACATAAAAGCCACTACGTGCCAAACAAATTTGTATTTTTACTAAAAGCCTTCATAATTATAAATCCACTAACTTTATTACAAACAATTCCCATGAATCTTATCGTCATAATGTCAAATATTGTATGTAGTCTATTTGCACCTTTTACTAAGAATTGTATTGTTTTTTATGAGCTGAATAGCGTTACCACTAAATTCTATTTCCGATTTATATGGCTCATAAAATTATCAAGGATCTCATTCGTACGTACCTACACTAGCTATATTTTCGTACATCTAGTTAAATGGTTGTCCTTTGCAAAAAGAACCTTCACGCTTCACCTTTCAGTCGACTTTCAAAACACCTAACCTATAGGTACACAGTAGTTACAGATACAGTAATACATACAGATACAATAATACGCATCCTGCCTTGCCAATACATTATACGTACGTACATAGATACATATAGTGGACCTTTTCATATTATTATTTTATCCTTAAAAATGCGTTGCGTTGCATCGTCATGTTTCCAGTTACAACCATATGCATCAGAGGTACTCGACTAGAGTAGTCGTCCTTCATTTATGCCTGAGAATACGAAATTTGATTCACAAATGCGCGTACAATGCAAACCAAGGACATAAAGTTTAACTCCCCCTTACGCCCGATGCCGCCGCCGCCACCGCCAACACCCATTCCAATTCCAATGTGTGGTGTGGTACGAGTAGTGGTAGGTATAATATATTTTGTTTGCAGCCCTATACCTACATATACCAACCTAGTGAGCGGCTCTTCTCTTCTGTTATGCTGTCTATGGCTATGTCTATATCATGACCCAGTGACCCAATGTTGTTCAAACGAACAACAGCAGGGCCTCCACCCTAATGACGAAGTCTTTGGCCTCCGTTTTCTGTGTTCCATGTAGTTCTGTTTTGTTACATGCATTTCTATACACCACCGCACCGCACGGCATTAAATGGTATGTTTTGGGAGCTCAAATTGGTAGCAAGGGAATGGGGGGTTGGGGTGTTTACATGAACCGAGAATTCCGGCAAAAACGATGTAAACCAAAGTAGTGTTCGGTGTTTACGTGAAATGCCAACCTGCAACAGCAATCGCAACCAACAGGAAATGTGTCCTTCCACTTCCACAAAGGCCACCGAAACCATTTATAAATCATAAATTTGTCAGTCAAATATAGATCGATGTGTTGCTGCTGCTGCTGCATTAAGCCCGCCGAATATCCTGCCATCGGAGGACGATGCTGAGGGCGACAGCGGTAAGGAGGATTCAGCGAAGCTAAAAGCTGCGACTGCAAGGATCTCAATCAATAGCAACTCGATGTTTCAATGACATTTACTACGTACGAAGCCGGGTATAGTTTATACTCTCAATATTTATTGTTGTTGTATTTTTTGGAACAACACTTTGGCATTGTACAAGTAGTAGGTATAAGCCACGGAAATAGAGAGATTCGACAGGCTGTGTGACGTCAGCCACCGTTTACGTCATCCATCTGTCGGTTTCGTATCGTTTCGTTAGTGGGTCATGGAACTTGAGTAACCTTACTTACTTATATATTGGTGTGATTGTGTTTGGCTGTTGTTTGACTATGACTATGAGTTATCTTGAATATCCTTCCACATCCACAGAGATATCTACTTATAGGTAGGTAAGGTACCACCGACCGACCGGATACAATATGGGTTTCGTGTTCAAGTTTATATCTGGGGTTTATATTATTTAGAAAACACTGCAACATCATCATCATCGTATTGAGTTGAAGGGCTCCGATATCAGTTTTGAAAGCTTTGAGCTTTTAGTTATAGGATTCGCATGCATGCGATGATGTTATATTTCGTCGAGATTGGCCATGAGAAATAATTGCCCAGAGTTTACAATTTAAAATAAAGTTTTTTAAAGTTCAAGATACAGCAAGGTTAGTTTTGTTAAATATAATGATTATTCGAGAACGTATATGGTTGGATGACGAAAAACTATTTTATAAATTTGTTTTTTGTTATATTTTGTATCCTTGAATGTTGGAGAGATCTTGAAGGAAAGCTTGATGACGTAGGTGTTGAACTTGTGAGAGATTTGCTGAATAATTGGACCTTAATGGAAAATATTATCTACATTTTTTAATATGAAAATTTACCGATCAATTAAGAATGGGGAAAATTTCTAAAAAAATAAAATGAAATTACAATATACCAAAATTGCAAAAGCTTTTCAAAGTCACTTTCTATCTTAAACTTGACTTGAATTCCTAAGTCAGTTAGTGACTTACGAGTATTAATTTAAAAAAAAAATTAAGTATTAGTTGATTTTAAAATATTAGTATTATAAAATAAAGTAAACAAAAAAAGAAAGTTAGTAACTTATGAATTGAAAAACTTGAAATTTGGTTTATGCTTTTGTGTAGGAAACTTTGTTTATTTTTAAAACCTTTAATGTCAGCACCAATGTTTTGCATTTCACTTATTGTAATTAACTTTGATGAAATTGCATTTGCGTTTGTTAAAAAACTCGTTATTGTGAATTGGAATTTCGAAAATGAAAATAAGTGTTTTGCATTTCGGTTCCTTCCATACACAACCAATTCACTTTGTTTATATTTTGTGTTTACTAAATTCCCATAGGATGTTATTGTAATGGGTCCGATTTGTCAAATTGAAAATTTTGACATTTCTCGACGTTTCAAGGTCCCTAGTGTCGAAATAAAAGATTTTTAGAGAGATGTTTGTACGCGTGTGCACGTACATTTGTACGTCGCAACGTTTTTTTCGACCATAGCTCAAGAAACAGAAGAGATATCGAGTTCAAATAAATTTTGTTATACAAGAAAATTGCGTTTGTGGTTTTTTTACCATAGCAGATTTAAAAAAGATGAACATTTTGGCTAACCCTAAATATCTTACGAACCAAAAATGCTAGAGACTTGAATTAAATTTCATATTATATATTGTATCGTGATACCAAACAAATATTTTTTTTTGAAAAAAGTTCCAATAAAAGTTTTTTTTATAAATCAAAAAATTAAAAAAAAAATATTTGTCAAGTCGAAAAATTAACAAACAAATAATGATTTTATCTATAAAACAATTTTGTGTAACGGTAAATAATGTTTTTAACATTAAAAAACATTAAATTTTGAGAAAAATCAAATACGAACCTAAATAAAACATAACTCAAATTTGGTAAAAAATGGACTTCGACTCAAACATCTTTTCAAAAATTTGAGTTAATGGATGACTAATTTAAGCTTATAAGAAATATGGTTTCAAACAGTCTGTAAAATTTGGGAAAAATCGAATTGACAGTTTTGTTTACAAAAAATAAAAACTTACCAAAAAAAATTAATTAAAGTTTGTAAACAATTGTTTTCGACCTTAATAACTTTTCAAAACTTTTGAGACCATGGCGTGAAATTTTATGTTTTGAAAAATATTGTTGTCAACATTTCGTAATATTTTGAGAAAAATCGAACTGACAGTTTCTTTTCCAAAAAAAAACGTAACGAAAAAATCTAATTAACAGTCTTTTTTACAAAAAAATAAAAACCTTAAAAAAATTAATAAAAGTTGGTAAAAATTGATTTACGGCTCAAATATCTTTTCAAAATTTTTGAGATTATAACTGCCAACTAATTTTATCTTATAAGAAATATTGTTTTCAACATTCGGTAAAATGAAAAATCGAATTTACAAATTTCTTACAAAAATAAAAAAAAATATAAAAGTTGGTAAAAATCGACTTAAATATATTTTCAATACTTTAAGATATTTTCTTTAAGCTTATTTTATCTTTTCAAAAACATTGATATCAACATTACAAAAAATAAGAACATAAAACCAAATTAATAATATTTTGTTGCAAAGGTTTGTCGACTCAAATATCTTTTGTTGTTTTCAACCTTCGGTAAAATTTTGGGAAAAATCGAATTAACATTTTGTTACAAAAAATAAAAATTAAAAAAAAAACTTTCCTAAAAGTTGATAAAAATTGATTATCGACTCTTTACAAAAACTAAATCTACAAAAATAGTACGCAAATTTGGTAAAAATTAATGTTCGGTTCTCGATACCTCGTTGACAATAGAATACATTGTCTTCAAAATTAATTTCATTCATCCAATTTGTATTTGTTTATATAAGAAATAAGAACTTTTAAGAAATGCTACTAAATTGGTAAAAACTCTTTAACGATTCAAAATCTCGTTAAAAATGATAGATTTTGAAATCAAACTATTTCTATACTGGTAATTTTAAAATTATACAACTTTTAAGCAATACAAATCGACAGAAGGGATGGGAAGTTATCAGTGTGAGTCGCATCCCAGCCTCTTTTTTAATACGTATTTTACCAACTTCTCTATATTCACTTACAACCAGCTTCCGAAACCAATTTTCTTATCGATGTGCATATTCTTCATAAAAATAATATAATAAAAATTGTGATTCTCATTTTTGAATCATTATTATTTCATGAAAAATAATGTAATGTTAAACTTCATAGAAGATCTTAAATCAAATTATATCAATTGTTCTCTAATTTGTTTTTCATAATACTGTCTCCTATTCATAAACATAGAAGTATACAGATTTTTTCCAGAAATGTTTATTATTTCCATTGTTTTTGTTAAGTGCACAGTTATACATTTGCAAATTTCAATTTAAAATAAAACAAAAATAAATGAAAATCAATATAAAAGAATACAAAGAACACTAATGAAATTTACACCTCCCCCTAATGTATCAATTCTAAGATGTTATTATTTTTGTAGAAATCTTATGAAGGTTTAAGTTTTGTACGCATCAAAATAACTTCATTGTGTGTGAAGTAACCAATCTATAAATTCACTGAAAATCCTTGAAGAATATTTTTAGAATAAAAGGTATACTTTTATTACAAGACAATCTAATCATATAATAATAATGTCTTCGGGTTATCATTTAAGCTACTGCTTTGAAATCTATTTTTTCAAAGTAAAGAGTTTCATCGTACTTTGAAAAAAAACCTTTGTTAGGGTAAATGCCTCTTTTCTACTTAAGTTCATGCTCTTATTCAAAAAACTGTTAGAAAGTGTTGGTAGCGATAATCGTGGGGATTTTAATATTTTATTTATATATTTATATAAATAATATAAATTCACTTAGATGGTAACCTTGGAGAATTGGTTAATTTGTTTGTACCTCGTATAAAATTCCTGGAAAAAAATAATACAAATATCGTTTTCGATACAAAATATTCTTTAGAATTACATATATTTGAACTGTTCATTTTAATTTGTATTTATTTGATTAAATTCTAGGAATACAAAATGTGTAGAGACCGATATATGTAACTGTATCAAATACAAACATCTTTAAATTAACGAAAAATAAAAATTGGCATATACCCACCACAAAAAAAAAAACAAAATAAGTGAATACGTGACAAATGTCAGGAACGCTGCCACCACCCAGCGACGTATTTGCTGGCTGGGTTAAATCAATTCGCAGACACTAGGTTCCCAATGAAGCCATATTCCACTCCCAAGGATACCAGAAATTCAGGTAAATAAATACGAAAGACAAATAGAACATGGAAATAGGGTAGAATGAGATAGACACTTTTCTTATCAAATATTTATCAAGAACATCAAAGCTGTTGTCCATAATATGAGCGGAACTGTGAAAGCGGATGTAAAATATTTCTTTTTTTATCCTCCTTGTATTCCAAAAATAGATTTCCTCAATGAGACTCCAACTCTATAAATAAACCAAGGACCCAAAGGGATATGATGGCTGCTCGATTCCCGTCTATACCTAATAGCGACCAACCTACCGACCCTCTTTTTATGTTGTTGTTTCGTTTTACATTTCTCTCGCTTCGTTGATGAAGTTTTATTCAGAAACTAGGACAAAACAATATTGTGTTTTTTTTTGTATGTGTGTATGTGTTCTGTACTCATCCCGATTGGAATTAAATGGGAATTCCTTGTATCAACGGTTCTGCTGCTACTGCTGCTGCTGTACTCTCCTAGGGAGCAAGTTTTGATTTAAGAATGACCTTCTTTTCTATATAGACCCTTAAGAACATCCTTGTTATATTTTGTGAAACAATGACGTCACTCCCCACTGACGTCACCGGACCGTTAAATGTCCTTTGACTTGCCGGGTTTTAAACACGCTACATGAATTTTTGTCCCTCTTATACGCAACCTCCGCTCCAGTCCAACAAATACATCTCTCACTCTCTACTCGCACCTCCAACAAGAACAACTCCACCATCATCCTATATCCTTTTCAAGCTTTGTATACAGTGATGATGATGATGATGATGATGATGATGATGGGCTACTGGATGCAGCAGGAATACAAAACAACAGCAAACAAAACTGGGCCACAGCTAAGGGTGTCTGATGTACTGAGAGTGCAAAGGAAGGATAGTAAAATATGTTTGGAAAACTGGGTCACAGACACCTTATCGATTTTCATCCTTAGCCCAAATGAGAATAATATGAATTGAAAATTTGAGAGAGATATAGACAGAGAAAGAGAAGGAATAGATTCTGTGATGATAGCGCGGTAGCGGCACATACGTATGTACGATAAAGACCGGGATGATTTTGAAGGAAACTCATGGAAAAAAGCGGAAATTTTCCTTGAATGGGCTTTAGAAGTCCTGATGGAAAGGGATTATTTACCATCAGAATAAAATTGATTTTTCACCTCCGAATCTGAGATTGGATTTTTTTTTTGTTAAACCTATCCCGGTTTGAGTCCACACCCTATGGAATTTGAGGTAATCTGTAAGGAATAAATGTGAACGTAAAAGAGGTCGATTTTTGATATTGGTTGCTTAATATTAAATTATGCAAAATAGAAATCAAAGAATTGCAATTTCTTTAAACAAAATTATATCGTGATTTTGATTCGCTGCAGTGTTACGAAGCGATAAAAAACAGTTATTTTATGACTTTTCTCGATCGTATGAAACTAATTATTTTATAGTTTCGGTAGTCAGTTTTTAATTTTGACTAAGTTCTAAAGTTTAGTAAGACCTTTTATTTCAAAGGTGACCTGCAGCATGAAAACATTTTTGATGACATTTATTTTGTCCTTATTTCCAAAAAGAACATTATGACATTTCTGTAAAATTAATAGATATAAACTAATTTACATCATTTTCTTTCCAAAAGTATTTTTGTTTTGAAAAAAAAAAGACATTTTTAAACTAAATGATAAAGTATTGAAAATAATATTTGATGACAAACTTTGATACTAATTAGTTCATATTATTATGATTATACAATCATTAAGCCGAATATTTTCAAAAAAAGAGGCTGGGATGCGACCCACACTGATTACTTCCCATCCCGTCTGTCGATATTTCTTGCTTAAAAGTTCATCTATATGTACTCGTATCAATTTTTACCAAATGTGAGTACTATTTTGTTGTATATTTTATTTTTTATGAAAAAACGGACTGTTAGATTTTTAAATAAAAATTACTGAATATCGAACACAATATTTTCTGTGAAATAAAATAAGTTTGAAGCCAATATTTTTAATTTTTGAAAAGCTATTTGTGTCGAAAATCAATTTTTGCCAACTTTTGTTAAATTTTTCTTATGTTTTTAATTTTTTGTATAAAAACTGTCAACTCGATTTTTTTCAAAATTTTACTGAATGTTGACAGCAATATTTTTTGAAAGATAAAAGTAAATTTAAGCCAATACCTCAAAGTTTTGAAAAGATTTTTGAGTCGAAAATCAATTTTCAGCAACTTTTGTTAAATTTTTTTTAGGTTTTTAATTTTTTGTATAAAAACGGTCAATTCGTTTTTTTTTCAAAATTTTTCTGAATGTTAACAACAATATTTTTTGAAATATAAAAGCAGTTTAAAGCCAATATCTACAATTTTTGAAAAGATATTTGAGCCAAAAATCAATTTGTACCAACTTTTAAACATTTTTTTTTAGGTTTTTATTTTTTGTAAAAAAAATTGTCAATTCGAATTTTCTCAAAATTTGTCCTAATGTTGAAAACAATATTTCGTATAGGTAAAAATTAGTAAGAAGCTATTATCTCAAAGTTTTGAAAAGATATTTGAGTCGAAAATCATTTTTTACCTGCTTTTGTTAATTTTTTTTCGGTTTTTAAGTTTTTGTAAAAATACTGTCAATTCGATGTTTTTCAAAATTTTACTGAATGTTGACAACTTGGAAATGTTGGAATGTTGGAAAGTCAAAAGTAAATAAGAGCCAATATCTCAAAGTTTTGAAAAGATACCTGAGTCGAAAACCATTTTTTAAAAATTTTTGTTAATTTTTTTCGATTTTTAATTTTTTGTAAAAAAACTATCATTCGATTTTTTTCAAAATTTTACTGAATGTTGACAGCAATATTTTTTGAAAGATAAAAGTAAATTTAAGCCAATACCTCAAAGTTTTGAAAAGATTTTTGAGTCGAAAATCAATTTTTAGCAACTTTTGTAAAATTTTTTGTATGTTTTTATTTTTTGTAAAAAAACTATCAATTCGATTTTTCTCAATATTTTTCAGAATGTTTACAACAATATTTCTTATAAGATAAAATAAGTTTAAAGCCTTAATTTCAAGTTTTTGAAAAGATATTTAAACCGATATTCAATTTTTACCAACTTTGAGTAATGTTTTTTTTAGATTTTTATTTTTTATAAAAAACACTGTCAATTCGATTTTTCTCAAAATTTTAAAATATGTCAAAAACATTATTTTTCGTTGCACAAAATTGTTTTTGAGATGAAATCATATTTAAGTCGTAACATTTTGGAGGTGACATATTTTTTTCATTTTTTTTTGATTTATAAAAAAAAACCGTTAAATGGATTTTTTTCAAAAAATATACTTTTATTATATAAAATTTAATAAAATATCTCAAAGTTTTGAAAAGATATTTGAGTCGAAAATTAATTTTTTTCAACTTTTATAAATAGTACCCGTGGCATGATGGTTAGTGCGTTGGACTGTCATGCGAGAGGTCTTGGGTTCGATCCCTGCCTATGCCATCTAAAAAGTCTTTTCACGGGTACTGCCTTTGCTAGGAAGTGACAAATTCTCCAAGAGTAACTCTTGTCATGAAAAAGTGCATATTCGGATTCAGCATACAAACTGTAGGTCCCCTCCAATAATGACAACATTACTCGCACACAGGAATGGTTGAGAGTTGTAAGTCACTAGGCCCTAGTTCTCAACGGACTGTTGCGCCACCCTATTAATTATAAATTTTGTTTAGGTTTTTATTTTTTGTAAAAAATCTGTTAAATCGATTTTTCTCAAAATGTGTCCTTATGTTGAAAACAATATTTCTTATAAATTAAAATTAGTAAGAATCTATTATCTCAAATTTTTGAAAAGATATTTGAGTCGAAAATCATTTCTTACCAACTTTTGGTATTTTTTTTCGGTTTTTAAGTTTTTGTAAAATAACTGTCAATTCGATTTTTTTTCAAAATTTTACTGAATGTTGACCACAATATTTTTTGAAAGATAAAATTAAATTAAAGCCAATATCTCAAAATTTAGAAAAGATATTGAGTCGAATATCAATTTTTACCATTTTTTATTAATATTTTTTTAGGTTTTTATTTTTTGTAAGAAAACTGTAAATTAGATATTTCTCATCAGATGTCAAAAACATTATTCTTTGTTGCACAAAATTGTTTTGGAGATGAAATCATATTTTAGTCATACAATTTTGGAGGTGACAAATTTTTTTTTCAGTTTTTTTGATTTGTAAAAAAATCGTTAAATGGATTTTTTTTTCAAAAAATATATTTCTTTGATATCACGTTACAATATATTATATAAAATTTAATTCAAGTCTCTAGCGTTTTTTGTTCGTAAGATATTTAGGGTTAACTAAAATTCTCGTAAGATATTTAGGGGTTAACCAAAATTTTCACCTTTTATTTTCAACTACTATGGTAAAAAAAACAACTCACGCAATTTTTTTGAGAGCCCTTTCTGCATATTCCGCCTTATAACAAAATTTATTTGAAATCGATATCTCATCTGGTTCTTGAGCTGTGGACGACGAAAGAAACGTCGCTAACGTACGGACGTACGAACGTAGGTACACACGCACGCGCAGACATCTTTCTAAAAATCTTTTATGTCGACTCTAGGGACCTTCAAACGTCGAGAAATGTCAACATTTTCAAAAATACAATTAACGGTTTTTTGATTAATAAAAAAAAACGGAAATAAAATGTTCACCTAGTTTGCAAAATTAGATTTTGAAATCAATCTATTTCATCATGTGCAAAATATTGTTTGCACTTTTTAAAATTTTGGCAATAACAACTTTTTTCACAAAACACGAAAAAGGAATGGGAAGTTATCAGTTTGGTTTGCACCCCATCCTCTTTTTTTTAACCTCAAAAACTGGTTAATAATTCTAAATTAAATTCCAAACGTATATTAATAAGTTGTAAAAAATGAATACTAAAAATATTTTTTAACAAAAATTGAAAAATTGTATACATAAAAAGTGGATTTTGAAAAACTGCTCTAACGAATTTTTGAAAATAAAATTTAATAAATCAAGGTATTTTTGATTAATAAAATAGCATTTCAATTTTTGCAGAAGCCGACGACAGACAAAAATCATAAAATAATTTAATTCACTTTTTAATGAACATGTAAAATTAATGATTTTTTTTTTCAATACAACCATATTTGATTTTCTTAAATTTATATTCAAAGTGTTATATCCTTAATCATTCATCAAGTCACTACTAGCAGCCTTGGGTTATTTGACTTAAAGGCTATACGTGATTATGTGACATACAAAGTTTTTATTTCTTAAAAAGTCCTGAAGTATTTATGAGTACATACCGAATGATATAAGAATTCTTTGGAAATGTTTTCAAGTCTTCTTAATTTAATTTTTGATGTATAGTCATCTTACAGACACAATATCAAATTGGTATTTTATGGTTGTTTTACAAGCTTTATATTTTCTTTCTTCTAATTTTTGGTTAACCATAAATTCTTTTTACATCACCCTGAAGTCAATTAAGTACTAGTATGACAAAAATGTTGGGTCTGCTTTTCAATGTTCTTCAATATCAAGTACATGCAATATATACCTTAAAAAAATGTATTTCTACACGTGCTATTTGCTTTCATGTAATAGGCATCAGGAATAGAATTCGAAACCTCTTAATTCACGTGTGTCATGTACAAAAAACAAAATAACAAAAACAAAGAATTTGGTACATACTAATACATATTCATACACATGGATGCAAGGTATGTTTAATCCTTAACATCACGAAAGATCCTTGAGGATATACTTCTGTTAACATCAGACACATAAAATAAAAAACCAGACGCATGCTGATACTGAGGGTTGCCATTAAAAAAATAAACCTCCTCTTAAAACAAGGCTACAAGTATGTCAGATTATTTTCTCCCCTTAAATAAATTAGATTCGACCGACAACGACAAGATAATAGTCTGGTGATGGTCATCAAGAGCTAAACACACATTATATCAGTTTTCAATAAAAAGAAAAAAGGAAGAAAATTCAGATTGACTGTTTTAAATTAATGCATTTGTTTGTTGCCTACGCAAAGGCTTTCTTTAAGCTAAAACTTTTGTATAGTGTCAACAACTGTCAAATGTAAAACAGATAAGGAATATGGTTTTCGATGCTATTTTTAAACTTTAATACCATTTCAACTGTCAAATAGAAGAATAAATTTAAAAATAAACTAAATGCTAAACATCTGGAAAAATCTTGTCCCATGATGTGAGAATTTTCCTTAAATGGGGTCACTTAAAATAGTAAGTTAAATAGAAATGTACATGTAGTAAGTATGTATGTCTGTCGAATATGTTTGTACCATAAGCTAGCAATTTACTAAGTAGAACTCTTAGTCTGATTTTATTCTAATGGGTTGTGCTTCTATAAGGACTAAATAGGAAATAAAAAAAAAATGAAACTAGGTCAAAAGGATTATTCGTGAATTCATAGATATTATTAGGCTAGGGAAATAATAGACAAACAAAAATATAAACAAAAGGGGGTGGGGGGGTTAACTAAGTGAAAACATGACAGTATAACAAAAGACAAATCTTATGCCTATCTATAAAACAAAATCCTATATAAAATCAATCCTACATCATCATCATCATGAACAGTGACAGTGCTGATGGTGAATCTGCTAAAGTGTTGGCCTAATTCATTAAAAGCTATTCACGATTGGAAAAGATGTCCTTGCATGGTCATGGCGTTAGACCGTGGAGTCTCTTATTCATTCATAGTCATAGCAAGTTGAGAATTTTTTATTTTGATTTGATTTTAATTTTCGCAATTTAGGTCAACGGATATAAATTGAATTTTTTTTAGATATAAATATTTTGGTGAATGAATAAATAATAAAGTTATTTCCGTATTTAATACTGCTATTTTTATCTTTTAAGCCACAGTCCTTATCCTTATGGTGTATTTTTAGGTTTTGAAAAAGGGGATTCAAGAAGTATCCTTCTGTTGGTATTTAAGTTTTTATTTTAACCTTTTGCTCTCGAATCTACACCACTCAAGTGGATTCACGCCTGAAAAACTGTGTTAAATAGATAATCGTAAAGATTTCAGATGAAAATATTATTATTGTGTCTTGTTTTAAAAATTGGTTAACCCATTTCCGGTGGCTGGTGATTCTTCAAGCTAGTTTATTTCATAATTATTTCTAGCAAATCATAAAGAATAAGAATGAAAATCAAACAGAAAACTTTCAGTTAACACCACCGCAGATTTGGAGAGCGTTGCATTTAAAGAAATAGAAATTCATTAAATTGAATTTGAAATATTATACAAGAATATTTCTCAAATGTTAGTAATATACCATAGTGCTAACTATTCTTGAAAATAACATAAAATTAAGTTTACCGCTGAGTTAAAATCTGATATTAAAATTTATAGAATTTCAAAATTCAAGAGAAATTATTTCTAAGTTAGATATTTACGTACAATTATGAATTCATTCGAGCTAAATTCTCCAAAACCGTTAAATGTATAATATCCTTCTTCACATGAAAGTAATTGAAATTTAAATAGAATTGAATTTTTTTAATATAAGTCAAAATTTTTGAATGAAATGTTCCGAGGAAATTTTGTTTTAATCATAACTAAAGATTTTATTTGGAAAAACCAGAATGGATGGATTATAGAAAGTTCAAAAACTCGAACAACATATTTTAAGCTTTTTGAGTTCACAAGTTTTTTAATTATTGTGCAGTTATATTCATTTTTGTTTTATTATTTTCCCTGATTGGTAGTATAGTTTTTGCATTGAAACTGATTTTTTAATGCATATTTATGCATCTGCATGTGGTTTTTAGCTTTAAAAACTG
This sequence comes from Eupeodes corollae, assembly GCF_945859685.1. Classification (NCBI taxonomy): domain Eukaryota; kingdom Metazoa; phylum Arthropoda; class Insecta; order Diptera; family Syrphidae; genus Eupeodes; species Eupeodes corollae. The sequence goes on from NC_079148.1 coordinate 124,851,264, forward strand.
CAGGAAAACATTTATATCTCAAAAAATTAAATAACAAAATTATGACCATTGTTTTTAAAGTTAAGAAATAAAATACGATCTTGGAAAATTCACTCACCAAAAGTTTAACTTATTGTTTGAAAAGTTGTCCTTGAGTAAATCTATTTATAATAAAATGACAAACCAAACAAAGCATAAATGAAGTGACAACTGTTTCAAAGACTAACTTCGAAAATTGTATTAACTGATTGAAATCCATACTTAAAAAAAGGAATCAAAACATTTTTTTTAAATCCCTAGGAATGTATAAATTATGAAAATTCATGAAATTCTGAAGTGTTTAATTTGTATAGGATGTAATAGACAAAATACTCAAATTCCTAATTTTAACCGATATTTTGGATAAAATATTAATTTTAATTGTTCAGAGTTCCCCATAAAATACTTTTCAAAAAAGGTGCTCATTTAGTCCTAATGGTGATTGCCAATTATAGTCATTAAAACGTCAATATATTCCACTAATCTTCATTATTCTCAAATTAATTTGTTTGCTTTTAAAAATGGAAATAATGCCAAAAGATCTCCATAAAGCACAATAAACATACTTTGATGTAGATTTGTAAATTATTGCGCCAGAAACATTTTAAGAAGATTTACCTACACAAATTGTTATGTTGAAGAAGTATTTTAATAAAAGATAAATAATTATTTTCAGCATACACGCATCAATTTGATTTTAAAGCACACGCAGTATTCAACGGGATTAAGGTGTCAAACAATTCAAATATAGACTAAATGGCATCTTAAAGGTCACGAGGTAGAACAATAAAAATACGAACAGTATAGTATCTTAGTATAGTATCTTAGAATGGGGTGTTTTCAACAATACTATTGTTAAAATGTGTCTATTTGTGAGTATCTAGATACGCATGTAGGTGTCATGTTATGAAAACATTTGTATCATATATTAAAGAAACATGTGTCAAAGACATAATAACTGAGATCTTAAAATCAGTGAAATTTACACACGTGGAATTAAAATACCACCATTTGAAATTTGAATATTGGCAAACCAAAACCTATTTTAAAAAGAAATAAAATGCACGGTTGGATAGCACGAGCTTGCTCCTTTAGCAAAGAGGCTGTTTAAAAAAGTACCTACATATAAAAGATTTAAAAATATACCTGTAAAATAAGTTTGTCTTCAAAGATATAAATGCCATTTGATTTGTCAATAAAATCGCCATTTTTCAATTTTTTTGTTTGAAAATCGTTAGACCGATTTTATTTAAATTATTTTTTTTTTAATATAAAAGTTTTGTTATGCAGTTGTTTAGTGATTGTATAGAAATTTAGTCTGGACATGTCTACCTTTTTCGGCTCTCATGCTTTACTAATTTTAACAAATAAGTTGTCAAAACAAAGAGAATTTTCCGTAGACTATGCGAATTGTATTTTATTAACTTCCCATAGGAAGTTATTGTAATGGGTCCGATTTGTCGAATTGAAAATGTTGACATTTCTCGACGTTTCAAGGTCCCTAGAGTCGAGAAAGATTTTTAGAAAGATATCTGTGCGTGCGTGTGTACGTACGTTCGCAATGTTTTTTCGTCTTCCATAGCTCAAGATCCAGAAGATATATCGACTTCAAATAAATTTTGTGAAACAGATAATAAGGCAGAAAGATGCAGAAAGGGCTCTCAAGAGAATTGTGTGGGTGGTTAACCCTAAATATCTCACGAACCAATGGTGCTAGAGACTTGAATTAAATTTTACATTATATATTATAACGTGATATCAAACCAATATATTTTTGGAAAATAGTCAAATTAACTGAAAAAAATTTGTCACCTTGAAAATTTTACGAATAAAAAATGTTTTTGTCTCCAAAACAATTTCGTGCAACGAAAAATAACGTTTGTGACGTCTGATGAAGTTTTGAAAAAAAAATCAAATGGACAGTTTTTGTATGAAAATAAAAACCTACAAAAAACATTACTCAAAGTAAAAATTGATTTTTGACTCTAATATCTTTTCAAAACTTTGAGATTATGGCCTTAAACTTATTTTTCTATAAGAAATATTGTTTTCAATTTTTGAGAAAAATCGAATTGACAGTTTTTTTTCACAAAATATAAAGTCTAAACAAAAATGAATAAAAGTGGGTCAAAATTAATTTTCGGCGGAAATATCTTTTCAAAATTTAGACATATTTGCTTTAAGCTATTTTTGTCTTTTAAAAAATATTGTTGTCAAAATTCAGTAAAATTTTGAGAAAAATCTAATTTACAATTTTTACCTAAAAAAAAAAAATACTAAAACCGGGTAAAAATTTATTTACGTTTCAAATTGCTTTTAAAAAAATAAAAATATTGTCTTCAAACTCTTTTTATATCACAGGAAATATTGTTTAGATATTCAGTAGTTTTTTAACTTCCCATAGGAAGTTATTGTAATGGGTCCGGTTTGTCAAATTGAAAATTTTAACATTTCTTGACGTTTCAAGGTCCCTAGAGTCGAAATAAAAGATTTTTAGAAAGATGTCTGTGCGTGCGTGTGTACGTACGTATGTACGTCCGTACGATCGCAACGTTTTTTCGTCGTGCATAGCTCAAGAACCAGAAGAGATATCGACTTCAAGTAAATTTTGATATACAGATAATAAGCCAAATGCAGAAAGGGCTCTCAACAAAATTGCGTGGGTGGTTTTTTTACCATAGCAGTTTGAAAAAAGGGGAACATTTTGGTTAACCTTAAATATCTCACGAAATAAAAACGATAGAGACTTGAATTAAATTTTATATAATATATTGTAACGTGATACCAAACAATATATTTTTTGAAAAAAATCAATAACGCGGTTTTTTTTATAAATCAATAAAACTGAATAAAAATTTGTCACCTACAAAATTTTACGACTGAAATATGATTTAATATCTAAAACAATTTTGTGCAACGAAGAATAATGTTTTTGACATCTGATAAAATTTTGAGAAAAATTTAATTGAAAGTTTTTTTTACAAAAAATAAAAACCTAAAAAAAAATGTATAAAAGTTGGTTAAAATTGATTTTCGACTCAAATATCTTTTAAAAACTTTGTGATAATAGGTTCTTACTGATTTTTTTTTATAAGAAATATTGTTTTCAACATTAGGACAACTTTTGAGAAAAATCGAACTGACAGTTTTTTTACAAAAAATAAAAGCCTGAAAAAAAAATTTATAAAAGTTGGTAAAAATTGATTTTCGACTCAAATATCTCTTTAAAAATTTTAAATATTGGCTTCAATTTAGTTTTATCTTATAAGAAATATTGTTTTCAACATTTGGTAAAATTTTTAAAAAATTCTAATCGACAGTTTTTTTTACAAAAAATAAAACTCTAAAAAAAAAACAATACCTACTAAAACTTGGTAAAAATTTACTTTCGGCTCAAATAGCTTTTCAAAAATTAAAAATATTGGCTTCAAACTTATTTTATTTCAGAGAAAATATTGTTTTCGATATTCAGTAATTTGTATATAAAACACCAAGTCCGATTTTTCATAAAAAATAAAATATACAAAAAATAGTACGCAAATTTGGTAAAAATTGATACGAGTACATATAGACAAACTTTTAAGCAAGACAAATCGACAGACGGGATGGTAAAAATACGTACCTTAAATTGATACAACAAAAATGACCAACAAGAGTGTTCTTCAATTCACTTTCAAATCGATCATACCTAAAAAGATGTGACATTTTTACAAATGACAGACAACACAAATGTCAACTTTTTTCTTAAATGCCTATCTACCTACGCCAAAAGCTTTTAATAAATTACTTCAAATCACGTCTGAAGTCTCCATGGATGGAAAGTAACATAGCATAGGGTATGAGATAAAAATGTAGGTCAGTACAATTCATTACAATGCCTATTGGCATTCAAACATTTTTCTTTCTGAATCATTGGAAAATAAAATATATAGTAATGTGTTTTCTATGACCTAGTTCCATACTAATAAAGGAATTGATTCCCGTTCTAGGATATTTGTTTGGTTAATTCATAAGGATATATGAATTTGATCAAAGTTATCTAAGGAAGGACATTATTAAAATCTCTCCGAGGTTTATTACAGTTTTATTTAGTTCAAATCAAAAACCAATGATTTTGCAATCTACGACTTATCAAATTATCAACTTCCTTTCTCATCCTTTTAAGTGATAATTATAACGAGGAAAAGTTAACCAAGCCAATCTGTGAACAAATATAAAGCAAATAGAAAACGCAAAGACAAATTTAATTTGAGGGTATATTCTCTTTTTTAATGTTTTTTTATTCTTTCGGTTTTATTTTTATTTATTACTTCAAATACTAATTATAAATGATTTTTGTATATAATATTTGTTTCAATCGTTTTTATTGTAGCAATAATTATTATGTTTTTTCATTTGTATTTACAAAGTTATTGATATTTCAATATGTTTTTCTTTTCCTTCATTTCAATTGTATTTCCTTTTGTATTATAGAATATTAAAAACAATTTCTGCTTTTTAAATTTAAAATTAGTTTTTTAAAAAAAAAGTATCTTCGCTACGAAAGTGCAGTTCATAACGTTCTTTTTATTTTTTATTGATTATAGAAATATGCAATTATCAAAATAAAAGGAAATCAATCATTTTTTGTTTTATGTATTAAATTTAATTTTTAAAACAGTTTGCACTTTAAAAAGATGGAGTTTTTCTTGTGTGTGTAATTTTATATAATACTAAAATTTATAGATATAAGTATACAATTGTAGTGCTTTTGGCATATTATGGTTAGCAAGGTTATCATCAAATCCTTCTTTAATAAGGATTTCTACTATTCTCTTTGGGGGTTAAGTTAATTAATATAGAAAAAACTCAATTTTTTAAAATTTAGTTTAAAAAAAATGAAAATTCAAATAAAGTATTTTAAATTTCTAAAATATTCTAGAAAACCAACATGCAGATGTCAAAGTTTCGAAAACGTGTTTTCCAAATACAAGAACAACTGACATTCTTAAACTTAGATTTAGAAATAAGAACATGGAACCTTACTGACTAAAACTACTCTAAGAAGTTAAAATTAGAAAAGGCACCCTTTCAAAAAATATATAATATTTTAAAAATCTTGTTTGGAATCTAAAGAAAGCTATAAATGGTCCTAGACCTAGGTAAACTTATATCGCGATACAGGTTAAATCTATCAATTTTTTTGTTAAAGTGTAAGGAAATGATTCTTGAAATTTGAAAGAAGAAAAAAAATCTAAAATTAGAAATACATTTTTAAAGGAAAGACCTCAAGAAAAGGGGTAAACTAGAACACCAAATCATACATTTCCCGAGAAATACAAACCGTTTGATTTTAAAATAATCACTTATAGATATAAATTTTTACCTAAGAAATGTTCATTTGGCAAACTTTAAATTAAAAAATTTAAAAGCTTTTAAAATTTCAGCTGAATTTCTGCCGAGATATTTGATTTAATTTGTAGAATTGCAAATTTTAATTATGCTTATCATTGAAAAGTCTTTAAGAAATAACCTTTTTTCGACAGCCATTTCTCAAAACAGAGTAGCTATGCCGACTTCTAAGTCCAATTTTTGTATTGATTATAACATCGTAGTGTGCAAAAAGACATTAAAAAAAGCTGACACCAAAATTAATACATAAATATTCAACTATAAATATACTTTTGTTTGAATGACAACTTATGTTCTAGAAAATTGAGCCGGAAGAAATTTGGACAGATTTTTTGCTGAAAAAAAAAACTAACAATAATTTTGATATTTTGATCTAAACACATACATATCTAAATTTCCATTTACCAAAGAGAGAAAAATCATCGATTTATAGAAATGGAAACAAGGATTGATACAATTGTTTAGTAATAAGTCCAAAAACTAAATTTCTGATTTCACAAACTGAAGCGAAAAACATGAAGTTACTTTTTCGAATGCTACTATAGTCTTTAAAAAGTAACTATTAAGTTTTATATTTTCAGTTTTGAAAAATCAAAACAAAATGAACGAATGAAAATTTATGTTACATGTCAGTCAAAGGAAATTAAAGCAGCAACCACCATAACTAGTGTTTTCATCAATTGACTTTATGACTGTTTGAAGCAGATATAAGCCCCTAGAAATAATGGTTATCCCTTATTTTAATTAGTATTATTGTTTTGTTTTAGTTAAGAAATGACAATGAGGTAAAGTTTTATTCTTTTCCAGCACAATACTTCTAGATATTTTTCCTCAAACATATCAGATTCCCTTAGAAAATATTTTACTGTCCAGAAACTCACACTAATACCTCTAGCATAATACCCGGGAGCCAACAATTTGACTTACAATAAAAGTACATCTTAAGGGCACCAATGGGAAGTTATCACAGTATTTGGAATACATTTTCAAAAAAATCTGTTAGAAATTCATTGGTATTGACTTTTTTTTAAACAACTATTATCTCCTCGTATGAAATAAGAATTTGAAACACCTTTCAAATCTTATTTCATGGAAACTTTATGTCATTAGAATTATTTCAGTCCCACACAAATCATTTTATGCTATATTGAACTCCAAATGGAATATGCTTCAGCGATTTGTCATAAAATTTCTTCATATTCATAGAAGTGTATATTTATTTACGTCATCAATGAATTCAGATATAAACTTTCGATAATATTCATATTCATTGACGTGATATTAAAAAATGCAAACAGAATTGAATTTTATCTCTTTCAATGTTAAAATATTCAGAATTTAAAAAATGTTACTTGAATTTCATTGTTAAAAAGTTTAACTATCTTTCAAGAACTATCTATTTAAGATTTAAGAAGTTGCATTCTTTAAAAAATCTGCAACGAATAAGAATAAAAAATATGTTTCGATAAAAATAAGACATCAATACAAAAAAGGAAATACCAAGCCCCTAGAAAACGTACCCTATCAAGAATTTTCAGAGAATCACGTTTACCTGGGAATGTTTTTATTTTTTCGATATTTCTACAACGTATCGTAGAGCTTCCTCGAAACAATTTTTCCTCGAACAGAAAGAACTCCAATGCATTGGGGACCCAATTTTCCAAGAATTTTTTTTAACTCGATATCAATTAATTCCGAGGACAGATTTACATTTTCAATGTTCGAGGGAGAATGATAGCCGTTAGTATACTTTGATTTTGCGAAAATGTATAAACTTCGACATCTGCTTGTATTGTATTACAAAATAAAATAAAACTTTGTTAATTAAAATTAAAAATATGAGAAAAAAGTCGTTATACGTATTTTTAATTCTTAAGAAAGGCACAATTAATACGTATTGAAATAATAACGAAAAGAAAAGATACACAAAATCGAAAAGAAACATTTTTTAAAATAATATTCAGAGTAATAAAATTCACTTTTTACTTATACATTATAAACACTATATCATTGTGTTGTCTTATTAATTTTTGTTTATATTTTGTTTTATATTAATTTTCCAGTCTTAAAAATTTCCTTACATATTTTTTTTTTTTAATATTTACTTCAATAAATCTTATGCACTTTAAATATTTTTGTATTTTTTTATATTTGTTAATTAATAATAAAAAATAATTTAAAAAAATGGGAATATACTATAGACTTGATTATAGAAATTAATATCATAAGATTTAACTAACCATTTTATAAACTAAGTAATTTATGTTTGTATTGCATTTTGTTTTCTATATATATAAGTATTTTTTATAAATTAATTATTTTAGTTTTGAAAATTCATAGAAATTCTTTTAAAATTTATAAATTTTGTGTTTAGATTTTTGGTTGTTTTTTTTTTTTAAAGTTAAGTTGGGAGTGAAAAAATGTTACTTATTTATTAAAATTTATTTTTTATTCTACTTTTAAGTAAATTCGGGGTGCACTTTGTTTGAAAAATAAATAAAAATTATCGTTTTTTAAAAAAAGCATATTTTTTTCTTATACATATTTACGAGTAAAATTTTCTCGAATGAAAAAAGAAAACGTATTTTTTGTTAAGCTTTTATTTGAATATTCTTACCGGTGGGCATAGTGGCAGCATACGGCACTTCTTGGAACACGTTGAGTGGGCAGTCCTGACATCCCCTTGAGATATGTATAAGTGACAGGCTGTCGGAGTATCCGTTGAGGTGGTTTCGAGATGATGGCCTTCTTCGTTGGCTTTTGGGACGACTCCTTGCTCGATGATGTTCCACTGCAGGATAGGGATCGCGATGAGATTGAGATGTTTTCGAATGCTCGTCGAATCGATGATGTCGAACGACGATGGAGACGTGAGGTAGAACGAACGGTCTTCTCACTATCGTCCACAGTACTGCTGCAGTCACTGGACGCACAGGAAAGCTCTAGATTTGAGCCATGAACATCTTTGGCTGGCACTGGACTCGGTAAGTTGCCGGTTGTCGAGGAACACGAATCGGTGGAGGAGCTTCGAGAATCGTCTTCACCATTATAGATGAGGTCGTCATGTGACCTCAGGCCAAAACGTCGGCTAAGGGCGTGGAAGAAGCCCAGATTGCGTTCGAAACGAGGTGACGGTGTCATTGGAGACAGTGAGCGGTTGCTGCCTGGTCCCGATGGAATGTCGATGTAACATATGCGACTAGTTTCCATCTTCATCACTCAACTTCTGCTGCACCAATCATTCACTGAACCGGACTAATGTTTTTATTTGTTTTTGTTCTTATTCGACTATGAAAAAGTCCTTCAAATCATGTAGGACGTCACACACTTCGCTTAGATACACACACACACACTACTCGTATAACCAAAGCACTTCAAGGATATGCACTCGCATCCACTAGTGATTTGCCTTTTTTAAATATAAAAAAGAACTCGCAAATGTCTTATTTTATTTACGAAACAAAAATAGCTTTGTGCCTTTTTAGTTGGAACAACACACAGAATGGCAAGTGAACGAATGGAAAAGTTTCAGATTGAGGACATCTATTTATACTTTCTGTGGCGAAATGGATATTATATTGCTCCAAGGATATGCGCATTCTGTTCGATAGCGATGGTTCCCCTGAATGGTGGAGGAGCTTTTAAGGATAGTGCAGTCGTCGAGGATGTAAACAATAAGAAAGTGCGTTGTCCTTTGTGCAATATTATAAGGCCGTTTTGTATATAAACACTCTTTAACTGTGATGCTAGAAGTTGCACTACTTTTTGTTTGAAGGGAAGATGTATTAGGTGGGATTATGCTGCTGCTGATGGGTTATAGGAGATAAAAATAGGATGATATGATGTTGGTGGCACGATGTCATCGTCCATATGATTCTTCTATCATCTACCTATATGCTTTATGTAAGGGTTTTTATGTATAAATATGATGTGATCTTCTGCGGTTTTGCAATGAAATCCGCAGAGAATATTGCAAAGGATTTACTTTATGTATATATTGCAGAATTAGGAGCAGAAGGATGTTCGTACAAGGATAAATCATTGCGGGTGTGTACATAAAGCTTATACACCAAATTACACAGATAAAGTACTTGAAACAAGGGGGATATTCGAGTAATAGTGAATGGTTAGTCCATTAGGGAAGTGTCAAATGATTAGTTTACATTGGTGTAAGGATAAAAGGATATACATATATGGATGTACGTTTTTTTGAATGTCATGCGAGACTTGTGATGGATAGTTCAATAAAATTTATAACATGTAACAAAGAAAATAAAGTCTAATAATAAGTAGAAACATTTGTACTGATGTGTGTTTGGAGTTCATTTAAAATGTCAACGATTTTTAGAATAAGCATTTCAAATGTAATTACGTACGAGACATTTTTTTTCATTTCCGATGAAGATACAATTTTTGGCCTCTTTACAAAAATTTGTTTCAGAGACATATTCACATTACGAGTACCTTAAAAAAAAATTTACGTCATGAAAGTTTCATGGAAGTTCGATTTTCTGGAAAGAAGACTCCGTTCTTTCATAACTTATATAATGTTTGTTTATGTTTTGAGTACTATTCTAATTCAATTATTTATATATGACTATGAATGACTGCCGTTTAAATTCTTCAAAATAATTGTTTTAATGGAGACGTCTATACGTAAGAGTGTTCATAGTATGTTCTACGTATATAAGTTTTGTATTTCATTCATGTGTCTACCATATTTAAAGAACGGGATGTAATTTACAAATAATAACACAAAAACTTGTGGAAAATAATTTTAAGAAAGAGGCTGGTATGCAGCCCACGCTGATAACTTTAAAGTTTGTACAAGTTCGTGGTTTATTAAAAAAAATGTCAGTTGAATTATTCTTAAAAAATTAAAAATAATAAAATATTTTAATTTCAAATTCTATTTTTTTAACGATATTTTTAGTCCAATTTTAGTAGCATTTCTTAAAATTTTTTATTTCTCAAATAAACAAATACAAATTGGATGAATGAAATCAATTAAAAGTCAATATCTTCTATTGTTCACGAGATATTTTTTTTGTAGATTTTAATTTTATATAAAAACTTTACTGAATGTCGATAACAATATTTTTTAAAAGATAAAATTAGTTTGAAGGCAATATCTTGAAGTCTTGAAAAGAAATTTGAATCGAAAATCAATTTTTACGAACTTTTAGTATTATTAACTTCCCATAGGAAGTTATTGTAATGGGTCCGATTTGTCAAATCGAAAATTTTGACATTTCTCGACGTTTCAAGGTCCCAAAAGTCGAAATAAAAGATTTTTAGAAAGATGTCTGTGCGTGCGTGTGTACGTACGTTCGTACGTCCGTCACCTACAAAATTTTACGACTGAAATATGATTTCATCTTCGAAACAATTTTGTGCAACGAAGAATAATCTTTTTGACATCTCATAAAATTTTGAGAAAAATCGAATTGACAGTTTTTTTTTATAAAAAATAAAGATCTAAAAAAAAACATTACTCAAAGTTAGTAAAAATTGAATATCGACTCAAATATCTTTTCAAAAACTTGAAATTTAGGCTTCAAACTTATTTTAACTTATAAAAAATATTGTTTTTAACATTTTGAAAAATCTTGAGAAAAATCGAATTGGCAGTTTTTCTTACAAAAAATAAAAACCTAAAAAAATTGAATAAAAGTTAGTAAAAATTGATTTTCAACTCAAATATCTTTTCAAAAATTTGAAATATTGGCTTCAAACTTATTTTATTTCATAGAAATATTGTTTTCGATATTCAGTAAATTATATATAAAAATCCAACAGTCCGTTTTTTCATAAAAAATTAAATCTACATAAAATAGTACGCACATTTGGTAAAAATTGATACGAATACATATAGAAAAACTTTTAAGCAAGACGATTCGACAGACGGGATGGGAAGTTATCAGTGTGGGTCGCATCCCAGCCTCTTTTTATTTCTTTTAGGTTTTTATGTTTGAGAAGAAAACTGTCAGTTAATTTTTTTTTCAAAATTTTACTGAATGTTAAAAATAATATTTTTTAAAGATAAAATTCGTTTTAAGCCAATATCTCAAGTTTTGGAAAAGTTGAAAATAAATATTTGCGAACTTTTAGTAACATTTTTTTAGGTTTTTAATTTTTGTAAAAAAAACTATCAATTCGATTTTTCTCAAAGTTTTACATAATGTTAAAAACAATATTGTTAAAAGATTAAAGTAGTTTAAAGCCAATATCAAAATTATTTGAAAAGATATTTAAGTCGAAATTCAATTTTTATCAACTTTGAGTAATGTTTTTTACGTTTTAATTTTTTATTAAAAAACTGTCAATTCGATTTTCAAAATTGTTTTGGAGACAAAATCATTTTGCATTCGTACAATTTTCGAGATGAAACATTTTTTTTCAGTTTTTTTTTATTTATGAAAAAAATGAAAAAAATCGTTGATTGGATTATTTTCAGAAAATATATTTGTGTGGTATCACGTTACAATGTATTATATAAAATTTATTTCAAGTCTCTAGAGACATTGGTTCATGAGATATTTAGGGTTAATCAAAATTGTCACCTTTTTTTTTTAAACTGATATGGTAAAAAAACCACTCACACAATTTTCTTGAGCGCCCTTTCTGCATCTTTCTGCCTTATTATCTGTTTAACAAAATTTATTTGAAGTCAATGTCTCTTCTGGTTCTTGAGCTATGGACGACCAAAAAAAAGTCGTGAACGTACGGACGCACGAACATACGTACACAAGCACGCACAGATATTTATCTAAAAATCTTTCATTTTGATTCTAGAGAGCTTGAAACGTTGAGAAATGTAAACATTTTCGATTCAACAATTGGACCGGTTACAATAACTTCCTATGGTTAGTTAAAAATATATGTTTGTTCCTGGGCTGCTGTTTTACTGAAAATGGAACGACACAAACTTCAATGCAATACAAAATGGTGATCATTATACGATTGCAGCTTATTAAACTAAAGCACTTCTCCATCTTCGTGAACGACCTTCAAAGTCAGAAATAAAGACGTTGGAAAAATGTGTGATTATCAATTTATTAACGTGAAGAATTGAAACCTTGTTTCTGCTGCCACTATTGTTAGGGCTTCTGATTTAACACCTTTACATTTGTTTATTTGAAACAACCATTGAGGCTAATAAAGCTTCTTTATATTTTATAGTGAATATTTTCGCACATAAGAAATTTGCATACATGTTTTAAAATTTCAAAAACGAAAGAATTTTTGTTTTTAAATTAAAATTCATTTAAGTTTTTTAAAGCTAAAGATATTTTTCCTGCGTTTATTTTAATACTTATAACAAAGGTACTATTTCTAAGCAGACATGAGTTAGTTTGAGCGACCTAGTCCAGTATTGTGTTTTAATTTTTAATGCAAAATTTTGGAAATTCAATTACATTTACTTGTTTTCATTAAGCAAAGCATTTCCAATGTTTAAACTGGTTAACGATGTAAGTACAACGAATATGCTTTTTGTTAATTTTTGTAACTAATCACAAAAAAAGAAAATATACAAAATTAATGTTCCTTATGTAAACATTCTTTTTCTTCCGAAGTCGGAGTGCTCTTTTAATTAAATACAACATTGAACACCAATTAAATTTTACACCCCAAACTCAAACCACATTCATGTACCTACTTGCGTAATGTACTAGCAGTTTTAGAAATCACGTCAGTTTATCCATCAGCTATTTTCGATCCTTGTTCCTTGTTTTCCCATTAAATATAGACACAAAGAGACTTGTTGAACAGAGGGAAGACGGAAAAAACTACTATTAAACCCTATGCACATAATGTACCCGGATTCTTCCGGCACTTATTTTATATATATGTATATAGTTGGATGTGGAAGTACGAGCTAGTATAGTAAAAATAAAACGAAGTAGGTAGTACCCTTAAAAGCTATGAACTTTTGATGATGACGTTGTAGTATCAACGTTAAGGTAAATGACTTTGTACTTTGACAATTAATCAGATTTCAACAAAAGAAATATTTTATCGTACCTATTTTAGCTTCTATTTTAATATAATGATTGTTTATATTGTTCTTTGTAAATAAAAGGGATTCATTTAATTGAGGCATCAATTGTTTTAATTGTTGAGTAAGTAGAAGATAGAGAGTCTGCAATGTAATTAAAAATGCATTTTGTTACATGCAAACTTTGACTGAAATCCATGAAACAGAAGTATTTACGAGCATACAAACATAATGTTATATTGAACATTATTTTGCATTGTCAGGCAATACTTCCTTTACACTTTGATTTCATCACTGTCCATTGCCATATTAGATTAGGATATTTTTTTCAAAGAAAATTGTAGTAAAAATTCGACTTTTTTTCTACATTTTGTATTAAAATCCCTTTCACTTAATTGACCTACGTTATTTTTAGCCCTAAAAAGTGATCCGAATATACAGATATTCGAAACTTAAAGAATTTCAGTATTTGGAAGAAGAAATTATTAAAAAACGCAATTATCAAGAACGATAATTTCCTTATCGAAACACATTTTTTCAAAGTTTGATAGATGACGAAATTTTAAATTGTAGTTGTCTAAAACAATCGTCCCTTAAAATTCCTATTTGTTATATAATTTTGTTTTGATAATGGACCCTATACAAAGGTTATCTTTTAAAATGTTTTTTTTTCTGTGAGGAGGAGAAGGAATGTGTTTGAAATAAAGTACACAACTGGGTTGCACGAACTTGCTCTTGATTTCAAAAACTCTGTTTACAAAAACAATACTTATACTTAAAAATGTTATTATAAAACATATAAAATAAGTCTTCTTTTTCCGACTTCTCTACCATAGTAATGTCATGTTTGATGAATCTCAATTTCGATTTTTTTATATATACCATACTCGTTGAAAAGAAAAACTTTAAAACATTATTTTAAATAAAAAGAAGGAAAATAAAACGTTCATTTAAGTTCGAAAACTGTTGTATTTCTTGATATGCAAAATATAAGATAGTGTGAACAACCTGGTTAGCATGGACAGCCTGTGCAATAATTAGTCCACACGACCCAGACAGTACTGTAGTTCCTACTTGTGGAAAGTAAAATTGATATTTTTGCATTTTGCATTATAAAACATTTGGAAATATTGGCAATTTTTAATTGATCAACGTTTTTAGCCGATTCGCAATAGGAGTTTTTGTGATTTTTTAAACCTAAAAATAACAGTAGTCCCCATACAATTGTTTGGTCCTACAGATTTTTTTTTAATTTTCCCTAAAATTGTTTCTATTGATTTATCTTTTTTCAAAATAAACAAATATTTTTCTATTGCTCCAGAAGGGTACCCCCATAGAACCGTTATTTTGTTATTAAATTTTCTCAAGAATTAAACAAGCTAATTTAGTAATTTTTTTCTGTGCAAGCTTTTACGCTGTCTCAAAAATATTTCATGGTCAAAACTTTCATTGTTTTATGCTTGATTTTTACTAAAATATTCAACTTTTTCTTATCTTGAATATCTGAATATTTCTGTGAAATAAAAAAAAGTTTGAAGACAATATTTTTAATTTTTGAACAGCTATTTTAGTAGAAAGTAAATATTTACCAATAACTCGTATTGTTTTTTAGTTACGTTGAATTTTTTGTAAAAAGACTATCAATTAGATTTTTCTCAAAATTTAAATGAATGTTGACAACAATATTTTTTAAAAGATAAAATTAGTTTAATGCCAATATATCAAAGTTTTGAAAAGAGCAGAAAATCTATTTTTAACAAATTATATACATTTTTTTGTTTGCGTTTTTATTTTTTGTAAAAAAACTGTCAATTCGATTTTTCTCAAAATTTTTTTCAAATATTGAAAACAAAAAACTTATAAGTTAAAATTGAGTGAAAGCCATAATCTCAAATTGTTAAAAAGATATTGAAGTCGAAAATACATTTTTACCAAATTTTTTTTAAATTTTCTTTTAAGTTTTTTATTTTTTGTAAAAAAAAATCTTCAATTTGATTTTTCTCAAAATTTAACTGAATATTGACAATAATTTTTTTTTAAAGATAAAAGTAGTTTTAAGCCAACATCTCAAATTTTTGTAAAGATATTTGAGTTGAAATTCAATTTTTACCAACTTTGAGTAATGTTTTTTTAGGATTTTATTTCTGTCAATTCGATTTTTCTCAAAATCTCACCAGAGATTCTTCGTTATTCTACGTTGCACAAAATAGTTTTGGAGATAAAATTATTTTGAATTCGATGTTCGACAAATTTTTTTTCAAAAAATATGCTTATTTGGTATTACGTTACAATACATGATATAAAATTTTATTCAAGTCTCTAGGGTTTTTGGTTCAAGAGTTATTTAGGTTTAACCAAAATTTTTCCCTTTTTTTCAAACTTCTATGGTAAAAAACCACAAACGCAATTGTTTTGAGAGCTCTTTCTGCTTCTGCCTTATTATTTGTATAACAAAATTTATTTGAAGTTGAAATCGCTTCTGGTTCTTGAGCTATGCACGCTGTAAAAAACGTCACGTACGGGCATACGGACGTACGGACGTACTAACCTACACACACACGCACGCACAGACATCTATCTAAAAATTTTTTATTTCGACTCGACGTCGATAAATGTCAAAATTTTCAATTTGACAAATCGGACCTATTACAATAACTTTCTATTAGAAATTAAAGAGAAAAATCCAAAAAGTTTCATAACCGTTTTTTCGTTATCTTAAGGAAACAAAGAATTAAAACAGAAACGGTTCCTAAATTTGAAAATATGTTTTCATTTTGATTTTTTTACCCGTTTTTGACTTGTTTTTTGAATTTATCGTCGAATTTAGATTGGTTTTTAATTCTTTTTTGAAATTGGACAAAATTTTGAAAAAAAAAGTAATTTAAATTGAGTTTTATTGAATTACAGCATTTTTTTTTTAAATGTCTGAAACTTCTCAATTTGAAAAATCCGATCAGAATAACTAAAAAATACTCGTGCACCAACTCACTTCTTTTATGACTATGCAACATTATTGGATTTGTTTTTTGTAAGTAACTCAAGTGATGTAGCTTTGTATGACAGGCTTTCTGCACCAGGTTTTTCTAAACATCACTTAATTTTTTTGACTTAAAAGTTTAGCTTTGATTTTCATATAATTAATGTTCAACAACTGGAATGAGGATACAAGAGCTAAGAATTGGGAAGGTATTTTTTATATGCCGTCTTCAAATGACCAATTGGAATTTTTAACAGACAATATTAAAACCTTATTTGATACTTACGTACCCCTAAAACTAAGATCGTAAGGCCAAGCAATAAACCTTGGTTCACCCAAAATATACGAACTTTAATTCAGAAACGGGATGACGCTTATAATAGCTGGAAACAATACCAGGTTCAATGAGTTATGGCGCGAATATTGCTCACTTCGTAATAAAGTTGTAGGGGAAATACGTATGGTCAAATCCCGAATGTATTCTAACCAGCTCAGTTCTTCTTTAAATGGCTGTCAGTTGTTTAAAAACTTACGAAAAATTGGCATTGGCAAGTCAAGTCTTAAGGAAAAAGGATTTTACTAAGACAAATCAGCTTTCATCATGGTTTTCGTGAAAAGCACAGTTGTATCACGGCACTGTTAAATGTTACTGACGATATAAGCTTTGGATAAGGATGAGGTTACGTTTCTAGAGTTGCTTGATTTTTCTAAGGCTTTTGACACTGTCAATCACGTTTTATTGTGCAACAAACTTATGCAAAACTTTAATTTTTCAGCAGGTGCTACAAAACTTATCTATTTATATTTGAGTAATCGAATGCAAGCTGTGCAAATCATTTGAGCTACTTTGTGTGAGTGACAGTGGTTTGGTAATTTATTTGTTTGATTTCAGAAATATAAACTAAAATCAAACAAATAAATTACCAAACCACCAAATAAATAAATAAATGAATAAATAAATAAATAAATAAATAAATAAATAGATAAATAAATAAATAAATAAATAAATAAAAAAATAAATTCTTGAACTTTAAAAAGAAAATATGATTATATTAAAAAATAAATTATTTGAATTTTAGAATTTCCAAAAGCTCAAATAATATTTTAAAATAAGATCATATTCCTCTTTATCTATTGCCATTTCTTCTCTCTCAGTTTTTTTCTGTAAGCTAATTTTGCTCACATTTCTCAAAACGTTTCTTATAAGGTATGAAATCATTTTTTTTTAATTTCAAATTTAACGTTCTCACTCCCGAAGCTTTTTGGCAATGAAATTTTTGAGGATCGAGGTTATATTTATAGAAAAATATGAACTTCAAGGCTTACTTTGATTTTCATTTTTAAAATAATGGACAGTCGATTCAGCAAAGTGTTTTTAAAACTTTAAGCATATGCCACTTTGCAAATCTGTCGCTTTTGGCATCAATCACTTTTGACATGTGTCACTTTTTACATCTGTCACTTTTGACATCTGTCACTTATGACATCTGACACTGTTGACATCTAACACTTTTGAAATCTATAACTTTTGACATCTGCCACTTTTGACATCTGTCACTTTTGACGTCTGCCACTTTTAGCATCTATCACTTTTGACATCTGTCACCTTTGATATCTGCCAATTTTGACATGTGTCACATTTGAGCTACTTTGTGTGAGTGACAGTGGTTTGGTAATTTATTTGTTTGATTTCAGAAATATAAACTGAAATCAAACAAATAAATTACCAAACCACCAAATAAATAAATAAATAAATAAATAAATAAATAAATAAATAAATAAATAAATAAATAAATAAATAAATAAATAGATAAATAAATAAATAAATAAATACAAAAATAAATTCTTAAACTTTAAAAAGAAAATATGATCATATTAAAAAATAAATTATTTGAATTTTAGAATTTCCAAAAGCTCAAATAATATTTTAAAATAAGATCATATTCCTCTTTATCTATTGCCATTTCTTCTCTCTCAGTTTTTTTCTGTAAGCTAATTTTGCTCACATTTTTCAAAACGTTTCTTATAAGGTATGAAATCATTTTTTTTAATTTCAAATTTAACGTTCTCACTCCCGAAGCTTTTTGGCAATGAAATTTTTGAGGATCGAGGTTATATTTATAGAAAAATATGAACTTCAAGGCTTACTTTGATTTTCATTTTTAAAATAATGGACAGTCGATTCAGCAAAGTGTTTTTAAAACTTTAAGCATATGCCACTTTGCAAATCTGTCGCTTTTGGCATCAATCACTTTTAACATGTGTCACTTTTTACATCTGTCACTTTTGACATCTGTCACTTATGACATCTGACACTTTTGACATCTAACACTTTTGACATCTATAACTTTTGACATCTGCCACTTTTGACATCTGTCACTTTTGACGTCTGCCACTTTTAGCATCTGTCACTTTTGACATCTGTCACCTTTGATATCTGCCAATTTTGACATGTGTCACATTTGAGCTACTTTGTGTGAGTGACAGTGGTTTGGTAATTTATTTGTTTGATTTCAGAAATATAAACTGAAATCAAACAAATAAATTACCAAACCACCAAATAAATAAATAAATAAATAAATAAATAAATAAATAGATAAATAAATAAATAAATAATTAAATAAATAAACAAATAAACAAATAAATAAATAAATAAATAAATAAATAAAAAAATAAATTCTTGAACTTTAAAAAGAAAATATGATCATATTAAAAAATAAATTATTTGAATTTTAGAATTTCCAAAAGCTCAAATAATATTTTAAAATAAGATCATATTCCCCTTTATCTATTGCCATTTCTTCTCTCTCAGTTTTTTTCTGTAAGCTAATTTTGCTCACATTTTTCAAAACGTTTCTTATAAGGTATGAAATCATTTTTTTTAATTTCAAATTTAACGTTCTCACTCCCGAAGCTTTTTGGTAATGAAATTTTTGAGGATCGAGGTTATATTTATAGAAAAATATGAACTTCAAGGCTTACTTTGATTTTCATTTTTAAAATAATGGACAGTGGATTCAGCAAAGTGTTTTTAAAACTTTAAGCATATGCCACTTTGGAAATCCGTCACTTTTGACATCAATCACTTTTGACATGTGTCACTTTTTACATCTGTCACTTTTGACATCTGTCACTTATGACATCTAACAGTTTTGACATCTGACACTTTTGACATCTACCACTTTTGACTTCTGTAACTGCCAAATTAAATTGCTATTAATAAATTAAGATACTTTAAAAGGTGTACTTAGTATTCGTAAGGTTGCTAAATTATGTTATATCTACAGGGTCAGTCAAAAGTGACTTCGTGATTTAAACAAAGTGATGGATTTGCTATGAGGATCAAGCTTCATGCTCACAGATCCATTTGGTCGTGTTCAGAAATTAAATCAGGGCTTTGGTTTTCATCTCGCACAGTTTATCAAGATCTTTAATGAATGCACTACCGAAGCTTAACCTAGATAAAATTGAAAAGTGGTTTCAAATAAATGGTTTTGTAGTGTATGCGTAAGCTAAACTACATTACTTAATCTAAGTCTAACACAGGTACTCTCACTACACCGGCTTAGAGAGAGATACCTGTCAATGTCTCGAGCACATGTGTGCACACACAGAGTCAGTCAGTGATCGAGTCTTGTGGTGTGCGGACGCATTGCGTTGGCGAGCCTGTCAACATTACAGCATCTATAATGTAAAACGTATTCAATTTCTAGGCCACGAACTTACACCGGAAGGTATCAAGCCTATAGAAAAATATGTTGAAAGCATTACAAAATTTAGAGCTACAAAGCTTTTTAGGATTGGTAAACTTTATTGGCAAATGGATACCGAATCTTGCCACTGCAACTGAACCTCTCAAACAACTTTTAAGAAAGAAATTAGGAAAAAATGCCAACTTAGATAGGTTTTGGTTGAAGGAACAAAATATCGCCTTTTCGAAATTAAAAACCACTTTATCGAAGATCCAGTCATTGGGATACTATAACGTTAACGATAAAACGCAGGTAGTCGCTGATGCTAGCCCGGTTGGATTGGGAGCTGTGCTAACGCAAATAAGTTGCAAGGGTCCCAAAATAATAGCATACGGAAATAGAACATTGACAGATTGTGAACGACGGTACAGTCAAACTGAAAAGGAAGCGCTTGCCCTTGTGTGGGCAGTAGAACATTTCGACATCTACCTTTTTGGAAAAGAGTTTGACCTCATCACTGACCATAAGGACCTAGAAATAATTTTCGGTCCCAAATCAAAACCTTGCGCTCGCATCGAGAGATGGGTATTAAGACTCCAAGCGTACAAATTCAAATCTATCTATAAGCCCGGAAAGATGAATATTGCCGATCCGTTGTCGCGCTTAAGCATTCATCCTGGGGTGGAATCGGGTAAGGTGATTTGTGATAGGTGACAGTCACAATCAACAAATTCGGTCTGTGTAAGGTGATAGTCACCGGTGACAATCACGATTTGGTGACTTTTTCTGGTGACAGCTCTTTAGTTGTCACTTTCTTTGGAAATTGAATTTTATTTTGAGTTGCTGAAATTTCAAGACAATATGAATGTTTTTGTGCCTTTGATTTAACATTCTGAAAATGCTGAAAATAAAAATATTAATCAAGACATGAAATTAAACATTTTTTTAACTAACGTAACCATTTTGGTTTGAATTTTCATGTTGTGTTTATACCGTTTAATATGTTATGTATATTCGTCACACATGGTCACACTTTCAATTGAAATTAAAACAATCAAAGTTTATAAACTTAAAATCGATGTAGATTTTCTTATTTTGGAGAAAGTAAACAATGGCAATAGTTTTGTTTCTTAATTCTATGGCGAAGAACGAGAACATGTTCTTAGAATTTAAAGTAAATACCTATAAAATTGATGTGAAATTTTTCTATTGCAAAAATAAATCCTGGTGAATAAATTGATTTTGTTTTGTAGATTTGTAAGGAACTTTCGCCTCAATAAACGGGCATTTAAATTTGTCTTGGATGAGCTTTCCATCGAGATACAGGAGGGAACTTGTTTGTCCATACCGTAGCACCGTCTTCAGATGGAGGCCCATGGCTATTGAGCTTCACGGCAGCATCTTTCCAAAACCGGTCAACATCTATACGGTTTACAGAAAAACCCTTCGCTACCTCCGGATTCTCCTCCATCAACCTTATCAGGATTTCTTTTTGTTTCCTATTTGTCCAATTTGAATGTGACTATGCCCTTTATGAAATAACAAAAAAAACTCGTCAATTTAACCAATTTCGTTTAATTATCGTATAAAAATTGTTAAAACTTACATCTTCAGCTATTCACCAGAAAATATCTGAACTACACAAAAAGGACATTTGGTTCGAATCACTCGAAAGTCAAAATTTACTTAGTTTTTTTTTTTTAAATGAACTTTCGATTGAATCAGCAAACTTTCGAATCGATAGAATCTCAAAATAAAATCTTCTCGAATTCGAATAACTTTCGATCGAAAACGAATCTCAAAATAAGGGTGAATAGAAATGTCCGGCTCTTGAGGATTAACCTCCGCAATAAAATAAACATTCTTGATCTTCCAAGTTCAAAGTAAGTACGTATATGTGCTATATATGCGGTCAACACACATTCCCCCTATTCTTCGATTAGCCGTGACTTTAAATTTTCTTGGAGGTGGTGGCTACCAAAGGCAAGTTGGCGCTGACAGGTCAGCTCTAATGGGCCAAAGTACTGTGCCCATACTGTAAAATTGTTGAAATTGTGCCCACTTACAATTAAATATAATCAATGGGCTTCAGAAGCAACAAAAATGTTCTCCTACGAAAATATCAAATTCTGGAGGAAGGATTTTGTTTCTTAGTAAAAATAAACTAATTTTATTACTTGATTTTTATTTTATTATTTGTTTCCTAGTAATCGGCAGCATTGATGATTCTCCGCCCTTCGGAAAATGAGCATATGTATTTCAATAGAAAAGGAAGACATAGTGTAAACGCTATGATCGTAAGCCAATTTTTTGATTCATTAATTTTTGTTGCATAGATCTGCAACGAGAACAGAAAAATTCTGGTAATAAATGCAAAATATGGCGGGAGTGCTCACGACAGCTTTGTATGGAGACAGAGTGCTCAACGAGAATAGTTAAATGCTGACTATTGTGCAGCTACTTGGTACATCAAAACTTGTAATTACATAATAATCCGGATAGCTTCAGATCGGTTTTTGAATACAACCACTGAAATTGTAACAAATGTCAATGAATTTCTTTTAAAGTGATACCAAATTCTTAACAAAATTTGGTGATCACCTTACACAGACGCAAAAATTAGTTTGATCACTTTTTATGATCACAAAGGTGACAATCAAAAATCACCTTAGCCGATTCCACCCCTGATTCAACACCAATTGGAGTAGACACACATGTTTACCAAATAGTCGAGCATTCACGACCACTCGCAATTTCTTTGAAAGAATGATCTGCTCCGAAAATGATCCCGATACGAAAGCCGTTCGAAAGGGCATTTATGATGAAGAATGGGATCGATCTGTACATGGATACAAAATTTTCGAAAACGAATTATGTTTTTACGAAAACATATTGTTGAGGGGAAATAAAATAGTTATTCCAAGAAAACTAAGAAATGAAGTGTTAAAAGCAGCCCATGAAGGTCACCCGGGTATGGTTGCGATGAAAGGGAGGTTGAGAGCGAAAGTCTGGTGGCCTCGCATAGATAAGGATGTCGAAAGCTTAGTGAAATCGTGTAAAGGTTACACCTTGGTGAGTATGCCAAACCCCCCGTTTCCCGTAAAAAGACGAGATTTACCTTGGCTGGACATCGCGATGGACCTTTTAGGCCCCCTTCCCACTGGTGAACATTTATTTGTGGTAATAGATTACTATAGCCGGTACAAAGAGATCAAAATTACAAAAATAATAACCAGTTCCCAAATAATGACGATGCTTAAGGAGATGTTCAAGATTAAGCTTCCCAGTATCCATCACAGCTGATAATGGCAAGCAGTTTGTCAGCGAGGAATTTAAATCCTTTTGCAAAGAATGCAACATCAAACTTTTTAGCACAATTCCATACTAGCCCCAATAGAATGGAGAGGTGGAAAGACAGAATCGGGATATTCTAAAACGGTTAAGAATCTGCAAACTTGAAAAAAAGCCATGAAAGAAAGCTTATGGGAATATCTCATGATGTTTAATAGTACGCCCAATTCCTCGCCTTGTAAGACACCATCAGAGCTCTTCTTCAACAGACTAAATATGGACAAAATTCCTTCTCTAGAAGCTATAGGCTATCAACTTGAAGATTCAGAAACTAGAGATAGGGACAAAGAACAAAAAGAGAAAGGAAAGGAATACGCCGATAAAAAAAGAAGGGCTACTGAAAGTACTATATCACAAGGCGATAGAGTCTACATAAAACTGAGCACAAATTTCGATCCAACACCTCATACTGTTGAAAGTTTAAAAGATGGGGATACAATCGTGAGAAATGATGAAACTGGACAAAAATATAGAAGACACATAGTTCATTTAAAAAAAGTAGAAGGAGTATGGAAAGCTGAACAAGAGAGCGAAGACAATGTCGACTCTGAATCGAAATAATTTCAATGGGTCCGATTTGTCAAATTGAAAATTTTGACATTTCTCGACGTTTCAAGCTCCCTGGAGTCGAAATAAAAGATTTTTAGAAAGATGTCTGTTTTGTTATACAGATAATAAGGCAGAAAGGTGCAGAAAGGGCTCTCAACAAAATTGCGTGGGTGGTTTTTTTACCATAGCAGTCTGAAAAAAGGTGAACATTTTGGTTAACCCTAAATATCTTACGAACCAAAAACGCTAGAGACTTGAATTAAATTTTATATTATATATTGTAACGTGATACCAAACAGGTATATTTTTTGAAAAAAAATCAATTTAACGGTTTTTATTATAAATCAATAAAACTGAAAAAAAAATTTGTCACCTCTAAAATTTTACGACTGAAATATGATTTCATCTCTAAAACAATTTTGTGCAACGAAGAATAATGTTTTTGGCATCTGATAAAATTTTGAGAGAAATCTAATTGACAGTTTTTTTTTTTATAAAAAATAAAAACCTAAAAAACAAAGGAATAAAAGTTGGTAAAAATTGATTTTCGACTTAAATATCTTTTCAAAACTTTGAGATATTGCCTTTAATTTACTTTTATCTTTCAAAAAATTTTGTTGTCAACATTCAGTTAAAGTTTAAAAAAAAAAAATTTTTGAAAATCAAATGGACAATTTTCTTACAAAAAATAAAACTCTAAAAAAAAACAATACTAAAACTTGGTAAAAATTTACTTTAGGCTCAAATAGCTTTTCAAAAATTAAAAATATTGGCTTCAAACTTATTTTATTTCACAGAAAATATTGTTTTCAATATTCAGTAATTAAAAAATAAAATCTACAAAAAATAGTGCGCAAATTTGGTAAAAAAACATATAGAAAAACTTTTAAGCAAGAGAAATCGACAGACGGGATGGGAAGTTACCAGTATGGGTCGCATCCCAGCCTCTTTTTTCTCTTTTTTTTCTAAATGGTATTAATTTATTGTTATGTTTTTTTTGCTCTCTTTGTAAAAATTAGCTTGTTACTAAATTATAAGATATCGTATCTTACTATTATAAAGCATTCACGAAATAAAATAAATAAATAAATAAATAGTGATCCCACTTCTTCTAAGCCAAAAATTGCAGGTACACTAAGGCGTATGGGTACTTTTTTTTTAGAAGTAGTATATTTATGTATCTTCGCACAAAACATTTGTGAAAATTCTTCACCTATCTATTCTATATACGACTTAAAACCCATCAGCTGTATGACTTTACACTAATTCGTAGTCTATTTTTTAAAATTAACGAAAAACATTCAAATGTTGTAACATTAGTGATAACGATTTCGAATAATATGACTGTATGCTATGATTTTAAAATTAATTTATTAACTGTCTCTAACTAATTCTGTAAAACCACCCAATAATATCCAAATTAAATTTTTCAAAACTTATCTAGGTGAAATATAATTACCTAAGCATCTGGTTAAAAACCTATGCCAATAACAAAACAAAGATTCAAGACTATGTTTAAGTGTGGTTCAGCTTTCAGCATCGTATAGGCTGTAAAGAAGGCGTTAGCAATAACTACAAAAAGTTTATTAGGATGATATAACTTTTCATGAGGAAAAACATAATTTTCTGAGTTTTCAAAAACGTGACATGATTTCTTTTTTGCTTATCAAAGCATTAGGTAATTCTCATTAAAAGTAATGTGAAGTATAAGTGTTATAAATAAATGGAAGTTCAATTTTAGAAACCAATTCTGTTTGGTTTTAAACAGAATAAGAAAATAAAAGAGATCATTTCAAGTTTTGGCTAAATCGTCTTAAATGAAACAATAATGAATTTTGTAATCTAAATTTGTATTTTAAACAATAAATTAAACAATAATTCGATTGGAAACTAGAATTTAAAACTGAAAATTGGATTTTTAAGATTAGTATGCAACCCACATAATGTTAAACAAGCGCAAATTAACCCATTTGTTTCTAGAAATCTAAATAAAAACAATAAATAAATATCCCCAATTCTTTGAATCTGATCTCTTTTTTCCCTTAATCTCCTCCTGTAATATAACTTGCATTTTATAATCATTAAAGCGCATGTCATTGCATAAAAGTTGCCCTAGTAAATAAAGCAAAGTGCATTGTCCTGAAGTAAATAACAAAAGTGAAACAAACTTCCCATTTCGAAAGAGAACTTCGATATTGCATCAATTTAAGGAGAAACAGAAAAAGCTGCATCTTCTCCAGTTCTAAACTTTACTCAAGTTTCGAAAAAGTAGTAGTGAAATTTTTGAATTAGAAAAGTAGCAAAATACTTCCAATTTAAAAAAAATATTCCTGTTGAGGTAAAATAAGAACATCATAAATAATTTTGTTTTAATTTTTGTTTTATATTTATTTTTAAATAATTTTTTCTTTAACTAATTTTAGGTACAAAAATACTTAAGAACTAAGTTTTTGATATTTGTTTGTAATTTTCCTTGGAAAAGAACTTCTTTGTTTTGTTTTAGTTTTAAAATTGTTTTTTACAGAAAATAATCATAATTTTTTTTTGTCTTTTTCAAAATTAATATTTTTTTTTTTGACTCAAGTCTCTTTTCACTGATTCAACAGTCTCAGGCACTATGTCACTCTTTACAGCATCACTCGTTTTTTGTTTAGGGTTTTTGTTTTTGAATAACTTCACTTCTTTTAAGATAAACACCTTATCTGTAGGCATAAGTGCAGCACAATGATGAACGGGGTACTCTGCGGGTTGGTAGGCCGGACATACCTTTAAGGTAAACATAGTTAACAGGCTGTCGAAGTATCCTTTGTGGTTGGGCTTGCTGCTGCTGTTGTTGGCTCTGCTTAGCGGGCTTATTTTTGTTATTGACGGGTTTTTTGTTTTGTGACTTGAGAGGTGTACTATTGCACGATAACGAGCGAGAAGATGATGATAGACTTTGAAGCACCTTTCCAACCGATGAAATTGATATGCGGTTAAGGTGGATGCGTTTAAGTGGAGTCCTGGCAGGAGTTTCACTGCTGTTTGATTCCTCCTCGGTTTCCAATTCAAATTTATCCAAACGGCAATTGGAATCAACCGAAGACATGCTCTGGAAATCGATGCTGGAACTGCGAAGACTCTTCTCGGTTTGGTCGAGGCTTAGTGAGAAGGAGTCTGTTGATGAACTGCGAAGATCCTCTTGACTGTTATAGATCAAGTCGTTCTGGACCCGACGGCCCAGACGTTTGCTGAGGCTCTGCAAGAACTGCATAGCTCGCTGACGTCGTGGAGAAATCGCCTTGGACTTCTGGTTTTCTCCAAAATCGAAATTATTTTCAGTACGGTTATCCATGTTAGTTAATTTTTATTTTTGTTGTTGATGTTGGTGTTAGATGAGAAACTGCTAAGTTAATCCGTTTTAACAGGTTTCGTATAAGGTAATCCTTTTTATGGGAGATATCTTAACGATTGAAGATGTGGGTAACTTCTGAATTTTACTATGGACTGGCATCGGCTTTTATAGGATTCGGTTTGGCCTTCTTCGTCGACTCTGTTGAAGGAGAAAGCTCTGGCAATGCTCGCATTTGCGTAGACGACATCAGTGGGATAATACACAAACCTCAGTCTGTGGAGCATCATCCATTTGACTAAAACGTGAGAGAATGCATCATAGCTTATGTTCTGAGAAACCAAAAAAGGTCGAACTCATAGCTTTTCGTAAAAAGTTTATGTAACCCCCGTGCGTTCCAATCCAAAAAATAACCCGTAGTGTCCTTGTTACATTTTCTTCCAGTTACAAGCAAGCAGCCAAGAGATTTTCTAGCATCGTGTATTCTACAGCAGCTACCAAGCTATCGACGACGACGACGACGACGATGGGCTTGTACGTTCAAGTGAAGTGAAATAAAGTGAAGTGAAGGGAAGCGGGTGTCGCCTTGAGCTTTGATACTTTTTCGCACCTGTTGTTTGAGATGAAATTAAAATAGCACGTTATTGCCATTTTGATATAAGAATAGTGTTAAAAATGGAAAGGGTTGTATTCACATTTGTGTTGTGCTGTGGGTGTCGATTTCAGGGCCTTTACAACGTGAAAACGTGGTCTTCGAGAAGGTTTTCTTTTTTACCTTGTCACTTGTCACACATTTGGGATTTTAAACCTACAAAAAACGTGGTCTCATACTACGTCCATTCGAATCTGAGCTAATACATTGCGTCGTGATTTATACGGATGTGCGTGCATTTTCATCACAGATTTGTCGATGTCTGACTAGATTACCATAAAGGTGGAGGCGGTCTCGTTAGGGTTGTTGGAATTTTCCATGTCTATAACTTGTGCTTAGTGCAATTTTAAATACTGAAAAAAAAAGTTTTGATAAGTATTTCTTGATAAGGACATCAGCATCACCGTCGGCATGTAAGAACGCGTGTGTTTTTTTAGATTCATGCTTTACGCGTGAATTTATAGCACGTTCGAGGATAAGTCGACTTGGAGGAGTTGGTGAAGCTGATAAGTTTAATCTCGTGAGTAGATGCACGTTTAAAGGGTGAAACAGGAGTTTGTAGTAAGAAATTTTTTGTTGCATTGTTTTTCTTTTAAGTACATTGAGCTTGAAGTGTGTTGGGAGTTGGGAATTTGGATTAGAAATGAGGTCAGTCAATGCAGAACTTGGAGTGAGGATATGATTGTGAAGCGTGTTGCCTCGGTAGAATTGAATTATCCTGATTGAAGATGTTGGGGTTGTTTTGAATCAAAATTGCTGTGGGTTTTTCTTTTGGATTCAGTTTTTAGATATTTGATTTGGAAACAAGATTGAACGAAGGTACACCGCCGTGTAACGTGAATCAAATATAGGGCAACTTGCGTAGGCACGGTATGTATGGATGGATGAATTGTTGAAAGCGAAAAAGGTAATCGGATCCGCTCGTGGACACATTTTAGTATGTCGTTATTTAGGGCCCAGTGAATTTATATATTTGAATAAGTTTGTTAAATTTGAAGGTATATTTTATAAACACGTTTTCGTTTGACAAAAAATATATTTAAATTTAAAATTGGTGCCAACCCCATGGATACTGACAAATAAAAGATTTTGTTAAGGAAGCACAACAATTGTTTTGTTTTGACGTCATTGTTAATAATATTGATAGATCTATATTTAAATATAAATAGCGCAAATGTACCACTTATTGTAACATAATTCGAATAAGTACTTTTGCATGTTTGAGTGGCTTACATTTGGGTTGAAAAGAAAGAAGAAATTAAAAGCAAAGTTGGATGTCACGTATGTAGCTACCTTCTTGCTAATGTGGTTCGAATTTAGTTGTTAAGGAATGAAAAAAAAGTATAACAAGGACGATTTTATTTTTCTTTGAACTGTAACCTTTTGAAATGAAATACAAAATAAAGTACATACGTTAAATGAAATACAAAAAATTAACACTTAAGTAATATGATTTCTTTGTGCAATTGGAGGTCCTTATAAAATTAAGCAGAAACGTAATCAATGTTTATAAGTCCTGTCTATAAGATGGACTTGACCAACAATTTCTTTTAAGTGTCAACACAATTTTTCTTCTGTACTGCCTTTACTTTTTTAGTGGTATGTTATTTTACCACCACTAATTTTCATTCTACAAAACGATTTAAGTGAGATCAATTGGATGTAAAGTCTAATTATAGGTTATTAAACAAAACCTCCAAATATTCGTACTTGCACGTGCAACACATATTAATACGTACACATTTTAATGCCGTTCTGCAACAATTTTTTAAAACTATCGTATCGAAACAATTTCTCAAAGTTTATACCAATGTTAAGACTATTTTGAAAGCTCGGTAAATAGTGTCAAAACATTGACAGCTCATTGCTATATCTTTGGCAACGCATTTTTATGAAAACATTAAGTTTAAATAAAATAACACATTGAAAAAAATTCAGTTCAGATTTATATTTTTAGACAAAACAAAGATAATACTGGGTTTTGCACTAAGAGGATTTATTAAATAAACTGGCCAAATTAACGTGTGTTTATTTTTATCGAAAGATATCAATAAAATCGAAAAACGATATCAGATTTCTCGTACCGCTGGGCTGCAGTTGCAGCGCAATATCATATTCATGAATCGATTCTAGAGCTATGGTATAGACCTTATCATATGCGTATAAAACAAAGTCTAAATATGTGTAGAACCCGTGGCATGATGGTTAGTGCGTTGGACTGTAATATGCTCCCTAAAATCAACAAGATATTCAGGAAAAAGAACAATAATGACCTTCCTTGTTGGAAACTGCAAAAAACTGAAGAGAACAGAGACGTACTCAGGACAGCGCAAATAGATCCAGAAGAAGCCATCCTTGACGATGACGTTTTTATAATTGAAGATCCGGAGGAAAAAGTGGAAGCGGTGGGAGCTGCTTTCCAACAAGTGTACAAGGTGAATGTTATGATTCGCCCCAACCACGACCTGGAAAACACTTAATCCTTAATCACTTTTACCTTCGAAATGATATGACACAATGGCGATCTAAGAACCGCGGTTTCATGAGGTTCAATTACGTTTCCTTGGCAAATGCCATAATAGCCGAGCAAACGGGACCAAGTCCCTTGTTAGTGACAAAGGTTGACCTTCAGCTGATTTTCAAATCAATAGAAAACAAAAAGTCAGCAAGTGTCGATGGTATATCCAACTTTGTACTGAGACATCAACTGATGGAGGAAATTGACATTTATACCACACTCTTCAATTAACAACTGGTTCTTCCTCTCCCAAAAAAGTGAAGGGACAACTCCAACCCGTCAAATCTTCTGACTAATTGGGCTGAGGACAGCAAGTGGGCTGCGGACAATAAAATAATTCAGGTTAAACAGTTCGGGTTCAAGGCAGGTCATGACACAATTCATGCTGCGTCTAAACTAGTTCCGATATCCAATGGAATTAATCAAAACAACAATGAACAGGTGCTGTCTGGTTGATTTGGAAAGGCCTTTCACACCGTATGGTTAGAAGGTCTTTACCTAAAACTGAGCAGGCTTGGCATAAGCAAGCCATTGTTGTATATACTTTATGATATGCTTAACGGTAGAAAGTTTGTTGTCAAAAGTGGGAATGTAACTTCTACCATAACATTCTTAATTAAAAATGGTCTTCAACAGGGAGCGGTGAATTCGCCGATTCTCTTCAGCATTTACACCAGCGATCTGATAGGAAGTCTTAAAAAAGGGAATTGCGTATACCAATGATCTATGGGCGTACAGAACGGCCCGAAAGGTTGAGGTTATTAGAATTCTCTTACAGCGTGATTTTGGCAATATTACGACGACTGGAAACTGAAAATAAATGTCCAAAAGTCGGGGACAATTCTTTTCCGGACTCCGTTGGCTAGGGCCACGAGGGATACGTGCAAAAATTTGCTCAAGATGGTCATCGTTGATCTTTAAGGACAGCGTAGGGAAGTACCTCGGATCAGTATTTATATTTCGACAGACATATAAATGCTGCTCTGACCAGGGCTAGAGGAGCATTCGCTCTAACGAAACGGCTGTTTTACAGCAGTCGGCTTGGCCCCAGAGTGAAGGTAATTTGCTATATAGCCATCATACGGCTGATGATCGTTTATGGTTGTCCTGTGTGGTTCAACGTTGCCCCTTCCCAGATGGAGAAGTTTCGGGTGTTCGAGCGGCAGTGTTTACGAC
This sequence comes from Eupeodes corollae, assembly GCF_945859685.1. Taxonomy (NCBI): domain Eukaryota; kingdom Metazoa; phylum Arthropoda; class Insecta; order Diptera; family Syrphidae; genus Eupeodes; species Eupeodes corollae. Next base: position 124,882,918 of record NC_079148.1, read on the forward strand.
GCTGTACCGGCTTATATCGAACATCCGAATCTTCTTACGTACTTTACTATTCCAAGGAGGTCCCATACAACGGGGCTCGAATCAACAGAATTGACAATTTCGTGATAAAACTTGTTCGAGGTCATATTGCAAGAGCTATGTCTTCGACCAACAATTTGATTTTCGGGGCGTTCTATCCGAACGACGAGTATTTTCAGAGTGCATACTTGAGCAGCTTCATTCCACCAGAGGCATTCCTCTTTTTAGATAGATGCGGTCTGATACAGGATAGAGTGGCAGGTCCGGCAATCTAGCACGTCAGACGAAGACCGTGGATAGGCGACTTCTGTACAATCGGGACGTCATGGCACAAGGCGGAGCAGAGCTCCTTCGGTTCAGTAGGGCTGTGTCCGAACGGGACCGAACTGATAGGGTGAAGCAGGAGGAGTGCAGGTGGCTTCAATCGGCACTTGATAGTGGGTAGTCGGGATTGATTTTTTAACTTGGAATAAGAAAAAAAAAATTAGAACAAAATATGAAAAACAAAAAATGTTAGATAGTTAGATTTGCTGCAGTGAATAGACAAATTCTCCAAAAGTAATTCTTGTCAAAAAAAGGGCTTTCTCAAAATAGTCGTTTGGATTTGGCTTAAAATTTTAGTACCCCTCCAACCCTGTCAACAGTACTCGCACACGGGAATGGTTGAGAGTTGTAAGTCACTAGGCCTTACTTCTCAAAGGACTATATATTTTTAAAGGTGTGAAATCATAAGATTTCGGTGCCAGATATTGATCAACTCTTCGAGAAATAAAATTGTCAAAATTTCAAAATTTTGATTGGTTTGTGGCTTCTTTGGCTCCTAACTTTCTTCCATTTGGTTGAGCCTCACACTCTATAGACGCAATTCACAAAGACCCAAAAGTTCTTTAGCTTTGCAAACTATTAGGGAAGCATTTGAACAATTTCAGCGATGAACGTTTTGAATTTTTCAACCAAGTATTTAAGTATCGTAAGTAATAAAAGATATTTAAAATGATGATTACCTTATATAAGTTATTACAAATGAGCGAGCCCTTTTTCTGATTAATTCGAATAAGTGACAATTTGATGACGTAGTTTTATTGATCTACCATCTTATAATGCCCATTAATACTTTTTATTTAATTCCTTTCATACATATATAGATATATTTTCAAGCCTTACAGTAATTACTCCTATGTAATGAGATATGAAGGTACTCATATCAATTGGACGCATATAGATTATATCTTAGTCTATTCACAAACATGTCTTCTTCCTCAACCCCATCCTCCTTCTCCTGTTGTAATATTGTATTTTCAGATTTTTTGCAACTTTTATTGTAATTATTATTTTCTCTAAATCAAACTAAGGTATATTGCTCTTATCATAATTCCATCACATGAGAATTTCCAATGAAATTGTCAAATCAAATGCAATAATACTCATTCAGCACGTTTATTGGTCTATGCTGTGTTATGTTATTCCATCCTAAACATATTATTCATCCTGAATTCGTGAAAAAATCACATAACATTCAATAATCTATAGTAGCTTCTCGTATGGTCCATATTTTTAGTACAAAAGTAAACGTTGATCTCAATTCATAGATATCTGCCACACCGATGATAAACGTGACTTCTTATATAGAAACTCAAGCCATTCAATCGTCCTTATTTTTTATTTTTTATAAAACCTACAATTTTCACATCCTACAGCTAATATAATATAGGTAACTATAAAATATAATGAACGGTATGTAGGTGTGTATATTGTACAATACGAGTTTATAGGGAGGCAAGGTTTAGAATTCTTGAAGAAATGTTTCTTTTTTTAGAACGAATGAGCCATTGCTGGATGATGGTGGTATAGAATCTCATATCTAACATTTTTTACAGGACTAAAAATAGTTTGCTTATTGTATAACGATTTGAGAAGAGTCCTGCCATTCACACACATACAACAGGTTGCACAATGAATTTCCCTATCACCATTTAGTTGTGAAATAAAATATATTCATTCTTGAAAATAGGAATAAAAGGCAAATGATGAAACGGTTATAGGTTAGGTACTTAGAGGATTAGATCGAGTTGTAATACACATCATTGAAAAAAGGATAAAAGTCCTTTGAATAGTAATTATATAGGTTAGCAGTGATACACAGCTATATCGCTATAAACATATAAATAGGTATATTAATTCTAATAAAGTAATTTCCCTGATGAGCGAAATTTACGAGTATTGTCGGTTAGGAAGGACTTATCTCTTTTTAATCCGTTGTTCTGGGAAATAAATTTGTATTTCTCTCAGTAAGAGTAAGTAGTTTCTTTTGACTGGAGCCAGAATGGGATTCCTGGAAAATTCTCATAACCGGAAACTCATCTTGGAGCGCCAATGTAGCGGTGGTAATGTCAATCACTATAACAAGCCCTCTAGCTTAAATAAAAAGAACAAATACACATAATTTGATGGTACTCTAGACGATGGGACAGGATATTACAGTCGTCGTCGTCGGTAGGTACTTTGGAATTTAACGATTATTTCGTAACAACGAATTCACATTATTGTATACCTATTATCAAAGAGGGAAGTTTACACAATTGGGGTGATTTATGTTTGACTTATATAAATAAGAAGATTGCAATTTTGGACTTTAGTATTTCCCAATAAATATGAATTAATTTCTGAAGAAAAAAAGACTAGGAAATTTTTGGTGAAACCAAGTAAGGACTTAAAACCTTCAGTACAAGAGGAAGGTATGGTATTGGACCTGTAGGCGCTTTTGCAAGAACATAAATAGTTATTAACTTTTCATTGGAACCATTTTTTTAAATGCGGGGGCAGGCAAGTCTTTTCGAATGTCTTACTTTTGAGCTCTGCTCTTTCCCAGAGCTCTGCGGTTATTGAACCGTCTATATCTAATGTCAGACAGAGAACGAACTATAAAACCAAGTAAAAGAATATGAACTGACTTTCAAAAGAATCCAGTTTAGTCGAAAAGAAAAGCAAATCAAGGTCAATAAACATTTTTTTTTATTTTAAGCAGTTGGAAATTTTGGAAAATTGTTATTTTTTTATTATATTACTTACTAATATTTTTAAAGCCAATTTTTAATTTAGTTTTAAATCGTTTGGTTTATGATGATTAGCCATTTTATTCTATTTTTGTAACAATCATAAAATGAGCTCAGTAAAGCTAGAAATTTAAGGCTCTTTTTGCGGTAATTTAGTGCTTTTTTAGGTTCATAATTTCAAAAATTGATGATGAGGGAACTTAGGGCTCTTTTTTGGCTCCTAAGTTCGCAAAAATCCAAATTAGTATCTTCACCCGTTACCCCCTAAATTGAGTAGCAAAGTTGATTTTTTTTGGAGATTTTCTAAACCAAACAAAATAAAAAAAAAACTAATGATGGGGTCATTAAGTGCTATTTTTGGGCTCCTTAGTTTGCGGAACTCAAAATTGTTTTTTTAATCCTTTATCCCCTAATTTAAGTCGTAAAGCTAAAATTTTTGACTTTCCCGACCAAACATATTGTTAAAAATCTAATGATGAACCCTGATGGCAAATTATTAATGATCATCACATTTTTAACTAATAACAGACATTTTTAACTTCCCATAGGAAGTTTTTGTAATCGGTCCGATTTTTCGAATAGAGAATGTTGAAATTTCTCGACGTTTCAAGGTCCCTAGAGTCGAAATAAAAGATTTCATAAGTCCGTACATCCGGACGTCCGGGAAGATTTTCGTAGTCTCTAGCTCAAAAATCAGTAAAGATATCAATTTCGAATAAATTTTGTTACACAGATAATAATGCAAAAAGATGCTGAAAGGACTAAAAAAAAAATAAAGTGGGTGATTTTTTTACATAGCAGTTTAAAAAAAAAGGTGAACATTTTGGTTAACCCAAAATATCTCCTGAACCTATAACGGTAGTGAATTGAATGAAATTTGTATTATTTACTGTAACGTGATGCCAAACTGGTATATTATTGTAAAAAGGTCAAATTAAAGGTTTTTCCTAAAAATCAAAAAACTTTAAAAAAAAAATATTGGTCACCTCAAATATTTTTGAACAAGAAATGATTTTATCTTCAAAACAATTTTATGCAACGAACACTAATCTTTTTGACATCTAGTTATATTTAGAGAAAAATCGAATTCACAGTTTTATTACAAAAGATATAAACCTAAACAAACATTACCAGATAAAAATTGATTTCGAATCAAATATCATTTCAAAAATTTGATATTATGGCTTCAAACTGATTTTGACTTAAAAGAAATATTGTTTTCAACATTGAGAACAATTTTGAGAAAAATCAAATTGATAGTTTTTTTGACAAAATTTAAAAACCTAAAAAAAATTATAAAAATTGGTAAAGATTGTTTTTCGGTGTAAATATCTTTTCAAAACTTATGGCTTTCAGCTAACTTAAACTCATAAGAAATATTATTTTTAACATTTGGAGCAAAATTGAATTCACATTTTTTTTACAAAAAATAAAAACCTAAACAAAAAAATGAATACAAGTTGGTAAAAATTGATTTTCAAAAATTGGAGATAATCGCTTCTAACCAATTTTATCTTTTAAAAAAATATTGTTGTCAAAAAAATAAATTTCGAGAAGAATCTATTTGACGGTTTTCTTTACAAAAAAAAACCTAAAAAAAAGCAATACTAAAACTTGGTAAAAATTTACTTTCGTCAAAAAAAGCTTTTCAAAAATTAAAAATATTATCATCAACCTTTTTTTATTTCACAGAAAATATTGTTTTAGATATTCAATAGTTTTTTTTAATAAAAATTCAACATATCGTTGTTTAACTTCCCATAGGAAGTTATTGTAATTTGTCCGATTTGTACAATTGAAAATTTTGACATTTCTAGAAGTTTCAAGGTCAATACAGTCAAAATAAAAGATTTTTAGAAAGATGTCTGTGCGTGCCTGTGTACGTACGTTCGTACGTTCCCGACGTTTTTTTTCGTCGTCCATAGCTCAAGAACCAGAAGAGATATCGATTTCAAATCTATTTGATTATACAGATAATAAAGCAGAAAGATGCAGAAAGAGCTCTCAAAGAAATTTCGTGGTTGGTTTTTTTACCATAGCAGTTTGAAAAAAAGGTGAAAATTTTGGTCAACCCTAAATATCTTACGAACCAAAAAGGCTAGAGACTTGAATTAAATTTTATATAACATATTGTAACGTGATATCAAAGAAGTATATTTTTGAAAGAAATCCATTCAAAGGTTTTTTTTATAAATCAAAAAAAAAAATTTAAAAAAAAATGTTCACCTCGAAAATTTTACGATTAAAATATGATTTCATCTCCAAAATAATTTTTTGCAACGAATGTTTTTGACATCTGATACAATTTTGAGAAAAATCGAATTGACACTTTTTTTTTTCAAATAAAAATCTAAACAAAAAAACATTACTCAAAGTTGGTAAAAATTGAATATCGATTCGAATATCTTTTCAAAAACTTGAAATTTAGGCTTCAAACTTATTTAATCTTATAAGAAATATTTTTTTCAACATTCCGAAAAATGTTGAGAAAAATTGAATTGATAGTTTTTTTTAACAAAAAATTAAAAAAAAAGTAGTAAAAGTTGGTAAAAATTGATTTTCGACTCAAATATCTTTTCAAAACTTTGAGATATTGGCTTTAATTTACTTTTATCTTTCAAAAAATATTGTTGGCAACATTCAGTAAAATTTTACAGTTTTTTTTACCAAAAATTAAAGTCTAAGAAAAAACAATACTAAAACTTGGTAAAAATTTACTTTCGACTTAAATAGCTTTTCAAAAATTAAAAATATTGGCTTTTTATTTTATTTTATTTTATTTTATTTCACAGAAAATATTGTTTTCGATATTCAGTAATTTTTATATAAAAATCCAACAGTCTGTTTTTTCATAAAAAATAAAATCTACAAAAAACAGTACGCAATTTGGGTAAAAATTGATACGAGTATATATATCCAAACTTTTAAGCAAGACAAATCGACAGACGGGATGGGAAGTTATCAGTGTGGGTGGCATTCCAGGCTCTTATTTAACGTATGTTCATATTTAAGACTAGACTTGAGCGCTTGTTTGCAAGCTTTGACAAATATATTGATCATTTTCTAAATGTTTCTCATTACTTTTCAAAACCTCTATCGTATTATAAGAACGGTAGAGAAGTCGGAAAAAGTGGGTCTCCCGACTCCTTTCGTCTTCATACTTGTCCTGGCCTCTACAACCCAAACCATGTGGTCGATTGACTTTTGGAATTTAAGATGTTAATCCGGCTCACGTTAGGCGTTTTTTAAAATTTTTTTAAGACTAAAAAAAACAGTCGTCCATATATAAAATTATTGGTCAAAAAACGAAAATTCGATTTTTCTCAAAAAACGACCGATATAATTTTTTGTAAACTTTCTGTACATTTTTTGTATTAGTTGGCTTTTTTCAATAAAAAAAAAATTGTATTGTTTCAAAACTGCACCGTTATTTTGTTCTATTTTTTTTTCAGTAAAGATTTCAATATGTTTTTTTTACAAAATGTCATTCTTTTATTTTTGATCTTGTTTGTAAATATTAACTTTTTTTTCGAAGTTTGATATCTCGAAAATAAGTCGTAATTTTTTTTATTAAATTTAAATTTTTTAGTGTATAGTTAGCTCTAAATATCTGTATACTAAAGAAATTTGTAAGCAAAAATTGAAGAATTTCATACATTCAAAATTAATTTAAAAAAGCGTTCTAACGATTTTCGAACACAAATTTTAAAAAAATTGAGTTTTTTGAGAAATCAAATAATAATAAATAAAAATAATTATTAACTTTTTTGCAGGTACATTTTTAAATCTTAAATTCAGGAAATATTTTTAAACAGACTTTCGAGGCATGAGCAAGTTCGTACCATCCAGTCGTGTATTTTATTTTATTATTACATTCAAACCATATAAAACAACCATCGCGAAACCTCTTGCTGTTAAAAAACACCCTTTTTATAAATAATTTAAAAAGTAAAAGGTAATTGCCAAACTCTCTATGTTTTGAAACTAGATGTACAATTATTGTTCATATGTCTTTTATTATAATTTTCATTTGACACCAATGTCAACGTTGGACAATTTTAGCTTATTTATGGTCAATAAAATGAATAGCCTTTTATTTTTCGTGGGTCCGTCAATTAAGTGTGAATTTATTATGAAACCTTAACGGCACATTTTTGACATCATTGGTGCTTGCTTAAAAATTATTATTTATTACCAAAGTGAAAAACATAATAAGAACAAATTCCAAGTTTTTTCGCATTCAAATTCATTTTTATTTTTAACCAGCAATTTTTGTCATTACAAAAGGATTCCCATAATATTCAATCATTATTCATCCTTACAGAGAATATGGAATTGATCTGTAACCTCCGATGTAGTTGTATGGATAGGGAGCAGCATAGACATGGGATCCATAGAAGGCCTGTGACGGGGATACATATTCGGTTGGCAACAATGAGCCAGCACTATAGGTCACTACTGGGCTAAGTGGGAGAATTGGTGTGGCAGCAGCAAATGCCATGACGAGAGCAAAAATCAACTGAAATTGTTGATTGTAAAATTATTAAAAATATTAAAATAATAAAAATGTACTTACATATTTGAACATTTTTAATTTGTTGTTGTTAAATTGAGATACGTCCTCGAGAAGCACAAGCAAACGATTGACATAGAAGTAGACCGAGTGGGCAGCCTTTTATAGGCCCATGAATGGCTTCTTCGTAAACGTAAAGGGTTTTGCTGATGATGGCGAAGGTGATGTAGCGACTTGAAGTTCTCAACGTTTATTCCTAGTTCAAGGTTTGTTTTCTAGCCACAAATGGTTGGATGTACTGTACAGGTACACAAATAACCAGTTCCTTGGGGACTTTGCCCTTGAAATAAAATGCTTCTTCCTTTGTTTAAACATATTCTTCAAGGGCTTAGGGCAAGTACCTTGAGGTGGCTTTGGCTAAGTCTTATATTATTGGTAAGGTTGTAATGTAATGTGATGTGATGTGTTGATGATGCAGCTCGTCCGTTTTTTTTTATTTTATTCTGGAAGGTGTACGTACACATCATGTGCACAATGCGTGAAGAAAAATGAAAACAGGATTTCTGCACAAGAGGAAGAAAAGATTGCAAGGCATTATTTTTTCTAAAGCTATAGTTGGTCTTTTGCGGCCCGGTTGTTCTTCTTTCTTAGTTGGTTCAGTGTTGTAGCTGGGATAGTGTAATTTTGTGTAATTGCCAGCTGTATGTCATTTTTGTTTACGTTCTTTTATTTTGATAAGCATAAGAAAGGTCAAAATGCATTAAGACGTTTGATTAGATATCATATGCGTGCAAGATATAATTTTTAAATCAAACAGGTATTTGCCTTTAAGAAACTTGTCTTATGAAATGTTAGATATCGTTTTGAGTATTATTCTCGGCATTTTGAAGAAAAAAGCTTTTTCTATTGGAATTTGAATCGACGGAAGGTAGGAACATAGATGGTAAGTAAGTTTCTATGTAGGTACGTATGTATAACTTGAAAGTTGGAGTGAAAATATACCAAAACAACTTGTGTGTGTAGATTAAATAATATATATACAGTTAAGTTGTAAAAGTAAAGATTTCATTTAAAGATTTAATAGTAAATTAATGACATTCACCAAAAAGTGGATTGCTGTCAAAAACAACTCAAATTTTAATTTTCACTCAATTAAGAACTTGAGAAAACTTTAGTCATGCTTTAAATTACTTTCATAAATATTGTTTCTAAGAAAAAGAGCAAGTATTTAAGTTCTTTCAATTTTATATTAAGTTGCCTTTGAATTCCTTAACCTAGCCCTCAAAAAAATGTTTGTATTTAGTTTTTTAGATTTCTCAAGAACTAATGGAACGTATTTCAAAACTCTTCTCTTTCTGTGCAAGCTCTTGTCAATGATCAAATTGATGATGATTTTTTATGATCAAAAATGTATTTTTTTTTATTTTTAATAAAATACTAATTTTGTTTACAAAACTTGATATCTCAGAAAGGGGACAACATTTTTTTACGAAATTTAAATGTAAAATGTTCATATATATAAGCTCTTTATTTAATGCTTATACCAAAAATATTTTTAAGACAAAATTTAAAATGATTTTCGAAAAAAAATAGGTTAATCTAGATTTTTTGACAAATAAAATGGCATTTAAATTTTTGAGAAGAACTTATTTTGGAGGTATGGACATTTTTAAATCTTAAAATATGGGCAATATTTTTAAACAGACTTTTTGGAAGAAATTATAGAGTTCTTGCGACCCGTCGTGCATTTTATTTCTTTCAAAATTGGTTTTCTGTTGAATACAAAAGATCTTAAAAAATTAAATAAATCTACTTTTGAAGTGAATTTGCTTATGATCTAGAACTGAGATTCAAACATGAATTTCAATAATACAAATGTCCCAAAAAATCAAGTGACACATTTGTTAAACTCATGTCTAAGTAAAAACATAATAAACGTTTCATATCTATTGATTTAAAAGGTTTGAAACGTGTAATTTGTGATTGCTACAAAACTTTTCTTCCCAACTTATTTGTTTACTTACCTTACTTTGTTTTAATTTAATTTTTTTAAATAAATTATGTTCTTAAATACAACTATTTCCTTGAATTCAAGAACCAAACCTTTTTGTCTCTACAATTTGTAAGTTTTGTTAACGCCTTTATAAGATCCAAATACGAGTAATCAAATTGATTATGATAGTAATAAGAGATTCCCGGAAATGAGTTCGAAAAACTACGTCAAAAAAAGCCCGACATTTTTACATTCAAATCCTCTCTCATTTTCTGGATTTTTAAATTTTTGCAGCGTTCTTCGCATTAATAGAAATAAAAACAAGAAAAGTGTGTTTTGTTTTTTGGAATAAAGCAACATTTCAAAACAATTTCCTACATTTCGGCGTGAAATGCACCAAAAACCCTCTATGCTATTGGATTTTAGCTCTTAAATATGGCATATTTAGACAACTGTTTGAATTTTGGAATGCTTTCATATGAGTGTTCTAAATAATTTGATAACTAAAATTGTCATTTTAGCAATTATTAAATTTTGTTAGCATCCTTTACAAAACATTAGAGAACATTTTTAAGCGGTGAGTAAAAACTCATCTAAGCGTGTTGTCTGACCCCCCTGATGAAAAGTCTGGATCCGCCCTTGGCTGTAAAGTAGTTATTCCAATATAAAAAAACTAATAATTATTGGTGCAAATTTTCAGACATATGAACCTAAGCTTATGGGGTCCAAGACAAATTTAATATTAATATTATACAAGGTTCGTTCATAGGGGTGTCAGTTTTCTGTAAAAGCATGATCTTAGCAATTATTTTTAAAACGAATTTGATTGTAATTGAATGGGGTATTACTTAAAAAAATAGAGGGAAATTAAGAGAGTTCAAGAATCTTTTTAGAAATCACTTCGAATTTTGATTTTTAATGGTTCAATAAATTACCATTTAAGAAAGACTAGTTTTAAATTTTTCTAGGTTTCCATTGATATTAGAGTCTCCATGCTCAATCAGACGAAGAGGACAACTGAAGTAAAGTTGAAAGTTTTGAGAAACAATTTTTGATCAAACTTTGAAATTCATTGATATAGCTACAGAATAGTAGACAGCTCAATATCGATCCTTAAGGAACACCGGACGAAGTAGGTAAAAAACTACACAAACATTCATTATTAATAAATGAAAAAGTCAGACACTATTGACCGTAAAGTTTTGGCCAACATCGTTTCAAAAGAAGTACTGATCAATTATTCCATTAACCCAGAAGGGACATACAACAGTCAGTTTTTGTTTATTGGCGTTTTTATTCAACTAAAAATGAGCTTCATCCCTAAACAAAAGTCATTCATAAAAATCGGGGTTGGAACCACGACCTTGAAAGTAAATTTTCACAATTTAGAAGCTTTGTTCAGGCTCGTGTAAAAATGCAAAACCAAACGAAAAAAAGGGGATGCGATGCAACCCAAATTTATGTAAAAGTATGATTTCAAAAACTATTTTTGCTAACGAGATTTTTAGTCAAAAACTATTTTTTACCAATTTTAGTAGCATTTCTTAAAATGTTTTATTTCTTAAAGAAAAAAATACAAATCGGAATAATGAAATGAATTTCAAGTCAATATCTATGGACGACGAAAAAAAACTTCTCGAATGGTCGAATTCGACAAACTGGACCGATTACAAAACTTCCTATGGGAAGTGAACAAATCACTTGACAGCTTACAGAACGGCTGTTATTTAAAAAAGTGTTGCCAACTGAAAATTCTTTATTTCTAAAAAAACACCTGGTATGCGAGATGTTTTATTTTATCACAACCCTATTCTTATGTAAATTTCTTGGAATCACTATACTAATCCTGAACTAAGAACATGATTCTTGAAAAGGTTCCACCAGTATAATGTAATATTTATGAAAAACCCAACTTCTATGTTTTTAATAATTTTCAACGAATCATGGATGAAAATCATATTTTTTTGGCAAACATTTAGACACAATCAATTATTTTTGGAAGCCAAAATGTAATGTTATGAATGTGTCAAAATTGAGCAGAACTAACTGCTGGAGCCATCTTTTGACAAACATCCTTGATTTTTCATACACATGTTTCATCTCACTGACATAGAAAAGCAAGCAATTTGACTAAATATTTGTAAAAAATAAAACATTTAAGATGAAAACTAAACAAGATGAAACAAGTTGGTCTTTTACTCAATTTTTAACATGGAAACTCCAAAAGCTGGACTGCTTTTTACAGTGCGCAATTACTTAAATATTTGATTCTTAATTTTCCCATATGTCCACTTAAACTAATTTTTCAGGGTTTAAAACCTACGTCAAGTCATTAAAGGTCAATGAAGTCTTTGTTAAACACTTGTCAAAAATTTTAACTCCATGAATTCAAAAAGTCAAAAATGTCTTCCGTAAATTTTAAAGTGAAAATGACATGTTAAGTTAAACTTACAGAGCTTGTACCTGAATTATAAGTACGTCAAGACATACGAACGAGTTTCTCGTGTTTGCAGAGATATTTTAAGGCCTTTGAAGTTCCATAAACTTGTTTATTTCCATCAACGTAGCCACATTTGATGAGATCATTGAAACACCATCACCTGCTTTGAATTCCCATGCATTATCAATAATGACATCATGTGATGACGTTCTTGCACAACTCTCATTTCCCAAAATATTCCATTGAACTTTTATGGAGCATATAGCTTGTGTTGCGTGCGTTTGCCGCCTTGTTTGGATGTCCTCAAAAATTTCGTCATCAAAAACCACAAAAGGTTCATTAAGATATAAATGACCTTATGCACACAGGCAAAGGTAACTCTACCAAAAATTGAACTTTATGCGAACTAAATGAACTATAAGAAAACGTCGAAATCTTGTACTCTTTCCATATACCTAGGTACATACATTTGACAGATTTGATGTGAATATTGTGTTTCTATCATAAAAAAATCAAGAGCCTTGGTTTCGTCCACTGCTATCTGTAGGTCATCGCATCGCAGATGGATAAGGTCTACAGATAAACGTTGTCATCGTCATCACACCCTGTCGTCCGTCGTGTCGTTAGATTTTTCTTGGAATTTTCCAAAAAACAAACAAAAGGATCAAAACCTATTTGTTTTTCCCAGATGGACCATTGATTTGTCTGCTGTTGACCGTTAATAAAATGGATTTTCAAGGCCTGAAAGGCAAATGATCCCAAAAGCTTTTTAACTCTTCTTCTCTGATGATAGATATAAAGTAACCTACAGGTAAATCCGACGAGTCACATTTTAAGGTGTACTCACATAAAAGAAAGAAGAAAACCAACGCAACGCCCACTCTACTCGTTTCTTCCGGTGTGATGTATTTCAAACAATAATTCACACTAACCAAGTTGAACCGTGTCGAACTCAGAACCAGCATTCAGCACCCAACGACCAGCATCGACATCAGAAAGTATATTTTAAGAACTAATTCTAGAATTTACGTCATCGGGTGCAATGAATTGAGTTGGAAAATTTTTAAAGGGATTCCTAGCAATGTGCTTTGATGGCGCTAGAATGCAGTTCACGCCACCCGAGGTGTGTGTGCCAAACGCCAAGCCAACTGCCAATCCATGACATAGGTGAACAGCATCACAATTAAGTGTTAGCAAAAACGTGACTAGTAGAGTCACATGTTCGATTTACTTCCTTCAAGCATCATTGACATAGCTTTGAACTTTGATGTTGCACCTTTTGCACCTCTATCTTAAAAAGCGAGCGTTTTTGTGTGCGATGTATGACATGATTCGAATAAACGCGTTGCGTTGGTTCAATTCGCAGAAAAGAGATGTGTGGAACTTAACACGATTACCTCCGTGACTCTTACAGCTGAAATAAATTATTGTTGCCAGGACTCTTTATGCTCATATGTGTTAGCCCCCGTTCCCACATGCTGATATATAAGACAATAACAATCGTAAAGAGTTGGAGACATTTTTCCGTCATTGAGGGTATGAGGTGTATATGGGACGAATCTGGGAATGAAGATTTATTAAGTATGACAACCAGTTGGCATCAACAAATTTGCTATACCATAACCTTAACCATATGCGACACTCCATATTAAAAGACAGGTTAATGTGATGTGGGGACAGGTGAAGAACCATCAATGAATCCTTGAACGATGTTTGCGTTTTTCGTTTTTCAAGTTCAGGTTCAATGCGTGAATCTGTTGTTGATTATGATATCGGCTGAACTTGAAGCTATTGTCCGTGTATTACTATGCGAGAGTGAGAACGGGTTTTATTTTGTGCGAGTAAAAGAGGTCGTCAGCCTTATTTGGGTCAGAGAAGAATGAAAGTGTGAATTGTGCACTATACAACATATTGTACATGTACGTAGAGTACATGGTTATTGTTGTTTGTTGAGTTGTAATAGTAAGATTTTTTGAACTTCAACAGTTTTTAAGGTGTGCAATTATTGTGAGGGTAGGTTTAATGACCTGATGTCATAATCAATCATTTTAAAAACATTTATTTTGGGGCATCTACCTTTTGTGAGAAGGTGCAAAAGATCTTATCAATGCGTCCAGGTTTTGACCGATGTGGTTTGCAGCTTATTCGTATAGAACTATTGACTTTAAAAAATTGTATACGAAAACGCTAATGGGCTCAAATCTCATGACATAGATAGTTAGTTAACATCACCATATTTGAAAGTGAAAGGAAATATTCTAGAATTACTCGTGTCGAATTATTAATGTGACTTTTGTTGAAACTTAATGTTAAGATTTATGTCATCAAAGTTGGAAATCGTTAATTTTTAGAGCTCGCCGTAGATGGTTTTAGAAGAAATGTAGATCGAAAGTCGAACCTCCACACAAAAAGTGACTGTTTTTGGAATATTTTGGACGTTTCTTGGCATACCTATTCATAAAGAAATGGGAATCAACGATGAAGACCAATGGAAAAACAATTTTTACGGATACTGTCCCGAGTCAAGACGAAAAACACAAAATATTACTGCAGGCAAAAGACTGGGTTATTTGACCATTTTAAAATCTGCACATCTCTCACGAAATAATATTAAGCTCAAAAACGAAATTACCTCCAGTTAAATTTATACTTAATATTCGAAATATATTTTTTTAAAAATCTAATCGACACTTTTATACCTTCCCGTAGGAAGTTATTGTAGTGGATCCGATTTGTCAAATTGAAAATGTTGACATTTCTCGACGTTTCAAGGTTCCTAGAGTCAAAATAAAAGATTTTTAGAAATATGTCTGTGCGTGCGTGTGTACGTACGTTTGGAAGTCCGTACGTCCGTACGTTCGCGACGTTTTTTTCGTCCTCCATAGCTCAAGAACCAGAAGAGATATCGACTTCAAATAAATTTTGTTATGCAGATAATAAGGCAGAAAGATACAGAAAGGGCTCTCAAAAAAATTGCGTTTGTGGTTTTTTTTACCATAGCAGTTTGAAAAAAAGGTGAAAATGTTGGTTAACCCTAAATATCTTACGAACCAAAAACGCTAGAGACTTGAATTAAATTTTATATAATATATTGTAACGTGATACCAAACAGGTATATTTTTTAAAAAAAATCAATATAACGGTTTTTTTTTATAAATCAATAAAACTGAAAAAAAAATTGGCATCTCCAAAAGTTAACGACTGAAATATGATTTCATCTGTAAACAATTTTGTGCAACTAAGAATAATGTTTTTGACATCTGATAAAATTTTGAGAAAAATCTAATTGACAGTTTTTTTTTATAAAAAATAAAAATCTAAAAAAAACATTACTCAAAGTTCGTTAAAATTGAATATCGATTCAAATATCTTTTCAAAAACTTGAAATTTAGGCTTCAAACTTATTTTATCTTATAAGAAATATTATATTATATTATTAACCTAAAAAAAAAATTTATAAAAGTTGGTAAAAATTGATTTTCGACTCAAATATCTCTTTAAAAATTTTAAATATTGGCTTGAACTATTTGAATACAGAAATTTTAAAAAATTCGATATTCAGATGAAAAATTATAATTTGTCAAAGGTTTTCAAATCCATCAAAATTAGAGTCATCGTTTTGTGGAATTCATCATTTTATGTTTTTTACAGATGGGCAACAAAGAATATAAGAATAATATTTGTTTTAAATTTCACCCTTGAGCCACAGACATTTTTTTTTGAAAAGTCATGATCTAAAAAAGCTTAATATTGAATTTGGGGACCTTCTTTTAAGGAATCTTTTCTAGGTTGCTTTAACTTTCTTCAACAACACTATTTATTTTGTTCTTACAATTACAAAATATCAATTGGAATTATTTTGGAGCACCAAAACCCGATTCCATTTTATTATTTACTGTTAGACACGATTTTAAAATTATATAGATACAAATTAAAATTCGACACATTTTTTAATCACAATTTATTTTATAAACAAAAATGGCCATTCCTTCTGCTTTATCTCTAAATCATTTGAAAGTGTATGCTTGAAAATTTTAGCGAACTCCAAAAGGAAATTATAAACGACTTCTCAACTAACTATCTATCAATCCGAGCAGAAATACTCATTTTACTGGACAAGTTTCTTTTTTAATAGCCATTTAAAATTTGAATATTTGAGTTTTCTAAAAATAAAAGTATTTTTCATACTAGTACTACATCATTATTGTCCTTTTTTTTTATTGTTTCTATCGACTCAAAAAGCGTGTATCCTATTTGTATGTTTTATACTAACTCAGTGTATCAATAATACGTTGAAGTGCCCCAAATTGTGTAAGGGTGTTTTTTTTTTTTTTTAAGGAATATGAAAATACATAAATGCTTAAATTTTAAAACCATACAAGTAAAAACTCAATATATTAATTCTTTTTGTAACCAATTTTTACTTACACAATGATGGTTAGTGCGTTGGACTGTCATGCGAGAGGTCTTGGGTTCGATTCCTGCCTGTGCCACCTAAAGTTTTTTTTCACAGGGACTGCCTCTGGCGAGGAACTTCCAAATCCTCCAAGAGTAATTATTGCCATGAAAAGTGCTTTCTCAAATTAGCCGTTCGGATTTGTCATATAAACTGTAGGTCCCCTCCATCTCAGCAATTAAGCACACAGAAGTGGTTGAGGCTCTACGGACTGTTGCGCCACCTTATTTATTTCAATATACATATGTACCAAGATCAGAAGGAAAAGCCAAAACGAATTAAATTTCAAAATATAGAATACATTTAGCAAACGGCACCCGCCATTAGGGAAGAGCTCAAGGTAGACAAATAACTTTAAAACCAAATTTATGTAAATGAGGGCAACCGAAGGAGTACACAAAATAACAGGGAAACAGACACATTTACCCAAAACCATAAGTAAAAATTATTAAACAGAAACAGAAATTGTGATTAACAATTTTAGTTTATTTCAGCTGAAGGATTCACTTTCAATATAATATATGCACATTTCAACAATGTAGCCTTATATGTTTAAATTTCAGTTATTTTCTAAACGGTTTTTAAACTTACATCGTTAAAATTCCACTGACTAGTGCAATAAGTGCTTCAGTTCAAATCCATTCATTGAGCGTTCACTTAGACGTATACGTATTTTTTCTATAAATCTTTCTCTTTAATTGCGAAGTGTTTCATTAACATCACATATTCACATCATTCTATAGCTTCACTGGTCAACATTTATTCAAGACATAAAACATTTTTATCTGTAGGTGGCATTTTTGGACTTGGAATCAATATACCCTTCACAGGCACTACAAATGTAAATTCCTTACCAACAAACAAAATTTGTTGATTTTGACTTTAGAATACAAATCTAAATCAGACCCACCCTATTTTGGAGGGTAGTTTTTATTTTGTATCTATGTGTACATAATATTGCCTATACTATGAGGATTATTGAATTAAATGGAATTGTAAATTTTTCACAGAATTTCACTGCCACGCGCTCCGTAATTTTTGGAAATAAGATACGTACAATTCAGTACCAATATAAATAGATATACATATACATATATTCGGTGTGCATATCTAATTGTAATATTTATTGAATCCCCATCGAATTCTAAGAAGAGTGACATTCAATGACAAAAAAAAATATTTACTATGAACGTACATAGCTACAAATCGATCAATGTGTATTCCATTTGAAATTTATAAATCATACACGGGTTGCTTTTTTTACCTGTTATTGGATAAAATCACAATTTACAAGTGTATTTCGAATAATTGCCCGTTTTATATAAATTTCAAAAAATAAAATAAATATCATCATCAATAGATTCCCGTGGTGTAGGTAAGGTATCCATACTCCTCGTAATTCTAAACTCTCAAAGTGTGTTATTGCAATTTGAAAAAAAAAAAATTCCTTGAGAGTCTTCATTTTTATAAGCTGCAAAATGTGTAGTGTGTTTAAGAACGTGTGTTGGTTATTTTGATATGAAAGTTATAGACTTTCTTAAAATTAACAAAATCAATTTAAAATATTTAGAAGATAGATAGATATCCATCTTACTTTTTATTCCTGTCACTTCCTAAGCTAAATTATGCCAATTTTGAAAAGTGCTTCCTTGTGTTTAAAGTACAAGCACACATTTACTTGGTTTCGTTTAAATCACATCCACGTGTATCGAGCAAGAATAATATATTCTGCACTCCTGTGAAAATATCCTTATTCCGATACCTGAAGTACCTTTCAAGTAGAACATCGTGTAAATATTTAAAGCAACACGCTTATAAGACATATGGAAAGGATACAATAATAATGTATGTATGTGAAATACTCCTTTGAGAGATTGCATCAGTTATTTTAATGAAGATTAACTGAGGGTAGGTGTTGTCATACATGTAATACCAAAACAATGTCAAAGTTGAAAGGAAGGACGAAGAACAGAGTTCAGTTGTGTAGCTAAAGCTTTTTACCACCCCCCCTAACACACTACCCGTAGATTTTAAGTCTTTTCTATTATTGTTATTGTTCGACGTGATTAAAGACATTCCCCAATAAAAATTAAGTCCTTATGGAAATTAAATTAATAACGATTTTATTTACCAACATTAAAGTGAACAAAAAACAAAAACGCACTCAATTAACAAACAAAATACTAGAGACTATATACGACGCCAACGGTTCTCAACACGTTCCAAGCGTATTATTGTATACGAATATCGTATCTCGTCTGGCCTAAGGATATTTTTGTATTTTGCATGCTTCTATATAAGTACGTATTCTATACAAAGTGTTTTTTTATTTATCATTATAATCAAGAATCAAGGAGAAATTTAAGTCCTTGTTGTGTGATGTGCAACACGAATTCTGAGGAGATTTTTTCATTATATTTGTCTGTTATTTTGGTTTTGTTGTTGTCAATATTTCAATTGATTATTTCAAATGACTGGAATATTTTGAAGCAAAATGTGATGTCAATATTATTATAGGATAGGAGACATACAAAAATTTTAAAAATATAAAATTAGCAGGAATTATTTTTACATCCCTAGAAACATCCTTTTGCTTGGTTCTTCTCTACGTCTTCGTCTTGGTTTGTCCCGAATTAGATACTCACAAATATATATGTTTTGATTTTGACGTTTAAATTAAATTATTGAATTAAAAAAGTGGGCGTGAAAAAAAAAATGCCAATTGAACTGTTGATACTACACTTTTGAACATATCCTGTGAAAAGACCAAATAGACCTACAAATTTTGTGACAATTTTTTAAAAGTACTCATACTAAGATAATCGTTTTGTTTATTTGTAATTTTCGTTTCGTTCTGATTTCGATGATAGATACAAACATTATGGCGTATTTATTTTATCTACCAACACTAACCACCAGGCATATAAAATTCCTGTCTGAAAAGATAAATATAATGATAAATAAATAAATAAAAATTGTTGATGTTCTAGACATCAAGGAAACTCAAATTATATTCAATCAACACAGCATGGATCATGGTGAAATCACATTGAGGTTAAGTATGTTTTTTTCTGATTCAATTATAAGAAAAGAGACAATTTTTTCTTTTTATTATAATGTTTATATGGAATTTTCCATTCATACATAATACCTACTAATTTTAAAATTTTATAGAATTTCCCTTCTATGTATGTATGTGTATGTAAAAATATAATTATTTTAATTTCTTTTCCAGAATGAAAACAAATAAAATTGTTTTGTATTTTGTTGGAAATAAAATAGACATTTACTATTTAATATTACAAAAGAATTAAGTGGAATTATTGGAAATGTATGTTTTTATTCAATACTATAGAAAAATTCGAAAAATATGTATTTGAATTTGTTGCTATCACATAAGTTAAGTGTTTAAAGCTTTAATAGGCAATAAATTTGTGGCATATCTAGTGAACAAAATAAGTGTCTTCTAGTTTCTGGTTGTGAAATTAGTGCCTTAATAGAGGGACGATATTGTATACATTTTGAGACACTGTAGTTCTATTGTAAACACAAATACAACACATATGAAATATTTGTTTTCATGATATTTCTTTTTAACTTCCCAATGGTAATGGGTCCGATTTGTCAAATTGAAAATTTTGACATTTATCGATGTATTGTATTGTGTTTATTAATTCACTTTGGTTGGTTTACAATGCTTACAATTATAATTTAAGTAGAAGACGTTAAAGATAAAAACATATCATTTATCTCAATTAATTAATATTAAAAGGTAGCTACTAAGGCAAAATATAATAATGAGCTAATTCATTATATAAAAAAAATCAGAATAATTTAAAACAAAAATGTATTAATTAAGTGATTTTAGTAGTTATATAAAAAAATAACAGCAAAAAATATATAATAAAGAATAAAAACATAGTGATCTTCCAAATAACCATAGTTTTCTATGTAACCCTAACAAAACAAATTATGAGACACTCTTTAGATTAGCTTACAGTTGGAGCTAGTGGCGAATGCTTATCTTGACAAAATTATCGACATATTTGCGTGCAAGGTGTTAGAAAGAAATGAATTTTTTTTTTGTTTTATAAATTAATTTATTATAGATAATAAGGTTTCAATTTGTACGTGATCGTAACCAAACAGCCATGACCTTACACTTTGTAGGAAAATAGACAATACTCTAAGACTTCTTATTGAGAAAGGCAATTTTTTAATAAGAGGGGATAGATACTAAATTCATAGAATTCACTCTTAAATTGTATCGAAGATTATTTCTTATTGGTAAATATCCACTTCAAATAAAAAAACACCCTCATGAATTAAAATAGTATAGATGTCTTAAAGGAAGAACTTTTAACTCCTAAAATAAATTAAAACTATTATGAAAGCGATTTTTTTTTACAAATTATTCTTATTACATGTTTTTGAAGAACAAGAAGCGGATTGATTTTATTTTTATAAGACCCTCCCCAACAGGTTATTCGATACTGAATTTTAGAGTGAACAATACTAAAGTAGATCATAACAAGTATTTTTCTTGAGCAGTATAAACCAAGTGTATAAAATTGTCTGGAGCAACAAAGTAAATAATTTTTTAACGATAATGTATGTTCGGACCAATTCATTTTACTATCAAGTATGACACCAAGGTATTTAAAGGTATTCACAATGTCTATCTGAAAGCAAAGAGTTGAACAGGGCCCCCTTGAGACAAAACTATTAGATTCATTTACACTGAATTTAAATTTTTGGCAATCTGAGGAATGATAAAATATATCACAATCAACTAATTTAGAAGTACCTGACAGACTAAAGTACATTAGTTTTGTTTTATTACTTAATACCATTTTATTATTTGCAAACCATATTATTAACTGCAAACCAGCGTCTTAAAATATCCAAGTCTGAGTTAATGTCAGAAATTAAATTAACCACAGAACTATAACCATATGAAAAGGCCTTATCATTAGCAAATGCTGTAATTTTGCCTTTGAAATTGTGATTGAAAATAGAATGAATAAAGATCAGAAAAAGTAATTGACCCAAAACCGAACCTTGGGGAACACCAATACTAATTTCACACAAACTACTTAAACTACTATTTATTTTCACTAATTGCTTTCTACTGGATAAATAAGAATATAGCCAATTATAAATAAATCCACGCATTCCTGCATTTTTTAATTTTCTCAAGAGAATATTATGATCAACTAAATCTAAAGTTTTAGTTAAATCAATGAGGAGTCCAGCTGTAAACAAATTCTAGTTTATGTTTTCATAAACTTCACTGCAAAATTTTATTAACGCATCTTCAGTTGATTTATGGGCTCTAAGTCCAAATTGAGATTCACTAAAAAAATTATTTTTATCAAGAAACTTCAAAATTCTTTTCTTGATTGCTTTTTCAAAAACTTTAAAACAAAAAGGTAACAGTGAAATAGGCCTATAATTATTCATAATGCAAGGATTTGATTTTTTGTGTAGAGGAATGACTTCAGCAATCTTGAGAGCGCTTGGAAAAACACCACCGTAAACACTTTTATTGAAAATATATATATTGTAAGCAATTTGTTTAAAGATAAAGTTAGAACAATTATCGTTGGTCACAGAACTTGATTTTTTTTTAACTTTTTAATGATAAAAAGTTATTCACCAGGCAAAATAGGAACATAAAAATACTTTCTGTATTAACGTTTCAAGGTCAAATAAAAGATTTTAGATACATGTAAATAGTTCTAGAACCAGAATAGATATCTACTTCAAAAAAATTTTGTTTTACAGATAATAAGGCAAAAAGATGCAGAAAGGGCATTAACGTTTTTAACATATTGAATATTGTAAGATTTTGAGAAAACCAATTTGACAGTTTTTTTATAAAAAATTAAAACTAGAAAAAACATTTCTCAAAGTTGATAAAAATTGAATTTTGACTCAAATATCTTTTTAAAAAATTTAAGATTATGGCTTTCAACTAATTTTAACTTATAAGAAATATTGTTCATTCAGTAAAATTTTGAGCAAAATCGAATTTACAGTTTTTTTTACAAAAAATAAAAACCTAAACAACAAAATTTTTAAAAGTTGGTAAAAATTGAATTTCGACTTAAAAATCTTTTTAAAAATTTGAGGTATTGGCTTTAAACTATTTTTTTATATGACATTTTCCGCAAGTCGTATAGAGCAGGTACAAAAAATCGGTTGTCATATGACTATAACACTCCGAATTGACTGTGACAGTCGTTCTATTGTCGTTTTCCTAGAAGTAAGGTCCAATCATACCTGCGGGCCAAAGGGCTCACCAAGCAGTGAATTTTTTGGATGTAATAGCCTCTCTTCAATTACTTGAGGGTTCGCAAAACCCAAATAGAACAATTTTGTTTATTAACATTCTCACAGGGTGAGAAATTTTGTTTAAAAAACCGCCGTCCACACCTTGTTGCAGAATCACCAATTTTGTAGTAGGTTTCAACGATTTGTATGCGTTGTTCGATAGCTAAGCGATCCATTTTAATAGATGTGAGACTATCAAACAAAAATTTAGTTTAATAACTTAGTTTAGATGTCGAATTCCAGCACTATACTTTTGAAACCCCAAAATGGATAACCCGCTATATCTGTTTCAAAAATGTATTGTTAATGTTTGATAGGGGTGTTTAAAGATTTTATATGATTCTTTTCATATGTATAGACAGTTTTTTTTTCTGCAAAACAAATTTCGAACTCTAGATTTAATCAAATATGACATTAAGATCTTAGGAAAGTTGAAAAAAGTGGCTCAACCGATTCAGTCTGTCTGTTTGCCTGTCTGTTTGTCCTCCCCCCTAATGCCCAAACCATTCGATTGAGTCCAAACTTTAAATATACAAATATTATGGCCAAAAATCGAAAAGTCGAATTTTCTCAAAAACGAACTAATAGATTTTTATTAAATTTTCAAGAAGAAAACAAATATTTTCTTGTGTTACTATAAACAGTTATTTTGTTTTTTAAGTTTTCTCAAAAACTAATGAACCGATTTCAATAATAATGTGTGCAAAAGTTCTTATACTGTCTTAATAATATTCAGTGATGAAAAATGTAACTATTTTTTTTGTGGATTTCTAAAAAAATATTATTTTTTTAAAAGAAATTCGATGTCGTTAGTTCGATAAGAAATCAAGAGTATTTTATCTTATCGAGAATAAATAATCTCCACGAAAATATTACTTATGTATATATGCCCATATAATTAAGTTTCGAGTTTTAGGATCTTCTTAATTTAAATTTAAATGTGAATGAAATTAATTTAAACACTTTTTTCATTCAACGAAAATTTCAAAAAAAAAAATTTGAAAAAAAAACTCGAAACCAATTTAAATCTACTTTCGAGATTAAACACATTTTTGAATGAACTCAATAGTATGGGCATTAAACATTAGAGTTGTAGTCATCAAATCATTTGGATTATTAAACAGGTACAGCAAAATTCGAGAATTCTATAAAAAAACGATATTAGAGACTGGACATGGACAACCGTTTTCTTTTGTTCGTTTCCACGAAAGTAGTTTATTTTCTGCCATAGAAAAAATTAATGGTACTGCAAATTTTTAGCTAATTAAATTTTCTTCAAAATAATTTTTGTTAAATTGTGGCTAATACTCAATAGGCTAGAAGTTTATTTTCATTAAAAAAATTTGTTTACATTTTGTAAAATATTTTACCTTTTCGTTCAAATCGGAAAAATCTAGCAGTAAAAGTTGTGAGGATATAATAACATTTTAGCATTTTATGTTCGTAATATATTCGGAATGACAAAGATGTTTTTCAATTCTATCTGACGTACAATGTGTACGGAAACATTTATTTTAAGTCGCTGTTTCTATGTCAATGATTCTACTGACCTTGAAACATTGAGAATCGTCAATTTGTTTTTCATTTGACAAATCAAATTTATGACATTAAATTCCAATGGGAAGTAAAAATCGTCAGAAAACCTGTGTTATCTCTTATAGATACTCGTATTATAAGGTAAGGCCTCGATCTGAGTGTGTGTTGCAACTTTCATTTAATTTATTAAACTAACCATCAAATCAATGACAATTTAATCCCTTACTCAGAAAAGTTCTCCTTGCACTTGTTTAATAAATATTCTGTAGGCTTGTGACGTTGATCTACTGCTTTCAATTGAAAGTTATATCAATTTACCAAAACTGTATGAAAAAATGTTAACATGCGTTTCGAGTGCTGTACGTTTTCTTCAATACAAAAATATATTAAAACAAATAAATCAATCTAATTCAACTTTGGCATCTTCCGCCACTCTTCGTATAAATAGTCCAATATTTGCTTTCATCTTCAAATGTTATACCCTATATAATGTTCATAATGTTGCTTGGAACTAAAAGAACACCGAATACCTGTGCTTTTATTTGTATACCGGGATATGTTTAAATAAAAATTGATTCTAAACAATACAATATCTATAACGAAAACATTTATAGCCTTATATTGCTATCAAATCAAATGGAATGTCTATAGATACAATTGTTGGCTGCAGATATGTACATCCTTTAGCATTTCTTGATATTTAACTGTTATCGTTTTACTATTGTTATTTTTATGATATTTTTTAAGCTGATTATTTTTGTACCAAACGAACCCCTTGGCTTAGCCTTGAATATCTTAAGATTCGTACACGTGCTAAAGAAGAACAAGCACTAAGACAACAACTTATCAAAAAATACAAAAAAAATAGAATAGAAAGAAAATATCGAAGATTCATTTTTCTTTTTTATTTATTAAAACCTATGAAGTCTTTATTGCTGTTGATGCGTCAATCAAGCGGCGTTTTGCTTTATTTATGTTGATGTTGATTTTGTTGTTGTTTTTTTTTTGTTGTTTGTTCGCATTATGAAGGCAGGTTCTATGGCTCATGATTGTTACATGGCATTTTTTGCATTTTTAATTTGCCTTTTTGCCTTGCCTCACCATCAACATCATCATCATAATCCTTACAGCAATAATCCCGAATTGATGGTCAATGGGGCAGCAGCAATGCGTGTGCTCAAGATTGGTGTACGAATAATTGGACTTGACAGGGTCAAAGATGGTGCGGCTAAAGAAATGGCTGGTCCTATGATTCCAGCTGGAGCAGCCAAAGCCACAGCGATGATGCAGAAGAATACCAGCTTGAAAATAAAATATTGATAAATCTTAATCCTTTAGCCAAAAATTTGATATTAAAGATTTATCCTGGATTTTTGTAGGGATGTAACTTACGTATTTGAACATCTTGTTGTAGTTCTTGATTTCTTTAACTTGAATGGTGTTGAAAGTTAGAAGCTTTGAGATGATTTGATAATTTAAGACTTGTGAGTATGAGATTTATATATCATTTGATTTTCCATGGAAGTTGAAAGCTGATCCAACGACATTGATGGGGCTGTGCGTAAATGGCCTTGATGTTGAGTGTTAAATAACATTAGATAAACATTGATGCTAAGCTCCAATTGTTACTAGGTTTACCATTATGTACAGTAGATATATAAGCATCTTAAAAATAAGAATTATGGATGAAAATTGCAACAAGTTGGTTGGGAAGGAGGGTATATGATTATTGAATTTTAGGCGAGACATTGAGTGTGCAAAGTCTAAGTTGTTGCTGGAATTGGTTACAATCGAGTTAAAATTAAGATGATATGAGATATATTTGAAGAGCATTTTCGTCAAAACTTATATCTTATGGATTTTTAAGAGTAAAAGTATTTGTACACACTTTCCAAAAACTCTTGAATTGCATGTAATACAAATGTTCTTCTTTTCAAATATAGTATAAGCACCATAAATAAACTTAAATATTTCCTTAGAAACACAAATATTTAAACTTTATTGTAGGTTTTAGGTACTTTGAATTTAATCAAATATATACTTTTACTTAACATTGCAATTAATTAAGAAATGTGTCATCAACATCAATACGAAGAAGGCAGATCTCAAAAATATGAGTTTCTCTGATATGTTTAGAACTGTGGTCAGTATATGTCGGTACTTGCCACGGTGTTGGAAAAATGCGTATGATTGATGAACACTTAATAGCCCAAGTGTAACTTTCTTATCTGACAGTAGGTTGCAAGATTTTACGTTGTACGCAAATATCTCAAGAAAAAGTGACGCAATATTGATTTAAATTAAATTCTGTTTTGCAACTTGTTAAAATTTGAATGAATTTAAAAAAAAATCAACAAACATTTTAAAATGAACAAAGTGTTCCATAAATGAAGTTTTTGAAATCTTGTTAAATAGAAAAAAACACACTTACAGTTTAAAGAAAATCATACTAAAAATAGTTACTACTAAATAAGTTTTAGAAAGAGTGTCTTGAAAGAAAAAAGGTTTAACTTTAATTTATTGATTGCATACTTTAGATTAGAAGTTCTTTAAAGTACAGTTGGTCTTAT
The DNA here is from genome assembly GCF_945859685.1 of Eupeodes corollae. Lineage (NCBI taxonomy): Eukaryota > Metazoa > Arthropoda > Insecta > Diptera > Syrphidae > Eupeodes > Eupeodes corollae. Next base: position 124,909,833 of record NC_079148.1, read on the forward strand.
AAAAAAAAAAACATTTGCACATTTTAAGAAACCAGTATAGGTAGCATCCCAACTTATTTTTAAAATATTTGTTTTTACTGAGAACTTAAATGTTCACATAGGAAGTTATTGTAATCGGTCCGATTTGTCGAATTGAAAATGTTGACATTTTTCGATGTTTTAAAGTCCCTATAGTCGAAATAAAAGTTTTTAGAGAGATGTCCGTGCGTACGTCTGTAAGTACATTCGTACATCCGTACGTTCGCGAAGTTAAGTTCGACGCTCATAGTTCAAGAAATAGTAGAATATTTTACGAACAAAAAATGATTTTATCTCCAAAATAATTTTAAGCAATGAAGACATCTGGTAAAATGTTGAGAAAAATTGACATTTTTTTTTATAAAAATAAGAACCTAAAAAAAGCTTTGCTAAAAGTTGGTAAAATTATATTTTCAACTCAAATATCTTTTCAAAAATTAAAAATATTGCCTTCAAACCTATTTTATCTCACAGAAAATATTGATTTCATTCAGTTTATTTTTTTATAAAAATCCAACAGTCCGTTTTTTTCATAAGAAAAATAGAATCTACAAAAAATTTGGTGAAAATTGATGTTCGGTTCCTGATATCTCGTGATGAATAGAAGTTATTGACTTCAAATTAATTTCATTCATCCAATATTTTAAATTCAAAATACAACGTACAACTTTTTTAACAAAACACGACAAACCTACAAACCTTTTAAGCTTTTATAACTACTAACTCTTTTCAAAAGCTAAAATTTTTGCACTTGTTTCATTATTGCTGTCTTAGAACATGCTTAACCACAAGTGCCTTGGGTTTGTAAAGTGTGAATTAAAAATATTTACCAAATGTGTAGTCAATTTCAATTTTAACAATTTTAATACATTATTGAATTGTGTATTGTTCGGTTTTTTTTAAATAACGTACTTTTTAATTGTAAAAACCAAGGGATAACATCTTCAAAAGTGACAAGTAAGTGAAAAATTAAGAAGCGATAATTATTTAAAAATAAGTCCTATTTATTTGCCATTCAAACAAAAATTCATACAATTTAGTACAAACAAATGACGATGTTAACTTTTCCTCTTTCGAAAGATCTCCAATGACGATAATGTCAAAGGTACTAAATCGCTAAAGCGTTACAATAACATTTGTCTAACGACATTATTTAATACTAGGAAGAGCTGTTATTGACCGTTGTCTGTCTCGCTGTGTCAGGAGCCGCTGCAAGCTTTCAGTTCTAGTTTCCCGCGCACGGGTTCGCGTGTTATTAGCTCTATTTCCTTCAAGTCACTGCGAGAGCTCGGTGCTTGACTGTCGTTCGTATAACTGCGATGATCTGCCATTTTGCTCTGCAAGTCGAAGTGAAGGATCAGTGCTACATTCTCTTGCCCGTGTTTGTGAAATCCTAGCCCTATTTTCAGCAAGTCGCTGAGAGTGCTCAGCACTTGACTGTCGTTCGTATATGGCTGCGACAATCTTACATTTTCTCTGGTTCGCGATTGGCACGCGTACAGTCTCATACTTTCCAGATGATCTGCATTTTCAGAATAAGAATCTCCAATAGGACGAACTTTTAGTAATCTCGCTTGTGAACTATTCTTAGATAGCTTTGACCATCTTCTTCTAATAATATTGCTATAAAGGATATTTATTTTAAATCAGAGAAATTAAGAATAAACTAATAACTAAAAATGAACTAATAATAATAATAATGAAAAAGAAATTATTCAAATTCTGAAATCTGAAAAGAACTTTGAAAATATTATGAAAAAGTTTGATTCTTAATACTAAAACTAAGTAGCTCTAAAAAGAAATTTTTAGGCGAAGCATACAAATGTGTTAAAAAAAATCTAAATATTCAATGTCGCTTGCGTGCACTGCAAGGAGCCGATCGCGCGAATGAGGCGCGCGGTTCATAATGGTGCACCCCCTTATTCCGCACTGCCCCTCTCTCAACGAGTTAGTTACTCGATGCGCTGCTGGGCGGCCGCCGCTGGCATGTATTTTTATTTTTATTTCATGATATCTTTTTAATGGAATGTCCGATATCAATAGTTCCAAAAGTATCAGGTATTGAGACAGTCTTGAATACTAAATTATTTATTTGGATACAAATTTATAAATGATATGGATAACACGGTCTGATTTTGATCGGCATTTCTATAAATCAAATAAATATAAAAAAGTAGTTATAAAGGGTTGGGCATAAAAACTTGACATATTTTAAGGACCCCTAGCTCAGCCGCATCAAATCATTTCTAGGTCGAGTTTGAAGCAAATAAAATTAATGATCTATAATTTTGACCAAGTTGATGTTTATGTTTAACTGAGGACAATTATAGTGGTGATTCACATCGGCTTTGTTGATCTTTTTGATAATTAAATGAAAACAGTTTTCATCTGATTTTTCCCAAATCGGTTTTTCGACAGCGTTTAATCGACAGTTGTGCTTATTAACAGTTTCATTCAAATAAAAATGCGTCTCAAATCTAATCATTAGGAACTCACGTGGAATTATTTTGCTGGCTAACTTCGCTGTCATTTGCTTCACAAACTGTAACCTCGCCGCATAATCGGTCGGTAAGAGTTCTTGTGTGATAAGAATCTCCATAGCGACGCGACCGGATCACGAGTATTTAAAAAAAAAAACCTTTAACCGTCTACTTTCCGTTCTCGCAACCACGAATATCTCGCGTCTCGGTAGGGCGGAGCAAGGGGTCCTTAAAATGTGTCAGGTTTTTATGCCCAATGTAGTGACGTAACTACAATTGTTAGACATATGATCTCGCGATTTTTACCTTCCCATGGGAAGTTATTGTAATGGGGAAAGATTTTCAGAAAGATGTCTGTGCGTGCGTGTGTACGTACGTCATCCTCCATAGCTCAAGAACCAGAAGAGATATCAACTTCAAATAAATTTTGTTATACAGATAATAAAGCAGAAAGATGCAGAAAGGGCTCTCAAGAAAATTGCGCGGGTGGTTTTTTTTACAATAGCAGTTTAAAAAAAAGGTACAAATTTTGGTTAACCCTAAATATCTTACGAATCAAAAACGCTAGAGACTTGAATTAAATTTTATAATATATATTGTAGCATGATACCAAACAGGTATATTTTTTATATAACGTTTTTTTTTATAAATCAATAAAACTGAAAAAAAAATGTGTAAAATTTTACGACTGAAATATGATTTCATTTCTAAAACAATTTTGTGCAACGAAGAAAATGTTTTTGACATCTGATAAAATTTTGAAAAAAATCAAATTGACAGTTTTTTACAAAAAATAAAAACCGAAAAAAGAAATGTATAAAAGTTGGTAAAAATTGATTTTCGACTCAAATATCTCTTCAAAAATTTGAAATATTGGCTTCAAACTAATTTTATCTTATAAGAAGTATTGTTTTCAACAAAATTTTAAAAAATTCGAATTGATAGTTTTTTTACAGAAAATAAAACTCTAAAAAAAAACAGTACTAAAACTTGGTAAAAACTTTTAAGCAAGACAAATCGACAGACAGGATGGGAAGTTATCAGTGTGGGTCGCATCCCAGCCTCTTTTTTTTTTAGATATTGATATATTCTATAATATTGTCGAACATTTATTTGTCCTATAATTAATACTCTTCGCAGCGTATGCGATAAGAGATTTTTTATGGCTAATTTTCTTACACTTTCGGTTGGTTTTAATAGGAATTTATAAAGATTTCTATAGTAATCTAGTACTAAATATAGCCTAGTTACTCAGTGATAATGTAGCTTTCTAATGAAAAAAGAATTATTAAAATCGGTTCAGTACTTTTTGAGTTTATTCGTTACATACAAAAATACTGATCTTTCCTCGTTATAATATTAGTGTAGATTTGAAAACCTTGTCACATTCCTTATTATCTAATTCCAATGTTTGTTGTCATAGTTAGTGGAGCCTTTGCCTTTTATCAAAATAAATTGATTTATTTATTAGGAAGTTTCAAAAATAATATTGTTTTTCACTTAGAAAAGTATACCCTTAACATTATATGAATAATTTTCCTAATATAATTATTTCCCAGTAAAATAAAAATAAACATCAGTTACCAAAAAGTGCGCTCCTTAACCTAGGCGAGGAAAAAATATGTTCTACATGAATTTCGTGTTATCTTCTCACACATTTCGTGAGATTTCCTTCGAAAATGTATTTTTGGACTCCCACGTCTAACTAAATATTGTCGTTTTCACTATAAATCTATACTTATAACAATATGGCATGTTTCGCTTGATTTGATTCAAAGCTTTTATAGAAGGAAGTGTCCTCTCATAGCCCAAAACCCACCAATGCTATTAGTTGTTTATGTTTACTATTTTCAATTTTCTACCCACATACCTACACCCAACTAAGATGAAATTTTATGCGCCTTATTTTGAAATAAATTAATACCTACTGGTAGCATGAATGAAAGCGATAAATGGTCATATTTTTTTTAAGGGGGCTTCTTGTTATGATATACTGTGGCGGCTTGTTCTTAATTTTGCTTTTGTTTTAATGAAACCCCGAACCAAAGCTAGAAGTGGGCTATTTTATTTTTATATCAAGATTCAAGAGGAAGACTATTTTTAATGTCTTACCGCCAGTACCTTGGACTATGAGCTATGCGATGCGACAAAATGTTAAACAACAAACGTCCGTCGCACGACAAACGACGCACGCTATTGAATCATTTTATTGTTGCTTAACCCTATAGATAAGAAGGATATGAGAAGGAGGCTAGAATTGCGTGCGGGCGGGCTTGTTTCACTCACGTATACTTCCGCCAAGGGTATGAAGTTTGTTTTGGTGTTTTTGGCAATGAAATATTAAGGTGGGAAAATGTAGATCAATTTTGGTATAAATCCACTCTACGGGTGGGAATTAATTTGTTTGTAAACAAAAATAGGTCTTTTTGTTTCGACGACCGATACGACGTTAGAATAGCTTAAACTGCGTAGTAGAAAATAGGACGCTTTAATATTTTAAAGGAAATTTTGTAGAAAATTTTCATTAATTGTGTAGGTAGATTACAAATTGGTCTCTTATGATGGAATGAGAGAACTTCTAGGTTTTCGAGTTAATAAGTTGGTAATGGTTTTTGTTTGCATTTAACCGCATTCTAATGTAAAATGAAATGGTTTTATTATATACATAAATACAACATACAGCTATGGCCAAAATAATAGGAACTATACTTAATTTGGTAATTATATTTTTGGCTATAGCGTGAGGCAACAAATCTTAAATCAAAGATGGGTGGTAAATGTTTTGTTAGTTTTTCTTAACATGCGATTTTTAAAAAGCGATATTGGTTGTCAAGATTATGGAGACGATTTGCTGTAGATTTCATAAAAGGCTAGCCACATAAAATTAAATTTTACAAACCAATTTAAATAATTGTATATCTTAAGAGATTATGTTTGATGTCTAAGTTAAAAAATAAAATTTTTCTTGAGGATTTGAGTACTACATTTACTGGGTTTGTTAAAAGGTTTATGTATAGCATTAAATTCCACACGGTTTTTTAATCCGCACAGTGCTATGTAGGTTGTAATATAATGAGCTTATTATATTTTGTCGTTGCAGTACCACATCCAAAGAAGAGGAATGTGATTCTGAAAACGAATATGAAAAGCTTAGAGTTCTATCGCCAGATGAAGAATCTCCTAATCTGTTATTAGACACCCACTTTCCATTTAGCTCTAACATAATCAATGACTTAACATCAGAGTCTTTAGCTTATACAAGCGATTTAGTTGATCTAATAACGCGGCAAAAACTGCAATGGGCCAGAGATAGCTTTGATCCATATAAATCTCCAGGACCAGACGGAATCATTCCGGCCGAACTACAAAAATGCTCAGACATGATTATTCCACCATTGGAAATCATTCTGACAAGCTGTGTAAGGTTGAGATATATTCCCAAAGCCTGGAGAATGGCAAAAGTAGTCTTCATTTCCAAAGCAGGGAAACCCTCACACGTTAACCCTAAAGATCTACGACCAATCAGCCTATCATCCTTCCTTCTTAAAACCTTGGAAAGATTGATTGAAATTTATCACTCACTGGTACGTACTATTGAACATTCCCTCGAATACAAAGAATATAACCTGGTAGCGTTCCTAGATATTGAAGGATCTTTCAACAACGTCAGTTACCAGGCGATCACAACAGCAATGTATAAGCTGAAATTAGAGAAGTCACTCATAGATTTTATAAGTCTCATGCTCAAAAGCAGGACAATAATTTCTAACATGAGAAGTTTTACTACCACCAGATCGGTGAATCGAGGCACTCCCCAAGGTGGAGTCCTTTCGCCTCTTTTATGGAACATGGTAGTAAACGACTTACTTACAGCATTGGAAGCAGAGGGTTTTAAGGTGATTGCCTATGCTGACGACGTTGCGATATCCGTATCTGGTAAGTACCCCCAAGTTCTCTCGGAACTCCTACAAAATGCCCTAAACAGGCTAACTAAATGGGCTAAGCAATGTGGATTGGACGTCAACCCACACAAAACAGAATTAATACTCTTTTCGAGAAGATATAAAATTCCTTAGATTAGCCCACCCAAGATTAGAGGAATACCATTAAGCTTTTCCGATCAAGCTAAATATTTGGGCCTCATTTTAGAAGGAAGGCAAATATTGATGAAAGAGTAAAAAAGGCTACTGTAGCGCTTTTTACTTGTAAAAAGGCCATAGGATCAAAATGAGGCTTCTCCCCAAAAATAACCCACTGGCTATACACATTGGTAATCAGACCGATACTCATTTATCATATATTTATTTATAAGCTCATCAAAGTCCAGCGGTCAGCAGGTTTGTGCATCACAGGAGCACTTCGCACAACACCAACCGCAGCACTGGAAGTGCTTTTAAACCTAACACCACTTGACATCTTCTCTTAAAAGGTGGCTGCCAACTCATGTGTAAGGCTTAGAGCCACCTTTTAATGGACCAGTAACAATACTGGACATACTACTATTCTAGAGAATTTCAGATCTATCCCAGATCGCTTAGACTATACCACCCCAAAAATGGTATTTGGTAAAAGATTCCATGTGTCCATCCATTCAAGATCCTCCTTCTATACTGACGGTTCAAAGACCGATCACGGAGTTGGAAGTGGTATCTTTTCAGAACAACTGAATCTCAGTCTATCATATAGACTTCCCAATCAATGTAGTGTATTCCAGGCAGATGTAATGGCGATTAAAGAAGTACTATCCTGGCTCAAAGAAAACGTTATATCTTGTAAGGATATACGAATCTTCTCAGACAGCCAAGCCGCTCTTAAATCTCTCCCGTCTGTCTTCACAAACTCTCAAACAGTCCACGATTGTCAATCATCTCTGAATGAGATGACGGAACAGTTTAACATTCACCTTATTTGGGTGCCGGGCCACAGAGACATTCCGGGAAATTGCAAAGCCGATGATCTCGCCAAAAACGGAACACTTCTGCCTTATGTTAGACAAAAACATAACATAGGAACACCACTTGCTACATGCAAATATCTTCTCAAGCAATATGCTCTAGAAACAACAAATGCTAGATGGTCACAAAGTACCACCTGCCTGGCAACCAATCAAATATGGCCAAGTATTGACTTAAAACGGTCAAAAAGCTTGATATCACTGAGCAGACAAAGTATAAGCTCTACAATTGGAGTAATAACGGGACACTGCCTCATAGGAGGACATGCTCTGAGGCTAGGGGTCTACACAAATGACTTCTGTAGAAGCTGCATGGACGAGGAGGAACAGGAAACAGTCCAACACCTTCTATGTACAGTACATGTCCAGCACTCTCCATTAGAAGGAATTACTTTCTCGGTAATCCCTTCTTCGATAACACCAGTGAACTGGCAACGATTGACACAAAACGTCTCTCTAAATTTATTAAAAGTACAAAATGGTTTGTTTAAATTCATTATTCTCCCATGAGTAACCTCATTAGTGGTATCATAATGGACCCTTGAGGTCTAAGTGAGTCAATGACATCTGGACAGCCACTCCAACCTAACCTAACCTATCGCCAGCGTATTGTATTAGAAGTTGCAAACAGGAGATCATTAATAAAAATGAGAAATAGTTTTGGAGATAGAACAGACCCCTGGGGTACACGTGCATTTACTTTATGGTTTCCATCTAAGTAATTACTAATCTAATTAAGTAGGTATTCATGAAAACCAAAAGCACGCATTTTCGATAAGAGAGCCTGATGCCAAAACCTATGAAATGCTTTTGAAATATCAAGCGCGGTAATCTTACTTTCTCCAAAGCGATGTAAAGATTTGCTCAACTGTTCGGTAAGATAAACCATGAGATCACCAGCGGAGCTTGATCTTGAATGAGACTTTTTTTCCAATTATTCAATTTAAAACAATAATTAGACACCTGATTAACAAACTTATGTCCATCTTTAAACATTGTGTTATAAGCTAGGGATCGAATTTAGTTTTGTTTTATCAACTTAAAACGCGTTCCGTCCCTTATTTTCCCTTAATGCATTGAAATTGTACTGTCCATGGAGATTTTACGTTAAGGTTTGCCTCCTGCAGGATATGAAGAACTTCTGACTTAAGTGTAAAAATCTCATCGTTCATTTTTTGATTACATTTCCAATAGCTTTAGATTTTCTTCCTAAAATGTCTCTGTCTCCAAAATTAAATTGAAACAGATATCTTTTAGTTTCTGCGAGTTGTTCTATTTGTATGACATTCTTGCTGTTTACTTTCGAAATCTCACTTATGGAATATGATACCATTCCGTTGTTTTAAAATAATTTTAAATTGCGGTTTTTCATGTTGTTTGCTATTTAACGAAATCTTAAGCATAACTTTGAAATCAATCATATATGAGAATTCATTTACCAATAATCAAGTTTTCAAAGAAGACTATGAAATTTGTCCTCCAGTAGTTATTTATTTATTATTATTAATATTTTCAGGAGCTAAAAAAACACTCTATGTTACATATTTTATGTGCAGTTATTAAATTCGGAATTGACTTTAATATAATATAGTTTTTTCATAGTATGTTAGCCTCAAAATTTGAAATGTTACTGTTATTTTTGTCATAGCTGTAAGTATGAATATTGTGATATAAAGTACTTAAACGTAAGCTTACAAACTTGCTCACGATGTGGTGCGGTAGCGGCACCAGCACAGAAGGATTTAAGCATATCAAAATGTGTATGAATTTTGCCTTTTAATATCTTGCAAATATTCTCAAGAGAGTTTTAAAAATGTTTTAGCAGACTGTGAGTGTTTTTTCTGAATATAAAATAAATATATTTTTTTTAATGAGCTACCTAAACACACATTTAATTTATTATTCTTCAATGTTTAATGTCGCAATATATCGCAGAAGGATGTCAAAATTGATTTGGGTAATAAAGATGTTTTTTTTCGCATTCGAATAGGACGGGTATAAGTGAAAGGAAATTGTATTGAAGTATAACTGCACTCAAGGGAATTGTGATGGAATTTCAAAGCTCTGACTGCAAGAACAATGGTAGTAGAATTTCGAATTCTAAGTAAAGTAAGTAATGGTAGTTCCTTTTTTAAGGGCAGAATAAAATGGGTATTGATAAAAAGGAGATAAACATTAAACATATTGAAGTGGGTGGGCTTATATGTTAAAATAAAAAGCACTCATAATTATTTTTTAACGACTTAACTTACTTAATGAAGAGTGTCAAGTAAGTATAAAAATAACTTTTTATCAACTCAAAAATGGTTACGCACATGGTTTGTTTATATTAAGTAATTGATATAGCTGTTCCAGGTTTTGTGAGCAATCAAAAATGTCTCCTAATGGATTATAAGTAAATGATGATCTTCGAAAACTTTGTAAAATACTAAAAATATTTAAACTGAATACAAGTTAAAACAATTTTTTTGCTAATTTTAAAGGAACATCCGAACAGAACAAATATAAATTGAATGTTAACAACAAAAACTTTTGAACTAGTGTCATAAAGTAATCTTTTATATGGAATTAAGACGATTGGGGTGGATTTTTTTTCGAATCTTAGCTGCCAACGTGAAAATGCTTATCATCAGAAAAGATGATTTTCCTCCCAAAAATTGTTGTACCCAAGCGGTTTTAACTCCCAAATTTGAGAGTATTAACGAAGTGGAGGGCCATATACCTTTAAATGTTGAGTCCAAAATCTTTGTGTACAATTCTCCTTATTCTTGGTCATAAAATGTTTATTTAGCCAAAACTCTAAACAATACTTTGGAAATAAGTTTTCGATATTAACCAACGTATTTCAGAATATTTACTGCGTAGGAATGAATGATACTGATTTTCTGGTATTATCGTCGAAAAAAAACTGAAATTGGAAAATTAAGGAACTTTATTTTTAACAACATGTCAAAAGCCCGTACCACAGTTGAAATTCTAAATAAAACGTTTGGGAATAGCATATAGTAGTAATAGTTTCACATAACAGACTCCTGAATAAATTGGCTTCCAAGATCACACGATTTAACGCTGCTTGACTTTTTTTGAGTGGCTATAGTCTGCGCCTATAAGCTCGAATTATTTGACTAACTGGAGGACAAAATTCGTTTTTGACGATATACGGCCACAAATGATGGAGGAAGTCGACGAAAATTGGATTTTTAGATTAGATTAAATATACCAGAAATCCATGGTTTTGATATGTCCAAAATCATATTAAAATTAAGTGCCAGAAGATTATTCACATCAATATAATAAAAAGAGGCTGGGATGCGACCCACACTGATAACTTCCCATCCCGTCTGTCGATTTGTCTTGCTTAGAAGTTAGAAGGTTTTCGTGTTGGGTTAAAAAAGTTGTTTTAACGAGTTTTTTTATTCGAAACCCAATTTTTACCAATTTTAGTAGCATTTTTAAAAAAATTTTATTTCTTATATAAACAAATACAAATTGATTGAATAAAATCAGTTTGAAGTCAATGTCGTTTATTGTTCACGAGATATCAAAAACCAAACATCAATTTTTACCAAGTTTGTGCACTATTTTTTGTAGATTTTAATTTTTTATAAAAAACTGACTGCTGGATTTTTATAAAAAAGTTAACGGAATGTCGAAAACAATATTTTCTGTGAGATAAAATAAGTTTGTAGCCAATATTTTTTATTTTTGCAAATATATTTGAGTCGAAAATCAATATTTACCAACTTTTAATAATTTTTTAGGTTTTTATGTGTTGTAAAAAACTGTCAATTCGATTTTTCTTTAAATGTTACTGAATGTTGATACAAATATTAGTTCAAAGATAAAATTAGTTTAAAGCCATTATCCCAAAGTTTTAAAAAGTTATTTGAGTCGAAAATCAATTTTTCTAGCTGCCAATTCGATTTTCTTCGTTGCACAAAATTGTTTTGGATATAAAATCTTTTTTTGTTCGTAAGATTTTCGAGGTGAAACAATTGGAATTTTTTCTAAAAATATATTTGTTTGGTATCGCATTACGATGTATAATATGAAATTTAATTTAATTCACTAGAGTAATTGTTTCGTCAGATATTTTGGGTTAAGCAGAATTTTCACCTTTTTTTGAATTGCTATGGTAAAAATAACAAACACACAATTTTTTGAGAGTCTCTTCTGCAACTGTACGAAAAAAATTGATTTGAAGTCGATATCTCTTCTGGTTCTTGAGTTATGGACGACGAAACTTCGCGAACTTACACACGCACGCAGAGACATGTCTATAAAAAAAATTATTTCGATTCTAGGGACCTTGAAACGTCAATAAATGTCAATATTTTCAATTTGACAAATCGAACAATAACTATTGAAAGTAAATAATACAATTTTTTTAGAACACTTACTTTAAAAGCATTTATTTGCATTTGTTTTTAATATATGTACCTTATCTCAGATTCCATTGCTTGCGTATCAATTAAAAAACACAAAAACTTTCCTCAGCGTCCTGCCGTCAAAATATACTTACCCCGTCATACGATTAAATACCCCTCATATTGGGAAGTTTGCCTTTTTTTTCAAGTCCAAAACATTCCCTACAAGAACGCTAACTAACAATCCTTTGTTTCAATCTTTTAATAGCATCACTGCAATGTTCTTATTCTTGAATTTAAAAAAAAACTAGTTTCTTGTTTTTCCTTTAAGATGCGATGGACCCACGGTGATGGCCTTCATGCATTCCCCAAGCAACAAAAAAAACCTCATCAAGAATATATTCTTTTTCGCTACTCTGTCCACCTTAGCGGCAGCACAAGGTGGCGAAGCGGTGTGGACGCGTATATAAAGAACCAAAGTTCCATCTAGGATCATAGTTCAGTTTAACCGCCAGGACAAGAAACAACACAGCACTTTTTCAATATGTTCAAAGCAGTAAGTTAAATTTATTATCCTTTTATTGGTGACTTTTCCTAAATAAGAATCTTCTTTGTTTTTCCAAGTACTTACTCGCATGTCTTTTGGTCGTGGCTACTGCCAATCCACTGCTCTACTCACCAACCTATTATGCCGCTGTATCACCAAACCTGCCAATTGCCCTTCCACTGGCCTACACCAAGCTAAGTGCACCAACTGCATCGGAAACTTACAACAGTGTGGCAACAGCCAACTCATTCCAGCAACAATACCGATCCGATTACAAACCATTGACCTATTCCGCTGGCTTGATTTACTAAGCATGCAACTTGTATGAAGGCGCAGAGTGTCAAGCAGCGAAGTTATATACCACAATTTTTAGCATCATATACCTTGCATCATAGTGCAAGTTTTTAAATGGTAATGTGACACCTCTATTAATTATTATATTGTGGAATAAAACAGAAACTGATTTGATGAGTTACATAAAGTGGTTTTTATTTATGTATATTTTTTGTTTATTATTAAAATTATTATAATATATTTACGCAAATCAGGTTTCACTTGCGCACATCAGCTGATGAGAGAGATTTAAGAACCAACTCAAGACCGCACTCACTTATGTCTTATGGGTAAAAGGAACATTAGACATTTGTGGATTTGTTAAATCAGATTTATTGATGATTAATTATTATTATTATTATTATTATTATTATTATTATTATTATTATTATTATTATTATTATTATTATTATTATTATTATTATTATTATTATTATTATTATTATTATTATTATTATTATTATTATTATTATTATTATTATTATTATTATTATTATTATTATTATTATTATTATTATTATTATTATTATTATTATTATTATTATTATTATTATTATTATTATTATTATTATTATTATTATTATTATTATTATTATTATTATTATTATTATTATTATTATTATTATTATTATTATTATTATTATTATTATTATTATTATTATTATTATTATTATTATTATTATTATTATTATTATTATTATTATTATTATTATTATTATTATTATTATTATTATTATTATTATTATTATTATTATTATTATTATTATTATTATTATTATTATTATTATTATTATTATTATTATTATTATTATTATTATTATTATTATTATTATTATTATTATTATATTATAGATAACTCAATCTAACTTTTAAAGCTAAGTAAGTTTTAGTTATAAAGATGAGACTAGTTAAAGGCAAAATTTTGGAACCAGAAAGGAGACGATGGATAAACAAGATGTCAGGTACCTTCCAAAGTCTTGAAATTAATTATTTGAAAGTGTAAGGTGGAAAGTATAATGCCATGTCATGAAAGCCAAGAAGAGCAAATTTAAGGGAACACCTTTGAAAACTTTTAATTCTTGGAATATGTACATATCCCTTGTAATACAAGGGCTATGCTTTAGAGGAGTATTCATAGAAGGAATGGACAAAGGTTATATAGAAAATCTGGTAAAATATGGCTTACAAAATTAATTCAACCTGACTGCTGATTTGGCTTAAAGTATTATGTCGACTATGTGGGTCAAGAAATTACATTACATTTCACACTACTTTGCACATCAATGTACAGAGTAGAGAACACAGCACCTTAAGCAACTAGACTATGTAAGGTGATAATTGAGTTCTTGGTTGCATAAGAACCCAAGGTCGGGAATAAACCCGCCAATTTCTTGATTACGGAAAAAGTATTGACAAGCTTAAGGTTTTACACGTTTACATGAAAAGTAAGTAACTTTCATTTGTTTATATTAAGATCTATCATTGACGTAATGGTCTTTAAAAACTTGAAGCTTTAAGTGATATTTGGAAATATTTGTTAAATAGTTCCATAAAGTGAGGATTCAAAAAGAAAGAATCTTAGTGGCTACCTTGGGGTACTTCAGAAGTAGTTAGCAAGAAAAAGGTAAGTAAGAAGAAAAATATTTCAATAAAATCGATTCGAAGTCAAGAATTAAAAATTTCTTAGTCTATGGGATATTTTATTAAAGGTCTTGCTAAAATCGGTGAAAATAAAGTCAACTTCGTTTTAATTTTTAAGACACATTTTATACAAAGGTATCATTCAATTCTAACAAAAAAAACATAAATCATAGTAAAAAGCATCAGCCTCAATTTAAAGCTCAACTCAAAAACAGCAAGAAACAGCTAACCGCTGATTTTGGAAAGGGCTTTTAACAATCTTTGTCTGTCTTTTTCGATTCCAAAAAGTGACAGTTCTGTTTTTTAACGTAAAGTCTCTGATGCGCAAATGATATGATTTAATTATAAAGGTGTGTTTTTGAAGAAATTTGATTATTCAATTTTTCTCAGGGGGAACTCCATTCAAAAGTAAAAACAATCTTACGGCAAAAAACCAATAGACATTTTGAAAATCATAATTTCAATTGTTTTTCGAATTCCTATAAATTATGATATCATGATTAAAAATAACTAGATTTTTGTTTAAGCAAGTTTATTTGTCCGTAGTCTGTAATAATTTATTTATTTGGTTCCTGCTGTTTAAAAATCATTATTTGTCTTAAAAACACACATGTTGTAAAGTAAATAAGCCACTATATTTTTTTAACTATAAAAGACCCAAGCTTGAAATGTAAAAATCATAAGTAATCAAGATGTTTCGTTTAATCGTTGCTTTAAGTATTCTGTCCCTAGCATTGGGCTTGGAAGATCGTATCGTCAATGGAAAAACAGCATCCATTTCAGAATATCCATACCAAGTCTCTATTCAAAAATATAATTCACATTTCTGTGGAGGAAGTATTTTGAAGGAAGATTTAATCCTTACAGCAGCCCATTGTTTAGTAGATGTTATTCAAAAGGACGAGGTTGATACCATTACTGTTCGTGCTGGATCTTCGCATTGGGATGAGGGTGGTGTTGTCAAGAATGCTGAGTGGATTTCAATACATCCAGATTATCAACCTCAACCAATGGTATACGATGTGGGTCTTGTGAAAACAATAGGAAGTTTTGTTTTTAGTAGTTTGATAAAACCCATTGCTCTAACAAGAGCCTTACCTCCGCTTTATGAGCCTGTAGTGGTTACTGGATGGGGACAATTGAGCGAATCGGAAACTAATCTTCCAAAAACTTTGCAAGCGGTTGAGTTGGAATTCCTTACACCTGAGAAATGTAGATCTCCCCACTTTGGTTATGCTTCAGCTATTATGACTTCAATGATTTGTGCCGATGGACCATACAAGGACTCATGCCAAGGCGATTCTGGTGGCCCTCTTGTAGAAGTCGACACCAATGTACAAATTGGAGTGGTATCTTGGGGACTTGGATGTGCAAAACGTGGATTCCCAGGAATCTACTGCGATCTTACAGATCCAAACGTTGTTTCTTACTTACGGTCAAAAGTACCCAATCTATATAATTAGGAGCAATAAAGATTAAATTATCATTTGCATTGAATCGAGCTTTTGTATTTATTTATAGTTTTTTGAGTATTACAACATAAAATAATGTAAGAGTTGGGCGTGATGGTTAGTGCGTAGAACTGTCGTTCTCTCGCACGACAATTCTTCAATTCAATTTCTGGAAGTCCGATTTAAAGTTTTCTTCACAGGTACTGCATCTTGCTGTTGCCAGGAATTGACAAATCCCCCAAGAGTAATTCTTGTCATAAATGTTCTTACTCAAATTAGCCGTTTGGATTTGGCTCTGGTCCTCTTCGTGCTGTTGAGCCACCTAATTTCAACATTAAATGCTTAATTCTGCCTTTTTTGAAAGAGTTGATAAAGTCCCAAATAAATGTATTTTGCAGATTTATATCGTCATAAAAATATCCACTGCAATGACGAACTTATTTTGGCGTATTTTCAAATTTTATCAAAATACTAAGTTGCATGTCACTTTTTATAAATGTTTGAAATTACTTCGAAACGGAAGAAGAGTCAAACATGCTAAGCTGAACAAAAAGTGTTATTTTCGAAAAATTATGATAACCTAGCATTCAAAACTGAATAAAACCATTTCTGCCACATAAACTCTGTTTGCAAACTACTGCCAAAACAAAAAGTAGCAACATAGTTAATAAGCACATAATTCGTTGAAGAGATAAGTTTAATTTAAACTTTAGATACAAAGTACAATCATTTATTTTATGTATTCAATGCAATATTTTTAAGGGAATGAGTTGACTGGAACTTAAGTCCATTTAATTAATTTCTCGGTTCGATTTGTCGAACAGAAAATGTTCACATTTCTCAACGTTTCAAGGTCCCTAGAGTCAAAATAAATTTTTTAGAGAGATGTACGTCCGTAGCTCAATAACATTTGAGAAATCGACTTCAAATAAATTTTGTTATAGAGATATCAATGCAGAAAGATGCTGCACTCAAGGACTCTCAAAAAAATTGCGTGGGTGTTTTTTTTTATCATACCAATTTAAAAGTTACAAATT
Source organism: Eupeodes corollae (assembly GCF_945859685.1). Lineage (NCBI taxonomy): Eukaryota > Metazoa > Arthropoda > Insecta > Diptera > Syrphidae > Eupeodes > Eupeodes corollae. The sequence continues at coordinate 124,926,661 of NC_079148.1, forward strand.
TTGGTGAAACTCACGAACCAATAACGCTAGAGACTTGAATTAAATTTTAAATTATATATTGTACAAACAATGATATTTTTATGAAAAAAAACCTATAACCGTTTTTTTTGTTAAATCAAAAACACTAAAAAAATAATTGGCATCGCAAATATTTTACAAAAAAAAATTAATTTAGCTCCAAAATAATTGTATGCAACAAAGAACAACGTTTTTGATATCTAGTATAGTTATGAAAACAATCGGATGTCCAGTTTTTTTATAAAAAATAAAATCCTGAAAACATTACTAAAAAAAAGGTAAAAATTGAAAATTGGATCAAATATCTTTTCAAAAATTTGAGATTATGGCTTCAAAAAAATTTTGTCTTATACGGAATTTTGTTTTTAACATTCTGTAACATTTTGAGAAAAATCTTATTGGCAATTTTTTTTTACAAAAAATAAAAACCTTAAGAAACACATTAAAAAATAGTTTCGACTATAATATCTTTCCAAAAATTAAAAATATTGGCTTCAAAATAATCTTATCTCACAGAAAATATTGTTTTCGACATTCAGGCTATAAAAATCCAACAACCTTTTTTTTCATACAAAAATAAAATCTACAAAAATAGTACGCAAAATTGGTAAAAATCGGTGTTCGGTTCTCTATATCTCGTGAACAATAAAAGATATTGACTTCAAATTAATTTCTTTCATCCCATTCGTATTTCCTTGCATAAGAAATAAAAACTTTTAAGAAATGGTACTGAAAAATGTATTTTGAAATCAAACAATTTTATCTTACGTAAAACATTTTTGGTAATTTTTAATTTTCTTAGAATAATTCAGTTGACAACTTTTTTAATAAAAACACAAAAACCTACAAACCTTTCAAGTAAGAAAAATCGACAGATGAAGTGGGAATTTATCAGTGTGCGTCGGATATCAGCCTCTATTTTTAAAGTAATAAGCTGACCTGAACCTAAGTCTTCATATGTATCGCCAGAATCGATTATTTACTTGAAATATCTTTTCCAGAAATAAGATCTCTTAAAAAAAGTAAATTTGAATTGATTCTATTGACTTCAAATGCAGAAGATACAAGTCTACCCGACATGAGCCTACCAGATACGATACAACAATAACGCGTGGCAAAAGTCATTCTGTTAAAAAACTCCATTAGAAACTACTCAATATGAAATCAATCGATTCGAAACTTACTTAACTGTTTAGTTTGTGTGCTCGAATATTTTGTATACCTTATTAATTCCGCATACCAGCGAAAAACCCTTTTAAGAATAACAAAAAAGTGTTAAAATGGGAACTACTTATATATCTAAAACGTCTTGAGGATTTAAAATAATATTAAAAAAAAAAAAAACCGTATACTTGTTTGGGAAAATTGTGAAGGCATCGCTATTTACTTTACGCTTTTTTTTTCAATATTAAATTTGAATGATCTTTTTCTCAACACATATTCGATAGAGTTTGAATATTTTTTTTTAGAAGCTTAATTTTGTTGGGTCTAGTATTTGGATTTGCAGATAGCTTTGAAAACTGATCCGTAACTTTAAAGCTAAGCAACGTTAAAGCAATTTCCCGTTTTGAAATTTTATGAATGTTTACATTGATATCTGTTTGGGATTTTGTAATGAAACGAGGTTTGATCTGTTTCAAGCTATGTGGAACTTAGTTAAGTGTATCTTAAATATTTTCTGACAACCAAAAATAAATTATGTTGCACTTAAGGTTTAAAATGTACTAAGTTGCGAGTTGCGACACCCCAGATCGCATTTCAATCGCTTCTTTATTTTGAGAATTTGTTCACTAAACATTTGGGCTAAGATTAGAAAGCGTCCGCGTCGGTCGTATTTTTGGGTAAGATTAATTACATTAATTCTTAGATAGTTCTACATTAATTTTTTTATTTTTACACAAACTTTGACTAAATAATTAAAAATAACAAGATTGTTGTTTGATCAATTTCTTGTCCTCAAATATTTTATTTATTTAGTAAAAAAACTCTTATTTATTTAAGAAACACATTTGTTGTAAAGTAAATAAGCCACTACATTTTTTTAACTATAAAAGACCCAAGCTAGAAATGTAAAAATCATAAGTAATCAAGATGTTTCGTTTAATCGTTGCTTTAAGTGTTCTGTCCTTAGCATTGGGCTTGGAAGATCGTATCGTCAATGGAAAAACAGCATCCATTTCAGAATATCCATACCAAGTCTCTATTCAAAAATATAATTCACATTTCTGTGGAGGAAGTATTTTGAAGGATGATTTAATCCTTACAGCAGCCCATTGTTTAGTAGATGTTATTCAAAAGGACGAGGTTGATACGATTACTGTTCGTGCTGGATCTTCGCATTGGGATGAGGGTGGTGTTGTCAAGAATGCTGAGTGGATTTCTATACATCCAAATTTTCGACCTCAACCAATGGTATACGATGTGGGTCTTGTGAAAACAATAGGAAGTTTTGTTTTTAGTAATTTGATAAAACCCATTGCTCTAACAAGAGTCTTACCTCCGCTTTATGAGCCTGTCGTGGTTACTGGATGGGGACGATTGAGCGAATCGGAAAGTAATCTTCCAAAAACTTTGCAAGCGGTTGAGTTGGAATTCCTTACACCTGAGAAATGTAGATCTCCCCATTTTGGTTATGCTTCAGCTATTATGACTTCAATGATTTGTGCCGATGGACCATACAAGGACTCATGCCAAGGCGATTCTGGTGGCCCTCTTGTAGAAGTCGACACCAATGTACAAATTGGAGTGGTATCTTGGGGACTTGGATGTGCAAAACGTGGATTCCCAGGAATCTACTGCGATCTTACAGATCCAAACGTTGTTTCTTACTTACGGTCAAAAGTACCCAATCTTTATAATTACGAGCAATAAAGATTAAATTATCATTTGCATTGAATCGAGCTTTTGTATTTATTTATAGTTTTTTGAGTATATCAACATAAAATAATGTAAGAGTCGTGGCGTGATGGTTAGTGCGTAGGACTGTCGTTCTCTCGCACGACAATTCTTCAATTCAATTTCTGGAAGTCGGATTTAAAGTTTTCTTCACAGGTACTGCATCTTGCTCTTGCCAGGAATTGACAAATCCCCCAAGAGTAATTCTTGTCAGAAATGTTCTTACTCAAATTAGCCGTTTGGATTTGGCTCTGGTCCTCTTCGTGCTGTTGAGCCACCTAATTTCAACATTAAATGCTTAATTCTGCCTTTTTTGAAAGAGTTGATAAAGTCCCAAATAAATGTATTTTGCAGATTTATATCGTCATAAAAATATCGATTTTTGTAGCCACTGCAATGACGAACTTATTTTGGCGTAATTTCAAATTTTATCAAAATACTAAGTTCCATGTCACTTTTTATAAAAGTTTGAAATTTCTTTGAAACAGTAGAAGAGTCAAACATGCTAAGCTGAACAAAAAGTGTCATTTTCGAAAAATTATGATAGCCTAGCATTCAAAACCGAATAAAACCATTTCTGCCACCTAAACACTGTGTGCAAACTACTGTCAGAACAAAGAGTAGCAACATACTTAATAAGCACATAATTCGTTGAAGAGTTATAATTTGTAAATGTCTTGTGCAGTCACTGAGATAAGTTTTTTTAATTTTTAATTTTCTTAGAATAATTCAGTTGACAACTTTTTTAATAAAAACACAAAAATCTTCAAATCTTTCAAGAAATCGACAGACGGGTTGGGAAGTTATCAGTGTGGGTCGGATCTCAGCCTCTATTTTTAAAGTAATGAGTTGACCTGAACCTAAGTCTGCATATGTACGATAAGAACGTTTGCCAGAATCGATTATTCCCTTGAAATATCTTTTCCAGAAATGAGATCTCTTAAAAAATGTCCATTTGAATTGATTCCATTGACTTCAAATGCAGAAGATACAAGTCTACCCGACATGAGCCTACCAGATACGATACAACAATAACGCGTGGCAAAAGTCATTCTGTTAAAAAACTCCATTAGAAACTACTCAATATGAAATCAATCGATTCGAAACTTACTTAACTGTTTAGTTTTTGTGCCCGAATATTTTGTATACATTATTAATTCCACATACCAGCGAAAAACCCTTTTAAGAATAACAAAAAAGTGTTACAATGGAAACTACTTATATATCTAATACGTCTTGAGAATTTAAAATAATATTAAAAAAAAACAACAAACACACTCTTAGCAATCCAATTCTTTTGAAGATGAGTTAAGAAATTGATTTTTTTGAATACATTAAAAACGTTCCCACAATTTGAAACCGTATACTTGTTTGGGAAAATTTTGAAGGCATCACTATTTACTTAACGGTTTTGATTTCAATATGAAATTCAAATCATCTTTTTCTCAACTCATGTTCAATAGAGTTTGTTATTTTTTTTTCAGAAGCTTAATTTTTTTGGGTCTAGTATTTAAGCTTGCAGATATTTTCGAAAACTGATCCGTAGTTTTAAAGCTAGGCAACGTTAAAGCAATTTCCCGTTTTGAAATTTTATGAATGTGTACATTGATATCTGTTTGGGGTTTTGTAATGAAACGAGGTTTGATGCGTTTCAAGCTATGTGGAACCTAGTTAAGTGTATCTTAAATATTTTCTGACAACCAAAAATAAATTATGTTGCACTTAAGGTTTAAGATGTACTAAGTTGCGAGTTGCGGCACACATTTAAGAACAATATCAGCAAATGGGCCTTAAGGGAACTAATCCCGATCGCATCCCAATCGCTTCTTTATTCTTAGAATTTGTTCACTTAACATATGGGCTAAGATTAGGAGGTATTGTATTTTAGTTCTTTAGTTCTTTATTTGAAAGGAATAGCATAACACAGTAAGATACAATATCTTCTTTAAAGCTCAAGTTTTATATATAAATTCAAATTCGTGTGCTACTTTAGGAGTGATTTAACAAAGCAAAATTTGAGAAATGTTAATTATTTAATAATATACATATGGAATTCAAAAACCGTACTCAAAAATTAACTTAAATGTTATTAAAATAAAAAACAGTTATCTAAAATTAATAGTATTTGAAAAATAAACAAAAGAATATTTAATTTAATTTACTAAGTACTAATTGAAATATATAACATCCATCTCAATTAAGTGTCCCTAGGTATTCTTTAAGCCTTAGGTTGAACATGCCTGAGCAGCTTATTAATCTAACAAAACGGGGTAAGGAATTCCATTGACGGATGGCATTTATGAAAAAATGACGCTCAGATATTAAGAAAGTATATCGTTCGGGTATGAGATCACATCAATATCGGAATTAGTAATGTTTTTGCGAGAATCATCCTAGTTCTAACTGGTGTTATCTTCTGTGTGACGTAAAGCATTCGGAGACCCCCATATGTTGAACCCAGAATTAATTTTATGTGACTGTCCCAATTAAGCTGTTTGTTAAATATAATTCCAAGATTTGTTGTCGTGTCGACTATTTCAATAGCATTTTCATTTAAGCCTACGGGATATTATTAAACATATTGATTTTTTTGGGTTTAAGCAGAGTCCATTTATTTCTGACCAGTGTAAGATTCGATTGAGATTATCATTTAGTTCGCTTATTCCATTCTCTACAAGACCTAAAGGACAACTTTTCCGCAATTGGACATCATCAGCATACATATCAATGGAGCAGTTAACAAGACATGAGGGAAGCTCATAACAAAGAGTAGTGGTCCCATAATTGATCCCTGTAGGACACCCCTGCTTAAAGGCAAGCAGTCAGAAATACAATCACCAACTGCAACTGCTTGAGATCTACCTTGAAGGTATGAGTTAATCAGCATTTCTGACATTGATGAGAACTTGAACTGCTCTTTAAGTTTTTTGCATAATATACTATGGTTCACAGTATCAAATGCTTTAGAAAAATCTAATAATGTGAGAAAAAAGCAATGTTGTCACTATCTACCGATTGTCTAATATCTTCTACTACATTTATTAGGGCTATTGTACAGCTATGCCTTGGACGATATCCAGACTGGTTTAGGCAAAGTAACCGATTTGTATGAAAAAATTTTCGTATCTGTCCATTCATAATTTTTTCAAATACTTTTGATAAGAAGGGTAAAAGAGCAATAGGCCTGAATTCATCTTTGTTCATGGGAACAGGAACAATTTTTGCATATTTCCAAAAAGTAGGAAAAACACCACTCATAAGAATGGTATTAAACAAGTGCGTTATATACCTAAGAACATAAGGAAGAACAGCCTTTACAAAAACCGGATGTATATTATCGAATCCAACAGAATTTGATTTAATCGATAAAAAACTTTCTAATACATCAGACTCTTCTACTCTTTCAAATTTGAAATCTCTTATTGCTTGTGAACAAGGAATACGAGTAAGCGTTGTCCGAGTTTGAATGAATATCAGGTGTTGATATGAAGTTCTTGTTTAGTTCATTACAGTCAATGTTTGTAGTTATGCAGTTTGTTTGCCTTCCAACTCCAATTTATTTTAGGTTTTTCCAAAGTTTATGTCGGGCAATAGATGGATCAAGCCGTGGAGCATAAAACCGCTTTTCAGATTCTCTTATTTCATAAATAACCTTATTCCTCAAAGCCTCGTAAACATTTAATATCGCATTTGATCGAAAACGTTTCCAACACTTATATGCGTTATTTCTACTGATTATTAATGTTTGTATGTAGGTCGTAAACCAAGGTTGACTCTTTGATCGTGAAGTCTTTGTTTTAATTTTGACATGAGTATTAAAAAGATCAACTATATTGTCTAGTATAAAAGCGGTTTGATCATCTACTGAAGTCATTCCATACACTCTAAACCATTGAACTACTCTCTAATCTTCTTCAAGCTGAGTTAAATTTATGTTCTTGAAATCACGATAGCTATAGTTCAAACTTTTTACTATTGGCTCACATTGGAAAATAATGTGGAAGGTCATGACGAGAAAAGCATGAAGTAGAAAGCTGGCTGAAATGTAGCAATTTATATGAATGACTTACAAAAAATATATCAAGTAGGGTACAACTATCTTTCGTAAAGTGAGTAGGTATTGATGTATTAACTGGGTAAAGATTTATCATTTGCATACTGTCAACAAGGTTCGAATCTACGAGTAGGTTACTGTTAAAGTCTCCAGGTAAGATTTATTCAATCAATTGCTAGATATTTCTTCATTAATGCTTTTTCTTATTTTTATACAAATTATGACTAAATAATTAAAAATAACAATACTGTTGTTTGATCAATTTCTTTTCCTGTATTATTTTATTTATTTAGTTAAAAAACTCTTATTTGTTTAAGAAACACATTTGTTTTTAAGTAAATAAGCCATTACATTTTTTTAACTATAAAAGACATAAGCTTGAAATGTAAAAATCATAAGTAATCAAGATGTTTCGTTTAATTGTTGCTTTGAGTGTCTTGTCCCTAGCATGGGGCTTGGAAGATCGTATCGTCGATGGAAAAACAGTTTCAATTGTAAATTTTCCCTATCAAGTCTCTATTCAAAAGTATAATTCGCATTACTGTGGAGGAAGTATTTTGAAGGATGATTTAATCCTTACAGCTGCCCATTGTTTGAGAGATGTTCTTAACAGAAACGAGGTTGACATCCTTACTATTCGGGCTGGATCTTCAGACTGGGATAAGGGTGGTGTTGTCAAGAATGTCGAGTGGGTTTCAATACATCCAAATTATCAACCTCAACCAATGACATACGATGTCGGTCTTGTGAAAACAATAGGACGTTTTGTTTTTAGTAATGTAATAAAGCCCATCGCTTTACCTAAAGTCTTACCTCCATTGTATGCGCCTTTGGTGGTAACTGGATGGGGACAATTGAGCGAAACGAATGGTAGTCTTCCAACAACTTTGCAAGCGGCTGCGTTAGAATTCCTTACTCCTGAGAAATGCAGATCACCCGAATACAGTTATTCATCAGCGATTATGACGTCAATGATTTGTGCCGATGGTCCGTCTAGGGATGCATGCCAAGGAGATTCCGGTGGCCCTCTTGTTTTACTCGGCAAGAATGAACAGATTGGAGTGGTATCTTGGGGAGTTGGATGTGCACAGCGTGGATACCCAGGAATCTACTGCGATCTTACAGATCCAGAAGTTGTAACTTACTTAAAGTCAAAAGTACCCAATTTATATAATTAATAAAGATTAGATTATTATTGAAATGAATCGATTTTTTGTTTTTCTTATTTGGTTTTTCCGTTCAGAACTAGAGCCTAGTGACTTTCAGCTTTCAACCATTCCTGTGTGCGAGTAATGTCTTTAGGGATGGAGGAAACCTACAGTTTCAAGCTGGATCAAAACGGCTTATTTGAGAATGCGCTTTTCATTTAAGTTAATTAGTATTAATAAATATTGTTGCAAATATTATTAGAAGAAATTACTTTTAGGAGAAGAATCGGCGAAGGTGATAAGTGACTATCGCTTTTTTGATAGTCAAATTGACTATTAACTAGCTGTCCGCCTATGTAAGTGGACTCAATTCTATACAATTTGATTGATATATTTCAGATTATATATGTTAAAATTCATTGTTCTTATAAAATATCTAAGTAAAAGTATTAAAATTTCTGTGTTTTAATAACATACTTACTTTTCTTGTTTTTTTCCATTGCTGTAAGCTTTGTCGGTCACAAGAATGTTTTTTTACGAAAAAAAGGTAACGAAGGAAATGTTTTAGCGTCTGGCAACCCTACTCAGTAATAAAATATTTCTTCGAAAATAGCTATCATCTTTTTGTTGTGACAGCGTTTTAGCTATCAGTTTAACCATTACCCTACACAGACCGAATTCATTAAGTTTTTGTCATCAATCAAAAATCACCTTTGCCAATTCCATGCCAGACTTATTTTATACTACGTAGAATGTGGTTTTTGACATCTTTGAAACAAAGTTCTTTAAATGTAGGTTTGAATTATTTAAAAACGTTTAAGGGGCTCATCTCAAATGCTCCTTTATTTTTAGAATTTTTTCACTAAACCTTTGGACTTAGGTTGGAAGCTGTTGTATTTTAAGGAAAGATTTATTGTATTGATTGTTAGGTTTGTATTTCTCCATCAATTGTTTTTCTTCTTTTTATAAAAGTTATGTTATAGAATAACAAGACTTTTGTTTGATCAAGTTTTTTTTTGTCGGTAATAATTTATTTATTTGGTTGCTGCTGTTTTAAAACTATTATTTGTTTAAGAAACAGAAAAATCAAGTAAATAAACAACGATATTTTTTTCAACTATAAAAGACCTAACTTTGAATTGTTCAAATCATAAGTAGTCAAGATGTTTCGTTTAATCGTTGCTTTGAGTGTTCTGTCCCTAGCATGGGGTTTGGAAGACCGTATCGTGAATGGAAAAGTAGCTTCAATTATGCAATATCCATTTCAAGTCTCTCTCCAAAAATATAATTCACATTACTGTGGAGGAAGTGTTTTGACGGAAAATTGGATCCTTACAGCTGCTCATTGTTTGAGAGATATTATTGCCCAAAATCAGATTGACATTCTTACTATTCGCGCTGGGTCTTCAAATTGGCTTCACAGTGGTGTTGTCAAGAAAGCTGAGTTTGTTTCAATGCATCCACTTTATGAGCAACATTCTATGATATACGATGTGGGTCTAGTGAAAATAATGGGAAGTCTTGTTTTTGGTAATAAAATAAAACCCATCGCACTGCCTGCAGTTCTACCTGCACTATATGAGCCTGTCGTGGTAACTGCATGGGGACAATTGAGCGAAACGGACGGTAATCTTGCATCGGTTTTGCAAGCAGCTACGTTGGAATTCCTTACGAATGATAAATGCGCATCTCCCCAATACGGTTATGGAAGATCGATTATGAAGTCAATGATTTGTGCCGATGGACCATCAAAGGACTCATGTCAAGGAGATTCCGGCGGCCCACTTTCTATTCCCCGCACTAACATACAGATTGGAGTGGTATCTTGGGGACTTGGTTGTGCAAAACGTGGTTTCCCAGGAATCTACTGCGATCTTACAGACCCAGAAGTTGTCAGTTATTTAATGTCAACTGTACCCAATTTAAAAAAATAAGAAAGTTTAAATTATCATTTCATTAAATGGAATGTTTTGAAATACTAAATTCTGTGTTTTCTAGATATTTAAAGGCTTCACATATATTCTTCATTAAATAGTACTGTAGAATTATATTTTGGTAATTTAGAATTGGAATTTTCAAATTTGTCAGATATTCTGGGTGAGTATGTCAAACTGATTAAAGTATAAAAATACTTTGAAATGTTGGATGAAGCTGAGTTAAGAAAATTAATATAAACCTGCCACCAGAGAAGTGGGTGCACGTCAGCCTTTAAAAAACGAAAAACTATCATGCTTAAATATTAATAAAATTAATGCCATTTAATAGTTTAACAAACTAGACACATTATCTCAACCACCTGGTCAGTGGTGCAAACTGCTGACGGAACAAAAGAGAACAACATAATTTGTTATATCTTATTTCATAACCTTAAGTTAAAAAAAATAAATTGTTTTGACTGGTTCGTCTTGATTTTAGATAGAAATTGTCATTTGTCAATGCTGAAAAAGGAATAAAGCAGGAAACACTTTACCTTTTTGTATTTTGTTTTATAATTTAACGTGTTCAAAACGCAATCCTAGGGATACTAGGGCTGCTCCCTTTAAATGTGAAGAATTGGCTGTTCATTAGCTCATAATGATAAACGAAGCATATGAATCAAACATTTACACAGCACATTTAAAATCAATTGACATTGAGACATATTCTTTACGTTACTACTTTGAGTCTCCAGCCACTCAAAAAACAAAAGTCTTTATAATTTACAAACTATTTATTTTATTGAGTCAATAATTTTTAATGAATTATCTGACTGGATAATAATCCACCTGAAACCAAGCCTTCAGATGATAACAGCTGTTTGCCTGAACCTATAATTCCACTTGAAATCACTTTTCCAGAAATAAGATCACTTGGCAAAAGTCCATTTGAAGCTATTTCACTGCCTACAAGTCCACCAGACACAAGTCCACCGGATACAATTCCACCGGACAGAAGCCCACCAGAAACAAGACCGCTGCTTGACACAAGGCCACCAGATAAAAGTCCATCACTCAAAACTCCACCAGAAACTAATCCACTCGAGATCAAACCATTCGAAACTAAACCACTGTTTATTGTCAATGGCGAAGCAATTGTACCGATGCTACCCAAAGTAGCTATTGGAGATGGTGCCGATATAATGGCTGGAGTAGCAGCAATACCAATTGAAGAAGAAAGCACTCCGGGCTTAGCGACAGCAGCGACAATCACACAGAAAAGGATCACCTGCAACACAAGAAAATTATTATTATTTTTCTTGAGCATTTTTGTTTAAAGTTCTACTTACAAATTTAAACATCATATTGTCTTTGAGATTGTTATTGCTGTGAGGACTTGAGGTTTAAGCTTGTTGAATGCTGAGATCTGTCTGATACTTTCTCAAAAGTGTCTACCACAATTTATGCAAATTTGTCTTCTCTTGTCTTTGGGAAAGTGTGAAGCTGTACGAGTGAAGTCGGTGAGATTATGCCATTGAGGGCATCTTTGGCTTTGCAAAAGAAAATACTGCAAAGAGAGATTGACTAACACAATAAGACTCAGAGAAGGGCTTCATAGGGCACACATGAAATGGCGTAATTCTGTGTCTTTCAATTTCTTGCAATTTCTTTGTGGTGTCTTGTGTAGTGTGTAACTTGGGTTTGACTATAAATGGTGGAGAACATGAGCAATGTATTGTCAGACATCCATCAGCCTTCTTCAAAGTATCGCTTAGTCTACAAAACAGTAACCACTCATCGTCATGTTCAAAATCGTAAGTCTTTTTTAACCTTAGATCGGAGATATTAGTATACTTTAACTAAGATATTTTGCTTTGTTTTCTGTAGATTGTGTTCTCTTGTGTCATTGCTGCTGTCGTTGCAGTTGCTAAGCCTGGAATTCTATCTTCTTCACTAGGTGTTGGAGTCGTTTCATCCCCAACGATTATCTCAGTTCCGACAGCGAACATCGTCAGGACTGTTCCAGTTGCACTAGGCACTACCATTACAGCACCTTCAAGCCAAATAATTTCCAGTGGCTTGGTTTCTGGAGGAATCGTTTCCAGTGGTCTTGTATCAGGTGGTTTGATTTCCAATGAGCTGGTATCAGGTGGTTTGATCAATGGCGGCTTAGTATCATCGGGAAAAATATTGTCAGGAGGTTTGATTTCTGGTAAATTGATCTAAAGAAAATTTGAAAAATAAAGAATATTTAGTTATAAAGACCAATTTTTTTAATTTTATTTTATTTTTTAACACTTGATTCAAAATTTGAAGATCAGAAAATAAAAATAGTGTGTCCTTATATTTTACAAAGTTCTTATTTCGGAAAAAATCGATCTAAGAAATTAAATATATGAATAGGTGAAATTACAATTTCTAATTTATTTTATTTACTAAATCTTCTTCTAAAATTGTACATTCAGTACAAAATCTATGAATTCTTATTGAACCTCAAACTGAGTAAATTAATCGTTAAAGTAATGTATATTCAAAATTTGATTCAAGATTTGATTGATAATTGCATAACACACAAATTTTAAGGTATCTAAAAGGTTGCAGAATCTCAAATGCATGTGTTCAAAAAATTGATTTTTAAAATTCAATAAAAAAGATTCTTATTTTAATTTCAAATCTTAAGCTATGTTTACATATTTTGAATACACGCCAGAAAACTTCTCAGCCATTGAAGCCCTAATTAGTTGTGTTTGGTGGCTTGCTGTCCTGCTTTTTAGGAATTTGATCTACAATCGACACGACAAGTTCAATTGCTGCGAACGTAGGAAATCGTCAAGTCTTGATCATCAGCTAAACAGGACTTCATTCCCTATTTTACCAAATCATACTTTTTGTAACCAACGGTACTTAGTCTTCGAAAACGTAAAATAATTTTTAAATTTCTGTCTTCAACGGTGTATAAAAAGAATCATCAAGAATAAAGTTATGAATTTCTAAGCATCTGATTTTTGACTTCGCATAGGAAGTCATTGTCCGATTTGTCAAAATTAAAATTTTGACATTTCTCTAAGTTTCAGAATAATTTTAGGTATGGAAGAATAATCTAATTGTTGTGATAAAATATAAACCTAAAAAAAAACACTACTATAAGTTTGTAACAATTGTATTTTGACATGAAAATCTTGGCAACCATTAGAAATACTACCTTAAATTGAGTGGTATCTTATAAAAAATATTGTTTTGATATTTATTCAAATTTCCAGAAAAATCCAACACTCAATTTTTTATGAAAAATACGAATCTACGAAGAATGTCAATTTTTGTTATCGACGGAATAGTTTTTTAAAAGAATCCAACTTCAATTTAAAAAAAAAAGTTTAAACTTCAAAAAATGCTTCTGATTTTGGTAAGAACTGGTTTTTGACTAAAAATGTCGGGAACAAAAACCAATCTAAATATCATGCTTATTTTGTCATATGCCAAATATTTTTGGTTTTTTAAAGTGATTTCTTAGAAGAAATCAACTAACAACTTTATTTTACAAAATACGAACACCCAAAAAAACTCATACAAAATGGTTTTGGAATCAAGTATTATGAGAAAAAAGAAAAATATTGACTTCAAACTTCTCACAGATAATATTGTAATTTATAATTTTCAAAGTTTTAGACTTTAGAACAAATGGAAGTTATCACATCAAAGTTTTTTTTTCCAAAATTTTTAAAGATTTTTTTTTCTTAAAACACCAAAAAGTTGCATATTTATTAATATTTCGCTTTATTTTTTAAATTGTCCTTAAATCAATTTTCCAGAAATCAAACCTCCTGACAATAATTTTCCCGATGATAGTAAGCCGCCATTGATCAAACCACCTGATACGAGACCACTGGAAACGATTCCTCCAGAAACCAATCCACTGGAAATTATTTGGCTTGAAGGTGCTGTAATGGTAGTGCCTAGGGCCACTGGAACAGTCCTAACGATATTCGCTGTTGGAACTGAGATAACCGTTGGTGACGAAACGACTCCAACACCTAGTGAAGAAGATAGAATTCCAGGCTTAGCAACAGCAACGACAGCAGCAATGACACACGAGAACACAATCTACAGAAAACAAAGCAAAATCTCTCAGTTAAAGTATACTAATATCTCCGATCTAAGTTTGAAAAAGACTCACGATTTTGAACATGATGATGAGTGGTTACTGTTTTGTAGACTAAGCGATTCTTTGATGAAGGCTGATGGATGACTGATAATAAATGGTTCATGTTCTCCACCATTTATAGTCAAACCCAAGTTACACACTACACAAGACACCACGAAGAAATTGCAAGAAATTGAAAGACACAGAATTACGCCATTTCTTGTGTACCCTATGAAGCCCTTCTCTGAGTCTTACTGTGTTAGTCAATCTCTCTTTGCAGTATTTTCTTTTTCAAAGCCAAAGATGCCCTTAATGGTATATCTCACCGACTTCACTCGTACAGCTTCACACTTTCCCAAAGACAAGAGAAGACAAATTTGCATAAATTGTGGTAGACACTTTTGAGAAAGTATCAGACAGCTCTCAGCATTCAACAAGCTTAAACCTCAAGCCATCAAAGCACCAATAATATCAAAGACAATATGATGTTCAAATTTGTAAGTAGAACTTTAAACAAAAATGCACAGGAAAAATAATTATAATTTTCTTGTGTTGCAGGTGATCCTTTTCTGTGTGATTGTCGCTGCTGTCGCTAAGCCCGGAGTGCTTTCTTCCTCAGTTGGTATTGCGGCTACTCCAACCATTATTTCGGCACCAGCAGCTGCTGCTGTTAGTGTTTTGAGGACATCCCCAATAGCTACTTTGGGTACAATTGCTTCGCCATTGACAATAAACAGTGGTTTAGTTTCGAATGGCTTGATCTCGAGTGGATTAATCTCTGGTGGAGTTTTGAGTGATGGACTTTTATCGGGTGGCCTTGTGTCAAGCAGCGGTCTTGTTTCTGGTGGGCTTTTGTCAGGTGGAATTGTATCTGGTGGACTTGTAGGCAGTGGAATCGCTTCAAATGGACTTTTGTCAAGTGATCTTATTTCTGGAAAAGTGATTTCAAGTGGAGTTATTGGTTCTGGCAAACAGTTATTATCCTCTGAAGGTTTGGTCTCGAGTGGATTGGTATCAAGTAAGCTTATTCGTTAGGAGAATTTTGTATTTTAAAAAACTAAATAAAAACGCTAAGTCAAAAAATTTAAAGAGAAATCATGTCTTTGTATTTAAAAAAAAATTCAAAGTTATAAATTGTCCTTTATCTTAATCCGTCTTAAAAAGCATATATTTTATTTTTAATATGAAGTTAATTAATTCTTAAAAAATATAAATCCTCCATGTTTGGATAATTTAATTTTTTTTATGAAATAGAATTCTTTGACAAAATAAGGTAAAATATTTGAATTGGTTTTTAATTAGCTCCTGAGAAAATTTGAAAACAAACTATCGATCCTATGGGGGTGCGTGCCCTTTTGGAGAAACACAAAGTTATTTTTTTATTTAATAGTAAGCACAACACAAAATAAAGGAAAAAAATTGTAAATATCTTTGAATCCATTTTTTGAAAAAAATGATGTGTTCGATTTTTGACCGAAAAATGTATATTTTGAATGGTATTTTTTTGGTGGCCTTACAAACGTCAAATGATAATCTGCTTGAAATTATATTTTTTTCGAAAAATTAGGGCTTAAAATAGTGAATCGCTAGTAACATTGTAAATTTTTCAATTCTATTTACAATCAATCCTAAATTTCGATATTATTTTGTTATCATTTTATTTACTGTTTTGAAATATTTACATTTTAGTTTCAGGTTTTGAAAAACATTAACAATTAAATGAATAAGCTGAGCAAGTATTAAAAAAAAGGGATTTTATATCGTAAAACAACCTTTGTTTAAAAATTTTATTGAATAAGGGTGTATTTAGTGTGGTCATTTATTTTAGATTAATTTTGAATGTGAGCATTTGATAACTTAAAGTTAAACTTGATCTATAGTACTTTGATATGCTATTCTTAGAGAACATAAATATTTCTTTCAAAAATTGTGTCAAAAATTTCTTTAATAATTTTGATCACATTTTTTTCCAAATTGTTAAAATATCTAATTTTTCGTTTTTTTTTTTTTCAATAAACACATACAATCAAAACGAAGACAAGGTTTTCTTATATTTTATATCAGTTCATGTATTTATTCAACGAATCGACAAAGCCTGTTAAATTTGGGTTTGTGAACCTATAAATAAACTTTGAGTTTTGTACTGAATGTTTTTATTTTTTAATATTTACCTTATGCAAATCTCAAAGCTTAAACTTATATGTAAAAGAGAATAACTTACAGCATAAAATTATGAGTTTTTTATTTTCCGTTATAAAAAAGTAGAAATGTCAGCAGTAGGATATAAGGACCGCAAAAAGAAACAATAACTGGGATATTCCAGAGTCCTCATTCTTTTGCTTATGTCTAGAATGTCAAACATTCAAATTTTCGAATAAAGGAAGATGTTTTGAAATATTTGTCTCATATTTTGTTGCAAAACTTTTGAATTAGTTACTTCAAGGCAGTATAGTTCAAATTTCTTAACAGTTTATCACGTTTATGTTTTTGAGCTGAATGGCTTTAAACTTCTGAGCACCATTCCTTTTTTTTCAAATTGTATAATAAAAGTATAAACATATTTGTTTAAAGAAAGCTTTTTATATTTTTTTATTCCACTATACAACAACAACTGAACATGATCTTTAAATCAACAATTTGCCAGATGACACCAAACCGTTGCTCAAAATACCACCAGAGACCAATCCATTAGAAATCAAGCCCTTTGAGACCAATCCATTGGAAATCAATCCCTTTGAAATTAATCCATTGGATACAAGTCCATTGGCAATAAGTCCATTACCAATAATTCCGTTTGAGATCAATCCATTTGAAATCAAACCATTTGAAATTAAGCCATTTGATAGAATTCCATTTGTTGTAAGTAATCCATTAGAAATAAGTCCATTTGGGATAATTCCAGCGCTCAATCCCAAAGGTGAACCCAACGCAATTGGAGCAGTTCTTAAAATACTGGTAGTGGCAGCAGGTCCTGTAACGATGGTTGAAGGAGCAGCAATACTCAATGCTGGTCCAAGAAGTCCACCGGGTCTAGCAACAGCTGCGGCAATAACACAAGAGAAGACGAACTACAAATAAAATTAAAGTTTTGTTAAACAGTTTAATTAAAGTTTGAATTGCTAATGTGTCCTTACGAATTTGAACATGATGATGAGTTTTGTTTAGGATTTTCTTTGAGAGCTTAAAGAAGTCTTTGAAGGCTGACAAGTGTCTGATGTTGAATGCACCAGTTCTATGGGATTTTATAGTTTAATTTCTATAAATTTGTTGCAAGATAATGTGAAGCTCGTATATGCGAATAAGTCATAAGAGAATGAACAATATGAATTGTGGTAAGTTGGGTTTGCGATGTTGCAAAAGAAATTGTGACGAAATTATTTACAAACGACAGCCTGGTTCATTTTATTACATAGACTTGAATCAGTTGTTGTGCAAAATGTGTTGATGTGCTCCGTGGGGTAGAAATCTAGACAGACAGAGATTTGGCAATGAAAATTCAACCCTGCTCATATTTCATTATTTTCTGCAACAAAATGTGTACGTTACTTTATTGTACCCTTCTTGTCCTCATTTTTACACCTAACCTAGTCTTAAATAATAAATAAATAAAATAATTTTTTTTATTTTTAATTGTATTGTTTTAAGCATTAAACACAGTTTTTTTTTAATTTTAAAGAACAAAAGACTGCTGAACAGAAACAATCAAAAGTAGTCTCATGTTCCTATTAAATATTTACATAAAATGAAAACAATAAGAGAGTATTTGGAACACATAATATTCTAGGAAATTTTTAATTGAAATCAATTCCACTTTATACAAATAAATATTTAAAATCAATACAACATAAATATGCCATTTCAATTAGGTAGGTACGTACATTTTATTGAAAACAAAAGATTTTAACACCTTGTGTACGGAAGCACATAAACATTATAATCTGAATAGAATTGACTTAATTGCAATAAAAACAACAACAACAAATAAAATTAAAGAAAGAAATAATAATATTGAAAACATTTCAAAAGTGTTTGTTTTTATTTTGTTTTCATTTTTACTAAACATTCCATTAAATAAAAATGAATATTGAAAATAATGTTTAATCGGAAAGGAAGTTTATGCTTCCTAAAATTATTAATTTTCAAATAAAGAAGAGAAACAATAGATTTGAGTTACTCTTATTTAGAATTGAAGAATTGATACATGTGCAGAATATACTTTTTTACAAATAGTAAAAAAAAAAAAATTTAACAATTTGTTTAAAAAATGAATCAGAAACTTTTACATTCAAATAAGCCTGAGATTAAATTCCTTTGTTAACTAAATATTCTTATATAGTTAAAGGGTTCAAACTTATCTTGTTTTGCATTTAAATCAAAACTTTTAACTTCCCATTAAAAGTGCGAAGGTGCATATGTTTTATAAAGCCTTCAAATTAATTTTGTTTTACAGATATAAACTTCAAAATGTGTAAAAGTTGTTTTCTGAATACTTTAAAACAAACGTATTTACCTAAAGTTATTTAAAAATTTGGTAATTTAAAAATTTCATCAGCTCAAATGATTAGAGAATGAAATATGATGGTACATTCGAAATAATTGTTTGCTATATAAGAAATGACAATCTTATTGTAAAATTTTTAGAAAAAAAATATAATAAACAATACATTTAAAATTGCTAAAATTTAATTTTAAATTAAGACAGAAAAATATATTGACTTCAAAAAATGTTTATCTATACAAGATACTTTTGAAAAGATTTTTAACTTCAAGTAGGAAGTTATTGTAATGGGTCCGATTTGTCAAATTGAAAATTTTGACATATCTCGACGTTTCAAGGTCCCTAGAGTCGAAATAAAAGATTTGTAGAAAGATGTCTGTGCGTGCGTGTGTACGTTCGTTCGTACGTCCTTACGTTCGCGACGTATTTTCGTCCTCCATAGCTAAAGAACCCGTGGCATGATGGTTAGTGCGTTGGACTGTCATGCTAGAGGTCTTGGGTTCGATATGCCATCTAAATTCTTTTCACGGGTACTGCCTCTTGCGAGGAATTGACAAATTCTCCAAGAGTAACTATTGTCATGAAAAAGTGCTTTCTCAAAATTAGCCGTTCGGAGTCGGCATATAAACTGTAGGTCCCCTCCATTCTTGACAACATTACTCGCACACAGGAATGGTTGAGAGTTGTAAGTCACTAGGCCTTGGTTCTCAACGGACTGTCGCGCCACCCAATTTATTTATTTTTTATAGCTAAAGAACCAGAAAAGATATCAACTTCAAATAAATTTCGTTATACAGATAATAAAGCAGAAAGATGCAGAAAGGGCTCTCAAGAAAATTGCGTGGGTGGTTTTTTTACCATAGCAGTTTGAAGAAAGGTGATAATTTTGGTTAACCCTAAATATCTTACGACCCAAAAACGCTAAAGACTTGAATTAAATTGTATATAATATATTGTAACGTGATATCAAACAGGTATATTTTTTGAAAAAAAATCAATATAACGGTTGTTTTATAAATCAATAAAACTGAAAAAAAACTTGTCACCTCCAAAATTTTAAAACTGAAATATGATTTCAGCTCTAAAACAATTTAGTGCAACGAAAAATAATGTTTTTGACATCTGATACAATTTTAAGCAAAATCTAATTGACAGTTTTTTTTTATAAAAAATAAAAATAAAATAAAAACATTACTCAAAGTTCGTAAAAATTGAATATCTATTCGAATATCTTTTTGAAAACTTGAAATTTGGGCTTCAAGCTTATTTTATCTTATAAAAAATATTGTTTTCAACATTTGGTAAAATTTTTAAAAAAATCGAATTGACAGTTCTTTTACAAAAAATTAAACCTAAAAAAATTTACTTTCGGGTCAAATAGCTTTTCAAAAATTAAAAATATTGGCTTCAAATTTATTTTATTTCACAGAAAATATTGTTTTCAATATTCAGTAGTTTTTATATAAAAATCCAACAGTCCGTTTTTTCATGAAAAATAAAATCTACAAAAAATAGTACGAAAATTTGATAAAAATTGATACGAGTACATATAGACAAACTTTTAAGCAAGACAAATCGACAGACGGGATGGGAAGTTATTAGTGTGGGTCGCATCCCAGCCTCTTTTTTTTTTCACTATTTTCTTTGTTTGTGCTAACCATTAAAAGTACTTGCTAAGATCTTTATTTTTTAAATTGACTGACAAAATGCCACATCGAGAAATTTTTCACATAATTTATGATAAATTTTGATTGTTCAATAACTTTTGAAAAAATAAAACCAAAATGGCATTTTTAGAAAAACTTTTGAATGCAAAAGCTTAACAATCATCTCATTTAATTTTAAACGGTTTTAACATCTTAACATCTTTTAACAATTTGCTAAAGAATGTTTTTGAAATTTTGGACATATAAAATGTTAGACCTTTAACAATAGGTTGATATATATTTTATGTCATTCTGTTTTACAGATAAAATTATCAAAACATTCTAAAATCGCAAATAACAAATCAGTTCAGTGTTTTTTTCTTTTAAATACGATTTTCCAAAAAGAGGCTGGGATGCAATCTTCACTGATAATTTGTCATCCCGTCTGTCGATTTGTCTTACTAAAAACTTTAACAAATTTTACTTAACAATATTTTACTTACTTACTTAAGGTGGCGCTACAGTCCGGGGCGGACCTGGGCCTCAACCAACAAGCGTCTCCAGCCAGCTCGGTCCCTAGCTAGCTGTCTCCAGTTTCGCACGCCAAGTTGGTTGAGGTCCTCTCCCACCTGGGTGCGCCACCTGAGTCGCGGTCTTCCTCTACTGCGCCGTCCCTCGGGATTGGATTCGAAGACCTTCCGGGCTGGAGCGTTGATGTCCATCCGCTCTACATGACCTAGCCATCTAAGCCGTTGGACTTTGATTCTGCTAACTAGGTCAGTGTCGCTGTACAGCCCGTACAGCTCGTCGTTATATCTTCTCCTCCATTCTCCATCTATGCGTACGGGACCAAAAATCGCCCGAAGAATTTTTCTCTCGAAGCATCCTAAGACGCTCTCATCTTTCTTTGACAGGGTCCAGGCCTCAGCGCCATAAATGAGAACCGGGATGATGAGTGTCTTATAGATGGTGATTTTACATGCTCGAGATAGGACTTTACTTCTCAATTGCCTTCTAAGTCCAAAGAAGCAGCGATTTGCAAGAGTTATTCTTCGTTTGATTTCAGCGCTGGTGTCGTTGTCTGCATTAATAGCGGTGCCTAGGTAGACAAAGTCCTTAACTACCTCAAAGTTATAGCTGTCCATGGTGACGTTTTGCCCAAGACGTCGTCGTTCAGTGTCCTTTTTTGATGACAGCATATACTTGGTCTTGCCCTCATTGACCACTAAACCCATCTTCTTCGCTTCCGTCGCAATGCTCAAAAACGCTCCACTGACATCACGCTTTGATCTTCCAATTATGTCAATATCATCTGCGTATCCGAGTAATTGGATGGATCTTTGGAAGATTGTGCCTCTAGTGTTGACGATTGAGTTTTGCACAATTCTTTCCAGAACGATGTTGAAGAAGTCGCATGACAGTGCATCGCCTTGTCTAAAACCTTTTTTGACATCAAATGCATCGGTAAGATCTTTTCCGACCTTGATAGAGCAGCGTGCATTCTCCATCGTCATTCTGCACAAACGGATAAGTTTGACAGGGATGCCAAAACTAGACATTGCTCGGTAGAGCTCTTCCCTATAGATGCTGTCATACGCGGCTTTAAAATCGATAAAGAGATGGTGGGTATCGATTTGAAGCTCCTGGGTTTTTTCCAAGATCTGCCGTAGTGTGAATATTTGGTCGATAGTGGACTTTCCTGGTCTGAAGCCACACTGATAAGGACCAATCAGGTTGTTGACGAATGGCTTCAGACGTTCACATAATACGGCAGAGAGGATCTTATACGCAATGTTAAGGAGACTGATGCCTCTGTAGTTGGCGCAGTTTAGAGGGTCTCCTTTCTTATGTATGGGGCACACTATGCTGAGATTCCACTCATCGGGCATGCTTTCTTCCGACCAAATTTTGCAGATGAGTTGGTGCATGCTCCCTACCAAGTCATCGCCTGCTGCTTTGAATAGTTCGGCGGTGATGCCGTCAGCTCCAGCAGCTTTGTTTGACTTAAGTTTAGATATAGCTATCTTCACTTCGTCAAGGTCGGGTGGGCGGAATTGTTGATCTGCGTCGCCGAGGTTGAGTGGTTCTATCTCCCTTACAGCGGAGTTCGGTTCGTCATCGCCGTTATATAATTTGGAGAAGTGATCTTTCCATATTCTCAGCATCGACTGTGGTTCTACTACGATGTTCCCTTGATCGTCTTTACAGGCTTCGGTTCGTGGCTGGTACCCTTGGGAGGTTTTTTTTACCTTTTGGTAAAATTTACGAACCTCATTCCTGTTGTGACATCCCTCTATCTCCTCGATCGCGCGCTTCTCATGCTCTCTTTTTTTCCGTCTAAGAAGCCGGTGTTCCTCTCTCCTCTTCTGCTCGTAGAGCTCGCGAGCAGCTCTAGTCCTTTTGTGCAGCGCCGTTTTGTATGCCTCTTGTTTCGCTGCGTGCGCTTGCCGGCATTCGTCGTCAAACCAGGGGTTTCGCTGTGGTGGCCGTGTGAAACCTAGCACTTCAGAGGCGGCATCTCTGATGGCTGCAAGGCAATGTTGCCACTGGTTTTCAATGCTTAATGCAGGAAGCATAGGACTCCTTAGGAGGTTACTAGAGACTCGATCGGAAAAGGACATGGCAGTCTCTTGCGATTGTAGCCGTCTAACGTCGAATCTTCTCACAGTACTTCCTTGTTTTGGCTTGGATCGGGATATCCGTAGCCGTACCTTGGCTACAACGAGGTAGTGGTCCGAGTCAATGTTGGCCTCTCGGAATGTTCGGACATCCTGGATACTGGAGAAGTGTCGTGCGTCGATCGCAATGTGGTCAATCTGGTTGACGGTTGATTGATCAGGAGATTTCCATGTCCCCTTGTGGATATTAAGATGCGTGAACTGCGTACTAGCTACCAGAACGTCTCGCCCCGCAGCGAAATCGACCAGCCTGAATCCGTTGTCGGAGGTGGTGTCGTGCAGGCTGTATCTTCCGATTATGCCACCAAAGATGTCTTCTCTTCCTAGCTTGGCATTAAAATCTCCTAAGACAATTTTAATGTCATAGCCAGGGCACTGCTCATATGTCTTGTCCAAGAGCTCGAAGAACATATCTTTGGTGTCTTCATCTTTCTCCTCTGTTGGGGCATGCGCGCATATTAGGCTTATGTTGGCGAATTTAGCCTTGATGCGGATTGTCGTGATGCGCTCGCTAACACTGTTGAAACTCAAGACTTTTTGCCTGAGCCTAGTTCCAACAACAAATCCACACCCAAATAGACGCTGTCTTTGTTCTCGGTAGCAATCGCCGTAGTAGATATCGCAGTCTTTTAGTTTGCGTTTACCCGGTCCATCCCATCGCACTTCTTGGATGGCTGTAATATCTGCCTTGCAGCAGTTTAGGGCTTCCGCTAATTGTTCGGCTGCACGTGGTCTGTTAAGGGACCTAACATTCCACGTACATATCCGAAGTTCGTTGTCCTTATTTCGTTTGCGTGGGTTGTCAACAGTGAATCCGTCCGTATCCGAGGCTTGTTGTTGCTTCGAAACTATGATGCTTTTACGTGGCCAGGAAGTCACCCCGACGGCACAACCCCCAACCTGGAGGGCCAGATCCTTAGTATAACTCCAAGGAAGGGGAGCCGGATGAACCGCTCCTTATAGGCCTGGGCTCCGAATATGTCGAAGAAGCCCTATAAGGTGTTCACTAAGTAGTTCAACCTTACTGGAACTGTAGACGCCACCGTTGATTCTATCTCGAGAATTCGTCCGCTGCCGCCTGGATAAGGAGAGGTGCCTTAGTGGAAACACCTCTCCCCCCCTCTCTCGTTTGCTGCCCCCAACAACTTTCCACTGGGGTTGGAACCCAATCTCCAGTTGAGGTACTAGGCACCCGATGTTCACCGCGGGGAGGTGAGAGTAGGAGTTGATAGACAGAGGTGGGTTTTCAGAAAAACCTGTGGACGCTTGTGTCCTCTTGAATGCACATGTCTACCATTTGAACATCTAACAATATTTTGTGTAAGATAAATAATTTTAAGTCAATATTTTTCTTTGTTCTCTTAATACTTGAGTCGAAAACCAATTTGTTTTTGTAGGTTTTCGTGTTTTGTTAAAAAAGTTGCCAATTTAATTTTTCTAAAAAAATTAACTAACACCAACAACAATTTGCATGATAAAACAGTTAGATTTGAGAATCTATTTTTATTAACAAGATTTTAAGTCGAAAACCAATTTCTACCAATTCAGTAGAATTTCTTGAAAGTTTTTATTTTTTATAAAATCAAATACATATTTGTTTTTGTTTCCTTCAGAAAAAATAATCACGTAAAGAATTCGTTTTTGTTTTCTTCTGAGAAAATTAATCACGTAATGAATTCATTTTGAAGTTAATATTTTCATTTATTCACGAGATTAATGTTTACCAATTTTGCTTACTTAATTTTTACAGATTTTAATTTGTATGGAAAAAACTAACAGTTGGATTTCCGACAGGGTGCCGAAAACAATATTTTTTATAAGATGAAATTAGTTTCATCTTAAACTTTTGAATAGATTGGACAATCAAGTTTAAGCATTGTTTTTAGTTTTTGTAAAAAAACTGTGAATACGATTTTCCTTAAAATTTTACTAAATGTTAAAAATTATTTTTGTAAGATGAAATTAGTTTAAACCAATATTTTTAATATTCAAAGAGATATATTCAATTAAAAAATCAATTTTTTCCAACTTTCAGTAATGTTCTTATTACGAATTTATTATTTTTCTCACAAAAATTTACAATATGTCAAAAACGTTCAACTTCTTCAAATTTAATTCAAGTCACTAGCGTTTTTGGTTCGTGAGATATTTTGGGTTAACCATCATTTTCACTTTTATTTAAAATTGCTATGGTAAAAAAATTTGGTTTATTTAGTTCTTTTTCACGCACGCACAGAAATTTGTCTCAAAATCTTTTATTTATTTAGACTCCAAGCGCCTTGAAACGTCGAGAAATATCAACATTTTTAATTTACAAATTGCACTGATTACAATAATTTGATATGAGAATTTAAAAAAAGAACGATTCAAAATTAGAAGGCCCCAAATATCATACGAACCAATTATGATATCGTAAACCTTATTTTATTTATTTTGAAATCAAACGAAATTGGTATGAATACAAAAAAATCAACGATCTATTTTTTTATAAATACAAAAATTTTAACAAAAAAATTTGTCACCTTAAATATTTTATTTATTAAAATTGAATTAAAACTAAATTACCAACAAAACATTTTTTATGGCTTAAAACTGCTCTTTAAAATGTGTTTAAATTTTTATAAAATTAAATTGAAAGTTTATTTAAAAAACTTACTCTTTAATGAAATTAACTTTTTCCGATATGTTGTTGTAATTTTTTAAATACTTACTAATATTAAGTTATCAGTGCGTGTTACATCCCAGCATTCTTTTTGCTATTATTGGAATCTGCCTACAATTTTTGTTTTCGTTCTAACTGTATTACAGAAAATTCATTCAAATATATAAGTGTTTTGGAGTATGAACTTTTCCTCTAATTGACATAATCAAAATACAATTGTACAAAAATTATTTTTTTTGTTCAATCTATTTATTAGACCTCATTAAAATTTAAAGCTCTTACACTTATAATATTAATCCTTTTGATAATAATTTAGCATTTGATATCAGTCCAGAATTGATAATTCCATCCGAAGTCACCAATCCTCCGGAAACTAAACCACCGGAAACCAATCCACCAGAAACCAATCCTCCAGAAATCAATCCACCTGACACAAGTCCATTTGAGATTAATCCATTTGATACAAGCCCATTGGTTATCAATCCACCACCTAAGGTCAATGGAGCACCGATTGTCGAACCTAACGAAATTGGAGCTGTTCTCACGATTTGCACGGAAGCAGGAGCTGTAACAATAGCTGAGGGTGCAATACCCAAGGATGACCCCAGAATACCTGGTTTAGCATAAGCTGCAACAATAACACAAAGTAATGTCAACTGAAAGAAAAAAATAAAGAACATTTTAAATAATAAGTTCAATTGAAAAGGCTTCCTCGAAGTTCTTACAAATCTGAACATAATGGATGTGGCTTTGAGAGAACTATAATGGAACCTCTATTGAATGTTCACTTGAGTCTGATGTTAAGTTAAGAGTTTCTTATTCGTTTTATAGTCATCTAAGAAAAATATCAAGATCAACCCTTAGATATAGGTAAAGTTGTAGTAGGAAGGGGTTTGGATGGAAACATATCTTCGACTATGTAGTTTTGTGTTCAAAAAGCAAGATGCAACAGTTGAAAATTGAAGCAGCAACGAACAAAACTTGATTTAAGTTTCCCAAGAAATCGTGGTACAATATAAAATGAAGTGCAACACTCCCCTTTTGTTGGGAAACCAACGAAACTAGAAAAATAAAAACTGTATATTTCTCTTTTTGTTATTTTGTGGCGGGATTGAGTATGATTTAGTAACAATAAATCAACTTTCATTTATTGTAGGTTATCTTCCTTTGATTTCTGTTAAAAGAAAAAAGTAACAAAACCATTTTGTTATTCTATCGCACTTTCTCGGGTGCGGTGACTTCTGTACCGCCTTTGTCTCACATTCTCTCCATTTGCAAACATGAAATCGCGTTACGTGCTGCTGATGCTGATGATGATAATGGCTATAAAACCCTATAGAATCTCTTTATTGAGCATCAGACACTTGTTATCAGCGTTTGCAAGAAGTCCTATTAATTTCTATTCATTATGTTCAGATTTGTAAGAACTTAAAGCCATTCATAAAAATATTATGTCTTTGTCCCTGTTTTTTAATCTAAGTAATCTTAATTCCTTTCAGGTTGTTTTGCTTTGTGTTTTTGTCGCAGCCGCTTATGGTAAACCAGGAATTTTGGGGTCATCTGTAAGTATTGCTGCTGCTCCAGCTATTGTGTCAGCGCCCTCTATAAGTGTTGTAAGGACAGCTCCAATTGCCACAATAGGTGCTCCATTGACCCTTAGTAGTGGATTGGTATCGAATGGACTCGTATCAAATGGATTAATCGCAAATGGACTTGTCTCAGGAGGATTGATTTCTGGTGGATTGGTTTCCGGTGGACTAGTGTCAAGTGGAATCATCAATGGTGGTTTGGTAACATCTGGAAAAGTTATTACCAAAGGATTGATATAAACTACTTTGAGATGAAGATGAAAATAAGAGATAATTTTCTAAATATTTTGTAATGTAAATGAATTCAAAATAAATTCTTTTAAGACAACACATCCACGAGTTGATTTATTTAAGGCTTAATTTATTTGTTTATAAATTAAAAAAGAAAACTTGAGTATTCATTTTTATAATGATTAACCATAGAATTCTATTTTCAAAAATAAGACTAAAAGGTCGTCGTTGTGTATAAAATTCATTTAAATTTTGTTGATCCTATTCTTTAAAATGTCACTTTGTCAAATTCATTTTGTTGAAAAATAGTTTCTAATTATTAATATGTATGTAGGTAGTATTTTGTTTTAAGAAAAAGGTCACAAAACAGGAATTGTTATAGAAAAATAATCAGTGTTAATATTGAAGATGTATAAAAATAAAAGGTGTTCCGACTTCAACGCACTGTGAAAATTATGAATCAAAACCAACTACTAATTGATAAAATCATTAAATAATGGTCAGCTCTATACTCTATCTCTACAAATAATCAAGTTTTTGAAATTTGGTATTTTGGTTTTTCTTATTTAGAAATCCAACTGATAGTTTTCTTACAAAAAGTGTTACTGGTTTAATGTTTGGAAAATTGCATGAGTACTACTCAAACATATTAAGAAATTGAAAATATTTAATTTGAATATGCTAGAAATTATAGATTTGAAAATCGTAAACATTTAAGTAAAAAAAAAACTACTTGATTAATTTTCATAGTCATCAAATGCCTTATATAATGGTTTTCGTACAATCTTAGAAAATAATGTCTCAAAAAACTAAGGTGATAAAATGATTTTGAAGTCGGTTTTAAAGAAAAAGCCATCAATTAATCTCTATTGATTGTCAGTTACAAAATCATCTTATCATAGTTAAGGAATGTCATGCAAAAGCCACAAGAGAAATGGTATCAGTAAACGAAGTTAGGAATTGGGGATTCCGAAATTTCTTGACGATTTTGGTAATTTGTTGATTCATTCCATGTATATGTTACCTTTTACAATACTGGCAAGTTATAATATTTTTTTTGGAACTATATGTGTTTTTTGAAGATTTTGCAACCTTCCAAAATAAGTATCACTTAGTTAACAAAAAACTCATACATAAGAAACTTTAAAAATAAAAAAATCAGTAAAATTGTTACTTTTATAAAATATCGAGAACTTTCCGACAAAATATTATTAGCAGTAAACTAA
The DNA here is from genome assembly GCF_945859685.1 of Eupeodes corollae. Taxonomy (NCBI): domain Eukaryota; kingdom Metazoa; phylum Arthropoda; class Insecta; order Diptera; family Syrphidae; genus Eupeodes; species Eupeodes corollae. The sequence continues at coordinate 124,955,363 of NC_079148.1, forward strand.
ATTGTATCTTAAACAACAATTCAAAAGCTTATAATTTAGAAACAGTACCAAATCTAAGACATGCAAATAGCCATCAACGTTTAATGTGATACAAAATAATTTTAATTATTAACTTCCCATAGGAAGTTATTGTAACAGGTCCGATTTGTCGAATTGAACATTTTGACATTTCTCGACATATCAAGGTTTAATATTAAATGAATATTTAAAACGAATAACGTTTTTGAAATCTAGCAACATTTTGAAAACAATCGAATTGACAGTTTTTTAAAAAAAAAAATAAAACCTGAAAAAAAAACATTCCTTAAAGTTGGTAAAAATTGATTTTCGAATCGAATATCTTTTTAAAAATTAAAAATATTGGCTTCATACTAATTTTATCTCACAGAAAATATTGCTTTGGACATTTAGTAAATTTTGTATAAACGTCATGTTTTAGAATTTCAAAAAAGATTCTGTAGCATCTACTGCCTCAAACATTGGTTATGTAGCAAATGAAACTATAATCTGGTCCTTTTATGGTATGTTTAGTTCCGAAAATTAAAATTCTATTTATGTAAAACAAACATTTTTATGTTAAAGTTTTTTGTTTACATATGTACAATTATAATTCGTCTTTAATTTTTAGCACTTAATTCCTCTGCTTTAAATTCAGTTATCAATTTTTTTTTAAGAAAATTATAAAAATGAAAAGAGGTGAAATAATCTCAACAGTTATTAGATCTTAAGAAGTGTACGTTGTCCTCACTCAATTTCAAGTGGTTTAATTTTCTATACCATGTGGTTGATGCCAAAACCATATCGCACAACAAGCTTAAAAATGATATGGCACCTTACTTGAAACCTGAGAAGGGTTGCATTTCATTATCAAATTAGACTTGTCTACTTCAGCCCGTTAATAACTCTATATGCTTAGGCTTATAGACTCATAGTATCTATTCTTATGCCAATAAGCATCTTGGTGAGTGAAGGGTGTTTTTGTCTGTGATTTTTACCTCAGCTTCTTTTGCAATTATGAAATAAGTCTTAAGCCACGTCTGTATTTTTATTTTCTTATAGATTTCTGGTGACTATAAAATGAGATAGGAAGTTTGAAAAAATCATCAGACTCTTGTCAGCATTCATCAAAGGTTTAACTAGCTTCCAAGCCAATTAACATCAACAAATATGTTCAAATTCGTAAGATGAATACAATCACAAGTCTTAAAATTTTAAATCTATTTAACTTGTTTTCAATTTTAGGTCGCTTTCTTCTGCATTATTGCCATCGCTAAGGCTGGAATTCTTTCTCCATCTCTGAGCATTGCTGCTGCTCCAACTACTATTGTTTCAGCACCTTCAGTGAATGTTGTAAGAACTTTACCAATTGGTTTGGGAGCAACAATTGGAGCTCCAATTGGTCTTACCAATGGATTGATTTCTACTAATGGCTTGGTTTCGGGTGGATTAATCTCAAACGGACTTGTTTCGGGTGGAATCGTTTCAAAGGGATTGATTTCCGGTGGATTGATATCTGGAGGACTTTTGAACAATGGCTTGATATCTTCGGGAAAATTGTTGATCTAAATTAATATGATAAGGAGTCAAAGCATTATAAGTTCCTAGATTTTTGATATTGCAGAAAATAAAAAAAAAAAACAGTTGAAACATTTATTGTTTTATTTTATCCTTAAATATTTTAAGTTTTGTATGATTTATGCCTTAAAGTGGTACGAACTAATATCTAGACAAAAAGACCAAAGGAAATGTATTAAATAACTACTTATATGTAAAAATATCATAGTAAATATTTGTATTTCGTGTTTAAGAAGTTTTTTAAAAATATTTTTGGATTTTGAAGGCTTTTTAATTGAGATTAAAAATCATATTTTATTTACATAGATTGAAAATAATTTTTTTCGAAACATATCCAGAAGTGAAGATCAATTATTTTTAACATAGGGAAAAATGTTTTAAAACGAATTCTAAATTATTTAATTTTAAAATAGTAAAGAGGAAAGCTTTTTCAACATTTAGTAAAATATTGAAGATAATTTTGCTAACTTTAAGTATAAATTGCTATGATCACTAATCACAAAAATCTATTTGAACTTTTAGTAGTCTCCTAATTCGACTTCTTACTTTATGATATACGAGTATCATAAAAATTTTAACTCTAACTTATTTTATGTTATTTTTTAACTAACAAAAAAAAGATTGCATTTTGGAATAGGTTGTTTAAAAAAGGTATATGCGAAATTGGAATTCCGGACTGTATAAATATTAAAAAATGTTTTTTTTTTTTTAAATTACATATTTCGAAAATAGCTACACCTAAAATTTTCAATTTGTAACCTAGTTTAAATTACTTAAGATTTTGATTAAAGGGCCTTTTAAAAATTGTATTTTCCTTAAATGGTCTGCAATAAATTAGTAAGCCTGTAGCATAGTACAAACTAAGAAATATTCATTTTATTTTTTAATGCTTTAGTTATTAAAAGAAATCAATTAACAAAATTTCAAAAATTTAAAATTAAAACCAAATTCAATTATTTTGAAACGAAATTCTTACAGAGAATCTTGAAAAGGCTTCAAAATTAAATAATGGACAAAATTTGAGCCGAAATTTTTTTTGATTAGGTTTTTATTTTTTATAAAAAAAACTGTCAATTCAATTTTTTTCAAAATTTTACTGAATGTTGAAAACACTATTGAAGAAAAATGCAGAAAGGGCTCTCTCAAGAAAATTGAGTTTGTGGTTTTTTTACCATAGCAGTTTAAAGAAAAAGGTAAACATTTTGGTTAACCCTAAATATCTTACGAACCAAAAATGTTAGAGACTTGAATTGAATTATAACGTGATACCAAACAAATATAGTTTTTAAAAAAAAAATCCAAAAAAAACGGCGTTTTTATAAATCAAAAAAATTGACAAAAAAATGTTACACCTCGAAAATTTTGCAAATGCAAAATGATTTTATCTCAAAAAAAATGTTGTGCAACGAAAAACAAAGTTTTTAAAATCTGTTAAAATTTTGAGAAAAATTGAATTGACAGTTTTTTTTATAAAAAAATAAAAACCCAAACAAGAAAATTACTTAAGGTTGGTAAAAATTAATGTTCGGCTTTTAAAAAATATTGGTGTCAACACTCTGTAAAATTTCAAGGAAATCTATTTAAAAAAAAAAAACAATATTAAAACTTGGTACAAATTTATTTAAGGTTCAAAAAGATTTTTAAAATTAAAAATATTGTCTTTAAACTCTTTTTATTTCACAGAAAATTTTGTTTTCGATATTCAGTAGTTTTTTTTTTACAAAAAACCAACAGTCAGTTTTTTGATACAAAAAAAAAAATCTACAAAAAATATTACGCAAATTGGTTGAAATTTTATGTTCGGTTCTTGATATCTCTCAAATTAATTTCATTCTTCCGATTTGTAAAAATTTTTAACCCAACACGAAAACCTATAAACTTTAAATCAAGACAAATCGACAGACGGGATGGGAAGTTATCAGTGTGAGTCGCATCACAGCCTCTTTTTTTTTTTTAATTGTAAATTCGTTTCTTCTCAAAATTTTACCAGATGTTAAAAACGTTATTTTTCGTTACACAAAGTTATTTTGCTGATGAAATCATTTTTAATTCGTAAAATTTTTGAGGTGACACATTTTTTTTCAGTTTTTTTGATTAACAAAAAAAAACTTTAGTTGGATTTTTATATACTGGTTTGGTATCACGTTACAATATATTATATAGAATTTTATTTAAGTCTCTATTGTCATTGGTTCGAGAGATATTTAGGGTTAACCAAAATGTTGAACTTTTTTTAAACTGCTATGGTAAAAAACCACGCACTAAATTTTCTTGAGAGCCTTTTATCCATCTTTTTGCATTATTATCAGTATAAGAAAATTTATTTTAAGTCGTTATTTATTGTGGTTCTTCAGCTATGAACAACGAAAAAGGTTCTCAAGCTATTGAAGACGACAAAACATCGCGAACGAAGGTACACACGCACGCAAAGATATTTTTCTAAAAATCTTTTATTTCGACTCTTGGCACCTTGTAACGTCGCAAAAGGTCAACATTTTCAATTTTAAAAATCAAACCCATAACAATAACATCCTATGGGAAGTTAAAAATTAAAAGAAAATTTAATAAAAATCTATTTGTTCGTTTTTGAGGAAATTCGAATTTTCGATTTTTGACGAAAAAATAGCTTGCGGGCTACTGTTATTTTTAGTCTTTAAAAAAAAAACTTTAAAAAACCTAAAGTGAATCTGCTTAAAATCTTTATTTTCATTTTTGAATTAAATCGAAACAAGGCAATGGTTTGGGCTGTGTGGCAAGAATTGACAGCCAGACGGAAGCAATGGAGCTTCCCTACCATTGGAATGTAATTTTTGATAAAAATCTCGAGGTTGAAATGTTTTACGAATGGAAAACTAGTCATATAGTTTTTTTATATCGCAAATAAAAATTGTTTTTGAAAAGAAAAACAAATTTCAATTTTTAAAATTTTCGGGATATAAAATACCAGTATTTAAAAAAAAAGCTTCAAACAAAATTTGTTTGTTTATTCATTGATATACAGTAAACGCCTTAAAAGTGCCTTTCGCTTATAGCCTTACCCTTCATATATAAAAATTAACTTGTCAGTATACATTTTACCTAAATATCTTTCCCGCCTTTTCTACTTTATAATTTTAACGAATTTTGCTTTAACGAACGTTCTAAATACACATTGAAAATTAGCATTTATAATAATCTGAATACCCTTCAATGGCGGAGACTATTTTGTTTATGATTATCAAAATACTTTTCGTTATAATTTTTATAAATATTTGCTTTGAGGTTTGATGAAAATAATAAGAATGTTTTAGAGAAAAAAGAAACATAATTCATCTTAAAAATGGAAATTTTATTAGTATCCAATATCAGAGGATTTAGGAACTAGTTTTTATATGCTTTCGAATCTTCCTATGTACATTATAGATTTTATCTTAGATCAACAATTTTCCTCCACCAATTATTCCTCCGGAAATCAATCCACTCTTGGCTACTAGTCCACCAGAAACAATTCCATTTGAGATCAATCCTCCAGAAATGAGACCATTTGAGATCAATCCACTGCTAATTCCTATTGGAGCTCTAATATCAGTTGTTGTTGCAACTGCAATGGGTGCTGTTCTTAAGACGGTAGGAGCCGACAGAATAGTAGTTGCTGGAGCAACAGCACCAATACTCAAAGCAGGAGAAAGGATTCCAGCCTTAGCAGCGGAAATAATGCAGAACAAAGCAACCTATGAATAAAAATTGTACATTTAGTTAAAGAATTTTAAAAATATTTAAAAATTTCTTACGAATTTAAGCATGTTGATTTTTGTTTGGTATTTGGATAAGCTTGAAGAGATGAACCTTTAATAAATGCTGACAGCTGATGTCTGATGCTGATTCCATTGTTTCTTTTGCATTTTATAGCAAGATGTTAGATATCATGGGTCTTGATGCATTTCCATGAGTTATAGACTCGAGGGACTTGAAGTTGTGAGATATTGCAATTGCAATATGAATTTGTGGGCATAGGGAAATAGCAACATGTAAAACCCTTAATAAAAAAATGAAGTTTAAATCGCAGATGTGTCGTATTACGTCTCAATTGCAGACAAGTCTAGTTTAGTCATGAAAAATTCATTGATTCCTCAACTTGTATCAGTCACATTTAATTGATTGGCGTAAAGTTTGGATTGATTTCACTTTTGGTTGACATAATAATATAATTCAATTATGAAAGTAATTACAAATATAAGTTTTTAGTTTGTTTATTAAGTTACTCTTCCCTTTTTATGAGAGTATAGACTTGTATCAATTTCATATGAAATCTCTTTGGAGGACTTAAAATACTTTGTCTACCCTTTTTTGCACTCTGAGTAACAAATTCAATACTATACTTATAAACGTGATAGTTCTGTTGTTGACGTTGATTTAAAATGTCAAGGAATTCCCAGACGTATATACCCCTAAATCTTATCAATTTCCAAAAGCTTCGAACTTGGTATCTTCTTTTTATTTGTATATGAACTCATGCTTTAAGACAAAATATTCCCTTATATTTCCAAGTTCTGTTACATAAACTATATTTCAAAATCAGTTTCGAAAATGCCACTCGTTTTCATTCATGTTTCTAACAAGTTGTCTTTTCGTTTATTTGCATTCCTTATTTTGCATGGGTTGAGTTTAGGTATACCCCATTAAAATCTTTCAGGATATATTCAAAAATATAAGAAAGAGAAACATACAACAGACAGAAGCCAATACTTTCTTGAAAACTTTTAGTTTATTTTTTTTGTTTTTCTCCTAATATTTAAGACTTTTTTTCGGTGTATTCTCATCCTATAAACATTTTTGAAAAATTCTTAAAAGTTCGGCACGTGAAGCTCGATTAGTTCATTTGAAGACTTGTCTAGAATTAGTCTTGTCAGTTTTGTTGTCTTTTTATGAGACGCATTTGTTAATGAAATATATGTAGGTTACCTATATATTATCTTATAAGCCAACATTGCAAAAAGAGTAAACTCTAGGTTATGAAAAATCTTTAAGAGAGACAGCAGTGGCGCCTGCACGTATTTTTATTAGGTAATATTCGTCTTAGTTAGTGTTACCATTTTGTTCCTAATTTGAGAAATAGTCGATTTCAGTTTTTTAAAATACAAACAAAAATACGTTTTTCGAGATTCTTTGACTAAAATAAATAAAGGGAAGGCATTTTTTTAAGAGCTACAATCTGTATAAAACATTTAAATTTCAATGATTCAAATTTCAACTCGTTTTTTAGACCTCGAATATTATAGATCTACACAACAAAAATTATTACCATAAGTTGTCGAATTTTTTTGAAGAACATTTAAAATAGTATCTTTGAATAACAAAGACACCAAAAAATTCTGAATTTAAAAGAGTTTTTATGGTGCTACGAATATTTTTGTATTATTTGAAAAAAATGTTTAAAAAATATGTTCTGAATCTTTTTTTTTTTTAAAAGTTGTTTTTTTTCAAATTCCATTTTTGAATCTGAATGAAAAAGAGCTTTTCTTTCTAGTTTTTATTTTTTAAATTAAGTGTATAATGAATAATAGCCAAAATGGAGATGGTTTTTTCAAAATAAAACATCGTCACCAGCCAAAATGTTGGGGGTCGTAGACACCAAATAACAATTTGTGGAGCAAAAAAAACTATTCAAATAAAAGCTGAATAAATAATTTACTCGAAAAAGACTGTTGATTTTGTTTATTTGTTAAACATTTTGAATTACACATGTTTACTTTAGTTTTTGTATTTGTGCAAAACCTTTCTTGGAAATTATTGTACATATTTTAACAAGTATACTGTTTTTTTGTTTTGTAAAATAATAAATAAAAATCATAAGTAATTGGTAGTTGAAAATTTGTGTGTACAGCTTTTGTTTATTTAAGAAAGTTAAACCAGGAAACGACAAATTTGGAACACTTAAAAAAATCGTTATAGGCATTAAAGAATCAAACCAATTTATAAAAATAATAGTCCAAGTTGTTACCAAAATAAATACAATGACAGACAGTAGTTCATGAAAAAATGTAAACAATAATACTTATGGTAAACAGACCTAATAATTCGAAATGTCATAAATTGAGAAGTCATTATGAATTTACACAATCACTAAAAGTTAAAATAGGAACTTTGTGATTTTAACTTAATTCAAATGTTAAAAACTGAGAAGATACTAAAATAATAGAAACATCAACTTTACAGTTTAGTGACTTATTTAAATAACCCTAATATGATACTGAATCGTTTAAAATGTTGGATTAATATGAATTCAAAAACTAAGGTTAGGACTCACTGATATCTTTCCATTCTTGCCCGTCTTTCGATATTTCTAAAAATATTGCATAAGAAAAAAAAAGTTTTAAAAATATAATACTTGAGTGGAAAACCATTTCTTGTGAGTTTTTTGTTGTGTTTGTAGGAATTAGTTTTTTAAAAAAAGGTCAGTTGGAATTTTCAAAAAAATATAAGTTAACAACAATATTTTTTATAAATATGATAAAATAAGTTTAATTTCAATATGTTGTTGTTTAAATAAAAATACAATTAAATGTTTTTTTGAAAAATTATAACGATAAAGGTTTTAGCGCCCCGTGGCTGCCATTTTGTTTTGGTGGTCTGTCAATCTTTTGTTTATTATTCAGTTGCTTATGCCAAATCATCATGTCAAGTAACACGGTTGAATAAGTGTTAACGCAAACGTTGCGCGCATTGCACCCATTTTATGGTAGATTTTGTGGGCCTTCACAGTCGAATTTTTAGCATTTGGTAGCCAACCGACGACCGGTTCAGTAAATAATCAGCCAACACCCGTACGTTCAAGGAACGCAAGATCGGCCGAGAACATCGCCGTAGAACGTGAAAGTATACAGCAAACCCGAGGCAATCTGGTCCTCGCCATGCACAAGAACTCGGCCTCCCGCAGACTTCAACTTAACCAATTTTGCTTCGGGACTTGAGCCTACTCCCGTACAATATCCAATTCTAACTGGCTCAGGAGCTCAAAGTATATTCCCATAGACAATGCCCTTTGTTAGCTGACTGGGTTTCGAATCGTTTTGAAGAGTACCCCAATTTTGGCCGAAAAATCATCTTTAGTGACGAGGTGCATTTTTGGATGAGTGGCTGTGTTAGCAAGAAAAATTAAAGTATATAGGACGACACCAACCCACGCGAGGTTCACCAGGTAATAATGCATCCTCAAAAAGTTACCGTTTGGACTCCGGCGGCGCGGCGGCGGCGTCGTAATTGGTCCGTACTGTTTTGAAAACGACGTTAGTGAGTCGGTCACCGTCAACAGCTAGCGCTACATAACGATGATAACTAATTTCTTATGGACCGAATTTAACCATATGGACCTAGACAACATGTGCTTCCAGTATGTTTGCGCTACATGCCACACAGCAAACGCCACGATTGACATTTTGCGTAACGTTGTCTCTCGCAGGGGTGATGTGAATTGGCCATCAAGGTCATGCGATTAAGCCCCGCTAGACTTTTTCATGTGGGGTGTCTTGAAGGAGCAAGTCTATGCAAATAAATAGCAACTGACCCATGAGCTGAAGGTGAAAATAACACAGGCCATAGCTCAAAATCAGCTGGATCTATGCAGAAGAATCATTGAAAATTGGATCACTCGGATCCGTGCCACCGTAAGAAGCTGAGCAGGGATTTGAATGATGTCATATTCTACACTTAATGGCATTCATGCGCTTTTCAAATAAAAAATTATTTTGTAAATACCTCACACACAGCTTGTTTTATTCCATTTCACCATCTACCCTTCTTATTGAAAAACCCTCTATTTAGAGTGGATTTTATTTGGACAAATCAGACCGTTTAAAATAACTACATATAAGGCTTATCTTACTTAAAGCAATTTAAGTTAATTATCTATAGCTTAGAGCATTTTTTTATTGCCAACCAAGTAAGCATTTCCTGAAACCTAAGAGACGATGAACAAAATAAGAAAAGAGGCTGGGATGCGATACACACTGATAACTTCTCATCCCGTCTGTAGATTTGTCTTGCTCAAAAGTTTGTAGGGTTGGGTTAAAAAAGTTGTTGGTTGAATTATTCTTAAAACTTTTAAAATAAACAACAATATTTTTCATATAAGGAAATAGTTTAGTTTAAAATCTATAGTTTTGTTAAATGGATATTTAGTCGAAGACAAATTTTTACCAATTAAGGTAGCATTCCTTCAATTTTTACAAACTGGATGAATGAAATTAATTTGAGAGATATCAAGAACCGAACATCAATTTTTAACAAAATTTGCGTACTATTTCTTGTAGATTTTATTTTTTTATGAAAAAATTGACTGTTGGATTTTTATAAAAAATTAATTTTAAAAAGCTTTTTGAGTCGTAAGTACATTTTTACCAAGTTTCAGTACTGTTTTTTTTTGTTACGTTTTAATTTTGTTTAAAAAAAACTGTCAATTCGATTTTTCTCAACATTTTACTGAATGTTGATAACAATATTTTTTAAAAGTTAAAAGTAGTTTTAAGTCAATATCTCAAAGTTTTAAAAAGATATTTGAGTCGAAATCCAATTTTTACCAACTTTTACCAATGTTTTTTTTAGGATTCTATTTAAAAAAAAAAATTAAAAAAAAAAATCCTATCAAATGTTTAAAACTTATTTTTCGTTGCACAAAATTCTTTTGGGGATAAAATCATTTTGTATACGTAAAATTTTGGATGTGTCAGATTTTTTTTCAGTTTTTTTCTTTAAAAAAAAACACTGTTAATTGGATTTTTTTCAAAAAATATACATGTTTGGTATCACGTTACAGTATATCATATTAAATTTAATTCAAGTTGTAAGCGTTTTTGGTTCATGAGATATTTAGAGTAAACCAAAATGTTCATATTTTTTTTAAACTGCTTTGGTAAAAAAACAACCCACTCAATTTTCTTGAGAGCCCTTTTTGCATCTTTTTGACTTATTTTCTGTATAACAAAATTTATTTGAAGTCAATATCTCTTCTGGTTCGTGACCTGTGGACGACGATAAAAACGTCGCGAACGTACGGACATAGGAACGTATGTACACACGCACTCGAAGACATCTTTCTAAAAATCTTCGTCGAAAATGTCAAAATTTTCAATGTGACAAATCGGACCCATTACAATAACTTCCTATGGAAAGTTAGTAAAATAAGAAATAAATCAATTCACTTTACAGGGAAAAGTATGCCATTTACTGTTGGAGCAACGTATCCTTTTCATGAAATTTTCCGTGACCAATTCTAACATTACTTCCATGTCCTCGAAAACTTTCAATGTTTTAGCTCTTGATTCGAATGTCGAGCATAAGCATAAAGGTAGTCTTAAGTCTTAATGCGTTTATTCACAAAATATGGATGACTAAGTGTTATTACTTCTTCGGAAAATAACATGGTTATGAAACTTTTCTTTCAAAATTGGATTTGCTTTTTTACTTATGTGGTACGTAGCGTCTTCTTGTCGTAAGCTTGGTCCAGCTCACATCAATATCTTCAATTAAGGCCATAAACAACCATTAATCATGATGCGTACCACAACCTATTCTGCGTAACAGTTCCACCAGCCTCATTTTAAGTCAAATCGCCCTCCAGCCCAAATCCAAGCCACAAACTAATACGTTGGGTCAATTCTGCATATTAACTTTGCCTCGATACTGAACTTGACTATCCGAATCCTTTGATGCATTTACCATCAGTGCTCATTGGGAATAATCACGTTTTATTGGTAACCAGCTTCTTGTCTTAAATGGAGCCCGGATACCCTTTTTCCTTATATTGACGAGAATTGGCAAAATCTGTGTTTTCGTCATTTCTAACATATTCCACCGATTTCACTGCTTTGGACAAAACTTTTAAAATTTCGTTTTCAAGTTCAAATTGGTTTAATGCTGGTCACACTGAAAATCACTATAAGGCTTCAAATATATTTTTCTTTCCAATGGTCCATGGATTATCTCCTTGATTTTGTGCATACATTTTCATTAATTAATTATAATGTTGTATACCGCCATCACCAGCGGCCACCATCATAGACAGTTTAAAGATTGCGGCACGTGTGACTATTCCCATCAATAGAGCTCATCCAGGATAGACGACACTGAGTTCTATTGAGATTTTAGACAAAAGAATACAAAATATTTTGACAAAAAGTCAACAAGTTTATAAAATACAATTAACATATTATTCGCATAATCTAATTTTTCCATTTCAATTAGCCAGATTACCGAAAGAACATAGACTCTTGATTGTTGACGACTTGTTGGTCATCCCTTGTTAAGCCAAAAAGGGTTATAGTAATTATTTACAAAAGCAAGAGCCTCACTCTTCTTATGGAGGGTATAAAATAAATCGTTGCGTGATAGATTAGGTTTTCAATTATTTTTTCATTTCAACTCTTTGTACGAAGTGAACTATATTGAGCAATCACCCCTGAAGCCTAAGGTGGTCGAACTGGGGTTAGCATATGTAGGTGCAATAAAGGTGAGGCACCTTTGCCGCACTTGTGGTTGCATACACTTTGCGAAATTAGAAAAAATAAGAGTAATTGTAAATTAATACTTGCCACAGTGGATGGATATCAGTGTCGTCGGTATAAAGTAGTTTATACGTTTTTTTAGATTATATTTGAATTGCATTCTGGTGTGACAAAATAAGCCACTATGGCCACTTATGGCGAAATGAACTTCTTGCAATCAAAACAAGTGCATTGCAAACATAAAGAGAACAGCGTGTATACCTACACAAACTTTATAGCTTCTTGTATAAAGTGATTTCAAGGCTAGAGAAGGGTTGGAAACAGATTGCTCGATGAAGTCATTCTTAGTTTTGGATTTTGATATAAATTATGCAGAGAACCCAACCCTAAGCATCAGACAGCATCAGTCAGCTCTCAGTTAAAGAATACTTCAAATATTTTTATTAGCAATCCCTTAATCATGTTCAAATACGTAAGAATTTTCAAAAAAAAAACATTTATAAGGATCTACCATTGAATTAACGATGGATTTTGTATTTTTATTTGTCAGGTCGTTTTCTTCTGTTTATTTGCTGCAGTCTTTGCTGAGCCTGGAATTCTCAGACCAGCCATCTCGATTGCAGCTAGACCAGCAATTATTTCAGCAGCACCTGTTGGAATTATTCGTTCGCCAATTATTGCTCCAGTTGGTGTTCGAGTTGGTGTACCAATTGGAATTAAAAGCGGATTGATTTCTGGTGGATTGATTCATTAGTTCCTGAAATTCGTATATTGGATGCAAAATAAGTCTAAAACATTTTAATGTTTTTGCAAATGACTGTAAAGCGAATAAACTATTGTTTTTGTTGGAAAACAAATGTCTATCTGTTTTAATTCTTTAATTCAACTTGTTCGCAGGACCAGCTTTTATATGAGATATCTGATTTATTTTGTTCATTAAATGTTTTGAATGAGTTTTGGGATGATAAGGAAGGATTTAAGAGGATATACAAATATTGGTTTTTAATTTATGAATCTAAACATAGAGTTAAATTATTTTATTTTCCTTTCTCTTTTATAAGAATTGATGCTGACAAAATCCAAAAGATATTATTTTGGTGGACTGGAGTTTATTTTTTCATGCATTTTTAATCTATCTTCTTTTTCTATCTTATTAAGTAATTTTTGTTGAAACAAAAAATAATGAAGTGAGTTTCGAACTCTTACCACAGTGCAATAATTTCGGGTTCTTCAAATTGAACCAAGTAATACTTTTTACTTACGACATACAAGGACATTCGTAAAAATTTCGAACTTGGAAATTAAGGTTTTGTGAATCAAGTTAAATATTTGTTTTCTTTTTTTTTTGAGACGACACATAACAGTAGTACACAATTTTTGGTCAAAAATCGATAATTCGAATTTTCTCAAAAACGAACCAATAACAAAAACAAAATTGTATTGCTCCAGAAGGGTAACCTCCATGAAACCATTATTTTGTTATTAAGTTTTCTGAAGAACTAATGAATAGATTTCAATAATTGTTTTCTACAAAACATTAAAAATTTGTCGGGCACAAAAACACATATTGAAATCAAACTTATTTAATAATTTAAGCAAAATATTGGTCTTAACTTTTATTTAATTTCAGAGAATAATCAAATTGGCATTTTTGAATAAAGAAGTTTTACTTTTGTGTAATACAAAAATGTTATTTATATTTTGTAAGACTTTAAGAAATAACAACAAATGGCGATTTGGAAGTTATCAGCGTCTCATCCTCATTTTAAAAGAATTTTTTTTTTTCGAAAGTCACTATCGGTCTTAATTTTTTTTAAGAAATTGAATTATAAAACGTATATATATTAATAAGCTCTAAATAACTACAAATTGTTACTTAAACTGAAAAATTGTATACATGCAAAATTAATTAAAAAAACTCTAACGATTTTAAATACGAATTTTGAAAAATTAAGGTTTTTTTCAAAAATCATATGGCATTTGAATTTTTAAATATTTTAATATCTTTTAACAGAAACTGTATTTTTAAACAGAGTGTTTGGATACATGAGCAAGTTTGTGTGGCCCAGTCGTGCATTTCATTACTGAAAGAAAAACAAACCTTACAAAACGTGCTACCTAAAACTGCTAACAATTGGTTTTCGACTACAATATCCCGGGAAAAAAACAGATATTGAAATCAAACTTATTTAATAAGTTAAGTAAAATTTTGGTTTTAACTTTTATTTAATTTCTAAGAATCATCCAATTGACACTTTTTTAACAAAGACTTTTAGAAATATCAACAAATGGCCAAGATTGGGAAGTTATTAGTGTGGATCCCTTCTCAGTCTCTTTTTAAAAGAATGTTTAAACAGCTTATTTTCACTTTAGAATATTCAACCCTGGTATGATTTTGAACTTTTAGATAATCGTTATATAGTTAACGTAAATAAACGTAAATAAAACACATATACATATAATATTTGTCTTCATAATATTTCTTTTGATTATAAAGTTTGAACGTTGACATTATGTCTGAAACACAACATTATTTAAATGCCCCGTACGTGAATTGTTGCAAGCACCGATTCTTTTGAAATAATTTTCGACCACTTTTTGACACATATTAGACGGAATCATAACTTGACGAATGTTGGTTTGTAAGTGCTCAAGAGTTAAAAGTTTATCTGCATAAACACTGTCTTTTGCGTAGTCCCATAACAAAAAGTTCAGCAGTGCCAAATCGCATGATCTGGCTGTTGATATCGCCACAAAGAAAAATTACGCTGAAATGTCTCTTGAAATATATATATATTCGCTCGAGTTGTTTGTCATGTGGAACCCTATTGTTGAAACCAAATATATTCTCCAAGTTGTGTTCCTCAAAATAGGCAAACAAAAAATAGGTTATCATATGACCATAACGCTCCGAATGGACGGTAACTGTCGTTTCATTGTCGTTTTCGAAGAAGTAAGATCCAATCACACCTTTAGACCAAAGAGCGCACCAAACAGTGACCTTTTATGGATGTAATGGCCTCTCTTCAACTACTTGAGGATTCTCAGAAAATTTTGTTCAAAAATTGCCGTCCACCGCCTGTTGTTCAAGCACGCATTCGTAGTACCTACGACGTTATGAATGGTCAGCTGGCTTCAGTTAGTTATGTGAGCTGGACTTTATATAGATTTAGGTGTAAATCCAAATGCATACTACGACATAATGTGCGGTAAGACAGTCCCAATTGCTTAGAACGACAAAGAATCCAAACAAAGTATTCCCCGGCAATTCTTTCACTTACAGGCTTCACTGCACAGTCCTTACAATGTCTGTAAAAAAAGCACGATTTGTTGCTGTGGCAGATTCACAATTTTTGTAGTAGGTTATAATAATATTTAACTACCCATAGGAAGTTATTTTATTGGGTCAGATTTGTAAAATTGAAAATTTTGACATTTATCGACGTTTCAAGGTCTCTAGAGTCGTACGTTCGTACGTCAGTACCGTCGTCCGTACGTTTGCGACGTTTTTTCCTAGTCCGTATGTTCGGGTCGTTTTTTTCTTCGTCCAAACCCTAAAAACCAGGAGAGATATCGACTTGAAATAAATTTTGTTATGCAGAAAGATGCAGAAAGGGCTCTCAAGAAAATTGCGTGGGCGTTTTTTTTACCATCCCAGTTTAAAAAAAAGGCGAACATTTTGGTTAATCCTAAATTTCTTACGAACCATAAGAAAATTATAAATTGTAACGTGATACCAAACAAATATATTTTTGAAAAAAATCCAATTAACAGTTGCTTTTATAAATCAAAAAATTTGAAAAAAATTTGCCATCGTGAAAATTTTACGAATACAAAATGATTTCATCTCCAAAACATTTTTTTGCAACGAAATTAACGTTTTTATTATCTGGTAAAATTTTGAGAAAAATCGAATAGGCGTTTTTTTATAAAGAATAAAAACATAAAAAAAACATTACTCAAAGTTGGTAAAAATTGATTTTCGACTCTAATATCTTTTCAAAAATTTGAGATTGTTTCTTTCAACCAATTTAATCTTTTAAAAATATTGTTTTTACATTTTAAAAGAATTTGAGAACAATTGAATTGATAGGTAGTTTTTTTACAAAAAATAAAAACCAAACGAAACAATTAAACAAAATTTTGGTAAAAATTTACTTTCGATTCAAATAGCATTTTAAAAATTAAAAATAATTGTCTTCAAACTTGTTTTTATTTCACAGAAAATATTGTTTTCTATATTCAGTATGTTTTTTTTTTTTTTTTAAATTCAATAGTCCGTCTTCTTATGAAATAATGAAATTTACAAGCAATGGTACTCAAATTTTGGTAAAAATTGATGTTCGGTTATTGATATCTCTCAAATTAGTTTCATTCATCTAATTTGTAAAAATTTAAGAAATGCTACTTAAATTGGTAAAAATTTGCTTTCGACTGAAAATTTATTTAACAAAACTAGATTGTCAAACTAAACTATTTCTATATGACAATATTGTTGGTAATTTTAAAATTTTAAGAATAATTCAACTAATAATTTCTTAACTCAACACGAATATGTACAAACTTTTAAGCAAGACAAATCTACCGACGGGTTGTTAAGTTATCAGTTGTCGTAAATGTCAGACTTTAAACCGAAAAAAAATGGTTTAAGAACTTAGTTTGACAGATGTCGAATTCCAGCCCTATACAATTCAAAACCACGAAATGAATAATCCATTATTTGATGGAAGTCATAATTTTCGGATTCATATATGTCTACATCTTACTTCCTCAATAAGATCATCTTTAATCATTAAGTACTCTCCTGGAAAACCTTCCTTGGATTTCAGAGAAAATATTATTCTCGATATTTAGTAGTTTTTTTATAAAAATCTAATAGTCCGTTTTTTCATGAAAAAAAAAAATAAAATCTACAAAAATAGTACGCAAATTTGGTAAAAATTGATGTTCGGTTCTTGATATCTCTCAAATTAATTTCATTCATCCGGTTTGTAAAAATTTAAGAAATGCTACTTAAATTAGTAAACATTTCATTTCGACTAAAAATCTATTCAACAAAACTAAATTTTCAAACTTAACTATTTTTTATATGGAAAATATTGTTGGTCATTTTAAATTTTTTAAGAATAATTCAACTAAAAATTTGTTTAACCCATCCCTACAAACTCTTAAGCAAGTCAAATCGACAGTTATTAGTGTGGGTCGCATCCCAGTCTCTTTTTCTAGGGTAATTTATGAGCACATTTTGACACATATTGGGCGGTATCGAGTTACACCTCCGGACCAAAGAGCGCACCAAACAGACGTTGTAAAGTGTCAGCTGTCATCAGTTTTGTGTAAGCTGGATGTAGGTATAGATATAAATGCAAAATACACCAATACTATTCCTGGGCACGACATTTGGTTCTTAGGGAATACTTTCACTTAGAGGTTTCACTGCACAGGCCTTACAATGTCTGTAACCAATCCAGTTTCTTCAAATTTCTTCACAATTTTTCCAATTTCTTTCGCAGTTGAACAAAACTATAATCTTTTCTTAAAGCACAATTTATTGCTGTGGCAGAATCACCATTTTTGTAAATAGTATGTTTTAACAATTTTTATAAGTTGTGCGATTGTTAATCGATCCATTTTCGTAAATATCATACTTTCAACTGCAAAAAATTGGTTCAACAACTTAGTTTGATAGATGTCGAATTCCAGATTTATACTTTTGAAACCGCAAATGGATAACCCGTTGTTTGATGGAAGTCATAATCTTCAGATCCATATAATTATGTCTACGTCTTACTCTCCCATTAAGATCATCTTCAATCATTGATATGAGTACTGTCCTGGAAAACCTAAATATCATCTTAAAATATTTGACGCTATAAGTCTTATAATTCATTGTTATTGATTCGTCGAAAATTGAAAATGGATTAAGAAGTTATGTTTGTTCAAAATTATTTTCAAAAATTTGACGCATCTGCTTCTCATTTCATCGGCAAATTACCATGTTCGGAAGCTTAGTTTTGTATCAACTGGTGCCTTAACCAGTTTATAAACCAACCTTTTCCGACGTTTCTTTATGTTAAAGTTAAACTGATGTATTAATTAAGTTAGCAGTTTTGAGAGATGCTAAGTACGATATTATGTTCGCTTAAAATTAACAATTAGGTTACCAAAAGACATTATTCCACATAGCATAGACATAACATTCTCAAGCCTATAAGTTTACGAAATTCTCATTTCTCGTTTTTGTGAATCGTCGTATAAGAAAATATGTTATTATCTGTCAGTTCTTTAAAGATTTGGCTTTTAATTTTAATTTTTATTAAAAATAGCGCAAAAGTTTTGGCCGACTAATAATAAAAGCATTTAAGGATTGAAAAGATTTAAATAGTGCCATATTCTTTATAACAAATAATTAAAGTAACAATGGAAGATTTAAATTTTATTTTTGTTCGACAGTTTTACATTTACATTGGCTTAGTTAAGGGTCAAGTAAAGTGAATTTAAACTAACAAATCGTTAGGCTTCACCCGTTTCGAACTAAAATTCAAAAATGGAGTGAGGTGCATTCACAATAGCAAGTTCTTAGATCTCAAGCCATTGCATATCTTAAGGAGTTTTATCATCGATATTTTTGTTTGTTATAAAAAAATCGTTGTTTGGCCTTTTTTAAATTTTCGAATTTAAATTATAAGAGTTTGTAAGATCTAACTATGTATGCTGAATTTGCACGTCTTAATAAACAACATAATTTATGTAAAATATTTAAATTATTTGATATTAAATCATAAATAACTGAGACAATATAATCAATTTTTTCAAACTTTGCTTATTCAGAATGATGTTAAGAAAAAATTGCTCATAGTGGCCACAAGTCTTCCAAAGTATTTTTTTGTTTGTTTGTTTTGTATTCCTCTGCCATACCAAGTTTTTTTTTGAAAAATTTATTAAAAATTCTACTCGAATAACTGAAGATTATTAAAAACCCATCGTAACACAACTTCGAAAGGATCACAATAGTTCCCAAGCCCATTAGTTTCAAAATATATAAGCTTTTGAATCGAAATCGATGAATTTTCTTCTAAGCCTCGTTCGCCTCGAAATTCTGTCAAAAATATTTCTCTGTCTACCACAAACCAGCACCCAAATTGAGGGTTGCTTTGCTGAGGAGCTCGTGTTATTGTATTTTTGTTATTGATTGACGATTAATTTTATTCACGACAAACATTTGTTAAAGTGGCGATGGATGTGATTTGTATGCAAGGCAGACTTTGGGCTTAATAGTTAGTTGGTATGATAATAATTCGTTGCATAACCTGCAAGAAAACCCAAGAGTGCGTAGTGTGTTATTGAGATTTTAAAGTTGGTGGTGGCGAGAATTGTTTTGGCAAAACGAAAGACGGTGTTGGTTTACTGCCCCTTTTCTGTGTGTCTTTCTTAACTTTTGATTTCAATGACGGAAAGTAAATTTTGAAGGTTGAACTGGTATGGTGTGGTATATGGCGTGTGTTTCAAGGACTCTTCTGAACTTGTTCGTATGTTTTCTTTTACTATAAAACTTGAACCATTTGTTGTGATTAAGGCATAATTCAGTTCGTCTTCTCTTCGAAAGCAACTTACATTACTACTATTCAACATGTTCAAGTTTATCGCTGTTGTCCTTTTCGCTTTGGTTGCTATTGCTTCTGCTAAACCAGGTATTGTAGCTCCATTGGCTTATAGTTCACCATTGATTGCTGCTGCACCAGCTTCAGCTGTCTACTCACGGGAATACCATGGAAACTTTGCTTCACCCTATGTTGCTGCTCCATACGCTGCTGCTCCATACGCTGCTGCCCCATACGCTGCTGCTGCTCCTTTGGTAGCTTCACCATACGTTTCTGCTGCTTACAGTGCTGGATACGCTGCTCCTTATGCTGCTGCATACGCTTCACCATACGCTGCTGCTTATACTACTCCTTACTTGTTCAAGTAAATTGAATAGTCTTCAAGATCAGTGATGCGGTTCCTAAAAAATGTGTGAAAGATAAATTAAGAGATAATGGTATAAATAAAAGTTCATATTCGAAAGATTGACGAATTGATACGAAAAAATTGTTTGTTTGTTTTTATTAATTTGTAACGTTAAGGATTTTGAAATCTTTTCTAACTTCTGCAAAAGCTGTACAAATCTTTCTTCCTTGAAATGTTCTATAAGGTATATCAGTTCTCAAATGTCTAACTGCAAAAGATTATTTCCTTCTTTTCTAAAAATACATAGCGCCTGTTAAAAAAAATATCTTCCATTCAACAGACCCTTCAATTTGTTTCAATGTTTAACTCTGATTTTTAAGCTTGAGGAAAAATTATTATTTTCAGGAAGATATTATCATCATCTATAAATATAATATTTCCGCAGAAATACACAAGGCCATAAATAACAGAAGGACTCAACCTATAAGATCGGAAGTATATTATTAACATAGGCCTATCATTTAGCTAGAAATATAACAAGTCTTGAAAAGTCTCGTGCAATGCAATAAGATTCAAAGTTCTATAATTTTTATTGATAACAAAATTTGAACTTGAAACAAACTCTTTCTTATAATTTTCTCTTGATTGCAAAAAGAAAAATTGCATTCTTATCGCAACAAAGTACTTTGACCATCCGCAATGGACAACCTCGCTAAGAGTATACGCAAGCAAAATCCTCAATAAATTTATCACAATGCAAAGCAGGGTATAGCTTTGATTTCAGCAAACAATAAGTCAAAAACAAAAAACATGCATTTTGTGATAAGACATTTGCCGATATAAAATTATTTCATGCATTGTTCTTTCTTTTAAACAATAATTTATCCTTTTCAGTTTTAAATTATCGTTACGTCGGGATAGGTCGGTTTTATTTTATTCGTCTGAAAATGCAATTTGAATGGACAGTAATTTTGTCCATAGGACTCTTTTGCACTCTGGTCCTGGGCAATGATGAGGTCCATTTTAAGTGCGACGAATCGGAAAGTAACTACGAGAGTCAGGAAGCCTTTTGTACGGTCAGTGGATTTTACGTCACTCACAGTCAACATGTCAAAATGATGAACTACACCCGAGCGAATATGACTAAATTTATGAAATTCTATGATTCAAGACTTCTTTATTTGCCCTTCAAGCTTTTCGAACACTTTCCGAACCTCCGAACTTTGGATGTTTCGTTTACGGAAATATTGGATATAACACGGAATACCTTTGCATCGGCCAATTCTCTGTCCTATTTAAACATGAGCAACAATAATATCACGACTATCGGGACTTCTGTGTTTAATGGAGCCAATTCCCTGATTCGAATCGATCTTAGTCGAAATGCGATCAAGGATGTTAATGAGTTCAGTTTTCGAGGTTTGCCAAAAGTTGACAAGATCGTACTGTCTTACAACAAAATCTCAAACCTCAGTAAGGACATCTTTGTTGAAAATCAATATCTCGAAGTGATTGCCTTGGATAATAATCTCTTGGGGAGTCTAGATCCGGAAGTGTTCTCGAGACTTCGTCGCATTCGGGAAATTAATCTGTCGAATAATCAACTGCTCTCTCTGCATCCGAGCACATTCCAGATGGCTTACGGCATTGAAACTCTTCTTCTGAGTGGCAATAAACTGACTGACTTTAACCTGGAGGACAAAAACATCCTTTTGCGGCTTCATTTGGATGGAAACCAACTTACATCTCTGGTTATCAACTCAACCAAGGTGGTGAGGGCGGAAAACAACACAATTTCCTCTATAACAGCTTTGAACGCAAATTTCTTAGAGAAGCTAGTCCTTGGACGAAACAACTTCACCGACATCTCAAACATCACCAATATAACAAGTCTTTTGGTGCTCGATTTGTCCTACAACCAAATTGGTCCGCTGAATATAACGTCTTTTGAGAAATTGCGTCGTCTCAAAGAGCTCTATCTGCGAAGTACGAACATTTCTCAAATAAGTTTCGGTATGTTTTCCAAACAGACTGCCTTGGAAACCCTCGATCTCTCCTTCAACAATCTGACCGATCTCAATCTGAACATCTTCTTCCCGTATATGTCGAAAATTAAGAACTTTTACGTTGACGGGAATAACTTGACGGAAATCCATGGGATTCATTTTGCCTACGCGTTTCCGAATTTAGTGAAGGTTGGTCTGTCGAAGAACCGTTTCAATTGTTCTTACTTGCACACGATCTTATCTCCGCCATTCTTATCGGGCTTTGTCGAGTTGCACATTGAACCGGAAACCTCAACGGAGGAGTCCACCCACATTCGGGACATAACTTGCACCAGTACCAAGCACAACGATGGTGCTGCACCAAAAATTCAAGAAGAGTCGGAAATCGATGTTTTGCGCAATACTATTAATCAGCTTAAGGTCCATGAAAAGCGTTTAGAACTCTACTTGCTTGGCCTCAAAATTGTGATGATTATTCTGAGTTGTGCGGGCATCTTGGCTATTGTAATGATTGTTGTAAAATACGCAAAACGCGAACGAAGGCGTTATTCAGGTCAATTCGGACGAAATGGAAGTATTGTATTTCGGTCTAATGTCACCATGAACACTTCCATGGATCACTGACATTTCAATATTATTAAAGTGCGTGATTTTATTTTTTTTTTGTATCTAGTATATGCGCATATTAATTAGATTTTAACAGTTTTTATATATTTATTAAGTTCCAAGAAATAAAAAAAAATCTTTATAGATGATTGACTGCTGAAGTTCGAGTTAATACTTAAACTTACTTAGTATTCTAAGTGGTTGTACCTAACTTTGTATTTGTTTTGTGAACGATTGATTGACAATTTGTACTTTTAACATTGGAAACAGTCAAGGTGAGAAATACACATTTTTATATTATTAATTTGATATTTTTATTTTGATTTATTGAATCACAAGAAAGACATAGGCTGGGAGAATAAGTAAATTAAGTTATAAAAGTTGAGCCAGACGAAAATGTCGAATTCAAAGCACGTTTTCCATTTTCAATGAAGGTACTTTGGTTTAGGTTAGGTCAAGAATTGTCGATTGTAATTTTTTTCTTGTTGATTTTCAATATTTCCTCTTTCATTGATACACAATAAAAATAAAAAGTGCCAAATTACGAACCAAAAAATTCGAATTCTGTCAAATTCTTTTTGTTCATTTTTCCAAGATGGGATTTTTATTACATGATTGAGCTGATAGGATTATAAGTTGCCGACAGAAATTAAAGAAAATTGTCTTTTTAACGTCTTAATAATAAAGATAAACTACTTCCTTAGAGTTAACATAATTAAAAAAATCAGTTTATAAATAAAGCCAGAAATTATGTGACTGGTTTTATTGATTGGGTTAGAATTGCAATTGCATCAAGAGACAATGTCACACACTTCAAAACAAAATTGTTCGTACGTAACATTTTACTAGTAAGCAATTTTCTAAATAGTGAACAATTTTTTAAATTAGTAGTCTGTTTTTAAACATTTACATTTTAAATTATTTTTTTTAAACGATGCATTTGAACTGAACACGTCTAAAGAGTGACAGTTTGTAAAAAAGCAAAAAAAAAATTGACGGGGAAAATGATGAACTCTTATTCTTAGAATCAAGAAGTCATGTTCAGTAAATAGATAAAAGTTAAATTACTTGTGTTAAGCGATATCAAAATCACCAATTAGATTTTATAAAGTCGTTGAAAATATGTAGCAATTTTTGCAACCATTCAATTTTAGGAACGGTAATAATAACTTCTGATATAAAATTTAATGAAAAAAAGAAATAGGATGGGATGCCACTCACACTGATAACTTCCAAACCGTCTGTCGATTTGTCATTCTTAAAAGTAAGTAGGTTTTTGTGTTGGGCTAAAAAAGTTGTCAGTTGAATTATTCTTTAAATAATTTTAAATTACCAACAATGTTTTTCATATAAAGAAATAGTTTAGTTTGAAAATCTAGTTTTGTTGAATAGATTTTAAGTCGAAAACAATTTTTTCCCAATTTAAGTAGCATTTCTTAAATTTTTACAAATTGGATGAATGAAATTAATTTGAGAGATATCAAGAACCGAATATCATTTTGTTTCTTGTTGCATTTTCAAAAAAAAAAACTACTGAATATCGACAACAATATTTTCTGTGAAGTAAAAAGAGTTTGAAGACAATATTTTTTTGAGTCGTAAGTAAATTTTTACCAAGTTTTAGTATTGTTTATTTTCGATTATTTTTTGTAAGAATACTGTCAATTGGATGTTTCTCAAGATTTTGTCGAATTTTAAAAACAATATTTCTTATAAGTTGAAATTAAGTGGGAGCCATAATATCAAATTTGTGCAATGATATTTGAGTCGAAAATAAATATTTATTAACTTTAATTAAATTTTCTTTCAAGTTTTTATTTTTTATAAGAAAAACTGTCAATTTGACTTTTCTCAAACTTTTACTGAATATTGACAACAATATTTTTTAATAGAAAAAATAGTTTTAAGCCAAAATTAAATTTTTGCCAACCTCGAGTAATTTTTTTTTTATTTTTTTATTTTTTATAAAAAAAACTGAAAATTCAGTTTTTCTCAAAATTTTACCAGAATTTTTTTGCAGATAAAATCATTTTGTATTCGTAGATTTTTTAAGGTGACAATTTTTTTTCAGATTTTTTGATTTATAAAAAAAAACCACCGTGAATTATATCTTTTACAAAAAATATATTTGTTTGGCATCACGTTACAATATATTATATAAAATTTAATTCAAGTCTCTAGACAGCCCACGCAATTTTCTTGAGAGGCCTTTCTCTCTTTTTATCTGTATAACAAAGTTTTTTCGAAGTCGATATCTCTTCTGGTTCTTGAGCTATTTACAACGGAAAAAACGTCGCGAACTTATAGACGTACGAACGTACGTACACATGCATACACATTTTTCTAAAACTATTTTATTTCGACTCTAAGGGCCTTGAAACGTCGAGGATTGTCAAAATTATCGATTTGACAAATCGGACCCATCACAATAACTTCTTCTTAATAAACATTATTTAATTTATTGTCAATCGTTGATTTTTACAATCAAAATTAGGAACAAAATTTTAAAGAAATTGATAATGATTTGAAATTTTGTTTTCAGTTTTCGAAACTCCTTATTAATATTTTTACGAATTTTTAAACAAAAATAAAAAGAAAGATTAAGACAGGTTTTTATTTTGATAAGAAGTTACAAATGTTCACATTTATGTGAATTTCTTTTAAATAACGTTGAAACATTTTTCGAATTAGAATTTTATAATTTATATTGAACTAGCTGACCCGGCCACGCGTTGCTGTTGCTAACGTTTTTGTGATAAAACATTGTTGTTTGATCAAAATTTTCGTACAATTGATGTAAAGTAGAAATCAATACAAAAGAATTAAGTTTAAAAAGTATTTTATTATTATTATTATATTAGTTTGTAACAAATGAGTATATTACAAAGTTTTTAGTTAATAACATCTAACAGTTAAACTTATAAATTAGGTATATAGGGTCGACAGTTTAAAATGTCTGACAATAATGTTTATAATTTTGAATTAAGTACTTTTTATTCCAATTTAGTTTAGCACTAGTTGGTGCACAATATTGTTTGGCATTAAGACTTATTTAAAGACATGGCAAAAGCTAATCGAATTGGAAACTTTTACTTTCTGAAGGGTATGGTAGAATTTAACGGTATCAGATAAATTTCTTGCTTCAAGAATATTTTCGGTGATCTTTATGAAAACCAAAAGTGTTTTGTTGCATAATTGAGATGGATTCAAATTATGCAGAAGAATAATAGGTGAACCAATCTTTAATAGAAGATTATGCTGCGGTATCATTTTTATTAACAATAGTAACGATTGATTTAAAAGACTGGTAACAACGGTTGTATCTGGAAGTTAATTTCGTCAACATCAACATTTTTGGCTGCCAAATTAGTCATATGACTGAGCAAGGTATGATTCAAGTAAATACTCTGTATATCTGAGATAATACTCTGAATCAAGTCATATCCTGAAGTTGTCTGGCAATTTAATGCATTTCAGTTCTAATTTTACCATTCCCAACGTCTAGTAATGTATTGTTCGGAAATAAAGACAAATAATTTGCAATAAAATAATATTGCGATCATAAATTGAGATATAAGCTATCCTATCTTTCAAGTTGAATCAAACTCCGTACGGTGTACAAATTTGATGAAAATAGGAGAAGTAGTTTAGGAGTTCATAGCGGACAAACATCGTGACACGTAATTTATATATATTAAGAAGATTAAGATTTTAACCAAAAGAAAGCATTTCGACATTTTATCTTAACCAATGAACTACTCGAAAAATTAACCATAAACATTGTTTAATGTTGCTTTCGTTTATGATGTTGTTTTAATTTCATTCTTATAAAAATATCAATAAACATTTTTAAATCACGACATAATTATCTATAAATAAAACAAAACATATTTGATCAGTTCCGTGATCCAAATATTTTATCGCAAAGATCATCAAAAATTGGTCATTAAAAGATATAACTATGATTTTAAGATTGTTTAATTTTTCAAGGTCGAGATTGGGAGCAGCAATCCAATTATAAAACGTGCAAAGGGTCATAAAATGGTCACAGAAGGTAAAATCGTTCCATTAATCGTGTTACATTTATGGTCTCAATAGTCCATTATAAACTGTTATTGATAGAATGAAACATATGTGACAAACTAAAGGCCCATAATAATTCCAACTCCAGTTTCCCACCAAAGCTCAGAATTAGTGTGGGTGCTTTAAATTTTGTTTTCACCATACACACCCAATATCTGTTTTTCTCTGTTTATGTTTATTAATTAATAAAATGTCTAATGTTGTGACTTTTAGCGCCATTTACGTCACACAAAAAAAAAACTATACTAGTTTTGTTCTATTTGTCTATTTATGGGTGTTATAGTGTAGGCTTTTTAAAGATAGTTAAGATATTTAGTTAAGATAGTAGGCTTAATTTATATTTCCGACTAACATAACTAACACCACGCTTAAGATAATGCTAAGTTGATATTTTTTCAGTTTATCTAAATGAGAAAAAAGAAAACTTTAATGACCATGTTCATAGTTCTTCGATTTGTTCTGCTTTTGTTTTTGCTAAACTAAACTACAATTTATGTTATCCATAGACAATTAAAACCCATTATTCTTAACCGATAGCTTAGAGTTTAAAAGTAAACATGACGTTACCAAAGTTTAAGCGGTTTTTAACACTAGAAAACGTTAAAAATAAACCAACTAATCGAGAATAAGTTAACTTTAGACTCTTGTTCACTTAGAATCTAGTTTAAAATACAGGGCAATCCATTTTTGATAACTTCCCATCCTGTCTGTCGATTAGTCTTACTTAAAAGGTTTGAAGGTCTTCGTATTTTGTTAAAAAAGTTGTCTTTTTAATTATTCTATGAACATAAAAATTACAAACAATATTTTGTATATAATGAAATAGTTTGATTTCAAAGTATTTTTGTTGTTAACGAAATTTTAGTCAATAAATAATTTTCAATAATTTTAGTATCATTATTTGAAAGTTCTTATTTTTTTATAAACAAATACAGATAGGATTTGTGTATGAAATTTTATCACAGATTGAAATCATTTTTAAGTTAGTACCTTCATTTATTCAAGATATATCGAGAACAGAAATTTGCGTAGGTACTATATTTTGTAGATTCTATTTTTTTTATGAAAAAACGAACTGTTGGATTTTTATAAAAAGTTTGCTGAGTTTGAAGCCAATATTTGTAATTTTGAAAAGATATTTGAATCGAAAGTAAATTTTACTTGTTTTTTTTTGGTTATTATTTTTTTTACAAAAACTGTCAATTAGATTTTTTTTCAAAATTTTACCAGATGTCAAAACGTATATTCAAGGTGACAAACATATTTGTTTTAGTTTTTATGATTTATTAAAAAGAATGTGAGTGGGATTTTTTTTGTCCAAAAATATGCTAATTTGGTATAATTTCATATCATATAATATAAAATTAAGTTCAACTCGATAGCATTATTTGTTCGTAAGATATCTTGAGGTAACCAAAATGTTAAATTTTTTTAAAATTGCTATGGTAAAAAACCATCCACTCAATTTTTGAGAGTCCTTTCTGAATCTTTCTGTTTTGTTGGAAAATCTATCCATTGTATAGTAGGATCTTACACAAATAACAAAAACAATATCCATAGTATAAATATCATCAATAAAAGTTAGAGTAGAATCTTACTATGGATGGGTTTTTGACATTTATACGAGTCTCGAATGGATCTTATGTGATTTCGTTCTCAAATTTTGGTACGATTGATATTGCATTTGTATCTCGATGGCTGCGTTTATTGGGTAGTTGTGCATTTGGAATAATGTATGTGCTTTCCATTAGGGAAAAAATCAATCTGTTACTGTTGATATTATTTAGTTTTGTTAATGAAAATGGACTAACTGGTCTTATTTCGCAAAAGAAAACAATAGAAAAGATAATTAAGTTTAGTTATGTTTTCACCAAAGGCTTATCTCAGTTTAGATTAAATAAATATGTTTGGTGTTTCCACCGCACAAGATGATTTAAAAATGATTAAGTATGACAGCATTTTCTAAAATGCAAATGGTGTTTCGATGTGTGAAGTGCAAGTGAGATAGTTTGATTCGTGTTAAACCAAAAGAATTTAATTTTATATTATATATTGTACCATGATACCAAACAAATATATTCTTTGAAAAAAATCCAATTAACGTTTTTTTTATAAATACAAAAAAAAAATGAAAAAAAAAAACGTCCCCACGAAAATTTTGGGAATACAAAATAATTGTATCTCCGCAACAATTTTTTGCAACGAAAAATCAAGTTTTTAACATCTGCTAAAATTTTGAGAAAAATCGAATTGACAATTTTTTTTATAAAAAAAATAAGAAAACAAACATTATTCAAAGTTGATAAAAATTGAATTTCGACTTTTTTCAAAAATTTGAGATTATGGTTTTCGTTTAATTTTAACTTATAAGAAATATTTTTTCAGCATCCTGACAAATTTTGAGAAAAATGGTATTGACAGTTTTTTTTTACAAAAAAATAAAAACCGAAACAAAATTAACAAAAGTTGGTAAAAGTTAATTTTCGACTCAAATATCTTAAACTATTTTTATCTTCTAATAAATATTATTGTTAACACGTTAACACTCAGTTAAATTTTGAGGAAAATCTAATTGATAGTTTTTTTTACAAAAAATAAAAATTTAACAAAAAAACAATACTAAAACTTGGTAAAAATTTACTTATGACTCAAAATGCTTTTAAAAATTAAAAATATTGTCTTCAAAGTCTTTTTATTTCAGAGGAAACATTGTTTTCGATATTCAGACTTCTTTTTTTTAATAATAATCCAACAGTCCGTTTTTTCATAAAAAAATAAAATTTATAAAATAATAGTACGCAAATTTGGTAAAAATTGATGTTCGGTTCTTGATATCTTTCAAATTAATTTCGTTCATACAATTTGTAAAAATTTAAGAAATACTACTAAGATTGGTAACATTTTTTTTGACTAAAAATCTATTTAACAAAACTGGATTTTCAAACTAAACTTTTCCTTTTTTTGAAAAATATTGTTGATAATTTAAATTTAAAACTGACAACTTTTCTAACCCAAACTGAAAACAAACAAACTTTTACAGGTGGGATGGGAAGTTATCAGTGTATGTTGCATCCCAGCCTCTTTTTTTTTGTAATTTGATTTTGTACACAAATATGCAAACAAACAGACCATAATGCATTGTCTGTTAAACCAACTCCTTCACACAGGTTTTTCTTCTCAAATTTTGACTTGGCTCCGATCTCCGACGGGAATTGAGTTAAATCAAGCTCATTTCAACTCGATTCGAGTATATAAAGAATTGAGGTGATCTTCAAGCTCACTTCAACACCACATGTTAATGTAGTAGTCTAGGACAACCCACCTTCTTGAAGCAATTGTTAAATGATCTTTTTTTTATAGAATCTCAAATCCCATATGTTTCTTTTACTATTTCTTCTTGAAAATTTTCCCTAAAGGTGGTAAATCTCGAAAGATCTAGGAGGCCAATTATCATCACGTTTTCGAGATTTAACACGATCATTAAACGTTTCTAGTAAAATTGTGATGGTTTAGTTTCATGTATCGCCCGTAGAGCCATTTTATTAATACTTTCCGATTCCGTAATTAATAATAGCTTGTACTGCAATCTTTTCACCGTAATATTTGAACCACATTGAATGTTGAGATTTTCCAAGCCTCAAAAGCCTTCAAAATGGAAGATTCAACGGTTGAGGTAATTTACTAACTTGAATTATTTTGAGTTTTAAAATTCTATACAAAATGCTAGGTATTGACCTCTTTGTGATATGTCCAATTTCAATGATCGAAAAGAAATCCATATAATTTTGAATAAATTTGAAAATTTTCATAGCATTCTTCAAGGGTGAATCGTTCCAGAATGTCATAGTTTTTAGATAAGAAGTTCATAACTGACAGTTTCCTAAAAAACGGTTTGTTAAAATTGAAATACTTAATTGAAAAAACCTTTTAGTACTTAAGCTATAGGCCATATGGATAAAAAGGAAAGGAAGGCATTAGCTCACAATATACAAATCTCAACTGCCATGAATTGATATACAGAAAGACTTCGGAAATAATAATAAATGCAGAACAATATTCTTCACTAAAGAACTCAGTCTAGATTGACTTTAATTGGTTTATTTAAATGTGTAACAAATTACAACAAATTACAACAAAAAGATTATAGTCACTTAGAATTCGCGTATTATTGTGAACAATGGTACCTATAACGTTTCTGAATATTAATTTTTCAGTTTTTTTTTGCGTCATAAACTGAAAATATATACAAAGAAAGTAGAATAAGATTAATTGGTTCATTTACCTTGGTCTCAAATGCCTTAGCTCTTTTCTTCTATTTTTCTTATTTTTCTGTTTCTAAAGGCTGTTAAAATATTTACGACACACATCTTTGTTCAAAAGCTCTTCACACTTGAGTATGTACATATATTTTTCAAATACACAAAGATTAAAGATTATGTTCAACAACCAATTTGATTTGATTTGAAATGCCTGACCGAAATATTTATTGTTTTTGAACTTTGTGTTAAAATATATTATAATTTTTCAATTGCCACAGTTACCTTGATCCCCACATTGCACTGGTGGCGCTGCATACTGACTTATATCGCCCCAATTTACTTAAAAGCCATACTTTATTTTGCCAAATTAAGTCAGACATCATCAACATAATGCTGCAATTACTTGCGTTGCGTTTATACTTATAGACGGTTTTGGAATTGCATTAATGCATTTTTTATTATTATTATAAAATATTCAAAATACCCACGCTACTTGAATTTCGGAAGATTTAATTTTTACTGATAAAATTAAACTACAATCGTAAATAAAATATCAAATCAAAACA
This sequence comes from Eupeodes corollae, assembly GCF_945859685.1. Lineage (NCBI taxonomy): Eukaryota > Metazoa > Arthropoda > Insecta > Diptera > Syrphidae > Eupeodes > Eupeodes corollae. The sequence goes on from NC_079148.1 coordinate 124,986,883, forward strand.
AAAACGGTGTTTAGTGCCAAAAGTTGCTGCACATCACGTTTTTATATTTAAAACTTATCATCATCATCATCATCATGAACATAGTCGTAGTCGAAGGTATAGTCAGAAAAGCTTCCATCAGTAAGTACAAATAAATGTGTCAAATCAATGAGGACGTGATTTGAATACTTTATGTTTGTCTTTAATTTAAAGTTTGATGGACGGACCTAGCGAATTTGCACTTTATAATTTAAAGTATATAACCCTTATATACTTGGGAGAAGCTTAATGTGTTAGAATGGCTTACTGGTGACGCTATAGATATTTTTATATATTTTTGCCCATTAATTCTACACTGATGGCTCATTGCTGGTTGAAATGAAACTTAAATTGTTGAATTGGACAGAATAATTCAAAGTCGGTGTTGTTATAGCCTTAAGTTTAGCATATACCTTAATTTTTGGAGGACAATTTTTTAATTCCATTGGGGGTGGTGAACTATAAAAGTAAGAGTTCTTGATTATCAAAACGTAGTCCATCTTCAACTAGCACTAACTCAAAACCACCTCCTCCTTCAAAAATGTTCAAATTGGTAAAATTAAATTATTTAAAATTGTTGTTTATCAAAAAAGTAATATTTATTTTTGTGTTTTCTTTGTTTTTGTAGATCACCATTGTTGTCTTGGCTCTGGCCTGCACTGTTTCAGCTAAGCCCCAGTTCATATACTCCGCTCCTGCTCCCGTTGTCACCGCATCCAGCTCCCAGTACATTGCTAGGAATTACAATGGTATAGCTGCTGCTCCAGTCGTAACTGCTGCCTATACCGCTCCTGTAGCTGCTGCTGCCTACACAGCACCCGTTGCTGCTGCATACACTGCTCCAGCTGCTTATGCCGCTTCTTACTATCCATACAATGCTGCCGCCTACACCTCATTCTTCTAAAAAAAACAAATATTATCCAGACAGAATAATTAAAATTGAAAAGATGCCAGACTGAATACGAATACCTGAACAAGATTTATTAAAAAATTAAAAAAAAATTCTTCAAGCCTCCCACAAAATAGCAAAAAAAAAATGTCAATTGATTTTAGTTGTATGTTATTTTTAATTTTTTTCCTGTTTTATTGTTTAAAATAAAATTATAATGAAAATTGAAAAGATTGATATTTTATTATTTGTTTAGCTTTCAGGCGACCTAAGAAGTAAACGAAGTTAATAGGAGAAGCGTCTATAGAAGATCAATGAACTGAATGAAGCATGACAAAAATTAGACAAAAAAAGGCTGGGGTGCGACCCATACTAATAACTTCCAATCCCATCTGTTGATTTGTCTTACTTAAAAGTTTGTAGGTTTTCGTGTTGGTTTAAAAAAATGTCGATTAAGTTTTTCTCAAAATTGTACTGAATGTTAAAAAACATATTTCTTAATAAGTAAAAGTAGTTTAAAGTCAATATCTCAAAGTTTTGAAAAGATATTTGAGTCGAAAATCAATTTTTACAAAACTTTAAGTAATGTTTTTTCTAGGTTTTTATTTTTTATAAAGAAAAACTGTGAATTTGACTTTTCTCAAAATTTTACCAGATGTTAAAAACTTAATTTTTCGTTGCATACAATTATTTTGGAGATGAAATCATTTTTTATTCATCAAATTTTAGAGGTGACATTTTTTTCCAGTTTTTTAGATTTATAAAAAAAAACGTTGATTGTATTTTTTCCAAAAATATATTGTTTTGGTACCGCGTTACAATTTATAATATGAAATTTAATTCAAGTGTCTCTAGCGCTATTGGTTCGTGAGATATTTAGGGTTAACCAAAGTTTTCATCTTTTTTTAATTTGCTATTGTATTTGAAGTCGATATCTCTTCTGGTTCTTGGGCTATGGACGTCAAAAAAATGTCGCGAATGTACGGTGGTACGAACTTACGTACAGACGCACGCACAGACATCTCTCTAAAGACCTTTTATTTTGACTCTATTGACTTGAAACGTCGAGAAATGTCAAAATTTTCAATAACTTTCTGCGGGTAGTTCAAAATATCTGAAGTTTTGGCAGCTGAGTTTACACTTTTTGCGTTGATTTAAATTTTTGAGTCTAAGGTTGGAGACATTAAACTCTTTTAAAGAGACTCATGAGACTGTCGTACACGAAAAGTTGATGGTTTTCGGTTTTTTTAATTTTAATCCAAAATGTGGAATATTTTGACGTCTTAGGTTTTACTATTTTATTTAACTTTTAGTGGACTATGAGTAAGCTTAGCGAAGTACATACCTATCATAAGACATAGTTTTTAGTTTTTATTTGGGTGAGAGAATTGAAATACAAAGTTCTATACATTTATCAGAACATAGATCATTAATTGAGTTCTACTATTTTATGAAATTATCAAAATTAAAAATTAAGGAGTTAGCAACATTTTTAGTGAAATGCTGTATTTCAATGTCAGCTTCGAGAATTTTAAATATGTTTAAATTTCAAAACTGCATATTTTGCCCAGGTTTTTGATTTATTTTTTAACTTCACGGGTTTAAAAGGAATGATTCTATTAAGCCATCATCCACAGGCTTGTGCAATTTGTAAATTATAGGGTTTTTAAATTGGCGCGGGTAGTTTTTGGTGCCCCGTGGCAGCCATTTTGTTTTGGTGACATCTGACAAATCTTTGGTTTATTATTCAGTTGCTTATGCCAAATCATAATGGCAAGTTGCATGATTGAACAGCACGTTTAAATGATAAAACTTGATTATTAAAATGAGTGTTCATCGTTAACGCAAACGTTGCGCACATTGCGCCCATTTCACGGTAGACGTGGTGGCCCCTCACAATCGACTCTTAATCGGTTAGTGCCCAAATTTGAGACAACCGGTTCAGTAAACAATCAGTCAACACCCGTACGTTCAAGGAACGCAAGATCAGCAGAGAGCATCGCCGCGGTACGTAGAAGTGTAAATTCGGCCTTTCGCAGACTTTAACTTGGCGAATTTTGCGGCGGGACTTGGGCCTACACCTGTACAAGATCAAACTGACCCAGGAGCTTAAAGTTTATGACCATAGACAATTTTGAAAATTTTCCTTTCGTTTTATAAAGAAATTTTCAAGTACTTGTCCTCAATTGTCAAGAGTTTTTCGACAAATTTATGCTGAACATTTTTTTAACGATTTTGCAAACTGTTGCATTTAAAAATTTCAAGAGTGACAGCTTTTTTCAATTGTAACACATTTCAAGATTATACAATAAAATTGTAACAACAATTTTGTCAAGAAGTGTATGCAAGTATGACATTGCCAAAACTGTCACGAAAAAAGGGTAAGTATGTGACAACGCCAAAATTGTCATGATAAATGTGTCATTATATTTTTCTAACATACTTATCACATGTCAATATTTTATGTAATAAAGATTTATCAGGAAGGTGTAAATTTTTACCTGTCAATTTGTATGAAATATTGCCGTGTTCAATATCTGTTGAATCTGACCATGTCTAAATGGATATTTGAGACTCAATAAAAAGAATTTTTCAAGCTATTTCAAAGTACAGTCAATATTTAAGAAGACTTACATGAATATTTCTCAGACTTTACTTCGTTTAATGCCGTTTCCTGCAATTCTTTGATGGTCATGTTGACAAAAATATTGCTTAAGAGTACATGTTCTTATAGAGCAATAATTATCTTCTTTTATGGTTAATAAGTACAAATGTTTTTTGAATCAGGCCTACAATATCCATTTGTAAATATCACCACCTTTTCACATTCTTAACTTAACACGCTTGTGTTGTATTTAATGAAGCTTTGGCTAAATTTGTTCCCTTAAAAGTGTTCCCATTTTTGTAAATCGCAGTTGGCTTATTTGAGTTTTCAACAGCAAGACGGAATTTCGACTGATTTCTGTCTAGTAAAGCTGTCAAATTGTTTAACCGAAACATTTCTTAAGATTCTTTAGATTTCTTTCGATTTCTTTGTTCGGTTCTCACTCAAAATTTGAAATTGAAACGAGATGCCATTTGGGTATCTTTATAGTTTCTTAAGAAACTCAATCCAGTCATCTTAAGCTAAACTTCGTCATACTAGCAAATTTAAAACAAATTTAAAAATTTGTCCATATCGTCAAAAAAACTAACAAACATAAAAAAAATTATTAATTTTCATAAAAATTATCACATTATTTATTTATGGTAGAAAGGTAAAGTAAAAAAACATAAAGAACAAAATATTAAAAAAAATAACATAGGTACAGGTAACAGGTCAAAATTTAACGCGAAGCTTTAAGTTAAGGTCATAAAAATCAACATTTTAGAACAATATTTCCGCTGCTTCATTTTCCACAACTGGCGGTCGAACAGCAGGAGCAACTGGTGCAACTGGGGCAACTGGTGCAATCGGTGCAGGAGCTGCATACACTGTTGCAGGATAAGTGGCGGAGTGGGCAATCGAGTGGGCATTGTAGGTGCTTGCGTATGGTGCAATCACTGGAGCTGTTGCGTATGCTGCACTGAAGGGCGCCGCTGCTACCAATGGCGCTGAATAGGCTGCGAACGGGGCGAACACAGCTGGCTTGGCAGCAACACAAGCTACAAGAGCCACCACACAAAGGACGACCTGAAACAAAAGTCAAAATATTGATTATGAAAACAATTTGCCTTATAATTGCGATGACGGACTGCTGTCACTTTTCCGCTTCGAATAGGTCTGACTTACGAATTTGAACATTTTGCACTGATTTTTGTTTTGCAATATAGGCAGTTGGGTTTGAAGTTGTTTTGATCTTTTTATGCCCCGATCGGTCGGTAGGTACAAATTAAATGAGCGTCTGTGATTGAGAATTCACAGCGGCATTCATTTATATACTTCATCTAGCTGCTTGAATACTTGGCATGATGACAATAAGCTAACAAATGAGTCTTTTAAGCTAATTACGAATGCAGATGGCGTTCGCTATCGAATGGCTTATACCTATGACTCTGATGTGTAAAGCTATATTCTGCTGTCAAAGTAAGCTAAATATTTATACAAACAAACAGCGTGAGGAGGGCCAAACAATAATTCGGGACAAATTTGTTCATTTTTCCTTGAGCCAGAGGCAAAGGCAACCCTGCGTGTGCTGGCGGGTATTTTTGTGTTCTATTGTCCACAAAATGCGCATAGGCAAAGTAAGCAGCATAATAGCCTTCAGACGCTGTCTTGGCAGAATCAAAAATTCATATATACATTGCGTTAATAGGGGGTAGATATTACGTGCGAGTGTTGGCCAAATAAGCAATAACAAATTATGATGAGTAAAATTCGGGTATAAAAGCAACAGGTTTCGAAGTAGAAAGACATCAGTTCTTAGAAACAGCTCTTCTTCGTAACAAGTCAAAACACCCAACACCAAACAAAATCAATATGTCGAAATTCGTACGTTGAGTTTTTCGTTCTCTCTGATTCTAATTCCCTCCCGATAAGGGATCAAAAGGATATTCAAGTGATTAAAATTGTGTTTTATTTTTATTCGCAGTTCGCTATCTGCTTGTTCGCCCTCATCGCCGTTGTTGCCGCTAAGCCAGCTGTCATTGCTCCATTGGCCTATTCAGCATACTCAGCACCATTAGTGGCATCACCCTACACCGCTGCTTACACTTCACCATACGCTGCTGCCTATTCAGCTCCCTATGCCGCATACTCAGCCTACTCAGCCTACCCATACGCTTCAGCCTACTCAGCATACCCATATGCTGCCTCTTACTTCCGTTAAGTGCGGTCCATAGGATAAAATATTCGTTGACTGTGTATAACGCTGCGACCTGACCTAAATGCAACTTTAATTACATACTCTCTGTACTGCTGTCTTCTTCGACCACCTATATGGATGAGGATTAATTTAATTTCGATTCGTTGAAATGGGTTATCCTCATTGTTTTTATTTTTCGTTTTTAACTTTTTGTTTTTTATTTTCATTTGATTTTACATCACTCAATAAAATGATAAAATGTTTTCGAACTTGAAAAAATTGATATTTTTCTCTAATATGGCTTTGGGTTGAAGAAAGCACCCGGGCAATAGTTCTATCTTAGCATTTATTTAATAATCTATGTTTACTATAAGTGTTTCGCAATCGGTTCCATGTAGCTCACCATAAAATTCAATTCCTTAACTGATAATTGGACAGTCACAAAAACTGAAATACTTTTAAAGATATTAAGCTCTGTAATTTTTGAATTTTATTTTGAAAAAAATGTTATTACTCGTACATGTATTTTCATGAAACTTTTAAAATATCAACTAAAAATCTTTTTCGTTAGGTACAAATTTCTTAGGTCAAGTTTAAAACTTAAGTTTTATGATTTAGTGTACTTGCCTTTTTTGGTCTATATCCCCAACTTGTGTCTAGAATAACTGCTTAATATCGTATTAATTTAGTTTTTAGACGGTAAGACAGAAAAAAATAATATTTGTTTGATATTAGCCTCTTAAATTCATTGAGTCTGTGTGATCAAAGAATTAATAATATTTAAGCAAATTGAAAAATCAGTTTAATTTTCTGTCAGTTCTGCTAAGTTCAATATTATTACATACATTGCATTTGGTAAAAATTATTAATTCTAACTAAGCCTTTTTATTCAATATTCATCCAGAAAAAAGTATTGTAAAGGTCTTTTTGACAGCTGTCACTTTATTTTTGATCAGTTTGGTATGCCATATCAAAATGCACCGATTTACTTTTAAACAACGTTTGCAAATCGTTCAAAAAATGGTTCGGTTTGAGCTACGCAAGAAACGTCGGTCTGCAGCGTGGCCTACAAAATCTTGAGCTTTAACACTGCTGAACAATGTGAAGTCTTGGACTACGCATATAAACCAGAGACGTTTGACGCCTTGGAAGAGAATATTCGGCGGGTCATTGTTAACGGCTTCAAGTGCTATAAAAAGTTATCGAACATTGGTCTTCTCAGCAGGAGTTTTTCAATCTAAAATTACACGAACACAGGAATGACTGAGGGTTGTTAGTCTCTAGACCCTAGTTCTTTATGTATTATTGCGCCACCTATTTTTTTTATTTATAATAAAGCTAAATTCTCGAACATAACATTAATTTATGGCTATGCATTTTATTTTTTAATTGAAAACTTCATGTGTAAAAAACACCATTTAAATCAGACTTATTACAAATAGTTATAAAGAAAATTATAAAGAGAAAGTAATATAAAGGAGTTAAGCTATTTAGTAGAAAATGGACAAGAAAATCATAAAATAATGATATTATTTTAATATAACGAAACTTTTCTTTTTCCTTTCCTTTTGTTAAAATAATTTCACTAGCCAGATTTTATGTTTATTATAACGGTTCTTCTTTGAAATTTCTTACAAAATTTGGACTCATGGATGAAATAAAACTAATAAGAATTTGCGTAAGTGAAAGAAAAAAAAAATTGATAAAACTGTTCACGAAAAAATGTTTTTTTGACAATACGTATTTAGAATTTGTACTTTTACATAAACTATATAGCAAGAATTGTCTTAAAAAAAATCGAACTCGAGATTTTAATCAAACATAAAATTACGATATCGAAAAAAGTGTGTTTCCTGATTCCGTTCGATTGTCTATCTACATCTCCACGGCCCTACAGCCCAAACAACTAGGTCCACTGAGTTCAAACTTGGAAATTAAGGTTTGAATTTGATTTAAATAAAGTTTTTTTTTTCTGTTTTTTAAGACTTATAATAATCTACGAAAATTCGAATTTGGTCCAAAAAAGGAGCTGATAGATTTGTATGAAGTTTTCTCTAAAAATGTTTTTTTTTAGCCTCGTTTCTTTCAAAAAGAAATAAATATGCTCCGGAAGGGTACCCCGCATAGAACCGTTATTTTGTTTTTAACTTTTCTTAAGAAACATTTCAATAATGTTTTCTGCATAAGCTCTTATATTGTCTTAATAATATTTGATGAACAAAAATGTCAAAAAATAATAAACATTTTTTTCGAAATTTGAAATTTTAGTTTTTGTTTGAAAATTAATAACTGCAAAATTAAAATATTGTTTAAGAAAACACTCTATAGACTTATCTTATCTTATGATCATAAGAATTAAATATTCCGAAAAAAAAACAACGAACATTTGAAATTCTTTTTAAATCCATAATCTAATGGTCTAAGAAATCCATCAATTAATTCCTATGACAAAACCATTGTGTATAAATTGATTCAGATAGGTCGTGAAAAATGTTCGTATTTTTCCAATTTTTGAAAACTGTTTCAAAAATGTTGATAAAATGTTTAATATTCTAATTTTGTATGAAAAAAATATATAACATTCGATATTTAGGCCCACGTTAGCTACATTATTTTTTTTTCTGCCAGCAGCGCAGCGACTTGAAACTTTTAAAAACTAAGCATTAAAATAAGTCTTAGAATTATAATATTATACTGTTTAATAAAATACCCATCACATCAGCTAATGATATCCATTTCGAAAATTGAATTTCAAATTTTCAAATTGAGTACAAATAAAAAACTATTATCCTCATTAATCACATCACCTCTAATGACCATATCAATCAGAATTCACTTTCGATTCAATAAAATGGTATTTTTTATTTCATTTTTTCGAAATTTCCCGAAAGAAAAAAAGATCTAAATTCCTGCATATCAATTTTCTGGTTCTGAAAGCAAAGGGGTGAGATATTCGTTTAAGCTTGTACTGTATGGAGAGACGACAGTTTAATGCTCAAGCGAAACAAAAAACAAACTTCATTATTCAAATCATCGAACCTGTGAGGAATTTCTTAGCTTGGCCGTGAAACTGTACGTGACCGGGCGTAAATTAAGATTTTTTATTTTCGATTTTTTAAAGTTTGTTCATAGCTTAACGTGTGCGAACATATTGAAATACCAAATAACTATCAAGGATTCTTTTAAGTTTTGTCATACAAAATATTTGATAGTATAAAAGAAGATAGGTCGCTATCAGACCTTATCATTCTATTTGAAGACTTTGCTCAATAAGCACACGACCAAACAAACTAAACTTCAATATGTTCAAATTGGTAAGTCTTCACTTGATTATACCCCTTAGAATTTCAAAGTAAGGAATGTGATATTTTAATTGTTCATTCTAGTTCGCTATCTGCACTTTGGCCTTGTTCGCTTGTGCCTCAGCTAAGCCTGCACTTTTGGCAGCTTCACCATTCGCCTACTCTGCTCCATTGGCCTACAATGCTGGCTTTGCTCCAGTTGTTGCTCCCTACGCATCCAGCTACACTGCCAGTAATGTCATCCATTCCGCTGCCTATCCAGCTGCCTACCCAGCTGCCTATGCTGCTGCTCCATTGGCTTATAATGCTCCTTTCGCTTATGCTGCTGCTCCAGCTGTAGCTGCTGCCCCACTCGCTTACAGTGCTCCAGTTGCTGCTCCACTCGCTTACACCGCTCCAGTGGCACGTGCTTTCCCAATTGCTCGCGCTGCCGTTCCAGTTGCCCCAGTTGCTCCAATTGCTCCCGTTGTATTGAAGAAGTAGATAATTAAGTGAACTTGTATCAAGTGTGATTTGGATTAAAGAAATTAAGACATATTGAAGGTAAACGGTTTTTGGCTTTTTATTTATCTGTTGCGTCTGGAATTCTTTAGGAGCAGTGCCATACAAAATAGTAACTTAAAAAAAAGGTGTATTTTTTTTCAAAAATTGATCAATCCAATTGAAAATATTGAAGATTGTTAACAAAGAAAGAAAGAACCTGGGACAGATTTAAAAAGTTAACTTTTCAAATTTTCAACTTGAAAAGAATTCTTTAAAGCATAAAAAATATCAGAAGAAAAGAACAAATTGTAAATGCGTATTTTGAAAATCCGTGATTTTTATATTCTTTTGAATCTATTTGTTCTAAAACAGCTTAAGCTATCTGTCAAAAAACACTCAAAATAAATCCACAAATTAGGCTTTGTTTTTAAGTTACATCAAATATATTGAAAACAGTGTAGCCATAATCGCAGAAAAGCATAAATTAGTGACAAGTTATAGAAAAAAAAATACTGATTTCATATAATTGTATTACAAATTCAGCTTTTGAAAGGTTTAACTTGAATAAAAAGAAAACACGTTTAGTATCAAATTACAAAAGAATATGTTGGTTATATCCGAAATCTTAATTTTAAAAATAGATTTCACGTAAAATAAAATATATCATTTAATTCCGAAATATGATTTCGAAAAATGAAAAGGTGTACGAAGAAATAATATTTAAGGTTTTCCAAAACGAAGTTTTATTTCGATAATGTGAAAAAGGAGTATTTTTTAAGAGATATGAATTTTAGTTTATTTCATTGTAATGAAGAAAGTTTCAATAATTATTCGTATCAGTCAAATGGCTACCCTGGAGATGGGCCGGATTGTGGAGCATTGGCATAGACCTTTTTTATCAATTGGGCTTAAAATAAAAAGTTGCTTGTTTAAAATTAAACCTGATGTGTTTTGTACATCATTATCTTACAATTCTAGTCATTCAAAACCTTTTTTCGGTGGTATAATCACCATACAATTAGGACCAGCCTTATTTTCGAATAAGTTAGGTCCAATAACATAACTGATAACTTCCAATCCCGTCTGTCGATTTGTCTTGCTTAAAAGTTTGTAGGTTTTCGTGTTGGGTTAAAAAAGTTGTCAGTTCGATTATTCTTAAACATTTTAAAATTACAAACATTAATTTTCATATCAAGAAATAGTTTAGTTTGAAAATCTAGTTTTGTTAAAGAGATTTTTAGCCGAAAACAAATTTTTACCAATTTTAGTAGCATTTCTTAAATTTTTACAAATTGGATGATCAAGATGTCAAGATCGGAACATTAATAAATTTTCACCAAATTTGCGTACTATTTTTTGAATTGAAAACAATATTTTCTGTGAAAAAAAATTTAAAACTTTTACGAATGTTGAAAATAATATTTCTGAAAATTAGTTGGAAGCCATAAATTCAAAGTTTTATAAAGGTATTTGAGTCGAAAATCAATTTTAAACAAGTTTTGTTAAATTTTCTTTTAAGTTTTTATTTTTAAGAAAAACTCTCAATTCGATTTTTCTCAAAGTTGGCACAACGATCTCGTATCGAAAATGCGTGGTTTGGGTATTGACAAATCTCTTGGAATGGAAATTTCCTTTCGAACCGTTCAATACAAGTTGTATTGGATGGTTCAAGTCTTAAATTCATAAAATAAATGCTGGTGTCCCCCAGGGCTCCGTTTTGTCTCCGACTCTCTTCATTATATTCATAAATGATCTTATGTCTGCGACTTCTAATCCATTAAACTGTTTTGCCAACGACAGTACCATCAGCTTATCATACTCGTTTTTAGATTCACATCCTTGTCCTTCGGATGTGGAACTTAAATATCAGCGTATGATAAGCCCATTAAATTCTGATTTTTACAGCATTGTCCCGCCAGGTGCTTAGGATTTCTCCGACGATGCAAGAAATGTTTCACCCCTTCTGATCTGGCTGTAATTTACAAGGCCTTCATCTGTCCAAAACTTGAATATAGTTTGCTTATCTGGGAATGCGCATCTAAAACAACTTTAAATCTTTTGGATACAATACAAAAAAGGGCTTTAAAAATGATAGGCGATAGACCTATAATCGAAACATTTTCATTGCTAGAACACCGCCGCAATGTCTCCCCTTAAATGATTCAGCCGTAAACTTGCACTTACAGGAATGATCTTCAGTTTAACCTTGAGCTCAATTTCGGGCGTACTGTTAAGTATAGAGATTCTTTCTTAACGCTCTAACGATTTCGAAAAAAAACGTCAAACATCAAGTTTTTTTTATTAGTTGAATGGTATTTAAAATTTTGAGGACACACATACATATTTGATTGGTAAATTTTAAAATATAAGTTCTATTTGATACGGATTCGTAGTACCCGTGGCATGATGGTTAGTGCGATGGTATGTCATGCGAGAGGCCTTGGGTTCGATCCCTGCCTGTGCCACCAAAAAAAAGTTCTATTCACGGGTACTGCCTTTTGCGATTAATTGACAAATTCTCCAAAAGTAATTCTCGTCTTGAAAAAGTGCTTTCTCAAATTAGCCGTTCGGATTCGGAATAACTGTAGTTACCCTCCATCGCTGCAATTACTCGCACACAGAAGTGGTTGAGAGTTGTTATTAATGAAAAAACACGTTGGTTAATCTTCACAGACTTCTTTATTACAAGTAAGGTTAAGTATTCATTATAATAGATATAGGTATTTACATTTGGTATAATACATAAGTTGGTATAAGTTGGTAATACTGACTGTAAGTTTTACATACATATTTGATACATAGATGGCAATAAATAAAATAGGGTATTGTGGGGTAATTTTGATATAAAAATAACACCCCCACTATATCAAGATTACAATTCAATAATACCTAATTTTTCAATAAAATCATAATGTTTCTGAGTGCATAAACTTTTTGTTAATAAATCAGCGGGCATATCAGCTGTAGGCAAATAACTAATTTCAATTATTTTGTTTGCAACAGTTTCTCTTACAAAATGATGTCTTACATCTATATGTTTAGATCTATTATGAAAGATAGGATTCACCGCCAACTTCTGTGCACTCTGATTGTCATTATACAATTTTATAATACATGTTTTTTGTGTTATTTCAATGAGTAAATTTCTTAAATAAATAGCTTCTTTAGAAGCTTCAGATATAGCCATATATTCGGCTTCAGTACTCGATAAGGCAACTGTTTTTTGCTTTCTACTTTCCCACGAAATTGCAGAATTATTTAACTTGAAACAATAACCAGTATATGACTTCCTATCTACTGTGTTACTTGCCCAATCGGCATCTACAAATCCTTCCAAATCTGCATTTCCGTTTACATATTTTAATCCAAAATTTTTAGTTTTTTGTAAATGTCTTAATATTCGTTTAGCATAATTCCAATGTATTTCTGTAAAACAATTATTAAATTGACTTAAATAACTTACTGAAAAAGCAATGTCTGGCCTGGTCAAAACAGATAAGTACATTAGGCTGACAATAAGTTGTTGGTATGGAAATTTAGATTCACATTTATCTCCTTTAGATATATCTAATTTTGCCTCCATTGGAGTTAAAGCAATCTTGGAATCAGACATATTAAATCTATTCAACAACTCATGCACATACTGTTCCTGATCTAATGTTATAACACCTTGTTTTTTATCAATAATAACTCTCATTCCTAGACATTGTTTCACTTGACCTAAGTCTTTTATATTAAATTTAGTATTCAAAACATTTTTCAAATTATTTGTTTCACTTGAATTATTTGAGAAAATAAAAAAATCATCAACATATAATGCCACAATAGTTTTAGAATCTTTTTCAATTTTTGTAAATAAACATGGTTCTAATTTAGACTTTTTATAACCTAATGCTTCAAGATTCTCGTCTACCTTTTTATACCACGCTCTTGAGGACTGTTTAAGGCCATATATGGCTTTTTTTAATTTTAAAACCTTTTTGGAACTTGAAACTTCAAAACCTTCCGGCTTATACATATATACATCTTCCTCAAGAACACCATTTAAGAAGGCAGTTTTTACATCTAAATGTCTTATGTCAAAATCTAGTTTAGTTGATAAAGCAAATAATAATCTTAAAGTTGAATGCCGAACTACTAGCGAAAACGTCTCATCAAAATCAATACCTGGTTTTTGGGTATACCCCTTCGCCACCAATCGTGCTCTAAAGCGAATCTCGTTCTGACAGTCTACTTTCTTTTTGAAGACCCATTTACACTGAACAATTGTAGCATCTGTAGGTGCATCCACCAGCTCCCAAGCATCGTTTTCATCGAAAGACATCAACTCGTCTTTCATCGCTCGCATCCAATTTTCCTTATCTGGTCCATTCATAGCTTCACTCAACGTTATGCAGCCACCTGTGCCTGGAGAATTTGCAACACACATATTTGTATAACCAAAACGTTCAGGTTCACGCCTCGTTCTAGTTGGTCGCGTTTCATCTGTAATAGTTGCAGGTTCCGGGATCTCAGAGGAATCTTCTGAATCGCTTGCGTCATTCGGTGAATGCTGTGGCGTATTGACATTATAAGCATCTTCTTTCTCCTGCTCTTCGTGTTGGAGTGATGCATCGTCTTCAAGCTTGACATCAGATTTGTTGTTTTTTGGTTCTAAGTCCCCCACTGAAACTGAATTTTTTTCGTTCGGGATTTGTTTTTCGTCAATGTATACGTTTGCAGTTTCTTCAACAGCAGCTTCCATTATGATAACATCTCTGCTTGTAGTAACTTTGTTGTTTTGAGGATTGTATACTCTGTATCCTTTAACACTTTCTGAGTATCCAACAGGGATGTGCTTTTTGGATTTCTTGTCCCATTTAAGTCTCGTTTCTTTTGGAACGTGCACCATCACACAGCTACCAAAAATCCTCAGATTACTCACATCTGGTTTACAGCCAGTCCAAAGCTCAAACGGGGTCTTATCTTCTAGACCAGATGAAATTGACCTGTTCCTCAAGTACACTGACGTGTTGACGGCCTCCGCCCAAAATCTCTTCTCAAGCTTGGCATCAAAGAGCAAACATCTTGCCTTTTCTACGACGGTACGGTTGAGCCTTTCACAAAGCCCATTTTGTTCTGGAGTATACGGGTTGGTTTTCTGATGAATAATCCCTGTGCTCCTCAAGAAAGCATCGAATTCCTTGCCACAGAATTCACCACCATTATCCGTTCTAAGCACCTTAATCCGTCTACTCTTCTGGTTTTCAACCATTACCTTGAATTCTTTGAAACAATTGAACACTTCGCTTTTCGATTTTAAAAAGTAAACAAATGCCATGCGACTATAATCATCTACAAGGAGAAGAAAATAGATCGATCCACTGATGGACTTTGTCTCCATTGGACCGCATACATCTCCATGTATTACATCTAGTACGTTAGTACTCCTAGTACCAACATGGGAAAATGGCAACCTTGACTGTTTTCCCTCGCAGCACACCGTACATGTCATCTTACTTATGCAGGCCTTGCTCGAGTATGACATACCTTCAACAGCCCCGCTCTTCATCTTATCCATATCTACTGTGTTTATATGTCCTAATCGTCTATGCCAGGTCTCGGCAGTAGCCACAGTTGAAGTTAGTAAGCAATTATAAGAGCTGATATATAGTTTGTACACACCATTTGATAAATTAGCTGAAGCAACAAGCTTATTTTGCTGGTTGTAAATATAACAAGCATCACATTTAAAACTAACTTTGTTTCCATTCTTTATCAGCTGACTAACTGATAACAGGTTGGTTGTAAGTGATGGAACACACAAAACGTCACGCACAGTGATATCGTAAGAGCATTCATTGCCTATAGTGGTAATTTTGACATCTCCAGCACACAACACTTGTACCTTTGATTCATTCGCAACAATTATCTCTCGCATGTGACTCTGATAAGAGGGATTCTCAATCCAGTCTTTATTTGCAGTCATGTGCGCGCTAGCACCGGAGTCGACGTACCAATCTTGCTTACTAAATCTTCCACTTAGAAACACAGCACTAAAAGCATTGGACTGTTTTCGTTTGCCGTCTGCGAACGAAGAATTTGGACATTGACTCTTGAAGTGCCCTGTTTGCTTGCACTTATAGCATTTTATCATTTTGGTGTTCGAATTGCTGAATGACTCGTTCTTTCCAGTCTTCTTACCCCGCTGCTGCCAGCCTCTACTCGCAAAAGCACCACCCTTAGCCCCACCGCTTTCTGGTTCCATATCCAAGAGCTTTGTTTTTATGGAATCCGTGGTGTAAGTTGTTCCTGAGTGTTCTAGCGCCATTATCATTGGAGCAAATCGTTCTGGCAGGCCTGCTAACATCAATGCTGCTATCCACTCATCATTGATATCGAACCCAGTACCTCTTAGCTTCTGTCCAGTATCGATGATTTGAGTGACGTAGCTGGTCATAGAATCAGAGTTCTCAAGTCGAATTGAAATGAGATTTCGCAATAAACTGATCCTTCGAGAAAAACCTGAGTCATCGAACATGGTTTTTAATTTTTTCCAGAGATCTATGGATTTATTAGCATCTTTAATGTGAACATATAATGAAGGATCAATTGTTAAAATTAATTTGGCCTTAGCTTTTGCATCATCGGCGACCCCAACAGCCTTCCCAACTGTGATGCAGTCTAGCATTCCTTCTAAGATAAGAAAATTCTCGGCAGCAAAAGCCCACTCATCGTAGTTCTCGCGTCCCTTTAGCTTAGGAACGTTTAATGCGTAATTAGTAGCCATTCTTGTGAAACTCAACTTTAATTATTTTATTTAATCAAAAAGAAATTGGGTCTGGGCCCATAACCTAATGAAAAAACACGTTGGTTAATCTTCACAGACTTCTTTATTACAAGTAAGGTTAAGTATTCATTATAATAGATATAGGTATTTACATTTGGTATAATACATAAGTTGGTATAAGTTGGTAATACTGACTGTAAGTTTTACATACATATTTGATACATAGATGGCAATAAATAAAATAGGGTATTGTGGGGTAATTTTGATATAAAAATAACAGTTATTCACTCGGCCCTAGTTCTCCACGGACTGTTGCTCCACCTAATTTATTTATTTATGCATACGGATTCTGTTAATATATGAGAAAGTGTATGCGGTCTAGTCCTGAACTTTATTTTTTTCAACAGATCAGACTTGTTTACCAACTTCGACATTGGTTCTTAACGACTTAAAATTGATTTAATGTTGTGAACTGTAGCAGAAATTTTTTTACCATTTTCCGAGTAAACTAATTAAAAAAACAAAATTGGCATAGGTTTTACTTGTCAAATGTCAAAAGATGATAGTTTGACGGTGACAATTGTCCATTCGGCAATGGCTATTTAAAATGTAATACCTTTTTGTAAAACCCTTATATAATAATAGTCAGTTGAAAATCGGTCAATGAAAGTCTAAATATTATAAATTTTAGACCTCAGCTTTAATCAATGTTTTGCGTTAGTGGATGAATCTTGAAATCAATTGATTTTATAATTCTTTTATGTAGAGGACGTTGTAAAGTGCTAGAAAATAGCCACACAATGTTTCATTCATTTTTATACACCTATTTGTAGTACCCCTTTATAGCCATAAAATTCAATACAATCTCAATAGTTATTCTTAGTTCTTCTCGTAAGTCATTATTTGCCTCTCCACGAGCTGCGTTATATAACACAATTTACATATTTATAGAATCGTTTGTCCCTTAGCAGCGCAAATAAATCCTGTTTCTCTGAACTGTCATCATTTACCACGTTCCCAATACTCGTGCCATATTTAGAGAAAAATAATCTTTTAATCTTTTTTTTTGTCTGTCTCCAAAAAAGTCACTTAAAATACTTTTTGAATGAAAAAGTATAATAAATTAATTCAATTTACAAAAATAAACAAAAAAGGATTTTTCTGTTCAAAATCAAGCGGTATCTTTTTTAATATCCAATTCAGACACAAACACTTCACGGCAAACAACACAAAATCATAAATACTCGCATATACATTTATGCGAATACATTAAATTGGTTCGTCTACCAGATTGGGCCATGCCCACCCAAACCCAATCCCAAACCGTGAGCACTCAATCCCAAGCCATGAGCACTCAATCCCAATGGAGCACCGATAAGTCCTCCATGTCCCAGACCCAATCCCAATGGTGCATAAGATGGTGCAGCGATCTTAGTGATGGCAGGAGCATACGAGATGGGTGCAGCAATTTTGGCAATTGGAGAAGCATAGGAAATAGCTGGCGCCGAAAGGCCATATGGTGAGCCATAGGGTGAACCATATCCTCCCAAAATGGGTCCATGTCCCAAAGATGCAAGTCCTGGTGCAGCTGCAGCACAGGCAATCAAAGCGACAACGGCAATTGTGATCTGTCGAAAAGATTTATGAATGAAAATCCAAAAGACATTAAGTTTTCAGGTTTTTGTAACCAAAAGTCCGCTATATGTTGTTGTACTTACGAATTTCAACATATTGATATTAAAAATTGTGAATTAAACTGGAGAACTGGATGCAAGTGCTGTTGATCACTGGAGAACTGTCCTAACCGGAGTATGATACCAGATTCGGAGGCAAATGCTTTTATATGAAAATCGATTTGGGTGACTTTTACTTTTTTGTTGCACGGAGTTACATTTATTATTCCAACAAAAACAACAACATACTAGTCTAATGTGTTGTGGGGCAAGATACAGATAGCACAGGGGTCTAATGTCTCTAACTATAAGTCTAAGAGAGCATTTAACCTAACCGCACCTCAGCCTTTGTACCATAGATAGGTATATGGAACCTTCGAGTTACCTCTGCAATTGAAGTTGTTCCTAGGGCTGTTGACTGTTGGGGTGGAGTGTATCTCAAGAGACCAGGCCAGCATATGGTCACAGGCTTGTAATATGTTGGGATCGCATATTATTATACCTTACCTGTAATGATGCCATTGGCAAAGGAATAAATTAAGCCTGACGGCTGTTGCAACAATTGGTCGGTCCTGGTGGTGTTAGCTGATGGCGGCGGTGGCGGCGGCGCTGCGGTCAAACTTGCCGTAGTTTCTGATCAACATCGAACAACACTTTTGCATGTGACTTACCTATAAACAGATGCATATAATTATTAGATAATAATAATTATTATATTGGGCATTTTTGTGATCTTGGTAAGCTGGATTTACAAGCATAAGCTATATGCATGCATAAGAGGCCAATGATGGTGCGCTGTGAATTTGGGTGGCTTGCCTAGATATAGGCAGAGATAAAGTTGAACAGTTGCACATGCGTGCAGAATAATTGTCGCTGGGCAATTATCATGTGTGTGCATTCGGAGTAGTTGTTAATCGGTGGCGGCTCGACGCGGCACTGATTCTGATGGCCTTTAATTATGGGTTAAACGGAAATGATTAATGGTAAGTTCTTTTTTGTCGTAGTTTTTTGTTAATTAAACGAAACAATTAAGATCAAAGTGATAAGAGAATGTGCCTTGCTTTAATTATTTAGTTTAACAAATTGACTATTTTAAGTAAGTTATTGAAGTTTGCATAAAATGTTACACTTAATAAAACAAATTACTTGGTGTTTTGTGCAATTATATTCTACTTATTTTGATTTATTCAAAACAAGGATAAGATTCTTTAAAACACTAATGGGTTTATTTTGGATTAAAAAAAGGGGCTTCAAACTTTCATGCCATAAATAATTAAATTTAAAACTATTTTCTGACGAGATATTTAAATTATTAATTAATTTAACTAATGTCACTAATTGTTCTTGAGATAAAGTTTACTAAAAAAAATGTCCTAAAGTAACGCAAACAAAATAATTTTTTTATAAGGACTTTGAAAAATGTCAAAATTTTCGGTTCTAAAAACTGTAGCTATTAAAAACCTAGTTTTAATGAGAATTTGTAATGGAGATGAATGACTCATAGTTTTAAAGCTTAATTTATTGTTTACAAATTTGTGTTAGAACATTAAAATAGTTACAAATGCAAAAAACAAGACCTTAACATTTTACCAAAGAATACTTTTGCCTTTATGAAATATTGCCTACAACATTTGAGGCACTAAGTTTAGGAAAGTCCGTCCAATTTTATGCAAGTATTCAAAAAACACAGTTAATTATTTATAAGAATCCAGAATTCAGTTGTTTTAAAATAAATTAGGTGGCGCAATAGTCCGTAGAGAACCAGGGCTTAGAGACTTACAACTCTCAACCATTCCTGTGTGCGAGTAATTGCAGGGATGGATTCAAAGTTCTTTCTCTTTTCTAGATAAAATATTGGTTACCCTTAACTCGTTACTCACTTATTTACTTAAGGTGGCGCTACAGTCCTTTGTTAACTAGGGCCTCACCCAACAAAACTTCTCGATCTAGCTCGGTCCCTAGGTATGTATATGTCTTCAATTTCGAGCTCCAAGTTGGGTGAGGTAACTTTCAAATTCACGTGCCACCTGACTTTCCGGGACGGAGCATTGGTTCCCATGCGCTCTACGTGAGCCAGCCATCTGTACAGCCCGTACAACTCGTCGTTCCATCTTCTCCTCCACTCCCCTTCTATGCATACGAGACCGAACTCAAGGTGACTTCATCCGCTTTGTCATAGTCCATGCTTCTGACGGGTATGATGCAGGACGGGTATGATGAGGGTCTTAAATAGCGACAATTTGGTCTCTCGAGAAAGGCCTCATTGACGTCACGCTGATTTCCTCCGATTATGTCAATGTCATCAGCGTATACTAGTACCTGGAAAGGCTTTTGAAAAAGAGTGCCTCTATTGTTGACATGGAAGCTCTGCACAATTTTGTTAAGTACGATGTTAAAAAATTGTATTCCAGCGCATATCCTTGTCTAAAGCCTTTTTTGACATAGAAAGGTTCTGATAAGCTGTTTCCAACCTTTATAGAGGTGCGCGAATTATCAATGGTCATCCTGCACAAACGGACGAAATCCTGAAATCGATGAAAAGATGGTGGGTTGCGATTTGATGCCGTTGAGTTTTTTCCAGGATCTGCGGTTAGGAGAATATTTGATCCACTGTAGACTTTCGTGGTCTGAAACCTCACTGGTAAGGACCTATCAGGTTGTCGATGATGGGCTTTACACGTTAAGATATTACGTCAGAGAAGATTTTGTAAGTGATGTGAAGTAGCCTGATGCCTCTATAGTTGGTGTAGTTTAGAGGGTCTCCTGTTTTCAGAATCGGGCAAACAATGCTGAGATTTCATTCATCGGGCATGCTTTCTTCTGACCATATCTTACTGATAAGTTGGTGCATACTCCTACCCACATTACCTCCAGCTGCTTTCTAAGACCTCATCCCTCATCAAATCAGGGGTTCCTTATTGGTGGCTGCTTGAAACCCAGCACGTTAGATGCGGCTTCTCTGATTGCATCTTGGCAATGTTGCCACTGGTTCTCGATGCATTGTTTTGGTGGCAGAGATTTCTTTTACTTATGTGACTTGGTCGGAGAAGGATTTGGTGAGCTCTTATGATTGTAGCCTTTCGACGTTGTTTCTTCTGCCAGCATTTCCCTGTTTTGCGTTGGGTCTCGAAACCCAAAGTGCTACCTTGGCTACAAGAAGGTAGTGGCCCGAGTTGATGTTAGCTCTTCGGGAAGTCCGTACATCCATGATGCTGGAAGCGTTTTTAGTGTGTCTATTGTAATATTATCAAACGGCTGATTGATCTTAAGATTGACGTTTCGCCCCGCAGTAAAATCGATGAGCCTGATTCCGTTGTCGGAAGCGTTGTTTTTCAGGCTGTTTTTAATGAATATTTCACCAAAGGTGTCTTCCCTTCCAAGCACGGCATTAAAATCGCCCAGGAAAGTTTTTATATCGTAGCTAGGACACTGCTCATATCTTTTGTCTAAGAGCTTGAAGAACATATCCTTTGTGTTGTCATCCTTCTCTTTTGAGAGGGAGTGCGCTCATATTAGGCTGATGTTGCAAAATTTAGCCTTAATGCTCTTTGATGCGCTTATATATCAAGACTTGTTGCCTAAGTCTGGCTCCAATGACAAGGCCGCATCCAAATAAGCGTTATTGCTTTCCTCGGTAGCAGTCACCATTGTAAATATCACAGCTTCATCCTCTTTTTGCCCGATCCATCCCATCGTATTTGATGGATGCCGGTGATGTCTGCCTTATAGCAGTCTAGGACCTCCGCTAATTCTTCGGCTAAACATGGTCTTTGAAGGGATCTCGTTGGATAAATAAAAAAATACAATCAATAATACGCCAAAATAAGTCGCTTCGTTTTTCCATTTTTGCCTTCTCAAAAATGGCATTAAAAGTCAATATAGTATTGAAGCAGTACTTACTAGTGGCGACAAAAGCAAGAATATCGTATTTTTTTAACTGTGGCCATCATTTTTAATGCTGACAACTGTTAAATTTCTTAATTTCAGGATTACCAACATCAAATTGTCATGCTAGAGGTTTTTTGTTCACAGTAACAGTATATTGCGAGGAATTGACAAATTCTTCAAGATTAGTTCTTATCATAAAAAGTGCTTTCTAAAATGTTCCGTTCGAATTCGGCATAGGTCCCCTTCATACCTGTAATGGCACAGGACTGGTTGAGAGTTGTCAGTCACTAGGCCCTAGTTCTCTACGTAATTTATTTATTTAACATAGAACTCAAATTTAAAAACTTTAACTCTAGAAAACAAGCAATATTAAGTAACACCTTTATCTTTGTGATAAGTATAAAACATTCTAAAAAACAACAAAAATAAGATATTAGAATTTAATGAAAAGTGTATCTTCCTAAGTATTTTATAATTGATACAGTTTACGAGTATGTAGTCATATGAATCCTTAATAAAAAGTCGAAATTAAACCTTGCCTAAAAAAAACGTATCTTCTTAATTTCCAAGAAACAAAAACTGTATTGCCTACAGAAGGTCCGGTTCTAACCGCACAACAAGGCGGTGAATTCAATGATCTTAAATTCGAACAAGGTCATCATTACTTTTTCATCGAAACAATCAAAACGCGTTTGAATTGAAAATTTCATGTGATCGCTTTCAAGCTGCAATTAGATGCAAAAGATACTTACCATTTTTGAAAATGATGCAAATTTAATAATTCAGTCTGACTTCACGTCAAAATCAGGTTTTCATAATACTCGTAAACTTTACTCTGTAGCATGTCAAAGTATTTAATCAAAAGCGCAATGTGATGTCGATTGGAAACAGTGGGCCTGACAATATTTGGAAAACGGAACGAAAGCATTTCAAAATTATTTCGAAAGTATTTACAAAAAAGCAGTATAAGAAATGGAAGCATTTAAATGAATAAGCTGCATAATTATTTCTATTAGGTTATAAATATAGGAAAATTAAAAATAGTGAGCACTCAAATAAAGAAAATAGCAATGTTATTGAAATTGAGTGTATCACTTTATAGGTATAATTGAAAACTATGAATTTTATCACAAAAATCAATTCTCTGGACGTTATTTAATTTAATGTTCAATACTTCAAAGTTCTACATCTTTTTTGCAATGAATGAATTCTTACGTCAGGGGCGTTATAAAACTAAGATGTAGTTGGAAAACTATTCAAAAAACAGACACATAAAGGAGTATTTTGTAATTCTAAACAATATTCAAAAAATAAGTAATCATTGATCCATTGTCGAAAACTGACTTCCTTTTGAAATATGCAAAACAAAATAATTTTTAAACTTTACCTCGGATTCATTTTAATGGTAACTTATAACCTATTTTCGTTTTTATATGTGGCTAGTTTCTTTTCTCCTACTTTTTGTTTTAAAAAAACTTTGTTTGCCCACTGTATAATGCTTGCCTTATGTTTTTCATTTACATGTACCTTTCTATATAAAAAGCAACTTGTTCAAGACTCTTAATCAATTCACTATTCTCATAGAATAAAATTTAAATAAATTATACTTTTGCGTCAAGAGTGCTAGACTCACTGTCGTCGTCGTTGATCACAATGTTGCTCTCAATAGATTTTCCCATAAATTTAAATTAATTTTATACAAAGAAAAAGAACAAATCGAAACATAATTTAAACCAACCCAACACTTAAACTGTGTATGGTGGCGGCCTGCAGGCACACTAGCACTAGCGTTTGTTAGATCCGAAATGAAAATTCCACACGATCATTTAAAAGAGATAAACATCGTGAAGACGCGAACAAAGCTCCCCTCAGGCTTTATTTAGTAGAATAAAAGTGGTGGCTTTGCTTAACGTGAGCATCATCATCACATCTACTCAATTGCATAGCGTCATATGGCATCAACAATGTATACAGAATAGCTTCTTCTTTAAATGATGATAGAAACTCAAAGAATACTAATGGTTGCATTATGTAAATAAGAATTCCAAAGTAGATAGATTACAATATAGGTAAGCGATATATTTAGCATCTGATCAATCGAAATAAAGAAAAAACGATCATAAAATAATTAAGAGATTGAAATGATTTTGAGAGTTAACGTAATGTGATAAAGATTGATATCATAATGGGCCATTGGAGCCATTTAATATCTTATTCTGTAGAAGTGAGGCTTATCAATTCAAAATTTACTATCAATTTGATAACATTAAATGTATTAAATAAACGTTGATGGGTTACCACAGGGTTCAGGTTTTTCTTCTAGTCTTTTTCTAATGACATATTGTTTTAATGAAGGTAAAATAACTACTGCTAATTTTCTTAAGAGCAGAGATAAGAGATGAGAGAACACCTTTATACAATTCTGATAAAAATTCATGAAGAAATTCTAGAGACATTTTTCATGTTTTTTACAGTTCGATTAAGGGAGCGATTGTTTTTGATTCTATACTTTGGAAATATAAATATTTGAACACTATTTAAGCAGAATTATATTCCAAATATCTTGACAAGATTGGTTAAATTTAAATGAGATGTGCAAAAATCAGAATATTAATAAAAAATATCCAATGATTCAAATTGGATACATTTTTGTAAGATAAAATAATGATAAAAAAAGATTTGCAAAAGGGTAAAAAAGGAAAATGTCGTTAGAGGAAAATTTGTATTTGTTGAAAGAGTAAAAAGGCATTTTAAAGCACTCCAACGTCTTCATAAAGAAAAACATAATTTTTTGTTTAACACATAATGTATTTTGTATATTTTTTGGTATAAAAAAAAACATTTAAAAACTTAAGACTATAAAAATAAATGCACATAAAATTATATTATGTTGACTATATAATTATCAAGTCTAAGAGAGAGAAAAAAAAATATAATGAAAGAATTTACATATGTATATTTATATATTTGGATACATTCTTTCTAACTGATGGCGCTCCTCGAACTATCTACTAAAATATTTCTTCATAAGAATTTAGAGAAACTTCTTACCAACCATGACCATAACCGTAGCCATGTCCGTAGCCACCACCGTATCCATAACCATGGCCGTATCCTCCATAGCCATGGCCGTAGCTAGCTGCTACCTTAATTACAGGTGCAGCAACTGCAACTGGTGCTGCAACAGCATATCCAATGCCGTGTCCACCATAGCCGTGTCCGCCATAGCCATGGCCATAGCCGTATCCTCCGTAGCCGCCATATCCGTATCCATGGCTGATAGGAGCCACAATTTTCGTGACAGATGGTGCAACATAGCTAGCTGCAATGCCATATCCATGACCCAAGCCATATCCACCGTATCCGTGACCTCCGTATCCACCATATCCCCCATATCCTCCATAACCACCCAAGAATCCTCCCAGACTGGACTGCACGCAGACCAGCAAAGTGAAGGCAACGGCAACCTATACAAAAGAACAGAAATAAATATGAATGATGTTCTATACTCTAAGTACCTTCGAAAACAGTAGTCAAAGTTCAAAATTTTGATACTTACATATCTGAACATCTTGCTAGATTTAATGTGGTTGATGGAGCTTGTCGAATGATAGACAACTGTTGGTTGAATGATATCGTTGAAGGAACACCTCAGGCATTTTATACTAAAAACTAAATCATACCGCCTTTCATAATAAGGAGCGCGTGAACTAGGAATCGCTTTTGATTTCCAAAAACTGCGTGCGCTTATTTGCTGCGTAAATCACTGCACCGACGGATCGACCGATCAGACCGTTTCAAATATCCCATCTTGTCCTATACAAGAGAGATGACCAAAAAACACGTTGGTTGCACGACGACAAAACAACGCAACCAGATTGGTCTGGCTAATCAGTAGAGATGTAAGTTTTTTTCTTCCTTCGCATTTGGAGCACTTTTTTTCTATATAACTGATGCCTACCAACTTGCTACTGCCACATTAATCCAATTACTTAACCGAATGCCACCTGTCCAGCTAAAGCTACAGCCACAGACATAGCCACATCCACAGCGACAGTCGAAGCCATAGCACTGACAAATGCAGTTTTCCACGCGTTCCCATTTTGAGGTGTGCACCCGATTTCTTGCTCCTTGATTTATGTCTGGGACCGCTTAGTGGTAAATTTGTGGGCATTTTGGTGTTTTTCAAATATAAGTTTGGCTTCATTTCATTTCATACTTGCATAGCAGACGTAATATGTCTAGTTAAAGCTTGAAGTTGGGTGCGGTAGAGGGATGCTGGGTGGGAGACGAAGAATTATATAGGCTTTTCGTGTTTGATTTGTTACAGCATCAGGAAAATTAGATAATATTATATGGTCTCCGATCGGAGGTAGGCTACAGCACTGTCGAGTGTCGAGATGGTGGAGGAGGAGGTGGTAGTGGTTGTGGTGGATGCTTATGGACGTTCAACAGTTTGTTTTTGTTGATAATCTTTGTCAACTGAGTGCATTTGGGGAGAATTATCTTTTATCTTTTGCAACCTTTTAGTTGCCTGTGAATTAATTAAATTCCTAAGAAAGTTGTAAAAGGCATAGAAGACGTAATCATATGTTTTCGTTGCTCGTCTCGTCATCATTACGGTTTTCCAAGGGCCTTATGTTCAATTTTGATAGTCAAAGCTTAAACAATTAATGATGAAGAATATCTAAAAAGATTATAGAAATACAATAGGTAAATAATCAATAAGTGAAATTATATTATATTTTTTTAATTGGAAGTTAAGTCCAAATAAATTTATAAGAAAAGTTCATATATAATTAACTTTTTCTCAACTAGTTGCTGTAATAAATGAGCACTGGACTTTTTAAACAAATGTTTTGGATTTTCAAGTTTTAAATTATTACCACATAGCATATAAGAGAAATTCATGCAGAAAAAGCTGTTTCTAGGTCAGTAAATCCCGAAAAAATACCAATTAGTAAACAATTGACAGAGATGAGAGCGAATTGCTTAAATGTGTTTAAAATCATCAAAAAGGATCTAGCTGTTAAGCCAGCAAAATTTTTACCAATATTTAGAAATGAGCCAATTGACTCTTGAACAACGCTGGGAAATTTTTAAAACTTCTTTCAAATTGTTGCTGCATGTATTTTGTGAACTGTACCTACTCATTGTTCCTGTAGTCACTTTTTGAACGGTGTTTAGGTTAGGTTAAGGTTAGGTTAACGTGTCTGCGGATTTAGAATCCACACATTTAGGCCAAAGAAAAGGCCCATTGTGATACCACATAAATCTAGAGAATTACTTCTTACTAGTCAAACCATTTTGAGCTTTTTATAAAGCGAAGAAGATATTTTATATGCTTTTTAGTTAGTTTACTGGGATTATCAAAAGTGTAGTCTCCCAGATGAAGTTTGCGTCTTAGTGAAAGAGCAGGGCAGGTGCAGAGAAGGTGAGAGATTGTTTTCTCTTCTTCTTCGTCCATACAGCTCCTGCAAAAGTAATTTGAGGCTACACCAAGACATATTGCGTGTCTGCCTATAAGACAGTGTCCCGTAAGGACACCTTTTAATATGCTAATATAAACTCTGCTTTGAGATAACAAGTCATTAGAGCGCTTTAGGTCCAGTGAAGGCAATATGAGTTTTATGGCTGCGCATTTCGGTAAATTGTTCCACCTATAATTTGCTATCGCAAAAGCTGTTTCTTTTAGCATAAGTTTGCATGCAGCTATTGGTATATCTATCTTCTCCCTTTCAGGTGAAATAGGCATGACGGTTCAATTTTTAGCGAGTTCATCGGCTCTACAATTACCCGTGATGTCTCTGTGGCCCGGCACCCAACATAGGTGAATGTTAAATTGCAGCGCCATCTCCATATGAGATGATCGACAATCGAGGTCAGTTTGAGATTTTGTTGAGACACCGTCAAGAGATTTAATAGCAGCCTGACGATCCGGATCGGAGAACGAGTTCTCCTTTGATACTCTCCAATTCAATATTTTATTTGAGATATTTAACGAGACAAAAGTCAAATCTAAAACTTCACTGGTTGGTTCACTACCTACATTACTTACTACCAGATTACTTGTTAGAATATAATAAAAAAGAGACTCACCTCCATGTAGTATGATGCGCATTGGCGTCACAACCGATAATTAAGTTTGTTTTCTGTCTTGTTGATTCAGCGACCGTCTTCTCCAGAATGGTACCAGGCAGTGGGCCCTGGTGTTTGTGGCCCAAATACGCTGATACAACCCTGAGGTATGGTTGTCTATTACAATACTGACTGTTGTGACGTCTTTATCACTGAAATTAGGGAGTAAAAATACATTTAGATTACGTTTTACTAGTATGCAGCACCTTGGGTTACCTTTTCCTGTTACATATAGCACGTAGTAGTCAGAAGTTCTCAATCCTTGAACCAGTAATTTCACAATCCAGGGCTCTTGGATGAGAACGACATATTCTCCAATTTTTGTCAGGCGGAGAAGAAGGGAGGCCGAAACCGTTTCAGAGTGTTGGAGATTGACCTGTAGTATTTGCAGCATTTTGGCTACAAATAGGCAGATCAACCTCCACCACTGTTCAATCCAGCTCATCCAGATCAGACAAAGAGGAACCTAATAGTTGATCTTCATCCTCACTGGGAAAAGCTTTGTCGTTTGACTCATCGGTCTCCATTGGGGATAAACTTTTGACATTTTCAGAAGAAGACTGTGCTGCGACAGAAGAGGGCCCGCCACATTCTCATCCACATCCAAGGATGGGAAGGTGATAGCAGCACTGGGACCCCCTACGTCTTGCGACACAGCCGTCGAAGGGGGTTGTGAAGGCTTGCATAAAGCGTCTATCTCATCTTTTTTATAAACGCGGAGCGTGACTGACTAGAAACCGTATCTTATCATGCCCTAATCTCGCGCCAGAGATGCCACAGAGTCTTTATTGATTACGATAATCGCACTTCGATAAAGACCCTTTGGCTCCTCCAGTTTCGCAACCGCCACGTCGTGACAAGGGAGGT
The DNA here is from genome assembly GCF_945859685.1 of Eupeodes corollae. Classification (NCBI taxonomy): domain Eukaryota; kingdom Metazoa; phylum Arthropoda; class Insecta; order Diptera; family Syrphidae; genus Eupeodes; species Eupeodes corollae. The sequence continues at coordinate 125,015,694 of NC_079148.1, forward strand.
TCGGGTTGCTGATCCTGATAATTTCACTAATGTCATCTGGACAAGAGGGTTCTTTCGGGATCCATGCGTGAGCTCACGGCCTGCAAGGCATATCTTCCTTTGCACCGACCTCGAGTTTTGCGCCTTGCCGGACTTCGCCCAGCATGCCGACAGCAAGCGTGTAGAGAACGGTGCTTGGTTGAACCTCAATTCAGAAACATACATTTTCCATTGATATGAATAGCTCAAAATTGTATTCACATATAAAAGAATAATTCTGCATAAAGCTCTCAGTTTATTTGGTAATAAGGTCCAATTTCCTCAGCAATTGAAGGCATACGAATAACGAATAACGACAACGTCTTTGATTTGCAAATAATTTTTAAAAACCACCGAGCAAATTAAAGAGTATAGTGACGTCAAAACATAACTTTTTATAGTAAATCCAAGTTATAGGTTATTTGAAAGCAAATTTACTTGTCAAATTGTTTTTTTAACTTTCCATATGAAAATATTGTAATCAGTCTAATTTATCAAATCGAAAATGTTGATAATTTTTCGACGTTTTAAGGTCCCTAGAAGCTAAACAAAATGTATAGAGAGATACTTTTTTAGTCGTCCATATCTCAAAAACCAGTAGAGATATCGACTTCAAACAAATATCTCACGAACCAAAAACGCCCGCCAAAGACTTGAATTAAATTTTTAATTTTATATTGAACCGTGATACCAATCTTGTATATTTTTGGAAAAACAGACATTCAACGATTTTTGTACAGGTAAAAAAAAAATTAAAAAAAATATTTGTGATCTTGTTCAGTTTTTTTTTTATAAAAAATAAAAAACCAAAAAAAAACATTTCCAAAAGTTGGTAAAAATTTAATTTCGACTCAAATATCTTTTGAGAAAAATCGAACAGTTCTTTACAAAAAATAAAAACCTAAACAAAATTAGTAGAAGTTCGTAAAAATTGATTTTCGACGCAAATTTCTATTGATGAGTTTAGATATTAGCTTCAAATTAATTTTATTTACAAAAAAATATTGTTTTCAACATTCGATACAATTTTTAGAAGGAATTGACTTCAAATTAATTTCGTTCGTCCATTTTGTATTACTAATTATAAGAAATAAAAACTTTTAAGAAATACTACTAAAATTGGTAAAAATTAGTTTTCGAGTAAAAATAGATTTTGAATTTAAACAATTTTACTATACATATATGCAAAATATTGCTGGTAATTTTTAAATCTTTTAGAATAATTCAACTGACAACTTTTTTAGCAAAACTCGAAAACCTACAAACTTTAAAGCAAGACAAATTGACAGATGGAATGGGATGTTACCAGAATAAATAACTTTTTATAAACATTGTTCTTTTTTTTCAAAAATAAACTTAGAATGCACGTTGAACAGGGACATATCAAAACAAGAAACAGAAATATTAAAGTATTCCAAAAATCATCATCCTTTTATCAAGAGTCCTTGCACCTTTTTTTCTTTCTTTTATTTTGAAGCTGTCCCATATTTTTATTCTATTAAGGTATTATGAGACTGAAAGTAAAATGGGCATGTGAAATCATTTTTTAGGTATAACATATATTATAATCAAATGGATGTACGAATGACGATTGATCTATGACGCACGTAGTTCACGTTTGACAAAAATCATTTCTCAATGAAACACAATAATATGACGACGACCTATACTAAAATGTTAATGTTGCTAATAGGCTTTCTTGTTAACCACGTGACATGAAAAAAATCTTATATTTTATGGACTTTATTGCGTGCTCTGCGATATTTGGTCACGCATTTTAGATGGAATGTTTTATATACTCAAATCGTAAAGGATTTGATTTTGTGGGTAGGTTATTGAATCTAGATATTCAATTCTAAAATAAATGAGTTTAAAAAAAGAAAATTTTGGGAATTTCATATAAAATCAACAAAATACGATTTCGAATTAAGAAGTTTGCTATACTATCATCAAAATTTTCTTTTGAAAACATTGCTCATATACTACTGACTAAGTTGTTGTCATATCCACCCACAAAATGTTATTATTTTAAATATTTCGTCGGTATGGCTTAGGCGTATACGCATTTTTATTTGGATACATAATATACATTTTTTAAAAACATTTCCTATATTTGTGGCATAGCACAAGTTTCATGTGAAAATGGCCCGTTAAAATATGAATAAGTTTAAAATTATTTCAAGATTTTAAAGATTACATAATCCCCAAAACTACACTAGAAAATATCGCACATGGTAGGGAATTCAATTTGATTAAGTTTATGTTATATTCTTGGCTTTTTGGTTTATAAATTTTAATGTAAATTTTAATTTTTTTTCAAGGTCAATGAGCTAGTTATAAATTTTCCAATTAGGCGTTTTATTTTGAATAGCCTACTTTTTGGGTAGTTGTCACTATTGAAAAATAAAAGCCATTATCAAAAATGGACATTTTTATTATTCTCTATACGAATGCTGAAAGGTTTTAGCAATAGAATAAAGCACTTTTGTGTCACCTCAAGCAATAAGGTGATATAATGGGTGGTATGCGTAATGCTTTGTCTCAGTCTCATGAGATTGAGCTCTAAGAATGAGCTCGAGATTGTGAGATAGAGCATTTGCAATGAGACAAAGCTCAATTTGGTTAAGCTTTGTCTCATCTCACTATCTCAGCTCAAAATGTCTTCTTCAAGTGAAAGTTGTTTGTGATAACTCTTCAAAAAAAAAACGATGACACAAATATTTTTTTGTGAATTTTATTAAAAGAAAAACAGTTCTTTTGACAAAAAGTCAAACTCCTGACCTAAAAATAAAGAAAAAAATGCTTTAATAGTCAAATCGTAGTTTGAAAAAAAATTTGGCAAAAATATTGAAATAAATCAAATTTCAAAAAAATTACAAATATCAAAATAAGAATAAAAGAAAAATGTGATCGCAATAAAACGGGAAATAGAAAAATAAAACTTAAGTCATGGTAAAAGGATTTATTTGATTTATTCAATAGTGGGTCTGAAAATCCGAATCCGGTGCTAAATAGGTTCGAAGGTAAGATACAATTGTTTTTTATAATAATTGTTTGATTTTTCATTATGAATATTTTACAATTTTTTCACCAACTTCGATGATGATCCTGGATACCGAACTTTGGTCGATTCCGAAATCTTCTGCAATTCCACTTTGAAAACGAGGATCAGCAACGAATCGTAGGAAAACCATCATTCTGGTTTTATTGGATAAACAACCACCCCGAAAAGTATCACTACTATGAACAAAATAATCTGTTAAGACCTCAATTTGAGTTTGGGTAAACCTATAAAGAATTTTATATTTTCCTGTTGACTCAACAGGAGCAAAAATATTCATGTACTCAGCCATTGTTATTCCTGAGACAACTAATTTCCAGTCTCAACATTTTATGTGCTTTGGCTGAGATGAGATCGATCTCATTTTTGTGAGATTTGTCTCAAAACAATTTTGCATTCGAAAGCTAGCAAAAGCTCAAAATAATGAGATTTGATACTGAGACAATGCATTTCGGATACCACCCTAACTCAAATCAGTCGATCACCAAAAACATTGAGTCGAGTCTTCGGTGATTGGGTCATTGACAAGCGGATTCCATTAGATTTTTTAATCAGTAAAATGTTCATATTTGAGAACCGAATAATGATTTTTAAAAATCTCTCCAATTTAAACTTATCACTATTTGGTAGAGGTCAAAAATGGAAGTGTTTCTGAGCAATTATTAATGACTTTCTATAGCTGGAGTTCTAAAATATTAATGTGGACCACTTTGACGGAGGTTAGGTTAGGTTAGAGTAGTTGTCCGTGATGGAGTAGGACAAACTTAGGCCAGTTTAATGATCCATTGCAATACAACATGAATATTAAGCCTTTCTTCTAAACTCAATGATACCAGTTTTAGTCTCTTTACGAAAAGTCACAGAGGCTGATTCTAAAATGATGTAGATCGTTTAGATCGTTACAGAAGAATGCTCCTAGGTAATTCCTGCGTTTTTGAACTATTTCCTCCTCTTCCTGCAAAAGTCATTTGAGAATACGCTTAGCCACGTGGCGTGCTTTCCTATTAGACAGTTCCCAGTTATGACACCTATTATCGAGCTTATAAGCGATCTGCTTAGAGATAGCAATCACCTTGATCGCTGTAAATCTAGTGCAGGCCAGATGTTTTTTGTGACCTGACACCTGGTGTTTGCTATCTTCATAGCGTCCTGCATTAGCAATAGAATGGTTTGTAGTATACCGTTTTTCGCGAGTTCATTTGCTTTACAATTTCCTGGAATGTCTCTATGGACCGGCATACAGCAAAAGGTGAATAATAAACTGTTTTCCCATCTCCATTAGAGATGATCGAGTTGCAGACTGTTATAGAGTTTGTAGAGACAGAGTCCAGGGATTTGATAGCCGCCTGACTATCTAAGAAGATACTAATATCAGATGTTAATTTCACGTTTTCTTTAAGCCAGGACAAGACTTCTTCTATCGCCAAAAGTTCCACCTGGAACACGCTACAATGATTGGGAAAGCGGAATGAGATAATTAATTTTAGTCGTTCAGAGCACACACCTCCACCAACTCCTTCTTTGTTTTTGATCCATCTGTATAAAAGTGGACTCAGTCGTCTACCAGGAATGCCCTATCTTCCGAGAAAGATCTGGAAAGCGTAGAAATCTGGAAGTTTCTGTCGAATTGCAGTTGGGGGATAGTTTAGTCTGTGTGCTTTGTAATGATTCTAAATACCTAAGAATTACAAAGTGGCCAATGTTGTTGTTAATCCACTGTGACGAAACTTTGAGACGAAATGCAGAACTTGCAGCTATTTGTTTACTAAATATATCAAGAGATGTAAGGCAGAATAGGGTGTCTAGTGCCGCAGATGGGATCGTGCGAAGCGATCCCCTTTTACATAGACAAGCAGAACGTTGGACTTTATTTATTTTGTCACGGTTAATAGATTTTTCTAAAGCAGTCCACTATGCTGCCACACCGTACATTAAAATCGATCTGATTACAGATGTGTATTGCCAATGGGTGGTTCTGGGTCTATTTATTGCCAATAGATTTTTTGCAAGAAAGAGAGGTAAGGTAGCTTTTATTACTCTTTCTTGTGCATTCGAATTTTGTCTAAAATAACACACAGGTACTTATCCTAGCCTGAAAAATGTATTTGGATTCATTTAATATAGGGAAGGTTAACAAATGGAATTTTGTATTTCCTCGAAAACAAAACTAATTTGGTTTTGTGTGAGTTCACACCCAGTTCACATCGATCAGCCCAAAGTATTAGTCTGTTTAAGGCATTTTATGAGAGTTCAATTAAGGTGTTTCAACAAGACGGAGCTATGTTATTATTTTTCGAAGACTTAATTTCAAATGGTGACCGAAGACTTGTGATTTAACACCTTAGACTTTTTTGGAACCACTTGATAGATAAGACTTATGCCCAATGTTTTCAATTGTCGAAGTTGTTACTGAGGAGATACAGCCACATATAAACGAATTGGTCATTTAAAATTTAATAAAAGTGCTATAGAGCTGCAAAAGTTGCCGTGGGGGCTATTTGCCCATTGTTACTAACATAATTTTTCCTCACAGAGAAATGAACCGCCACCCATTGATTGCTCTCAAAACATACTCCTTGTTTTTTACTATCAAAATATGAAACCTCTTATTGGAAAACCTTGTTATAAAAACCATTTTAGGAATTCTCATGAAAAGATTTTTTTCTAAATGAAGCTTATTATTTTCACTTTCCCTTTTTTTCATTTGCTGTTGTTTTGGTTATTTAATACAAAATGGTTTTATTTTTAGCCCATTTTAACTAAATAAATGCGCATTTTGTATTATAAGGATTTTGTTTAAAACTTCAACATTCACAATTTTGCCTTTTCCTCTCTAAATAAATAAATTCATTCAATCACCGAAGTTCTTAGCGCAGTTCCCATAAATTCTAATAATTATACTCAAAGTAATTAAATTCTGTCACAAAAGATTACGACTATGCACACTTTTACTATTCATAAAACCGTGTAAAATATGAGGTTAAATACGAGTATCTCTGTCTAATTGACACGTAGAATTTGTGTCATGCCAACTTATTTTCATTCCATAATTTGTTTTCAATTTAACAACGACAAAATAAATAAATACCAATTAAATGTCATTTAACAACAACTTAAAAAAAAAATGCTTATTTTACTTATCTTATCTTCCATAGATAACTATAAAGCTACATATTCACACCAAATACAAACAAAAAAATCAATGTCAAAGCTCCTGTTAATCAACAGCTCAGCAATAGGTTTAGACTCAAGACCGTTTTTCCAGGTAATTACTTACACTTTTAAGACATTTAATTCCCCTGATGAATGCAATAAAAACACACTCGATTTATTTTCAGATGGTTAATACTCTTTATGAATCGAAAATCGAACGTGGTCATCGAAAGTTCATTTCAATTTCAGCCACAAGCCCATAATTTCAGATCAATAAGATCAAGAAGTCTATAATTACATAATTTATTGCTTACGTCCCATCGCCCCTCCTTTTTTCTATCGTTTAACTCTGCTCAAACTATAAGGTTCAACAACTTTTACTCGATTTGTTTGGGCTCTGTCTTAGATATTGCTGAAGTTGTTCACTTTTAAATGATTTTTATTACGCGATCAAGCCAAGTTCTGTAATGACTTTAGATGGCAGGAAATGGATAGAAATGTGCCACTAGTGCAGTGAGTCATTGAAAGTTGTTATTGTGAGGTTCCTAGAGTAAGGCATAAGCAAAGCAAGTAACCAAGTATACTCATATAGACTTTTGGACAGGTTTTTCGTGGTGCACCTAAAAATAATGTGCCAAAAACGTGACAATTATTATGACGAAGAAGCTTGGTCGATATAGTGGCTTGGCGGTGATAGGCGCCCGCTGTGGTGTGAGGTAGAAGGTCTGTGTTGCCATAACTTAAACGACTTCGTGAATAATAAATCTTGAATTCGACAAGGAGTTAAGTTAGGTACCTACCTTTTAATGTCGTTTTTTGATATGGTATTTTTATTTTTTGGTGGACAATAAACACGCATGTATCGCACATTTTTAAGGCTCATCGTGTATTGTGCGTTATTTTGATTGCGAAAGTTGACAGATGGTATAAAAGCCAAAATTTGAATTGCAGATGGCACATTCTTCCGGTAACTTCCTTCCAGTCTTTTACAATGGCTCCTCATGTAAGATATTGAGTCCTAAATATTTGTATTGTTTTCAAAACTGTTTTCAATTTTTTTTAGTTTACCATTTTACTTGGTATATTAACTTTTATCCAGTCAACATTTGGAGGCTTACTTCACGGAGTGTCATATTCTGCAGTCTCAAGTCCTTCAGCCAATTACAACTACGGCCGAATAGCTTCGTACTCATCTCCATCAATTATCGCCACTCCATCAGTAGCTGCGACTTATTCCTCATCACGCTACACAGCTTATACGCTTGTTCCGTTGACAGCTTCCGTTGCAGCTCCTGTTGCAGTTAGCAGACAACCCGTTGGAGGGCTGTTTCGAGGAGCATATGTTGCTCCCTCGCTTTTAAAACACTCTGGTTTTTCGAATTCCTTGTTCAGACAGGGCGTGTCTGCTTATGCTGCTGTTCCGATTGCTGGCTATAGAGCTCACTTTGGAGGTCAACCTTCATTAAGAAACTTTGGTACATCCTTGACGTCCTTGAGGAACATTCATGATGATACTGTGAGTGTTCAAGGGTTGTATCCACCACCTACAGGATGGGAAAACTATGCTGATTCCAACATACTCAATGACCAAAGAAATTATGGAACTTTTGATAATGAAAACCCGATATCAATATGGTAACTCAACTAAATTGTCAAGTTGACATTCAGTTGTAACGCTTGGGAAATCTTTGTAACGTTGAATTATTCATTAAGTTATTATAAATTTCCTACGGAATATTTTAAATGGTCAAAGATTTATACAAGTTTAAGTCGTGTTTTTGTAAACCAAACGAAAGTAAAAGTACAAATTCAAAGCTATTCTCGTGTATATTGACGGTGACTAAAAATAAATAATTATCAAGGTAAATCAGCGACCCAAACCCATTATCATCACATCAAATCAAATCACATGATTTTGGTTACAGAAAAAAAATAAATCTGAATGTGAATCATTTTCAAGTTCATTTGTATAAATTAGATTATAAGATTTTATTCTAAAAAAAAATAAAACTAAACTGTTATTTTATTTTGAAGATGTATTTTGTGTAGGTATTAATTAGGTATAAAACTAGTTAAGAAGTATTCGGTATTTTTGTTGTTGGTTAATTCGATTTGTATCATTAATTTTAATGTAAGACCGGCGGATTTAAACAAAATGGGGTCATGATCTATTTAATGCTCTCGAATTACCGGTTGATCTGATTCTGTTAGATTAAAATAAAATTCAATTAAATTGAAAGTGTTGAGTTAATTTTTGTTTTAATTTGTTTTCTTCTGACAATTTATAAACCAAATTAAAAAATACAGTACAAGAATTGTTTAAAGACAAATTTATTTGCAAAGAATTTCTTACTTCAAACGCAAAAAGACCATAACATAAATAAATCGAGCTCGAGTTTTAAATTGAAGATCAAATGAAAATAACATTTCTTTTATAATTGACATTTTTATGATACAATTAATATTTACTACATATTTGTGCATAAAAATTGTTTGTTTTTGATGTAATCGGAAGGTACATAAAGAAAAGGTATATGTGTGTAAAAATCAAATCATATTATCCTACAGTTTTGAAACTATTCGTTTTTTTAATAAATGAGTACCTAAGTACTGAAAAAACATTTGCAGAAACTTTTTCTTATGCAAAAATAAAACCAATCGTTAATTCGAATAGTCGAAAAAAGTGGGTCCCACGATTTTGTCCGTCTGTCTGTCTCTCCTTGACCCTAAAGCCCAAACTATTAGGTAGATTGAGTTCACATTTGGAAATTAAGATTTTGAGATAACTCGTGTTAGACATTTAAACTTCCTATAGGGAGTTATTGTAATCGGTCCGATTTGACTTTTCTCGACGTTTCAATGTCCCGAGAGTCGAAATGAAGGATTTTTAGATAAATGTCTGTGCGTGCGTGTTCGGGAAGTTTTTTTCGTCGTCCATAGCTCAAGAAGTAGTAGAGACATCGAGTTCAAATATATTTGGTTATACAGACAATAATGCAGAAAGATGCAGAAAGGAATTTCAAAACATTGAGTTCGTGGGACTAGAGACTTACAACTATCAACCATCCCTGTGTGCAAGTAATGTTGTCAGAGATGGAACGGACCTACAGTTTATATGCGGGATTCCGAACCTCTAATTTAAGAAAGCACTTTTCATGACAAGAATTACTCTTGTAAGATTTGTCAATTCCTCGCAAGAGGCAGTACCCGTGAAACAAAAGTTAGGTGGCACAGGCACTAATTGAATCCAATACCCCTAGCATGACAGTTCAACGCACTTTTTTTTAAATTCATTTTTATCAATGCAATCTTAAACCTATCTTAAAGCTAGACAAAAATTCATAAAACTTGCCTAATTAACCATAACTTACAACTAACTCTAAGTTAAAGTATAGAACTTAATACTAATGCCTTTCGGCCCTAAGATTTATTTCACTTCAATTGAATTTTATTTATTTTTGTATTTATTAGAAAATTTGAAAAAAACCTTATATCAATATCCTTAGTCATTTTTACTTAAAAACTACTTAAAATAAAACTTAAAACTAACTTAAACTACCTCTAAACTACTTAAAACTAGAACAACCACAGCAGCAAATCTAACTATCTAATATTTTTTGTTTTTCATATTATGTTGTAATTTTTTGTTTTCTTATTCCATGTTTTTTTTAATTATATTTTTAATTTTGTTTATATTTTGTTTGTATTTTAGCCCACCATGCCTATTCTATTTAAAACTAAACCCTAAAACTATAAAACAAGTATGTAAGCCGGCCAAGGCTTAAAACCCCATCAATACTACTCACTACCAAGTGCTGATTCAAGCAATCAAAAACTGGTTCTCCTGCTTCACCCTATCAGTTCGGTCCCGTTCGGACACAGCCCTATTGAACAGGAGTCGCTTATCCCCGGTTCGTCGCCTGACGTGGTAGATTAGCGGAACTGCCAATTTATACTCTATCAGACCGCATTTGTCTAAAAAGAGGAATGCCTCTGGTGGAATGAAGCTGCTCAAGCGTGTACTCTCTAAATACTCGTCGTTCGGATAGAATGCCAAGAAAATTAAGTTGTTGGTTGAAGACAGACCTCTTGCAATGTGACCTCGCACGAGTTTTATCACGAAATTGTCAATTCTGTTGATTCGAGCCCCTTTCTATAGGACTCTATAGGACCCGAAACATCTCCATCTGGGAAGGGGCAATGTTGAACCACACAGGACAACCATGCACGATCATCGGCCGTATGAGGGCCATGTAGCAAATTATCTTCACTCTGCGGTCAAGCTGACTGCTAAAAAACAGCCGTTTCGTCAGAGCGAAGGCTCCTCTGGCCCTGGTCAGAGCAGCATTTATATGTCTGTCGAAATATAAATACTGATCTAACCGGATACCGTGGTACTTCACTACACTTTTGCTCGCTAAAGGCTGCCCGTGAAGATCAACGATGACCATCTTGCGCCAATTCTCGCACGTATCCCTAGAGGCTCTAGCCAACCGAGTCCGTTTCCAGTCGTCACAATATCGCTGAATCTTGTCGAAATCAAGCTGCAAGAGAATTCTTATAACCCCAACCGCAATTGCCTTTGTAAGACTACCTCTCAGATCGCTAATGTAAATGCTGAAGAGAATCGGCGAATTCACCGCTCCCTGTTGAAGACCATTTTTAATTAAGAATGTTGTGGTAGAAGTTACATTGCAACTTTTGACAACAAACTTTCTACGGTTAAGCGTATCATAAAGTATATACAACAATGGCTTGCTTATGCCAAGTCTGCTCAGTTTTATGTAAAGACTCTTTAACTATAGCGTGTCAAAGGCTTTTTCCAAATCAACCGAAACAGCGCCTCTGCATTGTTGTTTTGATGTATTCCATTGGATATCAGAAACGAGTTTAGACGCAGCATGAATTGTGTCAGGACCCGCCTTGAACCCGAACTGTTTATCCGGAATTATTTTGTTGTTCGCAACCCACTTAGTCAGAGCCCTATTAATGATTTTTTTGAAAACTTTGCTGATGCTCGGAAGAAGACTTATCGAACGAAGATTTGACGGGTTGGAGTTGTCCTTTCCCTTTTTTCGGGAGAGGATGAACCACAGCGGTCTTCCTATGCACTGGATAATATGCATTATTCATAACAAGGGACTTGGTCCCGTTTGCTCGTCGATTATGGCATTTGCCAAGGAATCGTCATCGAACCGTATGAAACCGCGGTTCTCAAATCTACAGTCCAACGCACTAACCATCACACTACGGGTGTCGGGTACTATACTAAACATAGCAATTTTAAAAAAAGATGAAAATTTTGGCTATCCCAATATCTAACGCACCCATAGTGCTAGAGACTTGAATTGACTTTTAAATTCTATATTGTAACGTGATACCAAACTAGTATATTTTTGGAAAAAAATCCAATTAACGGTTTATTATAAATCAAAAAAAAAAAAAAAAACTGAACACAAATAAATATTTTACGAACAAAAATAATTTTTCCTCCAAAATTATTTTGTGCAACGAAGAATAACGTTTTTGCCATCAGGTAAAATTTTGACCCGAATCTACAGTTTCTTTTTCAAAAAATAAAATCCTAAAAAAAATACTAAAAGTTGGTTGATTTTCGTCTCAAATATCTTTTCAAAAACTTGAGATATTGGATTTAAATTAATTTTATTTTATAAAATATATTGTTTTCAACATTCTGTACAATATTGAGAAAATCCGAATTGGCAGTCTTTTTTTTAACAGAAAATTAAAACCTTAATAAAAAACATTAATACATAAAAGTTGGTAAAAATTGATTTTTGACTCAAATATCTGTTCAAAAGATAAAAATATTTCCTTCAAACTTATTTAATCTCACAGAAGATATTGTTTTCGACATTCAGAACTTTTTTTTTTAATCCAAAAAATCCGTTTTTTCATAAATAATAGTACGCAAATTTGGTGAAAATTGATGTTCGGTTCTCGATATATCTTGAACAATAGAAGATGTTGACTTCAAATTAATTTCGTTGATCCAATTTGTATTTGTTTATATAAGAAATACAAATTTTTAAGAAATGCTACTAAAATTAGTTTTCGACCAAAAATTTCGTTGACAAAATTTAGAAATCAAACTATTTCATTAAATGCAAAACATTGTTGTTAATTTTAACGTTTGTAAAAATAATTCTACTGACAACTTTTTTAACAAAACACAAAAACTTACAAACTTTTAAGCAAGACAAATTGACAGACGGGATTGGAAGTCATCAGTGTGGTTCTCATCCCAGCCTATTTTATTAAAACCAGCTAGAAGCCCTGGTAGCTATTAGCTTTTAAGTATTGTTTTGTCCATTTATGTATAGTTCAATTATAAATAAATAAATAATTGGGTGGCGCAACAGTCTGTTGTGAACCAGGGGCAAGTGACTTACAACTCTCAACCATTCCTGTGTGCGAGATTTCAGGAATGGAAGGGACCTACAATTTTAGGCTGAATTTGAGAACTGTCAATTCCTCGCAAGAGCAGTAAAATTATTTTTTTTTATATTAAGGTGGCACAGCAGGGATTGGACCCAAGACCTCTTGCATGACAGTCCAACGCACTAACTATCATGCCACGGGTACTATAGTTCAATTAATAATAATAATAATTTTTTCTTAAAAATAAATCGATAGAATTTTTTGAATTAAATTTTCTCTAAACATATTTGTTTGTATTGCTCCAAAGGTTTAAACGATTTTCTGCACCTATATTGCAATACTAATATTTTGATTATCAAAAATGTCAAATTTTACTTTTTCGTTTTATAAAAATATTAAGATTTTTTTAAATACGATATCTCGAAAATGTATCCTTTTTTTACAAAATTGAAATGTAAAACGTATATTTATATGTTCTAAAAACCTGCATACTGAGAATATTTTTTAATTAAAACTTTAAGCTTTTTCAATGGAAAGTTAATAAATGAATAAAGAAATATGAATGAATCTTTTTATATTTATTTAGAGTTTCGCTTCTTCTCAAAATCAATGGAAACAAGTAAATATGCTTTCGTCGTTCCACATTTACTAATTTTAAAACTTTTAAGTCAAATCAATAAAGACTTTCAATTTTCCTTAAAGATTATAATTCAATCATGTCGGATACGGATAAGTTTCTTTAAATGTATGTATGGGTTCGATATGGTTAACTTTAAATTGAGGTGATGAATACCTCCATTAATACAACAGTTCACAGATTCCCAACTCAAGACAAAATAAGTTCATTGTTCCTCTTAAACTAAATTAAAAATCATTTAAAGATTCAATATTAAATACAAAAATACTTGGAATACAAGTACATACAAATAAATAGATACAATTCAAAACGCTTCCTGTCATTCTCATCAATAGTGTTAATATTTTAATTAATCTTATTCAAAACGCAAATTAACACCAATAACTAAGGAAAATCTGTTCAAAGAAACTCTTCATAAAATTTACAAAAGTCAAAACAACATTTGATTACACTGTTGAATAAAATTTTAGCAGTTTTTTTTTTAATAATAATTTATTGCATAGGCCTTATACAAAACAAAAATTAATTTGAAAGTAAACACAAAAACAACTTTTCATACAAAAAATAACCACAAAACATAACATTGTATACAACATAACATAGGCTACAGCATATTAACTAAGGGCTTGATCTTGCTTCACCACTTCATTTTTATCAATGATAAACTACTCTTGTAGCTTTTGACTCTCGAACATCATAAAATTGACAGGGACGGATTTTTATAAAGTAAAAATTTGTGCATTTCCAATGTGAACTTGATTTCTACGAAAAACCTTGATTTAAATTTGTTACTTTTTCTTTTGATTTATTTGACATTGTTGTCTTAATTAAAATAGATCAATAACGGAAGGTGAATTATGTTTTAGTTTTGCTTTATTAGTTCAGGTTAATTTTTGGTGAAATCTTGTACACCTTCGGAAACTGTCACCAATGTATTTGTTTCGAACTTCAATTTTAACCATCATACGAAAAACTGAAGTTGGCTCTTGAACTCTTGACAATTTTAGTGTTATTTAAAGGATATTTTATAAAATCTTAAATGACCTAGAGATTTTTGGCATAATTTTACAAGTGAATGAAAACCTTCTCATTTTTCTTGTATTCAATTTATAATATTGAGCCTATACTATACTATTAACTAAAGGGACATAAGCGATATGTTGTAATTAATTTTAAAATCCATTCTTAATTTAAGACTTTTTGTTTATGAACAGTTTTTATATCTTAGAGCGATGTTGAAAAATATAAAATTACCAATATTTACGGACTAAGCATTTTACTATTCCCCAATTTTCTAAATATTCTGAAATTTATTAGCTTTTCCAAAGTCTACAGTTTTAAAATTATAATTCCCTTTTATTGAAAACGATACATTTGAGTATTTCTAATAATGACATTCTAAAAAAAATTACAAAGCAAACAATCTTCTGGGGAACAATTATTTGAAAATGTCAACATCTCACAAGTAATCAGGACAACTTATACATAGAACTCGTGGACAAAATTGATTTTTTCTAATAATGGATTTTGACTTAACATTTTTCTATCAAATCGGACTTTTGAAATATGCAACTTTAAGAAGCCGCTAAAGACAACAAAAAACTGTGTTCTTAATGCTAATTTATAGCACAACAAACATTGAATTGAATGCTTTGCAATTTTTGACACCACATTTTGGAGTAAGTTTTTAGTGTTGAAATATAAAAATATCCGTTTTCGAAATTGTTTTTATGTTTTTTAGTGTAGATATGTATTTCAAAAACCACTAGAAATATTATTGACAAAAAGCTGCTTCATAAATTAAGAAAGCCTTCAAAAGGTTTATATTATGTGTTTTATCGAATTTTAAAATATCTTAAAAACCTTATGTTATAAAAGACTTTGAATCAAAGCTATGAACACCTTAGGAAAAACGCAACTGTGCCAAAAGTAGCCATTTTTAACTTCCCATAGAAAGTTATTGTAATGGGTCCGATTTATCAAATTGAAAATTTTGACATTTCTCGACGTTTCAAGGCCCCTAGAGTCGAAATAAAAGATTTTTAGAAAGATGTATGTGCGTTCGTGTGTATGTACGTTTGTACGTCCGCACGTTCGCGACGTTTTTCGTCCTCCATAGCTCAAGAACCAGAAGAGATACCGATTTCAAATAAATTTTGTTATACAGATAATAAGGCAGAAAGATGCAGAAAGGGCTCTCAAGCAAATTGCGTGGGTGGTGAAAATTTTGGTTAACCCTAAATATCTTACGAACAAAAAACGCTAAAGATATGAATTAAATTTTATATAATATATTGGAACGTGATACCAAACAGGTATATTTTTTGCAAAATATCAATATAACGATTTTTTTTATAAATCAATAAAACTGAAAAAAAAATTTGTCACCTCCAAAATTTTACGACTGAAATATGATTTAATCTCTAAAACAATTTTGTACAACGAAGAATAATGTTTTTGACATCTGATAAAATGTTGAGAAAATCAAATAGACAGTTTTTTTTTATAAAAAATAAAAATCTAAAAAAAACATTACTCAAACTTCGTAAAAATTGAATATCGATTCAAATATCTTTTCAAAAACTTGAAATTTAGGCTTCAAGCTTATTTTATCTTATAAGAAATATTATTTTCAACATTTTGAAAAATGTTGAGAAAAATCGAATTGACAGTTTTTTTACAAAAAATAAAAACCTAAAAAAAATGTATAAAAGTTGGTAAAAATTGATTTTCGACTCAAATATATTTTAAAAACTTTGAGATATTGGCATTGTTGTCAACATTCAGTTAAAGTTTGAAAAAAATGGAATTGACAGTTTTTTTACAAAAAATTAAAAACAGAAAAAAAATTAACAAAAGTTGGTAAAAAATGATTTTCGACTCAAATATCTTTTAAAAACTTTGATATAATAGCTTCTGACTAATTTTTACTTATAAGAAATATTGTTCTCAACATTAGGACAAATTTTGAGCAAAATCGAATTGACAGTTTTTTTTACAAAAAATAAAAACCTAAACAAATGTATAAAAGTTGGTAAAAATTTATTTTCGACTCAAATATGTCTTCAAAAATTTTAAATATTGGCTGCAAATAAATTTTATCTTGCAAGAAATATTGTTTTCAACATTTGGTAAAGTTTTGAAAAAATTCGAATTGACAGTTTTTTACAAAAAATAAAACTCTAAAAAAAAAAAACAAAACTAAAACTTGGTAAAAATTTACATTCGGCTCAAATAGCTTTTCAAAAATTAAAAATATTGGCTTCAAACTTCAAAAATAGTACGCAAATTTGGTAAAAATTGATACGAGTACATATAGACAAATTTTTAAGCAAGAGAAATCGTCAGACAGGATGGGAAGTTATCAGTGTGGTTCGCATCCCAGCCTTTTTTTTGTGATTCTGCCACAGAGACATACGAGTATAGTGCTTTAAAAGGAGATTATGGTTTGCATAATCGTCCAATTAAGCAAGCAATTTGCAAAATTGTGAAGAAATTGGAAGAGACTTGATTGGTTATTGATATTGTAAGGCCTGTCTATCGTCGTTTCGCTTGTACTATTGAAAATATCGCTGCTGTAAGTAAAAGTCTTGCCGAAGACCTGAATGTGTTGATTTTTCTTTGTTCTCTGCAATTAGGACTGTCTTTTTGTATTTGCATCTATATCTAAAATCATATAAAGACCAGCTCACACAAACAACTGCCTTCACCTGACCATTCATAACTTCGTAGATAAGCTTTAACAATAGGCAATGGACGGCTATTTTTCGAAAAACATTTTTTTCAGCGATGAAGCCCATATCTTACTTGGTGGATATGTTATTAAACAAAATTGTCGATTTGGGGTGCTGAGAATCCTCAAGTAATTGAAGAGAGGCCATTACCTTCAAAAAAATTCACTGTTTGGTGCGCTCTGTGGTGAGGAGGTGTTATTTGACCTTACTTATTTGAAAATGACGATTTAGCGACTGTCACCTTCGGAACGTTATGGTCTGCTATTAAAAAATACGACTTGGAGAATAAGTGGTTTCAACAAGACGGTGCCACATGCCACACAACTCGACAGAACATGGCTTTATTGCAAGAGACAATTCTGGCCGTGTAATTTTTCATGGTGGTGATATAATCTGGCCAAGATCATGTGATTTGACACAGCTGAACTTGTTTTTGTATTTATCCAGATAAACATCTAATTCTTGAGCACTTAAAAACCAACATTTATGCAGTTATGGCTGAGATACCACTCAAAATATGTCAAAAAAGTGATCGAAAATTAACTCAAACGAATCAATGCTTGCAACAATTTGCGTGATGTTTTTTTTAATTGATGTTGTGTTTCACACATAATTGTCATCGTTCAAAAAATATAATAAAAAGAAATTTTATAAAACAAAAATATTTTACAAGTGTTTTATTTGCGTTTACTTTTGAAACTGAAATATGGAAAACTCTGTATTTGAATGCCACTATGAAATATCTTAATAGTTTGATGTAAATGCAGTAAATAATAATTTAACAGTAAAAATTAAATAAATCGAATTCAGAAAAACTAAAATACTACCGTACTTGGACCAAAAATCAATAAAATTATTTTTCTGAAAACCAGATGATTTTTCTGAACTAAGTGCAATTTCGGAGAACTTTTTACTCCAATAGTTTTGAAAAAACAAAAATTCTTTTGAAAATATAATGAAATATACATACAAATGTCAAAAAGTGATTTTTTCATTTTGATTAAAATTTATTTTTCAGATAAAAGTTCTTTTTCTTCAAGTTCAAGTGTACAGGAATATTTTCTCCAATTTTAAGGACTATTTTCAAATTCTTAATTCTCTTTAAAGAAATTGTAATTTTTACTCATTACACCTAATAACTCATAATTCCACATTCATAAATCCACATAACGATGTAATGGTCTTGACGGGCCCTTTCACTTCTTGGTCTACATCAATCCTGTGCTTAGCTACAGCCCTGCACACAACATCATTAGCTACAACATCACAATATATTTGCATTATGTCAAAAAGTGTTTGTTGTGAAATTAATTTCCCAAGCTTATAAATTTATTTAACAAAACAAAAAAAAAACAAATTCAGAATAGTTTTACACGTTTTTTTTTTCTTTCTTTTATTGCAACAAATAAATAATAACAAGCTTAGCATAGATACGAATAATATGCCAGTCAGCTAATTTGAATAATAATTAAATGATGAAAGATTAGTCATTAATATTTCTTTTTTAAATTATATATTATTAAATATTGATTTTAATGGATTTATATTTTCTTTTTATTTATTAAGATAGTTTGCATATTATGATTTATATAGATCAAAGATTTAAAGTTTTTTGAAATTTGTATGGAGTTGAAAAAAGTTCTTTAATTCGCACTTTTAGTCCTTCTTTAAAACAAGAGCTGACATTTTATTCAAACAAAAAAACACAAACCTACAGAAACTTTGCATACAATTCAGTTCACTTAAGGAAAAGAGTTCATTCTTTTGAATAATTCAAATCAACTGGTTCATGAGGTAGTTAAATCTTATTTTGTTTTTGCTTTTTGACTTAGAATCGAATCACGCATCAGTCAATGATTTTGTTTTATTCACTTAAACTATCACACACACAATTTTCTAAAATTACTTCAGTTTTTGTTTCTCACTTTTTTGTATAAAACTCTTTGGCTTCATATGAGGTTATGGGCAGAAGTCTCTCCTGTCGGAGATGGGTTTTCAAGGGCAAAGGTTCGAATTTTATGGGGACAGTTCCGAGTGGAAAGGGTAAAGGAACATTGACAGAGCCTATAATTGAAGCCATAAATCTATTATTCGGTTGTTGTGGATGGGTGGCCGAAGGATTAACTGAGGATGCCGATTGAGCGTTGAAGGAAGGTGGGGGTTGTAATTTTTCACTTGGCGAAGGAGAGTTTTGATTTTGGTGACGTTGAAGGAAATTTATGGTATTTTGAGGAATTTCATTTTGATGGTTTCTCAAGACAGCTTGGAAATTTTGTTGATTCGCTCCGAAAGTGTGCTGATGTTCCTGCTGGTGTTGATGATGGTTGGAAAACGGATGAGGAGGCGAATTGACAAGCCTCAGACCAGTGTTTTCGCGAATAAAGGGCAGATCTTCATATTGATGAGGTGAATTTATAGGCCTAAAACCACTGTTTTCTTGAATAAACGGCAGATTAGGCACTGGTTCGGGGGGAATGTATTGGTTCACAGTTGAAGGTTCGTTGAATTGATGATTATGATGTTGATGAGAATTGAAAGACTCTCCATGATTTTCAGATATACTCTGAGACACTAAATCATGGATGCTATGCTGATTATAATGTGAATGATGATTTTGTCCAAAACTTTGAGCATTTCCTCCATGGAAATGTTGCTGTTGATGTTGATCGATGTGCCTTAAATTGTTGGCAGCAAAAGTGCCGCCGCCGGCAGGAATTTTTTGATAATAAGCTAACTCAGCAGGAACTGCTTCTGGTCGATCGTATGAATATCCATTGTTGATATTATTTTGTAATCCACTTATTTCGGCTTGAATTGCAAGTATTGATATGGACATCATCACCAAAAGTATCTGTGTTGTTTTTTTTTGAAGAAAAATTAGAAAAAAACACAAAAAATGTCTTAGTTTTTATTTTGTTTATTTTCAGGAAATTCTTTTACCTTAAAAGTCCACATATTTGTGATTTTTTTGGATTTATTTTTGGAGATGAGCTCCGGTTCAGACAACAAAAACTTTACTAATGAAATGATCTGTATAAAATTAAAGCCTGAAGACTTATATCTCCATCCCCTCCAAAATTATTTAAAAGCCCAAAAATAATAATAATAAGAAGAAGATAAAACAAATGTTTGAACTTGCGGACTGATGCTGCTTCTGCGACTGCTGCTGATACTTCTGACGACTCTCACTTTCTCATGGTTATCAAAAAACTGAAAATGAAACAAGCCAGTCAAAGATACCTTCATCGAGATAAGATTTGGTCAAATTAATTTGTAGTTTTTGTTTTTCTCTATGGCCAAAGTAATTTTTGAAGTTTTGATGAAGTTCGTTCATCTTCCTTCCACAAATAAAAAAAAATCACAAAATTTAAATTGACAAGCCGCCGAAGTTCAAGCTACAACAAAAACCTGATAGGTATTGTGTAAGTTGTTTTTTTTTTTTTTTTAATTTGGCGGGGTAGGAATTGAACTTGATGCGGGACTTCGATAGCACAGTGACACCATTTTAAGGGCCTTAATCTGTTAAGCAATTTAATTCAAAGATATTACAAAAATATGCTAAATAAAAAAAGGTGTATTTAAGCTCCCTCCGCATCACTTTGGGTCGTGTCGTTCGTGTCAATTCGATCTACATATTTATGCGGATGACCATCTTAAGAGAACGGGTTTTTCGATGGCTTTTCTAAGTCGTCTCAAGTATCTCTGGGTCAAAATTTTAATCAATGAATCAATTAAATCGAATTATTGACGAAATGTTTTGATGTTAAAATTAGACAGTTTTTGTTTTCTAGCCATTGTTAAAGTGCACCTGATCTTGGATGAGCATCATCGTTATGATGAAGATGGTGCTGTCGGATTCGAATGCGACTATCAAGATGAGTATGATTCACGTTTTAAGTGGTTTGAGAGTGTTTTGACGGCGGCGGCGGTGGTAGTGTGGCAGGTTGTTAATTTGATGCCATGTTAAAAAAAAGATGATTGTGGGTATTTTTTTTAGTGGGAATTGTTTTGTTTCGTTTTTCAATTTTTTGAATAAAATAAGTTTTTTTGTTTTATTAATTTTTGTATATTTTTCATTTTTTGATTGTTTTGACTTATAACATGGGTCTTGATAATAATCTTGTTTGCTAATACACTATACAGAAGTAGTCAGAGTCTTGAGATGTGATTTTGCTGCGATTTAGATGATAGAGTGAAAGTGATTTACAAACAATGAAATTTTAACTGTCAGAGAGGAGGAAATTTGTTATTTTTGAAAAAAAAAACAAAATTTAATCGTCAAATTTAATTGCACATTTTTGATTTATTAATTGTGCCAAAATTTATACCTCTTATACCTCGCGCTAAGTGTGAAAGGTTGTTTTAGTTTGTTTTATTTTGATATTTAAGACGATTCGGAACACATTAAATCACCTGAAACCGCAGTCGATTTTTTTGGTTGCAATTTCGTAAGTTAAGTATACAATCATGATGGGGTATTATATTATTAAAATTGATGGCCGTCAATCATCAATGATCAATGATATAGCGCAAAATAAAAACTTTTAAGTGATTGTAAATGAATAAATATAAATCTTATATTTTATATGTTTGTGTTAAATTTATTCGAAAACAATTTAAGATTTGGATTTAATGAGTTTTGTAAGATAAAGAGATTGACTTTTAGTTTTATTGTTATAAAGTGAGTTTATTGCAAACTGCAGAGGTACATTCATACATATATGTATGAATATTATATATGAAAAAGTTAGCTGAAGGCCTAAAGTTGGCAAGTTTTAGTGATTAATAGTATTTTTTTTTGATATGAATGAAAGGGCCTAAGTTAGCTAATTTGATTGTTGATTGTTAGCTAATTTGTCAAAACAAAATATGTTTTTTAGACATAAGAGTACAGTAAGATCAATGTTTTGTTTTAATGAATTGTTATTTTAAATAATTACTACTAATTAATTGAATATATTAACACTATTTGATCTCTTTCAATTTAATCAAACTGTTAGTTTTAAAATATGTAGGAAGTAAAATTCAATGTGGTACTTTTGTTGCGGAATTTACATTTACTTTATATGCATAATGCGTTTGTAATGCTTACATTTTAAATTTTAAAAATATTGATGTAATTTAAGTGAAATAGATTTATACTTATCTTGATGTAAAATAAAAAATATGCCATTAACAATATCTAACATTTTCATAGAAAATTTCATAACCAATTTGTGTCTGTTTGTCTTTTAGGACTACAAGATTTTCATCACTTCGGTTTTTAATCAATCCCTTGCTGATTATTGGGATATACGAAATCTCTCAATTTTAACAATGTTCTTTTAGTTAGTTTTTGCTTTTCAAATGTCAAAAAAAGATAGTTGACTAAATACTGAGCTATTTAAAATAAATCTTGTTATTAAAAGACTGTAGAAATATCATTGAAATTTTAAATTCTTTATTTATATTGAGTAAAAAAAATACTATAAAAGGTATAATGGTACGCACCTAAACGTCAAGCTTTTTTTTTTCTTGATTGACATTTCAAAGTTTCAAACTAACTCAATTTTAATAAATATGATTTAAAATCGAACCAGCATAAAAGTGTTCATATGTGCGTTTCACCCTTATCTAATGGTTGGGCTCATCAGAAGATGACCATTACACCTTGTCTGGGCGCATATTTTTCCGAATAAATCGAGATTTCATATAATCCGAGCTACATAGAGCAACTGCGAATTATATAGTTGCTACAAGTCTTCAAAGAAGATAAATTGTAGATATTCGTATTGCCTTGCTATGGGACTTTTGAAGAAGAAATATTTGACTGTTAACAGTCGAAATGTTTTTCCAGAACACCGTTTATTTTAATAAATATGATCTAAAACCGAACCAGCATATCTCCATTTTAACCAGAGAAAAATGCAAAAGTTATTCAGGCTTATTATGAAAATGGACGTTCAAATCGAAATGCTTATTGTTCAAAAGTGCTTACAATCGTTCAAAAAGTTGCGCAAGCCGGGTCTACAATAGATTTGAAAAGACGAGTGCATGCTCGTATAGCTCGTACTGCAGAAAATATTTTTGCCATTCGTGAAGGTATGGCTGAAGAGCTCTCCACCTCAACTCATCATCGTGGCCAACAATTGCAACTCTCAAGCTCATCGGTGATGAACATTATGTAAAAAAGACTTTAAATCAAGAATTAAAGCTTCTTGACGATTTCAACAGTCGTCGTCAATGTGTCGCAATGGTGGCAAGAAATGGTAACAGTGAATGCTCAGTTTTCAAAGAAAATCGTCTTTAGTGATGAGGCAAATTTTCAACTCAGGGGATTCGTCAATAAACAAAATAATAATCTAAGAGTGACTGTCGAAAAACCAATTGGGGGAGGAAAAAGTAAAGGGTATCTTTCAGATGGGATTTGAAAATGTTAAAGTCGAAGACTGGCATAGTAGTCTTGCAGTGACGAAGAAGTCTGGACATTGATTCAAAGTACCCGAAATTAGTGCGTTGATGAGGGATATAGAAAAGGGAGACAGATCGCAGATTTCGACGGTTGGTGTTAAGATGAATATCACTCAGGAGTGCCGGGGAATCAATATTGCCCATTAACAATGGTGAGCAAATAATATATCAGCGTTTTTGCATCTAGTATATAAGGGTTTTAATCGATGGGCATAAGGAGGCAAGTTGGATGTCATCCCAGGGAAGGCTACGTGAGGCAAATCGAACGTAACTTCTTTGAACATTTTCAATTCTGCCAAACTTGGCAGGCATATGGACTAGAGAAATGTTAACCGCTTTAGTTACATAGGGGTTGGAAAATTCTTTTAAATATCTCTTTATATAACCGAGAGATCTAATAGCTTTATTAATAATTTGGTCAAAATGGGAATGGAAATTCATCATTTGTAAAAGTAAGGAATCAGATGGAGTTGAGAAAATCTTAAACATGTTATTATCATCCGCAAACATTAGGATATCTAGTTTTTTAAATTAAGATAGACATCGTTAGCAGATAACGTTAACGAAGAGAAGGGGGCCAAGTTGACTACCTTGTGTGACTCCAGAAGTTGCATGTAGGGGACAGGAGACTGTGTTACGGAAGAGGACTCTATAAGTTCTATCGGTAAGGTAGAAGCTTATCCAGTTTATAAATATAGATGGAACGCCTAGGGCTCTAAGTTTGAGATACATTATCGTATGGACTATTTTATTAAAGGCTTTGCTGTAATCAGTGCGTACAACATCATTACTATTCTCAAGGGCTGACAAAAACTTTTGATATTAGTCGTATTGGATCTTACTTTAAGAAAACCACGTTGAGCGGGGAAAAAAAGGGCTTGAAATGGAAATAAACGGAATAATAAACTAGGCTTTCAAAAAGTTTTGGGATACATGAAAGTTTCGCAATGGGTCTACAATTGTTAATTTCAGTTTCATTGCCTTGTTTATGAATTTGAATTATAAATAAATCTTTCCATATATGAGGAAACATACATTTAGAAAGAGAGGGATCAACGAGAGCAATTAGAGGCTTTGATAGAGAATGCATACATTTTTTTAAACAACAGATGGGACGCCATCCGAACTAGGGCTAAAGTTTTCTTTGAGTTTTTTTCAGTTAATGTGTAAGATAAAAGATAGGTTTGAGCGCAACCATCCAAGTAGTAGTAAGGATCAGGATCATGGAGATGTTCAGTACAAGATTTGCTAAGGTATTTAGCAAAGAGATTTGTAGAAACTCATTGAAGGTGGAAACCCATCCGATTTTCGTTTGACATTTATAGACTTGAAAAATTTCTTGCATCAGAAAAAAGGTTATTTTCCATTTGGTTAAGGTATTGGTTATAAAAGCACTCCCTTAATTCAGAGAAAAAATTATTGGCGAGAAGATAGTTGTATCAGATTTGGACTATAAAAAGATTTCCAAAACTTATTATGGGTATTTCTTAAGCTAAGGAGCTTTCTGTGGTATCACCGGGGAGAAAAGGTGACAATGGTACTGATTCTTTATTACAGTATGAAAGAATCAAATAAAACAATTTTGTAAAGGACTCTACAGTTGAGTGGAGCAAACTTAATTCAAAGTTGGCTGATCTAAGAAGATTGTTGAGTGTGGAGAAATCAGCCCTATGAAAATAATTACAAAAAATAATTTTTGCTTATTTTAAGAATACCAAGCTTACGATAACCCTTTGCTTGGTTTAATTCACAAATTTTATTTTGAAAATGTTTTTTTAACATATGTTTAAAGTCATATGTTTAAAGTATTTAAAGTATAGACTTTACAAATATTCCTTACAGCTTTTATAACATTAATTAATTTTTGTAGAACTATTATAGAACGGCAAAATAGGTATGTTAGTAGGTTTGTAGACACGCAATAAAAATGAAACTTCCGCAATTCTTTTCAATCTCGAGAAAAAAAGATCAAGTTTTTTCAGTTCAAGGTTTCTTTGTAGGATTTTATGAGCAAATTATATTAAAAAATGTAAATACAGGCTTTTAAAATTGTCCTTAAAAAACCTAACTTCTTTAAGAAAGAAACTTCTTTAAGTATACATTAAAAATAAACAACCCTCATTTACATTATTATTAAGGTTTTCTGTGATTTTGATTTAAGATAAAGATTTTAAAAGCCTATACCTTAACTTTCAATTTCCGTGGTCTGCTTTTTTATTCCTCGACTTTAGTTTGCTTTCATTTTTGGAATATGTTATGTCAACCTTATGTTTAAGATAATATATTTAAAATACGATAGAATAAATAACTAAGACAAATTAATAACATGACTTCATTGTTGTTATATATTTACATATGAATATTGAATATTTATATTGTATATTATTAGCCATTGTGTCGTGTTTAAATAAATTAAATTAAATTAATTAATTAATTAATTAATTCGGTTCGTATCTTTCGTTTCATTCATGGGAATTGAAATTCCAAGCTTATTTCTCGCTATAATTTATAGATATACATAACTTATTTAATTAAAATATTTATACCATATGATTTGCAATTTTTAATACAGTAGTCAAAAAATGTAAATTTTATCTTAACAAAATGCAGTTAATTTGTTTTATTATTATTATTTTTTAAATGTTTTCATTTAGTGTTATTTTTTGCAAACTTTCTTTTGTTTAAGATGTGATTTAGGAGTGGATTAATTTATTACATCAATAAAAAGATATTACTAATATTTGGACACTTCATACAAAATTAACTGAAGTACATTTAAATTTTAGTCAAAGACCTAAGAATACTTTTTGTAGGTTAAATAAAATAAAATAAAATAAAATCAATAATTTAATTGTTTCGTCTATAATACAGTTTTGGTATCATTCTTATTTTATATTACATATTTTAATAAATTAACTTAACTTAATAATAATTTAGATCCCTATAGTAAAATTTGAGCAGATCCGGATGCACCAAACGCATATGATGGAGATCCATAAGCTGTTGAGTAGGGTGAAACGAAGTTAGCAGCGAATGGTGATATTTGTTGGACATATGGAGACGCATATTGGGCGTATGGAGATGCATAGCCTGCTCCCAGAATAGCGGATTCATATCGAGCTGCTGCAGATGGAGATCCATATGCAAATGGTCCAGCTAACATTGATGGACTATATCTGGCCAGTGGAGCTGAATAGCCAAAAGGCGAACTTGAGGCAACAATTCTTGATCCAAGGGGTGAAGCATATCCTAGCGAAGTTGAATATCCCGATGCAGTGTTGTAATTGTTTCTAACATCAACCTGAGAAGTTCCCACTGCTGTGTATGGTTTGGCTGTGGTTAACGCAAGAAGACCTAAAGTCACGATAATCGATATCTATTCCAAAGATATTGAAGGCATGAAAAAAGGCAATGAATATAAAAATGTTGTAAAACTTACGTAATTGAACATAATGGCAAAAATTTCAACAGTTTTAGTGAACAAAAAATAAGTAGAAAAGCGTAATTGTGATTGAATGATTGAGATGGGAATGCGCTTTGATCAGATCTCTCACTTCCTTATATAGTTATTTTTGGTCTGATAGACGTCTACTCTATTTTGTGTTTTCTATCTAACGCCCGCACATCCGCTTTGCTATTTTTCGACAACATACTCGTATTTACATACGAACGTGACTTGAAAACACTTTTGTTCGAGAAAAGAAAAAGTTGATATAGATGTTTTCAAATTGTACCTGATAGGTAAAAGGTAGGTATTAAAATACATACCGGGTCATAATCAGCTGTTGAACTGAGACCTAATGGACATTGGTTTGGCTGACATTTGATATTCTGTTTAAAATGCTCTGCAAAATCAACCAAATTTTAACAAATAACAATAAATTATTCAAGAAAGATTTTTTTATAGACCTATAGACGTGACAAAATTGATTAATTTATCATTTAAGATGAATGATCGAAAATGGTTATTTAATTTGAATTAATTTAATATTCAAAACATCAAAAATATACTTGGTTTACGATACGACACATGTACAAAAATACAGACATTAGGTAGCAAATAATCGTATAACAAATAAAAATCCATGTTAAAAATAAAAGAAAGAAAGCTTACATGACTTTAGACCAGAGTACATTCAGGTTTTGGACATATCACAACTATATACGAGCAAGATGATAAATTGTTTACGAAAACCTTTTAACAATAATTTTCATAACATACATTTTTACATCGGTTGACCCTTAAAATTAATTTAAAACGAGTTTTAGTCGTATTGACCTTTTAAAATACCGATATTGGTACTTCAATTTGATTTTGGGATTTGTAAATTTAAAAAATAAATATGTTTTTTTTGTTCATATAAAAATTAAATAAACACTTTCGCCACTTTAAATTCTATATTTATTTTGAATTTATTAAAAGTTCAATAATTGCCTAAGCAAAATGACGGCACGTGCGTTAAAATGTATAAAAATATGTATAATTTCGGTGAATTTTCGTTAAACTTGCTTGCAGCCTATATTGGGATACAAATAGGAGGGTGGTCACTATTTTTAAGTTAATGATTTTAAATAAAAAGCAACGCAATCAGTTAATAAAATCATTTTGTTTTAAGGGCCTTGTGAAAAAGTTTTTATGTTATTGAAATAAATTATATTATTTTATCTTTTTGACCACTAATAAGCAAAATATTCAATCAGTGAACCATTCTATTATTTATTATTATAATTGCTCTTGAATGAAGTATTACTTAATTATTTTTTTTCCTTCAACGGACAATTTAAGTTTTCATAAGTTGCTAGCTTGGGGGGAAGGCAGGAGAGTTTTTCTTTTCATTTCTATCATTTGCCTCCTGGCTAGAATAAAAAAGGCGTAATTTATTTCCAACACATACAAATTTGTGTAGATTTCATTTTGTCTTATTCAGTAAGTTTTATATCCTTTAAAATATTTTCGGAATTAACGAATCTCTAAGATACTGTAAAAACTGGTGTTCAAAAATTGTTTTGATCAAATTTCATTTTTATGTGGAAACTCAACTATTTTTACAGCAGAAAATTCAAATTCGAAAATTTAATAAACCAATTAGTTACCAATTTCAAATTTTAACTCCATACCTCAAGTAGCTGTTGAAGTAAGACAATTCAAAAATCAGTAAAGCTGTAACAGACTGAGTGACGCGTTTTTCGATGTCATAAATAAATAAACAAGGTAGCGCAACAGTCCACTGAAAACTAGGGCATTGTGACTTACGACTCACAAAATGTGTGTGCGAGTAATGTTGTTAGGAATGAAGGGGACCTACCGTTTTAATCCGAATCCAAACGGCTAATTGGAGAAAGCACTTTTTATGATACTCTTGGAAAATTTGTCAGCATGACGGTCCAACAAACTTAACATCATGCAACGGCCCCTAATTTTCAGTGTTACTTTAAATACTTTAAAGACGCAGAATTTTTTACTATGTTGATATTTAAAACAAAAGTGGGTCCCTTGATTCTGTTCGCCTGTCATTTTTTTAAAAACTCATGAACCGATTTCAATAATTTGTTACACAAGTCCATATAATATTTGACGATAAAAATACCCGTATTTTTGTTTTTGATTTCTATAAAAATATTTTTTTTCCAAAATTTGATGCTTCGAAAACGGGTTAACATATTTTAACGAACATCAAATGTAAAATGTAAATTTGTATATTCAAAATAAATGCATAAATGCATACCAAAAATATTGATAAACTTCATTAAAAAATTGTATGTATGAAAAATCAATTAAAAACAAAAAATCTTAAAAAAAAATAACTTTTCAAATGTTCAAGGTTTTGTAAAGAAATTAAGTTTTTTTAGCAAAAACTTATTTTGTGGGTATATTTTAAAATTTTAAATGATTGATCTTTCCAACCCAGTTACAAGTAACCTCTCTCGAATCTCTGCCGCCAACACAATGTATCGAAAACCAGTGGCAACATTGCCAAGATTCAATCAGAGAAGCCGCCTCTGATGAGTTGGGTTTCAAGAAACCACCAACAAAGAATCCCTGGTTTGATAAGGAATGTCGACAGGCAAATGCAGCCAAACAACAAGAAGAGGAGAGAGGAACACCGACTTCTCAGAAGGAAAAATAGAGGGCATGAGAAGCGTGTTGTTGAAAGGTTTAAAAGCAAAAATGAAGTTTGAAAGTTTTATGAACAGGTAAAACAAAACTCACAGGTATATAAACCTAGAACCGAAGGCTGCAAAGACGAAAGTGGAAACATCATATAGTGGAGCTGCAGTCAATGCTGAGGATATGGAAGGAACACTTCGGCAGACTGTATAACGACGATGATGAACCGAATTCCGCTGTAAGGCAGGATGATCCATTCAACATAGACGACGAAAGCCAACAATCCAACAAGCTGAAGTCTAATAAAACCGCTGGAGTGGTTGGCTTTTTATGCCGCGCGCTTAAAAGATAAGTTGGTTAGGAGCATGCACCAACTTATTTGTAGGATATGGTCGGAAGAAAGCATGCCCGATGAAAGGAACCTCAATATTGTTTGCCCGATCCTGAGAAAAGGAAACCCTCTATACTGCACCAACTCTAGAGACATTAGTCTACTTAATATCGCTTACAAAATCTTCGCTGCCGTAATATGTGAACGTCTAAAGCCCATCCTCAACAACCTGATAGGTCTTGATCAGCGTAGTTTAAAAAAAAAACCCAAGAATACCAAATCGACACCCACCATCTTTTCATTGAATTCAAGGCCGCATATGACAGCACCCACAGGGATGAGCTGTATAGACCTATTTTTATTTTTGGTGGATGACCATGGAGAATTCACTGCTGCTCCATAAAGGTTGGAAAGAACTTAACAGAACCTTTCGATGTTAAAAAAAGCTTTAGCCAAGGTGATGCGCTGTCATGCGATTTTTTTAACATCGTAATTGAAAGAATAGTACACAGCTCACACGTCAACACTAGAGTCACTTTCTTTCAAAAGCCTGTCCAATTACTAGCATATGCTGATGACATAGACATAATCAGAAGATCTCAGGGCTTTTGTGAGTATTGAGGCAGAGGCGGCAAAAATGGGTTTAACGGGTATTGATGGTAAAACAAAGTACATGCTGCCATCAAGAACACCGACGTCTTGGTCAAAACGTCACCATCGACAGACGTAAGTTTGAGGTATGTCAAGGACTTCGTCTACCTAGGCTCCGCTGTAACAACACCAGCGATGAGCAGAATAACTCTGGCTTACCGCTGTTTCTTTGGACTTATAAAGAAATTGAGTTGTAAAGTCCTCTCTCGAGGGACCAAAGTGTTTCTATGCGATGCAGAAGCATGGACTATGACAAAAGCGGATGAAAGCACCTTTTGTCACTTTGAGAGGAAAGTTTTTCGTGTGATCTACGGTCCCGTATGCATCGATGGGGAGTGGAGGGGAAGATTGAATGACAAGCTGTACGGTCTGTACATCGATGTAGACTTAGCCAGAAGGGTAAAAGTCTAACGACTAAGATGGCTGGGTCACGTAGAGCACATGGAAACCAATGCTCCAGCCCGTAAAGTCTTCGAATCCACACCCACATGACATTTAGCTTGGGACCGAGCTAGATGGAGAAGTTTTTTGGGTGAGGCCCTAGTTCAGACACGACTGTAGCGCTACCTTAAGTAAGTAAGTAAATTATTGACACTAGGTTTAAACATACCCTTTTGATTCAAGAGCAAGTTCGTTCTTGTGCACTTTAGTTAGTTTAATATTTTAGTAGAATTTGAAAATAATATTATTATTGAGTAAAATCAAAGTCCAGAATCGGTAGTTAACCTTCCAAATTTAGCTTTGAAGACTACGTATAGAAGAATGCAAACAAATTATCCTGGGTAAATCAGCAACTTCGTGTTGTTTATATATAATAGGATGCTGAAAATTGTTGGGAGTGTAACTTAGGGCTTAGGAATTTAAAATATTGATAATTACAAGTGTAAAAGTTGATAATTATAAAACTTTGTCAGAAATCAATAATCGGTAATAAGTATTCTCTTTGAATCATTATTAAGAATGCAGTAAATTGATGAACAATATATGCATCAAAATACATAAACAACAACAATAACGTGTATGCTAGTTTAAAATAAAAAGTCAATTCAATTCAAATCGATTCCAAAACTTAAATCAACATTTTAAATTATTGCATCTTTTAAAATGCGGCGATCTAAATTTTCTGAACTATTGAAAAGTAGTGGTAGACACTGAATTTTTAAAGAACCTACTTCTATATAAGAGCCTCGTATTGCACCTCTAATTTCAAATGCCTATACTTTTTTGCATGCTCATAACTTTTGGATATCAAATCTTCTTTATTAGAGTGAAATATTATAAAATCAATATTGGTGTTTGATTATTATCTCTTGATAATCCATTATTACTTAATACATTTAAGCTTTGATAAGTGATTTTGTTCATTAATTAAACTCTTTGGTATGAATTGGATATTACCTCCCAATACCTATTTCAATATAGTTTATTATTATCATTAAAGCCTCTCCATCAATACAGACTTAATGACTTTTGCCATTGTTTTATAACAAAAGATAATCTTTTTAATTTTGTTTCAGTTTCAGTTTCAAATAACTTTCGATTGACAGGAAATTAAGTTCCATTTAACGATGATTTCCCATTCCAATATTCACATTTATTTATACATTATAAATGAATAATACAGTTTGGTTAATTGAGTAAGTCAATCTGATAAAATATTTTCATTCATTAACAAACCAATATAATTGCTCTTTAAAAGTTTCAAGTTCCGTTGCTCTAGTTGCTTAAACCTATTCCTATAACTACTTATGCAGGTGAGGTAGGTATAGATATAATAATGGAAGTATTTTCAACTTTTCTTTAAATGGTTAATTGACCAAAGCCTATTTTAAGGAAAACCATGAGATACGTTTTATTTTACAGCTTGTTTAAATTGGACATAACTTTGATTCCTAAGGAAACAAAAGCTATAAACTGTAGCATTGTAATGAATGTCACCTTGCAACTTTGGATCAAATCAATTCAATGTAAAAGTCAGGGATGTTGTCTTTTAAAGTATGGATACATTTTAAACAAATTTGTAAACAAAACTTAATTGAAGTATGTATTTAATAGAAATATCCTTGAAAATAAACACAAGATTGAAGCAATCTTATTATTTACAAAATAGAAGACTCGTGCATATGTGTCTTTAAATTCAATTAAGTTTCTGTGAAATGTTCATTCTATATATTTTTTAATTGACAGATTTAATGAGAGTAAAACCACAGTCAAGCGAAAATCGCTGTTGAAAGATTGACAAGAACTTTGCTAGCTTCAAGTTGGAATTTTGTTATTTTCGCGCCAAAAAACTCATTCAAACTGAATACTAAATAGTTCTTCTTTAAGCTTTTTCTCATTTCAAGGTTATTAATATCGTTGGTCTTTCTTGTCGAAACAATTCGCACTTAAAAGATGTATATTTCCGATCAACGCATAGATTATGATGATTATATTTATAAACAAAAAAAAAAAACAAGTTGATGCAGAGATTTTATGAATTTTTATAATACTTCGAATAAACTAAGTGGAAATGTATTGGCTTGGCAAAAAATATCGTAAAGTCATAAAAGTCGGGTGTAAATAAATGATAGGAAAAATACAAATGTGAACTACTTTTTTAAGTGATTCTTGAACCATAAAGAAGCTGGGATGCGACCGACACTGATAACTTCCCATCCCGTCTGTCGATTTGTCTTACTTAAACGTTTGTAGGTTTTTGAGATGTGTTAAAAATTCTGTTAGTTGAATTATTCTTAAAAATTTCAAAGCTACTAACAATATTTTGCATACACTGAAATAGTTTTGTTCCAAAATCTAGTTTTGTTAACGAGATTTTTAGTCGATAACAAATTTTTAACCGTTTTAGTAGCATTTCTTAAAAATGTTTATTTCTTATATAAACAATTACAAATTGGATGAATGAAACTCATTTGAAGTCAATATCTTCTAATGTTTACGAGATATCGAGAATCGAACATCAATTTTTACCAAATTTGCGTTTTATTTCTTGTAGATTTAATTTTTTTATGAAAAAAACTGACTGTTGGATTTTTATTAAAAAATTACGAAATACCGAAGACAATATTTTCTGTGAGATAAAATTAGTTTGAATCCAATTTTTTTAATTTTTGAAAAGAAATTTGAGTCGAAAGTAACCAACCAAAAGTACCAACTTTTATTAATTTTTTTAATGTTTCTATTTCTTGTAAAAAAACTGTCAATTCGATTTTCTTAAAATTTTACTGAATGTTGAAAACAATATTTTTTAAATGCCAATATCTTAAAGTTTTCAAATGATAACTAAGTCGAAAATCAAATTTTATAAACTTTTGTTTTTAGGGTTTAATTTTTTGGTAAAATTTTGAAAAAAAATTAAATTGCAAGTTATCTTTTCTCAATATGTTGCCGAATTTCGAAAACAATATACGAGTACCTTATAGGCTAGAGTTAATTGAAAGTCCTAATTTGAAGCCAAAGTTTTTATAAGATATTTGAGTATATAGTAAATTTTTAAAAACTTTTATACATTTTTTTTAAGTTTTTTTTTTTGTAAGAAAAACTTACAATTTGATTTTTCTCAAAAAAACAATATTTCTAATAAGATAAAATTAGTTGGAAGCCATAATAAAATATTTTTGGAAGATGTTTTAGTCGAAAATCAATTTTTACCAACTTTTATTAATTTTTTTTAGGTTTTTATTTTTTTGTCAGAAAAACTATGAATTCTATTTTTCTCAAAATTTTACAAGATGTCAAAAACGTCATTTTTAGTTGCACAAAATTGTTGCATTTCTTGTTCGTAAAGTTTTCGATACAATTTTTGTTGATACAAATTTATTCGATTCTATTTTGCAACTATTACATTTTCAATCGGTCATTTTTAAACTTGTTCATTCAAGATCAGACTATCAGAATTTAACATCATGAAGGCCGAAATTCTAATTTTCAAAATATTTAATAACATTATGTTTACTCAAAATTATTTATTGTTTGAATTCTCTGTCTCAAAATTGAATATGATATATTTTGAAACAATATATTTGCACAGCCAGAATCTGAACTTTTACAACTGAAGTAATTTCCCAAAATATTTTCAAAACCAAATAAACCGACATTTATTTCGACATTGAAAACGGATTAATTCAAGAATTTTTCGTATACTAAATATAAATATTTTTTTTCAAAAACTAATTTACTTCAAAATATTCGTCGTGTATTAACTGTTTTCAGCAATAAATTCGAAAGAAGTCAGACGTTTCCGGAATTTTAACTTTCTTTTTTGTTATAAATTTAGTTTTTCAAAAATGTGTTACTATTTCATATTTTTCTTTAGTTAATTTACATACCTGAAAATATAATACACAACTATTTTTCCGTTTCAAAACTTGAAGAATAAATTTAAAGAAAAGAAACGAGTTTGTGTGACCACAACAAACCTCTTTTATGTGTTTTCCACCTTTTGTATGTGGTTTTTTTAAATTTAAAACAAGTCGTTTTCACCAAATTTATAGCAAAAAAATGTATGGTTATATTTACCATATGTAATTTGAATATTTGGCGAGTCACATACAACATATTGATTCCGAGCACGTTTATGTTTCTAATATCCTGCAAATCCTTAGGCTACAATTTGAAGTTGAAAACATATAAAGATTGAAAATAATGAATGCAATTTGTTTGTTTATCTTTGCGGTCTTCTATTTGAACATTAAATGTAATCACAAACAAAAACGAAAACAAAATATATCTTTTTTAAAACAATATTTTATAAATTATTCCAACTGGTACGGTGTTGGACGTTAGTAGGTAAGTAAGTATATAGGCTTTATGTTTCGGGGAAGTTAAACTTGTTTTGCTAGTTCGATCAGTTACCATCAATATACCAAAATAATAGAGCTATATTTAAAAAGCAATTCAATCTATTGACAACAACGCTCAAGTCAGTAGGCTTAGGTCGAATAAAACATAACCAAACATATGTAAGAAGATACGCATGAAATAACAAGACATGGATACGTGAGTATAACACAAAATTAAAACGCGTTAATGATTTCTGCTTCTGATTATAACCTAGAGAATTAATGATCAGCACTAATGGATCTTGGCATCCCACAACAACAACAACAAAATAGATTAATAGATAATTAATTCAAAATGACAATTTTAGGCTTGACAGAGTTAAATCAGAATTTAGATTTTTTGTTAAATGTCTATTAATTTAAAACAAATTAGAATAAAAATCCAATAGACTTATCTCGGTTCTTTAGAAGATTCCTTTTCATGGGAATAAAGAAAAAGGAGACTGTGAAGTGAGGCTCTTTTAATAACCATTGAAAAATTTGCCACTTGAGATTCGTTTTATGTGGCCATGAAAACTTTTGAATACTGAAGAGAGGTTTATTTTCAAAATTCTTTCTCTATCAAAAAATTGATAAAGTATGGGTAAAACAAGGAAAGGCAAGAAATATTGCGACAGTATACTAGTGATGATTATGATAAGTTAATAATCTATCGATCGCGTGGTGCTTGGTATACAATTTAACGACAGAAGACCGCATTGAGTTTTTGAATCATTAAATTCTTCCCGGTTAATAATTCCCTATTAGAAAATTCAGTCGAGATGAGAATCTGAGGGTTCTGTTAGCAAAACAGTTGAATGAATAAGAAGGTTTAGACAACAGATCATTTTTAAGTCTAATTAAGAGTGTCTAAGAGAAAACAGAGCCCTGGGGTACACCAGCATTTATTTTATAAATTACAGTTTCTAATCTAAGGAAGAAGAGATTCATATATACCAAAAGCAGGCATTTTCGATGAGAGAATTTTCTAAAGACTATGCGAATTGTATTGATATTGAATATACATTTTTTATAATTACTAAACGAACTAAACGAATGCACAAACCACTTCTTATGATGAGCTAGTTTTCCAGTCTTTCAAAACGGGTTATCCGTTATCATCGACGACGCACATCTTTTACTCGGTGGATATGGTAATAAACAAAATCGTCGTATTTGGGGTCCTGAGAATCCTGAAGTAATTAAAGAGAGTGAATTACATGCACAAAAAGTCACTGTTTCGTGCGTTCTTTGCTACCGAGGTGGGATTGGACCTTGCTTTTTTGAAAACGACGATGAACCGACTGTCACCGTCAATTCGGAGCGTTATGGTCATTGCTATGTGATTTTTAGAATACAACTTTGAGAATATCTATGGAGTCAGGTCAAAACGACATAAGTCCAAAATCTTGGTTTTAAGAAAAACCCGTTTAAAAGTTCAAATTTTTTTCTAAATCCCGTTGTGGTTATTTCAGGAATATTTTGATGCAATATGTCTATGAATGATGATATTTACATAAATATATTATTTATTTTAAATCGATGTTTGTACATATGTTTCAAGGGAGATATGTTGTTTTGACCAAGCGGATTTTTCATATAATTTTAAATTGGTGGATTCATATAATTTTAAATTGTATTGAAATTAATTTTGTAGATACTTTTTTAACAAACAAATTTATTTTACAGCAATAAAAATAATAGCAAAAACAATAACTAAGTAATTAAAAAGCTTGAATATAGTTTAAAAAAATACAAAATACGAATTTTAATGTAAATTATAGTGTTTTTGTTGATACAATTAGTTTCTTCATCAGATGAATGAACTAGATCATAGTCTTGTCTTCTATCTTCTCCTTTGACTCTCATGGAAAATTCTTGGAATTAGTGGTAAAAGGAAAATTATGTCATTTTGTTATTTTATGGTAAGATTGAATATCTAAAGCTGCCTTTTATAAAAGGCAACTGATGTAGACAAACTTGGTGTTGGAAGGCATTGTTGCAAATCGAAGATAAAACAAGCCTTCGTTCGGTCTTCTTGAGCTTAAATCTTGTCTCTTTTTTTCGTTTCATATGCCATATCTGCCTCCTCATGATGGCTTTCCAGCAACATTTTAAGATTTCCTAATTCATCACTCTTTCTTCCAATGCAAACCTTAATTTTGGTTTTTAAAAAAGTTAATTTTATTTTATGAAATTCTCTCTCGTAAATTGTCCTTGAAACATACTTTTCTAGTTCTGTGTCTTTATACAATATACAAGGTGAACATTTTTGCCGGAGATAAATTTGCTGGTAAAATAAAGTTATCGTATGTCCTTCGTGTGTAGTGGCTCTTATATGAAGGAAAGGACTCTATATGATCCTTAACTGACTCAATCACATCATCTGAAGTCTTATTCGGTGGTGTGTGGCAACCGCGTTGATCTGCAGTCAAAATTCGAGTAACAGATAATAGCTTCTTTTACAGCACAGTTCTTATGAAGGAGTCAGCTTCATCGAGAGTTGCCTTGAAACAGCTTTGTAGATTTAGTTGTAGTTATGTTGTTTTGACCACATTGTTATTAAGAAAATAGAAAAAGTTTGTTTGGTTAAAACAATATAAGTGAAGTTATGTCGTTTTGACCAAAAACAATTTTAAATAAGAAATGTAAGTGCGATTAAGACCATCGAATATCTTTTCAATCGGTTAAGATGGACTTACACTGTTAAGACCAAACCAAAGTAAATTTTTAACTTCACATAGGAAGTTATTGTAATGGGTCCGATTTGTCAAATTGAATATTTTGACATTTCTCGACGTTTCAAGGTCCCTAGAGTCGAAATAAAAGATTTTTAGAAAGATGTCTGTGCGTGCGTGTGTACGTACGTTCGTACGTCCGTACGTCCGTATGTCCGTACGTCCGTACGTTCGCGACGTTTTTTTCGTCCGCCATAGCTGAAGAACCAGAAGAGGTATCGATTTCAAATAAATTTTGTTATACAGACAAAAAGGCAGAAAGATGCAGAAAGGGCTCTCAAGAAAATTGCGTGAGTGGTTTTTTTACAATAGCAGTTTGAAAAAAAGGTGAAAATTTTGGTTAACCCTAAATATCTTACGAACCAAAAACGCTAGAGACTTGAATTAAATTTTATATAATATATTGTAACGTGATACCAAACAGGTATATTTTTTGAAAAAAAAAAACAATAGCTATAACGGCTCTTTTTATCATCTCAATCAATAAAACTGACAAAAAAATTGTCACCTCCAAAATTTTACGACTGAAATATGATTTCATCTCTAAAACAATTTTGTTCAACGAAGAATAATGTTTTTGCCATCTGATGAAATTTTGAGAAAAATCGAATTGACAGTTTTTTTTATATAAAATAAAAATCTAAAAAAAACATTACTCAAAGTTGGTAAAAATTGAATATCGATTCAAATATCTTTTTAAAAACTTGAAATTTAGGCTTCAAGCTTATTTAATCTTATAAGAAATATTGTTTTCAACATTTTGAAAAATGTTGAGAAAAATCGAATTGACAGTTTTTTTACAAAAAATAAAAACCAAATTAATAAAAGTTGGTTAAAAATTGATTTTCGACTCAAATTTCTTTTCAAAACTTTGAGATATTGGCTTTAATTTACTTTTATTTAAAAAAAAATTTTGTTCTTAACATTCATTTAAAGTTTGAAAAATCGAATTGACAGTTTTTTTTACAAAAAATTAAAGACCGAAAGAAAAATTAACAAAAGTTAGTAAAAAATGATTTTCGACTCAAATATCTTTTAAAAACTTTGAGATAATAGCTTCTTACTATTTGTTTCTTATAAGAAATATTGTTTTCAACATTAGGACAAATTTTGAGAAAAATCGAATTGACAGTTTTTTTACAAAAAATAAAACTCAAAAAAAAACAATACTAAAACTAGTTAAAAATTTACTTTCGACTCAAAAGCTTTTCAAAAATTAAAAATACTGGCTTCAAACTTATTTTATTCACAGAAAATATTGTTTTCGATATTCAGTAATTTTATATAAAAATCCAACAGTCCGTTTTTTCGTGAAAAATAAAATCTACAAAAAATAGTACTCAAATTTGGTAAAAATTGATACGAGTGTGGGTCGCATCCCAGCCTCTTTTTTATTTTTTGTACAGTTCCGTAACTAATAAAAATGGACCTATGCCGTTTTGACCAGACTCCATAGATATATGGTTTCAACAAGACGGTGCCACATGCCAAACCTGGCCGAGTAATTTCTCGCCGTGGTGATATCAATATTGTCCACCAATATCAGTCAATTTGACAACTTTGTGGCACTTAAAAACCAACATTGTCGAGTTATGGCTGAGATACCGCCCACACTGGTCAAAAATTACCTCAAAAGAACAACAGTATAACCTTATATTTTTTGAGAACAGTTCTTTCTGACGATATGCGCGGTAATAGTATGAGCTAAGCCAGGGGATGGACAATGTGGAACGCAGTGAACGCAGCTTATCTTAGGGACGGCTTATGCTGA
Organism: Eupeodes corollae; assembly: GCF_945859685.1. NCBI lineage: Eukaryota > Metazoa > Arthropoda > Insecta > Diptera > Syrphidae > Eupeodes > Eupeodes corollae. Next base: position 125,055,569 of record NC_079148.1, read on the forward strand.
AAATTTATTGTTTATATTTTTCATAATTCTTTTTAAATCTTCCATCAACGTGGAAAAAGGTGTTGCATTTTTAATTCGCGTTATAATTTCTGAGAGTACTAACTACAGTAAGTTTGAGAAATATGTATACGTTGAAGCCAAATTTGGTTGCTGCAATTTTACTGCGTATGATAGTATTTCTTCTTCTTGCTTCATCAAAAAGCCTTTAAACATTTAAAAATCGGTTGAAATATAAAAATTAAGTATAATTCAAACGTAAAAATAGAAAAAAGGAAATAGTTTCGGAAATAACTTCAGATTTTCAATGCCTGAAAAATAATAACAAAATCTATAAGGTCATCTTAAGAGTAGTTTTTCACTGCAACACAATTCAATTGGTGTCCAAAACGGAGTATAACTGCCCAGATTTCTTAAAATTTATATTTTTCTTAGAAATTTGGCAAATGCTAAAGTTTGCTTGTCATTTTTCTTTTGGATTAAAAATATGGTTTTCCTCTCTTGGATTTGTATGATATCCAGTTCCATTTCATTGCATTCAGCAAATTGAAATTCATAATTCGTTTCTTTCATTTGGCACTCATTTTAACCTCGAACTCTAAGAAAATGCGTCAAGAAAGTTCCATGATTGTATAGGTATAAAAGGCAACCCGTATTTCCATTTTTATATTTTGGGTAGCTATATCTATTAAGTGACATTTGACCCTTGATAATTTTAAAGTCGGGTCCGTTTAAACTCCTTTCAGTCAATAAAATACACATTAACTCGTTCTTTTTTTATTTTATTTGGAATTATAAGTTCAATCTGCTAAAATTTATTTCTTCTTCTATCATTTAATATTACAACTCACAGGTATTAAGAGCATAAAAAAGATATTTTATACATTTTTTATCTTAAACATAAAATTTACTAACATAATAGAATCAAAATATTCAATATTAAAACTTAAATACTCTTTGGTACGCATACAAATTTTCGTCCTCTGCAGTTTAGGGAGGGTTTCTACTTAAACTATAACTCAAAAAATCACCATTGATGGTGATGATGTGGTAGACTAAGTAGTGGCGCCGAATGTGTGTGAATATGGGCGTGAGAGTGAGCATCGACTAACTTAAATGGATGAACATGGGGTGCTGGAGCTGCAATAACCTTGGCCGATTGAACTTGAACTGGATGGGCAAATCCAAGAGAAAGATGATGATGTTTTGTTATGGGTCCGGGGATGGCACGGTAGGTAGGAACAGAGAATGGGATAGGGTCGAAGACTGGTGGAAGTGGTGCAGCAGCTAAGGGAGCTGGGGCAGGGAAATACGAGACTGGGGCTGGTGCTGGCCAGAATGGTGTTGTTGGGGCAGGAAGAACCGGTGCAGGCCATAAAGGTGCTGGAGCTGGTAGAACTGGTGCTGGTGCTGGAGATATAGGTGCTGTTGGTGCGACATGAAGTCCTGGTCCTGGGAAAACAGGTGGTGGTAGAACCGGGGGAGGTAAGAATGTAGGTGCCCCGTAAACTCCAGGCGCAGGTGCTAGATCAAAATGTGGTCCAACACTTGCGTTGATGCTCGTTGCAGTCACAGCCAAGAAGACAAAAACCTTAAAGATGTAACAATTTATTTTTATTATTTTATTCCTTCTTTAAGTTAAAAATGTTTTCTCACCAATTTTAACAGAGACATATTGTTTAACAAATTTAAAAAATCCTTCTTAAAGGAAAAAAAACTCAAGCTTCTTTTTTTTTAATTTGTTGCTTCTTGTATAGATGTTAAAACTTGTTAAAAACTTGTTATCAACTCTTTAACCAAATGTCGAATGTTGATTGTTTATTAATTGTGTTCATAATTTATATTAAAATTGCATTCAATTGTTATTAACAAATCAATAATTAGGTAGTTATGAGCCTATCGACCAGCTCCATTCAAAAATCGGCAGGTAACAGTTTCACTTTCGTCGATGCACGTTGTAAACCATTTAAGGGAACAATAGTTTTTTCAAGCCACTGAAGTCGTCTTCGTGACTACACCTTTAATTTTGTCACTCAATATATAAAGACCAACATAAAGCGATTACAAACAATATATGAAAAATTATTATTATTTATAATTAGTTACCTCATATCGAATTGAGTCGAAAACGGAAGTCTTACACAGACCTTATGCAGATGATAGAAGCTAAAAGCATACCACCTAGCTATAAGACATTATGTCATAATTTATGTAATCGGTTATTATTATTAGGAAAAGTAAAGAGCTTAATGACAGTATATTGTTGTTAAGCTCGGAGTAAGTATAATTTATTTGAAGTTCAAACAATTTGTTATTTTGACCAATAAGTGGAGCAATGGCCTTATTGTAGGTTGGGCAGGTTTTGATATGCATTTGAATTATTAAGTGTTGTGAACAGTGACATTTGTAAAAACGGTGTTGATGTTGGCATACCTCTTAGAATAGTAAATTGTTAAGTATTTAAAATAGTAAGGCTTTATATTACCTAAATTATTGAGCGTGAAAGAAGAATGTACCTAACTGCCCTTTTAAAGGGGTATACGCAAGGTTCTCAATATTATCACATCCTTAATTGACAAATTAGAGGCAAATACTTTAGTGACTATTTGTGTTACTGGTAGAATATAGCTACAGAGGATCTTGGAACTTCAAATCACCATCTCTTTATCGATCTTAGAGCCGCATATGACAGGATCAATAAGAGCCTTACAGAGCAATGTCTAATTTTGGTATTCCTGTCAAACTTATCTGTTTCTGCAGAAAGACAAAGCAGAATGCACAATGTTTCATCAAGGTCAGAAAAAATATCACCGATGAATTTGATGTCAAAAAAATTTTAAGACAAGGTGATGCACTGTCATGCAACTTCTTTAACATCGTTCTGTGACAGAAGTTTAGAAGGTGTGTTAAGAGTTGAATAAGTTCAAGACCAAGTTTATGCCTTCATTATAAAAAGAACAAATGATAGCTTTCATTGACATATATAACTTTTATGTAGTTAAGGCCTTTGTCTATTTAGGCATTGTTATAAATTCATACAACGACACCAACAGCGAAACGAAATATAACTCTTATAAATCGCTGCTCCTTGGGACTTGGAAGAAAAATGAGTGCTAGAGTCATCTCTCAGGCATCTAAAGTCACTATCTTTAAGACCTTTACCATCTCGGTTCTCATGTTAAGCTCTGAGGCTTGGACAATGCAAAATAAATTGAATGCTTCGAGAGAAAAGTTCTTCAGGTGATTTTTGGTCCCGTCTGCATGAATGTAGAAGAAGATACAACGAATATTTTTACTTAATGTACAGCGAAACTGACCTAATTACAAGAAGGTTTTCGAACCCAATCCCTTAGGGACGGTGCAGTAGAGAAATGCCACGATTTTCTATTCTATAATACTGGAATTAGGGATCGTTTTTCAAAATTTACAAAACGATTTATTTCATTTTGAATTTCATCTTTAAAAAATGTTTATTAACAACAAATGAAATGTGACTATGGCCTTCATTTGCTACATTTTGGATTGACCTTCACATTATAACAAATACAATCCACTTATCTAGCGAATTTGCAATTCTATATGTTTTAACCTTGATGTCAAAAAGTTCAATTATAAGTCCCATTACGAATTTTAAAAAAGAATTTCAAACATTTAGGTATAATTTATTTAAAATTTTTTGTATCATTACATATGACATACATAATTTAATTTTGCCTCATTTTTAAAGTTCTTAAACAAACAAATAACAAATATTTTGTTGGTAAATTAATTGTTATGGGTTGTAGTCCAATAAACCTTAGGCTTAACCTCTTCAAGTTTACCCAAATCCAAAATCCATATAGAATCATTCTTTCCTGTTTCCATAGCTTTGACAAAATTAACAGCACATTCCTCAGCACTTTGATGTTCAGCCGAAAAGAATTTCTTACTCAATTGAGTTGAATATGGGAAAGTATCATTTCCATCAAATTCATGCCACAAGCCAGTCATGGTGATGCCAGGACAAATTGCCATAACAGCAATTCCGGTCTTTTCATAATAGAATTCATCCTTTTTGAAAAGAAGAACAAACATTAAAAAAATTCACTTTTTGAAATAAAATTTGTTGTATACTTACGGCAATTGAACGAGTGAATCCCATAACTCCATGTTTGGAAGCAGTGTAAATAGCCAAACATGAGCATGGTTCCAGTCCAAGGACGGAAGCAATGTTAACAATCATACCACCACGTCCTCCATTAGACTTGTCCATGTAAGGAATTGCAGCTAGAGTAGTGTAAATCAATCCCATCTGACAATGAAGACAACAAAATATTATACCCTAAGAGGGATAAATACAACTTTTTGAACTTACCAAGTTAACTCCCATGGTCTGTTCTGGTTTATGGTCATTGATCATACCACTTCCATTGACCAAAATATCAATGTAACTAATTTGAGCAATGATTTTCTTCAGAACCTCAGGAATTTGTTCCTTTTTGCAAAGATCCAATTGTTCGAAGTTAACTTGAGTGCCAGAAGAAGCACCCAAGGCCTTCAATTCCTTCATCAAAGGTTCATTCAAGACAAGATCGATGACGAACAAGTTCTAAAATATAAAACAAAAATGTTAATTTTACTTCACTCGTATAAAAAAAAACTCTCGACAAACTTACAGCAACTTTCTTTTGAATTAGAAGCTTGCAAGTGGCAAACCCAATTCCACCGAAACCACCAACGTAGACAACATTTTTACCTTGCATTTCCATTTTCTATAACTTTTGAATGGCCTTGATTCAACGAGATGTCACTTACTACTGATTTAAATGTCATGGCTTTGGTTAGCTTGAAGACTTCTATCTCGAATTAGGATTCAATTGCGATTTGTGATTTGCGATTAACAATAACTCACACACCCAATGATATTATTATTTTGTCCAAAAGAAACAAAAAACAATTACTCGTATGATAAGAACCAGCATCGGCACCGTTATCAACGCATAAATGAGATTATAATTCTTAGAATTAGAGGAGAAGTGCACAGTGTTCGAACACATACGGCTTAGACTTTTATATCACTTTACCATGCAGAAGTCGCGATAACATAGTAATATAACGACAATGGTGACGGTATGTTCAAAGTTGATAATTGATAATTTGTATTGCATATCATTAGGCAGTAACAGTCAATCTAAATGGTGAGAAGATAGGGTTGCCGCTAAGTGATTTTATTCAAAAACTGATGTTTTTAGTTTTAAGTTAAGTCGAAATAGACACAAGATTCTGAAAACTTGTAACAAAAATTGAATCCTGAACGATAACCCTAAAAAACCCTATCAGGAAAAAATTGTATTTATCCTTTTTTATGAAGAAAACTAAGGTTTTATGAATATAACTTATAAATGGCTAATGCTATTAAAGGATTGTTGAGAAAACTTTGTAGATTATGTTATTTTCTTAGAAAAAAAAGAACTTACTTTTTCTTCTTTAACAAAGCTTTTAATAGTTTTAGTGGTTTCCTAAATTATAAAATGCCGAACAAAATATTTTGTACATTGAAATATTTTATATGAATGCTAGGGGACCTGGCCACGCGTTGCTGAGTCTAAGGTTTTCGACATACGGAAGCACCTGCTGATTTGGGGTTAGAAGGGAAAGGAGTTGAACACAATTCATCAACATTTTCGTACAATCAAAAATCAATACGAAAAAGAAGCTGATAAGTTCCACATTCCGTCTGTCGATTTGTTTTGCTTAAAAGTTTGTAGGTTTTCTTGTTGGGTTAAAAAAGTTGTCAGTTGAATTATTGTTAAAAATAAATAGTTTAGTTTGAAAATCTAGTTTTGTTAAAAAGATTTTTAGTCGAAAACAAATTTTTACCAATTTTAGTAGCATTTCTTAATTTTTACAAATTGGATGAATGAAATAAATTTGAGAGATATCAAGAACGGAACATCAATTTTTAACAAATTTGTGTACTGTTTTTTGTAGATTTTATTTTTTAAGGAAAAAACGGACCGTTGGATTTTTATTATAAAAAAACTGCTGAATATCGAAAACAATATTTTCTGTGAAATAACAAAGTTTGAAGACAATATTTTTAATTTATGAAAAGCTGTTTGAGTCGAAAGTAAATTTTTATCAACTTTTATTATTATTTTAGTTCAGGTTTTATTTTTTTTTGTAAAAAAAACTCTTTCTCAAAATTAACTGAATTTCGACAGCAATATTTTTTTAAGGATAAAAGTAATTTAAAGCCAATTTCTCAAAGTTTTATAAAGATATTTTAGTCGAATATCAATTTTTAAAAACTTTTATTAATTGTTTTGTTTAAGTTTTTATTTTTTATAAGAAAACTGTCAATTTGATTTTTCTCAATTTTTTTCGGAATGTTGAAAACAATATTTGTATGTTTGAAAAATTAGTTGGAAGCCATAATCTCAAATTTAAAAAAAAATGTTTGAGTCGAAAAGCAATTTATATCAACATTTTTATCTTATTTTTAGGTTTTTAATTTTTTGTAAAACAACTATCAATTTGATTTTTCTAAAAATTTTAGCAGATGTTAAAAACGTTTTTATTGTTGCACAAAATTGTTTTGGAGATTAAATCATTTTTATTCGTAACATTTTCGAGGTGGGAATTTTTTTTCTTCAATTTTGTTTTCGCTTTATAAAAAACCTGTTAATTGGATTTTTTTCCAAAAATGTGTTGGTTTATTATCTCGTAAAAATATATAGTACAAAATTTAATTCAAGTCTTTAGCGTCATCGGTTCGTGAAATGGTTAGGGTTATCCAAAATGTTCACCTTTTTTGAAATTGCTATGGTAAGAAAACAACCCACGCAATTTACTTGAGAGCCCTTTCTGCATCTTCCTGCATTATTATCTGCACAGACATCTTTCTAAAAATCTTTTATTTAGATTCTAGGGACCTTGAAACAAATCGACAAAGCGGACCCATTACAATTACTTCACATAGGAAGCTAAAAACAACGGTTTTATGAGGGGTTCCCTTCTGGAGCTATACCAAAATGTAGAAAGAAAACGAGAAAGTTTAAAAAAAATCGATCGGTTCTTTATTGAAAAAAGTTCAATTTTCGATTTCAAACCAAAAAATATGTGTGGGGGTCGCTGTTATGTTATTTTTCTTGTTAAAAAATATAAAAAAAGAGGCTGGGATGCGACCCACACTGATAACTTCCCATCCCGTCTGTCGATTTGTCTTGCTTAAAATTTTGTCTATATGTATACTAGTATCAATATTACGAAATTTGCGGACTATTTTTTATAGATTTTATTTTTTATGAAAAACGGACTGTTGGATTTTTATATAAAAATCACTGAATATCGAAAACAATATTTTCTGTTAAATAAAATAAGTTTGAAGCCAATATTTTTAATTTTTGAAAAGCTATTTGAGTTTAAAGTAAATTTTTACCAAGTTTTAGTATTGTTTTTTTAGAGTTTTATTTTTTGTAAGAAAACCGTCAATTCGATTTTCTTCAAAATTCTTTCGAATGTTGAAAACAATATTTTTTATAAGATAAAATTAGTTTGAAGCCAATATTTTATAGTTTTGAAAAGATATTTGAGTCGAAAATCAATTTTCACCAACTTTTGTTAAATTTTTTTTTAGGTATTTAATTTTTTGTACAAAAACTATCAATTCGATTTTTTTTCAAAATTTTACTAAATGTTAACAACAATATTTTTTGAAAGATAAAAGTAGTTAAAAGCCAATATCTACAATTTTTGAAAAGATATTTGAGTCGAAAATCAATTTTTACGAACTTTTATAAATTTTTTTTTAAGGTTTTTATTTTTTGTAAAAAAAACTATCAATTCGATTTTTCTCAACATCTTCAGAATGCTTAAAACAATATTTCTTATAAGATAAAATAAGTTTGAAGTCTAACTTTCAAGTTTTTGAAAAGATATTTGAATCCATATTCAATTTTTACCAACTTTTGTTAATTTTTTACAAAAAAACTGTCAATTCGATTTTGTTCAAAATTTTACTGAATGTTGACAACAATATTTTTTGAAAAATAAAAGTAAATTAAAGCCAATATCTCAAAGTTTTGAAAAGATATTTGAGTTGAAAATCAATTTTTACCAACTTTTATTAATTTTTTTTTTAGGTTTTTATTTTTTGTAAAAAAAACTGTCTATTCGATGTTCTTCAAAATTTTACTGAATATTGAAAACAATTTTTCTTATAAGATAAAATAAGTTTGAAGCTTAAATTTTAAGTTTTTGAAAAGATATTTGAATCGATATTTAATTTTTACTTTAGCTAATCGGCTGACAGCCTTTATTTGAATCGGCAATATGGTTTAATCTCTAGGGGCCAGAACCGACAGACAGACGCACGGAACTGGAGGACTCAATTTTTTGACTTTTCTACCATCGTAATGTAATGTTTGATTCGAAAGGTTTTACGATTGCAATACTTGCCATATATACATAGTTCCTATATGTCGCGAGTTAAAATCACTTCAATGTTCACTATGTAAATCAAAAATATAATATGAAATTGAAGTCAACTTAATATAAAACTGATGATCTCTTATTTAATTTAAAGCATTAATAGTTACAAAAATTTAAGTTGTTTTTGACAGCCAACCACTTTTTGTTGAATGTCGTTAAATTACTAACAAATCCTTACGTATACAACTTAACTGTATAAGCTTTATAGCTCATATGACCCCCTCCCTGGATCTTCTTTAAAAAGGTCTGAATTTCCGATTCATATTATGTCCTCCGTTAAAAGTGGTACTTTTGACAACAAAGCTAAGGAAGTAAAATCCAAATTTAGTCTCATATAAAAAAATAATAATTATTACAAAATATAATGATGGTCAATCCATTCACTCAATGCGATTAGTTTTGAATTGAAGGGATTCCTAAAAAATACAAACAAATTATAGACAAATCATTTTCAATACAATAATATTGCGATCATAAATTGAGATGTAAGCTATTCTACTATCTATCTTTTAAGTTAGATCAAATTGCACACGTTGTACAAACATCGTAACATGTAGTTTATATTAAGATATTGTTAATGATTTACGAATATTGACTCCAACATAATTAAATACAACTCCTTATGACTTTTAGAATCATTCGATGGCGGGGATAGCTCCAATTAATAGACTTTTATAAACCTCCATAATACAGGCTGTTATGTTACCGAAATTGAAACAACTTTCAGACTTAGTTAAAAAAAACACAAGTAGGTTAATATTCAGTTGTAAATTTAAAAAAATTACCTTTAATGACTCACTCAAGGTCGTTGAATAAAAATTAGAAGCAAAATTCCTATAAATAGCGACGCATGTAAAAGCTTATCATTTTAACGGAATTTAATTTTAATTTTAAATACTTTCCTTAAAAAACCGTAAGAGGCAAAAGGCATTTTAAGAGAGTTAGATGTATCTATGTTTAAAATAAAATAAACAAATCTATTTTTAGAAACTTTAATTATTTTGTTTTGTGATAGATGCGCATTTTTTAAGGTTGTTTATTTATTTTTGTTCGTCTTTTATTTATTTGGGTGTCAGCACGTGTTGATTTAGGTTAGAATTAGGCAAGTGTAGGTCAATGTTTTGATTTCACTGTTGATGTTTATGCTAATTTATTGCCGACCGCAATTAAAAATTGTATCAAAAGACGAGTGACGAAGCTTCGGGAAGAAAAAAATACTTTCATAGATTAGAAGCTTTCATTTCTGGATTTATTCAGATTTGCTTGTTTTTTCATTAAATTTATTGTAACGTTTACTTTAAACGCATAAATATGTCAATAAAACCACATTTTAGTTTGAACTGCTGTTGAGTTTCTTTGAAATCTATTATTATGAAAATAAAACTTTATTTGATTGCGTGTTTAGCTTTTTTATTCTTTCAAGAAAAAAAAAATATATTTGTAAAACTTAAATCAAAAAATTAATAGAGATAACCTCTTATTTGAACCTTAAAATATTCAATATATTTTCAAATTAAAATGCATCAATTCCTTGTTGCTGTATTCATGTGGTGACGCTTATTTAAATGACCTTTTATTAATTAAGTTCAAAGTGTGATGTATGTACGTTTAATATTTAGATAGACACAATTTGAAAGGTCAAAAGAATAAACAAATAATTTAAATAGATTCTAAGAAATAACTAAATACTTCGTTGTTAGTTTTAGGAAAATATGCGCGTGTTAAAAATTGATTTAGGGCACCACTTTAAGGCGCGTTATTTTAAGTGATAAGTTTTTATAGCTGAATCCAAAAAAAAACTAAGATACATTTTTTGTAAAACCGAAAATTATCCTGAATAAACGTAAATTTGTTGGTTTTGACTTTCCATAGGAAGTTATTGTAATGGGTCCGATTCGTCAAATTGAAAATTGACATTTCTCGACGTTTCATAAGCGTCTAAAACTAAATAAAACCATTTTAGGAAGATGTCATTCATGTGTACGTACGTTCGTACGTCTGTGCGTCCGTACAATCGTACATCCGTACGTTCGCGACTTTTTTTTCGTCGTCCATAACCATAGCTCCAGAACCAGTAGATATATCGGCTTCAAATAAATTTTGTTATACAAATAATAATGCAGAAAGATGCAGAAAGGGCTTTCAAGAAAATTGCGTGTGTTTTTTTTACCATGGTTAGGTTAGGTTAGGTTATAAATAGTGGCTGTCCAAGATGAAAACGGACACATTTAGGCCAGTTTAAAGGCCCATTGTAAAACCACATGAATCTTGAGGCTTCCTCCTTAGCTCAATGGAACCAGTTTGAGTCACTCACGAAACTTGAGAGGCTGATTGTACGATATGATTTAGATCGTTTAGATCGTTAAAAAAGAATTCTCCTTTTCGAGCCAGAGCAGGGCATGTGCAGAGAAGATGAAGAACCGTTTCTTCCGCTTCCTCGTCCATACAGCTTCTGAAAAAGTCATTTGAGAATACGCCTAGTCTCGTGGTGTGCCTTCCTATTAGATAGTGTCCGGCTATGACACCTGTTGTCGAGCTTATATGCGATCTGCTTAGAGAGAGCAAGCACCTTGAACGTTTTAAACCAGTGTTGACCAGATGTTTTTTGTGACTTGACACGTGGTGATGTTGTTCCACCTGAGGCCTGCCCCTCTCACTGCATCTTGCATTAGCAATAGTTTACAAGTAGCGATTGGTATGCCAGTATACGTGCCAAACGTGGTAGGATTTGCTGTACTGTACCGTTCCTGGCGAGTTCATTTGCCTTACAGTTACCTGGAATGTCTCTATGGCCCGGCACCCAGCAAAGGTGAATATTAAACTGTTGTGCCATCTACATTAGAGATGATCGACAGTTATTGACTGTTATAGAGCGATTCATTACTTGAGTCCAGGAGCCGTCTTGATTTTTTTAAGCAGCTTGGCATCGCTGGACTCGTTGACGGAATTTTTAGATATTCTTTGTAAGAGTCCCAGTGATAGGCTAGTCTTGCGGCTTTGGCTCGGTTGAAGAGTTTCCTGCATTCTTTTCTGAGCGAGTCAAGCTCTGAGGCCCACCATTATGGTTTCCTCTTTCCTCTTATGTGTATAAGTGGAGAAGCAATTTCCAGCGATCTGTTCATAGCTGAGGTGAGGTCATTGACTTTGTTGTCAAGCTTATTAGCATTTGAGGAAGGACTAGATAGTCCAGGTTTTAGTAGACTTTGTAACGAGTTCCTGTATGAAGCCCAGTCAGTTTTCTGATAATTTCGTAAAGTCAATGGACTCGGGTTTTCATCTACATTGATATTGAACTGGATTTATCAATTTTCAGATAACAAGTGTTTTCTAGATACTTTCCAGTCCACGATCATATGGTGTATAGTGTCTGAGACAAGAGTTATGTCCAGGACTTCTTGTCGAGTTTTAGTGATAAGTGTTGGTTCATTTCTAACATCACTTGCTAAGAGGTTAGTACCAAGAATATAATCTAAAATGGACCCAACTCTGTAGTTGATATTCGTACTACCCCATACCATGTGATAAGCGTTAACATCGCTCCCAATAATTAAGCGGATCCTTTTACCAATGCAGTTTAAAAAAAGTTGAAAATTTTGGTTAACAATAAAAATCTCACGAAACAAAAACACAACACACTTAAATTAAATTTTATATAATAAACTGTAACGTGATATCAAACAAGTATATTTTTTGAAAAAAATTCAATTAACGGTATTTTTTTATAAATTAAAAAACTTAAAAAAATGTGCCACCTCAAAAATTTTACGAATAAAAAATGTTTTTACGTTCAAAACAATTTTGTGCAACACCAAATAACGTTTTTAACATCTGGTAAAGATTTGAGAAAAATCAAAATAACAGTTTTTTTATAAAAAATAAAAACCTAAAAAAACATTACTCAAAGTTGGTAAGAATTGAATTTCGACACAAATATCTTTTCAAAAACTTGAGATTATGGCTTTAAACTACTTTTATCTTTCAAAAAATATCGTTGTCAACGTTTAGTAAAATTTTGAATAAAAACCAATTGACAGTTTTTTTTACAAAACATAAAAACCTAAACAAAAACAATAAACAAAAACAATACTAAAACTTGGTAAAAATTTAATTTCGACTCAAACAGCTTTTTTATTTCACAGAAAATATTGTTTTCGATTTATAGAAGTTTTTTTTTCATAAAAATCCAACAGTCCGTTTTTTCATAAGAAAATAAAATCTACAAAAAATAGTACGCAAGTTTCTTAAAAATTTATATTCGGTAATTTGAATTCTCTCAAATTAGTTGCATTTGTCCAATTTGTTTAAATTTAAGAAATGCTACTTAAGTTTGGAAACATTTGTTTTCGACTAAAACTCTATTTATGAAAACTAGATTTTCAAACTAAATTATTTTTTTATATGAAAAATGTTGTTTGTAATTTTCAAATTTTGAACAATAATTCAGCTGAAAACTTTTTTAACCCAACACGAAAACCTACAAACTTTTAAGCAAGACAAATCGACAGACAGAATGGAAAATAATCAGTGTGGGTCGCAACCCAGCATCTTTTTTTATTTTAATTTAATACCATGATGAAAAAACAACTACTTTTTGTAAAAAATAAAAATACTGCTAAAAGTTGGTTGTATTTGATTTTTAGCTATAATATCTTGGCAACTAAATTAACAAAATTGAGCCGTTTATTTTGAAAGTGGCATAAGTCACTTTTTCAAAAAAAATCGAGTTAATGGCAACACTAAATACAATTGAACTGTATATTTTCATTTTTAAAAAATTTGCACTCAATAAGTTGAGAACTATTGAGATTTCTTCGAGAGTATTGGTAATTAACGGAATAACAAATATCTTAAATATTTCGACTTAAAACAAAAGTGACTTATGCCACTTTCAAAATAAACGGATCAATTGTTTCTAATATTTTGTTTATTTCTTATAGAACCTTTAATTTTTTCTATCTTGTACAAAATGTTGGTATTAAAATGTTTCTATACTTCGACAGACGGGAAGTTTTCAGTGTTAGTCAACTCTTTTTTTTTTTCGTTTCACCTCTTAAATTTTACCGGATGTTTTTAGTGGATTGGTAATCTTGAGTAAATTTTGAAGGCTATTAAATAGTTTGAAACTATTGACACGTCAAAACAAAAATGATCATTTCAATTGAAGAAAAAATACCAATATCGTTTTCTTATAAAAACAAAATGCAAAAGTTATTAAAATATTCGGTTCAATTTTTGGTGTAATGCAGATTATATTATGGTTTTATAAAGATTTAAACTGTAGCCTAAAAACAATTTAACACTAACAATCAAGGCTACTTTAAAGTTCCTATTGGATTTTCATCATTGAAAACAATAAATAGGATTTTCTGACAGGTCACTTTGATTATTGAATATACATAACTTTCATGAAACAAAATTTCCTGATTGCAATCAAGTATTTGAGGTTATAGTTGACAATTTAAACTAAATCACGTAGAAAGTGGAATACCTTCAGTCGAACGGTTATGTTTCAAACTATGAAATCAAAATTCCGCCGTTCATTGAAAACGATTTCATCGTTGAAAATAGAAAACGAACAAAAAAATTTAACACAATAGCTTCACATTAATACCAAAGAAAAGAAAATTTAATTTTGAAAACCGGAATTGTGTCGAAGCAAAATTTTCAATAAATGTTGGATTTGTATTTTTATTATGTTTGAAAACTTGTAACTAAAAATATTCTACTTTTACTTCTTATTGTTCTAAACGATCTTGAAAACATTTTTAATTTAATGTTATAAGGAACCAGTAAAGTTTTTATTATGTAAATGTAATTGACCATTTTCTCCAAAAAATATAAAATTATAAAAAACAACTCAAAACTCTTTGACGTCTCAATTATCTCTACAAAATGCACTCAATCTTTAATTGTTCATTTAAATGCTAATTTCTTATCACATGAAATATCAGGTGTAAGTTTTCAAGGGCGCCAATGGAAAGTTACCATTACCAGTTTAGGACGCACCCAGCTTCTTCTTCGTCACTAGACAAACATACATATATTAAACATTGATTATGTAACCATGGCTTTAACTTAAAGCACATTTCCAGCATTCATTATTTTGTATATCTTTAATATTAAATTTAGATAAGCTTTGATTTTCCTTTTCCATTCCTTTTTATATTCATAAATTCGGTAATTTGATATCTCAAGTCTGTTTCTTTCTATAAATCAACAATAATTCTTAAGAAACCTAAGATCCCTCTAGGCATAGATTGTCCCACAAAACGTCATTATGTCGAATTTTCCAGTGTTTTCCTCACGTTGAATCCGTCTAAATCGTAAATCAAATACATATACTCTGAAAATGAAAAGAAAAAGAAAAAACAATACCTACAGGTAAATAATATTTGCGTGTGATATAATAAACATTCAATAAAAATAATTCCATCACTCATCAAACGCAACGCACACGTTCGTAAAAACGAGGGTCTTCCAAAATTTTTCTTTTGAATTGTCTTTTGGATAATCTGTCTTAAATGATGGACGGCATCAACACGAAAAATACAAACAAAAAGTATATAATCTCAATTCGAATATTGTAATTGAACATTTATTGCCAATGGCGTACGCATCATCATCATCCATACTTTTCTTGGGGTACCACCTTATCTACCTGTCGTATACGTATGTACCTAGGTACCTACTTAACAAAAAAGCATCTGTATAAGCCTCGTTTTTCCTGAGGCAAGATTGCTCGTTTTCCAATAAGTAATCTGTAATCATGACATATCCTAAGTATCTATCATAAACACGTGACAAATGCGTAACTTTTGATGAAAATCATAGCAAAAGACTATACGGGCGCGTAAGCTCTGGAAATTAACAAGATAATTAGCTATAGTACCACAATACCTTGCCTAGCCGATATAATATACCTCCCACCTTAGCACGTATATGTTGATACTTAGGTACTTCCCAAATAATGCGTGCAATTGGGAATTCAATTTGCGTGCCGAATTATGTGTCTGAGTACTCAATTCGATAATATAAAATTTCAAAACACCCGCCTCACTCAATGGGAGGCTTATGGCTACTTGTTGTTTCGATAATTTGCTTACTTAATTCTTCATGCCATATCGATATTTTTTTATTTTATTTCTTGTGACTAATAAATTAATGAATGACTGAATAACTGAGTATAGCTGGAGTATTGAGACACTTGGTATTCTATCAGCAATGGATTTTGCATCCAAATTTTGGTTTTTCATATAAAAGGGTTGTGTCTTCATTAAAACAATATCAAAGCCAAGTTAACCTTTTTACATCAAACAACACTCAACGAAGAAAAGAAAAACCCAAGATGGTATCGAACAGTATGGTAAGGAACAATATTTTTGAAAGAAGTCTGACACAGGTTGTAAATAAGGGTGTTTTTCTTTTTTTGTCAGATCATTGTTATCCTAGCAGCTATTGCTTCATCTAGCCAGGCCGGTATTATTGGTCATCAGGCTTTTGTGGCACCTTACGCATCCTCGTACAATGCTCATCACATTAACCATGCTGTAGCTCATCCACTTCTTGCTCCAGCTCCAGTTGCTGTACCTTTGCCAGTTCATGCTCCAGCACCAGTTGCCGTAGCAGCTCCAGCACCAGTTGCAGTAGCAGCTCCAGCACCTGTTGCGGTAGCAGCTCCAGCTCCAGTTGCATTTTCAGCACATGCTCATGCCTTCCTGCCTGGTCCAGTTGCAGCACCACACTTGATTCATGCATCAGCACCACATTTTCTACATGCACCAGCTCAATTTGCTTATCAAGCTGGATTCCCCGCTAACTACAATTTGTGGAAGTAAAGCGAGTACAAAAATATTCTTTAGTTTATGAGAAATCTAATTTTATAATATGGGACTAATTTAATGAAGCAATAGGATATAAACATTTTTTATACTGAAAATTTGTGTTTGTCTTTTTTATATCTTTGAATTACATATGAAACTGTTTTTGCAACAACTTAGCAGACAGAATATTGAAGCCCAAATCTTTGAAATATCTCCCTTCTCTTTAATGCTGTTCCAGAAACGTTCTTAAACCTCTTGGACAGTATTCAAATAAGAGCTTTTATAATAGTTGCTTACAAAAATATCTTCAACTCAATTACGTCACCCGAACATCGTCGTAAGGTATCGTGCCACAACCTTTTTTTATCGTTATTTTAACTAAATTTGTTTAAGTAAAACAGAAAGCTAAATTCCTGCATTTGAATATAAAAATAAATAAATTAGATGGCGCAACAGTCCGTAGATAATCAGGGACTGGTGACTTACAACTCTCAACCATTCCTGTGTGCGTGTAATTGCAGGGATAGAGGGGACCTACAGTTTATATGCAGAATACGAACGGCTAATTTGAAAAAGCAATTCCTCGCAAGAGGCAGTACCCGTGAAAAAAAAACTTTTTTTAGGTGGCACAGGCAGGTATCGAACCCAAGACCTCATGCCACATGTATTAAATTTAAACATTTTAACCGAAATACTCGCTCTTCTAGAAATGTCCATTAGTTTACCCATGAGTCCAACTTCGTCCGTAACATGATGTGTAAAGATTCTTTCTTTTGCCGCACTATGCGAATGTACGAGTGGAAAGTCTTATTACGTTTTACTTCTTCCTATCATTGCAATGCTAGTAATTCAAAACCAATGTATATGTGCACTTATATCTCTCTTAAGCTTTTGGCATTTTAAAGAGATACAAAATAAAATTGTGAACAAAAACCTGAAAACTAAAAATTGAAAAGTTTAAAAATGTAAAAATAAGACCATTCAGAAAACCTGCTAATCTTTTAAATGATTTTTAAAAATCTTGTGAATTTTAACAATTTTTTTTTTGAAAATTCTTCGTATTTAGAAATTTTTCTAAATAAGCATTCACTTAATTCTGGTTTATTAGTTACATGATAACACTTATCTCACTTTAATTCGTAAGAAGGTTGTAAAAGTTTCAGCAGGTAACAATCATAAAGTTGAATTCTAAGTTTTTCAAACAAATATGTTTAATTTTTATTTAAATCCCTTTAACTGAATTTTAGTTTTGAGGTTTAATTAAAAAATAAAAGAGTTCATTTTTGTAGTCCTAATATATTAAAAAAACTAAACAACTTCTTCACATCCGTTCATATGTACATTTATTTCTTTTCCACTTCAAAACCTTACCCTTAAAAAAAACAAAAAAAATATTCAAAAAATCTCTATAACAAATCTTTCATCTTAAAATTGTAAACCCCAGTACTTGTGTGGTTTGACTTCTTCCAATTTACCCAAATCAAGAATCCAAATGGATCCATTTTTCTTTGTTTCCATGGCTTTCATAAAATTCACAGCACATTCTTCAGCATTTTGATTCTTAGCAGAACTAAATTCATCGGTAAGTTTTTTCGAATATGAAAAGGTATCATTTCCATGGAAGGTATCCCACAATCCAGTCACAGTGATACCAGGGCAAATGGTCATAATGGCAATTCCTGTTCGTTTGAAATAATGTTCATCCTAAAAAAAAAAAAAAAAAAAATTCTTTAAAACAAATTTTGGATAAAGAGGGTTGGAAACTAACCGAAATTGACCGACTGAATCCCATTACACCATGCTTTGAAGCGGTATAGATGGCAAGCATTGGACCAGGTTCCAATCCCAAAACTGAGGCAATATTCACAATCATTCCACCACGTCCTCCATTTGCCATATCCATATAAGGAATCATGTTCATAGTGGTATGGATCAAACCAAGCTAACGTGATATGATTTTTAGAGCAAGTCAAAAATTATCCAACAAAAATTCTTACCAAGTTAACACCCATTGTCATTTCTGGCTTCTTGTCATTGATCATGCCACTCCCATTGACCAGAACATCCACATACTTCATCTTTTCGATCACATCCTTGACGACCTTTTCAATCTGCTCCTTGTTGCACAAGTCTAGTTGCATGAACAACACCTTCGTTCGGGGATTCAATGCCGTGAGTTCTTTCAAAAAGGCAGCATTCTCCTTGACATCAAGGATAGTCAAGTTCTGAAATGAATTAAGATTTACACATTTAACAAAAAATAAGACCAATAATATTTTAGTGTTTTTTGAGCCATTAATTTACCGCAACATTTTTCTTAACAAGTAACTTGCATGTAGCAAAACCAATTCCACCAAAACCACCAACGTAAACGACGTTTTTGTCTTGGAAATCCATTTTATTCATCTTACAAGACTTTATGGAATTTTTGCTTGTTTCGGCTTTGAACTTGACTCACTGCTTTGTGATGAGCAACTAAAGACCTTGCCTTCTAGAACTGCAGCTCGAAAGCTCGTATTATAGAAAATAGTGTCAGCCTATTTGTTTATATTATGTTACATTCCTTTAGATTAATTTATTAATAGCACTTATAGTTCGTAGTGTAGCAAGAGCCATGCATATAGACTTCCTATGCGTATATAAATAGAGTTCCTCGTTGAGATGCAATCAACGATATCAAAACAACATTTTTTAAATTTGCATTCAACAAAGGTAAGGCAAGGAAAGGCGCTGCACTTTGCTGATATGAATTTGTTGTTTTTGTATTCCGGCAAAAACATTATTTTATTGTAAACAAAGTAGTGCAATATTTACGAAGAGAGGACGGTACACACTTTACTCGTAGAGTCAATAAATTTTGTAATAATCTACTTGAAAGCTTTTCTATAAATTGAGGCAAAATGTAGCAATTCGAGTGAAAAGGTGTAGGAATCTATTGCATCTTTTCTATAGAGCTGTGAGCTTTGTTTTGTGCTAAGTTAAGTTTTAGTGTGTCTATTGGAAACACATAAAATCGTATAGAATTCTTCATTTTAGAATAGTTAATCTTAAACAGAGTAATTCCAGATTGGACTATCTAATTTTGAACTAGGATAAATTTGTTACTCTATGGTCTTCATTTCTAGGTGACTCTTGGTCTTTAAGCTGCATGTAGAAGAATGTAGATTTTTGTTCATATGCATCAATTGCCTCCTACACCCCCTCTATTCTATCCTTGATTGGTTATTCGAAGACGAACATAAAGCGGTGGAACTATTTCCTGTATCTACAATTGTATTTTTACAATATAAACTTCGTTTTAAGCGTTACATGTCATTGTTAACTTCAAATAGGAAGTTATTGTAAACGGTCCGATTTGTCAAATTGAAAATGTTGAAATTTTTCGTCGTTCAAAGGTCCCTTGAGTCGAAATAAAAGATTTTTAGAGAGATATTTGTGAAGTTTTTTCATCGTCCATAGTCCAAGAAACAGTAGAGATATCGACTTCAAATAAATTTTGTTATACAGATAATAATGCAAAAAGGTGCAAAAAGGACTTAAAAAACAATTGTGTGGTGGTTTATTAACCATAGCCATTTGAAAAACGTAACAACTTTGGTTAGCTCGAAATATCTCACGAACCAATAACGCTAGAGACTTGAATTAAATTTTATACTATATATTGTGCTATGATACCAAACATATATATTTTTGGAAAAAATCCAATTTCCTTTTTTTATGAATATAAAAATATTTGAGAAAAATCGATTGTATATTTTTTTTTATAAAAAATAAAAACCTAAACCAAAAAATTAATAAAAGTTAGTAAAAATTGATTTTGGACTCAAATATCTTTACAAAACTTAAAGATATTTTCTTTAAACTATTTTTATCTTCTAAGAAATATTGTTCTAAACAATCAGAAAAAATTTAAGAAAAATCGATTTGAAAATTTTTTTTAAAAAAGAAATAAAAACTTAAAATAAAATTTAACAAAAGTTCGTAAAAATTGATTTAAGACTCAAATACCTTTTTAAAAATTTGAAATTAGGGCTTTCAACTTACTTTATCTTATAAGAACTATTATTTTCAACATTCGGTCAAATTTTGAGACAAATTGTATCGACAGTTTTCTTAAAAAAATATAAACTTCAGAGAAAATTAAAGAAATGTTGGTAAAAATTGATGTTCTGTTCTTGATATCTCTCAAATTAATTGCATTCATGCTTACCTACTTACTTAAGGTGGCGCTATAGTCCTGTGTGAACTAGGGCCGCACCCAACAAACTTCTCCATATAGCTCGGTCCCTAGCTAGATGTCTTCACTTTCGAGCTCCAAGTTGGATGAGGTCACCTTCCACTTGTGCGTGCCACTTGATCCGCGTTATTAATCTACTGCGCTGTCCTGTGGGTGTGGATTCGAAGACTTTCCGGGCCTGAGCATTGGTTTCCATGCGCTCTACGTGACCCAGCCATCTTAGTCGTTGGACTTTTACGTACAGCTCGTAGTTCCATCTTCTACTAACTCGGTCGGAAAAGGATTTGGCGATCTCTGGCGATTGTAGCCGTTCGACGTTGTACCTTCTCCCAGCACCTCCCTGTTTTGCCTTGATTCTGGAAATGCGAAGTGCTACCTTTGCTACAACGAGGTAGTGGTCTGAGTCGATGTTAGCTCCTCGGAAAGTTCCATGATGCTGGAAGCGTGTCTGGCGTCGATCGCAATATGGTCAATCTGGTTGACGGTAGATTGATCTGGAGAAGTCCAAGTACCTTTGTGGATGTTGAGGTGTAGAAAACGCGTACTGGCTAACATGACGTTTCGCCCCGCAGCAAAATCTATGAGACTGAATCCGTTGTCGGAAGTGTTTTCGTGCAAGCTGTTCTTCCCGATTATTCCACCAAAGATGTCTTTCCTTCCTAGCTTGGCATTAAAGTCACCCACTGCTCATATGTTTTGTACAGGAGCTCAAAGAACATATCTTTGGTGTTGTCGTCTTTCTCTTCTGTGGGGCGTGCGTGCATATCAAGCTGATGTTGCCAAATTAAGCTTTGATGCGTATGGTCATGAGGCGCTCATTGATGCACCTGTAGTTCAAGACTTCTTGCCTAAGTCTGGCTCCAATGACGAAGCCGCACCCAAATAAGCGCTGTTGGGTTTCGTGGTAGCAGTCACCATAGTAAATATGGCAGTTTTTCATCCTCTTTTTGCCCGGCCCATCCTATCGTATTTCGTGTATTGCGGTGATATCTGCTTTATAGCGGTCTAAGGCCTCCGCTAATTCTTCGGCCGCACGTGGTCTGTTAAGAGACCTAACATTCCACGTGCATATCCGAAGTTCGTTGTCCTTTATTCGTTTGCGTTGGTTGTCAACAGTAAATCCGTCCGTATCCGAGGCTTGTTGGTGCTTCGCAACTATGAAAGCTTTTATGTGACCAGGAAGTCACCCCGACGACACAGCAATCAACTTGGAGGGCCAGATCCTAAGTATAACTCCAAGGATGGGAAGCCGGATAAAACCGCTCCTTATAGGCCTGGGCTCACTAAGTAGTTCAACCTTACTGGAACTGTAGACGCCACCGTTGATTCCATCTCGGAAATTCCTCCGCTGCCGTCTGGATAAGGAGAGGTACCTTAGTGGAAACACCTCCCCCCACCTCTCACGTTTGCTGCCCCCAACAACTTTCCACTCGGGTTGGAACCCAATCTCCAGTTGAGGTACTAGGCACCTGATGTTCCCCACGGGGAGGTGAGAGTAGGAGTTGATAGACAGAGGTTGGTTTTGAGAAAAACCTGTGCACGCTTGTGTCCTCTTATTGCATTCATCCAATTTATAAAAATTTAAGAAATGCTACTTAAATTGTTAAAAATTTGTTTTCGACTAAAAATCTATTTCACAAAACTAGATTTTCAAACTAAACTGTTTCCTTATATGAAAAATATTGTTGGTAATTTTAAGAATAGTTCAACTGACAACTTTTTTAACCCAACACAAAAACCTACAAACTTTAAAGCAAAACAAATCGACGGGATGGGAAGTTATCAGTGTGGGTCGCATCCAATAATCTTTTTTTTAAATAAGAAAAATTCAGATACATAAATTAATCTTTGTTAGGTTTTATGACTATTTATTATTTGTGTTGGGCTGGAACAGTATTTTGCTTTAAAAAAAAGAACTATAGTTTTGAAATGAAAAACGTTAACATTGTTTTACGTACTAACTGTGGAACTGGCTATCAGGGTGACTTTAGAACAGTCATCAAGTCATTTGTTTCTTTTATGTAGACGTTTCTTCCAACACCCTGAATTTATAAAATCTACTTATGTATTTATTCATAAACCCAATCCCAAGATAAAAGAAATCGCTTAAGTATTTCAAACTTTTTCTTATTTCTCAGAAAATCATTGGGAAACTAATTTTCCATCATCAAGGTTATACAAATGTATGAATGTAATGTCTGAAATTATCATCAGGGAAATTGAAAATCTTTTAATAAATTGAAAACCACAACACGTACAACCATCTGCACCAAAGTTATTCAAATACAATCTTGTGGCTAATGTTGTGGTCTATACTGAACTGATCCCTAAATTCAATTCCATAAAATCGGTTTTATTTGCATATTGAATCGTAGAACATTTATAATGTACCAAGCAAATAAATCATTTTCTTTCACATTAAAATAATATTTGTATTAAAAACGAGTTAATGTATGATTATTTCGGAGAAAATCAGGGTCAGAAATTAAATGGTTGGCTTAAAAATTGATGATTCTCTCAAAAACGTTTAAAATACCGATTGTTTGGTGTAAATGTTTCTCCTGAATTTTATGAAATTACTTTTAGTAATTTTTCTATACCCATTTTGTTACATTTTAATATTTGTTTTGAATTAAATAGAAAAGTAAGGTTAATTCTGTAGTTTATATAAACATAAACAATTTTTGTTTCAAATCCCTCTTCATTTAGAAAACATTGACCAACCCATAAGCAACCAACAATTTTGCTGTTTTTTTAATTACAAAATTGTATTCACTTTGTGTTGATTGTTTTTGTGTTTATGTTGACACTGAAGTTGATACTATGCTCTCATAGCGCGTGTTTTGAAATAAATTCAAATTCCAAGGATATAATAGTGGAACTTTCATCAGCACATCAACACAACTTACAAAAAACTAGGACATCCGCCGCCATAAAAGAAAGCATGGAATCGAATACTCTTGCTGATGATTTTGATGCGCAGAATAAAATACGAGTAGTTCAATAAAAACATAAATATTGTCTCCCAGGATACGATGAAACGGGAAAGGATACGAGAAGTGGCGTAGTTTGTATTTTTCTAATTTCTATGCCCTGATGCTTGGGTGTTATGCCAGATGTCTGTTTGTTTTGATTGTGTTCAAAGGAGATGAAAAAAGGCAGAAAACAAAAACAAAACAAAATACAGGGTCTATAGCAACTTCTATACTATATTGTTGTAGACTTTGTGCGAGTAATCGACCAAACGAGCCGACAGCTAGAAGAGCCCGATAGTAAATTGTGGTTAAGCAGAGTGAAGCTTCGAATTTATATAGATTTTTTTTTCCTTGTTAAACTGACCACAATAATATCCAACCACGAAAATGTGGCACGAATCAAATATATGTTTATCCACTCTGGGTTAAAGGGGCTGCAACAACTGCTGCGACACAATTTTTAGTTGATAGGTTTTTGGATTTTCAATGTATAGATACATATGAAAGAAAATGGATGGAATTATATTGCTTTTTGAGTGAATGTGATCTGAATGTTGATTAACTGCTAAATGGATAAATATTGAGCAGCCATCTGGAAGATACGCAACGCCACAACGCACAACGCACTACTCACTGCATGCATCACACGCAAACTATACCAACTCTTATTATTATGGTCAATTGGCCTAGAGGTACCTGTCTACAAAAATAAATAATATTAACTGCTGTTTTTACGCAATTTGCTTCACTTAATCTATACCGAATAAAAGGTAATCGAGGCACATTGTAGATCGAAAATTTCTGACGGAAAATGTGCTTGTTAAATTATTAATGAGATGTTTTTTTTTAGGCTAAAGAGGCTATAATTTCAATTGGGAAAGTAAGATATACTTTTGATATTTTAATATAGTAAAATATTTACTTCGAAAAATTGGAAAAAAGCTTAAAAATCTTTCAAGGTCACTAAAAAGTATTTTACATTTGAAGTGGGGAAAAACAAACAAATATAGTTAAGGCTGAATTGCATTGTTTAAAAGTTGCTTATGAATAACCTTAAAATGATTTAACACAGTGCGAAGGAAGGAGGAAGGGATTATAAAGGAGAAACTGATGCAAATTAATTTTGAATGTCAGCGCATCGCAATGAGTGGGAAATATTGAGCCTGGTCAAGCGTTCCACATTCGTGTTGTGCGGCTTAAGAAATAGTTACTATGCTTAACAGTACCATAAAAGTTGGGCTCAGGACTCAACTGATGAGAATTCTTACGGGTATTACGGTTGAATTGTTTAAGGGGAGGAATTCAACTGACTATTTCACTAGAGAAATGTTTGTAAAAATCTCGATAAAACAATGATAGCCATGAAACCTTGTGGCGGTGTTCAAGAGAAACAAATTTCTCAGTAATAGAATTACCGCCTATCATATTCAAGCTCTTTTTTAAATTCTTTCCAAAAGACTCAAGTTATATATTGGAGTACCAGCCTTAATATAAAAATTATACTCTAGTTTTGGACGAATAAAAGCTTTGTAAATTATAGCCACAGCAGAATAGGTAAAAAGCTTTCTGCATTGTCGGAGAATAGAATCTAAAAACGAATATGAATAGCATAGGATTCTGTCAACGGATAAACAATTTAGTGAGAAGTTTCGGAGAAAAAATCTGGAAGAGTGTTGGCGACAAAACGGAACCCTGGGGCACACCAGCGTTTATTTTGTGCACCCGTCCAATAACACTTGAGTTGAACGGTCTGAATCTGAAAAATGATAAACGTTTCTATGACCTTGGAAAGAAGTGACGTAAGAGCAATTGGACGATATTTGGGAGGTTATGAGGAACCGCCTTTTTAACGACGTCAATGCGACCTAAATTAATAAATATAGCGTTTCAAAGTTAAGGTTTGAAGACTTGTACTTTTTCTGTTACATTTAAAAATCATTTTGATTGTTCAAAAATTCTTAAAAATTGAGTGAAATTGAAGAATTTATGATTGGAAATTCAAGAAAGTATATAAAATAAAAACATTTATGCTCATGAGTAAATATTTGAATTGACTAAGTATCGCTCAACGATTTTTCGTTCGTTAAAAAGTTATGATTTTCCTTAATAGTAAAAACGATTAAACTT
Organism: Eupeodes corollae; assembly: GCF_945859685.1. Lineage (NCBI taxonomy): Eukaryota > Metazoa > Arthropoda > Insecta > Diptera > Syrphidae > Eupeodes > Eupeodes corollae. Next base: position 125,081,197 of record NC_079148.1, read on the forward strand.
ATTTTGTAATTTTTTGAATTTAATTTAAGATAATTTCACATAGAAACTGAAGAATTTGTCTGTTTAATCTTCTACTACAGCCCGCTATTTGGAACAGCAAACATATTTTCATTTTTGAAAAGTTAAAACTACAACTTTCCTAAAAATAAAATGTAAAACACGATTCAGAAACGCATCGAAATTTTCAAAATTTAATTTATATTAATAACGAAAACTGACTGACACAAAGCCAGGTTTATCCATTTCCCTTCAATGCAATTGAACATTCCACAAACAACACTACAACATTAAGGTTTTAATGCTTTAAAAGCTCAGTTGACACAATAAACCAATCAGGTGTTCTTCATTGCTCAGGCCCTTGGAATACATCAAAATTATTTGGAAAGTATACCGAAATTTCATACTCAATTATAATGCCTATTTTCTCTTCGAGAGGCTACGTTAGTAAACAGAACTGTTTCATTTTGGGATTGAAATATGCATATAAATGTGTTACGTCATGTCATGTGTTAAGAGTTTAATGAATATTTAAACTATTAAGGTCATACGTTTTTATGTAGAATAAAATAAAGATCCACTGATTTCTTATTAGAAACCCGTGTTCAAAGTTGATATTCATAAAACATCCGGCATAAAGATGAAAAACAACAAACAAATCGCATCTAAAACTTAAATGTGCTACTATTTAAAGCCCTTGATCGTTGAAGTATCATGCGTTTTCTGTACTTATGCGTATAACGATACAGGTTGCTATTTCAAATTTATCCATTTGACAGGCATGACAAGAAATAGACGAATTAAACAAAATAAAAAAAAACGCATCACAAATGGATGAGGAATTTCATTCAACTTTATACCAAATGTGGTCGAATAAAAAAGTCAACAGTTGAATATTTAAGTCCTGTCCGCACCCAACAAACTTCTCCATATAGCTCGGTCCCTAGCTAGATGTCTTCACTTTCGAGCTCCAAGTTGGATGAGGTCACCTTCCACTTGTGCGTGCCACCTGATCCGCGTTATTAATCTACTGCGCTGTCCTGTGGGTGTGGATTCGAAGACTTTCCGGGCCTGAGCATTGGTTTCCATGCGCTCTACGTGACCCAGCCATCTTAGTCGTTGGACTTTTACGTACAGCTCGTAGTTCCATCTTCTACTAACTCGGTCGGAAAAGGATTTGGCGATCTCTGGCGATTGTAGCCGTTCGACGTTGTACCTTCTCCCAGCACCTCCCTGTTTTGCCTTGATTCTGGAAATGCGAAGTGCTACCTTTGCTACAACGAGGTAGTGGTCTGAGTCGATGTTAGCTCCTCGGAAAGTTCCATGATGCTGGAAGCGTGTCTGGCGTCGATCGCAATATGGTCAATCTGGTTGACGGTAGATTGATCTGGAGAAGTCCAAGTACCTTTGTGGATGTTGAGGTGTAGAAAACGCGTACTGGCTAACATGACGTTTCGCCCCGCAGCAAAATCTATGAGACTGAATCCGTTGTCGGAAGTGTTTTCGTGCAAGCTGTTCTTCCCGATTATTCCACCAAAGATGTCTTTCCTTCCTAGCTTGGCATTAAAGTCGCCCACTGCTCGTATGTTTTGTACAGGAGCTCAAAGAACATATCTTTGGTGTTGTCGTCTTTCTCTTCTGTGGGGCGTGCGTGCATATCAAGCTGATGTTGCCAAATTAAGCTTTGATGCGTATGGTCATGAGGCGCTCATTGATGCACCTGTAGTTCAAGACTTCTTGCCTAAGTCTGGCTCCAATGACGAAGCCGCACCCAAATAAGCGCTGTTGGGTTTCGTGGTAGCAGTCACCATAGTAAATATGGCAGTTTTTCATCCTCTTTTTGCCCGGCCCATCCTATCGTATTTCGTGTATTGCGGTGATATCTGCTTTATAGCGGTCTAAGGCCTCCGCTAATTCTTCGGCCGCACGTGGTCTGTTAAGAGACCTAACATTCCACGTGCATATCCGAAGTTCGTTGTCCTTTATTCGTTTGCGTTGGTTGTCAACAGTAAATCCGTCCGTATCCGAGGCTTGTTGGTGCTTCGCAACTATGAAAGCTTTTATGTGACCAGGAAGTCACCCCGACGACACAGCAATCAACTTGGAGGGCCAGATCCTAAGTATAACTCCAAGGATGGGAAGCCGGATAAAACCGCTCCTTATAGGCCTGGGCTCACTAAGTAGTTCAACCTTACTGGAACTGTAGACGCCACCGTTGATTCCATCTCGGAAATTCCTCCGCTGCCGTCTGGATAAGGAGAGGTACCTTAGTGGAAACACCTCCCCCCACCTCTCACGTTTGCTGCCCCCAACAACTTTCCACTCGGGTTGGAACCCAATCTCCAGTTGAGGTACTAGGCACCTGATGTTCCCCACGGGGAGGTGAGAGTAGGAGTTGATAGACAGAGGTTGGTTTTGAGAAAAACCTGTGCACGCTTGTGTCCTCTTATTGCATTCATCCAATTTATAAAAATTTAAGAAATGCTACTTAAATTGTTAAAAATTTGTTTTCGACTAAAAATCTATTTCACAAAACTAGATTTTCAAACTAAACTGTTTCCTTATATGAAAAATATTGTTGGTAATTTTAAGAATAGTTCAACTGACAACTTTTTTAACCCAACACAAAAACCTACAAACTTTAAAGCAAAACAAATCGACGGGATGGGAAGTTATCAGTGTGGGTCGCATCCAATAATCTTTTTTTTAAATAAGAAAAATTCAGATACATAAATTAATCTTTGTTAGGTTTTATGACTATTTATTATTTGTGTTGGGCTGGAACAGTATTTTGCTTTAAAAAAAAGAACTATAGTTTTGAAATGAAAAACGTTAACATTGTTTTACGTACTAACTGTGGAACTGGCTATCAGGGTGACTTTAGAACAGTCATCAAGTCATTTGTTTCTTTTATGTAGACGTTTCTTCCAACACCCTGAATTTATAAAATCTACTTATGTATTTATTCATAAACCCAATCCCAAGATAAAAGAAATCGCTTAAGTATTTCAAACTTTTTCTTATTTCTCAGAAAATCATTGGGAAACTAATTTTCCATCATCAAGGTTATACAAATGTATGAATGTAATGTCTGAAATTATCATCAGGGAAATTGAAAATCTTTTAATAAATTGAAAACCACAACACGTACAACCATCTGCACCAAAGTTATTCAAATACAATCTTGTGGCTAATGTTGTGGTCTATACTGAACTGATCCCTAAATTCAATTCCATAAAATCGGTTTTATTTGCATATTGAATCGTAGAACATTTATAATGTACCAAGCAAATAAATCATTTTCTTTCACATTAAAATAATATTTGTATTAAAAACGGGTTAATGTATGATTATTTCGGAGAAAATCAGGGTCAGAAATTAAATGGTTGGCTTAAAAATTGATGATTCTCTCAAAAACGTTTAAAATACCGATTGTTTGGTGTAAATGTTTCTCCTGAATTTTATGAAATTACTTTTAGTAATTTTTCTATACCCATTTAATAAAACTCTAATCGTCAGTACCATTGCTTGTTTGTTACATTTTAATATTTGTTTTGAATTAAATAGAAAAGTAAGGTTAATTCTGTAGTTTATATAAACATAAACAATTTTTGTTTCAAATCCCTCTTCATTTAGAAAACATTGACCAACCCATAAGCAACCAACAATTTTGCTGTTTTTTTAATTACAAAATTGTATTCACTTTGTGTTGATTGTTTTTGTGTTTATGTTGACACTGAAGTTGATACTATGCTCTCATAGCGCGTGTTTTGAAATAAATTCAAATTCCAAGGATATAATAGTGGAACTTTCATCAGCACATCAACACAACTTACAAAAAACTAGGACATCCGCCGCCATAAAAGAAAGCATGGAATCGAATACTCTTGCTGATGATTTTGATGCGCAGAATAAAATACGAGTAGTTCAATAAAAACATAAATATTGTCTCCCAGGATACGATGAAACGGGAAAGGATACGAGAAGTGGCGTAGTTTGTATTTTTCTAATTTCTATGCCCTGATGCTTGGGTGTTATGCCAGATGTCTGTTTGTTTTGATTGTGTTCAAAGGAGATGAAAAAAGGCAGAAAACAAAAACAAAACAAAATACAGGGTCTATAGCAACTTCTATACTATATTGTTGTAGACTTTGTGCGAGTAATCGACCAAACGAGCCGACAGCTAGAAGAGCCCGATAGTAAATTGTGGTTAAGCAGAGTGAAGCTTCGAATTTATATCGATTTTTTTTTCCTTGTTAAACTGACCACAATAATATCCAACCACGAAAATGTGGCACGAATCAAATATATGTTTATCCACTCTGGGTTAAAGGGGCTGCAACAACTGCTGCGACACAATTTTTAGTTGATAGGTTTTTGGATTTTCAATGTATAGATACATATGAAAGAAAATGGATGGAATTATATTGCTTTTTGAGTGAATGTGATCTGAATGTTGATTAACTGCTAAATGGATAAATATTGAGCAGCCATCTGGAAGATACGCAACGCCACAACGCACAACGCACTACTCACTGCATGCATCACACGCAAACTATACCAACTCTTATTATTATGGTCAATTGGCCTAGAGGTACCTGTCTACAAAAATAAATAATATTAACTGCTGTTTTTACGCAATTTGCTTCACTTAATCTATACCGAATAAAAGGTAATCGAGGCACATTGTAGATCGAAAATTTCTGACGGAAAATGTGCTTGTTAAATTATTAATGAGATGTTTTTTTTTAGGCTAAAGAGGCTATAATTTCAATTGGGAAAGTAAGATATACTTTTGATATTTTAATATAGTAAAATATTTACTTCGAAAAATTGGAAAAAAGCTTAAAAATCTTTCAAGGTCACTAAAAAGTATTTTACATTTGAAGTGGGGAAAAACAAACAAATATAGTTAAGGCTGAATTGCATTGTTTAAAAGTTGCTTATGAATAACCTTAAAATGATTTAACACAGTGCGAAGGAAGGAGGAAGGGATTATAAAGGAGAAACTGATGCAAATTAATTTTGAATGTCAGCGCATCGCAATGAGTGGGAAATATTGAGCCTGGTCAAGCGTTCCACATTCGTGTTGTGCGGCTTAAGAAATAGTTACTATGCTTAACAGTACCATAAAAGTTGGGCTCAGGACTCAACTGATGAGAATTCTTACGGGTATTACGGTTGAATTGTTTAAGGGGAGGAATTCAACTGACTATTTCACTAGAGAAATGTTTGTAAAAATCTCGATAAAACAATGATAGCCATGAAACCTTGTGGCGGTGTTCAAGAGAAACAAATTTCTCAGTAATAGAATTACCGCCTATCATATTCAAGCTCTTTTTTAAATTCTTTCCAAAAGACTCAAGTTATATATTGGAGTACCAGCCTTAATATAAAAATTATACTCTAGTTTTGGACGAATAAAAGCTTTGTAAATTATAGCCACAGCAGAATAGGTAAAAAGCTTTCTGCATTGTCGGAGAATAGAATCTAAAAACGAATATGAATAGCATAGGATTCTGTCAACGGATAAACAATTTAGTGAGAAGTTTCGGAGAAAAAATCTGGAAGAGTGTTGGCGACAAAACGGAACCCTGGGGCACACCAGCGTTTATTTTGTGCACCCGTCCAATAACACTTGAGTTGAACGGTCTGAATCTGAAAAATGATAAACGTTTCTATGACCTTGGAAAGAAGTGACGTAAGAGCAATTGGACGATATTTGGGAGGTTATGAGGAACCGCCTTTTTAACGACGTCAATGCGACCTAAATTAATAAATATAGCGTTTCAAAGTTAAGGTTTGAAGACTTGTACTTTTTCTGTTACATTTAAAAATCATTTTGATTGTTCAAAAATTCTTAAAAATTGAGTGAAATTGAAGAATTTATGATTGGAAATTCAAGAAAGTATATAAAATAAAAACATTTATGCTCATGAGTAAATATTTGAATTGACTAAGTATCGCTCAACGATTTTTCGTTCGTTAAAAAGTTATGATTTTCCTTAATAGTAAAAACGATTAAACTTATTTTGTAATTTTTTGAATTTAATTTAAGATAATTTCACATAGAAACTGAAGAATTTGTCTGTTTAATCTTCTACTACAGCCCGCTATTTGGAACAGCAAACATATTTTCATTTTTGAAAAGTTAAAACTACAACTTTCCTAAAAATAAAATGTAAAACACGATTCAGAAACGCATCGAAATTTTCAAAATTTAATTTATATTAATAACGAAAACTGACTGACACAAAGCCAGGTTTATCCATTTCCCTTCAATGCAATTGAACATTCCACAAACAACACTACAACATTAAGGTTTTAATGCTTTAAAAGCTCAGTTGACACAATAAACCAATCAGGTGTTCTTCATTGCTCAGGCCCTTGGAATACATCAAAATTATTTGGAAAGTATACCGAAATTTCATACTCAATTATAATGCCTATTTTCTCTTCGAGAGGCTACGTTAGTAAACAGAACTGTTTCATTTTGGGATTGAAATATGCATATAAATGTGTTACGTCATGTCATGTGTTAAGAGTTTAATGAATATTTAAACTATTAAGGTCATACGTTTTTATGTAGAATAAAATAAAGATCCACTGATTTCTTATTAGAAACCCGTGTTCAAAGTTGATATTCATAAAACATCCGGCATAAAGATGAAAAACAACAAACAAATCGCATCTAAAACTTAAATGTGCTACTATTTAAAGCCCTTGATCGTTGAAGTATCATGCGTTTTCTGTACTTATGCGTATAACGATACAGGTTGCTATTTCAAATTTATCCATTTGACAGGCATGACAAGAAATAGACGAATTAAACAAAATAAAAAAAACGCATCACAAATGGATGAGGAATTTCATTCAACTTTATACCAAATGTGGTCGAATAAAAAAGTCAACAGTTGAATATTTAAGTCCTGTCATTACTTTCCTGTAATACTTTTTTTCAAACTGAATCAAAACTCTAAAGTCTGTCGATTATAACAATTTCACGTACCTATTTCCTCATAGCATGCCAAAATGTCACCAAATAGACCAAAGGTAATTAAAAAGAGATTTTTTTTCGTCATTGTTGGTTAAGAGTTCCAACGTATGAAACCCTTCCTCTCAAGACAAAATTTGGATTAAATTAATACGATTTTATATACTTAATGACCATAGTGTTTGTTTTGTCTTATGTGGTCAATTTAAATCTGACCGTTTTTTTTCGCTTTGCACTTTCAAAACCACAGGCTATTCAGTTTATCACGTCGTCGCTCTCGTCGTCGTCGATGACGGACGATATGATTGTTGCTTTGATGCTTCCTCAAATGACAGTCAGAGTATGGCGAGAATTAGTTGATGGTTTTGTTGTTTGTTCGCGGTAGGCCAGTTTCTTAGACATTTTAAAATTTCAAATGGATTGTGGTTTTTATTTAACTCATAACAAATCACCACAATTTGTTGCCCCTCCCACAGCAAAAAATCAAATCAATATAAAGTTTTGAAATCTAAAAAATAAATCGATTGCAATTTGAAATCCTACGCAATAAAATGACACTTATTCATTTAATATTGTTAATTTAAGTGACAACACGAGGACGTAGGACGTAGGTGATTTGGTTATTGTTTGAGATACAAAATAAAAAGACAAAACATTTGAGGGTGCAGTGATATGACAGTGTGGTGTTCCTAATTAAATTGCATCTATAAGCAAAAGATTCAACAAGAGTCTATTATACCACGACATTTTACACAGTTTAAATAATTCTTATTTGTACCTCTTACGAGGCGTTAAAAAAGTCTAAAGGTGTAAATATAAAAGATTAACACATCTTCAAGAAATGAAGATGATTTTTCGATGAAAATTCGAATCATTCCAAGAACCCAATAAGCGAATATAGGATGTTACTCGTATTGATCGGCTTGAGTTCTTATATTAACTGACCATAAGTCCAAGAAAAAATATTGCGTATTGTAGTTTGTGAAATACCTAATATCAAAGATCGGCAAGAAATCGACAATCCTGTGATTTCGTCAGCACTTGATATTTTTTTTTTAAAGCAAAGTAAAACCAAGCGAACACCACTGTATTTATATGTAAATTGAATAGAAGATGGAATTGATTAGATTTATATAAACTATACACTTTATTTGATTAGTGTCAAAAATAGATACCGTTGATATAGCAGGTAATCAATATTTTATATGATGTTTATAACCGTTTATGTTTATTGCTATTCTAAGCTATTGCAGTTTATACTTGAATAAATTACACATAGGTGAGGTCTAGTGGGATTGTAATGATAATGTTTTAGAGATTCGTGATATCTGATGACATGAGACTTAAAAAAGGTTTAAATTGATTGATATTCGAAACAAATCTCAAAAACTCTTATTTTCATGAGAGTATCTTATCTTTACAATATACGGAATAATAAAGCATTGGAACTTACTCATAATAAAGTTTAAATACAAAATTAAATTACATGTAAATCAATGTCTCTATGCACGAAAAAAAATAGTAGTACATCTGAGCGTGTACGCATTTTTTTATTTTCTTGAATTTCAACAAAGGAATTTTGTCGTTTTTAATCTAGAGTTTAACAGGATAAAAGAGCTTGAGGCATATAATTCACATATTTTCAAACTTCCCATAGGAATTAATTGTGATCGGTCCGCGTTGTCGAATGGAAAATGTTGACAATTCTTGACGTTTCAAGGTCCCTAGATTCGAAATAAAAAATTTTTAGGGAGATGTTTTCAAAGTTGTTTTTGCCATCCACAGCTCAAGAACTAGTAGAAATATCGACTTCAAATAAATTTTCTTATACATATAGGATCCGCCATTTAACTTTTTTTTTCAACTTTGGCTTATTTCGGGAATGGTAACACTTAGCTCGTATCTTATTTGAAAGATAATTTAGTTTTATCCTTCCGCTGAAAGAATATGGTTGTGTATATGGTTGATCGACGCTGAGAACGACTCTGGGAAAATGCCGATTTTATCAAAAAATCATTTTTCAGATGAAGCTTATTTTGATCTTAACGGGTACAAGCAAAATTGTCATATTTAGGGCACGGAAAACCCGCACGCATACATTAAAAAGCAGATACATCCAAAACGAGTCACTGTTTGGCGCCGACTTTGGTCCAGAGGTATAATTGGGTCATTTTTCTTCGAAAATGAGCAAGGAGTGGCCGTTACAGTTAATGGTGATCGTTATCGGGCCATGTTGAACGAATTTTTTCTCACAAAAGGAGGAGGAAGATATGGGTAACATTTGGTTTCAATAGGACGGCACTTCGTGACAAACGGCATTTATAGCAATTTCAAAAAAACAAATTATTTAGCGTTGGTGTTTTTTTTAACACATCAATTAAAAAAAATGTGAACATTTTGGTTAACCCTAAATATCCCAAGAACCAATAACGCTAGAGACTTGAATTTTATATAATATATTGAATGGTAATACCAAACATATATATTTTTGGAAAAAGATAATCTAATAAATAGTTTTCGTATAAATCAATAAACTGAAACAAAATGTTTGTCACCTCGAAAACTTTACAAACAAAAAATGATTTTATCTTAAAAATATTTTTTTGCAACGAAGAATAACGTTTCTTACATCCGGTTTAATTTTGAGAAAATCGAATTGTCGAATTAATAAATGTTGGTAAATGTTGTTAAAAATTCATTTTAGACTCAAATATCTTTTCAAAAATTTGTGCTTATGTCATCAAACTAATTTTATCTTATAAGAAATTTTTGACATTCGGTAAAATTTTGAGGAAAATCGAACTAACCGTTTTTTTTTTACAAAAATTAAAAAAGCTAAAAAAAAATGATACAATTTGATAAAAATTGATTTTCGACTTAAATATATTTTCAAAAATTTAAGATTATGGTTTAAAACAAATGTTTTCTTATAAGAAATATTGTTTTTAACATTAAGTTACGTTTTGAGAAAAATCCAATTGACAGTTTTCAAACAAAAAATAAAAGCCTAAAAAAATAGTTTTTCGACTTAAATATCTTTTTAAAACTTTGAGATAATAGCTTTAAACTAATTTTTTTCTAAAAGAAATACTGTTTTTAACATTCGGTATAATTTTGTGAAAAATCAAATTGAATTTTAAGAATAATGTAACTGATACCTTGCTTAACAAAACACGAAACCCTACAAGCCTTTTAAGCAAGACAAATTGACAGACGGGATGGGAAGTTATCATTTTCGGCAACATCCCAGCCTCTTTTTAATCGTGATATCAGTGTTAAAAAAATTGTTTCTTTTAAACTAATGGAGCAAAATTTTAAAAGATTAAGTAAATTCCTAATTACATTTTTCAAAATTTAATAGGCTAAAAAGGTGATTTAGCTAATTTTAAACGATTTTAACATCATTCCTATCAATTTGCTAAAGTTAAAATAAATTTGATTTACCAATACAAAATTTGTACATTTATTCTTATAAGAGCAGTGGATGGTTGATACTGATAAAGTCAACAGCTGGGAATTCCAATTAATAGGTCCGTTTGAGTTTTGTTCTTTTTTTCGATGAAATTATTTAGTAATTTACTCGTTAGCAAAGGTTTCAAATAAGTAAATTATTAAACCCTTAACAATAGCATCTTTAAAATGTTGCTTAACTTTCATAATCTCAATGATTAATAATTCGTTGAATCAACATACACGATGTTGCCAATCTTTTAATCGTGTAACAAGCTAAATGTCGCCTATTTCGTCAATATTTGACTTCCTTATTCTAACTCATGGCTGCAAGGCTCCATAGTAAAACTACAATCATTTTATCTTCCCTTTTATTGCTTCAGTTGGTATTCGCTTAATCCTGCCATGATTTTTGACTTACTTTTTTATAGTGGGAAACCACGAGATCTTTTAATTGCTGAGAACTTCATCCAGTATAAGATGTCACATCATGAAATACATTCACAAACCAAATTTAAAATCCATGCATGCATATTAAATTTAAATTTTTCTAGGAAAAATAGGGAGATTGTATTATTTTTGTATTTTAAAATGTATGGTCTGTGTCACAATATGTCCTTGAAACAATTTTTAATGTTGGCAAACATTTTAAAGGAAGTGACATATTTTTCACTGCTTCGCAACTTCGAGTTTTAACTTTTTTTTACGTAAACAATACACTCGACGTGAATAAGTTTGAAAAAGTATTACATTTGTTGTTGTGTAATTATTTAATCTGTTTTATTGTGAGTTAAATGTGCATAATAATTATAATTATGACATTTAAACCCTTATTGAAATGAATCCGATGTTTATGTACACACGCAAGACGACACCAAACAAAACCCTATCATAGTACTCCAAGTTACTCGTAGTTGCATAATAATATTTATCTTGTTTTTTCTTTTTGGTTGTTTTGATTAATTAATAAGAAATCACAAGTACAATAATGTTGTATATTTACATTGATATACATTCTGCATTGTTATAGGCAAATTCTGCAATCGAATTATTTGAGAAGTCTTGATACTTCGCACGCATTGATTTATGATTACATGGGCAAGTTTATGACGCTGCAAGGCAGGTAGACGAAAAATTAATTAATTTTAGATGAGGTATGGTATAAAATATCTGGGAATTTTTGAATGTTATATGAATTGGATTTTATATTCAAGGATACTGAGGAAAACACGTTGCATTAAAGCATATAATAATGTGACACACTGACGACATTGAGATATTTTTAGCAATCAAAATAATGTCAAACAAGTACGTGATAATGATGATTCCAGTAACACCTATAGTAAATTAATATTTTTGTTTTGAGAGAGAAAATCCTTCCGAAAGAATATGTATCACATTATTTCAGAATGTTTTTTTGTATATTCTAGCTCAGAATGTTTGGAATTGAAAAGTTTAAATTTTCATAAAAGTATTGTATCGTTAAAAATAATCATTAAATCGGGCTATTTGAACAGAAATTACTATTTATACACTTGTTTTGAAGCTTTTCTTTAAAACTAAAGAACTAAAAATAGTCAGTTTTATATTAGTTAACAAAATGTCCATCGGTCTCTCCAGCGCCTTATTCTTGTCTTGAAATATTTTACGACCAACTCGTGTATTTGCAGACTTGAGAAGCCAAACTGTCAGAAAAGTTTTCTTGCACAATTGCTACGACTATTTTGTTGCTTTTGGAATCGTAATGGCGCCGTCTTTTTGAAAATAAACGTTGTGCACATCCAAATTTTCTAATTCCACTTATGCTCTTTTTGAAGAAATCCACCCACCGTAAAAAACTGTACAATGACATTCAACATTCAAGAATAATTTTTTGATCTTTCTAGTCCCAAATTTGAGAGGTTTGCTAATTATTGTATTAATGGCTTGTATCAGTTGAAAATTGGACTTCTATTAGTGAAGATATTCTTCTTATGAAAATCCGGATCATTTTTTTAATTATTTTTATCATATTTTTGTGAAAACTAAACTTTTAAAGACTTAGTTTTCATTAAAAGAAAAACGGAATGGCTTATATCAACTATCCACAACAAAAAGATTCTTTGTGATGACCTATTATTTTTGCTAACTGTAACTATTCTAACTTTTGCAATATATGCCTTTTTGAAGCATGTATTGTTCCAATTTAAGTAATGGCGCAATTTTTACTTGTAAAATGTCAAACGATGACAGCTACAATAATAACAACTTATAAGTAAGACAAGAACCGAATTTAAAAATACAAAGATTTAATTTGTTAAATTCGTATGCTCCTTCCTGTAATCTGTTGCAATTATATGCATCCAAAAATATATCAGCAAATTTTTTGGGGAAAGATATTAAATTCACCTCAGTTTGAAATATAAATACTCATACATTGCATTTTCTCATAGGGACCTAAAAACTTTAAATTTAATTTGTTTTCACACACTCCCTGTCACTAGAGTCGAAATAAAAGATTTTTAGAGATATCTCTGTGCGTGCGTTAACGTTCGTACGTCAGTACGTTCAAAAATTTTGTTTCATCGTCCATAGCTCAAGAACCAGTAGAGCTTCCAATACATTTTTTTAACAATAAATAATTCAGAAAGATGCAGAAAAGACTCTTAAAAAATTGAGTTGGTGATTTTTTGACATAATTAAAAGATCAAAGCCTGATGTCAGTGGACCGTTTTTGAGCATTGCGACGGAAGCGAAGCTATAACTTTGAGGTATTTAAGGACTTTATCTACCTAGGTACCGATATAATTTCATACAATGACACCAGCGCTGAAATCAAACAAAGAATAACTCTTACAAATCGCTGCGTCTTTGGATTTAGAAGGCAATTGAATAGTAAAGTTCTCTCTCGAGCATCTTAAATCACCTTCTATAAAACACTTACCATCCCGGATCTCATTTATGGCTCTGAGGCCTGGACCCTGTCAAAGAAAGATGAGAGCTTCGGGAGAAAAATTCTTCGAGTGATTTTTGGTCCCGTACGCATAGATGGAGAATGGAGGAAAAATAACGTCGAACTGTACGGGATGTACATCAGCAACACTGACCTAGTTAACAGAATTAAATGGCTATGTCACGTCAAGCGAATGGAAATCAAAGCTCCAGCCTGGAAGGTCTTCAAATCCAATACTGAGGGACAGCGCAATAAAGGAAGACTACGACTCAGGTCGCGCAGGCAGGTGGGTGAAGACCTCAACCAAACTAGAGACAGCTAGCTAGTGACATAGCTGGCTGTAGACGCATGTTGGTTGAGGCCCAGGTCCGCCCTGAACTGTAACGCCACCATAAGTAATTAAGTAAGATAAAAACCAAATATATTTTTGGAAATATATCCAATTAAGAACTTTTTTATAAATCAAAATAACTGAAAAAATGTATATTCACCTCGAATATTTTACGAACAAAAAATCATTTTACCTTCAAAATAATAGTATGCAACGAATAATAACGTTTTTGACATTTGATTAAATTTTAAGAAAAATCAGACTGACAGTTTTTTATTACAAAAAATTAAAACCTGAACAAAACATTACTAAAAGTTGGTAAGGCTTAAGTAAATTTTGACTCAATTATTGACAGCTTTTCTTACAAATAATAGAAACCTTAAAAAATAATACCAAAACTTGATAGAAATTTACTTTCGACCCGAAAATTTTTTCAAAATTTAAAAAGAAGCTGGGATGCGACCCACACTGATAACATATAATCCCGCCTGACGACGTGTCTTGCTTAAAAGTCTGTAAGTTTTCGTGTTAGGTTAAAAAAGTTGTCAGTTGAATTATTCTTAAAAAATTTAAAATTACTAACAATATTTTTCATATAAAGAAATAGTTTAGTTTGAAAATCTAGTTCTGTTGAATAGATTTTTAGTCGAAAACATTTGTACCATGAATGAAATTAATTTGAGAGAACCGAACATCAATTTTTACCAAATTTGCTCACTATTTCTTGTAGATTTTATTTTTTTTATGAAAACTTACTGTTGGATTTTTATAAAAAAAACTACTGAATATCGAAAACAATATTTTCTATGAAATAAAAATAGTTTAAGACAATATTTTTAATTTTTAAAGCCTTAATACCAAGTTTTTGAAAAGATATTTGAGTCGAAAATAAAGTTTTAAGAAAACTGTCAATTCGATTTTGTTTTCTAAATTTAACTGAATATTGAAAAAAAATATTTTCTAAAGTTAAAATTAGTTTAAAGAAAATATCTCAATGTTTTGAAAAGATATTTGATCCGTAAATTAAATTTTACGAACTTTTATTAACTTCCCATAGGAAGTTATTATAATGGGTCCGATTTGTCACATTGAAAATTTTGATATTTCTCGACGTTTCAAGGTCCCCAGAGTCAAAATAATTTTTTTTTAGAAAGATGTCTGTGCGTGCGTGTGTACGTACGTTCGTACGTCCGTACGTTCACTACGCTTTTTTCGTCGAAAATTTTGGTTAACCCTAAATATCTTACGAACCAAAAACGCTAGAGACTTGAATTAAATTTCATATAATATATTATAACGCGATATCATAGAAGTAAATTTAAAAAAAAATCCATTTAACGGTTTTTTTTATAAATCAAAAATACTGAAAAAAAAATTGTTACCTCCAAAATTTACGACTTAAATATGATTTCATCTCCAAAACAATTTTGTGCAACGAAGAATAATGTTTTTGACATCTGGTAAAATTTTGAGAAAAATCGAATGGACAGTTTTTTTTATAAAAAATAAAAACCTAAAAAAAAATTAATAAAAGTTGGTAAAAATTGATTTTCGACTCAAATATCTTTTCAAAAATTTAAAATATTGGCTTCAAACTTATTTTATTTCACAGAAAATATTGTGTTCGATATTCAGTATTTTTTATATAAAAATTCTTCAGTCCAATAGTACACACAATTTGGTAAAAATTGATTCGAGTATATATAGACAAACTTTTAAGCAAGAAAAATCGACAGACGTGATGGGAAGTTATCAGTGTGGGTCGCATCCCAGCCTCTTTTTAATTTTTTATTTGGTTTTTATTTTGTGTAAGAAAACTGTTCATTGGAGTTTAAAAAAAAAATGTTTGTTTAAAAGTTATTTTTCGTTACACAAAATTATTTTGGATGTAAAATCATTTTTTGTTTGTAAAATTTTCGATTTGACAAATATTTTTTTTAGTTTTTTGTTGCTTTATAAAAAAATCGTTGATTGGATTTTTTTCCAAAAATATATTTGTTTGGTATCACGTTACAATATACGAGTATAATATAAAATTCAATTCAAGTCTCTAGCGTTATTGGTTCATGAGATATTTAGGGTTAACAAAAATTGTCAAAACTGCCCGCGCAATTTTCTTGAGAGCCCTTCCTGCATTTTTCTGCCTTTTTATCTGTATAACAAAATTTATGTGAAGTCGGTATCTCTACTGGTGCTTGAGCTATGGACGTCGAAAAAACTTCCCGAATGTATGGATTTACGAACGAAGGTACACACGCACGGACATAAGTATATACTGTACATCTCTTTGAAAAGCTTTTATTTCCACTCTAGCGTCCTTGAAACGTCGAGAAATGTCAATTCGACAAATCGGACCAATTACAATAACTTCCTATGGGAAGTGGAGAACATCTTCTAAAGAAATTTTATTTATTTTAAAAACATTTCAAAAATTCAACAAAATACAATTTAAATTCCTTCAGCAAATCTTTTATTTCAGAATAAAAGAGAACAAATTACCATTTTCTTATTAATTGAAATCCCCCATTTGTATGAAATTTCATTATTTATTAAAAAGCTTATTGAGAGTGTATGAAATGTATAACTTTGACCTTCCTTTATATATTTCAAAAAGAATTTAAGCTCAGTTCAAAAGTCGTTTTCCACAGTCTCTACAGTTAAATGGCACCCGAATGAAACCAGGTGATAAGCTTTATTCATAACAATGATTAAAAATTCAACTTACTACGCATTTTTTAATTAAAATTTCGATTATTTAATATGTGTAATGATCATGGATTAATTGTGAACAAAACTGCATTTTTTTCCAATTCCCTTCCTATGTACATATGGTAATGTTTACTTTAAAAATCAATGAATGAAACAGGAAAAAAATTTCCAACACAACTTATTGTCTATAGTAGTTCCATAAATCTGTAAAATTTAATTTTTTTCATTGTTTGTTTATATTTTTTTTATCTTAACGTTGATGAATTTTGAACATTAATTTGAATTTTTTACCCAGAAAATATTCATCCACATTTCCACATAACTGCACGTAGTACTTTAACAAAAACATATTTGGATCTCATACACCAAAGTAAAGTATTGTAAAAGTTCCTGAAAGTGGAATATGTATACAACGAGTATAATCCAATTAAAACAGTTTTATGTTGTAAAGAATTTCTTTTTGTTCATACAAAAATATGCCAATTAGCGTCGCGTCAGTCGTTTTAATTACTATTATGCCTTTTCTAACTATGAAAACAATTTAAAAAGTGCATAAAAGCGTGTGTGGTGTTGTGTGTGGAAAGGATTATCATAGCTTTTCAATCAGAGAGCTCACACGTAAAATTACTATACCAACCTAATCTTTCATTAAAGCTGATTAAATCTGCTGCGTCTCAGCATTATTGCCAAACGCCAGGGCTGAAGTATTGTTTGGGCTGACAGTGATGCATGTTTCATATCAGAAACCTACTTCAGTTTTTTCTTTTGTGATGTATTTTCAGCAATTGCATCAATTTATTAATCATTGTTTCATATTTTTTCCAACTGCCATTTAGTCAGTCAGTCAATTTTCTGGCGATTATGTAATCAAGCGATTGACAACGACTTTTACAAACAATCAATATAAAATGATATCAAAGAAATGTAAGCCATTAACAT
Source organism: Eupeodes corollae (assembly GCF_945859685.1). Taxonomy (NCBI): domain Eukaryota; kingdom Metazoa; phylum Arthropoda; class Insecta; order Diptera; family Syrphidae; genus Eupeodes; species Eupeodes corollae. The sequence continues at coordinate 125,098,549 of NC_079148.1, forward strand.
TCATGTTGGTCGGGTCGGGACAGAAACGGTCTGTCGGCTAACAGCGGCGACGACAGGATTGACCGGACGGTATTCATCATTTTTCCAAGTTCCTTGTTTACTTTTAATTCGAGTATGATATGAAGAAATAATAATCAATAAATTGCAATCTGGACGTCAATATGTTTGCTGATTGCTGAAATATGAAAGTTTACACTGCAGCTGTCATCGATGACAGATCAATGGGAGCTCTGGCTATGGCCTAGTGGATCAAAAGCGAATGCATCCCCTTGCGTACAGGTGGTTGGCTTTTATTGGAAAATTCCACACGTCTCTAGCGGATTATCACGCACTTTTCACAAAATGATCTCATCCATCATCATCGCAGGTAGTGAAATAAATTAGTCATTTACATTTCACCTTTTACCATTACTGGCACTGCTACAATGGCTGATGGCTGGCATGGCTAATGGTGGCTCTAGTCTGGAATGCTTATATGAAGAAAATTTGTACTTTTGGGTCGATGGATTATGCAATTGACTTTTAAATTAAAAACATTTTGGTGGCTAGATTTCTTAAGAGTCCACACCACACCACACCACATTGGTAAATCCTCACGAGTTGTAGAAGTCCATAGAGCCCGCATCAGACACTCGCCATCGTCGTACTATATGTCATTCGCATTCGTGACTTAATCGAGTGGTTGTTTTGTCCAAATGCGGTATATGAATCTCGAATCACGAGACATTATGGGTATTGGGAGCGAATTATGATCTCGATGCTATAATTTATCGAACTTCAATTGGGCATATCATCATCATCATCATCATCGTCGTCATCCGTCGTCCGTTCATCGTTGTCGTTGTCTGTGTGTTTGTCTAATGTCTGTAATGTCTGATGGCAATCTAAAATGTTAAGTCGCATTCTTTAAGCTTGCAATACGAGTGTTTTTAAACAAAGTTGGAATTTTAATTGGCAAACTTTGTTAAGTAAGATTACATAAGGTATGGGTGAATAATTATGTAAGAATTATTGCAATTTTTTATTTTTTTTGGGTCAGGGTTGGGTTTGCATTAATTAAAAAAAATCATAATAATTTTGTTATTTTTTTAAATTAAAATTGTTTGATTTAGTATCAACTCAGATTTAAAATTAATCTAAATATCGTTTGACATATTTCTCTCTCAACTATTTTTAGATTCTTATTTTTTAAATCCATTTATTTTTGGACAAATTGGCCATTAGTAAAAGATTTAAAGAAAATAAGAACGGCTTCATGTTAAACTGTGTTGAGTAAATAATAAATACATTATTTTTTACTTGCGACATATAGGAACTATATGGCAAGTTTTGCATTCGTGCAAAATTTCGAACTCGAGATTTTAATCAAACATGATATTACGATGGTAGAGAAGTCGAAAAAAGTGGGTCCCGCGATTCCGTCCGGTCGGTTTTGTCTGTCTGTCCACGCTCCTACAGCCTAAACCATTGGGTCGATTGAGTTCAAACTTGGAAGTTAAGGTTTTGAGCAGATTCGCGTTAGGCGTTTTTTTCATTTTTTTTTAAGATCAAAACTAACAGTGGCCCCCATACAATTTTTTTGGTCAAAAACCGAAAATTCAAATTTTCTCAAAAACAAACCGATAGATTTTTTTTAAATTTTCTCTAAAATTTTATTTTTAACTTTGGCTTCTTTTTATAAGAAAACCATATTTTTGTATTGCTCAGGAAAGGTACAGCTCATAGAACCGTTATTTTGTTTTTTAATTTTGTCAGCAACTTATGAACTGATTTTAATAATTTTTTTTCTGAATAAGCTCCTATATTTCCTTAACAATATTTGATTAACAGAAATTCAATTTTTAATTGTTTGGATTTTTTAAAAAATATTGAATTTTTATTTTTCAAAACTCTATATCTCAAGAACGGGTCAACAATTTTTTACGAAATTCAAACGTTAGACGTATATTTACAATCACTAAATAACTGCATTCCAAAAATATTTTTAGAACAAAATTGGAAAATTTTATATATAAAAAATTAATTTAAAAAAAAACCGCTCTAACGATTTTTAAAATAAAAATTTAAAAAATCAACGGTTTTTTTGTTTATAAAATGGCATTTAAATTTTTGAAGACAAACTTATTTTTCAGGTAAAATTTTGAATCTTAAAATATTATTTTTTTAATTATTTTTAGTGTGCATGAGCCGGAAAGAGCGCATTATTTTGACAAAATTGTAATTACATTCCTAGCTTTCATCCAAATTAGTGCATTTGGTACGTTTTTATATGATATATTTAATTAACAATCTATTTTAAAAAGTCTATCAAGAAGTATTATCTTGGTAACTTTGTATATAATGATTTTAAAATATTATTCTTTACGAATAAGGTTGTTTCACACATGATTTACTGGCCTTCGCCTATATAAAAAAATAAATACTTAGTACCTACAAGTTAAAGATACCGGCCAGAGAGAGTATATGTATTTTCTATTAGAATCACTTTTCAACGCATACACCTTGTACCTATTTATAAAGGTATTAAGTACAACTTCTACAACTACTGCTTACGTGTCACTTCTTAACTAAAATCCAAAACGCACAAGAGCCTGACTGTAAATAACACATGAACAGCAATTTCTTGTACTTGTTCGTATGCTTGTTTTTTAAAACTTTAGTGAAAAAAATAGACTAAACGTAATAACTCCATGTTTGCGCTGAAAACTTGTAGTAAAGAAGGAATGTAGTATGTACCTTCTAGCCACCAATAACATTCCTTCATTATCATCATAAACATGTCCTTATCTATCTATCTGCATAAAGCTAAGCACGCCAAGTGAACTATTCTATGGTCGTTTTAGACATCTACCTGCTACCTAACTACACAACCAATAGGCGATAGCTTTACAATTTAAACATTTATGGTCTGCCTCTTTCTTATCTTATTTATTTTCCATCCTGGTTCTTCTAATATGAAATTACAATAAAGCTATCTAAAGGAAAAAAGCTTTTAAGGAACAAGTTGAATCTATATGAATCGCATTGTAGCTTTATAGGTAATAGAAACAAAGATCGTACACAAGTAAAACAAGACTTATGAATGTAAATAAAAACAAATATCGGTAAAAGATCCTAAACAGCTGACTTATTCATACAAAAGTTTGTTTCATCCCCTTATTAGATACAATATTAAGCCATTTTGTTTGTTATATAAAGTGCATTGATATAAATAAAACAAAAACAAATTCATCAACCTTCATATGGAAGCTCTTTATGTGAAAATATATACAAGCATAGACTCAAATAGAATGAAGGAAATTGTGTAGACTTTTTGGGTCGAAAATTAATTATCTCCCTTATTCTGCTGGCTGCTTATGGGAATGGGAATAATATTTTCTCTCGCTCCCGCTGAATTTCTCCACTTTCGATACTAACGCCACGCCAACGACTCGGCATCTGGTCGCCCTAAAAGTTTATGCTCATGAGAGTACTATGGTTTTCATATACAAAGATCGTGCGGTTTTTTGACAATTCAAATGGCATTTATATCTTTGAAGCCAAACTTATTTTATAGGAATATTTTTAAATCTCATATAAGTACTTTTTTAAACAGACTCTTTCCATACAGGAGCAAGTTCGTGCGACCCAGTCGTGCATTTTATTTTATTTAACAGAGCTGTTGAAAAATATAACATTTTAAAAATATCAAAGGCATTTTTTGTAGTTGGTCATTTCAATGAAATCTATTTTTAAATGAACATTTTTCGAAAGCTTTTGACGGATTTGGAAGGATTGCTTTAATTTATTTGACCTTTGGGACATCGTTATGTCTTCAAAAGAAGAAGGTATTACAGGTTGAAAATCATATGTTCTTGATTGATTCTACTCTATAGTTTTATGTCCGACCAAGATGCTACTGTATCTCATCCAGGAGCATTTTATTTAATTTGGGCAAAAATCCTTGTGAAGGCCTCTGAAGAAATATTTGCTGGGGGGTAAGGCGGGAAGGAGTTGCAAACATAAAATAAATCAAAAGTTTGAGTAAAACAATATTTTTTTAAATTTTGATCGAGATGTTTGTTACAAGGCACTTTTTGAATGAGTAACATTAGTGTAATGAATAAGTGACCTAATTAATTTTGCTTTAAATAGGATTTCTTAATAAAATGTTTTAAAGGTTTTTACAATACATTGGAATCGTTGAAAAATAAATTTAAAAAAGAGGCTGGGATGCGACCAACACTGATAACTTCCAAGCCCGTCTGTCTTGCTTAAAAGTTTGAAGGTTTTCGAGTCGGGTTAAAAAGTTGTCAGTTGAATTATTTTTACAAATTTCAAAATAACCAACAATATTTTTTTATATCAAGAAACACTAAGTTTGAAAATCGAGTTTTGTTAAATAAATTTTTAGTCGAAAACAAATTTTTACTAATGTTAGAAGCGTTTCTTAAATTTTTATAAAATGGATAAATTAAATTAGTTTGAGAGATATCAAGAACCGAACATCAATTTGTACTTAATTTGCGTGCTAGTTTTTGTAGATTATATTTTTTTAATGAAAATTAACACTGTTGGATTTAAAAAAAAAACTACTGAATATAGAAAACAATATTTGATTTTTGAAACGCTACTTAAGTCGAAAGTAAATTTTGACCATGTTTTAGCATTTTTTATTTTAGGTTTTTATTTTTTGTTAAAAATATTGTCAATTAGATTTTTCTTAAAACCTTACGCAATTTTGACAACAATATTTTTAAAAGATAAAAGTAGTTTAAAGCCAATATCTCAAAGTTTTGAAAAAAAATTTTATTTTTTTTTTAGGTTTTTATTTTTTGTAAAGAAAGCTGTCAATTTTTTTTTTTCTCAAAATTTTACCAGTTGTTAAAAACGTTATTTTTCGTTGCACAAAATTGTTTTGGAGATGAAATAATTTTGTATTCGTAGAATTTTTTAGGTAACACATTTTTGTTCAGTTTTTTCGATTTATAAAAAAAATCGTTAATTGGATTTTTTCCAAAAAAATACTGGTTTGGTATCACGTTATAATATATAATATAAAATTTTATTCAATTCTTTAGCTCTATTGGTTCGTGAGATATTTAGGGTTACCCAAAATGTTCACCGTTGTTTAACTTGCTATTGTAAAAAAACACCCACGCAATTTTCTTGAGAGCCTTTTCTACATCTTCCTGAATTATTATTTATATAACAAAATGTATTTGAAGTCGATATCTCTTCTGGTTTATGGACGACGAAACGTCGCGAACTTACGGACATACGAACGTACGTACACACGCACGCAAAGACATCTTTCTAAAAATCTTTTATTTCGACTCGGACCTTGAAACGTCGAGAAATGTCAAATTTTTCAATTAGATAAATCGAACCCATTACAATAACTTCCTTTGAGAAGTTAATAAAATATCGCATGAACTTGCTCATGTACTATGTGACTGTTAAACAATATTTCATGTACTTTAAAATTTAAAAATGTTTGTATTCAAAAATTTAAGTGCCATTTCATTTATCAAAAACTTAATTTTTTGAGTTTTTTTTGTAAATTAAAAAAAGTTATTAAATTAATTAAAATTTTGTATAAAGCTATAGAAAAGTTATTCAAAAAAACACATAAGAAAAATTCAAAAAAATGCATGAAATCTTTATTTGAATCGATAGTACCTTCCATATACTTTAATGTTTGAAGATTATTTCATGCAAAAGTTCACATTCACTGCGCCTCAAATGGTCCATCCGCTAAGTCCAATTTTGTCATACTCTTCCCAACATTTCGGCTGGTATATCACGAATAAATTTTTCTATGTTTTCTTCCAATACGTTAATTGAAGCGGGCTTGTCTGTAAAGATATGATCTTTATAATAGCGGTTCAAAAAATAGTGTCTAAGGGCGTTAAATCGCACAATCTAGGAGGCAAATTGACAGGTCCCGAACGTGAAATAAAATGTTCACCGAACTCGCCTCTCAATAAGTCGATTGTTGCGAGTGCTGTGTGGCATGTGACAATTTCTTGGTGAAACCACATGTCATGTAAGCCAAGCTCTTGCATTTTAGGCAAAAAAAAGCTGAATATCATCTCACGGTAGCGCTCAACATTCACAGTTACGTTGCGATTCACATTATCTTTGAAGAAGTACGGTCCAATGATGCCACCAGCCCATAAACCGCACCAAACTGTGACTTTTTCTGGATGCATTGGTAGCTCTGGTTGATAGTCACTCCAAAATCAACAATTCTGCTTATTTACTTAACCATTGAGACAAAAATTATCTTCGTCGCTGGACACAATTTTACAGTAAAAAAGTGGCCCACTTTCCACGAGCCCATTCATTAAAATTTTTACGTTGCAGAAGTCGTTCGGCATCAATTCTTGTACCAGCTGTATTTTGAAAGCGATCACTCCTAAACCCTTCCGGAAATTTGTCCACGTTGTTAATGAAAAAAGGCCCAATTGCTGCGAACGGCTATGAATCGATAATTGATGGTCATCATTTAGACTGGCCGATAGCATAGCTGCGATATTTTCTTCAGTTCGCACTCTACGTAAGCATGTTGGTGGTTTAATGTCCAACAATATAAATTAGGTGCAAAATTTAGTCACAATAGGGAAAATTTAAAAGCAAAGTAACGGTTCTATGTATGATACAATTTCTCGAGCACTACAAACAAATTTATTTTTTTTTATTAAAAAAACCCATATTGAAGAAATGCATTTACAGAAAATTAAAACAAAATCGTTTTTGAAATAATTCGAATTTTCGCTTTTCTACCAAAAAAATTGTATAGGGACCACTTTTATTTAAAGTCTAAAAAATTAATAAAACGCCAAACACGAATCGGCTAAAAATCTTAATTTCCAACTTTAACGTCAATCGACCCAATGTTTTAAGCTGCGGGGCGAGGACAGATGGACGGAATCAAGAGACTATTTTTTCGCTTTTTCTGGAGTTGGACATTTTTTACGAATGCAATACTTGACATATAAGTTCATATACGCCGTAGTAAGTAAAAAAGTTCAACATTTTGCAAAACTAAAGAACTTTTGATAAGTCGATAAGTACATACTTGAGTGGCAGTTTTTAAACTGGTAACAAATGAAAGCTATTGACATAAGTTGGTGATGGGAAGTACTGAAAACTTATGCCCGTAGCCCGTAGTATTGACGAAAGACCAGGCTGGTCGTTGGTGGAACTATATGCGTCCCACAAAAGATTCACATTACACCGTACTTTTTATACAGATTTTACTCTTTTAAAAATCAGTTAATACAAGAACTCAAGCTGATTGGAGCACCAGCGACTAATTTGGGCCTTGAAATGCAAAAAAATCGTTGGAAATTTCAGAAGTGAGAACAATTTTTAACTCGGATGCTCCGTTAACAAGTATGTTAGCTACATAAAAAAATAAGTTTAATGCTTCACAATCAATTTAAGACCAAGAAGATGGAATACGTGAAATTATGATAAGACTTTTCAACAACTAAGTTAAACTTTTGATAACAAAAAAACTTGACAGACGAAATCAAAACAAAATGATGTCAACATCAACCCGTCCATATTGGAAAACCCTTAATTGTATGAGACATATAGCCCTAAGTATATTCAAGATTTCAAGAATTAATAAATTTTACAGAAAACATCAAAATATCAAAGATAAGAAATATACACATGTAACACTTTGTCTACATCTTCCAAACCATTAACAACAAAAAAGATATTCCATTTCTCGGAAGGCGCACCTGTTATGCAGACTTATTACTCATTCACCCAACAAAAACAAAAACAAAGATAGATTCTCAATCAAATTTCTGCTGCTGCTGTAATCCATTGTTATTATTATTGTTGTTTGTTTTACTTGAGTTAAGAAAATATAAATATAAATGTAATTATTTTGCTGGACAACATTCATATAATCACAATGCAAATATCCTTTCTAACATTGGACTGGTACTGGTACTGGTAGTGGAACTCCCTTCTTGTCCTTCTGCTATGATATCAAATTGAAATTATACCCGTTAGCGTTAGGCAAGAGGAGAGTACCATACAAAGCTGGGATAGATCCGATCTCCGAATCTATGGTTCTGGCCACCCTGAATCCAAACCAAATCCAAAATGTGTTATGCAGGCAGTCAGACACAATAAAGCATTAGAATTGGACAAAGGTTTATCTTCTTTATTCAACTATTTGCCTCGCTTCTGGCTGGTTGTTTCTTCTGAGAAGTTCGAACTGATTTTGATTTAATCAATGATATCAATGAAATGAATGAGTTTTATCAATTATTATTGTTGAGTAAGTAGTGAAATGCCACTACAGCAGTGGATTGATTTCATTATACCTCGTTCAATGCAAAAGTTTTCCCTATGCGATGCCACATCCACCTCTTGAGAGATGTGAAAAGTATTTGTTGTCAATCTTTTGTGCAAAGTCTAGACCATGACGCTGTGGTAATAGATACACAGATACAAGATGCGGAAGGAAAACAAAAGAAGTTTTTCATAAAATTGTGGATTTTAACTAAAATCTATATCTATCCAGAGGTATAACTTATACTCAGCCAAAGAAAGTCAATCGTTCGTCACAATGGAATTATAGTTACATCAAATTTTAAATGGTTAAGATGCGGGAACTAGGTTTAAAGTTGTTGTGATAAGTTTTATACATTGTAAGGTCAGAGGAAAGGGAAGTTGAAGAAAAACGCATTATAATCAAACATGTTATAAATTATTATTTAATCAATCGAAGAAGAAGAAGATTGAATTATAAGGCATTTTGTGGAGACAAAGGAGTTTACCTACTTATGTCAGACTACCATTAAAATTATTATGTAAGTTGACGGATAAATGGGTTTTAATATCTAAATAATTATTGTATATGAGCATTAATTTAATAAACAGGATTTCATATGGTAAGAGTAAAGATAGTAATGATTAAAATGTAGTTTTTGTCTTGAAATTGTCATAATGCGAAGCCTGTCATTAAATGTTTTGGATAAATACTAACAACAGTCAGTTAGTAGGTTAACGAGAAGAAATTACGTGATAATTAATTTCCCGCTAATAGTTTGCTTATGTACATTTTGTTTACTTTTTAAAACATATAATTATTATAAAAATAATAATACACTTTACACTCATTCCCAAAACAAGAATGAACAAAATTAATATGAGAGTAGTCACAGAAGAAATTTGTATAAGGATTTAAAATTTATTTTTGTACTTGGTTTTGCAATAAGAGGTTACATTTTGCTATTAGGAAAATCAAGTCTGTTGTTAAAAGTAATACATTGCATATTAATTTTACTGTACAGTAGGGGTATGCCAATTACATTGCGATATACTTTGGAAGCAAAATGACCTGCACATCTACGGTTGCAGCATCATATCCCTTTCATGAACTTTTCCCAGTATGTACCCGATAACTTCACGAATTCCATAAGGAGCTGGTTTTGAAGCATTGGCATTAATCTGTAATCTTTCATGTGGATTCAATAATAAGTAAATTGTAAACACCTCTTAAAGAAATAACATGGTCAGGAAGCTTTTCAAGCAATATGTCAATCGTTTAGATGTTTTGTCTTACGTAACATCGTCACAAGAAGAAGGTTTTGTTGATCCTTTTTTGATGACAACATCTACTTTGTTTTAAAATCTTTAACAGTTTTGTTGTTATTGTTGTTGTTCTTTTTAATTCATACAGTCATAAATACCACCAGGCATAGATTCGGTGACACGCATTTAACAATAATTCATAGGTTTTTCAAGTTCCAAATGCGAAAAATCTCCTTATTAACGTAGTCTCCAAAGTAAAAAAAGGATTCCTTACTTAAATCATGAGAAATTCTTCCTCGGTTCCTGCGCTTGTTGTCAATGACACTCCTTTAGCTAGCTCTATTGATAAAGCTAACTTGTTTACAAAGCAGTTCCCCAAAAATTCCACCTTACCAGATAGTGTAATGGTTTCCCCAGTTCTTAAACGTGTGAATGATAATTTGGGACCAATCTATTTTTAAACTAGTACTGTGGTGAGAGTTATTTAAGATCCACGCTAGCAAAATCACAGTTTAAGCTATTCTTCTGGGCTTGTTCTGAATAGTTGGAAAACTTCATTTGTTCAGCCAATCCAAAAAAGGGCGGATCTTCTTCCCCCAAAAATTATCGACCGATAACGTCTATTTTTTCTAAGGTCATGGAAAGGTTGATTAATTATCAGCATTTGAAATATTTTGAGGAACGAAAGCTTCTTAATGACTGGCAATGCGGCTTTCGTAGCTACTTATTGCTACTGGTGATCTCATGGTTTATCTAGCGGAACAGTGGAACAAATCTTTACATCGTTTTGGAGAAAATAAGATTATTGCACTTGATATTTCAAAGGGATTTGATCATCTTGCTCTCTTCGAAAGTGCGTGCTGACGAATCTACTCTTCGTTGGAAATTAGAAATTTCCTTTCGAGCCGTTCAATACAAGTTGTATTAGATGGATTCAAGTCTAAGCCCATAAAATAAACGCTGGTGTGCCCCAGGGCTCTGTTTTGAAATCCTTGGAATGTGCAGCAGGAACCACCTTTTATGGAGTGATAACATACTCGATGTCGCCATAAATTCCGCAAGATGTCTAGGTTTTTTGAGAAAATGCAAGACATTTTTCTCTCCGTCTGATTTGGCTGCAATCTACAAAACCTATATACTTGAATATATAACTCTCATCACTGGGCTGGTGCTCCAATAACTTATTAAAGCCTCTTGGACAGAATTCAAAGAATAGCTTTTAAAATGATTAAATATAATAATAATATCATCAACACGGCTCTGTCACTCGAACATAGTCGTAAAGTTTCTTGTCTTGCCCTCCCAAGTCCCGTTTAGTACTAGGGCCTCTTGACCTAAGACTCTCAACCATTCATTGAAACTCTCGCATGACAGTCCTCCGCACTAAATATCCCGCATTCGTACAAAAATTCGAACTCGATATTTTTATCAAACAAGACAAAATTCTGTTAGAGAAGTCAAAAAAAGTATGTCCCCAATTCCGTCTGTCTGTGTGTCCTCACCCCTGCTGCCTAATCATTTCGAAATCGATTAGCCTCAAATTTCGAAATCGCGTTAGGCATATTTTTTAATTTTCTTTCAAAGACTAAAAATAAGAGTAGTCCCCATATAAATTTTTTGGTCAAAAATGGAAAATTCAAATTTCCTCAAAAACGAACCTACAGATTTTTTTTAATTTTTCCTATTCACAGCTGTCTCACGGCAGCACTTGGATTATTTTTTTTTTTAATTTCTGAATAAGGTCGTATTTGTGATTATGCATTATCCTGTTGCTGTAATCAGGACTCTTAACTTTCGAAAAAGCCGGATATTCCCTGTATAGCTCCAGACCTTCGTCTCAATATTTGTGTTACTCATTCAATTGTTAAGAAATAGTTCACAAAATTTTCGGTTGAATAGATTTTTATATTTAGGTCTCAAAATATCTGAACAATGGTACGAACCTGATACTGAACCACATCCAAATATTATCACTGTCCGGATAATAGTCGGAATACCCTTTAAAATTTCAAGAAGCAGTGTTGGCTCAGGTCAAATTTATTATGAATTGTTCACCAAGGAAAATAAAAACTTTGGGTATAAAATGTATCCTTTTGAAAATGAAATTTCAAAACATTCCCAACAAACATCTGTTTCAACGTTAGAACATTTTAGATTTTTATCGCGATTTTGTCTATGCCGACAAAAGTCCCCTTACTTACTTAACACACATAAATTAAGTGAAAACAAGAGCAAGATTTGTTGATCTTCAAAGCCAAAGGTTAAAAATACCAGTCTCAATCAACCTAAACTTGCATAGATATATATAGAAGATTGATAGCCATGTAATAAAGATGCAATCAATTTGATCATCGCTTTTGTTTTTTGTGTTGTGTAGAAGCTACAAACCTACTCTATCTTTATCGCTTCACAAGGAGAAACAAACAAAACACCACACGTCGCTATCGTCTTCGGTTTATCGAAAGCGTAGGTATAGTCGCGCACTGTTTCTTTACAAGTTAAAAAAAATTAAATTCCATGCTCTGACCTTAAGGCCATCCATATTGCATGCCTAAAGGCACACTTTTCTGTACCAGCAAATTAATGTCCATGTCATTCAAAACCAAAAGGCTTACGCTGTTGCTACTGTTGGCTGATGGTGGTATGGTTAAGCTTTAACATTTGGGTTAATCTCAGCACGAACACTGACGATGGCGATGGCGACTTTTTTGTATGTTTTTGTTTTGCCCAAGCGAAACAAGAAAAAATAAAACAATTTCAAAACCAGCTACCTACACAAAGCTGTCCAACGTCCATTTTTACAACAACACAAATTGAGAGCTTCTTCGACATGGCTGACAATGCGTGAATAAATCACCCAAATCGTTCATATAAGAAGATGATACCCATATAGCAACTACACTAGTTGCACTGGAAGCTGCTGTACCGATGATGTTGGAGTTGGGAGACTCTATTCAATTGCTGACTCTATTATATTGTCGTGGATTCATGATGGTGACCTTTTCACCATTCCATCTAGGTATATACCTACTCGCTCGTATCTTGACTATGAAGAAACCATTGATGGATATATTCATTTGCGAGATATAATGTCAGAGTCACAATAGCGTGATGGAAATGGAAATTCATATCAGAACACCATCAAAAGAAATAATTCCCGACACAGAGTTCACATGAGATCTGGAGCACACCTGCTCTGCGTGTCAAGTTTTTGAAAAAAACATTTTTTTTAATGGAGATTTCGTTTTTAAATCAATGTATTTTACAAGACATACGTTAAGATATAATTAGTGTAACGTTAAGGCTGTGTTTTTGATGGAGTTGCTTTAGGGTGGTTATTAAGATATTTGGCTTTGGAATTCGTGGAATTGAAGGGCAGAGCAATCAGACAACTTACAGAAATGATTAAAATAAATTTGAGCCAGCCAAAGATTTTTGGAAGAAAATAAACTTATTTTCCAATATATTTGAATCCCTTCTAAATAATAGTAAAACCCTATTAAAATTGACCTTATACAAAAAAAGATTCAGATGTTGAACAAAATACAATTTGACATTGAAATATTTTTAAGTTAAACATCAAACCCCCACTTTCTCATAGAGGCATGAACGTAGTAGGAAATTGTTGTGTTATTCTAATTCATGGAAAAGTAATTCTTGAAAAGAGATTAAAGAAAAACTTCTACTCAAATCTCTAGTGATTGTTTTACTGATTGATTCGCTTAGAAGAGCTTTCAAATGTCAAATTCAATGCAAATTATAACCAACTGGCTGTTTTATTTTAAAGATTCTTCATTTGAAACACTATTGAAAAGACTCAATATTAAAAAAAAGAAATAGCAAAATAGTATTGATAATGTTTATAAATTTACCAAAGACCCTGAATAACAGGGCTAACGCGTTAATAAAATGCGCAAAAGTCCGTTAAGAACTAGGGCCTAGTGAATTAAACTCTCAACCATCCCTGTGTGCGAGTACTGTTGTCGGGGATGGAGTTTCAAGCCGAATCCGAACGGGTAATTTGAGAAAGCACTTTTTATGGCAAGAATTATTACTCTTGGAGAATTTGTCAATTCCTCCCGTGAAAAAAAAACTTAAGATAACATATTTTTGATATGGATGATATTTTTGTATTTATTAGAAAATTAAAAAAAGAGGCTGGGATGCGACCCACACTGATAACTTCCCATCAAGTCTGCCGATTTGTCTTGCTTAAAAGTTTGTCTATATGTACTCGTATCAATTTTTACCAAATTTGCGCACTATTTTTTGTAGATTTTATTTTTTATAAAAAAAAACTGACTGTTGTATTTTTATATAAAAATTACTGAATATCGAAAACAATATTTTCTATGAAATAAAATAAGTTTGAAGCAAAAAATTTAAAGGTTTTGAAAATCTATTTGAGTCAAAACTAAATTTTTACCAAGTTTTAGTATTGTTTTTTTTAGAGTTTTATTTTTTGTAAAAAAAACTGTCAATTTTATTTTTCTCAAAATTTGTCTTAATGTTGAAAACAATATTTCTTATAGGCGAAAATTAGTTTGAAGCCAATATTTTAATGTTTTGAAAAGATATTTGAGTCGAAAATCATTTTTTATCAAATTTTGTTAATATTTTTTAGGTTTTTATTTTTTTTTTACAAAAACAGTCAATTCGATTTTTTTAAAAATTTTACTGAATGTTAACAACACTATTTTTTAAAAGATAAAAGTAGTTTAAAGCCAAAATCTACAATTTTTGAAAAGATATTTGAGTCGAAAATCAGTTTGTATCAACTTTTACTTTTTTTTTGGGTTTTTATTTTTTGTAAAAAAAACTGTCAATTCGTTTTTGTTCAAAATTTGTCCTAATGTTGAAAACAATATTTCTTATAAGAAAAAATTAGTTTAAAGCCAATATTTATAATTTTTGAAAAGCTTTTTGAGTCGAAAGTAAATGTTTACCAACTTTTATAAATTTTTTTTAGGTTTTTATTTTTTGTAAGAAAACTGTCAATTCGATTTTTCTCAACATTTTTCAGAATGTTGAAAACAATATTTTTTATAAGATAAAATAAGTTTGAAGCATAAATTTCAAGTTTTTGAAAAGATATTTGAATCGATATTCAATTTTTACCAACTTTGAGTAATGTTTTTTTTTAGATTTTTATTTTTTATAAAAAAAACTTTCAATTTGATTTTTCCCAACATTTAATTAGATGTCAAAAACATTATTTTTGTTGCACAAAATTGTTTTGGAGATAAAATCATATTTTAGTCGTAAAATTTTTAAGGTGACAATTTTTTTTTCAGTTTTTTTGATTTATAAAAAAAAACGTTAAATGGATTTTTTTCAAAAAATATGTTTCTTTGATATCACGTTACAGTTTATAATATAAAATTTAATTCAAGCCTCTATTATTTTTGGTTCGTAAGATATTAAGGGTTAACCAAAATGTTCACCTTTTTTCAAACTGCTATGGTAAAAAAACACCCACGCAATTTTCTTGAAAGGCTTTTCTGCATCTTTCTGTCTTATTACCTGTATAACGAAATTTATTTGAAATTGATATCTCTTCTGGTTCTTGAGCTATGGACGACGAAAAAAACGTCACGAACGTACGGACATCCAGACGTTCGAACGTACGTACACACGCACGCACAGACATCTTTCTAAAAATCTTTTATTTCGACTCTAGGAACCTTGAAACGTCAAGAAATCTCAAAATTTCAATTGGACAAATCGGACCCATTACAATAACTTCCTCAGTTACGTTAAAAATAGGCTTGGATGAGACCCACACTGATAATTTCCCAACCCCTCCGTTAATTTGTCTTGCTTAAAAGGTTCGTTGATTTTCGTGTGTTACTAAAAAAGTTGTCAGTTGAATTATTCTTAAAAATTTTCAAATTATCAACAATATTTTGATTTTTAAGATCTATTTTTTTTTTATAAAAAAACGGACTGTTGAAGTTTTATGAAAAAACTACTAAATGTCAAAAACAATATTTTCTGTAAGACAAAATTGGTTTGAAGCCAATATTTTTTAAGTTTGAAAAAGGTATGGGTCGAAAGTAAATATTTACTAAGTTTAAATATTGTGTTTGTTTAGGTTTTTATTTTTTGTAAGAAAACTTGTGCTTGTTTAGGTTTTTATTTTTTGTAAGAAAACTGTCAATTCGATTTTTTAAGGAATGTTGCCAACAATTATTTCTTATAAAACAAAATTAGTTTGGAGCCAAATCTCAAGTTTTTGAAAAGGTATTTGAGTTGAAAGTAGTACCCGTGGCGTGATGGTTAGTACGTTGGACCTTTTTTTTTTTTACTTAAAAACTACTTAAAATAAAAAAAAAAAAATTATCTCGATATTAGTTTTTTTTCAAAATTTTCTAATAAATACAGAAATAAAAATAATATAAAATATAAATTGAAGAAAAATAGATCTTAGGGCCGAAAGGCATTAGTTTTAAGTGATATAGTTTAACTTATAGTGTCCGTATGGGACCATTAAGTTAGTTGTAAGTTATGGATAATTAGGCTAGTTTTTTGAATTTTTGTCTAGCTTTAAGATAGGTTTAAGATTGAATAAATAAAAATGAATTTGAAAAAAAAAGTGCATCGTCATGCCAGAGACCTTGGGTTCAAACCCTGCCTATGCCATCTAAAGTTTTTTTACGAGTACTGCCTCTTGCGAGGAATTGGCAAATCCTCGAAAAGTGATCTTGCCATAAAACGTGTTTTCTCAAATTAGCCGTTCGGAATCGAATTTTTACGTAAAAATACACGCACGCACAGACATCTTTCTAAAAGTCGTTTATTTTGACCTTACAACGTCGAGAAAAGCCAAAATTTTCAATTCGCCAAATCTGACCCATTGCAATAATTTAATATGGGCAGCCAACACGTCAAATTTGCTATTTTTGAAACCTGTCAATTTTTGAAAGAGCGCACAAAAACCTCCACACACGATTTTTATAAAACTTTGCTATTTCGATTAACTTAAATAGGATTGTAGATATATTGTTCCCAAAGTGTATCGATTCACTGTCGTAAATCTTTTTAAATTATACTTTAGACCCAACTATAAGGAACTATGGACTCAAACTATTCACAATTATGCATAAAGGACTTAGCAATTCTTTTCTATGGTAAAAGAACAAAGCTGGTATGGACTGCATCTCTATTGTAGGATCTACTAAAAAATAATTTGATTTGAAAATATTGTGTTTTTAAATGCACTAATTTTATCATTTGCTTGAGTAAGAGGTGCATAGGTATAATCTAACTGCTCAATAAAAACATTATTATAAGTTTTGAGTCATTTTTAAACTATTTTATTATTTTGCTCTTCTCACTTCACACTCTCATTCCAACATCAAACAGAAAATAATAATTATTATGGTTATTTTAAATAGAATGTATGTATTCGCAAATGAAACATAAGAAGTTAATTAATTGCAAAACAAAACAAGCAAATTAAATAATTATTATTAAAAAAAAAACACATTAAATATTATTTACAAAACAACATAATTTAAGAAAAAACAAAAGTTACAGTGGAAAGTTACACAACCCTCATTGCACAGTTCACTGAATTTTGGGATTTCGCTGTTTTTGTCCTTTTTTTTTTGCTTTTTGTCTCTTTTTTCTTGTTTCTGGTAACTGAGTATTTTGTTTTTTGGATTTAGCAGGAGTAGTGCACTTAATGGTGTCCGTATGAGTGTCCCAAAGAGATGGCGGAGAGTCCTCCCAAACCGTGTCCGTAACCACCACCGTATCCGTAACCACCACCGTATCCTACACTGATGGCTGGAGCTGCGGAATAAGAGATGGCTGGGGCTGCGTAGGAGACAGCTGGAGCAGCGTAGGAGACAGCTGGAGCAGCGTATGAGACAGCTGGAGCGGCGTATGAGACGGATGGAGCAGCGGCGTAGGATACAGCTGGGGCAGCGGCGTAGGATACAGCTGGGGCAGCGGCGTAAGATACAGCTGGAGCAGCGTATGAGATGGCTGGAGCAGCAGCGATGGCCTTAACTGCGACTGGAGCAGCTGATAGGGAGACCTTGTAGGTGTTGGCGTATGAAGTAGCAACGGCTGGGGCTGCAATAGCCTTGACAACTGGGGCAGCAACTGCTACTGCTGGAGCGGCGTGGTAGGCCACAGCAGGGGCGGCAGCAGCATAACTGATGCCAATACCACCTCCAAGTCCATGTCCATAGCCACCACCGTAGCCGCCTCCAAGACCGTATCCGCCTCCAAGGAATCCAGCTGAGGCAACGGCGACAAGAGCGGACAATACAACGAACTGAAACCAAGAGAATAATCCTTTGTATCCTTTTTTTGGAGAGAACCACCAGAATTGCTTAACTTACCAATTTGAACATGTTGCTAAGAATTATTGGTTAACTGTTACTAGTTAGAGATCTAGAGTTGAAGTTGGAATGATTCCGATTCGGTAACCGATGCACGTATTTATACAACTTGCGAATTCTTCGTCATGAGTACCAGCGGCGGCGTTAACTCTGATGCTAACGCATGAAGCAGAAGAAGGAGGAGGAGGTGAGGGTTGGCTGCAGCAATCACCTTCTGTCTATCTTGACAAAAAGAAAACATGAACACAGACCTAAACTTCCAAAGCCAAAAGGAAAGAAACGTCGGAAAATCGACACAGACATCGGCTTCGACTTCGACTACGACTTCGGCAACCCAAAGCCAGTCACAAATAGTTTAACCAAATTGGCGGGAAAATCGTCGTTCCTCATACAACTCCCCTCGTGGGAAGTTGACTCACATTCAACGCATGCACCGAATTATTGTATGAGTTTGTAAGCTTTGTTAGACAGAGCTATGCAAGTTGGTGGTAATGCTGCTGCATAAAGACCGGAAGGGAAAAAGCTTCCAAGAAGTTATTCATGTTGTTTGCCGATGTTGTTGGTGATGGTGTGGTGATTCTGATGTTGATCAATTGACTTCACACGAGGGAGACGGTTGAATTGGCAACTCGAATAGTTAACAATTTTAATAGTTGTTTGGCATTTGTTAAGTGATCTCTTTTTATTTTACTTATTTTAGTTGTTCAGCGGTTTTATTGAGTCTGTCTTGAGATCACTTGATTTTTAATGACAGCAATGACGATGCCGATAGCCGATGACGATACGACGACGCCCTTGTGATCGATCATTTTGGTTTTGTGATTTGTGATGCGAGCGCAAAATATGGAAGAAGAATTTTATTTAAAAAAATATCTGCTTATGGTTAATTCATGTTCATAGTTTTGAAAGAAAAAATAAAAATAATATAAAATTGAATTATATTAACTCCTTTTATTAAACAATGGGGAGTGGAATTCCTTTTTAAGTGAATATGATGGTTAAAAGAATTTTGTCAGTATGAAAAATTAATTTTGAAAAGTATGCATTTAATTTTGTGGTCCCTCTATTTGGGAAAGTGTAACAGAAATGGACATTTTCAGGCAATACATATATGCTTTTTTTTAGATTAGTGTCTTATTAAATAAACCAAGTTTTTCAATTTAAAGTTTAACTTAGAACAGTGAACTCTTCTAAAAACTCTTTAAATATTGTAATAATCCCGCATTAAATAATTACGGGTCATTGCCTTTTTCAATATCTATGAAATTAATTTTTGAACATGCTGAAAACGTTTAAAAGAATTTAATTTGTATTTAATACTAGTATTTAGTAATTTAATAAGTATTTATAAGCGTCATAAAATAATCAGGAACCTTTTTTAATTTTAACAAACTGTCTTCAATATTTTGTAATCTTTGTATTTACTTAAATGTATATAAAATATATTTGAAACAGAGATTTGCTCTTCCCTTTGTGTGACATTTTGTTTAAGTTTTTTTTAAATAATAAAGTTCACAAAAAAAATTTTAAATAGCTTCAAATTCAAAATTGTTTGCTAGTGAGACTAAGTGTAAAGCCATTCTCATAATGATTATTTTTTTTATTTATGGCTTTGTGTTTAAACGTTTAAGACAACCTTTTCAATATTTTACATTTTTTTTAAAAACATAAAAAAAGACTGAAATGCGACCCACACTGATAACTTCCCATCCCCAGTGTCAATTTTGTTTTGCCTAAAAGCTTGTAAGATTTCGTGTTTTGTTAAAAAAGGTGTCAGTTGAATTATTCTTACAAATTTGAAAATTACCAACAATGAACATGCTGAAAATGTTTAAAAGAATTTAACTTTTATTCAATACTATAATTAAATACTTATACATAAAAGTCATAAAATAATGAGGAATCTTTTGTTATTTTAGCAAACTATCTTTATTATGTTTTAATCTCCATATTTACTTAAATGTATAAAATTCGTTTGAAACACATTTGTTTTTGTATGATATTTTGTTTATGTTTTTAAATAACACAGTTAACAATAGAACTTTGAAAAGAATCTTTTCAATATTTTACAATTTTTTAAACAAAAAACAAGAGCCTGAAATGCAACCCACACTGATATTTTCCCATCCTGAGTGTCAATTTGTCGTGTTTTTTTTTAAAGTTGTCAGTTGAATTATTCTTACAAATTTCAAAATTACCTACAATATTTTGCATATAATGAAATAGTTTGTTTTAAAAATCTTTTTTAACTTCCCATAGGAATTTATTGTAATGGGTCCGATTTGTCAAATTGAAAATTTTGACATTTCTCGACGTTTCAAGGTCCCTAGAGTCGAAATAAAAGATTTTTAGAAAGATGTCTGTGCATGCGTGTTTACTTATTATCGTACGTCCGTACGTTCGCGACGTTTTTTCCGTGTCCATAGCTCAAGAACCATAAGAGATATCGACTTCAGATAAATTTTGTGAAACAGATAATAAGGCAGAAAGATGCAGAAAGGGCATTTAAGAAAATTGCGCAGGTAGCTTTCTTACCATAGCAATTTAAAACAAAATTAAAATTTTGGTTAACCAAATCAAATATCTTATGAACCAAAAATGCTGGAGACTTGAATAAAATTTTATATAATAAACTGTACCGCGATACCAAACAAGTATATTTTTTGAAAAAAAACCAAGTAAAATTTTTTATAAATCAAAAAAATTGAAAAAAATGTGTCAGTTCGAAAATTTTACGAATACAAAATGATTTTGTCTTTAAAACAATTTTGTGCGACGAAAAATAACGTTTTTAACATCTGGTAAGATTTTGAGAAAAATCGAATAGACAGTTTTTTTATAAAAAAATAAATAATTAAAAAAACATAACTCAAATTTAGTAAAAATTGATTTCGACTCAAATATCTTTGCAAGAGTTTGAGATAATAGCTTCAAACTTTTTAAGCTTATAAGAAATATTGTTTTCAACATTCTGTAAGATTTTGAGAAAAATCGAACTGACAGTTTTTTTACAAAAAATAAAAACTTAAAAGAAAATTTGACAAAATTTTGATAAAAATTGATTTTCGACTCAAATGTCTTTTCAAAAATTTGAGATTATGGTTTCTTACTAATTTAAGCGTAAAAGAAACATTTTTTTTAACATCGGGTAAAATTTTGAGAAAAATTTAACTGACAATTTGTTAACAAGAAATAAAAACCTAAACAAAAATTAATAAAACTTGGCAAATTTTACTTTCGACTGAAATAGCTTTTCAGAAATTAAAAATATTGTTTTCAAACTTTTTATTTCACAGAAAATATTTTTTTCGATTTTCAGTAGTTTTTTCAACAGTCCGTTTTTTTTATAAAATATTAAAATCTACAAGAAATAGTACGCAAATTTGGTAAAAATTGATGTTAGGTTTTTCATATTATAAAAATATTGTTGATTCGATTTTTTTTTTAAATTGTACCGAATGTCAAAAAAAAAACATTTTTTATAAGAAAAAATTAGATTGGAGCAATAATTTCAAATTTTTGAAAAGGTATTTGAATTAAAAATTAATTTTTACCAACTTTTAGTAATTTTTTCTTAGGTTTCTATTATTTATAAAAATATCTTTAATTGTTTCTTTTTTCCAAAAAAATTTTTTTTGTATCACACAACAATATTTAATTTACAATTAAATTCAAATCTCTAGCATTATTAGTTAGTGAGAAATTTTGTGTTACCCAATGTTCTAACCTGTTTTTTTAATTTCTATGGTAAAAAAATAATTTTTTTGAGAGTCCTTTCTACATTTTTCTGCAAAGTCGATATCTTTACTGGTTCTTGAGCTATGGACAATTATATTATTTATAATTTATAATACAATTATGAATATTATTCTAAGCTTTGAATTTAGTTTTCGTTAACAAATATTAACCCGTTTTTGAGATACCGAATTTAGAAAAAAACACATTTCCACCATCATGAACAAAATGCGGTTTAGCTTATCTGAATAATGAAGAAATAAGATATAATAAGACACATATCATTTACTCGTAAATTTCCACTAAAGCTAGGAAATGAAATGAAACTTCCAGGCTTGTAACGCGTCGGCGTTATTTTTCCAGCAAGGAATACTATGAAATTCTCAATGAATTCTTCAGCAATGCCGCAGTTAAATATCTCTTTGAATTCATTCTTATACAAGTTCAAACCCAAATAAAATTAACGGATATGCGGGAAGATTTTTGCCCTACAAACTTACAAATTTTTAACTTTAAGAACTTTTTTATTTATATCAAAAACTCTTTTTGAAAAATTTGACGTACAAACACCAAAAATTAAGCGAGTGTTACTTTAATTTTCATATTATAGTCCAACAAAACAAAGCAAAGCAAAATATTTCAAAGATAAAAAAGCACAGATCTTTACCCTCTACCACGGAAAATTTGGGTGTATTTTTTGAAAACAAACATTTTTGAAAATTGTTCTTCACATTTTTGATAATATCGAAGAGATATTTTATGAAAAAATGCCAAGAGATGAAATCCTTATTTAACTAAAATATTAACATTTCTTAATTGCATCAGTTTTAGTAAAAAGAACTATAATTTATCAATTAAAATTGATGTATCTTCTATTTGCTTCTAATGGTTTTCGTAACGTATCATATTTAATACGCAATTTCATAAGACTTATAATGATCGATAATAGTGTTTCAAACGTTTTTTTTTTTTAAAGAACATAATAATATTCTTGTCAGTGACTTAGTTTCTTGTTACAAACCAAATGACTTTCAAAATATCGAAAAGAAGAAAAAAACATTAACAAGTGGATTCCAGCTATCATATCGAAGAAATAAGTAGATGAAGAGCAATCAACTCTTAATAGCTTCTATCAAAACTACTATGACTACCATCTGGTCGTCCATAACTTGGTGCAACACATTAAACTAAGACCAGACTTAAAAGTGAAAAAAATCAAAACGAATTACATCAGCGATCAGTCACAGCAGCAGCCAGCGTACGGCCTATAACAACCATCAAAACCAACTCGCTACCAACAAACAATTATCGAAAGTGGATACATTTAGATTAATTTTCGCACGCTATACAACCGAATAGCGATATACTCGTACATACCTACCTGCACATTTTTAGAGAGAAGATATATATTTTAGGTTAGTACATTATTGAACAACTTACCAACTATGCCAAACCAACTGATGACTGCTTAAAGACTGATAGAGACACCTAACCTACTATTTTTTGGTATTGTAGTATTTTCAAATTATGTATTTCTGAAGTCCATATTGTTGCATTATTTTATAAATAAAAGGCGGTCACTAGACCTTCAATAGAACATAAATGTTACGTACCTTATAGTCAGTCAGTCAGGCAAATTATGGTAGCTTCAACAACTTGGAGTCCGGGTCGATGTTTAAGCTTAGTTTTTCGCAATGTGAAAGGTACATAATAAAACTTTGTCTGTTTGTTTGTAGGTTGGATAAAATCTATAGACATCTGGATGTGCGTCATAAAAAACACTTTTTACTCTATAATACCCACCAACTGACAAATATCTTGCGGGCAATTAAATTCAGAGAAAAATAAATTTTTATTTCAAATCGTTATGATTCAGACTGACAGATTGTGTTGTGTTTTGAGTCGGTTTGTCTATTAAGTTTTATTCAAATGAGAAAGTAGGAACGTAAATACATGTCTTTAGAGTTTTGTTTGTCAGACAGCACGACAAGGCGCATTTAAATATTTTACTTTGGAATATTTTGTTCTTTTCGTTTGATGCTATCATCGAGACACAATAAAGGTTTATACGCTTTAAGAAGGAACATTATGCAAGAGATTAAAGCTAGGCAAAAATTATGGTATTACAATCTCATTTTCTGCTCAGTTTTCAAATTTTTGAATCATGAAAAATAAGGTAAATTTTATCGTTCTTTTTGAAATTACTTTAATCTTTCGCAATGACTGCTATACCTTTGATTTTTTCGAAAAAGTTATAGAAAGTGTCATAAGGAACTACTGTCGTACCCGTGGCATGATGGTTAGTTCCTGTTCCATTTAAAGTTTTTTTCACGTGTACTCTCTCTTGAGAGAAATTGACAAATCCTCCAAGAATAATTCTTATCAGAAAAAATGATTCTGAAATAAGCCGCTCTGATTCATCATAAAAACTGTAGGTCTCCTTCATCCCTGACATTATTTGCACACAGAAATGGTTGAACGTTGCAAGTTATTAGGCTCTGGTTCTCTACGAACTGTTGCGCCACCTTCATTTATTTTGTTTGAAAACGATCAACATTTTCAAAAAATATTAAATAAAAGTTTGAACCTCAGCTCTTTCGTTTAATTTTTTTGTTCATAGATTTTCAATGCGTGAATATGTTGTGTGACCATTAATAACTCTGCATTTTAAACTCATCATGAAAAGTACATAAATACAAAACTGGAACAAACATAAATTCATTCAAAATATAACGACTGTCGACGCAGTGCGTCGCGTCAGTCGTGCTCTTACAAAAACAGTTTAAAATAAGATCACGTAATTTGAACTCTTTTTTTGTTACTTGATTTGTAAAAAGGTATGTACGCAGAAATTAAACACTCTTGTTGATGTTTTTCTAAAGTTTTAATTAACATCAAAAACAACCGCAAGTTTATTTTTCATCGGCTGCACACAATCTTTTTTTTCCACATTTTTTAAAAAATTAAATCCGTTTCTTATATTTTTCTCCTCAGGTAATCAATTTTTATTTTTTCAATTTTTGTTTGTTTGTATGCGAATAACAGCAGGATAACAAGTAATTGATTGCTAAAACAACAAATTTTATCTACTTACCTAATTCTAATTTGGTTAAACAAGTAAATCTGACTGTGGAAAATTGATGTTCACATATCTACAACTTCAACAAGAGTTTTACCAAAAAAGGGGAGTTTACCTAGGATTTGCGAATTCATTAAATATGGGCGATAGTTACAAATAAAATAAATAAGGCTAAGCAAATGCATACCAAGTTACTCAAATGGACTTAGCTAATGATGCAATAAAACATTTGGTGGTCGTGGTATATAATTGAACTGAGAATGCTGCTACAGCTACTGAATGTATTCTCATTTTTCTAATTGAGAGCTCTAATTAAATAATCACCATGTTTTTAATTTTAAATACACTAATATACAATGTTGTCTTAGAAACAGACCAAAAATTTAACAAAAATCTTTTTATTTGAATGAATTTTTTTACCAAGAAAAGAACACTAGCAATCGATAGTGTAATTATTTATCAAATGTTATTGAATCTTTTTCTTTCATAATGAAAACTCCACCTACTCATATAATTTTCTCACATCAAAAATATATCTCAATCTTTGCCCCCACGCCACAGTTCCACAGTTTCCCAGTCATAAACTTATTTTATCGCATACATTTATCACATCTTGCCATACCCCTTTTTCTAGCATCGTACAATAATTTTGCATTCATTATTATGATGTGCTATATCTTAACGGAACGACGACGACGACAACGATATGAAGTTCCTTCAACTTCCATAATTACGTAAGATCACCGATCCACAATTACTTCTGCAACTTTAACCTTATATCAAAAAAAACCGTCAACAGCCAATAGCTAAGCATGATTTGGTATAAAACGACCTTCAAAAGGTTGATTTCCATTCCGATATCAAATCTATGTAAGTTTCAACGCCTCTGCACGAATTCATGCGAATCTTAATTCAGTAAACCGTGGAAACATGCAAACGACATCGATGTAGCTATCTGTCTTTACTTTGCACTTTTATAATAATTCCACAAGATGCATGTGAAAAAATCATGGTTGTCAACTGGGGTGAATTATAAAATTTAAAGGAAGGGTTTACTTTACATGATCTCGAAATTAATTTATCGATAATTTCCCATAAACTTAAAAATGTTGAGCATAGTTGTATTGAATAAAAGTTCGGACCTCAGTTCTTTCGTTTAACTGCTTTAATGTTTTTTTTTAAACGCGCACAGATTATGAAAGTTTTATCTTCTGTCAGAAAAGCAAGCTAATGTTTCAAAGTCTTCATTTTTAAATTAAAACGTTGGCAATATTGTTTTTTTTTTTCTTTTGCTAGGTCTTGTAAGAAGCACTTGTTGGAGCTACTGTTTAACCACCTATGTATATATCTGTATCATATGTGTGACGTTTTATTCATGAGTTTGTTAGTAATAATTCAGAGCTGGAGTTTATTTTGTTTTATACATATTATTATCTTCAACTTCATGTTTTTGTACAAACAAAAAATGTCTTTACCATTAGTTGGTATTTAAGTTACATTTTGTCATTATTTATTTAACGGGGTGGTGAAATTAAAGTTTTTTCCGTGACTAATTAACCTGTTTGTTTTGTTGTTTCTTATGTTTTTTATGTCTGTTTAATTAATGGAGATAATAGTTTTTAACAGTAACATGTACAACTATATATGTACCTTGACCTAGAGTCTTTGATTACAAGCTTGAATAAGTTCTTTATTTTTTTAATATATACAAACGAAGTAATAAAGACATAACAATTAATTTAATTGTTTTTCTTTCAAGAATATTTGTAAGTTAATTCATAACAAGAAAAATTAATAATAAAGCTAACCGTCCTAATGTTACTGAAAATAATGAAATATACATCATATGTCTGTTTCCAACAAACGGTTAACTTTCCGATAACACAACGATGTTTGAAAAAACATGCATTACAACAGTTTTGAAAGAGAACCCCAGAATAAATTAAAAAAAAGAATAAGGACCACGTCAAATTTATTTTCGACAAACAAAAATTCTGTCTTTCAACCAAATGCGTGACGCAAAAATATACAAATTAATAAAAATGGTTGATGCAGAACCCCTGTTTTGGTCGGAAAGTTAAAATAAATGTTTACATGTGAGCTTGACTATATTGAATAATCTTTCTCTCAGTTTAAGAATATTCTACTTTATTTGAATTTGATAATGCAAAAATGTGAAAAATTAGCACAAAGGAGGAGAAGTTAGCCATAATTGAATTTTCTCAAAACTTAAAATTAAAGATTATTATATATTCATTGAATTCAAATTTTTACTGGTCCAATTCCGTAAAATATCGTAATCACATTTTTCTCTATTGTCTGACGATAGAAGAATTTGGTTTTAATAATAAGAGTTAAATCTCTTCAATAAAGTTATAAATAACAAGAGAATGCAATACACTGAATCCATTCTTTGAGTAAAATTCAATTTATGAATTTCAGATTGCATTCACTTAATTTACAGGCATTCTTTATCAAAGTTGATGGTGACCATGGTTTTCATCTGAATGCAGTCCAAGACAATACTGCATCAGATTTATTCTTTTTCCAAGATTTGAATATTTCATAAGATTCAAATTATTTTTACTACAAACATCAGTTTCGGACATATATAAATAACCACTTAGATTTTACTAACAGGAGAATTGATGCTGTTCAAGTTCATTCATAACATAGTTATGGCCTTATCATCGCAGCTATAAATCAAGAAGAACCTATAACTGTTGCTCTAGCTGTAACAATACAGGGTGATTGTAAGCTCGCTACCAATAAATGGTCGTATTATTTCTCAATTTGACCCTCAATAACTTAAGCAAATAAATACAGAAATTTAAGTTTTCGACAGCTTAAAATTAATTAAAATGTTCACTTAAAATTAAAACCATTATAATTTAAAACATAATTTCAAAAAAAACGTTCTTTTATATTAAGGAACTAATTTCTCCATAAACATGAAACATAGAGAAATAACATAAATATATTTTTTTGAAAATCTATTTTCTAATTTATATTTAATATCACACAAAAACTTAAAGCTAAAAAGCTAATAGTTCATAGTTTTTCAAAAACAATCCTCTAACATTTTTATAAAAAAAAATAGTCCACTTTAATAAATACAAAAATATAAATAGCTATACTAGATTGTCATTAACTTCGTGATTTCAAGTAAAAAGATCTGTCAAACTAAGCTGTCATTTTATATTGAAAAAGATTAGTTACGGTTTTCCATTTACGATAATAGCTCGCTTAGCCGTTTAATTTAAGAAAAATGGAAGCATTTATGACTCTTAAAAGTATTGAATTGATGCTGATGACCCGAATTTCTCGGTTTTGTAGTTGAACGACCAATTCTTGCGTTTAAAATTTTTTACGGAAAAGTACTTTCTTAAATTAGCCATTTGGATTCGGCTTAAGACTGTGGTCCCCTTCATCCCTGATAACATTACTCGCAAACAGAATTGGATGAGAGTTGTAAGTCACTATGCCCTTGTTCTCACCTGATTTATTTATTTAAAAAGCTTTGAAACGTTGATATGGACAGTGGACACTTTATTTTAAATAAGGAATGATTTTATGAGAGCTTTAGAAAATTTAAAATTAAAAACACAAAGACTTATTCTGGTTGCATTAGAAGCTATTGGAATGCTTCTGGCTACACACTCCGAATACGTAGTTTTGTTTGGTCACTCATCTATTTAATCCGAAATAAGCTTCAAAGTTGAATACAATTTTTCCAAAAAAGTGGTTCTTCGGCTGACTTTTCAGGGGCATATTCAAGAAAAATTCAGCGTTGGGTAAGGTCAATTCCTAAACCAGCTTTAACTCTACACATAAATTCGTCCGCTCAATTTTCCACGCAGTGGAGTAACAGACTTCCGATTGCTGCCAAAGGCACTGAAGTGATAATGCGAGGTCATCGCTAACACTGACCGATACAGCTGCAATATATGTTTCTCAGCTGGCCACTCTATAAGCATTTGGTGCGATTGTTAATCACAATAGCCCGAATAGCCTCCTTGATTCAACTGACCATTAAATAAAAGAAGCTTGAAGGGTGATTTGAGCTTTCTTTAGCACACATTTTAATCACAAAATTTGATAATTTGCAAGTGTTGTTTGAAAGATGATTGAGAGTGACACAAAACACAAAACGTACCTGAACTGTCAAAAACAGTGTTGTCAAAACGAAAATAGCAAACAAAAAAACACCCATTATCACACAGTATATACCATAACATAAAGTCCAAGAAAAGATTTAGAGCACATTTAGAGGTAAACGAAATTTTGTTCCGAACTCAAAGGCTTGACCAACAATATTTAGCATATAATAAAATTGTTTGATTTCAAAATCTATTTTAAGCATTATTTCTTTAATTTTTATAAATTGGATGAATGAAATTAATTTGAGAAATATCAAGAACCGAACATCAATTTTAACTAAATTTGCGTACTATCTTTTTTAGATTTTATTTTTGTATGAAAAAAACGGACTTAAACGGATTTTTAAAAAAAAGTACCTAATATTGAAAACAATATTTCTGTGAAATAAAAAAGTTTAGAACAATACTTTTAATTTTTTAAAGATATTGAGATATGAGTAGAAAGTAAACTTAACCATGTTTTAGTATTGTTTTTTTTTTTAGGTTTTTTTTGCAAACAAACTATCAATTAGATTTTTCTCAAAATTTTACTGAATGTCGACCGTAATATTTTTTAAAAGATTAAAGTAGTTTCAAGCCAATATCTCAATTTTTATCAACTTTTATTAATTTTTGTTTAGGTTTTTATTGTTTGTAGAAAAAACAGTCACTTCAATTTGTCTCAAAGTTGTCCATAATGTTGAAAACAACATTTCTCATAAGTGAAAATTATTTGGAAGCCATAATCTCAAATTTTTGAAAAGTTATTTGAGTCAGAAAAAAATTTTTACCAACTTTTATTACTTTTTTGTTTATGTTTTTATTTCTTGTAACAAAACTGTCAATTCGATTTTTTTTTTCAAACTTTTTCTGAATGTTGAAAAAAATATTTATAATAAGATACAGTAAGTTGGAAGTCATAACCTCCAATGTTTGAAAAGATATTTAAAACGAAAATCAATTTTTACCAACTTTTTTAAATTTTTGTTTAGGTTTTTAATTTTTTGTAAAAAAAACTGGCAATTTACTTTTCTTAAAATGCTACTGAATGTTGACAACAATATTTAAAACAAAAATCTAATTTGTATAAAGCCAATATCTCAAAGTTTTGAAAAGTTTTTTGAGTCGAAAATTAATTTTTATTTACTTTTATTAAATTTTGTTAGGTTTCTATTTTGTTAAAAAACTGTCAATTTGAATTTTTTGCCATCTTTGAGTAATATTTTTATTCTTTATAAAAACTGTCAATTCCATTTTGCTCAAAATTTTAACAGATGTTAAAAACATTATTTTTCGTTGCACAAAATTGTTTTTGAGATAAGATCATTTTGTATTCGTAAAATTTTCAAGGTGGCAAAATTTTTGTGTATTTTTTTTTTGTATGTATAAAAAAGCCGTTAATTGGATTTTTTCCAAAAATATATTTGTTTGGTATCACGTTAAAATATATAATATAAAATTTAATTCAAGTCTGCGTTATTGGTTCGTAATATATCTAGGGTTAACCAAATTATTCACCTTCTTTTAAACTGCTATTTTCTTGAGAGCCCTTTCTGCATCTTTCTGCCTGTACAACAAAATTTATTTGAAGTCGATATCTCTTCTGGTTCTCGAGCAATGGACTACGAAAAAAAAGTCGCTAACGTCCGGGCGTACGAACGTACGTACACACGCACGCACAGACATCTTTCTAAAAATCTTTCGAACTCTAGGGATCTCGAAACGTAGAAAAATATCAAAATTTTTAATTTGACAAATCGGACCCAATACAATAACTTTCTGTATGAAATTAAAAATATAAATTATTGTCAATAAAAAGTTCAATGCGTCTTTTTCAAAGTCGGAAAAAAACAGTCACACTGTATCTAAAAATATTGTTGAAGGAACATCGTAACGCTCCACCTATTATATTTATAAATAAATTAAATAAAACATTTTGATGCACATTAATCTTAATTAAAATCCGGCACTTAAAAGTTGTTTTATTATAAATTATTACAACAAATTGGAGTCTCCCACCTCATATAATACTTCATCGCTTTTTTTTCTCTCCTCGCAGAAACTAATTTTTACAACACTTGTTAAAAATGTTAAATGCTCACTGGTTCCAATAAATTTTCAAAATGTGTATGTTAATAATTTGTTTCTATTAATAAATTTATTAGATTTATTGTTAGTTTAATTAATTCATATTCATGAGTTTTAGTTTGAAAACTTGCCGAAAAAAAATGAAAGTCCCATTTATTTATTTATACATTTTAAATTAAAATGACATACCCTGAGGCTTCCGTTTTTTTTTTTTAAAAAAAAGCAACATATATTATATGCCAAACTTAGCAATTTAAGTAGCTGATTGATAAGTTGTTATAAGTTGCACCACACAAGGAATAAAAGTAACAGTTAAGTAAGTTAGTTGCTATTGGTATGCAACTTGCCTAATAGCTTATCACTTGAATAATTTTAGATCACCTTGATCAAAATGTTTATGCATTTGTGCGTCGATTAATAGTTAATAATTATTTGTGACAGAAGTTTAATAAATGCCAATCTTAATTTCATTTCGTTCACTTTTCAACACGTGGCCCCATAAATTAAAAAAATTTGAAAAAAAAAACAAGAAATTGTTGCTCAAAAGTCCAAATGAATCATTTTTATCGTAAGCTTAACTTTTTGGCATATACGCCTCCGGATTTGCATAAATCAGTTATGTTCAACTGCCTTTCGGTCAGCTTATCTAGCCAAAATTATCTGAATCGATATATCTTAGAGCCTATTGCGCACATACATAAGTACAATGTACATAATATGTGACTCCAACTGAGGCTCAGGTGACACCAATGGTATTTGTTGGCCACTAATTTTTTGACTAACTTTTAAGAACGCATTCCATCAAAAACGTGCAAGTATTGCACCGTGGCATTATCCAGGGATAATTTTCCTCACTGAGCTTGTAAAAGATGTCAAAAAATTCAACCGACATGATATGAAATCGCCATTTTTAGTTTTCGACTGCATTTTTTCGTTAAGGTTGATACGTGATGTCTAACGTCTATGATGTGTGATGTGTGAGATATAAGGTTCTCATTAAATAGATAATCTCTTGGCTTTTTATTTCAAATCTAATTTGTGGTGTTCCAAAGATAGCAATAGGCCAGTCTCTGTATAAACTACTTGTAGTTCAAGATATTTTTGTTACAATAACGAATTAAATATCTTAACACTTTACCGCATGTAAAGGAATTAAAATGTTGTTCTGTTTTTGTATATAGTTTTGTACTTAAGTGTTACGAAAGAGTTGGTGTTTTATTATTTGACGACTGGAGATTTCAATCAAAGTCTCAACATGACATGAACGCAAGTGGGACTTTTAAGTGAACCGATATAGATATATCTGATTATTATCTCTCCAAATCTTGTGATAATTATGGTTGTCAATTGTGATATCATTGGATCAGTTTATACAGACTTTAAAGATTGACGTAGCTCGCAAAATCACTTGGGAAAAGAATTGTTATTTTGCTTGCTTTAAGTTGTGTTTTTAGAGGTAAATCAGTTTTAAAGTCGTCGTAAGTCGTGATCTACTCTGCCTACTTAATCCATTTGGTAGATTAACTAGATGAATGATTCAACCAAATCTATAAAGCAACGTTGGGTTGCATGTTTAAGGTTTTATGAATCAAAATACAAAATTGAGAGATTTATTAAGGGCTGTTATCCAGGACACTTAGGCTTTTTAAAACGAATGCCACTTGTAAGCTAATTGAATAATAAGAGGGGATTTTCAATTTTTTAAAGAAAAGCAGTAGAAAAACTTTTTTTTTCCACAAACAAGAAGTGCAACTTTTTTTCAAAAATACAATATAACTATCCTTTAAAAAATTCACTACCCTAGTTACCTACTGAACGTTAAAACAATGAACATAAAAGACATATGTAGTTCAGGTGTGTTTTCTGCACGAAAGATAACAGTGGAGGACACACCTTTCTTTATATTTTTCCCCGCCACAAAGTAGGTAAGGTACCTATATTACTAAGTCAAGTTGTAAGATCTAACAAAGCAGGAAAATAATGACAGATTGAAAGGAAGTACAGAGGTACTTGTACTAAAAGTAGCTGTATGTGTTTTTGATATTTTGTGTATCGAAACATTGGCTGCATCAAGACGAACATAAATCGAGTTCGAAGGTAAAATTTATAGCTGCTGGCGGTAAGGTGATGATGGTTTATTGCATGTTGTTTGCGTGCAGCTTTAGGTAAATTAAGTACACAACTAAGTCGGGAACTGATTAAAGTAAAGTGGGTGGAGATATAATTTGTAGGTAAGTTGTGCATTAAAGCCTTTGGATTATAGATGGGGGATTGGTTTTGCATGTTCGTATCACTCCTTTATACTTAGGTTGGTTAAAATAAATACAAAATAAATTGTTTTAGTGCAATGAGAAATTCAATTACATTATGATTTCCTTTTAAGGTGAAAATTTACCCTAATTATGATCACGTAAAATAGACTTGCAGTAAAGAATCTTTTTGACTTCCCATAGGAAGTTATTGTAATGGGTCCCATTTGTCGAATTGAAAATGTTGACATTTCTCGCCGTTTATGGTCAAAATAAAAGATTTTTAGAAAGTTGTCTGTGCGTGCGTGTGTACGTACACATACGGGCTCTCAAGAAAATTGGGTTGGTTTTTTTTTTTACAATAGCAGTTTAAAAAAAAAAGGTAAACATTTTGTTTAACCCTAAATAGCGCTCGAACTAAAAAAATATTATTTACCTCGAAAAATTTACGAACGAAAAACGATTTTACCTCCAAAACAATTTTGTGAAACGAAAAATAATGTTTTTAACATCTGGTAAGATTTTGAGAAAAATCGAGATGACAGATTTTTTTATAAAAAACATTACTCAAAGTTAGTAAAAATTTATTTTCGACTTAAATATCTTTTCAAAAATTTAAGATTATGGCTTCCAATTTATATTATCTTTTACTTACTTACCTACTTAAGGTGGCGCTACAGTCCTGTGTGAACTAGGGCCTCAACAAGCTTCTCCATCTAACTCGGTCTCTAGCTAGATGTCTCAAGTTTCGCGCTCCAAGTTGGGTGAGGTCACTTTCCACTTGTGTGCGCCACCTGATCAGCGGTCCTCCTTTACTGCGCTTTGATGTGGGTGTGGATTCGAAGAATTTCCGGGTCAAAGAAGGTTTCCATGCACTCTACGTGACCCAGATATCTTAGTTGTTAGACTTTTATCCTTAGGGGTAAGTCTACGTCGTCGCTGTACAGCTCGTACAGCTCGTCGTTGCATCTAATCCTCCGCTCCCCTTCGATACATACGGGACCGTAGATCACACGAAGAACTTTTTTCTAGAACCGACCCAAGGTGCTTTCATCCAATTTGGTCATAGTCTGTCAATACTCACAAAAGACCCATTGACATCACGCTGAGTACTTCCGATTATGTTAATATCATCAACAAATGCTACTATTTGGACAGACTTTTGAAAGATAGTGCCTCTAGTGTCCATGTGGGAGCTCTGCACTATTCTTTCAAGCACAATGTTAAAAAAAAATTACATGACAGCGCATCACCTTGTCTTAAACCTTTTTTGACAACGAAAGTTTCTGTTAAGTTGTTTCCAACCTTTATGGAGCACCGTGAATTTTCCATCGTCATCCTGCACGAACGGACGAGTTTGGCAGGGATGCAAAAACTAGACATAGCCTTATACAGCTCGTCCCTTTATATGCTGTCATATGCGGCCTTGAAATCAATGAAAAGATGGTGGGTGTCAATTTGGTGTTCTTGGGTTTTTTCCAGGATCTGCCGTAATGTGAATATTTGATCAACTGTGGACTATCCTGGTCTAAAACTACACTAATAAGGACCTATCAGGTTGTGGACGATGGGCTTTAGAAGTTCACATATTACGGCAGAGAAGATTTTGTAAGCGATGTTAAGTAGACAGATGCCTATATAGTTTGTGCAGTCTAGAGGGTCTCCTTTTTTTAGGTTCGGCCAAACAATACTGAGGTTCCATTCATCGGGCATGCTTTCTTCGGACCATATCCTACAGATAAATTGGTGCATGCTCCTAACCAACTTATCTCCAACTTATTAACCAACTTTAAAGGGCTCGGCATTCAAGCCATCCGCTCCAGCGGCTTTATTAGACTTCAGTTTAGATATGGCAATCTTTACTTCATCTAAGTCGGGAGGATAGGATTGTTGGCTTTCGTCGTCTATGTTGAATGGATCATCCTGCCAGACAGCGAAATCGGTTCTTCGTGCGTCGCCGTTATACAGTCTGCAGAAGTGGTCCTTGTATATCCCCAGCAATGACTGTGGTTTATCTTATCTTTTATGATATATTATTTTTAACATTCGGTAAAATTTTGAGAAAAAACGAATAGACAACTCAAATATCTTTATTAATAGATAATAGAAAAACATTATTTAAAGTTGGTAAAAATTGACTTTCAAGACTTTAAGATATTGGCTTTAAACTAGTTGTATGTTATAACCAATACTAAAACTTAGTAAACATTTACTTTCGACTCAAATATCTTTTTAAAAATTAACAATATTGGTTTAGTATATTTTTATAAAAATCCAACAGTCAGTTTTTTCATACAAAATTAAAATCTACAAAAAATAGTATGCAAAATTTTTAGAAATTGATTTTCGACTCAAATATATTTTCAAAACTTTGAGATATTAGCTTTAAACTAATTTTATGTTTTAAAAAATATCTTTGGCAACATTCAGTAAAGTTTTGAGAAAAATCTAATTGATAGTTTTTTTTTTAACCCAACGCGAAAACCTACAAACCTTTAAGCAACACAAATCAACAGACGGGATGGGAAGTTATCAGTGTGGATCGCATCCCAGCCTCTTTAAAATTTTCCGATGGCCCGGTTTCAAGTATTTTTGTATGTACAAGCTCTCAGCTCTTTTACCGTTTTTATATGATTAAGGTAAAAACTTGAAACTCTTAACCATTTTGTGTGCGAGTAATGTTGCCGAAAATGGAGGGGACCTACAGTTTTAACTCAAATCCGAACGGCACTTTTAATGACACGATTTACTTTTGGAGAGTTTGTCAATTTCTCGAAAGAGGCAGTAACCGTGAACAAAACCTTAGATTGGCATAGGCAGGAATCGAACCCAAGACCTCTGGTATGACAGTCCAACGCACTAACCATCATAGTATGGGTCCTACACTTCTGATGTTTGATACTCAGCTTAATTTGACATTTCATAATAAATAGACTTACACGTCAACAGCGCTTGTTAATCGTTTAAATTTATAACCAAAACAATGGTTCGGTACAGGCGACAACGCATCGCGCACAGAGTCCAATATTCGGTGGAGATAATCGTCAGCAGAGCCGATAATAATTCGAGCAAGCACGTTTACTTCATGGGATAGCGCATCCTCAGTAACGTCATACAGTGCTCACCAAAGACTTTTTGGAAAATTGTTCAAAAATTGAAGTCAAAGCGCGTAGCATGATCTGTGAACGATCCCGATTTTGCGAGAAAATTTTGTCCAGCATTGTCGTATTTAGAGGGGTCATAATCTACAAGCCGTCATATCCAAAAAAGCCACTGTTTGGTATGTTTATAGGCAGAAACATGATGCAATATGGGTTTTCAAAAATTAAGGTCCATATTTCTTCAAAAATGAAGCCGGCCATACCTAAATAATACTTTCATTGCTGGACAATTTTTGTGGGACTATGTGAGGTCAATTGTCATAAATTTAAATTCTTGGACACAACATTAAAGCATACACATGTGTTTATATTCTTTTTTAAACTCTATAAGCTCGTCTAAAAAACACTTATCCATAACATAATTTTAGTTGTAACCATTAATATCAATGTTGACAATTATAATAACATAGTATTATAATTCTTGGTGTTAACACGATGTCAAAGAACACCCCATTATTATTATACTCCCAATCTCTGCATCCATGACAATAATAGCGCAACAATTATTTTCAATTTTATGTTCAGGTATCTCTTTTTTAAGAAAACTATGCATCAAGGCAATTTGAGATAGAAACATATGTATATCTACAGACATACCTCATCTGCAGTAGGCCATGTAAATTGCTTGACAGGTGGTCGACGTGACGCGACGCATGGTGTTTGCTTGATGGGAGAATGAATCAGCCTATAATCATTAAAGTTCAATTTAATTGAACAATCATTATCTGAGCTGGTTGATCTAATTTCCTTGGCAGTTCCGAAAGTTGTATGCATTTGTTGTTGTTTTCATTTCAACTATACTCCACCATATACTCAATTAACATGGGTACTTAAATTAAACTACTTAAAAGTAAAACAAAGTAAAGTGAAACAAAAACTGGCCTTGGATATTTATTTAATCAGATCGAGATTAATTCTTAAATTAATGTTTTTATTTTTTGTATTATTCTACAAACATCGGCACCAAAATAACGAACTTTAAATTTAATTTTAAAAGCTTTTTATTTGTTTTCAATTCATTCTGCAGGCAATTTCAATGCATTTGAACACTTGATACTTATTTCTCACTTCGTATTTCAAGAACGAGAACGTCTTAATTAATAGACAACATCCGGTAGGTAAATAGCTTATGGCATCGTAAGCTATGGAAGAACACAATAATGTCATCAGCGTTAAAGATTTTTCTGAATTGACCAATTTCCTGTGATCAATTTATTGAAACTCCCTTCCATTATTTTTTCAAAGATATGAAGAGACTCTGTGAGTGGTTTTAAAATGCACCTGCAGCATTGGTTACACAAAAGCTATAGAATCGATTTGATACATAGCTTGGCGGCATATTTAAGTCTTATGGCTATAATATTGTTAGAGATATTTTTATTTATTGTTTTGAAAACTGATACACGCATTATAATCGTTGTTATTAATCTGTCAGAGGCAATCGGACGTAAATCAAACACTTTTTGTTGAAATTGAGTTGTAACTATTGATTTGTCTTAAAGTGTTTTGTTGTTTGTCCATTTTTCCATGGAATGGATGAGACAAATATAATATACGACTTTGTTGAAGACCTTTAATTTTTGAATACATTTTCATTAAATAATCTCCGAAAAATATAATTAAATTTTGATTACTTAAGAGTTATTGTCACATTCTTAATATACATATTAACTCATCTTAGAAACGTTAAAAAAAAACTGTTTTTTAAAGAAATGATTTCCATTAAAACGTTGAAGAGATTAAAATATACTTTAGCCTAAGG
This sequence comes from Eupeodes corollae, assembly GCF_945859685.1. Taxonomy (NCBI): domain Eukaryota; kingdom Metazoa; phylum Arthropoda; class Insecta; order Diptera; family Syrphidae; genus Eupeodes; species Eupeodes corollae. The sequence goes on from NC_079148.1 coordinate 125,136,662, forward strand.
ACAACGTGAGTTAACAATTTTTTTAATTCTATATCTATAATTTGTAAAATTTGGTTTTGTAGTGAATTTAACAAGTTAGACATTCCATTCAAAAATTCCGAGAAAGATGAACTTAGGTGGAAAGGTTAGTTTTTAATTTTTTAACAGTTTTGTTAACGTGCCCAAAAATCTGGACTACAGTAAAATAATTTAGCAGGAGATGAGGTACAAAAAGATTATTACGAGTAATTTGATTTCTTCAGTCATTGTAAAGCCATTCTTGTACCTAAGCCACCTACAGAAGTAAAGTTTTTTAGAACAATATTGATTATTCCAATTATGGCAAAAGTTTTCAAAAAACTGCTAATGAAATGGCTCAGCAAAATAATAGAAGACTGAACAACAATTCCGAACCATCAATGTTGATTTAGATATTAACATTCCACGGTAGACCGAGTACATTGAAACGAATGTGGTTTTGAAAGCATTTCAAGGAATAGAATTATGCTTCTCTCATTTAGTTCTGTAAGGGTCTCACACTACTCGATGTAAATTCTTGCCGAATGTTAAAGACTTTCATTGGATATAAATACAATTATTTTGTCATCAAATAGTTCGAAAGTTTATTAATTTGGGAATTAAATTTTAAGGCCAGGTGTTGATTTGAATAAAGCATTGATTATTAAAAAAAATACTGTCGTTTATTTTTAGTGTGATAACATTAGTATAGTTCAATAGTGTATGGAACAAAATATCCACCCCATAACTGAAATTCTATTCCGTTAATTTGACGAATTATCTTATCCTTTAGCACTTGAATTGTTGCTTGCTTATCGACGTACACCCAAGAGCGGATCCGGGGGGTGTTCTTTAATGTTCTGTGAATGAGACTGACAAAATTTATATAAAATAATGTGCAACTTAACCTAACAATTACACATTTCAAGGGCAATGAAAATGACAATTTTACTTATAAAATTATTTTAGAACACTTTTGTCCAGAAAATTTGGACAATTTCCTACATGTGCAAAAATTTCAAGATTCCAACAGTTTACTAAATATGACATATTTAAGAATTTAGAGGTATTTTGGTACATTTCACGCAGAAATGTAAGAAATTGTTTTGAAACGTAGCGTTTTTTCAAAAATAATAAAAATTTTTCTTATTTCCATTTCTATTATTGGGAAAAACGTTAGAAAAATTCAAAATCCTGAAAATGAGAGAGAATTTAATTTTCGGGAGTCTAATTATTACTATCACTATCAGCTTTCTTGCTCGTAGATGCTGGAATATATTTTGATTTTAAGGGACTCAAAAAAACTTAAAAATTGTAGAGAAAAAAATGTTTGGTTCTTAAATTTAAGGAAATGGGTGCATTTAAGTACATAATTTCTCTAACAATTATATAAAAACAAATTTAGGTAAGCAAATAAGTTGGGAAAAAACTCACAAATTACACTTTCAGAATCTATTTTAACTTCAAATCTCAAGAGATTCGAAACCTTTATATCAATAGACATGAAATGTTCATGATGATTTTCAATTGGCCATTAGTTCAACAGAAGTGTCACTTTTGCTGTTTTTGGAACGTTTATATTATTGAAAGTCGTATTTAAATCTCAGTTCTAGAAAATCCAAAGCAAATTCACAACAAAAAGTAGATTTATTTAATTTTGTAAGATCTTAACAGTTTTTGTATTCAACAGAAAATAAATTTTGAAACAAATAAAATGCACAACTGTGTCTTCCAAAAAGTCTGTTTAAAAATATTTATTTTATTTTAAGATTTAAAAATGTATAATGTAATAATTTTTTCTCAAAGATTTAAATGCCATTTAAAAATCAGTAGAGCGTTTTTTTTAATTGACTTTTACATATAAAATATTTTTGGTATGCAGTTATTTAGTGCTTATACCCCCTTCAGCGATATCGAGTTTTTTTTTAAACAAACATCAATATATTTTTGGTATTAAAAAATGGTAATGCGCTTAAAACCTTATTTGCCCAGCTTGAACTCAAAGACACCAGGCTTTCAGATGTAAGGGCCAGAACAGACAGACATACGGACTAAATCAAAGGACCCACTTTTTCGTCTTTTCTACCAACGGCTTGAGTTCGAAATTGTTTGCGAATTACGAGTTTTTTATTAGACGAGTTAAGGGCGAGTTTCAATAATTTAAAGGCAACTTAATTTCAATTTGACGATCTCTTATTCATGGTTTCTTTTGGAGAACTTAAATATTTGTATTTTTCTTAGAAACAAAATTTATGAACATTATTTAAAGCATTACCAAAGTTTTTTCCAATTTCTAAATTGTGTGAAACATGCATTTTAGTTGTTTTTGAAAATGTCGTTAAATTATTAATAAATCGTGGATCGTTCGTTAGTAAAAAGTTGATTAATTTGTTCTGCTTTAGTGGAAAATGGCTGAATTTCCGATTCTTAGTCTAGTCCTCAGTTAAAAAAAATACTTTTGGCAAACAAAGTTTAAAGAAGTAAAATAAAAATTTTGTTTTCATATATAAATATTAAATAATTAAAAATATAATGGGGTTATTACCATTAACGCAATACTATAGTTTTTAATTCAAGGGAGTTCGTACGAAAACAAACAAAAATATCTACAAGGGTGTTTTTCAAAAATCAATTTTGGATTATCATTCGCCCTAATGCGGTATTTAAGCTTATTGACGAATTCATTGAGTTGAAAATGTGCTTTATTACTGAAGATGACTTTCTGCGGAAATTGATCATACATTTTTGACATCCCTTGCCACCATTTTAACCAATGATGACTGTTTAAATGGTCAAGAGGCTTTAGTTCTTTTGTCAATTGCACCTTGTGGAAGTGTAATTGCAAGTCTTAATATAAAGTGTTCATCATTTTAAAATCTACTACTGATCTGGTTTCCTCAAATTTTAGCACGATTTTTTAATTGTACTCACATTTATACGAATTAATTGACCGAAAAAATCACGAATTGTACGATATGCATCTATTTGAACGCCCATTTTCATAATAAGCCTAAATAACTTTAAAGCGTTGCTCGATTGTGTGTCTTTTTACGGTTCAAATTAAGTTAGTCTGAAATTGAGAAATATCATATAAAATATAGAAAAATATTGACTTTTAGAGATGGTTTACATGTAACATCAGTACTTAAAATTTAACCACTCTTAAAATATTCATGAAAAGGGCTCACCTCAAAGGTCACTTTTAAGTAGGTGTATGAAACATATACATACATTATGCTCTCCACCAATTTTTCTCTAAAGTTTTGTGTCATATTCTTATTAGTTTCAAATAATTTCTCAAAAAAACAAAAACAACAATAAGTTATATTTGTTGAATTCAACATTCTTATCAGCCCAAAAGTTATTCACTTTCATTTAGCTTTAGTTTCATAACTATTTTAAATAAGCATTCTTTTATTATTTGTATAAAATTTTATGAATTTCGAGCTTTTAATAAAGAGTTTATTTCAATGAGATGCACAAAATTGTGCCTTAAAATTAAAAACTGTATTGAAGACAAAGTTTAAATCGTAACATCTCTTTTATGACTGAACGTTATATAGAGTCCTTATTATGATAGCAAAAACAACTTTATGCGTTTGTTTAAGGTAGGTTTTAAAAATTATACAAATTTGTTACTACTGATGCTTTAAGTGTGTGAATATAAAAATAATAATGTCCATTGTAACGGAATTTCTTCCGCTCATAAATTCCTTTCGTCGGTTGTCCAACAAATCTAACCAAATATAATTTAATAGAAATTAAATCTATTTCTTCACAAATTTCTAGCAATTAAGTTAAGTATTTTAAATTCTATGAAATTACATAACACTTTTATTTGCTATTAATATATTTATAATGAACCTAACATGATTTAAGCAAACGCACTTTCGCTTTTCTTTGGCTAAGGAAAAGCAACATTCACTTTTTCACTTTGCCTTTTTCTGCTAATGACGCTAAATGACGCCTAGGCTGTAGGCTTTAGCTGTTTACGAACAAAAATTAAAGAATATAATCTTTTTAACTATTAAATAGTGACGGAAAAAACATTAAGCCTGTTTTTTTTTCAAAAACTAGTTCTGAATGCATCCAATTCGTATTCGAATGATTACCCTTCGGCAATAATTCCTCAATTTGCTGCAGCGCCTACGAATAGTTACTCCATTCCATTCAATTTCCTAAAGTTAATTTTATTCTTACAGTCAGGGATATAAAATTACAGATTTCCAGTTTTTCTAATAGCTAAAATTTATTTCAATCAAAATTTACTCAACACAAAATTCAACTTTAAACTGCAACTATCAATAAATGTAAATATGTTTTTTGCAACTTTATCTCTCAAACTACTTCTACTAAACGCACTTTTTACGTATTCACATTTGATAGATATTATAAAATGCCCAGAGGATCTTAATCCAGCTTAAATTGTCCAAATTAATATTCTGATTAAAATATCCAAAGCATCGCAGCTACATTTATAGACACACATTTTCTTTCTCACATGACATGACTCAGATAAATGATGCTGTGACGATGATGGTGTGGTGATCGTGAGAAATGATTTTTGCCCAGAGGCTACCAAACTTAGTGTATCTACCTATGTTGGTGATAATTATACTATACTTCACTGAATTTATACAGTTAATCCGAAGCCGAACACGTATCCAGTATCCACCTTCCACCCATTGTTGCCGCTGGTGATTTATGACGAAGGCGGTTAAACTCGTTCGAATCAAACAGTTTATCAAAGTCCGTATAGACTCTAACAGCAACACCTGTCGGCTGTCTTAAAGTCACTAACTAACGTAATGAAAAACAAAATAAAAGATCTTTGGAATAATATATCTATAAAAGCTGGTTTAGTGCTGCGCTTTATGTTTCGGGGCAAAAAAGCTGGAGATTATAATAATTATTATTTTTAGTTTGTTAGAGGTTGGGCGAACAAATTTGTTTCCATGTCAATACACTTTTGGCAGCACTTTCGGTGTTTATGGGGATGTATGGTAAAATAAATCGTTGCGTGTGTGAGTGGACACTAATGGAATCCAATGATTAGTTTACTGCCGTTTGCGATGTTTTTTAAAAACCCAATCATACATTAGTTTGGAACTAATTACATGAGTTTATGAACAATTTAGAACAACATATTTTGTATAGTTTTATAAATAGGATTTGGAACAAACCTATGAATTTGAAATATCGAAATTTAAACGTTATTTATGTATTAATGAAGTTAAATGAATAGGAGTCATTTTGCTATTTTAACTAACATAACTAAGTAAATGGCTTTAATAATTTACTTAATCTTTAACATTTTGCGACTGTGCTTGTAGAACTCCAAATGACTTACATACATAAGCTCTAAAAATAAATAAAAATGCTCGATTGGGTCACACGAAATTGCTCATGTATCTCAATACTTTGTTTACAAATATTGACTGTATTTTAAAATTTAAAAAGAGGCTGGGATGCGACCCACACTGATAACTAAGTTTGTCGGTTTTTGTGTTGGGTTAAAAAAGTTGGCATTTGAATTATTCTTAAAATTACCAACAATATTATTTTTCATATCAAGAAACAGTTTAGTTTGAAAATTTAGTTTCGTTGAATAGATTTTTATTCGAAAACAAATTTTTACCAATTTTAGTGCATTTCTAAATTTTTTATAAATTGGATGAATGAAATAAATTTGAGAGATATCAAGAACCGAACATCAATTTTTACCAAATTTCCGTACTATTTCTTGTAGATTTTATTTTTTTTATGAAAAAACGGACTTTTGGATTTTTATAAAAAACTACTGAATATCGAAACCAATATTTTCTGTGAAATAAAAAAGGTTTGAAGAGAATATCTTCAATTGACAAATCTTTTATTTGAAAATATTTAGAGTCTTTTTAAATATTTTTTTAAATATAACATTTTCAATTTTAGTTAAAAGCTAATGCAAACACGTTTTAAATCTCAATTTCGTTAAAAAATAATGGTCCATTTTCAAGATATCAATTTTAAAAAAATGATTAATATTTTTTTTTAATCAAAACATTAAAATAATCTAATTTTTGATTATCAAATATAATTGAAAAAAGTATGAGAGCTTGCAGAAAATGAACGAAATCGGTTGCTTAATTGTTAAGAAAACTTAAAAACAAAATAAAGATTCTTCCCTTCTGGACCAATACAATTTTTGTTATTGAAGAAGAAAAACATAATTAAAAAAAAATAAGAAAATTTAGTAAAAATCTAACTCGTTTGTGGGAAAATTCTAAATTTCGTTCTTTGGCCAATAAATGTTTGGGGACTACTGCAATTTTTTTAAAGAAAAATTAAAAAAGGCTTAAAACCTTCATTTCTAAGTTGGAACTCAACTGACCCAATCGTTTGGACCGTAAGGGCATGGACATACAGACAACCGAATTAAGGGACTACTTTTTTCGACTTCTCCACCATCGTAAGGTCATGTTTGATTAAAAATAAGTAAGTTTTGAATAATATAATTGTTTGTTTGATTGATTTTTTGTTCTTTCGTTCTTAAAATATTTAAAGCTTGAATCTCAAAACAAAACATATTAAAACATTTTTAATAAATGTGCAATTAACATATTGTCAATACAAAACTGTACAAATGAAAAATAAAATTGTGTTACGAAAATATAAAAGTTTCAAAACGTTCGTAGACCTCAAAAATCTCAAGTTATCCTCAAAACTTAATTTTTACTTTATCGTTTCGCAATGTTTTAATTCTATTTATTTTCTGAACCATTTGAAAATTTTGTAAAGTTTTTAAAAATAATGAATATCTGTACTGTGAAGTTCATTTCAGATAATGTTTCGAATTTGTATTTTTAAATTTATCTTTAATTTCAAAATTCTTTGTGCTGAATTCTTTGAGTAATCATTGTAGAAGTTGATTTAAGCTATGAGTCTTTTCGAACCTAATTTTGGTGCACACTATTTTTTTTGTTTAACTTTTAATATACCAGAACAAATATTTTGAGAATAACTTGAGATTTTCAAGTATACGATTTTTAATAATGGTTTTTTTACAACACTCACATTTGGAACTTAAGAATATTGTTTTTGGAAAAAAAATGTGCTCTATATTTTCATTGTTTCATCATGTTTTCCAAAAATCAGGTACAACCAAAACTTTTAAGTGAAAATTTGATATCTGTTTTTAATTGTGATAGGCAATTTAACACCTTTTAAAATTAATTGTTTAAAAGTAAGCATATGAAGATTTGATTTTAGTACAATTAAGAGAAGTTGGAGAAATGTTCAAAGATATTACTGATTTCCTGACAATCAATAAATGAATCTTCCTTTAAAAATATATAGTTACGATAATCAAATCGTTTCTCTATAAAGCTTATCAATTTAAAATATAAATTCAAAGCTAGACCTTAAAGTTCTTAGCAAGTTTCGTGTGCAAATGAGAAAAGAAATTCAATTAATGAACGAACCATATTTTTCAACAACGTCAAGCATTAGTTAAGATCCAAACCATTTGATTGTTCAACAATTTCAAGTTACTTCCTTAGAGTATACTTTCAGGAGCTAGCCAATAAAATTACAAAACATATTAAAACGCCTTGCAATCTGTTTCTATTTTATTAAGAAGCTTTACAAGCATATTAGCAGTGTTACTGTGGTCTCTTAACAAATTTTTCGCACCTATGTATGTAGTTTGAATTAACTTCGGTAGAAATAAAAAATGTTTTCTGTTTAAAATCACAGGACTATTTAGAAAACAATAACTAAAATTATTATATATAGTAAAATTACAATTACCAAGTACTGCTATAAGATCTAAAATGAAAAGCACCTACATACCAACGTAGATCGGTTATTATCAATATGACCAAAACATTTTCTTAAATTGAGTTCAGTAATTAAAAACATATGTGAAATCTACAAAAACTTTATACTTCAAGCATTAGTCAGGGCCAGCGTTTTTCAAACAAACAAATGTAAGGACTAAGCATTCATAACATGAGTTTGATAAAAATATTAAAATCAAACATAAAATCGAGGACTTTGTTAAGCAAAGCTTAGACTAAATAAAGGGCAAGTGCAATCAAAAAAAAAAGAGGCTGAGATGCGACCCACACTGATAACTTCCCATCTCGTCTGTCGTTAAAAAAGTTGTCAGTTGAATATCAATATTTTGCATAATGAAATACTTTGATTTCAAAATCTATTTTTGCTAACGAGTTTCTTAGTCGAAAACCAATTTTTACCAATTTTAGTAGCATTTCTAAAAAGTTTGTATTTCTTGTATAAACAAATACAAATTGGATGAATGAAACTAATTTGAAGTCAATATCTTCTATTGTTCACGTGGTATCGAGAACCGAACATCAATTTTTACCAAATTTGCGAAGATTTATTTTTATGAAGAAAACGATTTTTGGATTCTTATAAAAGAAATTACTGAAAGTCGAAAACAATGTTATCTGTGAGATAAAACTAGTTTAAAGCCAATATTTTTAATTTTTGAAAAGGAATTCGAGTTGAAAATAAATTTTTAACAAGTTTTAGCATTGATTTTTTAGGTTTTTATTTTTTGTAAGAAAACTATCAATTTGATTTTTTTGAAAATTATACCTGATGTCAAAAACGTTATTTTTTTATTGCACAAAATTACTTCGGAGATTAAATCATTTTCGGTTAATAAAATATTCGAGGTGACAATTATTTTTAGTCAGTTTTTTTTTTTTTAATTAATAAAGAACGTTGATTGGATTTTTTTTTCAAAAATATAATAGCTTGGTATCACGTTATAATATATAACTTACAATTTTTTTTTGTTTTAATTTTCTGTGGTAAAAAAAAACCAGTCACTCAATTTGTTTGAGAGTCCTTTCTGCATTATAATCTGTATAACAACATTTATTTGAAGTCGATATCTTTACTAGTTCTTCAGTTATGGACGACGTAAAAAAAACTTCGTAAACACGCACGCATAGACATCTTTCTAAAAATCTTTTATTTCGACTCTTGGGAACTTGAAACGTGAGTCAAAATTTTCAATTAGACGAATCTTACCAATTACAATAACTTCCTATGGAAAGCTGAAAACGGTTCTATACCCAAGCCAAGCTAAGAAAAAAATGTTAACAGAAAATTTAATAATTTTATTTGGTTCGTTTTTGAGAAAATTCGTAGACAGAAATGTAACGTATGCACCCACGTGTGCTACAAGAATTAATCAGAGCCAGCTTTTGAGAACAAATAAATTTAAGGAATTAAATGTTTACCAACACTTTTTAATATATGTATTGGTAAAAAACATTGAATATCCATCCACATAAAATCAAATCATCTTTTCAGCAAAGTTTAAAGCTAAAGAATTATGTTTTATCAAATTATATTTAAAACTTAAGCTTCTGTTTTCTTATAAATTATTAAAAATAAATTGTACGTACTTATATCTTAAAAACAATTAACATTTTTTAAGTTATACAACCATTTAGTTCTTGATTTGAATAATTTCTACACATATAAACCTACGATCTTGAATTTATGCAAACTTTAAAGATTAAATAGGCCTACAAATATTCGTTTATTTTCTGTCGGTTTTTGATGATTTGTAGCTTAGTTATTTTCCGGAAGTAATGGTTTTTGGTCCTAAACTAGTAATAAATTATAAAAGTGAATAAATTTAATATTTTATGTCTCTATTAGTTCTTATCTAAATCGCCCGTTTACCATACAAATAGTTTATCTTCTTACGAATATAAAATATATTAAGTTATACATTTTTTCTTTATCTTATGCGTTGTCGTCATAAACTATAAATATAACAATAAACTATTAATCTCTTTATAAAACCTTAAAAATTAACATAATCTGTTTTATATTATTATGGAGACACACAAAACACACATATCACGGATGGTAGTATTAATCCATTGTTTGCAAAGTTAAATAGCTTTCAAATCACCAATTAGCAACCTTTTGGCTTTAAGTCTAAGATATTCTTTATAGTTTTGCATTTTTCTTTCTTTTATAACGTTGAAAAATATAAAATTATAAGACATCTGTTTAAGTTGCATTTCATGTGTTTTGTGGCAACTACTTTTTCTTTAGACTTTTAGCACCATATGCGCGGTCTCGAATCAATCGTGCATTGTGCTCCCAAAGGTCACAACTCAACCATAAATGGCACGATTATTGTTTTCCGATCGACTTACGATTACATTTTTTCATTGTTTTGGTTTCTTAGGAAAATATAATGTAGTTCTGTCACCACTGAATTGAACATATGCAAAATCAAGTTGGATTTTAGTAAAAGATATACATTGTGATGTTTGAGCAAAATAACACAAATGTTTTAAATAGAAATTGCAAAAAATGGTTTGCAAAAAATTGTTAACGAAACCAATGGTGGTGGCAAAACCAACAGTATAGTGTCAAAGATAAGAGGTTATTTAAATAGGCCCTTCAAAGGACAGATCTTCTACGCGTAAGTGTTAAAGATAAAGAAAATCTCAAAATTGGTAACAACGTTTTTTATTTATTTAAAAAATCGTAAAATATAAGTTTCTTACAAAGCAGCATAAGGCAAGTAGTCTGGATGGTATTGTGGACCAGGGATGACATACTGGGCACTTGGTTGACTGATGTAGACATTTGGGTAGTTGTTATAACCGATGCGTAAGTACTCCTGATTCAGGGTATTGATGTGTTGAGCACGAGCTGCAGCAACCTCTGGAGTGTACTGTACTTGGACGGGAAGTTGTCCAACGATGGGTTGAGGTAGGACATTAAGACCACGAAGAGCTCTTTGGTATGCTTCCAAGTGTTCAGCTCTAGCTACCTTGACCTCTGGTGTATCATCAATTGGAACACTTGCTGGAGCTATTTCAATGCTACCAACATTCTGTACAGTTTCTGGAGCTTGAGGGATGTTCGATCCGGAAGCCACAAATCCATTGTGCTTATCAGCTGTGTAACTGACTGTTTGAACTTCTCCATTGGCATCAACGTAACGATATGCTCCTCGGACAACTCCTTCAGCCGAACGTTCTTCCTGTCGAGCTAGACGACCGTCATTGAAACCAAAGTGATAAGCACCTTGTTCGTTACTGGTAGAGAAATCATTCTCTCGAAGCTTGAGTGAAATGTCAGCTGAACATAAAACAACTGCAGAAACAAAGAAAATAGCTGTGAAAGTCTTCATGATTTTTAGAATTTAGAAATTTCGAGAATATTAAGAACTGTGTAAATTGAAGAAGATTGTTCGACTGATGACATTTAGATGGCCCACTGACCTTTTATAGTTTGAAATTCTATTAATGATTTGGAAATACTTGTTAAGTAATTAGGAAAACTTCTAGTTTAGAAACTGGTTGATTGTAACGTTCAAAACTTACCTGCATTTTTTGGCACAAGTTTTCATTGCAGTATGGGAAGTATTTTCAACTATAAAACCTCGCTAAATTCTCAAAATGTCATCAGTCAATTAATCTTCTTCCATTAACACAGTTCCTACTTTTCTGCAAACTATCATGAAGACTTTTACTGCAATTTTATTTGTTGCTTCAATTGCTGTATGTTCAGCCGATATTTCCCTTAAATTAAGGGAGAACGATTTTTCCACGAGTAACGAAAATGGAGCATATCGTTTTGGTTTCAATGACGGTCGTCTAGCTCGACAGGAAGAACGTTCGGCTGAAGGAGTTGTCCGAGGAGCATATCGTTACGTTGATGCCAATGGAGAAGTTCAGACAGTCATTTACACAGCTGATAAGCACAATGGATTTGTGGCTTCTGGATCGAATATCCCTCAAGCTCCAGAACCTCTACAGAATCGTGGTAACATCGAAGTAGTTCCAGCAAGTGCTCCAATTGATGATACACCCGAAGTAAAGGCAGCTAGAGCTGAACACTTGGAAGCATACCAACGAGCTCTTCGTGGACTTAATGTCCTTCCCCAACCAATCGTTGGACAACTTCCCGTCCAAGTACAATACACTCCAGAGGTTGCTGCAGCTCGTGCTCAACACATTAATGCCCTAAATCAGGAATACTTACGCATCGGTTATAACAACTATCCACTTGTATATGCCAGTCAACCAAGAGTCCAGTATGTCATCCCTGCTCCACAATACCATCCAGACTACTTGCCTTATGCTGCTTTGTAAGAAGTCTAAAATGTTTTTATTTCGATGAAATAAAATTTAAACTTTGTTGAAAAAATGTAAGTTTATTTATTTTGTTTGGCCATGACTCGCCTGTTAACGTCTTTTACAACAAACTAAAATAAAATGTTTACAAACAATTTGTTTGGTTTATTTCAACAATTTTTGTTTTGGTTCAAAGAAATTAAGGTGTGGAGTTACACTTACTTAAATAACAAGATCATAAAAATTAAATGAACTTTAATGATGGTGATTCTTGCTTCAGGGTATATTTCTTTGTATTTCTATGTTAGGAACACTAAGTGGTAATTTGTTTGTGGTTTAAGTTAAAACCAAATAAAAAAAGAAGGAAGAATTAACCGCACTTCTGGTACCAACCTACCTTCATTGTATTTCCGACACTTAATTTACCTTTTTAATAGTCGAATAATTTGAAAATTAGCACCAAGATTTGTAACAAATTTGGTTTATGTATGAAACAACATTCCAGAGATTTTTTATTTGCCGGAAATACTTGATGTGGTTTTTGTTTTCATTTGGGTTTCATTTAAATTAGCGCAAGAGGTCAAATGCTCCGACTATTACAATTCCAAATGTTTTATGTCGTTAGTTTTAAAAAGGCAGGCAAACCATTTGTACCTGATTTGCAACTAAAATAAGTGACCACAAACATTATTTTTAACATAAGTTTCTTTGTGGCGTAGAAAGATCAAATATATGATCAATCAATTAAGACGTTTAGAGAAGATTGAGTTCCTAAGTGTTATTTTCAAAAATTGAATAATCTGACAGAAAAGTGGTAGAACGAAATTGATAAGACCTTCAACCTCCTAAACGACCAATACGGAAATTACACAAAGATGCTGGGCGCTTTTTATAGTTTTTCGTATCAGCAAGATTTTGAAACAATAATGTTAAGACTTTTTTTTAGAGTTATAGAACTTTAAATTGGCAATACTATTTTATATGGCAGCCATTTTGTCAGTTGTTAAGTGGCTTATTTTCAGTTGAGATAGACACATTATCATGAATACGCTATCACTTTGAACAACGCTTCCAAATTGAACAAATTTTTTTTCGAAAATCATGGTTCATTTCAAAATACTCTTCGACCAAAATTTTGTTTCACAATGAAACTTACTTTTGGTTGATATAAACGCAATAAAAAAGAGGCTGGGATACACCCTGATAATTTTCAATCCATGCCCATCTTTGGATTTTTTCAATGCTTTAACAAAATATTAATATCTACTTTAACAAATTTTTGTGAGAAGATAAGATATGATTATTTGAAATCAATATCATTCTATGTTCTCTTACCAGTTTTTTGTAATTTTTGTAGGTGTTTTGTAAAAAAAAGTTGTCAATTGAATTTTTCTAAAAAATTTAACTAAAAGTAAGCAAAAAATATTTTGCATATGATAAAATAAGTTTGATTTCCATATCTGTATTTTTAGTCGAAAAATTTGTCATCAATTTTGGCAACGTTTTTTGAAAGTTTCTATTTGTTATAAAAAGAAGCTGGAATGCGACCCACACTGATAACTTCCCATCCCGTCTGGTGATTTGTCTTGCTTAAAAGAATTGTAGGTTTTCGTGTTTTTTTTTAAGTTGTCAGTTGAAGTATTCTTAAAAATATAAAAATTACCAACTATATTTTTCATATAATGTAAAAGTCTTATTTCAAAATCTAGTTTTGTTAAATACATTTTTAGTCGAAAACAAGTTTTTATTAATTTTAGTAGCATTTCTTAAATTTCTATAATTTGGACGCATAAAATTAATTTGAGAGATATCAAGAACCGAACATCAATTTTTACCAAATTTGGGTTCTACTTTTTGTAGATTTAATTTTTTATGAAAAAACGGACTGTTGGATTTGATACAAAAACTACTAAATATTGAACAAATATTTTCTGTGAAATAAAAAAGTTTAAAGAAAATAATTTTTTTAATTTTTGAAAAGCTATTTGAGTCGAAAGTAAATTTTTACCAAGTTTTAGTATTATGTTTTTAGTTTTTGTAAAAAAAACTGTTAATAATATTTTTATCAAAATTTTTAAAAATGTTGACAACAAGTAGTTTAAAGTCAATTTCTGAAAGTTTTTAAAAGAAATTTGAGTCGAATATGTATTTTGTTTAGGTTTTTATTCTTTGTAAATGTTGAAAACAATATTTCTTATAAAATAAAATAAGTGGGAAACCAAAATCTCAAATTTTCGAAAAGATATTTAAATCGATAATCAATTTTTACGATCTTTTGTTAAATTTTCTTTTAAGTTTTTATTTTTTGTAAAAAAAAAACTGTAGATTCGATTTTTCTCAAAATAAAGTCAATATTGACAACAATATTTTTTAATAGATAAAAGTAGTTTAAAGCCAATTTCTCAGAGATTTGAAAAGGTATTTGAGTGAAAAATCCATTTTTACCAAGTTTGAGTAATGTGTTTTGTAGGTTTTTATTTTTTGTAAAAAAAACTGTCAATTAGATTTTACTCAATATTTTACTTAATGTTGACAACAATATAATGTTTAAAAAATAAAAGTAATTTAAATCCAATATCTCAAAATTTTTAAAAAGATATTTGAGTCGAATATGTATTTTATTTTGTTTTTTATTTTTTTGTAAAAAACTGTCAATGCAATATTTCTTATAAAATAAAATTGGTTGGAAACCATAATCTCAAATGTTTGAAAAGATATTTTTGTCAAACATCAATTTTTACCAACTTTTTTTAAATTTTCTTTTAAGTTTTTATTTATTGTAAGAAAAAGGTGTTAAGAAACGTTATTTTTCGTTGCACAAAACTGTTTTGGAGATAAAATCATTTTTTATTCGTAAAAATTTTGACGTGACAATTTGGACAATTGGATTTTTTCAAAAAAATTACTTGTTTGGTATCACGTTACAATAAATTATACAAAATTTAATTCAAGCCTCAAGCGTTATTGGTTCGTTAGATATTTATTTAAAATGTTCACCTTTTTTCTAAATTGCTATGTTAAAAAAAAACACCCACGCAATTTTCTTGAGAGTCTTTTTTGCCTTCTTATGGGAAGTTAATAAATTTTAGCCTGTTGTTATTTAGTTTAACAAATGTATTTTGTAAACAAAAACGGGACTGTCGGATTTAAAAAAAAACGGCATCTTGGAAGTCGGGATTTAAAAACTTTTTTTTCGAGATTTTTTAAAAGCGATACGCATCTGTTAAAACCGTTTTTCTTCGTTGCACAAACACATTTTGGAGATACAATTATTTGTTGTTGCTCAAATATTCGAGGTGACAAATATTTTTTTAATTTTTTTGATTCATAAAAAAACATTAATCGGATTTTTTTCCTAAAATATGTTTCTTTGATATCACTTTACAACATATAATATCGTCGTCGATCTATTAAAACTCCCTAAGTCCATTTTTTGTGTTTTGAGATATTTGCATTAAAAGTAATCAATATGCAAATTAATAGATTTTGGGAGTTTTAATTCTTTATAATTTAAAAATGGTGCATCGTTAAACTTAGGGAGTTTTGAAAAAATATAAATTTTGTCATTTGCATAAACTTAATGCATTTATTTCATTTTTGAGGATAATGGACTTAGGGAATTTTCATAGAACGACGACGATATAAAATATCACTCAAGTCTCTTGCGTTATTGCTTCCTGCGAAATTTTTAATTAACCAAAATTTGTACCTAGTTTTTAAATCGCTATAGTAAAAAAACAACATTCAATTAAATTAAATTGGGTGGCGCAACAGTCCGTTTGAGAACTAGAGCCTAGTGACTGACAACTCTTAACCATTCCTGTTTGCGAGTACTGTTTTCAGGAATACAAGTGACCTACAGTTTTAAGCCGAATCCGAACGGCAAATTTGAGAAAGCACTTTTCATGACAAGAATTACTCTTAGAGAATTTGTCAGTTCCTCACAAGAGGCAGTACCCGTGAAAAAACTGTAGGTGGCATAGTCAGGGATCGAACCCAAGACCTCTCGCATGACAGTCCATCGCACTTTTTTTTAAATATATTTTTGTTAATTCATTTTTAAACCTATCTTAAAGCTAGACAAAAATTCATAAAACTAGCCTAATTATCCATAACTTACAACTAACTTAATGGTCCCATGCGGACACTCTAAGTTAAACTATAACACTAACTACTAATGCCTTTCGGCCCTAAGATCTATTTTACTTTATTTAAATTTTATTTATTTTAGTATTTATTTTAAATTAAAAAAAAAAACTAATATTAATATCTCTTTTTATTTTTACTTAAAACTACTTAAAATAAGGTCCTTAAATAAAACTTAAAGCTAACTGAAACCACCTATTCTACCTATAAACTACTTAAAACTAGAACAACCACAGCAGCAAATCTAACGTTTTTTGTTCTTATATTTTACTGTCTTTTTATGTTTTTTTTTTTATTTTTTATTATATACTTTTTTTTCCATTTTTTTTTTGTTTTTTTTATTTTAATTTTTTTTTTTGTACTTTTTTGTGTGCCACCATGCCTATTCTACTTAAAACTAAACCCTAAAACTATAAAAAAAAAGTATGTAAGCCGGCCAAGGCTTAAAACCCCATCCCGACTGCCCACTATCAAGTGCCGATTGAAGCCACCAAAACTGGTTCTCCTGCTTCACCCTATCATTTCGGTCCCGTTCGGACACAGCCCTACTGAACCGAAAGAGCTATGCTCCAATTTGTGCCATGACGTCCAAAATTGTACAGGAGTCGCCTATCCACGGTTATTCGTCTAACGTGGTAGAATAATGGAACTGCCAATCTATCCTGTATCAGACCGCATCTGTCTAGAAAGAGGAATGCCTCTAGTGGAATGAAGTCGCTCAAGCGTGCACTTTTAAAATACTCGTCATTCGGATAGAACGCCCCGAAAATTAAATTGTTGGTCGAAGTCATAGCTTTTGCAATGTGACCTCGAACGAGTTTTATCACGAAATTGTCAATTCTGTTGATTCGAGCCCCGTTGTATAGGACCTCGTTGGAATAGTAATGCACATAAGAAGATTCGGCTGTTCGATATAAGCCGGTACAGCATCTGGGAAGGGGCAACGTTGAACCACACAGGACAACCATAAACGATCATTGGCCGTATGAGGGCCATGTAGCAAATTACCTTCACTCTGGGGTCAAGCCGACTGCTAAAAATCAGCCGTTTCGTCAGAGCGAAGGCTCCTCTGGCCCTGGTCAGAGCAGCATTTATATGTCTGTCGAAATATAAATACTGATCTAACCAGATACCGAGGTACTTCACTACACTTTTATTCGCTAATGGCTGACCGTGAAGATCAACGATGACCATCTTGCTCCAATTCTTGCACGTTACCCTCGTGGCCCTAGCCAACGGAGTCCGGAACAGAATTGTCTCCGACTTCTGGACATTTATTTTCAGTTTCCAGTCATCGCAATGTCGCTGATTCTTTTCGAAATCACGCTGCAAGAGAATTCTAATAACCTCAATCTTTCGGGGCGTTCTATATGCAATTAGATCGTCGGCGTACGCAATTACCTTTGTAAGACTACCTATCAGATCGCTATTGTAAATGCTGAAGAGAATCGGCGAATTCACCGCTCCCTGTTGAAGACCATTTTTAATTAAGAATGTTACATTGCCACTTTTGACAACAAACTTTCTACCGTTAAGCATATCATAAAGTATATACAACAATAGCTTGCTTATGCCAAGCCTGCTCAGTTTTAGGTAAAGACGCTCTAACCATACGGTGTCAAAGGCCTTTTCCAAATCAACCAGAACAGCACCTGTGCATTGTTGTTTTGATTTATTCCATTGGATATCAGAAACGAGTTTAGACGCAGCATGAATTGTGTCATGACCCGCCTTGAACCCGAGCTGTTTATCCGGAATTATTTTTTTGTCCGCAGCCCACTTCCTATTAATGATCGGAAGAAGACTTATCGACCGAAGATTTGGCGGGTTGGAGTTGTCCTTTCCCTTTTTCGGGAGAGGATGAACCACAGCGGTCTTCCAATGCACTGGATAATATGCATTATTAAGTGCATTGTTGAAGAGTGTGGTGTAAATGTCAATAGCATTTGACATTTGAAGTCGATATCTTTACGGATGAAAAGAATGTCAACATTTTCAATTCGACTGATCGGACCGAGTACAATAATTTCCTATGAGAAGTTAATGAAACATCCAACTGATTTGAATTGGAGAATTTATCTTACGTTAACAACAAATATTTTGCATAGAATGAAATCAATACTTTCGTCTATTCTCAAAATATTCGATTTGAACTTCACTTTTACCACTTTTTACAACCATCATGTGCAAGAGTGGTGGTTTCAGAAAGACATGTCCCACAGCTCGTGCCACTACTGATTTATTGAAGGAAACTTTTTGAAGCTGCATACTTTCGCATTACAGAATTTTTGTTAGCAACCCACAAATAATAAAATGATAAAATTACAAATGTAAGTCCATACATTAACACACAAAGACTAATCATTACTAAAGTCAAGCATTCCTTAAATTCAAATTATATGCATGACTTATATCAAGCCAATCGCTTAACGCTGCATGTTTAAGAGTGGGTAAATTTCAACTCAACATTTATTCATGTGATAACAAAAAATATTGTTGACCAAAGCGGAACTAAAACAAATCTAACATAATACTACATCCAAAAGTTTAGCGTTCTTACGTATTTACGACCACATTATGATGAGGAAAAATAATTAACTTCATCATTTTATGCAATGAGGTTCAGATTCAAACACAGATAGAGTCATATGTTCCTATACACTACCCTCCCTATGACGTAATTTGCTTGTTTTAAGATGAAAACTATCTACGTGTCGGTTATATATATAAAGGTACTATAGCTTGTTGGTCGCTGTCACGGTCCAATACCACAATAGGAACGAGTCTCTATTTCAAAAACCAGACATTTATGTTAATTTTAGTCAAATTGTGATTTGGAAGCGTTTAGGTCGATAAAGTCCATCATATCGTCATGCGATACAAAACCAAAGCCAAAGCCCCTAATGTCTTGTTGGAACATACCTTTAGACTATAAGAACAACGCAAGGCTACGGGAAAATCGCAACATTTTGCGAATTGTTTATATTTTTGTTTGTTTCTCATTCGTTTTTAAGAGTCGGCTTAAGTCCACTGAGTTATTGTCCAATTGTTTGAAAGAATCCATGAGGAAAAGTTTTGAATCCCCCTGAGATGGTGGTAAGATCTTTATAAAAGAGGTTAGTGGTGGCAAGTTTTGGCACAGTTTCGAATTGTGGATTACCAAAGAAACAGTGTAAAGAAGTGTTTAAAAAATGTTAAGAATTATTGTGAGTTTTCATTTGCTTTTAATAAGTTTGACCAAAAAAAATATAAGACTCCATCATCCTTTTAGATCCTTGTTTTAACAACTGTGACCTTAGCATTAGCTCGTCCTAGCTACTTGCACACTTCTGTCGTTCCATATGGATACGCATTGGAACCCCAGGTAGTTGGACATACGTTGCATTCTATTCCGACAGCGGTATCTCATCAAAGTCAAACTATTGTACACGAGAAGCGTCCGTATTTAAGACCAATTGTTGAACACGTCCCAGTGCCAGTGTTGAACTCTTATGCAGTACCATCAGAAATAGTATCCTCACCGTACTACAATGGTTGGGGAAGTGGGTATGGTGGTTTTAGGACTGCATCAGCATACGGAGGAGGTTGGAACCAGTGGTAGATTTTACATTTTTCTTCAATTTTTTTAAATAAAATAAAGTGAATTATGTAAAAAATCAAAAAGTGTTTGTGTTTCTTTTGTGGAATCAAAAATATCAGTGATTGTAAAATTAGCGACGAAATAAGTCCAATGGATCAAAAAGAATTAAGAATGTCTTTGAAATTTTCAAGAACTATCAAAAAATGATGAGTTCACAAAAATTAAATATTGTTGAAAAAATTTGGATATAAAATAGAGGCACAAAAAGAAATTAACGGTATAAGCCCTTACGGTAATTTTTCTTCACATAATTGATTTCACTTGAAAATTTTTCTATTTTTTAAATAAAATTTTAAATATTGAAAACTCAGTTATTTCAATAAATATTCTTGCTTACATTTTCTTCTACTCATTTTTCGATCAAAATTTATTCCGCAAAAGGCAGATAGCAAACGTAATTTTGTTCACAATGGTCGTATGACAAAAATACTAACTTGCTGTTGAAGCTTTGAAAAATTGGAGTTTTTAAACCTTAGTTACAAGGGCATTCGAAAGAGCTTAATTAATTTAGCTCCAGGCCCATACATACTTATAAAAATGTTGGGTCCATTTTGTTGTTCACAATTTTTATCACAGTCGCATTTAATGGGATTCAAATTTAGGTCAAAATTTTGACAACCTCAACATTCTTCGGTCAATAGTCTATTTTCAGTATTGTTTTTTATAAGTTTAAGATCCAAATATAATGTTTAAAATATTCTTTTGCAAAATTAACCAAATAAGAAAAAATAAAAAAGATAGTGTTTAATATTTAAAAAAATGTTCCTTAAAACAGATTTTTTTTAAATATTCGAACAATTTACCAATGCTTATATTTTTGTTTATTGACTCTAATGTAATACAAACTATTCAAAATCAAATTTCAGCCCATTTCGATTCGCTATAAGAATGTTTTTGAACATCTTTAAGTTGACTTTCTACTCAAAAAAGTAAATTAAAAAGCAAATTACATTTTTTCCTAGATCAATAAAAAAAATAAAGCAGATTCTTGTTACAGAAAATTAAACGAAAGTTTAATTTTGACCCACTCTTCAATTTGTTTTTCCAAAAATAAATATGGACGCGGGAAATATTAATTTATATTTTTGTTTAGTTGAGTATTTGATTCCGTAAGAAATAAATATTATGTTTCTTTCCAATTTAATTACTTACTTACTTAACTAGGGCCTCACCCAACAAACTTCTCCATCTAGCTCGGTCCCTAGCTATATGTCTCCAGTTTCGTGCTCCAAGTTGGGTGAGGTCACCTTCCACTTGTGCGCGCCACCTGATCCGCGGTCTTCCTCTACTGTGCTGTCCTGTGGGTGTTCATTCGAAGACTTTCCGGTTGAGTATTGGTTTCTATGCGCTCTAGTGACCCAGATATCCTAGTCGTTGGACTTTTACCCTTCTGGCAAAGTCTACTTTGCTGTACAGCTCGTCGTTCCATTTTCTCCTCCACTCCCCTTCGATGCATACGGGCCCGTAGATCACCTGAAGATCTTTCCTCTCGAAACGACCCAAGGTGCTTCTCCTCTTTGGTCATAGGCTATGCTCTGCACCGCATAGCAGAACGGGGATGACTTCGAAAGAGGACTTAGCTACTCAATTGCTTTCTTAGCCGAAAACAACAGCCTTTAACAAGAGTTATTCTTCGTTTGGTCTCAGCGCTGATGTTTTCTTCTGCGTTCATAGTGAAGCGTAGGTAAACGAAGTCCTTAACAACTTCAAAGTTACGTCTGTTGATGGTGACGTTTTGACCGAGACGTCAATGTTGTAAGTCCTTTCTTGATGACAGCATGTACTTTGTTTTGCCTTTATTAACCATTAAACCTATTTTTGCCGCCTCTGATTCAATACTCACAAAATCACCGTTGACATCAAGCTGAGTTCTTCCGATTTAGTCAGTGTCATCAGACAGACTTTTGAAAGATAGTGCCTTTAGTGTTGACGTGAGAGCTCTGTACTATTCAGGTCGATGTTAAAAAAATCGCATGACAGCGCATCAACTTGTCTAAAATCTTTTTTGACATCGTAAGGGTCTGTTTAGTTGCTTCCAACCTTTATAGAGTACCGAAAATTCTCCATCCTGCAAAAATGGATGAATTTGGCAGGGATGCCAAAACAAGACAGGCGACCTTTAAATAGATTAATAGATATGGCGGGTATAGATTTTATGTTCTTGGTTTTCTTCCAGAATCTGGCGTAATGTGAATATTTAAGGACGATTATAGGTTAGGTTAAAGTGGCTGCTTGGAATGGAGTAGGACACACACTTGGTACAGTTTAGTTTATTGGCCTATTTTGATACCAGATAAATCTCAAGACTTTCTTTTGAGCTCAACGAAACTAGTTTGAGTTCTTTACGAAACGTGAAAGACTGATTCTGTTAGTATGGTAAAGATCGTTTAGATTGTTGTAGAACAATTCTCCTTGGTAGTTCATGCGTTTTTGAGCTAAAGCAAGGCATGTACATACACAGAACATGAAGATCTGTTTTCTCCTCTTTTTCATTTCAACAGCTTTTGCAAAAATGATTTTAGACAGTGTCCGGTTTTACGCCAGTTATCAAGCTTATAAGTAATCTGCTAAGAGATAGCAAGCGCCCTATGTGTCTTAAATCTAGCTTAGGACAGATGTTTCTCGTGACGATTATAACATGGGAAATAGTTGACGTATAAAACCAAGTGTTATTTGGCTTTTGGAACCACTTGAAAACTTTATTCTAAACAAAACAATATTTTTCCAAACATAAACTAATCAAAAAATTTTCCCTTTGATTAAATGAACTGCAAGTCAATGAATTCGACAATTTTCAAAAGAAGGATATTTTTGTATCTTAATTTCCTGAACAAAAACATTGGAGTACAATCTAATTTCAATGTGTTGAATCTAAACTTGAAAATTCGTGTTTATTTAAATAACAAACCCCACAAAACCTTTCATAATAATTATGACCATTTCAAAAATAAGAATGTTCTATTTATATGGATAATTTTTGTTTTTATTTATTTAAGAATTATTTACATTGTTGTTTAGAATTTGCGTATATTTTCCGTCCTGAAACCGTTCGATTCTTCAAAATTAGAACACCTACCATCCGCCTGAGGTGTATCCATAAGGAGATGCATAATGAATTGGTGATGCATGAGCATAGGATAAATGTGGGGCAGAATAAGCCAATGGAGAGCTAACAATTGGAGATGAGTAGGATGTGTGCAAAACTGGAGCTGAATATGTCTTCAAAACTGGAGCAACAATTGGTTGCACAACGTGAGCTGAACCATGCACAACAGAGGAGCTCTGGTGAGATACAGCAGTTGGGATACTCTTCACAATCGTTCCAACACTAGCCAGACCATGTTGGTGCACAAGAGGGGATGAATAAACCACTGGGGATGAATGTAAGAGACCTGGACGAGCAGCAGCTACGGCAAGGAGAGCAGACAATACCACCTGCAATACAACAGAAAAACAAGGATATTCAAAATCAAAGCAATTAAAATAATATATTTAAACTTTTTCATACCAATTTGAACATTTTGTTTGGTTTTGGTTTTGTTGTTGTTGATGTCAAAGGAGGTCTGTATTGAATGGCAGAACTAACGAACTGAATATCTTAACCAAAGAACACAAGTTCTTTTATACTTTAAAACTAAATCAAAACTTTAATCAACATTAAATTAATTAATTTAAACTCAATCAAATAAATAATAAATTTATAATAATGCAACATTGGAAAGGGGCATAATATCATTATTATTCAGCGGTGTAATCTGTTCCGTTCTCTCTTTCGCTGATGGTCTCTGCAATGCGCCTTGGTTTACTATCGTTACAATCTGTGGTCAAAGACGATCCGCATGAGTAGCCCAAGTTCGAAATAATAATAATCCTCTCACTCTTGCTTTTGATTCAATTAAAATTAATTACCAAACGAAAATTACTTTCAATTCAATATCATATCAAAAGTCAGTTTTTATATTGTGAGTGAGTTGGAATTGTGATTGTGACCTTGAAAACGCATAATTCTCGCAGCTCGTTTGCGGTAAAAGAGCTTTGTAACCCACAATCGAAGTGGTTTTTGGTCTGGGTTTGGGTTTGGCCGGTAATTAGCTTTATACCTAACCTATGATATCAAAAGGTATAATGGTCGAAGATTGAATACCATCACACGAATGTTGTATGCGTGTTGGATGTTTTGTTTGTTTGTACAGGGAAAGAAGTTGACTTGATATTTTCTTAGCCTCCAAATTGTTATAAGCCAGATGTTAATTGTTCTTTGATGAAGAAAAAAGATATGTTGTAAGGGGAATTTCTTAAGGGCTTGGAAGTTGAATTTTATTATTAACGCGATTACGAAGCTTCATATTCTAAACTGTATTAAAAACTATTTAAAAAAGTGTTATTAGTAGAAACAATTTTAAAAAAGAGGCTGGTTTGCAACCCACACTGATAACTTCCCATCCCGTCTGTCGATACGTCTTGCTTAAAAGTTTGTCTATATGTACTCGTATGAATTTTTACCAAAAAGCTACTTGAGTCGAAAGTACATTTTTACCAAGTTTTATTAATTTTTTTAAGGTTTTTAATTTTTTGTACAAGAACTGTCAATTCGATTTTTTCAAAATTTGACTGAATGTTGAAAACAATATTTCTTATAAGATAAAATTAGTTTGAAGCCAATACCTACAATTTTTGAAAAAATATTTGAGTCGAAAATCAATTTTTACCAACTTTTATAAATTTTTTTTAGGTTTTTATTTTTTGTAAAAAACTATCAATTTAAAAACAATATTTCTTATAAAATAAAATAAGATTAAAGCCCAAAATTCAAGTTTTTGAAAAAATATTTGAATCGATATTCAATTTTTACCAATTTTGAGTAATGTTTTCTTTGGATTTTTATTTCTTATAAAAAAACGGTTAATTCGATTTTTCTCAAAATTTTATCAGATGTCAAAAACATTATTCTTCGTTGCAGCAAAATTGTTTTGGAGATGAAATCATATTTTAGTCTTAAAATTTTGAAGGTGACACATTTTTTTTTTCAGTTTTTTGATTTATAAGAAATTCTAGGGACCTTGAAACGTCGAGAAATGTCAAAATTTTCAATATGACAAATCGGACCTATTACAATAATCTCCTATGGGAAGTTAAAAAAGAGACTGGTATGCAACCCACACTGATAGCTTCAAATTCCGTCTGTCGATTTGTCTCGGTTAAAAGTTTGTAGGTTTTCGTGTCGGGTTAAAAAATTTGTAAGTTGAATCATTGTTAAAAATTTTAAAATTACCAACAATATTTTTAATAAAAAGAAATAGTTTCTTAAATAGATTTTTAGTCGAAAACAAATTGTTACCAATTTAAGTAGCATTTCTTAAATTTTTACAAATTGGATGAATGAAAATAATTTGAGAGATATCAAGAAACGAACATCAATTCTTACCAACTTTGCGTAGATTTTATTTTTTTATAAAAAAAACGGACTGTTGAATTTTCAAAAAAAAAAAACTATAATGAATATCGAAAACAATATTTTCTGTGGAATAAAAAAAGTTTGAAGACAATATTTTTAATTTTTAAAAAGCTATTTGAGTCGAAAGTAAATTTTGACGAAGCTTTTTTCAATTTTTTGTTTAGGTTTTTTATTTTTTTTGTAAAAAAACTGTCAATACGATTTTTATCAAAATTTTACTAACTGTTGACAACAATGTTAGATAAAAGTAGTTTAAAGCCAACATCTCAAACTTTTGAAAAGATATTTTAGAGTGATTTTTTACCAACTTTTATTAGTTTTTTTGTTTAGGTTTTTAATTGTTTGTAAAAAAAAACTGTCAATTCGATTTTTCTCAAAATTTTTCCGACACAATATTTCTTATACGTTAAAATTAGTTGGAAGCCATAATCTCAAATTTTTGGAAGGATATTTGATTCAAAAATCAATTTTTACGAACTTGTATTGATTTTTTTGTTTAGGTTTTTATTTTTTGTAAGAAAAACTATCGATGCGATTTTTCTCAGAAGTTTTCAAAATATTGAAATTAATATTTCTGATAACATTAAATAAGTTTGAAGCCATAATCTCAAGCTTTTGAAAAGATATTTGCGTCGAAATTCAATTATTTACATTTTTTTTTACAAAAAATAAAAACCTAAAAAAACATTTGACAAAGTTGATAAAAATTAAATTTCGACTCAAATATTATTTAAAAATTAAAAATATTGGCATCAAAATAATTTTATTTCACAGGAAATATTGCTTTGGAAATTCAGAAATTTGTTTATTAAAATCTAACTGTCGTTTATGTTTCCACCTTTATGATCTTCTTCTTCTGACAACCCTGAAAATCATAATGGTAATTACTACGACGCCCAGATCAGGTCATACTTCATTTATTATTTTATTAATTGGTGTCAAAAGCCATCACCGATGAACTGAACTAATCGCTTAATTGGTCGGATGTAGGTCGGAATGCTCAAAAACGTTACTAGTGAAATTCACATATGTATATAAAAAACATTCTTAAACGCACAAACAAAAACTATTTATGTTGTGTTTACATATTTCTTGGTTTTGGTTAAACCCACCTACGCAACCCAATGACTTGTTTTCCTGTAACTATAAGCTAATACACCTGGCTCATACAAAGTATAAGTTCAAAGAGAAATAACAAAAACTCTCAAGTTGGAACCATCGGCAGAAATTTTGACATCATAAGAACTTGTAAAAGTTAATTGTTATTTTAATCGTGAGGCCTTCATTTAAAATTCTTCTACTTTTTCCTCCAACCCATTTTTCAAGACGGCTGGTATCACGATTTGTTATTTGGTTCCTAAAAGATCAATTATGGCACAGGCTGTGAGGCATAACCAATGAACCATAGGTCCTTCAAGGCACATGTTTGTGAACTACAATAACATTGTACTCCACCTTAATTTCGAAGAAAAATGGTCCAAGGATTAAATAATCTTCAATAAAATGTAATTTTCTTTAGGTGCATGGCCTTCTTGACAATAGCCATGTCCAAGTCTCCAAGTACCGAAATTATCAGGTTTCGACTAAAA
Organism: Eupeodes corollae; assembly: GCF_945859685.1. Classification (NCBI taxonomy): domain Eukaryota; kingdom Metazoa; phylum Arthropoda; class Insecta; order Diptera; family Syrphidae; genus Eupeodes; species Eupeodes corollae. The sequence continues at coordinate 125,163,620 of NC_079148.1, forward strand.
TCGTTTTCACATTTAAGCAGCTCTATAATGTCCAAATTTCAAAGTGGATGGCCATGGCCATATTTCTAATTAGCTATTAGCTCCTAGCTAGTATTTTGATGTTTTTCTTATATGTTTACAACTTAGACGTAGGAAAATAATTTAAGACTGTTATACAAAAAAAAAGACTTAAAGTGTTCACATTTTATTACACCATTCCCCAAGACTTAGAGTCCGAGGCTATCAAAGTTTTTTATCTGATCTACGGTTGTGGCAAAGTCAAGTTCCATTCTTTTCATTAGCTACGAGTAACTACTAAATAATATATAAGAATTTGTTCTTGCCAATATACCCCAAAGGCAAACCGCTGTTTACAACTTCCAGGTCAGATGGTCATTTTCACGGCCACGGTCATTAGAAATTGTGCAACCGTTCGTTGCCCCAGAGCTCGGTTAAGATTTATGTTGCCGCACCTCTTGGTCCAGTTATTGCCCATTCGGTTTCACTAACTTAAACCGCGCCTCTGACTTCAACTTTAACGCCAGTGCCCCATTGCATATTGCTGCTTCACTCGCCATTGACCTACTGTTATACATGACACCACAACAAAGCTCAACAACAACAAAAACAAACTGGTTAGCCAGATACCCACTTAGAATTTTCAGATTGTTGCAGCTTTAGTTAAAGATTTATTAACAATTCTTTAGAACTTTGGTTAATCTTTATGTTAATCATATATTTATGTCGACGTTAAACCATTCATAAATGTCGTTTTTGTCAATTTTGTTAAATAGAAGTTCACATTAATTGAATCTTTTGTTTTTTCAAATTAAATTATTCGACTTCCTGGTTGGTTTAGAAAAATGTTCAGTAGGAGTTTCGTTTCGGTCATAAAATTATGTTGGATTTAATTTTGCTTGTTTTGTTGAATTAAAGAAGTTTGAGCTGAACAGTTGGGTTTTTTTCAGTAAGAGATTTTATTTAGATATTTATAATGTTTATTTTATAGACGTGAAATTGTACCATTAAAAACAATAAAACAATATCAACTAAATCTATTCTACAGCAAAGGTACAAACATATCCTTTCTATACAACTTTCAATAAAAATTCTTCCATTTGCTCTTGTGAGTCCTTGATAACTTCATGAATTCCCTCTTAAGGTTCGATTATCGACAGTAGAGCATATTCATAAATCTTACTTTTACATATCGTGAAGATGTTAAATCACAATATCTTGGCTCCCAATTTTCGTAAAATCTTTCAGAAATAACACGGAAACTGCTAGAAAAACTTTGAATGTTTGTTGAAATTACACGTTGTCCACATCAATATCTTTTAAACTCTGACCATAACAAAGAAATCAGTAACCAAATCCCGAAATCGCAACGAATTTATAGTAACAATTAATTTTTTAATAAGCATCAAAATCATTTTTCAATAAATAAGTTTCAATCACATCGTCGTGGTCGACCCAAAAAACTGTATACACCACTAACAACCCTGAGAAGGTCCTTCAGGGCTACCCAAAAGTGTCTTGAAGTTTCGGCAACTATTGCTGACCGATTTAGCAATTAATTTTTACAAGTTTAATGCGTTGTCAAAGTGTCTTCTGTCCTATTTTTAGTTTTGTCAAATGTCAAAAGATGATAGCTTCAAAAGTGAAAGCTACTCAAATATTGAGTCATTGAAATTGAAACCTCTAATTGCAAACCTATTTAGAAGACATATATTACAACTTACAACTAAAATTCAAGAAGTTTATGCTTTATTTTTTTCTATTCACACGAAAATTGAACTAATTGAAAATCCAAAATGAAGGTGCTAACTAAACTTCAAATAACTTTAACTTTCAAGTCTTATTAGCAATAAAAACAACAGCAGCTTTACATTGGAAATATAAATAACCATGCTGTAATTTCGTTACAGATCTAAATCAACTTCAAAACCAATAATGCTTTTTTCAGAATTTACATCCGCCACAGCCATTATAGAGAAGTTGTACTCTACGCAGGCGTCTTGACATCAACAAAACAACATGCGATATTTATCTTTGTTCTTAAGAATTGTAACTTGTACACTCCGTATCAAGTACCGAACATGTACCGAAGGCCAACAATAATAACTCTTTTTTGTTCCCCACTTGTCCGCTGTCTTGGGGTCCATTCAAATCGTAAAGTCATTAGAAGTCGAAGCCGGAAACAAAATAATCACAAAGTCAAAACAACAAAATTTCAATGGAGACAGTTCTGGTTTTATTTATTTAGAATTCATTACGGAGCTTAGTACATTTATGTACATTATGCACATGATGTTTTGTTGCAGAGAAGTATTATTAAAGTAAGGGGAAGGAAGGGTTTTACCGTCCAACCACCCGTCTTGAGGAACTTTATCAGCTTTTGTTTGTGTATGTTTACCAGGCACTAGCGTAAGCAACTGGAGAAGCAGCAGCATAGGTGAGGTGAGCAGCAGGTGCAGCAGCATAGCTGAGATGAGCTGGAGCAGCAGCATAGCTGATGTGAGCTGGAGCACCGGCAGCATAGGTACTCACAAGAGGAGCAGCAGCAGCATAGGTTTGGACCAATGGAGCATGGACTGGAGCAGCAGCGTAGGTCTTGACAACTGGAGCGACAATTGGTTCGACGACATTAGCTGAGTTGTGGACAACAGTGGAGCTTTGGTGAGACACAGCAGTTGGGACACTCTTGACCACAGAGCCGACATGAGCCACACTGTGTTCCTGGACAATTGGGGAAGAGTATACCACTGGGGAGCCAATAAGTCCTGGACGGGCAGCAGCTACAGCGAGGAGAACAGACAACACCACCTACAAGAAGGAATAAATCAATAAAATTTTAAATTCTTATAAGAAAAAGTGTCAAAAAGTGGACACTTTGACGTGGGCACTGGGTACACTTACCAACTTGAACATTTTGATTGATTTATTGATTTTTTGAAAAAGGAGGTCTGTGTTGACTTGAATTATTCGTAGAATGAACTGATACCAATTCCTTGCGAAATGTTGCTATTTATACGCACAGTTGGCTAAAGTTGTCGTCTATATGCCGGACACCCAGCTTAGGTACTTACGCTTGCGTACTTTACATAATCTTATTACTGTCTTGCCTTGTCTCTTGTCAATACAATAGCTTTTGTGCTGTTTTGAGAGAGATGAAAAAGAAAAAAACAAAACAAGATTTGGTACATATTTCTGGTTATTGCGGGGCGTGAATTATTGTCAATAAGTATCTATGTAGTGTATATCAATTGACCATGATTTATTGTCTTGTCATTTACCATAATAAGCCATACGCTTTACAAATAGGAGGCATATGCAAAGTTCGAGTCCGCCAGCCTCTGGTTTACTATAGAGCTGCTTGATAATAATACTTGTTGGTGTGATGTCTAACGCGGTATGTGAGTGGGTTTTGTGATTATCTTATATTTCATTCATACGACAAAAATTAATAATATTTGAGTATGTAAGCCAAATCTATACCTTCAAAAGCTAAGATTTAAGATATATATCAGGCCTTAGAGATATATACATAACGAACAAAAATGTCTATACTTTTGCTTTTTTGGTAAGTTGAATGGATTAAAACAAAAAATTCAAAATACACAAAAATAAAAATTGGCATTCCAAAAAAAAAACAATAATATATTGTACTATTTATATATTTGTCAAGTTGCAGTTTAAGCTAACATTAAAAAATAAATTATTCAGCTGGACGTTATGTTCACAACATTTTAGACTTATAACCCATAGTAGCTTTAGCAAGTGCAAGATGTTGCACTTTTTTGTGGAAATAACTCAAGTTATAATTCTTAAATATAGTAGTAAATCACCTCGATGTTAAATACTATCGACTTTGACGCTTTCTACATTCAGGACCCATTTAAAGAAATTTAAAAAAAAAAGTTTTAGTTTTAGATAGATCGTTATTTGTATTTCTGTCTTTTTTTAATTTATTGAGACATATTCAATCAGTTTTCAGTTACAATAATATTCAGTTTTGCTCGACTTTAGATGTGTCTGAGTTAGTTAAAAAATTGTTTAAATTTTGTATAACTCAAATTCATAGCATAACGGTTTTTTAATCTAGAAATATATTGCTCTAATTTTAGTTGCTTATGCCCGACAACTACAGCTGCTTCTCTCTTTAGTGGCTGACAATAACTTACAGACTAGGACTAAAACTAAGCTTACAACCAAATAAAACTAAACCGTAATAGATTAAGGCACAGGCAAAGAACCTAGAATAATCTTCTGACTACCCCGAGTTCAGCAGTTGACTGATCCTTGACTCACTTCCGGTTAAGAATAAGACTCATAGTCTCATTGCTATCTATTACATTATTATAGAATATTTTGGCAATTAAACTTTAAGGTTATATGTTTATAACATTTTTGAATATAACTTTTGCAAATCAACCTCTATAATTCAAAGGAGATGCTTTTTCATAGAACGGAATTCGGCCTGAGTTTGTATCAGGTCTTAAAAGAGCGATTGACCCCTCGTTGAGAAAATTGAACGGTGAAAGATAAAAGTTGTCATTAACACCAAAAATACTCCATTACCAAGATCGGAATCTCAGACTGACATTTCGGTTTGCCTACAAGCTAAGGACACATTAAATGTGAGAAAGTGTGCGTGAAATGATGCAAAAACCAAACACATTCTCACATTTAGTGTTCCGGCTCATCAAAATGCTTCATTATAGTCTGCAGGCACATCTAAATGCTTTATTTAGAATGTTTTGTGGCCTCGTTCAAAAACTAAACAATCCTAACCAACAGAATCTGAAGTGCTGACATGGTTTTAAATTGAAAGATTTGTTTAGCTTTTTAATTTCAATCTTAATAAATGTTGTTAATGGATATGAAATAAGATTGACCAAATACATATTTAATCATTTATTAGTGCTGGTTTTTATTTACTTAAATTATTTGCGAACGCAATATGAGCTGCAACTGGTTAAGTATAATTGGAAATGGACAAAAGTGTAACACAATACTTTGTAAAACGACAAAACAGAACATTTTTTCAGCTGTAGTTGGCTTAGAACATTGTTTTGGTGACGTTAGAAGTTCAGGTGGAAACAATAGGCGGATGCCTCAAAAATTTGTTTGTACAGACAATGCTACTTTTGAATTTCCATTGCCAACTTTAGCTATTTTAGATTCCTCAATTAAATTAGTATTTTCATCATTTAAACAGTTCGATAATTGCACGATTAAATTTTTGTTTGTTGCAGGAATATTTCTGAAAATTTCTTTTTGAGGGACTATTTTAGAGTTAGAATTTTGTTTGTAGTTAGATTTTGGAATACAAATTTGAGGGAACCATGTTTTAAAAATAAGTTGCTTTGTGTAAAGCATTTTTAAGGACAAAAATAGGCAATATGGTTAAACACAATACCAACTAAATGAGTGCAATAAATACCTTAAATATTATATTAAAAACCTTAAATATTATTGGCTTTCTCAAAAATATTTTTCTAAGCTAACCTCTGCTTTATATCTAAAACTATTGTTTATTTACACTTTCTTCTATGTTCTGCATTTTATAAAAAGTAATCTACAATAGAATTTATTATATTAAGAAAAACAAAAACATATACATTAATTTGTTTTCATTATTAGCAGCATTTTTATTAAACATACCCTTCAAACAATAATAAGTAAACTTGAACTTAGGTAACTTAACATTTTTAAGGAATGAATGAAAATCGTATTTTGCGTCAAACTGTGGGAATTCACTAAAAGAAAGTTCTGTACGTCAACAATAGACATTCATGTCGATTACATGATCTATTGAATCAATTGTGCATAAATTCAAAACAATTTTTTTACGTTTTCGTTTTGTAATAAACGTCAAAATTTGCAATTTATTTGCTATGCATTTATTCAACAAGTTAGTTATAATCGTTCTGATTATTTTTTTTAATATTGGTGTTCCTTTTAAGCATAATTTTTGTTGATAGCAAACACATGTATGCTTCCATCAATCAAGATTGTTATGGATGAGATATTTTTCGATTATAACTCTTTTTTTTTTTAATTTAATATTTATTAATCAAAATGGAATTGTAAAATAGTTGCAAGCTTAAATCATCAAAAACAAACTATAAATATACTTGGATTAATTAAATTGATACAGATTTTAATTACTTGCAAACAAATTTTGAATTCAATAAATTGCGCTCGCACCCTTAACTTGATGGTTCTTCAAACGCATTTTTGATACAATAATCCGAAGTTAGTTATGAAATTTAAACAATTTCGTAGTGATTGCTGTAAATGAGTGAATAAATTATATTTAACTGGTGTTGAACATGCTTTTTTCAAGAAAAAATGTACATTGGTTCGCTATCAACAAAATGACTGCAAAACTAAAGCTTAAAACTAAGTTTTTCATCGAAAAAAGTAAAAAGAAAAATCTGAAAACAAACTTATTAACCACCCCATTTTGTTTTTGCTTTGCTAAGTGCCGCTAGCCCACGGCATCGTTTTTTTTTTGGTTTCACATCTATTCATGGACTAATTGTCAAAATTACAAATACAACAATGTAAACAAACGGGTTTGGGAGAGTGAAACGTACGAAAGATTCCGATCTTGGTAAATGGAGTATTTTTGATTAACACTGTCAGTGGTGTTCGATTCTATTAAGGATCCTATTAGGGGGCTTAAATGAGAGATTGTGCGCTTTATCTTTTTTCAAAAATAGGTCTGTTTGGTACTGCATGATGGGTATTACTTGTGTTGAGTGTTGAGTACTTGTGTTGAGTTATGTTGTTGGAATACAATTTTTTATTTGGTTTTCTAAAAAGTCCGGAGTGTCGTCGGATCTGTCGTTCAAATTTCTGGAATTCTTTGGCAACTGTTGGTGATATGGTAAGCCAAGTGCAGAATTCGTACGTAACAATGGGTCTTACTAATGTTGGTACATTAGAATTTTGATGTTCTTTTGCAAGAATTTCGAGTTAAATAGTATTTTCAATTCAACTGGTTCAGCTGCCATTTTTGCCTTTTTTATAATCATCCTTCCATGTTTATTTAAGAGGAATCGGTTTTGAAAATTGACGCCAAGATACTTTGTATTGTAATGTTAAGGGATTTACTCTCTTTAACTGCAAGGGAATGTCCTTTTACGCTCGCATTTCTAAAACAAGTCAATCCACATTTTCTAGAGTTATTTTTTAGTCTCCATTTCGTAAAATTATTTTCCACAAGTTGTAGTCTTTGCTTTATTTTGTTAAACGTTGGTCGAACATAACTTGTGAACACAATTGATTCATCAGCATAGTGAATAGAACCCGGTTCATCCGAAGTGGGATATGAAAAAGTAAATCATGCCAAAAGTGGGCCTAAAATAGACCCTAAAGCGACGCCTGTATTAACGGAAAAAATGGTATGTTCAGAACCTATATATATTGCAGAACTTATGTCAATGAAAAATTTTAATTCGGAAAATTCAGTTGCATGAGTTTAAAAATTAGACCAAAGTGCCAAAGCGAATCGAATGTTTTTTTTCCAAGCACACTGTACACGTTTTATTCCTAAGATTGTGAACTACTTTATCTTAGAAAAGAAGCAATGCATGTTCAGTGGAGTTGCCGTTTTTAAAACCAAATTGGTCTCTGGGAATGAAGTTTTCATCTTCACAGGGTTTAGGGATTACGCAGCACACGTCCAAAAAGCTTACCGATGTTTAATAGAAGCGAGATCGGTCGAAAGCTGTTAACTGCTTGACTTCCATTTTTCTTTGATATTGGTAAGATCTTTGAAAGTTTACATGATGTCGGAAAGTAACCATTGTTAATGCACTGTTTAAAAACAATTAATAAAACAGTGTCCAACCTATGGCTAAGATCAAAGTGTAGTAACTGCTGTCACTTTTCAAAATGTAATCTTTTCAACATCTGCCAAGTACAAATTACGATATTGCCAAAAATGAAAAGGTACACGCTGAAAAATCAGTTGTTATTGAAATTTAATATAGACAGTGTTTCCAGTCATATTTCACAAAACTAAAGCACTTTGTGCTCTCATGAAGACCGTCAATAGTAAATTAATTGGAAAATTTTAAGCTGTTGTTTCAGAAACATAGCACTAAGCTACGTGCTACACAAATAACGTATTAAATGAAATTTTGAAAGAAAAGTTTTCTGACTGTTTAAATATTTTTAGATGTTATCAAAATTAGCCACCGAGATCTTATGTTTTAAGATCCTCCACGTAAAGTAAAGGGCGGAGGGCGGGAGTAGGAATATACGATGTTTCACAAGAGGTCACTATACGCACTAGATAGAACTTTTTAGTGGAGCTATGAATTTAGTGTTCTGTGATTTTTGTTACACTCTTCCAGTTTTTGTACGATAAACTGCAGGTGATGTTTGAAATCACCTAATATGTGAAAATATTACTTTTACAACAAGATCAAAGTGCAGGTTTGTTTACAAAACAATTGTTAGATATTAGTGAAATAGAAACTGACATCTTAACTGGATTTATCACATTTCGAATCGAAGGAAGAGCTTATTCAACCTGTTGTTCATAAGCTAACTCAGCAGTTTGACAACCACGTTCGGTTAAGAGAAAGAGCAGTATTGGGAGCAAAAACAGAGACGTTAAAGACCACAACACATCATTTTAAAATGTTATCGTGATTGATTGAGAAAAAGCCCATAAATAGCTTCATAGGAGCAATAATTATTAAAATGAAGTAATGGGTGGTTAAATTTTGAGGGTCGATGTTAAATGTGAACCATACCTCAACTTCAAGTTTATTTTTTGCATTTCATTTGACATTCCTTAATTTCAGACTAATTCAACTTTAACTCAACTAAACCAAACACACAATCTAGCAACGAGTTAAAGTTATTCAGGCTTTTTATAAAAATGGCAGTTGGCGATAGTGTGGCTGAAGAGCCGTTACCTCAACTCGTCATCGTGCCAAACAATCGCATCTCTCACTCTCTTCTATAATGAACACTATAAAGTATTGCATTTACACGCTAACTATAGGTGAAAGTGATTCATGAACTAAAGCCTTTTAACCATTTCAAGCTACGTTAATGGTCAGAATGGTGGCAGTAAATGGCAACAGTGGATGATCAATTTTCGAAAAAGAATTATTCTCAGTGATTAGGCCCATTATTACCTTAGTGGATTCGTCAATGGCCGCACTTGTCAAAAAATTAATGCACCCACAGAGAGTCACTGTTTTATGTGGTTTATAATCTGGAGGCGTCATCGGGACATATTTTTCAAAAATGAGGCAGTAACTGTGAATGGTGTTCGCTATATAGTGAGATGATAACGAACTTTTTATTTCTCGAACTGAAAGATGTGGATGTGGACGATATGTGCTTTCAACAGGTCGATGCTACTTGCCACACAGCAAACGAAACATAGGCTCTTTGAAGCGACAAATTCGATGACCTTCCTATCTCAGGTGGTGGAGATGTCAATTGGCCGCCTAAATCATGTGAATTGACACCACTGGAATTCTATCTTTGGGGTTATTTAAAAAAAAAATTGTACGTCCATGACCCATCAAAAATTCAAAATCTGAAAGATAAGCTTAAGATTAAGTTTAAAGGTATAGAACCCAAATTATGCCTCAGCCTCATCGAAAATTTGGATCATTGAATGGAGATGTGCTGCCAAAATCGCGTCGGCCATTTGGCCAATATTTGTCTCCGTACATAATTAAACCATACCAATATTATCATAATAAATAGAAATGACAGTAATTTCCCAAATAATATATACTTTATTCAAAATCAACATCGGCCCTTAAAATCTAACCACCTTACAATTTAGAAAGCAAACAATTATAATTACATCAAATACTAGAGAGCAAATATTTGCATAGAAAATTACCTTCCATCAATTATTCAAACACAAACTAAATTTATCATTTTTTTGTATCAGCAATAAATGCACTTTCTAAATAAATAAACAAACAATTAAGTAAACCCACACCAATTCTTATTCCCAAAACACCTTTCAAATCAAACCAAACTAATTAAACACAATAAATATTATCCAATTCAATGTCCAGAAGCACAAACAGGTAAATATACCTACTAATTGATTAGTGATGATAATGATGATGATCATCATCAATTATTTAAAGTTCATTTATTATCTTATTGAAATTTTATCAAGACCTCTACTCTGCATCAGTGTACACAATTCAGAGCTATCATTATTTCAGAGATTTACAAAACCTACATTAATTTTATTATTTTCATTTTTAATATTGTAATGAATGCCAATTGCCAATATAAAAGGGATAATAGAGCCATCAACACTTCAACTGTTGATCTGAATCAATTAACATTAACATTAAGAGAGATATCATTCAAAAGTGAATTTCTTGGATAAACAAAAAATTATTATAATCCATTTTATTTAATTATATTTAAAGCCACTTCAGATTTTTTTCATTTCACGGCCACACAACTTGATTAATTTGATTCATTTGTGTGAAAGATATTGTTTTGTTGTTGAATTTTTCAATCTTTTATTAAAGTCTTTTGTATTTTTTGTTTCTTTTTTTTTAAATTAAAACAGGATTTTATGAATGGCACTTTATGTTACACTTGGAACTGTTGATCAGTTTTTTTAATGTTTTATGTTTTTTATTGATTGAATTTAATTAATAAATATCTATAGTGAGAAATTAATTGAACTGATCAACTTAGCTAAACTTGATTTTAATTAAAGGTGTCATAGAAATAAATATATAAATACTTCCTACGAATAAAAGAAGGTAATGGTGATAAATAGCCTATTAAGAAGTAATAATGGAAGAACAAAAATTAATTGTCAAACCAAAAAAACGGCAACTTCACTTTTTGTCATTGCAACGATACTTTAAGAGGTTTTACTTTTTTAGATTAGCGACATGAACTCTAACTGTGCTAAGCATACTGAGCTAGCTCAGGTCAAAGTCTGCTCTTTTTTGAGAATTTTCATTCTTTGCCAGCGATTTTACTCAGTACGATTAGGCCATTTTTACGAAACTATTGCACACTTACAAGCCGACTTTTAACTAAATACAACTTTAAAGCTTTGAACAAAAAAATTAAGAGAAAAATACATATAATTTTGAAATTGACATTTTAGGATCTGTTCAGAAACAAAACAGAAATATCTTATAATGAATAATATTTTTTGTCAGAAAGATGTGGTTTATGGAATTTTTATAAGCGTTAAGAAAAAGTTCTTCAAAAAATTGTTTAATCATCCGAAGCAAATTTTTATTAACTTTAAATGAACAACTAGAAGATTTGAGCAAAATGCTTGATACTAGCAAATTGCTAAGCTAGTATCATAAATCCCATAAATCAATATGCGAAGTTTGGGGAATTGTAAGGTAATTTTTAATACTCTTGTAATCCACACATTTTGAATTAGTTAAATTAAATGGGAGGGTCCCAAAAAAACAACTACTTAAAAAATAAATAAATTAGGAGGCGCAACAGTTCGTTAAAACCTAGGGCCTAGGCCAATTAATGTTGTCAGGAATGGAGGGGACCTACAGTTGTAAGCCAAAATCCGAATGCCTATTTTGAGAAAGCACTTTGCATGACAAGAATTACTCTTGGAGAATTTGTCAATTACTCCCAAGAGGCAGTTCTCGTGAAAAACTTTAGATAGCACAGGCAGGGGTTGAACCCCTAGCATAACAGTCCAAAGCACTAACTATCATCCTACGGACACTACGTGTACTACTTAGGTTTTCAAAAATTCTAAAATTATGCTTGAAGAAATAAAATCGTTCTGAACTCATTGTTTTTGAACCTAACAAAATTCATCTGTTAAGATCTAACATTTCTGGCACTTTCCGTTTAAGTTTAGAGATCAATCCATTTCTTTTTCATTGTTTGATTAAAATAAATTCTTGATGTATGCTTTGTAGATTTAAAATAAATGATGAAAGTCCTTAAAGCCTATGTCTTAAATCATGAGCTTAGCTCTATCAAAATAAAATATCATAAGTTTATTTGAATTCGATTTTATTTTTATTTTTTTCAGTCAGCAAAGAAAAGTATATCACCAATTGTTTGGTCCAACGACCCGTCAGGAATTTTATTACCACGCGGAAGCATAAGACAATGGAGTGGCACCATAACCATAAGTGTAATGAGCTGGACCAGCAGCAGCGTAAGTCTTTAGCACTGGAGCAGTGTGGTAGGTTTGCACCAGAGGGGCAGCATAGGTTTTAACCACAGGTGCAGCGTAGGTCTTGACTACAGGAGCAACGATGGGTTGCACGTAGTGGGCTTGGTCATGCACCACAGTTGAGCTTTGATGCGAAACAGCGGTCGGTACACTCTTGACGATTGATCCAACATTTGCGTAACCATGCTCCTGAATAATGGGAGCAGAGTAGACGACTGGGGATGAATGCAAGAGTCCTGGACGGGCAGCAGCTACAGCGAAGAGAACAGACAACACCACCTGTAATCAAAAACAAAAATGTATTTGGTCAGTAAAAAGTCTTACATAAGACAGAGGCTGTGGTGGGCGTTTAAACTTACCAACTTGAACATTTTGATTTGGTTTTTTTGAGTTTTGTTAAGGAGGTCTGTGTTGAATGAGTTTGGAATTCAATTGATACCGTTTTGCAGCTGCTCAGTGTCTTATATACCAATCTACATTAATTTGGCTAAACGATATACAATACTCGCACCGCACTTTCTTGTGACTTGAGTGCTGAGTCATAAAAGTCCAAAAGTATATCAGAAGAAACCAGTCTTTTTGGTCAACATGATAGTTTCAGCGCAATGGAAGGAAATTACCAAGAGACGCGTGGTCAATTCTTTCAAAACCGAATTACAGCATAGATGACCGTGAAAAGTAATTCACAAACATGCAGACATTGCGCACATGCGATGCAGAAGCTTTTCGTTCCATAAACTTGAGATAAAATTATAAACGAATTTTTATGAGGAACAAAAGTTAATGTTTTCATTCACTATCTTCTCTGCATCTTTATGCGTGAGATTAAAATCAATTAATGGGTAATGTGAGGCAGTATACCGAATTGGGAATGTCTTTTAAAATACAAATTATTTTATTATGCAACTAAATGAATTAACTTTAAACGAATTGTTTGTTTTATACATTTTAAGTCATCACATGTTCGACACTTTTCCGTGAAAAAATTGAAATCTAAATTGATATGCATTTCTTCTGTAAAAAAAAACTGCCGAAAGTCTGAATTCACATAGAAAATTCAAAACTTTTATTCAATTCTATATTTTAAAGTACCATTTAAGAACTCTTCGCACAGCCTGACAATATTTGTATTCAGCAAATTGCGTAAAGATGGTGACCAAATAAAATCAAAATGATTGAATTTGTCAGCTGGCACTCCATAAACACCCACTGTAGATGGCAGGTACTTATAAAGTTCATGCACAGCTCTGGCCGTGGCCAATGCATCAGTTCGACTGTAATGCAAAATTATGGGCATGGTAATTTTTGTCAAATTGTATCCATCCGGCTCAACTCGATGATAGAACTCAAGATTACCCTCCAAACCACGATCATATGAAACAAAATCACCAGATTTTAAAATCTGGAGAAAGTGTTCAATTTCCTGAACAGAACCTCCAGCTGTTACTGTCCCAAGGGCTATTGGGTCCAAAGACTGCAATAAATAGCTTTAGTTTGGAATTGTAGATAAACTTAAGAATATACAAACCTGATTGTACTGCCCAACACCGAATATTTCTGACACAAGTTCCAAACACTTTTCATTTTCTTCTGAATTTATTGAACATTTCTCCAGAATTTGTCCTTGAGCAAATGACTCAAATGCCTTAGATTTAATTTTTGACTTAGAAAATTTGCAAAAAAAAAGTCAAGATGGATTTAGTTTTGTTGACACACAATTTCTACCTTTACAAAACGTTTGACAAGAGTGATTGTTTCTGGTGAAAACTTGACGAAATTTCTCAGCAGCACTATTGGTGCCAGAGCTTGAAAGAGTAGAACACGATCATTGTACTCTGGCCGTAAAGTACAAAGTGCTAATAGGGCTGTGGCTCCCTGTGAATGTCCAATATAGATGAGTTGATGAAATGCTGTGACATCCCGGACTTTATCAATGGTAGCAGAAAGATCATAAATACCGATTTCATGAAAACTAAACTTCCAAAACGAGGGATTTCGAGGAGTCAAAGAAGTGTGATTACGACTCTGAACAGTGCCTCGTGTATTAATAAGCCAGACATCATAGTCACTTGAAGCAAGCTGAAAAGCTTTAAATATAAGAAGGAAAAGTCGTAAATTTGAAATGTTTCCAAGCCCTTTAAATACCTAGACTATTCTCAGCTCCAAGCATTACAAAACTTAACGAAGATGTCAATAGACCATGCACCAATAGAATAGGTTGATGTCCCGGCTTTGGAATTCTATACAAAACCAGAATATATCCATCTTCTGTTTGGACTTCATAAATTTCACAGGGTAAGTTAGCTTTTTTAATCCATTCGTCCTTTTGAAAAAAAATGTTAATATTTCTAAACAATATTATGAATATAAAAATATTACTTAACTCACTGTTTTTAATTTAGCTTTATTTTCAATTTCTCGATCATAATGATCAACTTTTTTCCGAAATAAATTCCAGGGCCATGGGAATTGGCTGCCAGCATGTGAAGGGTTTGAAATGATTATAAATAATACGGAAATATAAATGTAATGTTTTTGGTGGATTTTTAAAAACATTCTATGTGTGCTTTGAAAATGTTTAAAGTTCGTGCACAGTTATGGACTTTGGATAATGTTTTAGACCTATTAGATGTAAATTAGTGGAAAAAATTACCACAATTATATTAATGTTAATTTATTTTAACAGTTAAACGCGAATTATCTGGCGTTGTGAATTATAATGAGCTTGTCACGCACCAGTAGCTTAAATCTTATTTCCGGATAATATTTTTTAGCAATTTGACTTAAATTTGTATCAGCCATTGATGAAAATACTGTTGATTGCACATGAACCAGTTCGTTTGATATAAGCTTTGTTTGAAGTACTGAACAAAAAGTTTATATTTTATTATTTGAAGTGAACTTATTTCATAATATTAGTAAACATTCAGAATTAAATATCTGATAATATAATCATTCTATTCAGTGTTTGTACAGCCTATAGCTTGGAATTCAACTTCCCAATCATGATAATCTAGCCATTAACCTTGAATATGGAGACATTTGCTCAAAACTCAAATCTCTGTCTAGAAACCGACTTTAAAATTATAAACAAATTGATTTGTGTTTCCGTTTAACAACCTACAATATTTCACCAAAAAAATGTTGCTGCTGCCCTACATTTAAACTGTCAATTACATTTAGCCACACGCATCGAATAAAATATCTAAGAGCGATGATAATGAAAAACAAACATTAACCTTAACTCTAAATAGCAACTTTTCCTCTTACTTTCAACTCCATCATTTCTTTCAACTTGCATCATGCGTGCAATGTCTGCAGAGAATATCTATCTACGACTATGTACTCGCTGAACAGACTTTTCACGGTCATCTATGTTGAAACTCTAGTATTAGAGCTCCATGCGTTGCCTTGTCGTCGTCTACATGTTGAGAGATCAAAAGACTTTTTCATGTTTGGCTTGCACCATTTTTTTCTTTGGAATTTATGACTCAGAAAACCAAAGTGGTGGAGCATTTTCTTTGAACCAGAAATACACAGCTTTTTGTACTCGTTGTCTGGGCCATTTATGGCCAAAATGAATATAAAAGAAACTGTGCAGCTGCAAAATGGTATCAATTGAATTCCAACCTCATTCAACACAGACCTCCTTAACAAAACTCAAAAAAACCAAATCAAAATGTTCAAGTTGGTAAGTTTCTACGCCCACCGCAGCCGCTGTTTTATGTAGGCCTTTTATTGACTTAATGCATTTGTGCTATTTATTTACAGGTGGTGTTGTCTGTTCTCTTTGCTGTAGCTGCTGCCCGTCCAGGACTTTTGCATTCATCCCCAGTCGTCTACTCTGCTCCCATCATTCAGGAGCATGGTTACGCCAATGTTGGATCTATCGTCAAGAGTGTACCGACCGCCGTTTCGCATCAAAGCTCAAGTGTAGTACATAGCCAAGCCCACTATGTGCAACCTATTGTCGCACCTGTAGTCAAGACCTATGCTGCTCCTCTGGTACAAACCTACCATGCTGCTCCAGTGTTGAAGACCATTTCGGCTCCAATCTATAAGAGTTATGCTCCAGCTCATTATAGCTATGCTGCTTCTCCATTGGCTTATGCTTCCGCGTGGTAATAAAATTCCTGACGGGTCGTTGGACCGAACAACTGTTGATAGTTTTTGTTTGCTGACTGAAATGTAAATAAAATTAATTTTAAACTCAAAACACATATTATTACTTTTGGGACAGCCAATAATTATTTTGCGACTTTTAGTGCAATGCATTTTGCCCAGCATTGAAAGCTAGATGTAGCTGCAGTCGATGGCTGCATAAAAATAATCATAGTGATTTGGTATACTGAAATGAAACCACGAGAAATAAGGTATTTTCAAAAATTGGCAATTTTACCCACTTTCAGGAGTTAGTTATTCATAAGTTGTTACATAATTGTAAGTTCTTTCCCTTTGGTGGGAAGTATTTTAGTCTTATCTTTGTCGAAGTGTAATATAGTCGTATTTCACTTTTGTAAAGTGAAAATTTTCAGGGTATCTTGAATTTATTTAAATTTATGAAGTTAATAATAATAGAAAGATTTTATATTGATGCACCAAAGCATAAGTCCTAGGAAGGTATATCGTCCAACTGTGGGGGTTTTTACATGATATTTTTGGAATTTTTAAAAGTTTCTGGATCTTACTGCTCTTTCGTATTCAATTTTTAAACTTTTATGTAAAATGTAAACACTTACAACGAAGTTAACATTTAAGAAGTTAATTATCTGGTGGTAAAGTTATGGACATAAATAAAAAATCATCTTGGAAATCCCAGCAATTAAGTTCAAGCAACATGTTTTAGAATACACAGTTTCAAGTTATCTGTGTTGTAAAGTAGGCAGTTGGATCATTTATCAATCATTTATTGTTAATTAGTTGTGTAAGTTCTATGTCTGTTTAAACAAGTCGAAAATCAAATAAAAAGTTGTCAAAGAAAATGCTTACTAGTTAACTCCCCATAGGAAGTTATTGTAATCGGTCCGATGTGTTGAATTAAAAATATTGACATTTCTTGACGTTTCAAGGTCCCTAGAGTCGAATAAAAGATTTTTAGAGAAATTTGCGTACGTGTGTACGTACATTCGGGATGTTTTTTTCGTCATCCAAAGCTCAAGGTCTAGTAGAGATATCGACTTCAAATAAATTTTGTTATACAGATAATAATGCAGGAAGATGCAGTAAGGACTCTGAAATAAATTGCGTTGGTGTTTTTTTTACCATATCAATTTAAAAAAATGTGAAAATTTTGGTTGGCCCAAAATATCTCACGAACCAATAACGCTTGACTCTTGAATTACATTTTATATTATATATTGTAACGTGATACCAAACAATTATATTTTTAGAAACAAAAATCCAACTAAAGTTTTTTTTATAAATCAAAAAAACTAAACATAAATATATTTGTCACCTCAAAAAACTTAACAAAAAAAAATGTTATTATCTCCAAAATATTCGACTCAAATATCTTTTCAAAAATTAAAAATATTTTCTTACAACTGATTTTATTTCACAGCAAATATTGTTTTCGACATTCAGTACATGTTTTATAAAAATCCAACATTCCATTTTTTTCATAAAAACCTAGAAAAAACAGTACGCAAACCTGTTAAAAATTGTTGTACGGTTTTCGATATCTCGTGAACAATAGAAGATATTGACTTCAAATTAGTTTCATTCATTCAATTTGTATATGTTTACAAAAGAAACACAAACTTTTAATGATGCAACAGAAAACGGTCGCATCCCAGCACATTTTTTATTTTTCAAATTTGTTTTGGAAAACCAACAAATCTGAATGAAAATCAGTAATCACCATAGAATTTAAGAATAAAACAAGTCGACTGGATTTAGAGTTGATAATTTCGAATAAGAATTCAAATCAATCGCAAAAAACAGTAACTAAAGTTACTTCGCTTATTACTTAAGAAAGTTGGAACGATTTTCAAGGATTCACTTCAATTCGGACTGGTCTTCGTCCAAACAAGAATAATCTAGAAAACGATTTTACAATGCCATCTTCATGTAAAATGACATTTATATTTACTTATCACTGTGTTCATTATTTTCGACAGTTATTTTGGTGTAAAAATAGTTTTTTTTCAAGATTTTTTATCAAACATTCAAAACTAAGATGACTTCGAATCATAAGAATACCAACATTTTCCAGATCCCATACAAACTTTTGAGTGATAAGCAGTTATTCCGCTACGTTTTCCATCAGATCTATTATTGATTTTCGATATTCGTAACAATTTTCTAATAACGATGATATTCATAGGTTCAACGAAATAAGGTGCCATAATATAACTTTAAAGAAAAAACGTAAAATTTTAAACACCAATTCGGCTTTATTTCACTTTGCAAAAAGAATGAAACCAAATGTTGATGTAAGATCAAGTGTTTTTTTAAGAAAAAAATCACTTCTTAATATCACTAACGAAGTTAATTTATTTTTCGGGATCCTTGTATCCCTCTTATCGTTCTAATAAAAATGCTTAAATTCAATAAGCTCTTATTAAAAAAAAAAAAACACAAATCAGACGATAGTAAGATTAAAACGAATATTTAAAATTTAGACAAGTTTGTATGCCAAATTAATTAAATTAATGTGTTTAAACTTTATAACCTCTGTTATTGTTTGCTAATTTAATTTGAAAAATATACACCTTGGCACTCCAACAACTATCTTGCCCCACATTAGACATTATTTCATTTTAACCACACGCAGAAAGATACATCGAAGATAGTGAACGAAAACATTACGAGTAACATTTATCACAAGTCATAAAAGATCGTTTTTCTATTTTATCTCACGATCAAGTTTATCAAAAACAAAAAGTTTTTGCATCGCATGTACGCAATGTCCGCATGTTTGTAAATGAACTTTTCACGGTCATCCATGCCGTAATTCAGTTTTGTTACAATAGTCCATGCGTCTCATTGCGGTAACTTCTTTCCATTTCCATTAAGCTATCATGTTGACCAAAAAGACTGGTTTCTTCTGATATACTTTTGAACTTTCATGACTCAGCACTTAGCTCACAAGAAAGTGCGGTGCTAGTATTGTAGGTCGTTTAGCGTTGATTTGTATATAAGAAACTGAGCAGCTGCAAAACGGTATCAATTGAATTCCAACCTCATTCAACACAGACCTCCTTAACAAAAATCAAAAAAACTAAATCAAAATGTTCAAGTTGGTAAGTTTTTACACCCAACACAGCCTCTGTCTTATGTAAGACTTTTTATTGACCAAATACATTTTTGTTTTTGATTACAGGTGGTGTTGTCTGTTCTCTTCGCTGTAGCTGCTGCCCGTCCAGGACTCTTGCATTCATCCCCAGTCGTCTACTCTGCTCCCATTATTCAGGAGCATGGTTACGCAAATGTTGGATCAATCGTCAAGAGTGTACCGACCGCTGTTTCGCATCAAAGCTCAACTGTGGTGCATGACCAAGCCCACTACGTGCAACCCATTGTTGCTCCTGTAGTCAAGACCTACGCTGCACCTGTGGTTAAAACCTATGCTGCCCCTCTGGTGCAAACCTACCACACTGCTCCAGTGCTAAAGACTTACGCTGCTTCTGGTCCAGCTCATTACACTTATAGTTATGGTGCCACTCCATTGGCTTATGCTTCCGCGTGGTAATAAAACTCCTGACGGGTCGTTGGACCGAACAATTGGTGATATATTTTTCTTTGCTGACTGAAAAACTTAAAAATAAATAATGTTGAAACAAATATTTTCGTTCCTTTGTACTTTTTTTCTAACTGGTCTAAAAATTAATTGAAATCACTATATTATATGATGTTTAAGTAAAACATCCCTAAAGTTTATGTTTCGATCAGTGTAGAGGTATTTTAGATAAATATTTAAAAGTTATCTGAATAACTGCATTTATAATAAAACGTTTTGTCCGAATATTTTACATAACATGAAGCTGATTACGTGAATTATTATCTTAAAAAATCATTATTTTTCATTCACCCCAACCCAGCTTTAAAGTTTATACGTTAATACAACACAAGATGGTATCACAAAACATAATAACAGTCGAGGAAAAAGAACTAATAACAGAAAAGACACATTCGCGTCCACAGCTCGCACAGTAGGTTTTCAGATGGTTCTACATCTTTTGAATATTTGTTTGAATTGATGCTTTATTATGGTGATTGGCGAAACTAATGTGATATTTGTGATTAGGCAATAACAATCTTCGGTCAGCATAAACATTTCCATACATTCTAAACTACTATAAATTAAATGGTATTTGAAATAAGTTATTTCATATTTTAATAGAATCTACCAAAACGAATGTTTTTGTAATAGTCTTTTAGTAACTTATTTTTAAGTTCTAAGCTTTTTAATTTCTGTTCTTTTTAAATTATCAAAACAATTCCATTGCATGAACATTTTCTTTAACCTTTACGGTGCCTGCACTTAACAGTTCATTTAGAGTCGATTGTCACCAAGTTCTCAACTGGTTGCAATAATCTTTATTAATAACGTCTCTTTCTGAAAAGAACTCAAAAACACTAGTTATCACCTGATTCAAACATAATATTGCTTTGTTTCTCCTGATGCCTTGAAAATTACATTCAAAACATTACATTCGACGACAAGGCCACGTTTAATTGTGAAATGATTCGTATTTAAGAGAAAAGTTTAATTAATTGATGTACCTTAATTTAGAAACAAATATTTACACTTTGTAAATAAATTAATTGGATTCTTCGGTAACCTTAAATAAAATCTGCATAATAGCTACAAAATTACAAAACTGTGGGACCCTATTTCTTTTTAAAACAACTCTTTTAATAAGCTTACTTAAATGCTTAGACAAAAGTGGGATAAGGAACCGTTTAAATACTTGGACTATTGTTGCTTGTTTATTGTCAATATTGGGCAAAGAAGAGTCAAGAGAATGCATTCAATAAGCCAAAGATTTGACCCATGCTTGATACATAAAGATGTCATTAATTTGCAGAACCATACTGTTATAAATATGTTGAATAAAAGAAACCCTTTCTCATATTCTAACACCTACCATTTATTGAAGCTTTTTCTATTTAATGTCTATTAGTTTTTTTTTCGAACGATTTTAAGTCAGTGAAAATAATAATGAAAACAAAAATTATTTAAATACGTATTTGTTTTTTTTTTTTATTTTTTCAATAAAACTTAAATATACATCAACAAAAATATTTTTCGGTCCAACGACCCGTCAGGAATTTTATTACCACGCGGAAGCATAAGCCAATGGAGAAGCAGCATAGCTATAATGAGCTGGAGCATAACTCTTATAGATTGGAGCAGAAATGGTCTTCAGCACTGGAGCAACATGGTAGGTTTGTACCAAAGGAGCAGCATAGGTCTTGACTACAGGTGCCACAATGGGTTGCACATAGTGGGCTTGGCTATGTACTACACTTGAGCTTTGATGCGAAACAGCGGTCGGTACACTCTTGACGATAGATCCAACATTGGCATAACCATGCTCCTGAATGATGGGAGCAGAGTAGACGACTGGAGATGAATGCAAGAGTCCTGGACGGGCGGCAGATACAGCGAAGAGAACAGACAACACCACCTGTAATCAAAAACAAAAATGTATTTGGTAAAAAGTCTTACATAAGACAGAGACTGTGTTGGGTGTAGAAACTTACCAACTTGAACATTTTGAATTAGTTTTTTTGAGTCTTGTTAAGGAGGTCTGTGTTGAATGAGGTTTGAATTCAATTGATACCGTTTTGCAGCTGCACAGTGTCTTATATACCAATCTACATTATTTTGGCTAAACGACCTACAATACTCACACCATACATTTTCTTGTATGATAAGTACTGAGTCATGAAAGTCCCAAAGTGTATCAGAAGAACCAGTCTTTTGGTCAACCTGAAAGTAAAATTTAAGCATAATGAAAGAAGTAACCGCAATGGTCAATTGTAGCAAAACCAAATTACAACACTGATGACCGTGAAAAGTTCATCTACGAATATGCGGACATTGCGAATATAATGCAGAAGCTTTTTTTATTTGATTAACTTGATAGTGAGATAAAATTGAAAGGAAGTAAAAAGGTTAATGTTTTCATTCAATATCTTCGACGTTTTTTTCTGCTTGTGGTTGAAATTAATTTATGTCTAATGTGGAGAAGAATTGATGCAGGCATTTCATTTCTTTCAAAAGGGTACAAATATCCTTATAATGAATAAATGGAGTCCTAGCAATAAAGAAACTGGTACAGGATTAAAATAACGATGTACAATGATTTTGAATGTCTGAATTTTGCAATGAGTGGGAAATACTGAGTCTACTAAAGCGTTCCACATTGTGTAGTGCAACTAAAAAAGAATCTTTGTGCTTTACAGTTGGTCTGAAGTTTGGCTAATGAGTAAACTTATGAGCATTCCTTGAAGAACGGGTATTACGTTTTTGGTGGTCTCTTTTTAATTCTGTTCAAGAGACTCATGTGCGTTATTGAAACCTGTTCATATATGGAAAATGCAGTCGTGTTTCGAAAGAATATAGGTTTTATAAATTTTAACCATATCAGAAGAAAATTTCTTGCATGGACGAAGAAAACCTAAACACTTAGCAATGTTTTTGGAGAATTCAAATATGTGCTCACTCCGAAAAAGAACTGAAAGCTTTCCAGTCTCCTCGATGCAAGGGCTACCCATGGATGATTTTAATAGAGGACTTTTGCTTTTTTGTGATAGTAGATAGCATTGAGTTTTCAAATAAATAAATTCTACACTAATTCCCCATTGATCAATACTGTCAATATCTGAATTGTATAAACTTACTATACGCTGCAGTTTGTGGTTCACATAAGAAGGAAAAGGATGTGAATTTCAAAATGAATATGAAAAGCTGAGGGTACTGGCGTCAGCGAAACAATTTAGTAAATTAGACGTTTCACATAAAAGACAGGGGTGGAATCGGCTAAGGTGATTGTTGACTATCTTTTTTTTTATAGTCAAATTGACTATTATTTTCTTTCCGTCTGTGTAAGATGATTCAACTCAATCCAATTTAATTGAACAAATTTTAAAAGTGATTCTTATAAAATATCTAAATAAAAGTATAAAATTGATTGTGTTTTAATAAAATTCTTACTTTTCTTGATTTTTTCGAATGTTTTAAGCTTTGTAAGTCCCAGCAATGTGGTTTTTTTTTAAGAAACAAAGTGAGCTAAGATTTTAATTTTAAAGTCAATTGTGTAAGCGTCTTGTAGCTATATTCGGAGTAAGCAAATGACTATCACATTTTTTGTGACAGCTTTTTAGGTATCAATTTGACTATCACCTTGCTTAGATCAAATTCGATCATTTTGATTATCATTTATCAACAACCATCTTAGCCGATTATACCTCAGTTCCTGAGGATTTTAATAAAGCTGAAGATTTATAAGCGTTTTCATGAACTTGGCTATTTCCATCCACTCGGAAAAAAAAACCTGTGGACCCTTTTAATTAAAAAAGTGTTGTTTTATTATATTCGAAGTAATAAAATATGTTTATCTCGTTTTAAAGATCAATCAGATGTAAAAAAAAATATTTAAAAATTTTAAAATAAAAGATTTAAGTATGATGCCGATTTGAAATAAATAATCCTCTGTTATTAAGTATTGCAACAACCTGTTAACTTGAAGCAGCTTTCTTTAAAATTTAAGCTGAAAATCATGTTATATCAAAATTTGACAGACGAAATTTCACTCCAAACTCATATAATATTTGTATATTATATGTATGTACATATTTAATATGAGTTGTCTGACATTTTGACACTCCAGATTTTATTTATTCTTAAATAAATTGTTCTTACCTTACTTTAGGCCATTTGCTTTGATTAATTGTTAAGTTATGGAAAATTGTAGAAAACATTTCATACAATTTAAAATGTTGACAACAACTAGACATAGACCAAATAAAATTTTATGAATTCTGAATAAAAATACGTAGCTTGTGTTTAATTGCTGGGATTTCCAAGACAGGTTCCTAAATTGAGCCTATAATGTTTTAATACGAGTATCAGTTAAACATATATTATACGTGTATACATTTTTACACCACCATTAGTGTTTTTATAGCACATCTTTTAAAATTTTACAAAGAATCTACTTAATTATTTTCAGAAGACCCAGGAACTTATTAATGTTAAAATTTGTCGGAGTTTTTTGTAAAAATCCTGAATAAATCTTGAAATAACAACAAGAAAAGAAAATGTTTTTCACTCTTGCAAGTTGTTTGTTTTTGAGGTTTACAGAAATAAAATTTTAAAATTTCTATGTCTTTTATTATTGCAATTTTTAATTTTTAAATTAAATAAAACAAATTATATTTTTAAAGGACATAATCGTTCCAAAATCAAAGGATATTTTATTTTATTCGTAAAGATTTTTAACAAACAAATAATTTTTAGTTGGAAGTGGAAATTATTCAATGTCTTGGAATCAATTTCCAAAAGTTGACAAACAATTTTCCTATCTTTTTTCTCATTCTTTACACACCCAAGAAACCACAACGAAATAAAAAGAAAGTATTTTCGAGTGTTATTTTTTAAATTTATTCTCAGTTATTACAAAAAAGATCAACAATTTTTTGGTCCAACGACCCGTCAGGAATTTTACCACGCGGAAGCATAAGCCAATGGAGCAGCACCATAGGTGTAATGAGCTGGACCAGCAGCAGCGTAAGTCTTAAGGATTGGAGCTGAATGGTAAGTTTGGACTAAAGGAGCAGCATAGGTCTTGACTACGGGTGCAACGATGGGTTGCACATAGTGGGCTTGGTCATGTACTACAGTTGAGCTTTGATGCGAAACAGCGGTCGGTACACTCTTGACGATAGATCCAACATTGGCGTAACTGTGCTCCTGAATAATGGGAGCAGAGTAGACGACTGGGGATGAATGCAAGAGTCCTGGACGGGCAGGAGCTACAGCGAAGAGAACAGACAACACCACCTGCAAATAAAAAAAAACACAAATGCAGTGTCAATAAAAATGGTCTTACATAACCTGGATGTGGGCGTAGGTACTTACCAACTTGAACATTTTGATTTTTGTTTGGTTTGCTTAGGAGGTCTGTGTTGAATGTGGTTGGAATTCAATTGATACCGTTTTGCAGCCGCTCATTTGCTTTTATACTTATTCAGGCACAAATGACCCAGACAACAAGAAGTAGTTAGAGGTAGGTACCGCCAATATACCACTCGGTGAACAAAAAGAAATATCCATGATTAATTTTGCCTCACTAAGTCATAAAAGTCTTAAACAATTTCAAGAAAATAAGAGCAAAGGTAGATTACCTACATATTTACGAGTAAAAAGCTTTTTTGGTCAGTATGACCAGGTGTGTTTTGGATCAAAAATAAAGATCTATACAGACACTCATGTCTGCAAGCCAAGAGTTGCGCTGACCGTGAAAAATACATACTGGTTCACTATTTGCGGACATTGCACGCATGATGTAAGAAAGACTTACCAATTAACCGTTGCTGCTCAAGACAAAATATACGTACCGGTTACATAGTATAGCTAGTGAGAGGAATTTGTGTGTGATCAAAAGGTTAATGGTTTTTTCATTATCACGTATGAGTTCAATATGCGTGTATGGCGACCAACGAACGGTTTGGCTGTGGTTAATTTTGATCAATATCGGTTTAATGAGGCTTTGTTTTTGAGTTTTTGATAAAGATAACAAATCTAGGTTGTGGTCTGTAAATTACAATATTAAGTTAATTATTTTTTATTATTCGAGCAATTCGTGTTTTTCAAAAGTTTCGCGTGAGTGACTATGAGTTTCTGTGACCTAATTTAAAAACTTTAAAAAAGGATTCAGAAATGTTTGTTTCAACTTATCAAGCCCTTGACACAACATCACGTTATGAGCCAAAACATTGTATCGTAAACGACAAACCAACAATTTACTGTACTGGTAGATGAATTTACTTATGTTGTTAGTTAACATTGGATATAAATAACACTACCTCCGCTTTTTAGAAAACAACATTTTTGGCGTTGTTCCCAGTGGCAAAAAATGTGTTCTTTTAAATTTTTAATAATGAACATTTTGTAAGCATCAAAATCAAAAAATGATATTTTTTAAAAGAAATTGTTGCAAAGTAAGGAGATACACTTCAGAATTTTCAGAAAGTAGTTTGCTTATAGCAAGCTTCCAAGAGGCTCATCATTAAAGCCTAACACACGCACAAAATACAAAACATAATTAAGATTTAACATGAATTAATACAAAACAACAAAAAATAAAATAAAGACGTTTGTTTTATATATGGAGCACTAAGCTATGCTCATTCAACTTAAAGCTTCATTCTTGCCATAGTTAGTTCTATGGAAGTCAATATGTATAAAATCAAATGTGCGCAGGTGATGAGTTCCGCCCCGGTAATTCAAATGTTCACAAGATAGCAAATAAGGTGCATACATTTCACCATTGATGAGTTGATGAAGAAATATTAAATCATTATAAAGACGCCTTTGATGGAGACATTGAAATTGAATACGATGTTCATAGGGAGGCAGATCATAAGGATCTTCCATAGGAAGACCCTTACGGGCAAAGCTAATAAAATTATGTTCAATTGATTCAATAGGTTTTATATAGATTTCTTAATAAGGAGTTCATACTTGCTATGCATATTCAAGATGAGGGCGATCATGGCAATTGTACAAAGAAAGAGTAAAATAGGGATCTATTACTCCTTTGCCGAGCGTTTTATAAGACCAAGCATAGAACTTGCCTTATTGACAATAAAATTAATGTGATGTGTAAACTCTAAGTTGGAACAGAAATAAACACCTAAATCCTTAAATGTGGAGACGCGACAGAGTTTTTGCTAAGATATACATTAATCAAATACACTAAAGATTCGTTTTTTAGTAAAAGTTATCGTCTGGCATTTTGAAGGGTTGAAGGCAAGGCTATTTTTCCCACGCCAAAATGTGAAACTATTAATGTCGGCTTGGAAAAGGACACGATCATGGGAGGACTTTATAATCTTAAAAGTTCATGTCATCAGCAAAGATAAGAACTTTACTTTGGCGTAGACATGACGATACATCGTTAATAGACAGAATGAACAGATAAGGGCCAAGATGGCTTCCCTGGGGAACACCAGATTGAGCAACAAAAGGTTCAGACTGACAATTTCTAAATTTTACCTCATAATATCTGTTTTCAAGATATGATTTGATCCAAGCTAAGAAAAATGGTGGAAACCCAAAAACATTTAACCCAGTGGTGAATGAAATTCTAACTAGTCTGGATGCCGAGGGTTTCAGAGTGATAGCATAGGCAGATGACGTTGCTATAGCAGCTTCAGGAAAGCATCTTAACACCCTAAAAGATTTCTTACAAAATGCCTTGGACAACTAATACTTCGGGCTGATCGGTGTGGACTGGGTGTTAACCCACACAAACCGATTTGGTCCTATATTCGAGGAGCCTAACCTATTATTAATAAATGGGTCTTACAACCCAGAATTACGCATTGGCTATACACATCGGTAATCAAAGCGATTTTAGTGTACCGTGTGGCAGTATGGTGGACTGATTTAGAGAAAGGTATACACATTGATAAGTTAAATAAAGTCCAACGTTCAGCTTGCCTATGTATAAGCGGATCGTTTCACACGTCCCCATCTGCGTCACTGAACACCTTACTCTACCTAACACCTCCTCAAATTTTTAGCATACAAATAGCAGCAAACTCTGCTATTCGCCTTAAAGTTTCGTCACAGTGGACTAACAACAACATTGGCCACTCCGTAATTCTTAGGTATTTGGAATCAATTCCAAAGCACACAGACTACATCATCCCTCAACTGCAATTCGGCAGAAATTTCCAGATTTCTATTCATCCCAGATATTTTTGGGAGGACAGGACATTCTTGGAGGATGAGTCAATCCATTTTTATACAGATGGGTCAAAAACAAAAGAAGGGGTTGGTGGAGGTGTGTACTCTGAACAACTGAAATTAAGTCTCTCATTTCGCCTTCCCAATCATTGTAGCGTGTTCCAGGCGGATCTTTTGGTGATAAAGGAAGTCTTGTCCTGGCTTAAAGAAAACGTGATATCAACATCTGATATCCGTATTTTCTCTGATAGCCAGGCCGCTATCAAATCTCTGGACTCTGTCTCTACAAACTCTATAACAGTCCATTAGTGTCGATCATCTCTAATGGAGATGGCGCAACAGTTTAATATTCACCTTTGCTGGGTGCCGGGCCATAGAGACATTCCAGGTAACTGTAAGGCAGATGAACTCGCCAGGAACGGTACAGTAGAGCTCATCCTACCACGTTTGGCACGTACTGGCATACCAATCGCTACTTGTAAATTGTTGCTAATGCAAGAAGCTATGAAGGCGTAACACCAGGTTTAGCAACATCACCAGGTGGAACATCATCACCCCGTATCAGGTCAGGAAAAACATCTGGCCAGCACTAGATTTAAAGTCTTTAAGGTGCTTGCTATATAAGCTCTATAATAGATCTCATAACCGGACACTGTCTAATAGGAAAGCACGCTACGTGGTTAAGTGTATTCCCAAATGACTTCTGCAGAAGCTATATGAACGAGGAAGAGGAGGAAACAGTTCTTCATCGTCTCTGTACATGCCCTGCTCTGCCTCGAAAACGCAAGAATTACCTAGGAGAATTCTTCTTTAACGATCAAAGCGATCTTAATCAATTAGAATAATCAGCCTCCTCTTACGTTTCGTAACGGACTCAAACTGGTTCCATTAAGCTTAGGAGCCTCAAAATTCATGTGGTATCACAATGGGCCATTAAACTGGCCTAAGTGTGTCCGTTTCCATCTTGGACAGCCACTATAACCTAACCTAACCTAAGAGCATTGAGTTTAAATAAAATAATTCCGTGCCTAAGTTGGTCAAAAACTTTAGAAAAGTCATTGTATACACTATGCAGTCAACTTCATAACCTTGTTCTAAAGGTCTAAAAATGACGAATGGAAATTTGTTCCCAAAGCGTTACAGATATCAATAGTTTTATCTAACGAAAGGTTCTTGTAAGTGAAGTTTACTGGAAAGCCATCTGATTTTTTCTTTGAGTTTACAAAATTTCAAAATTTTGTAGGTTTCTCTTTTAAAGAGGTGCCCATTTCAGTAACATAACAAGCATTTACAAAGTTAGAAAGGGACTTGAATTGGTTAAAGAGTTTAATATAAAAAGAGAAGTTTATTGAGGACAAAGTTTTGAGATACGTTTTCCATTCCTTATTTCTTTTGTCAAGCAGTAAAGATTGTATTTCTTGATTTCTTCAAGGGTACATTATTTTTTCCAAACAATAATTAAGGATCTTATTAAAAGTTGAAACTGCTTCATCAATATTAGCAAATAAAGGGTGATTTTTTTGAGGTTAGGATTTTCATGCATTAGTATTTGACAGATCACACGGGATTTCAGACATGGTGTCAAAGAGAAAGATGCTCAGTATGCTTTGACATTTCATCATGAATAGACTTACTAACGAGCAACGCTTGCAAATCATTGCATTTTATTACCAAAATCAGTGTGCGGTTCGAAATGTGTAAAGCGCTTACGTCCGATTTATGGTCTAGATAATCGACCAAGTTTCGCACTCAGTTTACTTTATTGGACGAATGCGTACAGTGCGTACAGAAGAGAATATTGCGTCTGTTTCTGAGAGTGTTGCTGAAGACCGTGAAATGTCGATTCGTCGCCGTTCGCAGCAATTGGGTTTGTGTTATTCGACCACATGGAAGATTTTACGCAAAGATCTTGGTGTAAAACCGTATAAAATACAGCTCGTGCAAGAACTGAAGCCGAACGATCTGCCACAACGTCGAATTTTCAGTGAATGGGCCCTAGAAAAGTTGGCAGAAAATCCGCTTTTTTATCGACAAATTTTGTTCAACGATGAGGCTCATTTCTGGTTGAATGGCTACGTAAATAAGCAAAATTGCCGCATTTGGAGTGAAGAGCAACCAGAAACCGTTCAAGAACTGCCCATGCATCCCGAAAAATGCACTGTTTGGTGTGGTTTGTACGCTGGTGGAATCATTGGACCGTATTTTTTCAAAGATGCTCTTGGACGCAACGTTACGGTGAATGGCGATCGCTATCGTTCAATGCTAACAAACTTTTTGTTGCCAAAAATGGAAGAACTGAACTTGGTTGACATTTGGTTTCAACAAGATGGCGCTACATGCCACACAGCTCACGATTCTATGGCCATTTTGAGGGAAAACTTCGAAGAACAATTCATCTCAAGGAATGTACCGGTAAGTTGGCCACCAAGATCATGCGATTTGGAAGACAACATTTCCTAAGAAATTCGGGCTATTCCGGCCGAAATGCTCGAAAAAGTTACCCAAAATTGGACTTTCCGAATGGACCACCTAAGACGCAGCCGCGGTCAACATTTAAATGAAATTATCTTCAAAAAGTAAATGTCATGGACCAATCTAACGTTTCAAATAAAGAATCGATGAGATTTTGTAAATTGTATGCGTTTTTTTTTTTAAAGTTCTCAAGCTCTTAAAAAATCACCGTTTACTAAGGTATCAGTAAATCCAGAAATGGTTAAATCTTTAGACAACAACTGAAAATTAGCTCTTCTGAAGTCAAGGGTGATATTTATCAATATTAATGATTCTTGATCTAGATTCTAGAACAAGATTACTAATAGCGTCAGAAGAAAATACTAAATCGAGAATTCAATTTTTTTATTTTTAAATTTAGCTTGTTTGCTGTCAATAAGAAGGAAATCCATTCAATGTGTGGTAAATTAAAATCACCTAGAAGTAAAATATTGGTGTCAGTGCAGGAAAACTGATAACAAAGTCAAATGCTAAGAAGAGTTCGCTATAAGTTCAATTGATAATTCAAATGGAAAAGATACAGGAGAAGAGAAATATGTATTTTTACCGCTATGAGAACAACTTCACCTAAATCATTTGCATTACCAACATGACGATCATATCTGTTAACTTCGAACTCTTGGCTGAAAAATTCTCTGTCGGAAAAGCTTGAATTAAGTCAAGTTTCTGTCAAAACGAATACGTCATGTGGAAATTATTGGAAGTTGAAAAAAATGTCAGCAGTCTTACAACAAAGACCCCTTACGTTTTGGTAAAATAAAATAAACACAAACCTTTTCTTTAACTGTAAACCAATATTTTGAAGAGGTTGATTATAAAAAGTTAAGGATTATCAATAACGACCTTGAAAGAAAACAAATATTTGAAGACACGATTTGGAAAACAAATAAAATTTTAGACCCTCTAAATTTTCATCCCACTCTTCTTTATTATTGAGCCATATTTGAAAAAGAAATGTTAAAAAAGAAGGAAATTACTCAATTGGTTTATATCAAAAATTGAATATACAATAATTATATAAATATCAACAAAGTTCACACAATACAAATGTTTTGAAGAAAGTGGTTTTGAATATAAAATAAGTTGCAACTTTCAAATTTCCCCAAATATTCTTTGCTTTTCTATTGCTACTCATTTTACTTGTTATTTTCATAGCAAACAAAAGAACTGAGAAGCGAACCTGAATTTGCGAAAAAACCATGTTAAATAAGTTACAGCACAACTGATGGTTTTTTAAAATACAATAAGTTGTTATAACAAGATTTTAATTGTATCAATTATTTTTAAAATACGGATAGGTCACGTATATACATTTTAAATTAAATGTTTATAATGTTGTTCTTAACATCAAACAGTTTGTATTAATATGTTTTAAAACAACAAACGGATGTGATTATTATTTACTTAAGTATCGTAAAATACACAAAGCAGCATAATGCATGACCAAATTTAAAACAAAAATCTATCATTCGAATGAAAAAAAACATATAAACATAGCCCATAGCCAAATATTTGAACTATAAACTGCAATAAACTTATTTGGAGGTCAATCATTTGGGCACTGCATTTATTTCACATTAATTACTTTAATTAAAATATGTGTTTCCACTTAGGGTCTAAATTGAGTTTGAACTCTAATATATATAGCGTGTTTACATTTTACCTGGGGTCAATGATTTCTGTTTTGTATTTTTGTTCATAACATAATTACTTCAAATGAAATTAAAAAAAAAATACAAACAAACATCTACCGCCTTGCCCACTCATTAATATCAACAAAAGATCTCATTACTTTGCAATTAAATTTGCGAACTAATTCAACACAAATAACTTCATCCCATCAACGCCTTTTTTTAAACAAAAAAAAACATTTTTTATCTCAAACCTACCAAAAAGTATGAGATTTGACCACAAAAGATATCTTTGAAAAAAAAAGATTAAGTTAATTTCGTTTCAAAAAAAAAGATTAATAACAAAAGAAAAATCGCAGTCAGTCAATTTTAAGTGATTCTGAAAACCATGAACTTGATGAAGAGTTGCGTGCCACAATTTCGGACCAAAACAAAAACCGAAAACAAAAGAAAATGCAAAAAAGGCCTCTCCCGAAAACAATGGAGATCTTAATTCACGGTCATTTTAAACGACATCATTAGAAGAAGAAGACGACGACGAAGAAGAAAAAGAAGCTTACCACTTTTGTTTTCAGATGAATCCGAAATTCAATGACTTAGACTTCATAGTAATTTAAATTCATCAAAATATAATTTTATGGTTACTATAAAAGATCTTAACAATTTGAGAAGAAGCATCAAATAAAGTTTTATTATCTTTCAGTCAACACACAGACTCCCAAAAGACTCAAAAATCAAATCAAAATGTTCAAATTTGTAAGTGTTCTTCTTATTTTTTGCAAAATCGCATTTCCAAGGATCGAAACATTGGATTATAATTCTAATTTTTTTTAAACACAGGTGATTCTCTCTGTTCTCTTCGCTGTAGCTGTGGCCCGTCCTGGATACCTCGAATCATCTCCTGTGGTCTACTCATCTCCAATTGTCTATGACCATAGCTATAGCAAATATGGTGGATCGTATATCAAGAGCTTGCCCAGCACCGTGTCGCATCACAGTTCAAGCATCATCCATGATTCAGCACATTTCGTTGAACCAATTATTGCTCCAGTTGTGAAGACCTACGCATCCCACCCCATCGTCAAATCTTATTCTGCTCCTATTGTCAAGTCGTATGCTGCTCCCATCGTCAAGTCTGTCTACAGTCCTTACACCTCATACGCTGCCTCACCAATTCATCACAGCTATTCAGCTCCATCAGCTCATTATGAATACCTCGAGTCTACCCCAGAACACTACTCCTTCCATGATTCAACTCCAGATCACTATTCCTATGGACACTCCTCACCATTCTCGTACGCTTCTTCGTGGTAAGGAAAACGAAATCGCTAACATAGAATAGGAATTTGATTGAATTGTTTGTATAAAGTTATTGAAAAAAATAAATATCGTTAATTAGAAAAATAATGTAAGCTACGCATTTTTTCAAACTTTCTGACTTATTGAACACCTGAATAGTAGCTCAATCAATTAGCCTCTATTCATATGATAATAAATCACAACGAAAAGATGAAGGTAAGAAACTGTTTGTTTTTTAGAAATTCAAAATCAAGTATATGCCTTTACCACGCTTCACTCAACTTCAATTGATTTAATTTATTTTTTAAATCAATGTAATTTATGACCAGAGTTATAATAATTGGAAGTCATTGATTCTTTTATTTTGTAATTCGATAAACCTAAAAATTACTAAAGCATAACGTTGTTTTACAAATTTGACAATCCCAGAGTATTATGTCGATTTTATTGTTGTCTTTGTTGTTTTATTTTGTAACATATTAAATACAAAGTAGTTTTGAGTGCAATTCTCTCTTACTTAACTTGTGTAATTTTCTTACGATATTTAAGAATTGTATCAAAGAAAGATTAAGTCGTTGGGAATTTTGTGCTTCAATGCGATAAGTTCATTAATTTTTATGATGGCAATAAATTAAATAACATAAAACTTAGGTATCCTCAGAATTTGAACCTTTGAAAAATAAAACTACTTGACAGCTTACAGAAATAATTTAAGCCTGTTTTTACATTCCATTAATTTGATTGCCACAATTATTACTCAGGCCTTTTCAATACATCAGAATTTGGCTTCATTAAGTATTATAAAATAAGCTTTAAGATTTGCAAAAATTATGAATTTTCAAGGTTTACTATTTTAAATTGCGATTTATAGGAACTATGTTCATATATGGCAAGCACGGCATTCGTTCGAAATTTTGAACTCGACATTTTAATCAAACATTACGATATAATGGAAGATAAATAAAAAAAAGTGGGTAACCCGATTCCGTCTGTCTGTCTGTCCTCGAGACTACAGCCAAACCATTGTATAGAGTTCCAAAAAAATGTTGACATTTCTCGACGAGAGTAAAGATTTTTCTTCACCCATAGCTCAAGAACCAGTAGAAATATCAACTTCAAATATATTTTGTTATACAGATAAAATGCAGAAAGATATTGAGTGGGTGTTTTTTTTTACTAAAGAAATTTAAAAAAATGTGAAAATTTTGGTTAACCCCAAATATCTCAAAAACTAATAACGTCAGGGACTTGAATTAAATGTTAAATTATGTATTGTAACGTAATTTCAAACAAGCATATTTTTAGCTAAAAAATCCAATTAACGATCTTTGTCTTAATACAAAATACTGAACAAAAACATTTATCACCTCGAATATTTTGCGAACAAAAAATCATTTTATGCCCAAAATAATTTAATTAACGTTTTTGACTTCTGGTAAAATTTTGAGAACAATCGAATTGACAGTTTTATACAAAAAATAAAAAACTAAAAAAAAATTAATGAAAGTTCAAAACATTGAGATATTGGCTTCAAAATAATTTTATCTTATAACAAATATTATTTACAATGTTTGATAAAATTACAAAAAATAAAAACCTAAAAAAAAAAACAATACTAAACTTACTAAAAATTTACTTTCGACACAAATAGCTTTTCAAAAATTAAAAATATTGTCTTCAAACTCTTTATATTTCACAGAAAATATTGTTTTCGATATTCGGTAGTATATTTATAAAAATGGCAGAGTCCGTTTTTTTATTAAAAAAAATTAAATCTACTAAAAATAGTACCCAAAATTTGGTAAAAACTGTTGATCGGTTCTTGATATCTCTCAAATTTATAAAAAATTGTTTTCGACAAAAAATCTATTTAACAAAACTAGATTTTTAAACGAAACTATTTCTTTATATGAAAAATATCGTTGGTAATTTTAATGAATAATTCAACTGACAACTGTTTTTACCCAAAACAAAAACATACAAACTTTGAAACAGGAGAAATCGACAGACGCTATGGGAAGTTATCAGTTATCCCAGCTTTTTTTTTTGCAAAATTTTATATCTCGAAAACAGGTCGACAGTTTTTTACGAAAATCTAGTATAAAATGTTTATTAGTATATATTCTAAATAACTGCATATGAAAAACATTTTTAAACAAAAGTTAAAAAATGTACACATACTTACTTACTTACATAAGGTGGCGCTGTGTGAAATAGGGCCTCACCCAACAAACTTCTCCATTCAGCTCGGTCCCTAGCTAGATGTCTCCAGTTTCGCGCTCCAAGTTGGGTGAGGTCACTTTCCACTTGTGCGCGCTACCTGATCCGCGGTCATCCTCTACTGCCCTGTCCTGTGGGTGTAGATTCGAAGACTTTCCGGGCCGGAGCATTGGTTTCCATGCGCTCTACGTGACCCAGCCATCTTAGTCGTTGGACTTTTACCCTTCTGGCTAAGTCTACGTCGCTGAACAGCCCGTACAGCTCGTCGTTCCATCTTCTCCTCCACTCCCCCTCGATGCATACGGGACCGTAGATCACACGAAGAACTTTTCTCTCGAAGCTACCCAAGGTGCTTTCATCCGCTTTTGTCATAGTCCATGCTTCTGCTCCGTATAGCAGGACCGGGTTGATAAGGGTCTTATATAGCGACACTTTGGTCTCTCAAGAGAGGACTTTACCACTCAATTGCTTTCTTAGTCCAAAGAAACAGCGGTTAGCAAGAGTTATTCTGCGTTTGATCTCAGCGCTGGTGTTGTTTTCTCCTTGTCCTTGACTACCTCAAAGTTAAAAAAATCACATGACAGCGCATCACCTTGTCTAAAACCTTTTTTGACATCGAAAGGTTCTGTTAATTTGTTTCCAACCTTTATGGAGCAGCGTGAATTCCCCATGGGCATCCTGCACAAACGGACGAGTTTGGCAGCGATGCCAAAACTAGACATGGCTCTATACAGCTCGTCCCTGTATATGCTGTCATATGCGGCCTTGAAATCGATGAAAAGATGGTGGGTGTCGATTTGGTGTTCTTGGGTTTTTTTTCCAGAATCTGCCGTAATGTGAATATTTGATCAACTGTGGACTTTCCTGGTCTAAAACCACACTGATAAGGACCTATCAAATTGTTGACGATGGGCTTTAGACGTTCACATATTACGGCAGAGAATATTTTATAGGCGATGTTATGTAGACTGATTCCTCTATAGTTGGTGCAGTTTAGAGGGTCTCCTTTTTTCAGGATCGGGCAAACAATACTGAGGTTCCATTCATCGGGCATGCTTTCTTCCGACCGTATCTTACAGATAATTTGGTGCATGCTCGTAACCAACTTATCTCCACCTGCTTTAAAGAGCTCGGCATTCAAGCCATCCGCTCCAGCGGCTTTATTAGACTTCAGCTTAGATGTGTGCATTCTTTACTTCGTCTAAGTCGGGAGGACGGGATTGTTGGCTTTCGTCGTCTATGTTGAATGTATAATCCTGCCTGAGAGCGGAGATCTCGCAGCGCGGCTTTGCGTGCCTGTTGTTTGTGGCTGCATTTGCCTGCCGACATTCCTCATCATGGTCAATCTGGTTGACGGTAGATTGATCTGGAGAAGTCCAAGTTCCTTTGTGGATGTTGAGGTGTGGAAAACGCGTACTGGCTACCATGACGTTTCGCCCCGCAGCAAAAGTGTAAAAAGTGGAAGTGTTGTCGTGCAGGTTGTTCTTCCCGATTTTCCACCAAAGATGTCTTCCCTTCCTAGCTTGGCATTAAAATCGCCCAGGAATATCTTAATATCGTAGCTAGGGCACTGTTCATATGTTTTGTCTAGGAGCTCGAAGAACATATCTTTACTGTTGTGGGCTTTCTCTTCTGTGGGAGCGTGCGCGCATATCAGGCTAATAATGCGGAATTTAGCCTTGATGCGTATGGTCATGAGGCGCTCATTGATGCACCTATAGCTCAAGACTTATTGCCTAAGTCTGGCTCCAATGACGAATCCGCATCCAAATAAGCGCTGTTGATTTTCGTGGTAGGAGTCACCATAGTAAATATCGCAGTTTTTCATCCTCTTTTTGCCCCGCCCATTACATCGTGTTTCCTGAACGGCGGTGATATCTGCTTTATAGCGGTCTAGGGTCTCCGCTAATTCTTTGGCCGCACTTGGTCTGTTAAAAAACCTAACAGTCCACGTGCATATCCGAAGTTCGTTGTCCTTTATTCGTTTGCGTTGGTTTTCAACAGTAAATCCGTCCGTATACGAGGCTTGTTGGTGCTTCGCAACTATGAAAGCTTTTACGTGGCCAGGAAATCAGCCCGACGCAAAACTCCCAACATGGAGGGCCAGATCCTAAGTATAACTCCAAGTATGGGGAGACGGATAAAACCGCTCCGAATAACCGAATAAGTCGAAGAAGCCCTATAAGGTGTTCACTAAGTACTTCAACCTTACTGAAACTGCAGACGCCACCGTTCTATCTCGGGAATTCCTCCACTGTCATCCGGATCAGGAGAGATGACTTAGTGGAAACACCTCTCCCCACCTCTCTCGTTTGCTGGCCCCAACAACTTTCCACTGGGGTTGGAAACCAATCTCCAGTTGAGGTTGGTTTTGTACACATGTACACATACAAAATTAATTAAAAAAAATGCTGTAATGATTTTAAAAAAAAAAGTTTTGGAAAATTATGTTTTTTGAGAAATCCAATGTCATTTAAATTTTTGGGACAAACTTTTTTTCCAAAAAATGTTAGTAAATCATAAATTACATGTCCTATTTTTAAATAGACCAATAGACCTTTTTGGGTACAGGAGCAGGTTCGTGTGATCCTTTTTATTTATCCGTGAAAACCAAAAATTTGACGATTTTCAAGCTTCTGCGTTGTTGTGAAGTAGTTCATAATTTAAAAATCAGTCATTTTTGGATTTCTAGATCTCAGGATCTATTTGTGTTGTAAAGTTTAGAATTTAATGAAGTATATTTCTACAACTAGCTCAATAAAAATTAAAAAATTAAACTTTATCTACAATGTACATCATTCCTTAAAATGATTTTTAATTCGACTTCAAACTTATTTTTAAACATATATTAAATACCGACGATTGATAGTCACTCGATTTGTGTATTTACTGATACTTATTTCATTTCGTTTGTACAATTTTTATCAGTAAGTCAGCCACTGTCCACAGGCAGGACGACAGTCCTGTGCTTACCAACGATCATAAAATTTAATTTTAGGAAGAAAATAAACAGTAACTCCTTGCGTTCGCTCACAAGCTGAGAATTTTCTCAGTGCAGTTCTTAGCTGTGCCTTTTCTAATAATTTAAGAATTGATCAGTACCATTCATCATCGAACTGTACTGATTTCTCTAACTTGCTCAACAGGAGCCACCAGGTGCAAAATTGTAGACCAGCATAAAGTATCCATACATCTAAACGGAAGTCAGTTTGACTCCCTGATCACAAATACAGCATTAAAGTCGCAAAAGGGTAACCCCACCTAAAATATCTCATGGCAAGCGACCATAAATTGAATTGGTGAATTTTTTTCTGAAGCCAATTCAAATTTGTAGTAAACTCTAAAAAATTTAAAGTTATTATACAAAATATGAAGCTTTTTCAAAATATCTTGTATTATTATCTGCTAAAGGCAATATCTTTGAAAGTTCTTAAGATATGGCAGTGGACAGATTAATTAAAAATAATTTTCAATTTAAATCTAATTATTTTAATTCATATCTTCTCTCAATGTAAGCCAGCAGTAAATATCTACTTAAAACATCTTATACGTTCTTTGTTTCAAATCAATTAATTATTGTGGATTTCAAAAATCTTTCATATATGTATTTTGTCATCCAAAAAAGTTTGCAAGTACGCAAGTTGTACCTCGTACCTGATGGTCTTATTTAATTAATTATACGCCAAACAAACATTCAAACTATAAACCAAAAATCAATTAATTTAAACTTACAAAAGAATGCAACTATTCAAATTACAAAGAATTGCATCAATCTATTGAATGTGTTTTGTAGGTCAATACATACTCGAATATTATCCTCAATTAAATAAAGATATTTTTCTTTAATCTCTTTAAAGCACCCAAATCAAATTGAATTGAAATGTATATGAAAATGCAGAAGGAAATTGAATAAAGCGATTATAGCACACCTGGGCCAACCAATTCAAAACATCATCGCACGAGATATAAAAATAACAACAATGTACTTACCTACGCCCTGCATCGCACGTTTTGAATCTCAACTTTTCACGGTCACCATAAAAATCACAAAAGAAAACCACGAAATCAACTCCTCGCATACAATCTATACCGGACATAATACACTCTGTTAACCAAGTACATTGCCGGTAGCTGAAGCCTACAGAAAACAAAAACAACAAAAAGAGTTAAAAACAAGTATTAAGTCATTATAAAGTTACTTATTGCAATTACCTATACCCGCAATAGAGTTAATATTATTTTTATATTTAATTTTTACGAGTTGTGATTGTGACGCAAGAAATTGGACCATATGTGTGTTTATGTGCGGCGGCCGGCGCCGCCATCCACCGCCACCGCCTCTGCTGTGCACTTGCGGACAATACTCGTATCAATAGTGAATCAGAGTAAGAGCCCCTTCGAGCTCAGTTGGTACAAGTAAAGCTTATAGCATTTCCTTGAGTTGAAAGCAAAAGTAAATTTTTTGACACTGAAAGACTTGAGTATAAAAGCTAAGCACCTCCGTGGTAAAAAACATTAGCAACCCATTTGTTCTTCTGTCAACACAGACCTCCTTAAACAAAACCCAAAAATCCTTTCAAAATGTTCAAGTTGGTAAGTTTTGAATAAATCCAAATATGCCATAGGACTATATTTTTAATTTGCATTTTTCTATCAACAGGTGGTGTTGTCTGCTCTTCTCGCTGTAGCTGCTGCCCGTCCAGGACTCTACCATGAAGCTAGCCCATTGGTTTACTCGGCTCCATCCATTGTGCAAGAACACTCACTTGCCAAGGTAGGCGCCATCGTCAAGAGTATCCCAACAGCTGTTTCCCACCAGAGCTCCACTGTTGTCCACAATTCAGCTCATGTTGTCCAACCAATTGTTGCTCCAGTTGTAAAGACCTATGCTGCTGCTCCAATCCATAGTGCTCCATTGGTTCACTCTTCATATGCTTCTTTGGCCGCTCCAGCTCACATCAGCTACGCTGCTGCATCGCCTCTTGCAATCCATTCAGCACCAATTTCTTTGCATTCGGCTCCATCAGCTTATGCTTATGGCCATGGTTGGTAAATTGCTTGATATTTTCGACGAAACGAAACGGGCAGTTGGACAGTTAAATTTATTTATTTGTTAAAACGAAACGAACGGCGATAATTTAGAAAAATTTAAATGTACATACATAAATAAACAATTATAAATGAAACGAAAATTAAATGTGTGTTTTGTCTTGATCTTAGGTATGCAGAAAAATTGCAGCAATTCAAAAACTTCAAGTTTTAACAACACACGAATAAATCATTTTAAAAAGTAATTTTCTGCTTAAATGACGAGTAAGCAAATGCAAACCAAAATTAATCTCAAACTGTCAAGGTGTAGAAATAGCCTGCTGTCGAGCCCAATCGCCTCGTGTGATTGGGGTCGTCTAAGTCATTTCAAACTGTTTGGATTTCGAAATAGTTTAAATATCCAAATGATTGGGACTAGTCCAATCTTATGAATGACTAAAATTGTTCAAGAAGAATTTTCTGTTTAAAGTTGTATTGCATTTGACTGATATTGAAAATGGTACTTGTTGGAAATATTTCATTAAAAAGTTTCCAAATCGAACCAACTGTTTTTATGGTTGTCTAAATTATTATGTAATATGCAACTAAAATTAAAAAATAGGTTTATATACAATTCCTTTTATCTTCAGTGTGAACGAAGTCTACATTTTGAAATTTTTCTAACAACTGACAAACAGTTCACAAAAGCGAAAGACTTTTGATTGCATTAGGACATACTTTTAAATGACTTTGTAAATAATTAAGATCATTTTAATAAGGTTTGTTTGACGTTTCTTAAAGATAGAACCGTTTCTAAGATGTAAGTTTATTTGTACTGACTTTTTTTACTAACTGTAAATTTCAAACCGAATAAGCACTACACAAAAGGTTTCCAAAAATTTGGACATATCGAATTTTCTTTTGTTTTATGCCACTGGATTTTTGAAGATTCAAAACATTTTGCAGATTTTACTACAGAATTATACTAGTCTGAGAAAGATAAGGGCTTAAAACTAGAACTTGTGACTAGAATTGAAGGAAAATTTAGTCTTGTACAAACTAAAATTAAAATTTGTTATAGCATTAAAAAAATAGTAATAAAAACAGAAAATTCCTCGAATTAAAAAATGTTAAAAAACTCAACTACGAAGTGTAATAAAAATTCTTTAAAATATTTTTTCACAAATATTTTGACGATTCTTTCATGCAAGACATAGATTATGAATGTTAGAATTAAGGTTTATCGCATTTCATGATTTTTTATAAACAAAAATTAACAACATTCTGGTTTTGAAAAATTAAATTATTTACATTTCTGTAGCACAAGATTTTGTGTGTTTTAAAAAATGTCAACGATACGAAATTTGAACATCAAGATAAACATTTTGTATCCAAAATAAATGTGTTGGATGTGTATTGGTTTATCAATATTCATTTAAGTGCCAATATTTTTCTCTGTACTCAAAAACAAATTTAGAGAAGGAAACATTATTGTCCAGAATGCAAACGTAAAATATTTTTGGTTTGTTTTTTAAAGACTTTAATAATATCTTCTTGAAAAAATCTAGGATTTTCCAACTAGAGGTGTC
Source organism: Eupeodes corollae (assembly GCF_945859685.1). NCBI lineage: Eukaryota > Metazoa > Arthropoda > Insecta > Diptera > Syrphidae > Eupeodes > Eupeodes corollae. Next base: position 125,206,007 of record NC_079148.1, read on the forward strand.
ATTTGAAAATCTATATCAATTTTATTAAAAGGTTTAAGGAACAGAGTTGTTCAAAATAATAATATATTCATGAAAAAAAACAAACCTTTTTGGGTCTAACTGCGGAAGAAAAGACAAGGCGTCCTCAAAAATTCTCACCCCAGTCATACAAAAAAAGTAGAAAGGCGGAGGCAGTAGTATCATGATGTGAGGGGTTGCTTTTTAACTTCCTATCGGAAGTTATTGTAATCGGTCCGATTTGTCAAATTCAAAATTTTGACATTTCGCGACATTTCGAGGTCCCTAGGGATATAATAAAGGATTTTTGTGGACATGTCTGTACGTGCGTCGTCTATAGCACAAGAACCAATAGAAATATCGACTTCAAATAAATTTTGTAATACAGATAATAAAGCAGAAAGATGCAGAAAGGATTCTCAAAAAAATTGATTGAGTGGTTTTTTTACCATTGTTATTTAAAAAAGGGGAACATTTTGGCTAACCCAAAATATCTCACGAACCAATAAAGCTAGAGAATTGAATTCAATTTTCTAAAAAGAAGCTGGGATACGACCCACACTGATAACTTCCCATCTCGGCTGTCTATTTGTCTTGATTAAAAGTTTGTAGTACAGGTTTAAAAAGTTGTTACTTGAATTATTCCTCAAAAAATTTAAATTTCCGACAATATTTTTCATATAAGGAAATAGTTTAGTTTGAAAATCTAGTTTTGTTAAAAAGACTTTTAGTCGAACAATTTTTTTTACCAATTTTAGTAGCATTTCTTAAATTTTTACAAATTGAATGAATGAAATTAGTTTGAGAGATATCAAGAACCGAACATCAATTTTTACCAATTTTCGTATTATTTTTTGAAGATTTTTTTTTATGAAAAAGCGGACTGTTGGATTTTTATAAAAAAAACTACTTAATATCGAAAACAAAACAATATTTTTTGTAAAATAAAAAGAGCTTTTTAGATCATAAGAAAACTTTGACCAAGTTTGAGTATTGTTTTTTTTTAGGTTTTTATTTTTTACAACAAAACTGTCAATTTTATTTTTCTCAAAATTTTACTGAATAATGAAAACAATATTTCTTATAAAAGAAAATTAGCTGGAAGCCTCAATCTCAAATTTTAAAAAAAGATATTTGAGTCGAAAATCAATTTTTACCAACTTTTTTAAAATTTTGTTTAGGTTTTTAGTTTTTTTTGTAAGATAACTGTCAATATTATATTTATATATTTTATTTTATTTAAAATACTTTTATTTTTTTAAAAATATTGTTTTTCACATTCAGTTAAATTTTGAAAAAAATTGAATAGACGGTTTTTATTATAAAAAAGAGGCTGGGATGCGACCCACACTGATAACTTCCCATCCCGTCTGTCGATTTGTCTTGCTTAAAAGTTTGTCTATATGTACTAGTATCGATTTTACCAAATTTGCGTACTATTTTTTATAGATTTTATTTTTTATGAAAAAACGTACTGTTGGGTTTTTATATAAAAATCACCGAATATTGAAAACAATATTTTCTGTAAAATAAAATAAGTTTGAAGCCAATATTTTGAATTTTTGAAAAGCTATTTGAGTCGAAAGTAAATTTTTACCAAGTTTTAGTATTGTTTTTTTAGAGTTTTATTTTTTGTAAAAAAAACCGTCAATTCGATTTTCTTCAAAATTCTATCGAATGTTGAAAACAATATTTTCTATAAGATAAACTTAGTTTGAAGCCAATATTTTATAGATTTGAAAAGATATTTGAGTCGAAAATCAATTTTTACCAACTTTTGTTAAATTTTTTTTAGGTATTTAATTTTTTGTACAAAAACTATCAATTCGATATTTTCAAAATTTTACTAAATGTTAACAACAATATTTTTTGAAAGATAAAAGTAGTAAAAAGCCAATATCTATAATTTTTGAAAAGATATTTGAGTCGAAAATCAATTTTTACCAGCTTTTATAATTTTTTTTAAGGTTTTTATTTTTTGTAAAAAAACTGTCAATTCGATTTTTCTCAACATCTTTCAGAATGCTTAAAACAATATTTCTTATAAGATAACTAAGTTTGAAGTCTAACTTTCAAGTTTTTGAAAAGATATTTGAATCCATATTCAATTTTTACCAACTTTTGTTAATTTTTGTTCGGTTTTTAATTTTTTATAAAAAAAACTGTCAATTCTCGATTTTGTTCAAAATTTTACTGAATGTTGACAACAAGATTTTTTGAAAGATAAAAGTAAATTAAAGCCAATATCTCAAAGTTTTGAAAAGATATTTGAGTCGGAAATTAATTTTTACCAATTTTTATTAATTTTTTTTTTAGGTTTTTATTTTTTGTAAAAAAAACTGTCAATTCGATTATCATTATTATTCGAAAATTTTATTGAATGTTGAAAACAATATTTCTTATAAGATAAAATAAGTATGAAGCCTAAATTTCAAGTTTTTGAAAAGATGTTTGAATCGATATTTAATTTTTACGAACTTTGAGTAATGTTTTTTTTAGATTTTTATTTTTTATAAAAAAAACTATCAATTCAATTTTTCTCAAAATTTTATCAGATTTTTAAAACATTATTCTCCGTTGCTCAAAATTGTTTTGGAGATGAAATCATGTGTTAGTCGTTAAATTTAGAAGGTGACAAATTTTTTTTTTTCATTTTTTTTGATTTAGAAAAAAAAACCGTTACATAGATTTTTTTCAAAAAATATATTTCTTCGAGATCACGTTACAGTCTATTATATAAAATTTAATTCAAGTCTCTAGCGTTTTTGGTTCGTAAGATATTAAGGGTTAACCAAAATTTTCGCCTTTTTTTAAACCGCTATGGTAAAAAAAATCACCCACGCAATTTTCTTGAGAGCCCTTTCTGCATCTTTCTGCCTTATTATCTGTATAACAAAATTTATTTGAAGTCGATATCTCTTCTGATTCTTGAGCTATGGACGACGAAAAAAACGTCGCGAACGTACGGACGTACGAACGTACGTACACACGCACGCACCGACATCTTTCTAAAAATCTTTTTTTTCGACTCTAGGGACCTTGAAACGTCGAGAAATGTCAAAATTTTCAATTTGACTAATCGGACCCATTACAATAACTTCCTATGGGAAGTTAAAAATAAAAACCAAAAAAAAAACATTACTCAAAATTGCTAAAAATAGATTTTCGACTTAAATATCTTTGCCAAAATTTGAGATTATGGCTTCAAACTAATTTTATTTTATAAAAAATATTGTTGTCGTTAATAATTTGTGAAAAATGGAAATAACAGTTTAAACAAAAAAAAAACATAAACATACAAAAAACAATACTAACTTATTAAACATTTACTTTTGACCCAAATATCTTTTCAAAACTTAAAAATAATGGTTCTTAACTTATTTTATCCCACAGAAAATATTGTTCTAGACATTCAGTAAACTTTTTCTAAAAATCCAGCAGTCAGTTTTTTTTTATAAAAAATTAAAATCTACAAAACATAGTACACAAATTTTGTACAAATTGATGTTAGGTTCTCGATATCTCGTGAACAATAGAAAAAAATTGGCTTCAAATTAATTTCATTTATTCAGTTTGTATTTGTTTATATAAGAATTAAATAATTGGTAAAAATTGGTTTTCGACTCAAAATCTCATTTACAAAAATGGATTTTAAAATCAACCTTATTAAGTTGAATAATGCAAAATGTTTTAAACTTTTTATAACAATTGAACTGATATTTTTTTAACAAAACACGTAAACCTACAAATCTTTGAAGGTTAAATCGACAGACTGGATGTGAAGTTATCAGTTTGGGCCGCATCCCAGCCTCTTTTCTTTGTTTAGCTTTGTACCGATTTTCCACACTAATGACAATAATAACTAATGAAACATATAGTGATATTTTGAAAGAGGTAATGCTTCCCTATGCTGAGAACAATACGCCACTAAGATAGAATTTTTACATTTCTAGCAAGATACCGATTTAGCCTCTTTAAAATTGGTGAGCGCTTAGATTCGTGATCATCGAATTTCTGAGGTCCCCTGGCGTACTCTGTTCTCTTATCTCAACCACATTGAGAATTTATTTGTAGATCTGAAAAATATTTTAGCCACCATGGTTTTCAACAATAAACACTAACTTGTTCTTGAAATACATGAGCGATTAGGGCACGTTGATGACAAAATCTTGTTGCGTCCGTCGTACAAAAATATCAAAACATTTTTTGCTTTAAAACAGACTGCTAATTATTAATTATTAATTTGACCAATCTTAGTTTCAAAATAACTTTAATTTTGTTTTGAACACTCCAAACGCAAAAGAAGAACAAATTTAGTAAAACATAAATTATTTTAGGAAATTGTTTAAAAACTAATAACATGCCGCTTTTCGTTCGTATTGTTTTCTAATATGTTTTTCAAATTTTCCATTCCATTTTGAACTGCTGAAGTATGTCATTATAGATGGAAAACGATATCTGACAAACGAGCAACACAGTTAAGGTGCTTATGACAACTAAAAAGTGTTTAGGATTCACACTAATTTTTTTACCATTTTTTTATTACTTTTTTAACATTCAAAACGCTGATGAAAATGTTAAATGATGACGATCAAAAGGGACAACTGCCTAGTTTTCTATTTAAAATGAAAACTCTTTTTGGAAAATAATTTATTTTGTTTTTAAATTTACTTTATGCGTACATTCAAGACCATTTCAGTTCTTAAAAGCTTCCGGAATCAGTATCTTCCTTATATGTCTTTACACAAGAATAAACTTATGGTAGTCAAAAATTGTATGTCCTGTATACTAATTGCTTGTAGAAGATCAATCTTTTTAATTGTCAATAAAAACTCAGATCCGGAAAAAAGTATCAACTTATAAAAATTGTAAAAAAAAAAGAACAATGAACCACCTATGTACTTATGTGTATCCATAACAATACAAATTCAATCAAAACGTCAGCCAAAAATAAATCAAATTTCAACCATTTAATCCGATTAAAAAATATAACTCCGGCTTAGACACTACCTTACCTATAGAACAAAATAACAGGTAGGAATTTTGGAATTACCAATAATCAAGGCAAGGCGTTAGAAAAAGTCTCAACAGGTTTTGGGTGATCAAGTTCAATTGCTTGCTTCGCTAATTAGAACTGTATTATTCAAATCAAACTGTGAACCGTACTCAAATAAACTTCATCAAAACAACTCAATGACTAAGCATAAGAAAGGAATCCATTTATTTTTATATTTTTAATTAAGTATGAAAAGATAGATACGAGCCGGCACTGTAAAGTAAGTGAAGTTTTTGCCTTGTTTAGGTTTTCCAGCGTCAGACATCAGAGCTCCAGAGTGAGTGCGAGGAAAATAAACAACACGCAAGTTGTGTATGAAGGTCGTGGTCGTAGATCAGTGCGTCTCGGTCTGAGTATATACTCGAGCAAGCTATAGTAATTGCTTATTGTATTTTCCATGACATTCTAAAACCACAAGTATTGAAAGTGGGGAGAAAAAGAAAAACACAGGTGGGTATTGCACGTTGTCGTTGCCGTCATCGTCCACCCAGGTGGGTTGATCCAATTTTTTATTTCTTTCAGTGAACTCACAACTTTCTGGTATAAAACGAACGAAGCCTCTCGGAACTAAACCATACGCTCCAAGTTCCCTGTTCAAGTAACACAGACTCACGAGAACTATAACTAAAATTTTCAAAATGTTCAAGTTTGTAAGTACTCCTATATGAGTATATCTTATAAGTTCTAGAATTGTATACTCTTGTAAAGACGTTTTTCTAAAATTAAATTCTGTTCTTCTTTTTTAAAAAGGTGGTGTTTTTTGCTCTTCTCGCCATTGCTGCCGCCGGACACTTAGGTTTGGGCTCTGAATTGGTTTACTCTGCTGGTTTGCCATCAAGCGGATACGAATATACTCACACCATTCAGGCCCCAGACTATACCAACCATGTTTCTGTCAGTGCTCCATTGAACGGAATTGCCAGGGCACATCTTTCACCTTTGGTCCAGACCCTTTACCATGCTCCTCTTGGTTACCAAGCTTGGTAAGTAACACAATGAATGAAGACTGACCGGATGGCTAGAGATTGGACTGAGAATTGTTTATTCAGGGATACTTTGTGTGTTGTGATAAAATAATAAAATGAATGATAATGAAAAAAACCTTTAGCTTGTCTTTTTTATGGAATGAAAACAGGCTTAAAATTCTTTTAAACACCAACACCTTATTTTGGTATTCTTTTAAGTGTAAAAGTTTTGAAATAAGAAAACGAACAAAAATATGCCTGGGTTTACAGGCCTGTTGTCTTAAAAGATCTTACAAAGGATTTCCATTTGAAACGATTTTCACTCATTAAGTTTGAGATATGCACTCAAGTGTTTAGATATTTGTAAAAAATTAAAAAAAAACAGGGTTTTCCATTTGCGGCTTCAAAAGTATACGTAAATAAAACACATATTAAATATTTGTTTTCAAGATATTTCTTTTTTATTATAAAGTTTAAACGTTGACATTATGTGTGAATCATCATTTAAATGACCACCATGCGAATGGTTGCAGGCATCTCTTTTATGCATCTCTTGATGAATGTTGGCTCTAAAGTGCTCAAGAGCTAAAGGTTTATAAAAATGGTCTTCCGCGTAGCTCCAAGAGTCCAACGGGTTCAAATCGAATAATCTTGCTAGCCAGCTGTTGTCGACCACGACGAGAAATTACGCCGCCTGGAAATGTCTCTTGCAATAAAGCTATATTCGCTCAAGTTGTGTGGCATGTGAAACCGTCTTGCTGAAATCACATATTCTCCAAGTCGTATACTTCAATAATAGACAAAAAACTGTAGGTTTCCATATGATCATAATACTCCGCACTAACAGTGACAGTCGTTCCCTCGTAGTTTTCGATGAAGTATGGTCCAACCACACCTCCGGACCAAAGAGCACACCAAACAGTAACTTTTTATGGATTTAATGGCCTCTATTCAATTACTTCAGGATTCTCAGAACCGGAAATACGACAAATTTGTTTATTGACATACACTACGAATGAGAAATGTGCTTAGTCGCTGAAGAAAATTTTGTTCAAAACATTGCCGTCCATCACCTGTTGTTAAACAGATGGCTTCAGTTGTTGTGTAAGCTGGACTTTATATCTATAAATTTGTCGATCTAAAAGCGAAAAACTCCATAATATGCCGTAAGAGAGTTCTAATTCCTGAGAAAGACGAGAAATCGACATATTCGGCCGCAATACTTTCACTTACAGCAGCGAAATTTTCAGGGGAACGAGCGAAAAGATGATGCACAGGCTGTAACCAATCCATTGTCTTCAAATTTTTTCTCAATTTTGCCAATTGCTTGCGTAGTTGGACGATTATGTAAACCGTAATCTCCGCTTAAAGCACGATAGGTGGCTGTGGCACAATCACCACTTTAGTAGTAGATTTTCACAATTTATTTGCATTGTGCGATTGTTAAGCGATCCATTTTCGTAAATTTCAAACTATGAAACTAAAACACAAAATTGGTTTAAAAACATAGTGTGAAAGATGTCGAATTCCAGCCCTATACTTTTGATTGTTCAAAATACTAAAGCGGCCCATAGAAACCACGCTTGTGCGCACACGACCGCCACCCACGACCAAATCCTACAAATATTAGTTTTGAAAGAGAACCCAAAGAAGAAAGATCAGAACGAGTGATGTTGAAGCTTGAAGCTTTTATTGAAGTAACGTGACACGCACCTCCACAACAACTATTCATATGGAACTGAACAGTCAATGTGTGCGCTCATCCTCATACACATCACACCTATCGAGAGTCTGACACAGAAAAATTAAAAAGATTTGATTTTACTCGCTGCGTGTCTCACACCGAAAATTGGTGTCTGCTCCAGCGCACATTTATGCACACCGACAAAAGTGTGAACACAAGCGTTGTGTCTATGGGCCGCTTAGGGAATTTTAAACTGAGAGTGTGAATTTGTTAAATTTAATTTAGTCAATTTAAAAATAAAAAAAATACTTTGCATTGAATTTGTATTTCCAACCGTAGTTGTTTTTTATTCTTTAAAACTATGGCTCGCTAACAAATTCTCAATCGGGTTGAGTTTAGGGGATTGCTTTGACCTTAGTACCTTAAAAAATCGATGATCGCAAATCCAAGCACTCACCAATTTAGAAAAGTGCTTGCTCGTACCTTGCTAAAAATGGTATATCTAAGTGGCGTGTTGTCCTCAACATAGAGAAGCGTTTGCCTATTATAAAGAAGAGCGGTCCAACACTAAACCAAGAACCCCATACTACCTTGCTTGACCGCTTTTTTTTTTGTATGACGTTGCTGAAACTCTTTTATTTTATGTTGCATTACTACATGTTGCAAAACATCGTGTGAGTTGTCAAACTAATTCCCTACTATTTTGAACAGCTGTCTACTTTATGTCAAGGTCTTAAATGAGGTTATGTTTAATTAACCTTCTTCATTTAAACACTCTTTTAAGGTAAACATATCTACGTGCAGTTATTCAGGTACTACTATTATACATTATTTTGTTTTATTATACAAAAGATTCATGTATACTTAATTACATCTTAAGTTGACCCAATTATGCAATAGCGTTTTATTTACAACAATAAAAATGATACAAATCCATCTCAAAGTGATCACACCCGAAAAGCTGAACTAACCAACACACGTTCGGGATCATAAAACTTTTCTTGCCCTCAGAGCAATTGCTTATGAATTACAATTTTTCCATTAAATTCAAGTGAAGTCGAAATTGAAAGCTTTGCTTTCCCTTACAAATACAGTACAGACTGCAGGCATCATTAATGAGATTTTCGGTGTAGACCCTTTCGCTTGGACCGACGACGACCAACGCCGGCTGTCGACCATCGCACCGATGGTGTTTCTGTTGCCATCGTAATCGCCATTCCAGATAATTGACTGATAGTGTCATTATTACTAGCATTTTTCAAAATAACAGAAACAAAATAGTTTTATTGCGACGTGGGCAGCCAGCCTCAGCCTCACGTCTGCTGCATGCCGCTACCATGGTCGGAGCCGGCAGCCTGCCACAAATGAATCTACTAATACCATATTGCCACAGTGTTTTATTTTAACGATTAAATCGCTGCACATGCAACGAAATAAAATAAATTTTATTGTTCGCTTGTTCCACATCTGTGGTCACGAGGTATTTTTGTCCTAATGTGATGGCCAAGAGTATATAATCCCACTTCGAACTGAATTTGGCCTAAACGTGCTCACGGCTCGTCTATTAAGGTGGGACTACATAGGATCTGGGACAATTCATTTCCGGGATTTTCTATGGAATGCTTTTGACGAAATGGTTAGCATGTTTCAAAGGTGCTTTGTGGAATTCCACCTCCAATAAGGTCGTTAGTAAAAGAGAAAAAAAATATTTTATTTAAACTAAACTAACCAAACACCGTTATTTTAACCACAAAATATATATTTGTTTGAAAATCAACGACATACGAACGCAAGGTCCTATTCACATTAAGAGCAGGATATTTTGTGTTTTTATGTTAATAGAAAACTCTGTACCGCCAACTCACCACCATCATCAGCATCAACATCTTTGTCGAGGTTAAAGGTCATTTCAGCTACAAATTTGAATTCAACTACTGCATGTCGTGTACTGTTTGTCCCATGTCAGGCGTGCATTTGGTCAAATTCCTTGATGAGATTTCATAATTCGATTATGCAGCATGTGCGCTAAGCTAACACGAATATTGAACACCGCTACCACCACCACAACAGGGGACCTTACTAGCATCACGCCGCTGCTGGTTATACCGTTAACCCAGCAGGTCTATATGACATTAGACAGAAATACAGTTTTTGTTTTTTTTTCTTTTTTTGGCTGAGAGTCATTTTTGTCGACTCCAAAGTCCGCACGCTGAAACTGACGGCAGCTGGGATTTCTCAATTATTTTCAATGGGACAGGTATCAAGCGAGGCTTCAAAGGTTTGAGTCTTTACGACCATATTTCCCACCGAACCCCCTTTTGGTCGATTTTCACATCACCTCTATTGTTATTATTATTATTTCCATAAAAGCTGCAATTCATTTGGTCTACTAATGCATACCCTATACTATAACTGATAGACTGAATTGGGTACGCTATGCTGGCGCTGCTGTTACTCGTATATGCAACATGATTTGCATGGGACTTTTAAGTTTAGTATAATACCTAGTTATGCTGATTGTTGCCATTCCGCGCCTTCAGATAGGTGTTACCGCCAGATATACGGTAGCTTTGGGTGTCTGACTTTATGGTAAATTAAATGGGAGTGATTGGTATGTACAATGTACATATATAAGAGTACATAGGTTACTCTATAGTGTGGGGCAATTTGCACGGTAAATTGTTTGCTATAAGGCAATAACAGGGTATTGTCTGATTTTTTGATTTCTGATGCTGGAAAATAAGTTGGTTTTTAGGTTAATAGCTTGAGAAGAAACAAATTTGTTAAGATTTTAAACTTCCTGTATGAGATAAACTGTTTTTATATCTTATTATTAATTGTGTACCTTATCTGTAAGTGTAAGTCCCCTGAGAGTTTGATAAGAGTCAGAGTTTTTGGTGCCCTATAAGAAAATAAGTATTTCAAGCCACAAATATTTTTTCTTGCTCAACATTGTTTAAACTTGCGAAATATAGGAACTATGTGTCAAGTATGGTTTGCATTCTTAAAAATATCTAGATTTAAATTAAACGTGACATTACTGTGGTAGAGAAGTCGAAAAATGTGTGTCCCCCGATTCGGTCCGTCTTTCTGTCTATCTGTCATGGCCCTACAGCCCAAACCATTGGGTCGATTGACTTAAAATTTTGAAATTAAGGTTTTGATCGTTGAGCGTTTTTCTATTTTTTTGAGACTAAAAATAGCAGTAGTCCTTATATAAATGTTTTCGTCTAAAATTGAAATTTCGAATTTTCTCGAAAACAAACTGATAGTTTTTTCTTAAATTTTTGTTAATTTTTAACTTCCCATAGGAAATTATTGTAATGGATCCGATTTTTCGAATTGGAAATTTTGATATTTCTTGACGTTCAAGGTCCCTAGAGTCGAAATAAAAGATTTTTAGAAAAATGTCTGTGAGTGCGTGTGTACGTACCTTCGCCACATTTTTTGTTTTCGTTTAAAGCTCAAGAACCAGAAGAGATATCGATTTCAAATAAATTTTGTTATACGGATAATAATGCAAAAAGATGCAGAAAGGGCTCTTAAGAAAATTGCGTGGGTGGTTTTTTTACCCTAGCAGTTTGAAAAAAAGGTGAAAATTTTGGCTTATTCCTAATATCTTACTAACCAAAAACGCTAGAGACTTCAATTAAATTTTATATAATAAATTGTAACGTGATATCAAAGAACTATATTTTTTGAAAAAAAAAATCCAATTAACGGTTTTTTTTATAAATCAAAAAAACTGAAAAAAAAAACAATTTGTCACCTCCAAAATTTTACGACTGAAATATGATTTCATCTCTAAAACAATTTTGTGCAAAGAAGAATAATGTTTTTGACATCTGATAAAAGTTTGAGAAAAATCGAATTGACAGTTTTTTTTTATAAAAAATAAAAATCTAAAAAAAACATTACTCAAAGTTCTTAAGAACTGAATATCGATTCAAATATCTTTTCAAAAACTTGAAATTTAGGCTTCAAGATTATTTTATCTTATAAGAAATATCGTTTTCAACATTCTGAAAAATGTTGAGAAAAATCGAATTGACAGTTTTTTTACAAAAAATAAAAACCTAAAAAAAATACATAAAAGTTGGTAAAAATTGATTTTCGACTCAAATATCTTTTCATAACTTTGAGATATTGGCTTTAATTTAATTTTGTCTTTCAAAAAATATTGTTGTCAACATTCAGTAAAATTTAAAAAAATCGAATTGACAGTTTTTTTACAAAAACTTAAAAACCGAAAAAAAAATAATAAAAGTTGGTAAAAATTGATTTTCGACTCAAATATCTTTTCAAAACTTTGAAATATTGGCTTCAAACTAATTTTATCTTATAAGAAATATTATTTTCAACATTCGGTAAAATTTTGAGAAAAATCGAATTGACGGTTTTTTTTACAAAAAATTAAAAACCTAAACAAAATTTAACAATAGTTGGTAAAAATTGATTACCGACTCAAAAATTTGAAATATTGGCTTCAAACTACTTTTATCTTATAAGAAATATTGTTTTCAACATTCGATAAAATTTTGAAAAAAATCGAATTGACAGTTTTTTTTTACAAAAAATAAAACTCTTAAAAAAAACATAACTACTTGGTAAAAATTTACTTTCGACTCAAATAGGTTTTCAAGAATTAAAAATATTGGCTTTACACTTATTTTATTTCACAGAAAATATTGTTTTTGTTGTGATCTCTTGTGATCACACAAATTATTCTGTTCAAAAGAGAAAATAAATTATTAATAAATGCAATATATTTTATTCACGTGTTTTATTGCGTCTAGCTGGTACAAAGGTACAGATTAAAAAGACAGACTAATAAGTAAGAAGTAAGAATGAATGAAAAGTAATATAAATGTCAAAATATTGACAATATGTAATAATTATGGCGTTGCCAACAGTTTTCAATATTAATTAATTTTTATATAAAAATCCAACAGTCCGTTTTTTCATAAAAAATAAAATCTACGCAAATTTGGTAAAAATTGATACGAGTACATATAGACAAACTTTTAAGCAAGAAAAATCGAAAGACGGGATGGGAAGTTATCAGTGTAGGTCGCATCCCAGCCTCTTTTTTTTAAATATTGTTGTCAACAATTAGTGACATTTTGAGAAAAATCGAATTGACAGTTTTTTGAGAAAGAATAAATACTTACTTAAAACAAATTATTAAAAGTTTGTAAAAATTGATTTTCGACTCAAATATCTATATTTATTTTATAAAAAATATTGTTTTCAACATTCAGTAAAATAAAAATCTAACAGTCAATTGTTTCTTAAAAATTAAAAACTACAAAAAGTATTACGCAAAATTGGTAAAAATTGGTGTACTCGATATCTCGTGAATAATAGAAAACATTGCTTTCAAATTAATTTAAACTTTTAAGAAATGCTATTAAAATTGGTAAAAATTGGTTTTCGAATAAAAATCTTTTTAACAAAAATAGATTTTTAAATCAAATTCTTTAATCGTATACAAAATATTATTGGTAAGCTAATACATTTTTTAACAAAACACGAAAACCTAAAAACCTTATAAGCAAGACAAATTGATAGACGGGATTTGAAGTTATCAGGGTGTGTCACATTTCAGTCTATTTGTGTGTTCTGTTTCAATTTTAAGGTCGTTTAGGCAATGTTTCTTTTTCAATTTATTGAAATTAATGTTCTTTTAATACTGGACTAATTTCGTTTCATTTTCAAAATCGGCCAAACAACTTTTGTAAAAGCTTTGATTTTTGTAGGATCTTCTCAAAAGTTAAAGTAGACATAGTCATTACAAACGATGTATTATAACGGTTGCACCACAATAGTGTGTTTAATTTATTGACTTTTTTTCAATTTCAGATTATGTACAATTGGGGCAGTTAATTGAAACGGTTGGTCAGTCCAGGTCAGTGCAATTAAGCGGGGAATACTGTTCATACAAAGTTCCCTTGCAGTTTGCAAACTAAAATATATTTTTTAAGTGTCTTAAGTGTTGGTATAGAGAGTGTGAGAAAAGCAGTGCTGTCATTTTGCTAACTTCAGAGGGATCATATTATTTAATGACATTTATCGTCACTGGAACTTTTAATTCTATGTTTCTTTGACATGCATTTAGATCTAAAATTATATTAATAATTATATTTTGCTTCATCTCATTTCTAAGTCGAAATGTTGTTGTTATACAAAACAAATTTCCAAGAAAAAAAGAATAAATAAAGGCTGGTTGAAAGAAGTTTCGATTTTATTTTTTCGTACGTTAAAACTTACATTAGAAAAAAACAAATTCTTTGAATGTCAATCGACAAAAACATAAATATATGTGTTATATTTTTTATTAAATTAATTAACCTAATTTTTAGGACACGGGTGTACGATTATTTTTTTCTGGTAATGCAATATTTCTTATCAAAAAATGTAAAACCTTTAATATTTAATAAGATGTCAAATCTGACGTGTCAACATATTTATAGTCTTTGCCAACAAAAATCAATTGGTGTAAACTAGTGTTGCCGATGACACTAATATAAGAGTAGTGTATTATAGGTACTATGTTCACATATTTGAAGTTGTACTACTTTTTTTCAAGTTAATATGAAACTAGATATAGTTTTGTTATACTTAAAACATATGTCAGAATTCAAATCCAATACAAATTTGATAGCACTCATCTTTCAAAATGCCGCCTGGCGACCAAAAGGCATTCACTTCCTATTAGATTTTGTTTATCGTTTTTTTGTACAAAACATTTATTTTTGAGTTTACTATTTATTTTGTTATTTTTCGAGATAAAAAAATTACAATTATACGTTAGTATGTCAAAAAATATAAATTTCTATACTACTACTAAATACTTCTTTGTAATGTGTTTCTTCGGCAACACTGAATGGTAACCAAGCAAAACAAAATATAAGCTTAATAAATAAAGTGTACGACAGGGTCACACGCGCTTGCTCCTCCATCTTAAGCCTCTATCTATAAATAGTACTTATATTTATTATAAAATAAGTTTGTTTTTAAAAATTAAATTTCAAATTAATTAATCATAATACCTTAATAAAACATTTTTTTTCGGAAATGGTTTTAACGTTTATAAACTTCCCATAGGAAGTTATTGTAATGGGTCCGATTTGTCTAATTAAAAATTTTGACATTTCTCGACGTTTTAAGGTCCCTAGATTCGAAATAAAAGATTTTTAGAAAGATATCTGTGCGTGCGTGTGTACGTACGTTCGTACGTCCGTAAGTCCGTACGTTCGCGACGTTTTTTCGTCGTCCATAGCTCAAGAACCAGAAGATATATCGATTTCAAATAAATTTTGTTATACAGATAATAAGGCAGAAAGATGCAGAAACGGCTCTCAAGAAAATTGCGTTTGTGGTTTTTTTACCATAGCAGTTTAAAAAAAGGTGAACATTTTGGTTAACCCCAAATATCTTACAAAAAAAAAAACGCTAGAGACTGGAATTAAATTTTATATAATATATTGTAACGTGATACCAAACAAGTATATTTTTTGAAAAAAATTAATATAACGGATCAAAAAAACTGAAAAAAAATGTGTCACCTCCCAAATTTTATGACTAAAATATGATTTCATATTCAAAACAATTTTGTGCAACGAAGAATAATGTTTTTATATAAAATAAAACTTTGAGAAAAATCAAATTGACAGTTTTTTTATTAAAAATAAAAATTCAAAAAAAACATTACTCAAAATTGGTAAAAATTAAATATCGATTCAAATCGAATTGACAGTTTTTTTTACAAAAAATAAACTTCTAAGAAAACAATACTAAAACTTGGTAAAAATTTACTTTCGACTCAAATAGCTTTTCAAAAATTAAAAATATTGGCTTCAAACTTATTTTATTTCATAGAAAATATTGTTTTCAACAGTCCGTTTTTTCATAAAATATAAAATCTACAAAAAATAGTACACAAATTTGGTAAAAATTGATACGAGTACAAAAGTACATATAGACAAACTTTTAAGCAAGACAAATCGACAGACGGGATGGGAAGTTATCAGTGTGGGTCGCATCCCAGCCTCTTTTTTTAAATAGTTTGTAATTTGTAATTTTATTTATTATCGTTAATTTATCGTTTTTTTTTTACAAAATGGCAATTGCACAATTTACATAGATATGGTTTCAATACCTTACTGATGTCAATAATATGTTTGGAAAAAAATTAAAAGAACGTGATCAAATATAATTGGAAGGAAAAGTTAATGTAAAAACCTTCATCAATGTTTTTGAAAGCTTAAAAATATACGTTCTAGATTTTTATTTCGTTAAAAAATACTGACCCATTTTGGATATTCTATAAAAAAAAAAATATTTAAATATTTTTTCAAATATCAAACAAAAAAAACTATTTATTTTTTGATCATCAAATACAGTTAATATAGAATAAGAGCTTGTGCAGAAAAATCGGTTAATTTCTTCTTGAGATAACTTAAAAACAAAATAACGGTTCTATGGGGGTACCCTTTTGGACCAATACAAAAATATTTGTTATTTATTGAAAGAAGCCAATTTAAGAAAAAACATTTTTACGAAAATTTAAAAAAAAATCTATTGGTTTGTTTGTGAGAAAATTCGAATTTCCGATTCTTGACCAAAAGTGTTATTTTTAGCCTTAAAAAATTTAAACAAATCGGCTCAAAGCCTTAATTTAAAAATTTGATATCAATCGACCTAATGCAGTGTTTTAGGCTGTAGGGTAAGGGCCAAGACAGACAGAGAGATAGACGGAATCGGAGGACCCACTTTTTCTCTATCATCGTAATGGTTGTTTGAGTAAAATACAGAGCTCGAAATTTTGTATGAATGCAATACTTGTCATGTCGGAAATAAAAATGTTTCTGTGGAGAAAGATTATTTTTTGCAATGCACCTCATTCAGAAATCACTTTCAAGAGCTTCAAAATTTTGGAGATGAGGTCATTTATAAATAAAAATCTCTGATTAAACATAAAATGCCATCAGTCTTCGTCTTGCTGATTTTGTAGTTGAGCTCTGACGAACATCGCCAGAGGTGCATTTAATTTAATTCATAATAAGTTTTATATCAAATTTGATGGATTTAACGAATAAAAACGTTGTTTATGTTGGGGGCTGTGGTGGAATCGGTGCAACTATTTGCAAACATCTTGTTCTAAAGAAAGTTTCAGTAAGATAGTGATGATGGTTTAAAAATATCTACTATTAAATGTATCTAAACAGAACCTCGCCGTCCTGGATGTAGTGGAAAACCCTGAACTGATCAAAGAATTGGCTGAACTCAATCCTTCAACGAATGTTTTCTTCGTAAAGGTTGACATTTGTAGCAAAGAAAATGTCATTCAATGTTTTGATGAGCTTTTTTCAAAATTAAAACACATCGATATTCTCTTCAATGGCGGTGGAGTGTTCAATGAATTTGAACCAGCAATTACTGTTGGTGTAAACTTGGTGAGAAAAATAATTGTTTTTTGTTTACAATTTCTCATATTTTTTTTGAAAAGTTGGGAGCGATATTCTGCACAATGTCATTTTTGGAAAAACTAAAAGACAAAAAGGGAGGAATGGTTGTGAATATTTCCTCTGCAGGTGGATTGGAAGCATATCCACCCGTACCCATCTATTGTGCAACCAAAGCTGGACTCATATCATACTCACGATCAATGGCAGTAAGTTTTAAATATCATAAGTTATATGTTTGATACATTTTCTTATTATGCCCATTTTAGGCTGAAGTTAACTTCTCCCTCCATGGGACATCATTCATTTGCATCTGCCCTGGCATGACACAAACAAGACTTATCGATCAATTCACCTCGGATAAATTAACTCCACATTCTGCTACCATTAAGGAAACTTTTGATCAAATAACTCCTCAAACTTGTGATGAATTAGCAAACAATGTTATCGAAGCAGTTGAGGAGAACAAAAATGGAGCTGTTTATTTATGTCAATTTGCCAATCGAAAAGAGGTTTTATCTTCTTCCGCTGCCACCGCTGAACTCTTTTCTGAATAAACAAATGTCAAAAAAAAGAACTTTGATCGATGAAAAATTAAATTTTAATCTTTTTTCCTTTGGTATAATTTTAGATTTTTGCATAAATGTCAAATAAACTCGAATATTTGAGAAATAAAATGTTCTGTTGAAATGCATTTGGATTTCTATTAAACATTGATTTTTATATTGGCGAATGGAACACAAACTATAATTTCTTTGTTACTTCATCGCTTGGCCCACTGACGGTTCTAAATTGATTGGTTACAATTTTAAACTGTTAAATTTTACGGACAACTAAGATTTGCGAGTTTGATTAAAAATCAAAAAAGGATAATAGAATGAATATAAAATTGAAATTTTGTCAGATGCAATTTAATTATTAATTAATTTATTTTACCAATGGGAATATCCCCATGGAGTTACTTATGTCAGTGTAAATTTGTATATTCAATGTTTTTCATAAACCTTCTTAAAATGGTCCTTTTGCTATAGAAAAAGTATAGGACCCTTTTAATGTGCCTATTTTAAAGTTAACGAATTTTTCAGGTTAATCACATTGACGTTTAATCTTTTTGTCCGGTTTCCGTTTAATAACATAGACAGGAAGTTAAGGCAGAGTTTATAATTTTTTTTTTAACTAATGAAATGATGAAATTTCAAAATGAGTCAGAGTCGTTTCAAAAAAGTCTAACGTGAACAGGAATACCGTTAAAGGAAAATAAATACTTCCGGTCTTTGAAAGTTACGTAACGAACGAAAAAGAACTATTTTTAATTGTTTATCAAAACTTTAGATTAAAAAAAATGGTATACCTAAGAAGTGCCTTCAACGAACTTTAGCAAAGATCTAAGCCTAGTTCCAACACACAATCGTATTTTATAGACTTTTTTAAGTCAACAATAGACATGGATGAACTCAAGTGTTAGTGTGATGGAGTGTGGTAAAACATACAATTAAACGATACACGAATTGCGGACAGGTGGACTTCGTATGTATAATTTGAATTTTATAAGCGGATATAATTATGCAACATAACTTTTATAGCTTAGGCTCATACAAAATTCTATGCTTCAGAGGAAGACGGAAAATATTGTGGTAACTGCGAGCATTCTTTTGCACTTTTTCAATTATTAAAAAACTATCAATATATGGAAACCTGCTGTAACCTAAGAGCTTGATAGATCGAGGGACAGCATAGAGCCAAGCGGTAGGTAGGTACCTCCTGGAGTTCTTTCCGTGTCACATTGGAGCTCACGACTTTTGAGCTACTCTGGGGGGGTCCCAAACCAAAACAAAACTTTGCAAAAGATCACACAATTAACTGGTCTACTGCGCCATGTATAGGTTTGCTTCCACCATTCATGGCCTATAGTCTAGTGGTGTAGACAAAGTTGCCGGCCATGTTCTGCATCATATAAGCATTCATGTGATATTGTTATATGTTTGTCGTACGGTATCTTATACTCTTTCGACTTGAACTGATTTGGTTTGGGAAAACTTTGGCATGGAAATTGTTGTTTGTTTTTGTTTTAATTTTTCCTGAAGGTCGTGCCAAAGAAGTCACCTACACCATGTGCTGTGGCGCTATCAACACTATTCCATGCAGTGTCTCTGCACCACACCAGCCACCCGCCGCCGCCCTTCACCACATCACTGAATGTAAGCACCGAAGCCATCGTCGTGGTCGGTCGTCGCCGCCATCATCCGTATGTCATCTAACAAAGGAGCAACAGAGCACGCTTGCTTTTAATAGGCCAGCAAGTCATATTGGCATTAGCAAGCGTTGTGCAACATTGAATCTGAATCTAAGTCACCGGGTCTTTGGACACAAAACAAAAAACAAACAAACTACATAAAACTATAAACGACAAATAAGAAATTAGAAACAGATGCTGGTGCAATTCTGGAGGATGGAAGCTGGGGATTTGTAACAACTCAGCATCTGATTGTAGAGCAATGATTAATGAGTCGCATTGCATTGTAATTTGTGCGAATCTGAAAAAATATATAAAAGAGCTGCATTCGATATGCAACGACATCAGTTGACTTTTGTCTTACCAAGTTCGTAGTAAGGTACTTCTTATAGACCCAACACAATCCAAAGCCTAAAAATGTTCAAATTGGTAAGAGAACAACAAACCTAAAGATATCCTTTCTGTATTGCGGAATTAAAAAAAACCTCTCTTATTTTTCAACAGTTCGTTGCGATTTCAACTCTTTGCACCTTGGTTGCAGCTCGTCCTGGCTATCTGCACGGAGCGCCTCTACATGCTCCCCTTCTGAGTTATGCTCATGCTCCAGTTGTTCATGCAGCACCAATCATCAAGGCTGTGCATGTTCTTCCCCCAGCCATCTCACATTCAAGCTCAACAATTGTCCATGGCCATCCACATGTTATTGCAGCACCAATTCTAGCTCCAGCTGTTAAAACTGTCATCGCTCCAGCTTACCATTCAGCTCCATTGTTGAGTCCATATCATGGTCTGCATTTGGGTGGACATTATCATTAAATCATCATCATGTTTGTACATATTTCAAAATCTATAAGCGAGTTCGAGAGGGAATGAAAAAAAGAAGATGAGGTGTAAAATAAAGAGGAGTTATCGTGAAGGAAGATATTGAGCTGAGTTTGGCAAGAGATCATCAATATTTTTGTACAGTTTCTTATTTGAAAATTATTGTTTTGTTTTATTTTTGTTTTTATTTTATTTTATCATCTGTTGTGCTATTAAAATATATTTTTCCAAAGTGAATACGATGGAGTTGTTTCATTTAATTTTCACGAAAGTTGTATAGAATCCCAAAAATCCACAACATCAAAGAATCCTTAAATCCCAAAATAAAAATTTGAAATTTTTCCTCTGCTAACTTTAAAAAAGTTCAATTTCAAAATTTGTACAATGTGTTTTTTTTTATAGTCAGCTGCGATTTCAAATTATTCGTGTATTTGGTATTTGTTTATTGAATTGTAGATTTTTAGTGTACCTATATAATATTCTGTTTCTATTTATGACAAACGCCGTGTCCTGAACGAAAAAAATATCCTTCTTTGGTTATAAAGCGTTCTCCAATGAGAGGTTTCATTTTGAGAGGCCCGATATTAAGCAGCTGACAATCTATCTACTACTTGTCGTCAAGGTCTGTTCCTGGCAATCAAATTGCACTTTTCAAAGGATTTTGACGGCCTTCATTCAAATCCGACTCCAAAATTACTCTATTTCAGTTTTTTGGCATATTATATTTTAATAATATGAAAAAACATCACATACAAAGCTCTTTGAGGCTAAAGCGGTTTTATATAGAAAAATTCTTTCACAACAAGTTTTTAAAATATAATGAATAAATTTGAAAATAATGTTAAAAACGGGTTCCAAATAAAAATTTAAAATTAATTCCAAGAAGTATTTTGCAACACCATGAAAGCATTACGTTCAAGATTTCTCAAAAACTCATTTGAGACTGATAAAGAGTCATAACTAGAGACAATTTCCAGAACCTAACTAAGATCCTTAAATGATTCAAACTGTATCTAGAGGACAACATTTGTACTTTGCAAAAGCATAATGTAATTTATTAATAAGTTACATTTTGTATTAAACCTTTTTTTATAATTAGCGAACACTAAAAGGGTTTTCTATACATTAAATATGCCAAAGACACACAGTGTTAGCAATAAGAAAAGAGGAAAGGGTTGGAAAGAAGGTGTTGGTGTTCATTGATTTTAAATTCCTGAACATTGCAATTACAGGGAGAGATAGAGTGTGATAAGGCATTCCACATTCGCGTAGCACGGCTAAAAAATTAATCTCTGTACAGCATAGTATATGAACTTGGAATCAAGGGTAAACTGATGGACATTCATAGAAGCGCGGGTATTACAGTTAAATTGTTCAAGGGGATGAATGCAAATGGCTAATTCACTAGAGCATAGTCCATTTTAACGTACGGTTCAAAAGCGTGAGACAAAAAACTTTCCGACGATGTTCGAGCTTTTCTTAAATACTGTCCCAGAGTCTTATAAACTGTAGCCAGATCATACGGAGAGCATCGTCTCAAAAAGCCTACACATTCTTGGTGATATCGGTATGCGATTGCTACACATAAGGTGGTTGCTGGTGCACATTCCGAAGATGTCGAAATTTTCAATTTCGTTGATGCAAGTGCCACTCATAGATATTGGCAAAGAGGGTATATCTCGCTTTAACGATACATGACAGCATTGGTTTTTTATTCCCATTGTAAAATGCTGTGTAGGTCGGAATAAATGACCATATATTTTGTAGTTACAGTTCAACATCTAAACAGGAGGGTTGTGAGTCTGGAAACGAATATGAAAAGCTAACAGTCGGCGAAACAATGAATTGGAATAGAAGTTGCAGACAGAAGATCATTAATAAAAAAGAAAAAGAGTGTTGGAGATAGAACAGAGCCCTGGGGCACACCACCCGTTATTTTATTAGTTTAGACTTGATTCCATCTAAAACACCTTGTATTGAACTGAACGGCTTTAAAGGAAATTTCTAATCCAACGAAGAAGAGATTCGTCAATACTTAAAGCACACATTTTTGATAAGAGAGCAAGATGCCAGACTCTATCAAATCCCTTTGAAATATCAAGTGCAATAAACTTACTTTCTCCAAAACGATGTAATTTTTTTTTCCATTTTTCAATGAGATGAACCATGAGATACCCAGTAGTCCTATTGCTACGAAAGCCGTATTGCCGGTCATTAAGAAGCTTCCACTCCTCACGATATTTTTTAAGCTGATAATTATTCAGGATTTCCAAAAACTTGCGAAAGAAGAAGATTCGTCTTTTTTGGGATTGGCTGTACAAATTCTGTTTTCCAACTACTCTCAACGAGCCCAGAAGAAAAGGACAAATAGAAAAGCTAACGCAGTGGAAGAACCACTCCTCCGAATAATAGCGTAAATAACATACGAACCATTGGATTTATGAATGCTAAGATCTTTTAGAACTCTCACCACATTTCGAGTACAAAAAAAGTTTGGTCCCATAGAATCATTTACGCTTCAAGAACTGTAGGAGCCAAGACACTATCTTGTAAGGTGACATTTTTGGCGAACTGCCATTTAAACAAGTTAGTTTTATTTGTTGAGTCAACTAAAGGAGTGTCATTGCCAACAAGCGTAGTAACCGATGATAAGGAAGAATTCATCATGTTTTTTTACGAATGATTAAAGATTCGTAATGTCTTTGGGACATTGCAGTATTTTTTGACCATCAAAAAATATGGTCCTTCGAATATGAGCATTGTAGGCTTTCTTAAACCTTTTCCGGTTTTCTTTAGTTGAGTTGGCTCTAAAACACCGGAAGCTCATCTCTTGGTCCTTGATAACCTCTTTGCAGCTTAAATCAAACCATGATTAGCCTTGTAGAATTTCAGCTTTTTTTGTGATTTGTGAATTTAAACCGTGTAAATAGGGCGATCAAAACATCTGAAAATATTGTTGCTTTTCCCGATTGTCAATTGCTCGTCGATCTCTCGAATAAGGTATTCCAAGAACGTCATTATGTAGTATTAAAGACTTTGATCTTAAGATTTAGGTCTTACAGTGAATGCCTTGAACTAACTATACTAAATATAGTTTTCTGTTTGAGCTACTTCTCCAAGAAATGATCACAATTGGCCCACTAGATCAGGCAATTTAACGACTTCATCGTGCCATTGGGGCTACGGAACAATGCTATGCCAATGCTTCACAATCAACATTCAAGACTTAAAAGCTAGATTTCTTAAACTTAAACTCTTTACACAAAATTTTATAGTATAGTATAGTAGTGATAGTATCATCTTTGAAATGAAACATAAATAAAAACTGACAGTTTATAACACAATGCAACATAACTATTCATTTAAGAAAATTGAAAAAAAAAATAGGAACGTCATAGTTTAGTTGTAAGCAATTAGAGTTTTAAAACGTTGAAGCTTTTTCGTGTGATTGTGATCACGTTGTGCATTTTATATTTTCATGCAGAAGCTCAACCCGCAGATCCCTATCTGATCATGAATTACTTCTAATTTATATTCAAAAACTGTCTCAGTCTAATATTTTTCCCACACCACACATTATGTACTCTTGTTTCAAGGTTTTTTGAGAGTTCAACTAAAAACAAAGCACCGTCAAATCGATATGAAAATCAATTACTCTATTCACCGTATCGTATTGTCATTAATGCAAATACAATTAATGGTGAAAGGTCGTTTAGTGTTTCACTTTATGTTTGCAGTTTTGCACCCAGAAGTCTTTTGAGGTGCATAAAAGTGCATAAACAAGAAACTAGTTTCTCCAATTAGTAAAAGTTAAGCTCGAAGCAAATAAATAAAAAGTCTTTATGTAAATTTGTTCAAAATCTATTGCATGGCGCTTATAATTTCCTTTAATTAAGAACACTCTAACAACAATAACTCCGAATGGCGATGATGATGTATGAACGACTTGCAACTTAATGCAATTTCAATCCCAGACCCAAGCCCAAACCCAAATCTGAGCCCAAGAGGGGTGAGCCTGCACTTAGAATTGGTCCGCCAGCTGAGATAATTGAAGCTGAACCAAGAAGAGAAGCTGGTGCAGCAGTCAGAATGGGTGAACTGCGAATGATTGTTGGAGCAGCGATAGTCCTAATTACTGGGGACACAACTGAAGTGACAATTGGACTGCTGTGCACTTGGGTCTGACTAGAGTGTGAGATGGCTGTGGGAATGGTACGCACAATTGAGCCGATTGGTTCTAGAACGGAAGCAGCTCCGAGAAGTCCTGGACGGGCAGCAACTACGGCGAGAACAGCGGACAATACAATCTGTGGAATAAAGTATACAAATTTATAAGAAAAAGAATATTTAATTTTCAATTTGAATTGGTCCTACCAATTTGAACATTTTTGCAAAGTTTATTAAATTAGTGACTTGTTAGTTTGTCAAAACTTAAAGTGTGTTTGATGTCTATCAAGTCTTGAACCCCTGCTTTTATACCAACTCAAAAAAAAGAATGGTGCGTATGCGTATTTTCCACCCTTTTCCTGATCTTTTTTACTTCGAAACTATCGTCATAAGTCTGTCTTTCTCTTCCGCCACATGTACCATATAGAGAAATTGATACTAAGACTGAGACTAAGACAATTTTTTCAGAAGGTCACTGCACCACTTTGACTAATATAGACTCGTCTACTTTAAAGTCTATGCAAATTTACATTATTGTGGTGCAGTGTGTCTCTTGTCATCTAGAGAACGATATTGATGCAATATGAAACCACAATTGCGTATGTTTGTTGTCAAGTGTTGTTGACATTATGCAAAATCGTTTTCGGTTTCATAGAGAACAAACCACTTTTGCAATAAAAACTTATTGCAACAGAATAATTATGTGGGTGTGAGTCAGAGAATTTATTTGCGTAAGAGTTCGTCTTAAGGCTTTATAGACAGATTAACAAAAAAAACTTATCTTTTTGACAGATGTCAATATCGAAATCCACTTTTCGATTACATCAAAATTGAATGGTGAAAACAAAAAGTGAATTCAGTGCGGTTAGGTGAATTTTCTTAAGACTAGTTAAGCTTAGTTCGGGTAATTAGACACAGAAATGAACATTGGTGACAATTCCTTCATAATTGAAAATACATCCTTTGCGTGGAAACAAAATTGAATCATTCAATTTAAAGTCGTTTGCACGAAATCAGCCAATCATGAATATTTTCAGCCAATTAGCTGGCTATGTTTTTATCGTTATCTGATCTGAAAATATTGTAGAATCTGACAATCGCTTATAATTAGCTTTAGTTTTGGAAATAATGAGTTATCCATTTTGTGGTGTCAAAAGTATAGGGCTCCAATTCGACATCTGTCAAACTAAGTTGTTAAAGCTTTTTTTTTCCAGTTGCCTTTTAACTCCATTTACGAAAATGGATCGCTTAACTATCGCATAGCGCATACAAATTAATAAAAACATTCTACAAAAATGGTGATTCTTCCACAGCCACTTATCGTGCTTTAAGAAGAGATTATGGTTTACATAATTATCCAACTAATCAAGCAATTTTCAAAATTTTGAAGAAATTTAAAGAGCCTGCATTGGTTACATATATTATAAGGACTGTTCATCATCGTTTTGCTTGTACCAATGAAAATATTGCTGCTCTAAGTGAAGGTGTTGCCGGAGACCCAAATGTGTCGATTCCTCGTCGTTCTCAGGAATAAGGACTATCTTACGGCTCAATTTTACATATTTTGCATTTGAATCTACACCTACATCCATAAAAGTCCATATCACACAACAACTGAAGCCAGCTGACCATTCACAACGTTCAGTCGTGGATACGTCAAATGGGTGCTTAAACAACAAAAAAAAATGTCTTCAGCGATGAAGCCCATATCTCTCTCGGTGGATATGTTAATACACAAAAGTGACGTATTTGGGGTTCTGAAAATCCTCAAGTAATTGAAGAGAGGCCATTACATCCACCAAATTTCACTCTTTGGTGTGCTCTTTGGTCCGGAGGTGTGATTGGACCTTACTTCTCCAAAAAAGACGATGGAACGACTGTCATCGTCAATTCGGAAAGTTATGGTCGTATGATAACTGACGTTTTTTGCCTGCTATTGAAGAATACGACTTGGAGAATTAGTGGTTTCAACAAACTGTGCCACATGAAAAAATTTAGTTTTGAAAATTTTTATTTGAAAATAGTTAAAGCAGTTTTTTTAAAAATAATTTTTGTATAAATACAATTTCTCAATTTGATTTTAAACATAATTTTTGGTATGCAATAATATAGAGCTAATGAATATGCGCCTTACTTCAATTTCGTAAAAATATGATGTCCCATTTTCAAGATATCGAATTTCGAACAAAAAAATTATTATAAATTGTGATTTTTTAAGAGCTTGAGAACTTTTAAATAAAAAAACGCATAAAATTTGCAAAATCTCATCGATTCTTTATTTGAAACATTAGATTGGTCCATGACATTTACTTTTTGAAATAATTTCATTTAAATGTTGACCGCGGCTGCGTCTTAGGTGGTCCATTCGGAAAGTCCAATTTTGGGTAACTTTTTCGAGCATTTCGGCCGGAATAGCCCGAATTTCTTCGGAAATGTTGTCTTCCAAAGCTGGAATAGTTGCTGGCTTTTTTGTGTAGACTTTAGACTTGACGTAGCCCCACAAAAAATAGTCTAAAGGTGTCAAATCGCATGATCTTGGTGGCCAACTTAACGGTCCATTCCTTGAGATGAATTGTTCTCCGAAGTTTTCCCTCAAAATGGCCATAGAATCGCGAGCTGTGTGGCATGTAGCGCCATCTTGTTGAAACCACATGTCAACCAAGTTCAGTTCTTCCATTTTTGGAAACAAAAAGTTTGTTAGCATTCACCGTAACGTTGCGTCCAACAGCATCTTTGAAAAAATACGGTCCAATGATTCCACCAGCGTGCAAACCAACACAAACAGTGCATTTTTCGGGATGCATGGGCAGTTTTTGAACAGCTTCTGGTTGCTCTTCACTCCAAATGCGGCAATTTTGCTTATTTACGTAGCCATTAAACCACAAATGAGCCTCATCGCTGAACAAAATTTGTCGATAAAAAAGCGGATTTTCTGCCAACTTTTCTAGGGCCCATTCACTGAAAATTCGACGTTGTGGCAGATCGTTCGGTTTCAGTTCTTGCACGAGCTGTATCTTATACGGTTTTACACCAAGATCTTTGCGTAAAATCTTCCATGTGGTCGAATAACACAAACCCAATTGCTGCGAACGGCGACGAATCGACATTTCACGGTCTTCAGCAACACTCTCAGAAACAGACGCAATATTCTCTTCTGTACGCACTGTACGCATTCGTGTGGTTGGTTTAATGTCCAATAAAGTAAACTGAGTGCGAAACTTGGTCACAATCGCATTAATTGTTTGCTCACTTGGTCGATTATGTAGACCATAAATCGGACGTAAAGCGCGAAACACTTTTCGAACCGAACACTGATTTTGGTAATAAAATTCAATGATTTGCAAGCGTTGCTCGTTAGTAAGTCTATTCATGATGAAATGTCAAAGCATACTGAGCATCTTTTTCTTTGACACTATGTCTGAAATCCCGCGTGATCCGTCAAATACTAACGCATGAAAATCCTAACCTCAAAAAAATCACCCTTTATTTTTAAAAATTGAAAATAAAAACATTAAATCTGATTTAGCCATTATAAATGTTTGAAATCCATTAAATAGTACGTGAGAAAACTCAAAAACAAAAATGAAAGGCTGAGATGCAACACAAACAACTGTAAACAATATTTTGCATATAATAAAATAGTTTTATTTAAAAATCAATTTTTGTTAACGAGATTTTTAGTCGCAACCAATTTTTTCCCAATTTATTGGCATTTTTAAAAAAAAAATGTATTTCTTATATAAATTAATACAAATTTGATTAATTAATATAATTTGAAGTCAAAATCTTCGAGATATCGAAAACCGAACACCAATTTTTAAAAATTTTGCGTACTATGTTTTGTAAATAATATTTGTTTATGAATAAAATTACTGTTGGATTTTTATACAAAAATTACTGATTGTCGAAAACATTATTTTCCGTGAGAAGAAATAAGGTTCAAGACAATATTTTTAATATTGGAAAACATGTTTGAGTCAAAAATTAACTATTACTAACTTTAAGTAATGTTTTTTTTAGGTTTTTATTTTTTATAAAAAAATGTCAATTTTGCTCAAAATTTTACCAAATGTTAAAAATGTTATTATTTATGTTATGTTATTGCACAATATTGTTTTGGAGACAAACTCATTTTTTTGTTCGTAAAATTTTGGAGGTGACAAATATTTTGTTTCAGTTTTTTTTTTATTTATAATTGATTTTTTTTCAAAATATATTTGTTTGGTATCACGTTCCAATATGAGATTACCTAGCCAACATTTAAATTTTCGAATGGTAGACATGAGCATTCAAGAGGACACAAGCGTCCACAGGTTTTTCTCAAAACCCACCTCTGTCTATCAACTCCTACTCTTACCTCCCCGCGGTGAACATCGGGTGCCTAGTACCTCAACTAGAGATTGGGTTCTAACACCAGTGGAAAGTTGTTGGTGGCAGCAAACGAGAGGGGGAGCGGTGTTTCCACTAAAGACGAATTCTCGAGATGGAACCAACGATGGCGTCTACAGTGCCAGTAAGGTTGAACTACTTAGTAAATACCTTATAGGGCTTCTACGACTTATTCGGAGCACAGGCCTATAAGGATCCCCGTCCTTGGAGTTATGCTAAGGATCTGGCCCTCCAGGTTAGGGGTTGTGCCGTTGGGGTGACTTCCTGGCCACGTAAAAAATACATTAGCTGCGGAGCACCAACAACTCTCTGATACGGACTGTTAACAACCCAAGCAAACGAAATAAGGACAACGAACTTCGTATTTTTACGTGGAATGTTAGGTCCCTTAATAGACCACGAGCAACCGAATAATTAGCGGAAGCCTTAAACTGCTGCAAGGCAGATATTACCGCCATCCAAGAAGTGCGATGGGATGGACCGGGCAAACGCAAACTAAAAGAATGCGATGTATACTACGGCGAATGCTACCGAAAACAAAGACAGCGTCTATTTGGGTGTGGATTTGTTGTTGGAACTAGACTCAGGTAAAAAGTCTTGATGTTCAACAGTGTAAGAGAGCGCATCACGACAATCCGCAGCAAGGCTAAATTCACCAACATATGTAAGCCTTCTATGCGCGCATGCCCCAACAGAGGGAAAAGATGAAGAAACCAAAGACATATTCTTCGAGCTCTGGAACAAGACTTAAAATTATCTTAGGAGATTTGAACGCCAAGCTAGGAAGAGAAGACATCTTTGGTGGCACAATCGGAAGACACAGCCTGCACGGCTCTACCTCCGACAACGGATTCAGGCTGATCGATTTCGCTGCGGGTCGAGACGTTCTGGTAGCTAGTACGCAGTTCACACATCTTAATATCCACAAGGGGATATGGAAATCTCCTGATCAATCAACTTGCAACCAGATTGATCACATTACGATCGATTCACGACACTTTTCCAGTATACAGGATATCCGAACTTTCCGAGGGGCCAACCTTGATTCGGATACCTCGTTGTAGCCAAGGATATCCCGGTCCAAGCCAAAACAAAGAAGTATTGTGAAAAGTTTCGACGTTAGACGGCTACAATCGCAAGAGACTGCCATGTCCTTTTCCGATCGAGTCTCTAGTAACCTCTTAAGGAGTCCTATGCTGCCTGCATTAAGCATTGAACACCAGTGGCAACATTGCCTTGCAGCCATCAGAGATGCCACCTCTGAAGTGCTAGGTTTCACGCGGCCACAACAGTGAGACCCCTTGTTTGACGACGAATGCCGGCAGGCGCACGTAGAGAAACAAGAGGCATGAGAGGCCCCTTTTCATCTTTCTGCATTATTATCTGTATAACAACATTTATTTAAAGTCGATATCTCTACCGTACGAACGTACGGATGTACAAACGTACGTACACACTCACGCTCAGACATACATATCTCTAAAAATCTTTTTTTGAAATGTAAAAATTTTCAATTGGACAATTACAATAACTTCATATGGGAATTTAATAACAGTTTTAATTGGTGTACCCTTCTGGAGCAATACAAAAATATTTCGTTATATTGAAAGTAAAATTAAGAACCAAATTTTTAGAGACAATTAAAAATATCAATTTTCGATTTTTGACCCAAAAATGATTATTAGGACTACTGTTATTTTTCGTCTCAAAAAAAATGAAAAAAAGGCTAACGCGAATCAACTTTAAACCTTTTTTTGCAAGTTTGAACTTAATCGACCTATTGGTTTT
This sequence comes from Eupeodes corollae, assembly GCF_945859685.1. Taxonomy (NCBI): domain Eukaryota; kingdom Metazoa; phylum Arthropoda; class Insecta; order Diptera; family Syrphidae; genus Eupeodes; species Eupeodes corollae. The sequence continues at coordinate 125,236,575 of NC_079148.1, forward strand.
GGGCCGTAGGGGCGAGGGCAGACACACAGACAGACCGACTGACCTAATATGGGGAGCCATATTTTTGAATTTCTCTAATATCGTAATGTCATGGAGTTATGTATCTTCATATGACATATACCATGAATGTAATTCCTTTATGTTTTTGAATTATTCGTTTGATAGTTGAATTTTTGAACTCAAAAACTCGACGTGATCGTTTGATTTTGAAGTCGTTTTCAAATTAAAGCTATTAAAAAAAGTATAATTTGAATACCAGATCAAATTGTTCAAAAACTAACCAAAATCAAAATATGAAATAATTGAATTAAATGTTCGAAGACTATAAAAGTAAATATTTAAACTAAATTTTCTTCACAGTGTGTTCGTGTTATTTGTGCAATAATTTAACCCCCATCGCATGTTGCTCCGTCTAACTTATTTGAACTATTTTATATCACAATTACAAAATAGCTTGTGGTAGGCTGTAACATTGAAAACCAACAACACGCGGCCAGCTTAATTACTGCTTAGATAATAATAATTTGTATTTAAAAATAATGTTCTATTTGTAAAATTAGTTCGTTCGTAAGTTTCTCATATATTCCATTCAGAATGATTGATCAGTCTTACTTAAATCTTCGTTTTGCAAACTCAATTTTAATACTTTCTGCTTTTGAGTGTGGAGAGTCTGCAGAAAAATATGGATATTGAGGGGAAAAACGTTGTTTACATTGGAGGTTGTGGTGGAATTGGTTCTACGTTGTGTAAACTTTTTGCACAAAAGAAAGTTGCAGTAAGATAAAAGTTTTATTGTAAACAATCTCTATTCCAAATTTTACACTTGGTTTAGTAATTTGTATTCAAGATTTCTGTGGGTTAATTGAAGTTCAACTTTGGTTTAAGGTTGTTTATGCATCAATTGTTAAACTTTGAACTCGGATGAACCTCAGTTCAAATATCAAACCAAAGATTGTCTTTCTCTGTTTTAGAACCTCGCAATGTTGGATTTAGAGGAGAATGTCAATCTTGTGAACGATATCAAACTCAACAATCCAATGACGATTGTGTTCTTTTTGGAAATTGATCTACGATCTAAGGAAAACATTTCTGAATGTCTCAATAAAGTCGTATCTAGAATTGGACATATTGACATTTTGGTCAATGGAAGTGGATTATTTAACGAAATGGATGCCGATTTAACTATTGGAGTAAATTTGGTAGGAATAAGTATTTTCACAATTTTAAATCAAGGGTTTATACATTGTATACAATTTCTTTTAAGTTGGGAGTTATAAACACAACCTCAATAGCAATGAATTTAATGGACACATTAGAGGATAACCATGATGGATGGACGGTTGTAAATATTGCATCTGTCGCCGGTCTTAATCCTATAAAGACATCACCAATTTATAGTGCATCGAAGGCAGGGCTTATTGCCTTCACAAGATCAATGGCAGTAAGTACAAAGAAAGTCAAATTGTTCCTGTCTCTTCTTAACTATCAACTTTTAATAAAATGCAATTTTGAGACTACAAAATGAATGACATCTAAAGATTCCAAGCAAACAAAGCAAAAATATATACTTTAAAAACATTTCTGACGTTAGTTTGATGACTTTCTATTTAAATTTATTTTTACTGAAAATTTGTTTCCAAAATCACAAATTTACGATTTGTTATCTTTTAATTTTTTTAGGAACAATCTGAATTGAAACAAAGTGGTATTTCATTTATTACAATTTGCCCTGGATTAACAAAAACCAATCTGCTGGATCAATTTACCTCAGAAAATAAGGGTCATTTTGCAAAATTAACCACTCAACTTTTTAGTGTCACAAGAAAACAGACCAAAAATGAATGTGCTCAAAGTATTATGAAAGCAATTGAATTGAATAAAAATGGCGCTGTTTATATGTGCGATGTTGGTGAAATTGAAGAAATCAAAATTCCGGAGTTTTGGATACCTAAAATCGTAAATAATATTTAATTATTTTTTAAGAATATTGATTTATATTTAGGGTTTTGGATTAATAAAATTAAAACTCTTTTTGTGTACAGGTATTATATATTTTGTTGTTCGCCTTCAGTTAAATATAAAATTGTTTTATTAAAGAACATTTTCAGAAGTAAACTAAAAATAACTTTAATCAACTTATATTTTTTCTAAACATAAGTGAGAGCGAAGTAAAAAACGCAGAATCTGTTAAACTAATCTTTTTATTACAAGAACTGTTTGTTCGCTTCTCCCAAAAATTGTTTTGGCAGAACTAAATTGAACTGCCAAATCATGACAGTTCTAAAAATTAGTTCCGTAAATACAAAGCAATTTAAGAAAACGGTCTTTACTTTTAAGAGTAATAATTGGTTGAATACAATTCCCAATATCTCGGTCAAGCTGTCGAAATTATGGGATCCACTGTCAAATGCATCTGTTTATCGACATCAGTAATATTTGTCTGCATCCAAATGCAGGATTGTATGCTGGAGACTTCTGATAAAAAAAAACTATTCATTTATTTATAGAAGAGTCTATACAAATCATTATCTTTTCATTTATTTTAGTTTTGATATTCCTCGACGTTTAAATGTCCCAACAAAATGGAAACTAAATTTTTTAGGTATTAATGGCAACACCTACACATCGTTTTATTGAAGAAAATATGAGTAACGATATTTTTCTTAATCAATTAACAATAACAAAAATTGTTTATTACTGAGAAAGCTTTATTTTTGCCTGTTTGTCATTATCAAAATTCTCTTTTTATAAATAGAATAAAATTAAAGCTAACCAATTCAGTTGAAAAATTGTAACGCAAAAGCTTTTTGATCATTAATTCAGGAGTAGAAGCTTATGAAGTCTCTTGACTGACATTTATAGCTGTCAACAAAGCTTAATTTGGTTAGAAAAATTTATTATTTTTTGGCAATTACGGAAAAACGCCCCGATCCCAAATGGCGATTAAATTTCACTTAACTTTTTTGTAATTTTAATTCTCTAATTCTTTCTAATCTTGGGAAACATGTTTTTGAGGGTTCAAAGAAGTTATTTTTTGGAACTAATTGTTTCTATTGTAATAAAAAGTCCGCGTACAAGATGTTTTTATTTTGTAATAAAATAAAGATCTGATAATTTCAAATGACGATGAAATCTTGAAATGTGTTCATAAGAATTTAAGACTTCACTGCATACGTTTTACTTGCGACACATAGGAATAATGTGGCAAGTATTGCATTTGTAAGACCTTTCGAACTCAAAATTTTGATCAAACATGGCATTACGATAGTAGAGAAGTCAAAAAACATAGATTCTACGATTACGTCCATCAGTCCGTTCTCGCCCCTACAATCCAAACCCATTGTGTCAATAGAGCTCAAATTTAGAAATTAATTTGAGTTGATTCGCATAAGGCATTTTTACTTGAAATATAGAAACTATATGGCAAGTTTTTCATTCGTACAAAATTTCGAACTGGAAATTTAAATCAAACATGATATTACGATGATAGAGTCGAAAAAAGTGCGTCCCGCGATTCCGTCCGGAATGTTTTGTCTGTCTGTCCATGCTCCTACAGCCTAAGCCATTGAGTCGATTGAGTTCAAACTTGGAAGTGGAAGTTAAGGTTTTCAGCAGATTCGCTTTAGGGCAAAATTGAAAAATTGTATATATAACAAATAATTTAAAAAAAAAACACACTCTAACGATTTAAAAAAAAAAATATGAGTTTTTCGATTTATGAAATGGCATCTCAATTTTAAAACACAAATCTTAAAATTGTTTTTTTTTTTTAATTATTTTAACTGTATTAAACGTAAGCCCCAGATCACGCCAATGAACTATTTTTATCCGTTTTAGACATCTACCTAACTAGACAACTAATAGTCGATCGTATTACATACATACATGTTCTTCCTCTTTCTTATCTTCAGATAATTTATTTTCTATCCTGGTTCTTCTAATATGAAATTAAAATAAAGCTATATTTAAAGGAAAAAACGAACCAGTCCTAGGATGAGTTGTGTCTTGGGATGAAACTAGCTTATCGACAAAAAATGGTGTTAAAGTTAATTCAAGTACACAAACCATTTCCCTTGTCATAATATTTTCCAAGTATTTCATATTTTTATTATAATAAAAAGTTAAGTTTTTTCAACGAATTATAAATTAATATTCAATAAAATGCATTTCGTATAGTCTACGGAAAATTCTATTTGTGTTGACACCTTTATTGTTAAAATTAGTTCCGTATGAGAACCGAAAAAGGGAGACATGCTAACGAAATAATATGCATGATGATGATTCGTCCAGACTACATTTCCATTCAATCACTAAACAACTGCATAACAAAAACATTTTTAAGAAAAAATGGAAAATTTTATTATATATAAAAAAATTAATTTAAATAAAACCGGTCTAACGATTTGAAACAAAAAATTGAAAAATGGAGGTTTTTTTGACAATTCAAATGACATTTATATGTTTGAAGGCAAACCTATTTTACAGGCATATTTTTTTAATTTTATACAGGTACTTTTTTAAACAGGCTCTTTGCATAAAGGCGCAAGTTCCTGCGATGCAGTTGTGCATTTTTTTTAATACTTAAAATAACAGTAGCCCCAATACAAATGTTTTGGTCAAAAATCCAAAATTTTCTCACAAACGAATCTATAGATTGTTATTAAATTCTCCTTAAAATTTTGTTTCTTAACTTGGCTTCTTTCAATGAAAAAAAAAAACATAAATTTGTGTTGTTACAGAAAGGAAAAGTTATTTTGTTTTAAGTTTTTTCAAGAACTAATCAACCGATTTCAATAATTTGTTTTCTGCACAAGCTCTTTGATTTTTAAAATAAATTTTTTATTTATTTTTTAATATTTTTAAACTGAAATTGAAAAAAATTGTATTTAAAAAAATTATTGAAAAACAGCTGTAACAATTTTCAAATAAAAATTCTGAAAAATTAAGCTTTTTTTGAGAAATCAAATGGCATTCACATTTTTGAAAACAAACTCTTTTTTCAAGTTAATTTTTAAATCTTAAAATATAGGAAATATTTGAATGATCGATTCCGTGCGACCCAGACGTGCTTTTAATTGCTAGACCTGAGAATCGTGTCTGTTTTAGTTTTCATATATCCACTTTTTAGAAACACAGTTTTCGAGAAACAATGGCAATACCTCCACAACGTTTTCTTGATGCTCATACTACTCTATCAATACAACACTAAGCTTTTGCGAATGTTTACAAAAACATACATATATTATTAATTTAATAAGCATGCTCTATGCCTATTTTTATTAACTTTAAAATCATCTATGCGTAACCTTATGTGACAGAATAATTTTTGTAATTAACAGAATTGTTTTTCTAGTCGTAAAATCAATTTCAAACATAATTATTCAAATGAAAAAAAATGTCATTAGAAGCATTGTAACTAGAGAGCTTATTGATCGTTTATTCAAGAGTAGAAGCTTATGGAGCTACTTGACAGACATTAAGTTGGAAACATTATTCTTGTAATACAAAAAATGACAATCAAAAATTTAAGTGTATTAGACATGCGCACAAAGATTTATTTGAAAACACTTCAAAACAAAATAAACGCTACAATCGAACGCACTTAGATAAGCTTTTTCATATAAAAAGTCTGCCTAAAAGTGAAGAAAAGCATCAGTCTAAATTTGATATTCTACACTGAGCTACACAACATTTGAAGCTATTAAATTAATTTATTTTATTAAAAGAAAGAAACACTAAAAAAAACAATACTTATTAACACATGGATCTAAAAAACAAAAATTGTGTCTATGTTGGAGGTTGTGGTGGAATTGGTGCAGCTATTTGTAGGCATCTTGTTCAAAAGAAAGTTTCAGTAAGTAGTTTGGTGATTTAGAAATATGAATAAACTTTAAATGATTGAAACTCTATAGAACCTTGCTGTAGTTGATGTGGTTGAAAAACCTGAACTTATCAAAGAAATGGCTGCCCTTAACCCATCGACCAATGTTTTCTTTGTCAAACTTGACATAAGCAACAAGGAAAAAGTCATCAAGTGTTTTGATGAACTATTCGCCAAATTGAAACATATCGACATCTTGTTTAATGGAAGTGGATTGTGTAATGAATTCAAGCCTGAAATTACTGTTGGTGTTAATTTGGTGAGAATAGTTTTCATTATTTACTGTACAACCTTTGATTACCTAAAAATTGTGTTTATTTTACCCTTAGTTGGGAGTAATGTTCTGTACAATGGCATTTATGGAAAAATCAAAAGGCAAAAAGGGAGGAATGGTTGTGAATATTGCTTCAACAGGTGGCCTAGAACCATATCCACCAACTCCGATTTATAGTGCAACCAAAGCTGGTCTTGTTTCCTATTCAAGAGCAATGGCTGTAAGTACCTCAAGTAATGTTCAACTCAAACAACCATTCACATTTCTTTGGACTGTTTTAGGATGAAGTTAACTTCTCACGTCATGGCATTTCTTTCATTTGCATTTGTCCCGGCATGACACCCACCGGACTTATCCAGCAATTCACCTCCGATGATTTGACACCAAATTCTGCAGCTATTAAGAAGAATTTTGTTGAAACAACAGCTCAGACTTGTGATCAATTAGCAGAAAATGTTATCGGAGCAATTGAGGAGAACAAAAATGGAGCTGTTTACTTGTGCCGGTATGGAAAACGTGATGAGGTTTCATTCCCTGGTGCAGAACTTTATTCGGTATTCCAAAAGCCTGAATAAATATAAGTATAGAAGAAAATATTAATATTATTATTTAACTAATTAATTCAAATTGTTTGTATGTTAAAATGAAAGTGAGAAAATAAAAAATCTACTAAGAAAGTAGAATATTTTTTAAGACGAAACATTAAAATTTCATTTATTCATTTTATATATTATTGTATGTATATTGTATACAACTAAGTCCAAAGTTCTGTTTGGTTAGAAACTTTAAACGATTTGTTTTCCTTCGGAAGATTTAGAAGAACAATCTGATCCCAAATGCCGATATAATTCACAAAAATGTACAAGTGGCCTATGAAATTCTTTGATCAAAAAAAACTTTTGTCAGAATAAAGTTATACAAAATTAGTAATGCTGGGTTATGTTAGAAAGAATATTTCCCGAAAATAGTAAGGAATTTTAAGTTGGTACAAGAAACATGATATATGGTAAAGTTTCGAATTCCTTTGGTAGTAAGGAATTATGAGTAGTCTACAAAAATAAAACAAATTCAAAAATTTAAATTAACTGATATAGACAACAATTTTAAAAATAATAAGTACCTTATGCATTCAGTCTTGAGATAGAAATAAATGTATTTTCATTTTATTTGCAAATATCGTGAATTAAATTATATTTTACACCCAAAATTATGTAATGTTTTCATTTAAAATAAATTTAAATGTTTTCCCATAAAAAAATGTTATTCAAATATGATTGCATTCTCTTGCAAAACCTTTCTTATTGAACCTTATTTCAAAAATAGCTTTAAAATCTTATAAAAATGCTTTACTTTAATTGTAACAAAAGTCCCACTGTTAGAAGATACTTATATCGATTATATACAATAGAATGATATCAATTGCTGAGAGCCCTTATATAATATGTTCTTAGGACTATTATATATCTTAGTAAAATACATATGTACATATTTATCTATTAAAACTTAATAAATATTTTAATTATGTACCACTTAATACAAACGAACAATCAAATAATACAACTTGCTTTTTTTTAAACTATATTTCATAATAAATTAAATTGTTATTCTAAATCTACATACAAAAATATATGTAAGTAATATGAGTAAATATTGTAGAGTTAAGTTTAAGTTGGACGTAATTGCTTCAAATTTGAAATTAGAATATGAAAATTAAACCTATACTGGCTTTTGAAATAATTTAATTTTTCTTCATTGTTATTAAAATTAATGTTTACTTTTATTTTGACCTTTCCTAAAATGTAAGGGATAATGATAACTAACTAATGTCAAGCTATCGCCTCTTTCTTGATGTTTTAAATAAGACTTAAAAAACGTCTATTTTTAGAAAACGGACAGCTAAAATCATTGATTATAAACATTTCAATCGTTTAACATATTGAATGCTCATATTAACTAATACTACACTTTGGATATCGACTATTAAAATATCATTTAGCTGCAAATTTCCTGCTCAAGTTATCTATTTTTCGAAATGAAATACGACAAACCAATTTAATAGAATTTTTGAAGGCTTGTAAATTCAGGAAAAAGTGTATTTTTTCCAAAGGAAATGTACATTTTTCTTGACAGAAAAAAGGTTTACACAAACGATAATTTATTCAAAAATATTTTGAGAGTTAATAAAAGATTACACAAAACATTATTCATGACATTAAAACAAAATGTATAGCTTATAATTTCGGTTTATAATGGATATAGAAATAGAATTTTTCGTTTCTCAGCAGTAGTGACTTTTGTTGGGGATAGTCTCACAACGAAATGGTGAAGGTGAATTAGAGTTATTTTCCGTGGAACGAACGCATAACTATAGTTCCCTATATCAATTGCTATTATCTGCATCGTAATATTATAATATTGAGTAAGATATTTTTTTTTTCAAGAATCCATAAACATGTCTTATATTAGTTGAACATTATTGCATTTATTAAAATTCAACAAAGCAAACATTATTTCTTTATCATTCCCATCACAACAAATAAGAACATTTGCACTATTAATAAATAAATACTCAAAAGCAGAATAAAACTATTATTAAATTTATTAATAAAATTGTCTATTTTTCGTGCTCTACTCTAATCAACATTCTAAGTTCGTTTTTTGTTGCAATTTCATAGTTGATAACATTATCGTATTTGAACACTAACTAATACTTTAGTTGCTTTCAAGCTGTAACAGCATTTAGTCGAGTCTCAGGTGAACTCATCAGAAGTCGGCTTAAGGCATCAATCAAAAAGTAGAATCAGACTTCATTTGAATCTAATTTAAATACAATATTATGGATTTAAATGGCAAAAACGTTGTTTATATTGGAGGTTGTGGAGGAATAGGTGGAGCCACTTGCAAATTGCTTGCCAGTAAGAAAGTTGCCGTGAGTCTTCTTCTTGTTACCAACAAAAAAAGAAAACTTCATATTTTGTTCCTATTTCGTTACAGAATTTAGCCGTATTGGATGTTGTAGAAAATGCAGCATTAATCAAAGAGCTTACAACACTTAATCCTTCGACAAAAGTATTTTTCTTGCGCATAGATATTTGTGATCGGGACAACATCAGCAAATGTCTCACGGAAGTCATCTCTAAAACTAAAACAATTGATGTTCTTATTAACGGAAGTGGAATTTGCAATGAATTTCGTGCTGAAATACCTATCGGGGTTAATTTGGTAAGAGTACAGCATTTCGATTCCAATATTTCTGCACAAGTTAACATTCTTATTTCAGTTAGGATTGATTAACAGTTGCCAGATTGGTCTAGACTTAATGAAAAGACCACAAGGAGGGGGCTTAGTTGTGAATATAGCATCAACAGCTGGATTAGATCCCTTTCCACTAGCTCCTGTTTATGGTGCAACAAAAGCTGGAGTTGTTTCATTTACTAGAGCAATGGCTGTAAGAATCGATTTTCTGCAAAAAAAAAACATATTTTTTTGACTTTATTTTGTTTAAAGGACGAAGTGAACTTTTCAAAACACGGTGTTTCATTTATCTCTATTTGTCCTGGAATTACAAAAACAAGCTTTATGGATCAATTTACTACCGATAAAAACACTCCAAACTCGAAAGCAACTTTAAAAGAATTCAATGAAGCTAAAAATCAAACACCAGAAGATTGTGCCTTAAATATTGTTAAAGCAATTGAATTATGTAAAAATGGCGCTGCTTATTTGTGTGATCTTGGTAAAATGACGGAAGTTCAATTTCCAGTTTTTTGGGATGTACAAAAATAGTTAAAAGAAAAATACTGAATAAATAAAACAAGCTAATGAGAGATATTTATGAAATATTTTTTTTTATTTTAAAACTACTTTACGCCAGTATACACAAAATTAGTAACAAATGCAGAAGATTTAAAAAAAAGGTACAATTTTTCTTTGGAAAAGACGCGAGCTAGAATTTAAGCTAACACTTTGTTGCTATGTTGTCTTAGAAGATATTGATCGACTGTTGATTCTAGTTAACATTGATCTACAAGCTGAGATTTTGATAACCAACTCAGGTTATATCTGCGATGAATATCAATGTGCTTATTCTTAAATCGTTCCCTAAGAAAGTCTTTCAAGCGATTTTCAATGTTTATAACAAAGATGAAGAAGTAGATGCATCTCACATGAACATGAACATCGTTGAAGGTCTTCAAGAAGTGCGGACGAACGACCAAAAATCGGCGCTTAAGAATATTTTGTTACCCTTAACTTAGTTTCTCTCCCAAAATATCAGAAATTCAGCCAATGAATGAATGGCGCTATCTAAGGTAATTTTAGCTTGATGCGGTATAGAGATAAATAGGGTATTGTAAAGCTTATAGCTTGCTGAAAGTGCCAAAGAATAAAGATCCTAAGTAAATAACAACCTCCTTCAAATTATTTCCTATTTTGTCTTACTTATATACTAAGGGTAAATTTCTACAGCTACTCGTATAATATTTCTTGTATCCTCAAGACCCCTTTTATTTTAATCTTAACGGTTTGTAACGGAAGTTAATAACATTTATCAGTCGTGAAAAATAGTGAAACGGGTCAGTTATCATTTATTTTCAAGATTTTCCGGATCAATCTAGATCTATTCAAGTAGCAAGAGTTATAGCACTAAGCACACGTCAAACTCAAACTTAAATTTCAAATGTTAAATATTACCTGCATAGTAGTACTACATTATGATAAGAACTGATAAATAAAAAGACATGATAAGAGAAATGGGAGTATTTCACAAAAGGAATAAAATACAAATTGATAATAACTATAGAGGTATTTCACAATATGAATAAATACAACAAAAATATAATAAATAACTTGTATTTAAGTGTTGGATTACAGTGCAGCTTCTCAATTATTAAACCTTTCAGTGTGTTCTTTTTTATCCCATAGTTCGAATAAAAGACCTTAGTGTCTAATGTGACCTTTTTGTAAAAAAATTTAAATTATATTTTCTTCATAATTTATACGCAATAGGAATATTATAACTGTCATGGCTAAACATAGTAAATGCTTTACTAAAATAGTCAAGGATTAGAGAGAAGACACCATTGGACAATTGTCTTAAAGTTTTAAACGTCGAAATGGAATAACGTTCTGTAAAGCATTCCACATTCATGATGTGCGGCTGAAAAAGAAATTCTATGACTGAAAGTACATCGAAAATGTAGTTTTAGGAGAAACAAATGGGAATTCCTAGAAGTTTCAGTATTACGGCTGAATAATGTGAGGGGTGCGACATCTTTTTCAATAACACATTGCTAATTAAAATATCGATAAAAATAACTAGCGGCACGACAAATTTCGGCAGATTTCAAGAATAAAAATCGAAAATAAGAATTTTCTTAAATTTTTTTTTCTTGACTTAACTTGTTTAAAAAAAAAAATTACATGTGTTTGTGTTACTCCAGAAGGGTACCCCCATAGGTTAGTTTAGGGTAAAGTGGCTGCCCGGTGATGGAATAGGACACACTTAGGATAGTTTAATGGCCCATTGTGATACGAAATGAATCTTGAGGCTTCCTCAATGAAATCAGTTTAAGTTCCTTACGAAACGTGAGAGGCTGATGAGAAATACCCCATAGAGCCGCTTTTTTGGTTTAGGGTTTCTTAAGAACAAATAAACCCATTTCAATAATTTTTGTCGACACAAGATCTTTACTGTTTTAATAATCAAAAGTGTTTTTTATGGATTTTAAAAAAATATTAAACATTAATTTTCGAAATTCGATATCTCCAAAACGGATCACAGTTTTTAACATAGATCAAATGTAAAAAGTATATTAATATGCTCAAAAAGTATTTTTAAACTCAAACTGAAAAATTTTATATATAAAACATTATTTAAAAAAAAACTGCTGCTCTAACAATTTTTAAATAAAACTTTTCAAAAGTTTTATGAAATCAAATGGCATTAAAATATTATATTAATATAAAATTTAAAACACAGGAAATTTTTTTAAACTGACTCTTTGGATTGATGAGCAAGTTTGTGCGACCCAATCGTTCATTTTATTTCTGTTAATTTTGAAGAAAAAGCAAAGATCAATGATATTCCAGTTTAATTTTGAAAAATATACAATTTTGTAGTTCATCAATCTGTTGATTACTTACAAAAAAATTAAAACTGTTTGATCGTGTGCAGGCCCCTTTATTCTGCTAAATTGTTGAAAGTATTTTTGTAAGCCGCCCAAAAATATGCAATAAGCCTGGATTATTTTTGAAATGGGCATTTGGTAACGGAAGTTACAGTATACATTTTGGTATTCTTGAAACGTTCGTCGTAAAACACTTAGACCCGTTTGCTGATAAGATTCATAGCTATTAAAGTTCGACATAATTTACTAAGTTCTGCTTAATGGTTTGCACAGAACTCAGAGTTTGACATTAATAAACCTAAGTGAAACTCATTTTATGAAGAAGAAATAGAAGTAAGTTTTACTCAGGAGATTATTTTTTGTGATGACATTTCAGTAAATTGTTGTGCCAACAAAATTAGTTCTTTGTTCAAACTAAAATAAAAAAAGAGGCTGGGATGCGACCCACACTGATAGCTTCCAATCACGTCTGTCGATTTTTCTTGCTCTAAAGTTTGTCTATATGTACTGAGTACTCGTATCAATTTTTACCAAATTTGCATACTATTTTTGTAGATTTTATTTTTTATGAAAAAACGGACTTTTGGATTTTTATAAAAAATTACTGAATATCGAAAACAATATTTTCTGTGAAATAAAATAAGTTTGAAGCCAATATTTTTAATTTTTGAAAAGCTATTTGAGTCGAAAGTAAATTTTTACCAAGTTTTAGTATTGTTTTTTTTTTAGAGTTTTATTTTTTGTAAAACAAACTGTCAATTCGATTTTTTTCAAAATTTTATCGATTGTTGAAAACAATATTTCTTATAAGATAAAATTAAATTGAAGCCAATATTTCAAATTTTTGAAGAGATATTTGAGTCGAAAACCAATTTTTACCAACTTTTATACATTTTTTTAGGTTTTTATTTTTTGTTAAAAAACTGTCAATTCGATTTTTCTCAAAATTTTACTGAATGTTGAAAACAATATTTCTTCTAAGATAAAATAAGTTTGAAGCTTAAATTTCAAGTTTTTGAAAAGATATTTGAATCAATATTCAATTTTTACGAACTTTGAGTAATGTTTTTTTAGATTTTTATTTTTTATAAAAAAAACTGTCAATTCGATTTTTCTCAAAATTTTATCAGATGTCAAAAACATTATTCTTCGTTGCACAAAATTTTTTTGAAGATGAAATCGTATTTAGTCGTTAAATTTTGGAGGTGACAAATTTTTTGTTCAGTTTTTTTTTGTTTAAAAAAAAACCATTTAATGGATTTTTTTTTTCAAAAAATTGCTTCTCTGATATCACTTTACAATATTATATAAAATTTAATTCAGGTCTCTAGCGTGATTGGTTCGTAAGATTTTTAGGGTTAGCAAAAATGTTCACCTTTTTTTTAAACTGCTTTCTTTCAACTTTCTTGAGAGCCCTTTCTGCATTTTTCTGAATTATTATCTGTATAACAAAATTTATTTGAAGTCTCTTCTGGTTCTTGAGCTATGGACGACGAAAAAAACGTCGCGAACGTACGGACGTACGAACGTACGTACACATGCACGCACAGGCATCTTTCTAAAAATCTTTTATTTCGACTCTAGGGACCTTGAAACGTCGAGAAATGTCAACATTTTTAATTTGACAAATCGGACCCATTACAATAACTTCCTATTTGAAGTGAAAAATAATAATAAATTTTGAATTGACCGATTTGCTGGTTCTTGAATTGATTGAAGAAGGGGGACACCAAGGTCCCCCGTCAGGTTTCGATAGGAATGAGTACTTTTTTACTTTTGATGAATTAGCCTTTTACCAAAGATTTCGTTTGGCTAAGAAGATTGCTATCTACGTATTAGAACAAATCGAGAAGGATCTTTTATAACAAATCGTTAAACAAAATGTTCCGTCTTCTAGAAATAATTCAATTGCATAAACCAGCTATTGGTAGCTCTACGATTCTTTGCCACAGGCAATCATATTTTAAGTGTTGCTGATTTTGGAAGGATGCATGTTTCAATTGTTTCAACAATAGTTTCAAGAGCTGCCAAAGGAATTGCAAAGCTGTATAGGAAATATACTATAAATCCATCTACATACATTACCATCGGGCGCATTCCTAATTTCTTTTTTATATCCTTGGTAAAATGTTTTGAGTGCTTAAACGGTCCTGTAACATGATGAATGTAAATCCAAATGGGAATTACAATTCGATGTTATTTCCTCTCCCAAGCTGTTTCTTTTTCTTTCCACGTGACTCCATCTTTTTTTTATTTTCAATTATTTTTTTTATTGATAATTAATTTTCGCTTTTCTTTTAGAGAAAAATTGGGATTACTTATCCTTTTCTTGTCAGCTTCTTTCTTTCTTTCTTAATTAATTTTAAACAAACGCAAAACGTTTTACAAACTTTTCATAAATTTACCGTGAAATATCACACCTACTTTTATACAATTTGAATTTTGTTGACATTTTACATAAAAAAGAAGTTAGCTACAAACGTTTTATTTTATGTGTAACTTAGTAAAGTGAAACATACACATTTTCTGAAAACTAAAAATAAATTAGGTTATTCTTAGAATTTAAGATGTACTTAGTTATGGCACAGATTAAGGAAGAGTGCCAGCAAAAGGGACTTAGTAAGTTTACCGTTTGGATAAGTTTATAAATTTGTTGTTAATTTTTGCTATGTAAAACAGTTTACGCAAATTGAATAAAATGTTTCAAGGATTCTGTTGGGGAAAACTATGATATTATTGTCTGACTAAACTAATTCAATCGTCATTGTGACTTTTAGGTTATTAGGCGTGTTCAAAGATATCATTCATATCATATCTTTGAGAACTTAAAGAAAAACCTGAGTGTGTTCTGTAACTATAACATCGATATTAAAAACGACGATATAAGTTAAAAATAGATAAAAATAATTAGAACAGGAAATAACAACTTTATACCTTGAAATCTGCCAATTGTCATTTATTTAAATTTGCTTGTATCGTTTGAAGGTGTTCAACTTAGATTTCAAGTTGATCCTAGAGATAGGAAGGTTCTTATTAAAAAAAAAAAAAAAAAAACTGCTCTGAAGTGTAAGAAAGTCTAATCTGACACAATCGAATCATAGTGCATGCAATAAGACATTGAGAATGGCGCAAAATAATACTATTATGCTTTGCAAAGCAGCCTCCGGAGTAGTAATGGGCATCATCACCGCATTTCAAACGCATTTCAAGAACATAATCAGCGAAAATACAACATTCCTCTTGGTCAACCTTCTTCAGTTCTATTGATAACTGAACATTAAAATTCGTTTCTTCCCATAATAAGGCTTTCCCAACAGCTCAAAATTGACTATTGACGGAAGCTCAAATTTTACTATTGATAAAAGAGATGGCGCTTCGTATGATTAAAAAGTTCTTGCTTTAATTGTTCTAAACTGTGACTTCAGAGTTCTTAACACATTCGTAGTGAATTGCGATATTTATAAAATTGGTTGTTTATTATTTCAGTGTTATTTATGTATAATTTTTCATTTCTCAATAGCGTGAATGCGTAACAGTCCTTCCCTGTACGGATATAGTTGCTATTATCCGTACATAGTGATAAAATGTATTGAATTAATTTATTTTTAAAGAATCCATGAACAGGTCTTTAACTACTGGTCTTAAATTACTTAATTTGTTAAAATTTTATAAAGTAAAGACTATTTTTTATCATCCTCATCACAAAAAATAAGAACGTATACATTATTAATAAATAATAATATTTCAAAGTAAAATAACTATTATTAAATTTATTAAAAAAATTGTCTTTTTTCGTGCTCTACCCTAATATAAATTCTAGGGGCATTTTTTGTTGTAATTCCGTAGTTGATAAAAGTTCATATTCAAACACTAAATAATACTTCAGTTGCTTGCAAGCCCAAAGTAGAATCAGACTTCATTTAAATTTATTTCACAATATTATGGATTTAAATGGAAAAAACGTCGTTTACATTGGAGGATGTGGAGGAATAGGTAGCGCCACTTGCAAATTACTTGTGAATAAGAAAGTTGCTGTGAGTCTTCTTCCTGTTACCAACAAAAATAGAGACTTTCATATTTTGTTCACATTTCCTTACAGAATTTAGCAGTGTTGGATGTTGTAGAAAATGTTGCATTAATCAAAGAACTTACAACACTTAATCCTTTGACAAAGGTATTTTTCTTGCGCATAGATATTTGTGATCGGGACAACATCAAGAAATGTCTCACTGAAGTCATCTCTAAAATTAAAACAATTGATGTTCTCATCAACGGAAGTGGGGTATGCAATGAATTTCGTGCTGAAATACCTATCGGGGTTAATTTGGTAAGAAAATACAGCATTTCGAATCCAATATTTCTGCAGAAGTTAATATTCTCATTTCAGTTAGGATTGATTAACAGTTGTCAGATTGGTCTAGACTTAATGAAAAGACCACAAGGAGGGGGCTTAGTTGTGAATATAGCATCAATAGCTGGATTAGTTGGATTTCCTCTAACTCCAATTTATAGTGCAACCAAAGCCGGAGTTATTACATATACAAGAGCAATGGCTGTAAGAAACAAAAATTCAATTTATTTTCAGCAGGAAACCAAAATTTAATATTTTTTTTGGATTTGTGTTTTGTTTTTTTTTTTCAGGACAAAGTGAACTTTTCTAAAAATGGTGTTTCATTTATCTGTATTTGTCCTGGAATTACAGCAACAAACCTTTGTGTTCAATTTACCACAGAAACACATTCGCCAAATTCGAAAGAAACGTTAAAACTTTTCAATGATGCCAAACAGCAAACACCAGAAGATTGTGCTTTAAATATTGTTAAAGCAATGGAATTATGCAAAAATGGTGCTGCTTATTTGTGTGATCTTGGTAAAATGAAAGAAGTGGAAATTCCAACTTTCTGTTAGGTTAAAAAATACTTTAAAGAAAAAGAAATGACAAAAAAAGGTTTTTAGCTATGTAAAGGGTGTTCTAATAAAAGTGGGTTAGTTTTGAAATTAAAATCACACCCATGGGTATCAATTGATTTGAGTTAAAAAATCAGGTTTTGGCCTCAAATAAGCAAGAAGTACGTCCCAATGACCATAAATCGTAGCTAAGGAAAATTTTCTTGACCGAAGACAAGAGCCTTTTCCAAAATAAGCGAAATCAGTTAATCCCGTTGTCGTTGGTCTTTTTCTTGATAGGGTAAAGAAATAGAATTCTAATGGGAAGAGTTTAAGTTGGTTGAAGATCCAAAGAGTGCCAAAGAATGAAAGAATTCCCAATTTTGAACGCTATTATACCACCAATATTGGGATTCAGATCCCTATCTTTTCTTTTATCAGTCGGGAAAGATGAAAATTACTGGCTTCTTAAAATGAAAGCAAAATATCTTAAGGTAACTGTTCGTTTTATCACAGTAGAATATACATTTCTTTATTTTAATTGCGTCCAAATATTTAAATATTTTTAATGATGGTGGTGGAAAGATGGAGATGCATGGAGAACTGTTGAGTGAAGTACTGGAGCAGCATGGACAACTGGAGCAGCATGGTAAGCATGTGCTGTATGCACCACAGGAGCAGAATGGACATTGGTGTGAAGAACTGATGCTGAGTGAACTACAGGTGCTTGAACAATTGGTGCAGCATGAACAATTGGAACTGGCTCAGCAGCAATCGCAGCATGGTAAGTCTTAACAACTGGCGCTACAACTGGAGCATCATGAGCTGAGTTGTGAACTCGGGTAATTGATTGATGCGAAATTGCTGATGGTACAGAATGCACCACAGAACCAACATGAGCTTCTTCAACTACGCTGTGTGTTGTCAAATGCCCTGGTTTGGCAAAAGTCACAGCAATCAATGCAAGGAATGTCATCTGTTCAAGTAAAAAAAAAGAATTGATTAGTATTAAATATTAAATATTCTTAATTTATGTATATTCTTACGAATTTGAACATTTTTGTTGCTTAATGTTGAATAGTGAGACTCAACTGATGATATACTATCTGCCTTCTAACACTATTTATACCTCACTGATCATCATTCTTCAATAAAAAAAAAGCTTATAGATTTTCAAGTTCAAGAGAAACATCATAAACCCATCAATCACCAATACTCAAGGCACACCTCTATAGCTCTAGGTTAATATTTTTTGTATGCTCATTCGTGAGCAGAGATTATGGACCCAAACATTTTATTGATTTAATCACCTTTAAGTACCTACCTACCGTAATTTGACAAAAAGAAAAAAAATCATTATTATCGATTGATCATTATGTTCATATGAATAGAGCCACCTAGTAGCGAGTTTGTCCTTCATTTTGACACTTAATATTTTGAGTTGAAACAATTTGGAGGTAAATTTTGTTTATTTCAGGGAGGAAGATAAAGTGTTGTACAAAATTATTTATAAGATAATAAGACTCGCACGAAATATGAAGGAGTTTTTTTAGAATTTATATTATACATAAGAGTCTTATGATAATTTAAATGATTTTATTTCTAATGACCAAAAAAAGGTGAACATCGTCATTTTTTTAATTTTTACCCAAAGTAAAAGTACCTCAAGAGTTATTGAAAAATGTACTTTAAAAATTCTTCGAATTGTAAAGTTTTAAATATGTAACAACTTATTCTGGCAATTGATTAGTTGGATCATAACAAAATACCATTACTCTCGATTTTGTTTAATACCAAATGTTTCTGGTCAATGAACTTTTATTGTTTTAATCTTAAAAACGAACAGCCTTCAACTTGCAAAATGCGTGAATTTTGTTTGTATTTTGTGCGCTTTAGGCGATTAAGTTTCAATTGCTTATAACTTTTCCCTTTAAATGAGACAACCATAGAAATATGTATAGAAGTATTTCTAAAATTGTAGTTTGTTAACAAACTCAATTTTAAGTTTATGCAACAATCTGAACTCACCAAAAATGTCCATTTTTCACTAAAAACATGGATAACTCTTTAATTTATGATTCTTATTTTTTTTCTAGACTGTTTTCTTCCTATTTTTGTATTTGTCATCAGAAGGGAAAATACTAGAATCATTACAATAAATTTTATTGTAAAGCTAAATCTTGCCAAAATAGTCTGCAGTCGTTCTTCAAAGTCTTAACAGGATTCACAACAAAGCTCATGTTGATGAAATATTTGCTCCAGTTGTGAAAACTATTCATATTAAACAAATCTTAAAAACTTCTAAAGTTTCACTAATCGAATTGTGTCGCATTTACAATATGTAGCTGCTACACCTCTTGTGAGAAAACGTATGCTTTAACACCAATTATTCATGCCACCGCTCCAATTGTGGATGTGTTACTATAAATTCAAGGTCATTGTATCAGTGGCTAACGCTGTTCATTATTAAAATACAAAACCAAGAGATGAAGACTGAATTTAAACAAAAAATTAATTAATGATCCACATACACTCCGCTTCAACTGAATATGCACAAACATTTTTGAAAATACTTTTTATGTTTCTTCCAAATATTGCTGATTTTTGTGCCAGCTTTTGGTGATACCTTAAAATATTAAGAACATTTTTTTAAAAGAATCATAAGGAACCAAAAAAAAAAACAGTTTTTCTTTCCCCGATTTGAAAAGCTTTAAAAATTGAATATGTTGGGTAAGAAAATATAAATGGGTAAGAAAATTAAAATTGTTATTAGTTTGGACCAAAACCAGTTCTTGATAGTGATTAATTTCATCTTTACTTTTGATTTCGTAAAAAAGTTTTTTAACTTCCCATAGAAAGTTATTGTAATCGGTCCGATTTTTCGAATTGAATATTTTGACATTTCTCGAGGTTTCACACGTGCGTTTGTGGTTTTTCAATTATATAGTTTAAAAAAAGGTGAACATTTTGTTTAACCCAAAATATCTCAAGAACCAATAACGCTAGCGACTTCAATTAAATGTAATATTGGATTGATTAGAAATAGATAGATTTTTATTGCTCGTCTTAAATAATTTACATTGTTTACAAAAATCAAAAAAAGCATGGCATTCTGCTGTCTGCCTAGTTGACAAAATAAAAATTGGAAACTTATTTTTTGTGAAATATAATTTATAGATAAACGAATTAGATACATGATTTAAAAAGTTTTTTTTTGTAATAGTGTACTATTGAAATAAAATATTATCTTCAGAAACTCTCATTAATAATTCTCCCCCTATAATTAAGGGCCAGTTTGCAGTACATATACAGTTTTTTAACGTTGACTTCGTTCAACAATGATACAATTTCATTTTCGTTCAAAAAACCCGTTCCAAGAACATTTCTCCTGATGTGAAGATTTGGACATTTACCCATGAATTGAAATACATCTTCTCTCACTTGTAGATTACATAAGAAGCATAATATTTATAAATTCTCCATATGTGGAATGAAGTTAAGAAATACTAGAAGAAATACTGTATTCATCCCGGAAATATGGAAAAACTTTAAATTGCTCTATGCAGAGACCCAGTTGCTTCATTAAGTCATTTTTTCCATAACATATCATCCATTCTACAATTAGGTGGTACAGTAATTCTTTCCATTGATTGAAATCAAAGTTATCTATGTTATCTACGTTTCATCCATTCTGCATACCGTCTCGACCTCTCTCGAATAGTTTGAAGTGCCACTATCTTCGGTAACCGGTAATTATCCATATTCATGATTTTGAGCACATAATCAATCTGTATTCGAAGTGTTCGTACAAAGAGTGGCTGCAGTCCCGTTTCCAACATAACTATATAGTTCGGCGTATTTTGTGGCAGCTGGAAGATATTGATACGCTCCCCACACTTGAGCTGCATAGAATAAGGTTGATTCTGCTACTCTCTTAAAAACAGAGTACTTAATGATGTGTGCGATATTTCTGTTTGAGAAACATCTACTCCAAGATGCGCTTTTCTCTCAGATGAGTTTCCATATTTAATTTTTTTTTCAAAATCACTCCAAGGTATTTGAACTCTTTTTCAATATTGTAGTTCCATTTTTCACTAACGCAGTTTCTATGTCCTTCGTTCTTGAAAATCATGATCTTGGACTTTTCCATATTTACTATTAGTTTCCATATTTTAAAGTACTCAAAAATCCGGTTTATAATAAGCTGTAGATGACGCGAGAAACACAATATTATCCGCAAACAAGAGTGCTTTAATAAATTCTCCCGCGTGTTCGACTACGTCTTCGATAAATAGAGCGAATAGGCTTGGACTCATCGTGCAACCTTGTCTAACGCCTGATTCAGTTCTAAGCCAATCCGGCCTTTCTGTACCATTCCAAACTGCTGCATTAGTATCCATATACAGGCTTTGCAGGACTCCAAAAAAATCCACGAAAAACGCGTATAACTTCTTCCTTCTTCTTATAAATGAATCTGAAATGCTTTTTAGAACAAAAATATGATCAATCGTTGGATAACCGGATCTAAAGCCTGCCTCAGATTCTTCCAACAGCTTATTTTCTTCAATCCATTTATTGAGCAGTGTTTGCAGAACAGCTGTAAATATTTTATAACACTTATTTAAAAAGATTATTCTTCGATAGTTCGACATCTCAGACCAGCTTCCTTTTTTGGGGATCGGAAAAATGATTGATTCCCTAAATTCTTAAGGAAACATACCTGTTTCCAACACCTCGTTGTAACCTGCAGTAAGCTTACTTATTAACTCAACGGTTCCATACTTAAAAAATTCCGCTGGTATCCCATTGGAGCCTGCCGCTTTGCCATCCTATTTTTTTTTTTCATTGCTGCATCTACTTCTTCGTTGGTTGTATCTGTGTCCGAAACTTCATTATAAATACAGAGGTGTGCAAAACGAAAGTTGTTACCTTCATGAATTGGGTTTAGCTAATTTTTAAAATGGTCAAATTGTTCACCAACTTCCAAAAGTCCTTCGAGTTCATACAATTTGTAACCGTCCAGCTTCTGTCTCAAAGTATTTTGTTTTCTTTTGGAAACACAAAGCCTTGTAATAAGTGTTTGCTTGAAGGTGTTGTCTTTTAAAGTGCTTATGGCCTGAGCGACGAAAAGATAAAATAAAAATCTAAAAGCAAAAAACATTGCTAAAAGTTGGTAAAAAAGATTTTTGACTCAAATGTCTTTTCAAAAATTTAAGGTTAACTAAATTTTACCTTATAAAAAATATTGTTTTCAACATTCAAACAAATTTAAAAAAAATCGAATTGACAGTTTTTTTACAAAAAATAAAAGTATAAAAAAAACAATACTAAAACTTGGCAAAAAATTGCCTT
Organism: Eupeodes corollae; assembly: GCF_945859685.1. Taxonomy (NCBI): domain Eukaryota; kingdom Metazoa; phylum Arthropoda; class Insecta; order Diptera; family Syrphidae; genus Eupeodes; species Eupeodes corollae. The sequence goes on from NC_079148.1 coordinate 125,259,097, forward strand.
CTACTCAAATATCTTTTTTTTTTTAATTTAAGGCAATGGCTTTAAACTTATTTCATCTTCTATAAAAGTATTGTTTTCAACATCCAGTAAATTTGTATATCAATAAATTTCATTACATTAGTATTATGATATTATTACACCAATCCCGATTTTTCAAAATAGGAAAAATTTCGAACTGCCAAATACAATGGTTTTTTATAGTATGTTAATACATATTTCTTTTCCTGCTCAATAATTTGAGTAAAGTCGAGTACCAGCGCCGTGAAGAAATTGAACAAATAATAAACTCAATATCCGACCTTGAATTAGTGTATTTGTATTTAGAAAAATATCAATTGCAAACCACTAAACTGAAATGGTACATTTACCCACTTTTTCTTAACAATTTGTATATCAAAAAAAAAAACTTTCCAAAAACTTTAAAAATTGTCTATTTTGTGTTTACAAATGATGCTGCATTCTAAATTCAAAAAATGTTGATTTGTGAAATAAAAGTTTAACTTATTGTCATGATATGAATTAAAGCATCGATCTGTCGAAAACACCTGAAACTATGTCTCACAAATTTGTATAATAACTGAAACAATAATTATAGCTCAAGGAAGCGCAAGAGCGTGTAAAACTTTAAACACTAAAATTCCATCATTTAAATTTGATCCATTAGCACTTACTAATAACAAACAGGTTGTTTCAACTTACCGCCATTGGAATTATCTGGATTCAAGACTTCAAAAGAGAAATATTTTGGCAGCGATGATCCCAAAAAATTTGATGCATTCTTTGAAATCTGTATTTAACCTTTATACATTGCTTCAAAAAAATTTGTCTTTAAGTGGAGCATTCAAAAAATCTCGTTAACATTTTTAACAACCAAAAACTGACTTCCTCAAAAGCTAAAAATACAACATAAGATGTTTTGTGTATATTGTTAACATTCGTTTTCCTTTTGAAATAAAATATGTTAAATATAAATAATTCAGCAAGCATCTTAGCTAGGCTTTTTGTTGAATGAGAAAATATTTTGATGTGATTTTTTATCATAAGTTCATTTTAAGAAAATTTTGGTTTGATTTACTTTCCAAAAAAAAATTTTAATTTGAAGGTTAATTTTAAAGCAGACAAATTAGTGACTATAAGCTTGCATTACATTCAAATCTCTTTTGTCGTCTAAAAGCCTACCGAATGACTTTTTTAAAAGTCTGAAAGATATGGAGATTATTAAATTAGACTATTTTTAATCGAAACAGTTCATTAATTTATTAATAAGATCTAACGCAACTGACATAGTCTAATGCGGTTTACTGTTTTTACATCTGTCAAATATATATGCTTGCCTTGAGTCTTCTTAATTTTTACTAGTTTCTTTTACTCATTTTGACATTTTGAATAAAGTGTTGATATGAATTAGAAAAGACGTGTTAGCGAATCGCAAGAGTTGACAACAATGAGTGTGTTATTGCAATGCCTCCAGCGATTTCATTATCTTTACATACATATCTTTTTTTTTAATTTTCATGAAAAAGAAAAATCACTCATCACAGAGTTTAAAATGAAAGATAGAGTTCAGATTTGCAAAAAGGTCGAAATGCGTTTGAAAATGAACTGCAGTTAATGAAATGCTTCTATACAAATTTCTTTTTCAACCACAAACAATAATACAATTCACAATTATCACTTACCTTTGCAAATTTTTAAATGCCTGAGGCACTTTATAATTTGTAAGGTGCCTTGCAAGTTAAAGCCAATTTTGTGAAGGTTATATTTGACAGATTGAAATAAAAGTTCAATAACCATTTAACGCCTAGCATAATATAGGAAGTAAACTAATGAAAGAAATTTAATCCATTTGCCCTGCAACTAAATTTTATGTGTGAATTTGAACAACTGTTTTGAAATTAAAGTTTTTTTTCTTGATGGATTTATGCAAAAAACTTGATACAAAATGAGTATTTTTAAGGTAATTTGAACGATGGAAACCACATAATTTTATTTAAAGCATAAAATTATCTTTAATTAAAGTCAATCCCGAATTTTATGACTATTTTTTGGATTGGATAGATAAGAGTTCTTAAAAGAGGTTTGTTGTTCAACTCTTTCGTTTGAAATAAATACTTTAATTGTGTAAATACTAATGATGTCAATTTAAGTCAGAATTTAGTTTCTTAATACTTTTATTTTAATCAAAATTTTCCAAAATCAACAAATTCAATTTACAAACTTAGTGGTGCACACTGATGGTAGCATGATGGGGAACAGCATGGACTGAGTGGACAAGGGGAGCAGCATGGTGGACGGTGTGAACAACAGGAGCAGCATGGTGGACGGAGTGAACAACTGGAGCAGCATGATGGACAGAGTGGACAACTGGAGCAGCAGACAATACTTGAGCAGAGTGGACAACTGGAGCACTGTGGACGACAGAGTGTACAACTGGAGCAGCATGAACAACTGGAGCAGCAACATAGGACTTAACGACTGGAGCCAAGACTGGAGTCACAACCGATTTGCTATGGTACTGTGTTTGACTCTGGTGGGACACTGCACTGGGTGCTGAGTGAACTGATGCTCCAACTACAACATTTTCAACAACTGAGTGAGTGCTGAGATGGCCAGGGGCAGCAATAGCAACAGTGGCAAAAGCAAGGATGGCAATCTAAAAAATACAAACATAAAAATAATAAATATATAACTTCCTTTAAACTATCTCAAAAAAAAATTTAAAACTTACGAATTTGAACATTTTGAAGTTGTTTAGATTTTTTGTTTAAGGTACAAAGTTGCTTGAAAGCGAATTGACAGATAACTGATGCTTATTTCATCCAAAACAGTTACTTTTATACTTCATTTGATCATTGAGCTCAGGCATCATAATGGTTATTTTATGGTTTTCAATTATGTATCTCTGCAACTTCCCATTTGACCATCATATCACTCTCATGCAATCGACTCACTGTCTTTACCAATAACGCCAGCGTCATGTTAGTTTTTAAGTTGTTGTTGAAATCATAAAGTGTCAGTCAAACAATAATTGTGGCACATAACTTGGCTTACCTTGACTGAGGTTTCAACGGATTTTTATAGATAATATAATTTAAAAAAAATAAAAGATATCTATTTTTATCTTTTTTTTCTTGAAGTTATGTTTTGTTTTCGCGTGAAGGACGGATTAGGTTTTGTCAAAATCATATGTAGGATCATTAATATTGCGTAACTGAAATAATTAAAAGTTGTGTTAAATGTCTGTAACAAGGAATATTAGAAATGTCAATGAAATTTTATGTTCGGTTATGTACCAGTACCTTACTCAAAAAGATAACAATTTTTTTTTTAAGGTGCTTATATGAGTGTCGAGTGTTTGAAATGGGTGTGTCTATGAATGGGATTTAAATTTTGATCTTCAAGAAGTGTTGATTGTTGATTATATGGAGGCGGGTATAAATACTGCTGTTGGCATTTGAGTAAGGCATCAGTTGAACTCAGTCAACCTTTTTGTCATCAGGCAGCCAAACACAAAAATCTCAATCCCAATCAAAATGTTCAAATTCGTAAGTCTTATATTATTTTGAAGCTCACTAAAAACTATCATTAAGCATTTTTCTTATTTTTCTTTTAAGGTCGCACTCTTTGCCTTGATCGCTGTTGCTGCTGCCAAACCAGGACATTTGGCTACTCACAGCACAGTTGAATCGGCTCATGTGGGATCAGTTGTTCATTCTGTGCCATCTGCAGTGTCATCACAAACATTTACAAGGGTGCACAATACCGCTGTGGTATCTCCAGTTGTTGCTCCAGTTGTCAAATCGTATGTTGCTGCTCCAGTTGTTCATGCTGCCCCAGCTGTCGTCCATGCTGCTCCAGCTGTAGTTCACTCAGCTCCAGTTGTTCATAGCTCGTCAGTTGTTCAGACTGCTCCAGTTGTTCACTCCGTTCATGCTGTTCACTCTGCTCCAGTTGTCCACTCCGCTCCAGTTGTCCACTCAGTTCATACTGCTCCAGTTGTTCATGCTGTCCACTCAGCTCCACTTGTCCACTCTCTCCATGCTGCTCCCCATGCATACGCTCTACACCATTAAAAAGCAAAATGAATCAAATTGAAAAGTGAAACGAACATTTAAATTAAAATAAATCTCAGCATGTGATAGAAATTCATTGTTTTTTATTTTGAATAAGATAACTCATCAATTTCTGTTAAGCAAACAAATTTTTAAAACACACAATTAACAACCCGAAATTTTCATCCTAATGAAGCAAAGTTTGTAAACAGCTTACATTACACTGTTTTACAAAACAATGTACATTTCTTTTAAAGGGCCAGGTTATAGCTTTGATAGAGTACCTACATCATTTCAATGCACTTTTGAAAAATGTATAATTTATGTTGTATTTTATTATAAAACATCGAGTGTTTTAAAAACATTATGTACTAATAACTTTTCAGAATATCGTATGAAAGAAAATACTTCCGAAATTTCTGCAAGATTTTTCTTAGACGACCTTTAAAATACTCTTTTAAAATCCTTAGAAGTCAATTATTTCTGAAAAACAGTTTAAGACTTAACATTTTATATGTTAACACTTTTCAAATGATTTACCTTTACAAACATAAGCTTGTGTAAATGGTAATACATATTTTTAGTAAATGTTCAGAGCTTTGCATATCCCTAAAGCAGAATCTGGGAGTAAGATTCCCTAACACAAAATTCCATCCTGTGAAGCAGCAATTTTTCTGCGGTTTCTTGGGACAATCAAGTGAAATATCTCGGTATCTTCCTTGATTCTAAATTAACATTCAATCACCATATTTCACAATCACTAAAAAAAATCAAGATAGCAACCAAACTGCTGTTTCCTTTTATTAAGAGGAAGTCTTTACTTTCAGTCGAGAATAAAACGATAATTTGTAAGGTTATATTTCAGGCAATTCTTTTGTTCGGTTGTCCAGTATGGAAAAGCGCAGCTAAAACTCATATAAAAAAACTACAAACTGCTCAAAATAAAGTTTTAAACATGATGCTTAATCTACCCTGGCATCATTCCACCTTAGATCTCCACGTAAAGGCGAATGTCGAATTGATCAAAGATAGAATCATTAAACTAACAACAAAATTCTTTGATCGACTTGATCTTGCTGAGAACAATTTGGTTAGTGAACTTAATAATCAAATTTAAAAATTCTATTTTTTTGAATTTTTTTGTTTTTACCTGTGATATATTTATTTATTTATTTATTTATTTATATGTTAATTTTTGTTTTGCTTATTTATTTTATTTTATTATTATTTATTTAGCTACTTATTTATTTATTTTTTTATTTATTTATTTATTTATTTACTTATTATTTTTGTTCAAATTATTTATTTATTTATTTTATTTTATTCTATTTATTCAATTATTTACAGTTTGTATGTAATTTATAAAATATTTATTCATACTTATTGTTAACAAACTATCATTTATTCATTTATTGGTTCATCTGTTAACCTGATAGATTTCATACCCTTACTAGTAATTAGCTTTATGATTTTATTATATTCTTACATTAAATGGAGGTTTTTATTGTTTTTTCCTCCGGTCAAAATTAAAATTATAATTATGTAAACCTTATTGAAAATTTAGAAAACTTATATACATACTATTTTAGCTGAAAGATACATTGTATCAAATCACTATATTGTAAAATGTGCGGTAAAAACCATTGTAAAATTTAAACAAAATCAATAAACTATCTATCTATCAAATATTTGCAGTTGCTATAGAAAGCCTTGTACTCTGCACATATTAAATAATTTTGAGCTTTTTCATTTTTCACGTAACCCAAAAACAGCACCAAATTCCGGAAAAATAAAAATTTACAACGTACAAACGTATTTTTTCGTCTTGTATCATTATTTTCAGATTTACTGTGTAAGCGGTTTAACAAACACATTTGACCAAATTTTTAATAGACTTGTCATTGTTTGCCCGATTATGAAAAAAGGAGACCATCTTAACTTCACCGACTATAGAGGCATCAGTCTACTTGACATCGCCTACAAAATCTTGTCTGCCGTAATTTGAGAACATCTTAAGCCCATCATCAACAACCTGATAGGTCCTTATCAGTGTGGTTTTAGACCAGGAAACCCAAGAACATCAAATCGACACCCACAATCTTTTCATAGAAATCAAGGCCGCATATGACAGCATCTACAGGGAAAGGCTGTATAGTTTTGGCATCCCTACCAAACTCGTCCATTTGTGCAGGATGACCATTGATAATTAACGCTGCTCCATGAAGGTTGAAAACAACTTATTGTTTAAGAAGATATTTGCATGTAGCAAGTGGTGTTCCTATGTTATGTTTTTGTCTAACATGAGGCAGAAGTGTTCCGTTTTTGGCGAGCTCATCGGCTTTACAATTTCCCGGAATGTCTCTGTGGCCCGGCACCCAAATGAGGTGAATGTTGAACTGTTCCGTCATCTCATTCAGAGATGATCGACAATCGTGGACTGTTTGAGAGTTTGTGGAGACAGACGCGAGCGATTTAAGAGTGGCTTGGCTATCTGAGAAGATTCGTATATCCTTACAAGATATAACGTTTTCTTTGAGCCAGGATAGTGCTTCTTTAATCGCCATCACTTCGGCCTGGAATACACTGCATTGATTGGGAAGTCTGTAGGATAGACTGAGATTCAGTTGTTCTGAAAAGATACCACTTCCAACTCAGTGATCGGTCTTTGAACCGTCAGTTTAGAAGTATACCGAATCGTCTTCCAGGGGTCTCTCTTCTTCCCAGAGGGATCTTGAAGGGATGGACACATGGAAGCATTTACCGAATACCATTTTTGGGGTGGTGTAGTCTAAGCGATCTGGGATAGATCCTACTGGACCTGCTGACCGCTGGACTTTGATGAGCTTATAAATAAATATATGATAAATGAGTATCGGTCTGATTACCAATGTGTATAGCCAGTGGGTTATTTTTGGGGAGAAGCCTCATTTTGATCCTATGGCCTTTTTACAAGTAAAAAGCGTTACAGTAGCCTTTTTGCTCTTTCATCAATATTTGCCTTCCAATTTTGTCTAAAATGAGGCCCAAATATTTCGCTTGGTCGGAAAAGCCTAATGGTATTCCTCTAATCTTGGGTGGGCTAATCTGAGGAATTTTATATCTTCTCGAAAAGAGTATTAATTCCGTTTTGTGTGGGTTGACGTCCAATCTACATTGCTTAGCCCATTTAGTTAGCCTGTTTAGGGCATTTTGTAGGAGTTCCGAGAGAACTTAGGGGTGCTTCCCAGATACGGATATTGCAACGTCGTCAGCATAGGCAATCACCTTGAAACCCTCTGCTTCCAATGATGTAAGTAGGTCGTTTAATACCATGTTCCATAAAAGAGGCTAAAGGACTCCACCTTGGGGAGGGCCTCGATTCACCGATCTGGTGGTAGTAAAACTTCTCATGTTAGAAATTATTGTCCTGTCTTTGAGCATCAGACTTATAAGATAACCGCTTTGATCAAACGAAGGATAATTCTTGCTTTTTCTTTGGACTAAGAAATCAATTGACCAGCGACCAAAGTGCCACTATATAAGGCATCATTCCAGTCGTGCTAAACAGTGCGGAGGAATGGACTACGACAAAAGCGGATGAAAGCACCTTGGGTGGTTTCGAGAGAACAGTTCTTCGCGTGATCTACGATACCGTATACATAGAAGGGGAGTGGATGAGAAGATGGAATGACGAGCTGTACAACAACGTAGCCAAAAGGGTAAAAGTTCAACGACTAAAATGGCTGGGTCACGTAGAGCGCATGGAAACAATTCTCCGGCTCGGAAAGTCTTCGAATCCACTCCCACAGGACAATGCAGTAGAGGAAGACCGCGGATCAGGTGGCACGCACAAGAAGAAAGTAATTTCACCTAACTTGGAGCGCAAAACTTTAGACATCTAACTAAGGACCGAGCTAGATGGAGAATTTTATTATGTGAGGCCCTAGTTCACTCAGGACTGTTACGCCACTTTTAGTAAGTTGTACTTACTAAGTTGTCCACTTTGAGTTTAAGGCCTCATAACTTTTTATTACATATTATGTTTGTTTCAGATTTGTTACCTTCATAAACTCTTTAGTTTCTTAGGTTTGCCACTAAGGTTATTCTATTCCTATTTTGTTACTATAAACGATACTTAACTGATAACATAACATTCCCCTATCTCAGTGTACGTTCATGATACAGTTTGTTATATGCAAGCCATTTTTCCATTTCAATACCGGGATCCGGTCTTAGCCTCATAAACAAGTTTCTCCATTTATCCCGAACGCTAGCCGACACCATCCAATTGTACACCTCTAGGACATGGGTGCCTTGGTCCACATAATCGTTCCAAAGCATTAGAATTGTCTTCCACTCTATCAGCTGCAAAAGACTTTCTGTTCCTCTTCGCTCATGTGAGTTGGCTGTCCAGCTGACCGGAGTCTACCAAGTTTAATTTGTGTCACAATATCTGCTTCGAGATATGTAGATTTCATACAGTTCAAGACTAAAGCGTCTACGGAATCGTGCTTCCTCATATAAGGGGACTTGGTACAGCTCCTTATGTGAGTACTAGCAAAATCAGCAACTGTCCTGCACAGCAGCTGCTTAAAAGGTTTAGTAAGGTATCTGGATTAAAACAGTTTTGAGACTATAGTAGGCTCTGTTGACTTTGAGCAGCCACCCTCATAATACTTCTTATATATTGGTATCGGCTACTACTATTGACCCAAGGATTTTTTAAGGATTGTACCACTTCAAATTAATTCTTCTTGATTGTTTAACCAACTGTTCTTCTTATAGTCGACGCTAGCATGTATTTTTCTTTTCCTTCAATAATGTGCAGTCCCAAATGCCACCTGCTCGATCTGGATGAAAGAATCATTCACAGCTTGCTGGGTTCTTTCGATCATGTCGCTATCGTCTGCGTACGCCAATATATGGCAACTTTACCCTTCTTTGGTATTAATTTCATCCCTGAAAAAGTTGAGCCAATAGGAGGAAGTAACACATTTTATTGGCACTAGTTTCTGAATTTGACTTGCACATTCTTATGAGCTAATTCTTATTATGACACTATATTTAATTTAATTAATAAATAAATTAGTTTCGAATTTGTATGCAATCAGTTTGATTCAAATCTGTTTCTCTTATCTTCTAATCCACGATCGACGCGACGCACCTCAATTTCTTTTTTAGTTTTGTTTCTCTTAATTTTATTCACACCAACATAAGCCACAATAAAAATAAATTAAAATAAAACAATATCCAGATCGATTGATTGTGGAGCAGCAACGGCGTGGAGGTTGGGGCTCTACTATAAAGATTGTATTTTATAAGACTACTCGTACTTATCGATATCCTGTTACCAGTTTTCACTTCTGTAGTCTAGCAAAATCACTCAAGTGAATGACTCACCGGTTTTTTGTGTTGTTTATTTTTTATAAACAATTTTTTTATTAAGTTCAAAAAAGTACCATAACCAACTAAACCATGACCAGCATCAGACAACCCCACCGTCCTTCATTTATATTATGAACATTCGAATGTACCTACCCATAACCTAGGTACGAAAGCACCTTCAAGCAAGTGCCAACTTCGCACTGGTCCACAGTCGAGACAAGATTGTGGAGCGTTTCTGGTTATAATTTGTTCGCACCGCGCCTGGTTTTTGCATAGAATTACATAAAATAAATTCCATAAGTACACCCACCTTTCTCTTGGACCGTGTGTGGATGCCTCCGAAGTTGGCCTATATTTTTAGTCGAAACATAAAAAGATGTTAATTTATTTTGTGAGTGTGCGGTTCATTTCTGTCGAAAATATTGTGTTCCTCTAAAATATCTGTCATTTTGCAGATTTATTCGGTGATGGGACTTCTGTTAGTTGCAACTACTGCCCAGTCAAGTTATCTAGGCAATCTCAAGGTCATTGAACCATTAGATGCTAAAGCTGGAGTAGTTATCGATACAGCACCATCAGTGGTCTATCATCAGAGCTATTCACAATTGAATGGGAAAGTTGTGGTTACTCCATCGAGGGGTTCTGGACGATCTTATAATGCTCCAGCAGTGATACCAGCCGTAAGGGATTTCCAGACTGTTGCTGTGGGACAAAAATATGCAGCACCATCGTATGGACCAGTTTATCGACCTGGCTTATGATGTGATGTTTAAGAGTATTTTAATTAAATAAAAGTGAAGAATAAAGTGTGATCCCATAAAAATAAATAGCCAAGTGAAATTATTACTTAAAGTTGATTTTTAGAAAACCGTAAAGGTGCCGTACTTTGATTGTAGTACCTTCCATATTCAATATTTGTATTTACATTTCAAAGCTAACAGAGTCAAAAGTCTTTAAATCCAGAAACCTTACCAAAACCTCTAAGCTGCTGCTGTACAGGACGATATGGTTCTGCGAAGTACTCACATATGGATTCGGCACCTGTGTGTTTAGTAAAAGACATACCGACTTCTTAGGCGCGTTTGAGATGAGGGTCTCTCGGAATAATGTTGGCTTGTTATGTGAGGAAGGACGATTTCGGACACGCTCCATGAACTGTATGCAATCTTCCTTGAAGCAGATATTGTGACAATAAATTAAGCTTGAAGCTAGCTCGTCATAACGAGGAGGAACCAACTGGAAAGTCATTTGGAGTACACATCTTGGGACATGGATAGGAACCAGCTTTTTTCGTTTTTTATTTGACTTATTTTTCTAAGTCTAAAAATTATATTGCAAAAAATATTTTAATGGATTAAGTTGATAAAGTTTTATGGCGGTTTTTTCCGAAGAAGGTCATAAAACGTACCTATTTTTGTGTGTCAAATGAATAGGGATATCTACATTTATTTGTAAGACCCTTTAAAGTAAAATAAATACAAAAAATCTTATAATTTAGGTATATACTAGCTTTGTTGAATGAGTTCAAATAATTTTTAGTAATGTGTGCTGCCTGCTGATTTCTGAACTACTTTAAATAACCTATGGTGTATGGATTCATAGAGTGCTGTCAGATAATTGATCGAAATTTGGTCCTATGGCTTCAATAACCTCTTTGGTTTCTTGGTATAATCGTTTTCCTTTGTAGATTTTTCTTGAAAGCCATCCCCAAACGTTTTCCATTATAGGTTCACATTTTACACCGGTTTCTAGGCTTTGGTTGTCCGTGGGGTATGTATCGGTGCATTATCTTGTTGAAAAGTCCATCCTTTTCCACTAAATAATTCAGAAAAATGCGGAAAAGCTCGTTCCAGTATTGATTTTTAAGTGATTGCCGTCATTATAGAGCTTTAAAAATTCAGCTCCACTGTCCAGTAATAGGTTTTTGCTTCTATAATAGCGTTACATAACCTCCTTTGCTGTGCCGTTCTCAAGATAGATTCTTCTTTTTTTGATGTCGTATATGGTTTGCTATCTGTATCACCAAGCACCAGTCAATCTACTAACATTTACCCCAGCTTGTGCCTCTTAAATTTGAAGCAGCTCTCCCTTTCCTGAAATTATGTTCCTTTCTTCAATCTTCCTTTCTAGTTTTGTATCTCGGGCCTTAAGGTAGTTGTATACAACATTTGAACTTCCTCTAAATAAGATGGCTATAAAACGGATGGTTTTGCCGAGATACCGGTAAGATCAAATTTGGGCTACTTCTTCCTAGGTTAGATTATTACACCTACCCATACTTTTTGATTCTACAAATCAGCACTCGTATTAAGCTCCCAAACAATCAGAGTATCTTTTTATCTAATTTAAAACACGCTAATAGGTAAATTTAGACCATGTTACACAAAAAAGCAGGTACTTTAAAACTTGTATTTGCATATTTAAAATTTCGTATTGGTGTCATCCAAGCCTCATCGCCTTTTCATCCCAATCTCATTTGGGTCTCATCCAGTTTCGATTTAATCTTTCACCGATATTTTCGATACGGCAGTATTTCGATAACCCATTTTTTCACGAACGTCAAAATACTCAATTTGTTGAAACTTACAGAACCAAAATAGCAAAATGTAGATAGGTAAGGTTAGGTTAACGTGGCTGCGGATTAAAATCCACACACTTAGGCCAAGCGAAACCATTGTGATACCACATGAATCTAGAGAATTACTTCTTACTAGTCGAACCATTTTGAGCTTTTTATAAAGCGAAGAAGATATTTGATATCCTTTTTAGCTAGTTGACTGGGATTATCAAAAGAGTAGTCCCCCAGATGAAGTTTGCGTCTGAGTGAAAGAGCAGGGCAAGAGCAGAGGAGATGAGAGATTGTTTCCTCTCCTTCTTTGTCCATACAGCTCCTACAGAAGTCATTTGAGGCTACACCAAGTCGTATTGCGTGTCTGCCTATAAGACAGTGTCCCGTAAGGACACCTATTAGGGAGCTAATATGAAGTCTGCTTTGAGATAACTCCAGTCCAGTGAAGGCCGTATGAGTTTTGTGGCTGCGCATGTTGGTAAGTTGTGCCAGCTAGAATTTGCTATCGCAAAAGCTGTTTCTTTTAGCATAAGTTTACATGTAGCTTTCGGTATACCTATCTTCTCCCTTTCAGGTGAAATAGGTATGACGGTTCCATTTTTAGCGAGTTAATCGGCTCTACAATTTCCTGTGATGTATCTGTGGCCCGGCACCCAACAGAGATGAATGTTAAATTGCTGCGCCATCTCCATAAAAGACGATTGACAATCGAGGGCCGTTTGAGATGTGGTTGAGACACCGTCAAGGGATTTAAAAGCAGCCTGACTGTCAGAGAAGATGCGGATATCAGAAGTTGATATCACGTTTTCTCTTAGCCAGGAGAGAACCTCTTTGATCTCTAAAATTTCGGCTTGAAAGACGCTACAATGATTAGGGAGGCGGAATGAGATGCTTAGATTAAGCTTTTCTGAGTACACACCACTACCAACTCCCTCATTTGTCTTGGATCCATCTGTATAAAAATGAATACTTTTGTTATCCAGGAGTTTTTTGTCTTCCCATTCATCTCTGGATGGAATGGATACCTAGAAGTTTTTTTCCAAATAGGGGCTTAGGAATAGTATAGTCTATGTACTTTGGTATAGAACCAAAGAGGTTCAAAATTATGGAGTGCCCCACATTGTTGTTGGCCCATTGAGATGAGGCGTCGAATCTTATCGCTGTACTCGCTGCCACTGCTGATGGTGTGGTTCTCAATGCCCCGCTTATGCAGAGACATGCAGTGCGCTGAACTCTGCTGAGTATGTCGCAGTATAGGACTTTCTCCAGTTCAGTCCACCATACTGCAACCCCGTACATAAGTATTGGTCGGATGACCGATGTGTATAGCCAGTAGGTTATGCGAGGTTGAAAACCCCATTTGCTTCCTATAGCTTTCTTGCAAAGGAAAAGAGCTGCTGTAGCTTTTTTAACTCTTTCCTGTTTATTAGATTCCAACTCAGACCAAGGTATTTGGCTTCATTGGTTAAAATTAGTGGTATACCTTTTATTAAAGGAGGTTCAATTACTGGGATCTTGTATTTCCGTGTGAAAAGGACGAGGTCTGTGTTTTAAGGATTAATACTAAGTCCGCAGTGATCAGCCCATCTTGTGAGCATATTGAGGGCATTTTGGAGGAGGTCTCTCAGTGTATTAGGATGTTCCCCTGTGACGGCGATAGCAACATCATCGGCATACGCAACCACTCTGTAGTCTTCCCTCTCAAGGGATATTAGTCCTCCCAAATTAGAGTTGATGATCCTGCTTTTTAGCATTAGATTAATCAACTCACAGATTAAGTATTCGACGTTTAAGGTCGTCATAGCAGAAGTGATAGCGGATGTGTCAACGTTGTTCAAAGTGCCCTCAATATCCAGGAAGGCCACCATAGCATATACCTTTCTCTCTATTGAGTATTCGATAGTTCTTAGAGTGTGCAAGGCTGTTTCTACCGATTTCCCTTTGCAGTAAGCATGCTGAGACAGTCTTTTCTCAATTTTGCTACGTATATGGATATCGATCAATCGTTCCAGAGTTTTGAGAATAAACGATGATAGGCTAATAGGTCTTAGGTCTTTAGGGTTGACATGCGAGCATTTGCCCGCCTTGGGAATGAAAACTACCTTTACATCTCTCCATCGCTAAGGTATATAAACCAGATTTATACAACTTTTGAAGATCATCTCAATGATGGGCGAAGTTATATCAAATGAATTTGATCTGGACCTGGAGATTCGTAAGGTTTGAAACTATTCAAAGCCCATGTCAATTTTTCTTTTGTAACCAGACCTTGAGGAAAAATTAAGTTAATACCCGACCCAGGACTGTTTGTTGTATTAACGGATTGGGAGCTATCCGGGACGTGGGTGTCTAATAGCAGGTTTAGCGTTTCTACGCAAGAGTTAGCCCATCTGAGTTTTTAAGACAACTAGGTATGGTTGGATTTGCCGAGAGAATTTTCATTATCCTTGATGCCTCCGAGGATTTTTCTATGAAGTTACAGAAGGATCTCCATGAGGATCTTTTGGCTATTTTCAATTCTAGTTTATACTTTTTGAGGGATTCTTTATAGGAGTCCCAATCTTGGGGATGTCTAGTCTTTTTTGCTTGATTGAAAAGCCTTCTACAAACTTTCCTGAGTATATCTAGTTCAGCAGCCCACCAATACGGTTTCTTCTTTCCCCGCACTGTAGTGAGGGGGCAGGCATTTTCCATGGCTTTATTGAGGGCTGCTGTAAGCTCATCGACCTTTTGATCGAGTTCAAGAGCGCAGAAGGGCGGATCCGAAAGTTCTGGTTTAATCAGATTTTTCAGAGTTGCCCTATATTTTGACCAATCTGTTTTCCTATAATTCCGGAGTTGGATCGGTTTTGGGGTCCCTTCAATAAGTGTGAATTAGATGTATCTATGATCGGAGAACGAGATCTCTTTTGATACTCTCCAATTCAATATTTTATTTGAGAGATTAAACGAGACAAGAGTCAAATCTAAAACATCTTGTCGATAAAAGGTGATAGATTGTATTTTCAAAGAAAGTTTTAAATAAACTCGTATTTGTAAGTTCTAATTTCTTAGTTCATCAAGTATATGCACCACTAACTTTCGACGTCAATGTTTTCTATTTTTTTTAATCAACTGAGAAATAACAGTTTCACCAAAGTGAGAGTTTTGAAGTTTATACGAATATAAAAGATCAAAAATAAAGGGTGATTTTTTTGAGGTTAGGACAGATCACGCGGGATTTCAGACATGGTGTCAAACAGAAAGATGCTCAGTATGCTTTGACATTTCATCATGAATAGACTTACTAACGAGCAACCCTTGCAAATCATTGAATTTTATTACCAAAATCAGTGTTCGGTTCGAAATGTGTTTCGCGCTTTACGTCCGATTTATGGTCTACATAATCGACCAAGTGAGCAAACAATTAATGCGATTGTGACCAAGTTTCGCACTCAGTTTACTTTATTGGACATTAAACCAACCACACGAATGCGTACAGTGCGTACAGAAGAGAATATTGCGTCTGTTTCTGAGAGTGTTGCTGAAGACCGTAAAATGTCGATTCGTCGCCGTTCGCTGCAATTGGGTTTGTGTTATTCGACCACATGGAAGATTTTACGCAAAGATCTTGGTGTAAAACCGTATAAAATACAGCTCGTGCAAGAACTGAAGCCGAACGATCTGCCACAACGTCGAATTTTCAGTGAATGGGCCCTAGCAAAGTTGGCAGAAAATCCGCTTTTTTATCGACAAATTTTGTTCAGCGATGAGGCTCATTTCTGGTTGAATGGCTACGTAAATAAGCAAAATTGCCGCATTTGGAGTGAAGAACAACCAGAAGCCGTTCAAGAACTGCCCATGCATCCCGAAAAATGCACTGTTTGGTGTGGTTTGTACGCTGGTGGAATCATTGGACCGTATTTTTTCAAAGATGCTGTTGGACGCAACGTTACGGTGAATGGCGATCGCTATCGTTCAATGCTAACAAACTTTTTGTTGCCAAAAATGGAAGAACTGAACTTGGTTGACATGTGGTTTCAACAAGATGGCGCTACATGCCACACAGCTCGCGATTCTATGGCCATTTTGAGGGAAAACTTCGGAGAACAATTCATCTCAAGGAATGGACCGGTAAGTTGGCCACCAAGATCATGCGGTCAACATTTAAATGAAATTATCTTCAAAAAGTAAATGTCATAGACCAATCTAACGTTTCAAATAAAGAATTGATGAGATTTTGCAAATTTTATGCGTTTTTTTTTTTAAAGTTCTCAAGCTCTTAAAAAATCACCGTTTATTAGTTTGTAAAAAACACGTATTTATAATTCAAACCTAAAATTGCTGAGAGAATTTTTGTTATTGTCACTTTTATTTCATTCATTTCGAATCGAAGGAAAATGGCAGATCAAGCGTTCTCTTTTTCTATTTGACGTTTTAAGCTGTCATTTACTATTTTTTCACACATAACGAGATAAATTGCAACATACATATGTATATCCGAACCAACCCAACCGTTATTATTTCCTGAAACTCGACATTTTGAAAACTTGCACTTTGAATGCAAAATTCACCATTTTTTTGTTTTTGAATATTTGACATTTTTTTCTCACAACACTGTTAATTAAAGAAAAACATTTTCATTCAATTCTATACTCTAACTGTTTATTGAGGTACTTTTTCATGGTCTTTGGTCTTTCTTAAAAATTACTAGTTGCTCCTTGAATAAACGAAGGAATCAATCCGATTTTATTCCTTTTAGCCAAAATCGATCCTTGAAATAATTTCCTTATTCCTCTAAATGGTTTCCTGAACAAATATCTTTTGAGCTCATTTTGGATTGGTGAAGTGGTTCCTGCAACAACAACTGTTGGTTGTTGTCTCCTAACTTGACCATCATCATAGTTTTCTTGTTCTGTCGATGATGATGACGATGACGATGTCGAAGCACTGCCATGTTGATGTTCACTTTGGTATGTTTCAGAAGTTGATGATGGAGTCCCAGTTGCTATTGTTGGTTTTCCAGTTGTCGGAGAATGGGAATGAACTGGAATAAATCCATCTGGAATAAGTGGAGCATAATAAACTGGGACACGATATTCAGGACGACGAATGGAGGGGTATGTTTCGTATCTTGGGTAATAGGGTTCCCTTTGAGCATAGTTCAAATTATAACGTCGGGGTGTGGCAGGTGGTTGAGCGTAGAGAATGTCTTCATAGTCATCATAGATACCAGCAGCAGCTGCAACTCGGGACCGTGATGGAGGAGGACCATAGACTGGAGCTGGACGATTTACATTCTGAGAGTATGTTGGTCGAGCATTACTTTCTCCATCGGATGAGTCTTGTGGAAAGTTGTTGCGTCGAGGAGGATCAGGAGGACCATATGATGTATGGGGAGTATAGTCATCTGAATCATAATCTGAAGGTCTTTGGTAAATATCCTGATGATGAGAATGACGCCCTGAAGCTCCATTATTTCCGTGATCACAATCTTTTATGGCTTGTGCTAAAGTCACTCCAAATATCACGGATAAAAGTATCTAAAAGATAAAAAAAAACTTAGATATGAAATTTTGGTAATTCGTTGTTTGTCTTACCAAGATGTTCATGTTGCTGTCAATTCAAATTCAAACCTACAACTGATGTAATTAAAGATGCTATAAGCCCACTTTTATACTCAATACAAAAAGATGACATTTTTTATTTTGTTATTTTACTATTCTTGACCCCTTAGACATGGGTTCAAGCTTTATCGGTATCATAGCCAAGTAAGTGCATAAGATGATGTTTGTACAGTGCGCACATTGAGTTACATAGTGTCGTGACATTAGTTTGAAATTTTGGGATGGAGAATTTGGAACACATTTAAGTACCTACCTTGGAGTGACATTGAAAAATAGCAAAGGTGATTAATTCTGTAATATTATTAGCAAATATTTATATTGTAAAAATCCAAAAAATGACAAAAACAGCTACGATATTAAAAGTCTAAGGATTTGATGTTGCTTTCCATTTATTTAAATTTATTACACAATCGAAGGATTACAGTGAAGCATTGTTTTGATAAATTTTAGTAATAATTCAAGTAAATGATCCTTTCGAGATTTTGGTTTTGAGGGGAGTTGTAAGGTTTCTCTTCATTTTGATTCATGTTTTCGCGAATTGAATCAGTTATTGGAATGTTTCTAATAATTGTTGCAGGAGCAACAATGTCTCTGATTATATTTGCATGGTTGTGAACGACAGTTTGACTTTGATGAGAGACTGATGTTGGAATACGTTGAATCAAATGTCCTAGCCTGACAAAAGTTGGTGTAAAAATAGTTTTATTTTCTTTTGGCTGGAGTCCTTGCTGGGATAGAGCTGCTCCAAGGACAGTAGCAATCAAAATTATCTAAAGTAAAAAATAAAGAATGGGTTAATTTTAAAAGAAGAATTTGCATTTTCTTCAAATTTATATTACAATTTTAAACATTTTAAATATTGAAGCAAATTCAATCGACTGCACTGTTTTTAATTCAGAAAATACTGATGATTGATTGAAGGAGTTTATTGGTTTTATATCAAAAAATATTCCCTCGTGAAGACAATCACTTATTTTAAGTTGGGCATTCTTAAATCGTGATCAGTATGAAACTGCTCTAATTTTATTGGATAGAAATACGACCCTTTTGAAGCTTCAAACTGTACTTGGCATCATATTCCAAGATTTTAATTTAAAAAGATCAATACAAGCATTCTTTAAAATAACTACGCATGGTATTAAATTAAGTGATTAATATCAATTCAATTAAGAGGGTGTGTCACTTAAAGTGTTAAGTTAAAGGTAGTCTGTTTAAGAAGTGAACGAAATTTGATCATGCGCTC
The DNA here is from genome assembly GCF_945859685.1 of Eupeodes corollae. Lineage (NCBI taxonomy): Eukaryota > Metazoa > Arthropoda > Insecta > Diptera > Syrphidae > Eupeodes > Eupeodes corollae. Next base: position 125,277,931 of record NC_079148.1, read on the forward strand.
GAATTGAGAGTTTTAAATATTGGTTATATAACCAAAGCTTATAGAAGTAAAAGGAAAATCACTTTTCAGAGCTGTAAGTGAATAGTTTTAAGTAAATTATTCCACTGGTGTTCGCTCGAATAACATTATATGCTTGAAATCACAGATGGTTTCATTTGTTCACAATCCAGATATCATGATTTTTAAACTCAGTATTCTTGCATATGTTTAATTCTTTTACAAACCGTACAATTATTGATGGCAATTGACCAACAATCTTCATTTTGGCTGAAATCATTTTTAAAAAATCTGTTTCAAAAATAAGACACATGAAGATGTGAAGATATTTTAAAGTATGTTTTCGAATTATTAACAAATTTATATTTTTATTAACAGTTTAAGTGTTTAAACTAATGTTTATTAACAGCTCATTCCTAATAGCAAGTTTTTACTTGCGACATATAGAAACTCAGAGATTGAAGTTACCTACAGTTCATATGCCGAATCCGAAAAGCTAATTTGAGAAAACACTTTTCATGACAGGAATTACACTTAGAGGATTTGTCAATTCCTCGCATGAGGCAGTACCCGTGAAAAATAGTAAAGTGGCACAGACAGGGATTGGCACCAAGACCCTTTGCATGACAGTCCTACGCACTAACCATCACGCAACGGGTACTACATATAACGAGTATTGCATTCATACAAAAATGGAACTAAAGATTTTAATCCAACATGACATGACCAGTCAAAAAAAGTGGGTCCCTCGATTCCGTAAGCCTGTCTGTCTGTCCTCGCGTCTACAACCCAAACTATTAGACCGTTTTATTTCAAATTTGGAAATTAAGGTTTTCAGCCGATTTCCGTTAATTGTATTTTCAGTTTTTTTAAGACTAAAAATAACACATTTTTTGGTTCAAAATCGAAAATACGAATTTTCTCAGAAACGAACCGATAAGTTTTTATTACATTTTCTCTTTAATGTTTTTCTTAAGTTGGCTTCTAACAATAAAAAAATGTATTTGTATTGTTCCAGAAGAGTACCGCTTAATTTTTGGAATAAGAATTTGGTAGATTTTTTTGACAAATCAAATAGCATTCAAATTTTTGAAAACAAACTATTTTGCAGGTGAATTTTAAAATCTATAAAGGGCTTCCCACACTGATAACTTCCCATCAATTCCCGTCAGTCGATTTGTCTTGCTTAAAACTATAACAGAATGTTTACAAGAATAAAACGTGTTTGATAAATAGTTCGAAGTCAATACCTTCATTTATTCATGAGATATCAAGAATCGAACATCAATTTTTAACATTTTCGGGTACTAATTTGTGTGGATTTTAATTTTTATGAAAGCAACTGGCTGTCAGATTTTTATATAAATTACTTAATGTCGAACACAATATTTTCTTTAAGATGAAATTAGTTGAAAGCCAATATCTTACATTTTTGAGAGATAGTTGAGTTAGTTATTTTTTAACCACTTTTAGTAATGTTTTTTTTAGATATATTTCTTAAAATTTAGACTCTAGGACCTTAAAACGTCGAAAAATGTCAACATTTTCTATTAAAATAATAAAAAGAGGCTGGGATGTGACCCACACTGATAACTTCCCATCCCGTCTGTCGATTTGTCTTGCTTACAAATTTGAAGGTTTTCCTGTTGAGTTCAAAAAGTTGTCAGTTGAATTATTTTTAAAAATTTTAAAATTATCAATAATATTTTTCATATAAAGAAATAGTTTAGTTTGAAAATCTAGTTTTGTTAAATAGATTTTTAGTCGAAAACAAATTTTTAACAACTTTTGTTAAATTTTTGTAACGTTTTTAGTTTTTTTAAGAAAACTGTTAATTCGATTTTTGTCAAAATATTTCTTAAATGTTTACGAATTGGATGAATGAAATAAATTTGAGACATATCAAAAACCGAACATCAATTTTTACGAAATTTGCGTACTATTTTTGGTGGATTTTATTTTTCATGAAAATCCGGGCTGTTGGATTTTTATAAAAAAAACAACTACTGAATATCAAAAACAATATTTTCTGTTAAATAAAAAGTTTGAAGACAAAGTTTTATATTTTTGAAAAGCCATTTTAGTCGAAAGTAAATTTTTACTGTGTTTTAGTTTGTTTTTTTGTTAGGTTTTTATTTTTTTGTAAAAAACTGTCCATTCGATTTTTCAAAAATTTTTTCAGAATTTTGAAAACAATATTTCTTAAAAGTGAAAATTAGTTAGAAGCCATTATCTCAAAGTTTTGTAAAGATATTTGAATTGAAAATCAATTTTTACAAACTTTTGAAGCCATAATTTCAAGTTTTTGAAAAGATATTTGAGTCGAAACTTAATTCTTACCGACTTTGAGTAACATTTTTTTTTGGTTTTTATTATAAAAAAATGTCGATTTAATTTTTCTAAAAATTTTACCAAATATTAAAAACCTTATTTTATGTTGCACAAAAGTGTTTTGGTGATAAAATAATTTTGTATTCGTAAAATGTTTTTTTTTTCCAAAAATATATGGGTTTGGTATCACATTACAATATATAATTTACAATTTAATTCAAGTCTCTAGCGTCATTGGTCTGTGAGCTATTTAGGGTTAATCAAAATGTTCACCTTTTTTTAAACTGCTATGGTAAAAAAAAACCGCCCACACAATTTTCTTGAGAGCCCTTTCTGCATCTTTCTGCCTTTTTATCTGTATAACACAATTTATTTGAAGTCGATACCTCTACTTATTCTTGAGCTATGGACAACGAAAAAAACGTCGCGAACGTACGGACGTACAAACAAACGTACACACGCAGGCACAGACACCTTTTTAAAAATCTTTTATTTCGACTCTAAGTACCTTGGAACGTCGAGAAATTCCGAATTTTATTTCCAATTTGACAAATCGGACCCATTACAATAGCTATGGGAAGTTAAAAAGAATTAACAAAAAATAGTACGCAAGTTTGGTAAAAATTGATGTTCGCTTCTTAAGATATATCTCGTGAAAAATAAAAAATATTAACTTCAAATTAATTTTATAAATCCAATTTGTAACATTGGTAAAAATTATTTTTCGACTAAAAATCTCCTTTCAAAATAAATTTTGAAATAAAACTTTTTTATCTTATGCAAAATATTGTCGGTAATTTTAAAATTTGTAAGAATAATTCAACTGACAATTTTTTTAAAAAAGCACGAAAACCTGCAAACTTTTAAGCAAGACAATTCCACAGACGGGATGAGATGTGTGGGTCGCATTCCAGCCTCTTTTTTTATATTTTTACCGTGCTATCTGTCAATTTTTAAATGCAAATTGTGTTTTTCCAATATGATATAAAGAGTGGGTAAATTTAAAGGCCGAGATTTTGAACGTGAACCACACCAAAATGTCAAATTTATTTCTGCATTTCATTTCTAATTTCTCACTTTCAGACTAATTCAATTTGAACCATTGATTTGTTTGTCAACTTAATCGTCCAAATGTGCTTACAATAAGAAAAAGTGAAAAATGGCAACAGTGGGTGATCAATTTCCGAAGATAATCATTTTTAGTTTGCACCTCATTTCAAAAATCATTGCACCCACAAAAAGTGACTGTTTGGTGCGGTTTATGGGCTGGCGTCATCATCAGACCTTATTTTTTCCAAAATAAGGTTGATCAGGCAGTGACTGTGATTGGGGTCCGTTATACAAAAATGAAAACTGACTTTTTATGGCCAGAATTGGAAGATGAGGATATGGATATGTTGGATATGTCAATTGGCCGCCAAGATCATGCGAATTGACTAAGTTCTACTTCTTTCTTTGGAGTATTTTGAAAGAAAAGATGTACGTCGATAAGCCCGCAACAATTTAAGAGCTAAGGTATGATAATACGGTACATTAACGATATTGATGATGCCTCAGTGTCGTCGACATTTTTAACCATCGCATGAAGGTGTACTTTGGCCGATAATTGTTTTCTAAATAATTTGTGTTTTATTCAAAATCAACATCTTACTTACTTTACTTAAGGTGGCGCTACAGTCCGGGGCAGACCTGGGCCTCAACCAACAAGCGTCTCCAGCCAGCTCGGTCCCTAGCTAGCTGTCTCCAGTTTCGCACGCCAAGTTGGTTGAGGTCCTCTCCCACCTGGGTGCGCCACCTGAGTCGCGGTCTTCCTCTACTGCGCCGTCCCTCGAGATTGGATTCGAAGACCTTCCGGGCTGGAGCGTTGATGTCCATCCGCTCTACATGACCTAGCCATCTAAGCCGTTGGACTTTGATTCTGCTAACTAGGTCAGTGTCGCTGTACAGCCCGTACAGCTCGTCGTTATATCTTCTCCTCCATTCTCCATCTATGCGTACGGGACCAAAAATCGCCCGAAGAATTTTTCTCTCGAAGCATCCTAAGACGCTCTCATCTTTCTTTGACAGGGTCCAGGCCTCAGCGCCATAAATGAGAACCGGGATGATGAGTGTCTTATAGATGGTGATTTTACATGCTCGAGAGAGGACTTTACTTCTCAATTGCCTTCTAAGTCCAAAGAAGCAGCGATTTGCAAGAGTTATTCTTCGTTTGATTTCAGCGCTGTTGTCGTTGACTGCATTAATAGCGGCGCCTAGGTAGACAAAGTCCTTAACTACCTCAAAGTTATAGCTGTCCATGGTGACGTTTTGTCCAAGACGTCGTCGTTCAGTGTCCTTTTTTGATGACAGCATATACTTGGTCTTGCCCTCATTGACCACTAAACCCATCTTCTTCGCTTCCGTCGCAATGCTCAAAAACGCTCCACTGACATCACGATTTGATCTTCCAATTATGTCAATATCATCTGCGTATCCGAGTAATTGGATGGATCTTTGGAAGATTGTGCCTCTAGTGTTGACGGTTGAGTTTTGCACAATTCTTTCCAGAACGATGTTGAAGAAGTCGCATGACAGTGCATCGCCTTGTCTAAAACCTTTTTTGACATCAAATGCATCGGTAAGATCTTTTCCGACCTTGATAGAGCAGCGTGCATTCTAGATCGTCATTCTGCACAAACGGATAAGTTTGACAGGGATGCCAAAACTAGACATTGCTCGGTAGAGCTCTTCCCTATAGATGCTGTCATACGAGGCTTTAAAATCAATAAAGAGATGGTGGGTATCGATTTGAAGCTCCTGGGTTTTTTCCAAGATCTGCCGTAGTGTGAATATTTGGTCGATAGTGGACTTTCCTGGTCTGAAGCCACACTGATAAGGACCAATCAGGTTGTTGACGAATGGCTTCAGACGTTCACATAATACGGCAGAGAGGATCTTATACGCAATGTTAAGGAGACTGATGCCTCTGTAGTTGGCGCAGTTTAGAGGGTCTCCTTTCTTATGTATCGGGCACACTATGCTGAGATTCCACTCATCGGGCATGCTTTCTTCCGACCAAATTTTGCAGATGAGTTGGTGCATGCTCCCTACCAAGTCATCGCCTGCTGCTTTGAATAGTTCGGCGGTGATGCCGTCAGCTCCAGTAGCTTTGTTTGACTTAAGTTTAGATATAGCTATCTTCACTTCGTCAAGGTCGGGTAGGCGGAATTGTTGATCTGCGTCGCCGAAGTTGAGTCCCTTACAGCGGAATTCGGTTCGTCGTCGACGTTATATAATTTAGAGAAGTGATCTTTCCATATTCTCAGCATCGACTGTGGTTCTACTACGATGTTCCCTTGATCGTCTTTACAGGCTTCGGTTCGTGGCTGGTACCCTTGGGAGGTTTTTTTTACCTTTTGGTAAAATTTACGAACCTCATTCCTGTTGTGACATCCCTCTATCTCCTCGATCGCGCGCTTCTCATGCTCTCTTTTTTTCCGTCTAAGAAGCCGGTGTTCCTCTCTCCTCTTCTGCTCGTAGAGCTCGCGAGCAGCTCTAGTCCTTTTGTGCAGCGCCGTTTTGTATGCCTCTTGTTTCGCTGCGTGCGCTTGCCGGCATTCGTCGTCAAACCAGGGGTTTCGCTGTGGTGGCCGTGTGAAACCTAGCACTTCAGAGGCGGCATCTCTGATGGCTGCAAGGCAATGTTGCCACTGGTTTTCAATGCTTAATGCAGGAAGCATAGGACTCCTTAGGAGGTTACTAGAGACTCGATCGGAAAAGGACATGGCAGTCTCTTGCGATTGTAGCCGTCTAACGTCGAATCTTCTCACAGTACTTCCTTGTTTTGGCTTGGATCGGGATATCCGTAGCCGTACCTTGGCTACAACGAGGTAGTGGTCCGAGTCAATGTTGGCCTCTCGGAATGTTCGGATATCCTGGATACTGGAGAAGTGTCGTGCGTCGATCGCAATGTGGTCAATCTGGTTGACGGTTGATTGATCAGGAGATTTCCATGTCCCCTTGTGGATATTAAGATGCGTGAACTGCGTACTAGCTACCAGAACGTCTCGCCCCGCAGCGAAATCGACCAGCCTGAATCCGTTGTCGGAGGTGGTGTCGTGCAGGCTGTATCTCCCGATTATGCCACCAAAGATGTCTTCTCTTCCTAGCTTGGCATTAAAATCTCCTAAGACAATTTTAATGTCATAGCCAGGGCACTGCTCATATGTCTTGTCCAAGAGCTCGAAGAACATATGTTTGGTGTCTTCATCTTTCTCCTCTGTTGGGGCATGCGCGCATATTAGGCTTATGTTGGCGAATTTAGCCTTGATGCGGATTGTCGTGATGCGCTCGCTCACACTGTTGAAACTCAAGACTTTTTGCCTGAGCCTAGTTCCAACAACAAATCCACACCCAAATAGACGCTGTCTTTGTTCTCGGTAGCAGTCGCCGTAGTAAATATCGCAGTCTTTTAGTTTGCGTTTACCCGGTCCATCCCATCGCACTTCTTGGATGGCTGTAATATCTGCCTTGCAGCAGTTTAGGGCTTCCGCTAATTGTTCGGCTGCACGTGGTCTGTTAAGGGACCTAACATTCCACGTACATATCCGAAGTTCGTTGTCCTTATTTCGTTTGCGTGGGTTGTCAACAGTGAATCCGTCCGTATCCGAGGCTTGTTGTTGCTTCGAAACTATGATGTTTTTACGTGGCCAGGAAGTCACCCCGACGGCACAACCCCCAACCTGGAGGGCCAGATCCTTAGTATAACTCCAAGGAAGGGGAGCCGGATGAACCGCTCCTTATAGGCCTGGGCTCCGAATAAGGTGCTCCCTATAAGGTGTTCACTAAGTAGTTCGACCTTACTGGAACTGTAGACGCCACCGTTGATTCTATCTCGAGAATTCGTCCGCTGCCGCCTGGATAAGGAGAGGTGCCTTAGTGGAAACACCTCTCCCCCCTCTCTCGTTTGCTGCCCCCAACAACTTTCCACTGGGGTTGGAACCCAATCTCCAGTTGAGGTACTAGGAACCCGATGTTCACCGCGGGGAGGTGAGAGTAGGAGTTGATAGACAGAGGTGGGTTTTGAGAAAAACCTGTGGACGCTTGTGTCCTCTTGAATGCACATGTCTACCATTTGAACATCAAAATCAACATCTGCATTTACATAAATTTGGCACATTTTTAACTCATGTCGTTATTGACAACTTTTTTTTTAAAACAAATAACTTATTTAGTTATTTTGAATTTACTGTACATAACCCCACCTGAAAATAAGATGTCTTTTATGAGTTAAATTTTCTTCAAAGTAAAAGTCTAACTTCCCCGACCGTCAATGAAGAAAAGTAAAAACAAAATGGAGCAATAATCATTCAAAATTCATTTGTTTTCCTGTCTGGAACTTGAAAAGCAATATCATAAAAAAAATCTTATCGTTTCGAGTCTGAAATTGAATTCAAAATAAATTTCTCTGCGTTTTGGAACAATCATTGTAGGTATAAGACAAATTGAAAAACATCCAATTGACAAGCTGTCAAAAAACTGTCTTCTAATTACGACATTTGTTTTAAAAGACTGGAAAAGTAGCCAAGAATAATGTGCCTTTAGTTAAATTAATTTTTGTCAAAATATGACCTGATCACATTTTCCATCCATATTGTTTACTTATTAAAATTATTTTAATTTATAGTATGTTCTGTACGAAGAACTGATATTAAGAGTTACTGAAGTTAAATACCAAGCTTAGAGCTATAAAGACATCTTATAAAATTATTCGTTCTTTTTGTGTAAATTGAGTCCTTTATGCCCTCGAACGTGCCCAATTTATTTTCTTGACTGTCAAATGTTAGATCACTCTATTTCACGCCTTCTTTACTGTAAGAAGCAGATTAAGAAGTGGAACTATGTGAACGAGAAAGTATGATGACGTGTCAAAATATTTTAAATGAAATGAGACTAATTTGAACACCGCCTTTAGAAAAAGTTTTTAATAAAATTTGATATATCATGTGCGGTTTCAATTGAGTTATCAATGTTAATAATGTATCTCATGTTGAACGACCTCAATTATCGAAACACTTATCTTCGTTAAGAAATAAACGGTTTTTCAATAAGTTTATCTTTTCCTAAAACCTCTTCCCTTCACTCGAACTTCATTTCGTTGATTAAAAGAAACAAATATGTTTTTATTAAATCATTATCACACACTCAATCTCATTTATTTGTTTGTTTAAATCAATTACAAAGGCGCGAGCTTATTATTTAATATTACAAAATATATAAATTTAAGCGTTTAAAATTATTTTTTCTTTAAACACAAAACAGAAGAGTAAATAAACAGATTGAATTATAAGTAAGCCATCATCAAAATTCATTTATGTAAAAAGAAGAAGAATATTTATAGGTTCGAGTCAATGATGCAGAAAAAGTCTTTGAAGAAAATTCTATATATTTATAGATTCGGTCCTAGGTCCTAGGTTTGGGCCTTTGGCGATTCATCGTTATCAAAATCAATGCTGAATGAGTTTAATAACCGGTGCATGTGCAGCATAAACCAACGGAGTGTGATAGGCCCGCACCACTTGTGAGGTGATTGTCCGAATAGCTGGAGCAACAATTGGCGTAATAATCTCGGCATGCTTATGGACCACGGTCTGGCTTTGGTGTGACACTGCTGTGGGAATCTTCTGAACTAACTCACCCACCTTGGTGACAGTGGGTTGATGGATGCGAATGGTCTCGGGAGCAAGGACCGTTCTCAGCCCAGGACTGGTAGTTATTCTAATTGGCAGAGAAATTGTCTCAGGTGGCAGGATTTGATGTTGAATTGATGCCGATCCCAATGAGGAGGCTCCCAAAGCCGAAGCCGATAGCAAATTGAATTCGTCTTCTGACAAGGGTTCGATCGCTGGCGATGGCTCGGGGGTAGTAGTGGATATCTCACTTGGTGTTGGAGCTGATTGTGTTGGAACTGGAGTCTCTCGTGTTGACGCTGGAGGCTCAGCTGATTCCTCCGACGAAGAGGATGATGTAATTCCAGCTGATGGCTGCTCTGGCTGAGGCAACGAAGGGAGCGAAATTGTTTCCTCCGGTGGCAGAGATGACAGCAGCTGATATGAGGGACTTGCAGCAACTACCATCAGCACTGATGAAACGACGAGCTGTGAATAGAAGAGACAGAAGGAAGAAACTCGTATATCCGCACAAATAATCCACCAAGATCTAAGTTCTAAGTTTACCAATTTGAACATTTTCCAGTGGATTTTTAAGTCTTTTAATTCCTCAGAGCTTTGATTTACTCGATTGATGTTCTAGTTAAGTTCTTCAAAACTAAATAGATGTACCCTGTGTGATAAATCCAATGCAAGATTCAGTGCGTTACTGATGCCTAACTTCTGTCAATATCTTGTTTTTATACGATCGTATTAACCATGAGAAATCTAGATCTTGAAATCATCCAAATGCAAAATCTAAATCAACCTTAATGCAATAAATCGATAGCGCGGCGGCGGCGTTATAGATGGGAGTGTATTTATTGTGAAATTCAATTCTTAGATTTCCCTCTCTTCAAGAATCTACCCCATCATCAACAAGATTGACAACTCCTAGGGTATCTAAATATTGCGTCGTTATTAATAATTAAAACGATAAAATTATGATGATGATGATGTTGCTTCAATTACCATACCTTCATTAAATACATTCTCGTATATGAATGGAGTAGGTATACTGTCCCACAAAGGTTACCCTCTTGTCAGCCTTATTGCTCAAATCTCAGTTAATAGTGTGATTTTATCATCAGATACTTGCAAAAAAAGAAATTTGATCTGCAAGGCATGCGCTCCACATTGAGGGCACTGTGCCTTGTATTTCGTATTGTTTCCATAGGTATGAATACAAATAATCGGTCGTGAAATGTGGAAGTCTGTGTCAGACGAAATTGCACCACTTTGCCTGCAAATTAATGTGGTTCCTTCCGGCTGAGAGGCAACTTACTGTCATATTTTCTTACACATGCTTTCCATTTAATACTTTTTTCTTTAAGGTATGTTCACATTGAATTTCAAATGAAAATTTCCTTTTAAAAAAGTTTGAAGACTTCGTTTTCGGAAGTCATAGGGATTATTCTAATACCAGTTTTATGTTGTATGGAATTATTGGCTTTTCATTTTAGAAAATTTGACATTTCAAGGAAAAGTGCGACGATGTTTGGTTGGCCTAACGTGAATAATTTTGACGTTTTACCGTCATGTACGGTGTATGACCTTTTAAAACAGTAAATCTTAGGCGTTTTAAATATGGAGAATTCAGTGGGCTGAAACGTACCAAATGTCAATATTTTCTTTCCTTACTTGTGACTTGTCATGTTGACATATGCTAACAGGGATTTTTAACTTTAGATAGATAATATTTCTAAAACTGTTGATCTTCTAAAAATGGTTTAAAACGAAAAATGTTGGGCCAAAAATACGAACATTTTCAAGTTTTTTTTTATTATATCTTTATTATACAAATATTTTTAAATTTTTTCAAACGAATTTTTTCAAGTGTTAAACTTATAAAAAATGTGTATTTTTAGCAAAAATAATAATTTGCAACAAATAAAAATACTAGAAGTATAAATATCCACCTTGAGTTACCGAATTTAAAGATGGATAACTTCGTTCGTAATTTTCGTTCAGGCTTTCAAGAGAGTAATATGTTCCAGGTAGCATAAAGTAATATTGAGCGGGATATTGAAAAGCTGTTCTAGTTTGAGGATTCAATTCAGTGAAAGGTTTGGATGCTTCTGTTGGTTTAGATGGCTTAGCAGGTTTAGCTGGTTTAGATGAGGATATTGATGGTATTGACGGTATTGAAGGAAACGACGGTATTGATGGTATCCATGGAATCGATGGAACTGATGGCATTGATGGTATCGATGATGCTGGCGACATTGCTGGTATTGTTGGTATTGATGGTATTGTTGGTAATGACGGCAAAGCCGGTATTGACGGAATTGGAGGCATTTGCATTGATGGTACTGAAGGTGTTGAAGATGTTGGTGGCATTGACGGTATTGACGGTATTGTAGGTAACGATGGTATTGGTGGAATTGATGGAAGTGATGGTATTGACGGTATTGATGGCATTGGTGGTACTGATGGTATTGACGGTATCGGTGGTGTTGACGGTATCGATGGTATTGATGGTACTGATGGTGTTGCAGGCATTTCAGAAATAGGCAATCCAATCTTTTCCGAAATAATTCTTGATAAGCTCGAAGGAAAGCTATTAAATGCAAGATTCGTCAAGAACGGTGTAAAAGCATCCGATTGAACCATAACGGCCAACAAAATCATCTATAAATTGATAATGAGTTAAAATACTTTATTTCTAACTAAGATATCGTTAATATTCAAACTTACTTACTATCATTTTCATTTTTAAAAAAAGGTATAGGTGTGCTAAACTGAAAACAAAAGAATTCTTAACAAGAATGATTGACAGTTTAAACCCACATAAGGTTTTATATGCACAAAATTCAATAAAGTATTTCAAGACACAGTACATAGAGGGTGTTAAAACGTTAAATGTTAATTGCATTTTATGTTTTGTTTGGATAACAAAGCAAGTTTGATCATTATCATTTCTAGACAATACATCGATATAATGTATAAATATCTAAAAGGCATTACCGTAATCGTTTAATACTCAATATATAGGTTGTTCTACATTATATCAGCTTTAAAAATCAAGATTTTGAGGGTGATATCTCAAAGGTCTACATTTTTGATTTGATGTATTTGTTAAAATAACAAAATTTTGTTTGTTTAATTTTAGCACTTCAATTAAAGTGACATGTTTATCCAAAGAAGTTGTCTGAACAAATGTTTTTACTGCGGTGCTTCAACAAGGCACTTAAGTAAGGTACAGGTAATTAATATTTTTGTTTAAAGGTAAACATTAGTTTGCTTGTGAAATTTCTCGATAAATTGCAATAAATGTGCAGGTAGAAATGGCAAACAAAAGTAACCTCACTCTGTGAACTAATTAGCGAAGAATTGCTATGATTTGGTACCATGTCTTGTTTGACCTATGAATTAAAAGCAATATGATACAACAATCTTATAAAAAGACAAAAAGAAACTAATAAAGATCGAAAGTTCTAAACACTAGAAATATTTATTGGTATATTGATATTACATTATTGTCATTTTACTCACTGCTTTTTGAAAAGACATTTACCAACCAATTTTTACTTTTTTTTAAGAAAACTTTCACCTCGGTTATTCTCAAAATTTGACCGAATGTTGAAAACAATATTTCTTATAAGAAAATATTAGTTTGCGGCATTAATCTCAAAATTTTGAAAAGTTATTTGAGACTAAAATCAATTTTTAAAAACTTTTAATAATGATTTTTTATGTTTTTATTTTTATAAAAAAACTGTCAATTCGACTTTTCTCAAAATTGCACCAAGTGTCGAAAACTTTATTCTTTGTTGCACAAAATTGTTTTGGAAGTAAAATAATTTTTCAATTTTTTGTTCAGTCTTTTTGATTTATAATAAGAAAGTTAATTAGATTCTTTTCTAAAAATATATTTCTTTGTTATCACGTTACAATATATAATAATTTAATTCAAGTCTTTAGCGTTATTGGCTCGAGATATATTTAGAGTCAACCAAAATGTTCACCTCTTTTTTTAAATTGCTATGGTTAAAAAACCATCCACTTCTTTTAAGAGACCTTTCTACATTATTATCTGTATACCAACATTTATTTGAAGTCGATATGTCTACTGGTTCTTGAGCTATGGATTACGAAAAAAAACTTCCCGAACGTACGTAAAAATCTTTAATTTCGACACTAGTGATCTTGAAACGTCAAGAAACGTCAAAATTTTTAATTCGGTAAATTGGACCGATTACAATAACTTTCTATGGGAAGTTTTTCAATTAATTTTTAAATTCTTGGTACAATTTTTAACTTCCCATAGGAAGTTATTGTAATGGGTCGATTTGTCAAATTGAAAATTTTGACATTTCTCGACGTTTCAAGGTCCCTAGAGTCGAAATAAAAGATTTTTAGAAAGATGTCTGTGCGTGCGTGTATACGTACGTTTGTACGTCCGTACGTTCGCGACGTTTTTTTCGTCGTCCATATCTCAAGAACCAGAAGAGATATCGACTTCAAATAAATTTTGTTATACAGATAAAAAGGCAGAAAGATGCAGAAAGGGCTCTCAAGAAAATTGCGTGGGTGGTTTTTTTACTATAGCAGTTTGAAAAAAAGGTGAAAATTTTGGTTAACCCTAAATATCTTGCGAACCAAAAACGCTAGAGACTTGAATTAAATTTTATATAATATATTGTAACATGATACCAAACAGGTATATTTTTTGAAAAAAATCAATATAACGGTTTTTTTTTTAAATCAATAAAACTGAAAAAAAAAATTTGTCACCTCCAAAATTTTACGACTGAAATATAATTTCATCTCTAAAACAATTTTGTGCAACGAAGAATAATGTTTTTGACATCTGATAAAATTTTGAGAAAAATCTAATTAACAGTTTTTTTATAAAAAATAAAAATCTAAAAAAAACCATTACTCAAAGTTGGTAAAAATTGAATATCGATTCAAATATCTTTTCAAAAACTTAAAATTTAGGCTTCAAACTTATTTTATCTTATAAGAAATATTGTTTTCAACATTTTGAAGAATGTTGAGAAAAATCGAATTGACAGTTTTTTTACAAAAAAAAAAACCTAAAAAAAAATTTATAAAAGTTTGTAAAAATTGTTTTCGACTCAAATATCTTTTCAAAACTTTGAGATATTGGCTTTAATTTACTTTTTTCTTTCAAAAAATCTTGTTGTCAACATTCAGTTAAAGTTTGAAAAAAATCGAATGGACAGTTTTTTTACAAAAAATAAAAACCTAAAAATAAAAAATTATAAAAGTGGGTAAAAATTGATTTTCGACTCAAATATCTTTTCAAAACTTTGAGATATTGGCTTTAATTTACTTTTATCTTTCAAAACATCTTGTTGTCAACATTCAGTTAAAGTTTGAAAAAAATCGAATGGACAGTTTTTTTACAAAAAATAAAAACCTAAAAATAAAAAATTATAAAAGTGGGTAAAAATTGATTTTCGACTCAAATATCTTTTCAAAACTTTGAGATATTGGCTTTAATTTACTTTTATCTTTCAAAACATCTTGTTGTCAACATTCAGTTAAAGTTTAAAAAAAATCGAATTGACAGTTTTTTTTACAAAAAGTAAAACTCTAAAAAAAAACAATACTAAAACTTGGTAAAAATTTACTTTCGACTCAAATAGCTTTTCAAAACTTAAAAATATTGGCTTCAAACTTTTTATTATTTATTTTACAGAAAATATTGTTTTCAATATTCAATGATTTTTATATAAAAATCCAACAGTCCGTTTTTTCATAAAAAATAAAATTTGGTAAAAATTGATACGAGTACATATAGACAAACTTTTAAGCAAGACAAATCGACAGACGGGATGGGAAGTTATCAGTGTGGGTCGCATCCCAGCCTCTTTTTTTTTTGTAGAAATGTTGAACTTTAGATAAAAATTTTAAGTTCAAAATATCATTGTTTGTTGTCATAATACTTGAGTCGAAAACCATTTCTTATCAGTCTTGTGTTGTAGGTTTTAGTGCTTTGTACAAAATATTGACTGTTAAATTTTTCTAAAAAAAAATTATTAAAAGTTAGCAACAATATTTTTCATATGATAAAATACGTTTGATTTCAGACCAGTGTTTTTTTGGCATTCTACAAATAGTATAGTAGAAAATTCCCAAGAAAACCCATAGGAAGTTATTGTAATGGGTCCGATTTGTCAAATTGAAAATTTTGACATTTCTCGACGATTCAAGGTCCCTAGAGTCGAAATAAAACACCAAAAAGATGAGATAAACTTTTGGTAGAAACATAGCAAAACTTATTTATCTTTTCTATTCTTTTCTCTTGAAAAATAAGCCCAGTTTGTCCATTTTCAAACAAAACTAAATAATATCAACAATATCAGATTGATTTTCTCCCCGATGAAAAACACTTGATTCCCAATCGACATCAGTTTTTACTTAACGAACACAGCCATAGAGATACAAATGCAATATCAATCGTACCAATATTTGAGAACAAAATCGCATAAGATCCATAAGAGACTTGTATAAATGTCAAGAACAAATCCGTAGTAAGATTCTGCTTTAACTTTTATCGGCAGTATTCATACTGCGGATATTGTTTTTGTTATTCGTGTAAAATCTTACCAAACTATTCATAGATTTTCCAACAAACCACGGGTAATATCAGTTTTTTCCCAAAAAATTTTAGTCGAAAACTAATTTTTACCAATTTAAGTAACATTTTTTAAAAATTCTTATTTTGTATACAAAAAGTACCGATCAGATTTTTCTAAACACAATGTCTTACGTTAAAAACAAAATTTTGTATAGAACAAAATAATTTTTAAGTTAATAACTTCATATATTCTTGAGTTGTTCAACCGATATCAGTTTTTACCAATTTTTGATACAATTAAATCGAAGACAATGTCTTTAATTGTTGCCAAAATATTCTTGTCAAAAATCAATGTTTATCAATCTTTTATATTGTTTCTTTTATATTCTTATTTTTTTTTTTGTAAAAAACAATTTGATTTGTGCCAAAATTTTACCTGATGTTAAAAACGTTTTTGATGCTTACAACTATTTTGGATGTAACATTATTTCTTCTTCTAAAAGATAATTAAAGTTATTTCGCATTTATAACAATTTGGTATCACGTCTTAATACATTATATAAAATTTGATTCAAGCGTTATTGATCTGAGCGATATTCAACGTAAACCAACATTTTCACTTATTTTTTTAATTGCTGTAATTTTTTGGAAGATCATTTCTTCTGCATCTTTTGGTGTTAATATCTTCAAACAACATTTTGTTGATGTCGTTATATCTGACAGTTCTTGAAATATAGCCGACGAAAAAAGATTACCGAACGTATATAAATTTACCATAGTTTAAATGCTTTTCCTTTAATAAATTCACTACAATAAATGCCTTTCCTTTAAAATCGCATCTGCAATTTGTTATTTAAAATTTATTTCAATTTAAAAAAGTTTTTTTCTTTATGTAAGAAAAATCATAACCAAAAAATCGTAGATTCAAGACAAATATAAAAAAAATATTAACATATTTTTTATAAGGAAAAATTCAGGTTTCCATTACCCTGAAGTAAAAAACTTCACTCATTTGATACTCTTTTATGCGAAATACCCTGTCTAGCACATGGTTCAAGAATGAATAGTAAAACAAATCATATGTTATTTAATGTGTAACAACTTAACAACTTCCCTATGTCACATTAAAAAAAAAAACTAATACTTCTTTCAGCCCTTTTACCACCACTTTTCAATTTACTATTTTCTATAAAACCTTTAAAGTGAAAAACTTATTTCAATGAATCTCAATGTCTCACAATCTCTGGAACGCGTATTTCTATTATTTAATTAAATGATTAATTTCTTCTGTTGGTCGATCAAGCAAATCAATTTAACAAGCATCAAGCAATCTGCTGATGCATGGTACAATTTTGTGAACAGGTTTTGTAATTTTCCATTGGCATAGGTATTCTTCCTTATAAATCTTATAGTCACATATCTACACAGACTTGTGGGTGATTTTAACCATCAGCTTTCGTCAATGAAGGTACAATTGACGTCACATCAAAAAGCTTTTAATTATCATGAGACCGACTACGACGACGACGTCGACGAAGACTACGCTGACAAATAGGGCTCACATGCAATTTATATGCTAACCTGATGATAAACTATTGCTTCTCTGCTACCGTTCGTAGCGTCAAGTAAGTCGTCACCGTTGTTGTGAAAATGCATTACTTATCTACATATTAAGGTAATGAAGATTACCAAAATTATTTAACTCAGTGGAGAAGCATTCATTTTAAAATGACATTGAACGTAAACCCTTTAAAATTAAGATTGACTGTTAAAAAGGTAAGCAGCATTGTGGCGTAATTAAGTGTCAGTTAATGTGAACCGGTTTTTAATCTAGGCCAACAAAAATTGCTTTATGACAGAAGAATCGAAGTAATGTTTTTTTGGGCTGCAAGGTTGTTTACCTGGGTGTTATGAAGTAAGAAGTTATTACTATTTTATTTTAATACGTTTGTTTGGGCTTTGGAACATATAAATAGTGACCTTCTCAAACTTATTTCAATTCCTCGCTCTATTCACAGTTCGTAAACTTTTGGAAGAAAATAAGAAAAACTTAAGCAAAATAACATAAAAATAACAACTTTAAATTTCCTTCATTTGTTTGAGTAATCTTCTAATCACTTGTAACCAGACTTGAAAAGTTTTTTTTTAAAGGCTTATTTTTTCCAGCTGTAAGTTTTGAAGATATCATAAAAGTTGTCTTTTGAATTTCTCGGATATGAGCAAAGCGCTACAAAGCTCATATTTGGCAATACTACATTGGAAAGGTTTTAACACAACTTGCCAAACGACGCTATGCATGATAAGTTATTTGAATATTGCGTTCAACAGTTATAGACGCATAAACATGGAGTTTACTAACGCCAAAATACGAGCTATTTTAATGTTTTAGTTTGTTAAAGGCAAATACGCTAGAGAAACGTTCCCTGAGATGAATTGAGTTGGTTTTTCGTACTCTATCACTTTTAACCGCTGAGGAATGGTTTCGACGATTCAGAGAAGGTGAAAACGACACCATTGATAAGACAGCCGGGGGAAGACCGGTGATGACGAATTCCGATCAAATCATGGAAAGCATCTAGTTAGACCGGCATGTGGCATCTCGTGATGTCGCCAAGGAAATGGGAGTTAGTCTCCAAACCATTTAAAACAATCTGCAAAAGGCTGGATACAAAAAAAGCCTGATGTTTGGGTGCCGCATTATGTGACGCAAGCAAACCTTCTGGACTGTATGAACGCCTGTGATATTTTTGGAGCGACGAAAAATGGATCACTTACGGGAATATCAAGCGAAAACGGTCGTGATGGAAGGCCGGTGAATCATCCCAAACAGTGGCTAAGCCGGAATTGACGACCAGAAAGCTTTTGCTCTGTGTTTGGTGGGATTGGAAGGGAATCATCCACTATGAGCTGCTCCTATATCGCCAGGACGGTTAATTCTACCATCTACTAGGAACAATTGGAGGATATCGACCAGAAGCGTCCAGAATTGGCCAACAGGAAGGGTGTAGTGTTCCACCAGGACAACCCCAGACCACACACTTCGTTGATGATCCGTCAGAAGCTTTGAGAGCTCGTGTGACAAGTTTTATCACATATAGCCCGGCAATAACGCAAAGTGATTACCACTTGTCCCTGTCAATGGCGAATGCCCTTGGTGGTGTAAAGTTGAACTCAAAAGAGGCTTGTGAAAAGAAGCTGTCCAAGTTCTTTGCAAATAAGGAGAAAAGCTTCTACGACGTTGATATTGTGAAGCTGCCGTCTAGATATTTTATTTTTATATTGAACTTTGACAAGTTAAAACAGCATTATTTTCAAAAACGGAAAGCATTTGAATTTTTAAAATTTACAAAGTTTGCAGTTTTGCAAGAAACGTTTCCTGATCGTCTTATACCTCGATCTTTTAACACCTTTCAAATTTGTGATGTGGAGCCACATGAAAAAATACCAATAGGGTCACGGAAGTAGGGTTAACAATAGATTGGTTTCTGAACGTAGACTGAGTTTGAGTAAGTCCGAAAAGTCTCATACGATCCGTAAGATGATGCCATTTAAATTCCACAGTGGAGAGTCATTCAGTGGGCATAGAACTATTTTTTACATTGACTGTCTTGGTGCTGTCCCCGATCGGAAAACAATTATAAGATGGGTCACTGCTTTTCGAACAACTGGAATTATTCCAAAAAATCCACCAGGCCCCGTACGTACTGTAACAACTTCCGAAAATACGGAAAATTTAAAAGCCGCTGTTCTCCAAAGTCCAAAACGTTCGTTGAGCAAACAAGCTCAGGCATTACAAATGAAACGTTTTCCGTTTGACGCATCGTTAAGCGTGCGTTGAACTTCTATTTTTGTTGTTGACAGTTGTTTAACAGTTGAAATCAACTGATTATCACTAACATTCAGCATTTCCTTTAGAGGTGATATCGTTATTTGAGGTACAAGACGATATGCTGTTATTTATGAGTGATGAAGGGCATTTTCACCTCGACGGTTTTGCAAATAAGCAAAAATCTCCGTTATTATGCTGCAGAAAACCGTTAAAGCCTCCAGAAACTACCCTTGCAATGCCCTTAAGTGACTGTTTTGTGTGCAGTCTCGAAAAAAAACTAATCATTGGTCTTTACTTTTTTGAGAATCAAAGAAACACGGTGACCGTCGATAGTGCCCGTTACATTTACATTCTTAAAAGCTTTTTAAAATATAGTTCCGTAGAAGGAGGTTAATTATCAACCTGTCAAATATTTGGTTTCAACAAGATGGAGCACCTCCTCACACTGCGATCGCCACAATGAACGTCGTACGAGAGATGTAACCAGACCGACTCATTCCACGTTTTGGAGATATGCGTTGGCCTCCTAGATCACCTGACTTGAAGGTTTGCGATTTTTTCCTTCGAGGTTTACTGAAGTCACGTGGTTACTAGTCAAAACCACGTTCACTAGACAAACTTAAGGATGCAATAAAAACAGAAATTGCATTAATACACGATAGCTTGCTTCAACACGTTCACTAAAATTTGTTGAGCCGACTTTCTTCGTGCAAGGAACAAGATTAACGTCATATGCTCGATGCTCTTTTCAAAACTTAAAACGGTACTTATTTATGTGTGTTAAAATATTAATAAAATGTGTGTACGTTTTTGTCCCTATTCCCATGGACCACCCGTATAAAAAGAAGAGTATTGGTCAAGTACCTTAGAGACTCTTAGTACCTAGAGCCTCTATAAGAAAGTAATTGTCAAGCCCTGAGAAGCACAGTTGAGGCACTTGTTTACAAAAGTTATTCAAGCAGTTTGATATTAACTTATAGGTATAAACCCAAGAACTTATGCGCTTAAGTAATTGATATTTCGAATTCTTGGTATTTGCAAGATATTTCAAAAATATGTTTGTAAATTCCTTTTTTTAGTGCTATCAAAATACGACAGTTTTCCATGCCTTCAAGGTTTTCAATAAGATAGCTCAGAATAAAGTAATTACTCTGATTTGTTTTCTTCACATTACGAAACCAATTAATTATCAGATTCATTAGTTCACCTTTTAAGACTTCAAGAACAAAAATAATACGAAATTTCAAATATTTTCTAGAATATCATTTAATTTATTTATCCAAAAATAACGTGGTTCTAATCTTTCCAAAATAAAAACAAATCAATTCATTCTTAGAAAGAAGAAGCGTATTGGTGAAGAACCTTAGAAACTCTTAGTAGTTAGATCCTCTAAAAGAAAGTACTTGTCAAGCACTGAGAAGCACAATTGAGGCATTTTGTTACAAAAGTTATTCAAGCAGTTTGATATAAACTTGTAGATATAACTCCAAGAACTTGATATTTCGAATACTTGGTATTTTCAAGGAATTTACAAAATATTTCTGTAAAATTTCGGTTTTAGTTGATATCATTTACTCAGGTAGAAGGAAAAAGGGACATCAAAAAGTAATTTCAATATTTGTAAGGACTTAAGTGCCATACAAATAGGAAAGACCATTCCTTCAAGTTTGTCAATAAGATAGCTCACAATAAAGTAATTACTCCGATTTTTGTAAGTTTTTAGAAGAAATCAACGATTTTTGACGTTACAAAATCAAACTGTCCTCAAAGCCTTGCTGTTAGAATTTAATGAACAGATTCATATCTTCAGCTTTTAAAACTACAACAACAAAAATAATAAAATATTTCAAATATTTTCTAGAATATCATTTAATTTATTTATCCAAAAATAACGTGGTTCTAATCTTTCCAAAATAAAAACAAATCAATTCATTATTAGGAACAATAGATACCATCTCGCATCAAATCAGTTTTCCTCGCCATTTTTGTTAGCCAAATTATTAGTTCCTAATCCCAGTAAAGGTTTACCGATTTTAATAACCTCTGTAATAAGTTCCAGCAGCAGCATAACCATAAGGAGCTGAATACAACAAAGGTGAACCATGAGCATAAGCATAACCATAGCTGGCCAAACTTCCATCCAAGCTACGAACGTATGGAGATTGGACGAAAGCAGCTGAAGCTGGAGCAGCAGCAGCAGCGTAGGTCTTCAGCAATGGAGCACTTTCGAGAATTGGAGCAGCATAGGTCTTCACAACTGGAGTTGAATAGGTACGAACAGCTGGAGCAACAATCGGGGTGATTTGGTTAGCCCGACTATGGACAATGGTTGAACTCTGATGAGAAACAGCTGTTGGGACACTTTCGACATATTCGCCAACCTTAGCTATGGTTGGTTCGTGAACTTCAATTGAGGTTGGCTCATGGACAATGGCTGTCTTGAGAACTGGAGCCGAAATAGCTTCGATAATTGTGCCTGGCTTAGCAGCAGCAACGACGAGAAGAGCAGACAACACCACCTACAAATGGAAAGATGAAAATAATTAATTTTAGTGCGTCTGAACTTCTAAGAGAACCGATGTGATGATCATGAACGGCTTGAAACTTACCAACTTGAACATTTTGAAATTTTATTAAAAAGGGTTGCTTGAAGGTCTGTGTTGAACTCTGATAGAACTATCAATTCTGACTGATGCCTTTCATTGGAATTGCATCCATTCTTATATACTCCAGTTTCTGACCATTCCGACCATATTATTGTTTACTTCCATCAGATGGCCAAAGAACCCTGATGATGCAGAAGTAGTGCAGAGCCCTCCAAGTATCCTCTCTCTTTTTTTCTTAGTTGTTGTTGTCTTTAATTTTCTTGTTATTCCTTCTAAATTGTCTTCGTAGGCAAAGGAACAAGATTTTAAGAGCAACGACGGGACGACGGACGATCGCTTATAAACGCATCTTGGTGCGATGGCCATGAACATGATTTTACTTTCGCATGAGCTCCACAGACCACATTTTGCGGCTATTTTCCACAGCCCAACCATCATGTGCCCCCTCGAGCTGTCCCTTCAAGTTCCACCTTACAAGCAATGTCATTATAAGTTAAGTGTCATTACGGAGTGCGTAAATCTAGTTTAAATGAGTTCCCTTTCCACTTAGGAACAGCCGATGATGATAGTCGTGTCCAATTAGAATCTCTGTGCCTGAAGTCGTTGTGGACTTTGACTGCGGCAACAATGTGACAATTAATGTGTCCGGAGGCTCTTTTAAGAACACTTTTTGTAGATACCCAAAGGTAGTTCTTATCTCTGGTCCGAACTGGACTGGTCAGTCCAAGTGCGCGAGGTGGCTTGCGACGACGCACGACGAGGCTCGCAGACGACATGGAGCGTAGCTTTTGTTGGTGGGTGAAACTTAAATTTCGAGGGTTGGAATGCCTTTTGTTGTTATACACACTTCAATTGTATACTTGTACCAAAGGTGTGGTTTAAGGGTCACTGACAGGGATTTATATTATGTCGTCTTGAATTACCTTACCACCAGTTGTAATCCAATAGTTTTCTACCTAGAATCAACACCATCTCTAGTCGTCGTCAAGCGTCGTCATCGTCCTACACAGAAATCCCATTTTATGAACAGATATCGAACATGCGGGCAGACACACAATCCACAATCGTACAAGCACTTTAAGCCTTCTTTGACTAAGGTAGACTTATAGGCAGAGATAGGTAGGCCGGCAGATATAGAGCCGGTCTTCTTTAGACATTTGAATAAAATAAATAGGAAAATTGCAAGTCACAACAAAATGCATTCACATATTATGAAGTCTTTTTTTGAAAAAGAATCTCTTGATTGAGGTCCTGATTATGGGATCTTGTTATTATGTGGTTGTGACTGGATTATTTTTATTAAGTGTGACGGTGATGAAACATGATGATGACAACGATAATGGTTTTGGAAAAGGAGGTGTTGAGTCTAATTTTAAGGTGTGATTTTTGTAATTAGACGTTGTATCTTTCGGATTCTAAGCGAACTTAAAAAGAAATTGGTTGATTTTTCATCAGACTAGTATTTTGTTGTGCCTCATGGGTCAATACTTGGACCAGTTTTCTTTCTCCTCTGTTCAAAATAATATATCGTGCATTAGAGTGTAAACCTGCTAACTCCACTTTTGAGCGAAATTGAGTTAGGTATGCAGTTTGAAAGGTATTGGGAAGGCGCATCGTCTGACATCAAAATGAACGTTCACTTAAACTTTCGAGTTGACGAAATCGCGTAACTTCATATTCGCAAAAAAAATCCCTTAAAACTCTATATAAGAATGTCATAAATCAATTGTGGTACTCCCTTAACATGTAAGATGTAACATGTAAGTATTTAAACCACATTTTTTTAGAATTTTTAGCAAACTTCAATTTTTAAAAGTATTTCGTTTGGTCGGGACAGAGGTGATGCTTAAGTTACTGATATTAGAGCATTACGATTTACTCCCTATACACATGTATACTTCTAGGTGAGGTTTTCGGATGATTTTAAAAAAACTAAACGTTTTTTCATCGTCCATACCTCAAGAACAAGTAGAGATATCGACTTCAAATAAATGTTGTTATAAAGATTAATTCAACAATAATAATTTTGACATGCGGTAAAATTTTGAGAAAAATCGAATTGACAGTTTCTTATATCAAAAATAAAAACCCTAAAAAACATTACTAAAAATTGGTCAATCAAAAATATCAAATATCAAAAAACTAATTTTGCCTCACAGAAAGTATTATTTTTGAAATTTAGTATTTAAAAAAAAAATCCAATAGTCCGTTTTTTTATTAGAAAATCTAACAAAAATAGATTTTGAAATCAAACTGTTTCATTATATAAACTGACAACTTTCTTAATCAAACACGAAAACCTACAAACTAAGCAAGACAAATCGTCGGACGGGATGAGAAGTTATCAGTGGGGGTCGCATTCCAGCCTCTTTATTTTTAAACTAGCAAGAACCGCTTTGAACTTTTTTCTTTCTCCTGTAAAATTTACTTTTTTAGAGTTAGAAGGTTTTTACTCTAAGCCGATGATTTGCTTACTGCTAAAGGCATATATATACGATTTTTAGTCATATTTTCTGGGATGTTGCTACCCTTAGATTTAGAGAGTTTCATATCACTCAAAAATAACAAAAATAACAAACAAAAGAAGCTGGGATGCACACTGACAACTTTTCACCCCGTGTGTCGTATTTGTCGAAAACTTTAACAACATGTCAATAAAAATATTTTTTATGAGGTAAAAAATTTGAAGTTATTTTGTTATTCTAACACTTTTTATTTTATATATAAAAATACGAATGGATTTTTGCAAGACCATTATTTTACGTTAATATCAAAATATAACATAAAATGAGATCATTTTGAAGTCAATATCTTCATTTATTCGCGAGATATCGAGAATCACACATAAATTAGATTTTAGTTTTTATGAAAAAACTGACTGTTGGATTTTTATACAAAATTTACTCAATGTCAAAAACAATGTTCTCTATAAGAAGAAAGTATGTAGATAAAAGCTAATATCTTTAATTTTTGAAAAGATATTTGTGTCGAAAATCAATTGTTACCGAGTTATAGTATTAAAAAAAAAAAAACCTGTCAATTCGAAGTTTTAGCAGGTGTCAGTTATACCAGGGATTTTGGATCAATTAAAATGTTCTCTATTTTTTTAAATTGGTAGGGTAAAAAGCCGTGAGTCGTACTGCTTCAGCAGTAACTCTTAGAAAAGGCGTTAAACAAGATTGCGTCCTGAGCGCTCTGCTTTTTGTCTTGTTCTTAAATGACATACAGTCAATATTTTGTTGAACCGTCTGTTGCTTAAATAATAGCCTCAATTCTGCCGGCATACTGCCAATGCATGATTTGACTGTTTCTTGCATTTGTGGGTGGTGATTCCACAACTCTTTCAAAAAATTACCGCATCTTTAGCTACTTACCTCTTCATCAGCTTTCACACGTTTTCAATTGGGTTTATATCAGGGCTGTTTCCCAGCCAGTCCAACAAAGGGATGTTTTCTTCAAGGACTGTGTCGCATGGAGCTCCATCGTACATACAAATGTAACCATACTTTACTTTACTTCAAACAATTATAAACAAGTTTAGCAGCTATTGCGATAAATCTAACCTTGAAGTTAATCTTGAGAAATCTGAAATTGTTATTTTTAAGAATGCTTAATGCTCTTCGGCCTCCAGTTAAAAATGGAAATTTCAAAGGTGTAGAAGTAAAAATAACAAACCAGGTTTTGGTGTCTTCTTTAAATATAATATTTCTTGGTTTGAACATCTGACAAAGAGGCTCGTAACATCAAAAAATGCAATTAACGCAACCAGTTCTAAGCTCCTGAAAAATAAGTTAGTGCTACATTTAACAAAGTTTAAAGTCAATTACCAGATCAATTGTGTTTCACTGTGCTCAACTATGGGGGTACAAAGAGTACATACAATGTGAAAAGCTTTAAAGGTTTCTAGTCAAAAAATGTTTCAACCTACCATATAATACAATAAACTACGTTGTAAATATTGAAACCGGTTTTCAAAAAGCGTTTCTTTCTACCCTTGAAATACATTTGAAATATTCGCGAAAAGTTTTCAGTCTGGCTAGCTCTAGATTACCATGCATACTTTCATCCGCAGTACTTCGCAAAAATTTCATTGGGCCCAGGCCTTTTCCGCGCGCCTGGCATTGTTGTCAACTTTGAAGCAACTAATTTTGATTAGTAACATGCTTTTGATTAAACGGAAAAAACAACAGTGTAAAGATTCTACCGAAAGTGATTTACAATCGCAATTTCACGACGGATATAGCAATGTATCATACTCAGAGTTACCCAACTATTTTAATGACTCAAATTCACGAGCAATGATAAGCACGATCTTAAGAACGAGATGTTGATTACTTAACTTGAATGCTAGGGCATATCAGCATGATACTGTTGGCTTATGCAAAACATGTAATCTTGATGCAGCTGAGAACATTTACCACTTCGTCTGCATCTGTCTTATTTTCAATGTATGCCGGATATTATTTCTAGGAGCTGAAACAATTAATCGCACTGAGTTTTTTCAAATACTTATTTATTTATTGAATTCGTTAAACAAACTAACTAAAGACTAATATTACACTTATTCTTAGATTTATAGATTTATAATGCCTTAAGCAATTTGCAAGCTAAACTGAAGTGTTGACAAAATTTACTTTACATGTTTTACTTTTAAAATAATCGCTTACGGAATATACCAAAAAGTAATACTTGTTGTAAACTGAAATCATTTGGTTGAGGGGACTGTTTTTAACATAGTTTGATCCGCTTGATGTAGGACGTAAAGGAACTTGTCTTCTAATACTTGAACGGCTATTAATAAAGTTTAATTGTTACAAAATTGATGGTGATATGACCCATTGATTAATTTTATAATAAAGCACAGCTGAATGTACTCTTTGTGTTTAGAAATCGATGGAAGATTTATGAGCTTGAGCCTATGATTGTACGGCGGAAGTTCGAACCTATTGGACCATGGGAAGAAACGGAGGCAGAAGCGCATGAATCTACTTTGTACTCTTTCTATTCTGTTTATATAGACTGAATAAAAGGGAGCCATATTCCAATATTGGTCCTACAAATGTTATATAAGGATGTTTAAAAATATAAGCGTTGCGAAAATCATGTGAAAACCGTTTTATTTGCTTTTTTAATAATATAGTCATAATGATTTGTAAAAGTTAATTTTGAGCCAAGTATAGTACGTAGATCAGAGAAGATAGAACACCATACTCGAAAACTATTTAGATTATCTTGTTGGAGTAAACAGTCGTCAGATAAGTCGATACGTTTGAAAATTTGAATGTCATCAGCGTAAATTAAAACAGATGAGTGTTTTATAATAGAAGGTAAGTCATTAACGTACAAAATACACAGTAAAGGACCTAAGTGGCTACCTTGTAGTACGTCCGAGTTGGTATACAAATATGATGACCGGTCATTCTTAAAAACCACGCTGTATGATCTATTATATAAGTAAGACGAAACCCAACTAACAAATTTATCGTTAAAGCCTTGGAATTTAAGTTTGGAAGTAAATGTTTTATGGCACAATTTATCAAAGACCTTACTGAAGTCTATAAAGACACAGTCAACTTGTTTCCGTTAGAACTGAAAGAACTGAAGATTTTATGGACGTACACAGCCGTAGTACGTTCAATCTTCACATATGGTTCGATTGTGTGGTGGCCTGCTCTTAGCAAAGCCTATAATATTGATAAGCTAAAGAAGGTTCAGAAAACAACTTGCGTGGCACCACAGGGGCCATGCGTACTTGCCCAACGGACGCCTTAAACGTTATTTTGGATCTTCTACCAATCGACCTTTCAATTAAATACATAGTTTCCTGCAGCGCTATTAGGCTGAAGGAATCAAACACCTGGTTGTCAAAACCTTATGGTCACAGCAACACAACGAAATTGATTACCTCAGATATTATCTCGGTAGACACTGACTACTGCACTCCTACTTTGAGCCTTAGTAAGGGTTTTAAGGTTATTTTCCCATCCAGAAAAGATTGGGAGGATGACATCGTGTCGACAGGTTTCGACACAACCATCTTTACTGACGGCTCAAAGATGGAGTTGGTTCTGGGATCTTTTATTGAGTCCCTAAATGTAGCTAAATCCTTTAGGCTTCCTGACTTTGCTAGCGTTTTTCAGGCTGAACTGGTGGCAATAAGGGAGGCATGGAAGATACTTAAACAAAACCCAAAAATGCGGCTATCTTCACAGACAGTCAGGCAGCTGTCAAAGCCATTAACTCGGCCATATCCTCATCTAAATTGGTCCAGCAATGTCACGATGAGCTTGCAAGCCTGAATATTAACCTCGGTGTCACTCTGATCTCGGTTCCGGGCCATAGTGGTATCGTGGAAAATGAACGGGCTGACGAGCTAGCCAAGCAAGGATATGCCCTTAATAGCTCACTTGCGGAAATGGTTAACATTCCTCTTGGTGCTATGAAGGGTAAAATCTTTTCTATATCTACCAAACTGAATCAAACCGAAGGTGGAGCAATTTACCCAACTGCATCTACAACAAAACCCGTACAAACGATCTTCTATGCAGGCCAAGGCAAGACATAGCCAGGATTGTTGCGGTTTGTACCGGACATTGAACTATAGGAGTTCATGCAGAGAAGTTGGGTATCTCTAACAACACTTTTTGCCGTAGTTGTAGTGACCAAAGAGAAAGTGAAACGATAATCTATTTCCTCTGCAAATGGCCTGCTTTGGCAAACACTAGAATGAAATACTTTGGAAAAGCATTCTTTCACAAACTTGATGAGCTATCTGAGACAAAGATTAGAGGCCTAATCTTTTTTCTCAATGCGACTAAATGGCTCTAACATAATCGCTATGAAGCTTCTCTATAATTCTATCCCTTTCAATCAAAGGTCAAACGAGCTTTTGGTATCAAAACGGCGCACTACAGCGCTAATTGGATCTCAGGCTAGGTTTCCTTGAGATCGCCATTTCTACCTACCTACCTACACTTTTTATGTATCGGTGATATGTACGAACTCTTCCAAATTTCAGGAAAAATTGATGATTTGACCGATTCATTCGAAAGAATATGAAGAGGATAGGATAAATAGGGTGCGCATTCTTCAAAGCATAAGAAGGTATACCATCTGGACGAGGTCTATTGCAAATGCCAAGTTCTGAAGCTTTGCGAACGATTTCATCTTCAGAGATCCAAAAACTAACTGAATTCAAATGAGAGAAATTTTGTGAGAGGCCCATTGATTCACGCGTTTGACAGGAGTTCGCTGCTTCGAAAGCATATTTAAAAAATTTGCAAACATATTTGAATTTTTTTCAGAGTCATGGCTAAGTTTGTTGTTGAAAGATATGCAGTTTGGATACCCGTCAGTATTTCTCTTACTATTAACATAACACCAAAAGTTTTTTTGGGTCGTTTTATATGTCGGTTTCAGTATTTAAATTAAAGTCATTATAAATAGTTTCTGAATAGTCACAAAACATATTTCTTAGCTCATTGTATATTACCAAGTCATTATCAGCTTTTGTTTTATTATATTCAATCCAGGCCTTGTTTCTTTTATTTTTTAAGTTTTTTAGGCAAGATTCAAACCATGGAGGAGATTTAGAAATATTTTGATTCTTCATATCTTCCTATGGAAAGTAAAAAATATACTGACAACTTGCAATTCGGGACCCTATTTTCGAAGTAATGTGCTTATAAACACAGGCACATTTCAATTTGACCGATAGATGGTGGATGACCTTAAATGCTTTAAAAAGTCAAGAAACTTTAAATCCATTGCAACTCCTAATGGGAAGTGATTTATTTAAATTCGACAACAAAAAATACTACGTTTACGTCCTAGTGAACTTTTTTATCTGAATCTTCATAATTTATCTCCAATACATTAATTTGTTCAAATTTGAATGCATTAAACTAACATGACATCGAACACATCACATAATAAATGTTTGTTTTTGATATTATTTTCTTAAGTGCACATGTTTAAATGTGAAAGTCTATGTACATAAAACTTAACCAAATCAGCACACACGTAGTTGGACCTAACCAACTCATAGAATTTAAAGTTTTATCTTAAAGCTTAAAAGTTTTCTTTAATATTTTATTCTCATTGAGAATTTTCTTTAAAGAATATTTGCCAAATTCGTTTTTTGCATTTTTATACATTTTCTTATTCATCATTCTATTTGCTCGTTTATTATTTGTAAAATCCATTTTTAATCTCTATTAAAACTGTCTAACATCAATAAATATACCACCATCACATATTAAATCAGATATTTTGATTGACATATAAACGACAGACATTTATATCTTCAGTTAAATGTGTTTTTTTTCAACATCACTTGTAAAAAAGTTGTCCTTGACATTGACTATAAAAATAGATATAATCGTACACTTTTTTACCCTCCAAGAAAATTGATAGATATACGTTCGAGATTTCTTCTGCATCATAAAAATGACACACATCACTTTTCGCCTTAAAAACTTTATAACATATAGCTACGCCACACGGAGAGAATTGAAAAATCACTAATTGCTAAATTTTAGGTTGCAATTTACGAAAACCCTTTTTTTAGTAAATCAAGACGATTTTATTATAAAATGAATGAGAAAGTTATAATTCAGCATTCAAATCTTCGTAAAATACAAAATTTTATAATTTGGTAATTATTATCAAAAGTTATAATTCGAGCTTGTTGAAATCAAAGTAAATTGCAACTTTTGAGTCGCAATCTACTACTTTAGGGGAATAATTTAATTTGACTACTCATTAATCTTGTTTTGCGAAATGTATGCGGTGATTTAAGCATTCTCAATTCTCAAATCAATAAAATATAATCACAATAGGTATAAATATTCAATCTGCAATATTGTAATTTAAGAAAAACATATTTGCTGATTTAAGAAAAAAGCTAAACAGTAAATTACAATTCTTTTAGTCTTAATCTAGTCTTTTCAGGGTAATAATTTAAAAATATTTATATGGTGATTTGCATGCACTCAATCCAATTTTGTATTATGTTTTTTTTTGTTACTTCGCTTACTATCTACAATACATATATTGCGTATTTATGCATTTACATTACATAGCTACATAGATTTTTGATTCTCTCGATGGAAGAATTGCAGAATATTTCTCAATACCAATATTTGCTTTGTCTATTTGATGATATTTTATATTATATAAATATCATGGGCTCTTGCTGAGTTTGACAAGGTGGGACAAGGGGGGACGGGGGTCTATGGTAACGTGACTTTCGCCATTCATTAAAACATTTTTTATTAGTATTTCTTTTGACTATTTTTGTATTTTGCTGCTGCAGCTGGCAGTTACCCGTTGATATTTATTTTCCTTCGATGACGTCGTTCTCGGTCGCAAGTACCGCTTATCACAACACTATGAAAAAGGGTGTGGCCTGCGCACGTGTATGTTGATGGTCTGATTTCGATTCGATCGTCAACGTCGTCGATGATGAGGATGCGCAACGTTAATGTGGTTGTTGTTGCGCTCGTGCCCAAAAATCTGCTGGACGAAGAATAATTTCTTGTTAGCGCCGCCGTTGCTCTGCACATATGGTTGATGTGCAATAGAATTTTCACTTAGTGATGATGTTTTTGGGTGTCCCGCTCCCGAATTGCATTGTAGTGTATATACACACATATAATCTTAGCATTTTCAGCTATGTATGTGGCTGGCTTTGCACTGGGCTTCTGAGTTGAAATTCCTGAAAATCCATATCATTCGATTCATTCGTAAACAGTCGCGCGTGCGTTAATATATTGTTTTTGTCAAGTGGTGTAAAAATAAAAATTTCAACAAAAAGGAAATTAATTGTTCATTTAACTATTTTTGATATCCGGCCTTGCATAGGTAAGTAAAATAAAGTGACAAGTAATTAATGTTTATTAGTATTTTTTTGATGTTTCATTCAAGACAGCGCTTAAAAAAAAATATAATAACTTTATTCAACCACAAAGCCTTTCACAAAATTAGCAAAAGTATTTAATAATTTTCCCTTTTGTTACAAATACCTAGTAATTGAAAACCATTATGCGTCTTTCGAATTTATCAAAACGTTATAAAGTTTTGAACTTAAATTTTATTTTTTTTTTAGGAAATTTTTAAAAAAATTTTAAAATGACTTCAAATGCTGGGTCAAGTGACCATCCAGATATAAATGAACTGGCAACTGACAATTTTAACCAAAACACAAAAAATGTGTATGATTTACTCAGTCTCTGGGGACTTGATACCTTATATAATCACTTTCTTTGTAAGTAAATAATTGAAAACAACGTATGTATATACTATACATATATATAGGTACATATATTTGTTTTTATAAAAGAAAATCAGGCTATGTCGTTTTTCTTGGGTTTTTTTATCATTTCGAATTTGATGTCGACTTCAATATCTTGGTTGGAAAACAATTTTATTTGGTTATTCACCACAAAGGACAAACTGAGAAATGATAAGAATTAATTTAAAATTTCTCCTTACGTTTTAGAATAATTTAATATTAATATCCCCGAGAAAACAGACATTAAAACCTACAAAAATAAACATAAAGCTAATGTTGCTTTAAATAGTCATGCATATCAAAAGTGGCATAAGTAAATATTTTCTTTTATAACTGTTCATGGTCCAACGGTCACCCAAATCAATATTACTGACCTAGGTATAATCCAATCTTATTAGTAAAATCGAACAATTTTTGGATTTTTTTTTTCAGCTTTTAATATCACAGATTTGGAATCCTTAAGGTTACTGAATGAAAGTGATTTGATAACACTATTTCCAACAGATGTGGGCAACCGGGCCAAATTGCGTTCTAAAATAGAAGATTGGCGAAACAGTGTAAATAATAAAAATAGTATAATATATTTTAATTTTAAGTTTCTAAATTTGTATTTTTAGAAATAAGTTAAAAACAATAAAAAATAAAGAATTCTTTCAAATGTGTCGTTCTTTTATATATTATTGATTTTTTAAATTATTATTCTCTAGTACAAACAAAATACAATGGTACGGAAATGAAAAATAAGTAAAGGTGTGGATTTTCTTATTGCATTACTACTGACAGAAATTATTTTCAGTTTCCTTCATAAAGATAAAGATAAGAGTTTTCGTTCACAACTAAGAGGAGTAAAACCACTCAATTTTTTAACTACCATTAAACTTCAAAAGATAAGACTACACTCTTGAATTCAAAAATAAATATGATATATTTGTGAATTAAGAACGATAGTTTTTAAATTAATAAGAAATATTCTTAAATTGCGACAAAAATGCTGAAAAAAATAAGCAAATTGATATTCAAAAGTTGCAATTACGAATATATTCATTGCAATTTGTAACAAAAACTTATAATATTTCGCGGCGCGCGATCAACTAAAAAAATATCCCTGAGAATACGAAAACCAATAAGTTTATGTTGTAAATCATAATGAAGATTGTTGATTTTGCAAAAAATTGTTCTTGAATCTCTACATGATTCCTTGAAAATAGAAAGTAAATTAATCTTTAAAAGCTACAAATTGCTGCAGAAACTGTTTAAAATTACGACTCAAAAGTTGCAATTTTAAGATAACTAAGTATCAAAACTGTGACTGTCATTTGCAAACTGCAGAATAACCTGTTTCAAATTACGACTCAAAAGTTGCAATATAAAGATAACTAAGTATCAAAACTGTGACTGTCATTTGCAAACTGCAGAATAACCTGTTTCAAATTACGACTCAAAAGTTGCAATTTAAAAAAAAAAGAAGTAGCAAAACATTAGTTGTCATTTGCAAACTAATGTATATTGTCGCAGTCTAAGAAAACAAGGGTTGAAATTTGCCACTTGTGTGTGTAGGTATTTAAAAAAACGAATCATAATCTACAAGAAAACAATTTCAATCCACAAACTCCTGCTGAAATTCACGATTAAAATTAACATTAAATTGATACAAATTAATATCAAATTGCAATTCGCTGTTTGAAATATTTGTTTTCCTCGGTCGAATTATTGCTACTA
Organism: Eupeodes corollae; assembly: GCF_945859685.1. NCBI lineage: Eukaryota > Metazoa > Arthropoda > Insecta > Diptera > Syrphidae > Eupeodes > Eupeodes corollae. The sequence continues at coordinate 125,311,946 of NC_079148.1, forward strand.
AAATGTAGTGAAATATGATTTTTGAGTTTCAATATCTTCATTTTGCTCATTTTATGAAATTGCAAACAAAAAGTAGCAATTTACTTATTTCGAAGCCAAGGTCCAAAACTGGATTCATTTTTCGTGATTTGTAGCTTATTTTTCTTGATCTGATCTAAGAATTCTTTCCGTGCATAGATTGTTTTTATCTGGCTGATATGTGTTTGACTAAAACAAAAATCAATATAGATATTTATTCGATATTCATCATAAGTACCTGCAGTACACATTAAACTCTACACAGGTACTTTTATATTACTTATGGTGATTACTCTCAATTGAACGTTCTTCAAAAAACATTATAACAGCCATTATAAAACCTTGTCTATATCTAGGTTGATGGATAAAATATAATAATTGAAATTGTATAATAACAACATTTCAAATCGTAATAATCTACAATAATTTAAAGTAAATAATCAATGTCCTTATACTTGTGTCGGTGTATCGTATAAAATGGCATTTTCTCGAATCGCCCACAAAATATCACTGCTCAAATATCTATATGGATATCCTTATATGATGAATTCAATTGAACTAAATATCGACTATAAGCCATGGCCAATATAAAATAGCTACCATAGATATATAATTTTGTTGTCTTTCCCAAATGAACAGACTGTTCTGTGTAGGGTATAGAAAATTACAGCCTCAATTCAGTTGTCAAGTGCAATTTGATGAGTTCCCAATGGGTTTTGTATTTTTTGATAGCTTATTCCTGTTCTAGTGGCATAAGTACCCTACCAACCAACTAGACGAGCGACGAAGACCGACGACGACGAAAACAACGTTGGCAAGGATTCATAGAAAAGCAATATACTTGTGAGTATTGTTTGAAAATCAATTCAAACCAAAGGAACATCTGTCCTTAAGGTCTTGGCATCTGTTTAAATGCGTAACAAGGATAAACTGTTTAATTATTATAACTGATGGTTTGAGATTTATCTTTCAATGGGATTTTGAAGTGGAGAAGTGTATATGGATTTTCAATCAATTCATAATTCTTTATTTAATATCAAATTTAGTCTTCAATTTTCTAGAATGATCGGTAAATATTCATAGCAGTGTATGATGAAATCTGAAGGCCCTTAATTTGCTACAAAATTTTAATAAACGAATAGTTTAGAAGGTACTTTTTTTATGTTCAGTTTACAAATGCACCGAAACGTATTTTACTTTCAAATGCAAAACTTGCGTCGCGAAGTTAATGAAAAACACCTTTTACTTACATGAATTTTACTACAAGGTATTTTTAAATCAGTTCTCCTATTTCAAATTGTTAGTGTACCAGACATTAAAATTGTTTCAACATTTATTTCATCCATTATTTAATTTTCCAACAGCTATTCGATAATGAAAGGTTTTGAACTGATACCGCCAAGAAAACTATTGGTTCTAGAAGGTTCCCACTTATAACGTTATATGATTTGAGTTCTCCTTTCTTTGAGAAGTTCTAATTTTGTCAAACTGCAATAGAATGTTCCTTTGCGGAAAACAGTTTTATAAGCAATTTATGATCAAAGCATTAGTTGCTTTTTGGGGGCCTTTTTTAAATTGCTAAGCCTTTTTTAACGCAAATATTTTCTTGGGAGAGTTTTTTTTCCATTTTCGTAGATATTCCCTTGAATTCAAAACTTATCGAATTGCGTTAATATTTATGACCCCCCTATATTTTTAATATTTTTTTTCTAATCTAATATCACTGACTCACTGATCCCACTTTTCGATAGGAAATATCAATACCAAGTTCAATTTCTATCGTGCATTCAAATAGCCTAAAGAACCACCAGGTCTCTGCTGTTCAGGAGAAAAAGTTTTATTAGCAGTAATTGCTAATCCACCGGAACCATTAAAAAGTCTTTTGAATCATTCTCATCGAGATTCTAAACATTGTAAATTTTCTTGATATGATTCGCGTTAACAATTCTGCTTTCCAAATAACGTTCATTCTGTGCCAATGAAATCAGACATGAAGATATTTTATGCCTATATTTTAATTTCATGGTCATTAAGCTGGATCTCTTTTACCAAACAACCCTGACGAACCGAAATTTTTGCAAAAATATATTTCATGGGTGACTAGGTATATGACAGCATCTACAGAGCCATGTCTAGTTTTGGCATCCCTGCCAAACTCGTCCGTTTGTGCAGGATGACCATGGAGAATTCACGCTGCTCCATAAAGGTTGGAAACAACTTAACAGAACCTTTCGATGTCAAAAAAGGTTTTAGACAGGGTGATGCGCTGTCATGCGATTTTTTTAACATCGTGCTTGAAAGAATAGTGCAGAGCTCACACGTCAAAACTAGAGGCACTATCTTTCAAAAGTCTGTCCAATTACTGGCATACGCTGATGACATTGACATAATCGGAAGAACTCAGCGTGATGTCAATGGGGCTTTTGTGAGTATTGAGGCAGAGGCGGCAAAAATGGGTTTAACGGTTAATGAGGGCAAAACAAAGTACATGCTGTCGTCTAGAAAGGACATACAACACCGACGTTTTGGTCAAAACGTCACAATCGACACACGTAACTTTGAGGTAGTCAAGGACTTCGTCTACCTAGGCTCCACTGTAAACGCAGAAAACAACACCAGCGCTGAGATCAAACGCAGAATAACTCTTGCTAACCGCTGTTTTCTTTGGACTAAGAAAGCAATTGAATGGTAAAGTCCTCTCTCGAGGGACCAAAGTGTTGCTATATAAGACCCTTATCATCCCCGTCCTGCAATACGGTGCAGAAGCATGGACCATGATAAAAGCGGATCGCTTCGAGAGAAAATTTCTTCGTGTGATCTACGGTCCCGTATGCATCGAAGGGGAGTGGAGGAGAAGATGGTACGACGAACTGTACGGGTTGTACATCGACGTAGACTTAGCCAGAAGAGTAAAAGTCCAACGACTAAGATGGCTGGGTCACGTAGAGCGCATGGAAACCAATGCTCCGGCCCGGAAAGTCTTCGAATCCGCACCCACAGGTGGCAAATCAGGTGGAAGGTGACCTCACCCAACTTGAAGCGCGAAACTGGAGACATCTAGCTAGTGACCGAGCTAGATGGAGAAGTTTGTTGAATTAGGCCCTAGTTCACACAGGACTGTAGCGCCACCTTAAGTAAGTAAGTAAGACTAGGTGAACGAAGTAAAACGACGAATGGCGATAGAGAATTACTATACGACTTGCAATATTTGTTACATTGTCACAATACTTACGTGCGCAGCTTCAAAAGTGCTTTTGAAGCAATGTCATCAAATATAGAACATTTTCAAGTCATTATCAGAGGTGACCGTGTGCCACAGACAGAACACAGAGGTCGTTATGATGCACCTCATGCTGATGATGTAGCCGTATTAATTGTTGGACAGGAATTTATAAAAAGGGATATCGTTATGCGAGCACGAGATAACACTCTAAAACGTGTAAGATAAATACACCGTACTTACGATGCACTGCAGTAACCTTTTAAGTACTACAAATTCATCCAATAACAAGAATTCCTCAAAAAAAAAAAACTGAGTCAGATATGGATTTTTACTCTTATAGGCTTCAAGTCAGATAAAATTCAAATAATATTTTACTTCGTTTCGGGAAATTATTCAGTCAGTATATTTTCGATAAGTACGCCAAAACTGAACCTGAGCGGCTAGACTTTTTAAGAGCAAGTCCAACTAAATTACGAGCCGAAAATTACAATATCCTTCACGATGCAATTCAAGCTGACGCTTACCAACTTCATTCACCTGTGGCCCTTGATACTCGTATATGCAGCAACGTAAACAAGATGCTTTGGTTTATGTTAGAAATTTTAAATGCCCTGATCTGTTTATCACAATGACTTGCAATCCACAAGCCAGAAATTAAATCATCTTTATTTTTAAATCAACAAGCGACAAATCGACATGACATTATTTTACGAGTTTTTAATTTCAAATTTAAAAAAACTGATTGACTTAATAACCAAAGATAAAATATTTTGTGAAACAAGGTGCTATATGTATAAAATCGAGAGGCAAAAAAAAGGCTTGCCTCATGTTCATCTTTTAGTATGGCTCCAAGATAAAGTACGGCCCAATGATCCTGATCAACGAGAAGGTCCTATTTAATACGTTATCGTTCGAAAAAATATGATTTATGGACCCTGCGGTCGATTAAATCCTAAAACACCATGTATGAAAAATAGAAAATGTACGAAGGCATTTCCAAAAGACATTTTGAAAGACACTCATTCACAAAATGACAGCTATCCGAAATATCGGCGTCGATCACCGGCCGATGGTGGAAAAACTTGCCCACTGAAGATGAAAGGTGGACACGTTATTCTTATTAATATCCGTAAATAATAAAATTCTTCCAATGATTCAGCCCCATCAACAAACTTATCTTTCTATTGATAATCTGAATGATCAAGATAGTGCTATTGATATTTTAATTGAATTTTTGAATTCTATGAAATTGGGTCTCCAATAATACTTATGAAGAATTTAAATGCACCGAGATTAAGGTATGCAGAGGATCGTAATTGAAGCCAACATTCTTTCCGGCTCAGCCCAAGTTCAAGTCGTTTTCATTCCCAGGATACCTATATGATAACTGACGAAAACCCGTTCGAATTTGAACGAGTACAATTTCCTATAAAGCCTTTTTTTGCTATGTCTATCAATAAGGCACAGGCCTTGACATCACAAGTCACTATTTTACCCACGGACAATTGTGTGTGGCTTGCTCCCGTGTCAGCTCGGCAAAAAACTATATGTTTATGCGCCTCACCAAAGAACAAAAAATATTGTTTACAAAGAAGTGTTATAACTGTAATAGAAATATGTACAGAGAAATATTTAAATTAGTAAATAAAAAAGCTACAATATAAAAAATACTAGTTTTTTCATCCTCATTTTTTTTTTGTATATAAAATAGTTGAATACCTCCCGGGTGAAGCCGGGTAAACCAGCTAGTGAGTTACTAATTAAACTTCTTTCACCAAAAAGCGGTTTGCGGTTAAAAACAACTAAAATCTTCACAATAATCTTGAAGGTTTCCACAAAATATCAAAATTTTGGAAATAGTTAAATAGTTAAGTTGTTTAAGTAAAAATTGCATCTGCAAATGTTTGACTAATTAAACTTCTTTCACCAAAAAGCGGTTTGCGGTTAAAAACAACTAAAATCTTCACAATAATCTTTAAGGTTTCCACAAAATATCAAAATTTTGGAAAAGTAGTAACGATTTTAATTATATTAACTTAAATAGTAAATTAAAGTTTTATTCCGAAAAAACTACATTTCTTATTTCCTTAACAAAAACTAAAATTGCCTTGAAGTTCCTGAAACTCGCCTTCAAATATGACGTACGTCTCGTGTGTAAGCAGACTGATAAAGATAGTAGGTAATAATAGATTCCTGGAAATTGAGTCCGTAAAAAATACGTCAAAATAAAAGCCAGAAAATTCTTCATATTATATTCTGTTTTATTTTTTAAAAATGTATCATTTCCAGGCTTTTTGTAGCGCTCAAAAAGACAAAACACAATATATTATGTTTGCAAAAAAAAACACGTTTCAATAAAATATCTAACATTTCTGCATGAAATCAGAACTTTAAACTCGATGTATCTATTTTTTGTTCACAAACACTATTTTATTTTAACTTAAGTCTTGGGTCGCTTTTTGCTATAGAATTTAGTAAACAATTTATAAATTTGAACATATTTCAATAAGCAAACAACTTAGATGATTTTTTTTTTTAATCTTTTATTTTAAAAGAACACTCTAATATCTCAAATACGGTTCTTAACTTTTTCTGGGCCAGCGCACTATGCAACGAAATAAGCTTGAGCGTTTCAAAAATTATTTTGGTAATTTTCAATAATTGAAAAATATAAGGGGAGGTCTAGAAAATGTGTTCTTTTCAAATAAGAATTTTTTTAAGTAATTTATATTTTTGTTATAACTCATTACTTCTGTTAACAATTTTGGGGAGGACAAGTTTAATATGAACTATTTTATAAGTTTCTGAATCAAGTTATTAAATGGTTTACATTTTTTTAAAGGGTGAGTCTTTTTTTCAAAAATAGTTATTTTCTTTTAAATTGAATGCAACACTCAATCGATATAAAAATTTAAAAAAGAACTTTTTGTACGTTTTATGATGTTTTCAATTAAGACCAAGGATGCTTTTCATACGTTATTATATTTTTATACAAGAACAGAAAAAATAAACAAATATTTGTTGAAGCTTAACTGACGTAAGAAACGGAGGATTAGATGCTTATGATTCTTGAGTGTTCTGTAAACCTCCAAACTGGATTGTTGGAAAAATCACAAGGTTTTGTAGGAATGGTTCAAAAATGTATTGCATTTTTTTGGATTCTTAGAAGAGACTGAATTTTTGTTAAATTGTCTTCTAGGCAGAATATTTCAAACTTTGCAAACATCTTTTCATAACTAATTTTTAATAATTTTTTTTTTCAAGAATAAGTTGTTTGGAATTTGTCATATATCCGTACATTATTAAAGTTTCTCTTTTCTTCCAGATTCATTTCCATTTAATACTATATTCAACTATCGTATATAGCTTTTCGAACAAACTTAAAATAGTATTTACAGTTCTCAAAACATTTTCTATTTCAAATATAGAATGTTTGTTCAAAAACATAATAAAAAAGATGTTGGAATGCAACCCACACTGATAACTTCCCATCCTGCCTGTCGATTTGTCTTGCTTAAAAGTTTGTAGGTTTTCGTGCTGGGTTAAAAAAGTTGTTCGTTGAATTATTCTTCAATTTTTTAAAATTACCAACAACATTTTTCATAAAAAGAAATAGTTGAGATTGATTTTTAGTCGAAATCAAATTTTTACCAATTTAAGTAGCATTTCTTAATTTTTTACAAATTGGATGAATGAAATTAATTTGAGAGATATCAAAAACCAAAAATCAATTTTTACCAAATTTGGGTACTATTTTTTGTAGATTTTATTTTTTTATGAAAAAACTTACTGTTGGATTTTTATAAAAAAAAACTACTGAATATCGAAAACAATATTTTCTGTGTAATTCAAAAAGTTTGAAGACAATATTTTTAATTTTTGAAAAGCTATTTGAGCCGAAAGTAAACATCTATTGAGTTTTAGTATTAGGTTGTTATTTCTTGTACAAAAACTGTCAATTAGATTTTTCTCAAAATTTTTCCGAATGTTGAGAACAATATTTCTTATAAGTGAAAATTTGTTGGAAGTCATAATTTAAAATATTTGAGAAATTTTGTTTAGGTTTTAAGTTGTTTGTAAAAAAAATGTCAATTCGATTTTCTCAAAAATTTTTTGACTGTTGACAACAATATTTTTTAAAAGATAAAAAATGTTTAAAGCCAATATCTCAAAGTTTTGAAAAGATAATTGAGCCGAAAATCAATTTTTACTAACTTATACTAGTTTTTTGTTTAGGTTTTTATTTTTTGTTAACAAATGTAAATTCAATTTTTCTCAAAATTTAACCGAATGTCGAACACACTATTTTTTTAAGATAAAATTAGTTCATAGCGAATATCTCAATGTTTTGAAAAGATATAAAAGTCGAAAATCAATTTTTATATCTCTTCTGGTTCTTGAGCTATGAACGACGCAAAAAACTTCGAACGGACGTACGCACACGCGCACAGACATTTCTTTAAAAATCTTTTCCTTAGACTCAAGGGACATTCAAGCGTCCATCGGACCGATCTCAATAACTATCTCTGGGAAGTAAATAAAAGTGAGAACCCCATAAAATGTATTTCTACTCTTTTTCTACGTGTTAAATTTAAAATACATAAAACATCCAATTTTCTAATACAAAATGTTTGGTTATCGTAATCAAACAAAGGATGAATCCAAAAACTATTAATATCGAATCAACTTATCTATGTTCTTTATATTTTGAATATTGAATATGGCAATTCCATTACAAACAAAATTTAATTTTACTGAAATTAAATCGACTCAAAAAACTATCCAAAGATTATTCATTCTTAAATGTTCTATATAAAAACTATATTTTTAACATTTTGAAAAATGTTTGCGTAATCATAAATAAATTTTAAAATGTTTCCAAGTTGATAGATTTTTGAAACACCCCAGCTTGTTTGGGCCCATTATGCGGCGCATGGTGGCGGTATGAAAACCGAACCACCTATTTCAACATATTTTTAAACTGTAATATTAAATTGTAATACCTTTAGACCATTTTTTAGTTAAAACTTATGACGCAACATTTTAAACAACCTATTGTTAAGGGTTTAACAATTTGCTAAATATTTAGCATCTTATTAAGGCAAAGATAAATTTTAAACCTTTATTATTTTTTACTTTTTTCTAAATGCTTTCTATTAAAAACGAGCATCAAAGCATGCCTAAAAATGACAGTTCGTGAAAGTTAAACAAAGCAACCACACTTAAACGGACTTAAAAATTGAATTTCCCATCTGTTGACTGGACCATTTTTGCAGTAAAAATTGTGTCAGTTTATTTTTTGGATTCGAATACACACAATTTTAGAAAATTATAAACACAATTTTAATGAATTATGGCAACTATGCGATGTTTCGAAGCACTTTCTATGAGCAAACATGAAAAAATACGAACATTTCCTACAGTTGAAAAATGATATTGTTTTTAAAATTAAATCTAAAAATACAACAGAATCCCCATAAGCTTAAAAACTTAAGCAAACGCAAAAAAGGGTCAATAATTGTCAATATCGATTACATTTAGTGCTCACCGCACCCAACGCAAACTAGCGTCAAAATACTTCTTAATCATATTGCAGAATATGCACCAACCAACGGTTAATTCGAAGGTTGCTTCCGTGCATAAGATGCACTACACGCTGAGATCATTAAACCTATAACTTGTATGAAAAACCGTTTCTCGCAAAGGCAATAACAATGCAAGATGGTCAGAGCTAAAACAGGTAGAAATCCAGAATAATTGCCTTCCATATAAACCTACACGTACGCGAATGTTCAAAAGTGAAAGGGAAGACGACTTTAAATGGAATAGGCGATGCCTTCATTTGGACTGGGCATCAAGGTCAAATTACCTACCAATGATGCATACAGTATGATGAGCTGACGGACACGCGGACGGGATGGCCCTAACCTTCCATTCAATGGTAACTTTGGTTATGATAGAATCAGCCTTGCCCTTTGTCTTTCATCAAAGAACAAAATGAAGCACAAAAACAAAATAAGTCTTCCCAGATGCATGTTGCTAAGATATCTAGTTTTTACATCTATTGCCCCGAAGTGAATCTTCTTCTTTGGGATTGCTTTTTTGTGTTTTGTTGCATTTTTTCTTGTTTTTGCCCTATTTTGCCCTTGAACCTGTATTCCGTGTCCATCATCGTGAACAAAAGAACTAGCTGGGTGTTTTTCTTCAAGAGTAGTATAAATAGTTAGTACAATTCTAGGGATGGTATCAAATTCGATTCATTCGTTAAACACTCAAGAAGTAACAACTTTTTACAAACAACCAAACAATATGTTCAAATTCGTAAGTTCTTCTTTTTAAACAAAAATCTAATTGATAACACTTTTGACTTCTTTAAAATCAAAGGTGATTCTTTTTGCTGTCATTGCCGCTGCTGCTGCAGGATTAGTTCCAGCTGTGTCTACTCCTCTTTTGGGCAGATTAATTCCTCAGCCATCTTTGGCTCCTGCCAATACTGAACATGCTGGCTATGTCAGTGGATTGACACCAATTGCCCATCAATATGTATCATTGCCAGCTGCCTACTCAGCAGTTTATGCAGCTGAACATGTTCCATTGGCATATGCCCGTAATTATGTGAGTAAAATCTTTGATCTGAGGGCTGAACTTTAGTTTGAAAATTCAAAACTGTTTCATGGTAAACTTTTATTGTGTCTATCTCCCAACAGGTGGCATACACAGCTCCAATTGAAACTTCTCACTACCGGATTTCCTATTAGAAACTCCTAAAAGCTGACAATGTTTTTTTGATTGTGGAAATAGTCGATGATGGAATAGCACTCTCTAGTTTACTACTTTCTTAATTTAACTGAAAATAAAAATCGATTGGTGAATAAATTTGAAAGTTGTTTTGAATTGTTGAAGTTAAATTAACGGGGGAAAAGAAGATGAATATTCAAAGTATTTTTTACTTGCGACATATAGGAACTATATGGCAAGTTTTGCATTCGTGCAAAATTTCGAACTCGAGATTTTAATCAAACATGATATTACGATGTTAGAGAGGTCGAAAAAAGTGGGTCCCGCGATTCCGTCCGGTCGGTTTTGTCTGTCTGTCCACGCTCCTACAGCCTAAACCATTGGGTCGATTGAGTTCAAACTTGGAAGTTAAGGTTTTGAGCAAATTCGCGTTAGGCGTTTTTTTCATTTTTTTTTTAAGATCAAAACTAACAGTGGCACCCATACAATTTTTTTGGTCAAAAAACGAAAATTCGAATTTTCTCAAAAACAAACCGATAGATTTTTTTTTAATTTTCTCTAAAATTTTATTTTTTAACTTGGCTTCTTTCTATAAGAAAATCATATTTTTGTATTGCTCAGGAAAGGTACCGCTCATAGAACCGTTATTTTGTTTTTTAATTTTCTCAGCAACTTATGAACTGATTTTAATAATTTTTTTTCTGAATAAGCTCCTATATTGCCTTAACAATATTTGATTAACAAAAATGTAATTTTTAATTGTTTGGATTTTTAAAAAAATATTGAATTTTTATTTTTCAAAATTCTATATCTCAAAAACGGGTCAACAATTTTTTACGAAATTCAAATATAAGACGTATATTTACAATCACTAAACAACTGCATTCCAAAAATATTTTTAGAACAAAATTGGAAAATTTTATATATAAAAAATTAATTTTAAAAAAAACCGCTCTAACGATTTTCAAAATAAAAATTTGAAAAATCAACTGTTTTTTGATTAATAAAACGGCATTTAAATTTTTGAAGACAAACTTATTTTTCAGGTAAAATTTTGAATCTTAAAATATTTTTTTTTTAAATTATTAACTGTGCATGAGCCCGAAAGAGCGCATTATTTTGCCAAATTGTAAATACATTCCTATCTTTTATCTAAATTAATGCATTTGGTACACATTTATATGATATATTTAATCAACAATCTATTTTAAAGTGTCTATCAAGAAGTAATATCTTGGTCACTTTGTATATGTGATTTTAAAATATTATTCTTTACGAATAAGGTTCTTTCACACATATTTAACTTGCCTTAGTCTATATAAAAGAATAAATACTTAGTACAAGTTAAAGAAACGGGCCAGAAAGAGTAAATGTATTTTCTATTAGAATCACTTTTTCAACGTAGGTACACATATTATACCTATTTTGAAAGGTATTACGTACAACTTCTACAACTGCTGCTCACGTGTCACTTCTTAACTAAAATCCAAAACGCTCAAAAGCCTGACTGTAAACAACACATTAATACCAATTTCTTGTACCTGTTCGTATGCTTGTTATTTATTTAAACTTTAACAAAATAAATAAACTGAACGTAAAAACTCCATGTTTGCGCTGAACACTTGTAGTAATGAAGGAATGTAGTATCTACCTTCTAGCTACCAATAAAATTCCTTCGTTATCATAATAAACATGTCCTTATTCTATCTGCATAAAGCTAAGCTCGCCAATGAACTATTCTTTATTCGTTTTAGACATGTACCTGCTACCTAACTACACAACCAATAGGCGATCGCCTTACAATTTAAACATTCATGGTCTGCCTCTTTTCTATCTTATTTATTTTCCATCCTAGTTCTTCTAATATGAAATTACTATAAAGCTATCTAAAGGAAAAAAGCTTTGAAGGAACAAGTTGAATCTATATGAATCGCATCGTAGCTTTATACATAATACAATCCATTTTTCATATACAAGATCGTACACAAGTAAAAGCAGACTTATGAATGGAAATAAAAACAAATATCGGTAAAAGATCCTAAACAGCTGACGTTTGCATGCAAAAGTTTGTTTCATCCCCTTATTAGATACAATATTAAGCCATTTTATTTGTTATATAAAGTGCGTTAATATAAATAAAACAAAAACAAATTCATCAACCTTCATATGGAAGCTCTTTATGTGAAAACATATACGAGGATAGACTCAAATAAAATGAAGGAAATTGTGTTGACTTTTTAATTATCTCCCTTATTCTGCTGGCTGCTTATGGGAATGGGAATAATGTTTTTCTCTCGCTCCCGCTGAATTTCTCCACTTTCGATACTAACGCCACGCCAACGACTCGGCATCTGGTCGCCCTAAAAGTTTCTGCTCATGAGAGTAGATACTATGGTTTTCATATACCTACAAAGATCGTGCGGTTTTTTGACAATTCAAATGGCATTTATATCTTTGAAGCCAAACTTATTTTACAGGTATATTTTTAAATCTCATATAAGTACTTTTTTAAACAGACTCTTTGCATACAGGAGCAAGTTCGTGCGACCCAGTCGTGCATTTTATTTTTAATACGTCTAGGAGATTTTTCCAATTTTTACAATTTTAGTATTGGAACAGATGAAATAAAACGTAAAGAATAAAGAATAGTCAACAAATATATTTGAAAATAAGGCTTCTAAAATATTGGAAATCGTGATCCCAGCTTAAAACTTATGTTCTGAAGAAATTGTAGACTTACTTACTTACTACTACTACTTACCTTCTTTAAATGCATTGTGCACAAAAACTGCCTACGATAAAATTTCAAGATGATGTCGATTCTATAGCTGTCTTTTGTGATCATGTTTAAAAAATAATAGTTTCTTAAATAAAAGGTTTAGAAGAAACTTCGGCAATTTATTTACAAGAAGAAAGATATACTCCAGTAGCTAATTGTAATTTACACAAACTTCAAACTGGATAATGTATTTTGAATTTCAATCAACTAAAAAAATTTTTCGCGATGAATACATTTTTTTCTTAAACTTAATAAAATATGATATTGAAAAGTAAAACTATGCATCATAAATCAAATAGAAACTATATTGCTATAGTTTTGTTAACAATTTGTGTGGAAACAAGTCTTCAAACGTATATAAACTCACATTTTGTAATTCATTCGTCGTTCCTTGGTCGCTCTCATGTGAATACTCCTTTATCACCTGTTGAACCTCGCGTGGGTTGATGCCGTCCCATATACGGCAATTTTGCCATTCATCCGAAAATGCGCCTTGTCACAAAAGATGATTTTTCGGCCACAATTGGTTGAAGGCCCATGTCCCGAACCAAAACTCGCCAAATTGAAGTCTGCGAAAGGCCGAGTTCTTGCGGTTAATAGACTGCCTTGGATTCTGCTGTATATTTTCATGGACCGCGGCGATGTTGTTGGCTGATATTGCGTTCTTTGAAGATATGGGTGTTGGCTGATTGTTTACTGAACCGATCGTTTTAAATTTGTCCACCAAACATTGAAGAATGGACTGTGAAGGGCCACCACGTATACCGTAAACGAACACTCCTTTTGATGATAATGTTTTATCATTTGAACGTGCTGTTTAATCGTGTACCTTGCCATGATGACTTTACTTAAGCAGCTGAATAATAAACAAAGGATTTGACAGATGCCACCAAAACAAAATGGCCACCACGGGCGCCAAACTCTACCAATTAAAAAGACATTTAGAAGAAACAAAATTTCGAACAAATTGTTATGGAGTGTAATCCATTTAAAACAATTTATGACAGCAATAGAAGACGGTTTGTATTAACTAAACCAAAGTCCTATAGAAGCAAAAAAAAAATGATACGATAAATATGATAGAATGAAATACTTAATTGTGTATTATAAATTCAGGATCTGACAGTAAAAATAAAGACAAATACAAGATAAGTTGCAAAATCAAACAGTCCTATTTAACGTCAGATTCACTGATTCTTGTTTTGAATTCAATTTAACTTAGAGCTATAAATTACTGTTGACCTTTAAATAAAACAATAAAATTAGAAGAAATATTAACGAATTAAAATGATTTTAACTTCGAACTTCTTTACTTATCAAGTAACATCTTTTTAACATAAAGAAAGAATTTTATAATTTAATTCTTATTTATTAAAAATGTATGATACATGATGTGAATTTTTGACGTTATTGTGATATTTCAATTGGGGAAAAAATCACTTATGTTTGACTGTTTCCTTTCCAACGTCTAGTTGAGAAATTTATTTTTAGCCGTTGAGACCTTTGTATATTCGAAAGAGATGAAAAAAGGAAAAGACATATTGGTGCAATATTTTAAACGAATTAGTAAAATATTAGTCATTTTTAGCAAACAAAGCTTAAAAGATGATTTAACTAATTTTAAACGATTTTAACATATTACTATCTCTGAATGGTCCAGTTAACTGTTGGAAATTCCAATTAATAGGTCCGTTTAAGCGTACTTGCTTTGATATTTTCACGAACTGTCACTTTTAAGACATGTTTAGATACTCGGTTTTTTATGAAAGACAATTATCAATTTACTAGTTAGGAAAACAAACAGAAAGGTTTAAATTTTGGACTCCCTTAGTAAATTATTACAAATTTAGCAAATTACTTACTAGTAAATTGTTTAGCCCTTAACAATACCAGTGTTTTGTTGAAAAATCTACCAATAGTATAATAAGATTTTACAAGAATAACAAAAAACAATATCCGCAGTATGAATACTACCAATAAAAGTTAAAGTAGAATCTTACTACGGATGGGTTTTTGACATTTATACGAGTCTCGAATGGATCTTATGTGATTTCGTTCTCAAATGTTGCTAAGATTAATATTGCATTTGTATCTCGATGGCTGTGTTCGTTGAGTAGTTGTACATTAGGAATTTTGTGTTTTCCATTTCGGAAAAAAATCAATCTGTTGCTGTTGATATTATTTAGTTTTGTAAATGAAAATGGAATAACTGGGCTTATTGTGCAAGAGAAAACAATAGAAAAGATAATTAAGTTTTGCTATGATTCCACTAAAGGTTTATCTCAGTTAAGAGATTAAATTAATCTTTTTAGTGTTTCCACCGAACAAGAAGATTTAAAAATGACTAAGTATTAAAGCACTTTTTAAAATGCAAAGGTGTTTTGATGCTTTCGATGTGTGAATTGCATTGTTTGATTCGTGTTAAACAATGAAGAACTGATTAGTTCAGCACCATATAAGAATATGCTACCTACTCCATGTCCATTTTTTTTTGTAATTGATTAAAACAAAACTATATTTTTTTACACAAACATACAAATAAACAGGCCATATGCATTATCTGTTAAACCACCTCCTCCACACAGATTTTTCTTCACAAATCTTGACTCGACTCTGAACCCAGACGGGAATGGAGTCAAATTAAGTTCATTTCAACTCGATTCAGGTATATAAAGAACTGAGGTGATCTTCAAGCTCGCTTCAACACCACATCTTAATGTAGTAGTTTACGAACATACCCCCTCCTTGAAGCAATTGTTAAATGAACTTTTTTTTATAAAATTTCAATTTCCAGATGTTTTCTTACAGTTACTTCTTGAAAATTGTTTATTTTATAAGTTTTAGTTAGTTATTTTGTTAAGTTAATTTTAACTTTTGATTTTCACAAAACTTTCTTCTATTAGTGTCTTTTTTGTATTGTTATTCTGACAGATCTATCAGTTGTGCCAGTTTTTAAATACTAAAATCTAGCTACTGCCGATGCGTTTTCTTCGGAATTTCTACTATACTATTTATAGAATGCCAAAAAAACACGTTTAATAATTAATTTGATAATTTTCGAATTATCAAATTGGTTAGTCTCCCGGCTAAAAATACATTTCTCCACTAGACGTTTCTGGAAAAATATCTAGATGTCGCCCTATTGGTCTTTCACCATTAAAGCACTATGATTTTTATATACTAAGCTTTCATCTTATGTCGCTTTGGTTTATTATTTATTCGTAACTTCAACTTGCCCCCACACAAAAAAATTAAGAGTCCAAAAAAAGTCAATTTGACTCGACATCAAGTGGAGTGTAAAGCTTAACAAACAAACCTTTAAAAAAATCAATGAAAAGAAACAATTTAGCCTAATAAAACTACGTGTATCTTTAAGGATTATTTAAGAAGCCTTAAAAGATTGTGTAAAATATATTTTAAACCTTCTTAAATATTCCTTAAAGTTACAAGTAGTTTGTACCTAATTATATTTGTAACTAAATGTAAACAACAATTTTTTGAATCTTCTGTCTACTATGTACAGGTATAGGTTTGTAGAATAATTCAGAAGAAGAGCTCAATCTCAATTAACATTATTTGTCCTCAAAATGCCTTCCATGATGATATATATATTTTTCTTCTATCTCGACAATTCTAATTTTCACAGCTGGAGCTTTTCTCTATCTAAGTCCCTTCCATTCAACTTAGTTGTACTGTATAGGGAGTCAGTCGGGTGTATAAGGTTCTGGAATATCTGGATTTATTTGTGAGGTCTTTTCCATAGTTAATGTATATATTACCTAGTTACTTTATTACATCGCTTTTATTATGCGCTTATTGCAATGTGTTTGGGTGTAAGTGGCTTTGCTTTAGTCTATGTCGGTAATTTTACATCTATAGGTTGGAATGGTATGCATTTTAAAAAAGACAAGGACGTTCATAGTTTTCTTTTCCAGGAGGCTAAAGTTCATATAAACCAAAGTTTCGAGTTATTGTCCTTTTCATAAAAATAGGTTCAGTGATTTTTCAAATAATTTAAATTTTATCATAAAACAGAAAGTTCGCCTTGAGTACAATCTTCTGTTTACTTAAGCAGATAACTTTGTATACGCACCTGATGATTAGAAATCCTTCGTAGTTGAGCTTATCCTTGATTCTAAATAGCATTGATGGCTGTATGTAAAGGTTAGGTTAAGTTAGATAGGTACAATCATGTGGTCATTTTAAACTATTTGATTCAAATCAGATAATTATATTCAATCACCTCAATTGATGTCAATCCGAAAAACCAGTGGAGGATGAATGCTTTCTGTATCATCACCATCACTATGTAAAGTTACAGGACCTAGGATCACAAAAACAGCAGTCTACCTATACAAACACAGCCATATAAATATAATACACATACATGGTACTTTTATGTGATGTTTTGGTTCTGGAATTCAAAATATGAGAGGGTTTTATATAAAATTTCCGCTTATTATGGACAAATTTTCAATATGGATGTGAATACAAGCCAATTAGTGGGTATAAAGTCTTGAATATGACATTATTGTGTTTTTCCTAGTTAAAAATTGGAAGTACTTACCATTACAGATCAACATAGCCTTTAATTGTTTGAACTTTATATAGTCTAATTAGCCTAGAAGGTTTGATTGTTTGATACCAAGACTTGACGTCATTAAACTTTCTCCTGTAGGTATACATACTGTACATGTTTGTATGTTTAAATATCAGGTACAAATGCACTAGACATAAAAATAGAGACATACGTACGGTACAGTACATATAAGTTCATATAAATGTTTTGTTGAAGTTGGGCTCGTTAGTCTCTGCGCTATTAAGACAATTAAGCAGTCACAGTTGGTTGC
This sequence comes from Eupeodes corollae, assembly GCF_945859685.1. Taxonomy (NCBI): domain Eukaryota; kingdom Metazoa; phylum Arthropoda; class Insecta; order Diptera; family Syrphidae; genus Eupeodes; species Eupeodes corollae. Next base: position 125,329,554 of record NC_079148.1, read on the forward strand.
AAATTACAATTACCTTTTGTTGTGTGTCTATGATATGTTTTAATTTCTCACGCTGCGATGATGTATTCTTGGGATTTTCTTTTAAATTTGGAAATAGTCTAGGATTAAAAATAGTCGTAAACCTTATTTTTACCACCAAGTTCTTTAACATTGGTTGAATGATACAGTGTTTAAAAGAAAATAGGGAAGGGTTTTGAAAAAACTGAGATTCACTCAAAAATATTACATCATAGTACAAAAAATTAGGTCAAACGGTACCAAACATCAAAGTACGAATAATTAAAGTTCAAAAAATTTAGTTTTTAAAATCGATGCTTGAAATGAAAAATGGGATAGAAGTTTGTGTTTGTGACGTGTGAAACGGGGAAGTCTGAATTCTAAAGCACAGAGTATAAAGTGTGAAAGTGAGAAATATAAAGTATGAAAGGCTATAACCGAAGTGAAAAACGGGATGTATTAAGTATAAAGTAAGAAGTGTAAAATGTGGAGTTAGGAGTCTGAAGTGTGAAGCAGGAGGTGTGAATAGTGATGAGCGAAATAGAAAACGTAAAGTGTCATGAGCGAAATATGTATTTTGAAATGAAGAGTTTGAACTGCTTTACTATTCTTAGCAAACAAATTTTCTATCGATATTTTAACTCTTTCCGTGATAAAACTGCATTAGAAATAAAATACATGAGAAAAACTAAAGAACAAGATAACGGTTCTATTGGGAGTGCTTTTCTAGAGCAATACAAAAATATTTTTAACTTCCCATAGGAAGTTACTTTAATGGGTCCGATTTGTCAAATTGAAAATTTTGACATTTCTTGACGTTTCAAGGTTCCTAGAGTCGAAATAAACAATTTTTAGAAAGATGTCTGTGCGTGCGTGTGTACGTACGTTCGTACGTCCGTACGTTCGCGACGTTTTTTTCGCCGTCCATAGCTCAAGAACCAGAAGAGATATCGATTTCAAATAAATTTTGTTATACAGATAATAATAAGACAGAAAGATGCAGAAAGAGCTCTCAAGAAAATTTCGTGGGTGGTTTTTTTACCATAGCAGTTTGATAAAAAGGTAAACATTTTGGTTAACCCTAAATATCTTACGAACCAAAAACGCTAGAGACTTGAATAAAATTGTATATTATATATTGTAACGTGATATCAAAGAAATATATTTTTTGAAAAAAATCCATTTAACAGTTTTTTTTATAAACCAAAAAACTGAAAAAAAAATTTGTCACCTCCAATTTTACAACTAAAATATGATTTCATCTCCAAAACAATTTGTTTGCAACGAAGAATAATGTTTTTGACATCTGATAAAATTTTGAGAAAAATTGAATTGAAAGTTTTTTTTATAAAAATTAAAAATCTAAAAAAAACATTACTCAGAGGTGGTAAAAATTGAATATCGATTCAAATACGTTTTCAAAAACTTGAAGTTTAGGCTTAAAACTTAAGAAATATTATTTTCAACATTCTGAAAAATTTTGAGAAAAATCGAATAATTTTTTTTACAAAAAATAAAAACCTAAAAAAAATTAATAAAAGTTGGTAAAAATTGGTTTTCGACTCAGATATCTTTTCAAAAATTGTTGATATTGGCTTCAAACTACTTTTATCTTTCAAAAAATATTGTTGTTAACATTCAGTAAAATTTGAAAAAAAAATCGAATGGACAGTTTTTGTAAAAAAAATTAAAAACCTAAACAAAATTTAACAAAAGTTGGTAAATCTCAAATATCTTTTCAAAAATTAAAAATATTGGTTTAAACTTATTTTATTTTACAGAAAATATTGTTTTCGATATTCAGTAATTTTTATATAAAAATCCAACAGTCCGTTTTTTCATAATAAATAAAATCTACTAAAAATAGTACGCAAATTTGGTAAAAATTGATACGAGTACTTATAGACAAACTTTTAAGCAAGACAAATCGACAGACGAGATGGGAAGTTATCAGTGTGGGTCGCATCCCAGCCTCTTTTTCTTATTTTTATATTTATCTCTAACCTGCGTACACAAGCATGCACAGGTATTTCTTTAAAAATCTTTTATTTTGACTCTAGGGACCTTGAAACGTCGAGAAATGTCAAAATTTTCATTTCGAAAAACCGGGAAGTTAAAGTGCTGTTCGAAATTGTGAAAATAAAAATACATATCTTTACAAATATTTAAAATATTGCTTTAACACTATTTTTATATTTCAAAAAAAAAATTAATATTACAATAAATTTCAAGAAAAATCCAACTGTCTTAAACTGGTAGCGTATGGTTTTCGACTAAAAATCTCTGGAACATAACCAGATATTCAAATCCAACTTATTTTATCATATGCACCACGTTGTTGCCAAGTTTTAATTAGCTTTTAAGAAGTTTCCAATAGACATTTTATACGAAACATGAAAATCTACCAAAAACAACAAAAAACTAAATTTTTTGTCGATTTCAATTTGTGTAATCTTACACAAAATATTGTTATTAATATTTTGTCAAACTTTAAGAAAAGTCGGGAAACGGGTACAGAAACGGTAAACAGTGTGGATCGCATCAAATGGTCTTTTTAAAAGTTGTTAAGCAACTTTTCTACCTTTATTTTAACGGTTTATGCTCTTACGAAATAGCCAGATGCATTCCTTCCCTTAAACAGTTTAAACTTAATACTCGCGCTTATAAGAATGCTCATCAGTATACCCTCGTGTCCAAATTCAGCCGTACAGTCAAATACAGAGATTCGTTTTTTAGCCGTACTAAGCCAATGTGAAAACAACACTCAGTTTTTCCCAGTCATTGCATTATTCAGGAATTCAAAACCAATGTGCACCGACATCTCCTTTCAAACCCTTTTTCCTCTTCCTAGTGCTCACAATGTGTTTGCACAATAAGGGTAGTAATTAATATCCCCTTCAGTGTGTGCTTATTATATAAAAAAATCAATTTTGTATGACTATAAGCGGGTCTTACAATAAGTTACCAAACTGAATTTTAGATTTTAGAGCGAAATATTTTTTTTTTCGAAGACAATGATTATTTGTACCTATATTTCTTACTCGATCGATACCTTTAACATGCAAAATATGATATGAATATATTTCACTAACCTTGTTAAATGGCAATATTTTTCAAGGTTAACAAAATAAACACGCAATATTATCATAATAATTACAAGGGAACAACACCTACACAGTACACACTTTGCTAAAAATTCGAATGAAGGTTGAACTCTTTTACAATTGCCGATTTTATTTATCAACAAATTTACGGTCCAAGAATCCAAATATAGTTTTTATTTTGCCAATTTAGGGTCCAATTATTAAACTTGTTTGTTATAAATTGTATTTACAAACTTTCCATGTAAACAAATAAAATATGAAATAGACACTCAAATGCTTTTCAAAATTGCATAATTTTCTTAAAAAGGAAAAGTGATTGGTTGCCAAATATTATTAAAGCAAATTATAAATACAGTATAGCTTAAGTTATTTTAAACTAAAATTTATGTAAGATTTAGTAAATAATTCTTAAAATAGTTAAGTTAATCAAAGTCCAGCTGGCTTATTTGAGAAGGTGCTTGATTTATCTAAGTATTTGTATTAAAGTTTTTATATGTAAAAGCTGTTTAAGGGTACATAAAACAAAAATACTTTAAGCACACTTTTAAAAACTATACTCCAAATCCTAAAATGGGATCAGCAATCCAATTAATGACCCTTACCACTCCACACTTAATCATAAGTTCAAGTATAATTTAAATAAAACATAAATAAATAAAACAAACAAATCAATCTTATTAAGTATTCAATTCATGTGAATACGTTCAATCAATTGACCTCATTAATCGGCTTCTCCGAATTCGTGATAGTAAAATTTGTATGTTTGTATTCGCTTAGGGCGCTAACTACTGGCCAGTGCGGTGTTGAGTTTTAGTGAGTCACTAAAAGTTCGAGTGTTTGTGGTCTGCCAAAAGACAGCAACATAAAGAGTTGCGATTAAAAAAAACAATAACATTTGGCGTGTTATTATGCAACATCTCAAAAAACCAGGGAATCCCCAAGGCTGCAAGCTACGTATAGCCACTATACTCGTACACACTTGGTGGATCAAAGTAGATGGAGACCAAGACCACAGAAATGCAGCTTGAGCACAATAATTTTTATATTTCTTGTCTTGTATTTCTTTGACTTCTTGGTTCGTTTCCTTCGGGTTTTTCTTCAATGTTCAAGATGAAAATTTTTATATTATTTTTCACTTTTGCTTTTCCACTCTAATTATTACCGCATGTACCATTTGACTTGGGTTTTACCGGATTTTCTTAATAGCACAATTTTCGTGTTATTTATTTTATGCATTTGCAGTGAGAAATATAAGAATGCGGGAAAAAAGGAGCTAATGAACTCCTGTCACATTTGGCGGACTGGCAGTTCCAGTGGGTTGGATATTGCACAATTTTTATTTCTTGAATGAGGTTTAACACGATTCACGACGACGTATGAACGTACCTCCTTCTAGACAGATAAATTTTCATGCGTGGATTTTCCCAGAATCGATTTTGTAACAGATTCCTCAAAAGTTGTGTGTGGATGGACGGCAAATTGAGCAATATATGGAACCTATGATACGTCGAGCTACGAGTTGTAAAAGAAGTTGGTTTTGATTTGACTTGCATTTATGTATTTTATTTTTGTTTTTGTTTTTCCATCAAAAAGTCAATCGGAGAATGAAAAAGAGTTCAGTTTGTAAGTTGAATGAAATTATTCATGGAAAGTGAGTCGTAGAGACTTTTGGCCTCTGAAACAAAGATACCTAGATAAAGCTTATTATATTTTGTTACTTGACTTTGTAATTGTGCCTGAAGATAACCGGAACTGAAGAATTTGCATATAAGTACTCACATATTTACATAGGAGTAAAAGCTTCACAGGATCAGGAAGTACAATAATTAAAGTACAGGAAGTTTTAAATAAATATTTACATAATGTATGTATACCTATGTACAATGTGAATTTTATTTCAACGTTAAGATACCTAATAATGAGAAGAAAGGTATTATTTTCTACATCGAAAAGTTGTGGGATCAAGTAGATTAATAATACAAATTATGAAGCTGCTTTTTCCGAAAAGATATTAAGACGAATGAAAGCTGTAGGGCAAGGAAATTGAATGAAATACATTTGATTAGTGAGTTCATATTTCATGTACCTGACGAGATGCATAATTTTAAGCTGACATATTATACATGAAAATAGTTTTGAAGACATTTTTCCAAATGAATGAGCTTTAAATGAAAAAATCTTATTACAAAGTAAGATCAAAGTGAGGTTAAGAAATCAATGTCAGAAATAGTTTTTGTGTACTTTGTTATAAGTTTATATCAGATTCCTAAGGAAGTTTGCATTTTATTGAACATAAATAAAATTTGGGTTTGGATGAGAATTTTTTAAACTACCCAAATTTTAAAAAAGCCGTAATATATTAAAATACCTTAAAAAACTACATTCGGCACAATAAACGTCCTTCTTTTCTGATATTCTAGGTCAGTTTATGTTTATGTTAAAAAATCAATTTGAAACGAATAAATGTAAATTTCTTTGTTTGAAAAGTTTTTGTTAAGTATGTTTAAAAAAACGGATGGGAAAACCTGGATTTGAATTGACCTTAAAGAGCTTTTGCACTCATAATTTTGGTTAAACTATAGACATGAACATTTGACAGAAATTACGCAAAAATAGGTTTTGTCAAATTTTCACTAAACAAAAACTCTTTTTACAAAAATGTTGCCTTCTTAAAGAGTTTGGTTTAGGTAGTAGCTTGACTTAAAATCTAAAATTGAAAGTTATTTGCTTTCAATCGTGTATGGACAAATTTTGACATTATTTCGAATAGGAAGCTCAAAATTACTTAACCAAAACAAGTTTTTGAGTTATCACCTCTTGAAATTTGAAAGAACTTATTTTACTTTATTCTTCTTTTTTTCAAATCATTTTGTGATTATTTAGCAAGTTTTTAATTATCACTTCAAAAATTCAGATACAAATTTTTCGGTAAATCGTTTGTTTTCAGAAAACAACGAATACATTGAATACAGAAAACATTGAACACAAAAACGATGACGATTGTTCGTTTTTTAAAAACAAAAGAATTTGTACGGGAACGTACCCAAGGTTGTACAGCGCGTGTGATCGAAATTATTAGATTTTGCTCGTAGAAGCGAACATTGTTTCCATTTTTTTTTTATTGTTTTAACATTTCAATTGGTACCTTAATTTAAGCTTTTAATTAAGTACCCTTGGCATGAATGTAAGTGCGTTGGATATTCCACATGACTTGGAGGTTAGGACACTGAAATCGTCAATAAAACATGTCAATCTGTTGATTAAGGAGAAATACAGGTTATTAAATAACAAGTACTGGGACCGCAAGATCCAGTCAGTTAATTCCAGTGACCCTAGTATGTTCCCTAAAATCAACAAGATATTCAGAATAAAAACGGTAATGAATTTCCGTTTCTGAAACTTCAAAGAACTAAAGAGACAGAGACGTATTCAGCGCAAATAGATCCAGAAGAAGTCATCTTTTACGTTGACTTTTATATAATTGAATATCCGAAGGAAAAAGTGGAGACGGTGAGAGCTGCTTTCCAGCAAGTTTACAAGGTGAATGTTAGCATACGCCCCAACCACGACCTGAAAAACAGAGGCTTACTCAATCACTTTTACCTTCGAAATGATATGACACAATGGCGATCTGAGAACAGTGGTTTCATGCGGTTCGATGACGATTCCTTGGCAAATGCTATAATCACCGAGCAAACGGGACCAAGACCAAGTTAGTGACGAAAACTGAGCGTCAGCTCATCTTCAACTCAATAAAAAACAAAAAGTCAAAAGGTGTTGATGGTGTATCCAACGTTGTACTGAGACATTTACCGATGGAGGCAATTGACATTTACACCACGCCCTTCAATAATACACTGAATAATACATATTATCCAGTGCATTGGAAAATCGCTGTGGTTCATCCTCTCCCGAAGAAAGGAAAGGACAACTCCAAGCCGTCAAATCTTGGGTCGTTAAGTCTTCTTTCGAGTATGAGCAAAGTCTTCGAAAAGATTATCAACAGGGCTCTGACTAAGTGGGCTGCGGGCAACAAAATAATTCCGAATAAACAGTTCGGGTTCAAGGCGGGTCATGACACAATTCATGCTGCGTCTAAACTCGTTTCTAATATCCAATGGAATAAATCAAAACAAGAATGAACAGGTGCTGTTCTGGTTGATTTGGAAAAGGCCTTTGATACCGTATGGTTAAAGGGTCTTTGCCTAAAACGCTGGCGATCTACTAGCGTACAGAACGAGCCGAAAGGTTGAGGTTATTAGAATTCTCTTGCAGCGTGATTTCGACAAGATTCAGCAATATTGCGACGACTGAAAACTGAAAATAAATATCCAGAACTCGGAGACAATTCTATTCCGGACTTCGTTGGCTAGGGCCACGAGGGATACAAGCAAGAATTCGCGCAAGATGGTCAGCGTTGATCTTCACGGGCAGCCATTAGCGGGTAAAAGTGTAGTGAAGTACCTCGGTATCTGGTTAGATCAGTATTTATATTTCGACAGACATATAAATGCTGCTCTGACCAGGGCTAGATGAGCCTTCGCTTTGACGAAACGGTTGTTTTCTAATTTGCTACATGGCCCTTATACGGCCGATGATCGTTTATGGTTGTCCTGTGTGGTTCAATGTTGCCCCTTCCCAGATGGAGAAGTTTCGGGAGTTTGAGCGGCAGTGTTTACGACGCTGTACCGGCTTATATCGAACAGCCGAATCTTCTTACGTGCATTATTATTCCAACGAGGTCCTACACAACGGGGCTCGAATCAACAGAATTGACAATTTCGTGATAAAACTCGTTCGAGTTCATATTGCAAGAGCTTTGTCTTCGACCAACAAGGTGGAGCAGAGCTCATTCGGTTCACTGATAGGGTGAAGCAGGAAAACCAGTTTTGGCGGCTTCAATCGGTACTTGATAGTGGGTAGTCGGGATGGGGTTACATACTTGCCTCATAGTTTTAGGGTTTAGTTTTAAGTAGAATAGGCATGGTGGCACAAAAAAAAACATGAAGTAGTTTATAGGTAGAATAAGTATTTTAAATAAATTTTAAGTTTTATTTAAGGACCTTATTTTAAGTAGTTTTTAAGTAACAATAAAAAAGGATATTGATATTAGATTTTTTTTATCTTCCAATGAATAGAAAAATAAATAAAATTGAATTGAAGTTAAATAAATCTTAGGGCCGAAAGGCATTAAAATTATTGTTCAACTTAGAGTGTCTGTATGGAACCAGTAAGTTAGCTGTAAGTTATGGTTAATTATCCTAGTTCTATGAATATTTGTCTAGCTTTAATATAGTTTTAAGAATTAATTAATAAAAATGAATTTAAAAAAAAATGCGTTGGACTGCCATGCCAGAGGCCAGAGGATACTGCCTCTTGCGAGGAATTGACAAATTCTCCAAGAGTTATTCTTGTCATGAAAAGTTCTTTCCCAAATGTCGACTTCAAATAAATTTTGTTGTACAGATAATAAGACAGAAGGATGCAGAAAGGGCTCTCAAGAAAATTGCGTGGTTGGTTTTTTACCATAGCAGTTTGAAAAAAAGGTCTGATATATTTTTTGAAAAAAAAAAATCCATTTAACGGTTTTTTTTTATAAATCAAAAAAAATTTTAAAAAAAATTTGTCACCTCCAAAATTTTACGACTTAAATATGATTTCATCTCCAAAACAATTTTATGCAACGAAAAATAATGTTTTTAACATCTGATAAAATTTTGAGAAAAATCGAATTGACAGTTTTCTTACAAAAAATAAAAACCTAAAAAAAATTAATAAAAAATGGTAAAAATTGATTTTCGAATCAAATATCTTTTCAAAACTTTGAAATATTGGCTTTAATTTAATATTATCTTTCAAAATATATTATTGTCAACATTCAGTGAAATTTTGGAAAAAATCGAATTGACAGTTTAAAAAAAAAAATTAAAAACCGAAAAAAATTAACAAAAGTAGGTTAAAAATGATTTTCGACTCAAATATCTTTTCAAAACTTTGAACTTTTAGCTTCAAACTTATTTTATTTCACAGAAAATATTGTTTTCGATATTCAGTAATTTTTATATAAAAATCCAACAGTCTGGTTTTTATAAAAAATAAAATCTAGACAAACTTTTAAGCAAGACAAATCGACAGACGGGATGGGAAGTAATCAGTGTGGGTCGCATCCCAGCCTCTTTTTTCTTTTAATAATTCAAACTGAACTACTTCACATTTCACTCAATAAACTTGCAAAAATGTGTGATATAAAAAGTTAGTATACGCCACAGAAGCCTCTAAAATAAAAAAAATGTATGTATTTTATTACACACCTTGTAATGAATCAAATTATTCAAATTAAACACAAAATAAATCAACGTAAAATAGTTTAAGAGGTGTGGGTACAAATCTTAACTACCTAAAAACACCTTTGAAAATATCTTGGTTCAAAAGACTCTTTGAACTTTTGCTTGATGATTCCGAGAAGACAATCTTTCAAACAAAAGAGTTCAACGAATCGCTCAACTTAAAATCTCTAATCCAACCATATACCGATTTAATTTTCCTCTAAAACTCATACAAATTTCATTCATTGCTTTTTATATGTTTTATTTTGATTCCGATGAAATTTCATAAACAATTTCATTGAAAAAAACCAAATAGCCAATTCATTTGCTATAAATAAATAAATACATACATAGTTCCTGCACACGCGATACGCAAGGTCAGTTTTCAATTTGAGTGCTCTTCGGTTATTCCGAAATCAAAATAACTGACATTGGGGGTAAAAATGATGCGAATGAATGACATTACTAAACACTCATGGTAGACATTTTTATTTCATTTTATTTTTTAACACAGATTTTCTTGACTTGAAATCCGGTATTGTCCAATGTCCACTATAATAAGTGACATGTAACATGGCATGATTAATACTGTGACGTCACTTAAGACAAGATTGCGTATAAAAAAGTTGAACATTATGATGATGGTTTGTTGCATGGGTTAATTTAACACAACAAGATGCTTGTTGCAGGTTAAAAAGTAATACAAAACAAGGAAACACTTATTATATCAAATTTTAATTGCATAAAGTTGACTGTATTATTATTACGTACGTAGAGATTCATAGAAAAGTGTTTATATGAAAATTGTCTGGGAAAATTTCAAAATACAAGACTTTTACCCACCTCTATGTCAAACATTAAAAAAAATAGAGAAATTTCGATGACAAAAATGGCTTAGTCCATAAGTTTTTGCTACAAGTATGAAAAAAGTAAAAATAAATACTCGTATTGAGAAATTTATACTCGGATCTCAATGAAGAGTGCTCTCGCAATTTAAGTATTAAATCCCAAAATGAACGCCAACACCATATTGTGACATTTTTGAATGCAGTAAACTCATTCAAACATAAACAAATCAATTTCATTGGGATTTGGGCACTTAAGTGGTAGCTGAAGTTAACATTGTTTGTGGGTGTCTTTGCTTATATTTTAAGTACAGGTGTAGGAACTTAATGTTAATGAACAAGTAGATGATATTTACTCAGCATAAAATGACAATGACATTAAAGATCAGTCAAACTTTCGAGGTTAATTGACGTAGAGCTTCAATCTGGTTTATATTTCATGTGAAGTTAAAATATAGGTTTGGTTCAAGTTTTTACAATTTTAACATGTAGCATTTTTTTGAAAAGCTATTTGAGCCGAAAGTAAATTTGTAGCAAGTATTAGTATTGTTTTTTTTTAGAGTTTTATTTTTTGTAAAAAAAACTGTCAATTCGAATTTTTAAAAAATTTTACCAAATATTGAAAACAATATTTCTTATAAGATAAAATTAGTTTGAAGCCAATATTTAAAATTTTTGAAGAGATATTTGAGTCAAAAATCAATTTTTACCAACTTTCATACATTTTTTTTAGGTTTTTATTTTTTGTAAAAAAACTGTCAACTCGATTTTTCTCAAAATTTGTCGTAATGTTGAAAACAATATCTCTTATAAGAAAAAATTAGTCAGAAGCTATTATCTCAAAGTTTTTAGAAGATATTTGAGTAGAAAATTATTTTTTACCAGCTTTTGTTAATTTTTTCGGTTTTTAATTTTTTGTAAAAAAAACTGTCAATTGGATTTTTTTCAAACTTTAACTGAATATTGACAACAATACTTTTTGAAAGATAAAAGTAAATTAAAGCCAATATTTCAAAGTTTTGAAAAGATATTTGATTCGAAAATCAATTTTTACCAACTTTTATACATTTTTGTTTAGATGTTTATTTTTTGTAAAAAAAACTGTCAATTCGATTTTTCTCAACATATTCGAAAATGTTTAAAACAATATTTCTTATAAGAAAAAATAAGCTTGAAGCTCTAATTTCAAGTTTTTGAAAAGATATTTGAATCGATATTCAATTTTTACGAACTTTGAGTAATGTTTTTTTAAGATTTTTATTTTTTATAAAAAAAAACTGTCAATTCGATTTTTCTCATAATTTTCTAAGATGTCAAAAACATTATTCTTCGTTGCACAAAATTGTTTTAGAGATGAAATCATATTTCAGTCGTAAAATTTTGGAGGTGACAAATTTTTTTTTTCAGTTTTACTGATTTATAAAAAAAAACCGTAATAATGATTTTTTTCAAAAATATACCTGTTCGGTATCACGTTATAATATATTATATACAATTTAATTCAAGTCTCTAGCGTTTTTGGTTCGTAAGATATTTAGGGTTAACCAAAATTATCAGGTTTTTTTAAACTGCTATGGTAAAAAAACCACCCACGCAATTTTCTTGAGAGCCCTTTCTGCATGTTTCTGCCTTATTATCTGTATAACAAAATTTATTTGAAGTCGACATCTCTTGTGGTTCTTGAGCTATGGAGGACGAAAAAAACGTCATGAACGTACTTACACACGCACGTACAGATATCTTTCTAAAAATCTTTTATTTCGACTCTAGGGACCTTGAAACGTCGAGAAATGTCAAAATGTTCAATTTGACAAATCCCATTACAATAACTGCCTATGGGAAGTTAATAATAATAATTCTAAATGGAACTTAATCAGCGTTCGACAAATCTTGGTTAAAACAAAATTGATTTATTATACCATAACTTTTGGAAATGAAGGACAAAACTATGATATAAAGCCGAACTTTTTGAAAGGTGGAGCTGTAAGTAGGCCTCTCTTCTTTTGTTTCAGATCAGAATTTGCGGCAAAAATACTACAATGTCTCAAAGGTATTTAAAAAATTGCGCAACACTACGTCATTTCAGTTCCTACGTTCGTTTCCAAATGACACTCTTTTTGTAAGCTCAATTGAAAAATCAAATTTGTTTGCAGTACTGTACTCAAAAGCGTAAACGATTCTATGGGACGAATCTTCTTTTGCATTCGTTTAGTTGCTAGAGAACTTAAAGATATTAACATTCACACATCCGCTGTCCCGGAGGTTAGGTAAGGTAAGGTTATAGTGGCTGTCCAAGATGGAAACGGACACACTTAGGCCAGTTTAATGGCCCATTGTGATACCACATGAATCTTGAGGCTTCCTCCTAAGCTCAATGGAACCAGCTTGAGTCCCTTACGAAACGTGAGAGGCTGATTATACCGATATGATTTAGATCGTCAAAGAAGAATTCTCCTAGGTAATTCTTGCGTTTTCGAGCTAGAGCAGGGCATGTGCAGAGAAGATGAAGAACCGTTTCTTCCTCTTTCTCGTCCAAGCAGCTTCTGCAAAAGTCATTTGAGAATACGCCTAGTCTCGTGGCGTGCTTTCCTAATAGACAGTGTCCGGTTATGACACCTATTATCGAGCTTATACGCGATCTGCTCAGAGAGAGCAAGCACCTTTTTGTGACTTGACACTTGGTGATGTTGTTCCACCTGGTGCCTACCCTCCTCACAGCGTCTTCCATTAGCAGCAGTTTACAAGTAGCGATTGGTATGCCAGTATACTTGCTGTAGGATGAGCTGTACTGTACCGTTCCTGGCGTGTTCATCTGTCTTACAGTTACCTGGAATGTCTCTATGGCCCGGCACATAGCAAAGGTGAATATTAAACTGTTGCGCCATCTCCATTAGAGATGATCGACACTAATGGACTGTTATAAAATTTGTAGAGACAGAGTCCAGAGATTTGATAGCGGCTGGCTATCAGAGAAAATACGGATATCAGATGTTGATATCACGTTTTCTTTGAACCAAGACAAGACTTCTTTTATCGCCAAAATTTCCGCCTGAAACACGCTACAATGATTGGGAAGGCGGAATGAGAGACTTAATTTCAGTCGTTCAGAGTACACACCTCTACCAACCCCTTCTTTTGTTTTTGACCCGGATAGTATCCCCGCTATTATTCTGAAGAGGTGTGCTTCAATGCTGGCAAAACCACTGCTTATGCTTTTTCATCTGTCCTATTCTATAGATATCTTTGCTAGTGTATGGAAAACAACATTTATCCTTCGCTCCTCTAATTATCGTCCAATTGCACTTACGTCCCTTATTTCCAAGATCATGGAAACGCTAATTAAATTTCAGCTTAAAAAATATCTTGGAGAACGAAAGTTTTTTAATGAATACATAGTTTTGAAAAAAAAGTATTGCACTTGATATTTCAAAAGCATTTGATAAAGTCGGGCATCAAGCTTTCTTATCGAAGAAGGCTTTCGGTATTGATGAATCTCTTCTTTGCTGGGTTAAAATTACCTTTCGGGCCGTTTTATTCAAGTTATATTTAACGACTTCAAATCTGATATGTATAAAATAAAGGCTGGTGTACCCCAGGGCTCCGGTTTGTCTCCAACGCTCTTCCTTATTTTTAAAAATGATCTTTTATCTGAAACTTTTAAACCACTTTATATTTTTCGTGATGATAGTACCATTGGCTTTTCACATTCTTTTGTAGATTCTCGTCCTTGTTCTGTGGATGTGGACTACCAATGTCAGAATATGATAAGCAAATTGAATTCTGACCTTGACAGCATTGTCCAATAGGGAATAAAAAATGGTGTAAAATATAATGCTTCAAAATGACACTATCGATGGGTTGTACTTGCATTGAGGAGACAGTTCTAGGTATATGCATCACAAACCATTTATTGTGGAGTGATCATGTATTCGCCATCGCCAAAAATGCTGCTAAGTGTTTAAGTTTTCTCAGACGTTTCAAAAAGTTTTTTACTCCTTTTGGCCTAGCTATAATTTACAGAGCTTTTATTCGTCCAAACCTAGAGTATAATTCCCATATTTGCGCTGGTTCCTCAGTATATTTCAGACTACTGGATATAATTGAAAAGAGAGCTAGGATGATCGGTCTCTTACCGAGGCTTTAGGTTCTCTTGCACACCGCCACAAGGTCTCATTTCTATCATTGTTTTATCGTTACAATGCTCCAGTGAAATAGTCAGGTTGCATACCCGTACTTCTAGGAATGTCCATCAGTTTAACGTGGATCTTCGGACGTACTTTTAAGTACAGTGATTCCATCTTTAGCCCACGACAGGAATGTGGAATGCTTTACCAGGCTCAATATTTCCCAGTCATTATAATGTGCAGATATTCAAAACCAAGGTTCGGATACACTGTACAGAAATATTATGCCAGACGCTTGTGTTTAATTCCAGTCTTCTACGCGTTTTTACGGCACCTCCTGTTATGAAGAATATATAGATTATCTGAGAGTACAACCAGTAAAAAACGTAATTCTGAAATAACATATGCTTTGTGTATTGAAATTATAAATTTGAATATAAAACAGTAGCAAAGAACTAACCACCAACTCACCGGGTACTGGGAACCTTTTACTATTAGGTTAATATTCCGTGTATCCGTTCCAATGAAGTTTGTAGATGAAGTTAATTTAACATCATAGTAAAGTTGCTAAGTAAAGCTCCACATTATTACTAATCTAATTTTTACCAAAACTGCTAATTGGACTCATCATTTCCCTAAATGACCATTACTATATACTTAAGTGTTAAGCCTAAATAATTTAACAACTCATAACACCACTTTAACAAAATAAAACACAACAAAAGTTAATTTATAAAATAAACTTACAAAGAAAAAAATCAAAAACGATCTTCTCTCTCATTGAGAGATAAAGTCCAAAAGCAAGACCAAAACCATAACCAAACTTTAAAAAAACAAAGATCCCGCACACAAGTCGTCTTCCCCTGATATTTCCAGACTCAAACGAATCGGAACCAATCTGCAAAAGAAAGAGAAAGTTCCTCAGATAGCTCAGCGCAGCTCAGGTAGGTTTAAGTTTGAATATTTTTTTTTTGTTTTTTATTGTGTCTCCCATAAAGTTCTTCATTTACCCTTTTATTGAATAAGTACCACACTACCTCACCGACCGCACCACATTTCCTTCCCTTTCTTCTCCCAATCCAAATATTAGCCGGTTCAAAAAAAAACGTTCATTCGATACCCCCAATATTCAAATTTGTATATTCAAAAAAACCCGAAGGTAGACCAAAAAACTTAAAATCAAAACAAAACAAAAAAAAGCAACAGATATTACTCACCTTCATGCGACTTCCATAAGCGTCTGCATCACAACGCTTAAGCTAGACTTATACTATATGTGACGTAGTATATCTCAGCTCCAACATAAGACACTATGTTGTGTTAAAAGCTAAAGTTTTTTGGGCTTTGGGGTGGGATCCTATATAACACGAGGTTCAACCAAAATTCAAGCCAGTTCAACAGTTTCATTCGAATCGCAACATTACGTCTGTTTTCTTTTCGAATATCTTATAAAAGATATCAATTTTTTGTGGATTACGTAAGGATATTGAATACAAAACGGATACAAAACCAACCTCAACGAGTATTATCTTGTGGATAAATATTTAAATAATATACCAACAACAACAAAACACAAAGGTAAGTGCAAAATGGCGGCTCGGCGGATACAATGAACGAGGAGTTTAACGTCTTAAATATTTTATTTGGCGTGATGTTTAATGTTTGGTGTGTTGTGCAAAATCTATATAAAAGTAAAAACGAAAGTGAACAATAAGACATTGACTTATGGAAAAATAAAAGAAAATACGAACAAAATAAATCGAGCAAAAAAAAAAAAAGAAAAATACGAACAACAACAAAATTTTATACTAAGAAAAGTGTTTGAAAAAGTTTCAGTTACAGTTACTGTTACATATAAAGTAGTAACTTTATGTGTGTTTGGATAAAATGACGCGACGGACGACGCTACGGTTTGTTTTGAATTTAATGCTCTTTGATTATTCAATTGACTAACCAGTGGAACCGATAAGACATCACCACATAATTACCTTCGAGTATTGCAGAAAATGTTTCTTTGAATAATTTTGAATACATTTTTGAAAAGTAACAAAGTGTGATGATATAAATACATAATCGTCGTTTTGTTGGAATAATCCTAATTTAAAAACAGAAACAAAATGTTGAGGCAGTTACACGAATAGTTTTACGAACATCCGTTGAAAATCTAGTACATTTTTAGTTAATGGTGCTGAGTTTAGATCTGTTTGTGTAAATTCATCCAGTGTAATAGAACAACAGATTTGAATTTGAAAATTATTTCTAAAAGTGCTCATGATTACTTTTTAAATACATTTTTGATTTATTAAAAATAGGTGAATAAAGAACTGATGACTTGAAATGAATGTATTCTAGATTTTTATTGAGATTTACATTTTCAATATATATTTTTAGGAAATGATAGATTTGCAACAATGTTCCCTTAATTGTGTTCAAAAATTCTAGTCATTGCATTTGATTAAAAATGTGCTTTTTTGAATTGATTTTTTTCAAATTCAAAATTAAGAAAAGAATATTTATATTTTGTCGGTAGACTTTGTTTAAAATCGACGTCATACGTCATTTTTGTTGATTTAGTGATAACTAATAAGATTTTAAGCTAAACCAGGGTTAGTTACGAAGTAAAGTAATTCTAGAGGCTGAAAAAATAGGATTTTTATGAATTTTTTTTTAGAAAAACAATTAAATACATATGTATGTGTAGGACTAACAGCTCCTGTAATTTTTAAATATTAATGAAGCAATGATTTTTTTCATTGTACATGTCAACTGCTAGAAACGTAATAAGAATTAGGGTGAAAATTCAAAAATCGCCAACAAAATCATCGTATATTTGTTAAATCAAAATTAAAAACGCTATGTAAAAAAATCTTATGTGGAAAACGTATTCTCAAAGATATTTTACAAATTTCAAGTGAAAATTGTCCAGTTGTTATAAGTCTGATAAACTTAAAAAATGCAAAATTTTGAGTATTAAAAAACTGTGTGTTATTTTTCAACGCTAAAGGTTTCTCCTGGCCATGATTTTTCGTAACAACAGTTTTGAAATCCTAGGGAACAATTTAAGACAAAACAAACCCTTTGAAGACCTCGTGCGATCAGGAAAAACTTATGGCTGAATCACAAACACGCTTCGGCTTCGGCTTCGTCTGAATTATGGTGGGCCTGCTTTGAGGTTGATTTGAATGACATTTCTATTATATCATCCCCCAAAAGAGCATATATTTTATTTGTTGACATTTTTACAGCTGTTGAGCTGTCAGACAAAGCAAATGTTCAGATAATTTAACCAGAGTCACATTACGTTCTTTTCCTTACGATTTTCAAACGAAACGTGAGGTCAAAGCTCCATTGTGATAGCATGCATTAAATTCCTATGGCTGAACTCGTAAACGTCAGGTGAAGCCAAAGCTGACGCGTTTGTGATTCAGCTATTAATGTTACATTTACAAGATTTAAGAAATCCACAAAAATGTGGATTAAAAGCCCTATTCTGCTATTCACGTGGATCGAATATTCGATTCACCTGTTCGATTCTTTTTCACATTGCCTTTCCATTCTGCTGTTCATCGTTTGAACTACCTTATCCTAAACCAATTTGACATTCACGTAAACAGCTGTTCATGTGACAATCTTCAGAATGTTTGATAAATTGTTTTGATTCATACAAAAATTAAGTTTAATCAAACCAATTATTTAATTTCTGTAATTTTTGGAAATGGACAGTATTGGACTTTTTATTCCAATTGTAAACCGAGGAAAAAGAGAATCCTCAAACAGAGATCTTCAGAGAAATGTTAGAAAGTAAAAAAAAAACGCAGCCACGTCTTTCATTGGTGGTCTAAGGAGGTTGAGTCTGTCTCTTTGGCTATTCCAAAATTCCCGCAATATCAATATTTAATTTCATTACAGAAATTATTTTTGGAAATTGGTCCTTGTGTGTCGTTGTTCCCTTAAATGTTAATTATCTTTTATTTGTGAAAAAATATTCTAAATTAAGAAATAAATTAGTATGTGCTTATATTTTGCTAACAACAATTAACAAAACAGACATCAAATGAAAAATCCACTACATTTCTTATGCTGATCTGAATTGTAAAGAATAAATGCGTTCACGTTAATACAAGAATACAGCACAGTATTACCGACGTTACCAACATACACAGATTCACTTCGAATGAATAGCAGAATAGTGCTCAGACAAATTTGTCGCAATACACAAAGTAGACTCCTAAATTTATTTTAAAATTATTTTAAAAGTCGTTTTCTTATAACAAAAGGTTTTATGTGAAAAAGTCTTAAATTCATTCAGGCAGTACTAGAAGCTCAAAAAATATTCTAAGAAGATCTTTCATATTTCACCGTCTTAAAATTTAAGTATTGATTCGGTGAATAATTGTGTTAATTTACGAATAAAGTAGATAAAAACACGGGTATTATTGAATTGTCTAAAATATTGATATCAACGCCACCTATGAGAATCATATTTTGTTTTTGACACATGTAAAACTAAGAAAAGCTAAAGCTAATTTCGATACTATTTAACCCACAGCGCCACCTATCTAGACTTTTGTTTTTAAAGGCATTGTCAATTGATCAAGTAGCTTAATTACAGGTGACTCTAATCTTGAAGTACATGCTCAAAGTCATTAGAACGGCAACGGAAACTGTCAATCTTTCCCATCTTTCTTGTTTTCCTCGCATTCTTTTTTTTGGAGAGAAAATTCAAAAGATCCCACACAATTTACATCGAACGCACCTTTTATTCACTTCACACAAATCTCTTTCATCCGTTGCAGAAAAATGTTATGCAAAACTTATACACTCCCTTTTGGTTATCGTTTTAGTCAATGCGTCTTCCTGTAACTTTCCCATTTACCGAAGCGCATCAAAACAATAAAATACGTATTGCTAAATCAATATCTATACACAACCATAACTTCGTCGTAATATTAAATCCGATCCCCACTTTCTTGTTTCTTTCTTTCCAAAAAAAAAACACCTCGAAAGCCTTTCAAGCTGAAAAGCAGTTAAGGTAAAATTATTTCTCAACAAAACTTACATTATAATGTCTTACTCCATTTATGTCAAAAAAAGAATAAAAACACTGCAAACAATTCCCTAAAATTAATAAAAAGTTCAAAAAAAAAAAACTAAAGTAACAACCTTTATATGTCGTCATTTCGAGTGTAAGATATAATCATCGTTATTTCATAACATCATACCACATATGAATTTTTGCTGCAAACTGTTGAGCGAGAGTAAACTTAACCCCATTGAGTCAAACAGACAATGCCAAAACTACAAGATCATGTCGAACGTCGTCGTCTTCTTCGAGACCGCATAATCGGATACTTGGCGTCATCTTTCAGTTTTCAGATACTCTTTTGCTTTGTATCTTTTATTAGATAATAATCTTCTGCTCTGGCTCTGCCCGCCATAGTCTCAGCTAAAAGTCTTTCTCCCTCCATTTTCTGGTTTATACTTCTTTACCGGCTTACGACGAACTCAGCTCAGCGCATCATCTTGTGAGTTAATAATGTGGTAACGACCTTAAATTTATTGTTGTATCTGAAGATGTTGAAAGTAAAAGTGATCTTTCTTCTTTCGAGATGTGGACCTTTTTTGTTTACCTTTTTTTGTGGTATTATTAAAGATGATTATGACGATTCTTGAAACGGGCACAATGACCGTTTTAAGACTTAAGATTAAGTAGGTTAATTTGTAGCATTGTTTGTAAGATCGTTTGCATAACTATTTCTGTGATGTTGATGCTAATGTTGACTGACCTTAAAAATATTTGTTTTTTTTTTCTTTTTAGAAGAACCTTCACAATGAGGATCTTTCAATTGGCTGTCATAACAGCCGCACTTTTGACAATCACCACCGCTAACGAATTATCGTGGTCATGGAGTGGTGCAAAGACTGAAGAAACTAAAGCGCCAATAACAAGACGATCAACAGAAGCAACAGACACTAAGGAATCAGACAAAGAAGAGGCCGTCGAAGGAAGGTATCTAACACACGAACCCGTCTACAGCAATGATACCGAAATCAATGACATCATTGAACATATTCTTACCGGTCGCAGGGAAGGTCGCAACCTCGGTGACTATGATAAGGTTTATGCTGATGGAAATGTAGAAATGGCGCTACAACAAGGTGATGATCTTCAAGCCAGGAACTTGATCAAAGAGAAACTCTGTGTGTTGGGACTTATGAGCTGCGACCCCGAGGAAAAGCGTCCTTTCTATTCGACCATATATGCCCAGGGACCTCCACCACCGAATAGGGTTGGAGGACCATATGGCCCACCACGCCCAATGCCAACTCCAGGTAATCATTATGGACCTCCTCCCGGCACTAAATTTGGTCCAACACCACCAAACTCATTCGGACCATCAAACCCAAACAATAAATTCGGACCTCCAAGGAAGGTTGGCTATGAAGGACCCCTCTCGAAGCCCTTCTATGGTCGTCCTCCAGGTGTAGGACCAGTTTACAATGGACCATTCCTCGAATCACCACCTCCATCAGCTATCGATTCTTCGGTTTCATTCTCTAAACCTCCACCCGGTGCTATTATCTATGGTTCAAAGCCTCCAGGTCCAGTTTTTGAAGGTGTTGATGCCCCCTACAACTTTGAGTCTACAGTTGGTGAAAAAATTCAAGTAGCTAGCTCACACCAAAACAACTTCTACGCCCATCAATCTGGAAGCTCCAACAAGGATGAATCACTAGCTTTGTCTGCATCCACTCTGCAACAACATGTCCACCATCATTATCACCATGTCGAAGGAGAAGGTTCATCAGCAAAGGCTCCTTCTGTGTCGGTCCCTATTGGTGGAGGAAGCACAATTAACACTGGATTTTCTGCCTTAGCTCAGTCATCGGCAGGTTTTGCTCCTGTCTCTAGTGGTGGATTCTCAGAATCTTCCGCTTTTGCTGCTGGTTTCAATGGTGCTTCGCAAGGAAGTCTTATTTCTGGCTCAAATGGCTTCAACGGAAACGGTTTTAGTTCCGAAGGTTTTGGCTCAAATGGATTTAACTCAGTTCAAAAACCCAACGCTGGTGAATTATATAAGCCTCCTGGTGGTGGTCTTGGAAGCTTCAGCTCTTCAGGAAATGGAGGTTTTGGGCAAAACTCAGGATCAGGATTTGGATCAAATGGACTCTCTGGAAGTTACCACTCTCAAAACCCGGATTACTTCAAGAAAGAATTACATTCCGGTTCGTCTTCTCAATACGGTGGAAATAGCTTCAATGGAGGCTACAATGACAACAAATACGCAGCCTCGCAATTTGGAAGTGGTTATGATACATCAAGACAACAAAATATTGACTGCATATGTGTGCCATTTAACCAGTGTCCTGCAGCTGATAGAATCGGACGCAAGGATGACCTTATTCTGCCTATCGATCCTCGTAACATTGGCAAAGATATCGAAGCCTTGAGTGACGAAGCAGCTGCTAATATCACATCATCCGCTGTTTCTGACAAGGAAGCATCTAACAAAGAAGACTCCAAGAAGTCAAAACGTGAAGCTCCTGCTGAAGACAAACAATCCAGTGATGGCGATGACATCGATACTCAAGCATCTGATGCCGAAGGGGTAAGACAAACATTTTTATAACTATCCTTATGATTATTTGTTAATCCCTTACCCTAACCTATAGGCCTAGTTCTTAAGCTTAGCTTTCACATATTCTGTCTATATATCTCTCTCTCTCTACCTCGGCCTACAATTATAAAAAAAGAGACTAGATAAAAGAGAAAACAGCTTCGTCGAAAAGAGGATAAGGTGGGTCCAGCTGTTTGGTTAGTTTATGTGAAGGCTGTTCTAAACCGTAACTAACATAAAACTAACCCAACAGCACCCTCCGGGAAAGTTTGTGGTTATACACGCCCACACGCACGCACGCATGCTCATAACCTGTCTTTTAAAGTCTTAAGTTCTCTAATTTGAAAATTTCTTATACCCCTTCCCCGTCATCCTAGCGACAGGCTGATTTTTTCAATCGACCATTACCAACGTTTGGGTTAACCCAGCGGAAAGTTCTGCCCACTTTTGGAGTCTCGTTTGGATTGCCACAACCTGCCGGGGCATATCCAATAAATTCAATTGGACCGAATGGACTTGTTCCAGCACCAAATCAACATTTCGGTGCCATTAGTCCCAACGGTCTAAATTTGGGCTTGATCAATGTGAATCCATTGGTATCGTTGCAAGTTAGCAAGACTGAATTTGGAGACAAAGTTGTAAAACCTTTGGTTAATCTTCATGTTACCCCAAATGAAAATATCATCCAAAAGGTTGGGGATCTTTTTAAGCCGAAGCATCCAAAGATTCAGCATAACCATCATTATCATCATCATGACCATTACGATGGAGATGGGCATAATCACCATCATAGCCCAATTATACACCACGATCATCCCGAGCACTATGTCGACCACCATCCGACAGGACCAAGTGGGCCGTTTTATCATAGTGAAGCACCGTCCTACATAACTGGACCTGGACCACATCATAGCAGCCATCATCACAGTCACGACCATGGTCACACTTCGCCAGCTCATAACTATTACCCTTCAACCGGACCTTATGGCTCTTCTGGTCCATCATACCCATCGTCTGGCCCATCGCACCATTCACATCATTCTTCGGGACCTACTCACTTGACATCTAGACCGTCTTACCCATCTTCTGGTCATTCTTATCCACCTGCGGGACCTCCTCACTTGACATCTGGACCATCTTATCCATCTTCTGGTCATTCTTATCCACCTTCGGAACCTCCTCACTTGACATCTGGACCGTCTTACCCATCTTCTGGTCATTCTTATCCACCATCTGGACCGTCCTATCCACCCTTAAGTGACGACATTTATGGTTCATATGACAGAAGCTCGAATTACAGTCGATCCATCAGCAAGCCCATTACGTTCAACGGAGCTCAAGCTTCAAGTGGTCTTTATTCTGTTAATAACCGGTATGGGAAGCAATTAAACTACCCCGATGCCTTGAGACCAATTCCAACGCAAGCTCCTGGAGCTGCTGAGGGAAGTGCAAAAATATCATTTCCTCGTGATCGAAGGCGACGTAGCGCCGATGAAGGTAGAGAGAGTGTGCAAGCAGAAGAGGTAACAAGAGTAATACCCTATAACGATCCTATTCCCTAACCTGCATATTTTCAAAGACGTTTTCCACTTGGTATATTTTTCTGACCTATCCTTAATTTTAAACCTTTTTAGCGCGCTTACTACGGAAACGGACGTCCAGGTGTTCAGCAACAATGTCGCGGTAATGAAGTTTGTTGTCGTCGTCCATTCCGTCCTCCACAACAACAACAATTAGGACGTTGTGGAACTCGTAATGCAGCTGGAATCACCGGTCGTATCAAGAACCCCGTTTATGTTGATGGAGACAGTGAGTTCGGTGAATACCCATGGCACGTGGCAATCTTGAAGAAGGATCCCAAAGAATCTGTTTACGTTTGTGGAGGAACTTTGATTGATGGTCAACATATTATTACAGCTGCTCATTGTATTAAGACGTAAGTCTATCAGGAATCTTTCAAGTTGGGGCCATATTTTTTAACAAAATGTCTTTCAATTTACAGTTATCAAGGCTTTGATCTGCGAGTACGTATGGGTGAGTGGGATGTCAACCATGATGTCGAATTCTTCCCCTACATTGAGCGTGATGTAGTCTCTGTCCATGTTCATCCTGAATACTACGCCGGAACCTTAGACAACGATTTGGCTGTTCTTAAATTCGACCAACCCATTGACTTCACCAAGAATCCCCACATCAGTCCAGCCTGTCTTCCTGAAAAATTCTCCGATTTCACTGGAGCCCGTTGCTGGACTACCGGTTGGGGTAAGGATGCCTTTGGCGATCATGGAAAATACCAAAACATTCTCAAGGAAGTCGATGTACCAATCCTGGGACAACAACAATGTCAAAACCAACTGAGACAAACTCGTCTTGGATACAACTACAAACTGAATCCAGGTTTCGTGTGCGCTGGTGGAGAAGAAGGCAAAGACGCCTGCAAAGGTGACGGTGGTGGTCCATTGGTTTGTGAACGTAACGGCTATTGGAATGTCGTGGGTGTAGTCTCTTGGGGTATTGGCTGTGGTGAGGTTAATGTTCCCGGAGTTTACGTGAGAGTATCACACTACTTGGATTGGATCAGGCAGATTACGCAATATTATAAATGAGTTTGCGTGATTAATTATGATGAATTCCATTTTGACTTTCAATTTTAAATAACTTATGTATATGTTGTATTTTCATGCATAAGTTTGCGTTCATTCGTGTCATTGTTTATTTTTTTGTTGTATTAAATTATTTATTTATGTATAAACCTACCTATATTTTGTATAAAACAAATCCAGTTTAAAGATCTAGTGAGCGGCATATACCATATTATATCAGCCGATGACTTAGACATTTTTTTGTTTTTATAATTATATATTTATTTGTGAACTTAGTAAGGATTAACTTATAAGGAAACCCTTAATTTATTTCACTCAATAAAAATTATTATTATTTTATAAAAAAGAAAAATCTGATTTTTGTCTCTCTCCGATTTGTTTATTCAGGAAGTAGCCATGTTTCTTTGACAGTGTTTCACTTAAAACTCTTTTTGACATTTTATCCTCACTCTAATTAAAAAAAAATATAAATGTCTGCTTAACTGTCAAATATAAACATCGTCTTTCAGGTGTACCTTCAAATAAACGAACCTTTTTTAACATTAATCAATGTCAAAGTGTCAGATGGTGCGTTATGTACAAAACATTAAGTAGCCATTTTGTTAATTTGACATTTCCATTATCGATCACATACCTATCTGCTTCTAGTGGTCCTTTACTTTACGTATCAAGGTTAAGCATTGGACATCAAATCAATAAAGCATCTTGCACATTAGCAACGAACTGCAAACTGTGGATGTTCGCGTATTTTGACTTTTCTTTCAAATGAGCTTTATTTCTATTCGCAGAGAGCGACGAATTGTCAATTTATAATTACCCTATTCAACAAACAAAACAAGAGTGGTATAATCTTGAGGTTAAGTTGTGGAACGCGAATAGAATTTGACAGTTCGTAGAAACCAAACTGCAATTCATTACTACCAAATTGTTTGTACAAAATTGTCTTGTTTCAGAGAAAAAAATGCAAATTTTATTATCCTAACATAATTGTCAATTGGTTTCTTATAATTTAAATGTGTTTTTGTTTGAAATTGACTTTTTGAAATGTGTAAAATCACGTTTGTTCATTCGTTGTTCGCTCTCTTGTGCAAGGCCCCTTACACTCTCAATGAACATGACATTTTAGAGCATCGAAATGTGCACTGATGGCGCTGGTGACATCCTCCCATTCTCTAATCTACCAGAATCAGTTCCTTGGCAGCTGCCTAGGTGTCACTTCGGTCGTTCCTCTCCATAAGACTATAGATTTTATATGTACAATAGTTTGACAACCTGTTGAATACATTGCCTAAGAGCTTTGTACTTAGCTTTGCTTTATTTAATTCCAAGCCTTTTCACATAATTTGGCAGTTAAATAATAAAAAAAAAAATATGGAAGATCGAAGAACTCATAAATACAAACACATTCAAGAAGAAGCTAAAGCAAACCACCAAACATGTCTCAGAAGGTCAAATCCTCGTCTTAAGCTTTCGAAAAAAGTTAAAAATCTTATTGTAAAGCCATCAATTTGGGATGACATTGTTTCGGAAGATAGAGAACTTGAAAATTACATACGAAAGAAAAAGCTTCAAAATGAACCCAAATTCGAATGTGCATCTAATTATATACAACGACAACTGTTTCCTCAATTGATTCCAGCTTTTGAATTAATTTGTTCTTTAACATTGGAAAAAGGTGCACAGGACAAACCTGTCAGATTTTTTAACTTTATTGATGGTCTAGCGGAATATCTATACAACACTAATCAACTCTTTAAAGAAAGAAAAGAGAACTGGAAGTCGATCCACCAAGTTTATGAAAATAAGTATTTCTTTATATCTGTCTTATGATTAAGGGAAAATCTTTTCACGTTTTGTATTCAGGGAAAGAACTTTCTATCCTTACTTTTGGTTTCTAACTCCCGATGAAGCCGCAACAATGATTCAAGCATTAGTTAGAGGGTTTTTGGTTCGGTGCAAAATGAATTCAACTATGGAAAGTATGGGGACTTCTTCCACTTCTGTCAAATAAATCAAACTATTTTAAATTTTGATCGGTCAAAAATATTTATCTGTCATTTTAATAAATGTAGTTTATAATTTTTTGAATTCAAACTAAGTTATACATGTTTTACTAAATAATTCTTTTTTAAAAATGAAATATGGAAGTTTATTTTCTTCGTTAGAAGTTTATTAAGTAAAATAAAATCTAGTACAATTCTGACATCTGAACCTGCTCCAGTTCTTTAAATTATTAAAATTTTTTGATGATTTTTAAATTGATGGTTAAAACATAGGAAAATAGGCATTGAGTTTCAATACTTTTAAAAAACAAGTCAGATGGGTCTGGTAAAGTGATTAAAAGTCAAAATAAACTTGAAGGACGAAGTAGCACGAAAAACTCAAAGTATAGGAACAGACCTAAAATAAAATCAATATTCCGTTAACTACAAACCTAAAAACACTTTGAATCTAACGTTTATAAAGCCCCTTTCACACGGTTAAACTAGGTTTTTATTTCTAGCAACTTTTTGTTTAGGCAAATAAAAAAACACCAGGATATGACAAGGTGAAAAGGAAAGTTAAGGATATTAAACGAAAATGTCAGAACAAAAATCTTTAATATTTAATTCCTAGTCTCAAGTGTGTAAGGATGCATAACTTTCACTTTAATTACGATGAATTCCTTTCACGAGTCACTCTTGTTTTAGAAGCCGATTATAAAATCAGTGAAACGAAATAATTTTAGATTTGTTTTTGGCTCCAAAGATTTGTATTTATTTTTGTATTTAAGAAAGCTAGCTTTTAGCTGTGAACACAGAAAGTTACAAATTTTACATACTTTTAAATGGTTTAAAATATGAAAATCATTTCGAACATTTCATTTCCCAAACTAAGTGTTAAATACTATAGTATGTGTTACAAATTAAAATAATCTTAGGATAAAAGCTGTTCCACTCCAAATCACTAATCCAATGGTGACAACACTTTTAATGACCACTTCCACTATATCCACTAGGTACCTCAATTATTGCTCCGTGCTCGTTTTGTTGAGGATGCGATTCTTCATAAGAATGTCCACCACCACCCTGATCAGTGTTGCTTACACTCTCGTGTAGTTCTATAGTTGCCCTAGCGCCAGCTTGTGATGCGTTTGCCTGAGCTTCGGAAGCCGAAGATGATGCTTTTAAGGCTGCCTCCTTTGTTGCTTCATAATCAATTCGGGCATCTTTGAGCTGTTCCTGCAAGGCGTCTAGACGAGCTTTAGCCTGACCAACCATGGATGACTGTGAGGCCAGTTGGTTGGCCACCTCTGAGGACGCTTTTTCGGCATATTCTGCAACGGTCTTAGCGTCATTGACTGCCGAAACCAAAATCGAGACATGATTGCTGGCTACTTGTGCGGTGTGTTGGGATAACTTCGCAGCAACTTTCGCCGATTGAAGCTGCTCCAACTCTCTGGCCAAAGCCCTGTGTGCCTCTGAAGACTGTTGTTCCAATTCCTGTAAGATAACCTGCTTTCCAGCTAGTGCTGCTTGTGCTGTGGCGGCTGCTTGAACTGCGTGTTGAGCCAAAGTATTTTTGGCAATGAAAGCGGCTTGTTTTGCGGCAGCATGCTGATTGGCGACAGCCGAGTGGGCTTGATTAGCAGATCCTTGAGCTATTGACCTTAACCCACTGCCAATACTGTAGCCACTGGGTTTACTCGAAGAATCAGATGACGACGACGAAGATCCAGAAGACGATGGATGGGAGCTAGCTTGAGAGTATTCATAGTACTCCTGTGATGCTTCCTGCTTCGGAGCTTCAAAATGAACCGAAGGCGATTGCTTGTACTCGTATCCATGTCGTTTTTTCAAGCCACCCTCGGTAGGTGAAAAACAAAAAGCTGAAAATAGAGTCTAATAAATTCAAAATATCGGTACCAAGTTCAAGAAAACTTACCAATAAGGCTCAACGCAATTGTCAATATTTGCATCTTTGAATTGTCCATTATTTGGTTATAGTTTGATATGCGCGATGGAGTAACTTTTACTAATGCTGCCAATCCTGCATCTAAGCCGCAATTTATAGGTAACAAGCACATATAACCAAAAAGACGGAACCTGATTCGAGGCGTCTTTCGCGTATGTCGTATGGGAGAAGAAACTAGTAGACCATGCTTTTATTGGACGATGGCTTTGTCCGTCCTCATCATCAGCTTCGGCCTCTCCAACGAAAGTGCAAACAATATTTAAAAACACTCACTCGCATGGCTACCACAGCTAGCTACTGTTATCTTCTGCAACTGCAAGGGTAAAGTAAATTCGTGCAACAAAACTATTTGCAGAGGTTCGCAGTCATCGAAGATTGACTATGACTTGACTGTCTATATATCCAACAGCTACAGCAACAAGATCCAGTTTTGGCTGACGGCAATGGCAGAAGGAAGTATATTTTGGTAAAAATAGGTAGGCACTCGTAGTTGTAGTATGGATTTGGATTCAATTCAAGCCAAGTGTGGCCAAAGTTAGTGTATGGATTATGGAGTGGAGGAAGCTACAGGTTTTGTATTGTTGAATTGTTATATTCCTATTCAAACGGGCTTTGGGTAATTACGTTTGAAATTTGTAGGATCTATTGATTCCGTGGACATGCTACATGTTACATGCAATCGTGCTCCACAACCAGTTTCGATTATTTAAATTTTTGGAGTCTTTTGTTTGAACATTTAATAATAGTTTAAACAAAGAAAATTACTGGATATCACATTACATTCGGTTTCCATCACAGTTGTAAAGATTGTCAGGAAAAATTGTTTGTTTGACGAGATTGATGTTACCATTCAATCATAGATGTTTTTCTTCAAGAGAAACCTACACTTGGGTATGTACTTACAAATAGCATCGGTGGTCATGAACCAGCGAGTGTCATTTTATTGGCAGTTAATTCGTGGAAATAGAAATTGATACCATCAGGGACAAACATGAACTAAGCGTCGATATGGGAGTTCGTAAACTTTCATAAATAGATGGAAATTCTGATATTTAGCCTTTGGTATTGTTGTTCATCCTGGACATAATTATATGTTTGTTCATACTTGAAGCTACATTTAAAAGTACGTAAATGATGAGGATAACAATAAGCACTTCAGAAGCTTAAACTTTGTACGTGAAAACGGTCAAATTTAGCCCTCAGTTCTTTTGAAAAAAAGATTATACTTCTTTTACGATTAGATTTTTTTCAGCAGTAACTGTTCCCCAATTTAAAGTTCGTAAAGAAACAGGACATTTCATGAACCTTTTTTGGAGGCTTTTAGGTTTGGATGTTTCCCTTTCTCTGATGGTTGATAATTTATCACCCAAAATTGCTAAAAGATCAGTAAAACAACAGGATTATTGTTCCCATAGCAAATGTTCATATGTATAAAGAAAAACATTTCAATTTTTAGATTTTTGAATTGCATACGAATAAGCGACTTTGAATTTAAAAACCAAGCATCATCTTAAAAAAATAGCTTTTCAGTCATGAAAATGATGCCCTTCTTAGAAGATCATTAGGTCCGTTCGCGTACCTTCCTAAAACAGTCTAATTTTACGAAAAATTACAAAATTTAACTAAATCCTGTTCGCGTACTCAAAAATTTTGTAGTTTTTCATTTTATAGAGCGCTCACGAGAGAGCAAAATATTTCCCCAACCTACGAATTTTAGCCCAAGAAATTTCTTTAGGCTGATTTGTGTAAAGTGTCAAATTTGATAGAACTTCAAATAAATTAAATAAATGCAATTTATTTGCTGTTACTTATAAAATTAAAAATTCTTTTCCAAGAACAGCAACAAGATCGCAATTTTCAAGTTTCAATTTAATCAAGTTCTTTTTTTCATAAAATAAAACAATGAACCAGCATGATGTTGCTTGAAGTTCATGTTGTCTTAATTTATCCATTAACAAAAAAAATTCTAAACACAAAATTAAACGTTGATGTTTCAAAATTTATATTTTTTTGGCAGTCGAATTGTGGGAAAAATTGTTTGATTTCCCTATCGCTTACTTTTTTGTAGTTTTGTCTTTTTGTGAGAGAATTTTACCCCCATTCTTTAAAATATCTCTTTTGACGAATTTTAGTGCAGAAAGTACGCGAACGGACCTATTGTTATCCGCCGAGACATTTTACAGAAATTCTTGTCAAAGTAGAATTTAAATTTATCGCTATTCTTTGTACAGGTTGACAAGTGACGACTTTTACGTCAGGTAGAACAATGACGTTTTTGATTGACCTTTCTGATTCTTCTAAATCCCATAAAATGACAGCTCTTCTTCTAAACGGAAGAAAACTATCGATTGCGGAATTAAACTTAATTTCAATGAGGTAATAATGATGACAAAATTTTGAATTTAGGAAAGTTGAGAATGGCTGTTATACACACAAACTAATAAATAGCTTGTAAGGGGTCAGTTATAGCTATCAATGGTTTTCATCGTTGAAACCCAGCGTTATAATTTTTTTGACAGGCCAATAAAATCTTTTATTTAAATGTTGAAACCAAATCGAGCCCTTCCCGCCAAATTATCGTAAGCGCCAAAATAAATTTTATATTAAACGACAAATCAAAAGCTCACTGCTAGTCCTTGAAACAATTTGTACCCATAGCCAGTATTGGAAATTATTAATTATGCTTAAGTTTCGACATGACAATATTCTTCAAGGATCTATGTGTTACACTGCCAAATTTTAATAATCAAGTTGTCTTTTTTATTGAAAATGTCGCGTACGATGAAGTGGCGGGAAGGTCTCCAAATATTGCCAATATCTTCCTCTTCAATTTTTGTGAACAAAAATTAGTTCAACATGGCCTGATAACGATTGCCATTGAATGAATTGGTCACTCCTTGCTCATTTTCGAAAAAAATGCCCAATTATGCCTCTGGACCAAAATCGGCACCAAACAGTGACTCGTTTTGGGTGTATGAGCTTGTATGCGTGCGGGTTTTCTGTACCTCAAATGAGACAATTTACCCGCCAAGATCAAAATGAGTTTCATCTGATTTTTTTGTCAAAACAGGCCCACTTTGCGAAGCGAAAACGTTTTGGATGGTCAGATCTTGACTAGGCGCAACTTTCCCTAGCACAAGTGAAAATTCTATTTTCAGCGGTTTAGGAGTGAGAGGAGGCCGAACGGTGCAGGTGATTTTTGTGGGTGTTGCGCTCCTAAATGTCTCCGAAATGTTCAACTGTTGAGAACGACGGTAAATTCATATTGATTGTGCTTTACGCGCACTTTCTGTCACAGCAGCAATATTCTCGGTTATGTGCACTGTTTTTGGCTTTTCACTCTTTGGTTTTTTGATGAGGATGCCAGTTTCTTTCACTTTTTTCACAAGATAACGAACATACGGAGCTGACGGTGATTATCTTCCTCCAAAATCCATAAACAATTTTCGCACACATTCTGCAGCAATATTTCCCAGCGTTGTTCAAGCCTATACACAACCATATTCGCTTAGCGGAAGGATTATCTGTCAAGTCAGACAAGTGTTACGATTCACGAAATAAGCATTAGTTGAAAAAAAAGTTAAATGGCTGACCCTTTATAAAGTATAGTTTTAACATACAGAAACTCTAGAATCAACAAATGCTAGATGGTCACAGAGTACCACCTGCTTAGCAACCAAGCAAATATGGCCAAACATAGACTTAAAACGGTCAAAAGGCTTGATATCCCTGAGCAGACAAAGTATAAGCTCTACAATTGGAGTAATAACAGGACGCTGCCTCATGCTAAGACATGCTCTGAGGCTAGGGGTCTACACAAATGACTTCTGTAGAAGCTGCATGGACAAGGAGAAAGAGGAAACAGTCCAACACCTTCTATGTACATGTCCAGCACTCTCCATTAGAAGAAATAACTTTCTCAGTAATCCCTTCTTCGATAATACCAGCAACGATTGACACAAAATGTCTCTTTAACTTCATTAAAAGTACAAAATGGTTTGTTTAAGTTCAATACTCTCCCATGAGTAACCTCATTAGTGGTATCACAATGTACCCTTGAGGTCTAGGTGCGTCAATGACATCTGGACAGCCACTCCAACCTTACCCAACATAACATACAGAAACGGTTTATTTTCCCAACTTTTATAAACTACAGTATAAAAGTTATAGTACTATCAACGTGGCTTTTTACAGGGGCGGCACCTAGTGGCTACGGTGACATTAGCAATTACAGTTTTTATTACTTACTTTGTATATACAACTTCTAACGCCACCTTGAGGCAACGGCGGACGTAAAAAAGACAACTCCTAGTAATACCATAGATTTTATACATAAAGACCACAGCACATTTTATTTGTAATTTGTCTGATCAAGAAAATTAATAAACTTGGAACTTCTTGCCATCAGCTGTTAACACACACTTAATTAAACTTATTGGTTCCTTTCGCTTTTTTTGAAAGACAAGTTTTGAACAGAACATGAATTTTAGAAAATTATTATTTATGCAGGTCTTATGGTTTTCTTGTTGTTTACAAAAACGTCATTAAATGCTATCTTTCATTTTCTCTTATTTGAGTTATATTTTTTGTTATTTCACTGACGTTTTTATTTCTATGATCTCACACATTTTTGTAGTATCACATGTAAACAATTGTTTTTAAATTCGGTTTAATAAATCTGAGAATGAAAATGTTATGACTGGATTTCTTTTTTCACAATTCAAAAGGAAAGAAAAGAAATGCAAAGCTTCAATTTTATATTTCAATCTCCTATGTCAAACCTACTATGAAAATTCTCACAAACCTCAGAAACATAAACTGGCCCATTTATATTATCATGATGCACCCTATACTCTCTTCGAATTCCGATTTAATTCGCATCTGTCATGTTTCATAAGACAGCTGATAAATTCGAAATTCACCTGTCATCTGAGCTGTCATCATATATAACCTTTCTTGTTTGCATTTCTACCAAAAAACGAAAAATATTATAATTTTAGAACTTTTTCAAATAAATATAAACTTTTAAAGTCTTAAAATGGCCCAAGTTATTAAATACATTGGTCGCAAAACAGATTTCCGTGGAAAACCACTATGGGAAATTCTAGGCAATTTGAAAAATCACGGTGTAGGTCGAATTGTTGTTCGCAGCATGTTCGAGCGCTATCCAGAACCATCGTTTATGAAAATTCTCAAAGTTGAAGCTGTTCCTAATTCAGTAAGTTTTTAAATCCTCACTAAATCCCTTCAGTCTAAATCAACAAAAAAAAAACTTTTACTTTAGGAAGACCGCAAAGTCCGTGTAACCATAGAACGAACTTTCCGTGGAGTCACACAACCCAAACCAGTTGTCATCTATAGCACAACATACAAAGCTGACTATCGGCTCATACCCAAAGATGAGGAAGCGGAATATTGCAAATCTGCTGTACAACAAAAAGAAATGATTCTTCCCAATGAAATTGAGTTTCCACCTTTGTTGAGAGAATTCGTGAGGGAAGAGACTGGAAATGAGAATCCCATGATGAAGGTGCATTTCAAGAAAAACATCAACAAACTGGCACGTTTGGCTGAGCCGGGCGAGAAGCCAAACATTGAAATCAGCATGGGTCTAGGGAAACCAGTCAGTCCCAAATTATATGAAAATTGTTTGTAAAATTTAAAGAAATAAATTGTTCAATCAAATAGCTTGTATTTACTTTTATATTACTTCTTTTTATATTTCTTTATATTAACTTTAGATGGATAGATATTTAATTACATAAATTAGAATAGGGTTCCCCAGAGGAATGTATACGATTATAAGGTTATGTACAATGGCACCAATACGCTATGACTTTATTTGAGCAAGTTTTCTGGTAAGCTTGTCCACTTCCAATCCCAATACGTCAAGATTTTCCTGCAATAAAAACAACAAATTAAGATCCGTTCGTTTTCTCTTACATGACGAACTAAATTACCTTCAATGTTATATTCTTCAGCAGCGTATCTTCCAACACAGCTTGAAGCTTCTTATTGATTTCCAATGATAACTCCAGAGTCATACTCTGATTGGGACCTTTGATGCCAGAATATATGGCCGACATAACACCGCCATATTTTGCCAGTTCCGTCTTATTCTGGTCACTCTTGGAAGATGTTAGTGCACCAGCCTGATCTCGCATCATATAATACTGAACTACTTTCGATTTCTTCTGTAACTCGGCTACCAACGATAATGTGTGATTTTCCAAGAAATCTATCTTCTCTGTTTGCCTCGCCGATGCCTGCTGGAGACGAAGAATTCTCTCAACTAAATGCTGCTTGGAAGGACCCTTAAAATTCAAATTGAGAACAAAACGTTTTATTTATTTTCAAAGCTTAGAAAAAGATTATAAATTACTTGGACATCACGATTCATAGTTGAAGTATTGCTCTGGGCTTCAGATTCGCTGTCACTTCGACTATTGTTACTTCCTCGCGAATTACTCGAGCCAAGTTGTTCTTGACTTGTGCTCTTCAATTGGCAATTTCTGCATAATGACGGCGATGTTGATGAGGGCGATTTTGGAGAGGTAGAATTTTCTTCGGAAATTCTTTTAAACTTTTGAATTTCTCTTTGGAGCTCCTGTAGACAACAGACAACAAAATTAATTAGAATGTATTAAAAACTTTAGCTAGGATTATAAGGGATAAAGTACCTTAACTACTTGAGAATGTTTCTTTTTGGTTGCGTCGAGGTCTCCTTGAACGTTCTCCAATTTCACTTTAACTGATTCATACATTTTTGTTTTCTCCGAAAGATGTTTTGTTAACAGCAACCGATCTTCGTTCTTTTGTTGAATCTCTCCTTTGAGTTGTGACTCTATTTCTTGATATTTTGTGTCAAAGTCGAGTTTTTCTTTTTTAAGGATCTCGTTCTCTGCTTCGATACCTTTAACCTTAAAGAGAAAAAATGTTGGTTTTTAAGTTTACAGTATTTTATATTTATTTTGTTTGTTTTTTTCTTTTTAAGGGCATTTGGTACCCTTTTAATCCCCAAATAGAGCAATCACATTAAACGACAGAGCACAACAAGGAATTCAACATTCGGTTAGTTCGACAAAGGAACAAATCTCTGCAGTACTTGATAAAACAGCCAAGGTTGGAACGTCAATGGAGACGCAAGTATAACTGTTCAGTTGCTTAAGGTGATGAATACAACTGCCTATTTATGTTAAAATAATAAAACAAAAAAGAGAACAGGGATTAAGAGATTGTTGTTCTTGTCTACAACGTTATACACTCTGGAGAAGTGGTCCTTTCATATCCCCAGTATTGACTGCGGTTCCACTATGATGTTTCCACTTTCGTCTTTGCAGCCTTCGGTTCTAGGTTTATGTACCTGTGAATTTCGTTTCACCTGTTCATAAAACTTTCAAACTTCATTTCTTCTTTTAAACCTCTCAACATCTTCGACTGTACGCTTCTCATGCCCTCTCTTTTTCCTTCTGAAAAGTCGGTGTTTCTCTCACCTCTTCTCTGCCTGTTGTTTGGCTGCATTTGCCTGCTGACATTCCTCATCAAACCAGGGGTTCCTTTTTGATGGCTCCTTGAAACCCAGCACATCAGAGCCGGCTTCTCTGATTGAATCTTGACAATTTTGCCACTGGTTTTCGACGTAGTACCTTCTCCCAGCACCTTCCTGTTTTGCCTTGGGTCTGGAAACCCGAAGTAGTGCTCCATCTTTTCACCTTCCCAAGTGGAGAACAAAAACTCGTAGTTTGTTCCCATAGTACGAACACTGTTATCGAGCCATCGTACGAATACTATTTTATTTGCTGTATCAAACCGATAGTCAAATTAATGGAAAGCAGTGAGCATCTTTTCATTCTGTTTTCCCTCACAGTGCCTGTGGCACAATAGCCAGCATCACGCAGATCTCGCAGCAAGGCATGGCTGATGAGAAAATTTTTAAAGAAAACAATATACTGTTGCGGAATAGCATTCGTAACAATGGCTCATTTTGGCACTGTACCGATTTTCCACAATATATATCTAAAGCGTAACAATAACAGTCAGAACTTGCCATCATCCAGTTTTTGTAGCCGAATCGCACTAGCTTGCCTCTTATGAATTGCTTCGATGGGTGCCTACCAAAATATTTTATCATAGATTCATATATAGATACATTTTCATAAAAAAACGCCCCACTGCAAGTGGCCGTACTTTGAACAGCTTATCGTTGGACCGAGAAGTAGCGTCATTGTCGCAAAAATGCAAGTATTTCTTTATATCCATGAATCTGTTTTTTGACATTAGGAACATGTAAGTCTTCATCTAATGACCAGTATAACCTCTCTCGCGGAAGTGAGTGATAACCCGTCAATAGTAGAATGCCAAAAAACAACTTGAGGTCATCCACAATTATTTGATATTCCTGACTATTTTTCTGAGCAGCATATAACTTGGTGTTCAAACCGATCATGTCAAAGACTTCCATATCAAATATTTTTTCAAATATACTGGCCGGTATTTGATCCTTCAGCTTATTTTTTAAAAAATCTGTTCGGGTCTGTACATTATTTTTTGTTGAGGTAGAAGGCATAGCATCGTACGAAACGTCGCATTTGATCCACCGCGGTTCCCAGGCCACGACCCTTCTAAACCTCGCCAATGGTTCGTCATCACTGCTATCCCATTCTTCATCTAATTCACCATTTTTATTTCAGGATTTGAATACCTCCACGTTTCCAAAACATTGTCTAGGTCGCCCTCGTCATTGTCCGTCATAACTCTGGTTCTTGAGGGATGGCTTTTACTTCGTAGGTTACTTTCTGGTTCTCTTCTTCATTACAAATGTTTTCAATTGCTTCTTCCAGTCGCCGATACTCACTTACACCTTGGAATGGCCTCTTAGCTATTGTACTTACCTCAAAAAAATCTGCAAATATTATACGTGTTGTAATACTAATAAGCCCATTGGACCCATTTGAGGACACCACAATTTGAGGACGGTCAATTACTGCAAGAACTACGAAAACGAAAACATCTACCATTTAACATATTTCTGGATATTTGGTCTTCATTTAAAATTAAGCAACACCCATTCAATAAAATTGAAGTTTGACGATTGGTACTAATTATATGCACGTTCCAAATCGATTACTGAAAAAAGGGACTTGCCGGACATTTTATGAGTGTAATCCTGAATATGTGGAATAGGATACTGGTCAGGTATGGTAAATGTGTAACATCCACATCAATAAACATCCAATCCATTTTTCTTCTAAGTGCGAAGTCGATTTTGAATGATTTTTGTCCCGTATGTTTTGATTGGAGTTCCATTATCAGAAAATAAGGAATATGTGTTGTCTGGTTTATCATGTTATGTGGGAGGTATGACCGAAAAGTCTGCACCTGTGTCTACGAGATATTCTTGTTTTGTTTTTCTATCTCGTATAAATAAGCGACGGATTTTATTTGTGTCAGCTCTGTGCAGTGTCGCTTCCGATGACAGAGCCTAATTTAATTTTTCGAGAGGTCGAATTTTTTGAATTGAATTTAAAATGTAATGATAGCGACGGAAGTGGAAGACGTAGTTTAGACTTACTGCGACTTTTGCTTAAATCTCTCTTTTGTGAGACATGCTTTCTTCTTCCACCTGATCTTGATGTTCTTAGTTCTTCGACTTGTTTTTTAAGCGCATCGATTCTTGATAAATTTTCAGATTGGCTTCCAACTGCTGATATGTTTGAGATGCTCAGCATTCTTCTTTTGATCAGAGTCAGTAAATTCTGCTATTATCACTTTTTTCAGTTCTTCATATTAATTTTTTTTTGTGGATTTCTAAGTGAATCACTGACACGTGAAGAAACATTTTGATCTAATGAAGGAACGACGAGACGTAGTGATATTTTGTTGTGTCGCATTTACTGTTAGCAATGTTGAACTGCGACTCCATCTGAATAAAAAAATAGGTCGGGTTAGTTTTGCAAAAATGGTGGTGGCTTGTTAGAAACACGATGCAATTCGCCGCTAACGTTTTGTCTGTCCTGGTGATCATCTGGCATTTTCAATTATTTGCTGTAGAACTTTCGAGAAATTTAACAATAATTTTTTTCTTGCTATGCGTAGGTACTTTTTTTCAACGTCGAAGTGGAATGAAAATTTTAAATAATTAAATAAAGGAATGATAATGATAATATATTTATTGTTGCTCCATATTGTCCGAATAAAAATACACGAATCAGGAACAATCTAACAAAATAAATATGTATTTACCTTTTGGTCAATAATCGGATTAAAAATAAATAAATTGGGTGGCGCAACAGTCTGTTGTGAACCAGGGCCTAGTGACTTACAACTCTCAACCATTCCTGTGTGCGAGTACTGTTTTCAATAATCGGATTATTCCACGAAATAAATAAAATATTATTTTTGCAACATAAATTATAAATGACGAAAAAGTACATCATTTCACTGAAACAAACTCCTTGGGAATGCAAAATCACGTTTGAACAAAGGAAAAGAAAACTGTACAAACAAATAACGGCATTTTAAAACCTGTACCCAGGCGGCGTAAATGAGTTAAAAGACATTTCGACCTCTTAACCGAAGTATTGTTCGCTTCGTCTTTTAAAAAGAATCATGAACTGTGCAAAATATACCTCGATAAATATTATGACAAAAATTAAGCGTTTAAAGGTCCAAAGAGCAGTTTATCTTGCTTTAGCTTGAGCAAAGAGAAATCGAGTAGTCCTTTGAAGTCGTAGACCAGCTCCACAAAAATTGGTGGAAAACAAGATTACGTTGTCAGTCGTACTAATCGAGAGAACCAAATTCGACGGTTGCTCTCTTCTTGGCTACAAGCTGTGATTTGCACACCAACTTGCATATGTATTAACTCCATATAAAAAAAATGTGGGGAACAAATACTTATGCAAGAAGATGTGCATACTTACCACCTTTGAAAAATGGCGAATGTAGTCAGCTGTTCAGAGGTGTTCAAAGAAAATTCAAAATTGTGGATGAACAACTTTTTGGTACTCTCATTTTCTTCGATTGAGAGTAATATCATTTGAATATAAAGTGAAATTAATAACTCTTCTTAGGTGCCAGAACAAAATAAAGATTTAGAAACAATTCTAAATTACGCATTTAGACAAATATTAGTTAGTAATTTAAATCGGGAGATTGGGACGGCCACTCTAAAACACAAATGTTTTTTGTTGCAAAACCACTCTTTTAGCAGCTTGGAAGAATCTTCGGGATCATTATCCTGCTGAAAAACCCAACGCAAAGGCATTTCCTTTTCAATATATGGCAGCATTTTTGACTTCAAAATATCTCTATATTGAAAACGGTCCATAATTCCTGCGATTTGATGTATCGTAACAACGCCTGCACCGGAAAAGTAACCCCAGACCATCACCGAGGCACCACCGTGCTTAGCCGTAGGGAGTACATTTGCTGGCTTTAAACGTGTTCCATCGGATTAAAATAAGTTTAATTTGCTTTCATTACTGAAAAGCACACTTTTCCATTTGCTTATAGTCCAGTTCAGATGATTTTTTGCAAATTCAACCCTGATTAAATGTTTTAATTAAGAAATTGAAAGTCTTTCCGATACACCTATCATAATTTACCTTTTTACGATGTTTTTAATTAAGTAGTGGCTTTTTTGTTAGTCGAAACGCATAAAGACCACATTCCCTTAAACGATTCCTTACCGTAGATGGCGCTATAGATACATTTAGATCCTCGAAAATATTATTCGAGGACGCAAAAGGGTCCTTAAGAACAAAATTGTTTATGCGCCCACACCACCACCACCACCACCACCACCACGGTGTTCTGCTTCTACTGATTTGCCGCTTCTAATTTTTTTGATAATGTCATAAACCGTTGAAGTTGGAATTTTCAGCATTTCAGCGATTACATTTTGTTTTGTACCGGCTTGATACTTTTCTAACACTTTATAACGAATAGCGTTTGTGTGACGTGTTTTAGCTATTTTATTAATCGAATGAATTTCTATTTAGAGAGCTCACAACCTGCTTAGTTTTTTTAATTAATTATGGTATCCAAATGACAAAAAAAAAACGTTACCTAAACATCAAGACTCGAAGTTTTTCTTTATAAAATCCGGTTAGTTTTGAGCAGGGATGTTATGGGGTAAATTTATATTTTTTATATTTATTTTTTTACCATCAGATCATTGTTAAGTAATTATAAAGTATACCAATATGTTTTTGAAATAAATACAATAAACAAATTCAGTTTGTTTTTTCTTAGTCGATATTAAGGAAGGCATTATACAAAAAAAAAATCCGGAATGTTTCTAGCATCACTGTATACAAATAAAGTCTAGTCTTTTAACCTTAACCTTGTTACACTCTTTCTGAACACATCTTTTCTTGTTTTGGTTGTTAATGCCATCTATCTGTAACTCAGAGATAGAGAAGGGAAAAACAAATTCACCACGATCTACGGTTATAACGTTTACCGTAATTTATTGACAAACGAAAATTTGTTGCTAGAATTAATTTGTGAAAACCAGAGAGAGAAATAAATGTCAAATGTCCAATCTCTCAACCAAAAACACTCTATATAAAGATATAAATCCCCGGTAGACATCTTGGTTTGCCTACAAGCTAAACCGGAAATCAGCCTCATAAACTTTTTCATAGTGTGCGTGTAATTTCTCCTCCAATTTATTAAATTTCCCCAAAAAACTCAGTAAGTGTGTCTATGTATGCGTGAAAACACGTCAATTTTTTCTCGTTGAATTCGTTCACATTACAAATACAACAATGTAAACAAATGGGTTTTGGAGGGTGATACGTACGAAGGATTTATATCTTTACTAGAGTGTTTTTGCTCTCAACTGAAGTTTTTTCTCTCTCTGCTCACCGAGGTGAAAACATGAATACACCGATACGAATTCAACACGCTATTAAAAAATGAGAGTTTCGAAGGGACGGAGACGAGGAAATTTGGCCCTCTCCATAGATTTTTCTCTCTGACCCGGTTGTCGAGCTGATGAATGATGAATCTCCGATATAGCTTTTGTCTTTAAAATTAATAACGAGCAGAACTTCCTCCCATTTTAGTTTGTGTGTCAAATAATTACTCAAAAATTTTAACTCAAAAACTTGTAACTGACCTAGGTACAGTCATTACCTTAACAAAAATTCTAAATCTAGAAGTATTCTAACGAGAATCAAAATAAAACTTTGGTTAGAACTTTTTATAGCCTCGGTGGCGCAGTAGGCAGCGCGTAAGTCTCATAATCTTAAGGTCGTGAGTTCGAGCCTCACCCGGGGCATAACTTTTTTTGTATTTTTGTTCTCAAAAACAAAAATTCTTAATTTTGTTTCTTACTCACCCTCGATGTGTGTAAACAAACTGCATTTTGTAATCTAACAATCATTTCACTCATTTCCTTATTTATACTAAGCAACTCTTGTTCCTTGGCTTGTAACTGTTCCATATCTTGTGTTGAATCAACAAGTTTCTCTTCCATCTGTCGAAGATTCTCATTGAGAGTATTGATTTTGTCTTCATTTCTAAAAGAATAGAATTCATATTTTCTTTAATATGCAACTATACAAACAAAAAGACAACAAAAAAAAGAACTTACAAAGTGTTTTGAGTTCGAAGAACTTGCAATTCTTCTAGTTGACCTCGAAGTTTAGCTGAATTTAACATTTCTTCACTATAAGAACCTTGAACAGCAACATGCTCTTGACGTAAGCATTCTAATTCTCGATTAAGATTTGTGTTCTAAAAATGAAATCTTACAATAAATTTCTTTAGATTTAAGTTTTTAATTTTCTTACTTCGAGAATCTTTTTGTCAAGGTTCTCTTGAAGTTGATTTATCTTCTCTGTGGCTTGTTTCTGTTCTTTGGTTAGACTTT
The DNA here is from genome assembly GCF_945859685.1 of Eupeodes corollae. Classification (NCBI taxonomy): domain Eukaryota; kingdom Metazoa; phylum Arthropoda; class Insecta; order Diptera; family Syrphidae; genus Eupeodes; species Eupeodes corollae. The sequence goes on from NC_079148.1 coordinate 125,372,008, forward strand.
CGATTGATTTGTCTTTACTTTCGATTTCATGTTTTAGTAGAATTGCTGTTGCTTCGTATTCCATTTTTATTTTTTCTATGAAATTTTTTAATGCGAATGTTTAGATGAAATTTGGTGTAAAAATACTCAAAATACTTACCTTTGGCCTGTTCCTCATGAGGCTTTGGAGTATTTCGCTCTTCTTCCAGCTTTTTTTCAGCTGCCTGAGAACACAAAGAGTTTAATCAATGTTACGCTTACATACGACAATTTAATTTTACGTTACCAATTTCGCTTCAGTTTCCTGAGCCAATTTAACTGAATTCCATTTAAATTTCATTTCCAGATTGTTGTAGTCGGCCTTTTGTTTTTCAAGTTCTTTTTGGTACTTCTTCACATCGTTGCACTGATAAAAAAAAGTTGATTTAAATAAGTTTATCTTCACTTAAAAACTTCTCAATTGGGGTTCATGGAAACACTTGCTGTTAAGGTACAAGTCCATTCTTTCTTCCTTGTTTCTTACCTTCTCATCTAACATATAAGTAATTCTGGATTTCTCTTCATTTAAAGCTTGAAATTTGGTTGTAATGTTCTTCACTTCCTTTCGAGAATCAGCGAGTTGTTTTTCAACTAAGTCTTTTTGTTTTTTAGCATCAATTAGTGATTTTTCCTTAGTGGCAAATGTTATAACGATACTTTCTTTTTCCTTCATTGCCATTTCCTTTTCTTTTCGGAACTAAAAGGAGAAATTTTATATAAACTTTTGGAATCTGTGAAAATTGTAAAAAAAAAAAACAACATGGAACTTACTGCCAACTTTTCTTTTTCGAGAAGATTATTCTCACGTTGGTATAACCTTATTGTGTTGTCTTTTTGTGTAAGAGCCTTTCGTAGCTGTTCGATCTCGTTCTCATAATTTCGTAGTCGATTTTCTATTCGTTTGTACTTTTCGGAATCTTCGGGCGGAGTTGGTGGAGGTGTTGTGAATGGGGGATTTTGTTGAGGTTGTTGTTGATGAATTTTTGGTGATGCTGAAGTTGAAACTTCACATGTTTCTGTGGGTTTTGAAACCTCCACAGTTCTAATATTGTTTTTATTTGATGTCTGAGGCATTTGCTCTGCTGGAAGTGTTGATTCTGGATTTGTTTCGATTGAACCATCTTCTTCTGAAATCGAATTGATTGGAACATCACCTTCTGAGGAAGATTTAACGCTAGAATTTATTTGTAGGGGCGGACAATTAACTAGTTGCTTTAGGGCGATGGTTTCTGTTGACCCATTTGAGGGAAAAGTTATGGATGCATCACTTGTTTTATACGACACACAATTGGATGAATCGTTTTGTGCAGATTTATCTTTATTTTCTTCCGTTTTCTGGTTTTGTTCGGAATTTTCTTGTGTTGCTTGTGAACTTTGATCGCTAGATTCATCGTTTGTTTGATTTAAATTGTTTGTTAAATTCTGAGATAGCCCAGAATGGAAACCTTTGTTTACATCTTTATCAATCGATGATCCCTCCTCACTTTGAGGTAAATCCTCTTCCACAATATGTGGACTTTCACATGATTTAGCTTGATGCTCTTCTGTTACGTTCGATGAGTTTTCCTCTGATTTTGTATTTGTATGAATTTCAGAAGTATTTGTGGTTATTTCTTCCATATTTATGGAATTTTTTAATGAACAAATAATTTAAACAAAATTTTTAATTGGATTTTTATTTTCACGTCTACATGTTTACACGTCAAATATAATTTGAAAGTCAAACAGTGACAGCTAGGTGTGTTTAGCAATTAGGCTCGTTCATTGACAAAATATAGAGTGTTTTCTCTACAGGTGGAAGGATAAGTAGTGTTTGGTAACGTTACGTTCAGTTATACACAAGGGACCTGTTCACAGTGTAAAATTAAAATTCTGAGTTGTAACACGCTCTTCACGATAAGACTGTTCTTGCAACAGAAAAATAAAACAGTTTAAAATTTGTAGTCACATTTTTCACAGCTCACCAAATGTTCGTTAAAAGTCTTCAGAAGCCGAAACAAAATTAATATTATTCTTTTTATTTTTGATAAATGGACTTAATTGAAATAAAGAACCCTACCCGATGAAAAACTCTGTTTAAAAGTTAAGCCTAGTACATACTTGTGAACCATCTCGTGAACTCATACAAATTTCAGTTTTTGGTTCACCCGTGAACTTGCTCGTGAAGCTGAGTGGAGAACAAAGTGGAGAGTTTTCGTTCACGGGCAATTCACGTGCAAAATGTACGGGAACTTTTGATGAAGCTTTGACATTTGGTTTGTTCATGTTCACAACGTGTACTCACAAGTGTGTACCATTGAGCAATGTCAAAAGTTCACTTTCTCCACTGGCGAACGTTCACTTCACGAGGAAGTATGTACTAGGCTTTAAAGCCTTTAAATTTGTATGGGTTCACGAGATGGTTCACAAGTATGTACTAGGCTTAAGTGAAATAGTGTTGCAAACAGAAAAAGAATTTATTTGGCATTTTTACTAAGTTCATTGCACCAGATCTGAAACACCCTTATAGGATTTTCACACCAAGTCCAAAACCCGGTTTTCGCGAAAATATCGGTTTTCGCGGAAAACCTACATCGAAAATTCAAGTTTTCCCATGCATTTTTCGTAAACTACAAGTTTTATATAAAACCTCTCGAAAACTAGTAGCAATTCAAAGTTGAACTAAGCAAACAAACCTTTCGAAACCTTCAGCACTCCAATTAATGTAAACAAAACAGCTGATGGCTGCTGTCAAAACAAATATTTAATTTTGAAATAAATTTGGTCGTGGTAATTGATATTTTTTATACAATTTCCTTACAAAATAAGAATTATTTCTTTTTGTTTTTTTTATTAACAGAATATATAAGAGAAAAAAAAACAAAAAAAGAAACTTTGTGAGAGCTGCGTTGCAACAGAAAAAATTGCGGGAAAATTTGCCAACGTCGAGAATAAAAGCCCCGGTGACTATTTGCGGCACCGGTGGTTCTTTTATGATCCTCCAGAGTTTCAAACGCTCTTTGTTAAGCGAGGAATCGGAATTCACTATGGCTACTGGCGTGATAAGGACGATGAAAATGAAGATATAGTTCGTAATGTAGTTTCCAAAGGATGCGTCTTCGAACTCGTCGCCACAAATATGTCCGACGCTTTCGCTTACTACCTTAAAAAAGACTTTCCGGTAACTCCGTTCAATTAAAAAAATTTGGGAGATATGAGAAATAAGTATGGAAGATAATTTCTGGTAGAGGCTAAGTCGCAGCGGGCTAGGAAAATTTGCACCCAAACCTTCCACAATGAGGGAATCGTTATTCCAGTGAATAAAACCACAACAGTGGGATATCGCAACTTAATGAACAGCCTGCCAAAATCAAGAAGATCCTCAGTACATTGTACAAACTAGGCTAGTTTTTAAAGGAAGAAGCCAAAGAGATAGTCATGGAGAAATTGCAGCCCATTATAATAGCTTCAGTGATCGCTTTGGATGAGTGTGGTTTTGGTACGAATCTATAACCAGGAATTGGCCTTTTCTGCTCCGGCCATAAGTGCCTACACGAAATCGTTCAGAATCTTCTCAACCCCGTCTATAAGTTGCTCGGACGGCCACAATGTATGGCGATTCTGGAGGCACATTTCGCTAACAGAAGCAATAGTCATGAGCTCAGTATTTTGGATTGAATTTGTTGTGAAAAAAAGAAGAAGGAGTCTGATGATCGGGTTGGCCCCCGTGAAATAGCTATAACTCCAGCCTATGAACTTGGTGGTAGCACACACAAGTTGTTGTTGTTTCATTCTTATATTCAATCACGAAGAAGATAATGTTTTAAATAAAATGAATTTTTATTGTAACAGTTTTGTTTGTTGTTGATTCTTTGATATATTTTCTACAAAATCAGCTTCGTGAATTATTTGTACCAGTTAAAGTGAACTAAGAGGATAGCTGCAGACAAGCGAACTTGTAGTTCTTGTTGGTTCATGTCGTGAACCCATTCACCCGTCCCCGGAACTTCAGTTGTCCACAGAGTATATCATCTGTATATTGCTCACTTGTTTCCTCATAAGAGTTTCCTCTTTGTTTTTTTTTTTGTAGTTATAGACTGAACTTCTTAATTAGAAGTGTTTTTTTACACTGTTTTAAAATTTAATTGTTAAATTGTAAGTTTTTTCTTATTCTTGTTGTCCACAATATTGTACTATGTGTTTTATATTTCATGTTTAATAAAGTTCCCCTGAGGAAGGCAGCAACCCCTGCCGAAACGTCGGGAAAAGTTAATGTAACAACCTTGTTTCATTGCCACGATCAAAGTGACTAAAAAAGCCGAAGGAAAACCTAATTTTTCCTATACACATATGTTTTTATTTTTATTAAATGGACTTTTTTGAAAAAAAGAACCCTTCTGGAGTGAAAAAATAGGAATTATTAAACTTACTTCAGTGTTGCAAAAAGATTAGAAAAAAAAATACAAATTTCAATATATTGTGACTTTATCTTTAAATTGTGGTGCTGACCCTAATTATATTTAAATAAAAAAATACCATCAAGTACAGTTTATGGACTCCCTATTAACTATTGTGAATGTCAGAACAACGTCAGGCTTAAGCAAAAGTAGATCTATTTTCTATTTGGTCGTTCGACAATCCATTGTAAATTATTTTGTTTTGATATTTTTTAATAAATATATTCTTTTAAAAAAAGTTGTTTTATAAATTAACTGTGTACATGCTTTAAGTTCAAAATACCATATATACATTATTAATCCATGTTTTTTAGTATAGCGCTGAACGAATAAATGTAATGCTTAAATAGTATCCTGAACTCTACCATTAAGCACATGACAGATATATCAGCTGTCAATGTCATAAATCGTGGTTGAGTGATAATTTTTGTATTTACCCACTTCTGTTAACTATTTTTTAAGTTATAATTATTTTTAACAAACATTCTTATAATGGTTTGTTCCTTGGGAATTGAAAGCAGTGCCAACAAAGTTGGTGTAGGAATAATAAAAGATGGTGAAGTATTGGCGAATGTTCGAAAAACATACATAACACCACCCGGCGAAGGTGCATTGCCTCATTTATCTTGCTTATTATGAATTAACTAAAGGTTCTGTTTTTTTTTGTTGTAAGGTTTTCAACCCCGGGAAACTGCGACACATCATCGACAAAACATAACCGGCCTCGTCAAAGCAGCTCTGGCCGAAGCAAAGATAGATCCCTCCGAAATCGATGTTATTTGTTATACCAAAGGACCCGGCATGGGAGCTTGCCTGCATGTTGGTGCTCTCACCGCTCGCACACTGTCTTTGATCTGGAAGAAACCAATCCTGGGAGTCAATCACTGCATCGGTCATATTGAAATGGGGCGTTTAATTACCAAAGCACAGAATCCAATTGTGTTGTATGTTAGTGGTGGAAATACACAGGTAATAGCCTACTCCAACAAAAGGTATCGAATCTTCGGCGAAACTATTGACATTGCTGTAGGCAATTGTTTGGACAAATTTGCACGCATAATCAAACTTTCAAATGATCCAAGTCCGGGCTACAATATCGAACAGTTGGCAAAGAAAGGGAAAAAGTTTATTAAGCTGCCGTATGTAGTAAAAGGTAACTATAATTTTCTGATGACATGTCCTCGAGTTCCTTAATTAAATTTCTAGTTTAAGGGATGGATGTAAGCTTCTCAGGAATCTTGTCAAATATTGAAGATATAGCCGATCCTAGTCGCCGAAAGAACAAACGGAAAAAAGAAGACCCCGAAGAGGAGTACACAAAAGAGGATCTCTGCTTTTCCCTCCAAGAGACAATCTTTGCCATGTTAGTGGAAATCACTGAAAGAGCCATGGCGCATTGCGGCTCAAATGAAGTAAGTAAAGTGAAAGTGTTACCAAATTCAATTTAGAATTAAATTATGTGTTTTTAGGTTCTTATAGTTGGCGGTGTAGGTTGTAACCTACGTCTTCAGGAGATGATGGAAATCATGTGCAAAGAAAGAAATGGCAAACTCTTTGCCATCGACGAGAGATACTGCATCGATAATGGTCTGATGATTGCTCATGCTGGAGCTGAAGAGTTTCGCTCTGGGGCTCGGATGGAATTTGAAGACTCTTCGGTTACGCAAAGGTTCCGAACAGACGAAGTGGAGGTTACTTGGAGAAACGACTAGATCTTTTTTTAATAGATAAATGAAAACTTTTTATTGAAAAACGAATAAAAAACAAAACAAAGTTAAATCAGAATCTGGTTTCTCATAAACGACTTTCAATGCTGCTTGTATCTCGATGATTTTTGATTAATGGCATCAAGTTAAGTTAGTCACCTTGTACTTGTATAAAGGTTCTGGAAGTATTTAAACAGTATTGACCTTATTTTAATACTAATCCTAAAGATTCATTCTAGGTGTATGTACTTGTCCATCGAGACCTACTTCCTCAAGATTGTGGATTTAGAAGGTTAACTTGTTTTATCCTCAACTCGAATGGTTTCAGTTGATTTTTAAGTTTTACGAATGCAGATGTTTTCTTTCCAGACATCTGAGGGGTATAATTTCAAAACTCTTCTTTTTCAATTTTGAGAATTTTAAGTAAAACGAAAAAAACTGTTAAAATCTGCTAAAATGACATAGCGATTGGTCGAAAGGCTAAATTTGAAGTTTAGAATGATCTTTATCTATTTCTTTTGGTTTTGAACCTATAAGATGAATCTAAAAATTATAAAAATTCAATTTAATTTGGAATAAGCGGCTTAATCCGGAATTTTTGGCAATGGCATATTTTTTTGGCAGTCAAAAGACATTATCAAAAGTTCAGGCTTTTCTTCTTTTGCCATCTGAAAAAGGCAACTCCATGCTTTTTGTGGACCCTGAACTCTATCATAAGTTGGTTTTTGACATCTGCATTTTGAGCAACTTTGATGCGTTCTTTCAACGATGTACTGGTGGAGCGAATATCTGTAGCGGGAGCCTTAAACCCAATATTGAAAAAAGTGTTGAGCACATTTCGGAAAAAAGACTTTTTGACTTTAAGAGACGTTACTGACTCCTCTTGGTAGAGGGTGTGCATTTTATCTATCGACAAATCTCCACTCAAATATTGCCTGTATGATCTTCCTTGGCAATAATGAACTTCATGGATATGGAATCGTTTAATGAATTACTTAACTGAGTCGCGGTGTTCAGACAACGTACCAGACCTCCGGTCACCATCACGCTTCTCCCTTGGTGCCTCTCCTCAGTGTAAGATATTTTTGCGATTCGTTAAATGGCAAAATTCCAAGTAGCTTTCACCTCCTTTCATAGGTAGGAAGATCTATGTCCCATTAAAGTCTTTTCACTACAACTCTCGTAAATCGTTTTTGGATCTTTTCGATTCTAAATGAATGAAGAAAATATGAAGGATTCCAGAGTACACTGCAGTATTCAAGATTAGACCTTAAAAAGTGAAAATATAAACACTTTAAGGGGTGTGGATCGGAAAACTCCTTTAAGCTTAGCAATATGAAAGCTAACATTGAACTGCCTTAAGCAACTAAAAAATCTATATGCTTTACAAAGTCAAGTTTTTTGTCAAAAATCACACCAAGATCTTTTTTAAAGGTTATAACGGACAATGGCATATGATTGATTTTATAGATAAAATTAATTGGACAACGGTTTCGAGAAAACGTTAGGCTTTGGCATTTGCAAATGTTCAAATGTAAACAGTTAGCTAAACTCCAGTCCGATAAAAGATCAAGATCTTGTTGCAGAAGAAAATAATCATGTTAAGATTTTATACAACGAAATACCTTAAGATCATCTGCGTACATCAAGCACTTTGAATTTAAAAACATATCAGGAATGTCGTTTATAAACAACAAAAAAGGAAGAGGATTTAGCCATTTTTGTTTCTTTCTTCTTAACTCATTTAAAAAAAAAAAGTGAAATAGAAGAGTTTTGAAATTATACCCATCATCTCATCTCTTAACAAACCCAAATACACTTCTCGGGTATTTTTAGGAGTGGCACGATCTTCAAGTTGTTTAAGTATTTTCTCGTGAATTTCAGCTCCATTGTCTTGAAATAATTTAACTTCATCGTCAATGGATTCTTCACTCGGAAGTGTAGGCTTTTTTATGTTGCTATGACTGGACAATTCAGAGTAGATTATTGTAATATTTGTGGGCTAAAGGCAAATTTTTTGTTGGCATACCGCCATACTGTTTTATACAGGCCAGCCGTTTTGGCACTAAGTAAAACCCAAGTAGGTGAGGATTCCGATCCTGCTGAATTTTTTATTCATGGGTATAGCTTGGTGCCTTTATTCTTTTCCCACCATGGCCTCGCCCTATACATTAGGAATGATGTTGCTTATCAGCTCTTATCACAATATGGCCTTTGCACTAATTCCTTTTTTAATTATATGTGGTTTAAATTCTACGTAAATAAGCAAATCATTCACTACTACTTCCTTTATCGAAGCCCAAATTTGGATAGAGTATCAACTTGTCGTGAATTTGATGCTTTGTCTTTTCATCCAAAGAATTGTTTCGTCCTGTCCTCGCACTGAAATCGTTGTTACGGGCGATTTCAATGTACACAATTCTTCATGGCTTCAACATTCGACCAGACAACACCCGATGGAGTGTTGCTGAGTTGAACCACCTAGCTCAGCTAGTCAACGAGCCCACCCGAATATCAGACTTTGAAGGTCGAACAAAAAACCCTCTTGACTTGTTTCTTACCTCTGACCCCGATCAGTACACTGTTAGTGTTCTATCGCCTCTAGGCACATCTGACCATTGTATTATATCAGCAAATTTCTCGTGTCAAAACTGTTCAATTAAAGAAAGAGCTCCTAAGAGAACCATTTGGCAATTCGAGAAAGCCAACTGGGACGGTCTCAATAATTACTTCAGGATCTTTAACTGGTCACTATGTTTCCTCGATAGTGACGTTGACGCCAGCGATGATATGATCACAAGTTTAATTCTTAAAAGTATCAGACCCAAGGAAAACGCATGGTTCGATGCGAGCTGTAAAGAAGTTATTAGGGCCAAAGAGTTAAGTTTCCGTTGCTATAAAGCCAACAGTACTGAAGAAAGCCGTAAAAAGTTCAAACAAGCCATTAAGGCCAGCAACGCCCATATTCGACGGACCAAATTTGTCATGACCAAAAGTTACGGCAAAAAATACTGCAATGTCCCAAAGGCAGTAAAAATGTTTGGTCATTTGTAAAAAACATGAGCAATTCTTCCTCTTCTTCGGTTCCTACGCTCGTTGTTCATGACACTCCTTTTGTTATCTCTTTAGAGAAAGAAAATCTCTTTGCTAGGCAGTTCGTCGCCAATTCTACGCTGCCAGTGAGTGTCATGACTCCGCCTGTACTTGAGCCAGTAAGTGAATCTATGGGACCAATATTTTTTGCAGATCTTGAAGATCGAAAGCTTCTTAATGACCGACAATACGGCTTTCGTAGCAATAAGTCCACTGGTGATCTCATGGTTCATCTCACCGAACAGTGGAGCAAATCTTTACATCGTGGTGGAGAAAGTAAGATTATTGCACTTGATATTTCAAAAGCATTTTATAGGGTTTGGCATCAGGCTCTCCTATCGAAAATGCGTGCTTTCGGTTTTCATGAATCCCTGTTTCATTGGATAAGTAATTACCTTGCGGATCGTTCAATACAAGTAGTATTGGATGGATTCAAGTCTGAAAACCATAAAATAAATGCTGGTGTGCCCCAGGGCTCTGTTTTATCTAAAACACTCTTCCAATGCATTGTTTCGCTGACGATAGTGCTCTTAGCTTTTCATATTCGTTTTCAGATTCACATCCCTCTTCTTCGGATGTGGAACTGCATCGACAAAATATGATAACCTCATTAAATTCCGACCTAAACAGCATTCTTCAATGGGGATTAAAAAACAACCGCGTGGAATTTAATGCTTCGAAAACCCAATGCTGTCTTGTATTGTTAAAGCGTGATATACCCCCTTTGCCATTATCCATGGATGGCACTTGCATCAATGAAACTGAACAGCTCGATATTCTCGGTATGTGTGTCAAAAATCACCTCTTGTGGAATGATCACATACGCGATGTCGCCAAAAATGCCGCAAGGTGTTTGGGTTTTCTTAAGCGATGCAAGAAATATTTCACCTCTTCTGATCTGGCTATTATCTACAAGACTTACATACGTCCAAAGCTTGAGTATAACTCCCATCTCTGGGCTGGTGCTCCTGAAACTTACTTAAGCCTCTTGGATAGTATTGAACGTAGAGCATTTATATTGATAGATGATAACATCATCATAAGTAAATTTACTTCGCTGGAACATCGCCGTAAGGTCTCTTGTCTGACCCTTTTTTATCGTTATTTTAACGGCTTATGCTCTAGTGAAATAGCCAGTTGCATTTCTCTCCTTAAACAGTTCAACCGTAATACTCGCGCTTCTAGGAATGCCCATCAGTATTCCCTCGAGCCCAACTTCGGCCGTACTATCAAATACTGAGATTCGTTCTTTAGCCGTACTACGCGAATGTGGAATGCCTTACCACACTCTGTCTTTCCTAGTCATTGCAACATTCAGGAATTCAAAACCAATGTGCACCGACATCTCCTTTTAAAACCTCTCTCCTCTTCCTAGTGCTCACACTGTGCCTCTGCATAATAAGGGTAGTAACATCCCCTTGAGTGTGTGTTTATTATAAAAAAAAACATGCCAGTTACAAAATCCAATCAATGACTTTCGAATGGATTCGGAGTGATTTTTGAAATTCGTATTATGGTAGAAATGTCAAATTGTCATGTTCTCTTCGCTGACTACTCATCAGTTTCCAAAATCCTCGTAATAAGCATGTGGACCCGGAGTTATCAAATCAGGCACAGTCTACTCCGAAAACTTAAATTGGAACCTAAAGCAAAATAAAACAACAATCTTGTTTTCAAAGAACCACAGAAGTAAATTTTTCAACACATAAAAATAATCCACTCCTACTCTATAACATCTCTGTTTTCTTATCTGTCACCGGCTCTGCTGTTCATAAGAAATTTGACAACTCAACTCAACTCAAATTCCTACGACTTCGATTTGTAAATACACAAACTTTACAAAAAATTCGATATAAATAAATAATATTGATAAGTTTTTTGACTATTTTTCCGTTAACAACAAACATCACAAAGAATGGACACAAAAGTTGATATGAGCGGTGACATGAATGTTCCCAGTGAGGATTCCAAATCACAAATTGACTTTTCAAGGTAATCCATGTAATTTGGCAAACAATTATACTCGAGTCAAATGCATACTAGAACTTGAGTCATCATCTGTGTAATTGAAAAAACATTTAATAATAACTAAATCGCATTTTGTTTTCTATTTGCAAATAGTTTTACACAATTCAGCAAAGTTCCAAGCATTGGAGAGGTAATACAGTCGATACGTAAATCGATAAGACCATGGTCGGAATTCTTGCATACACAGAATTTCAAGACAGTGGCTAGTATGCCACGTCTGTCGACGCGCTTCATACGGAATCTATCCTATTTTCAAAGCAACTACATACTGATTTTTATCATTTTGATGATATACTGCTTGTGAGGCTATAGAAACATGATGTCAAGGTTTAAATTTTATAAATTCTATTCTTACAGAATCACCTCGCCGTTGGTTCTTATTGTTCTAGCTGCATCTGCTTATATTTGCCATAGAGTGCGAAAAGCGGCAACACAATTTACATTGTTTGATAGAACTCTAACAACGAAACAACAATATATAATTATAAGTCTTGCTTCTATGCCTGTTCTTTATTTGGCAGGAGCTGGTGGACTTATGTTTTGGACATTAGGTGGGTTTTTCTTTTTGGATATCATTTTCGATTAAAAAAAACGATTTTTTCTTTGTCTTTGTTTTCTTAAAGGAGCTTCATGTTTTGTAATTTCTCTACACGCAATATTCTACAACATTGACGCGATTGTTACCGAAGACACAGAGGGTTTCTTATCGGAAGTTGTTTAAGCTTATTTATTATTGTTTCTTTTTAAACCCTTTACCAATGTATATTCTATGAATCTGTATATTATTTACACTATCAAGCAAATTTTAACTGTAGCATTAACACAAAAATAAAACATATTTAACGATAAATCAAGTTTAAAGTGTTTTCTGGATTTGTGGTACACAGGGTGTCGGTATACAAAATGTGGTGGCTTTTTATCGACAGCTAACTGCGTATTATATTTGTTTGTTCTAAAAATGGGTGTTAATATTTTTATCTAACATTTTTTTTGAATGGGGTCAAGAAACAAAGCGAAACTGTTTTAAGAAAAACAAAAGTAAAAAATGAACAATGGCTTATCGGTCCGACTTGTTGTCTTGCTTACGATCAACTTAGCTACAAGACACAGGAATACAGCACAATCTTACTAAGGCTATGGTGCATTCTGCACAAAATCAATCATAGATCGTTTATAGAAACAACTTGCTTATTTTTCTGTTAATGGAATGACAACTTTTTATTAAAAACAAATAACAAAACGAATACAAAAAAAAAACATAATTTAATCAGAATCTGAAATCTCATAAACTACTTTGGGTGGAGCTCGTGTTCTAGATGACTTCTGATTCATGGCATCAAGCAATGTTGGTTGCCTTGTACTTGTATTGGTTTTCTGGAAACATTCAAAATGTTTTCAAAAATTCATATTTCTAAAAAAATATCTTTCGTTTTCTTACCGATCCTACAGATATATCCAATTGAGGCATAACTCTTCCCGATGTACTTGCCCCCCGAGCCCTACTTCCACGAGCTGCTCCTCTGCCACGTCCTCGGCCTCGTGTTGTTGGTTTAGTGGGTGTAGGGGGTGTGCTTATATCATCATCATCAATGTCTTCAATTGTTGTTTTAGTTTTGCGGGAAGCAGGTGCTTTCTTTTCAGATAATTTATCTGTTGACAAGCCAAATAACGAATCGACTTCTTCATTTCTAACTTTTTTAGTTGTGCCACGCTCTTCGAGTAATTTTATTATTTTCTCGTGGTTTTCAGCTCCATTGTCGCGAAATAATTTCAGTTCGTCGTCAATGGCTTCTTCACTCGGAAGTTTAGACATTAGGTGATCGACAGCCAGTTCTTGGTATAATCTGTTGAAAAGTAAAAAGTTTTTTTTAGTGCACCCTGGCTAGGAAAATACTTGAGTAAAAAATAAATATAGACAATGTTTTGTTTGTTTGGAGGATTAACCAATTTTTGGTTTACAAGGAGTTACCGTTAACCACCAAACACAATTCTGATCAACTAACAACCAACCGCAGTTTTCAGCGACACTACTCTGGGATTTTATATTTTGATATTTTGAAAAACTTTGCAAATCCGATTTTATCGTTTCTCAAATTCTAGGCTTTGTTTAGGGCTGAAATAGATAAAGTTCAAGGTCCAAATTAGTAATCCTTCAAATTTTATAATCGGATTCGAAGACTTTCTGGGCCGGAGCATTGGTTTCCATGCGCTCTACGTGACCCAGCCACCTTGGTCGTTGGACTTTTAACCTTCTGGCTAAGTCTAAGCGTTGTTTAATCGTCTCCTCCACTCCCCTTCTATGCATACGGGACCGTAAATCACACGAAGAACTTTTCTCTCGAAACGACACAAGGTGCTTTCATCCGCTTTTGTTATAGTCCATGATTCTGCACCGTATAGCAGGACGGGGATTATAAAGGTTTTATATAGTGACACTTTGGTCTCTCGAGCGAGGACTTTACCACTCAATTGCTTTCTTAGCCCAAAGAAACAGCGGTTAGCAAGAGTTATTCTGCGTTTGATCTCAGCGCTGCTGGTGTTGTTTTCTGCGTTTACAGCGGAGCCTAGGTAGACGAAGTCCTTGACTACCTCAAAGTCACGTCTGTCGATGGTGACGTTTTGACAAAGACGTCGGTGTTGTATGTCCTTTGTTGACGACAGCGTGTACTTTGTTTGCCCTCATTAACCGTTGAACCTATTTTTGCCGCCTCTGCCTCAATTCTTACAAAGGCCCCATTGACATCACGCTGAATTCTTTCGATTATGTCAATGTCATCAGCATATGCTGGTAATTGGACAGACTTTTGAAAGTTATTGCCTCTAGGGTTGACGTGTGAGCTTTGCACTATTCTTTCAAGTACGATGTAAAAAATATCGCATGACAGCGTATATCGTTGTCTAAAACCTTTTTTTGACATCGAAAGATTTTGTTAAGTTGTTTCGAACCCTTATGAAGCAGCGTGTATTCTCCATGGTCATCCTACACAAACGGATGAGTTTGGCAGGGATGCCGAAACTAGAAATAGCTCTATACAGCTCATCCCTGTAGATGCTGTCCTATGCGGCCTTGAAATCGATGGAAAGGTAGTGGGTGTCGATTTGGTGTTCTTGGGTTTTTTCCAGGATCTGTCGTAATGTGAATATTTGATCCACTGTGGACTTTCCTGGTCTAAAACCGCTCTGAGAAGGACCTATCAGGCTGTTGACGATGGGCTTTAGAAGTTCACATATTACGGCAGAAAAGATTTTATAGGCGATGTTAAGTAGACTGATTCCCCTATAGTTGTTGCAGTTTAGAGGGTCTTCTTTTTTCAGGATCGGGCAAACAAAACTGAGGTTTCATTCATCGGGCATGCTTTTTTCCGACCATATCTTACAGATAAGTTGGTGCATGCTCCTAACCAACTTATTTCCAGCTGCTTTAAAGAGCTCGGCATTCAAGCCATCCGCTCCAGCGGCTTTATTAGACTTCAGCTAGATATAGCAATCTTTACTTCGTCTAAGTCGGGAGGACGAGATTGTTGGCTTTTGTCGTCTATGTTGAATGGATCATCCTGCCTGACAGCGGAATTCGGTTCGTCGTCACCGTTATACAGTCTGCAGAAGTGGTCCTTCCATGTCCTCAGCATTGACTGCGGTTTCACTATGATGTTTCCACTTTCGTCTCTGCAGTCTTCTGTTCTAGGATTATGTACCTGTGAATTTCGTTTTACCTGTTCATAAAACTTTCGAACTTCATTCCTCATTTTAAACCTCTCAACATCTTCGACCGCACGCTTCTCATGCCTTCTCTGTTTCCTTTTGAGAAGTCGGCGTTCCTCTCGCCTCTTCTGCTAATAGAGCTCATGAGCAGCTCTCGTGCTTTTATGCAGCGCCGCTTTGCGTGCCTGTTGTGTGGCTGCATTTTCCTGCCGACATTCCTCATCAAACCAGGGTTTCCTTGTTGGTGGCTGCTTGAAACCCAGCACATCAGAGGCGGGTTCTTTGATTGCATCTTGACAATGTTGGCACTGGTAACGCGGTCGGAAAAGTATTTGGCGATCTCTTGCGATTGTAGCCGTTAACCGTTGTACCTTCTGCCTTGCCTTGAGTCCGGAAACCCGAAGTGCTACCTTGGCTACAACGAGGTAGTGGTTCGAGTCGATGTTAGCTCCACGGAAAATTCGGACATCCATGATGCTGGAAGCGTGCCTGGCGTTGATAGCAATATGGTCAATCTGGTTGACGGTAGATTGATCTGGAGAACTCCAAGTTCCTTTGTGGATGTTGAGGTGTGGAAAACGCGTACTGGCTACCATGAAGTTTCGCCGTGCAGCAAAATCTATGAGCCTGAATCCGTCGTCGGAAGTGTATTTTCAGAGTAGTTAATCTAATACCTGACCCGAGTTGTTCATGAAGAACCTGTTTGCCTAAGAATAGACGAACAAGCCTAATGCTTTTCTTATTAGCTGCTAACTATATATTTATGTGACAAAGTTTAAGAGATCATTATTAAAGAATTCGTATTCTATCCAATATTCTGCTAACTATAAATAAGCAACACAAATGACAACTTAACGCCTAAAAAGTGACGACTCAAAGATATAATGGTCTTTAAATAATGGTACAGAAAAACTTCACCCTAAACTAGATACAACATTTATCTATGGTTGTTCAGTGTACAAATATAAATATTTTTTTAAGAAGTACTTACTGAAGAATAGCATCTGCGGCATTGGCATCATTTTTCTCAACCATCCTGTAACACATCTCAGACAGGACTTTCGAACTAATTACTTGCAGTTTCTTATCTTCATCGACCTCATCAAAGTAACGATCAACAACATCCTCAACTTTTGTTTCATTCTCGTTTTGCTATACGAACAAATAATGTAAAAAATTAAGGTAACCCAATCCAAGAAGAAACAAACTTACCTCCATTTTGAATGCATCGGACATGACATTCTTGTCGAAGTCTTTGGTCTCGGACTTAGTTTTCTTGATAAGCTTTTTGAAAACAACTGCATCAGCTGGATTAGCAATCTATCCAATAGAAATGAAACAAGTTAATAATCTTATATATGTTTCAAGAGAAATACCCTCTCATTGTACTGCTGCCCAAATCGAATGGCATTGAACATCTGTACTTCATCATTGTAAATGATACGCAATCGAATCAGAGGTAATTTTGGTTGATTTGGATGATCCGTTAGGCGTTCTTCGGCACGTTTAATCATCTCCTCCATTTTCTCTTTGGCTAAATTTTGTACTCTTTCAGCGGCGTCAGCTTGATCGAATCCATAGTCATCGGAAAATTCACTCAACGTGATCGACTCGAAGATAAAAGGGCGCACAGTTTTCAGAGGTACAGGTTTAATTTGGAATTGTTTGTTAAGAACTTGTAGAATTCCTACATTTTTCGGTAAGGATTCACCCTCTGCCAATGATGTCGCTACCGATGACCCCGGTTGGGTGACATAGAAGTTTTTTTTCAAGTTAACTTCTGGTTCAACCCGACAATCATGTTCATGACCCCAAAGAATCAAATCCAAGAAATCCGGAAGAGCCTCTTCGGGAATGTGATTTTTCCTACCTCGATCGACACGATTTTGATGGATTACCATGAGATTGAACCATTCTCCAGTGGATTCATCAGGTTGTTCCATTAGAATTTTGCCAGCTTGAAAGAGTCGACACAAACGATTATCGTGGATGTGAGAAAGGCCATAGAGAGCGATTTGTGTTTCTCCTTTTCGCAGAAGAATGGGATTAATATCAACTTGGCTGAGATCGGTCCAGCGACCAAAGTAGTTGATGAGACCTGTGGTAGCTAAGATATTAAGGGCACTGAGGTTGCCAAAACCAATGGGATCATCGTGATTGCCATGAATCGAGAATACTGGAATGGATACATTAACATTAGGGTCTTCGTAATTGACCGTCTGATTAAGAGCATCATGAAATGCTAACGATTGATCAGATAGGAACTCAATGGATATTGGTCGGTCGCCAAGGGTATACTGTCGTAAAAGTTTTATGCACCTAGTATGACAAGAAATTATAAAGTTACATCAAAGCTTTGACAATGGTTTGCAACTTACTTATGTAAAGAATTCTGACTGGGAGTAGCATCATGAAATAAATCTCCACCTAAAAGAATAAAATCAACGTCTTTCTCCACTGCAAGTTCAAGAATTTCTTCGAATGCAATAAAACTGTCGTTTCCTAAATTCGAACATAAACAAAGGAATGAATTTCTTTCACAGTAGATGGGTAAACATTGCAGCCGGCTTTTTTGTGCGACTATTTTGAGACTCACCTCGAATTGGATCCTTTTCGCAATAACCCAAGTGATTGTCTGTGGCAAGCATTATATTAATAATATTTTCTCTCTCATATTGCTCAGAAGCCATTATATTTATGTTTTATTTAAATTATTCAATATAAAAACGAAATCAAAATTAAGACGAAATAAAAGGAATACAGAACTTTGATTTATACAAATGCACATACATAGTCGAGTTCAGATTATGGTCTTAATCAATGACCTCCAGGTGTAGAGAATATAAAATACCTTTTCTCTGAAGATTCAGTGGACTTAGAGCAGATTGTCGAATTTAGTTTCCTTCATGTGTCTTTTTGATGTAAATCCACTCTCTGTGGATTTCAAAAATATTTCGGTTTTGCTAAATAATTGAATATAATGCTAAAATGATTTACAAAATTCAAAAGAATTTGGTCAAAATATAAAACCACGAGAAAGATTATGGATTGAATTTGAGTCTTGACATCTCCAATCCATTGTTCTCTTAATGTCGGAGTTCTTCCAGATCTCAACAATCTGAACAAATCTAATTAAAGAAAACAACTGTTGCTTTTTAAATTTTGACATTTCTTTCAAATGCGCTCAGACGCACGAATATTGAAATATTGGCGCTAGCTGTATTAAATTGGATAAATGTTCTACAAGAGATGGCAGTAAGATAGGTCAAAAAGATTTCTTAACATCCGGGAAACTGTACTCCGAAAACAACTTAACTATTTAAGTGTTCTTATATATATAATAATTTTAAGCTAATATTCTATGTACGACCTCATAGAAGGACAGTCCAGGAACCTATAGACTCTATAATACGAAGGCGTAAGTGGGAATGTATTGGACATACGCTTCGAAAAGTAACGACAGAATTGCAGGCCAAGCATTGCAGTGGAATCCTCTCACACAAGAAGGAAGAAGAGCTGGACGACCGAGAAGCGCATGACGCAGGACAGTCTAGGCTAAATTAGCGTCACTAGGCAAAATTTGGAGTGAGCTGAAACCCATCTCTGGAAACCGTACACGATGGCGCATAGGCGTATCAGAGGCCCTACTCCCCTTAAGGTGTTCCCAACGGACTTAACAGGTCTGAGGACATATTAAGTAAGCAAGTAAGGTATTCTATGTTATAAAATTTTTCGTTCGGATAGGAAAAATCGCACTGGTGGAGGTGTAGCTATTTATATAAGAGAAGGTCTCAATTGTAAGCTTAAATGTTTTTCACCCATTGGATGTCCTATTGAATACCTTTTGGTAGACATAATGTTAGGAGTTGATCTTGTTCGCTTAGGTAGCGTTTATAGACCAAATAGAAATGACAAATTACTCTTTTATGACCAAATTTCTGTTCCTGCTTTTTCAAAACATGGCCTCATCTTTCTAACTTTTGACCTCGATACTAACGTTCATGCCAACAATACAACTTATAGTTACCGTAACTTCATGAATATAAATTATGCCTCTTTGGCATTCGTTCAATTCCTTGGAGGCTTGTTTATGGTATGACCTCGCCGTATGCTCAAGTTGACTTTCTTCATAGTAATATAAATAACATATTACACACACATGTTCCCTTATCAACCGGTAGGGTGAGACCTAAAGTTAATGCTTGGTTTAAGAATGAAATTTGTTTGTTAATAATGCAAAGAAATCATGCTAACCAGCGATGGAAGCGCTACCGTATAGATGAGTACCTTCAGGCTTACAAAAATAAACTAAAAGAAGTTGTTCGTGAGATAAAAATAGCTAAAACAAAGTTCTATTCTAATAAGCTTAAAATTAATGTAGATGGGCGAAAGATGTGGAATAATCTTCGGGAATTAGGAGTAGGCAAGCAGAAATTGAAGTGCGAAAGTGATATAGATGTGAATGAACTAAACTTAAATTTCTTATCGATTCCAGATACTAATATCACCTATGTTAATAGAGTCCCGTTTAATAGCACTGTAGATACCACTGAAACACCGTTTTTCTTTGAAAGAATAGAAAGTACGAATGTCGTGGAAAGCTTTTTATCAATAAACTCTAATGCAGTTGGTATAGATGGAATACACCCGGTTTTTATGAAAGCTATACTACCTTTTTTGCTTCCGTATATAACTCACATTATCAATACAATCGTTTTGACCTGTGATTTTCCTTGTCAGTGGAAAAATGCAAAAATTATTCCAATACCTGAAAACTCATCGGGTGGGGAATTTAGGCCGATATCAATTCTTCCCTTTTTGTTCAAAATCTGCGAACGAATTATGCATAAGCAAGTTAATGATTATCAGCAATTTTGAAAGTAGTTGAAGACATTAGAGCGCAACTCGATGAAGACCAGGTTACTTTTCTTGTCTTACTGGACTTCTCCAAGGCATTTAATATGGTTGACCACTCTATTCTTATTGATAAGATGAGCCACCGTTTCAATATGTCTTCTTCTGCTGTAAAATTGTTTTCATCGTATCTTAGTGATAGAAAACAGGCTGTCTTCTTAGAGACTGCCTTATCAAATTTTTGTCCTGTGCTACGGGGCGTTCCACAAGGATCGATTTTGGGTCCTCTGTTATTTTCCATGTACATAAATGACATACAACATACAATCTTGAATTGTTCAAAACATTTTTATGCTGATGATATTTAAATCTATAAAAGCTGCCCTCTTGGGCTCATAGAAAACTGTGCCAATGATCTGAACGATGATCTCCAAAGAATTATGAGGTGGTCTTTAAACAATGGTCTCTCGCTTAATCCGAAGAAATGTAAATGCCTTGTTATCTCGAAAAAGAAGCTAGACCTTTTTTTTTATATTCACAAGCACTAAAGGGGTTATTAGTACCCTTTATATGTTTATATTGAAACACAGTGCGAGCGTTAGGAAAATAGGGAAGGATTTAAAAGGAGATACCGGTGCACATTGGTCTTAAAGTTCTGAACATCAAAATGGGAGGGAAAAACAGAGTTGGCCAAAGCATTCCACATCCTCGATGTGCGATTTATGAAAGAATCTCTGTACTTGACAGTACGCCCGAAATTGAGCTCAAGGGTGATGAGCATTCCTAGAAGTGCGAGTATTACGGCTGAATTGTTTAAGGGGTGGAATGCAACTGGCTAATTCGGCAGAACATTGTTTGTAAAAATATCTATAAAATAACGAAAGACATGAAACATTGCGACAGTGTTCTAGCGATGTAAATGTTTCGATTATAGTTCGGTCGCCTATCATTTTTAAAGCCCTTTTTTGAATTCTATCCAAGAGATTTAAACTTGTTTTGGGGGCACCTGCCCAGATATGCGAATTATATTCAAGCTTTGGACGGATAAAAGATTTGTAGATTATAGCCAGATCAGAAGGGGTGAAAAATTTCTTCCATCTTCGGAGAAATCCTAAGCACCTGGCAGCATTTTTGCCGATATCGAATATGTGATCATTCCATAAGAGGTGATCTGTGATATTCATACCGAGTACTGAAAGTTGATTAGTTTCCTGGATGCAAGTGCCGCTCATGGATAGCGGCATCGGGGGTGGGTTACGCTTTAACGACAGGAGACAGCATTGAGTTTTCAAAGCATTAAATTCTACACGGTTTTTGATTCCCCATTGGACAATGCTGTCAAGATCAGAATTTAATGAGCTTATCATACGCTGCCGTTTAAATTCCACATCCGAAGGACAATGATGTGAATCTAGAAACGAATATGAAAAGCTGAGGGTACTGTCGTCGGCGAAACAGTTTAATGGATTAGAAGTGACAGACAAAAGATCGTTTATGAATATAAGGAAGAGAGTCGGAGACAAAACGGAGCCCTGGGGTACACCAGCATTTATTTTATAAATTTCAGACTTGAAGCCATCCAATACAACTTGTATTGAACGGTAAGAAATGTGATTTCTAATCCAACGAAGAAGAGAATCATCAATACCAAAAGCACGCATTTTCGATAAGAGAGCTTGGTGCCAAACTCTATCAAATGCTTTTGAAATATCAAGTGCAATAATCTTACTTTCTCCAAAACGATGTAAAGATTTGTTCCACTGTTCGGTGAGATGAACCATGAGAACACCAGTGGACCTATTGCTACGAAAGCCATACTGCCTCATTATGATGCTTCCGTTCTTCAAGATATTTCTTAAGCTGAAAATTAATCAGCGTTTCCATGACCTTAGAAAGAAGGGACGTAAGTGCAATTGGACGATAGTTTGAGGGAGAGGAGGATTCGCCTTTTTAGGGACAGGCTGGACAAATGCAGTTTTCCATCCACTCGGGAAGAGACCTGTAGAGACTGTATTTTATTAACCAAAGCAACTAGCTAACTTTCACCCCCAAAACGGCTCCCATTTACCCTTATCAAGCAACTTCAACTTTAACTTTTGTATGCTTGGAATAACGTTATGTTACTATGATCAAAAGTCAACCTCTGGAGCTAAATTTTCGGTCGTGATCTCCTCCATATGGACTCGTGAGAATGTATCAGGGACTACATTTTGGACACCCTTCCTATGTTCGATCACGAAGTCGAAACCTTGTAGTTTGAAAATCCATCTGGCCAATCGTCCAGTTAGATCTTTTTGCGTCATCAACCATTTCAGACTTGCGTGATCGGTGATTATAGTAAAGGGTAAACCTTCTACGTAGGCCCTGAACTTTTTCACAGACAATATGGCCGCATAGCATTCAAGTTCTGTAACGCTGTAATTCCTTTGTGCAGAATTCAGCTTCTGTGACATGAATGCTATCGGTCGTTCATTTTTTTCCTCATCCATCTGGAAGATTACACTCCCTACTCCAGAGGTTGAAGCGTCGCATTGTATGTAAAAATGTTTTGAAAAGTCTGGATTCGTGAGTATGGGAGCAGTAACTAAACTCGTTTTGAGTAGTTGAAATGCTGTTGTAGCTTCGTCGATCATCTTAAATGTCTGTCCTTTCTTCGAACAGTCTGTCATTGGAGCTGCTATCGTTGCGTAATTTGGTATGAAACGTCTATACCATCCGGTCATACCTAGGAACCTACGGAGTTGCTTGGGGGTCTTTGGTATCGGAAAGTCCTCGACCGCCGATACTTTGTCTTTGTCAGTTCGTATACATCCGTCACCAACTACATACCCTAAGTATTTTATCTCCTTGAAACAAAATTTGCTTTTCTCTACATTTATAGTCAATCCTGCTTGGCGTAAGGCTATAGCAACTTCCTCCAGTACCTTCATATGTGTTTTGAAATCTGGAGAACAAATCAAAAGGTCATCGAGATAGACAAAGACATTCTGTCGAAGACGACCAGGAATAACTTTGTCTATTAGCTTAGACATTCTCTGGGCGGTGTTACACAACCCAAATGGCATAACTGCAAATTGGTATAACGGTCGCCCAGGGACCGTAAAAGCTGTCTTCTCCCTTGACTTGATCTCCAGAGGAATTTGACAAAAGGCATCTTTCAAGTCAATACTGGAAATAAACTTCGTATCTTGAAGTCTGCTTATAATTCCCTCTATATGTGGAAGAGGATAAGCAAACTTCTTCGTTCTGGCATTAACTTTTCTAGAATCCAGACACAGCCTGTTTTTCCCACTTTTTCTCACTAAAACAACCGGACAACTCCAAGCACTGTTACTCTCCTCTATCACTCCCATCTCCAGCATTCTGTCCAGTTCAGCGTACATCAGTTTCTGTACTACTGGAGAAATGGGATAGTGCCTCTGTTTTATGGGAATTTGTTCGTCATCCACTTCTATCACATGTTCTTCTAGATTGGTTTTACCCAATCCGAGTATTGCAAAGGAGGGGAACAATAACTTGATGCCCTCCAACTGCTTAGCTTGATCTGGTCAAAGATCGCGAAAATTTGGCTGTACTTTCGTCATTACTGGAGCGTTAAGCTCACTTATTATATTTGGAGCAACATTAAAAGAACTCCAGAAATATACACCCAGATATAGTGGTTGTAAAAGACTAGGAACAACCAAGATCTCCAATTTTTGTGTTTTACCATCCCATGAAACATTGGCTCTAAAACATCCTACAATCTTCTGTTGATTTCCATCAGCTGTTCTTATATCATTATTCATTTTTGTAATTTTGATATTTTTCCTACTTATAAAGTCCATAGCTCCTTTTCCTAAACAAGTAACGGACGCTCCACTATCTAACAGTCCTTCAAATGTCTCTTCCTCTAATTGAACTTTTGCGTATGGCCTATTGTCATTCGTCATTGTCAGTATTGTAGCTTCAATTTTATTTTTAGTCAGTCTTTTAATTGCACTTTTCTCCCTTAGCTTCCTAATCTTCAGATAATTCCTACTCTTCATTTTTATAAAATCTATTTCATCACCAAAAATTCTCTTTCTAGCATCTTCATATTCTATCATTCTCTGGTGAAGACTTTTATGATGGATCTTTTCTTCAATCCGTTGAGTACCTTCGTTATTATTTTCATTTTCTGTTTTTCTTTTCAAAATTTCTACTCTTTTAGGTTTTTCGGATTCTCCGGGAGGGGTTTCGTCGTCAGCGGTTGACTCCCGTTCTGTTTTAATTTACCTTTTGTGTTTTGTAATAAATGTCGTCAAGCATTTTTAGAATTATGTCCTAATGCTGCTTGTGTGATCAAATTAAAAAAAAATCAGTTTTTAAGCTCAAATTTATTATAATGGTTTAACTATAAACAAAACCATTATTATACCTTATAAAAATGTTTACTTTTGCAAGCTTAAGACATTACACTGCAATCATAGAAGCAAGTAAATAAAGTTACAAAGAAATTCTCGAATCCACATTATTCTTATAGTTGATTCTCAATGCCACTCCAATAGCGTGTCATTTCAACTGGAAATAGCTTTTTACCTTCAATTATGTAAACTTTTCCATTTTCATCCCTTTCAAGAGCTTGAAGAATACAGCGGGAAACATCAGCAGCACTAATTTAAATATTTCCCATTAATTAAATATAATGAAGATTATTTTATTTGGCTTTTTTATTTCTTACCTTTGTTTGTTGAGTCTATCTAGAATGGTGTAGGACTCATCAGCCATATCACTAAATAGAATTTTTTCTGTGAAATTTGTGAACATGTCTGTTATAGTTGCACCTGGGCAAAGTGTTATGAATTTGATACCAGTCTTTTGAAAGTAATAATCGTTCTGAAAAAAAGTAGCACTCATTTTGTTAGCAAGTTGGTTTTTAAAGAAACTTATATCCTACTCCTAAACACCGAGTGAATCCAATAATGGCATGTTTTGTAGAGGAATAGACTGGCAATAGAAACATTGGATCTAATCCAACTACTGAAGACATATTGGCAACTAAACCTCCTTGTCCGCCATTCTCCTTACTCATATGCTTCATGCCTGCTAAAGTTGAGTTTATAATGCCACCCTTTTAGGTTTTTAAATGAAATATTGAAGATTAAATTATTATTTACATTTTTGATCATTTTGTACAGAAACTTACCAGGTTAACTTGTAACGTTCTCGCCACATCAAGATCATTGAATATCCCAGCTACATTTACCAACAAATGTATGCTTCCGAAATTTTTTATAATTTCTTCGAATGCAGCATCGATTCCTTGCTTATTGGCCACATCCATCTTAATAAGAAGTATCGTTTGGGATGGATGAGCAGCTCGAAGTTTGGCAATGTTTTCAAGATTTTCTTGAACATCAATAAGAGCCACATTCTGCATAAGAGAGAAATATAAAAATTTACATTCCGTTGGATTTGAGAATATATCAAGAACTTACCGCAATGCTATTTTTCAAAAGTTGTACACAAACCTGGAAGCCAATGCCTCCAGCTCCTCCAGTTATGACAGCATTCTTTCCAGCATAAGCCATTTTTCGAGATCAATAGAAATTTTCTTAGAGCAATATGAAAGTATAAATATATGAATGGAGTGATGCTCGCACAGGTACTAGCTTGAAGCCATGGGTGCCACTTGATTTTATATCATTTGCATATAGAAGAGATAATATTGGGGATGGAAATTGATATCATAGATTGAAGACAATGTGGTATACAATCAATAAAAATTATTTCTCCAAAGTATTACGATATACAATTGTAGTTTAATATGAGATTACGATACACACCTATCTTATTTCAGATGGGTTAAAAGTACAAGTAATTACGGTTACATATCACAGCTGGTTACTAAAATGAATCGGTCGGATATGCAAATTGTATAGGTGTAAGGGATTTTTCGTAGCACATTATGAAAGAAATGTTTTTTTTTTTAAAGAAAACTTGCTTAATACTTGAAATCCTGAAATACAATGTAAATATTTTGTAAAGTTTATGTCTCCCACCATCTATATATACACGTTATCCATGTACTATATCTGAAATAAATTATCAACAGTCCGTTGAGAACTAGAGCCTAGTGATTTACAACTCTAAGCCATTCCTGTGTGGGAGGGGAACTACAGTCTTAAGCCAAACTGAACGGCTTATTAGAAAAAAGCACTTTTAATGACAATAATTACTCTTGGATAATTTGTCAATTCCTCGCAAGAGGCAGTACCCGTGAAAAGACTTTAGATGGCATAGGCAGTCATCGAACCCAAGACCACTGGCATGACAGTCCAATACACTTTTCTTAAAGCTAGACAAAAATTCATAAAACTAACCTAATTATCCATAACTTACAACTAACTTAATGGTCCCATACGGACACTCTAAGTTAAACAATAATACTTAATACTAATGCCTTTCGGCCCTAAGATCTATTTTATTTCTGTTTTATTTTTTTTTCTGTTTTGTATTTTTTTTCTGTGCCATCATGCATATTCTACTTAAAATTAAACTATAAAACAAGTATGTAAGCCGGCCAAGGCTTAAAACCCCATCCCGACTACCCACTATCAAGTGCCAAACCAAAACTGGTTCTCCTGTTTCACCCTATCAGTTCGGTCCCGTTCGGACACAGCCCTACTGAACCGAAGGAGCTCTGCTCCGCCTTGTGCCATGATGTCCCGATTGTACAGGAGTCGCCTATCCACGGTTCTTCGTCTGATGTGGTAGATTAACGGAACTGCCAATCTATCCTGTATCAGACCGCATTTGCCTAAAAAGAGGAATGCCTCTCGTGGAATGAAGCCGCTCAAGCGTGCACTTTCAAAATACTCGTCGTTCGGATAGAACGCCCCGAAAATTAAATTGTTGGTCGAAGACATAGCTCTTGCAATGTGACCTCGAACGAGTTTTATCACGAAATTGTCAATTCTGTTGATTCGAGCCCTGTTGTATAGGACATCGTTGGAATAGTAATGCACATAAGAAGATTCGGTTGTTCGATATAAGCCGGTACAGCTTCGTAAACACTGCCGCTCGAATACCCGAAACTTCTCCATCTGGGAAGGGGCAACGTTGAACCACACAGGACAACCATAAACGATCATCGGCCGTATGAGGGCCATTTAGCAAATTATCTTTACTCTGGGGTCAAGCCGACTGCTAAAAAACAGCCGTTTTGTCAGAGCGAAGGCTCCTCTGGCCCTGGTCAGAGCAGCATTTATATGTCTGTCGAAATATAAATACTGCTCTAACCAGATACCGAGGTACTTCACTACACTTTTGCTCGCTAATGGCTGCCCGTGAAGATCAACGGTAACCATCTTGCGCCAATTCTTGCACGTATCCCTCGTGGCCCTAACCAACGGATTCCGGAACAGAATTGTCTCCGACTTCTGGACATTTATTTTCAGTTTCCAGTCGTCGCAATATCGCTGAATCTTGACGAAACCACGCTGCAAGAGAATTCTAATAACCTCAACCTTTCGGGCCGTTCTGTACGCAATTAGATCGTCGGCGTACGCAATTGCCTTTGTAAGACTACCTATCAGATCGCTGGTGTAAATGCTGAAGAGAATCGGCGAATTCACTGCTCCCTGTTGAAGACCATTTTTAATTGAGAATGTTGTGGTAGAAGTTACATTGCCACTTTTGACAACAAACTTTCTACCGTTAAGCATATCATAAAGTATATACAACAATGGCTTGCTTTAGCCAAGCCTGCTCAGTTTTAGGTAAAGACCCTCTAACCATACGGTGTCAAGTCCAATACACTAACCATCATGCTACGCGTACATTTAGTCTTTAGTATTTATATCAGTGCTTCACTCCTTCCTTGCTGTCGAGAATCTAGGATTTGGGCTTTGAAGCTTTGCTTTGCTTGATATACGATACATATTTTGGATCGGATCTTGTTTTAATTCAAATAAAAATACATCATTCTTCTCTCAATGCAAAACCCATTATTATTTCGTTCTATTTAATTTTTAATATGTGCTTCAAAGAAAATTTATTAAATTTGTTTTAATGCAAAATGATCAAATGCGAATTTGTACACATAAATTAGTCTAAAATAATTTGTTATCCAGAGCGAAATATTGCACAACATGATCTCGGATGTTGTGATAGGTAAAGGTTTTAGTGAAATAGTTCAGGCATGTAAATTAATTGTTGGCATTAGAAGCTATCCGCTTTTGTAACTTAAGTAAGTATATTAAAGGTTCATATACAATTCATGAGGGGATTAAAGAATTTATAATTTAAGTATTCCAAATGACAGGAGGTGTGCACTTCCAATAAACGCTTTGGGCAGGTTCAGACGACATAAGGCACGGTTCTAGTATCTGATTAGCCAGCTGCCAAAAAATTGCCTTCCAATTACGGCAACTTTATTGGAAAGTTAGTCAAGAAAAATCTCCCAACTATCAAGTAAAGTAAACTTATGTCAAAATAACAGCTTATTATGATGTTTCAATTAACTGTAAGCTGAACTTTATTAATCATGTGATTTATTTATTTTCTACACAATTCTATTTGATGTTTCATGTAATATGTTTCCTTGTCCTTCCTAGAAATTATCCTTGTCAAATTGAAAAAAGAAAGTATTATTTCCTTAAAATACGAAATTCAAGTCGAGATGGTATTGTAGCTTGCATAAGGAGTGTTTTGTAAACAATTATGTTTTTGATAGTTTTAGCGCGATGATGAGAGGTCTATGAAGTAATTTTTCGACTTTAAAGTTTATGACACTTGAAGAACTAGATAGTTGCTTTTGGTCAAAATCTACGTTCCAAGAATGCATTTGACACCAAATGAAGTCCCTTATACTGTATGAACATGCCCATTGTTAGAATAAATCAAATTATTTTATATTTGAATCTGTCAAAACTCCATTATCAAACCTTTTCACGATTTGAGCAAAATGATTAAAAATTCATATTTTTGATCTTGGTCTTTTTTCGTCCTTAAATATATAGCAAAAAAATGTAATCCAAATTTGACAGCAACACCACTGTTGTTCAGATGTTCCCAAAAAAAGAGACAAACATTGGCTGCATTCAATCTCGTGTTGGATAGGGTATATTGGATAGGTGGATTTTTAGACACCTTGTTGGATAGCTATAGCTATAGTGGATGAGATAGCTGTCAAAAAATAAAAACAAAGAAACATTTAAGCTTCGAAGTCAAAATTGTTGTAAGATAAAACATTTAATGGATAATTCAACTGATTCGGCGGACGATGATGAATTGATAGGTGCGTAATAATTTAATAAATAAGAGATAATCTTAATCTGTAATCTATATAACATTTCCTCTTAGCTCAATATCAATTCTATACGATTAATAGCCCTCTGGAACAGGATGAGCTCCTTCAACTTCACAATGCTGGACACTAGACTGGAGGTAAGACCTAGCAAATTGGTCGTCTATAAAACGAGAACAAAATAAGTCAATTTTGAAGTTAAAAACAATAGATCATAATTACCTTCTAAATTTCGGAGGCAAATGTGTATCTTCTTCATCATTTATTATGTACAGAACATCCACAGATAAAACTTCAACTAACATTTTGTATCTTTTTGTTTACCAACAAATACAAAAGCTGAAATCAATTTTTAAGTTTCTTGAAATTCAACCATGTGTTGAATCAGCTGTTCTGTCAGATACCTACATACCCCAGAAATTCTTGGATACCTCTAGATTCCTTTTTTGACATCTCAGCTGTTTTTGATCAGCTGTTATTTTACACGTAAAACACTAACAAAAAGGTATGCGGATACCCAATCTGTCTGAGATTAAACGCAGCCATTGAGATTTTCAACTCAAAAATTATTGTAAAAAAAGAGGCTGGGATGCGACCCACACTGATAACTTCCCATCCCGTCTATCGATTTGTCTTGCTTAAAAGTTTGTCCATATGTACTCGTATCAATTTTTACCAAATTTGAGTACTATTTTTTTAGATTTTATTTTTAATAAAAAAAAAGTTCTGTTGGATTTTTGTATAAAAATTACTGAATATCGAAAACAATATTTTCTGTGAAATAAAATAAGTTTGAAGCCAATATTTAAAATTTTTGAAAAGATATTTGAGTCGAAAATCATTTTTTACCAACTTTTGTTAAATTTCTGTTAAGTTTTTAATTGTTTGTACAAAAACTGTATATTCGATTTTTTTTTTAAATTTTACTGAATTTTAACAACAATATTTTTTGAAAGATAAAAGTAGTTTAAAGCCAATATCTACAATTTTTGAAAAGATATTCGAGTCGAAAATCAATTTTTACCAACTTTTATACATTTTTTTTTAGGTTTTTATTTTTTGTAAAAAAAACTGTCAATTTGATTTTTTTCAAACTTTAACTGAATTTTGACAACAATATTTTTTGAAAGATTAAAGTAAATCAAAGCCAATATCTCAAAGTTTTGAAAAGATATTTGAGTCGAAAATCAATTTTTACCAACTTTTATTAATTTTTTTTTAGGTTTTTATTTTTTGTAAGAAAACTGTCAATTCGATTTTTTTCAAACTTTAATTGAATGTTGACAACAAGATGTTTTGAAAGATAAAAGTAAATTAAAGCCAATATCTCAAAGTTTTGAAAAGATATTTGAGTCGTAAATCAATTTTTACCAACTTTTATAATTTTTTTTTTAGGTTTTTATTTTTTGTAAGAAAACTGTCAATTCGATTTTTTTCAAACTTTAATTGAATGTTGACAACAAGATTTTTTGAAAGATTAAAGTAAATTAAAGCCAATATCTCAAAGTTTTGAAAAGATATTTGAGTCGAAAATCAATTTTTACCAACTTTTATTAATTTTTTTTTAGGTTTTTATTTTTTGTAAAAAAAACTGTCTATTCGATTTTTCTAAAAATATTTCAAAATGTTGAAAACAATATTCCTCATAAGATAAAATAAGTTTGAATCCTAAATTTCAAGTTTTTGAAAAGATATTTGAATCGATATTCAATTTTCAATAACTTTGAGTAATGTTTTTTTTAGATTTTTATTTTTTATAAAAAAAACTGTCAATTAGATTTTTCTCAAAATTTTATCAGATATCAAAAACATTATTATTCGTTGCACAAAATTGTTTTGGAGATGAAATTATATTTCAGTCGTAAAATTTTGGAGGTGACAAATTTTTTTTTTCAGTTTTATTGATTTATAAAAAAAAACGTTATATTGATTTTTTTCAAAAAATACACTTGTTTGGTATCACGTTACAATATATTATATAAAATTTAATTCAAGTCTCTAGCGTTTTTGGTTCGTAAGATATTTAGGGCTAACCAAAATTTTCACCTTTTTTTCAAACTGCTATGGTAAAAAAACCACCCACGCAATTTTCTTGAGAGCCCTTTCTGCATCTTTCTGCCTTTTTATCTGTATAACAAAATTTATTTGATATCGATATCTCTTCTGGTTCTTGAGCTATGGACGACGAAAAAAACGTTGCGAACGTACGGACGTACGGACGTACGAACGTACGTACACACGCACGCACAGACATCTTTCTAAAAATCTTTTATTTCGACTCTAGGGACCTTGAAACGTCGAGAAATTTCAAAATTTTCAATTTGACAAATCGGACCCATTACAATAACTTCCTATGGGAAGTTAATGGATTTCAAATTTGTCACTATCCTTCAAATTCAACCTTGTGTTGAACAAGCTATTTTGTTAGATGCCCACATACCCACCTTTTTAATTTTTTCCATAAGGCAAAATAAATTGATTTGATCAAATCTGCAGATCTATTTCGCCAGATTTACCCCTCTTTGCGCCAATACTATTATAATTTTAAAAATATGTTTAGCTGAGAATTTGACAATTCTACCTCACTCGTTAACACGTACACAAAGTTACACTAATATAATGACAAACCATAAAAACAATTCCAATCGTGTTTTACATATGTGTCACGAAAAAAAAATCAATTTTTGAAGGAAATCTAAGTTTACCCATGGAATACTACATTAATGATGACATTTGGATTTGGAATTCAAAAATAATGTTTCAGATCTTATTTTTTCGAACAAATTTAACCCGGTCTGTTTGTCGGGAGCCGTTTGTTAACATTTTGTCAAAACATTTTAGAAATACATACACAAGAATAAGGCACACTTGTTAAAGAAAATAAAAACCATTTAATTTCCAATTTGTTTCTGATTTATAATTTATTTATTTATTTGTAGCTTAATATACAATATCTTTTACATTTTAAATTATTTCATTAGCAAGTAGTTTAGAACATTTTAATTCTTTACATCTTTAATTCAAATATATATAATAAAGAGAAGTGTTATTTAAAATTAATTTATGGTTCAAGGGAAAACGCTACTAAGAAAAACCCTTATTAGAATCTTAAAAACTAGTATTGCTTAGGCCCCATTATCAACAAAATGCAGAAGTTGACAGTAATTTTAGGTGTTATTTTGGTTAGATACGTTTCTGATAAGATTGTTGTCAGAGAAGGAGCAGTTTAAGAAAAATTTCTCTTGTTGTTTGTTAACAAGGTTCTTAACTGTGTAAGAATTAGCCTTATCATGGAGTCTTTTAGTTAAGTAATGCCATGGCAATCCGAGCATCATTTTCAAAACTTTATTTTGACTTACTTGAAGTTTTTGAATGTGCGAGTGAGCACAGTTAAACCAAACAGGTGCACCATAAAGTAGTATTGGTTGGAAAATAGTTTTAAATATTATTAATTTATTTATATGTGTGTTTTAAAAGTAAGCTTTCTATCTAAAAACATGCCGAGGTATTTGCAGTTATCCGACCATTCGATTTCATTGGCACAAATTTTTAGTTTTTTGTCCGGTAAGTAACAAGAATTTCTTCGACGTGTAAACCATGTTGCTATTGTCTTCGTACCGTTGACTTTAATTTTCCATTTGTAAAAATATTTCTCAATAAGAACTAAAGCTTCTTGCAATTCGGTAAAGACATTGAAATAAAACACCGGAGGCAAATAAAACGGTATCGTCAGCAAACATTGCTAAGCTAACATTTGGGTTGGGAATCGGGAAATTAGACAAAAAAAATATTGAATAAAATTGGGCCCAAAACAGATCCTTGCGGGACGCCTGCGGGAACTTCATATTATGAGGATCTTACGTTTCCCAAATGGACTGCGAATTTTCTGTCTTCCAGAAAACTTTTTATAATTTTTATTATTAGGATAGGAAAGTTAAATTTGGCAAGCTTAAAAATAAGGGCATTGTGCCAGACTGTGTCAAAGGCTTTTTCGATGTCCAAAAGGACCATACCTGTAGATTTCTTTATACCAAGGTTTTGTTTTATTGAATTTTTAATTCTAACAATTTGGTGTATAGTTGAATGACTAGGTCTTATACCAAACTGATAATCTGGGTAAAGATTTAAGTCATCGACAAGGCACTGTATCTTGTCTTTAATAATTTTTTCTAAGATTTTACTCAAACAGTTAAGTTTTGTTTTCTTATTATGAAATAAGTTATATTTTATTTACATTATATAAACATATCACTATGTTTTCATAGAACTTCATCAAATATGTTTAACATCTGTAAGAAGAAAAAAGTATGGAATGTAGGAACATCAATTTTTTGCCTGGACACGAATTTAGCACATTCAACAGTTTCTTGATAAAAATTTACTTGACGTTATCAATTCTAAGTTTTTCTTGGGTTCAGTAGGGAACTCTTTATTTTGCAGTACAGAAGCAATTCTTCTTGGCAAACTTTCAACCAAAGCCAAACATCGTGACTTAGGAATTACATACTAAGCATTTTGAATCTCCTGCCACAATTGTGTTAAATTGGTTGTTTTTTTTTTTTGCTCAATATGATGTTCAACATCATTCCACAAATTCTCGATCGGGTTAAGATCGGGTGATTGTGCTGGCCACTTCAAAATGTTGATTTTATTCACCTCTTAGGCACACTTCCCTAACTTGTAGTGCATGAAGCGCCATAATAACGCCAAATTGTCTTCTGCGTAGGATATCATATGATCCAACAGGATATCTCTGTACACGTTCTGGTCCATTTTGGTGTCAATTTTTACGATGGCGCCAACGCCGCACCGCCGTGCTATGAAAAAGCAGCCCAGACCATAACGTTGCCTCTACCGTGTTTCACCGTCTTAATGGTGTACCTTGGATCATATTCCCTGTTTTTTGGACACCATACATATTTTTTCCCATCCAATCCGAACCGGCAGAATTTTGATTCATCGCTCCAGAACACGTTTTTCCAAAAACTAATTGGTGTGTCTAGGTGAGCTTTGGCAAACTGTAACCTAGATTTGACATTTTTTTTGGTACAAGCAGTTTTCTCTAAGCAATTCACCCGTGTAGATTGTTTTCATTTAATCGGTGTCTTATGGTCCTTGAGGAAACATTTACCCCATAGTTCGTTGAAAGTTCGCTTCGAATGGCACTGGAGGTCTTAAACGGATCCTTGGTCGATAACCTAAATATAAATAATTTTATCTTCATTTGTAGTTGTCATTTTGGCCCGGGGGTTTTGTTTAACGTTTTCAATCACTCCAAACTTTTTGAAATGACGAAGGGCATTAAAAACCAGCTTCCTGAAGCATTCTAACAACTTAGAAATGTCTGTTACCGTCCGCCCTTTTGACTTCATTTTCAAGATGTAGATCATTAAAGGAATATTTAATTACCTCAAAAATTAGTATTTTCCTTTTAAAAAAACACACAAATTAAAAATACACTCTTTGATTGCAAAATGGGCTAAATTTTAGTCCAGTTAAACCAACACAAATCACAAACAATCTTCATTTTTCGCCAAACGGTATTTTACTTTTCAAGCATTTACACATTTTTATTACCGTATAAGGTAGTCATAGTGCTTACTTACTTAAGGTGGCGCTACAGTCATGTGTGAACTAGGGCCTCACGCAACAAACTTCTCCATCTAGCTCGGTCCCTAGATAAATGTCTCCAGTTTCGCGCTCCAAGTTGGGTGAGGTCACCCTCCACTTGTGCGCGCCTGTGGGTGTGGATTCGAAGACTTTCCGGGCCGGAGTATTGGTTTCCATGCGCACTGACGTGACTTTTAACCTTCTGGCTAAGTTTACTTCGCTGTACAGCCCGTACAGCTCGTCGTTCCATCTTCTCCTCCACTCCCCTTCGATGCATACGGGACCGTAGATTACACGAAGAACTTTTCTCTCGAAGCGACCCAAGGTGCTTTCATCCGCTTTTGTCATAGTCCATGATTCTGCACCGTATAGCAGGACGGGGATGATAAGGGTCTTATATAGCAACACTTTGGTCCCTCGAGAGAGGACTTTACCACTTAATTGCTGTCTTACAAAAGAACAGCGGTTAGCAAGAGTTATTCTGCTTTTGATATCAACGCTGGTGTTGTTTTCTGCGTTTACAGCGGAGCCTAGGTAGACGAATTCCTTGACTACCTCAAAGTTACGTCTGTCGATGGTGACGTTTTGACCAAGACGTCGGTGTTGTAGGTCCTTTCTTGACGACAGCTTGTACTTTGTTTTGCCCTCATTAACCGTTAAACCCATTTTTGCCGCCTCTGCCTCAATTCTTACAAAAGCCCCATTGACATTAAGCTAAGTTCTTCCGATTATGTCAATGTCATCAGCATATGCTGGTAATTGGACAGACTTTTGAAAGATGGTGCCTCTAGTGTTGACGTGTGAGCTCTGCACTATTCTTTCAAGCACGATGTTAAAAAAATCACATCGAAAGGTTCTGTTAAGTTGTTTCCAACCTTTACGGAGCAACGTGAATTCTCCATGGTTATCCTGCACAAACGGACAAGTTTTGCAGAAATGCCAAAACTAGACATGGCTCTGTACAGCTCGTCCCTGCAGATGCTGTCATATGCGGCCTTGAAATCGATGGAAAGATGGTGGGTGTCGATTTTGTGTTCTTGAATTTTTTCCAGGATTTGCCGTAATGTGAATATTTGATCGAATGTGAACTTTCCTGGTCTAAAACCACACTGATAAGGACCTATCAGGTTGTTGACGATGGGCTTTAGACATTCACATATTACGGCAGAGAAGATTTTATAGGCGATATTAAGTAGACTTATTCCTCTTTAGTTGGTGCAGTTTAGAGGGTCTCCTTTTTTAAAGATCGGGCAAACAATACTGTGGTTTCATTCATCGGGCATGCTTTCTTCCGACCATATCTTAAAGATAAGCTAGTGCATGCTCCTAACCAACTTATCTCAGCTGCTTTAAAGAGCTCGGCATTCAAGCCATCCGCTCCAGCGGCTTTATTAGACTTCAGCTTAAATATGGCAATCTTTACTTCGTCTAAGTCGGGAGAACGGGATTGTTGGCTTTCGTCGTCTATGTTGAATGGATCATCCTGCCTGACAGCGGAATTCGGTTCGTCGTCGCCGTTATACAGTCTGCAGAGGTGGTCCTTCCATATCCTCAGCATTGACTTCGGTTCCACTATGATGTTTTCACTTTCGTCTTTGCAGCCTTCGGTTATAGTTTTATGTACCTGTGAATTTCGTTTCAACTGTTTATATCAATCACCATAATAAATATCGCAGTTTTTCATCCTCTTTTTTTGCCGGCCCATCCCATCATATTTCCTGGATGGCGGTGATGTCTGCTTTACAAGGGTCTAGGTCCTCCGCTAATTGTTCGGCCGCACGTAGTCTGTTAAGGGACCTAACATTTCACGTGCATATCCGAAGTTCGTTGTCCTTAATTCGTTTGCCTTGGTTGTCAATAGTAAATCCGTCCGTATCCGAGGCTTGTTGGTGCTTCGCAACTATGAAAGCTTGTACGTGGCCAGGAAGTCACCCCGACGGCACAACCCCCAACCTGGAAGGCCAGATCCTTAGTATATATATAAGGAAGGGGAGCCGGATAAACCGATCCTTATAGGCCTGTGCTCCGAATAAGTCGTAGAAGCCCAATCTCCAGTTGAGGTACTAGGCACCCTATGTTCACCACAGGGAGGTGAGAGTAGTCATAGTAACAACATAAAAATGAACCCTTACTTGCAAGTATGCTTGTACTCTTTTCAATGTGCTAAATTCGTGTGCATATTGTAAGGAACGCTGGATTATTTGTTTCACCTTATAACTCATGTCTTTTTTAAACCACTTTTTTCTGACAATTCTAAAGTTTTTTGAACAATTTATGATTTTGACGTTAATTTAATATTTCAGAACAGTCATTTATTGCAGACTGCGAAACACAAACGCACTAAGCTTCTCAAAATGTAGATAAATAAACCCTCTTTAAAAGATTAGTCCAATGACTTTGTATACACTCTTGTCTATAACAAACAAAATGTTTGTTCATTTTTTTTAATAAAACAACGTTTCGTTTAAGATTTCTTTATTTTATCATAAAAGACAAAAAATATTTCGTATTCTTGAGAGTTTGAAATTATTTTAGTAAGCTGCATATATTTAAGATACATTTCGTTTTCGTGTACTGCATTGTTGCATTTAATGTTAAAAAATGTTTTTTGTTTTCTTTTTATTTTGTTTAAATTTATAAATATATTTCATATATTTTGTGATTGTTTATAGTTAAGCATGTTAAAAACTCTTCTCTGGCGGGATGAACACTTTTTAAATTTATTTATATAGGTTTTTTGTACGTCTAATTGTTGGTCGAGCTGCTGGAATAATATGGATTTAAAGTTGATATGAAATCATGCGTATATCAAAGGGAAGACATTTATATAAAACATAAATATTATGTATAAAAATTCTTATGTAAGATTATATTTTTTTTATTTCTATGATAAAGAAAGGACTAAGATATAAGCGAAACAAAGCTAAAGAAATCACACCTAACACCTAAAAAGAATAAAATGAAAAGTAAGAAGAAAATAAAGCAACAAATTAATTAATATTTTTTAATTATTTGTACATTTTGTTTGTTGTTGCTCATTTAGATAAAAAGAAGACAGAAATGAAAGTAAAGATAATTTAAGAAAATTAATATCACAAATATATTTCTATATATAAATTAAATATTATTTTACATAAGTAGTTGGTGATAAGATTGTTTGGTTGTTGTTTTTTTTTAAGGAAAAGAGTGTAAAGGGTGACGAAAATACCTCCTCTTAATTAAGCAAATAAAAACAATTTAATAACAAGAAAAAAGCTGTGTTTTTTTAATGGCTTTTATCGTACGTGTCCTTGTGTTGATATCCAGATACATATCCCGAATCATCCACCAGATTCTTGCGTCCAGCAATACCTTTGCCTTTGCCTGAATCGTCGAAGCGTTCCTTATGAGAGCCGGTATACTTTGAGGTGTCAGTTAAACGTCCAACTGTGGCAGCTGCTTTTCCAGCCTTTAAAAAATCAAAAATGTTATAAATTTCCAATACTCTTAATATAATGGTCAGGTTCAGACGACATAAGGGACTTCGTTTGCAGTCAACTGCATTCTAGTAACTAGTTAGTTTTTCAAGTGTCATAAACTTCAAACTCGAACCTTTACTTCACTAACCACTGTCTTCAGTTCATCGTACAAAAACTACCAACTAAATTATTGTCTACAAAACCCGCCTCAGGCAAGCTAAAAGTCCGTCACGATTTGTATTTTGTATTGTAAAGAAATAAAGAAATATATTTTCAAATTTGACAGGAACCCTTTTACACAAAACATTAAATGGAATTGTGCAGAAAAAATAAATGATAAGTAATAAAGTTCAGCTTCCAGTTGAATGAAAAATCCTGATCAACTGTCATCTTGACATAAGTAGACTTCACTTGATAGTCAGGGAGAATTTTCATAACTTTTCAGTCAACTTGCCTTAATTGGAAGGAAATGTTTTGACAGCTGGCCAATCAGATACTAGAAGCTTGCCTTATTTTCAAGTCCCTTATGTTGTCTGAACCTACCCAATCTTATTCATTTAAATTTACAGAAACTTGTGAAACACCAGGTGCACCACACTCAGCTAGTTTCTTTTTGATTTCATCTAGATCGACTTTCTTGGCTTTAGCTAAATCATCCAGGAATTTGTTGTAGTCATCGTAGGAGATTTTCATTGCTTTGAATTTCTTGAAATGAATACCAGTATCGGTTGTGGTAATTTTTTTATCGATAACTTTAGCTTGTTTCATCCATTTGTCAGATTGTGAAAGTGTTATTGATTTGCCATCGGATTTGGTATCACCAAACTTTGAAAAAGCCTTAAAACTATCTCGAAGGGAAGCTGCAGGTTTTGGATCTTCGATTGCCAATTGGGCAACTTCTTCAACTGGAGGCTTTGGTGAGCCGTTGCTTTCAGTATTTTCGGCCATAATTGATCTAAAGAAAAAATAGAAATATGTGTGATTATTTCGTTAAGTCTTGATTGCTTTCAATAGAAAATTATTTATTTCAATTATTAAACAGGTTCTTATATAATCTCACCTGTATATAACAGCGTGTGAACACATGTTAAGCTTAAGTTTACTAAGACACCTATATTCAATTTCTTGACAATTCCTATTCTAATTGACTAATTAAATCTGAAACATTAAAATTCAATTGAATTTTTTCAAATATTTTATAAAAATTGCTAAATAATTCTCGATATCAATATCACAGGATTTAGGGGCTTTTCACACCAAGTCCAAAACCCGGTTTTTGCAAAATTATCGGTTTTGGCCGAAAACCTACATCAAAAACTCAAGTTATCCCATACATTTTTGGTAAACCAAATGTTTTCGTAAGCCACAAGTTTTATATAAAATCTCTCGAAAACTAGTAGCAATTCAAAGTTGAACTAAACAAACAAACCTTTCGAAACATTCAGTGCTCAAACTAATGTCAACAAAACAGCTGATGGCTCCTGTCAAAACAAATATTTCATTTTTAAAATAAATTTGGTCATGGTAAGTAATATTTTATATACAATTTCCTTACAAGGACGAGGAAGAATTGCTCATGGTTCGTAATAACGTTTCCAAGGGATGCGTCTTCGAACTCGTCGCCACAATTATGTTCGACGCTTTGGCTTACTTCCTGGAGAAAGGCTTTCCGGGAACTCTGTTCAACTACAAGGGTTTGGGAGATATGAGAAAGGCAATAATTTCATTTGTGGAGTAGAATAAGTATGAACGAAAATCTCTGGTGGAGAATATGTCGCAGCGGGCTAGGAACATTTGCGCCAAAACAGTAAACAATGTGGGATAGTTTTGTTCCAGTAAATAAAACCACAACAGTGGGCTATCGCCCATTGATGGGCAGAGATGATAACATCAATAAGATCCTCAATCCTTTGGACAAGCCAGGCGAGTCCTCAAAGCAAGAAACCAAAGAGATAGTCATGGAGAAATTGCAGCCTATCATAACAGCTTTACTGATCGCATTTTCAGATCCTTTAGTTCATTGCAGAGTACATCGAAAGTTCTGGGGTTTAATTTGAATTGGTTAGAAAGTTAGAATTCAAAATAAATTCACAAATAATTGGAGAAGAAGCAAATTTTTGTATTAATACAAGATTTGACAGAAGTTGAAAAAACAAATTTAAATGTCAAATGAAAACGTGTTAATGTTCGGTGTGAACGATTTTCGGGGTTTCGAAAACTTTTTGCCAAAAACTCGGTTTTGAATTTGGTGTGAAAAGGGTTATACGTGTTGCGGTTTTGAAAGAAAAAGCAAAATCAAACACACTCAGAGTCGAAGTCGGGGATAACCTTAAATCACCAAAAAGAAGGTGTATCTATTGCAGTTTTAATTGTTGTGAACATCGGAAAATCATTGTTAAACTGCCTTTTATCGTAATTGGTTGCTTTCAATCTCAGACACATAGGGTATGCGGATACCTTTTTGTTAGTGTTTTAGGTGTAAAATAACAGCTGATCAAAAAAGCTGAGATTTCAAAAAAGGAATCCAAAGGTATCCAAGAATTTCAGGGGTATGTAGGTATCTAACAGAACAGCTGATTCAACACATGGTTGAATTTCAAGAAACTTGAAAATTGATTTCAACTTTTTGTATTTGTTGGTTAGCAAAAAGATACAAAATGTTAGTTGAAGTTGTATTTAAGGATGTTCTGTAAATAGTAGACGATGAAGACGCTATTTACCTCCTTTATCTAGGTAAGATATAGGAGGTAAATATCTAGGTAAGATAAAGGAGGTAAATAGCTAAGATAGTTTTAGTTAGGATAGAGTCTGCTTAGTGCTCAGCTCTGAACTAAAAAAGAAAAACGCCATAATATACCCTATCCAACACCAGATTGAACGAAGCCATTCAACCAATATTTTGACACTTTAAACGACAGTTGCGTTTGACATATGTCAAATGAAAGGCCCTACAAACTTAAAACCACAAAATGAATGATCCTATATAATAATTTGAATTTTAAATGGTTTATATTTTTATTTTAAATTAACGAATCTTAAAAATGTCTACTTGTTTTTTAAAGCTCTGTACTCCTATCATGCTATAAAATCGATAAGATACGAGAACATACCTAAGCATAAGCAAGTGCAATTGAACTTGTGAGGTTTACTATAAGTCGTTGTATGTATGTCCTATAAGTTCCAGATTTGTATACATATATGAGTATAATATGAACACCGTCAAAAACAAAAATTTTATTTACTAAATTGTATCCTTGAACCAAAAGTGTCTGCAATCCAGTCGTGTACCTTATTTCAATTGTTCCCTGTTATTGAAGCATGTAAAACCTTTCATTGTGAACTCAATTTCTAAAATTCTTTTTTAATGCAGTATTATGATGTTGTCTAAAATAAAATTTCAGATGTTTTCCTGTACATCGGAATGTAACACACTTTAGGTAGGTCAAGGTTTTTGTGTGTTGAATGATATTTAATGTAAATAAAACTTGCATTGTTATGTTTATCATTCGACATACAAAATGGGAGAAAAGTTCTTCTATAGCGTACATATGTATGTTTGGAACAGCATACGTTGAAGTTTTGAGGACAAAGAAAAAACTTTGATCCTTTTGAGATAAAAGTATTTTCTTTTCAAACAGAAGTCTTAAACTTGATAATACTTTATACTCTTTTTATGTTTTTTTAAAAGTATTACATTATATGTTTACGAAGTCTAGCCTTGTACTTGGTAACTTCACGAATTTCATCTTTACGGCCTTGAAAAGTTTGTGCAGCATACAACTAATCTTCTATTTTAGGGCAAAAAAGTCTAATATGGTGTTAACTTACAAGATTCCATTCGTGAAATAACACGGTTAGGAAAGTTTTCTTGCAAAATGTAGATTGTTTTTTTGAACATTTGGCAATTTTAAATATTTTAAAGCGTTGCTAAAAATATGTCGTCTCATTTTAAGTAATGACGTAATTTGTTCTTGAAAAGTGTCAAAATATGACAATGTCAAAAGTGACATCTGTCCAAACAACGGAGTGAAACATCTTATAAGAAAACACTTTTTTAATTAAAATATCAAAATAAAAACTTGGAACGATTTAAAATGCAGTGTGATTTTGTTTGTTTAGCAATTTTGACTTTTGACTTGTCATAAATATCGCTGAAAGGTATTACAAGCACTCAGAAAATCCGCAAAATTTGAAGTAGGAATACTATTTGAAGCACAGTTCAACACATAATTTTAACATTTCTAAACAATTTGTAACGCAGAATAAATAATAATAATTCATTATTTCATGATATGATAAACAATTAATTAACAACTGCATCACTTTTATCAAGTACGGATATTTTTATCTCAAATATCTCCCCTTGAGATTACCCCTTCGCACTAAGTCACTAATTTTATTGATTTCAAAAATAATAATATTGTATCACTTAAATTAAATGTGTACAAGTACATACACACGTATGTAAAAGTTTATATTTTTTTAAGCGTGATAACGATAATAAAAATAATTAAACACGACAAGTACCTAAACTTCCCCTTGGAATGTGTGAAGTTAACTGACATTTTGTATTTTATTCACAATTTGCGACACTTTAAAATGCGATAAAAATACATTATACAAAAATTCTTTGATTCCCTTTAAGGAAAACGTAATCATATTCTTTTTAATACAATTAGCATTCTTAATTAATGAGTAATTCTGAATTATGATAAAATAAAAACTGAAATGAACTTTAAATGTATGTGGTTTCATATTAAGATGATTCATTATTCATGCCTACGTCATTTTTACATTCTATTTTGTAAATTTATGATAATGCATTAAAAATGCATTATTGTGTGCTTTAAACACGAAACTTCGAACAAATATTCGGAATTTCATGATATTTAACCTATTTTATTGTTTGTCTTTATGTTCGAACAGTAAAAACACTTTCAACTTTATAACTTTATCAAACAAAATACTCAGTGACAGTTTGTAAGGAAACACATACCAAACAAGCCTAAATCTGGGGAACAAACCTATCAATTTGAATTGTTTAAAACTCAAACGTCAAATGGCTTTGGCTAATTACTAAAAGTCAAAGTAACCATTAGGAATTAGTTAATTTAACTTAAGTGTAATGTTA
This sequence comes from Eupeodes corollae, assembly GCF_945859685.1. Lineage (NCBI taxonomy): Eukaryota > Metazoa > Arthropoda > Insecta > Diptera > Syrphidae > Eupeodes > Eupeodes corollae. The sequence continues at coordinate 125,415,315 of NC_079148.1, forward strand.
AGATCATTTAAAAATAGTAAAACTATCTCTTTAGCTTATGTCAGAAACTCAAAAGTCAAATGGCTTTCGCAATTTACTAAAAGTCAAAGTAACCATTTTGAATTAGCTAACTTTATTACAATGTAAAGATCAATGACAAAGAGCAAAACCATTACTTAAGCTCAAGTTCGTAAAATAAAAATGTTTGACATTTTCGTTTAGTGAAGTAGGAGGTGTCCAATGCTGCGAACGGCGCCAAATCGATAGTTCACTGTCATCACCAACACTGCCCGATAGAGCTGTGTTATTAACCTCAGTTCGCACTCTACGTAATTGTGTTGATAGTTCGCCAAAACATGTAAATTTGCTGCGAAATTCAGTCAAAATAGACCGGATAGCCACCTTAGTAGTTCGACTAAATTTACCACAAATTAACCGAGCATGCATTTTGATTGGTAGGTCGTTTTTCTGCCAATTCTTGATTAAATGCATGCTGCATTCAATCTGAGGCCGATAAGGTATCCGGATGTCTTTTTGATACCCTGAGGCTTCACAAGAGTAAAATCCAATCTAGCTTCTCTTCCGCAATCTTATCCGCAGTCCATTGTTTTTTTTTTCACTGGGCATATTATGTCTCGCCATAAGCAACCTCAAATGTCACATTTGACATTAGAAACGGTTAATCTGTTGTTTACTTTTTTGTTGATTCACCTTTAGTGTCGGTAGTTATTTTTATTTACAGATTATATAAAAAAAAGCCTTTGAGTAAACAAAATTTAGCCCTTTAAAAAAATTAATGCTGGTTATGAAGTTGGAGGAATTACAACAGCTTACGAGTACTATTCAAGAGGATAAAAGAAAACACAGGTTTTGGGTGAATCCATTACTCGAAGTAAGGGAACTTCATGATTTGGAGGCACACCTACTCAAGGACTTACTATGGGAGGACGGTGCAGACTATAAGAATTTTCGTAGGATGTGGGTTGACCACTCTGAAGCTGTTTTGTGCCTAGTGAAGATAACTTTGAAATAATGAATTTTGGCACTCGACGACAATTTAAACGAAATGAAATTTTAATTTTAAAAATACTGTGAAAAATGAACGCTCACCACTGCATACAACACAAACCTCAAATTTGATGACAGGATTTTGATCTAGCGACCAGTTCATGGACTGGATGTTGGATTTTTGGTTTCTATTGGATTATCTGATGACAGGCCGATGGTCCTGTGATTGGAAATGTTCAATGGAGACCCCAAGTTAGTGTTTTACATGTACATAAAATAACAGCTTATTCAAACAGTTGGAATGTCAAGGAATTCAAAGGTATTCAAGAATTGACAGAACAGATGATTAAACAATAATTTTTTACTTCAAAATCTAAATGTTTGTCTGCTTTTTATGACCAACTGAAAGTTGTTCTTGTTTTTTCCAACTATCTCAATTTAGGTATCTAACTCTTTCAATAAGGTATCTCTAAATTCACCTATTGGCTTCGTTCAATCTCGTGTTGGATAGGGTATCTTGGATACTTGGATTTTTAGATACCTTGCTGAACGAGTTGGATAGCTGTATTGAGATAGCTATCAAAAAATAAAAACAACTTTCAGCTCTTCACAAAAAGCAGAGAAACATATTTTAAGATTCAAAGTCAAAATTATTGTAAGATAAAACATTGGATAATTCAACTGATTCGTCAGATGATGATGAATTGATAGGTGCATAACAAATAATTAAATAAGAGATATCCTTAATCTGTAATCTATGTTAAATTTCCTCTTAACTCAATTGGAATTCTATAGATTAATAATTTAATTGCAAAATCATAACTACATACCTCCTAAAATTCGGAGGCAAATAACTTCTTCATCGTCTATTATATACAAAACATCCTTAATACATTTTGTATCTTTTTGTTTACCAACAAATACAAAGCTGAAATAAATTTTCAAGTTTCTTGAAATTCAACAATCAGCTGTTCTGTCAGACATCTACATACCCCAGAAATTCTTTTATACCTCTCGTTTCTTTTTTTGACATCTCAGCTGTTTTTGATGAGCTGTTATTTTACACGTAAAACACTAACAAAAAGGTATCCGGATATCCTATCTTTCGAGATTGAACGCAGCCATTGAATGCCACCATTATAGACCAAGCTGAAGATGTTTGACAGTGACGCAAACAAAAAATGTATTAGATCTGTCAAAACCAGTGTTGCCAAAAAAAAGCAGCCCGTATGTAAAAATTATAAGATTCTCATGACACATAAAATTTTAGTATATTGACTGGGCAGTGCTGATGATTTTCTTTCATTTACAACTCCAACAGATCTTTTTTTAGGCTCATAAATAATATAAAGTATTATTATAAATAAATTACATACGGCTGCAAAAGTGGACATCTCGAGTGTTGCAATATACATAGTGAGTTTATATCCTTGTAACTATAAGAATAGTGTCAAAGTGCTCGAATCGTATGTCGTACTATAAAGTCGTGGTACATTTGATAAATTTAATGAAGAACAGTAAAATTCTCACATTTCAGATGATTTACATTCTTGTTAAATAAAACGGAACTATCTTCTAGAAGTACATGCATACTTCCCAGAAGACCAATCAGACACGTATAGACTGAGGTAAGCACCTTGTCACATAAATAACATAAACATTTATTTTAAAAGCCATAAAAGTTGTCATTTGCAATTAATTTACCCATTACTACTTATTTTATAATTTAAAAAATATAAAATAAAATTAAAGATAGGTACAACATATAAAAGAAATAAAATCGCACAACACAAGGATTCTTAACGAGCTGGGGCAGTTAAATTCACCTACTTACATTTTTATTATTTTGATTGTGTGATCATCACAAAATCAGCAAGGGGGCTTAAAGCCTTTTAGTTCAGGTCTTATTTTCTTGAGATTCATTCATATGCATGAATACCAATATAAATATATGTACATAAATGTAACTGACCTTTTTTTATTATGTTAACAAAATTCGAGTATTTCTTTTGATATGAAAAAAATTAAAAAAAAATATTATAGTTATGAGCGAGACAATGGGCGCATTCAAAAAGCTTGTGACTGTGTAGCCAGGTCATTCTGATTAGCTAAATCAAACTAGATTACAAAATGAGTTGACAATTCTCTTTCGGCTTAGTTTACAAATTTGTGTTTACAATATTAGTGGACACTGATTTTGACGTATGACAATCAGCTGATCGGTAACAACACACAAATTCCAAATTAAATGTATCGTTCAGTATTTAAATATAGATATAAATTACTCAAGTTATGACTTTTATTTGATTTTATTGAATTCAAAAACAAAATTGATTATTTAAAGTTCTCAAAGTTCATGATTGATTAGCTCTGCAGTGTAGTTTTGGATTCACAAAGCTAGTCGAATTTTGACTAAGTAATCACTCCTTTATTGAATTTTTCCCGGTAAACCTTGGTGTAAGTTAATGATTACAGATTGTGGGTACGTTCGTTCAGCATAAAACTGTCTGACAATTATCTACCACTGAGTTGTGGGCTTACACGCTTGATAGAAAATTCATCAACCTCTTAGAATTTACTGTCATTGTTCGCTGACAGTTCATTGTCAAATATACGATGTTCAGCTTATATACACTGTCGGAGAAAATAAAGTGCAAATCCCAAATCTTCCCAAATCTTAAGTCGGATTGAAATTCTTTTATTTAAATACATATATTATATTTAATTTTACTTCCAAAATTTGTTTACAACATGATCTTAATAAATGATAGGTTATGTTGAAATATTAAAAAAAAAGAAAGGACAAAATAAAGTGCAAATTCAAAATATGAACATAAATAGTTTAAAATATTCAAAAACAGTTTGATAAAGTAAATACAAATTAATAACGAGTGGCTTCGCCTTTATTTTGAATAACTTCAGCAAGACGTTTGGGCATACTGCAGACAAGATTTTTTTTTAAATCAGGTGAAATTCTATCCTATTCATTTTGGATACTTTCCTAAGAAAACAGTTAATTGCGACGCTCATCCAAAGTTATCCTGCCATTTAAAATGGACCTTAGGTGCTCAATAGGGTTACGGTCTGGGAATTGAGGTGGCCATTATAGAACATCAATATTGCTTTCAGCAAAAAAATATTTTGCAATTCTGCTTGTATGCTTTGGGTTAGATTTTCTCTGACAATATTGACGTATCTAGAACCCTTCATTTTAGTGTCAAATTTAATAATATTTTCAACCCCCTTAAAGGAAAAACATCCCCAGACCATAAGTGACCCTCCTCCATGTTTGACGGTTTTTTGAATACACCTTTGGCTCAGTCTTTCCGATGGTTTTCACTTAACTCGTTTTCTGGCTTGTACATTTTTTTTATTCAAATTTGGACTCATCGGACCAAATTACGTGCTCCCAAAAGGATTATGGCTTTGATAGAAACTTTATGCAAAAGCTAGCCGTTTTTTGAATTAATTGGCCGAAGTGAAGGCTTTGTTTTCGCAAAAAAGTTTCTTAAGCCAATTTCATTCAGTCGCATTTGAACAGTCCTTGGCATAATGGATAACTCTTCTAGATCTTCTTTGATGCTTCTGGCCGAAGATAATGGGAGAGTAGTGCTCTTAAATTGGAGCACTATGAAATTAAACGAACCGCCTTAGCACTTTATTTTGTCTGTACTTGATTGTCAGATTTCAAACACTTAATTGTCAAACAAATTTTCTGAAAATGGTAATTGTACTACCTATATGGTTGTGAGACATTGTAATTGTAAGCAAATTGCTCACTGGCAGTTCTGTCAATAGTGTACGATATACCAATCGTATACACTTAGATTAAATTAGTGTTCCTTAAGGCAAGTAAACACTCTCTGACTGATCATCAGCTGTCAAATAAGAACATTTTAATTAAGGGCATTTTTTTTGGAATGTGGGTTATAGGGTGTCCCAGCAGAATCGCACATTTTAAGAACATCGGGATTTTTAGCTTCCCATAGGAAGTTATTGTAATGGGTCCGATTTGTCAAGTTGAAAATTTTGAAATTTCTCGACGTTTCAAGGTCCCTAGAGTCGAAATAAAAGATTTTTAGAAAGATGTCTGTGCGTGCGTGTGTACGTACGTTCCTACGTCCGTAGGTTCACGACGTTTTTTTCGTCGTCCATATCTCAAGAATCAGAAGAGATATCGATTTCAAATAAGTTTTGTTATACAGATAATAAGGCAGAAAGATGCAAAAATTGCTCTCAAGAAAATTGCGTGGATGGTTTTTTTACCATAGCAGTTTAAAAAAAGGGTAACATTTTGGTTAACCTTAAATATCTTACGAACCAAAAACGCTAGAGACTTGAATTAAATTTTATGTAATATATTGTAACGTGATATCAAAGAAGTATATTTTTTGAAAAAAATCCATTTTACGGTTTTTTTATAAATCAAAAAAACTGAAAAAAAAATTGTCACCTCCAAAATTTTATGACTAAAATATGATTTCATCTCCAAAAAAATTTTGTGCAACGAAGAACAATGTTTTTGACATCTGATAAAATTTTGAGAAAAATCGAATTGACAGTTTTTTTTTATAAAAAATAAAAATCTAAAAAAACATTACTCAAAGTTGTTAAAAATTGAATATCGATTCAAATATCTTTTCAAAAACTTGAAAGTTAGGCTTCAAACTTATTTAATGTTATAAGAAATATTGTTTTCAACATTCTGATAAATGTTGAGAAAAAGCGAAATGACAGTTTTCTTACAATAAATAAAAACCTAGAAAAATTAATAAAAGTTGGAAAACATTTATTTTCGACTCAAATATCTTTTCAAAAACTTGAAATTTAGGCTTCAAACTAATTTTATCTTATAAGAAATATTGTTTTCAACATTAGATAAAATTTTGAAAAATTCGAATTTCCCGTTTTTTTACAAAAAATAAAACTCTAAAAAAAACAATACTTAACCTTGGTAAAAATTTACTTTCGACTCAAATAGCTTTTCAAAAATTAAAAATATTGGCTTCAAACTTATTTTATTTCACAGAAAATATTGTTTTCGATATTCAGTCATTTTTATAAAAAAATCGAACAGTCCGTTTTTTTCATAAAAAATAAAATCTACAAAAAATAGTACGCAAATTTGGTAAAAATTGATACTACTCGTATCAATTTTTTATATAGACAAACTTTTAAACAAGACAAATCGACAGACGGGATGGGAAGTTATCAGTGTGGGTCGCATCCTAGCCTCTTTTTTATATAAGATTGACACAAAAATTGAAGCCAACAGATTATGCCAAGCGAAGAAGGAGAAAGTGATCACCAATTTCAAGGATCGCATCGTTATACTATTTAGGAATTGTGGAAGTGGACATTTCTTAGACTCTATTTTTCTTCATTAAAGTGAAGATACGTATGTGTGCTTAGAACAAATTCTTGAAACTGGATGGTTTTCCGCTTATTGCAATTATAGAATGTGTGCTTCTGCTGGGGCACCCTATATCACTTTTCTTTTTCAAACCACAAGAATACATTTTCATTAAAAAAAAACTGTTATATCTTTTGTGAAGACTTTTAAAGCATTTTTTTTTATAAAAGAATCACTTGACCTTCGTGTTCAAAGAATAAACATGAAACAAAAACCGATAAATTGATAGTCTTGTTTTATCTTTGGTATCATTTATAGCGTGATCATAAATAAATCAGATCCGGTTATGATTTGGTAATTAATATAATCTTATCTCCTTCGACATGAATAACAACCATCACGAAATTAACCAGTTCATAAAGCTATGAACTTCGTTTAACTGCTGCATGTCAGTTAATTATCACCTTTAAGACACATTATTATGTGTTATTATATCCATTCCACTCTGTGTTTTGGGTCTGGAATGGAGTCAGGAAAGTAATTTTCTTATGTTTATTTTATGTTTAGGTATAAGCTTTAGGGTGCACCTCTCATGTCAATATGTAAAGTAATTTGAGTAATTAATTAACTTATGGAGCTAAGTTGAATGAGAAGATTATTTATTTAAAACAAAAGAATTATTGTGGGTGGAGGAGAAAGGGGATAGTAAAATAGTTTTGCATGCATGTAATGTACCTTCATAAGGTTTATAAGGGAATCCATAGCTGCATAAATATAGGTACTCAAATTACAAGTTATATATAAACGTAATGTATCAAGTCTCACTTAAACCCATAAAAGCAATTACATAATTACTCAATAGATGGTGTTGTATTAGTGTAAAAACATAATGTTTTGAAACTAAACTAACAATCCTAATTGTTCTAGTGTCGAAAAAGGTGGAGTTCATCATAGACTTTCGTATAGCGATTTGTAGAAGAACTCTAATTCTCCTAACTTTTATCGTTTATTGGTTATAAAGGGATTTGCAATAAAGGCGGGTAGATGATGAAAATATCAATCGTTGCGTTTGCTGTGTGGCACGTAACGCGGTCCTGCTTTAACCACATTTTGTCTAGGTCCATATGGTTCAATTTGGGCCATACGAAATTAGTTATCATCGTTATGTAGAGCTCGCTGTTGACGGTGTCCATCTCACTAATGTCGTTTTCAAAAAAGTACGCACCAATTACGCTGCCGCGCCGCCGGCCGGCCCAAAATCCACAAGAAAAGGGATTTGAGGATGCATTATCACCTGGTGAACCTCGCGTGGTTTGGTGTAGTCCCATATACGTAAATTTAGTTTGTTAACACAGCCATTCATCCAAAAATGCTTTTCGGCCAAAATTGAATTCCTCTTCCAAAGATTCCCAGTCCGCGAACAATCGGCATTGTCCATAGTCATGAACTTTGAGCTCCTGGTTCAGCTGGCCCAAGTCCCGATGCAAAATTTGCCAAGTTAAAGTCTGCGAAAAGCCGACACTTTCACGGTCCGCGGCGATTTTCGTTCGTTAAAAGTACGGGTGTTGGCTGATTGTTTACTGAACCGGTCGTCTTAAATTTGGCCACCAAAACGTTGAAGAGTCGACTCTGAAAGCCAACCCGTCTACCTTAAAATGGGCGCAATGCGCGCAACGTTTGCTTTAACGAACACTCATTTTGGTAATAAAGTTTTATAATTTGAACGTGCTTTTCAACCGCGTGACTTGAAATAATCGGGTTGCCAAAATCTACCCGTGTCAATTGAAAAACCCTTTATAAGCCCAAAAAACAGTATTTTTGATATATTATTATGTTATACGATTTTAAGGCTGCTAAATAAGATTATGTATGAAAAACTAAGGATTTTAAGATTTAGAGCTTCTATTCAAAATTTAGCAAAAATACGTTATTTAGAAAAAAAAATGACAAATTAATAAAAGGTGTTATTTAGAGTTATAAAACTTTAAAATTAAATAAATAAAACAAAGGTAAATTTTTCTAATCGACATGATATTTACTTTATGCGAAAGATAAGAAGATTAGAAGCATTCACAAAGCTAGTGGCTATGTAGTCAAGGGATTTTAATTGGCTAAATCTAACTACAAAAGTAGTTGAAATTTCCCCTCCGACTTAGTGTAAAAAATTCGCCTACAAAGCTAGTGGACAATGATTTTGACGTTTCAGAATAAGCTGCTCGGTAAAGTCACACGAATTAAAAATTAAAAAAGAGGCTGGGATGCGACCCACACTGATAACTTCCCATCCCGTCTGTCGATTTGTCTTGCTTCAAAGTTTGTTTATATGTACTCGTATCAATTTTACCAAATTTTCGTAGGTACTATTTTTTGTAGATTTTGTTTTTTTATGAAAAAACGGACTGTTGGATTTTTATATAAAAATCACTGAATATCGAAAACAATATTTTCTGTAAAATAAAATAATTTTTTAGCCAATATTTTTATTTTTTTTTTACAAAAACTATCAATTCGAATTTTTTCAAAATTTTACTAAATGTTAACAACAATATTTTTTGAAAGATAAAAGTAAATTAAAGCTCAAAGTTTTGAAAAGATTTTTGAGTCGAAATCAATTTTTACCAACTTTTATTCTTTTTTTTTAGGTTTTTATTTTTTGTAAAAAAATGGACGACGAAAAAAACGTCGCGAACGTACGAACGTACATATGTACACACGCACGCACAAACATCTTTCTAAAAATCTTTTATTTCGACTCTAGGGACCTTGAAACATCGCGAAAAGTCAAAATTTTCAATTTGACAAATCGGACCTATTACAATGACTTCCTATGGGAAGTTAATAATAACCTTTAAGAAATGCTACTAAAATTGGTAAAAATCGGTAAAAATTGATAAACGACTAAAAAATCTCGTTAAAAAAAATTTGAAATCAAACTATTTCATCATATGCAAAATATTGTTATTAATTTTTAAATTTGTAAGAATAATTAAATTGACAACTATTTTAACAAAGCACGAAAACCTACAAACCTTTTTAGCAAGACAAATTGACAGACAGGATGGGAAGTTATCAGTGTGGGTCGCATCCCAGCCTCTTTTTTATTTCAATTACGTTCGTTCGGTCAGTTTTATGCTGTAACAGGAATCAAATTTCACATAAAAACATGTGAAGTGTAGCTGGAGATAAATTCATTATAAGCTTTTATTTCAATTAAAAACAATTATTTGAAACCGATGTCAATGCCAATTCATGTCAAATACAAAAATAAGTATCCATACTTATTTATTTGTTATAAATATATTTATGTACATTATTGGAAATAGTTATCTATGAATCTGCCTTCTCTCTTTCAACCGGAAAATTTTGATTAACCGTACCAATAACAAATCAAAAGAGCCAATTAACTTAAAGTCGTTATAAAAATGATCAATGATGTCATCTTTAGTTTTTTTATTCGATTAAGTAAATCACTCATTAGATTTCATATTTATCAGCTTTTTTTATAAGAGTTTCTTAGAAAAGTAATTTTTGTATTGATTAAATAAACAGGTGTTTTTTAACGCTTTTTACTAAATCAATAATATATTTTTATCAGTTGCACTTTTTGTGATAAGAAAACCAAAATAAAATATTATATCCACACTTTTGACCAAAAATAATAAAATAAAATAATAATTATTCAAAAAAGTCACGTAGTACAAACGTTTTGAAGAAAGTTTCAAAATGGGTGTAATACAAATATTTTTGTAAACAAAAATAAATTAACTTTTAAAATTTTATGAGCCAGTTTTTAAATGTTTTCTCTCACAACACCATCAAATAGATAACATGACATCATATCCAGAGTTTTGCCCCCTGCCGTTCTCTAAACAAGAACTAGAAAATAGAATCTTCATAATCCCATAGAACTGCTCACCTTTGTTCTTTTTGATTTTCATTTTTTCTTAATAAAAATAATAATGACAGCATAACTTATAATTAATGTGTTATCGCGCCAGCAAAACAAAATTTTGGAATAATACAACAATCGATCCAGAAGTCGCGTATGAGTTGTATACAAGTTCCAAACGAAATTAATGCTGCTAATCAGGTACATACATACATAAAGTCTCTGGCGGTCCTGCTAGAGCTATTTAAATGCTCTGGACGTGTCCAACGCTACTACAAGCTATGTATGCGTTTTGCAATGTAAACTAATTTATTGTGCTTGCGGCCTTTAAAAACATTTCCTAATTATGCAAATCAGCTTTAAAAATAATTAATTATGGTGACCAAATAATCATCACTCTGCGTGCATCTTTTTCCCCCCATGGGTGTGGTATAGCTAATTAACTATTCATTTATAAAAAGTAAAATCTACATTTCGTTGATTCAAAAGTCGAAAACAAAACAACAATCCGTTCCAAAAAAAATAAAATGAAACAAGCCCGGAAGCCGAATAACGAGAAACATGACCTAAAATCCAAAAACAAGGACTACGTCCTACTTTTCTCTATGAACTTAGAACGTATTGTTGTAATTTCGTCGGGGAGGAAGAAGATATCCTTGTGGAAAATGATTTCCCTTTCAGAATACTTTTGCATGCAGGAAGACAAACTTTCACTTGACAAAAGCACCACCAACATCAGCAGCCGCATGGATGAAAATGCGTCTTTGCATCAGGAAGCAAAACAAAATGAGTACGTATAAATTCACACCCGCAAAAGCCAGTGGCAAGTTGTCTGCCTCACTTTATTGTCTACTTTTCTATGCGCATGTTCTGATAATAATTCATTAATCATCCCGCCATATCGTCATCATCCGGAAGAAGATGCCCTCGGAGCAACGAAACTGCGATGCCATGACATGGAAAACTTATTTATAAAAAAAAACGCATTACTAAACTTTATCTGAACAAAAGGGGGACATTGTGAAATTGCATTTGGGTTAACATAAGATTTCCATATCCAATGAAGTGAACAAAAGTTGCAAAGAAGCACACAAAAATATATCACGTATACGCCCCGGTTGCTCTCTGTAAATGCAACCCCTGTTTTGTTTGTAAACAAATCTGTGTATCTATTAACCACTCAACTGTTACTTTATTTAAGAAGGGGTTGGAAAAAAATTCTTCAATTCCAATAAATTTCAATTCAATATAAATCGCCATGTTTACCTTTAGTTTTGTAGATTCAAGGAGATTTATCCAAACGTTGTTTTAATGTATCCAAATCAAAAATGTATCTATTTTTATTTTCTTATTTCGAAGTACAAAAGCACTAGAACCACTGGACCAAAACGAACTAAACAGTTGACGGAATCCAACTGAGAAGCGAAAAAAATTTGTTCAGACACAATTTACGAATAGTGGCGATTTTTGTTTCTCAACGAACTAAACACTTTAGTATTTGAATTTGGAATTTTTGTTTAGCTTTTTTTGAACTTGAGTAAATTTGAATTGAGTGAGATTGGGTGAGGCTTTATGCTCAAGATATCTGATATCATCCCTAGCGAATTTTTTTTTTTTTGTTTTGTTTTTCATCGAAAGCTTTTCACCAAGAAGTGTGAAGTTTAGCGAAGAAAGTTAAATAGTCAAATGGGAAACAGTAGGTGGTAAAAGTTGAGAGTCATTTAGTTAATTTGAAAATTTTACATCCAAGCAACTGACATAATATACAAATTTACATCAAATAATTTAATTACTTTTTTTTAGAAGTGTATTTAATCAAGGGAAGTCGTAGTTAGAATAAGAGGTTTCATTTTGAACTCTCTGTTATTTGACAGCTGTGACTTTTGAAGTTGGCATGTTTTGACATTTGACAAGTAAGAACTTTTTTTCTTTGGGATCACGTTAAAGATAAGGTCTATTCAAAGGCTTCACAATCGATTAAAGTCTTTAACGATATGGTTCGTCGTTATACAGGGTTATCCATTTTGGGGTTTCAAAAGAACACGTACATTTTTAACTTCCCATAGGAAGTTATTGTAATGGGTCCGATTTGTCAAATTGAAAATTTTGACATTTCTCGACGTTTCAAGGTCCCTAGAGTCGAAATAAAAGATTTTTAGAAAGATGTCTGTGCGTGCGTGTGTACATACGTTCGTACGTCCGTACGTCCGTACGTTCGCGACGTTTTTTTCGTCGTCCATAGCTCAAGAACCAGAAGATATATCGATTTCAAATAAATGTTGTTATACAGATAATAAGGCAGAAAGATGCAGAAAGGGCTCTGAAAAAAAGGTGCAAATTTTGGTTAACCCTAAATATCTTACGAACCAAAAACGCTAGCGACGTGAATTAAATTTTATATAATATATTGTAACGTGATATCAAAGAATTATATTTTTGAAAAAAAAAATATATTTAACGGTTTTTTTTTATAAATCAAAAAAACTAAAAAAAAATTGTCATCTCCAAAATTTTACGACTAAAATATGATTTCATCTCCAAAACAATTTTGTGCAACGAAGAATAATGTTTTTGAAATCTGATAATATTTTGAGAAAAATCGAATGAACAGTTTTTTTATAAAAGATAAAAATCTAAAAACACATTACTCAACATTACTCAAAGTTGGTAAAAATTGAATATCGATTCAAATATCTTTTCAAAAACATGAAATTTAGGCTTCAAACTTATTTTATCTTATAAGTTATTGTTTTCAAAATTCTGAAAAATGTTGAGAAAAATCGAATTGACAGTTTTTTTTACAAAAAATTAAAAACCCCAAAAAAATTAACAAAAGTTTTTAAAAATTGATTTTCGACTCAAATATCTTTTCAAAACTTTGATATTGGCTGTAATTTATTAAAAAAATCGAATTGACAATTTTTTTACAAAAAATAAAACTCTAAAAAAAAAACTAAAACTTGGTAAAAATTTACTTTCGACTCAAATAGCTTTTCAAAAATTCGAAATATTGGCTTCAAACTTATTTTATTTCACAGAAAATATTGTTTTCGATATTCACTAATTTTTATATAAAAATCCAACAGTCCCTTTTTTCATAAAATATAAAATCTACAACAAAATAGTACTCAAATTTGGTAAAAATTGATACGAATACATATAGACAAACTTTTAAGCAAGACAAATCGACAGACGGGATGGGAAGTTATCAGTGTGGGTCACATCCCAGCCTCTTTTTTTTTTAATAATAAATGGGCACTCAAAAGGTTATTAACACCCTTAACATGTTTAAAGTTTAAACACAGTGTGAGCTTTAGGAAAATAGGGAAGAATTAAAGAGGAGATACTGATGCAAATTGGTCTTAAAGTTTTGAATATCAAAATGATAGGGACAAACAGAGCTGGGTAAAGCATCCCACATACTCGATGTGCGGTTAAAAAAATAATCTCTATACTTGACACTACGTCCGAAATTGAGCTCAAGATTAAACTGATGTGCATTCCTAGAAGTACGAGTATTGAGGCTGAATTGTTTGAGGGGAGAATGCAACTGGCTAATTCGACAGAACATAAAATAAAAAATAAATTAGGTTTCGGTTATAGTTCTATCGCCTACCATGGCATGATGGTTAGTGCGTTGCATTGTCATGCCAGAGCTCTTGGGTTCGATCCCTGCCTATGCCATCTAAAGTCTTTTCACGGGTACTGCCTCTTCCGAGGAATTGACAAATTCTCCAAGAGTAATGCTAGTCATGAAAAAGTGCTTTCTCAAATTACCCGTTCGGATTCGGCATATAAACTGTAGGTCGGCTTATTGGTTGACATTACTAGGTTAAATAGCTTGTATAGTAAAGCGTTTCTATTGATAGAATCAAAAGATGCTTTGAAATCGACAAAAAAGGCGTACAGTTTTTATTTTATTCGAGTTTCACTGCGCAAGTGAACGAAGTATAAATATACTATCCACTTTGGAATATCCTTTACGAAAACCACTTTTAAAATTCGTTAAGCTTGTTTTCATCTTGCACCCAACTGTCCGGTGAATATTTTTAAGGCTGCATTCAGAAACGATATTCCTCTTTAATTTGCAGGGTCTTCTACATCACCCTTCTTGTGAATTGATATTATTAGGGCTCCAAAGAACTGATCTTTTTTATTATATTTTGAAAGTTGGCATTATGTGCAAAATACTACTTCATTTAAATAAGCACCACGCGAATTTCTGCAACCACGATTCCTTTAAGGTAATTTTTTACCCCTTTTTGACACATATTGAGCGGTATCTCAGCCATAACTTGACGAATCGTAGTTCTTAAGTGCCCAAGAGTTAAAGGTTCATCCGCATAAACACGGTTTTTTTGCGTAGCCTATGCAGCCAGCGGTGACAAATCGCATGATCTTGGTGGCCTGTTGATATCGCCACGACGAGAAATTACGGGGCCAGGAAATGCCTCTTGCAATAAAGCCATATTCAAGTGTTATGGCATATTTCACCATCTTGTTGAAACCACATATTCTCCAAGTCATGGTCTTCAATAGCAGGCAATAAAATGTCCGAACACTCCGAATTGACAGTGACAGTCGTTCCATCGTCGTTTTCGAAGAAGTAAGGTCCAATCACACCTCCGGACAAAAAAATGCACTAAACAGTGACATCTTTAATTACTTGAGGATTTTCAGAACATCAAATACTACAATTTATTAACATACTCACTGAGTGAGAAATGTGCTGCTTCGTGGCTGAAGAAAATTTTATTCCGAAAATCGCCGTCCACTGCTTGTTGTTTAAGCACGAATTTGACGTTTCTACGAACGTTGTGAATGGTCAGCTGGCTTCAGTTGTTGTGTGACCTATTCTTTATATGGATGTAAGTGTAGATCCAAATACAAAATACGCCATAATATGCCGTCCTCAAAATGGATAACCCGTTTCAACCGGAAATGAAAGATCGAAATTAACTTGGAACTTTGAACAATTTGTATTTAAAAGATTAACTTTCTGTACATATTTCCCTTTCTAGTAACATACAAAATATTTTTCCTAGGCCTAGAGAGTTTTAAAATTTCTAAAGAATACAAGTTTTAACATTTTAACTTGAAATATTTGTTTTATGAAAAGAAGTAGTCCCATAGTACAGTCCTGTGGAATACTAACCTTTTTTTTTGCTGTTGGAAAAATAATTTCTTAGAAAAAAACAATTAGCATTTGAAACCTCTATATAACATATGACTTTGTGAAATAGTTTTCATAGCTTTCAAATCGAAAGGTTTGAAAATAGCTTTTATGTGATTTATACTACAAGATAAAAGAACTTTTTTTTTAAGCTTAAGCTATTTTTTTGTTCAAGATTGAAACAATAAAAACAAAAAGTTATCAGCATAATGATTTACTCCACTGTATCCAATGGCCAACCTAAAAGAAGGGATGACATCAACCTATACTTTGACTTATCAGCATTTGGTTTTTGAGCTTTTTGAGTTAAAAAAAAATGAATTAAATATCTATCACTCAATGGTAAATTTGAGTTGAAAAAAAATAAACATCTCAAACTCTGAAATATTTTTGTTGTAGTAGACAAAGTGGCTCTTTAATATACGTTTCTTAACAGCTCAATGGTAGAAAGTAGAATGTAGCGTGATAGAAGGATGAGGACACTCCATCGTCGTCGTTGCAGACAACAAGGGAATCTTACAAATGTTTGTAGTTCCATGGTTTTTTTAAACGCATTATGGCCTATTTTCGTCACCCGTGTTTTCAAATTAATTTGTGTTAAAAGATTATTAATGGCTTATGTATTATGAAACGCGGAACTTTTGCGTGAGAGATTTTTTTTATTTTTGTTTACATCAAAATATATCTACTTCATTAAGTCTGGTATGCTTCTGTATCTACATATATACATATGATATAAAAATGTATAGTTAGAATTTTCATTCAGTCTTGGCGAATTATTATTTTATTTTCATGCTATGTTAAGCGTAATGATGATATCATGCAAAACGGTTCTTGATGATCATAGTCATAGGTAAAATTAGGTTTGTTTTAGCTTGTTTTTAGATATTTATGTATCTAGATATGTAGGATAAAACAACTTCTTGAAAGGAACTTGTTTGCTTGCAATGACGCGATACCCATTTTTTCAGCACTTAAAGTTGACTCTGAGTAAAGTTAAACAAAACCTATTTAACTCCCATAAATTAAGCAGGTTGCGATATTTTGAAACAATTTAACTAACATAATGTTGTAATTATTTTGTTTAATACTTTGCAAGTAAATAAGTTACAATACAAAAAAAATAAGGTTTTAACTTTTATACACATTTTATTTTTGTCAAATTAGATTGGCGTTTGCTACCAATTACTCAAAAAAACAATTTCACACTCAAAGCCATATCTAAGATGATGTATTATTCTTGTAAGAAAAGGGTGGCTTTTAAGGGCTTAAGTAGATAAAGCACAATAGATCAAAACAATGAAAAAGTGGTGATGGGGCTGTCTTTTGATTTAATGAACATTTCTAAAACTTTTTTAGACCTCAAATTTATGACATACAAAATTTGTTAAAACAGAACAAACATATCAAATCTTTTATTTGATTACACAGAAAAGTAGTTTTAAGTTCATGCCTATTTTCTTACTATAGTTTTTTTCAAACTAGGTTGTTTAACCGTTTTTTTGTCAAATTCAAATGGACAGAATATTTATGCTGTTGGGAACGTGGTCATTTTCATTTCCGAAAATTTTTATCAAAGTTGAACTTTGATTTTGAAACACAATTGTACGAAAAACATTGTTTAAAGCGTTTTTTGTTTTATTAAGCCTTAACACATCAATATTTTTTTTATATATTGTACGCGCACTCAAGGGGATTTGAATACCCTTATAAAGATTATACACAGCGCAAGCAATTAGGAAGGGAGGACAGAATTGGAAAGGAGTTACCGATGCACATTGGTTTTGAATGCCTGCACATTGTTATGAGTGGGAAATATTGAATCTGGTAAAGCTCTCCACATTCGTGTAGTGCGACTAAAAAACGAATCTCTGTACTTTATAGTACGTCCGAAATCAGGCTCAAGGGTAAACTGATGGGCATTCCTAAAATAACGAGTATTGCGGTTGAATTGTTTGAGGGGAGGAATGTAACTGGCTATTTTATAGAGCACTGCTTATGGAAGTAGCGATAAAATAATGAGAGACATGAAAAATTGCGACGGTGCTCAAGGGCGGCTCCAGATTTTTAAATGTACACATTTCAAGTTCTAAAGTGACAACTTTAGTTATTAAATTATTTTAGAACGCTATTTTCCAGCAAAGTATAGTCTAACTATTTAATTTAGTAGACTTTCTTCATATGAAAGCATTCCAAGATTCTAACAGTTTTCTAAATATGCCATATTTAAAAGCAAAACGCAATAGTTTAGAGGGTTCGTATTGGTTTCATGGAGAAATGTACGAAATTGTTTTGAAACTTTGCTTTCTTTCAAAAAAAAAAATTCTTTTTTGTTGCCGTTTATATTAGTGCGGAAAACATTACAAAAATTCAAAAACCCAGAAAATGAGAAAGAATCTGATATCAAAAATTTTCTGTTTTTTGACGTACTTTTTTCGGAATCAATTTTTTGGAGTCTATTATTGCTTCAACTTAAAGGAGTCAACACAACTTTAAAACTATAGAGAGAAAAATTTTTGTATCTTGAATTTAAGGAAATAAGTGCATTTAAGTACATAATTTCTCTGAATATAAAATACAAACAAACTAAGGGAAACAAATAAGCTGGGAAGAAATTTTTGTGTGGTCACAAATTACACGTTGTAGAATCTTTTTTAACTTCAGTTCTCAAGAGATTCAAAGCTTTTATATTAAGAAGAAATGAAACGTGAATTGTGTTTTTTAATTAGCCATTAGTTTAATAAAAGTGTCACTTTTACTGTTTTTGGGATATTTGTATTCTTGAAATTCGTGTTTAATTTTCAGTTCTAGAACATCTAAAGCAAATTCCCTTCAAAATGTAGATTTATTTAATTCTTTACGACCTTAAAATTTATTTAACAGAAAATCAATTTTGAAAGAAATAAATTGCCCGGCTGCAATACCTGCATTTTGGATCATCATCAATTTGAAAATTTGACCATAGAAAAGAGCTTGCATTAAAAAAGACAAGTTTATTGAAATCTGATTAAGTTCTTGAGAATATTTGAAAACAAAATAACGGCTTCATGAGGGGTACTCTTCTGGAGCAATACCAAAACATGTTTTTCTTGTAAAAAAAAACCGAACAAAAATTAGAGAAAGTTCTAAGAAAATCTATCGGTTCATTTCTGCAAAAAAATCGGATTTTGAGTTTACACCAACAAATTTTTAAGAGGACTGCTGTGATTTTTAGTATTAAAACATGAAAAAAAACGCCTTAAGCTAATCGGCAATCAGTGGTTTATGCTTTAGAAGCCAGGATAAACCGACAGAGACGGATGGAATGGGAGACCCACTTTTTTGACTTTTTTTTGACTTTTCTAAAATGTCATGTTTGATGCGAATTTTTTTACGAATGCAAGTAAAAATCACTTCAATGTTCACTATTTATGTGCAAAAAATAAAAAGATGGAATTGAAGGCTAGTTTCAGGAATTTAAAGGGAACTTAATATAAAATTGATGTTTCTTATTCAAGGATTCTCCTTAAAAACCTTAACCTTTTTCTTGGAAACAAATCAGATCATTTATAACAATAAGGAAAAGTGTCGGAGACAAAAGGGAGCCCTGGTTTATTTTGTTTATTTTGTGGATATCAGATTTAAACCCGTCCAATACTACTTGAATTGAACTGTCCGACAAATAATTTGTAACCCAATGAAGAAGCTTTTTCGGCTTTTTTAGGAACATGCTGGACAAATGCAATTTTCCATCCACTCGGAAAGAGACCTGTAGAATAGGACAGATGGAAAAGCTGATTCAGTGGTTTTGCCAGCGTTGAAGAACACCTCTTCAGAACAACAGCGGGGATACTATCCGGGCCAGTGGATTTGTGAATGTCAAGATTTTTAAGTACTCAAGTAACTGAACGAGGGCGAAAGAAGTTTGGTCTTATAGAATCGTTTACGCTTTTAAGTGCAGTCGGAGTCATGTCACTCAATGGCAGCATCGAATTAACAGCAAATTGTGCTGCAATCTTTACCAATCGAGCTTACATAGGGAATGCCATTGGAAACAAGCGTTGGAACCAACGAAGACCTAGTTTAACGCTCATTTTTTTATAAATGACCAGAAATTTGTACTACCATTGGGACATTGCAGTATTTTTATCCGTAATTTCTGGTTATGTAAAAATTTAATGCGTCGTATATGTCCTTTACAGGTCTTTCTAGCTTGTTTGAACTTATACTGTTTCCTCAGTTGGGTTGGTTTTGTAATTCCGATAACTTAAATTTTTGGTCCTAATAACCTCTTTACAGCCCGAATCAAACCATGAGTTTTCATTGGGTTTGATAGATTTTACCCTATTTCGGATAAAATTTCTCATTCCACAAAGAATTAAGTAAAAGTTCCTGAAGAATTCATGATGTAGATCCACTCCAAGTCATGTATCAAAAGAGTCTGTAAAAATATTTCCTGTAATTAAAAATTTGAAAAAAGTTTGTTTTCAAAAATTTAAATGCCACTTGTTAACTAGTTAAAACGTATTTTTGTTAAATATTAATAAACGTTTTATATTTCTATTTCGTTAAAAAAATTTCAAAATATAGAATTTAAAAAAAAAATGTTTTAATATTTTTTTGATACCAAAAAAAGAACAGGGACATTTTGGTCATCAAATATTATTGAGACAGTATAAAAGGTTGTGCTGAAAATCGGTTCGTTAGTTCTCAAGAAACTTAAAAACAATATACCAATTTTATGGGAGGTATACTTCTGGAGCAATAAAACAACATTTTTTTAATATTGAAAGAAGCCAAAATAAGAAAAATAAAATTAAAAAAAAAATCTATCGAATTTTCTATTTTTGATCAAAATGTTTGTATGGATACTACTGCAAGTTTTAGTCTTAAAATACAAATTAAAAAGAGGCTGGGATGCGACCCACACTGATAACTTCCCATCCCGTCTGTCAATTTGTCTTGCTTAAAAGTTTGTCTGTATGTACTCGTATCAATTTTTACCAAATTTGCGCACTATTTTTTTGTAGATTTTATTTTTTATGAAAAAACTGGCTGTTGGATTTTTATATACAAATTACTGAATATTGAAAACAATATTTTCTGTGAAATAAAATAAGTTTAAAGCCAATATTTTTAATTTTTGAAAAGCTATTTGAGCCGAAAATAAATTTTCACCAAGTTTTAGTATTTTTTTAGAGTTTTATTTTTTGTAAAAAAAACTGTCAATACGAATTTTTTAAAAACTTTACCAAATGTTGAAAACAATATTTCTTATAAGATAAAATTAGTTTGAAGCCAATATCTAAAATTTTTGAAGAGATATTTGAGTCGAAAATCAATTTTTACCAACTTTTGTAAAGTTTTTTTTTAGGTTTTTATTTTTTGTAAAAAACTGTCAATTCAATTTTTCTCAAAATTTTATCAGATGCCAAAACATTATTTTTCGTTGCACAAAATTATTTTAAAAATGAAATTATATTTCAGTCGTAAAATTTTGGAGGTGACAAATTTTTTTTCAGTTTTATTGATTTGTAAAAAAACCGTTTCAAAAAATATACTTGTTTGGTATCACGTTACAATATATTATATAAAATTTAATTCAAGTCTCTAGCGTTTTTGGTTCGTAAGATATTTAGGGTTTACCAAAATGTTCACCTTTTTTTCAAACTGCTTTGGTAAAAAAAAACACCCACGCAATTTTCTTGAGAGCCCTTTCGGCATCTTTCTGTCTTATTATCTGTATAACAAAATTTATTTGAAGTCGATATCTCTTCTGGTTCTTGAGCTATGGACGACGAAAAAACGTCGCGAACGTACGGACGTACGGACATACGGACGTACAAACGTACGTACACACGCACGCACAGACATCTTTCTAAAAATCTTTTGTTTCGACTCTAGAGACGTTTTACGTCGAGAAATTTCAAAATTTTCAATTTGACAAATCGGACCCCTTACAATAACTTCCTATGGGAAGTTAATAAAAAAACGCCTATCGCGAATTTTCTCAAAACCTTAATTTCCAAATTTAAAAGCAATCGGCTGTAGGCGCCATAACAGACAGACAGACCGACGGAATCGGGGCACTCATTTTTTGTAAACTTCTATACCATCTTAATGTAATATTTAATTAAAAGCTTGCCTTATGTTTCAAGTAAAAATAGCACTGTTTGTGGATCCCAGACCTTAGGCACGTTTGCGTTTGAGAGGAAGGAGCCGCTGCAATCATGAGCTGTATGCAAGAGAAAGCTCTTAGCTGATATTATGTGAAAAATTAAGGTCGGTACACTTCGGTGGGCTGGACTCATAGCCCATATGAGTGAAGAAGAACTAGATTGATAATTAATTTGTAGAACATTTTATATTAGGCGACAGCACAAGGTGGCAGAGATGGCGTAGACCAGGGCGCCCGAAGCCTGGTGGTGCACAATTTGATGGCGTCGACTCGATTTTATTTGAATATTATATTTTGGCACTCTTTTTCTTCCTAAAAGTACTACATATTTCTTCTTTAATTAGTTTTAACTCAAGAAATTACAAAATAAGAGTGTACATTTTAAAGAACAAGCTTGTTTAATGCGTACATTTATTGAGGAGTTGTATAAAATACTGATGCCGTACTAATTTTATTGAGAATTTAATTATTCTATCAGGTTTATCTCTAGTCTTGTTTTTTTCTAAAATAATGAAACACTCATAAATCTAAACCCATTTAATTATTCTAAAAAGCTAAACCAAAAAATATACGAATACTTATTTCATTTTTATCAGCTCGCATACCTTAGAGCACCTATGTATTTATATCCCTTCAAACAGACCTTTACAAGCACTTAGAACTTTAAATAACATTACAATAAACAGACTTATACCTTAACCTAATCCTAAGATTTATGATCTTCCAAACCAAAGATTCTTCTTCTTCGTCCATATTCAGTCCATGGTCTATCCCATTGCATACTTTAAATAAGATCAAAACAAGAAACACGTCGACGTCCATGTCCAACACAATACCTCCATATATGTAACAAATGTATGCAAAAATAATTCCTCCAAGTATTAAGTTGTTTATCGTGTACTCTGATGGGATGTCCCTTCTGTAGAAAAAACAAAACAATTGTAAAATAAACATAGTGCCACTTCTCCTTAGTAGCATGCAAAATACCTCAAGACTTTGCCTCCTGTTTCATTTGTGGAACAAAGTATGTATGATAATGCACTTCCAAAGCTACCATCACTATCGCACTGTAATAAAGTTGCAAGTAATCGAATTCTTCGATAGGTGAAGACACTAAACGTTGCCATCATCATCATCATCGTGTTGATCGTCTTCCATTGTGTAAAGCTGAATTGGAGAGAGGTTGCTCCACAATATTCAACATCGAAGGTGACGACAAACGAACAGAATTTAAAAAGAAAAAAAACAAGACGAGTTTTGCGTATGTGCGTCTTCTGGTCACTGCGCTTCGCAAGCGATGTGCGCCGATCCACGCCGCGGCCGGCCGCATTTAAAATTGGTAGTTGGTATATTTGTGTACTTCAAGGTTATACTGGTAACAACAATAACAACATCCAAATAAGAACTAGTTTGTTGAAGATGCCCCAAGCAGGCCGGCCAGCCCTTGGCCTTCGATTACCTTGCATTGACCTGATCACCGCACAATTGTCAATTAGTGAAAGGGATTTCCGCATACTCCCAGCCATTGGCGTGGTCAAAGTCGAAATTGAAGTCGAATAACCATTGAATTCCTCCGATAGCGATGTACAAAGATGTGAGGACGAATGCGTAAAATTGAAAGTCAGACCTGAGCCGCAGGTTTGGTGGGCAGGCACTCGTTCCCACCAAGGTCTTGTGTGCGGATTGAATTGTTTTGATGATTGTGCACAGTCCCAGTCGATGATGATGGGACAACTTGATCCTAGCAATCCGTAAACGGTGTTGTTTGTGGGTATAAAAGGAGCACATCGAATCGAAAACAGGCAGAGTTCTCAGAAACGAGTACTAGTACACATCACTAGCAGCGTTTTTAATATTATCACAAACTAACTTACAAACCAACCCCCAATCAATATCATCAATATGAAATTCTTTGTTGCATTCTCCGCTTTGATCGCAGTAGCTTCTGCCGGTGCATTGTATTATTCACCCAGTCCGCTTCTTGCTCATGCTGCCTTCCAGCCAGCCGTGCAGCAGCAATACCATGCCCAGGATGAATTCGGTCAATACACCTATGGATACAGCGAGCCTCTGTCAGCCAAACAAGAAGTCAAAACTTTGGATGGAGTGACTCGTGGATCATACAGCTATGTGGATGCTGAGGGAAAATTGCAAACCGTAGATTACATTGCTGATGCTGGTGGTTTCCGTGTTTCAGCAACCAATCTGCCCAAACCAGTCGAAGCTCCAGAAGTCAAGCCAGCCGAAGCCCCATTGCCAGTAGCTGAAACCCCAGAAGTAGCCGCTGCCAGGTCTGCTCATTTGGCTGCCATTGAAGAAGCAAAGACCCGTGAAGCATCTGCTTCAGCTCAAGCCCAAGCCGCAGCTCCATCAGCTCCACTCCAGGTTCCAGTTCAAGCCCATCAATACAACCTCCGTGATTTGCCTCGTCCAGTTGAAGACACTCCCGAAGTTGCTCTTGCCAAGAAGGAACATTTGAACGCTGTCGAAAATGCCAAACTCAGAAATGCCGCCATCAATGAAGCTAATGAAGCTCAAGCGGCCCCAGTTCTTGCTGCTCACGCTGCACCAGCTTTAATCTCTGCTGCTGCTCCATTGCGTTACATTAGCAGTGCGCAACTTCCAGTTGCAATCCCTTACAGTCAAGCTATTTTGCCAAGTGGTTTTGCTTACTCGTACGGACTTAACGATGCTTCAATCTTCCCTGCCAGTCGGTTTTTGAGCTCACAAATCATCCACCAATGAAACTCCCTTAGTTAACTCTCAAATGGTTTGAATCAAAATTATTGTTATAACGAATTTGATTATCGAATTAATAAAATGAACATTTTTTGTATAAAGAAAAATTAAGATTTTTGTTTTGAATCTTTTGCTTTCATTTACTAAACATTTGCTATGATGTCCCTGCAATTTCTATTGGTCAAATTTTAGTTTCAAAAACAATAAAGTAAGAGAAATGTGTGCACAGCCTTAAGATAGGTACCGATGATTGTCAGATCTTATAAAATAAATAAAGTGAAGAAATTGACACTAAATGTCAGATACAAATAATGACATTTAGAAATTTCTAACACCGTCTGACAATGGCTGTAATCAATGAATGCTTTAATCAGCAATATTGTCCACAAAAGACATTTGCGTCTTCTTTTACTGACAGATCTGGCAGTTGAGCTTTAGTAAATCATTATAAAATAGAATAATGTAAGTGGCGCAATAGCTTGTAGGGAACAAAATCCTAGTTACTTACAACTCTCATTCAACCATTCTTGTGTGCGAGTCATGTCAAAAATGGAAGGGACTAGTGGCTGAAACACAAACACGCTTCAGCTTCGGCTTTGTCTGACGTTTACGGGTTCAGCAATAGGAATTTAATGCATGCTATCACAAAGAAGCTTCGACCTCACGTTTCATTTGACAATGATTAGGAAACAACGTAATGTTACGTAAAGTGACTCCAAACGCAAGCTCTAGTTCAAATTTGCTGAACATTTGCTTTGTCTGATAGCTCAAAAGCTGTAAAAAAGTCAACGAACAAAATACATTTGCTTTTGGAGGGATTACCATTGGTTATTATAGGCTGTGTAAGCTACTTCCGCGATAAATTATTTTTTTTTCGATTTAAATACTCGTATTTTTTTATTTTGAGAAAAAAATAACAGCTGCTAATGACAGAAGTGTCATTTGAGAAATTTCATATTGGAGGTGTCATTCAAAGCAACCTCGAAGCACGCCCAACGTAACGCAGACAAAGCCAAAGCTTAAGCCTGTTTGTGTTTCAGTCATAGTTGTCAGATAAAAATAATGACATTTAGAAATTTCTAACGTCGTCTGACAGTTGCTGAAATCATTGACGTTTCCGGCAATATTGCCCAAAAGACATGTGCGGCTTCTTTGATTGGCAGATCTGACAGGTGAGCTTAAGTAAATCATTATAAAATAGAATAATGTAAGTTGCGCAAAGGCTCGTCGGGAACCAAATCGTAGTGAATTACAACTGTCAACCATTCTTGTGTGCGAGTCATGTCAAAAATGGAAAGGGTTTATATTTGTATGCCGAATCTAAATGGCTCATTTGCCTGTAAAAAAAAACTTTTGGTAGCAAAGGCAAGACAAGAACTCTGGCTTGACAGATCTTCACACTAATCATCATGCTAAGGGCATTACATAATGGCTTTTAGCAATGCAATACAAAGTATTTATAGCCCTAAGGTCAGGTTTAGACTAAAAAAATGAACCCAAATATTTTTTTGAATTTTGCAGCTGTTACCAAATTAAAATGAATTCAAGAGCTAGCAAAAAATATCCGTTTATAAATATGTTACTCTTTTGCAAATGGCGTCAAATGTCAATTCAAATTTGACATTTATGTCAGAAAAAAACTAGTGGACAATTTGATAGGAAGCTCTCAACACCTTATGGTTTATTATTAAAGACCTAATGGTTCTGACAACTTTTTCGTCATAATTTGCAGGTATGTCAGTTTTGGAAAATGTATTTTATCCTCAAGAAGATGGTTTCTCCAAAGGTATGTACCTATTTATAAGCTTTTAGGAGGAACTATCGAAATCTTTTTTAAAACAGTAAAATAAAAATCATGTATGTATGCAGTTATCACATTCAATTTATTTGTCCACACTCATTTCATCGATTTGGTTTATTTATTACAAGTAATAATATGGATTCAGCGATTTCAAAGGTTTGGCAGCTCCATAATACTCCCTGAAAATTGGTGGATACTCCACAATTTGTTGTTGATTCAGCAGCTGTTGTTGATTGGCTTCCAGTTGTTCTTGGTTAGCAGCAAGTTGTTGCAATAAAATAGCTTGATCCCTTGCAGCAAAGTGAGCAGCACGAGCTGCAGCAACTTCCGGTGTATAAGAGACAGGTTGAGGAAGTGCTGCTTGGGTGTTGCCATTATCCTCCTTGGTGGCAGATTCGTTTTGGTTATTTTCAGAAGACGGTGCATCACCAGCTTCCTCGTTCATTTCCTCTGTTTCTGTCTGTTTTGGAGCATCTTCGTTTTGTTGCTGCTGCTGTTGTTGTTGTTCTCTTTCTCCTTCACCTTCGTTGGCAGCGGCTTTCATAGGAGTTTCAGTTGTAGCCTTTAGGGTTTCGACATCATTATCACCTCCGTAGGATATCGATTTGATTTTGCCATCCCCATCAATGTAAGTCAAAGTTCCACGGACTATTCCGTCAGGAGATCGAATCTCCTGTCGGGACAAACTTCCATCGCCCAATCCGTACGAACTTAAGTCGCCCAATGAATATAGCCCAGACGCATTGACAAATACGATGACTGCAAAAAAAGTTGTAAATCTCATCATCATCTTGATACTTCTTGGAGAGCTGATGCTGCTTTGATCTGGTTAACGAAGTGTTGAATTACCTACTGCTAATCCAATTGCAAGCAACGCACGTATTTATAATCCATAGAATAGGGGCGTCTTAAGGCATATCAAAGTAGCTGAGCTTGGCTTAGCTTGAATGTGATGGGTTTCTTTTTCTTGGATGCCGCAATAGTGAGTGAATTGTGGGGGAGCGTTCACCCCTGATTCTCATGGAATCTGGACTAGTTGAAGACCTTGATCGGTCGCAGGAAACTGTGGCAATAGTTTATATATGTACTTGCCTACGTGATCTAGTTGTGGTTTATGCTTCAGACAACCCAGGAATGTTTTCTTAAAACTTGCTATACAAAATATTGAATTACGAGTGTGAACAAAAATGATTCTACTTGAAATCAGGTTATGTTGACACTTTAAACATTTCCCAGCTTAATAATGGTTAGTAACAGCAAGATCATCTTAAACGCGGCTAAGTCAACATTAAGTATAAGGGTATTTATTGTAAGTATTCAATGTTTAAAAAAAAAAGTTATAACGTTTTAAATTTTTAGATTTGAAAGGGACTGGCAGATACATATCTTGATTTGATAGATGTACAAATAAATTTAAAAGAAAGATTTGAACATAAAAGAAGAACATGCAGATTTGACTTTTAAAATATGATTAACAGTTAATGTTGTTTGTACACAAATAATGAAATCATATTGAAAAGAAGTATCAACATTTTTCTACACTTACAACATTTACAAAATTTGTTACCGTTTTTTGTGGTGCATGGAACACCGTTGGAATTGTTTTCTTTTTTTTGTCATTGCATTAGTGTAACTGCATTTTCGTGTTATCGGATGTGGTAAAAAAAAATGTCAAAATCCCAGCTAAACATTTGGCAGTTTAGACAACATAAGGGACTTCCCTTGCAGTCAACTGGGTTCCTTGAAAGTAAATTTAAACCAAGGCAACCAGTTAGTTTTTCAAGTGTAATAAACTTCAAACTCTGAACTTTACTTGACTAACTTTGACCTTCAGTTGATCGTGCAAAAAACTGTCAAAAACAAAAATCTCTCCAAAACACTTTTCAAGCAAGCTACAAGGCGAACTTGACTTAAGTTTTGTGTTTTAAATTAATATTACTTTTTCCTTTTCCCATTTCAAAAGAAACCCTTTTACAACAAATGGAATTGTGTAAAAAATAAATAAATCATTCAGTAATAAAGCTAAACTTTCAGTTGAATAAAAAAAATTGATGAGCCGTCATTTT
Source organism: Eupeodes corollae (assembly GCF_945859685.1). NCBI lineage: Eukaryota > Metazoa > Arthropoda > Insecta > Diptera > Syrphidae > Eupeodes > Eupeodes corollae. The sequence continues at coordinate 125,443,480 of NC_079148.1, forward strand.
GACATAAACGAAATTGACTTGATAGTAAGGGAGATTTTTTTTGGCTAACTTTACAGTCAACATTTCAAAAAAGTTGCCTTAGTTGGAAGGACCTTTTTTTGCAGCTGTCCAATCTCTACAGGTTAAGTCCCTTATGTCGGCTGAACCTGCCCAATGTACAAGTAGAAAGATTCGTTTTTTAGCCGGATAACGCTCGATGTATCTTACCACCCCGTCTTTTTCCGATACTGCAATGTTCAAGAATTTACAACCAATGTAAAATAAAATGCACCACTGGATCGCACGAACTTGCTCCTTTATACAAAGAGTCTGTTTATAAAAGTACCTATATAATACTTAAAAATATACCTGTAAATAAGTTTGACTTTAAAGATATAAATGCCGTTTGATTTGTCAAAAAACCTCCATTTTTCAATTTTCAGTTTGAAAATCGTTAGACCGGTTTTATTTAAATACATTTTTTTTTGTATACACATTTTCCATTTTTTCTTTAAAATATTTTTGTAATGCAATTGTTTAGTGATTGAATAGAAATTTAGTCTGGACGAATCATCATCATATATGTATATTATTTCGTTAGCATATCTCCCTTTTTCGGCTTTCATACGGAACTGATTTTAAAAGATAAGATGTTTTCCGAGTAATTTATAATTTTTTAAAAAAACTTAACTTTTTATTATAATAAAAATATGAAATACTCGGAAAATATTATGATAAGGAAAATGGTTTGTGTATTTGAATAAACTTATCGAATACACACCATTTTTTGTCGGTAAGCTAGTCTCATCCCAAGACACAACTCATCCAGGAAATGAAAAATACTTGTAAGCATACTTAACGAAAACAATTGTTTGCCAATTCAAGTAGTTCGTTCAAAGCTTTTTCCTTTGGATAGCTTTATTTTAATTTGATATAAGAAGAACCAGGATGGAAAATAAATTATCTGAAGATAAGAGAGAGGCAGAACATGTATGTTTAAATTGTTAAGCGATCACCTATTGGTTGTGTAGTTAGGTTACTTAAATGGATAAAGAATAGTTATCAGCTTTATGTAGATAGATAGATAAAGGCATATTTATGATGATAATGAAGGAACGTTAAAGTTTAAAAAAAAAACAAGCATACGAACAGATACAAAAAATTGCTATTCATGTGTTGTTTACAATCAGGCTCTTGTGCGTTTTGGATTTTAGTTATGAAGTGACACGTAAGCAGTAGTTGTAAAGGTTGTACGTAATACCCATATAAGTATAATGTGTATACGTTGAAAAAGAGATTCTAATAGAAAATACATATACTCTTTCTGGCCTGTTTCTTGAACTTGGTCTAAGTACTTATTCTTTTATATAGGAGATCGCAAGAAAAATATGTTTGAAACAAAATTATTCTTAAAGAATGATATTTTAAAATCATTTATATACAAAGGTACCACGATAATATTTCTTGATAGTCACTTTAAAATAGATACAGCCATGGTTGGTATTTATAATAGTTGTAGTTATAAAAATGCATAAATATGTATGTACCAAATGCCAAAAAGTTTGGATAAAATGCAATCAAAATATTGTCAAAATAATGAGTTCTTTCGGGCTCATGCACAGTGAGATGGGAGGGAGTTACATTTAATAAAAGTTCAAAAATAAAATTTTAGAGAAAATTTAAAAAAATCTATGGGTTTGTTTTTGAGATAATTCGAATTTTCGTGTTTTTACACAAAAAAAATTGTATGGCTGCCACTGTTAGTTTTGATCTTAAAAAATAAATTTAAAAAAAACTCCTAAGCTAATCTGCTCAAAACCTTCAAAGTTTGAACTCAATCGACAAAATGGTGGTGAACAGACAGACAGAACAGACGGACGGAATCGCGGGACCCACTTTTTTCGACTTCTCTACCATCGTAATATCATGTTTTTTTTAAATCTCGAGTTCGAAATTTTGCACAAAAGCAAAACTTGCAATACACATAGTTCCTATATATGTCGCAAGTAAAAATACTAATATTCTTTTCAATTTTCATAAAAAAATATATTTCAGAGATGCCAATCTCCAACATCATTAAAATTTAATGGTTGTCTGTGTTTCTCACTTTAAAGATGGTATTTAATAAATATGATTTAAAATCATGAAAAAAGAATATAAAAATAAACCAGCATGGTGTTCAAATATGCGTTTCGCCCCGATGTAATAGTTGGGCTCATCAGAACACCATGCTGGTTTATTTTTATATTCATTTTCCATGATTTTAAATGAAAAAACAATTCGACTGTTAACAGTCAAACATTTCACCTTTAAAGATGGTAGGCCATGCAATGTATTTTCTTATAAAATTTTTAATTTTCTCGCAATTCCCATCAGAAATATTTCCAAAAGCAAATAAATCCAGCAAATTCGTCCCAATAAGGTATTTTTTTTTATAATAAGCACAAACTTGAGGGGAAATTAGTACCCTTATTATGCAAAGACACAGTTTGAGCACTAGGGAGAGGAGAGAGAGGGCATATTGGTTTTGAATTCCTGAATATTGCAATAGCTGGGAAAAACAGAGTGTGTTAAGGAATTCCACATTCGCGTAGTCCGGCTAAAGAACAATACCTATACTTGACAGTACGACCGAAGTTGGGCTCGAGGGTATACTGATGAGCATTATTACTGTTTAAGGGGAGGAATGCAACTGGCTATTTCTCTTGAGCATAAACCGTTAATATAACGGTAAAAAACCGTGAGACAAGAAACCTCACGACGATGTTCAAGCGACGTAAATGATCTTATGATGGTGTTATCACCGATTAATTTAAATGCTCTCCGTTCAATGCTGTCCAAGAGGATTAAGTAGGTTGCAGGTGCACCAGCCTAGATATGGGAGTTGTACTCAATCTTTTACGTATATAAGTTTTGTATATAAGAACCAGATCAGAGGGGGAGAAAAACTTCTTGCATCGCCTTAGAAAAAACAAACATTTTGCCGCATTTTTGGCGACATCGCGTATGTGATCATTCCACAAAAGGTGGTTGGTGATACACATATCGAGAATATCGAGATGTTCAGTCTCCTCGATGAAAGCGCCATCCATGAATAATGGCAAGGGGGGTGAATCTCGCTTTAACGAAACAATTTCACTATATGGCTTTATAGTCCAGTCATTTGGGAAAAAAGAGGTCTACCTGGAAAGTTTTCCTGGAGTTTTGAAAATTGATTATTTTATAGATTTGGGTATGCCCTTTTCGAATTTCAACTTTGCCACCTCGTACCCCCGCCGCTCGCACCGTCATCTTGAAAAAATGGCGCCTACAAACGGTTTTTTGGGAATATCTCCTTTCCGACGCATTTTACGAAAAAAATACTCATGTACAAAATTAAACTAGAAACAATTTCCTGCAATTTATGTTTCAATAATTTTTTTCATAAAATCAATAGTTTTTGGCGTACGAGCGCCACAACGTCCATTTCCATTTAAGAGCACATATATTAACACATCTTTCAACTGCCAAAATTTTTCTACAATCAATAGATATTACACCCGATCTCAACGCAGAATTAGAAAGAATTTTATACAATTTTGATAGGTCAGTGGTACTCGAGGCGGACCAAGAACAATGCTGTCAAGAACTTGCAGAGAAATTTGAGAATCAATTGATTACATTTTTTTTTTTGAATAAAAGAAATCAGATTAAATTCTGTTTCAACATTCTTTTAGAAACATTTGAAAAAAATCTACATGACAATAATTGTTTTAAAATATTTCTCTGGATTGTTAATCAATAATAAACGGTGATTTTTTAAGAGCTTGAGAACTTACAATTTGCAAAATCTCATCGATTCTTTATTTGAAACGTTAGATTGGTCCATGACATTTACTTTTTGAAGATAATTTCATTTAAATGTTGACCGCGGCTGCGTCTTAGGTGGTCCATTCGGAAAGTCCAATTTTGGGTAACTTTTTCGAGCATTTCGGCCGGAATAACCCGAATTTCTTCGGAAATGTTGTCTTCCAAAGCTGGAATAGTTGCTGGCTTATTTGTGTAGACTTTAGACTTGACGTAGCCCCACAAAAAATAGTCTAAAGGCGTCAAATCGCATGATCTTGGTGGCCAACTTACCGGTCCATTCCTTGAGATGAATTGTTCTCCGAAGTTTTCCCTCAAAATGGCCATAGAATCGCGAGCTGTGTGGCATGTAGCGCCATCTTGTTGAAACCACATGTCAACCAAGTTCAGTTCTTCCATTTTTGGCAACAAAAAGTTTGTTAGCATTGAACGATAGCGATCGCCATTCACCGTAACGTTGCGTCCAACAGCATCTTTGAAAAAATACGGTCCAATGATTCCACCAGCGTACAAACCACACTAAACAGTGCATTTTTCGGGATGCATGGGCAGTTCTTGAACGGCTTCTGGTTGCTCTTCACTCCAAATGCGGCAATTTTGCTTATTTACGTAGCCATTCAACCAGAAATGAGCCTCATCGCTGATCAAAATTTGTCGATAAACACATTTCGAACCGAACACTGATTTTGGTAATAAAATTCAATGATTTGCAAGCGTTGCTCGTTAGTAAGTCTATTCATGATGAAATGTCAAAGCATACTGAGCATCTTTCTCTTTGACACCATGTCTGAAATCCCGCGTGATCTGTCAAATACTAATGCATGAAAATCCTAACCTCAAAAAAATTACCGTTTATATGATCATTATTGTATACCGATATTCCATGCTATTTTACATATGGAACATGTCAACTAAAAAATGGGAGCCACGTAAAAAAGGAGAACCACATCCTTCTATAGCAGGTATATTTAAAGCTAAGACACTGGGGCGGCTTTATACAGTACACCCAAAACAACGTGAATGTTTTTTTTTTGCGTTTGTTGTTGGTTAATGTTCCTGGACCAATCTCTTTCCAATTTTTACGAAAAGTTAATGGTCTAGTGTTCAGTACGTATCAAGATGCATGTCGTGAGTTGCAACTTTTAGAAGATGACAATCATTGGGATCTGACACTTGCTGATGCAGCTTTAACGTCCTCGCCAAGTTGTATTCGTCAACTATTTGCCATCATCTTGACGACATGTTTTCCAACACAGTCATCTATACTGTGGGAAAAATATAAAAACTGCATGACTGAAGATATACTATACCGACTTAAACAAACAAACCAATGTCCAAATCTAGATTTCTCACCAGATATGTAACTATTTTGGCAGGAAAGTTTAAAGGAGAAATCGTTCTGTTACCACGCATTCCAATGATACCGTCAGATTCTCCAATACCTTTCAAAAGACTGCAATTTCCTATCCGTTTAGCTTTCGCGATGACTATTAACAAATCACAAGGACAAACAATGTCTATTTGCGGCTTAGACTTAGAGAATCCATGTTTCTCTCATGGGCAATTATACGTGGCCTGTTCACGTGTAGGGAGACCATCGAGTTTATTTGTGTTGACAAAAGACAGGCTGACCAAAAATATTGTTCATCGATTGGCACTTCAGTAAACTTTAACTGTGATTTTATTTAATTTATGTTAATCATAGTATTTATTAATAAAATAAAATTAAAGATGTTATGTAAATTAGTGTTCAATTTTGTCTATTAAGTCCTTTCTTAATTACTCAGCCACAGCAACGCGTGGTCGGGTCTGCTAGTATAATATACAAATAATACTTTCAAGAATATTCATATTCGGAACAATCAATGCTGGGAATTTTATGGAGGTAGTATACGCCCAGTGTACTACTTTGTTGTATAACACCAACAAGTCAATAGTAGATAGGAACAAATCTAATTTGTCTGTGCCTCTTTAAGTAGAAAAGTTTATTTTGAAAAGGTAAAACTAGAAAATTTTACTACATACCTAAGTCAAACTTTGCAAAAAAAACTGTTGGGACCTTTTACGTAACAACATTTTTTTCTAATTATTCAAAATATGTGTTGGTATCATGAATCTCTCTAAAACTTAAATTCAGCACACCTAAATTTGTCTTGAGTGTTTTAACTTCCCATAGGAAGTTATTGTAATGGGCCCGATTTGTCAAATTGAAAATTTTGACATTTCTCGACGTTTCAAGGTCCCTCCAGTCGAAATAAAAGATTTTTAGAAAGATGTCCGTGCGTGCGTGTGTACGTACGTTCCTACGTCCGTAGGATCGCTACGTTTTTCGTCGTTCATAGCTCAAGAACCAGAAGAGATATCGATTTCAAATAAATCTTGTTATACAAATAATATGGCAGAAAGATGCAGAAAGGGCTCTCAAGAAAATTGTGTGGGTGGTTTTTTTACCATAGCCGTTTGAAAAAAAGGTGAAAATTTTGGTTAACCATAAATAACTGACGAACCAAAAACTTGAATTAAATTTTATATAATATATTGTAACGTGATATCAAAGAAGTATATTTTTTGAAAAAAAAATCCATTTAACGGTTTTTTTATAAATTAAAAAAACTGAAAAAAAAAATTGTCACCTCCAAAATTTTAAGACTAAAATATAATTTCATCTCCAAAACAATTTTGTGCAACAAAGAATAATGTTTTTGACATAAAATTTTGAGAAAAATCGAATTGACAGTTTTTTTTTCTAAAAAATAAAAATCTAAAAAAAAAATTACTCAAAGTTGGTAAAAATTGAATATCGATTCAAATATCTCTTCAAAAACTTGAAATTAAGGCTTTAAACTTATTTTATCTTACAAGAAATATTGTTTTAAACATTCTGAAAAATATTGAAAAAAATCAAATTGACAGTTTTTTTATAAAAAATAAAGACCTTAAAAAAAATTAATAAAAGTGGGTAAAAAATGATTTTCGACTCAAATATCTTTTCAAAAATTGTAGATATTGGCTTAAAACTACTTTTATCTTTCGAAAAATATTGCTGTTAATATTCAGTAAAATTTTGAAAAAAATCAAATTGACAGTTTTTGTACAAAAAATTAAAAACCTAAAAAAAATTTAACAAAAGTTGGTAAAAATTGATTTTCGACTCAAATATCTTTTCAAAACTTTGAGATATTGGCTTGAATTTACTTTTATCTTATAAGAAATATTGTTTTCAAAATTAGAATTAATTTTGAGAAAAATTGAATCGACAGTTTTTTTTACAAACAATAAAAACCTAAAAAAAATTTAACAAAAGTTGGTAAAAATTGATTTTCGACTCAAATATCTTTTCAAAAATTTAAAATATTGGCTTCAAACTTATTTTATTTCACAGAAAATGTTATTTTCGATATTCAGTAAGTTTTATATAAAAATCCAACAGTCTGTTTTTTCATAAAAAATAAAATCTGCAAAAAATAGTACGCAAATTTGTTAAAAATTGATACGAGTACATATAGACAAACTTTTAAGCAAGACAAATCCACAGACGGGATGGGAAGTTATCAGTGTGGGTCGCATCCCAGCCTCTTTTTTTATTTATAAATTGATCCTGAGGGAAACTTTAAACACGTTCCCAACGTTCTAAATAGGGAAGAATTTTGAGTGGGTCAATATCTAATTCTGCTACATAACAATAATTGACTGGTTAAAATATTATTATGTCGTAAAGTTCGAGATTTGTTGTAGTTAGATATTGACAAAAATACTAACACCCTTACAAGGTTTGATTTTGACATTTCAACATTCAATTGATATTTAAGGGTCCATAAATTAGATTGTTATGTCATTAGGTAAAATTGGTACTCTGTTAAGAAAAAAAAATAAATTGTACAATATAAGCAAATATTGTCATTGAACTTGTTAAATGTAACAAATACCCTGTGTTCATAACGTCGATTTGTATTGCTTTCATATCACATTGGATATCAATGATATGAAACAAAATTGAGATGGCGCTGCAATGATAGATTCAAACTTAGCATCCCTTCGTAGACAGCAATATTTGTGAGATATTTTATAAAAATGCATTGGCCTCATTTCATCGTTAAAGTTATATTTCAATAAACCACTATAAGTATTCTTACCTTACAGGTTTACCACAAACACCTAAAGTTGAACATGCATCAGAGACGGAGAGCCTCATACTCAAAAGGTACATAGACACAGGCACCAACTCTGAAATCTTTTGAAAGTGAAACAACAAGTCGCCAAGTCGCGGCTGATGGTGTTCACGTTACCTTTGTCAAGGTCGTTCCCTTCTGCTACATCGAGATGGATTTTAATCTTGTGATACTCGCATAAACTAAATCATATGCGCCAGGGTAGATTTCACTTTAGTGTGTCTTAGTTTTGATCATTTGGTATGGCATTCCACCATCAAAGTGCGGTATAAAATAAAGTGCTCATCATTTTTAGAATCAGAATTCACAGAAGCGAGTACTAGTTCACATCACTAGCAGCGTCTTCGACTCTTAGCTAAATCCACCAAGCCTTTAGTATAACGCACACATTACAACAACGACAAAAAAGAAGAAACATGACGATGAAAACATTTATTGCATTTTCCGCTTTGCTGGCAGTTGCCTCAGCTAGTGTATCTTATTACGCCCCAGCCGGACTGGTTATTCCAGCCACAAAGCATCAATACCATGCCCAGGATGAATTCGGCCAGTATGCTTTTGGATATAGCGAACCCTTGTCAGCCAAACAGGAAGTGAAAACATTGGATGGCGTCACTCGAGGATCTTACAGCTACACAGATTCCGATGGGATTATTCAGACAGTCGATTACACAGCCGACGAGGGTGGTTTCAGAGTTGCAGCAACAAACCTACCTAAGCCAGTCGAAGCTCCCGAAGTTCCTCCACAAGATATCCCAAAACAAGTCGAAGACACACCCGAAGTTGCAGCTGCTAAATCTGCTCACTTAGCTGCTGTCGAAGAGGCTAAACTACGAAATGGTGACCAAGAGCCAGCACCTGCGCCAGTGACTGCAGCTCCTGTTGAGCTACCCCGACAAGTTGAAGATACACCCGAAGTGGCACAGGCCAAGGCAGAACATTTGAATGCTGTGGAAGAGGCTAAGCTTCGAAATGCCGCCATCGAGAAGATCGATAATGAGCTGTCAATTATTCGCAACACTCCATTACTTGCTCCTCTGCAATTGGCCTATCGCTCTTTGTTGCCAAATCAATTCTCCTACACTTATGGTCTGAGTGGTGCTCTTCCCTTGCTGTCAAACACGCATTATGTTACCTCGCATGTTATCCACTAAAACAAAAATTGGTCTACAGAAAAGTCTGATTGTGTGATGTTATAAGTGTACCTACTGCAATTGTTACTTAAATAAAGTTTATTCAAGCAAAAAAAATATTCAAATTCATTGTTTTATCAATTTTATCAAATGGTCTTTCAGTTTATTCAGGGATGAAAGTTGAGACATGATAACTGTCAGCTGTCTTTGCAAAAGGATGCTTTAAGTTAGATTAGGCTGTCCAGATGTCATTGGCTCACCTAGGGTTCTCAAGGGTTCATTGTGATACCACTAATGAGGTTACTCATGGGAGAATAATGAACTTAAACAAACCATTTTGTTCTTTTAATGAAGTTAGAGAGACATTTTGTGTCAATCGTTGCCAGTTAACTGGTATTATCGAGGAAGGGATTACCGAGAAAGTTATTCCTTCTAATGGAGAGTGCTGCACATGTACATAGAAGGTGTTGGACTGTTTCCTCTTCCTCCTTGTCCATGCAGCTTCTACAGAAGTCATTTGTGTAGACCCCTAGCCTCAGAGCATGTCCTCTTATGAGGCAGTGTCCTGTTATTTATCCAATTGTAGAGCTTATACTTTGTCTGCTCAGTGATATCAAGCCTTTTGACCGTTTTAAGTCTATACTTGGCCATATTTTCTTGGTTGCTAGGCAGGTGGTACTCTGTGACCATCTAGGATTTGTTGATTGTAGACCATATTGTCTAGACCTATGTTATGTTTTGTCTAACATTAGGCAGAAGTGTTCCGTTTTTGGCGAGCTCCATGGCTTTTCAATTTCCCGGAATGTCTCTGTGGCCCGGCACCCAAATGAGGTGAATGTTAAACTGTTCCGTCATCTCATTCAGAGATGATCGACAATCGTGCACTATTTGAGAGTTTGTGGAGACAGAAGCGAGAGATTTAAGAGCGGCTTGGCTGTCCGAGAAGATTCGTATATCCTTGCAACATATAACGTTTTCTTTGAGCCAGGATAGTGCTTCTTTGATCACCATTACTTCTACCTGGAATACACTACATTAATTGGGAAGTCTGTATGATAGACTGAGATTCAAGTGTTCCGAATAGATACTACTTCCAGCTCCGTGCTCGGTCTTTGAACCGTCTGTATAGAAGTGTACCGCATCGTCTTCCAGGGGTCTCTCTTCTTCCCAGGAGGATCTTGAACGGATGGACACATGGAAGCCATTTTTGGGGTGGTATAATCTAAACGATCTGGGATAGATCTGAAATTCTCTAGAATAGTAGTATGTCCAGTATTGTTGCTGTTCCATTGAGAGGTGGCTCTAAGCCTCACACATGAGTTGGCTGCAACCATTTTGGAGAAGATGTCAAGAGGTGTTAGGTTTAAAAGCACTTCCAGCGCTGCGGTTGGTGTTGAGCGAGTGCTCCTGTAATGCACATACCTGCTGACCGCTAGTCTTTGATGAGCTTATTTAGATTTACCATAAATGAGTATCGGTCTAATTACCGAAGTGTATAGCCAGTGGGTTATTTTTGGGGAGAAGCCCCATTTTGATACTATGGCCTTTTAACAAGTAAAAAGCGCTACAGTAGCCTTTTTGACTCTTTCATCAATAATTGCTTTCCAATTTAGTTTTTTGTCTAAAATGAGGCCTAAATATTTAGCTTGGTCGAAAAAGCTTAATGGTATTCCTTTAATCTTGGGTATAGGCTAATCTAAGGAACTTTGTACCTTCTCTAAAAGAGTATTAATTCTATTTTATGTGGATTGACGTCCAAGCCACATTGCTTAGCACATTTTGTTAGCCTATTTAAGGCATTTTGTAGGAGTTCTGAGAGAACTTGGGGGTGTTTCCAAGATAAAGATATTGCAACGTCGCGTCGTCAGCATAGGCAATCACGATGAGACCATCTGCTTTTAATGAGTATGCTTTAACTATTTTGACCTGTTAATATCTCTTTGCCATAAGAAATTTAAATACATCTTTAAAGATAGTATGTATAGTATTTGACTTCTTCGCAGCTTACTTATTACTTTCCTTGTAGGCAGTATATGTATATGTATAGCTAATTATAGAAAACAAAACACCAGATTTTTAAAACTTTATTCTTCTTGTGAATTATGAAAATAAATGCAAAATTGCATCATTTCTTTAGTCATTAAAGATTGCAAATATTTTTTTTCACAAAAGCAATTAGTGAAAATATGTAGTACACAATTTAATTTATGTATTCTTATCTTTTTTCAGGTTATTAATATCTTTGATTAAAAACATATTTTTTCCGAAGTTCATCTGTAAACAACTGTCAAAAAATGTTTGCAAAAATCGGATAACTTATTGATTTTTCTTTTATTTGACAAGTTTGACGCAATATGCAAATGTTTACATTTTTATTGTTTTCGTATGAATAATCCAAGAGAATGAGAAAAAGATTGAAAGATCTTCCAATATTGGCAGATTTTTCGCAAATTTCTGTCAAAAGTGACTGACACAAATTTTGCTGTCAATCGTCAGAAAAGTTTATTTCAAAAATTGGCAAATTTCTTCAATGGTTTGAACATATCTTTGCACACTAATTTGATATTAGATGAAGTTTTTTTGAAACAATATCATTCAATTTTTAATTTGCAGAAAGTTTATGAGCAGAAAACAACAAACAAATGTACAGAATTAAAAAAAAAAAAAACAAATGTTAAAACTACGAAAAGGTTTAACAGACTTGGAGGCATGAACAAATTCCACAAAATTGCCCTTATTGCCCGCTTCATTATTGTTTCACTATTGTTTATATTTTGTATATTTTTAATTGTTTTTCCACGACCTGTTGTTTTGACTTCTAAAATAAATGTTCACAATCATCTGTTGGGAAAGTTGTGTTCCAATGAGTCTACCGATACTATTGTCTCCCAACCGTGTAAAGCCGCAATTATTAATTGGAAAATAAAACATTGTCAGCCGATTTTCTACCAAAAAATTGTCTAATATTTGGATAAAATTAACCAACGATATACAGTCTCTCAAAAAATTGAGCGTACACTATCAAATTTCAAATACAAAAATGTTAATTAGTGGTCAAATTTAAATTTTAATATTTTGTAGGGCCACTTTTAGCCGTAATCACATCTTATAGTCGCCGCGGCATTGATTCAACAATTTTTTGGTAAGAAATGGGGGTATATTTTCCTAAAACTCCGTAATCTTCGCTTTCAATTCACTTTTGTTGGTTGGGTTCCAATTCTGCAACCTTATGGTTATTTTGGGATCCGGTTATTGTCGTGAGGTCTTGTGCTGTTTTCTGGCATTTAACAGCAACCATTCCTTCACAACAAACGATGTGTGTTTTGGATCGTTATCTTCTTGCAAGTGAAAGGTTGCTGATAAATTCAGTTTTCCTGCAGACTAACGCATATTTCTTTAAAGAACGTCCAAAAATGTCCACTTTTTTATGATTGTGTCAATAAATTCAAAGTTCCCAGTCTTGTTAGCCGCGATTTACCCCCATAACATAATATTTCCTCCCCATGGTTAATAGTGGCAAGCAAATTCTTTGTCTTGAACTGAGTATTGGGCTTTCTTCAAACAATTTGCTTTCCGTCGGAGCAAAATAAGTTAATTTTGGTCTCGACCGAGTACAAAACATCGTTCCAGAAACTTTGGGGTTTGTTGAGGTGCTTTTTAACGAACTCAAGACGTTTTCGCTTATTAATTTTGGATATAAGAGGTTTTTTTCTAGCAACTCTGCCATTAAAATCATTCTTCCGAAGAAAGCGACGAACAGTTTCTGTTGATTTTTTTTGTTTTAGATTTTAATTTATTGAACCAGAAAAAAATGTATATTACAAAAACTTAAATTAAAATATTTGTTGGCACAAAGGGGGCCTTACTTTATTCATTGGTAAATTACAAAAATTAACATGTGTTTAACATGAATTCAATGGCTAAAAAAAGAGTATCGTTGGTTAGGTTCATCTCGGGTTGTTCAGTCCCGGTTGTCCTGATGGAGGTTGATTGGGTGTGGTGGCGTCCAGCCACGGTAGTATGCTGACTCCAGGCCAGCATAGAAGGAGACGTCGTCAGTGGGGAGTTTGTACAAGATATCCATACCACAAAGGTATCTCGGGTCTAGGTGTCGTTCCTAATTGGTCATCCTTCTCATTAACTGGTTAGGGTGGCTGGCGACTTTGGTGATTATCTTCCTTGCTACCAGTGCAAGGAACTGGTCAAGTGGCTTGATTTCAGCTCCTTCGTTGACTCTACGATTGCTTTAGTGCTTCTGTCGTTGACGGTCGAGTTGTAGATCAGAGCATATCGTTAGTATCTGCGTCTCGAAGACTTTAAGTTTTTCCATTGCAGTTTTTTATATGGTGAACCATATCGGAAAACTGTAGGTGATAACCGATCAGGTGCGTGTCCATTTGAGAGTACTTCTGCTAGTTAAATCTCGAGAGCAACTCTCGGGAGACTGTCCATTTGAGAGCCAAATTTAAGAAGTTTTGCTATCGCGAGCTCTCTGCTAGAATATTGAGAGTTTTCTTGCTGAGAGTACTCTCATAATCGTGTCCACTTGATAGATTTCTTCTGCTAGCATATAATCAGTTGGCCACGTATTCTATCCACACTGATAACTTCCAATCCCGTCTGTCGATTTGCCTTGCTTAAAAGTTCTGTAGGCTTTCGTGTTTTGTTAAAAAAGTTGTAAGTTGAATTATTCTAAAAGATTTAAAAATTATCAACAACATTTTGCATTTGATGAAATAGTTTGATTTCAAAATCTATTTTTTGTAGATTTTAGTTTTGTATGAAAATATGGATTTTTATAAAAAAAACTACTATTTTCCGTGAAATAAAAAAAGTATGAAGACAATATTTTTAATTTTTGAAAAGCTTTTTGAATCGAAAGTTGAAAACAATATTTCTTGTAAGATAAAATAAGTTGGAAGCCATAATCTTAAATTTTTGAAAAGTTATTTGAGTCAAAATTCAATTGGTAACAACTTGAGTAATGTTTTTTTACGTTTTTATTTTTTATAAAAAAAAACTGTCAGTTCGATTTTTCTAAAAAAATTTTTTTAAAAATATGGTAAAAACGTTGTTCTTCGGTTGCACAAAATTGTTTCGGAGATAAAATCATTTTTCATTCGTACAATTTTCGAGGTGTCAAATTTGTTTTTTTTTTATTTATAAAAAAGCCGTTAGTTGGATTTTTTTCATAAAATATACTTTTTTGTAATCACGTTACAATATATAATATAAAATTTAGTTCAAGTCTCTAGCGTTTTTGGTTCGTGAGATATTTGGGGTTAACCAACGTTTTCACCTTTTTTTTAAAACTGCTATGGTCAAAAAATCACCCATTCAATTTTCTTGGGAGCCCTTTCTGCATCTTTCTGGCTTATATCTATATATAACAAAATTTATTTGAAGTCGATATCTATACTAGTTCTTGAGCTATGGACGACGAAAAAAACGTCGAACGTACGTACACACGCTCTCACAGGCATCGTTCTTAAAATCTTTTATTTCGGTTCTAGGGATCTTGCAACGACGAGAAATGTCAAAATTTTCAATTTGACAAATCAACCCATTACAATAACTTCCTATTGGAAGTTAAAAATGTATTTTCAAATCAATTTTATATGAAAAAATCCATAGTTTACACTGCTTTGCCATGTTTACTCTCGACAGCTACTCGCAAAATTCGAACTGTGTTCGTATTCCGCGAGCTTATCTCGGATAGTGGTAAGCACATGTGTCCACTTGCGAGTGACTCTCAAAAAAGTCGAATGTCGAGAGTAATTTATCAACTCTCCGCGAGCTACTCTCCAGACTATGTCCATTTGCGAGATCGCTCTCGAGAGCAGCTTGAGAGCGACTCTCAGCACGTTTACTCTCAAATGGACACGCACCTTTAGCAGTTGTTTGTATGTCAACAGTTTCATTGGTTTACTCAATCCAGTTTTGTTCTTCAAGAGAGGCAGAGGATAAACTCGATGGAGTGCGATGTTGGCTTTCGTTATCACAGCCTTAGGGTGTGGGTTGAAGCGCAGCAGCTCATTGAAGTGTATTCCCAGGTATTTGGCGTTCTTCTTGGCTTTAATCCTTGATCCATCCGGGAAGTCAGAACAAGGTTTCGGGCTACTGCCGCCGATCTACAGCGGCTGTTGTTGGTGACGGGTCTCTGGAAGCATACCAGTTCCGATTTGGAGGTATTTATCCTTATTTCCCACTTCTGGTAGTACTCGTAAAGTCTGCTTATGTGTGCTTCTACTCGTCGGGCTGCGATCGTAGGAAACATAGAGGACGAATAGGTGAGTGAGTCATCCGCAAACAGCAGTTTCTCACAATACGTTGGCACTGGCTGGTTATATGTCATCAGGCGGTAGAGGAATCGTCCAAGTTTCGATCCTTGGGCGACTTTAGCCTTTCTGTCTCTAATCGTTGACTTGCAACTATCTATTTCTACGAAGAACTTTCTGAAAGAAAGAAAAGAAAACAACATTTTTATTATTGGTTGTGGGATATTAAAAATTCGGAGCGTATAGATGAGGGCCTCAATCCATACGCTGTCGAAAGCTTTCTCGAAATCGGTAGAAACTGGTCTTTCAATAAGTGTCGCCATTCGGCCGCCAAGTTTTGTACATTTGTTTTTGGATTTACTTTAAATTTTCTTAAACTAACTCGTTCGTCTTGCTGAGAAAAGATTTGTTTCTCTTCTAGGTTTGTTTAGGATCGTACCTTCATACCGATATTTGTTAAGTATTTTGTTGGACCGTTGAATGTGTTCGCCCGACGATTTCGCCAATTTCACGTAAAGATTTATTGTTTAAATGTAGTTTTAAAATTAATTGTAAACGAAAGATGTTCACTTAAAAGAAAATTGGCAACTGTCACCTAATTGGATTCTGTTGGAAGATTTTTGAAAATTTTGTCAAAATTGTAAGATCTTCCAAACTTGTATACTTACCTTTAGGAACGGAAAAAAGCTTTATCGTCGGGCAGGTTTAGACGACATAAGGGACTTGAAAGTAATAGGCTCTTTTCACACCAAACCCAAAACCGGGTTTTCGGCAAAAAGTTTTCGAAAACCCGAAAATCGTTCACACCGAACATTTACACGTTTTCATTTGACATTTAAATTTGTTTAACACCACCGGCTGTCAAATTTTGAATTGATGAAAAAAAAAACATTCCAGAATAAGCCGCAGAACTTTCGATATACTCTGCAATGAACTAAAGGATCTGGAAATGCAAGAAACAAACTCTAGCCTTATGTAGGTACTTATCAAGTTGATTTTCAGGGAGGTAAGGATCTATACGAGCTCCAAAAGAACGAATGGGATGCAGTCATTGAGTGGTTGAACAAACGTCTCGGATGCGGATAAAATGAGAGTATCGAAGTACTTCCTTTCACACATTGAAGATGTTCAATTTTTTGAAAATTCTAGAAGTGCAAACATTCTCATAAGAATTTTTCTTTGCCGTCAACACCCTTGAGTCGATAATCCTTTCCTGTGTTGTGATAGAGCAGCATATCAGGGCAGACAAGGCCGTAACACTAGTCTGCAGCTATCCTCTATGTTCACTTCAACCGGTCAGAACAATTTACCAAAGAGAAGCTAATTGTGTAGAAAATATGCGATCAAATCAATAAAAAACAAAACTGTTACAACAAAAATTAATTTTATTTAAAACATTTTCTTTTTTTTCACAACAAACTCAATCCAAAATACTGACCTTATGTTCCATGTTCTTCAGAATCGCCATGTATTGTGGCCGTCCAAGCAGCTTATAGGCGGGTTGAGAAAATTCTGAACGATTTCGTGTAGGCCCCAGCCAGCTGCGACATAGCCTCCACCAAATATCGTCATTATCTCCCAAATCCTTGCGATTGAACGGAGTTACCGGAAAGTTTTTCTTCAGGTAGTAAGCGAAAGCGTCGGAGATATTTGTCATTACGAATTATGAGCAATTCTTCCTCGTCCTTGGGGTCGTCACGCCAGAGTTCCTCACTTAACAAAGAGCGTTGGAAACTCTGGAGAATCATAAAAGAACCGCCATCCAGTTCCGCAAATAGTCACCGGGGCTTTTTTTCTCGAGCTTGGAAAATTTTCCATATTCTTAAAAAAAAAAAACAAAAGGCAATAATTCTTATTTTGTAAGGAAATTGTATAAATAATATCACTTACCACGACCACATTTATTTCAAATTTAAATATTTGTTTTGACAGCCGCCATCAGCTGTTTTGTTTACATTAATTTGAGCGCTGAATGTTTCGAAAGGTTTGTTTGCTTAGTTCAACTTTGAATTGCTACTAATTTTCGAGAGGTTTTATATAAAACTTGTGGTCTACGAAAAATGTATGGGAAAACTTGAGTTTTCAATGAACATAGGTTTTCGGCGAAAACCGGGTTTTGGGTTTGGTGTTAAAAGCCTATAAAGGCAAATTTCTAGTATCTGATTTGCCAGCAGCTGCTTACACAATTGTCTTTCAATCAAGATAATTTCATTAGAAAGTAAGTCAAAAAAATCTCCCTAACTATCAAGTCAATTTATATCAAAATGACAGCTAATCATTATTTTTCAATTAACTGAAAGCTGAACTTTATTACTCTGTGATATATTAATTTTCTGAACAATTCTATTTCATGTTTTATGCGAAAGGGTTTCTTGCAAGTTGGAAAAATAATAACTAATATTTCCTTAAAATACGAAATAAAGGGTGATTTTTTTGAGGTTAGGATTTTAATGCATTAGTATTTGACAGATCACGCGGGATTTCAGACATGGTGTCAAAGAGATCAGTGTTCGGTTCGAAATGTGTTTCGCGCTTTACGTCCGATTTATGGTCTACATAATCGACCAAGTGAGCAAACAATTAATGCGATTGTGACCAAGTTTCGCACTCAGTTTACTTTATTGGACATTAAACCAACCACACGAATGCGTACAGTGCGTACAGAAGAGAATATTGCATCTGTTTCTGAGAGTGTTGCTGAAGACCGTGAAATGTCGATTCGTCGCCGTTCGCAGCAATTGGGTTTGTGTTATTCGACCACATGGAAGATTTTACGCAAAGATCTTGGTGTAAAACCGTATAAAATACAGCTCGTGCAAGAACTGAAGCCGAACGATCTGCCACAACGTCGAATTTTCAGTGAATGGGCCCTAGAAAAGTTGGCAGAAAATCCGCTTTTTTATCGACAAATTTTGTGCAGCGATTTGGAGTGAAGAGCAACCAGAAGCCGTTCAAGAACTGCCCATGCATCGCGAAAAATGCACTGTTTGGTGTGGTTTGTACGCTGGTGGAATCATTAGACCGTATTTTTTCAAAGATGCTGTTGGACGCAACGTTACGGTGAATGGCGATCGCTATCGTTCAATGCTAACAAACTTTTTGTTGCCAAAAATGGAAGAACTGAACTTGGTTGACATGTGGTTTCAACAAGATGAAGCTACATGCCACACAGCTCGCGGTTCTAGGGCCATTTTGAGGGAAAACTTCGGAGAACAATTCATCTCAAGGAATGGACCGGTAAGTTGGCCACCAAGATCATGCGATTTGACGCCTTTAGACTATTTTTTGTGGGGCTACGCCGAGTCTAAAGTTTACACAAATAAGCCAGCAACTATTCCAGCTTTGGAAGACAACATTTCCGAAGAAATTCGGGCTATTCCGGCCGAAATGCTCGAAAAAGTTACCCAAAATTGGACTTTCCGAATGGACCACCTAAGACGCAGCCGCGTCAACATTTAAATGAAATTATCTTCAAAAAGTAAATGTCATGGACCAATCTAACGTTTCAAATAAAGAATCGATGAGATTTTGCAAATTTTATGAGTTTTTTTTTTAAAAGTTCTCAAGCTCTTAAAAAATCACCGTTTACAATGAACTGAAGGCAGAGGTGAGTGAAGTAAAGTTCCAAGTTTGAAGATTATGACAGTTGAAAAACTAACTAGAAAGAAAACGTACAAGAGTACGTTCACAGAATGCAGTTGACTGCAAATGAAGTCCCTAATGTTGTCTGAACCTGCCCATTGTAACTCTTACAGCTATTATCAAATAGATTTGAAATTTGAACCGAATGCTCTTAAATATTATTTACTCTACTGCGATGTATTATATTTTTTATTGCATGATAATAGATTGGACACTTAAACAAAATGCAAAATATTTTCCAAGCATATTTCTTCTGGTACCATGTATTTTATAACATTTGTTGACTAAATATGCTAGACTCAGATATTTCTGCCAGTTTATACCCGAATTTATCAACTGTATAAAAAATGTTATAATCTCTTATTTAACGCTTAATTTAGCAAAGACTTAGGAAAGCATTTTGCATAAGAAATCTTCGAGATGTCAAAAAGATTAAGATTAAATCAAATTGGTTGTAATAGAAGCTATTATGTATTATTAAAATAAGTAAAAGGTCGAATAAATTATTACTTCTTAAAGGGCAATATTCTTCCATTTAAACCTTTACATGTGAATACCCAAACTTAGATAAATCATTTCAACCTTATGAGATCAAACTCAATTATTAGATAATAAATATTTTCGAGCTATTACCTATGACTAACCATTTAAAATAAGATTAAAATTAATGCACTTCATCAACGGTTTCTCAATGTGCAAGATAATGGTTGTACTCTTGTTTTTTTATTTTCAAATTTGTAGAATCTTGACTACATATATGCAATTGCAAATCAAAAAATCTCTTCTATGACGAATATAAAATTAAGGTTATTCGCACTCCCAAAAAGAGGCTTATCATCAAACCAAAATAAAACACACAAATGCATGGGAAAACAAAATATTTTGCATGTATAACTTTGGTTAATATATTATTCTGATAAACTGTTATTAAAAGGCCATGGCATCACAATAATTCATCCAATATTTTGATTCTTGATGGAACCTTTATCAGTGCTCAGAAACAATTATTATCAATCTTCAATATGGGTGGGTCCTTTTTCTCAAAAAGAAAGTCGTATAAATAACGCTGCCATCGAGTATCAAAATCAGTTGTAGCCTGCACTGTCAAGTGAATCTTCTTCTTTGAATCCTTAAACAAGTTCCAAACCAAAAACACTCTTCATCATGATGGATCTAGCTGGAAAGAATGTTGTTATTGTTGGAGGATATGGTGGCATTGGAATGGCAACTGCACGCCTACTCTTGAAGAAGAAGATTGCGGTTAGTATATATTTTGTCACATAGAAATTTAGAAGATTTGCAATAATTCAACTGAAATCCTTCTGTAGAATCTAGTGATCGCCAGCCGTTTGGAAAACAATGAGAACTTACGTAAACTCCAAGCTGAAGCTCCCAGTGTAAACATCCTTTATGTTCAAATGGATATTACCAAGCGTCAGAGTATCGAAAAGGGAATGAAAGAGATCGCCCAGCAAATCAAGAATATTGATCTATTGATCAACGCAGCTGGAGTATTGATGGATCGTGATGTCGAGACAACTATTGATGTTAACTTGGTAAGCATTTTATTCTTATTAAAGGTTATAGTGAAGTTATATAGTAAACGTCTTTTTTCAAGACTGGATTGATCAACACCAGTCTCTTGGCCTTGCCATTGATGGACAAAACCCAAATGGGACGAGGTGGTCTCATTCTAAACATTTCTTCGGTTTATGGTTTGGAACCAAATGCTGCTCTAGCTGTTTACTCAGCTGCAAAACATGGAGTCATTGGATTCACTCGTTCATTGAGCGTAAGTTTAAAGTTTGTCAATAACATATGACTTTTTTAACCTTATGATTTATGATTTAGGACGAAACCATTCAACGTCGCACAGGAGTGTCGATGATTGCTGCCCTTCCGGGATTGACACAATCAGAACTTATGATGAACTTGCGAGACCGTACAACTTTGGACGCCACCAAGGAATTGGCTGATCAAATGTTGGCTGCCAAACAACAAAAGCCCGAAGAAGTTGCTGCTAATCTTATCAAGGCTATTGAAACCAACAAAAATGGAGCCTTATACATTCTTAACTTGGGTAACCTCAAGGAAGTTACATTGAACACACAATGGCAATTGTAAACAACAAATTAATTGTGATCAATCGATAGGTACAACTCAATTTAAATGGCAAGCAATTTGGAATACTGAATGAATTCTTATTTAGTCAATAAAGATATTCCTTTGGTATATATAAATGTTTCTTCTTTACCAATACGATTTTGTTACTTATGTTTGTATGAACATACATAATTACTTACTTAATTGCATTCGAATTATGTATTTGCCAGGTTATTTCAGAAACAAGTTTTCAGTCAAAACAATATGTAGAAGGGAACAACATATGTAATTAGGAATCCATTAGTGATGAACCATAATTTGTCCATCATCGAATCGCACTTCCTCCTATATAAACCAATTGAATACTCTCTTTCAATATCAGTTGCAATCTTCTTCTCAATAGTTACACTTCCTTAAACTCATCTATCCAAAAATGAAATTATTCACCTCTTGTTTGGTACTGTGTGCCATTCTTGGTCTATCACAGGCTCAATTCCAAGACTCTCCTGCTGTAGCTGCAGCAAAAGCAGCTCACTTTGAAGCTGTTCGTCGTGCTGAGAATATAATTGCAAATGGTCCACCACCATTAAATAATAATCAAAATCGTAAACCAGTTGAAGAAACTTCTCAACATAAATTGGGTTTGAATGTGCATGATACTCCTGAAGTGGCTGCCGCAAAATCTGCACACTATGAAGCTGTCCGTAACGCTGAAGAAGCCACTGCTATTGCAAACTCGACTGCCAAGTATCCTGAATCATTTTCTGGTGCCCAAAACCATCAACATCAACAGCAACGCATTCCTGCTGTATACAGTCCTGCTCCAACGCCTTCACCAACTCGGCGACCTGCTTCGGTTCAATACCAACAACCTCAAGCCCCAATTGTTCAAACTACACAACATAAACTCGGAGTAAATGTACACGAAACACCTGAAGTAGCTGCAGCAAGAGCTGCTCATTTCGAAGCACTACGACGTGCTGAGCAGGCTGCAGCCATATCCGGTCCAATTGAATATCAAGACACATACGTCATGGTTCCAAGCTATCAAAGTTTAGGTCCAATTGTTCCAGCTGCACCAGTAGTTCGTGGACATAATGCTATTGCTGGTCCTCGATTTATTGAATCAATGGGACACTACGGACAAAGAGCCCATCAGGTTATGTATGTCCCACAGACATATGATCAAAACATCAACTATCAGCCATCGAATGTCCAGATGATTCCAGTTGTAGCTGTACCTCAAACTAACCAACACAAACTTGGAGTTAATGTTGAAGATACCCCAGAAGTTGCTGCTGCTAAAAAAGCACACTTCGAAGCATTCCGCCGAGCTGAATTAGCTGCTGCTTCTGACGTAGGTCAAAGTGAATACCCAGCCGCACAACGTAATAGCTACTTCAGCAACCCAACAAGGCAGTATGGTCAAATTAACTATTAAGTACCGATAGAAGTTTTGCTTGAAATGCATCATGTTCTTTAAAAAAATAAAAATTGTTAACATTAAAATGTGTGCATTGACTTTAATTCTAATTCGAAAACGTAGCCTCTTTTCTAAAAGGTGTCTTCCAATCGGACATAGCGAGGTAGAAATAGGACCTTTAACATATGACAGAGGTTTTTTTCAGAATTATCGAAATTAAAACAAAAATAACGGTTGACAATAATGACTGCCTTTATAATGATCTCTCATTTGCTCTTAATGGATGCATGCAATTCAATCCTAAAGTTTAAAGCATATTAAAAAGTTTGGTTAAGACACTGGGCAGGTTTAGGCGACTTGGAAGTATAAGTCAAGTTTCTGCTGGCTACAAAAATTTGCAATTGCTGCGTTCAAAATCGTGTTGGATAGGGTAATTTGGGGTGGATTTTTAGATACCTTGTTGAACGAGTGGGATAGCTGTATTGAGATAGCTGTCGAAAAATTAAAACAACTTTCAGCTGTTCACAAAAAGCAGAGAAACATTTAAGTTTCGAAGTCAAAATTGCTGTAAGATAAAACATTTAATGAATATAAGATCACATTTACCTTCTAAAATTCGGAGGCAAATAGCTTCTTCATCGTCTATTATGTACAGAACATCCTCAAATACAACTTCAACTAACATTTTGTATCTTTTTGTTTACCAACAAATACAAAAGGCTTAAATCAATTTTCTGAAATTCAACCATGTATTGAATCAGCTGTTCTGTCAGATACCCACATACCCCAGAAATTCTTGGATACCTTTAGATTCGTTTTTTGACATCTCAGATGTTTTTGATCATCTGTTATTTTACACGTAATACACTAACAAAAAGGTATCCGGATACCCTATCTGTCTGAGATTGAACGCAGCCTTTAAGTCAAGTATACTTCTATCAAAATGACAGTTGATTATGCTTTTTCATTCAAAGTAAAGTTCTGAATTTGAAATTCATAACATTTGAAAAACTTACTAGTTGCTTTGGTCAATATTTACGTTCAAAGAATGAAGTTGACTGCAAATCAGTTGACTTATAAATCAAAACAACTGAAAAAAAATTTGTCACCTCCAAAATTTTACGACTAAAATATGATTTCATTTCCAAAACTATTTTGTGCAACGAAGATTAATGTTTTTGACATTTTGATAAAATTTTGAGAAAAATCGAATTGAAAGTTTTTTTATAAAAAAAATAAAAAAATTTAACATCGATTCAAATTTCTATTCAAAAACTTGAAATTTAGGCTTCAAACTTATTTTATCTTATAAGAAATATTGTTTTCGACATTCCGAAAAATATTAAGAAAAATCGAATTGACAGTTTTTTTACAAAAAATAAAAACCTAAAAAAAATTAATAAAAGTTGGTAAAAATTGATTTTTGACTCAAATATCTTTTCAAAACTTTGAAATATTAGCTTCAAACATTCGATAAAATTTTGAAAAAATCGAATTATCGAAAATAAAACTCTAAAAAAAATAAAATGCACGACTGGGTCGCACGAACTTGCTCCTCTAAGCAAAGATGCTGTTTAAAGTACCAATATAAGATTTAAAAATATACCTGTTAAGGGGGTATTCTGGTCTAGAAATAAAAAAAAAATCGATTTTTTTTTCTTCATATTTCCATATTTTAACTATTTAAGAATATGTCTACGAGAGGATTTTCCCAAATTCAAATTATTTTCGGAGAAATAAGTATTTTTCTGAGCAGCCATCCAAATCGGTTGGGCTGCAACTAATAGAACAAAAGACATAATGGGGTACTTTAAACGCGTTTTTCTCAGAACTGTCTTTTTGAATCTGATACCCACGATTTTTCAGGTTCTGCTGAACCGATTTACTTAAAATTTTAAGAGAGTCTTCTTTAGTGACTTGTCTACGTCCGGAACTACGGCCATCCCCAAATTTTTATTTTACTATTTTTAACAAATCGAAGAATGTTTAAAAAAGTGGTAACATTTTTTTTTTTTAGGCAGTCGCCATTTTGTAAAAAAAAAAGTTTGTAACTTTTCCGTAGTTCCAGACATTGCGACATTATTGAAGATTAATAATCTTTTTTAATTTTTGATTTCAGATTTCTAGGAGAGTTAAAATCGTGGGCACGCACCAAATTTTTGAGACGCACCACTCCATCAGCTGATAACTAACGGAATTTTTATTTTTTATTTTTACTTTTTTATTTTTTTTTGTATGCTTCTAATGTGAATAAATAATGTATAAAAAAATTGATGGTAAAATTGTTGCTTGCTTTTTTCTACAGCACTTCAAAAATTACCTAAAATTCATGTCTCTAGACCAGAATACCCCCTTAAATAAGTTTGTTTTCAAATATGTCAAAAAACAGCGCGATTCATCCCAAGACACAACTCATCCAGGGCATTTCATCCCGGAAATGAAAAATACTTGTAAGCATACTTTACAAAAACAATTGTTAGCTTTATTTTAATTTCATATGGGAAGAAATAGGATGGAAAATAAATTATCTGAAGAAAGAAAGAGGAAGAACATGTGCGTTTAAATTGTAAAGCTATCGCCTATTGATTGTGTAGTTAGGTAGGTGTCTAAAACGAGTAGAGAATAGTTCATTGGCGTGCTCAGCTTTATGCATGAGAATAAAGGAATGTTATTGGAAGGTAGAAGGTACTTACAACTATCCAATCACATTCCTTTTTTCCTACAAGTTTTCAGCGCAAACATGGAGTTATTACGTTTAGTTTATTTTTTTCATTTAATTTTAAAAGAAACAAGCATACGAATAAGTACAAGACATTGCTACTCTTATGCATTTTAGATTTTAGCTATGAAGTGACATAAATTGTAAATTAATTTTTTGCATATAAAATTTTTCAATTTTGTTCTAAGAATATTTTTAGTACGCAGTTGTTTATTGATTATAAATATTCACTCATTTGAATTTCGTAAATAAATTTTGACAAGTTTTTGAGATATAAAATTTTGAAAAATAAAAATTCAATATTTTTTTAAAAATCCAAAAAATAAAATATTGCATTTTTGATAATCAAATATTGTTAAGGCAATATAAGAGCTTATTCATAAAAAAACTATCGAAATCAGTTCATAAGTTGATGAGAAAATTAAAAACAAAATAACGGTTTTATGAGCGGTACCTTTCCTGAGCAAAGCAAAAATATGTTTTTCTTATAAAAAGACGCCAAGTTAAAAAATTAAATTCTAGAGAAAAAAGTTGGGGGCCACTGTTAGTTTTGATCTTAAAAAAATGAAAAAAAAACGCCTAACGTGAATCTGCTCAAAACCTTAACTTACAAGTTTTAAGTCAATCGGTCCAATGGTTTAGGCGGTAGGAGCGTAGACAGAAATCGCGGGACCCACTTTTTTCGACTTCTCTACCATCCTAATATCATATTTGATTAAAATCTCGAGTTCGAAATTTTGCACGACTGCAAAACTTGCCATATAGTTCCTATATGTCGCAAGTAAAAAAAAGAGGCTGGAATGCGACCCATATCCCGTCTGTCGATTTGTCTTGCTTAAAAGTTTGTCTATATGTACTAGTATCAATTTTACCAAATTTGTGTACTATTTTTTGTAGATTTTATTTTTTATGAAAAAACGGACTGTTGGATTTTTATATACAAATCATTGAATATCGAAAACAATATTTTCTGTGAAATAAAATAAGCTTGAAGCCAATATCTAAAATTTTTGAAAAGATATTTGAGTCGAAAATCAATTTTTACCAACTTTTGTTAATTTTGTTTAGGTTTTTAATTTTTTGTACAAAAACTGTCAATTCGATTTTATTCAAAATTTTACTGAATGTTGACAACAATATTTTTGAAAGATAAAAGTAAATTAAAGCCAATATATCAAAGTTTTGAAAAGATATTTGAGTCGAAAATGAATTTTTACCAACTTTGAGTAATGTTTTTTTTTAGATTTTTATTTTATATAATAAAACTGTCAATTCGATTTTTCTCAAAATTTTATCAGATTTCAAAAACATTGTTCTCCGTTGCTCAAAATTGTTTTGGAGATGAAATTATATTTTAGTCGTTAAATTTTGGAGGTGACACATTTTTTTCAGTTTTTTTGATTTATAAAAAAAAAACGTTATACTGATTTTTTTCAAAAAAATATACTTCTTTGAGATCACGTTACAGTTTATTATATTAAATTTAATTCAAGACTCTAACGTTTTTGGTTTAAACTGCTAGGTAAAAAAACCACCCACGCAATTTTCTTGAAAGCCCTTTCTGCCTTATTATCTGTATAATAAAATTTATTTGGAGTCGATATCTCTTCTGGTTCTTGAGCTATGGAAGACGAAAAAACTCCGCGAACGTACGGACGTACGGATGTACGAACGTAACGTACGTACACACGCACGCACGGACATCTTTCTAAAAATCTTCTAATTCAACTCTAGGAAACTTGAAACGTCGAGAAATGTCAAAATTTTCAATTTGACAAATCGGACCCCTTACAATAACTTCCTATGGAAAGTTAAAAATACTAAATCATGGTAAAAATTTACTTTCGACTCAAATAGCTTTTCAAAAATTAAAAATATTGGCTTCAAACTTTTTTTATTTCATAGAAAATATTGTTTCCGATATTCAGTAATTTTTATACAAAAATCCAACAGTCCGTTTTTTCATAAAAAGTTAAATCTAAAATAAATTTGGTAAAAATTGATAGCAGTACATAATAGACAAACTTTTAAGCAAGACAAATCGACAGACGCGATGGGAAGTTATCAGTGTGGGTCTAATCCCAGCCTCTTTTTTATTTATGTACGAGTAGAGATAGACTTGTACTTTACCTGAGAATTTGTATTTGTTATTAATAGTTTCTGCACTATTAACTCAAGGGCGAATCCAGACTTTTCATCAGGGGGGGGGGGTTCACAGATTTTAATGTTTTGTAAAGTAGGCTAACAAAATTTAAATAATATGATGTGTACGAGTATATTAACCTAACCTTTACACATTTTAATTGCTAAAATGATAACTTTAGTTATAAATTATTTTAGAACACTGTAGTCCAGTAAAGTATGGTCTAACTATTTAATTTGTATGATTCCTTACATATGAAAGCATTCCCAGATTCCAAAAGTTTTCCAAATATGCCATATTTAGGAGCTAAAAAGCAATAGTTTAGAGTGTTTTTGCTGCATTTCAAGCAGAAATGTAAGAAATTGTTTTAAAACGTAGCTTTTTTCCAAAAATGAAATATACGTCTCTTGTATCCATTTCTATTTATGCTAAGAACGCTAAATTCTAAATCCAGAAAGTGAGAGAGGATATGATATGAAGAAATGCCGGGCTTTTTTGACGTAGTTTTTTTAACTCTATTTTCGGGAGTCTATTATTACTATCGGTATCAGTCTGCTTACTCATATCTTAAAGGAGTTAACAAAACTTAAAAATTTAGGAAAGAAAAATGTTTGATTTTTGAATTTAAGTAAATAGGTGCTTCTGAGTACATAATTTCTCTAAAAAAATAAATTAAAACAAATTAAGGTTAACAACTAAGTTGGGAAGAAACGTTTGTGTGGCTTTCACAAACTACACGTTTCAGCATTTCTTTTCACTTCAAATATTAAGAGATTCAAAGCTAATATATCAATAGATATGAGTATTGAGTATATGAACCGGTTATTATTTTAAATTAGCCATTAGTTTAACAACATTTATATTATTGAAATTCCTGTTTAAATATTAGTTCTAGAGCATCCAAAGCAAATTCACTTCAAAATTAGATTTATTTAACTTTTTTAAATCTTTAAAGATCTTTTGTATTCAACAGTAGCCCAATTTTCAAATAAACCAAATGCACGACTGAGTCGCTAGAACTTGCTAATTTCTTCCTAAAAGTCTGTTTAAAAATATACCTGCAAAATAAGTTTTTCTCAAAAATTTAAATGCCATTTTATTTTTCAAAAAATCTAGATTTACTTATTTTCTTTCAAAAATCATTTTAAATTTGAAATTTTGTCTTGGAAATATTTTTGGTAAGCACTAAATAAAGAGCTTATAAATACATGTACATTTTAATTTTAAATTTAAAAAAAAAAATACATTTTTGATCATAAAAAATCATCATCAATTTGATCATCAAAAAGAGCTTACAGAGAAAGTGAAGATTATTGAAATCGGTCCATTAGTTCATTCAAATTAAGTTTTTTGAAGGGTACCCTTCTGGAGTAATACCACAATACGTTTTTCTTGTAGAAAGAAGCCAAATTAAGAACACAAAATTTAAAGAAAGTTTTAGAAAAATCACATGTTTTAACCAACAAATTTGTATGGGGACTGCTGTTATTTTTCGTATTAATAAAATTTTATTTACCTGAATATTTGCTCTTTTTCTTAGAAACAATTTTTATGAACATAATTTAAGCATGACTAAAGTTTTTCAAATTTTAAATTGAGTAAAAACAAAAGTTTTAGTTGCTTTGGACAGCAAACCACTTTTTGGTGAATGTCGTTAAATTACTAATAAATCTATAGATGAAATCTTTACTCATACAACTGAACTGTATAGCTCATATGACCCCCCCCCCCCCCTGGATCGTCAGTTGGTCAAAATTTGATGAATTTGTTCTGCGTTTTTCGAGAAGGCTGAATTTCCGATTAATATTATGTTCTTGGTCCAGTCCTCAGTTAAAAGTAGTACTTTAAGTAACAAAGTTTAAGGAAGTAAAATACTGTTGTTTTGAAATACAAAAAATAAATTATTTATGATATAATGGGGGTCATATCCATTAACGCAATACAATAAGTTTTGAATTGAAGGGAATTCCTACGAAAAAGCAAACAAAGTATCTCCCATGGGGGGTCATGACCCCTACGACCCCCCCCCCCCCTGGATCCGCCATTGTAATCAACTGAAAATAGAGGTTTGTGAAGTAAAGTTCCGAATTTGAAGTTTGACACTTGACCAACTAACTAGTTGCCTTCGTCCAAATGTATGTTCAAAGAAAGTAGTTGACAGTAAATAAAGTCCCTTATGTTGTCTGAACCTGTCCACTTACTTCTTTAGCCTTAAATGAATGACCATTTAAATATAAATCAATCCGACCAAAATAATCCTTTAGCTTATAGAATCTGATCTGTGTACCAAGTTTTTATTGGTTACATGTTAACCTTGCTGCTATTTTTAAATAAACAAAACAAAAACCAAAGAGCTTAGGTATAAACAAATTTAAGTTCATAACTAATTTCTACAACAAGATACATGTACCAATTCTTTAAAATTGTTCATCCAATGGCAAAATCATTAACACAATTTGTATAGGGACACATATGTGACAACAACCTTCCACGAGCAACTTGTTATTGATGAGAACAATAATTCCTCATCAGAGTGACAAGAATTAGGTACGAGTATAAACAAGTAACTAGAGCAAATCTTGTAAGATAATTACCATTTCAAAAGCATTCCATTCCGCTAAGAGCAAGAACACTGGAACAACACGTTAAAAGAACCTGATATAGCTGAACCTAGCTCTGACAACCTATTATGAAATGCAAGGTGGCGTTTGTGCTCTTAAGCAGGTATTTATGAAGTATACATTTGGAACTGCACCTCTATTGTTTTTAATTTCTTCCGTAGCACTTCTTTTATGAAGTTACCATACGCACGCGCAGCGCAGCGCAGGTCACTTCTTAACAAATCGATATCGAATTACCGTTGGATCGCCAGCCTTATTGAATGTTAACCACGGGAAGTGAATGTTGATTAACGTACCAGACTCATTACCCATGTACATATGTGCTGAGCACGGGGTGCATCTTTGAGGATTCGATAATTGACTGGGTCAATAGTTTTTTCTTTTGAATTTTAAAAGCGATCAAATTCATACAGACGAAATAATTACAGCACAAGTCCAGACGAAAATATTGCGTTGCCCAGAAAATATTTCATCAAAGAGTTCGCCATTCGATATGGGGCTTACGCAGTCGCCGCCGGCCGCCCCGACAAATATTTTGCATTGCAGATAGAATGGAAATCTGATACGTCCATCTGATGCAGGGCATTAGATGAATGCAAATTCGAGGTCAGTTGTTTGCAACCGAAACCATCTACCAGTAGTAGAATGCACCATTCGAGTGATGAATATAAAAAGTCAGTGGCAGTTGCTAAAAAGGCATCAGTTCGCTTTGTGATCTCATCTCACAATCAGATCAGAATTTGTCTCCATATTTTTTCTCTGAATAGATCCTAGAAGAGCGTTTTGAAGATGAAAACATTCTTAGTTCTCTCCATTGTTTTGGCTGTTGGTAGTGCATCGGTTGTTCAATTTTCGCCGACGTTATACACTGCTGCCATACCCATTACCACACAATATCACGCTCAAGATGGTTTGGGACAATACTCGTATGGATATAGTGGCGGTCCTTCGGCCAAGGCTGAATACAAGTCCCTAGATGGCGTGACTCGTGGATCGTATAGCTATGTGGATGCCGACGGAGAGCTACAGACTGTCGAGTACACAGCTGACAGCGCAAATGGATTCCAGGCTTCAGCAACTAATTTGCCAAAGGCACCAATTGATGATAAGAGCGCTCCTAAGCCAGTTGAGGACACCCCCGAAGTTGCAATGGCCAAGGCTGAACATCTTGCCGCATTCAGAGAAGCCGAGTTAAGAGCTGCCGAACAACCTGATGAGACTGAAGGACAGTCGGAACAATCATCAAACGGTTCCCAGGAACCCAACTCTCGGGAAGCAGCAACATCATCAGAAACAGAAAGTCCAAATGGCTCGGAAGGTTCAAGCGAAAGAACCAATGGACAATCGGAGGCTAGTAATGGTTCCACTCAGCAAATTAATTCTGAAAATAATGGAAACGGAAATGGCAATGGCAATGGAAATGGTAATGGAAACGGTAACGGCGAAATTTCTCGTCTTTCAACAAATGGTCTCACTTCTATCGGCAGTGGATTAAGCAGTCTAAATGGTCTCAATCTTAACAATGGCCTTAATTTGGGTCCTCTCACTAGCAACGGTCAACTATCAGTATCCGATTTAAACACATTGAGCAGTCTCCAACTAAATGGAGATCTTTCAAGCAGTCTTGATAGAAGCAACGATGCCATGCGTTTCTCCGAAATAACTCCTGCTACCACCTCCCAACTTCGACCACTCTCCCTGACATCACTCCGTCTTCCATCTACATCATACTTGCGGGTTTCAACACCAACTCACGGATACAGTATCATCTCGCCCTCAATTCTAACTGCTGTTCCTACCCTCAGAGCTACATCCAGTCAAACAATAAGCCGTACATTACCCATTTCTCTTAGTTCGTCTTTTTTAACTCAGGGACTTCATTGAGAAGCAAAACTAAAAAAAAATTACTTTACATAAACGACCAGTGATCAAAAAAGGAATTGTGAAATCGATTAGTTTTTTAAGGACCAAATATACAAATACTCTTTAATCTTAATTTTCTGTTCATTTATAATATTATTATCATCTAACTTAAGTTCCATGTTTTTTTTTTTAAATTATAAAAAAAAATGAACTAAAACCTCTCGTATACGTACCTGTTATAATCAATGTTTAAGTTCTAAGTTCTAAATACGTTGCATCCTTGTATCCTCTTTTGAGCTATAACTATTTCTGAAATGTTATTTTTTTTTTAATGGTTTATGGTAAAAATATATTTTGATTTTCATTTTATTAAATGTTTGATAGAAGTGCACAAAATATAAATGTTTAAAAAAATGTCAAATGATATGTTTTTATTTAGTTCTTTTTATAACAGAACTGTTTAAAAGAATCGCACTTATTTTTAATGGGAAATTATGGGAAAAATAACAGCCCTATTCTGCTGTTAATCCTTCAAGTCTTTTTTCTTTCACATTCTTAGCTTTTTCAATAGTCTTTGAATTTGGTTTATATCGAAGTTTTAACGAATTTTGAATCAAGCATTTTCTGTTGGCGCGTAGCAGAAAATCGTCTTTCAATTAAAAGTTTAATGTTGATGATAGGAAAGCAATTTTAAGGTTTATTTAATAAGCAATTGACTGTCTTTAAAAAATAATAAGAAAGCTTTATGACTGAACTCTTAGGACTCTATGGTTTTATTAATTAAAGATGTCTCACCAGATTGGTGCTGCCACCAGCCTTTAAAATAACTTCAAAAATTCTATCTTTTAGGGATTTATAAAGAGACTCCAAGTAGTCCAGTGAAATCTCACTCCAGGCAAATTTGATACCATGAAAAAGAGGCTGGGATGCGACCCACACTGATAACTTCCCATCCCGTCTGTCGATTTGTCTTGCTTAAAAGTTTGTCTATATGTACCCGTATCAATTTTTACCAAATTTGCGTACTATTTTTTGTAGATTTTATTTTTTATGAAAGAAA
Organism: Eupeodes corollae; assembly: GCF_945859685.1. NCBI lineage: Eukaryota > Metazoa > Arthropoda > Insecta > Diptera > Syrphidae > Eupeodes > Eupeodes corollae. The sequence goes on from NC_079148.1 coordinate 125,476,459, forward strand.
CGGACTGTTGGATTTTTATATAAAAATTACTGAATATGGAAAACAATATTTTCTGTCAAATAAAATAAGTTTCAAGCCAATATTTTTAAGTTTTGAAAAGCTATTTGAGTCGAAAGTAAATTTTTACCAAGTTTTAGTATTTTTTTAGAGTTTTATTTTTTGTAAAAAAAACTGTGAATTCGATTTTTTTAAAATTTTACCAAATGTTGAAAACAATATTTCTTATGAGATAAAATTACCTTGAAGCCAATATTTAAAATTTTTTAAAAGATATTTGAGTCGAAAATCAATTTTTACCAACTTTTATACATTTTTTTTTAGGTTTTTATTTTTTGTAAAAAAACTGTCAATTCGATTTTTTTCAAACTTTAATTCTATGTTGACAACAAGATTTTTTGAAAGATAAAAGTAAATTAAAGCCAATATCTCAAAGTTTTGAAAAGATATTTAGTCGAAAATCAATTTTTACTTACTTTTATAAATTTTTTTTTTAGGTTTTTATTTTTTGTAAAAAAACTCTCAATTCGATTTTTTTCAAACTTTAACTGAATGTTGACAACAAGATGTTTTGAAAGATTAAAGTAAATTAAAGCCAATATTTCAAAGTTTTGAAAAGATATTCGAGTCGAAAATCAATTTTTACCCACTTTTATACATTTTTTTTTAGGTTTTTATTTTTTGTAAAAAAACTGTGCATTCCATTTTTTTCAATATTCTTCAAAATGTTGAAAACAATATTTCTTATAAGATAAAATAAGTTTGAAGCCTTAATTTCAAGTTTTTGAAAAGATATTTGAATCGATATTCAATTTTTACGAACTTTGAGTAATGTTTTTTTCTAGATTTTTATTTTTTATAAAAAAACTGTCAATTAGATTTTTCTCAAAATTTTATCAGATGTCAAAAACATTATTCTTCGTTGCACAAAATTGTTTTAAAGATAAAATCATATTTCGGTCGTAAAATTTTGGAGGTGACAAATTTTTTTTTTCAGTTTTATTGATTTAAAAAATAAACCGTTATATTGATTTTTTTCAAAAAATATACCTGTTTGGTATCATGTTACAATATATTATATAAAATTTAATTCAAGTCTCTAGCGTTTTTGGTTCGTAAGATATTTAGGGTTAACCAAAATTTTCACCTCTTTTTCAAACTGCTATGGTAAAAAAACCACCCACGCAATATTCTTGAGAGCCCTTTCTGCATCTTTCTGCCTGTTTATCTGTATAACAAAATTTATTTTAAGTCGATATCTCTTCTGGTTCTTGAGTTATGGACGACGAAAAAAACGTCGCGAACGTACGGACGTACGGACGTACGGACGGTTTTCTTAAAAAAAAGGATTTTTATTTACAACATTTTGAAATACAGGATTTTAAGATACAGAATTTTGATCATGCAGTATTTTGTACAAACACTATTTTAAAACACACTATTTTAAATACAGTATTATGATTCATTAAGTATTTCGGATAAAAGACGTGACAAAAATACAATTGAAGATCGTAAATGTCACTTGATTATAGTGTAAGTTTACAACCTGCAAAATGTAATGAATGGTGAGGTGACACTTGTCACTTATTACAAGGCACCAGCCTGGGATAAATATAGTAAAATTTTTTGGACTTAAATAAATTACAGTATGATATAGCAGATGTAATTTGGTAACTGTCTGACATAAAAGATGTTACAAAAATAATTCTACATTTAGTTTCAATCTTAATGACAGTTGAAGAAAAGAGGCTGGGATGCGACCCACACTGATAACTTCCCATCCCGTCTGTCGATTTGTCTTGCTTAAAAGTTTGTCTTTATGTACTCATATCAATTTTTACCAAATTTGCGTACTCTTTTTGTAGATTTTATTTTTTATATGAAAAAACGGACTGTTGGATTTTTATATTGAAATTACTGAATATCGAAAACAATATTTTCTGTGAAATAAAATAAGTTTCAAGCCAATATTTTTAAGTTTTGAAAAGCTATTTGAGCTGAAAGTAAATTTTTACCAAGTTTTAGTATTGTTTTTATTTTAGAGTTTTATTTTTTGTAAAAAAAACTGTCAATTCGATTTTTTAAAAATTTTACCAACAATATTTCTTATGAGATAAAATTACTTTAAAGCCAATACTTAAAATTTTTAAAGAGATATTTGAGTCGAAAATCAATTTTTACCAACTTTTATACATTTTTTTTAGGTTTTTATTTTTTGTAAAAAAACTATCAATTCGATTTTTTTCAAACTTTAATTGAATGTTGACAGCAAGATTTTTTGAAAAATAAAAGTAAATAAAAGCCAATATCTCAAAGTTTTGAAAAGATATTTGAGTCGAAAATCAATTTTTACCAACTTTTATAAATTATTTTTTTTAGGTTTTTATTTTTTGTAAAAAAACTATCAATTCGATTTTTTTCAAACTTTAATTGTATGTTGACAACAAGATTTTTTGAAAGATAAAAGATAATTAAAGCCAATATCTCAAAGTTTTGAAAAGATATTTGAGTCAAAAATCAATTTTTACCAACTTTTATAAATTATTTTTTTTAGGTTTTTAGTTTTTGTAAAAAAACTATCAATTCGATTTTTTTCAAACTTTAATTGTATGTTGACAACAAGATGTTTTGAAGGATAAAAGTAAATTAAAGCCAATATCTCAAAGTTTTGAAAAGATATTTGAGTCGAAAATCAATTTTTACCAACTTTTATAATTTTTTTTTTAGGTTTTTATTTTTTGTAAAAAAAACTGTCAATTCGATTTTTTTCAAACTTTAATAGTATGTTGACAACAAAGTTTTTTGAAAGATAAAAGTAAATTAAAGACAATACCTCAAAGTTTTGAAAAGATATTCGAGTCGAAAATCAATTTTAACCAACTTTTATAAATTTTTTTTTTAGGTTTTTATTTTTTTAAAAAAAAACTGTCAATTCGATTTTTCTCAAAATTTTTCAGAATGTTGTAAACAATATTTATTACAAGATAAAATAAAATTGAAGCCTTAATTTCAAGTTTTTGAAAAGATATTTGAATCGATATTCAATTTTTACGAACTTTGAGTAATGTTTTTTTCTAGATTTTTATTTTTTATAAAAAAACTGTCAATTAGATTTTTCTCAAAATTTTATCAGATGTCAAAAACATTATTCTTCGTTGCACAAAATTGTTTTAAAGATAAAATCATATTTCGGTCGTAAAATTTTGGAGGTGACAAATTTTTTTTTTCAGTTTTATTGATTTAAAAAAAAAACCGTTATATTGATTTTTTTCAAAAAATATACCTGTTTGGTATCACGTTACAATCTATTATATAAAATTTAATTCAAGTCTCTAGCGTTTTTGGTTCGTAAGATATTTAGGGTTAACCAAAATTTTCACCATTTTTTCAAACTGCTATAGTAAAAAAACCACCCACGCAATTTTCTTGAGAGCCCTTTCTGCATCTTTCTGCCTTATTATCTGTATAACAAAATTTATTTGAAGTCGATATCTCTTCTGGTTCTTGGGCTATGGACAACGAAAAAAACGTCGCGAACGTACGGACGTACGGACGTACAAACGTACGTACACACGCACGCACAGACATCTTTCTAAAAATCTTTTATTTCGACTCTAGGGACCTTGAAACGTCGAGAAATGTCAAAATTTTCAATTTGACAAATCGGACCCATTACAATAACTTCCTATGGGAAGTTAATAAGCGCTTCCTTATCATCGTATTGCTTCCGTCCCTCATACACCTTACATGTAAGCCAGCCCCACACATTTTCCATTATGTTAAAGTCCGGGGAATATGGTGGCCAAGGCAGCAAGTAGATGTTTTGGTTTGCAATGAAGGATTTTACCTCTCGGGCTGTGTGTATCGGTGCGCTGTCCTGCTGAAAAATCCATGAAATCTGTCCAAAAAGCTCGGTAATTTTGGGGAATACTGATTCCAGCAAGGCTTTGTAGGTTTTTCCAGTCATTTTACTATCTTAGAATACCAAGTCTATAGTGCCATACAACGAAATTGAGCCCAGACCATAACGCCTCCTTCTCTGCTATGGTGACGGTTTAAGAACCACTCCTGTTTCCTCATGTCATGGAAATAATAATTATAAGTAACCATCTGGCCCATCTAGGTTACATTTTTTTTCGTCGGAAAAAATCACCTTCCGCCAATGATTTGTAGTCATTGAATTCTGCACATCTCAGCTCATGTGATCTTTCGCAAAACACAAGAGTTGCTTCTTCCTTGCGTCATTAAGTGGTGGTATTTTTTAAGCTTCATGCGCTTTATGTGTTTAGCATTGCGGATCGTGCGTTTGACAGTCGATAAGCTGGCCTTAACATTAGCTTTATCCTTAATTTTAGCTGCCGATAAAGATGAATTTGACGCTATTCTAAGTATATTTCGCGATTCGCGAAGTGTTAAGGCAGAGGAAGTGTTTCCTTTATAATTTTGTAGATACGACGATGGATTTTTTAAGTAGTTGCTGACACAATGATCACTTCGATTTATTTTTCGGGCTATAGCACGGCATGAAAGACCTTTAGAGTAATAAACATCTATTCTTGCCATTTCCTCCATTGTCAAACATTTTTTCTTGCCCATTTTTATTACAACTCAATAAACAACAATTAATTTATGAAATGCACCGTTTATGTTTATACCGAAAATAAAATGAATTCACTTCACAAAACAACGTTTATATGTTAACTGCTTCTAATCTTATGACCCGATTTATTTTCGCATATTTTCAACTCAATTGACAATTTGTCATAAAAGATCCGTAAGCTAATTCTCTAATATTCCCAAATTTTACATTTTGTTGTTAACAAAGTAGTCTTTCATTAACTATAGTTGTTTTTTTCTAATCCACTATGTAACGGGAGAAATATCGATTTTACTTCTAAAAAATGCCTGCTTCTAACCTTATGACCGGGAGTGATTTAAATAAATACTGACTTCAGTTTTTGAAAAAATTACAAGTTTTTCTATTTTGAAGAAAATCGGGGTATGCCAAAAAAAAAACTAAATTGTTTCCCTACGTTCAATTTACCACACTTTGTCCGGTTGTTCATGTAAAATGACCTAAAGACATGAGCTTCCAACAAATATCTCACTCAGAGCTCTGTGCATCTATTCTGTGACCACAGATTTGATCAGGAAACAGATATTTATATCGAAAGCATTAGATCCAATGGAGTCTGTTTGACAAGCTTATCCACATAGATTATGCTGACGATATACATATGTATGTATGTCTCCTGGCAAACAACACGGCAGGCTTAAGGATTAACAAAAATAAGACGGGCCAAAGCACAGAAGTTATTCTAAGGCACGGGACAATAGAGGAGGTAGAGCAGTTTAATTATCTGGGAAGTTATATAGCTCTCGATGGATAGATGTTAACAGTAGTATAAATAAAACCCGTAGTGCAATTGAAATCCTTTCTCCTGTGTGGAATCTAGCAAAATATCGCTACGCACTAAGTTGAAACTCTTCAAATCCAGCGTCAAATCAGTGCTGTTATATGCTTCTGAAACATGGAAATGCTCTGCCAACATCTCTAGCAGACTACAAGCTTTCGTTAACCGTTGTCTGCGCTCTATTCTTAAGATCCGGTGGCCGCAAACTATTTTGAACGCAGAGCTGTGGAATAGGACCGGACAGAAAAAATTGAACGTAGACATCAACTTGAAAAGACAACTTGGAGGTCATCAGTTTTGAAGGAGGCTAGGTCCCAAGGTATTCAATCGTGGCCACAGCTGAGTTCAGTTGCGGTGAATCGGGATAGGTGGAAGGATCTTGTTGCTGCCCTATGCTCCAGGAGAAGTTAAAGCGCTGCTGTCCTTGCAGCCGGACAACATATATATTAGATGAGATTAAGTTAGGTTAGGTTGGAGTGGCAGTCCAGATATCATTGACTCACGTAGACCTCAAGGGTCCATTTTGATAACACTTTTCGTACTTTTAATAAAGTTAGAGAGACGTTTTGTGTCAATCGTTGCCAGTTCACTGGAGTTATCGAAGAAGCGATTAACGAGAAAGTTATTCCTTCTAATGGAGAGTGCTGGACATGTACATAGAAGGTGTTGGACTGTTTCCTCTTCCTCCTCGTCCATGCAGCTTCTACAGAAGTCATTTGTGTAGACCCCTAGCCTCAGAGCATGTCCTCTTATGAGGCAGTGTCCTGTTATTTATCCAATTGTAGAGCTTATACTTTGTCTTCTCAGTGATATCAAGCCTTTTGACCGTTTTAAGTCTATACTTGGCCATATTTGCTTGGTTTACTCCTTCTTCAATATTTGCCTTCCAATTTAGTTTTTTGTCTAAAATGAGGCCTAAATATTTAGCTTGGTCGGAAAAGCTTAATGATTTTCCTATAATCTTGGGTGGGCTAATCTGAGGAATTTTATATCTTCTCGAAAAGAGTATTAATTCTGTTTTATGTGGATTGACGTCCAATCCACATTGCTTAGCCTATTTAAGGCATTTTGTAGGAGTTCCGAGAGAACTTGGGGGTGCTTCCCAGATACGGATATTGCAACGTCGTCAGCATAGGCAATCACCTTGAAACCCTCTGCTTCCAATGATGTAAGTAGGTCGTTTACTACCATGTTCCATAAAAGATGCGAAAGGACCCCAGCTTGGGGAGTGCCTCAATTTACCGATCTGGTGGTAGTAAAACTTCTCATGTTAGAAATTATTGTCCTACTTTTGAGCATGAGATTAGATGAGATTAAGGTTGAGAACATCATTCTGATCCAAACTGATTTTTGGAAGAGTTTCAGGATATTATTCAAAAAAGTAAACAAAATGTTTTTTAAGCAGGAAAAATGTCACTTGGTTTCAATAGATTGTGAGAGGTTACATGCTCTATATGCCATCTCATGTGGATATAAGGAATTCAAGCATTAAGCGTCTGTTTTAAAAACTTTAATAGAAAAACTGCCCCACCTCGTACAAATTTTGGATATGCGGCAAATAAGAACGAACAGAACCGAAAATATGTAGTCTATGGAGCAAAACTGGTTTCTGTAACTTTATTAATAATAGAGATAGAGCAATGGGAATAGCACCAAACGAAAGAGAACATACGAATTAGTATAACTGCATCTTTAACTCAGTTTCCCGAAAAAGTGGTCTGTGGGGCATTTAAGCATTCAGCCGGCGAAGTGAAAAAAAAAACAAAAATGCTTACATATAGGTTGAAAGAGATAGAGGGTCTGATTTATTTCTTCATTGTCTCCATAATCGTTTTCATTTAATTTTTTTCTGAGTTTTCATTTTCACTTTGTAACAAAACTCAATTACACTGAAACATTTTTTTTTCAATTCTTTAGTTATTGGAAATCAATGACAGGCGATACCTATTTAGCTATCATGCAAACGCTATCATTTTGGCGATAGCACTTCACCTATTATCCACTTACGTTGAGTGAGACTATCGTCGAAACGGTTTCTTTCTTCTGTGTAAATTTAAATATTTTAATATTTATTTGCTTAAAATTTGTAGAACAGAATTGTGGTTTGGCGATAGTGACATCGACAGTGAAAACGACCACGAAAGTGCAGATATGGCCAGAAAAAGAAGGCGTATTAGAGACACCTCTAATCCTCTAGAAATGGAAGACAAAATGTAAGATTAATTGAAAAGATCTTTCTTGCAAAAAATACATTGCATTTCTTACAGCTTTTTAAAATACTTTCGTTAATACGTTAATGAAATTAATACGAAATTCAGGCCAGCGATAAAAAGCTCTTCAATACCCAACATAATAAAACTAAAATTTCATTGTTTTTATTCTGAAAAAAAAACTTACATTTGCTTGGAACTGAACAAGTTTAACCAGTTTCCACATAGATCGATCAGAAAATGACCATCGACGACAATCGACCGAGTAATCGAAGCCTTTCCTTTACAATACACACTCGCAATATGAAATAATGTAATCGAGAATCGAAAAAAGTCGATCACCGATCAAATAATCGAAACTCGCAATCGGGGTCATTTCAGAATTTATAAATTTCATATGCTCAAAACAAATTGAATTGTGTTGGTTCACAAGTTGATCAGAAAGATTGCGATCGGTTATCTTAAAAAATACTAGAATTATTAATGTATTTTGTTTAAGTGTTTCTGACTTCAGAGGAATTTGTAGTGCTCAGAAATGTCGAGAAAAATAAAAACAACTTTAAATTCATTTGTATGCATAATGTTTTTATATAAAACTTACTCTTCTTTCCATTTGACTTCTATTAAAAGTCAAACAAAAAATACAATATCATTATTACTTATATAATGCTTTTTGTTAAATTAAGTTTCTTTTTTTCAATTAATTCGATTTTATATATACTTTCATGTTATATGATTTCTATACACAATTTCATTATTATTACTACATAAATAATATGTTTTCTTTTGATGTTTTTTTTTGTTTGTTTTAATATAATAATAATAAAACCTTTAACTCTAAATAAAAACAAATTCTTCGAATGTGAAGAAATATCTCCATGTAGAATGCAAAAAACGGAAATAAAATGATTGGTTATAATTTGTAATTAATACAACTTTTTTATATGTATTAAGGTTGTTCAAATTCAAACGAAAAAAAAAATATTATATAAAAGCTATGATTATTAACAAACATGTAGTAACATATCTGCATAATTTCTTCAATTTGAACATGATTTTCATATACGAATAATGAATATGTATGAAACATACAATTTTTTAGCTATAAATAATTTCTTTAATAGGTCTTTTTGTTTAAGTTGTCATACAGAAATGTGCGCGCAGAAATATTTTATATTATTTAATTTAAAAAATAAAAAGAAAAATACAATAATTGTATTAGAAATTTTCGATCCGAAAGATAAATTTTCCTAAAATCAAAAAAATAAAATATATTTATGAGAAAAACTAAGTAATTTTTGTATCATCATTTTTGTTTATTAAGTGTTATGTGTTTTTTGAGTTTTACATGCTTCAACAACTAGAATCCAATTCATATACAATATAATGGTAAATAATAACTAATTTGAATAATTTGTTCTCTAACTCTATCGGCGTTTTAAATAAATTATGTGCGTTGTATTCTTTAGCTGCTAATGATGATATAATATTATGTTTATATTTTTCTTTATAAAAATTAGTCTTTGAAAATTTAAACAAATTTTGGATGGTTCAATGCAAAAGAAGACCGACTTTGTTGAAATGTATAACCAAAAAATACAAAAATAAACTACCATTACATGCTTATAGCTTAAAGCGCGCGCGCACAGTCCGATATCTGTTTTTAATCTTTTTTAAAATTTAACGCTAATTAAAAGATGAAATCAATTTATTGTTCGCTGTGAATATATATTATATTGTTGGTTTGTGTTTTGAGTTTTTATTTAGTTTTAGTTTTGTTTTGTATTGTTTTCGAGGCATAATATAGAAGAAAGAAAATATTCTTCTCTTTCTTATATTTTTCTTTTGGAGAGGAAGAAGAAAAAATAATAAATGAAACTGTGTTTATTTTCAAATTTACATATTTATATATATTTGAGTTCCTTATAACTGGGTTAAGTTCCTATCTTGTATTTTGTTTTCTTAACCATTGTTTCGTTCTAGTTTCTGCTTTAAATAAGTAGTTTATTTCTTATGTATATAATGTATTAAATGTATCTCTTTTTTTCCTTGCTGCAGCATTTATTTTTATTTTTATTTATTTTATTAATATTTAATTCGTGGTAAAAAGTTTATATATTGTTTCATTTTCTTTTTGTTTCTTTGATTTCTGTTTTTTTTCTTTTGTATTACTATTTTTTTCTTTTGATAACTTGTTTTATTTTAATATATATTTTTGTTTTATTCGCGCAAATATTGAATTTATTTATAGATAGTATTCATGACTAATTGTTAATAACTCGCGTGCGTGTTTCACAATAAATTTGAAATTGATTTCTCCAAGTCTTAAATTAGAGCCTTTCCCCCATATTTTTGTTTGTATTTCTCTATTTAAAAATATATATATTTTCTTCATCTCCTTCTTGGCGATTTTTTTTATTTAATTTTATTTAAATTTGTTTCATTTCATTTATAGATAGAATCTGCTGCTTATGAATTTCAATATTTCTTTTAATTCCTAAATATAATTTTACATTTATATAAATCGCATTGTTGTAATTTTATCCACACATAATGAATGATTTTTTTTTGATTATTAATATTAATTTAATTTTTGTTTGTATATAAAGTGGGAAAAGTAATTTTTCTAAAAAAAAAAGAAAACAAAAAAATTATAACTTTTTTGTTTTTGTTTGATAATTCTTACAATCTTCTTTTTGTGTACACGCATATTTTTTTTTCTACTCTTTACCATTGTTTTTCTTTCCTTCTATCATTAAATATATGTATTTTTTTGTATCTTCAGTTCGTATGTGTGGGGAGGGAAGGACAACGTCAGCAGATTAAAAAAAATAGTATTTTTTTGTTGTTGTTGTTATATAATCCACATTTATTATTGGCCTGCAAATGAAAATAAGAATTATTGTATTTTTATCTAATTTAATATTAAAAAAGGAATAAAAACAGAAAAAAAAATATTTAAATTGTAATATTTACTTTTGTGAATTTCTATTTTCAATGTTTTTTTCTTAATTCTATTGTTAATGGTCAAAGAAGGTATCCGATAGTTTTCGCCTATCACCATCGGTTTTCTTAGCTGCATTTGAAAATAATTTACATAAAATAAATTAATAGCTTAATTCATGTTTTGAAGTTGGAACACACAAAAACAAACAAAAATTTAAGCGAATAAAGCGAGAATAGAAATGAGATAACATAGAGTTTTGATATCAACTCAAAGTAAATAATGTATAATGGCAGCGTGCTTTGAAAAGGTAAAAAGCTAAATTAAAGTTTCAAATTATCGAAGAGAAAACTTCTATGACATTTTCGTGGACTACAGGATAGACATGCCTTACTAAAAGTTTATATAGTGGAACTTCCATAAGTCGAACTATCAAAATGAAAGTAAAAAAATCGAGTTATAGAAACTTCGATTTAAAGAAATGAGACAAAAGTTTTTTCGTTTCGTGAAGTTTCAGCATTTTTTTTGTTTTTTCTCTGTTCTTTGGTGGAAAGTGTACTTTGCGGAAACCCATATTTTATGGCTACGATTTTCTTTTTGACACCACTCTCAAATTCATTTATGACTTCTTTCAGCTTTTGTTCAAAAGTAAGATGCTTTCAGACTGGGTGGTTAGTGTCACCAACCACCTCTTTCGGAATTTTTATTTTGAGTTTTACAGCTTCTAGCGACAATTTTTTAAGGTGTGATGAATTTTCGAACCATGCTTGACAGGATTCGACAAATTTGCGGTAAATTGAATGCATAACTGTTATTTTGCCTTCGATTCAATTTGGTGATAAAGTGTTCGATAAGAAAATTGTGAATTGGAAAAGTAAGCTTTTTTTGTACTCAATGTTTTCTCATAAATATATTTTATACATGTTTACATAGAAAAAATGTTACTTTTGTGTGTTTCACTGTGTACTGATGGAGAAAATTGGTGGTTACTAAACTAACCACCATGAACGTTGTGTGTTTGTGGTCACAGTCCAAACGAAATTTATACATGTAAATATAGTTGCTGTTTTTGATTTTTTACAGTATGTCGCGCCGCCGCGCCGGCTACAAGAAAAAGAAACTTTTGAATATTTGTTGGAAGATATTCCTTTAGGAAACGACAGTTTTTGTAGCGACCAGGATGACGGAGAAGAAAGAGACGATCAGCCAAGTCCACTTTTGTTAGGGGATTTGATAGAAGTTCTCAATTATTACTTTGATTCCGATGATGACCTCCCTTTATCAAACTTAGTTCAGCGAAATCCTAATCCAAAGTCCAACACAGTGAATGTAAATAGACCAATGACACTAGCTCCAAAGTGGAAGAAAAATTATAGAATGGACACACCTGGTGAGTTTTCGGAAAGTGTGGGAATATCTGATGAAATTCTGGGCATGGAGAATGTTGCCCCTCTTTCACTATTTCGGACAGAACATTTACAAAACATTTTATGTTTTCAAACTAACCTTTACGCAACTCAATCTGGAAAACCTTATACACTCACTACAACTGAAGAGCTTGACGTTTTCATTGCGTTGAACTTGGTGATGGGTATAAAAAAAATGCCAAGCTACAAGCATTACTGGTCTTCAGCACCTGATTTTCATGACAGCTATGTCTCGAAGTTTATAAGCTTAAATAGATTCAGTTGGCTTCTGAATTATTTGCACGTGAATGACAGAAGCGTAATGCCTGACAGAAACTGCCCAAATTTCAACAAACTGTATAAAATTAGACCTCTACTGGACATTTTACGAACTAATTTTCAAAATAATTACAAGCCATCAGAAAGAATTGCTATTGATGAGAGTATGATAAAGTTCAAGGGAAGGAACTTTTTGAAGCAATACATGCCAAAAAAAAAACCGACAAAACGAGGGTACAAGGTCAGGTTACTGCCTTGATTTCGATTTTTATACTGGCAAGCAGGGAACTAACATTGAAACTGACTTAGGCGGTAAAGTTGTAACGAAATTTTGTGAAAATTTGAAAGGAAAAAATCATAGTCTATTTTGACAACTATTTCAACAGTTACCCTTTACAAGTTAGATTACAGGAAGACAAAATTTTCGCCTGTGGAACGGTGAATTCAAATAGAAAGTTCTTGCCGAAGCTAAAAGAAGACAGGCATTTACGCAGAGGCGAACACGATTACCGCATAAGTGAGAAAAAAGTTAGGTTGTTGAAATGGAAAGACAAAAGATCAGTATTTATGTTGTCAAACTATCATGATCCTAAGAACGTTGGTAAAGTTAACCGTAGAGAGCGCGATGGTACCTATAACGAGGTTTCCTGTCCAGAAGCCGTTAAAGACTACAACGCGAACATGAATTTTGTCGACAAATTTGACCACCTCAAAGGAAGTTATGCTGTTGATAGAAAATCACACAAGTTGTGGCACAGGAGTTTGTTTCATTTCCTTGATTGTTAAATGCATTTATAAGGAACTGCAGGCCTCTTCTCGCACGGACCTAAACCCATTAACTCTGAAAGACTTCAGACGAAGCGTATATCAGGGTCTTCTGGCGCCGGAATATGTCAGAGAGAAGCAAAGGCCTGGTTTAGAACACAGAAAACGAAATTCAAGGTCCTTATCTCTAGTACATGCATTTATCAAACGCCACAAGCCTACAGTCGCAGAGGAAAGTCTAGAATGCAGTCAACATCAACCAGAAAGAAGTACTTCTAGAAGATGCTTCAAATGTAGCACAAAAGTAAATGCAGTGAGGACAATATGGCAGTGCAATACGTGCAAAGTTCCCCTTTGCATTCGCAAAGGAAAAACCTGTTTTGCAGATATTATTTCTTTTCGTGAAAGAAATATTAATTAATAATAAAAAGCATAAACAATCCATCATAGTTTTCTCTTCGTCAATAGTCATGGTGGTTAGTGTTGCTAACCACCTCATTTCTCGAAAACCTTGGTAGGTAGGTAGAAATGGCGATCTCAAGGCAACCTAGCCTGAGATCCAATTAGCGCTGTAGTGCGCCGTTTTGATACCAAAAACTCGTTTGACCTTTGATTGAAAGGGATAGATTGATAGAGAAGCTTCATAGCGATTATGTTAGAGCCATTTTGTCGCATTGAGAAAAAAGATTAGGCCTCTAATCTTTGTCTCAGATAGCTCATCGAGTTCTTGAAAGAATGCTTTCCAAAGCATTTCATTCTGGTGTTTGCCAAAGCAGGACATTTGCAGAGGAAATGGATTATGTTTTCACTTTCTCTTTGGTCACTACAACTACGGCAAAAGGTATTGTAAGAGATACCCAACTTCTCTGCATGAACTCCTATAGGCCAATGTCCGGTACAAACCGCAACAATCCTGGCTATGTCTTGCCTTGGCTTGCATAGAAGATCGTTTGTACGGGTTTTGTTATAGGTGGGCCATATCTTCCTAGATATAATGCAGTTGGGTAAATTGCTCCACTTTCGGTTTGATTCAGTTTGGTAGATAGAAAAGATTTTACTCTTCATAGCAACAAGAGGAATGTTAACCATTTCCGCAAGTGAGCTATGAAGGGCCGATCCTTGCCTGGCTAGCTCGTCAGCCAGTTCATTTCCCACGATACCACTATGGCCCGGAACCCAGATCAGGGTGACACCGAGGTTAATATTCAGGTTCGCAAGCTCATCGCGACATTGCTGGACCAATTTAGATGAGGATATGGCCGAGTTAATGGATTTGACAGCTGCCTGACTATCTGTAAAGATAGCCACATTTCGGTTTTGGTTTGGGTTTTGTATCTTACATGCCTCCCTTATTGCCAGCAGTTCAGCCTGAAAAACGCAAGTCAGGAAGCCTCAGAAAAGATCCCAGAATCAACTCCGCACTCCATCTTTGAGCCGTCAGTAAAGATGGTTGTGTCGAAACCTATCGACACGATATCATCCTCCCAATCTTCTCTCAATGGGAAAATAACCTTAGAACCCTTACTAAGGTTTAAAGTAGGAGTGCAGTAGTCAGTGTCTACCGAGATAATATCGCGAAAACCTTAGTAATCAGATTTTTTTTTAAATATGTTCTGCTTTATTTTAGTCGATTTTAATTATAAAAGTAACACAGATATGATAAAATATTCTTAGTATACAATCGTGACTGAAAGAGTTAATTTTCTTGCTCTCATTTTAAATTCGTGAATTGCCGCTTTTCTAACTAAAAAAATAAACAAAACTAGGAACTCAGACTTACAGAAGTTCGAATTATGCAGGGCAAAATCAAAGTTCTCAATAAAATTTTGAGTTATAGAGAAATTCGACTTAAGGAAGTTCGAGTTATGAAAGTTCGACTGTATATTTTGAAACTTTTGAAAGCCAATTTTTTGTATGCTTCGGGTTTTCAAGTTATTTTCGTGAAGTAAAATTTGAGTTATTATTTTTTGTATCATATTATTATTGAATCGTGCAAAAAAATCAAATCTTTTCATGATATTTTTTTTGTAGCTGATTATTTTATGTTCAACTAAAAAGCCAAAAAATCGCAAAACAATAAAATATCAAAATATATTACAAATAAAACCAAATAAAAATTAAAATTTACCTGCAACTACAGCCGCTACTTGAGTTGGTGTGTTGTTTGTCTCCTGTGAATTCTTATTCTGTGGTTGACTTTGTGGCTGTTGCATGTTTTGGTTCTTTTGTGGATTATTTTGGATATTTTGTTGTCCAATTCTATTGTTGTTGTTGCGGTTACGATTGTTGTAATTACCTCCCCTATAACCTCGGTTATATCCACCATAATTGTTCATATTGCGATTATAGTAGTTTCCTCGTCCGCGATAGCTAAACAATCAAATACAAAAAATACCCATTAAAACAAACCGAAAGAAGATATTTTTTTCTTTTTAAAATATACCTTCCGTGTCTTGAGTACGCAATACCAAAGGTTTCATTATTCAATTTGCGCTCCTGACGCCAATCAACCTTTTTATTTTTTGAACGATCTGCTGCTTCACATGAGATATTATCGAAGAACGATTTTGTCTTGTCATAGCCAACGGTAATTTCTTCATCTTCAGGCTCGTGTTCACCGGCACCAGTCTCATTACCAGAATCATCTTTTTTATCTGTTTCACCGTTGATCTGAGAAGTTGGAGAAGAACACTTGAATCAAGTAACAAGTGGTCATCAACGAAGAATGATGTGATAAACATTATTCGATAAATATTTTTCCATAATTATTATAATTTAAATTAAATTACAAAAAAAAATATAATTAAATACAAAAAAAAAAAAAACAAATATAATTAAAGCAAAACAATAATATAATTTTATAATTAAGCATGGTTTTCGGTGAAAAATGAATCCAAATTGATTAATCATCAAAATTTTAAGGGGAGTAAAGTGATTGTCGTAAATTTCATCAATTAGAAAGTATAGGAATTGATGAACAAACGTTTTGTCATTAGAGTTTTTTTAAGTAAAGGGAGTCTTCCAGACTTTGAAAAAAAATCAAAATTTAGTGTTCAAGGCTTAGTATTAGCATTTAATAATTACAAATAGAAGTGGACACCGAACATTGCTCAAACGAGACATGCGTCTTATGAGCATCCAGTGAGTGCCATTAGTAGCTTTAATATAATATTCATGATATCGGTTTTTGTATATGCTAATTTATATGCTCAAAAGGGATTAAAAAGTCCTTTTGGGAACTTTTTTTGAAAACGAACAACAGTACACTTCAGTAATCCGGACACCTCATGTTTCGGACACTTTCAAAAGTTAACCTCTGCAGTCGGACAGCGCATTAAAATGCTTATGGACATTATACATTCATACATATTTGTCTCTGTTTCTTGGAAAAAACGTTAAGGATAAGGCATATTTTTTTGTGTAATTTAAATTTCTCATTGAAAAATTTTTAAAACATACGTCATTACTTATTATGGCTTCTACAAAGAAAAGGAAGCATGTTACTTTGAAACTTTCTGAGCAGTGTAAAATATTGGATGATATTTAAACTGGCAAATCAGTCAGGCAAGTAGCAGAAATTTTCAAAGTCTCAAAGTCAACTGTTTTTGGTATAAAAATGAATAAGATGAAAATTCGGAAATTTGTATCTAACAAATTTCAAAAATCAGGTAAGCTAACAAAAGGTCTTAAATTTAAGGTCTAAGATCATTTAACAATTGCTTTAAGGACAGAGGAAAATTATCAGACAAAGTGAACACCCAGCGGTAGAAGAAGCATTGATGACATGGTTCATCCAACAAAGAGATCATCGTGTGCCAATTTCAATAGATATGATTCAAACCAAAGCCAAATTCATTTACAAAGAGATGACAGGTAAGGATGATTTTGCAGCAAGTTCTGGTTGGTTGGAAAAATTTTAATTGCGACATGGAATTCGATGCCTTAAGATTTGTGGCGAAAAGTATCCAGCGACGTTGCTGCTTGTTAAGCCGTTTGAAGAAAAAAATTTAAAACTGTTTCAAGAAATGAACATAAGTGAAGAACAGGTATATAATGCTAATGAGTCAGCTGCCTTTTGGAGGGTTCTTCCGCGGACGACATGGGTTCATGCGAATGAAAAATCTGCTCCTCGCAAAAAAATATCGAAAGATCGCGTTACTTTTATGCCATTTTCTAACGCTGCAGGAGCTCATAAGTTACCCCTCTAAGCTATCGGAAAATCAGTTAATCCGAGGGCTTTTAAAAAACGTTAATCTTCAACTAGCATATAAAGCTACCAAAAAAGGCTGGATGTCTACAACGATTTTTTTTATCGGTTCAAGAATAATTTTATTCCAAGTGTGAAAAAGTTTTTGACAGAGATTAACATGCCGTTGCAAGCACTTTTGGTTTCGGATAATGCCCCATCTCATCCTAAGAAGACGAATTAAACATTGATCCGAATTTCAGAGTCTTATTCTTACCGACTAATTGTACAGCAATATTGCAGCCAATGGATCAAAACTTAATTCAGAATATAAAGGTAGCATATAGAAAGCAGCTTTTGACCCACATTCTACTGGAAGATGATAAAAATATTACAGCAGTCTTAAAACAATTCAATTTGCGAGATGCTGTTTATTTTTTATATTCAGCTTGGAAAGGTATCGGAGAGAAAAATATTAAAAAGAGTTGGTCAATATTATGTCCAGAACTAGCATCCCAATGTAATAATGAAGACCTTATACCACTTTCACAGTTACGCCAACAAATTGACTCGGATTCTTCGCTTGCTGATTTGAATAGAATTCATGCCATGATAAGAATAATTGATCCGAATGATGATACATCCACATATGAAATCAATAAATGGGCAACTGGTCAAAATGAAGTCTCCTATGACTTTTCTGATAATGACAGTCCGCTTAACAAATCCAACAAAATGTTACTGAAGCTGAAGGAGAAGACAGTGAAGATGAAAATGTAAACAAACAAGTTTCAAAAATTTCAAACAATGAAGCAAGGAAGATATTTGCCAAGGGCATTCAGTGAGCCGAACAAAATAATGCATTTCAAATGGATATCCTTCTCCTAAAGAGGTTACACGAAAAAGATGTTTTTAGATAAAGCGTTCCAACCAAAAATTAACACGTGCTTTCCTACTCTTTAAAAAAAATTTAAATGCGTTCATATCTTTCATACGTACATGTATATATTTAAATTATGTGTATATGTACTTCTATTTGTAATTAAAAGGTTTTGAAATGTTTTCGGTTGTCCATAGTATTTAATTTTTTCTCTATATTAAGGACATTTCGCTATTCCGGACACGGTAGAAACCTTATGTGTCCGGACTAGCGAGGCTGTACTGTTTATGCATATTTATGGATGAAGACAATGATATGTACGCGTTAAATGGGATAATGTGTTTGTGTCGTCAAAAGTAAAAGAATATGTATACCTACATCTAGAAATACATATAAGGTAGGTATTTGAAATGATATTCATTTTTCGTGGATGATAAAATTGCCATTTTTTTACTATTTTTGTTTTATTTTGGAGATTTGGTTGAATTGATTTACCAAATCGTTTACTTGGAGGTTTGTTGTTCCAAATGAAAAAAATTGTCATTACTGTTTCATCAATTTTGTATCAGTACTGTCAGATATACCATTTAACGAATATAGTTTTGTGAATGACAGTATGATTTGGACAAATGCATGTTGTATGATAATTCAAAAAATAAATTTCTTCAGTAAAGGCATTTAAAGGTTTTTAAACGTTTTAAATACATTTTAATAAAAATGAAATGCATATAATTTATTTGTATATACCCATAAATAATACATCACTATTTCTTGAAACTTTTTTAACTTAAGGGGGTATTCTGGTCTAGAAATAAAAAAAGATCGATTTTTTTTTCTTTTCATGTTTTCATAGTTTAACTATTTAAGAATATGTCTACGAGAGGATTTTCCCAAATTCAAATTATTTTCGGAGAAATAAGTATTTTGCTGAGCAGCCATCCAAATCGGTTGGGCTGCAACTAATAGAACAAAAGACATAATGGGGTACTTTAAACGCGTTTTTCTCAGAACTGTCTTTTTGAATCTAATACCCACGATTTCTCAGGTTCTGCCGAACCGATTTACTTGAAATTTCAAGAGAGTCTTCTTTAGGGACTTGACTACGTCCGCAACTACGGCCAAATTTTCATTTTTAATATTTTTAACAAATCGAAGAATGTTCAAAAGAGTGGTAAATTTTTTTTTTAGGCAGTCGCCATTTTGAAAAAAAAAAATGTTTGTAACTTTTCCGTAGTTTCAGACATTGCGACATTATTGTAGATTAATAATCTTTTTTAGTTTTTGATTTCAGATTTCTAGGAGAGTTAAAATCGTGGGTATGGTCACGCACCAAATTTTTTAGACGCACCACTTTATCAGCTGATAACTAACGGAATTTTGATTTTTTTTACTTTTTTTATTTGTTTTGTATGCTTCTAATGTGAATAAATAATGTATAAAAAAATTGATGGTAAAATTGTTGCTTGCTTTTTTCTACAGAACTTCAAAAATTACCTAAAATTCATGTCTCCAGACAAGAATACCCCTTTAAATCAAATAAATTATTTTGTCTTAATGTTTTCTTAATGATGAAGACTCTGAAAACGAACAATTATGAATTATATTACGAAGAAATGTCCTTAACATATTTTGCAGGGGAGTCATTCCGTAATTTGCGAAACGATAATCGTCAAAACGATTATCATTAACGATATCGTCAATAATTTGCTTCACTATCGTCTCGTTCAATCTTTTTCAGTATAAGTTCGTTGAGTATATTATACTATTGGCGTTTTTCTTTTTTAGTTCAGAGCTGAGCACTGAGCAGACTCTGAGCGAACAGAGTAAAGTAGAGTAGAGTTATGAGCAGAGTATGTTTAGAGTTCTCTGATTTAATTATAAAACAACTTGAGCACTAACTGTCATGATTTTAAATGTCGTCTGTTTGAAGGTGTTCAAAATTTTCTTTAATCAAATTAATTACAAAAATAGTCATAGCGTTGTGCCATTTGACGCCTGAAATAAATTTCATTCATAAAAATGCTAAATGCAATTAGTTACCACCATTTTTATTGTTTGGACGATGATTTTTTCTAGTTTCCCAGCTTTAAATTGTCTGTGTTCAGCATTTTACTCCGTTTACTCTGTTATTTTATTATGAGCTCACAGAGCGCACTCTGAACATTTTCAGAACTAAAAAAGAAACACGAATTAGAAGCTATGAACGATCAGAGCTCAAAAAGAAACACAATTATGCTTTTGACAGTTCGAGCTCTGCTCTGAACTAAAAAAGAAAAACGCCATATGACTGAAATTTTAAAATAACCTCAACGAAAGATGCTTGTTCAATGCTTGAAAATGTTATTTAACTTAGTTTTTCTCTATGAGAAATTTTGAAAATTTGCAAAAAATGTATTGTTAATAAACATGCCACCTATTATGTGATTTATTGTTATTGTCACTTTTTGTGTTTTCATTTGTTGCCTCCGAAGATGAAACTATAATATCAAAATGTTGTGTCCAATGTCTGATATTTTTGTAAATCAGCTGCAGTAATAAACCCAATTTTGTCCAAAGGAAGGAAGTGAAGACTCAATTTTATCCACAGGGAACATAACTTGGCTTCAAAAATATTTTTTGTTTCCAAAACTAATTTAGATTAGTGCTTTGTGCAAGAGCGATACTAAAAACGTTTCCTCTCGAATATACCAATTTTCCTTTGCCCCAAAGTTTCAATAGTTACAACAAATTTTAAT
The DNA here is from genome assembly GCF_945859685.1 of Eupeodes corollae. Lineage (NCBI taxonomy): Eukaryota > Metazoa > Arthropoda > Insecta > Diptera > Syrphidae > Eupeodes > Eupeodes corollae. The sequence continues at coordinate 125,497,275 of NC_079148.1, forward strand.
ATTGAATGTATATACATACATTATGTATGTAGAACGACAACCGTCTGGCAAATTTATTGTTTATAATATCTGTATAAAGTCCTCTTTTGCAATTCCAAAACTACAATTGCTTGATTTATTTAACAATAATTATTATCATTATTATTATTATTATTATTACGATTATATTTTTACGGAATGAGCCCCCAGGATATATACTTTTCAATTCAATTTGATAGCCAAATCATATAAATCGACGAATGAATAGTTTTGAAACAAAGTTTTAGACATATTGGACAATGATCTAGTTTTACTTTCCAAAACCCTAAAAATGTTTCTTTTTTGGAATATGAGAAACTTAAATAAACGGCGATTTTTTAAGGCGATAGCGATCGCCATTTACCGTAACGTTGCGTCCAACAGCATCTTTGAAAAAATACGGTCCAATGATTCCACCAGCGTACAAACCACGCCAAACAGTGCATTTTTCGGGATGCATGGGCAGTTCTTGAACGGCTTCTGGTTGCTCTTCACTCCAAATGCGGCAATTTTGCTTATTTACGTAGCCATTCAACCAGAAATGAGCCTCATCGCTGAACAAAATTTGTCGATAAAAAAGCGGATTTTCTGCCAACTTTTCTAGGGCCCATTCACTGAAAATTCGACGTTGTGGCAGATCGTTCGGCTTCAGTTCTTGCACGAGCTGTATTTTATACGGTTTTACACCAAGATCTTTGCGTAAAATCTTCCATGTGGTCGAATAACACAAACTCAATTGCTGCGAACGGCGACGAATCGACATTTCACTCTCAGAAACAGACTCAATGTTCTCTTCTGTACGCACTGTACGCATTCGTGTGGTTGGTTTAATGTCCAATAAAGTAAACTGAGTGCGAAACTTGGTCACAATCGCATTAATTGTTTGCTCACTTGGTCCATTATGTAGACCATAAATCGGACGTAAAGCGCGAAACACATTTCGAACTGAACACTGATTTTGGCAATAAAATTCAATGATTTGCAAGCGTTTCTCGTTAGTAAGTCTATTCATGATGAAATGTCAAAGCATACTGAGCATCTTTCTCTTTGACACCATGTCTGAAATCCCGCGTGATCTGTCAAATACTAATGCATGAAAATCCTAACCTCAAAAAATTCACCCTTTATGTTAAAGAATTGAGCTTGTTATCAATACTTTATTCAATTCAGTTGAAATGTATTAAATAGAATTTTCGTATTTCTTATGAAATGGATTTATTTAGAATTTGAGACTTAATCCAATTTATTTCGGCATCATAGCAATATATTTTGAAAATATTGTTTAGTTTGATTTAAAAATGTAGAAGATTTACTACAGCGACACCTATCGTGTTTAAATGTTGCAATGATGGTTTTGGTGAATAAGCAGACTCGTGAATATTGATCATTTGGACCTAAAATCTTAGGCCACAAGTAAATTGTATGTATTGTGAACGAACTGTCATACCACCAAAGACGACAGACGTATTATTATTAATAAATCTTATCTTTGCATATATAAATACAAAAAAAATTAACAGTATGCAAAAATCCAGAAACTATACTTTTTCCAATATTTCATTTCCCTAAAATTATTTCGATGAAAAAATGTGTCCCAAACATACGGACGTGCAAACATACAAACATTCTTACACACACCAAAAAACCATTGACTTAGATTCCTGTTTCAGGACCTTGCAATATCTCAAAAAAATGTGTGAAATTGAATCCTCTTCGTGCCTAATTCACGTAATTTTTGTTTTAGTAATCACAAAGTAATCATTCAAAAGTACCGATTACTTTGAAAAAAGTAACTTAAGTAACGATTACCAGGAAGTAACTACTTTTTACATCACTAAACGAAATTGAAGAAAAACTCCCCGAAACTCACAAATCATCATCATGTCGAATTACATGCAAGCACCAACATCATTTTTATAAACAAAAAACCTTCAAAATACATTTTCTGCAGCGAACATGATTTGGCCTCGAATGCCACGCTTGAACAGACATACCTAAACAGTTTGTTATTGTTGTTTTTTATTCCAAATAACAATATTCTGTTATCTTCCTCGACCAAAACAAATTGTGAGTAAATTTCCCATAAGAACCAAATCTGTAAATTGGATGTTTTATTTGATAGACCGATACAATAACTCGCAGCGCGACTTATGAGCAATAAGTGTCGCCATCTAGAGCAAGATCTGCTCGGTGTCCCTTCTATTTGCAATTATTCAATGGTATTAGCTAAACAAATTATATTGGAAGACTATACTACTTGTATATCTTTAACGAAATGTTTTATCTTCGTTTCGTGTTCATCGGATTGTGATGAAATTTGGAGTTTCTGAAAATTGGTATCACTTTTCCCGAATTTGGTGGAGATATTTTATCTAGGACTAAAGTTGCGATACGATGTTTTGTTGTTCGTTGTGTGTATCGTATCCATCGGAGGTTTTTTAATAATAGTTTGAAAATTTACTAGAAAATATTATTTAAGATCACAACACAAAAAAAAAAAAAAATCCTAACAATAGCTTATAATGAGGTGCATGGGAGGATAGAAAATAATATAAAAGAACAAGGACAAATAATAAAAAAGCAACAAAACAAAATACCTGCTCAGCTTTGGGTTCATCGCCCACCTTAAGTTTTGCTAGCTGTGAACGAAGCTCTTCAAACTTATTGTTAGCTTGTTCAAAGTCAAAGTCTTGCTCGAATTTGATCGTGTTCTTGGGGCGATTATTTTTACTTGGATTTCCACTCATTTGTCTATATCCCTATGTAAAAAAATAAAAATTTTATTATTTTTATTATAAAATGTATTATTGATATAAAATTAAAATGTTACCTGATTTGGCAAACGTCCACGACCACGGTTCCTCATGTTGTTGTTGTTAGTGTTGTTGTTACCACGGTTCATCGTCCAGCCGCGGCTATTTTGATTCTGATTTTGATTTCGTTGATTGTTGTAGTGATTTCGGTTGTCGTGATTATTGTAGTTATTATGTTGATTATCTAATCTTCCAGAGTCGCGACGATCTCTTTGGAAATAACCACCACCTCCGCCGCCACCGCCACCAACACCACCATCATTTCTATTACCACCATTATTACCATTTCCGGTGTTATTATTGGTATTGTTGCCACCTCTTTGTTGTTGATGGTTTTGTCGCTTATGACCAGCATCACGATTATTACCAGTGTTGTTATTGTGTTGTTGTTGCTGTTGTTGATTTACCTGGACGGCCAAGTCGGCGGATGGACTTTTTCTTGATATTAAACTTATTGGAGTTGTTGATCGGGATGCACCAGCAAGCAAATCTAAGACGGAAACTATATAACATTGAAATTATGCGTTCGCATTGTTATGGTTATTTTGTATTGATGTTGTTGTTGTTTAAAATTGAGGATAATATAAATAAATGAAATGCAATCAGGGGGGAACAAAAGGTAGGGTTGAGGATAACATATAACAAAACATCAAAGTGAAATCTAGTTTATGGTAAAATGTGAGCAGATGCTGTGAGTCTTATTTCAAGCTTACAATAAAATACTCAATCTTAAGATAAGCTTTAGCTAAGCATTAGCAAATACTCACATAAAAAGAAAAAACTACCAGAAACGCAGAACACAAAAATCACAATCAGTTAAGAACAAACAAAAAGTCGAATGTATTGTTAGTAAATATTTTAAACCAAAAAACATCACATACAAACATATTTCCTACTGGCTACCATTGAACTCTAGATATCTTGAAGTATTTATAGAAATTCTTTAGACTATTAGTTCCTTCAATAGAGTGGAAATGTTAAACATTTTTATTTCCGATTTTTTGTATAAATGGAGCAATATTTTAACTCAATCTCGCTTTCCAAGCTAAAATTAACTCTATGGCTTCAACATATATTCAATTATAGGATAGACATTTGGAGAACGATATAAGAAAACAGTTTTCTTCAAATGACAAATGGTAGTTTTATCAATGAGCCATGTTTTCAAATACACAGCAATGTTACATGATAGTTGTATGATATATAAGTATTCTTATATAAGATGTTATTTAGCTTGCAAAAACTACTATACTAACTAACCTATTATCGAAAGCCGAACTGCTTTTGTAAATAGCAGTTCGGCTTTCCATAAAAGTAAACAAGCCCAATTTAAGCTATTTTTGAATTATTGATATCAATCCGGAAATCAATGGATATTTTAATGTGTTTCCTTTAAATTAGATATAAAAAATATGTACTGATCAATTGGAATCAGTCAAAACATTACACATTTAATTTTTTCTAAAAATGTATTTTAGTATTTTCCTGACAAGTTGATTCTTTTATTTCAAATAATTCATCGATTATCGAATAGTTTCACTGATGGGTGTTTCAATGTTATATTTAGAATTCCAATAAAAGATTTTTCTCAGAACAAAATTTCGGCTGCTTTCCAATCACGAAAATTTTTTTCCATTGATTTATATTTTCAATAATTGCTTTATAAAATTTCAATGATTGGTTTCAATGAAGAAAACCAATGATAGCAATAACTGGCCCCTAAAATTTTGTAAGAAATAAAAAACTTGTGTCTCGTGACGAATCAATCATTTTAAGCAACGACCCTATTTGCTGGAAAGTTAATATACTTGGACTATCACCTGACTAACGTAGAAGATTCGTACAAAGATTGGCAAACAAAATATGCCATAACTTCGTTCTTTGCCTTTAACATTAATTTCTGTGTCAATATTCTGCTACTGAATTATTGGTACTATTTGTTGCTATTTGAAATACGAATCTTTTTCGACCGGGCCTGTGGAATGTACAATTCTTATCGGACCCCATTCCTACCATTAATTAACCATAAATATTAGTAGTTTTCTTTTTTTTTTTGTTGTTAGGAGACTTGACAATTGACAGACAGAAACAAAAAAACAAGACCAAAAAACATGAAATATTTATAGCAGACACTGCAGACCAAGGATTTTAGCATGTTTGGCGGATTCAATTATATTTTATATTCTTTCTAATTGGTCGGATACATTTCAAGCGATTGTTTTCATTTTTATAAAACGTTCCTATAATTTTATGATTATGATTATCATTATTAAAAAGGTAGGAATATACTGTTTATTATTCTATTTTTTATGATTTGATATGAATTTCCCATGCAAAAATTAAATTTCTTTTTCAAAATTATAAAATGTTATTGTAAATAAATGTGATTGTGTGTAAGTGTTGTGTATTTGTGATACTGATTTTCTGTTAATATTTTGAGAATAAAAAAAAAAAATAAAAGCAATCTAAAATGTAGAAATGTATTTAGTAAAAAAAAAAATATAGAACTGTTGAGCATTTGTTTTTTTTTTTTTCTTTTTTTTGTGTGCTAAATTACGCCAAAGAATTACCATCACACCTTGGTCTTTGTGTTCAGCCGCAGAGGTCGAGGGGGCATTAGGAGGAGCAGCCGTTGATGAATTGTTTATCGCCATTAAATTAAATTCTTGAGGAAGGGCGTCGTTTAACTCACTTGGTTGTTTCGGCTTGTTGAGCATAAACGAACCGGGCGCCAATCCTGTCGCTGTTGCTGATGACGCACCAATACCACCAAGACCACCCATAGCTCCAAAAGGATTTCCATAATTACCCATTGGCGGATTCATAGTTTGCATTGGAAAATGTGGCATCAAGTGTTGTCCATTGGGCAATTGCACTTGCATAATCGCCGGATCATTTGGATGTGGCATTCCATTGTTGACCACACGGATGTCCTTAATATCAGATCCTCTAAACAAGATATAGTCATAAATTTGACTTTGAGGTGCAATTTGGAATTGAGTTTCACGATCTTCAGTTCCAAATGAACGCACTGAAAAGAAAAACGAAATAAATGGAATTTAATTAAAATACAATTAAAATTTATAAATAATCATTGTATGAATAAAGATAGTAAATATTTATCTTGACAGAACTAAGTCCTTAGGTGAGAAACATGAATAAATGCCTTAAAATGTATTTAATTATAGAAAAACGGCAAATATAATGTTTTCAAAAGACAAAATTTCTAAAGATATTAAAATTAGGATAAGTCAGTAAATAAGCTCACTCGTGTATGACCAGTTTTAACAAAAAAGGCTTTCCTAAAGGCTACCCAAAAAAAAACTAAATTATTAGGACCACAATAAAGGCAAAAAGCTTTTTCATACAAAAGGAATATCTACTTCTAGAAGAAATTGTACGGTAGTGACCGTAAAATAAGACAGTAGTGGTAAAGGTTGCAGGCTTAAAAAATGACAGTCTTATATTGCTTTGATAGAACCTTGTAATTTAAATTCTAAAATAGTAATTCGTAAAAGGAATATAATAAAGGGTGATTTTTTTGCTATTATCTTTTTGGCATCACTGGTTTAAACAGGCTTGTCATCACGTAACTTGATACAAGCGAGTTTAGTCGATACAATCGAGTATTGGAAGCACACATTTTGGTTCAATCGAGTGTCCTCGATTGTTTCGCCAGATATGGCAGCACACAAACTTCAAATTGACGTTTGAAACAAAAGTTTTCACTCGACAGAAATTAGTTATCGTCGGCAGTGATTTTTGTATAAAAAAAATTTAAAAACAAAATAATATGTCAGTAAATAAAAAACAGACTGAGTTTTTGACTAATTTTATGAGTTCTCACGTTGATTTAGCGAGGGGAATTCTTAAAACTGCCCAAGGGAGGAAAACCAGAATATGCTGTACGGAAAACTGATTAAATAATAACAGAGGGTCCTCCACAAAAAGATCTTAAAGATTGGAAAAAAGTAGGTTGATGATAAATATTATGTATATATTATATTATGTATATACAATATTATGTACATATTTACAGATAACTTTTTTTTAGACCTGGAGTGATCTTAAACTTTAAATTGAAACTATAATATAGTTCAATTTAATATAGTTCACAATGACTTTTTTAAGTAAAAGTCACAATGGAACACGTCTCAAATTACGTGCTGTCAAAAATATTTTGTTTCGAGTTGATAGACGATCGACAATCCTCGATTGTATCAAGCTACGTGCTGGCACCCCAGCTGACGCACGTTTCGTGTTTTGTTTCACTGTTAAACATCTTAAGTTTGGTCTATAATTTAACCATGAATCGTCTTACAAACGAACAGCGCTAGCAAATAATTGAATTTTATCAAAATTAGTGAGAAAGTTCATCAAAGTTCATTTTTGGCTCAATGGGTACGTAAATAAGCAGAATTGTCGATTTTGGAGGGAATATCAGCCAGAAGCATTGCAAGAGCTACCAATTCATCCAGAAAAAGTTACAGTTTGGTGTGCTTTATGGTTCCTTGAACCGTACTTTTTCAAAGATGATGCGAATCGTAACGTAAGTGAATGGTGAGCGCTACCATGAGATGATCCAAATTTATTTTTGCCCAAAATGCAAAAGCTTGACTTGGATGAGATGTGGTTTCAACATGACGGTGTCACATGCCACACAGCACACGCAACAATGGACTTATTGAGAGGCGAGTTTGGTGAACATTTTCGTTCACGTTCGGGAGCAGTCAATTGACCGACTAGATTGTGCAATTTTACGCCTTTAGACTATTTTGTGTGGGGCTATGTTAAAGCTCATGTCTATACAGACAAGCCCGCTTCAATTGACGCATTGGAGGACAACATTGAAGCATTTATTCGTGAAATAACGGCCGAAATATTGGAAAGAGTATGCAAAAATTGGACAAAGCAGATGGACTATTTGAGGAATTGTCAATTCTTCGCAAGATGCAGTACTCGTGAAAAAAAAAACTTTAGATGGCACAGCCAAGGATAGCAAAAAAAAGTTTGTTTGTTTGTAGCAGAAAGGTTTACTCTTGCACTTTTAACTTTCTTATGCTGATAAATAGAATTTATGTATACCTGACACAAAAATGTATGTCAAATGACTAAAGAACTCTGAATTCGATCATAATTCGTTTCTTACTTTTTATCACAGTGAAAAATAATCGTAAATAAATGATTTATTAAAATGATTTGCTTTAGTTTTTGATTAAAAATTCAACAGAAAACAATTCAGGCGCTCAAAAATCTTACATTTTCAGCTAAGGAAATAAATGCGGCAAGACCATTTAAGACCATTAAGTTAAATTGAATTTCAGGTAAATGACTAATTAAATCATTTTTTTTTAAATCCACGTAGGAAAAATACAAACTAAAGCAGTCAAGTCTTTGAGAAAAAAAAACTAATAGCAATTTCAATTTTAAATCAATTAGCAAAATATAACACTCTCTGAACACCCAATATTTATTTTCAAGTACTAACATTTTTTTAAATAGTCATTATTATTAATCTTTGCTATCGGTTAAAAGTGGACTTTCTATTATCATCGCAAATTGTTTTTTGTTAGCAACTCGTTATCTTCGTTTTTCTTTACATAAATAATTTGTTTTCATCAAGTTGCATTCTTATTTGTTTTTAATGAAACTTAAAAGTTTCATTGGAATAATATAAATATCTAAGTATAGGTCCAATGTAAAAATACATTGTAGGTAGTACTTACATAGATATCATAAATATTAAATTATTTCCCGCTTATTTTTAAACTTGATTAAATAAATGATCTATTATAGAAAACAAAATGTTTACAATTTGGTTCGATAATACCTAGGTTTGGTATGTCACTTTTTTTTGTAATTTCTTCAATATGAAAAATTGTGTAGCAAAGTTTTAAAAGAAAATTTGTACAGCCCTATTATGAGTATCAATTTGATAGTTGATAATATCTATCAACTATTCAATGAATCGGTATTATGGGTATCAACTTTTAATTTTTGAACCGATTGTGAATAATTTATTGTGAATGAGATTTTTTCGCGTTTGACGTTTCAATTATTGTTTTAAAATGTTGTTATGTGGCTGGAGTTGTAATTGTTTTGGGAAAATGTAAGTTGTTTTGATAAAAAATGGTAATTTTTTTTTTAAATATATATTATTATATTTGTAGTACCCGTGGCATGATGGTTAGTGCGTTGGACTGTCATGCCAGAGGTCTTGGGTTCGATCCCTGCCTATGCCACCAAAAGTCTTTTCACGGGTACTGCCTCTTGCGAGGATTTGACAAATTCTCCAAGAGTAACTCTTGTCATGAAAAAGTGCTTCTCGAATTAGCCGTTCGGATTCGGCATATAAACTGTAGGTCTTCTCCATTCCTGACAATATTGGTTGAGAGTTGTAAGTCATTAGGCCCTGGTTCTCAACGGACTGTTGCGCCACCCAATTTATTTTTATTTTTTATTTATTTATTATTATATATTAAGTAACAGAAACCAATTGGACAGAATGGTGGAATTAATGAAACTAAAGTCCTAAAGTTTCAAGGGCGATGTTGTCAAAAGTAGACATAGCAAAAAGTGGGAAGCTATCGCAGTGGAGTTGATTAGCTTGGGGATACCACAACGCGACTTAACCAAGTGGAAAAGAGTGAGTTTAATTTGCTTAAGTACATTTAATTTGTTATTTTTTTATTTTAATAGGTATGGATTGATCAAAAAACAAGCATTTTTAAAAAAGGTACAAGAAATAAATTAGAAACAATTGCAACTGGCGAAGGACTTAATAACACAATCCGATTGACTGATTATGAAAAAGCAGTAATGGATTCTAATGCCTGTGTTGATCCCCCGGGCGTTGAATTTAGGTTGGAATAACCAAATTTGACTGATGAAGGTCTTAATGCCAAAAAAGACGAAGGAGTGCAGGTCGAAGAAGCTTTACCCTTAGTGCAATCACCGAAAAATAGTCAACCAAGAACTTCAAATAAAGACCAAAATGAACAAAAAAAAAACTTGCTTTGCTGGAAAACAACGCCGGCACATGAAAATTGTTAACTTTAAAAGTTAATTTTAAAAATAAAATACATACAAATCGCTGTTTCCATATATGTACATATTTATTTATATTTTATTGTATGATGAAATAAAAAGTATTGGAGAGGTATCAACTTTGTGGTTGATATCAAAATTGATGTGTATCTATTTTTTTGATATCCGTACTACCAAGTATGTTAAAAAATCATTCACAATAATGATAAAATCCAAAGTTCATCAACAAAGTTGATAGTTGATAGCCAGAATACCAATGCATCAAAAATATTGTTATGTATCAAATATCTACTAGTTGTTAGTTGATGGCTATAATAGGGCCGTTACAGAGACAGGTTGGTACAAGCTGAAAATGATTCGATTATAGATGAAATTTGTCTCGAATCGAGGTTGGAAGTTGTCTGCTTCAAATACATACACTATTGAAAATGTCACAATAACTGACACTCATCAAAATATGAACAGCTAAAATTGAAAAAGAGCAGTGTCTTTATTAAGCTTCTAAGTGTTGGGTTGGCTGTATTAAATTAATAAGAAAACAAAAATCTTATGTAGACAAATATTATACTAAAAAAAATACTCATTCGATAGCGTTTAAGAAAAAAATAACGACCCATCAAAGTTAACAAAGCTCTGGTTTACAAAAAATGATATTTGGGAGTGCTCACGATATCAGAATCTGAACATCTTTGAGAATAATTCCAATGCATTATTATTTTGAATAGTAAAAGTTTCAAACAATGTATTAAAGTACAAATAAAACTATTATAGTTTTAGAATAATTAAAAACGTGTAGGTAAGCTTCAAAGAATAGTAAAAAAAAAAACTTTGATTTCGAGACTTGAGATTTATGTTTTGTAAAGTTTTTATAATTTTTAAAATTATTATTTATGCACAGACATGGACATTAAAATAGACACAGAGACAGTTGCTAAGAGTAAACCCAAATTAAAACAACAACAACATGCATTAGAAGTAGTTTTAACCGTTATCAAAACAAAAATTAGACTTTCTTATGCAAAATAACCTGGGTTTTAGTTTTTTTGCTTGTTAATTGTTTGGAGATGAACCTTTCCTTAGGCAAGGCTGTGCTTTTGGTTTTCATTAAAATAGAAACACATTGAAACACAGAAATTAATATTTAACTAGGATGAAAACTATTGGTTTTTAATATTTTTTTGTTACTTTTATAAAACAATAAATTAACTTTTAATAATATTACAATTAATTCTAAGGAAAACATGGGTGGCGGTAAGCATTGTTCGCTAGAAGAGAAAACTGTCATTTTAGTTCTATGAAGTGAGGGAAAATCTTTGAGGCAAATAGCCAGAATAATGAGCAGATCTCTCAAGCTGATTGCAAAAGCAATTTGACCGCTGAGAGCCAAAAAACAGATGGGAAAACCAAGCAAAACAACACCAAGTGAAGACTGAAAGATCATTGGCGCCTCAAAAAAAAGATCCTTACAAGTCTTCTAGGGAAATACAAAAAAAACTACAGCTTACAATGACTTCCAAAACTGTTCGTATAAGACCCTTTCTAAGGAAAAAAAATATAACAACGAGGTTTTCGCCCACAATTATTTTGATTAGAGAGGGCCAAAGGGAGGCTAAAAGTGGAGGAATGTTTTGTGGATAGACGAAACAAAGAGACATTTGTTCGGAAGTGATTGCAGACACACCGTTAGAAGGCTTAATTTAAAAGACTGATTTTCTTGATATGGCTTTGGACCAATACATTTGATTGAGGGAAAAATGGATCAAAATGTGAAGTTGAATATCATGAAGGATACGATGCGGACAAGAACTTGCTTCTCAAACGTGTTCTACAGCAGGACAACTACCCTAAGCACACATTCAAATGTGCTCAAAAGTATTTTAGGGACCAAAAAATGAGCGTATTGGAGTGGCCATCCTGATTGCCTGACTTAAATCCCCATAGAACATTTTGGGGGAGATTTAAAATGTGCGGTTGAGAAACATTTAACAAAAAAAGCCGAACTGTGGAGGATGGTTCAACAAGAGTGGTACAGTATTTCAATTGACAGATGCCGCCGATGTCCAACAGATGTCACACTGTAATTAAAGCTAAGGTCCAGGCTACCAGATATTAAAATAATTTTTAAATCCAGAATAGCATAGCATTTTATTTTATTTTTTTAAATCTTGGTATCTATTTTAATGTCCACGAAATTTGCTCCTTTTTAAAACAATTATGAATTTAAAATATTTTATGTTATAATTTTACTGCAAATAATGAGTAATATTAGGGCTCAACTTTCTTACTGCAGCACGAATTCCGACTCGCGGTTTTTTTTATTCGATAGATATGTGCAAATAAATAATAACTAGAGCAATTTTAGAGCGAGGAAACATTTATTTCTATTTTTAATTAATTTTTAAAGTTCACTTTTTTACATACAAAACACACAAAAATGGTTGATTTTGACATTTCTTCCCTGTTTTTTGTTCAGTGTTGCCATACTTGTTTTTTTTCTTGATTTCTTTTATTTTAGTGCTTAAATGAAAAAGTACTTTGCATATACCCAAACTCGCACCCACCCCAAATCCTATAGTGATCCCAAGCAGGGAGATTGCAGGGGGGCAGCAGGCCCCTCCTTACATATCTAGCTGTTAGTACGCCGTGCTATCAATTAAAAAAAAACTTGTTTTAGGCTCAAAAAAATGCAATACAATAAAAGTAGGGTTAAGTCCGAAAAAGAAAATATTTTTTTTATGACTTAAAGTTGTTTCCTCGCCCTAATATTTAAAACATGTTCTATTGAGACCCCTACCTAACAATACAAAAATCAGAAGGAAATTCGTGCTGCGGTAATGGAAAGTCGCCCCAATTTTAGTTTGAAAGAAGAACTAATAAGAAAATGAAGACCAAACTTGAAAAAGAAAATCGTTTTTAAATCAATAAAAAATTGAATTTTTAAAACTCTGTTTGGTGTTTCTATTTTAATGTCCATATAAAGGGTGTCCCAAAATTAACGCAAGATTTGAATTTGCCGCCATTTGTGCAGTGAAGTGTTGGCAACCCTGAAAAAAAAGCAATTTGACAACTAACAGTATAGGGTTATTAAAAATGGAGCGTTACACGATAGAACAACGTGTCTTCATTATTAAAGAATGTTTCAAAAATAGTGAAAGCTTAGCGGCTGATTTTTCGAGCAAAATCATCCTAAGCGATGAAGCACATTTTCATCTCGATGGCTTTGTCAATCGCCAAAATTGCCGCATTTGGGGTTCGGAGAACCCACATGTGATTGTCGAAAAACAAATGCATCCACAACGCGTGACTGTATGGTGTGGATTTTGGGCTGGAGGCATTAGTGGGCCATATTTGTTTGAAAATGATGCTGGTCAAGCAGTGACTGTTACTGGTGCTCGATTCGTGAAATGATTACACAGCTCTTTCTGCCAAAATTGGATGATATTGATGTGTCCAATATTTGGTTCCAACAAGACGGTGCCACATGTCATACAGCCCCTGAAACAATTCAATTACTGCATGAGACATTTCCAGGTCGTGTACTCTCTCGTTTCGGTGATCAAAATTGGCCTCCTAGATCGTGTGATTTAACACCATTACACTTTTTTTATGGGGTTATTTGAAATCACAAGTCTTTGTCAACAAGCCCACAACCACCCGTGCATTAAAGGAGGAGATTCAACGCTGCATCAACGAAATTCAGCCACATTTATGCAGAACGGTCATGGAAAATTTCAACAAAAGAGTGCGCATGTGCATGCAAAGCCGTGGAGGCCATTTGTCCGATGTGTTATTCCATACATAACACTATATCCTATGTACTTTACGAGTCAATAAAAATATAACTATCAAAAGACTAAAAACGGCGTTTTCTATTTAATTCAAATCTTGCGTTAATTTTGGGACACCCTTTATGTATATAAGAAATGGTAAAACCATAACGTAAAATATTTATTATGAGTCAAACCTTAAATTCAATTTTGTTTCCCAACTTTATTTGACAATTATTTGTTTCAGTTTTTGCAAAATATAACAATGGGAAGGTACACTGTGCACATTTTCTGACGCCTTTTTATTTTATTTACAATTAATTGTAGTTGGCCTACATTTAAAAATGGTGGCTGGTTGTTATAATCAAAATAGAAAATAAATTGAATGAAAATATACTAAATTAGGTTACTCTCTGTTTTCGGATACTATAAAGCTTTAAAAGTCCTTGATCAGTTTTTGGAACATGCTATTTTTGAATGCGAGGTCCTATCATTTTAAATATTTATTTGTTTTGTGCACATTTTTAAAAATATCTAATATAGGTATGGCTATACAAATGCCGCGCATTGATATATTTTTGTTCAAATGTGGTTTGATTAATTTGAATTTGAGAATAGAAACGCGACTTCGTCAAATCTGAAAACGGGTTTCAATTTTTGTATTATCTCTTAAAACTTCGCTGATATATCGCGTAGGTAACAATCATCATGTTTAAAAGCATGTTTGACGATAATAACCGCAAATTATTTCAATCAGTCAAAATTTCATGAAACCATATTTTTCAAATAAATTGAACAATGTGAATATCCATATTAGGCCCTAGTTCACACAGAACTGTAGCGCCACCTTAAGCAAGAATATCCATATTAGCTCTGATGCAACTGATTATTAATAGATTCCAACATCTCAGATATTGAAATCCTTAAATTCAATGTGGTAACGTTTAAACATCTAGTCTAAGTGTGTTTAACGTAATCTAACCTTCGTATTGACATTCATCAAGGTTTCATCAACTAAGATGATTTTAAATATAATTCTAATCCGGAAAGGCAGCAAACTTTTTCAAAGCTTTTTTCAAGTGCCATATGGTAATTAATGTTTAGCTAGCACCTCAATTTTTTAACTTGTTGTTAATTTTAAGATACAATAAAATATAAAAAATTATATTTATTTCTAAATAACATCAAATATCCTTCCACATGTCAAGTGCGTAATTGAAGAAAAACCCTTTCTATAGATCGCCGGATACAGAAACAAACCAAAGCAAAACAAACCAATTTGATTACCTACTATCTATGTTGCTTTTTTTTTTTAAAGTGAACTCGTGGAAAAGAGAAGAGATGGCATCGTGTAGTGTACATTATGCTTTTATTGTAATCGCACAAAATATACAAAACAACTCGCCAGAAGCTAGAGATGTAGATAGATTGTGATGGATTGCATGCCCATGCACAGACATGCGTGTACGTGTACTAATCATAACCTTTACTATCGTTCCTTGTTTTTTTTTCTTTTCGCAACTCAACTAAATTGCACAATATTTATATTCTGTATTTATACATACACAATGTTCAATTATATCAGAATCTTCTCTGTCAAATGGACATAACAAGATCAACACCACCATCACGAGGTTCCTCCTCCACCTCCACCTCCAACTGCAAAACAAAATATTTAAAAAAAAGTAGCTAGGGTGATTAACTAGTTTTGTGTTCCCTGTTTTGCCACTTTTCACTTTGTGCCGTTCTTGTGTCTCTGTGTAATAATCACTTTAACGGTATCGAAAAAGAGAAACCGCTTTGTTTTACAGCAAATCTCATGATTTGTGAAGTTTTCCTTTCCTCGTTGTCTTTGATTTTGGTTTTAGCTTTAGTTTTGTGATATGGTTCGATGTTAGAGTCGAGGAAAATCATGGCACTCTACCACGTTGAATCAAAATTTGTAATGCAAACATTAAATATTCCATTTTAGTTATAGGGAGCAAATATGACTTTGCCAACTATGTCGCAAAAGTGGGCCACTTGTTGTAATTACATACCTACTTACACATGCATACATATATACCCAAAACAACCCCAGAATCTGGAAAATGGGGGAGTCACTGGCGTGGGAGCAGACAATGGTTCCCTGAAAATTTCCGGGAATAAAAAACACTTCATCAAGCTTGGTGCGCTGTGTTTTTGATTTTAGTTTTCTTTACATTTGCAAAAATGTACGAAGAAAAAGAACACACAAAAAAAACAGACAACCGTGCATATAGCTACATGCTTAAATCTATATGTAAGAACTACATATATGTAAAATATAGAGTACAAAAAATAAAAGACTAAACTTACCGCTCGATAATGCAATTGTACATTCATTTGGATCGACTGTGTACAATCTGCCCTCGTATCTTATATCCGCCTTAGAAATAAGGCTTATTTTTGAGCCCAACTCGGGCATTCCGCCACCACTCGTCATATTGGCCACGATTATTCCTTTCAGTGAATGTTCCTCTGGAGTAACAAGATTTTACTTTTTCAAACTATTCCGTATACTCCTCTGATTCTAATGCGGCTACTGCTGCTTTCCACTTTACACAATTTATAAAAAGAAGTAAAATAAAAAGAACAAAATGAAAACTTTTTTCGTTTTCTTCAAAATCACCGATATTGGTATGTACAAAAAAAAAGATGAAGATGAAAATTAGAAGAAAGAAAGATAATAAAAAAAAAGAGACCAACTCCGAAACTCGATTTTTTTTAGAGAATGGAAATTAAACAATTATTTCTTCTTTTTTGTTCTAGCTCAACTCAAGGGAGAACTTAGAAAATCACCATTTCGAATTGGAATTTTCTTTTTTATTATTTTATTAAGTAATTCGTACGGATTTTGGAGCAAAATTGAATTGGATATTTTTTATTTAATACGAAAATTAAAATAATTCTCTTCTTTGTTCCTCTCACACGCAGTAATAATGGCGTACCTTTTTAGGTTTAGGTTTTCTTGTCGTCGTCTCGTTCGACGTTTGCACTACTTTTCGTACGGTCCAACAGCGAAGAAAAAATACGAAGAATGATGATGGCGTTTCATTAAATTTGTACTTTCGCCAGAAAGGGATATTTTTGTTCGAATGGGTAAACAGCTGACAGGATGAGCGAGATGTCAATAGCATTTTTAATTTCGATGGGAAATTTTGAGATAAGAAAAAAAGATGGCCGAGGGAATTTTTTGAGCGCGAAATTTGAATTGGAAAATTGAAAGTGGTAAGAAATTGCTTTAATTCTCTTGTTTTAAGAATTAAAAGGTTAATAACTTTAAATTTTAATAGCGAGATTAGATATTTAGATGTTTTATTAATAAAATTTGATACATCACTGCGAAATTAAAACTATTGTAATTTAAAGAGGAAATGTTCCCTAGTTCCCTTTCGGTACTTTTAAGGTGGTTACACATGAAGGGTACAGTACGTAAACGTAATAAATTCCATAATACTTAACGTTACATATGTCAACGATTACATGTAGTTCCATAAGTTCAATAAATATTTCATATATTGTTTTGAAGTTACTCGTGAATGATGTTTATAATAGCTGAATCACAAACACGCTTCAGCTTCGGCTTTCATAAATGCATGGTTGCTTTGTTTACATGCGATCAATTGCCAATCAGACTAACGTCACACAAAATACTTGCGCATGTGTTTTAAGCTGCATTTATGAACACTTTCTTATGATTTGCGTCATATGTCAAAAGACTGTCAGAATTTGAAGTTTTACTTACTTCAAGTTTTGAAATTTGATAAATAATGGACAACAAAAAGTTTTTTCAATAATAATAAGTGAATATTGTTAAAATCGGATTAATCGAAACCATGGCATTGATTTTCTCAGAAAAAGGAATCTTAAGAGACATCAATTAATCAGTTTTATTTTATCAAAAAAAAGAAAGGGACAATTTAAACGAAAGAATCCGGGCTTAAAGGAAAACTTTCATCGGTTGACAGTGTTCCATAGCACATTTTTCTTTTTTTTCCCATCGGCAAACTCCTTTTCCATTTGTAGCCTCGTTTCCAACATAAGTTGAATATATTTATGTTGCCACACTTTATCATCCATCCTTTAATAAAATTCAATTTTCAGAACAATCTTTTAATTTTTAGCAAACATTTACCTTTATTGAGCCAGAACAAGTTTGTGATGCCGTTTACTGTTTTCAATTGAAATTTGAATTTGACAGTTTCAATAATAAAGGAAAGAAAATCGTGTTTACCATATACCGGTCTCTTTTATTGAGAAAGAAATTCAGATTGCATGTGAGTTTTTGTAGTTGCACATTTGCGCTGCAAATATTTGCTTTTTGCTTTTATGAACATCTGACATTTATCATTTGCATTTATGAAAACTATGCATTCGTCAGACTTTCGCAACCATGCATTTATGAAAGCGCCCTTCGTCTACGTTACGTTGGGTTCGAGGTTGCTTTGAATGACATTTCTATTATTTCATCTCTCCAAAGAGCAAATATTTTGTTTGTTGACTTTTTTTACAGCTGTTTAGCTGTCCGACAAAGCAAATATTCAGATAATTGAACTAGAGCTTCCGTTTGGAGTCATTACGTTACATTACTTTATTTTCCTAATGATTGTCAAACGAAACGTGAGGTCGAAGCTCTCTTGTGATAGATTGCATTGAATTCCTATAGCTGAACTCGCAAACTTCAGCTGAAGCTTGTTTTTGTTACAGCCATAATAGTTTTATTATTTTTACGCCATCACTTTCGCAAAACTAAGCAATTTGTAATGCTCTCTAAAAGTACTGGAGGGCGCTAGGAAATGCCACCAGTGGTGGTCCTAGTCTAAGAGAAGGGCAAACCCCTATGTGCACCTCTACGTGCAAAGCATTGCTGGCATGGGCACATACTTGTCCTTGTGTTGAACAAAATCTCCCTAAAGGAGGAAGAACTGCATGTAGTGGTCAACGGCATGGTAGACTGGTGGCGGATGAGCCTATTTCTAGAAGGTCAACGGCAGCAGGTAGCGTCTACAAAAGTCGTCTGTTTTCCCACATTGAACGGCCTTGTTTTTGTATGTGTTCGATCATCCAAAAGCTGGGTGTGCCTGTCGAATCGAAGGTTTGTGTGTATAATGTAGTTAGCACATTATGCTGATAGTGTTATTAACCACATCCAGGAAAACACCTAGTGGAGCGAGAAGTTTATTCTTTTATGAAACATTACAACGAATGGTTATACTTCCCCAAGTGGTAACCAACGATTGGTAAATCGTTCTACAGTTCCTTTGGCTGTAGTTAACCGCACATTGGATTTGGGGGTGCGGCATTTTTCATACAACAATAGTAAAATGCTATTAATATTGAAACGGCAACTAGAAACCGAAATCTCACAAATTTGTCCTTCGATTTTGAAAAGGCCTTTGATCGAATTAGTAGTGATGTTATCTGGAGATCGCTTGTTGCTAGAAGCATTCGTGATAAAATTGTTGCTATGGTTAAAGAGTCTTACAACAACACAAGGTGTTTAGTTTTGCACAATGGACAGCTTTCCGATGCATTTGAAGTGTGACAGGGAGTACGAGAGGGTGATGTATTGTCACCAATTCTGTTCTTGCTTGCTATTGATGAGGTTATGAATGGCTTCTAAAGGAAACATTAAGCCATTTGGACTATGCCGATAACATACATATGCTTAATTGCAAACGGAAATGGAGACCTCAGCCAAATGTGCCACTCTCTGCAACAAAATGGGAGGTGGCTGGCTTAAAGATTAATGCCAGTAAGCCTAAGTTAATGCACACCTGCCGAAACCAGCAACAATAGGTTATTGTGAAAGTGGCAGTAGAAAAAGTCACCCAGTTCAACTTTCTGGGAAGCTATTTGGCACTCGATGGTGGAACGGACCTGGATGTCACCAATAGAATAAATAAAGTCGGAATGCTTTCTAAAGTGTGGAACTTCAGGAAAATAGCGCTCCGTACCAAGTTGAAGTTGTTTGAGTCCAATATAAAATCCGTGCTGCTATATGCCTGCGAAACGCGTAGTGCTCTGCTGGCATCTCGAGAAGGTTGCACATTTTTGTCAACCGCTGTCTACGTTACATCCTGAACATCCGGTGGCCACAAACCATATCTAATCACTTTGCAAAAAGTGAAATGTTAAAACACTCGCTAGAAATATTGCGCTTTCATGAAAACTAACAAAATACGAATGAATATCGATAAAGAGCACAGAGCTCACAGACAGACAGAAGATCATAGACCAGAATCAAAGTATCAATGTTGATTATTGTACATGAAAACAAAAAAAAAACAATACTTAACCTTTAGCTTACTTTATAATATCTAGTTTAAAAAAAGTTTAGAAGAGTTATAAACACGAAGTTGCGTTGATATTGAAGCAATAAATATTTTTGACATTAGTAAACGCATTCAGTTTAAATAGAACCGTTAGTAAGATTGATGGCAAATTTAAATGAAAACTTGAATTTATTCATTAATTATTAATGTGTCATATATATTTAAAATAAAATATCTTACACAGCATGAACCAGATGTGTACTCAACCCACTTATATCAAGTAAAAGCTCTTTTACAGCCTTACAATTTTCTACTAATAAAGGGTGGTACGCAGCTCCAGCTAAAATTTAGTTGACTTTGTTTCTCCAAACTCCACCTAAAAGCTAAGCTAAATTTTGACAGCAGAACGATGTGTATTTTCCAAGCTACAAATCGTTTTTCTTTTTTTTGGCTAAAAAAGACATTCTTCAAAAAATAACTTATCAGTGTCTATTTATATTGAGCACGGTCAAGAATAAAACGCAAAAAACAAAATGTTGTTCATGACAGAACCCTTCTGGAAATAAAAATACAGTTGTACATAAATCAATTTAACGTAGCCATAGAAAATATAAAAAGAGAACATTTTTTAGATTATTTTTGTAAAGAAAACATAAATTTAAAAAAAAGGTTTTTACATTTATGTTCGAAATATAATTCATTTAATAATCTGTGAAAATTTTGCTCTAAGCAAATGCACAGAGAAATGCATACGTCTATTTAATATTGACAGCTCAGAAACTATTAAACTAAAATATAAAAATTTAGCTAGAGCTGCGTGAAAAAACTGTGTATTAAATTTTAATTTTAGAGATACGGGAAGTCTAGACAACTGGAAAAGGATATAAGAACGTAAGCTTCTTAATGACGGGCAGTATGGCTTAGAAACTACCATTCGGACCGTACAATTCACGAAGTATTGAACGGGTTCAAATCTGATATTCACCAAATAAACGCTGGTGTGCCCCAGGGCTCCGTTTTGTCTGCAAAACTCTTCCTTATTTTTATAAATGATCTTTTGTCTGAAACTTCTAACCCAATAAATTATTTCGCAGTACCCTCAGCTTTTCATATTCGTTTTTAGATTCTCATCTTTGAATTGTACAATGGGGAATCAAAAACCGTGGAGAATTTAATGCTTCGAAAACTTAATGCTGTCTCCTGTCGTTAAAGCGTAAATTGCAGTGCAAACTCTCTCTTGGTCTCTCTGAATGCTGATCGTTTTAAATTAGCATTGAATGTGTTCATTATTCCAGAAAAACTTGAAATAAGAAAAACACCGCCAAAACGAAGGATTATTTCATTTTAAGCCATTGGCACTTTTTGTTTTATAGAAACCCCAAGCAGTATTCACGGCAGACCAAGAGTAAGAAAAAACAATATTTTCTGTAAATAATTTAATACTAATATATTTGAATAAAGTTTTTTAAAGCTTCTTCTTGGAAACCCAAATTTCGATCGACGTAGAAATCGTCGACACTATCATTTTGATATTCAAAACTTTAAGACCAATGTGCATCTTTATCTCCTCTTAAATCCTTCTCTATTTTCCTAAAACTCGCACTGTGTTAAAACTTTTAACATGTTAAGGTTATTAACAACCCCTTGTGTGCCCGTTAATTATAAAAAAAGATATGTGAAAATAAATAATAATTATAGCAATTTTAGAGCAAGAAAACATTTATTTCTATTTTAAATTAATTTTCAAAGTTCATTTTGTTTAGTGTTGCCATACTTGATATTTTTTTGAAAGGGACTTTTCTTATTTTAATGTTCAAATGCATACCTCGTTGTGAGTACACCTTACTATCAATTAAAAAAAATTGTTTTTGGCTCAAAAACAAAATACAAACAAATAGGGATAAAACCGGAAAAGAAAATATTTTTTTATGACTTAAGACTTAACTTTGTTTTTTCGCCTTAATATTTAAAACATGTCCCATTGAGATTCCTACCTAACTACCCAAAAAATAATCAGAAAGAAATTCGTGATGAATGAAATGTCACCCAAAAAAACCTTATTGAGCACTAGAAAACACTTTGATAAATTTCATATTTATTTCAATTGAAAAAGTAGTATTAAAAAAGTTTATTCTTAGCTACTGAGATCTCTAGAAGGAATTGCATCGTTTAAAAATACTTTACCATCTCACCCTGTACAACATCAGTAGCTCTCAATCCTCGTCTCGAATATGTCTCTGGTCGTGTTCATAGCTCTTGACACTTCAAGCTGACAGCACCATCACCTGTCATCTGTGCAGAAATAAAAATCCCATATCCCCTCTCATCGACGAAAAATATTATAAAATCTTCGAAAAGTCAAAAAACTGCACCAACTCAGTTTCGAATTTTCTTTCATCCTTCAAAAAGTCGTGTACCTTCTACAGCCACCATGGCGGCAACAATAGGCAGAATTTGTGGCTCTAATTTATTAAAAACTAATTCCTGTTTATCCCGGCAGCAGGTATTAAAATTAAACAAACTAATTTCCATTCACTCACAAAAAAAAACGTGCAAATTCAAAACCCGAACCCGACTTGTTCTCTCCCCATTGAGTGCATAACATCTTCGAAAATCGAAATATATTTTTTAAACAAAATTACCCAATAAATTCTTTAATAAATTATTTACTTTAATTTTACAACGCACTTCATCTATCAATTCGTAGCTTCAAAACATTCTAATTGATTCAGATAGTAGATTTTCAATGTACAAAGTCTGTGCAAAAATTCTATGAAATGTTTTATTATGTAACCCCATGAATGAATTTTTCTCTTCGCTTCTTTTTTCGAACATCAGCGATGGAAAATTTATTACACCCTCTCGATAACGATATATTAATTTTCTTGTATATAATATTTGAAAATAAGTGAATTTTATTTAACATTGATTTTTCTTTCTATATTTTACAGGTGAATAACTTTGCAACCAGCAAAGCATGGACCAGTGGCCAAAAGAAGGTATAACTTTTAATACGTCACCTTGTGTAATTTTTTTTTTCGCTTCGGAAAGAGTTGTCTTAACCTAAAAATATTTCTTCCCTATGAAGCCAAGGTTAATGAATATAGTAACTGATTGTGATGGTTTTTTTTTGTTGGTTTGTTTTGCTTTTTAGCTACTTGCATCTGCAGGAATTTTAACTGGAGGTATTGGAGCCCTTATTTTTGCTCTGGAGCAATCGGTGCAGGCTTCCGGTACTGAGGTGCATCCTCCATCAATGCCATGGTCACACAAGGGTCCCATTGCTTCGCTTGATCATGCCAGGTATGTTTTGATTAGGACATACAATTTGTTTGTTTATTGTTAAAATTCTGATGACACGCCTTATAAAAATTTACAATAATTCGATTATGTTACATGGATATATCCAAGAATAAGCCTATGTTGAAATTATTATGTTTTTTCTATATTGATAGTTGTTATTCTGTAGGTACCTAGTTTATGTTCAATTTTATGTAATCTTAAATGGTTTTCTTTCCCCACTGTATTTTTTATCAATCGATTTTGAAAAGGTTTAATATGTTTGAAAGTTGTTGTGGGGCAAGAACGGGGGGATCTTGCCCCTGTCCGACGAGCTGACGCTATGCACCGCAAGCAGGCCACGTCCCTCGCAGCTCAACAATCCCACCTAACCTTTTCCAAATCTTCCTATCGCTTTTTCCTACCTCATCCTTATCCTACCCTTCCACTTCACCCCCCTCCTTACCTTTTCTTACCGTGCAAAAAGTGCTTTTTAAATACTTTCCTCTAATCAAAATAAAATTATGAGTACGTATTTAAAGTAAGATCTTTTGAGAATGTAGCTTAATTTGAAAACGTAAAAAAGGGTTTTGAATCTATAATGATTTAACAACGAGCAATTGCAAAAGGGGAATTGGATTTAAAGGAGATACGTTTTATTAATTGGGAAAAATGAGGGTGGGTGAGAAATTCCACATTCTTGTAGTGCGGTTTAAGAGAAAGAATCTCTGTTCTTGAGGGTATACTTATAGACATTTCACCACAAATAAGTGAGAATATTCTTAACTGAATTCCCCAAAAAAATAGAGAAATAATAAAATTGTTAAAACAAGCAAAGAAATTTAATTATAAAATTGGTTAAGTTTTATAGCTATGTGACATCAATACCTTATTGCTTTAAGTATTGATCTGTTAAAAGTACAGATATGACATGGTTGCTTACAACAAAATAATTACCAACTTTGGTTAGCTTTTGATGAACCAAAAATAATCATATTTAACTGAGTACAAAAATTCGTTGCTCTTAAGCTAGAAAGAAAAAGGTCAACACATACAATTTCACTGCCCTTATTTTGCGTAATCAAATAGTATAAAGCAACGAAATTGCTAAGTTAAGAGCAATACAAAGTTTTGCTAAAGATCTTAACGAAGATTTAATTAGATTCGGCGAAGCTTGGAATGTTTTACAGCATTGATTTTTCGGTTTAAAACAATAAACAATATTATTATTATCTTTATTTTTTCAACATATAAAGTACAAATGTTTTAATATAAAAGATTAACGAGCATGACTTAAAAGTCGTCTGCCGATTATATTTTAAATTATTACATTAATATTTACATTTACATATTGTAAACAAAACAAGAAAATTGAAAATAAAAAAGTGTAGAGTATTTTAACATTAAACATAATTTTGCCTGTTAACATAGACATATTTTAACAAAAGACCATAAGAGTTTAAGACTTTATTTTCTTCAGTTCTAATTAAAACTAATAGAAGCCAATGTAAATATATTGCAAAAGTTACATTAAAAAAAAGGCAAAAATGTAAACCATTTAAATTATTTATTTAAATTTAAAAGATAATAGTAGATTAAGGGATTCAATAATAACTGAAAGAAGGGCTTTTAGTTTACCTAAAACAAAATAATAGATTAATTCTAAAAGAGAGTTACATAAGTATTTTTGTTAGCGAAAGCTTGAGTAATAAACCGGATAAGAACTTTCCAACCACACTCACCATTTAGAATTGAGTAACTCTCTTCTGCAGAAAGAAAGCTTTTTCTAAAGTATAAACGTCGAATTTCTTAGAGTATTGGACATCTTGCTAGGAAGTGATAAACGTTTTCGATTTGATTAAGTTTACAAAGGTTAAAATTATGATTTATATCAACCCAATGGAGTCTGTAATTTAGCTCTAGAATTTTAATTCGGATCTTAAATATTAAACTCATCTCGTTAACTGTAAATTCTTTTCGAAAATAATTAGATTCCGCCAAACAATGATTCAGTTTGCTGTACATCGTTCTTGACATGGACTCTTTAGCAAGGTTCAGAGAATTATTTTTTTGTTAATTGCTGAGATGCAGTCATAGAATTCATCCTTCCATGAACCAAAGTTATTCAAGGCTAAATTCAATGTCGTATTATATTTAGCAGCCAATTCTTGCCAATCTTTGAACGGCGTGTAACAACGCTTAAGTGCAATCATGAGTACTTTTCTTTGAACATTATTATCACATCTCTTTAAAACTTTGACAATATAGTCCACATTTGCCTTAAGGTTTTTTAAGAAAATTGGAGGTAGTCCAGATTCGACATATATTGCATAGTTAGGTGTGTTTAAAGGGACCTTAAATACACGTTTGAAGAAATATCTCTGGATAACTTCAAAGTCTTCACATACTTCGTAACCATACGCTTCATTAGCATAACAGAGTGTACTTTTAAATGTTGCATCAAATACTTTGAATTTTACCATCGGTTCGATACATTAGTTATTAAAAAAACTTGACCAAATGCAGTTAATGACTGATCTCGAAACTGTTGTTTTATATGAGGTCCGATGTTTTAATTTTGTGTTATTGTAAAACATTTTTTTACTACCTCTATTCTTTCACCATTAAGGTTCCAAGAACTGTAATTTCTGACAGTATGTTTATGAGATCTAAAAGCCATAATCTTCGACTTTGAAGTATTTATTTGAAGATCTCATATTTTTATATAAAAGCACCTCAATAAGCAAATCACCATAAAAAAATATTCAAATGGTCACTTCGGGAAGATTCTTTGAAGACAATTTTTAATAACTTTTACGCTCATTTTAGGTGAAATATCGGGAATAACTTGAGTAATATTGTTTTTTTAATGCGTTTAGATTTCGGTCCTTTGCGTAGTCTCACAGAAAACAAGAATCTAACAGTGTTGGATCACATGATCCTGATAGCATGATGATTGACTTCGCGAAAACGTAACCTTACGCGACCATGGAACTTTTTACGCAATAAAGACAACATTGGTTGTGCTATGCGTCTTGTTGGCCCTTGCATATTATCCAAGTCAAACATATCGCTAAGCATCGATAATGGGCATCCCGTATGACATAAGTTATAAGGTCCCTAATTGCCAGTTGCAAACTTTTAACTAAGAACAGTTGAGTTTAATAGGTGTCAAATGCAAGTGCTACAAACCTAAAACAGGTCCATCTAAAATATTAATAAATAGCTAACTTTTTTCTGAGCAAAAATGTTTCAGTCATTGGAACGCTGGACAAGCAAATTAAGTATTTTTATTCCAAGCGGATCAAATACTATATAACTTCAAGTGGTGACCAAGTTCGTATTAGTAAAAGTTAGAAGCCCCCCTAGTGCTCGACAAACGGATAGTGATTATGTCCTTCTTCTAAAGACATTAGGTCTTTTTATCATCATGGAAATATTCCAACACACAATTTTAATTCATGAAACATGTTTCTTTTTTTATTCAAATAGAACAACCGGATTTGCCTTATCCAATCATCCTTTTAGGGCCCTTTGTATATCCATTTTTAATATATTTATATTTTTTGAACAGCGTTCGCCGTGGTTATGAAGTATACAAACAAGTGTGCTCTGCTTGTCACTCGTTGCGCTTCATCGCTTACCGTAATCTTGTTGGTGTAACTCATACTGAAGCTGAAGCTAAGGCCGAAGCAGAAGGTGTTATGGTGAGGAAAAAAGGATACTTAAAAAAATTCAAATTAACTTTATGAAACTATAAACAAAAATAGGTACAAGATGGTCCAGATGATGCTGGTAACTACTTTACCAGGCCTGGTAAGCTTTCCGATTACATCCCTGGCCCATACCCCAACGAAGAGGCTGCTCGTGCTGCCAACAATGGAGCCTATCCACCAGATTTGAGTTACATTGTATCGGCTCGCCATGGAGGAGAGGACTATGTGTTCTCGTTGCTCACTGGTTACCATGAGGCACCAGCGGGAGTAGTTCTCCGCGAAGGACAATACTTCAATCCTTACTTCGCAGGTGGAGCTATTGGTATGGGTCAAGTTTTATACAATGAGGTAAGAAATTTATAAAAAATAAATGTTGGAATAAAATTAAAATAATTTTAAATATTCTCTTCTCATTTAGGTTATTGAATATGAAGATGGTACACCAGCAACTGCCAGTCAATTGGCCAAGGATGTATCAACATTCTTGAAATGGACATCAGAGCCAGAACACGACGATCGCAAACGCATGGTGATCAAGGCCTTTGGTATTTTCACTTTCTTGCTTGTGATCTCTTACTACGTCAAGAGGCATCAATGGTCATCGCTTAAATCCAGAAAGATAGCATTCGTTCCAAAGAAGAAGTAAGCTAACACCAGCAAACAAGCAAAATAACATCAATTGACCGCCAGCAGCAGCAACAACAACAACAACTAAAAACTACCACACTTAAAAAAAATAATTTGTTACAGTTAAACAAAACTACAACCAAATAACACTAAGATGGATAATAATAAAGTATATCTTCGTCTTCAACAAAAAAAACAACTTGATTGTTTTATAGATCGAAAGCAAAACCTAAAAAAAACGATTTCGAATTTTGTTTAAATAATTACACCGAGAAGATTTAAACAAATACTCTATCTCTCTTGTGTATTTAAGATCATATTAAAAAATACCTGCCTCCAGTTAGCCCTTTATGTATTTATATTGTCCTTTGCCACATCCTTGATGGAGTTATAGTAAAAAATAATCTTAAACATACTTTTAATGGTTGAAAAAGAACAAAGATAAAATGCATACATCTTTTGTGCTATGATAGTAAAAATAAAATCAATTAAACAATATAATGTTAAGTATTGAGTTAATAGTGCGATTAAAACGAGTTGGATGAAGCAACGAGCGCAATAAACAAAATAAATTTATTTGTTTTTTTGTTATTTTTTGGCAGATTTTTTTTTTACAACATAACGGTTTCGGGACACCGCATTAACTGGGTTCTATGCAAAACACAACCAATTTTGCTTGTGGTAGAAATTTATTTTTTTTTTAAATAAATTTCACGCACTTTTTTTCATGTCTTTGAGGTTTAGATCAAATTCTCGCGAAATAAATATCGTATGTGGCACAGGATGGCATTGAACCCAGTTGCCTGGTTTGGCATTATTTGTTGATCACATAACTTAAGTTATTTTGATTTGTATGCTTCTTCACATTGGTCAACATTAAATAAGTTATTTATAATTTCAAATCAAATTTACAGACAAAGATTTTGGCTGATTCAAGCCGCGTTTCGAGAATAGAAATCTTATTTGGTTTGTGTTGCAAAGTTTATGTTTGAATCCGCTTGAGAAGTAAAAATAAGACTTAAAGTGTGTTTTCTTAAAGCTGAACATTTACAGTCCGTTTCTATTTATGCTGGAATGCTTATATTGAATGAATGGTTACAGTGACTCATCTATGATGCGATGGCTTTTATTTTAAAATGCGCAATGGTAAGCTACCGAGAAATGCTTCTGATGAAAAAAAGCAGTCTTGGAGTGTCCTAAGATTTTGGTATACATTACTATTCCACAGAAAGTTCGTAGAATTCTAAGAACGGACAATTTTTTTGGTTTGTAATACTTTATTTCAATAAATTAAGCTGAAATGAGTCTACACAAAAATTTTTATTTTCATTAAATAATTTTGTGTAAGAATCAGAAATGTGAAAAATAGCATTTCTTTTAGATCTTATCACTTTTGAATCGTGGTAACCAATTTACGGTTATTTATGCGATGCTTCGAGAGAAAAAATCTTCGTGTATAGATGGATAATGGAGGAGAAGATATAACGATGAACTGTACGTGCTGTAAAGCGACACTGACCTTGTTAACAGAATTAAAGTCCAACGACTTAGATGGCGGGTCATGTAGAGCGAATGGACATCAATGCTCCAGCCCAGAAGGTATTCGAATCCAATCCCGAGGGACAGCGCAGTAGAGGAAGACCGCCATTCAGGTGACTCACGCAGGTGGGTGAAGACCTAAACCAACTTGGCGTGCAAAACTGGAGACAGCTAGCTAGGGACCGAGATGGCTTGAGAAGCATGTTGGTTGAGGTCCAGGTCGGCCCTGGACTTTAGCGCCACCAAACAAAATGGTAGGACTCTTTGCTGAAGAATAATTTTATTAAAAAAAATAATATTCAATATTCGAAAAAAAAACTATGCGTCTGAATATGTTTGAGTCTATAATTGCATCTTCTCAAGTTTTAGCTAAACATATTTTTTTAAAATAACAGTTCTTTGTTACTATTTGCTTCGAAGGTTATCTTAAATGTCCTATTTTTTGAATGTCAATTTTTATGAAGATTCTTTTTGTTTTAATTTAAGGAGAATCCATCTGCTAAATTTAATTTATAAAGAGGTTTTTATTAATTTTGGACAAACCAAAAGATACCAGAATACATATTTTTGCGTGATACATCTTTTAGAGACAGAGCAACTTTTATAAAAATAAAATCTATAACCAATCTATGTATGTATGCGGCCAGTTTCATTTAAAAGATTTGTATGCAAAATGTTTCTCTACATTCTTGTATGTTCATATTTTTGTTTTTAATATTCAAATTTACGCTATTTTCAAGTGAGGTGTAGGTGTCTTGCAGAAGACTATAGAGGCATATCTATTCTCAACTCTTTAAGGAAAATCTTAAACTATATTCTTTACGAGAGTATCTTCCAAGCTGGGTTTCGATCCGGTCTCTCAACGGTAGACCAAATTTTTGCACTAACAAGCATACCAAGATAACATTTGGAGAAAAAGAAAAAGCATTACAGCTGCTTCATTGACTTCAAAGCTGCTTTTTATACGGTCAATCGACAAGCATTGATTTACAAACATCTTCTCTTGGCCTTTCTGAGTTCAACGAAAGCCTCAGTATGGGATGGCAACAACTTATCCGAAAGTTTCGAGACAGCGGCGGGAGTTCCCCAAGGATGTATTCTATGTCCCATTTTGTTTGCGCTTTACCGGGAGTTGTAATATTTGGCGAATCTTTGATTAAAGTTTTACTGTATGCAGATGATCTGGTACTTTTGGCGGATAACCCATTTTCTTTACAACTGCAAATCAATAGACTTAGAGAATATTGCGAAACTTGGGGCTTACGGATCAATATTAGAAAAACCAAGGTTATGGTATTTGAATCTAGGCGGCATGCACGACGTGCTGAAGAATCATGGAACATCAACAATGAGCGTATTGAAATTGTGAGTGAGTTTAAATATCTAGGTGTATTGCTGACCTATAACCTAAACTGGAGCAATTATGAGAAGAGAAAACCAGGAAGGCCAAACTGGCCCTAAACCTGATGTGGGCCAATTTTTTTAGCAACCAACTTATTGACCTCTCTTCAAAGAACAGAGGTCTTCAATGCAACAATAAATACTTGCTTATGTTACGGTGTCCAAGCCTTTGGATACGCGCAAATAAAGGTATTTGAGACTTTACAAAGATACTTTTTTAAAAGACTTTTTAAACTGCCTAACGCTACACCTACGTACGCCATACATATCGAATCGGGAATAGCACCGATATACATATACTCAGAATCTGAAACGGCATTCCGACTATTTAGCTAAGGTTATGAAAAGAGAAAATGGGCTTCATAATGTAGAGGAATTACAAAATATGTTCGCGGTTTTGATAGCTAAAAAACTTTATTTAGAACACCTGCAAAGTGCATCCTCATCGTTAAGCAGAAACATATCTAAGCGCTTAAACCATCAATTGTCATCAACTTCAAACTATTTTTGTAAAGAGATGACTCCGGAAGCTATCGGTACCAATTTTAAAGCTAGAGTCGAGATCCTTAATCTCAACTTTGTCCCCCATAGATCAGTCGGGATGTGGAGGATATAAATCATTTCATAGTAGTTTGCGCAATATTACAAGAAATACGAAGATTATAAAAGCATTCAAAATTGTTTTATTTATCTTTTTTTTATAAATATTCAAGTTAATAAATTATTCATATGTTATACTTGAAAATTGTTAAGAAAAATCAATAAAAATAGTTTTTATTCCCTTATACTAAAAAAACTTTCATAATGTTAAACTATTTTTAACTGAAAAGTCTATCAGGTAGACGGCAACAACGCCATGTCCTTATATTCTTAGCTTTAAATTAATGATAATTGACTATCGAAATAAAGAATTTAATCTAATCTAATCTATTCAATTCAAACGCAAGAAAGCAAGTCTGTTTTTTTTTATCATAATAGATGCAATTTACTGTTCTATTCTAGGAAAAAGTCGACTTGTCTCCATTCAGGAAGAGGATATCAACCTTATTACGTTTGGAGAAGAGTGAAGAGCAAAGAGATCACAGAGGGGTCTATTTCATTTCAGCACTAACTTTCACTTCCATTTTTTAACTGTTGAATAGCCAATTTGTTTCTGTGCGTATAATTTAAAATACGTTGAAGCAATATATGGTGTATTTTCCTCACATACCTAATGTCTTCATTTATGCAATCTCCCCATAAAGCCAGAATGGCCTCAATTCTTAATGATTATTGTGAACAACAGGGTCCGTATCGTATATGCAAAAGACGATCATTCAAACGTGATAGTCACTTTCTCCATTATATTTGTATAGATAAATGTAGAGAGCAATATTCAAAACGGCGATCAACAAATGAAGAATCAACTATAACTTCAGCCGATTCCATCTCAGATGAAAATGATTAACCCTAAAAAAAATGTATTCTTATTTTATAATCTAAGACACCTTGTTATAGTTAAACAACCAATTCGCAACCAAAAATTGTTCTAAATACATAGGTACACACCGATGTTTTTAACGATATTAAATTACATAAATATTATTTTTTTTTTTGTGCAAGTTAGTGCGTAGCGCTTTCATGTCAGAGCTCATGTGTTTAATACCAGCCTGTGATACCTAGGTTATTGCATCTGGCGAGTAATTAAAAAATTCTCCAAGAGGAAGAGCTTTCCATATGTCGAGAATCTAGAAATTGCCGGTTAAATAATTTTAACAACTTTCATGAACATTACCTTAGTTGACCTCCTTTATGGTTTTCTGGATTACCATCATTCTTCTTAGATTCATACTGAAACATTTCTCTTTTTTGTTTGTATTCTCTCTCAATAGCTTCATAGGTTAGGATAGGTTGAAGCGGCTGTCCAAGATGGAAACGAACACACTTAGGCCAGTTTAATGGCCCATTGTGATACCACATGAATTTTGATCCATGGCTCTTGGAGAAGTGAGGCCGAGGTCTTTATGGAGTGTTGGAGATTAATCTAACTGCAGCATTTTGGTTACAATTAGGCAGATCAACCTCCACCACGGTTTTGTTCTGATCCTCTGAGTCTGAGCATGAACCCAAGAGTTCGTCCTCGCTCAGAACGATCATGTTTAGGCCGTCCTTAGTCTCCATTAAGGATGGACTGTCTACGACTTTTTTAGAAGGGAAGGGATGGGTTACAAACTTTGACCATTCCGAGAATGTCCTCGATACTAGCAGGTTCGATTGGAATCCATATGCGGGCTCTAGGTCTGCTAGGAATATCTTCCTAAGCGACAACCTCGAGCTTTGCACCTTTCCAAACTTCACCTAACCGGCTGACAGCGAGCTTGTACAAGTCACAAGACCTCTGGTCGCCACAAACCATGAGTTTGACATGACCCTGATGCCAACCCCCAGCTTATGTAAGGAAGGGGTCCTGGAAGCTCTCAAAATGCTTAAAAAGCCACCCAAGAGCTTAACCTTGACCAGCTGCCAACGATCAGCCGATATTGTGCCATCATCATTGCCCCTGTCTATGACTGCACCCACGACTTTGACCTGACGTGAACTGACGTCACTGAAATTGGCTTGTTTCTTAATGGGATTGAGGGGAGTGCTGGTGTTGTGCACACGAGGCCGTTTTGGTGTCGGTATGGCCCTCTCAAGAGACCTTTCACTTTTAGACGTAGTCTTTATTGGTTCCTGATGCAGCAAGAACGCTGTTAGCCCATTCGACGCGAGAGATTTGCTGCGGTGTCCTTTCAACTCCCAATGATGCACCGGAGGCTTTTAGGATTTTCGCAGCTTGCCGCCTTTGTCTATATAGGCTTTTTTAGTTTCCCCTTTCCATTTCTGGATGTACTCTCATTTGTATTGGTAGGGCCATTTCACAACCGTCACTACTGGAATTAGGTATCGCTACCGACAGCAGAGGAGGGTCCATGGATTGCCACTACTCCCTACTCTGTGTTGCCGCAGGAGATACGGCAACAGGCTTCGACGCCAAACTGAAGCAGGTCTTGAAGAGATACCGGTCTCATAATTTTTTTCATTTTTGTTTTTTGTCATCTTTTGGTCCCACGAGTGGCGAAGAAAAGAGGTCCGTCTGTACAGATAAGGCTAGTTAATCCGGAAGCCGCCAGATATCCGGATACTCAGTTAGAGACCCCAGCCAAGCTGATCATCAGCACGGGTCGTTTAACACCTTAGATCCAGCCCAATAAAGATAATAGGTGGTTGGAGAGGAAGAGATAGGGTGAGGAGTCAGTTGATGTTAAGAACATCATTCTGATATGTGAGGAAAAGATTAGGATTCGGTAACAGCAATTCAGCTTAGTTACCTAGAGTGAAAGGAGCATCGAAAAGAGGAGCGCTGTCTAGATTTTTCGCCAATTACAACGTGTGAGGTGGGATGGGAGTTGGTGACATACACGTTGGCTTGTGTGCCTTGTTTACCTGGGAAGAGGTAATGATTATGGGGAAGGTATGGCTACTTACCATATTTTCCTTTGAATTTGCAATTTAACTTTCCTGAGAAACCTTAAGACTCATTCGAAACTATTTAATATTATAAATTTGTCATCTCCAATAAAATAAATAAACCATTTATTTACACCAATTGTTTTGTTAGGTTAAATTTGGATTTTATTTTTCGTTTTCAAGCGCTTTATCACTTTAATTTTTATTCTTTAATCTCATCATTTAGAAAAAAAAATATATTTAATAATATTAAAACAAATAAAAATAATTTTTAGACATTCATAGTTAACGACAAAATAACTACAAAAGAAAGAGAGAGAAATGCATCTTGTATCATGAGGAGAGAAATTGTGAGAAAGATTATATGTGTATGTGGTTTAAATAAATCAATATATATTAATATGCTAACAAGGTATTAGTTTTGCCTTGTCATAGCATACTAAACAAATAATTATTAAAAAAAAAAGCTTACACAAAATAAAAACTATAAAAAATACACAAAATCAATTTATACAATTTCTTCTCGTTTGTTTCTTGTTTAGTTTTTTTTTTGTTTTATAATAGTTTACTGTTAAATAAATGTATAATTATAATTGTTTTTAATCATTTAAAATGATGTAATGCTATTCAATATGTTTACTTTTTTCTTTTTCGCATTTTTCTTCTTTTATTCTCATTTTAATAAATATATTTTTTTATAAGTTCAATGCTTGTTTTTTTTTTGTTTTGTTGTTATACCATTTCTTTTGTTGTTGCTTTCTTTGCGTTTTAATTGGAAAATTCAATATATAATAATTATAATAGTAATAATAATTATGAAATAAAATCGGCTGCTTTCCTTTATGTGTGTTTTTTGCAATTCGTTTTTGATTTAAATAAATTATACTTTGCATAGGTGTCGCGCAAGTTTGAATGGTTTTGTTTTTGTTTTTGCGTTGCTTACTGTTTTTTTGATGGTTGGTTCTTATTTAAAGAAGACAAAGAAGAAGAATAGAATAGTATGTAGGTTGGTTTTTTGTTTGATTGAAATTAATAATTTCTTTTATTTATTTTATAATTATTGGTAATTTACTGTGTTTGTTGTTTTTATTTTTGTGTTACAGGGCGTAACTGTTCCTCCTACATCTGTTTTTTTTTTACATAATATTCATTTATTTTTTTGTTGATTTTTTACTCTTTTAAACATTTTTTGTATTGTTTAGATTTTTTTTTAGACTTTTGTTGTTGGGGATAAGTGATTTTTGTTTTGTTTAATATTATTTAAGAGAAAACGTTCAACTAAAAACAGCTGCCTTCTGGTGGTTGCGCCAACTTTAAATTTTCTTTGCAAGTCATAATCCTACGAATTTCCTGAAGCATTGATTTTATAGTGTATTCGCGATTCCATCTGGCTAGCATGGGTACTAATCTATGGTCGACCTTGAAGAGAAATAAATATCTTATGGTTATCTTTTTTGTTTAAACAACATTTTGTTTTAACTTACCACACCATTACTTTGATTAATACAATTAATGTTAATTTTTGATAGAAATCTAAGAGATGGAGGATCATCTGGATAGCGTTCACCGCACTCAATTTTCAATGAATATATCCGGTTTTCGTAAGGTGTCTGTAATGTTTTGGAAAAATAGAGTTAATTTAAACAAAACACATACAGAGGTTGAATTAAATAAGTCAACTTTGTTGGAACGAGTTCGTTTTGCTAATTTCTATTCCTGGCATTACAATTATAAGGAGATAGATATTTTAAAAACGATTACGTTTGTAAAGTTTTCATCTTAAATAATTCAGGCCTGGAAGTTTATATTCTTACTCTGGGAGGCCCAATAATCATGCCTGTCCAGTGTGTTAATGTCATATCATCATCATTTTCAAGACCCCAGGAAATTGTTCCATCACCAACACCTTTTTGTCCCTGTTCTAGTTCTTCGAGTAAACGAAAATTTCTTGGAACCACTAAATTTTTAAAGATACAAAGAAAAACTCGTTAAAAATTATAAATTTTATTAGAAACAATTCATGTAAGCATGTCTCTATTTCGACTTTCTCCATGATTTCGTGGCTTACATTGAGTTTATCAATGCATTAATAACACTTGATTGAGGTTAATACGAACTATTACGAGAAGTGTCATAAAATGTTGATTCTAAGTAAAAAAGGGCTTAAATAAATCTTTTTGAAGTTTATGTTTTAATATAATGTCTCTTTTAAATGCTCCTTTTCGAAACAAGATGAAAACCTACCGACTATTGAATAACTTTGCTCATCAAACAAAAATAATAAGTTATGAAGGTTTACCCCTCTTTTTGCTCTTAATACTTAATAAATAATGTATCATTTGACACCTATTTTAACCTTAATTTTACAAAAAAAACGGATTTGGTTAATCCTAAATATCTCAAAAACCAATACCTCTATCGACTTCCAATATCATTTTTACAGTTATGTTCATAAAAATAGCAGTGCTCTCCAAATAAAACAAAAAGGGCTTTAATTAATAATATAATATATTTCATTAAACTTTTAATAACAAACTAAAATATTTTATTCATAATAACAGAAGCTTTGTCACAGTAAAAACAGTTTATTTTTAATATATGGCTGTTCATAATATAATATAATAATAGCAGAGCATGACAAAGTACTAGATCTATTACGTAAGAAGTAAGAAAAACTGTAATATTATATGAAAGTATACAAATAATGTAGCCTACAGTTAGTACTTTTTTGCATAACCATTGTTTTTATGATACTTCGCATCTACGTGGCATCGAGTCCACTAAAACCTGACACCTCTCGACTGATATTGCGTTCCACGAATCACGCACTGCTTCCCACAATTCTTTCGAATTCTTGGGTTTTGCTTTATTAACTGCGTTCTTAACACCCCGCCACAAATTTGAGATGGGATTGAGCGGGCCACTCCAAAACGGATAACTTCTGCGCAAACCATGATTTTGCCTTTTTTGACGTATGCTTTGGGTCATAGTCTTGTTGGTATCCCCAAACGAACGGCGTTTAGTCTTCAGCATAGGGTAACATAACCTCCTCGAGTATTCTCGCATACTTGGTTGCATCCCTTATGGGATAAATAGGCCCGACCCCGTTATATGAAAAGCAAGCCCATATCATAATTTTTCCTCCACCATGCTTCACTGTTTTTATAGGGTACCGTGAATCGTATGCTGCATTTTAGGGTGTTCTTACATATTCTCGACGACGACCCTTGAACCCAAAAAGGACGACTTTGCTTTCATCGCTCCACAGAATATTCCTCCATTTCTCTTTTGCCCAATTTATATGCGCTTTAACTAACTTAATTCTCTTTGACACATGACTTTTCGACAATAAAGGGACTTCGGGCTGGTAAATTCGCTTATAAAAGACGTATTCGTATTGTGACATCGCTAACAGACAGTTGAAGTCCATTTCTTATTTTCCTAGAGCCTATGGAAGGGTTCTGTTTTGCTTACTAAATAATTTTTCTGTCAGTTCTTTCAGTAGTCATCCCTTTTAGGACTCGCGTTTTTGGTTTATTTTGCCATTTTAAGGCGTTACTGACCATTTTTGCTGAGCTGCCTAGGATGTCTTGAATAATTTGGTAGGTTTTTCCCCCCAAACGCAGTTTTCGAATAAGTTTTCGAATTTTTTCGGTGCAGTGTCTTGACCGTCCCATTGTTTATTTTTGAGCTAATATTTATTAATTCTGTATATGCTAGTATGGTACAAATACTTAAAACTTTATATAGTAAAATATTTACTTACAGAAAAATAAAAAAATTGAGTTTTTAAAACTTTTTAATTATAAAATCAAAAGCACTGCTATTTTTATGAACACTATATATCCAGAGATTTTGAAATAATGGGTGTTCAAAGAAAAGTAGAGTATAACTTCAAGCTAAAAGTCTCTAATATGAAAACGAAAGTCCGTTAGATGCTAATGTTCATTTTTTTGTAAGAATTTCCGTAATTTTAATAATTGACAATCTAACAAAATGTGCCATCACTGCTATTACTAAGTACGCAACTTACTGTATATTAAAAAAAAATATTTGTTAGCTTGAACAAAAAATAATACTTTGTGTTACGAAGAATCCAATCCAATTCAATGGTCATTTTTTTGTTTAAAAAAAATAAATAAATAATGTGAAGCTACAGTCCGTATAGAACTAGTGAATTACAACATTTCTGTGTGCGAGTCATTTCAGGGATGCACCTACTGTTTTTATGCCGAAAGTAATATTTAAAATAAGAACTACTCTTGAAGGTTTTTGTCAATTTCTCTTAAATGAAAAACATTCAAGGTCGCTTAACACTAGAGCACTACTACTCTCGTCAGATCTGTACATCATCGTAAAACACATACGAATTTATCGATTTTCCTACATTTGAATTAAGAGAACACGTAGGACATGGCCGGCTATCGAAGATCATGAAAGCCCACACTACTCAACCAATTATGGCTTAAAGTCGTAAAAGTTTTCTGGTCAATTAATTTGACTTTTTAGCTACGTCAATTGACTAGCAGGATCGTACGTTTTGACGTTAGATTTTTTTTCTGTAGGGTT
Organism: Eupeodes corollae; assembly: GCF_945859685.1. NCBI lineage: Eukaryota > Metazoa > Arthropoda > Insecta > Diptera > Syrphidae > Eupeodes > Eupeodes corollae. The sequence continues at coordinate 125,535,836 of NC_079148.1, forward strand.
CCGGAAAGGCTGGTTCTCGGAACTCAAGACAAACCGCCCAAAATGTAAGCTAATTTTTTGTTTTATTTTTGTGACATTTGTCTTCTAAATGGCTTTTTTTAGACGTCCCTTTTTTAACAAGAAATAAATATCGCGCCAAATGTCAGCAATAATACTTCGAATATTTTCTTTAAAAGCGTCTACCAGCGTCTCGGCATATCTGCGTTGATTAGCAACTTCATATAACCCCACTAAAAAAATAGTTGAGCGATGTCAAATTGAACGATTTTGAAGACCACGCCAAAGTTCAACGACGCTAGATAATGTGCTCACAAAAGTTTCCTTTGATAAATTGATGCGTAGCACAAACCCAACCATTATTTTAAAAATTTTACAGGATTTGTAAACGTTGTTTAGGAGTAAGTCTACTCACTGTGGTTAACTAAACGGGGCACAAATCAAGTGATAGCTTTAACATATACCAACTCTAAAAAAAACTTATTTCAGATAAAAATCTACACGTCCAAAAAAATCATCAGTTATAAACTGAATCAGATGTATTTTTTGAAATTTTTCTTTAACAAGCTTTGTGCAGAAGGGATTGTTATTTCTGTGAGGTCAATTTGCATTAATTAATATTTGAAAGTAAGTACTATTCTAAAGAATAGCAGAGAGGAAGAAAAATCATTCATTCTACAAATTCTGAAATGTTTGGTCCACAATTCGCAAACAAATTGGTCCACAATTCGCAAATAACTGGTTAATGAGCATTTTTAAACATTATTTAGTGTTTAAATATTGAAATAGCCTTCCATGCATTGAGTAGATCAAGCTCAATAAAAAGTTTTTAATTTCTCGACCACGTTCTCATACGATTTAAAATTGATTTATGTCGAAGTTTGTGCTAGTCACATAAGGTTCTTATCAACCCGGTGTGGTGTGTTAATATATAAGCTTTCAATCATATTTTACCTCAATTTTCAGGTTTATACCTAGGTCGTTTTTAAATTCATCAATAGCTTAGGAGGTGATGTTTCCTTTGGTAGCTACTGCACATATCATGGACAAAAACTGCCTTTTCCGAAAGACTATTAAGTTACCTAACTTCAAATACCTATTTTTTAAATAATGTTTGCTAACTGCAAATAAAAGACTTAAGCATTCTAAAAGCATTTGACAATAATTTTGCATCCAAAGCGTTAGGTAAAACTACAATAATTAGATTCGCAATTATTCATCATCGATATCCTTTTCTGCTAAGTTCTTTAAATGCTTTGCAGTATTATGACATAAGCCTCAGGTCACGATAAACATTCACATAGCTCAGCTATGACTAAAAACCCATCGATTAGTAATCTCCTCTCATTCCTCGCCAGCCAACAGTTAAACCATTTTTGGACCATCAAACTAATTTCTGTTCCAACAAATTTCAATGCAAATATTTTCCACCAAACAATCAGATTGCGATTCTTCGATTTGTGATGCTAATCTAATTAAAAAAAATTATATACCTATGCATCAATTATTGTGGTCGGTCATAAAGTTAAAAAAAAAATCACTTGACCATATAAAACATGCTGCTATGGATAACCCAAAAACTCTATAGATTCCGAACTAATCCTGGAAACTATTCCTCGAATTGAAAATGGACAAATTTAAGTCCAAAAAACAAAACCGGAGAAAATATGAATCAAAATTTAAAAGAAGTGAAAAATCATCATCTTCCCCCAAAACGAAAAATTGACATTTGCACTTTGAGGCAGGGTTTTTGTTCGACGAAGACGAGAACGAGAAGACCAACTAAACTACACGACGATCGGGATGGCCCGATTTTTCTAAGCCAATTTTCTCAGACAATTTTCACGATTAACCCAAGTCCGCGATTGAAATTAATTTCTAAACACTTTAAATTCTATGTTTTCGATTGAATATTACAATAAAATTTATGAAAAACAATAAAAAATTAAATTTTATTTCTTACCAACACCGGTGCTAGGTTGGTTCGCCATTGTGGTTTTGCTATTTTTGTTCCGTTCGCCTTCGCCGATGTGACGGGTCTCTTTCTAGCTTGCAGAGTGCTCTTGCTCTGGGCGAATAAAAGTAGTGGTGTGGTGGCCCTTCAAAAGAAATTTTGTTCCTTTTCTTATTCGCCGTGTACACCTTCGATTTTCTACAATAGAAATTTGACCTGATAAATTCAATTCAAAACTACAATCGAAAGCTTTTTTCAAACAACTATAATTGGATTAAAATATATAAGGCATAATTTTAGCTCAAATAATTGCGAGTATTTTACTTTTAAGTGGCGTAATTTGTGGTACGCTTTCAAAGAAAAAAATCTGAACGGCAAACAGCACTGACACTGGACTAGTTGGTTGGTACAATTTTATTTTCTTCAATCGTCAACTGGTTCGAATTTTCGCAATTGGAAATGGAATGTAATGTGTGTGAATTCGCCGTATTTGTTTGCAAATACCTCGCATGCAGAGTGAAGTTGGTTGGAGTTTGATTTATCTGTTGACTGGAAGATGTTTGACAACCGGATGTGGCTGGAGATTCGGAGTAAATTAATTTGAATAGAAAACTGTTGCCGGAAGTTTGGTAACGGTCTCATTTAAGGACTGTGCACATATGAAAGCGACAATAAAAGCTTAAGAAGTAAACAATTAAGTCCTGTTTTAATTAAAATTTTTCGTGAATTTGAAGTTTTTATAAATAAGGGTATTTGATTTAATTTTGCGTCTTTGAGAGGGAAAAGCGCTATGGCATGAATTTCTCTACTACTTTCATACTGTTAGTTCTAACTATACATTTATTAAAAGTATTCGATATATTGTTGGATCTGCTAGTTAAAAACATTCTTAAGGTGTCGAACAACCTCACTAGTTTTTCAATTGTCAGACAACAAATTCATTAAGTTTGACAATAATGTGTACACTAGCTTCTGCCTGGAAGATTACAATAAATGTTCAGAAAATGTATCTGACACAAATAATTTAATGTCAGAAGTCTGTTCTTTTTTAACTATTGCTAACGATCGTTAACAATAATCGGTCCTAAATAATAAGATTGTTACGATTTGTCACAATAAAACATCAGCATATCATACATAAACTCATTGTTGAAGTGTCAAAAAGGGATATTGGACTGTCAAAGTGAATAATTTGTTTTTTGACTTCCAGAAAACAATTAATTTTAAAGCCATTTCTCATGTAATTCGAAACACAAATTTCCATTATACAATAAACAATGTTTTTCGTTCACTTCTCTCTTTTTATTAAGGAAATATTTTATTATTTGTCTTATCAACTTGTATTAAAATTCTCAAGCAAGTTAAAGCTGCTCCTATTTTTTTTTAGACATATTTTGTTTCATATTGGTAGGTTGACAGTTCAACAATTCATGTTGGTAGATTGACAGTTCAACAATTTCTAATAATTGTCGTTCCTAATTCCTCTGATTCTAGAAGTTAACAACAATGACACTAAAGGAATTTTTTTTGGCATAACAAAAACAATAGTTAACAATTTGTTCAAAAAAGAACAGACCACTGGCATGCTTTTTTGGATGGATGTCTGACATTTCTGATAGAGGGGGACAACTGTCAGGTGTGATTTTATTTTTACATTTGGCAAGTTTATAATTCTTAGATTTGTGAGAACTTTCTTAGACGTTTTGACAGAGCAGGAGAATGAAATATAAATACAATTCACTGTTCATTAACCTCCTAGCAATCAAATGAACTTTGCAGAAAGACATCTTTACTTCATTTTTAAATTGTGCGATAAAGAAATTTTGAGAAAACGAATCATACAAATTGTATCCTCAGATAGACAGCAAATGTGACAAATTTGTATCAGAAATTTTATTTGTGTTTCTGAGATATTTCTGAGATCTCAAAAATATATAAACTCACCAATTAGATTTGTAGATAAAAGATTTCATTTCGAATACATATTTATTTGTGCAGCTGTCACTTTTGAACCATCTTTTGACATTTCAAAAAAGCGCGAACGTTTTGCAGTCAGAGTAGACAGCAAGCAAAGTTTCATGACCGCGTATTATTTCGCGAAGAAATGATCATATTTTTTTCAACGAAATCTTTCTGATTTAACACCTGATGACTTTTTCTTTGAGACATATTTTAAGATAAGGTCTAAGCAAGTGATCTACGTATGTATTGATTTATCTTAAAAAAGATTATTTTTTAGACAGAAAAGTATTATCTCTTATTGAAAAGCCCTTAACAAATCACATTTTTTCCAATCATTTCAAAATATTTATTAAAATTCTAAATATTATTAACATACTCGTACATAATGAATTGTCAATGAGTTCTAATTCTTTGGAATTTCATCTTCCATTTTTGTTAATTTTATATTCCTTTCGGTTTGAATAGATGGACCACTTTCAGTTCCAGCAAACTCACCAACTCTTAAACGAGCTCTTAAATCTAAGGCTTTTATATCGGTCATAAGAGAATGTTGCTTATTATTCATATCAACATTTATTTTTTGTTCATGTTCTTCTAGAAGATTATAATTAGTTCTTGCAGCCTCAATTCGGTCTTCAAGGCTTCTTCGAATTGTTCGTATTGCAGTTACTTCGAGGCAGAGCTTGTCATATGCTTCATCTAAGCATTTTTCAATTCCCATACGCTCAGTTCTGTTTTCAAGTCTGGTTTCAGCCAATTTCAAAGCATCGGTTTTATCTCGAAGCGATTGTTCGAGATTTTTTATCTCATTAAACATTCTTTTCATTTCCTCTTGCATCTTTAAAAGAAAAATTAATTACATTAAAGAAATAAAAAGTAATATTTAACCGACCTTTAGTTTTTGCCATTCAAGCTCGTTACGAGCTCGCTGAGTTTGAAAGATTCTCTTTCGAATTGTATGCTCAGTTCTATCCTGCTGGGAGATTAAGATATTTCTAGCCTTTTCACGGCCCACGAACAATGACTCTCGAATAGAATACGTGTCCGATAACTCATTTTCAGCCATTTGCTTAAGATCTTTGGTTGACTGGAGCCAAGACTGATAAGTACAAGAACTAATAGGAAAAACATCTATATGAAATTAGAAGGCAAAGATTGAAAAAGTGATTTGTACTTCTTTGGATGTCTTGTCGGATCTATCTTAAAAGAAATATTCGCAGACATTTTATTCAGATCCAACTGAGCAACATCAATTGCTTCTGCTTTGGCTTGATTTTCCAATGCTATACCGATCTTTTTTTGTATCTCTTCCAAACGTAAAAGTTTCTCCCATGCAGAATGGCACTGATCCCGAAGAAGTTTATGATTACTCTCAACAAGTTCCAGTTCCTTTTTAAGTTCAATATCAGCATCATCGTTTGTAAGTTCAGAACCAAGTCGACTATCACGCATAGTCAAACATTCGGCAACCACAGTTAGAGGTGTACTCATTGCTTCCAATTCACGCTCGGTTGAAGCTGATTCTTCTTTTAGCAAATGAACTTCATGTTGGATTCTTTCAAATGTTCTTTGTATTGTTGTTCTCCAACGATTAACTTCAGCAATTCTTTAAAAGGAAATGCATTACAATATTGGACCAAAGTGGAAATTTAAATCTACGAGTATTTACCTTCCGGAGAGAGCTTCATTACTTTCGTAATTACTCCAATCAGCTTCAATTTTTGTTTCATTGCGAAGTGTTCGCGACGAATGACGAATATCGAAAGCATCATTTCGACGTGAATTTGCAACAGTCCTCAATTTATTTACCCGAGAATGCCAATCAGCTAAGCCAATATGCGGGACGGATTTTTCCCTTATTGTTACAAGATGCGAATTCATTTTTAAGTAATTATAGATTTAATCAAAATTTTGTATCTTAAGGAAAAAACAAAACCAACTGTGAGCTTTTCTGAATTTTGTTTGGAATTGTTCGTATTGATAAAGCTGATACTGAGTCGTCATAGAAGTCAAATTAATAGCAATTGGATGAAAACTGATTTGATGCTATAGTAACTACGTGATGTTTTGTATTATTGGTTAATTTTTACAATTCCTGTAATATAAATAGGTCACCTTTGAAAATATAATGGCATGCGCCATGTAAAATATCGGTTTTGGGGCGCACTGGATACCAAACTACTTTTAAAAAACTTAATTTATTGGGGGCAATTGTGGATGGTATTTCCTTCAGAATGAGAACTTTAAATTGTAAGGCTTTAAATTTAACTTGGATATACATTAATTTGAGTTGCATTTCGTAAATTCTGACAGATCTGCGACCATGCAATTAAGATAAGGTATATAGATGCAACTCACCCTTGTGCGACACATGATTTCTTAGCATGGAATGTATCTTGCGCACGAAGCTATCTCATGCGACAGTATACCGGACAAACCAATTCCTAGCTGCTAGGTGAGAGCCATAAATTATTTTTGGAAATACTTACATACTAAAGAAACACAGGTGACGAAGGATACCCCTTAGAACCGTGGTTGATGACGCCATATCGTTCATCTGGTAGCGGAAGTCGTGAAAGCAAATATAACTTTCAACATTCCAAGGCATGAAATATTAATGAGAGAACGATCGGCTTACTGAAAAACCGATTCAGGTGTTGTCTAAAGGCAAGGCAGTTAGATCACTCTTCTGAAAAGGCTGCTCAAATAGTCAACGTTTCCGCAGCCCTGCACAACATCTGTATTCACTTCAAAGTTGCTGATAATGCTAAAAATTTGGTTGTTGAAGATCGCTCTGAAAATGCAGTCGGTGATGTAGACACAGAAAATGAAAATAGTTACATCGAAACGTTCGTGAAAGAATTGCAGAATTATTTTAAATAAAAAAAACTTTATTTCGATTTTAGTCTTTTGTATTAGGTACAGTTAATGGTTACAATTTGTGTGATTTTCAAAAAAAATTAATGCATCGATGAGTTTTTCGGTGACCTTACCAAGTTCCATCTCTATAAGTTTTTTCTTCAACTCTAATTTCTTTAGCATTCTGTTTTCCAGGGCGAGATTGTGTCGACAATTTTCTTCGTATATTTGTTTTTGTCTGTCTTCGGTTTTCTGCAAATTTCATTTCATTCGATGGAACTCGTAATTCATGTCGCTCAGCTTAGAACACAAATCAGCAAAAAACATTTCAATGACTTCGTTTTGCTTTGAAGCAATTGAACCGGAGTATCCTTTTTTGTTCGTTTAGATCGCTGTTTCTCCACCAAATGTTCTTCATCTTCATGAATAGAGCTGTTTCTGCCACATCAGACTTCTCATTTAGTTCAAATACCTTGGCCTTTATTCCACTCACAGACTTCACAGAGATTCTTCAAATTCTGATAATGGAATTAAATTGTTATCGTTGAAACCGGACTGCTTCCTTTTTGTTTCGTTTTCAACCAACTTCTTTTTGGTTTTAATTTTTAAATCAGCCCAGACCTTGAACACGAAATTTTTTTATCTTTTACGTCACTTATTTTATTTACAAACCTTTTTCCATCTCTCCAAAACCGATCAGCATCTATACGGTTTACAGAAAAACCCTTTGCTACCTCCGGATTCTACTCCATCAACCTTATCGGGATGATTATCTTTTCGTTCCCTATTGGTCCAATTTGAATGTGACTGTGCCCTTTATGAAATAACAAAAAAAAACTCGTCAATATAAACAATTTCGTTTACTTATCGTATAAAAATTGTTGAAACTTACATCTTTCTTTAGCTATTCACCAGAAAATATCTGAACGACACATAAATGACATTTTATTCGATTTCGAATCATTCGAAAGTCAAAGTTTTCTTAGTTTTTCAGCAAACTTTCGAATCGTTCGAATCTCAAAATAAAATCTTTTCGAATTCGAATAACTTTCGATCAAAAACGAATCTCAAAATAAGGTTGAAAATCAAAAGTAATCGATTGAATTTATCAATATTGGAAATTAAGAATCAAGGGGACATTGGATCTCATATTGATAAGTCCAATTCTAGCCTATAAAGAACTGCACACGAGTATTAGCGTTTCTATGTTTCATCTTTGGGAAAAATTATGGTAGCTTCAATTTCAAGAACTATTTTGTTTCCTAGGTTTTTTTCGAAAAAGTTTAAAAATTCAAACAGGTTCTTAAAGCTCAACAATAACTAAACAAAAACTGAGTTATTTTTTATTTATATAATTATAAATTAATTATAATCTAAACATTAATTATGCTAAATGTTCTTAAAATTAAATTTTATTTCGCCTGAAACTGGACGAAACTCAACACTCCATTCGACTTTACTAACATGTTTGTCAACTTTATTCGGTTCAGGTATAAGATGAACTCCTTGTCGCACAAACATATCCCACTGCACATAGTCCCCTACTGTTATAGGTTGAGTTGGTCCTGTTGTCACAATTGACCTCGGATTGTTGCTACCATCGATATTCCAATCCACCCACAGGGCAATTCCATTGCACGAACCGTTTCTAGAGAGATTTCATGAGAACACATTCGCAAAATAGTTAAGATTAAAAAAACTCACTCTTCTATGTCTATTATCCCAGAGCAGCTTTTGTCTTCATTAAAGTTCTCAAACGAAACACTTAAAAGTTCTATTTCTTTAGCCAGAGCTCGACATGGATATTCCCATAGGGGTTGAGCTTCAACAACAGCATCGGCGAGCAGTGACGAGGTCTTAAATGGCAATGAATAAAAACAAAGAATTTTAAAAAAAAGTCTCTACTTACATCGACCATCTTATCGAAAATTGATAAATCAAAACCTTCACAGATCCCGAGGGGTGCTCGAATTTTCTGAAGGTCAATAAATTCAACTGGAACGGCATAGATCTTGGCCGAATGAGGGCAAATTTTGACATTTTCATTCAACTGATCTCTGATCTTCGAAAGTAAAGTTCCAAAATAAAAGCCATCCCATGGAAGAATGGACGTAATGAAATAAGGTTCTGCAAAAATGTGGGTGATTTGATCAAGGTTTTGCAGTTCGTCCAATTTCCCAACAATAGTAACACTCTCTAATTTATTCTGTTTGATGAATGAATCTATGAGCGTCTTTGAGAATCGATGTGGCTCGAAGCAAATGACAGACTTTGCTCCTAGTTTTGCTGATGCCAACCCCAGGAGCGAACCATCTGAGATTGACAAGACAACTGATGACTTATCAATTGTTTCCTCAAGGAACTTAAGGTATTTTTTGTTACGAATACTTTGGTTCATTTGTCCAATGCGACTTCTAGAGTATGTCATGTGCAGACTGCAAGAACATGCATGTCGCTTCACTTTTCGCTCCTCCTCTCCAGCTAGCCAGGCATCGAACCAAAACGAGTATTCATCATGATTCGCACTAAGAATGAACTCCTGCTCGGATTGCAAGTTCAAAGGTTTAGGAATGTAATAGACGGCCTGCATCCAGTGATCTCGCCAAGGAATAATATTTTGCAATGGAACCTTCGAATCCTTGTTGGTGGATAGTTTTGAAAAATCAGGATGTGCCCAGTAGGGAGCACAGCTGAGTACGATTTCCCCTTCGACATCCATATCGATTGACCACCAGAAGAGGACCATATCAGCAGATCCTTGGCAGTCGGATTTGATCGTCAAGTTATTATTTCTGTGAGCTGCCATGCCCTTAGGATCTCTGAAATTAAAATCGAAGATTGGAATTGGCTTGCTAATTGGACGCATTTGACTCATCGGCAACTGGCTCAACTGCATGTCATGGACTCCAGCTTCACCCTTGCAGTTGCTTATGGAATCGGGACTCTCTAGGAGTATGTTGCCATCCAGATTAGCAATTATTTTAGTACGATTCCAAGCAACTGCAAGAGGGCTTTGAACAACCTGAGCAAACACTGTCGCCCTAGAAGGTATCAGAATGCAGTCTTCTGTAAGTAAATGCTTGTGGGCATGGTTGTAAATACCAATTGCTCCTTCGCCAATTAGTTCTGTGTCAAGAACCTCTGTGACCAAGACATTAGCTCTTCGAAACATGTCCTTTCCCTCGCCTACTTCGATTTCCGTTGAACGTTTCTTAATCAATTTAATTCTCTCACCCATTCCATTGGCAGACATGATCTTTTCAGCACAGTGTGCCATCGGCATGAAGGCTTCACAAGCTGTGACAGTGTCAGCTCCAGATTTAACTGCCATCATCGAGAGTATACCAGTTCCTGTTCCAATGTCAAGGACATGTGCTTCCTTTCCAGAATTATGAAGATACTGGATGGTCTTCTTTAAGGCGGCATAATATTTTTGATTACGTTCCGTATCGTGGAGCATGTCGGCAAAAGCGGCTCTGGCAACCTCTTGGTGATAATCGTAGTCCTCTGTCTGGGACTCCCATTCTGATTTACCAGTTATGGGATTGAGAATTTGTGTAAACAAGCTCATGGCACGAGGATTAGGGAAATTCGTGAGTAGTTTAAAAAGTTGCCGCATTCGGAAAGTTTGTATGTGTGTTTTTTTTTTGAAGACATATGTCATTTTTTGACAGATGAGTGATATATTGTGAAAAAGAGACAAACATATCGATTATATTATTGCGAATTTAAAGCTGAATACCGGCGAAAGGGAAATTTACAACAAAATCTTAAGCTACGGTTAGACTTATCTGCATTCACATCCAATGTTGACTCGATTAGAAGAAAATCAAGTGATTAGGACATCTTTGTTGATATTATGGGCAACAATTAAGTTTTATGCAATTTTTCAACACAGTAGACTTTTGATTGACTCTTTGCATTTTCAATTCGCCTTTCCAGAGTCAGTTTAGCGAAGAGGTAAACATTTCTTGTTTTTGGAAAGATGAATCCATTGGCTTACAACGGACTTCCAACTGCATTGATGTCGAATTCCTTAACAATACTAGCCCTTCAGCAGAAATATAGACACACTTTTGGAGCTCGATTTTTCTCTTTTATTTATTTTGTCAAAATGTACAACAATTAATGTTCTTAGTTTCTTTGAAAAATAAGCTTTTTAAGCCCAAGGAACAAAAGGTGGCGTTTTGAAATAAGTTAGTTATTTTTACTAGGCCCTAGGCCTGTAGCACCACCTGTCCGGAGTTTGTTAAGTTATTTTAACTACCAAACCTACAGGAGAATCAGACCTTAATACGTTTAATTACTTTAAAGTATGATTTTCTATGGGAATATGAATTGACTAGCAGTTCATGTCAAAGGGTGCATCTGCTATTTTATTTTTCCACCGTAAATGCGTATATGAAAACCTTTAAGAAAAAGTACGGAGTGACAAATAAAAATAAACCAGAAGCAAAATCGCAATTACCACAAAAATTTACATAGGTATAAAGGAACAATAAATATACTTTTATTTAGATTGAATGACAGAAAGATATAGTATTTTGCAATGAGAGGTTTCAATTTGAATATTCCACGATTTGGACAGCTATCATCTTTTGATATTTGGAAATGGTCTACATGCTTCAACAATGCATTAAAATTCTTAAAAAGTCTCTACAAAAATGGTAAAGAAGACATCGAAAACATCAAACAAAGCTTGCTGTAGCACTTTAACATCTGTGATATAAGTGCTTTTCTTGTTTTTTTTTGTTTAATTGTCATCATATGTTGTATTTATTTTCAATTTGTGTCAGTACCGTCTGGTGTGGAGATAAAAGAAAAAAGTATGATTTAATACAAATATTGAATAAAGAAAAATATTCCCTGAAGAAGTAAGGAATTCTTACGAAACGTTGGGAGAAAGAATAAAACAGCTTTTATTTGCATTCCCAAGCCAAAAAAGACCAAAAGAGAATATTTTCAACACAATCAAAAATGGTGAACATTTTGTAGTCACAATCAAGAAGCACCTATTTGGCCGATTTAAATGAAACATGGAAACAAATTTGAACTTTTGAAACAAATTAATGAAAAAAGCGACTGAAAATATTGCTGCTTCAAATCAAAGGCTATTGTTGACAGAAAGCCAGGTCGATCGTTTCCTCATACAACAACGTAATTTTTAAAGTCATTCAAGCTTATAAAATGCAAAATCGAGCCGGAAGATGCAAACTGCACTTCAATAAAATGCCTCTTATTCAGCAAACCCAATTCGCTTTATTCCAGCTAAAAATTCCCACAACTTCCAGTGGTTGTAAGCTACAAATAATTTGTCTTGCCGCGCTCTTTTCGCACATCAAAAAAACCTACGCCATATTGTTATTTACAGCGCAACGGATTTCTAGAGAGAAAAAGATCTTGTGGTTTTGCGTGGATTTTCTACGGATAACTTTTTGTCAACTACCGTGCGAATGCAAAGGAATTTCTATTCTCTCAGCAAATCACCGGTGTTTTTTATGTTTAATTAAAATTAAATTTTATTAAAACAATAACCATCTTTCCGCAAAGATGTCAAATATCGCGCTAGATAAAGAAACATTTTTCCGCCGAATTAAACGATTGTATTCTGAATGGAAGGTAAAAGAAGAAGAAAAAACGCTGTGTACAGCCAGCCGTAGCCAATTTCATTGAAGTACACGGATACGGACAAAATGTGACTTCTAAGCTTGTGTAGTGCTGCGCTGAACAATGTGTTTTTTTTGTGTCTAAAACCTGACCCAAACGATTTTGTCTTAATTTGAATTTGTTTTTCAATCCTAAATAGGCTCCAACTTTTGAGCACGATGATTCACTTAAGAAGGTAGATTGTATCTTGTCCTGTGTCGGCGTGGACGAGGATGTCGCTTACAGCAAATCAACAGCTCTACAGGTTAGAAAGAAGTTTTTTTTACCATTTTCGGGGGATAAAACGCTCTCAAAAATAATAGATTTTAATGTTGATTTCTTTAATTTCAGTCTTGGCTTCTGGGCTATGAACTGACAGATTCCATTTGTGTTCTATCAGAAAAAGCAGTTTACTTTTTGACTAGCAAAAAGAAAATTGAATTTTTGAAACAAATCGAGAACAGCAAAGAAGATGACGTCCCACCAATTAAGTTATTGGTCCGTGACAGGGTAAGTTTCGATAAAGACTAGCTTCAATTTGATCTCTGAATTTCATCGTTTCTTTTATTTTGGTTTTAGAATGACAAAGACAAAGCAAACTTTACAAAGCTTATTAATGCCATGAAAGATTCGAAATCAGGAAAAACGTTGGGTGTATTCATAAAAGATGGATTCCCTGGTGAGTTCTGTGAATCATGGAAAGTGGCATTAAAACAAGAGAAATTTGAGAATGTTGATATTGGAGCTGCAGTGGCGTACATAATGTGCCCCAAGGACGAACCAGAGATTAATAGTATACGTAAGGCGTCATTGGTGTCGGTTGATTTGTTCAATAAGTATTTGAAGGATCAAATTATGGATATTATTGATTCGGATAAGGTAAGTCTTAAAATGTTTTCATGGCGAGAATTACTCTTGGAGATTTTGTCAATTTGTGAAAAATACTTTAGATGGTAGGGAATCGAACTCAAGACCTCTAGCATGACAGTTTAACGCACTAACTATGATGCCACGGAAACTACTGTCAGGAATAGAGGTCCCCTTCTCGCACACATAATTGGTTGACAGTCGTAATTTACAAGCCCCTTGTTCTCAACGGACTTTTGCGCCACCTAAAAAAAATTCTAAAAATCTAGTTGAAAAATGTTTTCAATTTGAAAGAGACATTTCCCATGATCGTGTCGTGATGCGTAGGACTCTCATGCCAGAAGTCTTGGGTTCAAAATGTGCATCCCACATTTTTCACTACTCCTTGCCAGGAACTAAATAATCCTCCAAGTCTAATTATTCTGGTGTTATCGGCATAAAAACTAGTTGTAAGTCACTAGTCTCTGATTCTCTATAAGCTATTATGCCCGTAATTTATTTTTTTATTTCATATGCTTATTAAATAATAGAGCGGGATGAACGGTACTGATCATAACATAAATATTTTTTAAGTCGTAGTCCCTTTCGAACACCATCTTTATAACAATTTATGTAATCTTGAGTTTCCAAAACGTTCCGCTTTAGTCTAATCTGTAATTCGTTGTTCTATTTTTATGAGGGCCTTTAATAGCAATGAGTCGTTATAAATGGCTATTATCTCTTATCTCAGACAAAAACAATGAATTTCACAATATTATTACCTTGTTATAAAATAGAAGCAAATTCTACCTTTACTCCAAAAAAGAGAAGGCAAACAAAAATAAAATAGCTGAGAATAAATTAATACGAAGCAAACAAAGGCGTGTTCACGATTTTTGGCTTTTTGTCTTTTTCGTATAAGGTATAGATAGGGCAGCGGTTCTCAAGCTTTTTTAGTCGCGGAGCACTTTTTACGTGAGAAATTTCAAGCGGAGCTCTTCGTGGCGCATATGCACATTTTTCGCAGTTAAGTGTAGCAAATAAATTAACTTGTTTTTTAAATTTCCTTTATTTTATTGAATTCAGGAAACAGTTTCTATAAGAAAAATGTTAGCTCAACTTAATAAGGAATTAGATAATTATTATATGCCTTATAATTATATGGGATTTCTTTTTAGTAGGAATAAAGTGCCTGCTTATTTTTGTATAAAGCTGAAATATCTGGTTGAATTTGGGACAACACTGCAACCGTATATCAGGTTCTTCATCGAGACGGGATCTATATTTTGCTTTGGTTCCAACATATGCGGAGAACCTTGATTCGCACATGTACATTGTTGCAAACGGCAGAAGAATTATTTTAGCTTTCTTTTGACAGTAAACTGAACTCGTCTTATATCATACACCAGAATTCTGATAAAGGCTTCTTTGTTGCAAAAAGTTATTTTAACGAATCTAATGTCAGGTCAATCAAACTTCACCAATGTAAGGGTAAGTGGCTTTTCCAACGTGGCAGAGTACGGGTTTATTACCCATACGTTTTCCTTAAAGTTCAGGTGGAATTCGTCTGGGAAATAGTGGAGGAAGCTATCCAGCAAACCTACTAGATGGATATGAAACTCATTTAAAATATCATCGGGAATGTCCAAATCTATTTCTTCTTTAAATTCTTTGAGCCTTGGGAAGCTGTCTAGGTTTCGATTTTTTATAGATTCAGCTCAAAACTGGATTTTATTTTGAAATGCTTCTATTTTGTCACTGGCATCGAAAACAGTTATTGCCTTTGCCTGAAGTGATACACTCAAATCATTTTTTTTAAAGATATCTGACAGATATGCCAGTTTCAATAACCAACCCTCATTACACAACGTGTCCCCCAAAACAAAGTTGTCGTCAATGAGGAAGTTCTAACTTAAGCTCTTATTTCGAATAGCAGCGTCAGTATATTTCCGCGAGACGTATTAGACTACCCATCTCATCACACAATACCTTAACAAGCCTTTATTTTATGGCGTGATTTAATAAAGTTTATTATTTTCACGCTTTCGTTCAACACCTCTTTAAGGCAGACCGGAATTTTTTGTAGAACGTATTGGCTACTGGTGCATCCCTTAAACAATTTGCTTTATTCTTGCGACGACACCGGGCGTTTTTCCAGTAATGGCCTTACATAATGGCATACTTCCACACATATAACCCATGGTATGTCATTTACAATACAAAAATTGTCAATCAAGTTCAAAATTTCACCACCATTTGTAGTAAGTAGTTGGCAACGGCTTGCAGAAGAGCACATCTTCTTAAAAGAACTGTAGATATTGGTAGGGCACAAATTTAATTAAAATAGCCAACCCTGCAACATCCGTTGATTCATCCATTTGCAGCGCAAACTATGTCACTTTTATTCGTAAAAGTAAGTAAAGTCGCTTTCACATTCTCCGCTTAGTCTCCGATTCGTCTTGATATTGTGTTATTTGACAAAGGAACGGTGTAAACTAATTTGTTGGCGTTTTCACCCAACAAACATTCAACAATGCCCTTAAAACATGGCTTTATTAAGTTTTCAACAATGGTATGGTCTTCGAAAACTAACCAAGTAGGACGCCATCAATGCATTTTCGTTCACTGTATTTGACTGAAAAGTAATAATGGTTTGATTTTTAGTAAAGCATATTTTCTTTTGAGAAATCTGGATGAATCCCTGCAAAGTGACGTTTCATTTTCGCTGGAAACATTGCACTGTTCGACAACATTTTGTCGCAAATCACGGATTGAAGTTTGGTGTCACTTGTCTCAGCAAATCCAAAATTCGAATATGATTCGGGGTACTTCTTTCTGACTGATTTTTTTCTGCTGCATTGTTCACCGTGGAAATAAAACTCAAAACCTTCAGAAATCTCTAAAACCGCCGTCTCTATTGCGTCATTTTCCCTTGCACTAAAATATGAATATGGGAAACCGAAATTAAACATGCCTAAAAAGCAGAAGTTATTAACCGGGGATTACTATTTTACGTAAATTATGATTTTGCTTGGACATAACCTGCAGTTGGTGATTCTTCTGTAGCTTCGGGTGCTTTTGCGGAGCATTCACTTGTTTTTTTTTCAAAGATCCATACCTAAACCAGCGATCTAATCGAAAACGTTGAGTATTAAAATAAAATAACCCGGTTATAGGGTATCGAATTAAATTTTGTATTTTGAGTATAAAGAGTATTTTTTTACTTAGAAGCAAAGAATAGAAAAGATGTAGTAATAGCCTTCTCAGCTACGGTTCTAGCACCATATCCTTTTCGAGAAATTGTCCATGTCTGTCGTCGATAACTTTACAAATGTTATCTTTCAGGTTTTGAATTAATTGTGGAGCATATGTTTCACGTGCCTATTTAAATCACAAGATCTTCGTGGCCGATGGTGATCATTAGAGAGATACTTGACTTCTATTGCGATGGCAGCTGTCCAGCAGACGGTTCTTCAAAAAAATAAAAACCTTCTATTAAGAATAGTATAATTTAAGTATATTTGATATTGAGTAGTTACATGCCAAGTTATTGGTATTTGTTAGAAGAAATGATTGAACAGAGAGCTCTAGTGAGAATTCCTTGGGAACCCATTATTTTAATCAATATAGGAGCCCTCTATTTTACGACCTTAATATGAATATCAAATGAAAAGTTTAGCTCTCAACTTATACTCTTTCAATTACTCATTTTTGACACCGATTTGTACTTCAGAATTCACCTTTAATATTTAAAATACTACGACATCGAGGATTTCCCAAATGTTCCTTTTGTTTGCAATTTGAGGGTTTTAGATAAAAAGTTGTTATAAATTGCATTTATCTTTTATCCCAAAAAATAACAGATTTCACCACATTATGATTATAAGACTTATTATGCAAGATAAGTCTTATAACTAAAATACTGAAAGAAATTGACATGAAACGACAAATCGTTTGTATATACAGATATGGACATTAAAATAGAAACACCAAACAGAGTTTTAAAAATTAAATTTTTTATTGACTTAAAAAGATTTTTTTTTTCAAGTTTGGTCTTCATTTTCTTATTGTCTTTCTTTTAAACTAAAATTATCCATTATTTATAATAAAATTATAACTTAAAATATTTTAAATTCATAAATCTAAAAAAAAGGAACAAATTTCGTGGACATTAAAATAGATACACATATTTAAAAAAAAATTAAATTAAATCCAAAGCAGTGTGACATCTGTTGGACATTGAGACAAATAGTTGGCGGCATCTGTCAATTGAAATATTGTTCCACTACTATTGAACCATCCTTCACAGTTTGGTTTAATTTTTTGTTAAATCTCCCCCAAAATGTTCTATGGGATTTAACAACTAGGATGGCCACTTCAATACGCTGATTTTTTGTTCCTTAAAATAATTTTGAGCAGATTTGGATGTGTGCTTAGGTTCGTTGTCCTGCTGTAGAACACATTTGAGAGGCAGGTTCTCGCCCGCATAACGCAGCTTCGTATCCTTCATGATATTCCACTTCATATTTTGATCCATTTTTTATTGTAAGTTATCTGCCTCCAAGTAGCTCACTTGATTTGTATGAAAAACATATTAGCAATATTGATTTATTAATAATCTTTGTTCTATATTTGATAATTTATGTGTCTTAGGTGATTTTAATTTATCTGATATACATTGGAATTGGTCTGAAACGGATAAAATGTTATTTCCATTTAATATTAAACAAAATATCGAAGTTACATTCATTGATTTTTTATATTCTTTAAACTTAGTACAAGTTAATCATATCGATAATTCTTTAGGAAAAATATTAGACTTAATTTTTATATGTTGTGATGAAATAAAAGCTAATTTAAGTAATGCACATTTTTCTCTTTTAAACGAATCCATTCATCATAAGGAATTGTTCTTTGAAATAGAGTTTTACACTTATTCGTTAAATGATGATTAGATCGTATAATTTTTCTAGAACTAATTTTGTTCAACTAAATACTTATTTCTCTGACATTGATTGGTTAAATGAATGATTGAAAAATATGTTCAACCGCTTCATTGAAATTGTATTAATGGGTTTTGAAAGATTTGTTCCTTATTCTTTCAAAAAAAAAATCATCGGATTCACCTTGGATTAATAAGCAGCTCCGTGACTTAAAAAGAAAAAAACGTAATTCATACGTGAAATACAATAAATCACAAAATCAATCGGATTATGATAATTTTAGTAAATTACGTAAAGATTTTGTAGTTCTTAGTAAGTTTCTATATAGAGCTTATATATAGCTTGAATATTGAAGGTAACATAAAAAACAACAGTAAATCGTTCTGGTCATTTGTCAATTCTAAAAGAAAATCGATAGGGATTCCAAATACCATGTTTTTCAGAGGTGTTGAATCGTCGGATTTAGACTCCATAGTTGAATTGTTTGCTAATTATTTCAAATCCGTTTATTCTCATTCAGGATTTAATAATAGTTCACTAAAAAACATAAAAAGTCTTCTTCAGTCTAATTATAGTTCTGGACCAGATGGCATTCCTTCGGCAGTGTTGAAAAATTGTTGTGATTCCATCTGTGCTCCTTTACTAAGCATATTCAACAAGTCCCTACAAGAAGGTATTTTTATTGATGAATGGAAACTTTCTTACTTGGTCCCTACACATAAATCAGGTTCTAAAAATGATGTAGAAAATTATAGGGGTATTTGTAAACTCTCCGCAATTCCCAAATTGTTTGAAAGCATGGTGAAAATAAAGCTTGATTTTCTTACAAGTGAATATTTATCAGAAGTACAGCATGGTTTTGTATCCGGTCGATCATCTGTTACCAATTTAACTTATTTCACTTCGTATGTCACTAATGCTATTGAACAAAAATTTCAAGTGGACACAGTATACACTGACTTTAGTAAAGCCTTTGATTCTGTGAACCACCAAATATTTCTAAAAAAAACTTGAGATTCTTTGTTGGTTATCGTCATATTTATCTTGTAGAACACAACAAGTTAAGATTGGAGATACATACTCTAAGGAAATTCAGTGTACATCAGGTGTCCCGCAAGGTAGCCACCTTAGTCCGCTTCTTTTCATAATGTTCGTTAACGATATTGTCTCGGTCTTTAATTATTGTGAATGCTTATTATATGCGGACGATCTGAAAATATTTTCAAAAATTTCGAGTTTGGACGATTGTCAACTTTTGCAATCTGACATTGATTCTTTATCAAATTGGTGTCACATCAATAGCCTTAAATTGAATATCAAAAAGTGTAACACGATTTCTTTTTCCAGAAAATCTCATATTTTTGTATTCAACTATGCAATTGAATCTGTGGGTTTAGATAGGGTTTCAAGTATTAAAGTCTTAAGCCTAGTACATACTTCCTCGTGAAGTGAACGTTCGCCAGTGGAGAAAGTGAACTTTTGACATTGCTCACTGGTACACACTTGTGAGTACACGTTGTGAACATGAACAAACCAAATGTCAAAGCTTCACCAACAGTCCCCGTACATTTTGCACGTGAATTGCTCGTGAACGAAAACTCTCCACTTTGTTCTCCACTCAGCTTCACGAGCAAGTTCACGGGTGAACCAAAAAATGGAAATTTGTATGGGTTCACGAGATGGTTCACAAGTATGTACTAGGCTTTAGAAGTTATTCTTGATTCCCAACTTTCTTTTAAAGGTCATTTCGATTATTTGGAAAAGACTTTAAAGACCCTTTCGTGTTATTATCCCTGTATATATCTCTCGTCAGATCAATTTTGGAATATGCTGATGTTATTTGGAGTCCTATTTATATAGTTCATTCTGATCGGATTGAAAAGATTCAAAGACGATTTACAAAATATATATTTAAGAAAATTGGTTGGAACTTTAGTCCTAGTTATGAGGCTAGATGCCAATTACTTGGAATAAAGTCGTTACAATCAAGAAGAAAAATTCATAGTGTAATGCTTATTAGAGACTTACTATGCTACCATATTAAATGTCCATCTCTTCTTTCCTTGGTACAAATCTATGTTCCCGCTAGGTCTATGAGAGCTAGATTCTTCTTATTCCAAAGAATTCACATGACAAATTATGGTAGTAATGAAACTTTATCAAGATCTATTATATATTTCAATGAAGTGTCTTCAAATATTGACTTTTTTAATCTTAATCGTAATAAATTTAAAACTGAAGTATTATATTTATTCACTTTTTAATTTGCTCTTGGAGTGCTTATATCTGTTAGCTGTAATATTGCTTGTAGATTAAATAAATAAATACATTTTACCCTAAACCAAATCCAAATATCAAGAAAATGAACCCCAAAGTATGATACTGTCGCCACCATTCTTGACCGTTTTCTAGAGTATTTGGAATGTAGTTCTTTCAAAGAAAGCCTTCTAACGGTTTGTCTACCATCACTTCCGAACAAAATTATCTTTGTTTCTTCGATTCACAAAACATTCTTCCATTTTTTGTTTGCCTCCTTTTGGTTCTCCCAATCAAAATGATTGTGGGCGACTTTAAACCTCGTTGTTATATTTTTTTCCTTCGAAAGAGTACCATTCTTGAGATCCTTCTGAACAAGTTAGCTTCAACAAGTCTTCTACGAACAGTTGTGGAAGTTATTGGAAGCTGTAGTTTTTTTTTTATTTCCCTTGAAGACTTGTAAGGATCTTTTTTTTTGAGGCTCCAATGATGTTTCAGACTTTACTTGGTGGGGTTGTTTTGCTTTTTATTTCTCAGCTGTTTTTTGGCTCGATTGTTCAAATTGCTTTTGCAATCAACTTGAGAGATTTGCTCATTATTCTGGCTATTTCCCTCAAGGATTTTCCCTTGCTTCATAGAACTTAACTGAACCTTTTCTCTTCTAAGGAACAATGCTTACCACGACCCATGTTTTCCTCCGAATTAATTGTAATATTAATTAAATAATTTAAATTAACTTCCTAAACTGAACTTATTGTTTTATAAAAGTAAAAATATTAAAAACCAATAGTTTTTATCCTAGTTAAATATCAAGGTCTGTGTTCCAATGTCTTTCTATTTTAATGTTCACCAAAAACACAGCCTTAGCCAAGGAACGGTTCATCTTCAAACAACAAACAACCAAAAAAATTAAACCCACTTTATTTTGCATAAGAGAGTCCATCTTTTTTTTGATAACGGTTAAATTTACTTCTAATTCATGTTGTTGTCTCGCTGTGTCTATTTCAATGTCCAAATCTTTATAGTTTTTGCTTGTTTCAATTTTGTTCAACCCATAAAGGCCGAGGGTACTGATTTGAAGAATTTGATAAACGACCGAAATTAGACTTTTTATGTTTCGCCAAAAATATGAATTTTAATAAAAATTATCAATAAATCTTGATATCTTCCCCTCTTACCATTTTCCATAGCTTATTACTTGAAGTTGGAGAAAAATGATTTCAAAGTTCTTGTTTTCGAATTTAATGTAAAAATACATTTTGTAATCCAATGAATCACTCTTTTTTGCAATATTGTGAAATGAACAAAATTCTCACATGTTTATTTTTGAGAATACAACAATAATCTAACCTAACTTTTAGAATTGTAATATACATACAAATCTTTCTCAGCACCAAAGATGGTGAAATTCTATATACCTGAGTTATTATTTTAAGATTATGTTTTATGGTCTTACACTCAGATTTTAAAACGATTTATATTATATTTGTTATCTTCGAATTCTAATATTTACAGAAAGTAAAACACTCGAAGCTGGCCGAAGGTGTAGAAGGCGCTTTAACCGACAAAAAATATGTAACCGGCGTAGATACATCTCAATTGGAAATGTGTTATCCACCAATTATACAATCTGGTGGAGTTTACTCCCTTAAATTCTCTGCCCTAAGTGATAAAAATTACTTACACTTTGGTGCGATAGTTTGCTCGTTAGGTGCCCGTTACAAGTCATATTGTTCAAATATTTCCCGCACACTTCTGGTAAATCCAACAGAAAAAACACAAGAGCATTATAATTTCCTTGTCAATGTACAAGAAGAAATTCTCAAGAACCTCAAACCCGGAGCTAAGCTAAATCAAATTTTCGATACGACCATTGAATTTGTAAAAAAAGAAAAACCGAAACTATTGGACAATCTTACAAAAACATTTGGGTTCGCAATGGGAATCGAATTCCGTGAGAATTCCATCATAATCGGTCCCAAGTGTCAGGCGGTTGTGAAGAAAGGAATGATATTCAATGTAAATGTTGGTTTGGCAAATTTGACCAATAGTGAAGCATCGGACAAGGAGGGCAAGACGTATTCGCTCTTTATTGGGGACACAGTGCTGGTGACCGATACACCGCCGGCAAATATCATGACTCCTTCGAAGAAGAAAATCAAAAACATTGGAATTTTCATCAAAGAAGACGATGACGATGAAGAGGAGGAAGATAAGAAAGAAGAAGCCGAAGAAAATGGCACACAGATTCTGGGTGGTCGTAGCAAGCGAAACGCTGTTTTGGAGAATAAACTTCGAAACGAACACAGCACCGAAGAGAAACGTAAACAACATCAAAAGGAACTCGCCCAATTGCTCAATGAGAAGGCCAAAGAACGTCTTGCTAAGCAAGGAGAATCGAAGGAAATCGAGAAGGTTCGAAAGAATACGGTTTCTTATAAGAGTGTCAGTCAAATTCCCCGAGAACCCGAAGTCAAGGAACTGAAGCTGTATGTGGACAAAAAGTATGAGACTGTTATAATGCCAATATTTGGTCTGCCAGTGCCGTTCCACATTTCCACGATTAAAAACATCTCACAGTCAGTGGAGGGAGAATATACGTACCTGCGTATCAACTTTTTCCACCCCGGTGCAACCATGGGACGAAATGAAGGTGGAATTTATCCGCAACCCGAAGCGACGTTCGTCAAAGAAGTGTAAGTCAAATTTTACGATTGAAATTTAAGTAAAATGAAGTAACGATTTTTTTTTCTGTAGAACCTATCGTAGTGCCAACACAAAAGAACCTGGTGAACTATCAGCTCCTTCATCGAATCTTAACAACGCTTTCCGTCTCATCAAAGAGGTACAGAAGCGCTTTAAGACACGAGAAGCTGAGGAGCGTGAGAAGGAGGATCTTGTGAAACAAGACACACTTGTCATGTCTCAGAATAAAGGTAACCCCAAGCTCAAGGATTTGTACATTCGTCCAAATATTGTTACCAAACGTATGACTGGCAGTTTGGAAGCGCACACGAACGGTTTCCGTTATGTCTCAGTGCGAGGTGACAAAGTAGACATTTTGTACAACAACATCAAGAGCGCCTTCTTTCAACCTTGTGACGGTGAAATGATCATTCTATTGCATTTTCATCTCAAACATGCGATTATGTTTGGCAAGAAGAAGCACGTCGATGTTCAGTTCTACACAGAAGTGGGAGAAATCACGACGGATTTAGGTAAGCACCAACATATGCACGATCGTGATGATTTGGCTGCCGAACAAGCCGAACGAGAATTGAGACACAAGCTGAAGACGGCCTTCAAGAGTTTCTGCGAGAAAGTGGAAGCAATGACCAAACAGCAGGTTGAATATGATACACCATTCCGAGAGCTGGGCTTCCCTGGTGCACCATTCCGTAGTACAGTACTCCTGCAACCTACTTCTGGAAGTTTGGTCAACTTAACAGAATGGCCACCATTTGTTATTAGTTTGGAGGATGTTGAGTTGGTTCATTTTGAGAGAGTTCAGTTCCATTTGAGGAATTTCGATATGATCTTCGTGTTCAAGGACTACAATAAGAAAGTTGCAATGGTAAATGCAATTCCAATGAATATGCTCGATCACGTCAAAGAATGGTTAAAGTAAGTTTATTTTTGAAAATTTTAAAGTTTATGTTGTTTCTAAAGGGAAAGTCTATTTTTAGCTCATGTGACATTCGCTATTCAGAGGGTATTCAATCGTTGAATTGGACGAAAATTATGAAGACCATCACAGACGATCCAGATGGCTTTTTCGAAAGCGGTGGATGGACTTTCCTTGATCCCGAATCCGATGGTGAGGAAAACAACGAGAGTGCCGAGTCAGAGGAAGATGATGCATATGAACCCACCGATGTGGATGATGATGATGAGTCTGATGACGATTCTGAGTATTCAGAAGCGTCAGAAGATGACAGTTATGAAAGTGATGGTAAGTTATAACAAAGAACCACCAGTTTATTTATTGTGTTGGTGTATTTATTGTATTTCTTCTCATTGCACAGAGGAACTTGGAACAGATGAAGAATCTGGTAAAGATTGGTCAGATTTGGAGCGTGAAGCAGCGGAGGAGGACCGCAACCAACAGGACCAGCATTATAGTGGCGGCAAGGAGAACGGCAAGAGTCGCGACTTCAACAAAAAACACTCATCGAAGAGCTCTAAGCACAGGTAAGTTCCAAGGCCTATTAGTCAATCGTTTAAAATTTAAATTCTTCATTATAATTTTGTTTCTACTTGAATTTTCTATTTCAAGAAGGGAACGTGATATTCCTCAACAAAAAAAGAGCAAATCCTCAAAAGACAAGCACGTGTCATCGCATAGGTTTGTAAATGTTGTTTGGCTCGAAACTTTTGATTGGATTTTGTTTTCTTTTTTTTTTTCTCTAAATTTGTTTGCATAAATTTTCCTTTTATAACTTTAATCTAACTAAATTTCTAATTGTGATTTTAATTTTTGTAGCAGTAGTCATTCGAAATCATCGAAAGATAAACATCATGACCGAAGCAAGGATAAGCACGATAAGAGTCGAGACAAGAACCGAAGTAGCAGTAGTCATCATGGCGATAAGAAGCGTTCACGTGACGACAGCAATGACCATGGCCACAAGTCGAAAAAATCAAGACGCTGAACAAATGAAAGAAAACAAAAAATAAGTACCGTTGATGAGGAAAAAGTCCGAAGTCTTTGGCGCAAAGTTTGATCTAAAATTAAAAAAAAAATTGAGGATAAACCATTGATGATTTTTCTGAGTCTTTTTTTGTTTGTTCATCGTGTTTTCTGAGTCATGTTGTTTTATTGTCTTCTTCTTTGAATATCCAAATTCAAATGCATTGTTCAACATTTGTTCTTTATTTTATATTCTTCGGTCAAAACAGAAAATAATGTATTGGACATAAATTTAGTTTTCTTTAATTTGTAGTGAGTACATCAAAACACATGCAATGATAAAAGAGTCATTTCATTCAAATTCTGTTTAATAAAGTTAATTCATAAAAACAAAACAAACAAATCAATTCCAATGTTATGTGAGATAAAAAAATATGTGAAAACATTATTATTTAATAAAAAAAGAAAAACAAAGAAAAATAATAAAAAAAATTATCCTTTTGTAAAAGCTTTGGTTTGATTTAAAGAACGATATACGACTAAAAAAAAAAACAGTAAAAAAGAATTGGCATTACTTATAA
Source organism: Eupeodes corollae (assembly GCF_945859685.1). Classification (NCBI taxonomy): domain Eukaryota; kingdom Metazoa; phylum Arthropoda; class Insecta; order Diptera; family Syrphidae; genus Eupeodes; species Eupeodes corollae. Next base: position 125,561,510 of record NC_079148.1, read on the forward strand.
TGTCAATTGTTCATTATTAAAAAGTTCGATAAACTGATGCGCAAATATAAAGACAACAAAACGTCAAGAATTTTCTTAATAAGTTGTTAATGCGGACGCGATTTGGATCAACAATGGTGGAGGAAGACAATGAAAAGTATTTAATCAAATTCTAAATTGTTTATAAATTAATAAATTTGATGAATTTCAGGGATTATTTTACCAGTGCACAAATTAAACTATTAATAGAAACCAGATTAAAATAAGAAGGCGAATTTATTGCCGGCAGAAAACCAAAGTCAGTATTGTGGAGAAAAGTTTGAGAGGAGATAAAATATGTGGCTCCAGATTTTAATTACATTGAGAGTTTTTATTAGTATTATATCCATCATAAAGCAAAAGTTGTTTTATAACGTAAAACTTTTTGCTCATCAGCATCGGATCGTAATCGGCTAAGCAACGATCAGCATCGCAAAAAAGCAATGATGCCTAATCAGTACCAACAAATTTGACGTTTGTGAATTTACCCAAAAAAAAACAATTGCTGAACTTATCCAAAAATTCCAATACAAAGTCCTTAGCTTAATAATAAATGCCCCTTGTTACATGACGTTTTTAAAATGCCAAAAAACACGTTGTGTCATATATTCCGCGACTGCAAGGTCATACAAACTCCGAAATGGAGACCGTTATAAATTAAAATATACTATTCAAAAAAACAAACTGACAACCTATTGCCGGTCTGCAGGAAAATGTCCGAATAAGATGAGTAAGTAAAATCATTGAATGCTTATTACATTTTTGGCAAAAATAAAATGTTTTTCTTATTAGTAAGTTATTTCTGTCTTTCTTTTTTTAAAGACGCCTACTTTGATGACATTGGGCAGGTTCAAGCAACATAAGGGACAATAGTTAGCTTTCCAAGTGTCATGAATTTCAAATTCGGAACTTTACTTCACAAATTTTTACTTTAAGTTCATAGTACAAGGACTACCAAACACATTATTGTCTAAAAAACACTCCTCTGACAACATACAAGTCGATTCCGATTAGTCTTGTGTATTGTAAAGAAATAATACTTATTTTTTTTTTTTTTAATTCAGAAGGAACCCTTTTGCAGAAAACATTAAATAAAGTTGTGCAGAAAATAAATAAATTATAGAGTAGTAAAGCTTAGCTTTCACTCGAATGAAGGAACATTATCAGTTGTCATTTTGAAATAAGTTGACTTGACTTGATAGTTAGGGAGATTTTTCTTGACTTACTTTCCAGACAACTTTCCAATAAAATTGCCTTAATTGGAGGCATTTTTTTGGCAGCTGTCCAATCAGATACTAGAAACTTGCCTTACTTTCAAGTCCCTTATGTCGCCTGAACCTGCCCATTAATAAACTGGTTTTGGATATTGTACACACAGTCCGTACAGGAGATAATTTTTGTTCCATGACTGCAGAACAAATAGAAATGTCCAATAATAAAGCTGAAGTGGGAGCACTGATGATATCACATGTTCTTCTCTCACTTTTAAACAAAATTAAATTAAAATTTTATAATGCAAAACAACAACAGAAAAGTTTCCGTTCAGATCTTATTATCTTGTTATAATTGGCGTTGAAAGGTTCTTGATCACTTTTTTATTATTTTTTTTTAAGTAAGTTTTTGTATTTTAAATACTATTTCTATTCCTTTTCACTCAAGGAAGTGAAAATTGCAACTAAAAATAAACAACTGCCTTTGGCCACCAAACAAATCATAATTGATTCGAGAAATGAGGGAACATCTTTGGGTGAAAATTCTAAAATAAAAATAATAAAATTCAAAAGACCACGATCTTCAATCCAATATTTATTGCACAATTATAAAAAAACGAAAACAATCGCAAACCAATCAAGATCAGGCCGTCCAAAAAATATTAATCATCGTACAGAGAGAATATTGTTGAGGAGTATAGTAGAGGATCCCAAGCAGAGTGCCCCAGTTTTAGCAGGCAAGTTAAAAACTAGTGATGGAATTGATGTTTCACCCCAAACAATTACAAACCTTTTAATCAGAAATGGTTTAATTGGTAGAGTGTGCCGGAAGAAGCCATTCATTTGAAAGGCTTATAAAAAAAGCTAGACTGGAAGATGCAGTCTCACATCTAGGGAAAGAAAATACGTTTTGGGAACAGGTTATATTTACTGACGAAAGTAAATTTAACATCTTTGGTTCAGATGGACGCCGTATGGTAATGAGAAAGCATAACACTGCGTTGAACCCAAAACATTTTATATCTACTGTGAAGCACGGCGGCGGCAATGTAATGGTGTGGGTTGGTATGGCATGTTCCGGCGTTGGAAACCTCGTTTTCATAGAAAATACAATGATTAAATTTTGGAACTTAAATAATCTTAAAAAAAACCTACATTCAAGTGCCCAAAAATTGGGTCTTATCAGCAACTTTAATTTTCAACAGGACAATGAAACACACGGTCAAGGTGGTAAGGAAATGGTTACTGTCCAATGTTAGTACGCAAGTGAAACACCCCGCTCAGTCTCCGGATCTCAATCCTATTGAGCACCTGTGGGATCACCTAGAAAAAAAGATTCGTCAGCATACAGTCGCCATCGCCAACAAGAATGACCTCAAAATGTTCCTACTAGACGAATGGAAACAAATTTCTCCAGATACGACCGCCAAGCTTGTCTATTCGATGAGAAACAGATTGGGGAAAATTATCCAGAACAAAGGAGGCCCTACTAAATATTTTTTCCTTGAGCGAAGTGATTTTTGTGATTTTTTTTCATCGAAAAGTAATAAAAAAATGACTATACGGAGACTTATTTGTTCCTTATTTTTATTTTTTTCTACTGTGGATTTTTGTTATTATAAGTTTTTAAAATAAAATTCTTCATATTTTGTTAAAAAATTATTTTTTTTTTCATTCCTCATACTTTACAAAAAATGTTGATATATATTTTAAGACAAATTTCAAAACATACCAGCTGGAGACTTTTTGGACTATGTGTATATCTGCCTCGTTCTTGCAGTAGTTTTTCTGTTCATAAATGCATTGCATGCATTTTTTTCGGCGTGACTTGTGCAACTAGTTGCATTTTTGAACTTACCCAATGTTAGAAGGTTTAGAAGCAAAGACACTATATATGTAATATGGAGTGTCTTGTTTAGAAGAACTAAGCCTCACAAGCTATGGAAAAGTACAACTATAAATATCTAATAAAGTGAATAATGAACTAAGAAAGAACAATTAATTTGTCGATCTATCATAGATTGGTCGTTCTTAATGGCTGAAACACAACACGCGTCGGCTTTGGCTTCGCCTGACGTTTACGAGTTCAGCCATAGGAATTCAATGCATGCTATCATAATGGCTGCGTTCAATCTCAGACAGATAGGGTATCCGGATACCTATTTGTTAGTGTTTTAGGTGTAAAATAACAGCTGATCAAAAACAGCTGAGATGTCAAAAAAGGTATCCAAGAATTTCTGAGGTATTTAGGTATCTGACAGAAATTAAAAATTGAATTCAGCTTTTGTATTTGTTGGTAAACAAAAAGATACAAAATGTTAGTTGAAGTTGTATTTGACTATGGTCTGTACATAATAGACGATGAACATACCACTTGGAGAATTTCGCTGAATGCAAAATGAGCAGAAATCTTAGCTAAATTGAACCTATCTCCAGCTGATAAGAAACTTTTTTTGTTACCGAAGATCCAAACAAAAAACAACAGTTTTTTTCCAAGTTCTTTTATTTTACTGCACTTTGTGAAAGAGATCCTAATAATTTGAAATCGTTGATAAGCAATTCATTATAAATATCAAGACTAGTTTGCTCACATTTTATTGGCTATTCTAGTTGATGGTACCCCTTGAATGGTTTTTAAAGAAGCGTTGGATAACCAAACGGATATATCATGCAACAAAAGTTCTTGCCTTGGTTCCACCATTAAGCTAAAACTTTATCTACTGTGAACAAACCAACTCAAAATCTTATCGCAAAGGAACTCTTTATTCGGAAATGAGATCGAAATTCTTTCAAACTATATCTAGGTATTGTAACTATATAATATTCCTGGGGTCTGTTAGGATAGTTTTCTGTGAACGTAAATCTTTTAAAACCTTAGATTTCGCAAGTAAATTATTAATCTTATAGAATTCCAATTGAGCTAAGAGGAAATTTAACATAGATTACAGGTTATCTCTTATTTATTAAATTGTTACGCAGCAATCAATTCATCATCGTCCGACGAATCAGTTGAATTATCCATTAAATGTTTTATCTTACAAAAATTTTGACTTCGAAGCTTAAATGTTTCTTTGCTTTTTGTGAACAGCTAAAAGTGTTTTTTTTTTGACAGCTATCCAACTCGTTCCATAAGGTATCTAAAAATACACCTATCCATGATACCCTATCCAACACGAGATTAAACGCAGCCAATGAAGCTTCGACCTCACGTTTTTTTTGACAATCGTAATGAAAAGAACGTAATGTGACTCCAAACAGAAGCTCTAGTTCAAATTTGGTGAACATTTGCTTTGTCTGACAGCTCAACAGCTGTAAAAAGTCAACAAACAAAATACATTTGCTTTGAAGGGTTTCCCATTGGTTATTATTATAGGCTGTGTAAGCTACTTCCGCGATGAATTTAATTTTTTTGATTTCAAAACTCATATTTTTTTATTTTGAGAAAAAACAACAGCTGCTAAAACAGGAGTGCCATTTTAGAAATGCCATATTGGAAGTGTCATTCAAAGCAATCTAGAAGCAGGCCCTACGTAACGCAGACGAAGCTGAAGCACGTTTGTGTTTCAGCCATAACTGTTGGTTTTAGTACTCTACTCCGTGTCTTTTGAAGATTGCCATCGGATAGAAAAAAATATCAACTTAATAAAAAGCTAGATCAGGATATACTATTCGAAAATTGGAATAGCTTTTTTAAAAGTTACCGAAAACAATGTCCTAACGACAGAGTTATTTTGCCCTATCTAGGATAGAAACAAAGAGTACAAAAGGCTCTTATGTAAAAAAAGTATCAGATGAGTTAACTTTGCGTCTGGGTAATCCTTAGGTTTCTTTTCACCCTAATTTAAAATGAGAAGTAAATTCATATAAGCAATATTGTGATATAATAACTTTTAAAACTGATCATTTTATCTGCAGCACAAAGAAAACAAAACGTTACTAAAAGATTAAGATGTCCTTTAATTTGTCTATCACATCAGCCATTTTAAAAATGTTGCAGACAACCAAGATATTTCTTAAATTTCAGTTAAAACACAACATACATACCGCTTAAGAATAAATTGTTAATTTTAAAAAAAAGTTAGATTCCAAGTTTAGTTTGTGTTGTACGTGGAAATCATCGAACCCAAAAAGGACCTTCCGCTTGATAACTATAAGAGAAATTGTTATCCTTATAAATAAGTATTTTCTTTGGCTATGAACAGAATTTGGTAAATTGTTTACCTATCCCGAAGATATGAGCAACCATTGTTTTATTACAAATTTGAAAAAAAAAACACCAGCAAAGAGTGCAATTGTTATGAAATTTTATGTCGGTTATGTTTAAAAATATGAACTTTAATTTGAAAAATTCGTAAAACGACATCTTCAATAATTTTACTCTTTTTTTCGAAAAAAAAACTTTTCCGTTTTAGAAACCTACCAATGGAGTGTGGTGGAATATGGGGAACATTTTCTTTTAATTTGTTTTTATTTAAAATTTATTTGAAATCTAAACAAGAATTTAGAAGTATTTAGGACGCATAATTTATTTTTTAAATTTAAAAAAATGTGTTTTCAATTTTGTTTCGATAAGTGTTAGTGACGCCAGTGTTTTTGAAAAACTTCCAACATTGAAATATCAAACATTTACTCAATATTTCCATGTTTTATTTATTCATTCTTTAAAATATGCAAGATCAAATTACCATATTCAAATTCACTTTCGTCAACTTTTTTTTTACAAAACTCCACCATTTTTGTTACTGCCACATAATTTTGGTCTAAAAACTCCTCCTCTATTGTTGCCACTATTCATATTATTCGTCTTTTTCACATCGAACATATTCTTTGTCCGATTTATTGGAAACCTCATTTTGTTCTTAAGCCAAGTTGTAAAAGCCCTCTCATTGTCTTGCATCTTTTGGACATCAGCTTCGGTTGCTTTAAGATTCTTCTCCACTATGACCTTGTGCTTGCTTTGCAAAGATTGTTCACGTTTCTCCAATTGATCTCGACTAAGTCCATATTCAGACATGTACCCGGTGTACTTGGGCAGCTTAGCACAATCGGAATTCCGGTACTCACAGCAAGTTTTGTAATTGAGTTTTAAGTTTGTTATGTCTGGTGAATGACATTTGTTTCGTCTTCCTGAATTCTTGCGACGAAATGAGAAATTCCTTTTGAAAGAATGCGTTTTTGGTATCGATGAATTGTCGGATTCATCTAATGCCGCTTGTTGGGCATCTGAAGGAAGATATGATGCGACTATAATTGAAAGATTGTCATCTCCCTCCTCCTGTTCGTCGGGGACCTCGTCATCGGAATCCACGTCTTTTGACATCGACATCTGTTTGATGAGCTCAGATCGTACGTTTTCTTTGATAGAGTTTATCTCTTTGGTGTCTTCTTCCAATTTTTTCCCAGTTTCCATGTCCATAACCACGATTTCTTCACTTATTTCATCAACATCTTCTTCTTCTTCGTCATCGTCGTGGTCATTTTCAGATTCCGCCATTTTGATTTCAATAGCTTCAATTTTTTTCTGGACTTCAAGTGCCAGCATTTCGGCACATTCTTCCATGGTCGTTATAGTTCTTGGACTTGTATCTTCTTCATTGTTCGAAACACTCCCAACGTCATCCTCCTCCTCATTTAGAGTCGCCATACTAGGACATTTTAAATCGTGCTCTTCTCCTGCTGCATCGTCTTCTCCAGCACTTGGTTCACCTTCATACTGCTCGAGGTTCGGGTGGAATTTAACTTTTCTCCTTTGTTCGTCTGGTGTATCAATGGAATCCTCTCCATCATCGAAGAGCTCCTTGTTGGCTTCTTTGATCTTATCCACAATGTTGTATTCGTTTACTGGTTTAAGGACTAAGGAAAAAAATATTTGATTTTATAACTCTCTGAACTACGCCTAGACTGATGATGGAAAAGCACAAACTTACAGTACACTTCACAGTCCTCGTCTGTATCGCAATCGTGTTCGAACATTTTTGTAACGTTGACTTTTTTCTTTAACGATTTTTTGTTTCAAGTATATACGAGTACAAAGAAAAAGTAATATAAATCCTTAGCTATTTTTAGCTTCTCAGGATTCCAATACCCTCATCAGCTTTGACGAATGCCATGGAACCTATTTACGATGCCCCATTGCACGACAGTCAAAAAGCAAGCAATAATATATATTTACAAACAAGTTGAAGTTTTGGAGAAGTTTACTTCTGATATACGACTTTCTGAATACAACAGACTACGAGTGAAATTGAGGATGCATCGACTAGAAGCTAAACAGCTTGAAGCTTGATTTTCAACCATCAAAAACGGAGGCATTGGGTAAATGGTAAACGGCAAACGCACCTAGGTAACTAAGTGGATTAAGAAAAAGTTGGATCGATTAATAGGTCGGTTGACGTGGTGACGAATCTTTCCCTAATATATCTACATACATACATATATATAGGCTTAGGCTTCAGCTTTTTTAGATGAGTGTTGACTGTTGATAGGAACACGCAAAGATAGATTGAAGACGACTTATCGTGGTCGACGACGTTAACTAAAAAGCTTGTACAAAACATTATTTCTTGCGCTGTTTAGAACTAGGAGACATATGTTTTGCCACGGGTTTTATGAGACTTAGATTAAAAGAAATGTTTGACATGTCGAAGAATGTAACACGATAAGCTTGAGGTGAAGGTGCGGGTTGCCTATAACTCTTTAGTTAATCCGCATTCTCCATTAAATTGACACAAACATGCAAATGTAATAAAAATTGGTTTTTATACGATGAATTAATCAGACAAAAAAGAATTCAATTGCTTGCAAATCGATGAAAGTTTAAGGGTTTTTCTTTGGTTTTATATTTTTTATATCAAGGGCTCTTTATTGTCCCTTGTTTTTTTGTTATCCTTGTAAGGTAGACTTCTTCTAGGTCATTTATTGTGTGGTGACATGCATTTTTGGGCTTTAATATTGAAAAGGTATTCAGAAGGTTATGGTACGAAAGTTTTTTTTCAAGAGTTTATGCTGGAAAACAGAGAATACACAAAAAAAGTTTTTATGGCTTCAAGGTCATTAGTACTATTCACAGATTAATTGAATGACATTCAAAATATGTCTTTCTAAAGCAGGAGTAATTTTGCCTAAAGTATGTAACCTGAACAGAAATTTTTGGAATAAAAATTCGCATTTGAATATTTGTCTAGAAGTTCATCCTGAAAGTATGCCTATACGGTCGGAACACATCTCTTTGGTCGTCATAAAGGGTTTTCCAGTAAGAGGTTTTATTTTAAAAAGTCTGCTATTGCACAGATGACACTTTATTTAAAAAAAAAATCGAAAAACATTTAATTTTTCAAGTAAGGTTCAATTTTTTTTAACTTTAACTGAAATCTAAAGAAGTACATATTTAGGATGCATATTTTATATAAATTCAAAAAACGGTATTTTCAATCTTGGTGTTAAACAACATAAACAACAATAATGCTGACTGTATTTCATTCTGAATTGGATGCAACGAACGAACGCGGTGGCCAAAATCTTCAGTCAACAGCTTTGGCATCTAAAACTGTCTTGGGATGACAAACTACCACAACATCTTAAGGATGAATGGATAATATTCAGGGACAACATGTCAACACTCAATCAGGCAAGGGTTCCCAGACACATTTCTAATCAATAGAATCCAACATCCGTACAAATGCACACCTTTGTTGACGCATCAGAACAAGCATATGGTGCAGCTGTGTATCTTCGTGTACACTCTGTGCGAAGTCAAGAATTGCTCCGGTAAAACAACAGAACCTTCCTAGGAGCCAAACTCACAAGCAGCCATTCGTAAGGAAGCTAGAAATACCCTCCGATCTAGAACGGAAAAGAAAACACACAGTGGCAGTAGCACTACAACAAAATACTAAAATTACCAGATAAAACACCGATATTCTTTCAACTTTCTGCAACGTACAATGGGCTATGTTCTCCGGTTCACCAATAGAGCTAGGAAAAATGGACATAAATCCAGTAGAACAAACAGCATTATCACTTAAGGAACTCAATGAATCACTTTTGGTCATCGTAAAGCAAATACAATCTTCTGAATTTACAAATTAAATACAAGATCTTAAAGGTCACAGAGGAGTATGCAAATCCAGCGCATTGATTACCCTGGCTCCATTTTTAGACGAAAGGGTTATTCTAAGAGTTGGAGGCAGACTAGAGGCCGCATCAATCTCATTTGATGCCAAACATCCCATATTGATGCCGTACAACGAACCCATCACAAAATTGCTATTAAAATGAAACATGACGAACACAACCACTGTGGACCACAAAGCTGTCAGCCTGGCTAGCAAATTTTCGTTAGTTTAGGTTAAAGTTGAGCTGAGAGTATAGTACTCTACTATCTGATTCGCGAGCTTTATTAATAAAGAATTCTTCATTCTTCTGTATAATCCTGTAAAGTTGCTCCTTTAAGTTGTTTTAATTGCTGCAATCTATGTACAGTATTTCTTCGCAAGTATAACCGATATCTTGTCATTTTTTCATCCACCAATCTTTATTACTCAAAACTTACAACATCATTTTTTTCGACACTCTATTTTCCTGGTAAGTACAAGTTTAAATAATGTAATCAGCCTGCGCCTTGAGTGTGTTCGTGAGAAGTTTCGGTATTCCGGTTTCAAAATACATTGCATAAATCGGTGTATTTTGCGGTAAGTTGAAGAGATTTCTCAAAAAATTCCTTTAAATTTTTTTTTAAACCTTCATACTCATCTGCACCCCAGAGCTGAGAAGCGTAGCAGAGAGTTGATTTCACAAAGGCATCAAATATTTTATATTTGGCTGAAAGGATTATTCTGTCGTTTGAAAAAAACATTTTTCCATGATAAATTCAACAAGCTTTGAGAGGTGCTGGCTTTCTCCATAAGGTGTTTGTCGAAATTTATGGTTGTATTTAGCTTTACACCTAAATATTTAATTTCTTTGGATATTTTTAAAAGATTTCCATTAAAGTACCATCTATTTCCGCTTAGGTTTTAAGGTGAGAATCGTTAGAAGATCATTAAGCGATTTATCATTAACTGCAGGTTTTCTGGAGATTCCGACAACAGGACAAGGTCATCAGCATACAGTAGCACATTTATAACAGAATCAGATATTCGTATTCCTGCAGGTAAGGATTCCTCTATGTCATTTATGAACAGCGAAAACAACAAGGCACTGAGTGGACAACCTTGTTTTACTCCGGTATATGTTTCTGAAAATATCTTCCCATTCCAGACTGCTGAAATAGTTCCAGCGATGTACGCTTTAACTACTTTCAAAAACCTCGAAGATATACCCAATTTTGAGAGCTTATAGGAGAGCGCGCTTCTGTTAACAAGGTCAAAAGCCGCTTTGAAGTCCACAAAGAAAGAATACACTTTTTTGTTCCTTACTTTTATGATTGATGAAAAAGTGAAGATCTGGTCTATTGTTGAAACGTTTTTTCTAAATCCGGCTAGATTCGACAGAATGTTTTTCTTTTCGACCCATTTTGATAGGTTTGATAGATACGAGGTTAAATTATATTAATGACTGATGCCAGCATTTTTAAAAAACTTTCAACATTGAGTTATTAAACAAGTCTCTCTACTAGTATACCGCAGTATATTTTTTATCAAATTCAAAGACGATATAAGTCGGTAAATTTCAGCGATGTCTAAGGGGCCCTTTTTGTGTATTGGAAAGAGTGGGGGATGTTAGCATTTGAAAAAAAAAATTCGCATTTGATGCTGTCGTATTTTGACACTTGACAAGTTTATGTCACTTAGGAAAATAGTACGCTACACCAATCAGTAAATCTTTGTTTTAGACGGTAAAAACTGGCTACTGAAATCTTATAACACATCTCGATTATTTTATTTGGGGCCACGTGAAAGATAAGCTATTTGGCAATGTTCAACAACCCATTCAACCTTAAAGACAAAATTTGTGCAGAGGAAATTGGTTATGGAAAACTTTATGAAAATGATATAACGCTGCAACCGTAACCATGGCAGCCATTTGATTAATATCGGTGTGTTACAAAACCTCTTTCACTGAAAAATGTTCGTATTTATTCAAGGTTCCAGTTTTTGAAGATTCTAATAATTTATGGGGACATTTTATACACGCAAATTTGTTTGTAATTTCGCGTAAAATGTAACCGAAAAAAAGAGGCTGGGATGCGACCCACACTGATAACTTCCCATCCCGTCTGTCAATTTGTCTTGCTTAAAAGTTTGTCTATATGTACTCGTATCAATTTTTACCAAATTTGCGTACTATTTTTTGTAGATTTTATTTTTTATGAAAAAACTGACTGTTGGATTTTTATATAAAAATTACTCAATATCGAAAACAATATTTTCTGTGAAATAAAATAAATTTCAAGCCAATATTTTTAAGTTTTGAAAAGCTGTCAATTCGATTTTTTAAAAATTTTACCAAATGTTGAAAACAATATTTTTTATGAGATAAAATTACTTTGAAGCCAATATTTAAAATTTTTGAAAAGATATTTGAGTCGAAAATCAATTTTTACCAACTTTTATAAATTTTTTTAGGTTTTTAATTTTTTGTAAAAAAACTGTCAATTTGATTTTTTTTCAAATTATAACTGAATGTTGACAACAAGATTTTTTGAAAGATAAAAGTAAATTAAAGCCAATATCTCAAAGTTTTGAAAAAATATTCGAGTCGAAAATCAATTTTTATCAACTTTCATAATTCTTTTTTTAGGTTTTTATTTTTTGTAAAAAAACTGTTAATTCGATTTTTTTCAACCTTTAATTGTATGTTGACAACAAGATTTTTTGAAAGATAAAAGTAAATTAAAGCCAATATCTCAAAGTTTTGAAAAAATATTCGAGTCGAAAATCAATTTTTAGCAACTTTTATACATTTTTTTTTTAGATTTTTATTTTTTGTAAAAAAACTGTCAATTCGATTTTTCTCAAAATTTTTCGAAATGTTAAAAACAATATTTCTTATAAGATAAAATAAGCTTGAAGCCTAAATTTCAAGTTTTTGAAAAGATATTTGAATCGATATTCAATTTTTACGAACTTTGAGTAATGTTTTTTTTAGATTTTTATTTTTTATAAAAAAAACTGTCAATTAGATTTTTCTCAAAATTTTATCAGATGTCAAAAACATTATTCTTCGTTGCACAAAATTGTTTTAGAGATGAAATCATATTTCAATCGTAAAATTTTGGAGGTGACAAATTTTTTTTTCAGTTTTATTGATTTTTAAAAAATACCGTTATATTGATTTTTTTTCAAAAAATATACCTGTTTGGTATCATGTTACAATATATTATATACAATTTAATTCAAGTCTCTAGCGTTTTTGGTTCGTAAGATATTTAGGGTTAACTAAAATTTTCACCTTTTTTTCAAACTGCTATGGTAAAAAAACCACCCACGCAATTTTCTTGAGAGCCCTTTCTGCATCTTTCTGCTTTATTATCTGTATAACAAAATTTATTTGAAGTCGATATCTCTTCTGGTTCTTGAGCTATGGACAACGAAAAAAACGTCACGAACGTACGGACGTACGGACGTACAAACGTACGTACACACGCACGCACAGACATCTTTCTAAAAATCTTTTATTTCGACTCTAGGGACCTTGAAACGTCGAGAAATGTCAAAATTTTCAATTTGACAGATCGGACCCATTACAATAACTTCCTATGGGAAGTTAAAAATATTTTATTCGAACTTTGTGTAATGAATTGCAAGAAATTGAAGCTTTTCAACTACATTCCATTAGTAATCCAGTTAAATTTTTAAGTAATTGAGTAATTTAAAGTGTGGAGATTTCAATGGTCAGGTTCAGTAGACTTGACCTGAATAAGGGCGATTTTTTTTAATTAGGTTAGGTTAGGTTAAGGGGCTGACAGTTGATGTCTTTACCGTCACACTTATATCAATGCAGATCAATTGTGATGCCCGTGAGTATTGCTACTCAAGCTAATAAGAAAAACCTATTTCTTCAGTTAGTCAAGCCATTTAGAGGCTTTGACGAAGTTCAGAATGTTAGTACCTGGCCTACTAGAGAGTTTTTCTAAATCCCCGAAGAAATAGTTGCCAAGCAGTTTCTTCCTTTGATGGCAGAGTGTGGGAAAGTGACACAGAAAGTGCGGAGTGTCTTCATGCACCTCCTCGTCACCGCATCCTCTGCATAGACCATCTGAACTTATTCTCAACTTTTTCATATGACAACCTAACAGATTACATCCAGTGCTTAGAAGAGATCGAAGTGATCCCTTGTGTAGCTGCATAATTATTTCCGATCTTTGCTTGTTAAAGCAGGGCCAGATCTTTCTTATAGTGCCGCAGGTGTCAAGAAGGTTTCACCTTTATCGGCCTTGATAGTTATTCTTTCTGAGATTTCCTGTTTTAAATAACAGGTAGGGGTGCTAGCTAGCTGAGCTTGACTTACATCAAGCATTGACCCCAATCTTGCTAATTCATCGGCTTTCTCGTTGCCAAGTATATCGCTGTGGCCTGGGACCCAGCAGAGTCTAATGTCGTGCTGTGCGCCAAGAACCTTAAGATATTCGCGGTAGCTTGAAACAAGATTTTACCTCAGTTGCAGTAATCACTTTTATTGCCGCTTGGCTATCCATGTAAAAGCTGATATCAGCTCGTGACATCGCCATCATTAATACTTTTTTAGCAGATGTTGTCACTGCCAGGACTTCCGCTTGGAATACGTTACTCTAGTTTGGAAGCCTAAGCGAGCCGGTTAACTTGAGAGATTCAGAATAGAAGCCTGCCCCTACACCAGTATCCATTTTAGAGCCATTAGAATAGATAGCTATTGACGACTCACTGGAGTATGGTATATTATCTATCCATTCCTGTCTGCTTGTGATGGCAGCGTGGAATAGTTTATTAAAATCAACTTCGGGTATTATATAGTCTTATGTATTACTTTTGCCTTACTTTCCAGTCAACTTTCCATTAAAATTTCCTTCATTGGAAGGAATTTTGTTGGCAGCTTGCCAATCAGTTATTATAAACTTGCCTGACTAGTCTAGTAATTATATGCAACAATGTAACGTGAGTTGCGACTCATTGGCTGCGTTTGATCTCGTGTTGGATTGGGTATCTTGGATAATTGGATTTTTAGTTAACTTGTTGAACGAGTTCAATAGCTGTATTAAGATAGCTGTCAAAAAATAAAAACAGCTTACGATCAATAATTTACTCGCGAAATCTCCGGTTTTAAACGATTTACGTTTAACAGAAAACTATCCTAACAGAAACGAGGATTTTTAACTAACATTTTGTATCTTTTTGCTTACCAACAAATACAAAAACTGAAATTAATTTTCAAGTTTCTTGAAATTCAACCATGTGTTGAGTCAGCTGTTCTGTCAGATACCTACGTATCCCAGAAATTTTTGGATACCTTTTTTGACATCTCAGCTGTTTTTGATCAGCTGTTATTTTACACGTAAAACACTGACAAAAAGGTATGTATCTGGATACCCTATCTGTCTGAGATTGAACGCAGCCATTTCGTTCCGCGGAGCTGACTTTTGGTCAAGATTTTAAATGCGGAACAGATGTCACTGTCAAAATATACCATGATGTAAAAAGAAACATAGCACCCAAAGAATTAAGCACTTAAGCTTTTAGAACTGCATGACAGTTAAAAAGAATTGAACGAATTTATTATGTCTCCAAATAAAAAAATTAACTTTATTATGTTTTGAGCATTTTATTAGATGTTTTTAGATGTCATTTTTATTTTGCAATTGCGGAGTGTATTTGCGAAAATATTTTATTGTTTATCATTTATTTTATTGATATTATTTTAATTTTTCAATTTTTACACTTAGCCTTAAATTTCTACAAGACACAAATTAAAGTGCATAACAGGTAATCATTTGCAAAATATTGTTTGTTTATGTTTTTTGTTTGCTTATTATGTTTTTGTTTTTTATTAAAAAGCTTAAATTTGGCACTTGAACATTTATTTTTTTTTATACATTTTTAAACCTTTTTCAATGATAGATTTTCCCAAAGAGGTTTTCTACAGATATTTTTTGTATTTAAAATGAAATAAGTTGAACTGCGAAAGCAGGTTGAGCATTATGTTCAAAGATATTTTTGTTTTGTTGTTAAAATACAAACATTTTAAACGAACGCTTGAATGGAAAATTTATTTATAATGAAAGAAGAAGTGTTCTAATTTATCTTTCTTAAAATATTCAGTTTTTCGTTTTTGTTTTTAATAAAAAAATATTTGTATAAAAATTCGTTTTATTCTTTTTTTTTATTTTAATTTTTTTTTTTTTTTAAATTGAACAAATAAATGTTGGTATAAAATCTCTTCTAAAAACATTGATGATAGTTAATATTTTTTTTATTTGCATTGTGATTGTTCATAATTTAATGTGAAGTTTGTGATTTTTTTTTGCGATTAGGTATTATTATTTTTTGTTATTGTAAATTCATTCCAGTGTTCGGTGTTAATTAACGTGTTTTGTGTCAAAATAGTGCTGGATAAAATGGTGTTATTCATACTGATGGTAAAATAAATAAGGTTTACAATTATTTGTAGTTTCTTCTTAAGCTTAAACATTTCAAAACACATACACAAAATAATTTAAAAGGAAACATTTGTTTGATGTTTTTTGGAAAAATAATTATAATTTTAAATTTAATTGTCAAGTAAGAACTAGAAATTAAGAACCGTATTTTACATACATATTTACTTTACCAGGTCAAAATAAGAGATTCAAATTTAAAAATAGAAAACGGATTTCACGACCTTTATGACTTACGGAGACAGAATATTTTGTGAGAAAGTTTATAAAATGTTAAGAGTTATAATAGAAAGATATACAGCCTTATTATGGTTGTCAAAGATCAATTAATTGAAAATTAAAAAATGGTGTCAATTAATTGATACATTGGTATTATGAACGCGAGTTGATCATTTTTTGGTCCATTGTGAACAAAGATCAAAAATCTATTGTGAATAGTGCCTATTAACTTTTGACGTTTTATTTACAATTTTTCAACGGACTGCTTTTGTTTCGTGTGACGAAATTGTTTTGTTTTGGTTGATTTGGATTAAAAATGTAAGTAGTTTGCAATAAATTAATGGTGCTATTCCATTTTAGTGTTTTCTTTACGTAGGATTAAAATTGTAAGTAACAAAAATCAGCTCGCCAGATTGGTAGAACGGATGGAAGAGAACCCAAACTTCGCTAAGGGTGTTTATTCAAAGCCACTCATTTTCATTTTTCATTTGTAATGTAACTAAAAACGATCTTTTATCTACATGCATATGTTCAGTCAAATCCATCGGATTTAAGGCATCGCGTAGTTTTCTTCGAACCATTGCTTGTTTCAAAGTATTTTCTTCTTCAATTTCATTTTCACCGAAAAATAGTTCAATAGTAGACATGCTTTTGGCTTTCGCGATTCGTAAAATATTTTATCAACAAGGAATTTGTGATTGACTGAAAATTTGATAATCAACAAATATTTTGACAACCATACAATTTCTGAAGAGCGTTCACAATTTATCAAAAATTTTGATTGCTGACAACGATAATACCAATTCATCAATTTCATTGAAAAATGTCAACTAGCGTATTGATAATTGACAACCGTAATAGGGGCCATACACAAGTTTCTAGTCAAATATTCCTTATTATAAACTGTATTAGCTCATGCTCAAAATTTAGGCAATAGCGTATCAGAAATGTTGTAGTTTCTTAAAAACAATGTAAAGCTTTTAAGTTTCGAAACAGAACCTTTGAAAGAAGAAAAAAGAAACAATTTAAATACGTAAGTTCATAAAATTGGTAGCTAAGATTCCCGAATGGTCCAAAAAACCGAAAATAGTTGTATTTTTTTTTAAAGGGCTTCAACTTTTAAGTAAAATTTGATTTGTAAACATCAACAAAATTATTATTATTCAAAACATTTGATTTTATTGAAGTCTAAATCAAATTTTTGAAAAACTTAAGATACGCAACCCCTTTAAAATATAATTTTGAAGAAACTTAAATAAATTTATTAAAAAATCATTCAATCAAGTAAATTGGATTCGACCAACCCTCGTTTGATCCTTACATCAGACAAATAGTGCTTAAGTTGCAAACACGCTTTAAAAACCCCTTCTTTAAAGCGAAGACGAATTGTTTCTTTCGGCCAGAGGGCCGATTCCAGAAAGCGCGGCGAATCGCTTTTAATGGCGGATTTGTGTTTTTATATTCTCAAAAGCGATTCGCTTTCCAACAAAATGTGGTTTTTGGAAGCGACAGGCGTAATAGTGGCGGATTGCAACAAAATGTAAACAAAAATAAGTTTTATTTGTGTTTTTTTTTAAATATATTAAATTAAAGATATCAATTACTTATGTTTGTTGAATATTTAACGAAATAAAAAAGAAAACGTTATGTGTTTTGGGCAAAGTTTCTTCTCCAATATGTCCAAAATTACACTCAAAACCTTCGATACCGTTGGTTGAGCCATAGCGATTCGGTAGTCCTGCCCAACGCTCTTTTGGTACGAACCATCGCAATGTAGCGGCAAGCTTAAGTATTGAAGGCAAAGAGGTAGTGTTTTCTTGTTGGAAATCATCTTGGATTTCTCCAAAAACGTACACAAATGCTTCTCGTGATAGTCGAAACAATTTTATAAACCTTATTGAACAAACATCATTAAAAAAAATTCAATCTGAAAAAAGATAATTAAATACACACTCTTTTGGGGGAACATCATGAGGCGAAGACCCACTTCTTAATAGTTTTTTTTGAATATTTAAACAATTAGCTACTTTTCTTGCTTCTTCTCTTTCTGCATTTAAAAAACACTTATGGAGTCCGTTGGAAACTAGTTTTGTTTACTTGAAACCAACAATAATATTAAAATATAACTACAACCATTTTTTCTGAGAAAAACAATTAGTTTTAATGGAAGGAAATGTCATATTTTTGGAAACAGCTGACAAATAAATGGAAATTTGGAAAATATCATGGAAATGGATTGGAAATATTTGACATTTAAGCTGGAAAATGGAAGGATTGCTTTCTTCCATGTTCGCTTTGAAATTAACTCAAAGCGAAGAAGGTCGAAATTGAATTTTCGCTTTCAATGCGATCCGCCGCGCTTTCTGGAATCGGCCCTCTGTTCCAGATCCAATTATTGAGATCCAAAATGGAGTACAATACTTATATACTGGCAAAGACTTTTTCCGTTACTACATGGGAACCAATACTGAATGGGCACATCCTATGGTTGATACTTTCGCATATGCAAACCCTCTACAATTTAGGGGACTAAATTCTGCGAATTGTTTCAGTTCAAGAATAGAAAAAATGTAAATGAAAAACAAAAATCGAACTTGAATTCTTTCAAAATTCCAAGTGCATAACCTCACGGTTCATGTCCTTTCATTTGATAACTTCCTCCAACACCTACTAAAAACATATTGTCGATTTCAAATAAATTTATTTCAAAAATGTAAAAATTATTAATTATCTTGCGTTGATTCAATTAAAAAATTAAATTCAACAAGAGGATTATTCAAAGAATTTTAAAAATCAATATTTGACCGATCATTTGAATCGAGACATTAATTCGAAGCGAATAGTAGAACAAGACTCTAGGTTTCAGGCTGCCAGTTCTTGCGTTGATTCAATTAAAAAATTAAATTCAAAAAGAGGATTATTAAAAGAATTTTAAAAATCAATATTTGACCGATCATTTGAATCGAGACATTAATTCAAAGCTAATAGTAGAACAAGACTACGTTTCAGGGTGCCAGTTCTTGCGTTGATTCAATTAAAAAATTAAATTCAACAAGAGGATTATTCAAAGAATTTTAAAAATCAATATTTGACCGATCATTTGAATCGAGACATTAATTCGAAGCGAATAGTAGAACAAGACTCTACGTTTCAGGGTGCCAGTTCTTGCGTTGATTCATTATACTTTCTGGATATCGTTTGAATTAAATACATACAGTGGTGGAAAAAATAATAGGTGTAAATGAAAAAAGCGAACAAATTTGATTTTTTATTTATAATTATTTTAATTTTTAATGTTTTTTTTCATATTTCGACTCTTTTTTTCAAAAATCAATTGTTGTCAATAAAAAAGAATTTTGTGAAAAGCATGAAAATAGTTGATTTTTTAAAAATAACAAAATAAAACAAGAAAGACTTGAAAAAAAAAATAGGTGCAAATTTTGGCAAACTCAAAATTAAGATCCTTCATAAAAGAAATTAGTAAAAAAAATATCGCATATTTTAATTATATTAATATTTTGTTGAATTTCTATTAGCTCTTATTACTGCTTCGTAACGTCGCGGCAAGGATTCCACCAGGGTCCTACAAGTTTCTGCAGAAATTTTTTCCCAAGCGTCGCTGATTTCATTCCATAAGGCAGCCTTGTTAGAAATTTTTTATAAGCTAGATCATTCTTGTCCACAGACCACAAGTTCTCGATTGGGTTGAGGTCAGGTCATTGAGCTGGTCGAGATCTTTAATTTGTCGTCTTGCTTGAAACCAGAACTTTGCTTTTTTTGAGGTATGTTTTGGATCATTGTCCTGTTGAAACTTCCAAATAACATTTTCCAATATTTCCACATATTTTTCTTGATCCATAATGTTCCTTATCCAGAACAATGGTTCAACTCCATACCAAGAGAAGCAACCCATACCATGATACCATGATGCTTCCACCACCGTGTTTAATGGTCTTTTTTGTGTACTTAAGAGTTGTATTCTTGACAAGGAGGTCGTCTAACATAATGCTTGCTATCCGAACCAAACAAGTTCATCGCTCCACAAAATATTCTTAAAGCTCTTTATGCCCTTTTCATTAAAATTTTCAATCTGACCTTTAGCAAATAGTTTTCTCTTCTTCTTACTCTTTTCGGAAACAAATGGGGTCTTTCTAGAAGACCGAGGAGGAAGTTTAACTGCTATTAACCGGTTTCTAACTATTCTTGTTGTTACCGTTAATCTAAGGGTCTTCTTTATTTCTGTAGAAGTAATGAAAGGGTCTTTCTTTGCCATTCTTACTATTTGATGATCCAATTTGTCAGACGTCTTTCTCTTTCTTCCTCTCGTTTACTGTCCTTTTCTTTTCTTTAGAGCATTTGTTATTTTGTTTTGTCAACATGACAACATTTCAGATATTATTTTGTATGTTTTTCCTTCAGAGCGGAGCTTTCGGATGAGACGTCTCTCTTCATCTGGCACGGCCCATTATTTAAGAAAATTCTTCTAAAATTGTACGTAAACACTTAAAAATCATATAAAGTATAAGAAAATAGAACATACTTTGCAAAGAAATAATAAAAAACAAGTAATCACTTTTAAATATGTGAAAAATTAATAAAACACCTATTTTTTCCACTGCAAATTGATGACACGAATTATTCTTACTCGCGTGAATATTTTCAGCGTGCTCTAATCATAAAACTAAAAAAATAACCGTTATGATATTCAAAGATAAATGTCATTTGTAAGCCGTTATAGGGTAACTGCTCATGCACACTTCTTATTTTGTCCACCACTGTATATCTCAAAAACAGCTATTTTTAGTTGATCTTAGTTTAAAAAAAATGTTGCCTACTTATGGGTGTTAGGTATACAACTCAGTGATAAATACTTTTTAGAAAATCTTCCACAAAATAGTCTGAATCATTTTTTAAAATAAATTTTAAAGTATCCACAGAAATCTAAACTTCAGCCATTAATTTATTAAGACATTAAGATACATCAAAGAATTCTAAAAACTTAAAATTGTAATAATTCTTTTTTTTTGTTCTATTTTTGTACCAAATATTTCATCTTGAACATCATCTTGCAGCAAAGCAATACACAATTTCAAAAGCCTTAAACATGCAGTGCTCTTTTTTCTAGTTGTCTTGTTTTGGGTTTCCACTTCTTGCAATTTGTGAAGAAACTTTTAAACTGCAACTTTTTAAAGCCAATAAATAATAAAACTGTCAAAATGTCCCTTATTTTTGTATCTTGTTCGATAGAAAAATAAAATTCAGGCTAAAAACAAAAATAATAAGTAAGTCATTAATGTGCATCAAAGAACAACAACAAAAGAAATAAAACTTATATATTTTTTTATGTTAGCTTTTACTTGAATCAAGTAAATTTTATTTTACAACCATTTGCTTTCTTTTTGTTCGCTTTCATATTTCACGCCATATTTCAAATTTTTGTTTTAACTAAAAAATAAAATAGAAATTATAATTTAATTTTTCTTTTTTTTTTCTTTTTGTTGTATAATTATTCATCTTTATCTTTTCTTATTTTCTTGTTTTTTTTTTCTTGTTACATTATTATTTTATCATTATATTTTTTTAAATTCTATAAGTTACATACATTTATATATAAAATAATTTACACACTAAAAATTACAATTTATTTTCTACAAACTCTTACGATATTTATTTTTAAATATAAATAAAGAGTTATTTGTTTTGTTAATTTTTTTCTTCATTCATCTCATCTCATTTCTTTTTGTTTTATTATT
This sequence comes from Eupeodes corollae, assembly GCF_945859685.1. Lineage (NCBI taxonomy): Eukaryota > Metazoa > Arthropoda > Insecta > Diptera > Syrphidae > Eupeodes > Eupeodes corollae. The sequence goes on from NC_079148.1 coordinate 125,583,280, forward strand.
TTTATCTCAGTTTCAACTTAAGTCTTTTCAATTTAAGTTATCAGGTTTACGTAAATTAATAACAATAATTTTCCAATCACTTCTAAATTCTTAATTATACATATTATTTTGTTTTAATACATAAATTAAAAAAAGTCTTTTTTTTTTTATATAATTTTGGGATACATATAAAAATAATAATGCACTATAATTAAAAAAAACACCGACGGAACATTCTGAGTTTCAAATAAAATATCGTTTTCAAAAACATCTTCAGACATGATTTCCTTTTTTCCTAGGATTCGAGAACGTTTTTTAAAATAAAATTAAAATAAAAAAAAAATATTATTTTGTTTCTAGCGACGATGATGGATCCAGCACCATCTTTTATAGCTGCCAAATATTGAAACATGATTTTATGTAAACAACGGTAGGTGGTAGAAGTCAAACCCTCGATAGCCTTTTGCCGCTAACCAAATATATACTACATGGTATGCTCCCGGAATAAAACATATTAGGCCTGCTACAAAAAACACTACACCTTGAGAGGTTTTTGTTGGATCAAGTACGGCAAAAATTCCCATCACAAAGAGACCAGTTCCAACGATAAGCAGAGTGACAGCTGCTAAAACTGTTCGCCAGTTTTCACGAACTTTCGGATGTCGCCAGCAATATGTGTTTGTTTCGTCTGTTGGGAGATTACCATATTCTTGAATAAGAGAGTCACTATCCCGGGATGTTGTGTCGTCGGCATATTTGTAATTTCTGAAAATAAAAAAACAAAACATATTTTTAAGTCTCGTCTTGACATTTCATCTATTTATCTTCCTCATTTAAAATTATGTAATTCTGCCTTATTTCTGTTTTTGAAGAGAAAAGAGAAGTGACATATTGTTCACATTACGACGCTATCACTGAACGCGCTCATTTCTTTATTTGGCAATTTATTGAAGGATGAAGAAAAAGTTTTGAATGTTTTGGACTGTGTTCACATTGCCTTTTTCAACATTTGATCGTATTCCCACTTGATAGTTAAAAATTGAGATATAAATTTGAAAATTTAAAAAAGAGGTTGGTATGCGACCCACACTGATAACTTCCCATCCCGTTTGTCGATTTGTCTTGCTTAAAAGTTTGTCTACTCGTATCAATTTTTGGCAAATTTGCGTACAATTTTTTGTAGATTTTATTTTTTTTATGAAAAAACGGATTGTTGGATTTTTATATAAAAATTACTGAATATCGAAAACAATATTTGTTGTGAAATAAAATAAGTTTGAAGCCAATATTTTTAATTTTTGAAAAGCTATTTGAGTCGAAAATCAATTTTTACCAACTTTTGTTAATTTTTTTTAGGTTTTTAATTTTTTGTACAAAAACTATCAATTCGATTTTTTTCAAAATTTTACTGAATGTTAAAAACAATATTTCTTATAAGATAAAATAAGTTTGAAGCCAATATTTTTAATTTTTGAAAAGATATTTGAGTCGAAAAACAGTTTTTACCAACTTTTATACATTTTTTTTAGGTTTTTATTTTTTGTAAAAAAAACTGTTTATTCGATTTTTCTCAAACTTTGTTCTAGTGTTGAAAACATTATTTGTTATAAGTAAAAATTAATAAGAAGCTATTATCTCAAATTTTTGAAAAGATATTTGAGTCGAAAATTATTTTTTTTTGTTAAAATTTTGTTTTGGTTTTTAATTTTTTGTAAAAAAAACTGTGAATTCGATTTTTTTCAAAATGTTACTGAATGTTGACAACAATATTTGTTGACAGATAAAAGTAAATTAAAGCCAATATCTCAAAGTTTTGAAAAGATATTTGAGTCGAAAATCAATTTTTACCAACTTTTATTAATTTTTTTTAGGTTTTTATTTTTTGTTAAAAAAACTGTTAATTCGATTTTTCTCAACATTTTTCAGAATGTTGAAAAAAATATTTCTTATAAGATAAAATAAGACTAAAGCCCAAATTTCATGTTTTTGAAAAGATATTTGAATAGATGTTCAATTTTTACTAATTTTGAGCAGTTTTTTTTTGGATATTTATTTTTTATAAAAAAAACTGTCAATTCGATTTTTCTCATAATTTTATGAGATGTCAAAAACATTATTCTTCGTTGCACAAAATCGTTTTGGAGATGAAATCATATTTAAGTCTTAAAATTTTGGAGGTGACAAATTTTTTTTTCAGTTTTTTTGATTTATAAAAAAACCGTTAAATGGAATTTTTCCAAAAAATATACTTGTTTGGTATCACGTTACAGTTTATTATATAAAATTTAATTCAAGTCTCTAGCGTTTTTGGTTCGTAAGATATTTAGGGTAAACCAACATTTTCACCTTTTTTCAAACTGCTATGGTTAAAAAAACCACCACGCAATTTTCTTGAGAGCCCTTTCTGCATCGTTCTGCCTTATTATCTTTATAACAAAATTTATTTGAAGCCGATATCTCTTCTGGTTCTTGAGCTATGGACAACGAAAAAAACGTCGCGAACGTACGGATGTACGAACGTACGTACACACGCACGCAGAGACATCTTTCTAAAAATCTTTTATTTCGACTCTAGGTACCTTGAAACGTCGAGAAATGTCAAAATTTTCAATTTGACAACTCGGACCCATTACAATAACTTCCTATGGGAAGTTAATAAGTATTAGGTAAAATGTTAACACCGTCTAAAATGTTATAAATGTTTACATTATTAATCAATAAATTTTAAAATGCAAAAATGGGTGCGTTCAGTTATTTTTGTGCACCGTTCACATAAAGTGGAAATCTAATCATCAGTAAATACAATTTTATTGAAATAAAGGCTATACTCATTTTTTAAAAACATTAACAGAAAATAAAAATCTTAGCAAGAGGACAATTAAGGCAAACAATTATAAAGTTCGAAGAAATATCCAGAAAATGGCAATTTTTACGGTGAAATCGAATAATTGTACTACGAAATGATACAAAAATTACGATCTCGAGTTAATTTAGATTTTAAAGAAGTAAACGAAACCCAACAAGATTATTTCATTACTCAATCATCATCTATAAAATACATTCATTTAAAAATCTTACCTATCATGTTTCTTGGAACGAATAACATTTTGTGTATGATTTCACAAGTACCTGTGAGTCTTCTACACTTGAATGTCAAATAAGAAAACCACATTGTACTACGTTTTAACAGGGTGTTGAATAATACTTTTTTCTTTTTTGCTGAAAGTCATCGAATTGGCGCTGGTGACACAATAACACCTGATGCAAATTACCCAATGACAAAGTCAACCATTTTCAAAATCAATTATTTCAGCGTAACCAAATCAACTGTCACTTATAGGTGCATTATATGTAAACTTGTATAGTGGGTAAGTGCATTTAACCAATTTGTTCTCAAGTAGTCCCTTGCTTAATTGCATTAAACCAATCAATATAGCTTTGATACACAACTTGACGGAATTTATAGAAGTACAACATTATGTACATATTTCTGTATAAGCCAGACCTTTCACAACAACTAAACCTACTCGTATAATGGGTATACTCGTTGAGTCAAGGGTCTTCATTGTCTTCGCAGAACTAATGAAATTGTCTTCCATATCACTTGATGGTGGTTATAACGGTAATCCTATTATGAAATAGGTGTAGGCCAATAGGCCGTAGTTACCGCCACCGCCGCCGCCGGTCGCTGTGCCAACTTGTTTGATATCAACTTAATTTTATGCATTTTGTAAGGTTTATAATTCTATTGGAAATCCTTCAATATTTGTATTGATTTTATTAATTAGCAGATTTATTGGGTAATAATTGATTGTTTATAATTCGCATAGTATATCTTACTTTTTAACTTTAATATGCAAATTAAAAGGTTTGGGTTTTGATCGTTTGCGTTAATTTTTCTTTTCCAGTAAGCCACCAAAAGTCCATACCAGTTAATAGGTATTTTTTTGTTGTGTTTGGTGCAAAAACTTAAAATAACTTTGTTTTATGAACGATAATTGAAAGTCCCGTTATGCTTCAAAATTTAAGATAAGTCATCGCAAAAGAACACAGAATTGTTGTCATGTTTACTTCGCAAACTTTTTAAAGAGTTTATGAAGACTTGATCGATTAAGTTAGTCATGGAAATGTTTTAAACAAATGTGTTAAAAATCTCGCAATCTTTTTTGCAGGTGTCATTAGACATGAGTATCATATTTTATCAAAACTCAGAACTCACTTGATAAGGGCGCATTCCATGCAAAAAATAATATAACATGACGAGGCACAATTAAATTATGACCTCACTAAGGGATTATTATAGCGTCTTTGTCAAATAAGGCTCCGAAAGCCGGCTATGATGCACTCCTTCATTATCATAAGACTCATTCAGAAAAAACATATTTGGCTAAAATGACGCATTCATGGTTGGAGTAATGTTAGGATTTTACGCAAACTCACCCTATTTAAGCAACCAATTATATCCACATTTGGATGAATTGAAAAGAAAAAACACAGACATTTAATTGTGTTGTTTTGTATTCCATTCAATATTGCGAATATTCTGTAGTTCATAACTAAAATTTGCTTATTTTTAGTACTGCAGTACAACACGCTTATAAGAAAGCCTGAAAATCCCGAACGGATACAAGAAGGGATGTTCTTTGTCACTATCGAAAAACCGCTTTAGGAGAAAGAACGCTTCAATTGCGTCGGTCCTAGTTGGTCGTTGTAGTAACTGTAAACCGTCGCGTCGTCGTCTCCTTCAATTAAATCTGTTTCCTCGTACCCATCTGCAATCATTTGCATTTCATTTATAAGATCTCTTTCATTTATTTCTCCGAAACATTCTTCATTTTCAAAGCTTTTTAGGTAACGGAATTCATCAGCACATTCATTTAAATTCTCAGCATCCGATTCAATTTGAGAAAACACGGCTTTCTTGAAACAGTTTTGAATTGTTTGAGGTGTAACCAGCCACCAAGATCTTTTAACAATGTGTAAAGCTTTGAGAATGGTCATATCTTTTAAAAATGTTTTGATGCAGTTGCTTTCAATTGCAAGAATCTGTTTTCTGACTAAATTCTACCTATAATGCGCCTTAAATGAAGACAAAGAAATTGTCTTGAATTAAATTTACAAAAATTGTACTAAATTTAATTTTACCCTGGTCAAGAGGCTCTACGAGACTTGTAGTGTTGGCAGGAAGGAAAACAATTTCAATATTGATGGGTGTATAGCTAAGCTTATGACAAGACGCATTATCCAACAGCAGCAAGATTTTCTTTTTTTCTTGGGAATTTTATCATCCATCTCTTTAGTTATTTCGGTCCAAAGTGTGCTGTTACCCAAGCCTTTTTATTCCATTTCTAGGGAACTGAAATCGTTTTTACTCGGAAACAATGGGGTTGCTTAAATTTACCAATTAAAAACATACATTTTTCGAACCCAGTTGCATTACAAAGCAGAAGTAATGTTATCCTGTCCTTTGGAATTTTTTTTCCGCTCACTGTTTGGTTTCCTAAAACATATGTTCCATCGGGCATTGCTTTATACAGCAAACGAGTCTCGCCAGCGTTGAACACATGGAGTGCATATTTTTCTAGGAGCTTATAACAAGTTCCTTGAAATTATTTGCTGCTTCTTAATTAGCAAAAACAGATTCACCGTGCAGCCTCTTAAAACGAATGTTCTCGTTTTTTCCTACGATGAAGCCAACCTAAATTTGCTTCAAAATCATTGATATCCAATTCGTTCGCAAATTGTTTAAGTAATATGGGTCCCGTGAGCTTAGTATTTTTTTTCCGACTTTTGTTCAAACCATTTGGTCATAGTTTTGTTTAAAAGTTCATGTTTTGGGTTTCCTATCCTTTTTTTTTGTCCAAATTTTTACAAGTAAACTGTTTGTTTTCAATTTCATTTGGGTTCTCAAAATCTGAGATTTTTTTGTCACTTCTTGTCTCCGATTTTATTTCTTGTTAAATTTTTAGTTTTATTTTTACGGAAACCATGTTCCTTTTTCTAAGCATTTAAAACACACAATATAAAAACAAAAAGGCAAAGTTAAACGAAAACGAAAATAAAAATAAACAATCAAATATAAAATCAAAATGTCACAATTTATAGACCACGGAGTAATCGCGCTCTTGTCAATCTGACGTTGTCATTTTTATTGGTGGAAACATATTGGTGCGTATGTATAAACAATTTTTTTTTTCAATCAAAGGAAAGCTGAAGTTAGTTTCTTATATGCGTAATTTTTTGTTCTTGAACATTAAAAGATTATGTTCATTAAAAGATATTTCTTATAAACGTGTTTTTCTTCAAATTTAAGAAAAAACATGGTGTTTTAAGTTGCGTTTTTTATAAGCGTGTTTTTCTTATATGAGTGTTTCTTATATCCGTAAGAATATAAAACTTTACAATTTTTATATGTGGAGTTTTACTTATTTAAGCGTTTTCCAATAAAAGGTTTTAGCTGTCATTTTGACAGCTGTCATCTTTTGACTATGCTATTACTGAAAATAAACACTCTAACCCATTGATATTTTTAAAATACCCTGCAAAAACGGAACTAGGTGTCACAAAAAAAAATGAAACAATCAAAATGTTGTAGAAAAGATTGCTGACCGTATTATTTCCTGAAGAGGTGATCACAATTGGCCACCCTTATCTTCTAACATTAGACTTTTTTTTAGGTGAAAAATAAGAATTACACCATAAAGTTATCGACGAACGTACAGTTTTTTCTAAATGGTCTTGGTACAGCCATTTTGTATTGATATAAAAAGGATATTTTTGTTTTTGGTCAACATTATCGTAGTCGTTCGGAAAACCTAGTAGTTGGAAATTGGAATAAATTATCCAAAATCTTGAAGAATTTGAAACATACAGAAATAAAAAAAATAGAGTAATGTATAGTTTTTAAGAAATTTAAGGGTTTAATTTCAAATGTCCAAATAATAATAAATGTATACATACCATAACCCTGCAAGGCTTTAATTGAGTGAAACAAATTTTTTCTTTGTTTAAAACGATCAATTTGTTTTTTTTTTTTTTAGTTCAGACAAGAGCTCGAACTGTCAAATAAATAATTGTGTTTCTTTTTGTGCACTGATCGTTCAGAGCCTCAAATTCGTGTTTCCTTTTTAGTTCTGAACATGTTCAGAGCGCGATCTGTGAGCTCAGAATATAATAACAGAGTAAAAGCCCAACTATAATAGACTTAACCGAAAGTAAGCTAACGTCAAAACCGAACGAAAAGTTATCAGAAGTTATCGTCAAAACAAAAAGTAACCATAATGGATTCAAGTAACTTAAGCAAATGTTGGACTGAAATGCGTTTCAAATTTGACAACGGAGTAAAATGCTAAACACAAACAATTTGATTTGAAAGCCGGGAAATTAAAGAAAAATCATCGTCAAAACAATAAAAATGGCGGAAGAGGCTGGTCGCTCTAGTGCAGAAGGTAGGATAATTTAGAAAAAAGTGATTGCATATAACATTTTTATGAATCAAATTTATTTCAGGCGTCAAATAGACAAACGCTATGATTGGTTTTTAGATAATTTGATTAAAGAAAATTTTGAATATTTTCGTTTGACAGTCTGACATTTGACATTTCAAATCATGACAGTTTAGAGCTCAAGTTATTTTATAATTAAATCAGAGAGCTCTGAACATTCTGTGATCAGAACTCTACGCTACTTTACTCTGTTAGCTCAGACTCAGAATGAAATTGAGAGGCAAAAGTTCACCTCTAGCCCTGAAAATCAATGATATTATTTCAATGTTATGGGTGTCCTTGAAGTAGTTGGATTCTCCTAAATTGCGCTGAAGTAGGGGGTAGAATTCCCGATCTAGTAGCTTCCTCTATACTTTTCTCTCTAGATTTGGAGTGGAGCTTTTCGAGTAGACTGTTAAGATATGGCTTCCATTCTTGTAAATTATCTAAAGTTAGGCTGAAAGAGAGTTCACAAGAGTCCGCTAAGTTTTCCCATTCCTGAAACTTTGCGACTTTTTAATCGAAACAGCAATCTCTCTTGCAACTTTATCCACATGGCTGTACAATAACTTGGTAATGTAGTTGAAGTGCAGTTTAAGCGATGATAGATGTAAGGGTGATAGACCGGTTTCAATGAGAAGCGTGTAGTTAGGTGTTGTGTCGGGTAGTCGGAACTGCCTCTTTAGAAAGAACCTCAGGAGTTTTTCAGTGGTTTCAACTGATTCCAGCCCCATGATTCCGCAGCATACAGGATTATTGATTTGTATTTTGCACTAAATGCTAGGTCCACATTTTTCCACAGCGCCCCAATCGCATTTTTGGATGAAGAAAGTTTTTTTACTAGGTGTTTTTCTAGGTTTAAGTTGCTCGTCACAGTGTAACCCAAGTATTGGTATTCCCTCACAGTTTCAACTTGGTCCGCTCCATAATACCATTTCCTGTTTGCAGCCAATCGCCCTGATCCTCTCCGAAACACCATTGTTTTTTATTTGTCAAGGTTTACTGTTAGATTTCACTTCGAACAGTAATTCCGTAATTTGTTGATCATTAACTGAAGAGATTCAGGAGATTTGGCTAACATGACAAGAACTTTAATCCGGAACCCATCAATTGTTATGCCACACAGCATGTCTTTTATTAGATCTTCGATATAAAGGCAGAAAGCTGAAGGGCTGAGATTGTAACCTTGTTTCAATCCTACTAAGGCAAGAAACCAATCAGATAGATTTTGCCCATCCCATACTGCATGCGTTGTTTCTTTATAGATGTCCTCAATAATTTTTCCAAAACATCAGAGCCTTTCTGTCGATAGAATCGAATGCGGCACGGAAGTCGATGAAACATGCGTATAGTTTTTTTGTCTACGGATATATTCCTCTGCAATGTTGGTCAGGCTAAATATGTGATCCACTGTGGAGTATCCCTCTCTTAATCCAATTTGGAATTCACTCAGAATATGGTTACTTTCAATCCATGCTGTGAGTCGGCTTCTTAAAATTTCCATGAAGATTTTGAGCGATGAGTTGAGAAAAGCAATACCTCGATAGTTTGATGGGTCCATCTTATCATGTCAGAGCAGCATTTATGTCTGTCGAAATATAAATACTGATCTAACCAGATACCGAGGTACTTCACTACACTTTTGCTCGCTAATGGCTGCCCGTCAAGATCAACGATGACCATCTTGCGCCAATTCTTCCACGTACCCCTCGTGGTCCTGGACATTTATTTTCAGTTTCCAGTCGTCGCAATATCGCTGAATCTTGTCGAAATCACGCCGCAAGAGAAATCTCATAACCTCAACCTTTCGGGCCGTTCTGTACGCAATTAGATCGTCGGCGTACGCAATTGCCTTTGTAAGACTACCTATCAGATCGCTGGTGTAAATGCTGAAGAGAATCGGTGAATTCACCGCTCCCTGTTGAAGACCATTTTTAATTAAGAATCTTGTGGTAGAAGTTACATTGCCACTTTTGACAACAAACTTTCTATCGTTTAGCATATCATAAAGTATATATGTTACCGGAAATGTATGAAACCTAGGAATTATATACAATTCCTAGGAAATATATACAATGTCGAGTCTATTTAGGAAATGTATAAAAAGATTTATAAAAGATTATTTACAATACATTTTTCCTAGGAAATGTATATATTTCCTAGGAATTGTATAAAAAAAATCTGGAAAAATAAAACATACTAACTAAAAATGAAATAAAAAGAGTTTTCTTAATTTTGTTACTTTATTTTTAAACGAAAGAACTTATTTATTTTTACAGGGTAAGCTGGAGTGACACTTAGAATTACATAGTATTTTATTTTTGAAGCACAAACATTTTGATGATCTACAACCCTTCTTGCAAAAACATTTTTTTAATCCTTGTCCAGTCCCAGTTGATTGCATATTCGCAACTGTGCGTAGTGAAATTTCGGTACTAGGTACCTCTTTGGTATCCAGAATATTTCTAGGGCACACACTGAATTCAGATCTAGAATACAATTGTTTTATGATTCCATTCTTTGTTCCAATCTGATAAAGCTCGTTATCTGTTTTATTTAAGATTACACCTATAATATTTCGGGCGTCACCACGTCCTCGGTCGACTTCTGGTACGGAAATCCTTACAGAAGTTGCTATGAACACAGAAGGAAACTTGTTGTCACTTATTTTTACCATTTTTCCTGCCTGTTGTTGCAGATTTTGCTTAGCAGAATGACGATTTTTGTGCAGTACTACATTTTTTGAACATAATAGACAGAGCAGTTTGGACCCCTGTCCTTTCGTTGCCTCTTCTGCTACAGAACAAATTGCGTGAAGTGCACATCCGCATTGTCTACAAGTGTGAGCTTCGGTCGTTTCTTTTGAACAGACAATGCATTCCTTATTATATGCACTGGCTGAAGGTACTGTGCTAAATTATTACAGACTGGGATTGGTTCTATCATATCTACATTAATTTTAGCCGTTGATGCCTTGGGATCTTCTTCACCATTCTGTTGATAGTTTTCAATGATTTTCTCTAAATCTTCTTCAGTTTCGATGTTTTGCGTGAAATCATTTGGTAACTGTACACCTACCTTAATTTTACATCCAAAAAGGGCTTCATAAGGAGTTTGCTTAATTTCAGCGTGAAAAGCCCTGTTTTTCATGAGTTGAACAAACTTTATACCCTCGCTCCAATGTGAATTATTATTGTCTTGCATCCAAGTGGTAAACATATTTTCGATATCCTGATTCGCCCTTTCCACACTTCCCTGGCTTTGCGAATGCCTGGGCTTACCATTTATAATTTTTAAGCTAGGCCAATATATTTTTAAATTTTCGATTACTTTGTTGGAAAACTCTCTGCCATTGTCGGACTGTAGAATGGCTGGAGCACCCAGTAGAGTAAATATGTCTAATATTATATACGCCACCTCTTCAGCTCGTTTAGATTTAAGTGGTCTTAGTACCACAAATTTTGTAAGGTGGTCTTGATAAACAAGTATAAATTTGTGTATAAATTTGTATTGTATATAATGACACATTATATACAATTTATATACAATTCCTATTGCTGCTTAGGAGATTTATAGAATTCCTAGGCAATGTGTATAAAAAGAATTAATTCACACATTTCCTGGCGATTTTTGGCATTGTATACATTTCCTAGGAATTATATATAACGACGGATTACATACATTTCCGGTAACATAAACAACAATGGCTTGCTTATGCCAAGCCTGCTCAGTTTTGGGTAAAGACCATCTAACCATACAGAACAGCACCTGTGCATTGTTGTTTTGATTTATTCCATTGGATATCAGAAACGAGTCTAGAAGCAGCATGAATTGTATCATGACCCGCCTTGAACCCGAACTGTTTATCCGGAATTATTTTGTTGTCCGCAGCCCACTTAGTCAGAGCCTATTGATGATCTTTTCGAAAACTTTGCTGATGCTCGGAAGAAGACTTATTGACCGAAGTTTTTACGGGTTGGAGTTGTCCTTTCCCTTTTTCGGGAGAGCATGAATCACAGAACCATCCAATGCACTGGATAATATGCATTCTTGAAGAGTGTGGTGTAAATGTCAATTGCCTCCATAGGTAAATGCCTTAGTGCAACGTTGGATATACCATCGACACCTGCTGACTTTTTGTTTTTTATTGAGTTGAAGATGAGCTGAAGCTCAACCTTCGTCTTGGGGACTTGGTCCCGTTTTCTCGGCGATTATGGCATTTGCCAAGGAATCGTCACTGAACCGCATAAAACCGCGGTTCTCAGATCGCCAATGTGTGATATCATTACGGAGGTAAAAGTGATTAAGTAGGGCTCTGTTTTCCAGGTCGTGGTTGGGGCGAATGCTAACATTTACCTTGTACACTTGCTGGAAAGCAGCTCCCACCGCCTTAGTGATGGGTAGGACACGAATTTAAAATGAGTTTGTATGAGGTACTCATTTTTCTTAAAGAGTTGGTACTTTGTCCCACCTCAAATGTCCCATAGGACAAACCTATTTTAAAGGGACATTTTCAATAAAAAAAACATTCAATTTTTCAATGATATTTCTTCAATTCTGATGATCATGAAATTTAAATAAAACGAACATATGAGTAAATTTTTGTTGGTAGTTTATTTATTTTAACAAAAACAAGGCTTCAAATTCATTATTAAAAAAAAGGTTTAAAAAAATAAATGTTTAAATGTAAAGGTTAAAGAACAATAAAATATTTTTTAGGTTAAAATTTTATTTTAATAACTAAAACAAAAACCATAAATAACTTGAACTAAAAAAGGTAAAAACCATAATATACTATAAAATAAGAAACCCACTCAACCAGTTTGGAGGATGATTTATCTGCAATTCTGCATACTCATCTTCATTATTTGTTACATAATACATTATAGTATGTTCTCCTCATTATCTCTCCTCATTTTCTCTCGGCAAAACAAATAAAGCACTTCAAATGTCACAACCTGCAACAATGTCACAAGTCACAACCTGTGAAAATGACTCAGTCATATCTCACTGTGACAATGTCACGAATTTTGTTCGAATGGGACATTTGAGTAAATAGCATTCATAATCATAATACAAAACTTCACACATTCTTTCATTTTAAGGCAATCGTCCTCTTCCTCATTCTGATCCTATTGCTATTGGTTTGATGGGAGAGAGAATGCACTAATGTAGTGAGTGCGTGCCTGCGTGGCATTTCCTCATACACTCAAGACCCAACTTCATTCTTCATATCATCAGTCTCCGTCGTCGTTTATCGACAACGACAAGAACAAGTGAGAATGAGAGAGAAGTACAAATAGTTCTTTTTCTGAAGTCGAGAGAGTAAAAGAAATAAGTATTTTTTGTTGCTTTTATGGTGAGGTGTGAGGTAATACATTTTTTTGGTTTGAGGTGATGGGACATTTCAGAGTGGTGTATGCGACATTTTGTATTGCCTCATGTATGAGGTACCCATCACTACACCGCCTCCACTTTTTCCTTCGGATCTTCAATTATGTAAAAGTCATCGTCAAAGATGACTTCTTCTGGATCTATTTGCGATGTCCTGAGTACGTCTCTGTTCTCTTCGGTTCTTTGGAGTTTCAGACTCGGAAGGTCATTGTCGTTCTTTTTCCTGAATATTTTGTTGATTTTAGGGAACATACTAGGGTCGCTCGAATTAACTGCCCGGATCTTGCAGTCCCAGTACTTGTTAATTGATAGCCTGTAGTTCTCCTTAATCAACAGATTGACATTTTTTATTGACGACTTCAGTGTCCTAACCTCCAAGTCGTGTGGGTCTGTAAGTCGTCTGTACAAGTTTTTGATTCTTGTCAGTAAGCCACTCTTGTGCCTACGAAGTGCGTCAATAGTCGCGTTTCTGTAAGCGTCTATTTGGTCCCGTTCTTTGTACTTTGGAATTGTCCGTTCCATCGTTCGTTTTATTGTTTCGTCCATCTGTTTTAAATGTTGGTCAATTTCTGTATTTGTCAGGTTTCTGCTGTTTGGTGGGGATATGCCACTCGAACGAAGTTCTCTCGCTAGGGCATTGGTGAAACGAGGCCAACGCATCTTACTGTAATTTTAAGAATGGGTTTTTTTTTGCAAATAAAAAAGAACACTTGCAGTGCTAAAAAAAAAACAAAATTCTATAAAACGAATTTTGTATAAAACCTCTTTATAACGAAGCAATATTTTTTTTTTTGAAGGTTCGTTATAAAGAAGTTTGACTGTACTTATATTTCCTGTATCCAGTATATTTCTGTTTTAGCAATTTATTAAAATTATACAGTATATGATCATCTGTTTCGTGGTTTAAAGTTGGTAGCGCTGGTTTCTGACACCTGTCAAACGGAGCTGTCATATGTGTCAAATTTAAATGAATTCAAACTTAATGGTGAAATTAAATATGCGTCAAAAATGTATTGCTGTGTTGTTTACCTCTGCTTCGGAATCCGATAAAGACTTGAACTTTGTTGTATAAATTTTAATTTGTATGTTCTTAAGCAAAATTGATGTTGATTCTCTTTTCAAATTAAATAAAAACCCTGACTTCATATTTAAACTCATTTTGAACTCATGTCAAACAAATTCATTCCTCCATATGATTATTAATGTTTGTTTTGTATTTCAATTTCTTAACGATTTTCCATCGAGATTGATGCTTTTAAAAAAAGATCTTAAACCCGGCTCTTTATAGGTCCAGCACTCAATCAAATTTGTATTCTGTTCCGAACACATATCATATTGAAGGTACTTAAGAAGAATAAATAAATTGAACTTTGAACAGACAACTCTGATTGTTGTCTGTATATACTCGTATAATATCTATCATCAGGGTAACAGCTTATTCAAGCAAAAAACGAAATATAAACTACGACTATAATCACCATTGATGGTGTGGTATTAATTCAAACAAAGAAATAAAACGACTAATTCTTGATATGATGATGATGAACAAAGATAAACACAAAGTGATGTCATATTTTTAGGAGAGAATCATTTTTATTTTGTTCATAATATCAACCCAAGGTTATTGTATTATGTAGGAACCAACCTATCTACAAAAAATATGAAATAATTAGCAAGTAAAAGCTAAGCAAGCATGACTAACAAAAACGTAGATATTCTTTTTTGGTCAGAGTCTATCTAAAAATAAGTTAGAATGTACACGTTTTTAGCAACCATCATGTTTGTTGTCTTTATGTATAAGTAGATATATAGGAGTGTAGAAAAGAAATTTTATAATTTAATTTCCCCCTGGAAAGATCGTAACAAAAAAGATATCAGTCTAGCTAAAATTACTAGCACTTAAATTACACACTGCGGTTTCATTGATAAGACACACTATACTATAAAATGTACATAAATATCAAACCCTTTCCAGCATTTTACCGTAAGGAACAATAAAACTAACAATTGAAAAATGAAGCCTTAATAGGCTGTTGTCATTTCTTAGTTTAAGTACAATCAAAAATTTCCAAAGCTGACTTAAGGTAAAAGTGGTTTCATGGACCTGCAATAAGCTTTTGATTTGTCGTTTACGATACAAAACGCCTCGATCAATAGCTGCGTTCAATCTCGTGTTGGATAGGGTATCTTGTATAGGTGGATTTTTAGATACCTTGTTGAACGAGATGGATAGCTGTCAAAAAATAAAAACAGCTTTCAGCTGTTCACAAAAGGCAATTTAAACTATGAAGTCAAGATTGTTGTAAGATAAAACATTAAATGGATAATTTAACTGATTCGTCGGACGATGATGAATTGATAGGTGCGTAACAATTTAATAAATTAGCTCAATTGGAATTCTATACTATATACATAATTTACTGGCGAAATCTCCGGTTTTAAAAGATTTACTTTTAACAGAAAACTATCCTAGCAGAAACGAGGACCATTATGAAGAAACATGCCTAGATAGAGTTTGGAAGAATTTCGACCTCATTTCTAACTTCAACTAACATGTTGTATCTTTTTGTTTACCAACAAACAAAAAACTTAAAATCAGTTTTCAAGTTTCTTGAAATTCAAACATGTGTGAAATAAGTTATTCTGTCAGATACCTACATACCCAGAAATTCTGGGATACCTTTGGATTCCTTTTTTGACATCTCAGCTGTTTTTGATCAGCTGTTATTTTACATGTAAAACACTAACAAAAAGTTATCTGGAAACTCTATCTGTCTGAGATTGAACGCAGCCAATGTGAACGAACCAAAGACTAAAGCTGAGTGCAGATGATTGTCAGATCTTACAAGATCTGTCAGTGTTTTGTCAAAATCTGCCAATGAGATGTCAATATTCAATTTATACGCAATGAAAAATTGTATGTTCAAAAGGTTGGTTGATTCAAATTCTTACAATTTCACTGTAAGATGGTTCGTTGACAATTTCTTACATTTCTGTCAGAGTTAAAATTGTCAGTTCACACGGTTAAAAGATATTGTATTACCAAAAATTTGTCGTTCTATTAACAAAAGTTTTCAGACAAAAATTAAGTCTTTTTGTAGTCGAAGCAAAAATGGTTTTTAATATAATATTTTCGCTGCCTCCGTGTAGACGAAGGACGTCAATTTTGAGTCCGTGAGAGTAATCGTTAAATGTACATATATGCCAACGAAGACACTTTTTTTTCATCTAAAAATTACCTGAAAATTACATTTCTGACAATTGCAAGGTTAGGTTAGGTTATGTTAGATGGAAACGGACACACTTAGGCCAGTTTAATGGCTCATTGTGATACCACATGAATCTTGAGGCTTCCTCCTAAGCTCAATGGAACCAGCTTGAGTCCCTTACGAAACGGGAGAGGCTGATTATACCGATATGATTTAGATAGTTAAAGAAGAATTCTCCTAAGTAATTCTTGCGTTTTTGAGCTAGAGCAGGGCATGTGCAGAGAAGATGAAGAACCGTTTCTTCCTCGTCCATACAGCTTCTGCAAAAGTCATTAGAGAATACGCCTAGTCTCGTAGCGTGCTTTTCTATTGGACAGCGTCCGGTTATGACACCTATTATCGAGCTTATATGCGATCTGCTTAGAGAGAGCAAGCACCTTGAACGTTTTAAATCCAGTGTTGGCCAGATGTTTTTTTGTGACTTAACACGTGGTGAAGTTGTTTCACCTGGTGCCTGCCCTCCTCGCAGCGTCTTGCATTAGTAGCAGTTTACAAGTAGCGATTGGTATGCCAGTACTTGCCAAACGTGGTAGGATGGGCTGTACTACACCGTTCCTGGCGAGTTCATCTACCTTACAGTTACCTGGAATGGCTCTATGGCCCGACACCCAGCAAAGGTGAATATTTAACTGTTGCGCCATCTCCATATAGAGTTTGTAGAGACAGAGTCCAGAGAATTGATAGCGGCCTGGCTATCAGAGAAAATACGGATATCAGATTGGGAAGGCGGAATGAGAGACTTAATTTCAGCCGTTCAGAGTACACACCTCCACCAACCCCTTCTTTTGTTTTTGACCCATCTGTTTAAAAATGGATTGACTCATCCTCCAAGAACGTCCTATCCTCCCAAAAAGATCTGGTAGGTATAGAAATCTGGAAGTTTCTGTCGAATTGCAGTTGGGGGATGGTTTAGTCTGGGTGTTGGAATTGATTCTAAGTACCTTAAAATTACGGAGTGGCCAATGTTGTTGTTAGTCCACTGCGACGAAGCATTGAGGCGAATAGCAGAGCTTGCAGCTATTTGTTTACTAAATATGTCAAAAGGTGTAAGGTAGAGTAAGGGGTCCAGTGCCGCAGACGGGGTCGTGCGAAGCGATCCGCTTATACATAGGCAAGCTGAACGTTGGACTTTATTTAGCTTATCCCTGTTTATACCTTTCTCTAAAGCAGTCTACCATACTGCCACACCGTAGGTTAAAATTGGTCTGATTACCAATGTGTATAGCCAATGCGTGATTCTGGGTTGTAAACCCCATTTATTACCAATAGCTTTTTTGCAAGAAAAGAGAACTACCGTAGCTTTTTTGACTCTTTCCAATTTAGTTTTTTGTCTAAGACAAGACCCAGGTATTTAGCCTCGTCTGAGAATTTTAATTGGATTCCTTTAATATAAGAAGGGTTGACAAATGGAATTTTGTACCTCCTAGAAAAAAAGACCAAATCGGTTTGTGTGGGTTAACACACAGTCCACACCGATCAGCCCAAAGTATTAGTCTGTCCAAGGCATTTTGTAAGATTTCTTTTAAAGTGTTAAGATGCTTTCTTGAAACTGCTAGACATTTGGGACTTTTTTTCACTAGCAGATCTGGCAATATACTAAGTCAGGGGTCAGCAAGTAGTTTTAAGTGCGGTCCAGATACGGTTGAAACTATTTTAATAAAGATCCACAAAAAAACATAAAATGTTTTGTAGTTCTTATTTTGCCATTTAAATAACTGTAATATTAATGAAATTAATGAGAAAAATTATACCGATGGTCTTGCAGGGGAATATCTTCTTGAATGATCAATTAATTTCCATTCTAATGAAGCTTTTGAAAGACCTATTAACTTCGCAGCCACTTCAGTCCATTCTGCTACTGCAGTGACTTTATAAGGCAATTTAAGGAATTGAGATAGCTTCACAATCTCTGCAAAATCTGACAGCAAATTCGATTTTAAGATCGGGTAGAAAGTTTGAAAATACTGCAATGTCTTCTTCAGAGTTTTTTTTTTTTATTTATTTAAGAATTGTTGAGAAATAAATAGATTCTTTTTTTAGAAATATCTTTTTCCAATACATCCAGCTTACGACAAAAAGCGGACACGCTTTGTATTAAATCACATAATAATTTCTCATTTACGTAACTTGATGTTAAGCTCATTTAAATACAGTGGACTCTCGCTAACTTGAACATACGATAACTTAAACAGTCCCTTTTATGTGCTCTGTAGCTTGAACAGGCAATTTGTAAGGCTCTTTACCTTAAACTTTTTTATTGCTGACTCTATAACTTGAATAATTAAGAAATTTTGGACTCTATAACTTGAACAAATAAATTTTATATCAACAGGAGTTTGAATTTCCTCATTGCAGGTTACTACGTTTGTAAACTGTTTTTTCATCCAAGGGGAATTCCTGGAATTTGCTATTTTGTATGTGTTTAAGATTTTATTTATTTTGCAGTAAGTTTTGTGCAAGCAGGAACGTGATAATAAAAGATAAAAGGTAGCAATTATTGAACAAATAAAGAAAGGAAAAAGCGTTACGGTTTGTGCAAAGGAATTCAGTGTTTCAAAAGGTACGATATGCAATATAAAGCGCAATGAGAAACAAATCACAGCAAGGATCGCGAATACTTTTTCTGGACCAGGCAAAATGTGCACAATTAAAAAAGCTGAGCATCCAAGAATGGAAAGGATCCTTTACAAATGGTTCCTGAAGCGGAAACATTTTAAGAGAGAAAGCCAAACAGCTGTTTATAAAGTATAAGAGTCAAGAAGGTAGCTCTTTCAATGCTAGTTCTGGGTAGTTTCAGAAATGAAAGAGAAGATTCGGTATTCGATTGCTTACTATTAGTAGAGAAAAATTAGCTGCTGATCCAGGACCTATTGAGCCATTCAAAAAAATTTGAAGATAAAATCGCCGCTCTTCAACTGACAACACAACAAATTTACAACGTTGATGAAACTGCACTGTTTTGGAAGTTGTTGCCCAAAAAAACCTATGTATCGTTTAATGAAAAAAGTGCATTTGGAGGAAAAATTCCTAAGCAAAGAGTGACTTTACTCCTCGGTTCTAACGCCACAGGTACCCACAAACTCGTTCCTATGATCATTGGTAAGTCAAAAAATCCACGGTGTCTTAAAAATTTTGAAATGCCAATAGAATACAAAAGTTCTATTAATGCATGGATGACAAAATACATTTTCAAGGAATGGTTTTTCAAGGGCTTTGTAGTTCAAGTAAAGAAACACTGCGAAGAACAAAATCTCCCACTTAAGGCACTTCTGATTATAGACAATGCTCCATGCCATCCATCGGCAGAAGAGTTAAGGTATCTTAAAGGAGTCATTTGCACAATGTTCTTACCACCGAATGTCACTGCGTTAGTTCAGCCGATGGATCAAAATGGCATAAGAATTACGAAGCTGCATTATAAGTCAAACTTGCTGTCGTTGGTCATTGCCAACAAAAATGAAGATATAATTTCTGCCCTAAAGAACTTCAATTTGCGTCAAGCCATTACATTGATGTCAAAATCAAAATGCTGGAACCCCATTTTTAATGATGTCGATAACAGTTTCTTTAACGACGAAGATGATGTCTCATTATCTACTCTCAGAGAACGCTTGAGGGAAAACTTGATTGCAGATGGGGAAGAAGCACCCTTGATACATTTGCTCGAACAAATAGACAATAATCAGGTAACATTTCTTGACTTTAAGTACAAAACAGTAGGTACCTAATGAACAAACTTTTATTTTTCAATCCAACAGCATTACACCGAAGAAGAAGTAAACGAATGGTTACGCGATGAAGATGTTCCTGATGGTGTTGAAGATGAAGACATCGATTCGGAAAATGAATCTGACCCGGGTGATGTTATAATGGTGCAAAACATTGTAACTGACACCGAAGCCATCGAATCAATCGATAAAGTGATCGATTGGGCCAGTCAAAATAACAGAACATCATCTGAATTTACAGTACTCCAAAACCTCAGATAAAGTGCGCTAAAAAATGTTTTGCAGAAAACTAAGCAATGTAAAATAACAAATTTTTTTCCAAAGTTGGTTTAAATACAATTGTGTTTTGTGTCAATTACTAACATTTAAAATAATATAATGAAAACGTATAAAAACGAAGACTTTTTTTATTTTTTCCAGTAACTTGAACAATCCAGTAACTTAAACAGGCCTCGTTTCGTAGGTGTTCAAGTTAGCGAGATTCCACTGTATTTTAAAACATCTCTTAGAAAAACCAAAGTATTTTGTATTATGTGTTTTCTTGCTGGAAATAACTTTCTCTTTAAACATTCAAAAACGTTCAATAATATGACCTTCACTTAGCCAACGAATATTATTGGGCTGCAGTAGATCCGAATACGCCGTTTCACATTCACAAAGTAACTCTTTTTTTTGGAATTGCTGATAAAGTTGTTCCGTAATGTCGCTTTAAACAATAGCAACAGTTGTATTGCATCTGAGGCATATTGGAACCGCTCGAAGCTTATCAGGCAGCGTAAAAAAATATTCTTCAGTCCACTCGGTAAGAAATTTCCTATTTTCACTGCCAATTTTCACTTTTTAGGATCCATATTATTGGTACGAAACGTTTTCACACACAAAAAATTATAAATCAATCGATATTGACCGTAACTAGATTTCACAATAAGACTGACCGCAGAGAGAATTTAACTTACAAAAAAGGCGATTGTATACATTTTGTACTACAATTTAATTATTTGTCTGTGAATACGTGCGTAGCCGCCATATTTAATTTTTTTAAATTTACACACATGTTATTAAATTAAATCGGTATAGTATGGCTTTCGCGGAAACGGAACGCGGTCTGCTTGTTGCTGACTGCTGCTTTAAGATCTGAAAATCCTCAATTCTTAGCTCAAAACTCACTTATAATGAAATCCTAAAAAATCTTCATATCGACGAAAACGGATTGCGTCGTTTTTCGTATGTTTATAATACGATTCTCTTTAATGTTTATTGGAGGACTACTATTTTTTTACAAATTCAAATAACTGAGATGAGCAGCATTTCGGAATTTTTCAATGAATCGCAATTATCCCGTGGAACTTAACCTTTTCCAGTGTGATAGTTCAATGTACTCTTTCCACTTTACTTAAAGCTATTTTTAATTCAGCTAATAAATAAAAACTTTTTTAAGTGCGTATACATAAGCTAAGTGAACGCACTGTAACTATATGTACAACATGTTCATTGTTCAAAGGTATGTTCTACTTGAACTTGACATTGAAATTAAAGCTCAACAGACCGTTAAAACTAATTGATTACACTAATGTTGTTATATTATTTATAAAGTGTGCTGATAAAAATTCGTTTGGTGTTATTTTCTTCTTTTATTTTTTTGTTCGTATAGCCGGAACAATTATTTCCACATCACGCGATATGTGTTTGATGTTTGGAACAACATTATCGTAATACCGATACACGGCAAACGACACGATGTTTGTGATGATGTCGATAATGATGATGATGGCAATCGGTACAAAATTAAGTTAGTAAAGTAAATAACACCTGATATCTTACTTCTTTTTTTGTTAATGACACACAACTTGACTTTAATTTGGAACTTGATCAAATATTGATTGCTTAATATAGATTTTTGGTGCTTTCTCTGTTTGTTTACCTACACCAGACACCTATGGCGAAAATACTAGGAACAAAACTTAATTTTTAGTAAGTACATTTGACTTCTGTACTTGTGTAAGGTAACAAATATTTTACTAAGGTTTCTTAATTTGAGGTTTTTAAAAAATTGTATTGGATGTCAAGATTTTGGAGTGCATTTGATACATCAGAATAAAAATCTGGCCAAAAATATGAGAACTTAATAATTATTTTTAATTCAATTGAATTAGTTCTATATTTTTCATAGAGCTAAAATATGATATGAATTCCATTTTTGGGGAATTGAGTAAGACATTTCAATGACACTTCTCTAAAGATTCGTTTTTTTATGCTTATTGGCGTTTTTCTTTTTTAAGTTCAGAGCAGAGCTCAAACTGTCAACAAAATAATTGTGTTTCTTTTTGAGATCTGATCGTTCAGAGCTTCAAATTCGTGTTTCTTTTTTAGTTCTGAACATGTTCAAAGTGTGCTCTGTAAGCTCAAACTAAAATAACAGAGTAAATGGAGTAGAATGCTACAAAAACAATTTGATATTCAAAAGCTGGGAAAATAAAAAAATCATCGTCAAAACAATAAAAATGGTGGAAGAGGCTGGTCGCACTAATGCAGAAGGTAAGATAATTTAGAAAAATTATTTTTTGGGATATTTTTAACTTCCCATAGGAAGTTATTGTAATGGGTCCGATTTGTCAAATTGAAAGTTTTGACATTTCTTGACGTTTCAAGGTCAATAGAGTCGAAATAAAAGATTTTTAGAAAGATGTCTGTGCGTGCGTGTGTACGTACGTTCGTACGTCCGTACGTCCGTACGTCCGTACGTTCGGGACGTTTTTTTCGTTGTCCATAGCTAAAGAAGCAGAAGAGATATCGACTCCACATAAATTTTGTTATACAGATAATAAGGCAGAAAGATGCAGAAAGGGCTCTCAAGAAATTTGAGTGGGTGGTTTTTTTACCATAGCAGTTTAAAAAAAAGATGAAAATTTTGGTTAATCCTAAATATCTTACGAACCAAAAACGCTGGAGACTTGAATTAAATTTTATATAATAAATTGTAACGTGATCTCAAAGAAGTATATTTTTTGAAAAAAATCTATCTAACGGTTTCAATCAAAAAAACTGAAAAAAAAAAATTGTCACCTCCAAAATTTAATGACTAAAATATAATTTCATCTCCAAAACAATTTTGAGCAACGGAGAAAAATGTTTTTGAAATCTGATCAAATTTTGAGAAAAATCGAATTGACAGTTTTTTTTTATAAAAAATAAAAATCTAAAAAAGAACATTACTCAAAGTTGATAAAAATTGAATATCGATTCAAATATCTTTTCAAAAACTTGAAATTTAGGCCTAAAACTTATCTTATCTTATAAAAAATATTGTTTTCAACATTCGATAAAATTTTGAAAAAAATCGAATTGACAGTTTTTTTTACAAAAAATAAAAACCTAAAAAAAAATGAATAAAAGTTGGTAAAAATTGATTTTCGACTCAAATATCTTTTTAAAACTTTGAGATATTGGCTTTAATTAACTTTTATCTTTCAAAAAATATTGTTGTCAACATTAACATTTTGAAAAAAATCGAATTGACAGTTTTTTTTACAAAAAATTGAAACCCGAAAAAAATAACGAAAGTTGTTAAAAAATGATGTCCGACTCAAATATCTTTTCAAAAATTTTATATTATAGCTTCTGACTAATTTTTACTTATAGGAAATATTGTTTTCAACATTAGGACAAATTTTGAGAAAAATAGAATTGAAAGTTTTTTTTACAAAAAATAAAAACCTAAAAAAATGAATAAAAGTTGGTAAAAATTGATTTTCGACTCAAACAGCTTTTCAAAAATTTGAAATATTGGCTTCAAACTTATTTTATTTCACAGAAATATTGTTTTTGATATTCAGTAATTTTTATATAAAAATCCAACAGTCCGTTTTTTCATAAAAAATTAAATCTACATAAAATAGTACGCAAATTTGGTAAAAATTGATACGAGTACATATAGACAAACTTTTAAGCAAGACAAATCGACAGACGGGATGGGAAGTTATCAGTGTGGGTCGCATCCCAGCCTCTTTTTGATTACATTCTTGGTACTTACCTCTTAGTAAGTAATGTTGGAAATGAACCAACCTTCATAACTAAAACTCGACAAAAAGTTTTAGACATAACTCTTGTCTCAGATACCATACGATCTTGGACTGGAAAGTATCCAAAGAACACTCATTCTCTGATCATAGATATATCCAGTTCAAAATAAATGTGGATGATAACCCGAGTTCATTGACTTTTCGAAACTATCCTAAAGCTGGTTGTATTGAGCTTGGAGAAAGCCTCAAGATTCATGTGATATCACGATGGGCCATTATACTGGCCTAAGTGTGTCCGTTTCCATCTTGGACAGCCACGATAACCTAACCTAACCTTTTCATACATGCCTATTGAGTTATTTTACAAACTAAAACAATTACAAACAAATTTATATCATATTTTATTAGAAAATCTAATAAGCTTTAATTTTGTACAAGATTATTTTTTGATACGTCAAACAGTTTTCAAGATAAACCTGAGAACCGAAAAAACCGTATGTTTCTCTTTACTGCCGCTAGAGTTATTTTTTAAACTATAACAGATACGAAACAAAAATCATGGAGACTCTTTTTTATAAAATTTAATGAGCTTTAATTTCGTGGAACAAAATTTTTCGATACGACAAATAGCTTAAACGTGAAAAATTGAAATAAGCACCATGTTTCTCTTAACTGCCGCTAGAGCTCACGTCGGATTTTTGGGGTATTTTTGTTTGGGTAATCACCAGACATCCCTTAGAAAGTGTGCGAAGTTTCAAAACTGTCGGATTTTTTTTGAGGTAAAGGCAATTTTGTTCGTTCATTGACTGGACTATTAAAGGAATTGAATTTTTGTGTTTATTTAAAAAAGTGTAAAACCAAAACAAATTCTTCAACCAAAATAATTGTATACTAATTTTTTACCCAACAAATTTATTTTTTTTATTTTATTTATGTAAAAATGTTGGCACCTTATTGTCTCAACATCATCAACACTTTAAAATGTTTACTTTTATCTAAATTTCTTTAATTTTTTGTTAGAAGTCCGTTTTTCAAGAACCGACGATATCTTGTACTTAAATATTGCTTAATTGCTATTGCAGACACAGTTTGACAATTATAACACCATTAAGTTACTGACTTCTAATTTTTAATCCAACGTTTATCTGTTTTTTTTTCTTTCGATATACTCATTTTATGTAAACACTGTCTTTCTGTTTTTTTCCAGATCATTGCACAATAAAAATCAATAACAATCTATAACAGGTATTATTTAAAATTGATTTCCGGTTTTTGAAGAATGAAAATCAATAAAAAGTAAAGGCCATTTTCATTCTTCTTATTTTTTTTTTGTTTATGGTTGAAACTCGCACCACAAAACAATCCAAAGTGCTTTATGAATATAAATAGATTTGCGCCAAGCAAGGCAATGAGATGAACACATAAATAAATGAAAACATTGAATGAAAAACTAAAAATAAAATAAATTTAAAAATAAAAAAAAAAAACAATAAAAAGTACAATCCAAGTGCGTGGAAAAATAGATGACACCAATATTGTTGTTGATGAAACTGGAAACACTATTAACCTGTTCACTTGAAATGTGTTTACATTACATGATGAGATGAATAATAGTACTGGCATCTATAATAAAAGCGTCATTAATTTATTATTACTGGATACGTCAATTAAGGTTATTGTGGTTTGACTTATAAGACAAAAAAAAAAAACAAAAGAAATAAGATTTTTGCGCAATTAAATGACTTGATGGATCAAAGTTTCAAATTATGAAACGTACAAAAGTGCCTACAGCTACAACCAAAATAATAGGTACGCGTACTTTCTGGACTCAAATTCATAAAAAAGGGATATTCCAAAGAATGGGGGTAAAATTCTCTCACAAAAAGAAAAAACTACTACAAAGTTAGCGAACGGAAAAACAATAAATTTTTCACACAATATTACTGCCAAAAAAAATATAAATTTTGTAACATCATCATTTCATTTCGTATTTAGAAAGTATTTGATTTTATGAATGGATAAATTAAAACAACAACTGGAACATCATGCTGGTCACTTGTTTCGTTTTTTTTATAAAAAAAACTTCATTAAACTGAAACTTAAAAATTGCAAATTGCTGTTCTTTGGGAAAAGATTTTTTAATTTAATAAGTGACAGCAAAAACGATCAACTTATTTAATTTATTTGAATTTCTATCAAATTTGACACTTTTCACAAATGAGCCCAAGGAAATTTCTTGGGCTAAAATTCGTAAGTTGGGGAAATATTTTGCTCTCCCGTGAGCGCTCTCTTTTACGAAAAACTACGAAATTTTTGAGTACGCGAACAGGATTTGGTTGAATTTCGTATTTTGTTCGTGGAAATGGACTGTTTTAGAACGGTACGCGAACGGATCTGACATGATATAAAACACGTAACTTTTACATAGAACATCTTTAATAGAAAAAAAAACACGAAAGTAAGTTTAGAACGCTTCCTTGAATCAACCTTAAACAAAATCCACAAGAACATGTTATTTTAAAAAAAGAAATCGAAAAATCTGTCAAATTAAAATATTTAAGTACTACAGAACTTTTGTACCATTTGCTAAAATTTGACAATTCAAAACTTGACAGATTTGCAAACAAACCTTTTAAAGTGATAAACTAATTGCGTTCTCATGTGCTATTTAAATAAGTAACGAACTTTTTGTGAATAGACAATTGAGTAAAATATAATAAATTGGATCATGTTCAATAACGGTAGACCGCTAAAAGTTTCTAGGTTATTAGAAAATGTTGTTTATGAATCCGGCATAGGGATTGTAAGGTTAAATTTTCGTATATTTGTGGAACAATTTTGATAAAAGAAGACAAGTCTTTTATCTCCAATGTTTGATTCCTTCTGCATATTACTTTTGTAATATTTCATAGAGAAAAAATATTTTATTTTATGGGTTAAATTAATGTATTTATGAAATACAAGAGTGCCTGGTACAAGATCAAAGTGGACGGATTTACACCAGAACAGTACTAAATCAGAAAAGTACTTTTTTTAATGTATTTTTTAATTGATTCTATTTCTTAAAGCAATAACTTTTTTATAGTTTTTATTTGATAAAGGCTTTCTACTAGATAATAAATACAAAATGTCGTAATGTTCATTTTAAACACTTAATTAAATGAATTAAGAAAATTCTTCAGCTCATTGTCAGAGAAAAGAGTTCTGAACACAGTCTGAGCATTTTTTTCATGCTCTGAACACACTTTGTATTACAAAATGTGTTCTGAGCGCTTGAAATTATTTTTGAAATAGAACTCAATACTTAGCTGTCAATATTTGACATTTGTCAATTTACTTGTCATTTCCTTTTCCATAAACAAGAAGTTCAATTTAAAACTAAAATCAAAATTCAATTTACTTTCGGAAGAAAGTTGGGATGAAGATTCTGATGCTTGTGTTCAGCACTTAACTCGGTCTGTTTAGTTATTTTTAGCTGTGTTCCAGACATTTCTCGCAATAAAAGTTGGTTAAATGTCAAATTTTAAGAGTTGAGATGAATTGCTCTCAGAGAGAAAGCAGAATGTCAAAATGTTTGGAACGGTTTGCACTAGTTTATACTACTTTTTTAACGTCAAAAAAATATACTCGAGCAGAGTTACCGGAGATCATTGATAAATTTTAATCAACTTAATCATGAATTAGAATCCAATAAAATAAATATCAACAAAAGTAAACTTATATTTTTATTTTAAATAAAAATACATTTATTCCTTAAATTATGAAACTAAATTTAGTCCTTTCTTTTTCCAAAAAATCACTACAATTTTAAACAATTATATTTTTACTACAAATTTCTTCTTCAGTAACAGTTTTATAAAAAGATATACATTTATGAAAATGATTTGATTTATTAAAGGAAATAGAAAATATGAACAATGTTCATATTTACCAAAACTAAAAAGAAAATAAACGAATTCTTTGGGCAACCCTTAGTCAATTGTCTTAAGACGTTTTTTTTTTCTTCTGTCATTACTTGCCGTGAACTTCAAATCGAATTTGACATCCAGCCCAGAAATCGCCGGAAGAAATTTCTCGGACTAAATCTGACAAAAAAGGGAAGTGTTTTACTCTCTCGCTCGCGCTCTCTTTTGTAAGAATTAGCACAACTTTTGAAGTGCGGATTTGTGGAACGACTTTTTGCTAAAAATGACTAAAGAATCTTGCACATGAGCTACGAACTGCGAACTTTGGATGTTCGCATATTTTGACTTTTCTTTCAGATGAGCTTTATTTCTATTCGCACACAGCGACGAATTGTCAATTTATAATTACCCTTTTCAACAAACAAAACAAGAGTGGTATAAATTTTTGGTTAAGTTGAGCGCGAACAATTTATTCGTTGCAGTGTGGATGGTATGTGGAACGCTAAAAGAGTTTGACAGTTCGTAGCAACCACACGGCAACTCGTTACTACCAAATTGTTTTTACAAAATTGTCTTGTTTTAGAGAACAAAATGAAAATTGTATTATCCTAATATAATTGTCAATTGGTTTCTTATAATTTATAAATGTGTTTTTGTTTGAAATTGACTTTTTGAAATGTGTAAAATCACATTTGTTCGTCCATTCGTTCATTCGTTGTTCGCCCTCATGTCTGAACCTGTTTGAAACTAGATGTGGAACACAGCTTTTGTTTGAGCTCATAGAGAGCGATCGGAATAAGCTTCGGATACGCTCAGAGCGAAAAAAGAAACCCAAATCTGAAGATCTGAAAGTTTAGAAGCAAAATTTATTCTTTGACAGTTCAAGCTCTGTTCCGAACTAAAATAAAACACCTATTAGCTTTCAACACAACCCATTTTTGAGGAAAAATACTAGTGTTAAGAGAAATCTATCACAAACAAAATAAAAACCATATTACTTTTTAAAAGTGTCAGATTTGTTGCCATGTAAGTAATATAAAGACATTATTAACAAACATTAAAATGTGTTCCTATTTTGTTGGCCATAACTGTACCTCAATACATAGGTGTAAAAACTATGGAAACTTTTGTAGTTCACAAAGACAAGAAAAGTTAATAACAGTGATTTTCATGACAATTAAGAAAAGATAATCACAGTGTATGTCAGATTTTTGTAAATCTTTTGTCGTTTTCTTCTGCTTTATATTTGACGCTTTTAACGTTTTTGACTTTTAATTGAGTTCTGTTCGAATGGACTCCAAAGCATATGTTAAGGTTTGTGAACATACCTATTTAACCTGTCATTCGAAAACAATTCAAACTCATTTCGATAATTGTGATGCTTGTCAAAAGTAAAAATGTTGAAAAATAAAATCAAAATGCACGATGAGTCAATCAACGACAAAACCAAATATTTGTTTCCTATAAAATGTACGGAATGTGCAAAATACAGATTATCAAGTTATGGTAATTTATTGAATATCTTGCTTGTGAGTTCTGAGCGCCGAAACCGCCGCCGCCGCCGCGTCGCACCTATACGTAAACGAACAAGTACGTAATGTAGATTTTAATTATTCTAATCATACAAACGACCGAAACGGACGTGATGGCTATACACACGTTCTAATCAGGAAGGGATTATTCGAACTTGCCTTTTGCTTCATTCTAGTTTAGGTTCTGTTTAGTGCTCTCGTATTCTATGGAAGTAGTAGCACTAGCGCAAGTATAATATTATTAATAATACAACTATGGACTCATGGACAGTTTCCGGATTATTTTCTTAACATCCAGTGTCATTATGTGTAATAAATTATCATCAAAATGGGCAAAGACGGCTTTTGCACTTGGTATTCCATTCGACATTAAAATATACTTTAACATAGGTACATATATGTTTCTCAATTTACAGTTTCAACTGGACTGCGTACTCCACATAAGACAACAACGACGACGATGCGACGAGCGACCGACGGACGCTCAGAAATGCAAAATTATTACTGTGTGAAATTTGTGCAACAATAAAAATGAAATAAATTCATTGGAATGTTGTTGGGAGTTGATTAAAAACTAATTGTAAACAACACCATCAATTGAATACGAAACTAAAAAATAACAACTGAAAAGGTTTTTGTTATTATTAACGAATCAAAATTCTGTCTGTAGCGCTTTTATTTTTAATTAGAGTTACGTCCATCCAACATTCATTAAAAACAAAAAACCAAACATTCATTCACGGAAAAAGCATTTAAAAAATACAACAAAACAAAAAGCCGTAGTTTGTGCACGATTAAAAAAATAAACAAGCCATAAACACTCCTTGAGCTAAACGAAATACTTGTACATATTAAAATAGTGCTTACCTATTGTTTGCACTTAACTATTATTATTAGTTAAAGAGCATAGCGTACTACAAATTATATAAAGGCGATATCACAGTACAAAATTATATGAACAGTAACGTATTAAGACGAGATTTATATATTTTGAGTTTCAATAGGGTAAATAGGGGTAATGATGATGAATGGGCTCCTTGTTTGCGGTGTTAGTTTATTGTTGTAAGTTTGGCAAAAATCAAGATATAATAGGGTTTTCTAAGACGAGATTTTATTTTGACATTTAAAAACTAATATTTTTTTTATATTGTAAATATGTTAAATCACAAGATCTCGGAGGCTAATTGTGATGCACCTATTTCTTTCGATGCTTTTGGCACTTAGGTCTAGTCACACCGTCAGCGTGATCCCCGTACCAAACAAAAATCATTCTTTCCATTTCCAAATGCGACAATTCAGATTATCAACGTACCCTCCGACGTAAAAATAGGGTTTATAATAGAAGATTTCAATGCATTTTTTGTGTTAAATTAACTTTAGAAGCCTTAAGATCCAAGATGCAAAATGCGGTGTAAGGTTATTTGTGGATAGCCTACTTTCAAAAAGTGACAAGGAATCCACAGAGCAATTGTTTTTGCGAGACGGACAAAGTTTCGATTCTTTAAGGGTGTTTTCGACAGAAAAGGTGCTTCATCATGACCAAAAAGTGCTCAGGTTTCGAAACTACTACTACGACTATATTTAGCATTTTGATAGTGAATTCTATCAATCTTAATGCACTTTTGAAGCTTATATCGATCCATAACGTGGTACAACGTGCATCCGAGATAAGGAGATGCGCTAGAATGTAATTTCTTCAAGAGTGGTGTTAATCTGGAAGACACTTTTTATAACATGTCTTCACAACTCCTTGGCAATGCGAACGACATCGACATCTTCAGCCGCGAAAAGTAAGCTATTCTAAACCCAATCACAATAAAAGATGAACAGATGAATTGCGTCTTTAAGTGAATGAGGACAAAGAAAAAGCTCATCGCCTTGAACAAAACGTCATTCTTGGTGCAGAAATTTATATAATAGATATAGATATAATTTATTATTTAATTTTTTTTTTTCGTATAAACTTAAAGTAAATATTTACAATGATTTTAATGAAGAATGTAAATTTAAATGTTATAAAATCAAATATTGAAAAAAAAAATACTGACATTCTGTATTGAATTAACAAAGAAATTAAAATAGGGCTGAATGCCACTTCAATTATTATACTTAATTAAAATTATTGGGGGGTGACCCTTTTCATTAAAGTTTAGAAAAAGTTTTAATAGAATCCTTTTGAGAATACACAGAAAAAAAATATGTAATTAAATTACAATAATGAAAATAAAATTACTTTGTTAAAAATCAAATACATTTCATAGCGAAAATAAAGAACACACCATGAAACTAAACCAGGGTACCAAAAACAATTAATTCCAAGTTTGAATAATTAAAATCTAAAACCTATAGTTTTAAATGACTAGCAAACAAACCAGGAGCTGAATTTGTTCTTAAAGAAAGTGGAAGCTTGTTAAATAACCGAAACAATGAAATAGAATACAATTTTTGAAACGCAGTTGTATGGAATGTGGGTACGGTAAAGGTGTTCGAAGAGTTTCCACGTTAACTATAATTTGAAATTAAACGGAAATTACGATTACCAGACCTTAAAAAAAAAGGATTTAAGCACTTTAAAACCATAAAAATGATCCTTGTGAATTGAGAATTTTATTTTGGAATCAATTACAAGACCTAAGTAATTAAAATCATTAACTTTTTCTATTGAAAAACAATTGGACGCAAACTTTTGGTGGTTAGTATAAGTTAGATAAGTCTTGGTTCCGGTTAAAAAGTTGCAGTTAGGAAGCTTGAACTTTTGACATTCTGGGGCAAGGTACTGAAAATCAACTTCAAAGTTTTGGACGGATGATAAGCTGAACAACATTAGCTTCGTTTTCGAACTAATAACCAAATTATGTACCGAAAACCATAACTCAATATATTAAGGCCCCAATTTATATCTGAGACCATAAAAAACCCAACATCATCCGCAAACGCAGTTGGTTTACCTTTGAAATCAAGAGCAAACAGACAGTTCATGTACACTTGGAATAAAATTGGTCCCAAAACAGATCCTTGGGGTACACAGAGGTTGAGAAACATAAATTCAAACCACTTTAACAAAAAACCACGGAATCCTGCTTTTTCTAATTTTCTGGTTAACCATATCAAAGGCTTTTGTTATATCAATAAATAAACCAGCTGTGCACTTTTTTGATCTAAATTGAACATTATTTGGTCACAAAACTGTAATAACGCTTCTTCAGTTGACTTTCCCTGCTGAAACCCGAATTGGGCAGGATTTAAAAAAATTGTTTTGTTTAAAAAGCTAACCATCGTTGTTTTTCTAACCTTTTAAAAAAACTTACTAAAAACGTGCAGAAGAGATATAGGTCTATAGTTGCACATATTACTGGCCGAACCTTTTTTAAATAATGGTATGACATCAGCACTTTTGAGAGCATCAGGAAAATCCCTGCAAAAATACAGCTGTTAAATATACAAGCGAGAACATCAATTACGAAACATGAAATTTGTTTAACAAACAAATTTGATAGACTATCAGACGCAGACGAATGCGAGTTTTTTAAATTTACCAATAGCTTTAAGTATCTCAAGAAAAAAATATGGGCTTAAAAACAAAACTGTTACTTTGCATGGGCTAAACGTCACTAATGGCAAAAATGTGGTTGCAGATTTACTGGCTTCATTTATAAAAAAAGTCATAAAACGCATTAGCAATTACACATTTGTCAGTAACTTCACAATCATCAATGCACATCTTTTTAAGACTTTTTGACGTAGAATGTTTGTTGAGTATGCTGTTAACGATTTTTGAGGAGTTAAACTGATTCCGGTAAAAGTTATCACGTCAAAGCGGAATTTCTTTTTTAAGCTCAGCACACAGCTTCGAGGTAATCATGGAGTTCACCTACCTTGGAACCAATATCAATTCTACGGACGACACCTTAGTGGAACTCCCACGAAAAATTACCCTATATCGAGCAATGTATTTTTTTACTCACGAAATAGTTTTTACTTGTCTAATGTCAAGAGGTGATGGTTTTCATTTTTAGTTTAGACCCTTGATTTAGATTAGGCTGAACATATTCAGATTAGTCTGCTTCGAAATATGTATACTATGATTTTCAGGAATCACTATTTGTGAATTTAACAAGGAAGGAATTTAAACAAACATTTGAAATAAGATGTTTTTTTTTTTTTTAATTTACAAGAACTTAAGGGGTTATTAGTACCCTTTAAGTGTTTATATTTAAACACAGTGCGAGCGTTAGGAAAATAGGGAAGGATTTAAAAGGAGATACCGGTGTAAATTGGTCTTAAATTTCTGAACATCAAAATGGCAGGGAAAAACAGAGTTGGCCAATGCATTCCACATTCTCGATGTGCGATTTAAGAAAGAATCTCTATACTTGACAGTACGTCCGAAATTGAGCTCAAGGGTATACTGATGAGCATTCCTAGAAGTGCGAGTATTACGGCTGAATTGTTTAAGGGGTGGAATGCAACTGGGTAATTCGACTGAACATTGTTTGTAAAAATATCTATAAAACAACGAAAGGCATGAAACATTGCGACGGTGTTCTAGCGATGTAAATGTTTCGATTATAGTCCTGTAGCCTATCATTTTTAAAGCCCTTTTTTGAGTTCTATCCAAGAGATTTAAACTTGTTTACTTGTTTTGGGAGCACCTTTTTAATTGCTTATGAATTTTTGTTATAACACTAGTTTTAGGTTTTGATTTTTTTGTTGTTTGGCGTTGGACACTGCACTTGAAAGAATTTGTTGACACGCCGCGGGATTTATTTATTACTTGATTTTGATTAATAGTTGAAGAAAACAAATATGGGCTGGACTGTTAATTGTTTTTTTTTTGTATTTTTATATTGATTGGGTTATTATTATAATGTTTTTTTTTTTTTAATTTAAACAGACAACAAATATGAACAAAGGTAGACAACTAGGTACAATGGGGACAAGACTCTCACGACGCGTGCGCTGTGGGTGGGATGCAGATCGGCACTCGAAATTGATAATTCCGTATGATGAAAAAATTAATTTTGATAAAACAAGCTTTTGATATAATTTGAAATAAAATTATTCTGTTTCCATTCAAATGCCGAAACGTTTACTTATTTTTTGATCAAAAAATGTTCCACCTTTGACAAAGCAACCTATATGATTCACATTTTTTCAACTTTGAGATTTGCTCTGCTTAGCGTTTTAATCCAGAAAGCTCGGTGGTGTACATTAAGAATCCTATGAACTTCGAATCTCGGAACACACTGAATATAAAATAAACATATACAATTTTGAGTTTGACAAAATATAAAATCTGTTCAAATAGAAAAACTCCAGGTAGATTTTAGTTAAAGAAGACACATTTGGGCAGTTCATATTTTTACGAAAATATAAATCGGGCAAACATATAAATTCAGCTGGTATTTTCACATAAGTACATACACTTTACCTGATAACAATGGTGTTTTTTTATTTTTTTGAATATAGTCACAGTCAATTTTCCAAAAAAAAAAATGGTTTTATTAAAAGCTTGCCAACCAGAGACAGAAACCTGCCCTACCTTCATGTTATCTACCCATAAATAATTGAGGTTTGAAAATAAAAAACTATTGTAAATTGATTTTTAAGACTTCAAAACAGATTTAATCTTATTTCTTTTAAAACCGTTATATGTACATCAATTTGCATAGATAATTAAAATATAGTCATCGATTTAAAAAAAAAACGTCTGTGTTCAATTTTGCTTATGATGACATAAAGAAATTTACCTGAAATTTGAGTCCATTCGCCACAAACAAAAAAAAATCAAATTTCAAATCTGGATCTGAATAAATTAACAAAATCTAAATTAATGGGTTCAATACCATAGAAACACAATTTACAAAAACAAAAAACTGATTGAAAAAATGCGTGAAAATTTGATACTGAAATCCAAATTCAGTAAAATAAATAAAAAACCACAACGCATACTTTACACTACACTCGTACCTACTCAGTACTCGTTTAAAAACTTTAAGAAGGTATTGTTTTCGATTTCATTACCCAATATAGTGGGTCTAATTTCTCTATTGCAATTTTTGTAGTCGTCGTCGTTGGAACTCGGATCGAATCATCATCTTTGTAGACGTCGACCGTACTCGGTATAGACGTCGCACAGTGGGGCAAGATACCCCAATAACCGGAATTAACTCAGTAGATGCGCTAGTTCTACTGAAAACTATTTTTTATCCTTAAAATTGCTTTAATATGAATAAAAAAAAAACATATTTAAGTTTTTAAAGTTTGGTTTAATCCTTTTTTCAATGTAAATTAAAAAAAAAAAAAACAAACAAATATACTTCTAAGATCCAGATTCATCGGACCAATATTCTGCCTCAGTTTCATCACTGCTACTGATGTTCGAGTTCTCAACACTAGAAATATTTGGGGCAGAAAGTAAGACCAACTCTTCTTTAGGGAACGTTCTAAGCTGTTTTTTGGGCATTTGCCTAAAGCTTGTTATGAAGGGATCTGATGTTACTAACATTAAATTAAATACATCTTCATTACATTTTTCTCTAGAACATTTCCTTGAAAAATTTTCTCGATATCTTTTAAAGTCTTTGTTTCTCGCCTCTTATGCCTCTTCAGACAATTGGCCTATTGGCAGAAGTGCATTTGAAACAACATCAGGACCGTGAATTAGGAGCTTATGTACTGTGGGAGGCATGAAATACCAGGGATACTGATTTACAAAGCATTTGGCAGTCTTCAGTGTCAAAACTACTTGAAATTGCTACCAAGATAACATGCAATTTTTGTATTAGTGTTTTATCGACACCCAAGAATTCAGATGCTAGCTCCGCGTTGATAAAAAAACGCCTTGCAGAGTTGCCATCATTCGAATTCCCGAAACCAGGCTTGAGTTGGTCAACAATAAGACCCATTTGATCCCGAAATTTTTTTTGAATTTGAATTTTAGTCGCTGCGACTACATCCTTGTCCTCCTTACAAACTTTCCACTTTTTTTTTGGAAGCCTATAGCCAACATGTAAAAGACACTCAAAAGTACGAATCCAACAGTGCAGCACTGACAATCCAAACTGTAATGTACTCGGATTGTTAGGCCTTAACAGCACCTTTTCAATTTGATTGAAATCCTTAGAACTTGCACCACAGATATAGCAGCGCTGAGAAGAGATGGTATCCGTCAAAGCATTACACACTTTTCCGTCAACCATTGTAAAAACGAGCTTATGTGAAACTTCCACACGGCACAGACCCCGAATTTCAGCATCTACTCTTTGCTTCTCAGCTTCTGAAATTTGTGCTGATTCCTTTTTATATTCAAATTTAATTGGGCGGCAATATCGAGTTGAAGATGATCTTGGATTTTGCCATATCACAATTTTTTGAAATGAACATTCGCAAACAAGTTGGATCGGGACTACAAAAGTTATAAACACACTGGAATCATCAGCTTCCATTCCAACAGATTTCTGTTTATAAGAGCTATGGCCGGAGCTCCCATCGAATCCCCATTAATTTGCAGATCAAACACAAATTTAGAAGTTATTCATCATTCGAAGCTAACATTACTTCTTTTTGAGCCATAATCAAACGTTCCACAGTATGGTCCATCAAAGCTTGCAATGTTACTCCAGCTGAATTGTCAGTCACATACATCTCTTCTTTTTTGGGGTAACACATTTTTTTAGCATTTTGAACAACTTTGTACGAAGGAAATCTTTCAGGGTCCTTGGCTCTAATTATATTGTATTGGTGCCTCGTCAACTTGGCCTTCACTACGACATTTTTCGCGTACGTTGCTGTTCCTTACGATATGCTCTTTGATAGTAAATTGCTTTCCTAGGAGAACGCACCAACTCATTTACAAATTTTGCTGCAGCTGGATAACCTTCAGCTCTTAAATTTACTTTTGTTGCAAATCCTAACTGTGGTGTTGACAACTCTTTTCTTATTTTTTGATGCGCTTACTTCGATCGCAGCTTTCTTCAAACGATTTTTCTGGACGACCACCCTTAGATGGGGTTACCTGATCAAGAAGCTTAAAACCAATTGATGTTTGTAGCCAAGCGTCATTTTGTTGTCTAAAACGTATTTCATTTCGTTTAGATTTCAGCCACTTTTCCTTCAATCTAACCTCAAATTGAGACATAGTATGATGGAGCTCCTTTACATTAACTTTATGGCATGTCTCTAGGTGTACCACCAAAAATTTAAATTTTGTGTTTAGTGTTTTGAGCCCTGAATCTTGCATGAGCTTAAACAACTCCATTCTAGTATAAAAAACATAGTTTGAATTCGAACCTACACGGAAAAAAAAGTATTATAAATTTACATACATTATTTGCTGAGTTAGTCTATAAGGAAAACCTCAATAAAAAAAGGAGTACATATGAGCACCCGATTTTTTTCCACAGTATACGCATGAAGTTAAACTATATTTACGTATAAAAATCTCCATGTGGAAATGTGTGGAAACCAACTTTTGCCTTAGCAATTTAATGTATATGTTAAATTAATTTAACAAAATTAATTATAATTCATATATATCTTAAAACAAAAATGTTTTAACTTCTAAATAAATTTGAAAAGAAAGTACATACTTGAAGCAATTGATTCCATACTGATTTTAAGGTTTCACGTTATTAAATTATTTATAGCTCAAGACTCAAAAATTGCACTACTTACTTCACACTTGCTTTAAGAGATAATGAAATCTTACTTACAATTAGACCATGCATCAAAAAAAAAAGTTAAAAATATAACTGTTTTTGCAAATGACACATTGGAATGTTTACTAACAACTTTTTATATTCATGGCTCTCAAATTTTTTTTTGGAGTTTATTCCGACTCCTTCATATGAGTCGGCCCACTGTGCGTCGTCGTTGCTTTGCGCATTGTGCTGGTGGTGCTGGTGGTTTGTCAGTTTTGCGTTGTGCTATTTTAATTGGTGACAATATCTGCTTAGTGTTTTGCTATCCATTTGAGTTCTTCTTTTCAATTTTTGTTTCTATCTACTTTTCGACTCGTTGCTTAAGCTCATGTGGGCACAATTCGATTATAGTAAACGTAAACCCAAACGCAAAGCAACAAGTTGATTCATCCAACAAATTGATTTGCAGATTGGTGTCGAGGTGCTTTTCAATTCAATTCGACACGTTACTTTACAAGACACAGACAAATGATTACTCGAAATAGCTCCTCTCTGATGCACGACGACTGATGACCGGCGACGACGTTGTCAGTACATTTGTACACTTGTTCTTATTTTGTCTCTGTACTAAACTTGATCCATTGAACTTGCTTTACTAGAATACTCTTTTAATTATATTTTTAGAAAATCGTGTTGTAGAAAATGTCATGAAGTTGTGCGTTAGTCACGTTCCATCATCCATGTCTATCTTTTTCCGGAAGTTGAGTTTTGTATAGATTCTTTAAAGATAGCAATGTCTTTATAAGAATGTCTAAATGCAACCGATTTGAATGCAAATCGTTTTTTTTTAAAAAGGTTTCATTGACCTTTCTAGAGAATAGCAACAAAGACAGCAGATAAGGGATTTTGTTTTGCTCGCCGTTATCAGTTTAATATTGAAATTCAAACAAAAATTCATGAAATAAAAAAGATAATGATATCAAAATAAATACAAATGTAGTACAAATTTCAAAAAAGTTCTATGTCCGATAACAACAAACATGTTCGCGAGTCGTTCTCATTTTTTTTTTGTTCTATAAGTAAATCAGAGGCTAAAACTTATCTCAATAAGTTGTTTTTATTTTGTTTCTATAATTTCTATATATACAAAGATTTTTCATTCATATTTAGTTTAAAAGTTAAGTGTTGTCTCATTTGTGGTTGATGTCGGAAATAATGAAGCCGTCCAAGCCGCAAAGTAGGGTGCAATAAATGAAAACCTATAACAACACAGTATCTGACATAAGTTGCTGTCTTTCCGAACAAGTTTTTGATTGATAACTTGTAATAAGCGTTCGGTTGGTTGATTTACTGTAGACTGATCATTAAAAATAGATGCAAATCATCATCATAATTAGAAACAACAAGTTCTATAGATAACAGGATTTGACTTTACTTACTAATAAAAACATTTAGGTACATGAATGCCAATCAAATCATTTTACCAATCAAACAGACGATGTCGGGACGAGAACAGTATGATTGTAACACTTTTAGGCCTTTATGATAAAAATACTTCTTCTGATAGACACTTATAAGATTTTTCATTTAGTAACTGAGAAATTTGTTGGTGTCACTTCTTATACGAAAATCCTAAAAATAAAGGGTGTCCCAAAATTAACGCAAGATTTGAATTAAATAGAAAACACCGTTTTTAGTCTTTTGATAGTTATATTTTTATTGACTCGTAAAGTACATAGGATAGGGTTAGGTATGGAATAACACATCGGACAAATGGCCTCCACGGCTTTACATGCACATGCGCACTCTTTTGTTGAAATTTTCCATGACCATTCTGCATAAATGAATTTCGTTGATGCAGCGTTGAATCTCCTCCTTTAATGCACGGGTGGTTGTTGACATAGACTCGTGATTTCAAATAACCCCATAAAAAGAAGTCTAATGGTGTTAAATCACACGATCTAGGAGACCAATTTTGATCACCGAAACGAGAGAGCACACGACCTGGAAATGTCTCATGCAGTAATTGAATTGTTTCACGGGCTGTATGACATGTGGCACCGTCTTGTTGAAACTACATATTGGACACATCAATATCATCCAATTTTGGCAGAAAGAACTGTACCAGTCACTGCTTGACCAGCATCACTTTAAAAAAAATATGGCCCAATTATGCCTCCAGCCCAAAATCCACACCATACAGTCACGCGTTGTGGATGCATTTGTTTTTCGACAATCACATGTGGGTTCTCCGAACCCCAAATGCGGCAATTTTAGCGATTGACAAAGCCATCAAGATGAAAATGTGCTTCATCGCTTAGGATGATTTTGCTCGAAAAATCAGAGTCCATTTGTTGATGTTTAATAATCCATTCAACGAACTCTCTCCTCTGTCCATGGTCATTAGGCTTCAATTGTTGTGTTAATTGAATTTTGTAAGCATGAAGACACAGATCTATGGTGAGTATAAGCTGTAGAGCGGTTCTTGAAATTTGCAATTCTTGTGCACGACGTCGAATTGAGGTTCCTGGATTGTCAGCAACACTCTCTCGCACTGCTTCGACATTCACATTTGAACGGCTTGTTTTTGGACGACCAGTGTGTTTGGCGTCTCCAACGGATCCAGTCTTCATGAATTTTTCAATTAATCTCTTCAGAGTAACAAAAGGTTCAGAATAACAATTTCTAAATTTTACCTCATAGGATTTGTTTTCAGGTATGATTTAACCCAAGCTAAGAAAAATTGTGGAAAACCAAGAGCTTTAAGTTTAAATAAAATACTTCCGTGCCTTAGTTGGTCAAAACACTATTCCGACCATATTTTGTATGAAATTTTCGAACTGCAGCCGCCAAGCTTTCACTATTTTTGAAATATTCTTTAATAATGAAGACACGTTGTTCTATCGTGTAATGCTCCATTTTTAATAACCCTATACTGTTAGCTGTCAAATTGCTTTTTTTTCAGGGTTGCCAACACTTCACTGCATAAATGGCGGCAAATTCAAATCTTGCGTTAATTTTGGGACACCCTTTATAAAGGGTTTAGTGGTATAGGGAAACAAAGTGCTGGGCGTCCCTCAATAACAACTAAGAACCAGGTTTTCTATATCTCGTTGATATTGGGAACTAGGAATTCTAACAAACGACATTATACTAGGACTTAGGCTCTGAAATTTTAGCTTACACAAGAACTTGAAACTATTGTTCATTACATTTTTTTTTTCTTTTACACTTCAGAATTTTCAGAAAGTAGAAAGCTTATAGCAAGCTTCAAACTACGATCAGAGGCTCATCATAAGTGCACGTGTTAGTTGTTAGTAAAAAAATAATATAATTATAGCCTAACATACGCATAAAATACAAAAACATAATTAACATTTAACTATTACAGAACAAAAAATAAAATGAGAACGTTTACGATAGTGGAGCACTGGTTCTAAACAATGATTTTAATCCAACATTATTTAAATTTAAATCAATCGATGAACTGTTTGTTAGCTCCTTAGAGAAAGCTAATCTCTTTGCTAGGCAGTTTGCCGCCAATTCAACGTTGCCAGTGAGTGTTATGACTCCGCCTGTTCTAGAGCGAGTTAGTGATTCTATGGGACCAATCTTTTTTCGCATTCGTACTGTGACAAGAGTTCTTAAAGATCTGAACATTCATAAATCCGCTGGTCTGGATGGTATCAACGCTATTGTTCTGAAGAGGTGTTCTTCAACGCTGGCAAAACCACTGCGTAAGCTTTTTCATCTGTCCTACTGATCAGGTCTCGTTCCGAGCGGATGGAAAGCCGCATTTGCCCAGCCTATTCCCAAAAAAGGCGAATCTTCCTCACCGTCTAGTTACCTACCGATTGCACTTACGTCCCTTTTTTTCAAGGTCATGGAAACGCTGATTAATTATCAGCTCAAAAAATATCAAGAAAATATAGCTTCAGAAGAATGACAATTTCTAAATTTTACCTCATAGAATCTGTTTTCAAGGTATGATTTAATCCAAGCAAAGAAAAATGGTGGAAAACCAAGAGCTTTGAGTTTAAATAAAATACTTCCGTGCCTAAGTTGGTCAAAAGCTTTAGAAAAGTCATTGTACAAACAGTCAACTTCATAACCTTGTTCTTAAGCGTTTGAACATAATGTTTGAGAATGTGAGGAGATTTTTAACGGTTGTTCCTTTCCTTACAAAGTCATGTTGCTTTTCGTAAATACTAAAAAGTGCCACACTTTCACAACTTGTTCAAACACTTTAGGAATGCAATAAAGCTTTTCAATGGGCCTGTAGTTGTTTATATCCGACTTGTTGACTTTCTTGAAAATTGGTGTTAGAAATGACTTCTTCCATATACTGGGAAATTTGCCTGTTTTTAGAGAAAGTTTGAATAAGAACGTAAGGGGTTCAACTAAAACATTACTACACTTTTTTAATACTATCGGGGAAACACTATAGAGACCGGCTGAGCAGCCATCATTTAACGCAGATAAAAGATCAAGGACCGTACTCTGTAGCACAGGTATGTAACTACAGCTAGTTACAAAGGAGTGAAGGTTATGAAAATATACTTCGTCAACTTCTTCAGGGCTATTAACAAATGACTCACGGAAATTTGTTGCGAAAGTGTTACAGATACCAACAGTTTTATCTAACGAAAAGTTCCTGTAAGTGAAGTTAACTGGAAAGCCATCTGATTTTTTCTTTAAGTTTACAAGTTTCCAAAATTTTGTAGGATTCTCTTTTAAAGAGGTGCCCATATCGGTAACATAACAAGCATATACAAAATTAGAAAGAGACTTAAATGGGTTAATTAGTTCAATATGAAAAGGGAAGTTGATTGGACACAGTTTTCCATGCCTTATCTCTTTTGTTACGCAATCTTTCGTGTACCAAAGGTGGCTAAAGTTTGTATTTCTTGGGTACATTCTTCCCAAAACGATAATTAAAGATCTTATAAAAAGTCGAAACTGCTTCGTCAATGTTAGAAAATGGTAAAGTATCAGCAATTCCAGAAATGGTTAAGTCTTCAGACAACTGCTGGAAATTAGCTCTTCTGAAATCAAAATTATATAAGCAATCAAAGAAATTACTGTGTTCAGTGATTACTTAACTCAAGAAAAATGTCCA
The DNA here is from genome assembly GCF_945859685.1 of Eupeodes corollae. Taxonomy (NCBI): domain Eukaryota; kingdom Metazoa; phylum Arthropoda; class Insecta; order Diptera; family Syrphidae; genus Eupeodes; species Eupeodes corollae. Next base: position 125,626,351 of record NC_079148.1, read on the forward strand.
AGGGGGGGTGATATTTATCAACATTATTCCTCATCTTTATTCTAGAACAAGAACAACATTCCTTAAAATTTATCAAATTGATCTGGATTTTCATCGAAAAATCCTCTTTAGTGATAAGGTATGTTTTCATCGTAGTCGAGGGTAAGGAAATAAGCAAAAGTGTCACATTTAAGGCTCGAAAAACACAATGATCTTCGTAAAGAGAAGGGTTTTACTACTCAATTTCTTACTAAGCCCTCGGTGGTGAAGTCTCGGCCGAAAGTTCGGAGTTGTTGTTCCTTTCCTATTTATGACAACTTGTACTTTGTTTTTCCCTTAATTAATGCTAAACCTATTTTTGCCACCTCTGTTCCGATTATTTCATTACAAATCTTCAATTTAACATAAAGTAAGTATTAATATTTTGTAGGGAATCCTTTACATTGTATAACCGCAGCCAACCTTTTTTCGATATATTCAACCAAAGCGCGGCATCTTGATGGTTGTATACCCTCTCAGACTACCTAAATGTTTTGGGAAAGCTTGACCGAATGTTTAGATTTGTTGGACTTTAATCCTCTCTCGACGTGCATCTGCCCATAAGTTTTCAATCAGATTTAGTTCCGGAATTTGCGCGGGCCAATCCAAAACACTGGTTTTTGTATCCGCAAACCACTGCTTTACAATACGTGTAGTGTATTTCGGATCGTTGTCCTGCTAAAAAACGTAACTAATGGGCATGTGCGCGAATGAATAAGGCTCCATGACATTCTCCAGTATGCCTTTATAAACGTTTTGATCCATTCGACCGTTTATCCTTGCTAATGGACCAACACCACTCCAAGAAAATGCACCCCAAACCATTATGTTTCCTCCTCCTTGTTTCACGATCTTCAGCGTGTATTTTGGGTTTAATTCTTTTTTCTGAAGACTTCTAACGTACACTTTACCGTCTGCCGCAAACTTAGATTCATCACTCCAGAGTATTTTTTTCCAAAATTGTAAGGTTTTGTTTGAGTGCAGTCTAGCGAAAGTCAATCGTGCCTTAAGCTTTTATTTTTGACAAATGCGAAAGTCAATCGTGCCTTAAGCTTTTTTTTTGACACATGTGGTTTTATCCGTGCACCACATCCACGTAGACCATGTTCTAAGAGGCGATATCAATAACAATATCTTTTATCTTACCAGAAGAAGAAAAAGTTAAGAAAGGATCGGTCTTTCTGATTCTGCATATCAGCCTGTCTTCTTTTGGCGTCATTTTCCGCTCAATTGGCTTCCATTTAGGGTTTTCAAATCTTCCAGTTCTTTTAAATAATCGTATGGCTCCAAATACCATCTTTGTCATTTTGGTAACACTGTATAATCAGCTTCTAGAGTTCTAGACTGCACGACTTATTTTTACTCATTTTTTCACTGTATTATAAATAATATTGTAAAAATAACGAAAATATAATGAAAACAATCAACTCACATCGATAAAAAAGCCGAATTTAAAACAAATTCACTGATTCTAGTTGTCGTTTCTAATTTTCTGTCTAGCAAAAATGTCGACTTTAAATGAATTCCATAAAATAACCGCGTTTTGACAACTTCCCGCGTTCAGGAAAACACATGATTGAAACACACATGTCAGCCATTATCGACTAACAGTACTAGCCAAACACAGTGTTGCTTAAAAAAAATCTTATTGATAAAAATATTAACAATATCTCGTTTCTAATTGTGTGATCACAACTGCATAAACTTACCAACCTCAAAATAAATCAAATTAAGCGTTATCAAAATGAGACGAAAAGAGAAATGGCTACTAGTTGCAAATGTTTTGCACAGCTAAAATCATAATTAGTTTTGTAAAAGCAGTTCATTTGCAGAATTTGCCTGTGGATCAGAGCTTTAAGATTATGAACAGTACGGCGACACATACAAAGGTCTAAAACGAACAAAATAATTTCATTGCACCAACGCTTATTTATACGAATGTTTGTTTTTTGATAGGCGGTGATAGTTGCAAAAGTTTTGCACAGTACTGTATATATTACAAAAGCAAAACAAGAACTTTGTATCACCTTATTTAACTTGTTATGAAAAAATACCTTTTTTCTTCTTCAGAAATCGCTTCTTAAACCACATCATTTATTTTACACTAGGTAAAAACTTTTTTAATCAACTTAATTCCACTTGAATGGGTATTTTTATTTTAGGCAAAAACAAAATACCACACTGGATTATCGTGTGGTTAAGCCATGAAGTCAATTCGTTCAGCACAAGTATTTTGCATTCATTAATTAAACAATAATATAATAATACCTACCAAGAGTAAAATCCTGTGCATACAATTCTATATATATGTAAATTCCATCACCTTGGCGTGGAGATCTCTTTTCTAGACTAAAAAGTGAGGTTCCAACTACCATCGTACCAATAGTTCTTATGTATATATGAAATGCATAGCTAGGGAAGCTAAAGCTGCTGCCTGTTTTCATAACAAATCACGCAAACAATCATACCAGCTCATCCAAGCATACAAATCTACTCCACTTAACCCGATAATAAATTCTCTGTTTTTCCTCCTTTTGTTTTAAATTTACATTTAAACAAGAAAATCAACTGTTCTCACCAGACATGCATACGTATGTACATACCTACATACATATGTATGTAGGAACAAGTATAATATGCCTGGCAAGAGCCAAACAAGCAGAGGAGTTCTCCTTCAACTTTTCAAAATGTTTTTCAACAAAAATTGTTCGTTTAAAATTAAAGGTCGTTTACACAAAAAATAAAATCACACATCCACACAAACTCTGTATACAGAAATAACCCTACCGGCACCACATTTACAACAAAATAAAAAAATCAACAAATAAATTTCAATAATAATATCGATAAATCGTTTCAAAATGGAAGCCATATATAGCAATCGTCTTGGTCTTGGTCTTCGCCAACCCAATAAAAATGAAATTGCCCCCAAAAAAATTATGTTAAATCCTAAAGAATTCAGATTCCGAAAAACCAAAAAATGAGGGAAGGAAGCCTCAGAAATACGAGTTACACTGATCCATAAAACAAAAAGCCCTCTGGTAATTTTGGGCTTGTTGCCCTCGTCGCGTCCGTCGTCTTCATCGTCGTCGTCGGCCTACCTATTAATTTTTCACTTTTCATGATTTAATGGGAGATTGTGTAGTGTATTTGTGTACACATTGTTTTGTTGATAATATTTTGATAAACTATAAAAGAAGAAACTAAATCACGCTACCACTATGCAACCATCACACCAGAGCCAGAGCACAAAGTTAAGAGTAAAGTCCAGCTGCAATGTTTGTTGGGGTGTTTGTTTCTTGCCTAAGACTTCTTCAACACGACATCGTCATCATCGTGCATCGGACGACGACGTCGTAATCTTACAGAGGATATGCAGTAGCTATTTTTAGACATTGGGGTTTGGATATCTTGATTTTTATTGAGAGAGTCTTCTTCTCGAGCAGTGCGTGCAGAAGGAAACAAAAGTATTGAGTATTTCTGAAGAAGAATTCAACAATGTTTATAAAATTTTTTGATGGAATGCATAAATAAACAAGGATTTAAATAACAGATGATTACGTTGTATGTAAGCAGATTTACATCACCAATATTAACGGTATATGATTGTTTTTTTTTTTTATTTAAATATTTTTACAGGAAATGTTTTCTTTGACTTGGGGTATTAATAAAATATTATAATATATTAAAAGCTTTTTGAAAATAAAATTGCGTAGGATTTTAATTGTGGTGATTGCATTGGACAATTAAGTTACTTAAGGTGGTCATTATCACCCCTATCACAGAGTCCCTCGTAGCGAGTCCCTGAAAATTGTGTTACGCTACGAATACGAATACATTTACATCATAAGCCCCGAACGAATTCAAGAAAGCATTGGCACACAGAAATACTAATTTCGGAGTTTTAAAATCAGCTGATATGCGTCAAAATAAGAAAATTAAATAAAAGTTCGTTTTTCATCTTTCGATTTGTTCTTGTTTTTATTTGTTTTTGTCTTTTAAAATTGATAGTATTGTCGTTGCAATCTTTGCAATAAATGAAGAAAATACACGAAGACTGGATGAATCATATATTGACGTGAAGTGGTTGGAAGACGCCGCGTCGTGGAACATTTCTCACATCAACTACGTCTGATGACATCGAAACATCGGCAAGTTAGTTTTCTTCACGTTCATTTGATTCTAAAGGCTCGGAGGAATCGTCGAATCCAAAAGATTGTGGATCTTTTATTTCGCTGGTCAAAGTTCATTCATTCTTATGACACCTTCTTCGAGGCTGCTAAAAAAATGCATTCTATTTGCTCCGCCACCTGTAGCTTTGCATTCTTTTTTGTTCTCAACCATTTTCTTACTTACATGATTCTTTTCATATATTTTATTTTTATTTAATTTATCTTCGCAAGCTTAATTTTTTGTTCGTTTTAAAAATTCCGATCAAAATAATTGTTCGTAGAAAAAACTGCCAAACTTCCTATTCATTCGGGGCTAGTGATACCAATTTTCACGAACTCCGAATTTCGTAGCAAATTTTTTTAGTACGACGGGACCAATGATACAATTATTCGGGGTTCGTACTACGAATCTATTACGACGGGGCCTGTGATAAGGCTGAATAACTTTTTAGGGTTATTCTTTATTTCTATAGATATGTGCATAAGAGGCTACGTGCAGCAGTTACAATCAAAATGATAGAAGTTCAACTTTTTCAGTAAAATATTCTAGGACAAAGATTAAAACATTTTTGTTCTAGAGAAGAAAAGTATTAAATGGAATATTCAGACTCCTTTTTACCACTAGGCCTAGACTCAGGGCCCCGCAATCACCAGGGGCCATCAAATTGCTGAAACATCACTTAACCTGTATTGGCGAAATTATATTCAAATTAAAACAAATTAATCAAATAATTATTTCACATGAAAGCAGTTCTGCCCATAGACAATCTATGATGACCTACGTAGCACGAACAAAAATGACAGGTAGAGTAGATACTGAATTAATATCACAACATCAAAATGAAGTAAGTTACTGGAGAAATGTGTTGAAGCGGATTGTGGCTGTTATAATGTTTTTAGCTTCGAAAGGGCTTTGATTTCGTGGTGACAATGAGATCCTCGGATCTTCCAATAACGGGAATTATTTGAGATGCATTGAGTTGCTTAGCGAGTTTGACCCGTTTCTTGTAGATCATTTAAGGAAATTTGGAAATCCAGGAAATGGTCATGCGTGTTATCTTTCAGCAAATATCTGAAATGAATTTATTCATGTCATGGAAAGAAGTCAAAATGGTAAAATATTCATCAATCAGCGTTAATAGTACAACCGATCTGTCTCATGTTGATCAACTAACATTTATTATTCGTTACGTAAAAGATCACGAACATATTGAAAGGTTTTTGGACTTTATTCCAATTAACGAAGTTTTTGGAGGATCATGATATTTCGATAACAGATTGCAGAGGCCATAGCTACGACAACGCTGTAAATATATCAGGAAAAAATGTAAATTTGCCACTTTTGTACCATGTGCAGGGCGCTCATTAAACTTGGTAGGAGTGCATGCCGCTGAGTGTGTCTTAGAAGCAACCAAATTCCTTGACATTATTCAAAAATTGTATAACTTTTTTTCGGTACTTTCTCATCGATGGAGTGTGTTGACTGCTCATTAAGGTCCAAAAAAAGTTTTAAAAAATCGTTCTCAAACAAGATTGTCGGCGCGAGCTGATGCTCTAAGCGCCTTATATAAAGGTCATCAAGAAATTGAAGAAGCTTTGATGTCTATCGCGAACGATTTGGGACAGGTACGAGAGGTCAGTCTTTGCAAAAAATTTCCAAGTACAATAGATGAGTTTATAATTGGGCTCAGGGACATTTTTGATAACTTTGATTCATCAGAAGACAAAAAAAAACGGATTTTGAATATAAGGACCTTTCTAAAAGGATGAGGTGTAGAATCTCACCCCAGACTTTTTTCGACGGCTCTGGACCCTCAGTAATTCTGACTTAAAATTGAAAAATTTTCTTCCTATTGTCGACACACTAAGCGTTCATTTGAATCAGCGACTAGGTTCGTATACAAAGATTGGCCAGCGGTTTGACTTTTTTCGATTAATAAATCTGAATTCAGAAGACTTAAAAGAGAACTGCAAATCTTTTGCTAAATTTTACACCGAAGATGTGAACGGAGATGAACTAAATGTTGAATAAAAACAAATAAATTGGGTGGCGCAACAGTCCGTTTGAGAACTAGGACCTAGAGACTGACAACTCTCAACCATTAATGTGCGCGAGTACTGTTGTCAGGGATGTTGTCGATTACATGCTGAATTTAAAAAGACTATTTGAAAATTATCGACGCGAAAATGAAAAAAACTAACAACATTCTAGAGCTTTATAATAAAATTGAAAATGAATTTCTAAATGTTGAAATTGCACTAAGAATTTTCTTAAGTATGATGGTGACCAATTGCAGTGGGGAACGTTCCTTCTCTATGTTAAAAAGAATCAAAAACGAACTCAGAACTACAATGATTCAAGAAAGATTGACTTGTTTGTCGCTGATATCAATCGAAAGCTACATCCTCAGAGATTTTGCTAATCTCAAATCAAGAAATATTCCTTTTTTTTCCTAAAAGAATCTAGTCTATGTTACTCTATTGTTTTTTAAATTACATTCTCAATAACTTATTTAATTGTCTGTTATTTAAATTGTGTTTATTTTTGAATTTTTTAATGAAATATTTACTTTTTGTTTTTATTTTTGCATTGTTCATGTTTATGTTTTAAATACTGCAATAACTATTTATCTTTTTAATGAGTTAAAAAAATGTATTTATTTAAAAAATTAAATATCAATTTAAAGTTATGTGATTTTGTCTGTCCATTTTCGAAAAGTGCCCAGGGCCCTGGGAATATTAGTGTGTTTTTTTAAGAATTTTTAGTCGAAATGTAGCACCCACTGCTGATATACATACGATATTTTGCGCAAAAAGCTCGTGAGAAAGTAATGCTAATGGACGAGAATCAGTTCACAAACATCTAGGTTCTTGCTACCGATCCCAGCATCGTCTTTGTTATTGCTTCGCAGTTTGGACCTTAGAGCAGCTTGATTTGAACAATTTCTGCTCATCTATTTTAAGTATTCAATAGATTCACAGAGAGTGACCAGTTTCTTTTGGATTGTAAAGTAGAGGCTGAAAACAACGTTTAGGCCAACGGTCACGGACCTTTTTTAAACTGAAATTGAAGACATATAATTGGGCTACATCTACTACATCCATGCACAGACCAACGCGCAATCGATCTTTTGCTCACCGAATTCCCAAATCTATATACTCGTAAGCCGTCTTGGGATGATAATAGAGGCCTAGCAGCTGCTTTTTGACTCCGTTTTTGAACGGATGTTATTCCAACAATCCGTAAACGATTCAAGCACTTAAAGTCCATATCATCCAAGTGCTTCTTGAGCTACCGTTTAAAAATATTTAAACTATCGAGTATTGCAAACAATTAAAAGGACACAATGCACAACACAACATTCTGTTCAAATAATTGAAGTGAAAATTAGCTCCAACTTATAAAGTAACCAATCAATCAATCTAGAAGTTCGGTAGAAGGACTTCCTTTGGACTTAAATAAGAATCGCGTCACCAATTGGATTTTTAAAAATGTTTCTTAAATAGGTTCAAAGTTCAAAATTTGTTAATGTATTTAAGGCGCTGAATCTAAGTCCCGTTAACTGCTCCACTGCTACCCACTTCACCAAAGAGTCTAGTTCGCTACTAGATCTGTATCTTGCCAGCGATGTTGGTAAGGTTATGCTTTACAGCCAGCTTTTAGCACCTGGTTTTTCCAAGCACGATTTACTTTTCGTATGTTTGGGTTTTGTTTTTCAGGTTAATCAACAATTTTTCCAATACCGAGACTTCAAAAACTTAAAAACATCTGACGTAGTGCGTGACATTGACTGCGTAGAATGGAACTCACTGTACCATATCTTAAATGTGAACGATCAAGTCAGGTTTTTACGGCAAAACCAAGTCAATCAGCTTTTTGAGAGGCATGTTCCTATTAAAACCCTTCTCCTTAAGCATACGGCTCCACCTTGGCTGAATAGCGACATCTCTGCTCTGATGTCACGACGAGATGCCGCCTACAGTCAATGGAGACGTTACAAACTGGAGCACTTCCACAAATTGTATTGCAGACTGCGCAATCAAGTTGTCGTAATGGTCAAAACGGCAAAAAGACTTTATTATGAAAATAAACTTGGTTCTTTAAACCTCTGACAAAAAATTATGGAAAAACCTGCTTGAAATCGGTATTGGCAAATTATCTAAAAAGCCTGTTATTGACATCTATTGTGATGCACTCAACAAAAAGTTTACGTCCATGACCTTAAACGATGCTTTACCCGTTCATTCCTTTACTGAGGAGAAACCAACAGCTCTCTGAGTTTTATAGGAATGCAAGAGGAAGACATTGTAGAGACAATAATATCGATTAAATCTAATGCTACTGGCCTGGACTAAATGGACCCGAAGTTCTTGAGACTACTGCTTCCATTTTACTGCGCTATATAACCTACATATTTAACAGCATATTGACTACTTCCAAGTTTCCTATAGAATGAAAGAAGGCTAAGATTATTCCCATACCCAAAAAGCAAACTTGGAAAAACTATTCTAGGGCAGATCCAAAAATATCTTACTATCAACAACCTGTTTAGTACCTGTCAGTCTGGTTTTCAACCTAAGCGCAGCTTCAAATCCGTCTTACTTTTTGTAACTGATGAAATAAGAATGGCAATGGACAGTGATCATGTTACATTGCTAACATTGTAAGATTATTCAAAGGCTTTTGATACTGTTAACCTCTCAATTTTTTGTAAAAAGCTGTGAATTAACTTTGATTTTTTTTATTAGAGTCCTGTAAGCTTGTTCTTTCGTATCTCAGCGGTAGGCAACAATGTGTGGTGGCCAATGGATACTAGTCCACATTTCTCAATGTTTTGAGTGGAGTGCCACAGAGATCTATCCTTGGACCAATTCTCTTTTCACTTTACATAAATGAGTTACCATAAGTTGCTAAACATTGTTTAATTCATCTTTATGCTGATGATGTGCAGATCTTGATAAGTAAGATGACGTAGCTTTAATGAACGAGGATCTGCTCCGCATTTCACAGTGGTCAAAAAAACAATCTCCGCCTTAACTTTGTCAAATCAACATCCCTCCCCATCTATCCCAGTAATTTTGATCTATCAGGTTTAAATCTGTTGAAACTTGACGACGAAACTATTGTTAGCCCTTCTAGAAACCTGGGAGTAGTATTCAATCGCACTCTCACTTGGGATGACCACCTTAATAGTGCCATTGGTAATGTTTTTGAAGTCTCCGCCTACTTCAAGTCACTCGAAATGTCATCCCCATAAAAACTAAACTTAAGGCCCTTATACTGCCAGTTGTGTTGTATGGGTGCGAAATCTCTTGTAAACTAGACTGTGCGACTAGCCGCAAAATGAATGTTGCTTATAACAATATTGTCCGTTATATTTATATTCTACGTCGTTATGATCACATATCCATTTTTGCGTTATGGATTTCTGGTTGTAGCATAGACAGCTTAATAAACTTTCGCTCTCTGAGTTACCTGCATGAAATCATACAAACACAACAACCTGATTATCTATACGGTAAGCTGAATTTCCCTCATTCAACAAGATCCTTTACTTTAATATTACCCCGATAGAATTTTCTAAATACTGAGCGTCAATTTTGTATTCATATTGTACGATTTTGGAACCCTGTAAGCGATACAAATACAAATAAAAGCACTGTACAAAACAAAATTAATTCCGTCACTTGTTTCCTGAAATCCTTTTTTCACAATTATAATTCAAATTTTACTACAAAATACTCTTGATTTCTCAAGAACTCTATGATATTTTGGATGGCACTTTAAATATTTTTTAAAAAATGTTTACAATTCTCAACTCTCTCTCCCTTCGACTCACCATCTTATTTATTTGAATGTAAACAAAATATCTTGGATAGCAAAATTAAAAAAAAAAACTTACTTTGGATCCTGAATCCGAATGGTTACATCATCTATAGATCGGGTTTTGGCTCGCATCGGAGTAGAGATCACTGTTGATCCATAAACTCGAATAGCTTCGTCGGTTTCTTCCTCGAAGGCGTCATGAATGGAAAAGCGTTTTTCCTTGTTGCGACCCGAATTGTTGCTGCTGCCATTTACAAGATTTCGCGACATTTTTACGGCCGCTCAATTCACGAAAGTTCACAAGACAAAATATTATTATAAAATTCTTCTTTCCTCTGCAAAAATACCTAACACTGCGAATGCAGAGTCTAAAAACGAAAACGAATTAAACCCAAGGTTCTATCTCTGAGGGAGGTGTTTGTTGGCTCTTTGGCTCTTTAAGGTGGTTCTATCTATTGGTCGTTCCGATAAAAACTTTGTCCTAGTTTAAACTTATTATTTACCACGATTTCTCTCATTCGAACATCGATAGAATATCATGATTTTTCAACACAGCGAATTGCGAATCATTATTTTACTGGTTTTTGAGATTATATATATCTATTTGAATATAAAATCAATTTTATTAATTTCAGATTTCCGTGGAAACACGAAAAAATAAGTTTTCTTCTACAAAAGAGTAAACCAACGACACTGAAACAAATCGATTTGGCAGAGAACACTAAAGAACGACAGCGACGACGACGTCGACGACAAAGGCGACCATGGTGTGCGGGAAAGGCGTGTTTTATTCCTTTTTCTTATCAGGTGCGCCCTACTCTCTCCGTATTTATATTTTTTATTATTTCACAATAACAAAATTGGTTTTGTTTAAATATAAAACTATATAAGATTTAATTTTCTCGTTGATTTATTAATTTATGTGTCTCACTCGTTAGTACAAAATTTAATTCGCTCGTCGCTGCTTCTATTGGGAATCGTATGTTGTATTTTTGCGTCGACGACGACGACGACCACGACAACCGTACGTTCTTTTCTTCCTTGGGCAGAATCACGAAACAAATTATTTTGAAATTCATGAAAAAGATTGAACAAGAAGAAGGTGGAGTTTTTTTTTTGTTTTTATTTTTGGACTACGTTCTTATTTGTCATTAATTTTTGTACTAGATGAATGTGTCAAAAAATAACATGGAATGTATTTGTTTCGTTTTGTCTACATGAAAAGAAAAAGAGACGTACATGTGCAGAAGACCTATTCACAATAGTGATTGAATGTATTTGCTCAGCTTAAGCAGTTACCACACTTTAAGAACTTAAATTAATGGAAAATAGCAAAAACACTCTAGTAAAGATATAAATCCTTCGTACGTATCATCCTCCAAAACCCATTTGTTTACCTTGTTGTATTTGTAATGTGAACGAATTCAACGAGAAAAATTGACGTTTTTTCACGCATACATTGACACACTTACTGAGGTTTTTGGGGAAATTTAATAAATTAGAGGGGAAATTACACGCACACTATGAACAAGTTTATGAGGCTGATTTCCGGTTTAGCTTGTAGGCAAACCAAGATGTCTACCGAGGATTTATATCTTTATATAGAGTGTTTTTGGAAAATAGTTTTGTTTTCATGATGAACAAATAAACATAAAAAAAAAAACGAAAATGGTTTATTTTGACATTTCCTAACTGTTTTTTGGTTTAATTGATGTTATGATTTTTATATATTTCAGTTGATTAGATTGGTGCTTGAACGTTATAAGAAAATTTTAGTTAAACTTTAGAAAATTAAAATAAAAAAAATCGCAAATTTATCTTATGTCTTCTAGCCTTGGTGAATTTTTTTTAATCTCCAATTCAAAGTGTCACCTAGGGGTAACTCATGTTTACCATTTGCATTCCCAAATTCAGCAAAGTTTCTTCAATTTAATGTTAACTCAGTATTGTTTGCCTGAGAAAAGGAAAAAAGGACACCCTCTTAACTGCAACAACTATAGAGGAATCAGTCTACTTAACATCATCGCCTATAAAATCTTCTCTGCCGTAATATGTGAACGTCTAAAGCCCATCGTCAACAAACTGATAGTTCCTTTTCAGTGTGTTTTTAGACCAGGAAAGTCCACAGTTGATCAAATATTCACATTACGGAAGATCCTGGAAAAAACCCAAGAGCGCCAAACTCGTCCGTTTGTGCAGGATGAAGGTTGGAAACAACTTAACAGAACCTTTCGATGTCAAAAAAGGTTTTAGACAAGGTGATGCGCAGTCATGCGATTTTTTTTAACATCGCGATTGAAAGAATAGTGCAGAGCTCACACGTACACATACTAGAGGCACTTTTTTTCAAAAGTCTGTACAATTACTAGAATATTATGCTGATGACATTGACATAATCGGAAGAACTCAGCGTGATGTCAATGGGGCTTTTGTGAATATTGAGGCAGAGGCGGAAAAAATGGGTTTAACTGTTATTGAGGGCAAAACAAAGTACATGCTGTCGTCAAGAAAGGACATGCAACACCGATGTCTTGGTCAAAACGTCACCATCCACAGACGTAACTTTGAGGTAGTCAAGGACTTCGTCTACTTAGGCTCGACTGTAAACGCAGAAAACAACACCAGCGCAGAAAACAATTGGGCTAAGAAAGCAATTGAGTATCAAAGTCCTCTCTCGAAAGACCAAAATATATATATATATTATTATCCCCGTCCTGCTATGCGGTTCAGAAGCATGTACTATGACAAAAGTGGTGCAGAAGCATGTACTATGACAAAAGTGGATGAAAGCACCTTAAGTCGTTTCAAGAGAAAAGTTCTTCGTGTGATCTATGGTCCCGTATGCATCGAAGGGGAGTGGAGAAGAAGATGGAACGGTAACAGAAGGGTAAAAGTCCAACGACTAAGGTGGCTGGGTCACGTAAAGCACATGAAAACCAATGTTCAGGCCCGGAAAGTCTTCGAATCCACACCCACAGGACAGCACACAAGTGGAAAGTATCCTCATCCAACTTGGAGCGTGAAACTAATGACATCTAGTCTTTGTACAAGAACTATTTGACAAAAAGTTATGAAAAAAAAAACATTCAAAACTTCAACTGTCCGCGTCTCCGTAAATTCGTCCAAGACCACCTAGGTGACTAAAATATGAGTACGGTGACCTCCTTTCCATTGAGGTAACCATTTTTCAAAATCGATTTCAAACTTCAAGAATGACTTGGAACCATTTACTTTTTATTTATGTAACTATCTTTGTATAAGAGTGATCTCACAAAAAGTTATGAAGAAACATATATGTAAGACCTCCTAAACTCGGCATCCATATTTAAACTTAAAATGCCGGCATCTCTGTTAATATGCGTCCTACAAGGCCAACAGCTAGAACACTTTAAACTCTTCGAACTCGAGTATTTCGTAGACTAGACCACCTAGAGGGCTGAAATTTTAGAATTGTGATCAAGGTATAATTCCCTTTCCATTGATGCAACCATTCGGATTTGTCATATAAACTATTTTAGTCCTCTCTATGACATAACTTGCACACAGGAATATTTGAGAGTTGCAGGTCACTAGGCCCTGTTTCTTCACGATTTAATTATTTTCGCATAAAATTTCGAAAAAAGGTCAATGACAGACAAATATATTGAAGTACCGATAAATCGAGAATCCTTTCAAGTTTCTCTGTTTGTTTAAACTTTTCACAAATCAAACACAAGTGTACGTAGGTAGCATTTTCTATCTTTCTTTTAATAAATTTTCTATCCTTCTTTTTATATACTGCGAACTCGTATTAAAGATTGAGTAATCAAACAGTTCTATTCAAAATGAAGGTATTGCATTACTCGATAACAAAAAAAATGTTATCGATTTTTTAAATTTCGATAACACAAAAACGGATTTTCCGGTTGCTATAGCATTTGAAATTTATTTATAAAATTTGTTTTTAAATTGAAAATTGATTTCAGTCCAAATAATTATTTCATCTTTACTTTTTAATAATTTACTGCATTTATTGTACTTAAACAAAATGTCTGAACAAAACATCAAATGGCCTAGTAAACGAATTGCCCAAGGTGGCATGTTTCATGCACCAAAAGTCGAATATAGCAAAGAAACTAGTGATTTGTTAAAATGTAAACATTTCCAAAATCTTCATTTATGTTGATAATATGAATATCTTAATTATTTATTGTGTATTTTTAGTGCTGATGGAAGAATCTAAACTCAGTATGCAAATAAGAAAGCAAATCAACTATCATTTGCGTAATGGAGATCCATTGCCAGCGCGTCCGCCACCAATAAAGACCACTCCCAAGAATATGGACGACAATACTCGAGCTCTCTACATAATCCAAAAAGCTCGTGCTGCCAAAAAGAAGAGCCTTAATTCTATTCTTGCCAGTGGTGCTTATGAAATGCCAAGGTTTATCAGTGCAAACATTTTTTTATTAAATAATCTTTTCAAAGGGATTGTTTGTGCTTCTATTTTTTTGAAGGTATCGTCCAAATCCAGATGGGAAGATGCCATCGAATAAGGCCAAACTCAAATTACAAGAAGTAATGAGTGGTATTCGACACTCAGAAGTTTGTCTCAAACCAAAGAAAAGACCTGAGCAGATAGAAGAAGATTCTTATGATCCAGAAGATCTTATAAATGAATGTAAAAGACAATATAACAAAATGCCTTTTGTCTCAAAACTATTAGTAAATAATTGTTTTCGTTTTTTAAAATTTCAGTACTCGACCAAATTAATGAACGAGCAGATTGGTTGGCTGAAATGGAAGAACTAGGTGAAGGCAAGAAGTACCGAGATGATATTAAATCACAAATAGCAGATCGTTTGAGAAAAATAAAAATGTTAGAAAAACAAATAGAACTCAAGAAACAGGGATATCGGTTTGTCGAATAAGGAGTTCAATTCAAAATTACTGAAATAATTAAACAAATATGTATGCGAGTTTTTTTTTCAAAATTTAATTTTTTAATTAGCTCATAGTCAAAGGGTTTTGAATAACTTCAATAGTATTACACATTCGTGACTAAAGAACGAGTATCTGTACTTTAAGGCATGCCAAAAGTTTGGCTCAAGACTAAATTGATGTTTATTCCAAGAAGAACTGTTTAAGAGAGGAATGCAACTGGCTATTTCTCCAAAGCATATTCCTTAAAGTGACGGTAAAAAGGGTGAAGCAAGAAATTTAACGACGAGATAAGAGTTATATTCAAGGCTTCGACGTAGAGTTAAATGCATTTATGATTCGGTGCCCATAGTTTTTGCTGAAGATCCTTTTGCATGAGTAGAATTCTATCCAAACTCTTTAAGATGTCTCTAGTATATTTGGACCCTAGTTCTGCTTTTTAGCTAGGATTACTTCCAGGGTATTTAGCTTGATGTGATAATTTTAGTGAGGTTCTCTTTACACTAGGGAATGTATAATCCGAGATTTTCCTCCTATTTGTAAAGACCTTAAGTTTATTTTAAAAGTTTTTTGAATGTCTAGAAGTTTTTCTAAAGGTGAGTATCCATTTGAGAGTAAACGTGTGCGAGTCGCTCTCAAGCTGCGAAGTCACAAGTGGACATAGTTTGGAGAGTAGCTCGCGGAGAGTTGACTAATTACTCTCGACATTCGATCTTTTTGAAAGTCACTCGCAAGTGGTCATATGTGTTTACCACTATCCGAGATAAGCTCGCGGGATACCAATACAGTTCGTATTTTGCAAATAGCTGTCGAAAGTAAAAATTTCAAAGCAGTGGACATTGGAGGAAACCAATCAATATATCGAAAAATATTGACACAATTATGAGAGCACCCTCAGCAAGAAAACTCTCAATATACTGGCAGAGGGCTGGCAATAGCAAAATTTCTAAAATTTGGCTCTCAAATAGAAAATCTCAAGAGAATTGCTTTCGAGAGTTAACTAGAAGAAGAACTCTCAAATGGACACGCACATTAAGGTGTCTTAAGGTTCTTTTGCTAGACCTTTTCTAAGTATAATGGCTGAATCACAAACACGCTTCAGCTTTGGCTTCGTCTGCGTTACGGTGGGCCTACGTCGAGGTTGCTTTGAATGATATTTCTATTATTTCATCCCTCCAAAGAGCAAATATTGTCAGACAAAGCAAGTGTTCAGATAATTGAACTAAAGCTTCCGTTTGGAGTCACATTACTTTCTTTTCCTTACGATTGTCAAACGAAACGTAAGGTCGAAGCTCCATTGTGATAGCAATCATTGAATTCCTATATCTGAACTCGTAAACGTCAGGTGAAGCCGAAGCGTTTTTGTGATTCAGCTGCTGGTTATGAGATTCGCGGCGGATCGTTTTGAATTCGAACTTTCAAATTCGACTCGCGTCGTATTTTCATAAGGCACTTGAAAGTATGTCAAGTTTCTAGCCTATGATTGGCCAGCTGCCAAAAAATTACCCTAAAATTAAGGCAACTTTAATGGAAAGTTAGGCAAGAAAAATCTTCCTAACAATTCAGTCAAGTCTACTTCTATCAAAATGACAGTTGATCATGCTTTTTCATAGAACTGAAACCTGAAATTTATTAATCTATGATATACATACATATGTATTTATTTTCTGGAAAACTCCATTTAATGTTTTCTGTGAATGATTTGCTTGTCAATTCGGAACATAAATAAATAATATTTCTTTACAAAATACAAATCGTGAACGAGTTGTAGCTTGCCTGAAGAGTGTTTTTTAGACAATAATATCTGGTAGTTTTTGTACTATGAACATAAAGTAGTAGTTTGCGAAGTAAAGATCTGAATTTAAATTTCATGACACTTGAAAATCTAACTATGTGCCTTGGTCAAAATTCACGTTCAAAGAATGAAGTTGACTGCAAATAAAGTCCCTTATGTTGTATGAACCTGCCCAATGATTTGAAAGAATCTCAGTCGCTATGTAGTGCTTTTGGAAACATCGAAAATCTTCGTGTTTCTTTCTTTAAGCTCATAAATGTTTTGTCTTCTTTTGGAGGAAGTTTAAGAAATAACTTTCTTCGAAAGGTTTCTGTAGGATTCCTGTTAGTTCAGTTGTTACTTTGTTTAAAATTTCGGCTAGATTTGTATTCTACTTTAGGCTTAGCAAACACGCATTTAAATGTGTTTTAAGCCAGATAAGTCCAGGATTTCAAACGACTCAAAGTTCTGCAATTCCACCGATTTTAAAACTTGTTCCAAAAGTATTTTTTTTATGTCGCAACAAAAAACAACAACTACTTCGAATTCGAAAAAAAAGTATGATTTTTTCAATGTCACCAAGAATTACAGTTCGACCAATAATTATGACAGATAAAGGCGAGCATTCGCCAATTATTGTTATAGAACGACATTTCAATTCGCTAAATTTTTGAAGTTTAAGGCGAACGTCAACTTGGCGAATCGCAAACGTTAATGCGAAAAAGTAACATCATTTTTTTAGGCGACTCGCTAGTGATAAAACGGCTCTTAGTCTTTAGTTCACCAAATGCCTTTAAAAAAACTTTTTCAATAATCTTCACGAGACGAACGAATGAGATCACCAGTGACCTATTGGAACGAAAGCCGTTTCGTTCCAAGAGATATATACTTTGTTTCCTTCATTCGTTGTTTTGCATACCCACTGCAAGTGCTTCTTGTTACATATGTACATAATATTCAATGCAGTAGTAGACTATGCGGAACAATTACTTGATAAATTGCGGTTACATTTTTTTAAGCGTTCAGGAGCGGATCAGTTGTCGTGGGCTTAAACAAATTTCAATGCTGCATACGTTCATAATGTTTTGAACAGGCCAGCTGTTTTGGCACTAAGCGAAACTCAGGGGTGGAATCGGCTAAGGTGATTGTTGATAAATGACAATCAAAATGATCGAATTTGATCTACATAAGGTGATAGTCAAATTGATACCTAAAAAGCTATCACAAAAAAATGTGATAGTCGTTTTCAAACAAATTTGTTTATTCCGAATAGAGCTACCAGACGCTTCCACAAACGATTCAAAATCAGCCAATTTGAAATTTTTATTATATATTTTATAGGAATCAATTTAAAATTTCACCAAGGCAACAGCGAATTTTGAATCTGAAATTGTTCAATCGAATTGAATTGAGTTGAATCATCTTACACAGACGGAATGAAAATGATAGTTGACTATCAAAAAATTGATAGTGAACAATCACCTTAGCCGATTCCACCCCAGTTTGGTGAAACCATCGATCACTCTAAGTTTAACCTCTTCGGTTATAGCTTAGTGCCTTTATTCTTTTCTCACCATGGTCTAGCCGTATATGTACGGATTGAAGTTGCCTATCACTTCTACCACAATATGGTCAGTGCCAAAAAAACCCAGTTAAAGTTAAAACACCTACGAGAACCGTTTGGCAATATGAGAAAGCCAACTGGGACGGTCTCAATGAATTCTTCAGGAACTTTAACTCGTCCCTATGCTTCCTCGATAGTGACGTGGACTCCAGTGCAGATATGATTACAAATTTGATTCCTTGTGGAATGAGAAATTGTATACCCAATAGGGTAAAATCTATCAAACCCAAAGAAAACTCATGGTTTGATTCGAGCTGTAAGGAGGTTATTAAGATCAAAAATGTAAGTTTCGGGAATTACAAAGCCAACCCAACTGAGGAAAACCGGAATAAGTTCAAACAAGCTAGAAAGACCTATAACGGACATATACGTCGCATTTTATTTTTGCATGATCAGAAATTACGGCCAAAAATACTACAATATCCCAATGGTAGTGGAAATTTCTGGTCATTTGTAAAAATTGTGCGCAACACTATGTCATCGTCAGTTACTGCGTTTGTTCCCAATGACACTTCCTACGTTAGCTCGATTTGATAAAGCCAATTTGCTTGGAGCACAGTTTGCTGTTAATTCGATGCTGCCAATGAGTGACATGACTCCGCCTGTACTTAAAAACGTAAACGATTCTATGGGATGAATCATCTTTCGCACTCGCTCAGATACTAGAGTACTTAAAAATCTTGACATTTACAAATCCGCTGACCCGGATAGTATCCCTGCTATTGTTCTGAAAAGGTGTTCTTCAACGCTGGCGAAACCACTGGTTAAGCTTTTCTATCTTTCTATAGGTATCTTTCTGAGTGTATGGAAAACAATATTTGCCCAGGCTGGCCAGCATTTATCCTCCGCCTCCTCTAACCATCGTCCAATTGCACTTACGCCCCTTCGTTCCAATATAATGGAAATGGGGATTAATTTTCAGCTTAAGAAATATCTTGGAGAACGAAAGTTTCTTAATGACCGGCAGTATGGCTTTCGTAGCAACAGTGGAACAAATCTTAACATCGTTTTGAAAAAAAATATGATTATTGCAATTGATATTTGAAAAGCATTTGATAGAGTTGGGCATCAAGTTTTTTATCGTTGGGTTAGAAATTACCTTTCGGACCGATCAAATCAAGTAGTCTTGGACGGGTTCAAATCTAATATCCACAAAATAAACGCTGATGTGCCCCAGGGCTCTGTTTTGTCACCGACACTTTTTCTTATTTTTATAAATGATCTTTTGTCTGAAACTTCTAACCCACTTAATTGTTTCGCTGATGCCAGTACCCTCAGCTTTTCATATTCCTTTTTAGATTCTCATCCTTGTTCTTCGGATGTGGACTACCAACGTCAGCGTATGATAAGCCAATTAATTGGTCTTGACAACATTGTAGAATGGAGAATCGAAAACCGTGTAGAATTTAAACTCAATGCTGTCTACTGTCAACATAGCGTCACCTTCCCCCAATGCCACTATCCATGAGTGGTACTTGCATCGAGAAGTCCGAATAGCTTTCAGTCCTAGGTATGTGCATTACAAACCACTTGTGGAGTGATCACATATTTGACATAGCCTAGTGTTTAGGTTTTCTCCGAAGATGCAAGAAGTTTTTTACCCCTACTGATCTGGCTATAGTCTATAAAGATTATATTCGTCCGAAACTCGAGTACAATTCCCATATCTGGGCAGGTGATCCTATAACCTTCTTGAGTCTCCTAGACAGAAGTTGAAAGAGAGCTCTTAAAATGATAGGTAGCCAGTTGTATTCCTCCCCTCAAACAATTCACCCGTAATACTGGGGTGGAATCGAGTAAGGCGATAGTTGATTGTCACCTTTCTTTGTTCTGTGTAATGTAAAGTGATCGCTAAAACTTTATTATTTGCTGGCAGCACTTACCCAAGTTTGGGAAACTGTGTACAAATGATAAATGTCATTTCGATCAGCTAGTGTTTATTGTGTTGAATTTCGAATATGCAAAGTATTGTTTCTGCGAAATTGTAAGTATACCTCTAACTATACTTAATACTAGTTATAAATTAATACAAATATTTGTTATATTTTTCAAAAAAAAATATTCTTTTGTTGAATCTAAGGGCAAAATTTTAATTAAAAGTGGGCATAGCACCGACTGCACAGTCGTTGATAAACACCCCCAACAAGATTTAAAGTTGCAGTCAGTTGAAGGATAGAAGCAACCGCAAAACATACACAAACGTTTCTTTGTTCAATAGAACATTTTTCAAGAATCTGAAATGAATAATTTATATACATACATAATGTTGTAAATAACTTATTTATAAATATTCATAGAAAGTTACATAGTAACATTGGGTTAGGAAGTTCCAAGTTGCTTTATTCGCAACTTTTTATTATTATGATTCTCAGCAATTAAACTTTTTTGTAGTTATTTCTCGTTCTGGTGCTCTAATAGTACATTTGCATTGAAGTATACATTACTGTTCACTTATTTTTATTTTAACTTTCATATTTTTCACTAAATTTTAAATTTAAAGTGGAGCTGAAGTTCACATAAATTATCTTCCTCACAAAAAATTAATCAAAATAAATGAAAGTGACACCTTAATAGCTGTCACCAACAAACCATAGTAAAAAAGTGATTATCAATTTGATAATCACCTTACGTGGAGCAAAATCATCAATTTTGATGGTCAACAATCACCTTACGCGATTCCACCCCTGTTCTTCTAGGAAGGCTCATCAATTTAGTTGATCTTTTACTACTCCATATCTAAACAGTTACTTTTGTTAAAACTCCATCTCTTTTTGTTATAAGTTATATATTTTTATTTCTCAATTGGATGAAAATCAAGTAAGGTAAAGGATAATCATGCGGTTTATATGTATCTGTCCCGCTTTTGAATAAATAGTTTTTCGTTAGTATTTTTTATTATTTACAAAAAAAATATATTGAGACAATAAAATGCATTCAATGGAAATGGATGAGAGAGGCAAAAAGTTAGTAAAATTACCTCGAATCCCATAAGATTCCTAAGAATTTCGAGTAGGTACTTTTTGTTTTTCATAATTTTTTTGATTTTTCTTTTTAATTATAATAAATTCATTCTTAAGCGTTAAAATAAGAATAAGAAATTACGTATTAAGATTAATATATACGAGAGTATTTTTGTATATATGTATATGTAAATAGCGAATGAATGCGTCTTAAAAGTTTTGCGCACAAAGCTGAAAGAAAAATAAATAATAGTTTTTCTTTCTTTCTTTTGTTCAAATAAATAGTCTCGAATAATTTTGGCCTTTTCGGTGGCAAAGTGTTATACAAATTTTTAGGATAAGTATATAAGTTAAGTAAACAATCAAAATATTGTTGCGTTCATTCTCTCAAACCAAGAAACTGGAAAAAACGACAATCTTTTTTTGAAAACTCTCGATCACACGCATCCTTAGCCATTTCATTTCTTTACAACAAAAAAACACACTTTTGTTAGGTCTTCCTAAGTAATCTAACAAGCTGGCATGTGTGAACGAAATTCGCCAGCTGCTTCGGCAAATCGATTTCGAATCAAATAGGAGCTTATAACTTCTGCGACTTCGTGTGGGCGATCCTCATGAACGGCATGACCACATCGAGCTAGAACCTGCATTTGGAATTTTCCTAGACAGAAAAAAAATCATTTGAATCTGTTGTTTTATTTTTTGGTTTTCTAAGAAGCTAACCTTGCATCTGTCCAACTGTAAGAGTTTTATCCAAACCATCAATGCTTGCCAATAGGAGCTGCTTCGGCACTCTCAAACTGAGAAATTTCTCGCTCAGACCTGAGAACCACCCGACCCAGTACTTCTCCGACTTGGATAAATCAATACGCCAAGTATATCTGAAAACATTCTCATATTTTCACAAGAGAACATAACAACTGTTGGGTGCTCTTACTTTTTGTTGGCCTCATCGTCGATGGGATCTGGTTTTTTGAAATTAATGCTCGGTGGCAATGGGGGTGTTGATGACGATGTTGGCGATGTGGGAGTGTCTGCATTTTCGGCTCCTTCTTCGTCTTCGGATATGACCAGAGGATGGGTAAATGTCGATGGTTCGGATGATTCCTCGGGGTCGTCTTGTAAGGGAAGCTCATTGGTGGCGAGCTTCTTCGTTGTGCAACTAGACGAAGGGACAGAAAAATTACTCACTCTCCGATATAAACCATAAAACTCCTCCTTACTTAATTATTTGACCAGGCATAGAAACCTTGGCACTGTCGATGTTTCGAATCTGTCCACTGCGGATGCACCACTCGATGGCAGTTGGTATACTCTTGAAGAAGTTCGGTCGGGAACGTAGGAAGCTCTGCATGCTGGCCAAAGCTTCCATGGCAGTACCTTCGACCACATCAATGACTGTAACTCCAACCAGTGCTGGAATAAGTTCCATGTGAGCAATGTGCACAGCAATAGCGCCGCCCATTGAATGACCCACCAAGTGGATGGGTGGACAAGGTGTATCTTCGGGGTACAGTTTGTTTATGAGTTTGCCAACGTCTCTGTGGGAATGTTTATTAACTCATATGAATTGAACTAATTCTCAATCGATATGATAAATACTTACGTAGCAAGTGTCTCAGCAGACAAGTCTTCCTCGTCATCGGTAATTGTGTCACCGTGGCCTCTCATGTCCACCGACAAGCACTGGCAATGGATCATGTGTGTAATTTCCACCTGGTGGTTTGTTGTGTGTTACCAAAATGTCATTTACTTTTTCTATTTTGTTCGTCTAATCCAATAATAAATCATTGAACTAGATACTTACGCAAAAATGCGACCAAGTGAGGGCAGAATAACCGCCACCGTGCAAAAGTAGGATGACTGGGCCGGCTTTTTGTGGCTGACTGGTGCGGTAAACACGAAATACTGTTTTTTCATCGATTTCAACGTCTTCCTTCTCGGTAAAGTACTCGCTCCAGAGTGTTGGCTTATAATCTCGTGATTTGGACTTTTTAAACGAATCCCTTGTTGCAAAAACAAAAAGTGAAGGACGAACAAAAATAAATTATGCAAATTTATTTGTAAACACTTTTCAAGTATCCCACAAAAATAAGAGTGGGTGGAGAATTGCACTTACGATCTTCCGATTCTACTACCGGGAATTGTTGGGGGTAGACGAGACTTCATAATGGATCTTTGGAGATTAGACATTTTTATTTAGGTTTTTTTCGATTTGATTTTTGTTCTTTTGCTTTGATTTTCACTTCTAATTATTTAAACATGGACTTTAATAAAATATAATTATATACAATTTATTATTAATGGAATTCTTTGCAATTGGCGAAAGAAAATCCGAAAATGCGAAAAACCTTGAAAGCCGCGTCCACAGAAATGTCAAAATCATTGTTGACAGCTTGAATGACAGCTGATTGGGTTTGTTCCACAAATGAATTCATGTGGAACTTAGTTAAGGTTGAGGTTTGATGTTGTTTATTTATTTTATTGTGAAAAAAGTCATCAATGTTCTTATTTATAAAAAATAAAGTTTTTTCTCCGATTCACAATTCGATTATATAGAAAATTCAATGTAATCCAAGCAAGTTCATGCATTTAATTTTTTTATATTTACAATTTGACATAGCGAAATGTCTTGATCGCCATTTTATATATCCTGATTCTGATCTTACGATTGTTATCTTCATAAATTTATGAATAAAACCAAAAGCATGTCCCAGCAATCTGCGGTAGTGATAATGAAGTCAAAAGCAATTGATTTAAGTCACAATCGATGATTGATATTTAACGTATGGTTAAAAAATTTAAAAAGTGACTGGCAAGTCGAAATAGTGGGCTAACTTTTAAAAATGAGTTTAGTTTTGGAAGTCACAAACTAAATAAACATAAAGAATTTATTGTTAATTGCCAAAATGACTCCAAATATTTTCCAATACTGAGAAAAGTGGAAATACATTTTTCATTTGTGAATTTATTTTAAATTGAAAGGAGTTTATGTTTGCACATGTAGATTCATTTAGTGTGTAGTGTTCAGTAGGTATATCTAGAATTTGACACCTGCCAAACTCAACTGTCATTTGATTTGGCTTAATGTTAGTTGAACATTTGGTGTTTCCTATTTTGGTAGGTGATCGAACAAAGCATCAAAATCAAAAAAAAACTTATTAAAAAGTGCTAAATCAAACGAAGCCGCTTTACAAGCACTACGCGATGATTACGATAGCCTTTCAAATTTGGAAACTGAATTAAAGAGAGTGAAAGTAATGTCATAAACTTTATGCATTATTGTAATGCACGCTCAGTCAAAAATATTATTTTCTGCAGCACCTTCGTAGCCTTCTTTTTGGCCGACGATTGATGACCACGACTTAGATGATATGTTATAACAACAAGATGGATAGTGAGAAGTTCCTTAGTCGCACAATTTCACATTTAGATGCCGTTAGTTGATCACCAAGATAATGTGTCGCAACACTCTTAGATGTTTTTCTGCTGGGATATGTAAAATACGCAAATACTTTCTGATCTTTTGGAAAATTAAAACCACCAGTTATGGCCGAGTGGTTAAATAAGTCCTCTTATCTAAAGGTTACTTTTGGAAACCTTTTTAAGTCAACCATATCTCTAGAAACGTCAGAGATATTAAATTTAAATGATAAAGATAATACAAAAGTTCAAATCCGACTTTTAAAAAACTTAATGAGATTTTTTTTTATCATAGAGCAATTTAAAAAAAGTAAAAATTTGGTTGACCCCAAATCCACTTATATAAAATTCTGTATTACACATTCTGAGCAAATTTTGTATAATTTCAAAAAATCAGTTATCTCTTTTTTTAATCAACAAACTAAAACAAAATATTTGTCAGTACGACGTGCGGTTATAGACCGTCGCACAAGACATGCAAGCCAGTCAACAAAGAAATTACAACGTCGCAAACAAGGAACACCAGTTCCAGATTAGCCATAGATGTTTTCAACTGCTGCGCTAAGACGCATGTACACTGTTCAGTGTTCATCCTAGAAATGATGAATGTTTTCATTTACGACTGCTGTTGGTTAATGTACGAGGACCAAAATCATTTGCGCATTTGAAAATCGTGAATGGCCACCAATGCCAAACATATCAAGAAGCATGTCAACTATTGGGTTTACTGGAGAACGATTCTCATGGGATTTAACACTTGCAGATTAAGCTGTTTCATCACCACATGTTTCCTTTCGCAACCAATTTAGTTATGGAGCAAATACAAAGGCTAGATACATATGTATGTGAAGATATCTTACAGCGCTTGCGAAGTCGAACGAATAATCCCGACATGCAAATAACCGATGAAATCTACAATAAGGAAATAATTTTGATTGAGTATTAATGCTTGACTATTGCAAACAAGCTACTGATTGAAGTAGGAATGATTGCGCCAAATCGATCAAAGCACGCTGCATTGTTGATACTTTGCAGAAATTCGTTCGAAATAATGTGCTGTTGCAGAATGAACATGAACATTAATGCAAGCGGCGGACAATAATACTGGTGGTCTCTTATTCCTGGACGCACCTGGAGGAACAGGGAAAACATTTTTCATTTCATTGATTTTGGCCACTATTCGATCAAGATGTTACATAGCTTTGGCGTTAACATCATCTGGAATTGCGGCAACCCTTCTAGATGGCTGTCATACTGCACATTCTGCGCTTAAGTGGCCACTCAAATTAAGCACAATTGATACTTCAACATGCAATATTTCCCGATCCAGTGCAATGGGCAAATTGTTGATGCAATGCAAGCTCATTGTTTGGGATGAGTGCACAATGGCACATAAGAAATCACTTGGAACACTTACCCTCACACTGAAGGATCTTCTACGGAATAACAACAACTTTGGCGGCTTGATAATATTGTTGGCAGACGATTTTAGGCAGACGTTGCCAGTAATTTCCCGTGAAACGCCTGCAGATGAATTGAAAGCTTACCTGAAGGTATCAATTTTGTGGAATAATGTACAAAATTATCGCTAACCACTAACATGAGAGTTCAACTTCAAAATGATCAAAGTGCTGCTCAATTTTCCAAACAATTGTTAGCTGTTGTAAATGGATAAGTGCCAGTTGATGCGACAACTGGATTAATTACGCTTACCACCGACTTTTGCCGATTCGGAGACTCTCCATTAGCTCTTATTGAAAATGTTTTACCAAACGTTAGTGAGAATTATCAGTATTATGCCTGGTTAAGTCGACGCGCAATTCTCGCCATTCAATCAAAAATCGCCGGCGATTGTGACATACAAATCCGTTGAATTCATAACAAATCCCGATTTATTATTATTCAACAGAGTTTTTCAACTCTCTGGAGTTACCAGGATTTCACCACTTAACTTGCAACTCGAATTTGGTTCAGTATATTATGATATTGCGTAATTTGAATCCACCGCGACTATGCAACTGTACTCGGCTTTCGGCGAAAAGACTTATGTCGAATTTGAATAAGGCAATCATTATTAACGAAAAGTACGCAGGTGAAGATAACAAGTATAACGCTTCAAATCAGTATTTACTTTGGATTCACTTTCATTTTTTAACTTAGAGAAGTTCAGCTAAATTGCACTTCAATTTTGTAATTGATATGAATTAATAAATGTTGTGAAATGAAATAAAAATTTGTCTTAATTTTCTTGATCTTTTAATCCCCAAACTAAATGTAACAAAGAACGAAGCCATCTGATGGCGAAACGGAGTTTGCCGGGTTTGCTAGTTTTATTATATATTCTCCATAATAAACATCAAAGTGATTAGGTTCTTAAGGCTCTATGCATCTTTGCATACGTTTTATAAAAAGAGTTTTTGAGTTAAAAGTCAGTATAACTCCATGCAGGTTTTAAATCATTGCGTTTAAAATAACCCTGTATATTTTGTTCAACTTAAAGAATCTTTTATTCGTGTTGGACTTACGCGCCGTGTGGAGTTAGAGTGTAGGACTCCCCTAAGGTTTCACACCAACCACTTCCAACTTCATTTTTCTTCCAACTCCATTTTTATTCCGTTCCAAAAGTCATTCCAGTTTAACTAGTTTGAATCGAAACAGTTATGTTCCAATATGTCTATCTCTCTTCAACCACCTTGCAAATCCCCCAACAATGCGCGACAAACCGTTTGATAATGGCTGGTGTATTTTTTTTTGTATTGTTTCTGTCTAAATCCAACAACGGGAAGGTGTATAATTTTTATGTCCATGTTCGTATTCAGCTCAGCTTGCTTAGTGAATCGTCCGTTACGAATGCAAGTGCAAGTGTCGCGCGTGTTGTTTTGTTCTCTTTTCTTTCTTGTCTCGCCGCTGCAGTGTTGCAACATAAAAAAGTTAAATATTCTAAATATTGTTTTTTGTTTCAATTAAAAAAGAGAATTTAAAAAATTGAATGAATAAATAAAAGGAAGTAAATTGAAAGAAGTGCATCTAACTCTTCGGAGTGTATTTGTGTGTATTTTTTCTACACTGGTACGTGAATTACTCATTTCTTCCATTGTCCCCCTACGTTCCAAAGTGCATTTTTTCTACCACCTTTTTATTTCTTCTGTCTTTGATGTGTCCAAGTTGCAAGTTGTTCTTTTCTTTACAATTTGTGCGTTTTTCTGTTTAAAACAAGAAAAAGAATCATTCAAAATATTCTGAAAAGTGCTTGAAAATAGAGAGAAATTTAAAGATTTGTGTAGATTTAAGTAAAAATATAAATAAGATTCTGTAAAAGAAACAAGAAAACTACTCCAAAAACTAACCAACGGGTGTTCCCGGATAGTTTTTGCGAAAAAAGATACAATTCACGGATTGTATTCGCTTTTTCTCTTACCTACGTGTGTAATTTAATTTTTGTTCAAAAAATACTTGGAATAATCTTTTGGGGTAAAGTGTTTGATTTTATATTTAGCCGCCGTGGTCGCCGGTTCGAATCGAAATCGAAGTATTCAAAAAGTGTCATCGACGCCGCCGCCGGGGTACACTCCGAACCGAGGAGGGTGGTTGTAATTTTTGATTTTCGGTGGTGGATTTGCAAGCAAAAACAACAACATCTGCTGCGCTAGGAAGAGGAGGAAGAATCTGTTACAAAAGTTACGTCGCTCGTCGTACACACAATCGATAAAAACCTGAAAATACTAAATCGTGTTTCTTTTTTTGTTGTTTGGATAAATAAACAAAAGCAACGTGGATTCTAATTGGAGGTAAGTTCAATGTTCAAAACATAACCTGGTAATTCGTCATTCTGATAAGATTGCACAGATGGTTGGAAATGGTTGCAATATGTAGGTAGGCAGGCAGTACCTAGATAGATAGATATAATGTGGTCTATATTTTTATGGACATTGAGATTGACTTGACTTGATCATAGAGAGCACTCATTCTTGGTTTTTACTCGGTAGTCTCTGTTGTACGTGGAACTTGATGAATCGTCCATTTTTTTAGCATTGACGTGACTCGCTGATTCTCGAGAAAAACTAAAAGAACCCGTTGCCCCAGTACCTAGGTATACTGACTCGTAGTAGTTGTAGATGTTCTTTGTTTTATGCATCGTTGCTGCGGCAAAACCAGACTGCAAAGTAAAAAGAGAAGAAAATTGTATTAAACAAAAAAAAAAAAAACTTAAAGAAAAAGGAAAGAAATCCCTGCAGGTACTAAACTACTAATCGTGTGTTGTTGTTGTGTTCTTTGATGCGCGCACCAACCATCATTATCATCATCGTCGTATTCTTACTTCGTTGCAGTACCTGCCTAACTTAACTATAGTAGATAAAATAAGATAGAAGAGTAAAGAAGCTGGAAAACCTAGGTAAAGTTGATTGCACTTCTTGTCTTCAATGGTTGATTCTGCCTAGAAGGCAGTTTCTTCTTTAAAAAGCTGGAACATTCTTCTTTTCTTGGACAAGGCTTGGTCTAGGAAGTTATCTACCAATGTACTTAACTATATATCTTTAGAATTTTCACAAGTGCGTTGTTGTTAAGTAACAAACAATACGTATTGGTCAATGTGTGTAGTGTATGTTTCTATACCAGAACCATTTGGACTTGATTTTTCTTCTATAGTTTATATACAAAAATAGGGAATATTTTTAATTTATTTTTTACATACAACTTTGTTTTTCATAGCATGATTTGTTTAATGAAAAAGCAGGATTTTAACGTGATCCACCTGCATTGATCATTATCAACATCCTAAGGATCATAATTGTGTTATGAGTCGAATATTGATCATCACTTTACCTGCTTTGTATTGATTTTTGAAGCAGAAAACAGAAATTCCTTATTGCTTGCATTGCAAAACAAAACTGTTTCTGAGAAGCGCATTTCTATTGTAGTCTTAAATCCAAAGTGGAGTACGATAGGGCTGCACAATGTCATCAATCGATTTTTATTTTAGTTTTTGATCAAAATTTCTTCTAGGCAGCCTTTCCAGGAAAGGGACAAATAGTATGGGCAACGATAACTCATTGGTTTATGAATTGAATAGAAGATCTTTATATTTTATAGATTCACTAACATTGTAGTTAGGTGGAACTATAGCTATCGAAATTGTTAAAAGATACGTTTTGACAAAAAAAAGTTGATGTTCATTTAATGGACAAAGAACCAAAACACCATAAATTGATGGAAAACGTTAAAAAGTAATTGAAATTAGCTTCGGAGTACCGCAAGGGAATATATTGGGGCTATTCTTATTGCTTGTGTGTAAAGGGTTGACCAAATGCAAGTTGTATGTTTTTGCAAATGTAATGCAATTATTATATCGGTGCTACAAGTCGTATATTGATATCGCTATGACGGTTAATAAACGATTTGAGAATTTAGTGTGAAAAAGATGGATTTTGCCGTTCAAATCTATGACAGTAAAAAAATAGGTTAACATTGCAGATGATCCCTCCACCCCACAATGCACACCAAACTGTCACTCTCTGTGGATGCATCGACATCGACTACCCAACAATAAGGTGTAAGTTTTTCGATTCACAGACGTGGACATTAGCCGTGTTTTTTTTGGTATGGCCAAAATAACAGCAACACTCTCTTATTTTTGATAATATTGTGTGTAGTACTTACAGTAGGCAATTATTAGTGTTTTAGGTATGTTCTTTATCTATTTTATATACAAATTTTTAAAAACTAAAAGCGGTGTGCAAAATTTGGCAGTCCATTTACTTTAGGCTTCCCAACAAGTTGGTCATAATAATAGCAAGACATCATTAATTTAATTTTAGACGGACGTCCTCTGGTTTCTTTAATATTTTTGGAGTTTAAAGCATTCCACACCATTCTGGCAGAGCGCCCAATGACTTTTGCTATCTCTCTCATGGATCCACCGCTGTTATGCAGAGCTTAGATGGCTTTTCGTTGGCCTTCAATGCTTCGCTCTTCCCATTTCCGTGTGCCATATTTAAAAAAATGAGCTTAACATTTCAAAATTTTGACTTTTTCAAACTAATAACATTTTTTGTTTTACTTTTATTCTATTTTTTGGCCAGCAAATTTTGTAGTTGCTCTCTGCTGCGTGCATCATATTACATATAACAATTGTTTCCTATGAGATCAAACGTTGAATAGATTGGCAATATAATAATTCCCAGTTGTCCAGTTTTTATATTTGAAAGTTGATACAATTGAATATTTGCCAGAATAATTTATCAAAAAATTGAAAAAAACTTTAAACTTTAGTTCAACAATTTATTCGGTTTCACACTTTCGTTTAAACCTTGAACTGAGTTCATTCCGTAGTTTAAGTTAAACGCCAGTATTCTGCCATTTTACCTCAGTTCAACGTTTAGGCACTACAACAGTTGTCAGAATAGCTGCCATTTTTCATATTAAATATTGAATTAATTTATGTTGGTGATTTATCCTATTTTCAATGCCGCTGTTTTTTTTGTCTAATGTACTTGATCAGTTTTTTTGTTTTCAATGATGAGTTTGTTTTTCATAATCAACTCCATCAGCAAATCTATATCTGCTGATTAAAAGTTGTTGCTTCTTTTTTTGTTGCTATTAATTCTCACAATGTTTTCCATTTTTATTTTTATTTTCTCGTTTAAGCTCACAGAAATCACAACTCACGCCGGTACTTTAAAACAATACAAATTTTCCCCGATTGTCAACAAAACAAAAAATATCTATTGCTGTTTCACGTGTTCCTCGCTTCAGGAAGAGAAAGAAAAAAAAATGAACAGCTACGTATTGCTTACATTACGTCACATGACTAACAATGCTACCAAACTCTTTTCATACAATTTTATTAAACTACGTTCAATTGAACTAAAGTTCAGAGCACACTGTGAAACTAGAGGAGTTGAACTTCAAATTTAAACTTAAGTTTAGGTTCACCTTATAGGTATTAAGTTTAAACTTCCACTGTGAAATTGGGCATTAGAGTTTTAACCAAACAATTTGACATCAAATAAAAACTTCAAGAAGAAGGTTTGTTCGTAGACTACTACATTAATATATAGTGTTAAAATGAGCTTGAAGCTAGCCTCAATTCTTTATATACCTGAATCGAGTTGAAATGAGCTTGATTCCCCGACCGGAATCGAGTCAATATTTGTAAAAAAAACCTGTGTGGAGGAGTTGGTTTTACAGATAATTATGGTCTATTTATTTGCATGTTTGTGTACAAAAACAAACTTGTCCGAAAACATCGAAACACCACTTGCATTTTAGGAAGTGCTGTCAAACTTAATCATTTTTAAAGCTTCTTGTGTGGTGGAAACACCAAAAAGATTTAGTTAATCTAAACTGAGATAAATCTTTGGTGAAAACATAGCAAAACTTAATTGTTCTTTCTATTGTTTTCTCTTGCAAAATAAGTCCATTAGTCCATTTTAATTAACAAAACTAAATAATATCAAGAGTAACAGATTGATTTGTTCCCCAATGGAAAACACATGATTCCAAATGCACAACTACTCAACGAACACAGCCATCGAGATACAAATGCATTATCAGTCGTACCAATATTTGAGAACGAAATCATTTAAGATCCATTCGAGACTCGTATAAATGTAAAAAAACCATCCGTTGTAAGATTCTACTTTAACTTTATTCTTCTCAAGTTAGGCATTGAAGGTTTGAGCAGTTGAGATCAATGACGAATTCCTGAATTAAGTCTCACACTCCGGTTCATTTTCCTCTTTGCACATCATATGACGACAAGGACTATGACCGCTATCATAACAAACTCAAGAACTTTTTCTTACATTTCTAAATTTCGGCCAAGACTCCACTCAAATTGTCAAGAACTCGAGAGGGAAATGGATGCTTGTGTGAAAATAATCTGACTTAAAAAGTTATAACTAGATACCCTGCCCTGTATAAAAAGGTTGAGTATATAAACTATACAATTCCTCCTAAGCAAAAATAAGCAACTACATACAATTTTCATCACTTCAAAAAAATATCCAAATTTGACTCTTTCACGTACTTGAAAAATCGACGTATTTATTTCCACTTAAAGAAAAACGACACAAAAAAAACGAAAGTAATTGTATATGCAGTCATAATTATCGAAAGTATAGATATTTGACTCTCAATGGGGGACCCATCAAAATGCATAACATTACAGAAACATTTTAAAGTACAAGATAGGCAAGTAGGTAGGTTAGGTAGGTAGATTCCATATACCACCCGTCATCATCATTATTTCAATTCTAAACGACAAATGTAAACAATCTGTCATTGTCATTTCACATTGGGTTAGACCTTAAAAATTTAGTTGTGCTTAACACTGAAAAAAAGGCATTCCAATTATTTGACCAATTTAGCAAAGAAAACGAGAGAGTTGGTGTTGGAAAGACTACCTACAAACAAAAAGTAAACTCTCACTTCTAACGAGTGCATCATCTGTCAACAACAATGATGACAGATATTTTTCTCTTCCACTTCCACTTGGAACTTGTCACTTTTATCTTCCAAATTTTGTTTTTTTATTTTTTCTCAAACAAAAGCAGATAATTTTGGGTCTTCTGTATTTGTTTAAGTTGCACTATCATCAAAGAAGCTGGAAGAAAAAATAAGACACCTTAAGTGGAATTTGCGTCTTTCTTTTGAGTGGATGGATGGAATACCTACTTCGCGTCGTCGGTTGTTGTGTAAAGTGGAGTTTTTTGGATAGTAGGTGCATTTTGTGGATAATTACCCTTTCTCTGGATGGTCAGTCAGCTTGTTTTGTTTGAAGTGTTAAAACTTGAAAGTATGTTAAGCATGCTCTAGCTATGTTACTATGCACCCTGAGGGACAACAACGAGATGAAGATGCAGAATACGACGAACGGTCGACGCATCATCACTGTAACGAATCTCTTCACTTTCGTTTTGAAATAATGGAGACGAAAGTTAAGAAAGGAGGATTTGCATATTTTATTATTTTTTTTTTAATTTCACGAGTATTATTATGATTTATGTTTTCTTTTTTGTTTAAATTCTATTAAAAGAAAAAATAGTCTTGTTGTGGAATTTATTTGATTTCCTGTCTATTGCCTGATTTTATTTGTTTGCTTATGAAACTGACACATATCTGTAATGGCTGAAACACAAACACGCTTCAGCTTCGGCTTCGCCTGACGTTTACGAGTTCAGCCATAGGAAATTAATGCATGCTATCACAATGGAGCTTCGACCTCACGTTTCGTTTGACAATCGTAAGAAAAGGAACGTATTGTAACGTAATGTGACTCCAAACGGAAGCTCTAGTTCAATTATGTGAACATTTACTTTGTCTGACAGCTCATCAGCTGTAAAAAAATGTCAACAAACAAAATATTTGCTCTTTGGAGAGATGAAATAATAGAAATGTCATTGAAAGCAACCTCGAAACAGGCCTAACGTAACGCAGACGAAGCCGAAGCTGAAGCGTGTATGTGTTTCAGCCATAAAGTATTCCCAGGTTTATCCAGAGATTTAAGATGAAAAAGTCTAGGCTCGGGAGGAACCTCAAAAGCACACTTAAGTTTGTGCATGAAGTCTTAGCTCATTCTTCCTGTTACATTTTGAAATTCCAACAATTCAACAAATTTATTATGCTGTACGAGTTCATTCTAAATGTCATTTTCCAACACAAAGCAACACCGCCGTAAGATTTGTTTGGTAACATGAACTCCCCTGAACACATTTGAATTTTGCTGTCAGAAGCCAAATTTGAGAAGCTTGACACACAGTTCATGTTACTAAACAGGCATACTTTGTCTTTTGTCAGATTTAAAGCACCTCGTATGAAAAATGAATTAGTTCAGTAAAATAACACTGTATTTTCTCTCAACAAATGCCAAATACTTTGTAAAGGAAATTTTTCCTAAATCGAAGAACTCAAAACATAATGAAATTATGAACTTTTAACGATGTCTCATGGATCTGTTCAAGTTCATTTTTTATTTAATTAATTTTTTAATAATTTACGTTGAAGTGCAGCAATTATATAAGTCTGTCATGTTAGAGTTATAGTTTGACAATTTGTGAATATTTACTACCAACCAGCTGTCATATTCGTTAGTCGTATTAAATATAATTTTACGAGATTAATGGGCGATTTTTATGTATTTAATTACTTCATATGTAAATTTAAACGTGTTGGAAATTTTCCTTTTTATAAAAATAAGTGTGCCTCAGCACTTTCATCGCCCTTCATTTATTTTTTATTACCACGCCACTGACTGACAACACTAACACTTGAATGATCATAATTCACCAAATGTTTTACCTTTTTTTTGTTTTATGTTGTATAATAAGTAAACTATCTCTACTCTAAACAACTGACGCCGTCATTTCCACCCCCATGTTGCAATTAATCACTTCCATATGCAAATACATACTCCGTTTCCGGAGTTGCCCTCATTCATATATTATATGACTTTCATGAATATAATGCCCACTCAATGTATTTTTACTTTTGTCGTTATTTTAATGTTGAAAAACAATCCTTTGTGGTCGTTCTCGTACTACTTACACCTTAAACCAAACTAAAAAAAAATCCATAATGTCTCAAAATAGAACAATCTTGTCACTGACACTATTCTCCAAATGTCATATTCTTGTAAATCAAATAAAATCAACTGTCAGTGTGGTGAATCAAATAATAATAATAATAATAATAATCAAACAGAACTATATCAGTGTCATAATAATGATCTCGACATTGACAGTTTCGAAACGCACGTTCAATGTCCAGAAATTTCAAAACAAAAATTCTAAATATAATTCAAAACACACAGTAAATATTCTTACATGTGTTCACAGTTAAATAAATAAACTTGATCCTTTTGAACGTGAATATTATAAAAATACTTTTTTTTCTTACAGGAAGTTAACAG
This sequence comes from Eupeodes corollae, assembly GCF_945859685.1. Classification (NCBI taxonomy): domain Eukaryota; kingdom Metazoa; phylum Arthropoda; class Insecta; order Diptera; family Syrphidae; genus Eupeodes; species Eupeodes corollae. The sequence goes on from NC_079148.1 coordinate 125,661,978, forward strand.
AAAACCCAGGTTGTAAAAACAAACAACTTCCTCGTAAATCGAAATGAGTACATCATCTTCAGATATGCCTATTCTGAATATAAAAACATGTGAAATAATAAATTTCGAAATAAAAATAAAAGATCTGCCTTAGTTCATTTTTGATGTTTACTTTAAAGCAATGGCTGCTTGTCTGCTGTCAAAACTAATGACACCCACAAACTGACAGCAGACGCCGTAACCCCCGGCCGCATCGAAATAAAAGTGTTGTCGGACTTCATAAATCGAACAGGTCATAATTGCTCTTCTAATGGAGAGCTTTTGTAACGAAAGATCATCCTGATGGATAAAATTCTTCCCGAAAAAGAAACGCGCACGTATCTAAATTTTGAGGTGAAGATTGAAATTTATATCTTGCCCTAAATTTTTGGTCGTGTTTCGAATGTACGATTGATTTTTATTTTATCGCGTTTTATTTGATGTTGCTGGGTTGAGTCAAACATATGTACATATGTAATAATTTTATTGATGATGGGAACTCTAAAAGACGAAGGGCTGAATGTGAGTTGAATTTGAATTCTTGCAAGAGAAGCTCTATGATTAATGCGCACAAAGTTTGTACTGTACATAATTTACATTTTTTCCACCGACTGCTATTACGTACTTTGAAACGACTCAGTACGTCGTGTCGTCGTCGTTATCGGCGCGGCGGTGGCCGGCATGGTATTCTTGGATTGAATACGTAATTAGTTTTCGTGGAAATTCTCCTGGACGAACAAAGCGCAATGGTTCAGTGATCTTAGAACTCCACCTTTCATCATCAAGGGTTGTTCACCAGACCATTGAACGTGATTGCAAATACAGAGGTAGACATTTTTTTTTAGAATTTCGAGCACAAGAGTGAACAAGAGATTAATTGAGTTATACAGATTTTACAAGAATTCTGATTTCCGAATAAAAAGAAGCGGTGACAGTAGTCAACCTTGTGGGACTTGATTTTCTCATAACATAACAGTTGTGAAGTTAAACAAAACAAATCCTTCTTCCATCAAATTTCTTGCTATTCAATTTCATTTGGAAAGTGTAATCAACTTTCTTCAATAGAACGTGATGTTCGTTTCGGCTTCTTCGAAACGTGTGAACATATCGAAGAACATACATATTTTTAACACTTCCCATAGAAATGTGTTAAAATCAAATAAACAATTCCATTGTACCATCTGTCGTGTTCTCCATTTAAAATTTTAAACAGTCAATGAGTTTATGTACGAGTATATTAGGCAGTAGACACATCATCAAAATAAAATGAACACATCAATATCAATAAACATTCGTTGTTCATTTTATAAATGAATTCTTTCTTTGTTATCTTTTGAGTGGTGCAGTGGAAAAATATGGATAATAATTATTTCCTTAAGTGAAAACAATTGATAAAAGGGAGGCAATTGAAAATATAGGGGCTGGGAATTACCAGTTCTGACAGAGATATGGGATGGTAATTTAATTAACATTGAAAACATACCATGGGAACACAAAAGGAACACTTATGAACCCAAATGAAATTAAAGTTAATGGTGATTTAGTATGGATAAGGGTTATTCAATAAATTAAATACAAATTAAATTGTATTTTTGAAATTTTCTTTGAAATATATTTCTTAAGTCTGAAAGTTTAACTGGCTTTTATGGAGTTTTTGATGGGTAATCAGAAATTATGAACAAGAGTTTTCAAACAGATCTAATGGATTTCGGATTCGTTTGTTTAAATGAAATTCGGAGTACTTTCAGAGATGACATTTCAGTGTAATATGAATAAATGTCATTATTGTAATTCGGAAATCTTTTGGATCAGGAACTAGAAATTATGAATAATGCTCTTCAAACAAAACTATTCTAAAGTTTGGGTATGTTTGTTTTAGTGAAATTCGGAGTAATTCCACAATCAACATTTCAGTTGTGTCTCTTCTCTTTGTAGAATTTCTAATTTTATTTAGAATAGAGAAAAAACTCAAAAATCTTGTATACGACCAATCGAAAATGCAATTAATTAAAAATGGCAGCTGTCAAAAAGAACAACTCCAGAAAAAGTATTGCCAGATTGAAAAGTGCGTCATATGTTAATAAAATAAAGTAAACTTGTTTCAGAGATGATTTTTATCTCACAGAAACAAAAAATGACACAAAACAAATACCTGTCATCAACCGTTATTTCCCATAATTTGTGTGAAAGCATTATTTGAACTATACCTATGACTTCCCTGATCATTATCGTTTACATTGTTTACATGTTGTTGATATTAGTTAAAATGTAGCTGTGTCTCACGGATTACAACAACAACATCAAAAATATAAAACTCAAACCATTTCCTAATCGACTAGCTTAAACCACCAAAACCAAAAATTTAATAAAAGACTTGCAACAAAGTATTTTGAAGACCATAATAGATGCGAAGATGATGGTAATATTTTCTCCTCTGAACATTGTCTTCAAAATCACTGATTATGATGAAAGCTCATCCTTGGTTTGGTATCATTTTATACACAACATCCACACCGCTCTACCATCACCACCTCCATCGCCACCGCCGCCTCAGTTCATTACATCATCCTAATGTAAACAACGCGTAATCGTAAAAGTGAATTGTTTACAAAGAGGAGCAACAGAAAGATCAGCAAGTTGTAATCGGTATACCTACGTATGTACAATAAAAATGAACGAAAAGTTGTGGCCTCACGCCGCCGCCGCTGCAGTTGCAACGACGCTATTCAACGCGCCAACTTCACTGATCTCAAAACATTATGGTTTACCGGTATCTATTTTGAAGGCACGACGCGACGTTGCGATTTCATTGAAACTTGTAAAGTCAGACACAACGACAACAATACCGAAAAAAGTGAACTATCACCGCCACCAACCGAACTGCCACAACACAAAACAAATCCGATCACTCATTCTCATTCATTCATTCATTGCATTCATTGAAATCAAACAGATCTTTATGGAGCGCGAATATGGCGGCGAAATATAAACACATTTGTTTTTACCAGAGTTTGTGTCATAGAAACTTTGCCATTTCCTTCAAATCTCAAATGAGGTCCACGAAAACTTTGAAAACGCGTGGCACGAGTATGTGCGCAGAGCAGAGCGCACGCCATGTTACTTGAAATCGGTTAAAGAACAGCTATAATCTGGTCGCCATTGTTGATGAGTCAAGTACTTTATATCGCTGTCGACGTTCGTCGCGTCGTTGTCGCAGTCGTTGCAGTCGCTGTCTACCTACGCGTACCGCTTACGCCTTGGAGTTTTTTTTCCTTCTTTTAATTGCCTCACTTGAAAAAAGTGAGTGGCTTTATAGGAACCTACTTCATTCAAACTCGGAAAAAAAGACACGACACATCAACTGTGCAACTCTGAGATTGAATATCTGTTTTTTTTTGTTTTTAACTTCTGACGGTATCTGACGGTTATCGTTGTTGTGCGTGTGGTTTTATGAAAAGCGAAAGGACTCCTGCCAATGCAATGTATGGGAGCACTGCAAGAGTGTAACGCAGCACGGTGGCGGTGGATGGCGGCTCCAAGCAACCGCCGCAAGTGGTCGAAGTATTTATCAAATCAAAAGGGATACCGAAGCAGCACACGGGTCGTTTAAGAATTGTGACAACAAAGAGTTGTGTTTCATTTTTATTTATTTTTTTACTGGGGAAATAGGTCAATTTAGAAAGGTCTTGAAAAATAGAACCTATAAACATAATGTCTAGCATAATAAGTTCCTTCGAAGACCTAACATATGCTTACACATTACACACCCTAAGAGGAGGGGGAGAACATTGTTTAAGCTTTAAACACACGCGTAAAAACTTAAATTATTCGATCGTAAAAATTAGTTGAGTCTTCATAAATTCGGCTCTATGAGTCTATATGGTATGTTATCCAATAAAATTATTGGGTCTCTAAAGCTTGGTTGTGGCTGATATGGCTGTCTGTTTAGGATATTTTAATTACCGACCATTTCTTTTCCCTAATTTGATACATTTATTTAAACGGAAAGAAGGCCATTTTTATCTACTCCTAGTTAGCTGGGGTGGCGCTTAAATTATATATATAGGTTTATTCGACCTAATTCAAGTTAAGGAACAGCAGCAACGCACCCAATTATAGCGTGTGTTGTGAAATTAATTTGAACATTCTTTTTACGAGTTTTTCTTTTTCCATATAGATTTTTTTTGTTGAAATTTAACTCGACAGGAATAACATTAAAATTAAACTCTAACATTAGAATTTCGGACTTCCGTTTTATATGAATGTCAGGAACGAACAAATTACCTTATAAATTGTCTTTCAGGAAATATTTACATTATGGTATTCGTATAAAGTTCTGGTTCAGGAACAACAATGTTATGGTGAGCAAAAAACGTTAGGTTTTTGAAGTCTCTAGTCTTTGATAGCTGTCAAAAAATTGTCGTCAAATTAAGGAATTTTTATTTATATTATATAATTTATAGTGGACTACAAAATATCTGAAGAAAAACCTCCATTTAAAAAGTGTTGCCATTAAACTATTTTTTTTGTATGTGAATCAGATTATCAGCCTATTAAAAAATATCTATATTTCTCTTTCCTGATTTTCTTTAACTCAAAAATGGGAAGAAGATACAAATATGAAAGAAAGGCTGAGATGCGACCCACACTGATAACTTCCCATCCCGTCTGTCGATTTGTCAAAGTTGTCAGCAGAATTATTTCTAAAAAAATTAAAAACTACCAACAATATTTGGTATATGCTGAAATAGTTTGATTTTAAAGTTTATTTTTGCAAACAAGATTTTTAGTTCTGTTCGCGTACTCAAAAATTTCGTAGTTTTTCGTGAAAGAGAGCGCTCACGAGATAGTAAAATATTTCCCTAACCTACGAATTTTAGTTCAAGAAATTTCTTTGGGCTCATTTGTGAAAAGTGTCAAATTTGATAGAACTTCAAATAAATTACATACATGCAAGCAATTTATTTGAATTTTTATTAAAATTAAAAATTCTTTTCCAAAGAACAGCAACAAGATTGCAATTTTCAAGTTTCAATTAAATCAAGTTTTTTCATAAAAAAAAAACAATGGACCAAAATTATGTTGCTTGATTTATCCATTTACAAAAAAAAATTCTAAACATGAATTGAAAAGAATATGTTTCAACATTTATATTTTTTTGACAGTCGAATTGTGGGAAAAATTTGTTTATTTCCCTTACGCTTACTTTTTTGTAGTTTTGTCCTTTTGTGAGAGAATTCTACCCTCATTTTTTAAACTATCCCTTTTTTGAATTTTAGTGCAGAAAGTACGCGAACGGACTTAAAAACTTTCTATGGAAGTAAAAAATGAAATGAGGTTTTCTATGGGTAAAATAAATCAAGTTATTTTTGATCTAGATCTGTCAAAACACACATTTTTCTCCTGTTTTTGCATTCCAAAAGGCAAAATAAATTGATTTATTTTTGATCGAAAACTATACACATGAAAATCTGGATTTTTCGGTAGATTTACCATAAAAAAAGTCTAATTTCCGGACTCTGTCAAGTACGTTGTTAATAAATATTTCGAGAAAAATGTATAAGTTAACAATAAACCTTTCTTAATAATAAATAATCTTGTAAAGTTTCGAGAATATTTTAGCCTATCTAAAGAAACTGTCAAAGAACTAATGAACATGTATGTTAAAGACGATGCGTCCGCACCTTAAGTCATCATCAGTAGTTCCAAGTCGAACTTGCTGGTGGCGCCACTCAAAATAGGAATAGATCGGCCATCTTTGTTTTGTCTTTCTTTCAAAAAATTTACTAGATTCGAGAATTTTCCTTTTTTTTTGCTATTCGATCGCCCACGAGGTACATTAAGATTTGCTTTCTAAAATTGTAAAACAAAACCTTCTTAAAATATATGATAAAATTAAAATTTAACAACTTAATCAAAAACCTTTGTGAACGGGCTAAATGAAACACAACGCAGTTCTATTGCCAGGTTACAAAACTTAGTTTTTTAGTAAATTCAGTTGTTGTTTGATAGATCTACCGCATTTTAAAACACTTACAAGAAGTTAAATTTTGCATCAACTGTCAAACTTAACCAACGACATTAAGCTGTCAAAATTTTAAGAAATATCATCATGTTTCGTGTCGTTGTCCAATTCAAGCGGCTTCTTTAGGTCTTGGAAGGGAAGCGCACTAAGACAAGCACCACAAATATTTTACCCTAGTATTCAAGTCTATTCAAAAACAATGCTTAGGCTACAAGCTTTTACTTTGGAAATAATTTTTTAATATTTTACAACATTTTCTTCCACGGAGGTATGATATGGTGTTAACATGTCGAGAAAAAACAGCTGTCACTGTCAAAATAATGTATGATTTAAAAAGAAACAACTAGATGGACAAGTCAGTATGTACGAATTTTTAAAAAACCAGACATTATACAATTATGAAATAAGAAAAGCATTAGTTAAAGACAAAGTTACGTTTCTAGTTTTGTTGAATTCCGTTTATCATGTCAATCTACGTAAAAAGCTCATGCAACATTTTAATTCTTCATCTAGTTCAACTAAATTAATTTGTTCTTATCTAACTGATAGGAAGTCAGCAGTGCAATTTGGTGACACCCTGTCAAATTGTTTTGCCGAATGCCACTGGTGTACCACAAGGTTCCATACTGGGTCCTCTCTTGTTTCCTGCTTATGTAAATGAACTTCCTATTTCATTAGTTAATTGCATCTCTCACTTGTATGCTGATGACGTTCAGCTTTACTTCAGCTTTCCACTTGGCCTTATCGAACATGGAGCTTTCTGCTTCAATGAAGATATGAAGAGCGTGTCAAATTGGTCTTTGTCAAACAGACTTATGTTGAACCCAACAAAATCCAAATGTCGTGTAATTGATAGAAAATCTCTTGACCTTTCTTATTTTCCACCGATTGTTCAGAGCTTTTGCTCCAATCGAATATGTGGTTACAGCAAAGAATCTTGGTGTGACTTTTAATCGACTTTTGACTTGCGATAATCATATAAGTGGACTCGTTAGTACGGTTTAAGGAGTTCTTCGTACGTTATGGGTTACACAATTTTTCACTCCATTAAAAACGCGTTTGCTTCTCGCTGTAACTTTTGTAATTCCTATCCTGGTTTATGGTTGTGCAATCTATTGTAACTGCAGATTCACGAGCAAGCGAAAACTTGCTTCCAAACTTAATCGTTCGTTATGTTTTTCGATGACGTAAATATGAAAGGATATCTGATTTTGCCTCGCGCTTGCTAGACATGCCTTTCGAAAAATATATAGAACTTCGTAGTTTGATTTTGCTTTCCGACATACTTATCGCACACCAACCACAATATTGTTTTGTCAGAGTAAGAAGGGCGACCTCAAGCAGATCTCATCAGCTAATTATACCTTTTTACTAATATTTAACATAGGAACTGCAATTTTTGTAAATTCGGTTAAGCTTTGGAACACTTTACCTTATAGTATAAAACAATCTGAACACAACTAGCATACCAAGATTGCTTAGATCCCATTTAATTTTTGTATCTTATGATAGTTTATAATAATTAAAGTAATTTTTTTTTTAAATCTTGGCTCTGCCTTTTCTGTAAAATAAGCTAACAGGTAGTTTAAAAGATTTTAAATCTTACTGTTGGTAAGAAATTACGATATTTAAATAAAATAAAAATAACACAAAAGTTCTTCATTGTTCCTGACTTAATTTCTAAACAAACAATTTACGCAAAAGTTACATATTGACATACGTCATAGACACAGGGTTGCCCCTTTACAAAGCTCAATTCATGTGTTAGACAAAATTAATACATATGATCTTAAAATAAAACTGAAGAATGTTCCTTAAAGAATCATACTTATCTTACAATTTTGTTTACATCTAAATTCCAACTATCCAAAAAAAAACCTTCATAATTTACCAAAGTTACAAGAATATTCTATTGTTATCTTAAAAACTAAACCAAGATCATGAGCTTACGATAGGAAGATTTTTATCTTAGATCTTGAAGGGAAACAATTACTTATCTCTAACTAATTAAACAATGTCAGTATCTTGTAGTTAAATTAATTTATAACACCAGGTTTACGACTTAAAAGTTTAACGATTTATTCAAATTCATTAACCTGATCACGTATATTACCTATGTTCGTCTGCATCTTAAAAATAAGAAAATAAACTTAAGGTAATCTAAAAATAGGGCTCCCAGTAAGTAAAACAAAATAAAAACAACAATGAAGACAAAATTTACTCAATTCCCTACTTTTTGCTTTTGTATCTTAATTCTCTTCCGTTTTTTTTCAAAAAAAAAAAAAGAAAAAAATAATAAAAAAATTGAGAACCAACAGCTTGAAGTTCATTCAGAAGATAGAAATACAAAGCACACAAACAAAAATAAACGTCAGATGCGGGTAAGTAATTTTTGTATATTATATATACGCATCTTAAAAAAATCTATCTGTCTGTCTATGTATGCAGATATGAACTTGTTTATCAAAAAGCAACCGTTTGAGAACTTGAAATCTTCTCTTCGGATATAAAATATCTTAAGACCGACTCCGTTCTCTCCAAAGTAAAGTAAAGGGTGTTTTGCTTAGAGGTATATAACTTTTTAATGTAATAAAACAAAGATGATTTTATTTTAAATTGAAATGAATTTTTCATTAATTTTCTCGCATTAGAATTTAAATATATTATTTGGCACATTACCGCCACAGCTGTCTCGGACGTAGTCTTATGTGAAGTTCCATTTTTCGTTGATTTTTTCCAACATTTATGGCCTCATATCGGCAATAAAAAGTCGAATATTGTCTTCCAAGTGGTCAATCGCTTATGGCTTACTTCAATTTAGCTTATGAAAATTGGGATCATTTTCAACCTTATTTAAGGCCCATTCACCAATTCTATGCTAAGTGATCCTGGGGCTTCACTTTTTGAAATGTCAAATCAAACTAACAACAAATCAATTGACAGCTGACAAAATGGCTGCCTGTCAAATAGTGTTGCCAACTTATAGTTCTCTAGCTCTTTAATAAAACACCCTTTAGAAGTCGAAGACGAAACAGCAGCTTCATCTGAATTTTAAAGATGGTTGAAATAGTAACAAGGTTTTTTTCGTCTTCTAACCGTTGTTGTTGCTATATCGTATCTCTTTTCTTAAACTCTTTCTCGTTTGTTTGTTGGCACTTTACTTAATGTTCATCTGTTTTGCTTTTGGCTTCGATAAGTTATTTTTTCTCGGCTTTTATCTGTCATTATCGGGGAGGTAACAGAGCTTCTACCTCAAAAAGTTGCTTCAGTGTATCTTCTTTTTATTGTTGTTGTTGTTTTTGTTTTCCTTGGTAAACATTTTTTCGTAAAGATAAAACGCAAGTTGAATGAATGTTTTCTTGTTTTCTTTAATTTTTCACAACACACATTTTCTATATCAAAGCCGGCATAGAAGATGCGTGCGTTATACGAGTAAATTGAATTAATGGCTATCTTGAGACCGTGACTGAGATTAAAGAAAAAAAAAAACAACAACAATAATCAAATCCCATTGATTATGGAATTATGGAATACCTGAGCTTTTGTAGATCGTAACGAGCTCTAAGTATGTGTTATTAAGAAAATTTGTTTAATAATGATGTATAACTTTGAAGCTCAATAAATAGATACCTCGTAGGTGCGGGAGATAAGAGTTTCTTATTAAAATTAGATACAAATTAAATTGACAGCAATAATTTGTAATATTATTATTGTGGGTAGGTTATAACAACTATTTATAAGCTTAGCTTTCCCCAACATTAAAAATTGTGTTATTTGTGTGGGGTTCTTTGTGATTTATTTTTTTGAAATAAGATAAATCAAGTGTTACCTTTTTTTTAAAATGTCAAAAATTCAAAATTTAAAGCATTCCATATTCGTAAAGGTTTCGTCATTGGTTATCTAAATGAGATAAAGCATCATTAAAAATTCGAAAATTAATTGAAAACAAATATTTAGCAATTTCTAGATTCAAACAAGAAAAAACACAAGTTGAGCTGCCGCTACTAGAATGACTTTGAATATCGATTCATAAGAAAGCCGCAAAGTGACAGTTGTATAAACAAATCCTGTATCAAAATTCACTTAAATATACATTGTTAATATTTTTACTTGCGACATATAGGAACGTAATTGCAAGTATTTTAGATTTTGATTTATTCATTGAATGCATACACAGTAAGACATACATCTTATAATATTAGTGATATGCTAAAATACAAAACATAAAATAGAAAACAAACTTCAAAGATGAATTTATATAAAATGTTTGAGTTTATACAAAATTTAATTTAATTTAATTAATAATCTCATTCTTTAAATTCAAATTGATTTATTCAGTTAAAATTACAATTAGTATATAATATTTATGTACATATGTATATTTATACAAATTTTAGTAGTTCAGTTCGTTATTTAAAATCATATAATATAAAATTCGTACATATTAATCTCAACTTTATGCGGGGTTCTTTGAAAATTAGGCACTTTGAAAATGACTTCGGCGTTCTAATCGAAACCTAGTTTCTCCATTGAAAGTTTTCAAGTTTCTAGGCAGAAGATTCCACAGACGAATAGCGTAAACAAAAAATTGTTGTTCAGAGGTACGACATTAAGGATCTGCTTGAGGAACTGAATTGAATCCTATTATATAAACTAGAAGGTTGTTGCGTGTTTATTATGTTACAGAGTAGGAGTAGAGTCATGTACCGTATGAGATCATCAAGGGAAAAGTTGTAAATTTGGCGTGAAAATTCCGAATTACGATCAAAACGACGTAGACCAAAAATGTAGCGAGCTATGTTATTAAAGGCGACATTCAATTTTCTTCTACTGTTGGCCTCACAGTTGCTAAAAACTTCGCAACCATAAGTTAATATTGGGATCACAATCGTTTTGGCAATCATCATCCGAGTGTTCAAGGGCGTAAAATGTTGTGACGACCATAACATTCTAAGAACCCGAACCCCATAAACCTTACCCACCGCCACATTGATATGGCTTTCCCAAGTAAGTCTCCTCTTAAACAACATGCCTAGATTTCGCGCATTCGATGTAAATTCAATTGGTATACCATTCAAGCAGATGCTTGGAAAATACTCCAGGTTAATTGCTGATTTATTGATGATAACACATTTTGACTTGGTAGGATTTAAGAAAAGACCATTATTCTGAGACCAGTTTGATATTTTTTCGAGATCTTGGTTGGTAGTATAAGCTCCATCTTCTATTAGCCCCAGGGGACAACTATAGATCAACTGTACATCATCAGCAAACATTTGAATCGCACATCCCGAAATCTGAATTGGTATTTCATTAATGTATAGAGAGAAGAGAAGGGGACCCAAAATAGAACCCTGGTCAACTCCTCTGGTTGTGGGAAGGAATGACGACATTTTGTTATTAACCGACACCGCCTGAAATCTATCTTGCAGATATGTTTTTATCAACTTAACCGCCAATGGAGACAAACCATAATAACTAGAAAGTTTCTGACATAAAACGTGATGGTCCACCGTATCAAAGGCTTTTGAAAAGTCTAGTAATACTAGAAAAGATACAAGGTTATCATCTAATGCCAATCTTATTTCTTCAACTACATTGACTATTGCTGTAGTACAACTATGCTTCTCACAAAAGCGAAATTGTTTACTCGTTGTTTAATACTTTAACAATATGTTCATAATAATATTCTGTGTTAAATAAATAATTTCAAGTCAATATTTTTGTTCTTAAAACTTGAGTCAAAATATTTTGTAGGTTTTCGTGTTTTGGTAAAAGAGTGGTCAGTTGAATTATTCTTAAAAAATTAAAATTACCAACAATATTTTGCATTTAAGATAAGATAGTTTGGTTTTAAAATTTATTTTTGTTAGCGAAATTTTTAGTCGAAACCCCATTTCAACCAATTTTAATAGGGTTTCTTGATTTCTTATGTAATCGAATACAGAATAGATTTTTCAAGAAAATATCAATATCTTTATTTATTCACAAGATATCGAGATTCGACCACCAATTTTTACCAATTTTACGTAGAAATTTTTCCGAATCTCGAACACAACATTTTCTATAAAATGAAATGAGTCTAAAGACAATATTTTACATTTTTGAAAACATGTTTGAGACGAAAATCATTTTTCTAACTTTAAGTAATTTTTTTTTTAGCTTCTTGTAAAGAAACTGTCAATTCTTTTTTTTCTAAAAATTTTGCTAGATGTCAAAAACGTTAATCTTCGTTGCATAAAATAGTTTTAGAGATAAAATCATTTTTTGTTCGTAAAATATTCGAGTTGAAAACTATTTTTTGATTATATTGGTTTGGTATTACGTCACAATATCATGATCTGACCCGGATCAGATCATGGGGATAATAAAACGCGGCTATTATTGACAATGTGATTTTTTCGATTTTATGAAGTAATAAGTACTTATAAGTTAAGAAAACGGTTTGGATCAAATATGGCACTCCATGCAGAATTATACGTTAATTTTTTACCGAGATAACAGAATTTAGATATGGACCCACATCGGTTTACGAAGTATGGATACCTTCACGACAACAGCAGTGAAAAAGATTCTTCAGATGAGCACGAGGTAAACAGATGCAACAATCTTCCGCCTCTATATATTCCAGTGTCTGATGTATCGGATTGGGAATAAGAAGATAACATTACTCAATCCCAGATGGCACCTTCCTCGATTAGAAGTGCGAGAGCTGAAAAAAACCAGAAGCAGGATGGGTTTTTGGAAAAAGGTGATAACGAAACCATATTGACAGATGATACGATACGCCAATACAATTCTACAAGTATGTAGAAATGTTTTAATATATAGAACAAAAAACAATCAGATACTTCTGTTAAAAACGTTCAGAAAAAATGGTCCATATAACAGCAATTTAACTTGAACAGTTTGTGGGAATATGACTTAACATGTCCATTGTACATTTACCATCAACTAGGCTATATTGGAATGAAAGCCTAACTTACCTACAAATTAACTCTGTAATGGCATGTAACCGATTCAAATAAATAAATAGGTTCATACATTTCAACACCAACTCGACGCAAATACCTAAATGATAACCAGGACTTGATCTCCTTCATAAAATAAGACCATTCTTGGATGAAACAAGGCAGATACTCCTTACTGAATAAATGGCAGTAAACAAAAAAAAAAAACACAAATTTGAATATCAAAATTTTGTTCTCAGTGGTAGCTCTGGGTTCAGCTACGACTTTGAACTTTATACTTGAGCTTAAGGACATGCACAACGATTTGCCAAAAATTAGTACATCCAGTGACGTTGTTTTTCGACTGCCGAGAACTTTTCCCGACGGATTCAACTACAAATTATTCTTTGGCAACTGGTACACGTCCTTACTGCTGTTGACTTATCTGGAAAAGAAAGCACTATAAAAGATAATCGGATTCCTGGTTATAAAGTTCCTACCGAAAAAGAATTGAAAAAAAAGGAAGAGGTGCAACTGTGGAAAAACTGGCGACAATTGATAACCTGGATATTTCTGTGGTAACATGGTTTGACAACAGAATTGTGAACCTTGCTTCGACACATGTCGGCAGCAAACCGCCTTCTGAAGTCCAACGCTTCAACAAAAAAGAAAAGAGCTACCAAACTGTATCATGTCCAAAAGCAGTCATTACATATAATCGGCATATGGGTGGAGTTGATCTTTTGCTCTTGTTGGATACTGTAGAATACAAATTAGATCAAAAAAATTTTACCACAAAATATTGTTCCACATGATTGACATGACAGCCGTGAATGCGTGGCTATTGTACAGACGAACGCTTAACAGATTTCAAGTGCGCGGTAGTCGAAGATCTATGCCATGTCAGCAAACTAAGCACAACTAACAAACGTGGACGACGCTCTTATGTCATGGAGAATAATCTACAATTGAAGAAATTGAAAGGACCTATTGGAGTTTAGCACTCACAATGACATTACACCGTATTTTTCATATAGACTAATGTATGTCTTCACTTAAGTTCAGTTAACAGTTAAACTCAAGTTAATCGATCGATGACGATTAGTCGTCGAGTCTTTGTTGATTAGAAACAAATGATACGGATTTTCATCGAAAAATCATCTTTAGTGATGACTCCTTTCGATCTCGGAAGCTTCGTTAAAAAGCCAAATTGTCAACAAGACGGCCGGAGCGGAGGCGGCGCTACACATGCAACAAAATAATAGCAGTTTTAGAAGAAAATTTTTCTGATCGCGTAATTTTTTCAAAAAGCAAAATTCCATGAACAGGATGTAGTTCTACAACGGCGCACAGTGGCTCGTTTATACAAACTGCTTGCAATATTCATTTTTCCAGTAGGTCTATAATGCAAAACTTTTTAGCTAACTAGATTCGCAAATACTTGGAGCTCGAGTAATAAATAATAAAAACGTTCAACGAGTGGTGCTAAGATCACTACTGATTCAGAATCCTTATATATTTCTTTCCAAAAGATCAACTGCGTCATTTTGCATCGAACTGAGCTAAGAAGACAATTGATGAAGTCAGTCATTTTTTCCTCTCTTTTTTTATGGAAAATTCTTTGGAAGTACGATTTCTCTGTTTTGTTTGTGGTGGATTTAAAAAAGATAATTTTATTTAAAAAAGGTTAATCATTTTTGTTTTATGTTTATTACCTAAGATTTTCAAGAGTCTTAGAGCTAAATTTTGTAATCCTGTAATAAAATTTTAAATGATGCATTTGTTCATTATGTTCCAATATGTTAAAGAGACTAGTGACATCATAAATACCATAGTCAATAACATTTAAAGTCAAATAGGAGATATTCAACCAACAATATATAAACTTGATAAAGAAACGACTATCACGACTTCTTTTTAACTATGATAGACGGAAATAAACGAACTAACGGAAACAAAGTCTACGCGGTCAGGTCCGATATGCAAAAGGACACAAAAGAACTTCAATTAAGATGAATCAGTTGAGGACGAACATAATTATCAATATGGAATATCTCCACTGCACTATAGAATCACATGCATGGAATTTATTTTGAAACTTTCTTCGACAAGAAGGAGAAGGTACTGCTAATCCATAGGGACCAAGGAGGCGGAAAAAAAGAAGAAAACAAGAGATCCAAAGGCGTTTTCGCAATGAACTTGTCCTTGATGGTGGATACCCCAAAGCAAGGGTTTGGAAACAATAATGACGGAAACACAGCAAGAAGATTTTTTTAACAGTCAGATGCAACCTCTCCAATAAGTAGAATTAATGAGGGTCAAAGTAATAGTGAACGTTTCGAATT
Source organism: Eupeodes corollae (assembly GCF_945859685.1). NCBI lineage: Eukaryota > Metazoa > Arthropoda > Insecta > Diptera > Syrphidae > Eupeodes > Eupeodes corollae. The sequence continues at coordinate 125,677,316 of NC_079148.1, forward strand.
GCAGAAAAGTAGTGGATGCAGTTAAATTTGGGCAGTTCACTAAGAAAACGGCAGAGCTTTTAAAACTGAAGTATCCTGAAAAACTACTCACACCTGCTCTACACAAAATATTGGTTCATAGTCAAAATATCATTGAATATCAATCAATACCACTTGGAGAACTGTCAGAAGAATCCCATTAATGCAATAATAAAGATTACAAGAAATATCGATATCAGAATACGTGTAAAATTTCAATCATTCTGGAGAATGATGACCTATTTAACATGCTAGCAAATTCTTCGGATCCACTTATTTCTTCCTTAAGGCATGTGAGGAGCCAAAAAGATCTGAAAGAACGATACTCTCCATGATGAGATTATAACATATTTCCCCGGACTAACATCATAGTTTTCAAGAAATTTAGGGTTTATATATTAATTTGTTTTGTCTTTATTTCTTTTCCCCCTGTTTGACTTTTGATATATTACCAAAATACATTTTATACTCTTAAATACTGGAAAATAAAAAAATAAAACTTTTTTCCCCACTGTTTCCCTCGAATTGGTCCTTTTTCTTTTTGCTCTACTCTTTCAATCCACTCAGATTACTTAAAAAAATGATTTTGACGATTGCATATTAAAATACCGCTTTGTTTATGACCTTTGTTAAAACTTCTTATTTTAACATTTATTTCTGAAATACCCTGTAAATAGTTTTTATTTGAAAGTCACAATTATTATAGCCTTGGAAATTTCCTTCAAGATAAACAAAAATTAAAGCAATATCTCCATTCGTTTAGGAGATATGATTTTTGCAACCAAAAAAGTCAAAAGGGGTCACTGTGCGGCGGCTATCGTATAAATCTCAAAAATACAATCCTATAAAATAAGCACCACATTTTATTTTAAACAATTTTCAAAACTTTATAAATACATAATCAGTTTTTCAATTAAACCCGCTCTGAAATAGGGTAGTGATTAAAGATAATCCCATGTTTTAGGACAAGCCATGAAATTGTGCATCATCAAATCTGCTCCCAAATGTTTTTGTTGAATTTTTATAAAAGGCCTCATGTGATTTTTTAAAATCAATTTTCAGGTGTATAGTGTGTGTTTTAAAGTCCGCATGCAAGTAGGTACTTAAGTTTTTAAATGCCCACTAAAACCTCCACCAGTATAATGAATTTGTAGTTATTAACGTGGCTTTGATGACCATTGCTAATTTAAATGTCAGAAACACATCACCAGGTGCTATATAATTAATCAATTAAAAATCCCAAATGATATTGACTCCTTATGACTTGTGTATCTTCCAAGTTTCCATAGTTCAAGTATCCGCATTAATGCTATCATATTTCTCAACAATTTACGCCTCCTAAGTGTTTAACCTTTCTCGAGCCATTATCACACTTAATTACAACAAAAAAAAAAAAACGTTAAATTACACAACTCAAACAATGGTTAAAAGAAACCAAAAAAGAAAAACTACAAAAAAAGAATAAATAAATTAATTTCATAATACAAACTACTATAAGCCTTTCAAGACTACATACCTTATACCTACTATGTCTACTAAGAGTACCTCCCCATTTAGATTTTGCGTGTCACTAATTAAGATGCTCGAACGCTGACCATTTTCCAAAACCATTAATCATTTTTGTGTGTTTTTTTTTTTATTTTCAATTTTGTGTTGCTGCTATTTTTTATTCTTTTATCTCTTTGTTTTTTTCCATCTTTTTGTCTCTACTTCTTCGAATCAAAAAAAAAAAAAATAATAAAAACTTAAAAAAAAAGTTAGCACAGATTGAAAAATCATTTAACTTAATCTAACGGACCATAACCCAACACGCACTCACGTGCACGCACAATTGTTTATTGTTTAATGGTTGATTCGAATACCAAAATGGTTAATAAATATTTTTTCACACTTTAATCGATTAATCTTAAATTTATTTGAATGTGAAAAGAAAACGAATACAAAAATAAACAATAACAAAATAACAACCACGAGTAAATTTAATTCAATTTATTTTATTTATACTTTTTTTTAATGCAGTGAGGAATGCGTTTGGCTTTTTTTGACATTATGTTGTTGGTTATTTATTTAAGCCAATTAATAGTCTGGAGAAGAATGTTGCATGGCTTGAAATTCAAATTTTCAGTGAGACATCGGTTAAATCATAGTCTGTATCTGTGTGTGAAGTTTATATCAATGGTTTCCGGGATAGCTTCATTGAGACAATACCCCTAAGGTGTCTTTTTATTCTAGGCTAGGATGGACCTAACCATCTCAAAAAAGTTCAGGTTATGACTAAACGTGTTCTTAGAATTGTATATGCAATACACATAACTCAAGATAAAATAGATTTTTAACAACGCTTTCAGCTTAACTATAATGTTAAATGCTTTTTGGAATGTGCCCCAATTGCTTTTTGTTGCAGCAAAATATGTCGCAGCCGGTGGCGGCGACTCCTGCTGTATTCAAAATGCACACAAACGGTCAACAACATTTATAAACAATTTACAAAAAGGAATGCAGATCAACAAGGTACAGAATGAAAAAACGTAACATGCTTAAAGGGTGTGCCATAAATAAAAACGAACATAGTTTAAAATTTGATCTTAGGTACCGATTTGGTCTTCTTAGTTTTTTAATTTGCAATAAATTAGTGCGATGCAAGGGAATTTTGCATTTTCGGAAAATTTGTATATTCTATTTTTAACTTCCAATAGGAAGTTATTGTAATGGGTCCGATTTTTGAAATTGAAAATTTTGACATTCCTTGACGTTTCAGGTCCTAGAATAGAAATAAAAGATTTTTAAAATGATGGCTGTTCGTGTGTGTTTCAAACGTTCACGACGTTTTTTCGTCGTCCATAGCTCAAGAACCCTAAGAGATATCGACTTCAAATGAACTTGTTATACAGATAATAATGCAGAAAGATCCAGAAAGATATCTCAAGAAACATTTTGGTTAACCGTAAATATCTCACAAACCAATTTTATTATTATTATTATGTTTTTAGAAAAAAATCGCGTAGACTTTTTTTTATAAATCAAAAAAACGGAAAAAATGTGTCACCTCGAAAGTTTTACGAATAAAAAATGATTTTATCTCCAAAACAATTTTGTGCAATGAAAAATAACGTTTTTAACAGCTGATAAAATTTTAAGAAAAATCAAAATGACAGCTTTTTTATAGAAATACAAACCTAAACAAAAAAGTTAATAAAAGTTGTTAAAAATTGATTTTCGACTCAAATATCTTTTTAAAAATTTGAGATTATCGCCTCCAACAAATTTTCACGTATAGAAAATATTGTTTTTGAATTCAGACAAATTTTGAGAAAAATCGAATTGACAATTTTCTTTACTAAAAATAAAAACTTAAAAGAAAATTTAATAAAAGTTGGTAAAAATTGATTTTCGACTCAAATATCTTCTCGAAACTGTGAGAGATTAAAAGTATTTTTATGTTTGTAAAAATACTGTTGTCAACATTCAGTAAAATTTTGAGAAGAATGGAATTCACAGTTTAAAAAAAATAAATAAAAACATAAAAGAAGATTTAATAAAAGTTGGTAAAAATTTATTTTCAACTCAAATATCTTCTCAAAAATTTGAGGTATTTACTTTAAAGTACTTTTATGTTTTAAAAAAATATTGTTGTCAACATTCAGTAATATTTTGAGAAGAATAGAATTGACAGTTTTTTTTACAAAAAATAAAAACTTAAAAGAACATTTTATAAAAGTTGGTAAAAATTGATTTTCGACTCAAATATCTTTTCAAAAATTTGACATTATGGCTTCCAACAAATTTTCACTTATAGGAAATATTGTTTTTTTACATATTCATATTGAGAAGCATCGAATTGACAGTTTTTTACAAAAAACTACAAAAAAAAACAATACTAACATTTTTGACTCTAATAGCTTTTAAAAATATTGTCTTCAAGTTTTTTTTTTATTTCACAGAACATATTGTTTTCGATATTCAGTAGTTATTTTTATAAATACTTTCCAAAAATAGTACGCAAATTTGGTAAAAATTGTTGTTCTGTTATCGATATTTCTGGAATTAATTCAATTCATCTAATTTGTACAAATTTAAGAAATGCTACTTCAATTGGTAAAAATTTGTTTTCGACTAAAAATTTATTTAACAAAATTAGATTTTCAAACTAAACTATTTCTTTATATAAAAAATATTGCAAAATTTTTAAGAATAATGCTAAAACTAGCAACTTTTTTAATCCAACACGAAAACCTACAAACTTGTAAGTAAGACAAATCGACAGACGGGATGGGAAGTTATCAGTGTGGGTCGCATCACAACCTCTTTTTTAAAATTGACGTTAAATTTATCTTACGTTAAGAAACGTGCTTTAATTTCACGTTCTGTTTTTTGAGTTATTTATACGTTATTTTACTTAAGACTTATTAAATTTTGTGTTATGATTCCATATGTCTCACATTATTTTAATCTCTGTTACATAAGTTACGCTTAATGTAAAAGTAATACATGATGTTACGTTAAATACACTACACGTTATGTTTCTTTAGTATGCGTTCTGTTACCGTATCTATGATACGTAAAATCGACGTTCTTTTACCGTATTTACACTGTTCGTAAAATCGACGTGTTATGTAAATTATATGTTCCGTAGCGTAAAGTATACTTAACGTGTCGTAATGATACATTGAACTTTTTTACGTTGGTTACAGAATCCGATGGGCTAAATGCGGAGGGAGTCAACGACCAATTTTGACATATCTATCATATAAAAAATGTTAAAATGTCATAGGGTTCTGTTAGCGACATGTAAGCATGTTATCGGAAACGTAAGGCAATAAGTTAAATCTTACGGCGCTTTTGTAATTTTCATTAAACAATGTTTCTTTAAGATTAGAGGTATGTAAGGGTAAGAATTTTACTTAGCATTAAATTCGAAAAAAAACAATCACCTACGAAATTAGAATTTAACAAATTTTTAAGTTTACAGTAATATTCTCATTATTTCGTATTCGAACCACCCTATACGAGTGTACCATTCCAGCTTAAGTTTTGCCACAAGTGAACTATCTATGCAATTGGGAATTTAATGTTTTTATTTGGTTTTTGTGTTTTTGTCAAACATATCCTATGCTTAAGGCTATATTTGCATTTAAATAGTTGGAGTGCAATTTGGCCGAATGCTCGTATCAAGTGGAAGTAAATATACCTAAATAACTAAAGTTTGAAAAAAGGCAAACAATTCATACATACGTAGTTTTACATGATTAACTTGCATGCATCAGATTGATTACCATAGGCAACGTAATGAAGCATGACATCAAAAAGAGTACACAAAAGTTGATTAAATCAAAATTGACTCTTAAGATAAAATTTCAGGTTGTAAAGAAAAAGATTAGATACTTAGAGGTTTTTCTTTTTTCTTGTTATTAAAGCAAAAGCAGGAAACTCACATTACATGAAATCATTTAGTTACAATGTTTTAAAATTGCTTAAAAGACTCAAATTGAAATAGCATAGTTATGAGACTATTGCTAGTTATAAAATCTAAAATCTAAATATTGTATTTTCCAATAAGAGGTTCCATTGTCATATTGAAGGAAACTAGTATTTTTAAAGACAAGACAATGGATGTTTATCTCATTGTAAAGAGGAAAGTGTGTCATTATCAATGGAAAAGGATATGAGCCAACTGAAAGGATTGCACCACCATATTCTGTTCATGAACTTTGGCAATGACTGATTTGCAAAATTGGCACTGTATGCCCTCAGTAACTTCATAAATTCCACCTTTAAGGTCTTGAATCAATTGTAAAGCATTGGAAAATACTATATCTTTCATGTGCCTTCAAAGAGAAAAGTCTTAAAGTGTTAAAGATCTCTTTTACCAACTGTGGTCACTTCTTCAAAAATTAACAATGTCAATAAACTTTTCTTATGCAAAAGCGATTGTTTTGTTGCTTGCGTATCACGTTTGTGTGATTAATTTTACTAATGTCAAGGCGTTTTTGAATCGTGTGTAGTTTCAATTTTACTAATAAGTAAGTAGTTTTTATTTGTCAAATGTCAAAATATATATCAATTGCAAAATTTGTCAAAGCTTTCGTTGTATCTTTCCATTTAAATGTGGAAGTTCGCATCTTGATTTAAAAATTTGGGGAAATATCCTGATATGATAGAAAATCTTGGAAGTATGTTACGTTAGATAGACTACACTTTACGTTTTTTTACTATGCGTTCTGTTACCGTAATTTCACTCTATGGCACGTAAAATCGAGGTGTTACGTAAATAATATGTTTTGTAGCGTACATTATTTTTAACGTAATATCATTGATCCGATTGGTTGGTTGCGGACGTAGAAAATGTTAATTTTGACAAATCTATCGTATAGTTCGTTGCGTACGTAGCAAATGTTAATTTTGACATATCTATCGTATAAAGAATGTGAAAATGTCATGTTTGTGTGATTAATTTTATTAATGTCAAGGCGTTTTTAAATCGTGTTTAGTTTCAATTTTACTAATTAGTTAGTAGTTTTTACTTGTCAAATGTAAAAATATGACAACTTTTACTAAAGTGACAGCTGTCCAAATAGGGGTCCATTCAAAATAGAAAATCTTATTAGAAATAGATTTGACGTTCTGTTAAGTAAAACTAATGTAAAAAAAGAGTTCTTAGTGATTCCAATACTTAAATCGACCTCTTAAAAAGTGTCTGTTAAGTTGTCTTGAGTATAATTAAAGCTTACATTTGCTAAATAATAGATTTCGTTCGTGTTTTTCTTTCGTTTTAATGACCAAAACACTTGTCGTTTGACATTAATTTTACTGACAAATAAAAATGCCGCCATTTCGTTCCATTAAGACGGTCGGTAGTGTTAGTAGTATCTTTATTAATTCTTCAAACTTGATTACAGTACAGAAATAATATTATAAAATATTTTCTGCATGGTCGTGCAAACAAAGGTGTGTGTTCGTTTAATGAAATTCAAAACCTATAATCGTATAAGTGAAGTACTTAGCTATATAAACATATCAAAATATTTGCGCGGCAAAAATACTAATTGACAAATACATACGAATGTATGTTTAGCGTACTAAGCATTGGAAACAATAAAAAATAGACTTAAATAAACAATTTGTAATGTTGAATCAAGAATATGTTAATTTTTATTTAAATTTACGAATACTCTGTGTCGCTTGAATAGAACTGATAAGATACAAGTACGAAGTCATGTTCGAATTCAGGAGTTTTCAAATCACTTAAAAAAACACAAAGCTAAAACTTCAAGAATGTATCGATATTCGATAATTAATTTATAGGAGAACGAAATAATCGAAGAGGGCATTCCAAGAGAGAGAAAGAGGAAATTGCATAATAATAGACTTTACGCAATACCGTTAGTCCAAGTTACTGTACAAATTTATTGATATCGTATAATTTCCAGAAATAAAATTAATAATTTATTAATACTATCATAGATAACAGCTAAAATTTAAATCATTCACATATCAGTGCAAATGAGAATACAAAAATATTTCTTTAGTTCAAGTTTTTTATAAAAACCCATTCAAAGCTTTTTTATAACCTTGAAAACAAATAAAATAAAACAAAACAAGTTGTTCGCATATTTATTATAAATTTCGATAGTGACACCTTTTTTTTTGATAATAAAAAACTTTGTTCACACAAAACAAGATAGTTTATAATTTACTGATTTCATTTTTATCAACAAGCTATTCTACTCTATCCAATTGAAATGATAACGAACTTCAAAATAGGTAGATACTTTGTATCTTTCTTTTGTATGTATTTTCTTTATCGATAACTTTGCAGGTATATTAAAAAATGTGCTTGGAATTTTTTTTTACCGCCAGAAAAAGCTGCAAAGGTGATGATGACATCACCATCACACAATATATTAAATGGAAGTCATTACGTATTCTAGAGTGCAAACTTTAATATCACAAAAGTATCTACAGTGAGTCACCTTTACTTTTTGTGTTCAACAAACAAAATTTTGTATAGTACTTTTTTTATGGCAAGGAATATATTGTAAGTTTAAGGCTTAGTTTGTCATAGGCTTTAATTTTTTAGTGTAAAGATCTTTTTTCTGGTCATAGAGTAGCGGCGTTTAAAAAAATTTGGCCTTAAACCAATCAGGGTTGACGCGACGATGAGAGATCGACCTAGATCATGAAAATATGAAACAATTATAACCGTCCCTATAGTCGTTTGTTTGAATGAGATTAAATGTAGTACATTTAATAGCATTGCCAGCTTTGAAAGATATTATTTATTAACGAATGTGGTCCTTATCCATTAACAAATATTGGTTTTAATCATAAAACACTTTTTTAAATTACGAAAAAATACAGTATTAATGGAGAAGGTTCCCACTTATGATTACATAATTTAGGAGCAGCTCATATTGTAAACATTATTTTATACACATGCAGACCGCTTCAACAGTATAAAAATGTATGAGTAACTATATACAGTTGTGTTTATAAAAATAGCAGTGCTGGTCATATTTTATTAGATTGCCAATTATTTAAATAACGGAAATTCTTACAAAAAAACTTAACATGTTACTTGCATCTAACGGTCTTTCGTTTCATATTAGAGGCATTTAGCTTGAAGTTATACTCTAGTTTTCCCGGTGAACACACATTATTTCAAACTCTTTGAATATAGAGTGTTCATAAAAATAGCAGTGTCTTTGATTTTACAATTAAAAAGTGTTAGAAATTAATTTTTTTGTTATTTTTCGGTAAATAAACATTTTAATTTATAAAGTTTTAAGTATTTGTAACATACTAGCATAAAAATAATTAATAAATATTAGCTCAAAAATAAACAATGGGACAGTCAAAACCGAATTTGACAACTTATTCGAAAACTGCGTTTGGAGGGAAAAACCTACCAAAATATTGAAGACATCCAAGGCTGCTCACCAAAAATGGACAGTAACGCCTTAAAATGGCAAAATAAACCCAAAACGTGAGTCCCAAAAAGGATGACTACTGAAAGAACTGACAGAAAAATTGTTCAGTTAACAAAACAGAACCCTTCCATAGGCTCTAGGAAAATAAGAAATGGATTTTAACTGTCTGTTTACGCTGTCACAATATGAAGACGTCTTTTATAAGCGCAGTTACCAGCCCAAAGTCCACGCAAGGTACCATTCTTGACGAATGGCCAAGAGAATAGAGTTTGTTAAAGCGCATAGAAATTAGACAAAAGAGAAATGGATGAATGTTCTGTGGAGCGATGAAAGCAAATTCGTCCTTTTTGGATCCAAGGGTCGTCGGGAATATGTGACAAGACCCTAAAATGCAGCAATCGATCCACGGTACACTATAAAAACAGTGAAGCATGGTGGATGAAAAATTATGATATGGGCTTGCTTTTCACATTACGGGGTCGGGCATATTTATCCTATCGGGGGTATAAGGGATGCAACCGAATATGTGAAAATTCTCGAGGAGTTTATGTTACCCTACGCTGAAGAAGAAATGCCGTTGGTTTGGGTATACCAACAAGACTATGACCCAAAGCATACGTCAAAAAATGATTCGTGGAACGCAATACCAGTCGAGAAGTGTCAGGTTTTAGTGGACTCGATGCCACGTAGATACGAAGCAGTCATAAAAGACAATAGTTATGCAACAAAATACTCATTGCAAGCTAACATTATTTGTATACTTTCATATAACTTATAACAGTTTTTCTTACTTCTTACGAAATAGATCCATTACTTTGTCATGCGCTGCTATTTTTATGAACAACCATTTATTAAAAAAATGGTTTTTACTGTGACAAAGCTAACGGTAAAAAATCGATAATACTTATTTTCTGTTATTATGAATAAAATATTTTAGGTTTGTTATCAGAGGTTTATTAAAATATGATAACGTTGATATTGAAGGCCTTTTTGTATTATTTGGAGAGCACTGCTATTTTTATGAACACAACTGTAGATCGGTTTAATTTCTAAAATTTCATAAAGCTCAAAGTTGGTCACAAAAGCCAATAATTTTTTTTTTAAATCGACAAATACCAAGTGATTGTCGTACCGCCCAAATAAATGTTAAATAAAAGAACTTTAGTTGTCATTTTGTCAAAATAAAATTAATTTTGAATTTGGGTTTTATGACATAGGGGCTGGAACTTGTGACATTTATTTTGGGCACTACGACGATTACGATTTCTTCCGTTTTTCTCTTTAAAAATATCAATAAGAAAACGTCACAAAGCCAAAATAAAATGTCATATTCCCGAAACCAAATGTCAATGTCGTAGCGCCTAAATTTGTGAAATGTCATAACGCCCAAAGTTCTATGTGTTACAAACATATTTTGAAGTTGTTTTCTCTGAGACGCTTATAAACAGTGATGTATTTGTTGGGGACATGCTACTCCTGCAACCCCTCTGATCGGTCGCAATATAGGATTTGATGTATATGCGAAGTCTGATGCATTTAAAGAATCTGGATTTAAAGAAACTTTGCATACACACAACCTCGCACCTACCTAAAAGCCTATTGTGAGCTCAAGCAGGTGGGTTGCAGGGGGTAGCATGCCGCCCCATACATATTTCAAATTTCAATTTTAATACACTTTTTTAAAGTAAAATAAAGTCAATCATATTTGTTACCCTTTCTTGTGTTACGGGTTTTGGACAATCTGTCATTTTTTCGTTGAATGTTTACGTTTGTACGATAAAATTCAAAACACAAAATGTCTTAGTGCCCTAAATAAACAAGTATAATGTCAGAACCCCCAAACGTTGAAACACTTGACATCTTTTGGGCGATATGTCAATTAGTAATTTGGCCCTATGATATTTTACAATTGATTTTTTGACATTTTAAATATGTTGACGTTAGAAAGAAGACCGAACTCTTCTTTTTATTTTATATGCCACAAAACCCAAACAAAATTTAACGCCCAAGAGTTCTGTAATATTGTCTAAATCTTGCAACAGCAAAATGTTAATGAAATTGTTTTTGGCATTATGATATTTTTAATTCTTAATGGTTTCAAGCGAAAAGACGTAATACCATATACATCAACAGTGTTTAAATACGCTTAGTCCAAAAAGTCTCCGTACAGCAGCCTAATTTTAGTGACTTTTTTGAAAGAAAAAGTACTACGAATAAATCAAAAAACCAAAGTGGTAACATTGAAAAAAAGTTATTTTCCACCTTCACTTTTTTACCAAATTTAAAAAAATGTGATTGTGATTTGTTTTTAATATATTGTTATAGTAAATGTTTTATCTCAGAATCAACAAAAAAAGCTGCTGTACGGATACTTTTTGGAAACCGTCTAAAACTAAATTATTTTCGAATAAGAGTTTTTTTTAAATAACAATTTTGCTTTTTTTGGGAAGCTTTCGCTTTTAAATCTGTCATTATTTGACATCTGACAGGAAAAAAAACTACATAATATCGAAAAGTAAAACGATAAACAATTTAAAAATGCATTCAAAAACATTTTTCGGTCACAGTTTGTTAACTAACGCTTTTTGGGTCGTTTTTCTTGGACAGCAAGAGTGAAACTAGTTGAAAAATTTGATCTATTGAGACAAGTAAGAAAAGTTGAGAATATTGCTGCTTTGGTCCGTAAAGTTGTTGGCGTAATCTCAGGTTTGACGCCTAATGATTATCTCCAGCCACGTCGTCATCGTATCTTCACTGATTAGGTTCTAAAAGTGCATCAAATGATCATCTTCTTTTCAGTGACGAGGTTTATTTTCGGAGTCTAGGAATGATTTGAAAGTTAAAAAGAAGCTAGGAAGCGACCCACACTGTTAACTTCCCATCCCGCCTTTCGATATCTCTTTCTTTAAAGTTTGTAGGTTTTCGAGTGGGGTTTAAAAAATTGTTAGTTGAATTATTCTCAAAAATTTTAAAATTGCCAACAATATTTTTCATATAAAGTTTTAAAATTGTTTTTTTGTTAGGTTTTGAAAATATATTTAAGTCGAAAATCAATTTTTACCAACTTTTGTTAAATTCTCTAAAGTTTTTATTTTTTGTTAAGAAAACTGTCAACTAGATTTTTCTTAAAATTTTACTGATTGTTGACAAAAGTATTTTTAAAGGACAAAAGTAGCTTAAATCCATAATCTCAAAGTTTTGAAAAGATATTACTTTTAGTAATGTTTTTTTGAGATTTGTGTTTTTTATAAAAAACTGTCATTTTTCTCAAAATTTTACCCGATGTTAAAAACGTTATTTTTCGGTGCACAAATTGTTTTTTATATAAAATAATTTGTTTTCGTAAAATTTTCGAGGTGACACATTTTTTTCAGATTTTTTTTGTTTAAAAAAAAATCACCGTTAATTGGATTTTATTCAAAAAATATATTTGTATGGTATCACGTTACAATGTATTATATAAAATTTAATTCAAGTCTAGCGTTTTTGGTTTGTAAGATATTTAGGGTTAATCAAAATTTGAACCTTTTTTTAACTGCTATGGTAAAAAAACCACCGCGCAATTTTCTTGAGAGCCCTTTCTGCATCTTTCTGCCTTATTATTTTTATAACGAAGTTTATTTGAAGTCGATATCTCTTCTGGTTCTTGAGCTATGGACGACGTAAAAAAAGTCCCGAAAGTACGGACGTACATGCTAGGGGCCTTGAAACGTCGAGATATGTCAACATTTTGACAAATAGGACCCATTACAATAACTTCCTATGGGAAGTTAAAAAAGCCTTTCAATGGATAGAATTGAAAGTTTTGAATTTAATTACGCTTATTTCTAACACGACAGACAAGGGCTGCCTAAAAAAAATTCCATATGGGGTTTAGGTTACGCATTCTGTTGTACAATCAATGCAAAGCTTTGTAAAGTAGTTCCAAAGTTTGAGCTTAGAGATAGTTCCATTTTTATTTTAATTTTTAGGATTCTGGGAGGGAGTTTTTTAAGCAGATTTCTCATTTTGATTTGTATCTTGCCTTAATTTAAACTGGTTTAACATAATGTTAAAAATTCGAAGCCTTTATGTTTTGTTATACGTTTCAATTGATATTTCTATTGTTTAGTAAATTTGTTTTTGTTAATTTCAAAACATTGCTACTAAATTTTTGAAAACATATCAATCCATAAATTTCACTTGCCTAGATTCTTCAAAATGCTATAAAAGAATAAAACACTACCATAAATTATTAAGCTATGTCAAAATCATGTCCCTAATACATAAACAGTTGAATCTTTACCTTCATCGCCACCAGAGTGCAGTGAATCTATTTTTGGAAAGTGTCTGAACAGTCACCCTTTAAATCGCACCCCAAAATAGTCAGCACACGCATCACCCATTCTGCAAAAAAAAAGGGGGAACTATTTTTGCACTTTACAAAAATTACAAAAAAGCAACAACAACAGCATAAAAAGTTAAAGTCAACAAAAAACACAACATCACAAACTATCTCTATCTGTGTTGTCGCTCGACGAGTGCAGAATTCCATAGTTAGTACCTAATAAGATAGAAATATAATCTACTCGTTCCCGATCTTGGGATGATATCATCTTGGGGCTATACTCAAGTAGTCGTTCGTAGAACATACATGCGCGCACAGGAGATACTGGTTTTAGCAAAAAGGAGCGCGCTGCTGATATGTTATAATATATATGTTTATATGTTGGACCTGTGATGATGGCATTGGTGGTGCTGCAATCGCTAAGCAGAAAAACACAAAACAACTCTTAACTCAGACGTCTCTCTCCATATTATACGAGTATTATGGAGAGGAACGACAAAGTTCTAAAGAATTTCAGGCTGAAAATAGAACTCTGGTGGTCTGTGCCGCCACCATGGAGAGCATCATTGCAACACGTCCTCAAGCTCAGAATCAGAGAAGAATGTTTGATGAAATAATATAAAAAAAAAACTCTGGCAACAACGTCGCCGACGATCGACGACACGACTACGGCAAAAACATTCATAATGTGCTTCTGTTGATCCCCCTAACTCCCGATATTATGATGGCTGCTACAACGAAATTGACTTTGTGCGCTGATGTGTTGAAGTAAATATACAAAATGGAGAATTGACCGTGTGTTTGTATGCATTATGCCCGGTTATGACATCTCCTAAGCTCTTTTTGTTTTTGCGGCATATGCCATATGTTTCGGGATGCTCATGAAATTCGTCATCCCATAACAGCTTCCTGTCCACAAAAAGGTGTACAAAAATATCCACCGACGTCCGCGCCGGCCGTACTCCATCAACTTTTAGATGGAAATCTATTTCTAAAACAATTTAATAAATTTCTGCTCCAGAAAATAGAAAATCTGACGAAATTTTCTGGCCAAGATGAATTAGAAGGGCATTCATGAAATATCACTGGAAACATGGCTAATTTATGTTTGAAAAACTCAGTGGGTGATGCTGGATGCTGAAGAAATGATGGTTTGAGAAATAATTTATTTCGATAACACCTTTGGTTAGCGTGTGACGAATGTTTCTTTCATGTTTCTAATTTTCGTGGCCAATATTTCAAAACCACATCAACACAGCAGCACGTGACTTAGATATATGTACGAATATTTTTAATAGGGGGGCTTATTAAAAAAAATTCCTTTGATGAGTTTTGCTGATTGATGATTTCCTTAAAATATTTTGTAACACATTTTTGTTTCTTTGTCAAAAATGTTTATATTCAATGATTTTTGTAAAATATCAACAAAAGCTCAAGATTAATTACGTAAATGATTTAATATTCGAATTTTTGTGATTTATAGGGAACCCTATTGTGGACAAATGAGCTTAACAAAATTAATAGAAAAATATTTCTCTGATAAAAGGTATTGATGAGCGTGGTAATGACGCGGAAATCGAAACAGATAAATTTGAATAAAAATGTAATAAATTCAGCACAAAAACTTTGAACTATGAATGTGATCAAACATTTTAGGACAATGTTTTGGAAACTTATTCAAATTCAAATTTTGTATTCAAACAAATTTTAATCTTTAAATTTGAATTCAAAACTTTTCTTCTTATTAAATTTATTTGCATTTGCATTTTTTGGAAAATTATAAAGAAATGTTCCTAAATATAAGAGGTTTTAAAATTATTGGAATTATCTTTTGGTTTTGAGCATTAATCGTAAATGAACACAGGCTTGGTATTAAGAATTATCACGGTCAAATTTGACATACGCCCATGTTCCGAACTTCGATCGAAAGGGAATTGAAATCACCTTTCAATTTCACGTAAAATGAAATTGCGGGTTCTTCAATTCCATCGATTTCGAAAACTTCGAAATTGCTTAGAACTGTCAGAATTGGCGGATCATCTATTTTTATTTTGTTTCTGAAGTAAAATTGTTGCTGTTTTGAAGATGTATGCAATATTATTGGCAATTTTAATTGAAAAAAGGAAACAAAATTCAAGAGAATTATTTTTTTTTTTGACAGGAGGAAATCTGCAAAAGACACTTGGCAGTATTCGACAGCAAGTAGTGTGGGACTCTTAACCACTAAAACCACCGCTTCATCAGGACCAATCTTGAAGCATCGACTTCCGATTTGTCTTTCTTAACTTTGTAGAATCACTTTGGGGGAAGTTTAAACTTTTAATACTTTCCCATATTTTTTTTAGACCATAAGCTCATGAGGCTTGGTTCTTGGTAATCTCCATTTCAGAATTAGTATGACTTTGCAGTCTCTGGTTGTGCGACATAGCGTATTTTTAACCACTTCTGTAACCATTTCTATTTGTAAGTATTTCTTATGCACCAAGGTGCATTAACTATTCCACGAAGGACTTTGTTTTGGAATGTTTGGATGATTTCGGTATTTGTTTTTTTGGACAGCCCCCTAATTGGATTCCATAGGTCCAAACAGGCTTTAGTACTTGATTATACAGCATTATTTAGTTTTGGATTGATAAATCAGAGTTGTTACCAAGTAACCAGTACATTTTTCTATATTTCAAGTTTAGTTCTTCTCTTTTCTTTTTGATGTGCTCTTTCCACTTTAGCTTTGCATCCAAATTCATTCCAAGGTATTTGGCCGTATTGGCGTAAGGTGCAGCTTGATTATTAATAAATATGGGAATATTTTATTTATCTTTTTCTGTGCAAAGTTTATATGTGAAGATTTTGTTTCATTGAGTTTGATACGCCATTTTCCGGTCCAAGCTTTCACTGTGTCTACGGCATTTTGTAGTTTTACTGCTGCCTTATAGACACATTTGTCGGGTAAAAAAATTGCGGTATCATCTGCAAAAGTAGCCATTATAGTGTGATTACCAACTGGAATATCCCTTGTGTATAGTAAATACAGGGTAGGACCTAGGACACTTCCTTGTGGTACACCGGCTTCTATTTTCTTGATCGTACCTTACTCTAAACAATCGGTCTGAGATGTACGATTTTATTATTAAGTACTGCCTGGAAAGATCCCTTTTCAGTTTGTACTCAAGTCCCTCATGCCAAACCTTGTCAAAAGCTTGAGCAACATCTAAGAAAATAGCTGAACATAGTTGTTTTTCTTCTAATGCATTTTCTATTACATCCGATATTCTATGAACTTGTTCTTTCGTGGAATGTTTATTTCTAAAGCCAATCTGATGGTTTGGAATTAACCTCATTTCTTCTATGATTTTGCTAAGTCTCCTCAGAAGCAGTTTTTCAAAAACTTTTGCCATAATTGGTCTGTAAGCCGTCACTTCTGTTAGTGGTTTACCTTGCTTTGGTATGACAATTACTTCAGCGATTTTCCAATGGTGCGGGACATGCCGGTGCTTGAGGGATGTATTTATTATATATTGGAGTTTTATGAAGGCTTTCAGTGGAATTTTTTACATAACCTGAGCAGTAATTAGATCGTAACCTGCTGATTTTTTATTTGATAGTTGATGGTATTTCCCTTTCATCTGTCTTATCAACAAACTTTAAGCTATTTTCAGCCGCGTTTGATGAGTATGGCTTAAAAACATTCGCAAGATGTTCAGCGAAAAGGTTAGCTTTTTCTTTCGGGTTACCGATCCATTTCCCATCTTGAGATTGCAAGGGAGAGTTTTGGGAGAGTTTTGTAACTGCGGTCTTTTCAAGTGCTTGGCTGCTTTCCATAGCGAAAAATCGGTTGAAGCATCAGTCGTTATATTCCTAAGGAATGTACTAAATTTTTTGAATTTGTAAATTTGTTTTTTAAGATTGTTGCTGCTTAAACGATTAAACGTTGTTTTATCATCTGGAAACCTAGTATTTTGCTATTTTTTTCAAGCTCTTCTTTTCTCTATTATCAATAACCTTATCTCTCAATGATATTTTATTTAATTTTGTCTTCTATTAGAAAATGTTGGAGTACTTTCTTCAGTGGCCTGTTGCACATCAGCAATAAATTGTTCCACTTCAAGGTCAATTTGCTCGATTGTATCCATGGGAGATCTTTAATTTCTAAAACTTAAAAGCCTTTCTCTTAAATCACTCCAGTTTGTTTTCTTATTTACAAGCTTTGGATTACTTTTTTGTAGTAGTTCCGATTCACTTAGTGAAAGAATCACTGTAGTATGATCTGATGACAGGTCATAATTACCTTCTAGACTAATGTGATTTCGTTTGATTCCTTTAGCTACGAAAAAGTCAATAAGGTCATGTATGTTGTTAGTATAAGAAGGCCAGTAAGTTGGCGACCTGGAGGAATTGAATTTGCAATTTTATTTATGACCTGCTTGGAAAAGTCTTTTGCCTTTTGTTGATATACATACGTCTTGAACCCAAATGGGTGTGTTTCGTATTGAAATATCCACCAACAAGAAAGTTATGCCCAAGAAGATTAAATAAGAGAAAAAATGAGATGAATTTTGCGAGACAAAAAAAAATGGAAATAGAACCTTTTTTAATACCTTCATCGATTCTTTCAATTCAAAAACTGCTGCAATCCTCCGATTCCTAGCATAACCAGAAGGGAGCTATTAAAGAGCAATTCACAGAAATAAAAAGTGTGATTTGAGTGCTTTCAAAAAATAGAACAATCCTAAATACAGAACATCGATTTGAATGTTCGAAAATCCAATTCACGATAACGAATTGTGGAACACCAAAATTCACTTTCGCAAAGTGTATTCACAATAAGTGAAATTCAAAACATGGGCAAGAATCTTAGAAATGTAACTGATAGAAAAAAACAATGTCATTAAAACTTTGGTCAAATACCTTATAAAGAGTTTTGCAACCTGTTTAAATCAAATAATTTTAAAATACGAATCCATTTATTTTAGAAATATAATTTTATATAAAATATATGATGAAATTCTGAAGTTGTATTAAAACATTTTTGTTATTTTGTTTTCAGGTTTCTTCAAGACGTTCAAAATCACGTTTAAATAAGGTAAGTGGTAAATTTAAGTTTGTCAATACTTTAGGAGAAGCACCGGAAAACAAAAAACTATATATTTTTTTTTGTTGAAACAACGACAATTCGTTTTAGAATTTGCTCTTGTATTTTTAGCTTTCTTTTAAGCCTATTTACGCCATTTTTAGAATTTTTAAATCATAACGTTTTTAAGAAGTCTTATAACAATTTTTGTGTAAATTCTACTTTGCAAAACAAAGACACTAATGTGTACCAATTTTCTTTTTATGAATGTAAATGTTGTGTGTTTCAAAAATGTTATTATCTCTTAAGTTTTGAGTGATTTTTTTTTTATCAACACATCAATTATTTGATATTTTTTTATTTCTTCTAATTTTCATTTTTTTATTTCTTCTAATTTTCATTTTTTGCGTTAGATGCACGTTTTTTTTACTTTTTATTGAATTTTGATACAACTCAAAAACACAGTTTGTATTTTGCGATAAGAAATTCGGGCACACAGTTTTGGTCAGATAACATTTTGGTCTGCAAAATTTAAGACATACATATAGAATTATGATCAAACAGTATCATACAGAATTTTGAACATACAGGATTTTGAATATATAGAATTCTAACAAAACTGTATTTCCGTTGCCTGCCTAGTTTTTAACTTCCCATAGGAAGTTAGTGTAATCGGTCCGATTTATCGAATTGAAAATTTTGATATTCGAAGTTTCAAGGTCCCTAGAGTCTAAATAAAAGACTTTTAGAGAGATGTCTGTACGTGCGTACGCTCGGGAAGTTTTTTTCGTCGCCCATAGCCCAAGAACCAGTAGAAATATCGATTTCAAATAAATTTTGTTATACAGATAATAATTCAGAAAGGCGCAGAAAGGACTCTCAAAAACAAATTTAGTGGGTGGTTTGTTAGCATAACAATTTTAAAAAAAGAGGCTGGGATGCGACCCACACTGATAACTTCCCATCCCGTCCGTCGATTTGTCTTGCGTAAAAGTTTGTCTATATGTACTTGTATCAATTTTTACCAAATTTGCGTATTATATTTTGTAGATTTTATTTTTTATGAAAAAATGACTGTTGGATTTTTATATAAAAATTACTGAATATCGAAAACAATATTTTCTGAGAAATAAATTAAGTTTGAAGCTAATATTTTTAATTTTTGAAAAGCTATTTGAGTCGAAAATCAATTTTTACCAACTTTTGTTAAATTTTTTTTAGGCTTTTAATTTTTTGTACAAAAACTGTCGATTCGATTTTTTTTCAAAATTTTACTGAATGTTAACAACAATATTTTTTGAAAGATAAAAGTAGTTTAAAGCCAATATGTACAACTTTTGAAAAGATATTTGAGTCGAAAATCAATTTTTACCAACTTTTATACATTTTTTTTTAGGTTTTAATTTTTTTTTTTAAAACTGTCAATTCGATTTTTGTCTAAAATTTGTCCTAATGTTGAAACAATATTTCTATTTAAGTAAAAATTAGTTAGAAGCTATTATTAAATTTTTGAAAAGATGAGTAGAAAATCATTTTTTACCAACTTTTTTTAATTTTTTGTAAAAAACACTGTCAATTAGATTTTTTTCAAAATTGTTCTGAATGTTAACAACAATATTTGTTGAAAGATAAAAGTAAATTAAAGCCAATATCTCAAAGTTTTGAAAAGATATTTGAGTCGAAAATCAATTTTTACCAACTTTTATTAATTTTTGTTTTTAGCTTTTTATTTTTTGTAAAAAAACTGTCAATTCGATTTTTCTCAACATTTTTCAGAATGTTGAAAACAATATTTCTTATAAGATAAAATAAGTTTGAAACCTAAATTTCAGGTTTTTGAATCGATATTCAATTTTTACCAACTTTGAGTAATTTTTTTTTTTAGATTTTTATTTTTTATAAAAAAACTGTTAATTCGATTTTTCTCAAAATTTTATCAGATGTCAAAAACATTATTCTCCGTTGCACAAAATTGTTTTGGAGATGAAATCATATTTTAGTCGTAAAATTTTGGAGGTGAGAATTTTTTTTTTCAGTTTTTTGATTTATAAAAAAAAACCGTTAAATGGAATTTTTTCAAAAATAAACTTGTTTGATATCACGTTACAATATATTATATAAAATTTAATTCAAGTCTAGCGTTTTTGGTGCGTAAGATATTTAGGGTTAACTCTTTTGTTCAAACTGCAATGGTAAAAAAACCACCCACCCAATTTTCTTGAGAACAGACATCTTTCTAAAAATCTTTTATTTCGACTCTAGGGACCTTGAAACGTATAAAAAGTTCAAAATTTTCAATTTAACAAATCGGACCTATTACAATATCTTCCTATTTAAAGTTAAAAAGGTGAACATTTTTGTTAACCCATAATATCTCACAAACCATTAAGGCTAGAGACTTAATTAAATTTTATATTAAACGTTGTTAGGTGATAACAAACAAATATATTTTGACGGTTTTTTTTATAAATCACAAAAGTGAAAATAAAATTGTCACTTCGAATCTTTTACAAACAAAAAATGATTTTATCTCCAATATAATTTTATGCAACGAGAAATAACGTTTTTGACATCTGGTAAAATTTTGAGAAAAATCCAATTGACACTCTTTTGTAAAAAAAAAAATAAAAACCATATTAGTTATAGTTTGTAAAAATTAATTTTCAACTCAAATATCTTTTCGAAAATTTGAGATATTGGCTTCAATCTTGATTTGTCTTATAAATAATATTGTTTTCGACATTCAGTAAAATCGAATCGATATAAAAACCTAAACAAAAAACATTACTAAAAGCTGGTAAAAAAGTACTTTCGTCTCTTCGGCTTCAGACAAATTGTATCTCACAAAAAATATTATTTTCGACATGTAGTAAATTTTTTATAATTTTTTTTTTAATAAAAATCCAACATTTATTTTTTTTTTGTAAAAAAATAGTACGTAACGACATTTCGTAAATAATAGAAGATATTGACTTCAAATTAATTTCTCGATAACCTACAATTCTTTTAAGCAAGACAAATCGACAAACAGGATGGGAAGTATTATCAGTGTGGGTCCCATCCCATCATCTTTTTAAATTTTGTAAGGGGACTATTGCAATATATGGTATTTCTCAGATTGAAGGTGTTATGAGAGATACAAAAAATTTAAAAACAGTAAATCACAGAGACTCACTTCCGTTTCGGATGCAAAAAGGTCACGATAACGTTTTTTAACAAATGATAGATAGTATAAAATTTCCAGTGTCAGTCGTCTTATATAATTAACGCTGCAACAGAACCTAAAGTCTATTAAAACAAGCTGAAGAATTTATATACTTGTTTTTTAATTACCATAAGATATCAATTTCTTAAGTATAATTATATTGTTTTTTTTTTTTAATAAGTGTGAAAACAAACTTATTTATATTGGTTATTTAAATATGTATTTTCACAGCTTTTTATTGTTAATTTTCAAAGTCATATCGACTGCTAAGTAGTTTCTAATTTGATGCGCTTCAAGCTTCTTTTTAATTAACATAATTGTTTTTGAGAAATTTAATCTTGTGATAAAAAAAAATAAACACACATCGCAGCATAAAGTATATTCAAAGATTTGTATTTGATTTGAATAGAATTTTCAATTGATCTTGTGTGACTTGTTTTCATTCATGTGAAAATTATACATAAATTCTTTAACGAATGTGTGTAATAAGGGAAAGTTAGAAAAAAGTGCATATCTACTTTAGAAAGGTCTAACAATGTAAGTTTTATTTTAATAATTCAACTAAGAAGAGCTATTTTCTTACATTGTATATCAAATAATTATACCACTCAATCTTTTGTTTAGTTAAACTAAATTTTTCCCATACGCAATTTAAACTTTTTAAAGTGCAAAAAAAAGAAAGAACACATTTTAAAAAAGAGAAACATTTTTACATTGAAATATATTGATGCATTTTTTTGAAACTATTTTTATAAATCCATTTTCAAATGTTTTGAAAATGATTACAATTGTAAGTGTGACATTTGGCAGTAAATCTCTTAAAATATTACAATTTCAACAAGGAATAAACTTTGAATTCAACACAAAATACACTTTGTTCCAAAATTAAAAAAAAATTATAAATATGTCTCCTGTCACAGTGTTAGTTGCCATACTCCTCCGAAACTGCTTAACCAATTTTAATGAAATTTTGCATATACATTCGGTAGGTCTGAGAATAGGTTTTTATCTATTTTTTATATTCCTAACTAATAAAATAAATAAATTGGGTGGTGCAACAGTTCGTTGTGAACCAGGGCCTAGTGACTTACAATTCTCAACCATTCCTGTTTGTGAGTAATGTTGCCAGGAATGGAGGGGACCTACAATTTATATGCCGACCCCGAACGGCTTATTTGAGAAAGCACCCCTGAAATGACTAGATGACAAAGGCAGGGATCGAACCCAAGACCTCTGACAGTCCAACGCACTTTTTTTTTAAATTCATTTTTATTAGTTCATTCTTACGTCTTTGTTCTCTTTGGTTCTTTGGAGTTTCAGACTCGAAAGGTCATTGTCGTTCTTTTTCCTGAATATCTTGTTGATTTTAGGAAACATACTATAGGGTCACTCGAATTAATTGACCGGATCTTGCGGTCCCAGTACTTGTTAATTGATAACCTGTAGTTCTCTTAAATGAACAGATTGACATTTTTTTATTGACGACTTCAGTGTCCTAACCTCCAATTCGTGTGGGTCTGTAAGTCGTCTGTACAAGTTTTTGAGTCTTGTCAGTAACCCACTCGTGTGTCCAACGCACTGACCATTATGCCACGGGTACTACTTCCTAAGTGCTATTGTTTATTTCCATCAAAATCGTACATGGTGCAACGATCATACAATAGTATTCAGATACGCTATCTACAATGAAGCATTGATTGCTATTGAGGATCTTTGCTTTATCATTGCAAACTTACCACTTAGTAATTTCGGTATGCATTCAGCAAATCGAAATGCTTCTGATTTAATAGACACTGAATTGAATCGTGAACTAAAAAATATACTGTAGAAATGGCAGCAATTGTTGCTCGTAAAGTCCCACTAATAAATGAAGAAAGACTAACCATTTAAGACCACATCAAGCTTGCCGTTTCGGCAGGACAAGGTGGATAATTTTTTTTGGATGCATCAGGTGGAACTTGCAAAATATTCCTTATTTCACTAATTCTTTATAAAATATGATCAAACAATGGTATCGCATTGGCTGTTGGATCTTCTGGCTTTGCGGCAACTTTATTTGACGGGGGCAGAACAGCTTATTCAGAATTTCAACTGCCACTAAATATTCAAAATATCCCAGACGCGGTATGCGTAATTTTAAAAAGTACAACTGAAAGTACATAATGTGTGTTTAAATGCTCGAAGATCCATCCGCTGAAACATTCTCAAAACAGCTGTTAGATAGGCGACGGAACAGTTACTACAAATGAAACTGGATGAATAAAATTTCCCGTCTATTTCTGCACGATTAATGATACACAAGATGCTCTCATCGACCAGATACTTCCCCGATGTACACAGACAATATATAAATCATAGGTGGCTGGCGGAAGCAGCAATTTTAACAGCAAAATATGTCGATGTCAACGCATTAAATTTCAAAACCAGGGGACTTGGTGTCATACAAATCTATTGATACAGTTTGTGATGCTGATGAAGCTGTAAGTTATTCAACTGAGTTTTTGAACTCATTTATGTTGGATCTTCTGTAATTTTGTTTCGTAATTTGAACTAACAAAAAAATTGATGAAAAATGTTATCGAAGCCATAATTCTAAATGGCAATTTCCGAGGTGAAAATATATTATTTTTCGAAACCATAGATATGGCAATTCAATTCAAACGCCTTCAATTTCCAATTAGTTTGTCTATTGTTATGACTATCAAGGCCAAACGATGGCTGTCTGTGGCTTAGATTTGAGCACTATAAGTTTTTCACACGGACAATTATACGTGGCGTGCTTTCGAGTGTGCAAACCATCGAGTTTGTTTGTATTGGCGAACTATGGGATCACAAAAAATATTGGACACTCTGTTTCATAAGGGATTGACATTAATTTTTGTGGTATCATCATAATTAGCGATATGTATAAACTTTTAAAGAATTAATTATAATAAATTAACAAAAAATTTGTTTGGTGATTTGTTATTTTAATATTTTGTCACCGTTAACCTCTCCCACTTATAAACGGTGATTTTTTAAGAGCTTGAGAACTTTTTTTTAAAAAAAAACGCATAAAATTTGCAAAATCTCATCGATTCTTTATTTGAAACGTTAGATTGGTCCATGACATTTACTTTTTGAAGATAATTTCATTTAAATGTTGACCGCGGCTGCGTCTTAGGTGGTCCATTCGGAAAGTCCAATTTTGGGTAACTTTTTCGAGCATTTCGGCCGGAATAGCCCGAATTTCTTCGGAAATGTTGTCTTCCAAAGCTGGAATAGTTGCTGGCTTATTTGTGTAGACTTTGGACTTGACGTAGCCCCACAAAAAATAGTCTAAAGGCGTCAAATCGCATGATCTTTGTGGCCAACTTACCGGTCCATTCCTTGAGATGAATTGTTCTCCGAAGTTTTCCCTCAAAATGGCCATAGAATCGCGAGCTGTGTGGCATGTAGCACCATCTTGTTGAAACCACATGTCAACCAAGTTCAGTTCTTCCATTTTTGGCAACAAAAAGTTTGTTAGCATTGAACGATAGCGATCGCCATTCACCGTAACGTTGCGTCCAACAGCATCTTTGAAAAAATACGGTCCAATGATTCCACCAGCGTACAAACCACACCAAACAGTGCATTTTTCGGGATGCATGGGCAGTTCTTGAACGGCTTCTGGTTGCTCTTCACTCCAAATGCGGCAATTTTGCTTATTTACGTAGCCATTCAACCAGAAATGAGCCTCATCGCTGAACAAAATTTGTCGATAAAAAAGCGGATTTTCTGCCAACTTTTCTAGGGCCCATTCACTGAAAATTCGACGTTGTGGCAGATCGTTCGGCTTCAGTTCTTGCACGAGCTGTATTTTATACGGTTTTACACGAAGATCTTTGCGTCAAATCTTCCATGTGGTCGAATAACACAAACCCAATTGCTGCGAACGGCGACGAATCGACATTTCACGGTCTTCAGCAACACTCTCAGAAACAGACGCAATATTCTCTTCTGTACGCACTGTACGCATTCGTGTGGTTGGTTTAATGTCCAATAAAGTAAACTGAGTGCGAAACTTGGTCACAATCGCACTAATTGTTTGCTCACTTGGTCGATTATGTAGACCATAAATCGGACGTAAAGCTCGAAACACATTTCGAACCGAACACTGATTTTGGTAATAAAATTCAATGATTTGCAAGCGTTGCTCGTTAGTAAGTCTATTCATGATGAAATGTCAAAGCATACTGAGCATCTTTCTCTTTGACACCATGTCTGAAATCCCGCGTGATCTGTCAAATACTAATGCATGAAAATCCTAACCTCAAAAAAATCACCCTTTATAACATATCCTTACACACTTAAAATTGTGTTATTTCTTTCTGGCAAAATTTTCTCCAAAAATTATTTATATGACAAAAGGACGTTCGTCGGGTCAGCTAGTATATAATATGTAAAATATTCTTTTTGAATTTTTCAAAATTTATAGTTTTAATTTTTTTCTAAACTTAATTCTTCAATTTGTGTGGTTTTTTTTTACATTCACAAAGCTGAGTTTTGGTAAAGAGTTTCTTTTCAACGTCCAACGAGTGTTTCCCTTGCCGTACCATCTTGAAACCTGGTTTTTCAATATAAAATATTTTTTTGTGATCTCGCCCTCATGAAAAAAATTCTCCACCCAAAAATAAGATATTTTTAAATTTTTTTTGACTAAATGCAGCACATTGTCATGTTTTCCAACTTATCTACTGACCACAAAAAAGAGTAACAATATTTGTTTCCAAAAAATCCCAAAAGTGTACTCACCTTTTTTTTTGCTTCAGTCCAAAATGAAAGTAATTTAGAACGAGTATTAAGGACGTATAAATGAAGCACTCTGCCAAAATTCACCTTTGTCGAAATTTTTTTCGAAAAATGGGCATTATTGTATCTAATTTTCCAGTACTATCAAAGTTTGTTCAGTTATATTCTACACTTTCTTCACTTCTTTTTGAAGGGTTGAAAATCTTCTGGCATTATATGCAATTTAAATATAATTGCTGACATATGACTTCCACGGCTGAATCGGACTTTTTTTTAATATTTTTGACCGTACATCGGAAATATTGCGTCGAATGTTTTCCTCAAAGCCAAAAGTCAATCGTTTCGAGGTTATCGGCATAGACTAGTGACATAACATTCTAAATACGATAGTCTTGTTTACTGACGTATCCATTAATGCTAAAGTGAGTTTGATCGCTAAACAAAATACGCTTATGAAAATTGAGATCAACAAGAACTTCGTTTAAGGGCCCATTCCCCAATACCAAACCAAACTAAAAATAAATCAAATAAAGCACTTGACAGCTGTCAGAATGACTACCAATTTAAAAAGTGTTGCCAACTTAAATATCTATACCTTTTAAAAAAACAAGTTTTATTTAGTATTCTCACTTTCGAAAATAGTATGTAAATTAGCATAAAAGAAAAACTTGCTTAAAAATTTCAACAACTTTTCTCCCTCACTAAGTTTTCCATAATTTTATTTCTGTTGGCATACCTAAAAATATCATCATAATTTAAAAAAACATAAACCTCTCATGATGGCATATTATGGGCTTCTGAAGCAGTTGCTGTTACTGTTGCATGTTCAGTGCATATATTTTACATGCGTGTCGATCAAAGTGATTTCCGAAAGATTATAATAAAAACCATCTAAATTAATTGTGGATTCATTGGAAAAACAACCCAAGTCTTACACTCGAACTCTCTTAGAACCCATAATGTATTCCTTATCTCCTTCGAGATATTTTCCATGCTTCCATGTTTTTTTGTTTGGATACTTTGATAATGAGGCCCTTAAGAAATGCTGGGTCATTCATCCATAATTGATTGAAGTTGAAGTGTGTTCCCTTTAAAAGAAAATTAAAACTAAAATAAAAAAAAAAACAACTTCACGAAAAAAAGGGAACCAAATATACCAGATTCCTTTCCCTGGGGTTATGTGTCAGCTCAGCTCAGCTCAAAACTTGTAACATATTTTTTCTTTTCGTTTTTTAATCAATATTTACATTTTTTTGTTTGGTATTTATTTATTGACTTTTCATGCGGGAATAACTTTTGACACATTACCAAAAGAACAATTTTCATCCCGACTTTTTGTTTCTTTTTTCCCGCATTCCATGTTAAGAAGATAGGCCTGTAAAAGATTGAATTATCACTGCATTAGAGAATATCAATGTCACATAATCAAGAATTCATGCTTCTCTAATCAAGCATTATACGTAACTATACTATATACCGATGGATGGCAACGACACAGACGACAACGACGACGACGAGAAGGGAAGGACAGAAAAGACATTCACTTCGGGAGAGTGAGTAATTAGTTCATGACATTTCCATTAGATGTTCCAAGTATTTCATTCACATGCAATCGATAGATTAGCTTAGAAGAATCAACAATTTTTATATATAGAGTTCCTGCTGCTATTTGTTGTTCTGGTGCTGGGTGCTGCTGCGGCTCCTGCTAATGTTTTTGCAACTCTAAAAGTGCGACAACGATGACATGACGCATGGGGTCCAAAATGGCTCATACTATGGAACAAACTACTATGAAACTAGGAATGTAATCTAAATTAACTTAACTTGCACTCCTTAAGAGTGATCTAATTTTAATTCGAAAAACAACTTCTAAACCTTTCTTCACCTTAACTTAAACTACGACCTATGATTTTATTGGACTAAATCAATGCGAGAACTTTTAAGGCACTACTCTTAACTAGACAAATGTTTTATAAAATCTAGTGTTCAATGATTTAGCGTTAACAAGTATTTCTGATAAAACTCCAGAAAGCTTAAAATAAAGTATTGATCTTGGTTTTTCTATCTGATGTTAGATGTTTAAAGTTGGACAAACAACTCTTTACCATTTCTTAACTCTTGAAAAGGGGAAAAGTTGTGATTTCATTGAGTTAAGCCGATTTTTTTTTTTTTTTTTTTTTTATATCCGATGGAAATCTTCAAAAGACACTCGGTAAGAATCGGTACCGAGTAGTGTGGGACTCTTACCGCACTAAAACCACCGGTGAATCAGGACCAATCTATAAAAGATCGACAAATGATTTTTATTTCTTAATTTTTAAAATCGCATTGGGGGAAGTTTAAGGTTATAACATTTTCCCGTAGCTTTTAGCCCATCAGCTCATGAGGCTTGGTTCTTCTTAATCTCCGAACATTGTCTCGTACATTTAATACGGTCTCCATTTCAGAGTTAGTATGACTTTGCAGCCGCTTATTGTGTGATACAGCGTGTTTCTTAACCACTTCTGTAACCATTTCAATTTGAAGGTCACGATGATCGCTATTTCTTATATACCAAGGGGCATTTATTATTCCACGAAGGACCTTGCTTTGGAATTTTTGGATGGGTTCAGCATTTGTTTTCTTTGTACAGCCCCATAGTTGGATGCCATATGTCCAAACGGGTTTCAATACTTGCTTATATAACATTAGTTTGTTCTGGATAGATAGGTCAGAGTTCTTTCCTATTAACCAGTACATTTTTCTGTACTTCAAGTTTAGTTCTTCTCTTTTCTTTTTGATGTGTTCTTTCCATTTAAGCTTTGCATCCAAATTCATTCCAAGGTATTTGGCGGTATTGGAGTAAGGTACTTCTGTACTGTTTATAAAAATTGGAACATTGTTTATGTTTTTGTTTGTAAAGTTTATATGCGTCGATTTTGTTTCGTTTAATTTGATACGCCATTTGTGCGTCCAATCACTAACTTTATCGACTGCATTTTGCAATTTTTGTGTAGCCTTCGTAACGGATTTATCTGGCACCAATATTGCAGTATCATCAGCAAAGGTGGCCATGATAGCGTTGATGTCCACTGGAATATCCCTTGTATATAACAGATACAGGGTTGGTCCTAGGACACTTCCTTGTGGTACACCGGCTTCAATTTTCTTAAGTTCCGAGTAATTTTGGTCGTACCGTACTCTAAAGAGTCGGTTCGTAATGTAGGATTTCAGTATTTCGTAGTACTGCCTGGGGTACTGCCTGGGGTACTGCCTGGGGTACTATGCAGTTTGTACTCAAGTCCCAAGTGCCAAACCTTGTCAAAAGCTTGAGCAACATCTAAGAATACAGACGAGCATACTTGTTTTTCTTCAAGTGACTTTTCCACAACATCCGTAATTCGATGCACTTGGTCTATCGTGGAATGTTTATTTCTAAATCCAAACTGATGGCTCGGAATTAGTCTTCTTTCTTCAATTATTTTGTTAAGCCTTTTAAGTAGCAGTTTTTCAAAAACTTTTGCCATGATTGGTATAAGCGATATTGGTCTGTAAGATGTAACTTCTGTTGGTGGCTTTCCTTGTTTAGGTATAACAATGACTTCCGCAATTTTCCAATGATGTGGCACATATCTTAGTTTAAAGCATGCGTTTATTATAAATTGGAGTTTCTTGAAGGCTATAAGAGGCATTTCTTTCAGAACCTGAGCAGTTATAAGATCGTACCCTGGTGATTTTTTGTTTGACAGCTTATGTTGACACATGCTTCTTACTTCTTTGAGCGTGACAAAAGGTATTTCACATTCGTCGTTTCTGTCAACAAACTGTAAGGGATCTGTAGCTGTGCTTGCTGGGAATGGCTTGAAAACATTCGCGAGATGTTCAGCAAAGAGATCAGCCTTTTGTTTCGGGTTTCCGATCCATTTACCATCTTGAGATTTTATCGGCGGGTTTTGTGTCTGAGGTCTTTTTAGGCGCTTAGTTGCTTTCCATAAGGAGTATTCTGTAGAAGCATCCGTCGTCAGACTTTTCAGGAATCTACTTAGTGAATCATTTTTAAACTCACAGATTCTTTTTTTTAATTCGTTGTTAAGACGGTTAAAAACTACTTTATCATCTGGGAATCTTGTGGATTGCCATTTTTTTCTAGCTCTTCTTTTTTCCAATATCAACTCCTTTATTTCGATAGGATATTTTATTTCTTTTTCTCTCGCATTCGAAATAGTTTGAGTACTTTCTTCTGCAGCCTGCTGCACATCAGCAATAAATTGTTCTACTTCATGATCAATTTGTTCAATTGTTTGCATAGGGGATCTTAGGTTCATAAAATTTTCAAGTTTGTCTCTGAATTCGTTCCAGTTTGTTCTGTTATTCACGAGCTTGGGATTACTTTTTTCTATTATTTCTGTTTCGCTCAGTGATAAAATTACTGGAGTATGATCTGATGATAAATCGTAATTACCTTCGACACTTATATGATTTTGTTTAATACCTTTAACTACGAAAAAGTCTATAAGGTCTGGTATTTTGTTAGTATCAGATGGCCAATATGTTGGCGAACCAGAAGAATAAAATTCGCAGTTGTATTTTCGGCCTGCTTGGTAAAGCCGTTTACCTTTTGTTGTTATGAGCCTAGATCCCCATTGGGTGTGTTTAGCATTGAAGTCGCCACCAACAAGGAAGTTATGTCCTAACAAATGTAGGAGTTCTGCATAGTCTTCTTCAGTTGGAGAGCGCCTCGGAGGGCAGTATATAGCTGCTATTTTGAATTCTTTCTTTTTTATACCAATACTAATTGTTGTTACTTGCATGTTTTCTTTAGTAAACTTTGGTTCTTCAAAGTGTGTTAAGCACTTTTTTATAAGTATTGCTGATCCTCCCCTAGCTTTGTCAGCTGGGTGCGGAGCGTGATAACATGTATAGTTTGGTAATTTATTATCAAGATTTTGTTCAATAGCGAGGTGGGTTTCGGACACCAAACAAATGTCTATATGCTCTATGTCTAAAAAGATGTTTAGTTCTGATACATGCTGTAAGAGACCGTTTGCATTCCATGTTGCGATTTTGAGTGTTCTGTCCATCATTGTTTTTTAAGAGCGACTTCTTCGCTTAGCTGTTTTATGTTTAAATCTTGTTGGTCAATCCTTTTCAGGATGAGTTCCAGCATTTCTTTTATAGAAGTTTCCTCATTCTTCCGCACATTTTTTAGAATCTGGGAATAGGATTTATTTTCATCACTTTTGCTTAGTGCAATTGCTTTTCCCGGTTGATTTTTAGTAATGTTATCGACCGTTACTTTTTTGCTTTCAACTACTGGTTTTGTGTTGGTTGAGTTTCTAAACTTGTTCCCAGTTTTCTTTTTTCTTTTTGTGTCTTGGAACTTTTTTGCTACTGGACATCCTCTGTAACTTGCAGGATGATTGCCTTGACAATTAACACATTTCGCTTTCTGTTCTCTGCCCATGGGACAGTTTTTGGTTGCATGTCTGCCTTCACATTTAACACAAGCGAACTCGCGATTGCAGTATTTTTGTGTATGCCCAAAGGCTTGACAGCGCTTACATTGTGGAACACTTTTCGACTTTCGCAGTGGTTCAATTTTGACAACTATGCCCATAATTGATTTAATACTGTAAATCTTATCGAGACTTTCTTTATTTTCAAACGTGAGCATAAATAAAGGTAGAGATCTCTTTTTTGTCGTTGATACCCCAGTGGAGTCTTTTACTATCTCATTTTTAATAAGGTTATTGGCATCGAGAGCTTGAAAGCCTTTTTGTATAAGGTCTTCGACAATTTCTTTGGCAACACATGAAGAGTGAAGGCCTCTTGCTACTACTTTTATCGATCTTGTAGCTTTATTTTCGTACGAGTGCCACTGAATTTTCTTTTTGTTCAATTCTTCAGTGACAGATCTATACGCATCGGCGTCTTCAACAATGACTTTCCAATTGTCTTTATTGTATGATGTATATTTACATGCCTTATTCGTGCATTTTTCTACTATGCTCTTTAGCTCGCCAAACATTGCCAATCCGGAGATCATAATTGGGGGTGGGGCAGTTTGCCTGGTACCTTTAACGTGAGACTTATTTTGGGGTAAATCTCTTATTTCTTTATTGGATGCTCTCATTTTTGTAGCAGTATCTGATTTTGAACCTGTTTGCTGACATTTTATAACAGCCTCTGGGCTACTCTCTGCTTTTCGTTTCTTTGACTTACGTTTATTTCGGTTTCCTTCAGTTTCAAGGAGGAGCTCTTCCTCATCAGTATAAAACTCATTAGCAGTTTTTTGTGGGCTTTTCACTACTGGTGACTTTTGACTTGATATATTGTCTTTCACGGACTTTTTATCGAGCAAGCTGACTTTTTCTTCGAGTCTCTTCACTTGTTGCTGAAGACTTTCAACAAGGGCTTCAAGTTGTTTTCTGGCTAAGATTTCTATTTGCCATTTATCGAAATAATTTTCGGATTCAACTTGGTGGATCTCGTTGTTTTTTGTGAAACACTGCTGATCTTTTGTTTCGATCTTTTCATGGATGGTTCCTTTTTCGTTAATGACTTCTATGTCATTTGATTTTTGCGTTGGGGGTTTCGATGGAGTAACCCTTGGTGATATTTTTGGTGGAGTTCTTAGTGTTTTTGAACTCCGTCTATTTCCTAGAAGCAATAATTGGTCCTCCCCAGAATCCATAGGACCGATCTCCGAAGAGAGTGGATTTACCAGTTTATCTGGATTGCCACCTGGGGTATTATATCTATTTGTTTTACTCATTGCCATATTTGTTTTTGTTTTTGTAACTTTTGTTTAGTTCCATAAATAGCTCAGTTACCTCTTCTATTTAGGTTTCTTGCAGAACTGGTTCTTCAGAGCGATTATCTTATCTTTTGCTCCTAATTCCTGAGAAGGTAGCTCAGGTGTCTCAGCTCTTGGATTCAATAGATCCAACGCTCGTCGTTAGTTCACCTTACGGTTATCCAGCGGGCACCACTTGGAGGTGACGATGCGATTTTGCTCCGCAAAGCCGATTTGTGAACCTTAAAGGTCCTAAGAATATCTAGTACTTTTTTCAAGAAGTAATGAATAAATTATTTAGTACCCATGGCAAGTTGGTGAGTGCGTGGGACTGTCAGGCCAGAGGTCCTGGGTTCAATCCCTGCCTGTGCTACCTGCTCCGAAGAATTGACAAATCCTCCAAGATTAATTTTTGTCATGAAAAGTGTTTTCTTAAATTAGCCGTTCGGATTTGACAGTTGTGAGCTGTCAGCTACTAGGTTTGGTTCTCTATTGGCGCCACCTAGTTTATGTATTTCAAGAAAAATTAAAACCAAACAATTCTCTTTCAGTTTCGTTTTATTTGTAGCACAATTTTTACATTATTTTAAATTTAACAAACAATTTAAGAGATTTAGAAAAACAAAATTTCTTTACAACTTTAACATAAATAACAAATTTTATAACAAGATTTTAAGATAAGAAAAAATGGTAAATAAATTTATTTAAGGGAAACATTACAAGAAAAAAACCCTGATATTAAACTTAAAAACTAGTAGAAAAAGAACATCTCTCGAAAAAATTGTCTTGTAATTTGTAAATAGTGGATTTAATAAGGTTGACATTAGCCCTTTTGTGAAGTCTTATAAAGGGTAATTTTTTTGAGGTTAGGATTTTCATGCATTAGTATTTGACAGATCACGCGGGATTTCAGACATGGTGTCAAAGAGAAAGATGCTCAGTATGCTTTGACATTTCATCATGAATAGACTTACTAACGAGCAACGCTTGCAAATCATTGAATTTTATTACCAAAATCAGTGTTCGGTTCGAAATGTGTTTCGAGCTTTACGTCCGATTTATGGTCTACATAATCGACCAAGTGAGCAAACAATTAGTGCGATTGTGACCAAGTTTCGCACTCAGTTTACTTTATTGGACATTAAACCAACCACACGAATGCGTACAGTGCGTACAGAAGAGAATATTGCGTCTGTTTCTGAGAGTGTTGCTGAAGACCGTGAAATGTCGATTCGTCGCCGTTCGCAGCAATTGGGTTTGTGTTATTCGACCACATGGAAGATTTTACGCAAAGATCTTGGTGTAAAACCGTATAAAATACAGCTCGTGCAAGAACTGAAGCCGAACGATCTGCCACAACGTCGAATTTTCAGTGAATGGGCCCTAGAAAAGTTGGCAGAAAATCCGCTTTTTTATCGACAAATTTTGTTCAGCGATGAGGCTCATTTCTGGTTGAATGGCTACGTAAATAAGCAAAATTGCCGCATTTGGAGTGAAGAGCAACCAGAAGCCGTTCAAGAACTGCCCATGCATCCCGAAAAATGCACTGTTTGGTGTGGTTTGTACGCTGGTGGAATCATTGGACCGTATTTTTTCAAAGATACTGTTGGACGCAACGTTACGGTGAATGGCGATCGCTATCGTTCAATGCTAACAATCTTTTTGTTGCCAAAAATGGAAGAACTTAACTTGGTTGACATGTGGTTTCAACAAGATGGCGCTACATGCCACACAGCTCGCGATTCTATGGCCATTTTGAGGGAAAACTTCGGAGAACAATTCATCTCAAGGAATGGACCGGTAAGTTGGCAAACCAAAATCATGCGATTTGACGCCTTTAGACTATTTTACGTCAAGTCTAAAGTCTACACAAATAAGCCAGCAACTATTCCAGCTTTGGAAGACAACATTTCCGAAGAAATTCGGGCTATTCCGGCCGAAATGCTCGAAAAAGTTACCCAAAATTGGACTTTCCGAATGGACCACCTAAGACGCAGCCGCGGTCAACATTTAAATGAAATTATCTTCAAAAAGTAAATGTCATGGACCAATCTAACGTTTCAAATAAAGAATCGATGAGATTTTGCAAATTTTATGCGTTTTTAAAAAAAAAAAAGTTCTCAAGCTCTTAAAAAATCACCGTGTAGAATAGCAACGAGGCAAATTAAATATTAATTTAAGGACTTTATTTTGACATACCTGTAATTTTTAAAATGTGAGCCTCAGCACAATCAAACCACGCTGGTGCTCCATAAGTGAGGACTGGCTGAAATATGCTTTTATAAATTAATATTTTATTATGTTGCTTAGACGAGACTTCCTATTGATAAACGGATACAGGATTTTAATTAATAAATTCGTTTCATGGATTGAGTTTGATATGTGACCTTGAAAAGTGAGTTTTTTATCAAGTATAATGCCAAGATATTTACAATTTTCGGACCATACGTTATTGGTTGCATTTATATTGAGTGTGGTTTGTGGAAGAAAACATTGTTTTCTGCGTCGTGTGAACCAAATGGCCTGGCATTTTTCGGCATTAACTTTAATTTTCCACTTATCTAAGTAACTAAGAACTTTATCAAGGGAACACTGTAAGTAGTTAAGCGCGTCTTGAGCAAAAACACTTGATGCAAAGAGGGCAGTGTCGTCAGCGAACATGGCAATTTCAGTATTTTCAAGCCTAGGAAGATCGGATAAGAAAACGTTAAAGAGAATGGGACCCAAAACAGATCCTTGAGGAACACTAAATAGAATATTAAATGAAGAAGATTTCGCAAGTCCAGTACTAACAAAAAACTTTCGGTTTTTTCAAAAAATTCCTTATAATTTGGATAAGATATCGTGGAAAATTCAACAAAATTAACTTAAAGATGAGTCCATCGTGCCAAACAGTGTCAAAGGCTTTTTCTATGTCTAGCAAAACTAGATCCGTCGAATTTTTTAAAACAAGATTGTTTTGGACATATTTTTTAATTCTAAGGACTTGGTGGGAGGTCGAGTGACGTCATCAATATGTTGCAGGAGTCTGTCCTTTAACACCTTTTCAAAAAGTTTACTAATATTGCTTAGACGACTTATAGGCCTATAAATTGATGGGCTATCTTTAGGTTTTCCAGCCTTGGCAAT
This sequence comes from Eupeodes corollae, assembly GCF_945859685.1. Taxonomy (NCBI): domain Eukaryota; kingdom Metazoa; phylum Arthropoda; class Insecta; order Diptera; family Syrphidae; genus Eupeodes; species Eupeodes corollae. Next base: position 125,713,538 of record NC_079148.1, read on the forward strand.
AGGTATAACCTTTGCTACTTTCCATTTTTCAGGAAAATAACAGTGTTTGATACAAACATTGAAGATAAAAGTTAAAAAACTTATACCTTTTTTAGGCAGTGCTTTTAATAATTGGTTGCTAGTTCCATCATCACCAGGAGATTTCTTTATTTTCAGGTCTTTGAGCAAGCCTTTTACTAAACTGTTGTTGGGAATAAGTGTACTGGGTTGAAAATTACCGAATCTTCGAACTCTTTTCGGTTACGTTATCACTTAAATAAGCGGACATTGAGTGATTGCGGTTGAAAGTTTGAGCGAAGATATTTGCCTTTTCTTCCTGCGTAATATAAACATTATTTAGTTCCCTAAGAGGATGAATAGCTGAACCTTTCTTCTTAGATATTTTCGTTGCATTCCAAAAAGGTTTTGAACCCTTATCAAAACTCGATAGTAAGTTGTTCCACTTTTGATTACGAAACACTAAAATTTCGTTTTGAATTTTACGATTTAGGATGTTAACATTAGTTTCAAAAGAGTCTAATTTGTAACAAATCCACTTTCTTCTTTCAATTTTCGTAAATGGATCAAAGACCCGACAAAAGCTGAAGGTTTGAAATGAAACTAGGATTTCTGGTTTTTGGTATAGATATTTGAGCAGCGTTATTGATGGTTTGCTCAAACTTTTCAATAGCGCGGTCCACATCTTCAAGAGATTGAACAATTCTCTTTGTCCTTTAAGAAATCTTGGTTTAACTTAAATCCAAGTTTAAAGTTCGACAAACAACTCTTAAACCTTTCTTAAACTAAGCAAATCTAAGTTTTTGTATGTTTATAAGATTTTCTTATTAAGAAATCAGTTTGTTTGGGAACTTAACGCCCATAATTAGTGCCACGCCCTCATGATTCATAAGATTAATGCCATCAAAACGGAGCCAAATCTTGGTGATTTTCTTACTTATTGAAGCGTTTTTTTCTTTATCTCTTTCAAATTTCAAAATGTTGGCTTCAAAAAAAAAATTAAAACGAATTTTCTTGATTTTATCCAACTTTTCCACTTATTTTGTGTCACTGTGACTTGGGCTAGAACACATCTAGGACACATTTTTGTTCCTCAGCACTCTGTATAACATCATTGCCATCAGTGTTGTTGACCGCCTCAGTTCGATACAAGTTGATTCGACTCAATTCGTTCCGAATCGGGTTTCATTTCGATTTTGATGGCAATAATTAATATTGCATTTGTCACATTCACAGTGCGATAAAATTGTAATCATTTCGAGTCTATTAGCTTTTTTACTTTTGTTTTGTAATTAAATTATTGAACTACTTTTAACGTCGCAGTAAAAAGAGAAACAACAACAACAAAAACGTTAAGTTAAAGTTATATCAAGTTGTTTGACTATTTGAAAGATGTTATTAATTATTTTAATTGACTTATGCATTGATTTTGTTATTGGGTTTTTGTTGGAAAGAAAACAGAAATAAATTAAGTGCTCCATATTTTTTGCTGAAATAGAGAAAAAGGTACGCTCTGAATCTTTGTTGATGTGGTGATATTAATTAGAATTATTATCAATTTGACATTGTGCAGACTTGTGGCTCCTGTTTTTTAAGAATATTCTAATTCTTTTTTTCTTTTTTTTTTTCTTTGCAAAGTAAGTATGTGGACTTATAATTGACTTTGTTTTTGTTAGAATAAGGGTAGTTAAATAAGTACCAAGAAGTAACTTTACATAGTTTTTGAACTTCGTAAAGAATGTCGTAGATACTTTAGGCAAAAAGAATCAGTGTCATGAAAATAATAATGAGTAGCTATGAACGTCATTATTCATACCTCGAAGGCGTGAATGGCGTTGCACTAAAATGGTTGTTTTTTATTGCAAAAAAAACTTAATACTTGTTTAAACTTAAATACAGATTTTGCTTTATTTTTATTGAGAAATAATATGGAATATTGAAAAATCTCAAAAATGTACTTCTTGTGATTTTTATTTATTATATTTATTGCAATTAGTTTTTTTTTTGACAAAAAGTGATTGAGACGTAAAAGCTTTTAACTTCAAAGCATTGTTTTATGTTAGAAAAATTCCAACGGCTTAAAGCAAAACGCATTTTTTTAATCCGAAACAAATTTTAGACAAAAGTGTTTAACACTTTTTTGGAGCTGTTAAGATACACACTTTGACTTGCTAATATTTTTATAGAGTCCGTTCAGAAACAACTTCAAACTTTTAGAAAACTTAAAGTCGAATTGGATAATTTTCACGAATTTGTCGCGAACAAAATATATCGCGCTGTTTTTACTTGCGACATACAGTGTTGGCCAAAACAATAGCAACTTTAATGGTCTCGATTATTAAGTAATTAAAAAACAAATTTAGGATTGAATTATTTTATATTTTTGTTTTTAGAATTTAAATAAATACAATATATAAATAAAATATAGTTGTTCTTGTAATAGATCATTAAATATAGCTAAATTAACTTTTAAAAAATACGTATATTTTTTAGAATTCCTAAAATATTGCTAGTATTTGGTAACAAAGCCCTTGTTTTTAAGCACTTCAGCACATGTTCGAGGCATAGATTCAATTAAATTGGTTACTATGCTGTTTGGGAATTTAATTTGACTAAACAGATCGTTTTTATTTTTGCAATTAATCCTTACAATTTCCCATAGATTTTCTATGGGGTTTAGATCTAGTGACTGTTCTGACCATTGTAACATACGTCAATCCATTTTTCTGTAAACCACGTCTTAACAGTATTGGACGTAGGCTTTGGGTCGTTGTCCTTCTAAAATGTCTATTTCAGAGGCAACTGATACTCAGCGTGTGACAACATTATATTTTGGAAAACAACACGGTACACAAAACAATCCATTGTACCATCTTATGCTGAATCGATCCCAGTCCATGCCCTGAAAAACCTCCCCACACCATTACGTTACCTCCTCCGTGTTTTACAGTAGCTTTGGTGTAAAGTAGATTGAGTGATTCTTTGGCTGGTGTGCGAACACGACGAAAACCATGGAAACCCTTGACTCGTCCGAAAATAGTACGTTCCTCCATTTTCTAACGGTCCATTTGATCTGTTCATGACGAAATTTTAATCTTGCCAGCTTGTTTTTGATGAAAATAAAATGCTTCTTTTACAGCTTTGAAAGATTTTAGTCCACCATCAACTCAGCTCGCCTCCGTTCTCGAGAGAGAGATGATATAAAATGGTATTTTTCAATTGATTTTATTATATCACAATCCTGTTGTTTTGTTTTTGACGTTTTGGGTTCGACATCCCGGTTTTTATATTACAGCCTATTAATAAAGGTTTTACATTTCAGTTTCTTTTGTTCTCATTATTGAAACTGGTCTAAGAAAAGCTTATATTACGACACTAAAACTCCACTTTAAATACATCCAAAGGGTAAGCACGGTCCTTGAAAAGACTGCCAAGAAGACTTATGGATCAGAACTCTTTAACGATCTAAACATTCAGTTTGACTGGCACACTAAGTCTGAATGGAAGGCACTGCACGCAGAAACTTGCGAAAAACTTGTGGAAAGGCATTGGTCGAAACACACTAATAGAGCTTTACAATCACGATTCCATGATGAATATTGCAACTTGAACTATGCTGAGGTACCAAACTATTTCAATGATACGAACTCGCGTGAAATGATAAGTATGGTATTAAAGTCCAGGTGTGGATTGCTCAACCTCAATGCACGAGCAATTTAAAAATAATACGGATGGAATTTGTACGATCTGCAACCTTGACGCTACTGAAAATACGTATCATTTTGTAGGAGTGTGTCCTTGTTTCCGAACTTACAGAAAAAGATTCCTTGGAAGCAAACAACTTAACCGTGATCAGTTCCTAGAAATCCTGGCAAAAACTATTTACAACTTTACAATTATTTAAAAAACGCTCTAAGGTATAGAAAACTAATAATTAATGAATATTCCTAAAAAATAAACCAATCCAACACTGAACTTACTTAAGTAAACAATTTAACCTGACAGGCAACATAATATGTTATTGTCATTCATTTAATTTATATTAATACGAAAACCATGAAATTGTAAATATTCAGAAAATAAAATTTTTTATCTATATCTATCTATCATTTCAGTTTCTTAAACGAAATTAACGATATATTAACCAATAAAGATATTGAAATTCTGAAATAAATTGTTCCAATATTTGTGTTTAAAATCAAACAATGACTTTTTTGTTGATCAAAAATTTTACGGCGCGTTGTAGACGCTTTTGATGAATAACTGTTCTATGAAGGGTACACTATACAAACATTTTTTTTTCATTGAAAGAAGCCAAATTAGAAAGAAAAAATTGGCGTTTACGCGAATATTGTTATTTTAAGTAAAACAAGTGAAAAAACACCAAGCGAGGACGGGCGGAATCGGAGGACCTACTATTTTCGACTTCTCTACCATCATGTCATATTTGATTAATGTATCGAGTTCAAAATTTTAAAAGTACAAATATAAAAGTGGAATGAGTCAAAAACGGGAGTGTATCGGAATCCCGCTTTTTAAATCCCCTTTTTAAAAATGTCGAGACAAAATTAAAATCCGGTCTTATAAAATACCGATTATTTTAAATACCGTCTTTTGAAATATCGCTTATTCAAAGTCCTAATCAATTACAATACCGCTTTTTAAAATCCTGTCAAATCAGGAAAATCCCGTTTTTACAAAATACGTGCATTAAAGTAAATAAGAATTGGAGTCAAAGGTTTTTATGTTAAATTACTTGACTAAAATATTGTTTTTACTGTACACTCATTTTTGTTTAAAATATTAACTCCTGCACAACAAATATGCATCCTTCAACAAATCTAATTCTCGAAAACGGTTTTACTGATATCGTTGACTTTGTTAATTGATTTGAGTTTGTTTTAAGGGTATACTATTTTACTTTATATTTTTTTATTTTTGATATGTTGTATTTGTTAAAGGTTACAATAAAATGAATCTAGAAAAATATCTCATTTTAGAGAATTTGTTCTTTGTTGTTTGTGAAAAATCGCACGATTTTTAAAAATTAAATAACTAGTTTTGATTGCAAAATCGGGGTTATAGAAAATGGGAATACAAAAAGCGGGATTATAAAAAATCGGTATTTTAAGAAACGGGAATATAAAAACCGGGATGTCGAACCCAAAACGTCAAAAACAAAACAACAGGATTCTGATATAATAAAATCAATTGAAAAATACCATTTTATATCATCTCTCTCTCGAGAACGGAGGCGAGCTGAGTTGATGGTGGACTAAAATCTTTCAAAGCTGTAAAAGAAGCATTTTATTTTCATCAAAAACAAGCTGGCAAGATTAAAATTTCGTCATGAACAGATCAAATGGACCGTTAGAAAATGGAGGAACGTACTATTTTCGGACGAGTCAAGGGTTCCCATGGTTACTAAAAATAATTTTAACTAAAAGAATACCGCTCTAACGATTTTCAAACAATCGAATTTTTTGACAAATCAAATGGCATTTAAATTTTTGAAAACAAACGTTTTTTGCAGGTACATTTTTTATTTTAAAATACAACCTATATTTTTAAAGAGACTCTTAGGATACATGACCAAATTTGTGCGACTTTGTTGTGCATTTCATTTTTAACAAATACGACTCGATGGCAGTCAATGTTAAAAAACGCGACAGATTGCTTAAATTTATAAGTTATAATGCTAACTTGTAAAATGTTAAAAGTAGCGAATGAATACGATTTTTTTCTTATGTTTTTAAAAACTTCCAAGACAACGTAACTGTCAGAAATGCTATGTTCTTTTATGTGTGGTGCTATTGAATTAATAACCATGCCTTTTATTTGTTTTCACTCTTATTAAAAACTAAATTCGTCTTCTGTTTTGCCTCTAGTAAGATTTCATTTTAATAAAAAATCAAAGTTTCCAAATCCCTAAGATCGAAATCATAGGTTTTTTTTGGTACTAATTAATTTTTATATAAACTTGTCTCCAAAAAAATTGTAAATAGTAAAAAATGGGGTTTTTAACATCAACTAAAATAAAAACCTGACAAAATACCCGTTAAAATTATTTAAAACTTGTTTTTGCCTTAAATATCTCGGAAACGGAAACAGATTGAAATCAAACTTATTTCATTACATGGAGTGTAGCTTCGGCTGTGTGTCACGTAGGGTTATTCTGTTGAAACCAAATGTTTCCAATATCCCCCCTTGAATTTTTGAAAAATAAAATTCATTCAACAGGTCCGATAACGATCGCCATTGACTGTAACGGCTACTCTTTGCCCATTTTCGAAAATAAAAATGGTCCAATTATGCCTCTGGACCAATATCCGCACCAAATAGTGACTCGGTTTGAGCGTATCGGCTTTTCGGGTTTTCTGTGCCCTAAATGCGGCAATTTTGGTTGTTTACATACCCGCTAAGATCACCTGAAAAGATAATTTTTTTGTTTGGCAAAATCGTCATCTTCTATCAGCGTTGCGTTGCTCAAGCGTTCAGCGGGAGGATAAAACTAATTTATCTGCCAGATCAGACATTAGCTAAGTGTTACCATTGACGAAATAAGCACTAGTTGAAAAAAAAGTCAGATGGCAGACCCTATACAAAAAACTTGTTTTTGACAAAAATAAAAACGTACAAAAGCAACTCAAAATTGACAAAAAATGGGTTTCTTCCAATTTTGTTGTTATTAAGTATTAGTAGTAAAATGTATGATTTTATTAAGCAGAAAATTGATTTACATATTTGTTTTAAAAATTCACAAAGTATAGCATTGGCTTTTGCCGTCAGCCAGTTGTTATTAATATCTTGCAAAACTTTTAGAAATATCGTAGACAACTTCATTTTTCTAAGTAAAAATAATTCTATTTTGTTTTACTATTATTTCTTAAAAATGAAAATATATTATAAATAAAAATAGCAATTTAAAAGTGCTTTCCCTCAAGAACTTGAACATCATCCATTAAATTTTCAAATACATGTAATTAGTAAATGCATTTTTTTGAATGCAATTACAAGTAATTGCAATGAATATTTTTTCAATACCCGTGTTTTGTTGGAAAATCTATCAATAGTATAGTAGGATTTTGCATGCATAACAAAAACAATATCCGCATTACGAATACTACCTATAAAAATTGAAATAAAATCTTACTACGGATGAGTTTTTGACATTTATACGAGTCTCGAATTGATCTTATGTGATTTCGTTCTCAAATGTTGGTACGATTGATATTGCATTTGTATCTCGATGGCTGTGTTCGTTGAGTAGTTGCGCATTTGGAATTATGTGTTTTCCATTGGGGAAAAAAATCAATCTGTTACTGTTGGTATTATTTAGTTTTGTTAATGAAAATGGATAAGCTGGGCTTATTTTGGAAGGGAAAACAATAAAACAGATAATTAAGTTTTGCTGTTTCCACGAAAGGTTTATCTCAGTTCACATTAAGTAAATCTTTTTGTGTGTTTCCACTGCACAAAAAGATTTTAAAATGATAAAGTTTCACACCACTTTCTAGGTGTTTTGATGTTTCTTATAAAGTGTAAGTGAGATATTTTGATTCGTCTAAACAATGAAAAACTGAATAGTTCAGCCCCATATAAAAATGTGCACATACTCCATGTGCAATTTTTGTTTTTTAATTTGATTAAAACAAAACTGTATTTTTTGTACACAAAATGGAAATAAACAGACCATAATGTATTTCTATAAAATTAACTCCTGCACACAGGTTTTTCTTTACAAATTTTGACTCGATTCCGGTCGTGGAATCAAGCTCATTTCAACTCGATTCAGGTATATTAAGAAACACCACATGTTAATGTAGTAGTCTATGAACAAACCCCCTTCTTGAAGTTTTTATTTTATGTTAAAGCTGCAATTGTTAAATGAACGTTTATTTCAGTAGCTTTAGTTAGTTTTTTTGTTGATGTTAATTTTAACTTTTGATTTTCACAAAACTTTCTTCTATTTGTGTGTTTTTTTTATTTTTATTCTGATAGGTCTTCTTTCAGTTGTACCAATTTTTAAATACAAAAATCTGGCTACTGCCGATGCGTTTTCTTGGGAATTTTCAACTATACTATTTATAGAATACCAAAAAAACACGGGTAATGTATATCAATACATGGTTTTTTATTACAATTACAAGTGATTTCTGATATGGAAAAACGTTCAATTATTACTAATAACTCTTCATTAAAATGAAAGTTAAAATTATTTATGAAAAGAAATCGTACCACATCCGGTATTTGTAAGGCTTGCCAAATTAGAATAAAAGTTGTTTTAAGAATTAAGCATAATGATGATTTTTGCCTAATTTGTTTGGTTGTTTCTGTTTCAAATAGATATTAAATAATTAACATTTATTAATGTTTTAAGATTAAGAACATTTTAGCATAAACCTTTTTACCATTTGTGCAAATATTTGTCTTCATAAATAAAAAAAATGCAGATTTTGAAAAAAAAAAAAAAAAACCCGATTACAATAAAAACGGAAAATAACAATTGATTGCCTTGAAAGGGAGACGTCAAAACTTAATGTTTTAACAATGAATCTCATTAAGCATAACTAATAACATAATTAGTTAGATCAAATTCAAATTATCTACGTTTAAATTAAATTAGTTAATGTATGTGTTGTGTATGGAGGTAAATTGATTATTAATTATGGATATAGTATTACAAAAGATTTTGTCAGTTTAACAAATTTAAAAATTCATTCACTAAAACTAAATGTTTGAATTTAAGTGTTTTCATTTTTGTTAAACATTTATAATCTTATTAGTTTTTATTTAAAAGCTAAAAAACATTCGTGGGAAACAGAAGAATACCAAAAATAATAATTATTATTTGCCAGAGGCTGGTAATTTAATTTAGCTAACAGCTTTAATATAAAAGAGCTTATAATTTATTATAATAATAAGCAAATTTTAACAATCTGTTACAAGGCGTTAACTTTTTGTGTTTCTTAAAAGTGTGTGTTTTCGTGATGAACAATTTAAAAACAAAAATGTCTAAACGATTTGTCATTTCGTGTGTGTCATTAGTTTCAGTTCATTTACCTGAATTTCATTGAATAAGTGTATTCAAATGAATTTTAATTGAAGGTAATTGTTATTTAATTAGTGTTTATTAATAGCACGTGTAGTTATGTGTTTTTAAAGACTGAAAAATATGATAAAAATATGAAAATTTAAATAAAACAAATCAAAATTTTATCGCCCGGTTCAAACCATTGCATTGATTTGACTAAAAACGTTAACTTTTTCAACTAAAACCAATACTTGCCCTTTAGCAAAACATGTAAAAACATCGTGTCGCTTACGCAAATTAGATAATAATAAAAATTAAGTACTCATATTCCACCTCACATGTCTCTCGGGAAAAATTAAGTAAAAACACAAAGTATCAAAAGCTCGTTTTAATTTTTTTTTTTAAATTAACGTTAAATAATCAAAATATACAATCTCTTTAATATCAAAAAACAACAACCACTTAGTCGTTAAATGCTGTGTTATAAAGCTAATAACAGGCATTTAGTCTTACACCCCGAACACACATGTAATCAAATGCAAATATTATACTTTCTCCCCAATTGCTGCTCCATAACGTACTTGAATAATCAAAATTACATCCTCAAAAGAGAGAGAGAAAACTGAATAAATTAAATAAAATATATTTAATAAAAAAAACAATTTAAGTGGAATTCCTTTGTGTTTAACTTGAACTTGATAAGTTTTATAAATTTCACCTTCCAAAATGGATCACATGAGTTCTTGGCCTAATGAAATCGAAATCGAATATTTTGCCAAAAACTCAACAAAAAAAAAAGATTAAAATGTTAATTTCGATTAATTTCTCCTTCGCTGATGGTCGTGATATAAAAATTCCTTAGAGAAAAATTACCTTCCAAAAATAAGTAGCACAATTATTGTCCTACAAAAATATCTTGTTTCTTTTTAATATGACAAAAAACAAGGTCCTCTTGTCTTGAACATACAAAAAAAATTGACTTGAGATTCACCTGACTTCTACGACCTAATTGCAGAGCACTTTACTTCCACCATCAACCGACGACGACCCATCAATTTTTCCAGCCGCACAAGATCAATGGGAAAATAATTAAAATTGGAGACCCACTTCCTTCTCGTTGGATGATGCATAATCAATTCAGTTTCGCGAAAAATAAAAGCTGGTTCCATCATCATCATCATCATACTCTTCTGCTGCAACAGCCCAATTATGGCCCGCCCCCCGCGACGCACACCGTGCGTTTGACACATTTTTGCGTGTGCAACATGCGTGTACCACATTTAACTCTCTCAATCTCAACCCGCTGGCGATGATGATGACGATGGCGATGGCGGTGTGGTACACGGTGAGACGGTGGTGCCAAGTGAAATTTTGTCCAATTTCACTCGACAACAAAATTTGTACACGCTCTAGAAAAAGGTGTGTTCGATTTGTTTAATGGCGGAAAATTATAACGATTGCTCCATATCGAACTGTCACATGTGACAGCAGGAGGTCCTTCCTGTCAACTATTATGCGTGTGCCGTTGTCATCGTCGTCATCGTTGTCGTTTGTTGTCCCCTGGAGGTGTGTGTTGGATCAATGAATGTCATTTAAATGCATCAACAATGTGGTTGGTGCGGTGTGCGGTGAGGGTGTGTTCGATTTGCCAAAAGTATACACGATATTATGTTAATGACTTCCGTCGTTTGGCTTGTTTGATTACTTATTTTTTTTTTATTTTCTGGAGACGTGGCCGGTTGAAGAAAGGATACAACACTATGAAGGGGATAGACAAATATGTTAATTTTTATGCTAAATGCGTCGCTGAAAATCAATTTGTTTTTATTTTTTGACTTGAAGCCGCATCGATGTGTAAACACAGTGCTGGACTTACTGCGCAGATTAAAATTGTCGATGTTCATATTTTCTGGGAATATCATCAAGAAAATGATTTCTAATCGTAATGACATACATAACTTGTTGGCAATGCTCTGACATGACTCCAAACCTTCAAAAATTTAACTGTCAAATGAAATGTCAATTGAAAGAGTGTAAATACAAAACTACAAAACTATCTTTATAGTTACTTCAGAACATTTTAGGTCAGTTTCATATCTGAGTCTAAGAAGTTTATGTGTTAGGGAATAAAATGCGATTGTATTTTTAAATTCTTACGAAAAAAACTATAGTTTTCACAACAAATCACTTAAGTCAAACTTTTTAAGTATCAAAATATGATCTACACAATCATAGCTACAACCTCTTATTCTGGGAGTTCATTTGTTTTCCTTAATTTTTCTTTTTTTCTACTTTAGAATCAAAGTCAAAAAAAGTAAATCCATTTTTTCTTAAACTAAAACTTCCTACAAAAACACAAAATCCTGCAAATCTAATTTTTGTTTGTACACATTAGTGTATAATGTACACAAATAGCAAAAGAAACTTTCAACTATTCGAGTTTTCAAACTCTTAAGTTGAATCGTTAAAGCTTCAAAAATCAGATAGTTAAAAGTTAAAAGGTTAACAGTTTGAAAAGTCGGATAGTGCAAGTTTGAAAAGTTAAAAATTTAAAAAGTTAAAAGTCAACCATTCAACTTTTTATACTCTCAACTATTCGACTTTATGTTTATAGTTTGAAGTTGCAGTTTGAGTTTGTAGTTTGTAGTTTGTAGTTTGTAGTTTGTAGTTTGTAGTTTGTAGTTTGTAGTTTGTAGTTTGTAGTTTGTAGTTTGTAGTTTGTAGTTTGTAGTTTGTAGTTTGTAGTTTGTAGTTTATAGTTTGTAGTTTGTAGTTTGTAGTTTGTAGTTTGTAGTTTGTAGTTTGTAGTTTGTAGTTTGTAGTTTGTAGTTTGTAGTTTGTAGTTTGTAGTTTGTAGGATGTAGTTTGTAGTTTGTTATTTTAATAGTAGACACATTTTTTTACGTCTTCAGAGTCACATCCCTCTTCTTCAGATGTGGAACTACAACGACAAAATATGATAAGCTCATTTAAGTCCGACCTTAACAGCATTGTTCAATAGGGATTAAAAAATCGCATGGAATTTAATGCTTCGAAAACGCAATGTTGTCTTGTATCTTTAAAGCGAGATATACCCCCATTGCCATTATCAACGGATGGCACTTGCATCAATGAGACTGAACACCTCGATATTCTCGGTATGTGTGTCACCAACCACCTCTTGTGGAATGATCACATACGCGATGTCGCCAAAAATGCCGCAAGGTGTTTGAGTTTCCTTAGTCGATGAATGAAATATTTCACCCCTTCTGATCTGGCTGTCCTCTACAAGACTTACAAACGTGCAAAGCTTGAGTATAACTTCCATCTCTGGACCGGTGCTCCTGCAACTTACTTAAGCCTCTTTTATAATATTGAACGTAGAGCATTTAAATTGATAGATGATTATATCATCATAAGTTCATTTACTTCGCTTGAACACCGTCGTAGGTCTCTTGTCTAACCCTTTTTTACCGTTATTTTAACCGCTTATGCTCTATTGAAATAGCCAGTTGCAGTCCTCCCCTTAAACAATTCAACCGTAATACTCGCTCTTCTAGGAATGCTCATCAGTATACCCTCGAGCCCAATTTCGGCCGTACTGTCAAATACAGAGATTCGTTCTTTAGCCGTACTACGCGAATGTGGAATGCCTTACCACACTCTCTCTTTCCTAGTCATATTCAGGAATTCAAAATGTGCACCGAAATCTCCTTTTAAACCCTCTTTCCTCTTCTTAGTGCTCACAATGTGCCTTTGCATAATAAGGAAAGTAATATCCCCTTGAGTGTGTGTAGACAAAGTAGACACATTTTCTTACTAAAGACTGAAGAAAACTACTCTAATAGAAAATCATTTATTTTACTATTTCACTAAAAATTATTTCTTTCACAAAATAAAACTTATTTCTCAACAGATCATTTCACTCACTGAAGAAAAGTTTTTTCACTAAAGACAGAAATCTCAGAAATTTGTTTGTGACCGCTGAATATTATTCTAATTGGTAGACACAATTCTCTCAATATAAAGATATTTTCTTAAATTTCTCTTACTGAAATGAAATTCTCTCACTGAAGATTATTTCTCACTTAAGACAAATTCTCTCACTGAAGAAAACTACTCCAAATGAATATCGTTTCTCTCACTGAAAATAAAATTCTACGTACTTAAAATTTTTCTTTCACGAAATAGAACATTTTCCTCTGAAGATCGTTTCACTTACTGAGACATATTCTTGCACTGAAGAAAAATCCTTTCACTGAAGAAAAATCCTTTCACTGAAGACAAAATCATTCGCTGAATGATAACTCACTAATATTCTTTGTTACCGCTTGAGACTAATGAATATTTTTAAAATTTTCAACTTTAGACACAATTCTCTCAATGTCAAAAAATTCTCTCACTGGACATTTTTTAGCGTTAGAGAAAACTTCAACTGGATATCATTTATTTCACTGAAATCAAATCCTCACAGAAAGATTATTTCTCACTTAAGGAACATTTTATCACCGAAGAAAATTGTTCCAAATGAGTATCAATTTATTCACTGAAGGCAAATTGTTTCACTAAAGACAAATTGTCTCACAGAAATTCGTGAAATATGAAATAAGAAATAAGAATATTATTCTTATTGTAGCCACAATTCTCTCAATATGAAGATATTTTCTTAAATTTCTCTCACTGAAATGAAATTCTCTCACTGAAGATTATTTCTCACATAAGACAAATTCTCTCACTGAAGAAAACTACTCCAAACGAAGATCGTTTCTCTCACTGAAAATAAAATCCTTCACACTTAAAATGTTTCTTTCACGGAATAGAACATCTTCCTCCGAAGATCGTTTCACTTACTGAGACATATTGTTTCACTTAAGAAAAATCCTTTCACTGAAGACAAAATCATTTACTGAAGAAAAATGCTCTCACTTACATTCTTTTTTACCGCTTAAGACTACTGAATATTTTTACAATTTTCAACTTTAGACACAATTCTCTCAATGTCAAAAAAATTTTCTCACTGGACATTTTTTGACGTTAGAGAAAACTTCTACTGAGTATCATTTAACTCACTAAAATCAAATTCTTACACGGAAGATTATTTCTCACTTAAGGAACATTTTATCACTGAAGAAAATTGCTCCAAATGAAGATCACTGATTCACTGAATATAAAATCCTTAACTAAAAAATATTTTTTTTTCACAGAATAGTACAAATCTCACTGAAAAAATTCTCTCACTGAAGATAATTTCTCTCACTGAAGATAACTTCTCTCACTGAAGATAACTTCTCTCACTGAAAATAAAAGGCTTAACTGATAAATTTTTCTTTCACGAAATAGAACTTATTTCTCCGAAGATCATTTCACTCACTGAAAGCTATATTTGCCTTAATATACTGGATATTATTATTCTTACTGCAGACAATTTATCTCACCGAACACCAACGTACATACAAATTTCCTCCAAAATTCCTCGCCTATTTATCAAGTTTAAATTCAACTAAAACTAAAATTCTAAAGGGCCCTTTAAGTGAATGAAGTGTTTTAGATATTAGTTCATTCTATGACCAAATCCGCCACTGATTTTATGTTATGCCAAACGTGTGTAAATATCCCAACGTATGTGTAAATATTATTTTGAATTGCCGCCTTAAACTCCATCATCCATCGTATCGCATCGCATGAAGGGTAGTTGCTGTTACCGCACACACTCACTGTCTACATTATGCCTGTCTGGCAAAACAAATATTGCTAACAGCTGGCTTCAAAATATATGTATGTTTAGTTGCTGAAGTATCGATACTACTGCTACCGCCACCTATGGATAAAGTTACGCAATGTGCTGCTGTGTGTATTTTTGTATTTTCCAAACAGCACCATAAAATAACATACTTCAAAGTTTTGTAAAGTCATTAAGAGCTTTGCCTACAAAGATAATAAAAATCCAAAAGTAGGAAGGAATGTGTTGCAATGGGTTCGATGCTTTTTTGGAATTCTGATGGGCCATTCTGGCCTCAATATCAGCTCTGCTATATATACATACAGACGAGGAACAAAATTATGAAATAAAACTTTATATTTAGATAAACTCTTATAAACTGATTGCATTTTACTATTTGAAGTTATAGTGTTATAACAAAGAGCTTGAGCAGCACCCTTTGGGGTATCATGAGCTTGAAGCACTTTTTTCAACCAAAACCAAAAGCAACGAAGGAATTATATAATTTTCTTGGCAAAAAAAGTTTGTTTCTGCAGGTGCACTGAAATATTGACGCACAACGCCGCCGCGAGTTCCGAAGACTTGGTATAGTAGATCCAAACATAATAAATGATTCTCCATAAATTGTCGTGGGTAATCAGTTTTTCCTGTTTATGTACGAACATATCTTATAAAACTGACACACATCATGACGTGTAAAGCGTTTAAGCCAACAACTTTGAAGTAAAGCCGTTTGTCTAAACGGGCCGGCCGGCCGGGTGCGATAGATCGATGCGGTGAAGATCGATGAAATGGACCGTAAAGTTTGTGTTTTTTTGTCACGGAAATGAGAAATTGTTTCGAATTTTTAACTAACAACAACAACGCACAAGATAAGGTAGGAATTTTTTTTTTGTGTCTAAATTAAAAAATAAAATTAACAAAACATATCACAAAAGTATAAATAAAGTTTTGTGTTGAATTTTAAAATGCACTTAACTGATGTGTTGTCTTGGGACAAGCCTCAGATTGATTGGTTACCTTTACAATATATTGAACAGAATTAATTTAATTTGTGTTGACAGTGACTAATGGTTGCGGTTTGAATCGTTCGTGAAATAAGAAAATAAAATCTGACAGATAGTGGTAAATACAAAAATAGAATTGCCAGAGTTATTTTTTTTTTAATAAAAATTGGCCTCATTGAGCAATTTTTTTGATATAAATAGAAGCTTCATTAAGAAAAGTTCTAATTCAAAGCTTTCTGAATTGTGGCTTGACTTAACGTGAGTTGAAGTAAGTGGATGGTCTTAGTGTCTTATCTGCGTCATCTTATTTTATGTCATTACCCAATATCTCCATTAAAAGTGACAGCAGCACCATTTTTTTTTTTTTTAATACGAATTCTCCATCTGCGTCAAATAGTAATGTTGACGGGTTTATTGAGGATAAGCGTTGTTCGAAATCAGGCGATTTTTTTTGCTGACTTGATTTGACTTAAGTTGTCTTTTTTCTGTTAGCTGAATTAGCGACCGAATAACAATAGTGTCAAAATAAAAAAAGAATGATCGTGTTTAACGTTCCAAAAGCCCACCTTTTCGGAACTACATACTTACTTACTCAAGGTGGCGCTACAGTCCGGGGCGGACCTGGTCCTCAACAAACCAGCGTCTCCAGCCAGCTCGGTCCCTAGCTAGCTGTCTCCAGTTTCGCACGATAAGTTGGTTGAGGGCCTCTCCCACATGGGTTCGCCACCTGAGTCGCGGTCTTCCTCTACTGCGCCGTCCCTTGGGATTGGATTCGAAGACCTTCTGGGCTGGAGAGTTGATGTACATCCGCTCTACATGACCTAGCCATCTACTCGTAAGCCGTTGGACTTTAATTCTGCTAACTAGGTCAGTGTCGCTTTACAGCCCGTATAGTTCGTCGTTATATCTTCTCCACTATTCTCCATCTATGCGTACGTGACAAAAATCACCCGAAGAATTTTTCTCTCGAAGACGTTCTCATCTTTCTTTGACAGGGTCCAGGCCTCAACGCCATAAATGAGAACCGGGATGATGAGTGTCTTATAGATGGTGATTTTAGATGCTCGAGAGAGGACTTTACTTATCAATTGCCTTCTTAGTCCAAAGAAGCAGCGATTTGCAAGAATTATTCTTCGTTTGATTTCAGCGATGGTGTCGTTGTGTGCATTAATAGCGGTGCCTAGGTAGACAAAGTTCTTAACTACCTCAAAGTTATAGCTGTCCATGGTGACGTTTTGTCCAAGACGTCGTCGTTCATTGTCCTTTTTTGATGACAGCATATATTTGGTCTTGCCCTCATTGACCACTAAACCCATCTTCTATGCTCAAAAACTCTCCACTGACATCACGCTTTGATCTTCCAATTATGTCAATATCATCTGCGTATCCGAGTAATTGTATGGACCTTTGAAAGATTGTGCCTCTAGTGTTGACGTTTGAGCTTTGCACAATTCTTTCCAGAACGATGATGAAGAAGTCGCATGACAGTGCATCGCCTTGTCGAAAACCTTTTTTGACATCAAACGCATCGGTGAGATCTTTTGCGACCTTGATAGAGCGGCGTGCATTCTCCATCGTCATTCTGCACAAACGGATAAGTTTGACAGGAATGCCAAAACTAGACATTGTTCGGTAGAGCTCTTCCCTATAGATGCTGTCATAACCGGTTTTAAAATCGATAAAAGGTTGGTGAGTATCGATTTGAAGTTCCTGGGTTTTTTCCAAGATCTGCCGTAGTGTGAATATTTGGTCGATATTGGACTTTCCTGGTCTGAAGCCAAACTGATAAGGACCAATCAGGTTGTTGACGAATGGCTTCAGACGTTCACATAATTCGGCAAAGAGGATCTTATATGCAATGTTAAGAAGACCGTTCCTCTGTAGTTGGCGCAATTTAGAGGGTCTCCTTTCTTATGTATCGGGCACACTATGCTGAGATTCCACTCATCGGCCATGCTTTCTTCCGACCATATTTTGCAGATGAGTTGGTGCATGCTCCCTACCAAGTCATCGCCCGTTGCTTCGAGAACTTTCGGAACTACATACATATGTCTTCAATTTTTTGTTACATCCATAAAAGAATGATTGAAGACAAAACATTAAGAATGGAAAACGATATTTGCCATAACTAATTGTAATGCGTCTGCATCTTTATGTCCTAAATGATTTCACGAATTCCACCTTTAGGCCTTGAATCGATTGTGAAGCATTGGCAAGATCTCTGTACAGAATTGTGATCACCTCGTCAAGAAATGAAACAAACTCGGGTTACTTTTCTTGAAAAACTGCGGACGGTGACTGAAAAGCATTCAGCTTTTTTGTAAATTTTAAAAATTTCAAAGCGTTGTTAAAGCGTTTTCCATTCGATGACGTAATTTTTATTTGTCAAATACCAAAAGATGACGGATTCAAAATTGACAGGTTCCCTTAATTTTTGGAATAGGTTTTCAAGATGACAACTAAACGCAGGAGATATCAGCCTCTAATTGGTCAACCATTTCTGTCTTGTCGGCGTAGATTAGCGGCTTTACATATCCCTACAGAAATATTTAAACAGCGATAAATCGCACGATTTTGTAGGATAATTCACGGATCCGTAACGTGGATAGTGTTTGCTATGAACTTTCAAACTCTATTCGCGTTCCACATACCATCCACACTTCAACGAATAAATTGTTCGCGCTGAAATTAACCTCAAAATTATACGGTTGCGAATAGAAATAAAGCTCTTGTGAAAAAAGGCAAAATACGCGAACATCCACAGTTCGTAGCTAATGTGCAAGATGCTTCACCGACCGTTTTCTTCAATAAATCAAATGTAACCTGAGCTGTTTGACAGCTGCTTATCATGGATTAACACAGTAATCATGGCTCTATAACGGTCACCGTTGCCTGTAATGCTCTGGCAAGCATTATTTTTAAAGAAGTTTGGACGAATTATTCTACCAAATCATAAAGCAGACTAAACAGTCTGTTTTTTGCATGTAACGGTGTCGCAACATATACTTCAGCATTGTCATCACCAAAAATCCGAAAGTTTTGTTTATTGACGTTTCCATTAATCGCTAAACAAAATTCGCGCATTTCGATATTTTAAACATAATCATAAATTAAATGGTCTTGCACAATTTGAAAGCATTGTTCAGGTTCAGGTTCGGTCCATTCATTAAAATGCCAAATCAAAATAAATCACTTGACAGCTGACAAAATGGCCGCCAGCTAAAATAGTGTTGCCAACTCAAAGTTTTATACCTCATAAATAAATAGTTCTTTGTTTTTTTCTTAAAAGTTATTTAGTAAGACCTAAACTTAATGTGATTCTTCAAATCTTATTCCATATCCCTCAAATACCTCATTCCATCACTCAAGTTTTTAATTGTTTCCAAAATATTTTCCTTACCTATTTAAAGCTTTTCTACACACAAAATTTTTTCCAAATGTTAAGGTGGCTTAATTTAAAAATTCCTTCTCATTTCTACCTTAAATGTGCTTACATAAACACCATCTTTATTTAAACAAAATATCAAGCAATCTAAAAATCTAAGAACCCTCATGAAAAATTGAGATAAATTATAAGAAATTAGAATTTATTTCCTTCAAAGGAATCAATTCAATTCTTTTGTAAATGGTGTCAACTTTGACACTAAGAGAATTCAAATAAAATATTGCATTCCGTACATCAGTCAAATGGAAAAACAAACCTAAAAGCCAATAGAATGTCGTCGACACCGCTCCAATCAGCCATGACTTAGAAACACCAAAAATTCTATAAGAATCTATAATTTACTCTAAAAAGAAACAGAAAAGAAAATAACAAAACAAAAAAATACCGACTAGGTCTAAATTTAACCTATGAATACGGCCACCTTCATCTATCTATGGTGTGCCACACTTATCTTTACCTTAGATTCAATCGTTACTCATGTGTGAATTATATAGTGACACTTTAAAATGGTCGCATGCTGTAGCCTCAAATGCACCTAATAGTTTATTGCCTTAATTTGTTACCAAATTGGTAAGAAAGTGGTGACAGGCAGCAGGCAGGCAGGCAACAATACTGCTTCTTCTATTATGTATACTTTTTGTTAAAAAGGTTGCCGCATCATGTTGAAAATAATTCTTTGTATACAAGTTCAATACAAAAGTAACTTATGTTGTTTTTATTTTATTTTCTAGGTTAGCCACCTACTTTTTTTTTTATATGTATGTGTATTTTTTTTTTTTGGTTAGGCAGCGAAAAAAAAAATGGCAAAACAAAATAATCAAGCCATAAACACCTTAAAAGGGCTTCTTGTCCATGAATCTATTACAAAATATCGATTCAATTTCACTCTCGCTTAAGTCGCTGATGGAAAACATTCACCTCATTTTCTTGGAAAATTCAATTGGCATTAAAAAAATAAAATAAAATAACAAATAAAAATAACGATGACGATGACAAATAATTAATGGAATGTAGCGTTGTAATTTTTAACTTCTTAAGGAAAGAAAAATACGTTTTAATTAGTCATTTATGGTTAAAGTTTATGCATTAAATTATAGTAAAATAGTTTAGTTATTTCCAATGAGAAAGAATGCGTTGAGAAGAAGCAACACAGGGTGTAATTTAGTTCGATCTATAATCAGATTAATGGTACAGAAATCGATACTAAAAAGTAAAGGTCCAAATCTGTATCCTTGTGGAACTCCAGCGAAAGTTCGGTTGGTTGGTGATTCGCATTATTTTTCCCAGAGAGTATGAATATCTACACTAATAATATCTTAAACAAATATTAAATATGAATGAGTTCAAATTCTTCTTGTAGTACCCGTAGCATGATGGTTAGTGCGTTGGACTGTCATGCAAGGGGTCTGGGTTCAATCCCTGCCTGTGCCACCTTAATTTAAAAAAATAATTTTCGCGGGTACTGCCTCTTGCGAGGAATTGACAATTCCTTCAAGAGTAATTCTTGTCATGATAAAGTGCTTTCTCAAAACTAGCCGTTCGGATTCGGCCCAAAATTGTAGGTCCCTTCCATTCCTGAAAACAGTACTCGCACACAGGAATGGTTGAGAGTTGTAAGTCACTAGGCCCTGGTTCACAACGGACTGTTGCGCCACCCCATTTGATTTTTTTTTTTTGAGTTCAAATTCTTAGTGAAGAAGCAGTACTAAGTGTTCCGAATGATGGCTTTATACTCTTCTCCATTTTCAAATCTCGAAGAAATAGTATGCCAAATATTGAAATACCATTAGTAGGATGCGAATATGAAGCCGAACATGTTCTGTGGACTGTAGATTTAGCTATAAGCATTATTAAAATCTATTGTATACATCATTCTCTAATAACTTGATTAGATTTAAAAAAAGTGGTCTGAAATTGGATCCCTGAGGTACTTCATTACCCAGCTGATTTGGTTGAAATTGTCAATCCTTTCGGGCTTATCAGCGTAGACTAGCAACTTCAATTATCTCTACAGAAAATAGCCAAGCAGCGAAAAATCGCCCATCTTGAAAGATCACGAGTCCGTAACGTCCGAAACTGAGGTTACCAAACGTTTCCTTCGATTAATGAATTGTGGTACTAGCTGTGTGGCATGGTTCGCTTCGTTATTTTGTTTAAACCACAGCTCCTGCATTGATGAACTCAAGGGGATATTACTACCCTTATTAGCAGACACAGTGTGAGCACTAGAAGAAAGAGAGACGGTTTGAAAGGAGATGTCGGTGCGCATTGGTTTTGAATTCCTGAATATTGCAATGGCTAGCAAAGAGAGAGAGTGTGGCAAGGCATTCCACATTCGCGTAGTACGGCTAAAGAACGAATCTCTGTATTTGACAGTACAGCCGAAGTTGGGCTCGAGGGTATACTGGTGAGCATTCCAAGAAGCGCGAGTATTACGGTTGAACCGTTTAAGGGGAGGAATGCATGTGGCTATTTCACTAGAGCGTTAACCGTTAAATTAACGTTGAACAAGGGTCAGACATGAAACCTTAAGACGATGTTCAAGCAAAGTAAATGAACTTATGATGATATTATAGTCTATCAATTTATATGCTCTACGTTCAATACTATCCAAGAGGCTTAAGTAAGTTGCAGGATCACAAGCCCAGAGATTAGAATTATTCTCAAGCTTTGGACGTATGTAATTCTTGTAGATAACAGCCAGATCAGAAGGGGTGAAATATTTCTTACATCACCTCAGAAAACTTAAACACTTTGCGGCATTTTTGGGGACATCGCGTATGTGATCGTTCCTCAAGAGGTGGTTGGTGACACACATACCGAGAATATCGAGGTGTTCAGTCTCATTGATGCAAGTGCCATCCATGGATAATGGCAATGGGGGTATGTCTCGCTTTAACAATACAAGACAGCATTGGGTTTTCGAAGCATTAAATTCAATGGGGTTTTAATCCCCATGGAAAAATGCTGTTAAGGTCGGAATTTAATGAGCTTATCATATTTTGTGGTTGCGAAGAAGAGAGATGTGAGTCTGCAAACGAATATATACAACAAAGACTAAGCTAAGAATACTATCGTCAGCAAAACAATGTATTGGATTAGACAGCAGATCATTAATAAAAATAAGAAAGAGTGTTGGAGATAGAACAGAGCCCTGCGGCACACCAGAATTTGTTTTATAGTTTTCAGACTTGGATCCATCCAAAACTACTCTTATTGAACAATCCGAAAGGTAAATACTAATCCAATGAAGGAGGGATTCATGAAAACCAAAACCACGTATTTCCGATAAGAGAGCCTGATGCCAAACCCTATCAAATGCTTTTGAAATATTAGTGCAATAATCTTTCTTTCTCCAAATCGATGTTAAGAATTGCTCCACTGTTCGGTGAGATGAACCATGAGATCCCCAGTGGACCTGTTGCTTCGAAAGCCGTACTGACGGTCATTAAGAAGCTTTCGATCTTCAAGATATTTCTTGAGCTGATAATTAATCAGCGTTTCCATGACCTTAGAAAGAAGGTATGCAAGTGCATTCGGTCGGTAATTAGAGGATGAGGAAGATTCGACTTTCTTGGGGATGGACTGGACAAATGCAGTTTTCCACCCTCTCGGAACGAGACCTGAGGATTATAACAGATAAAAAAGCTTCAGCAGTTGTTTTACCAGCGTCGAAGAACACCTCTTCAGAACAATAGCGGGGATACCATCCGGATCAGCGGATTTATATGTGTTTAGATCGTGTGTTTAAATAAGGCACTTTTGTTTTTTGACGTTTTCATCCAACCAAAAGTGAGTTACATCGCGTTAAAATAAGTCGTGTGTGTTCGCATTTCGAAGAGAACATTGATTTTCAAGCAAAGATTTGTTCACGTGTCAGTATATATATGTTGAAATGTCAAACCAAAGTAAATAAAAATCAGTTGACATCTGACAAAATGGCTGCCAGTTAAAATAGTATTGCCAACTATCCCTCTAAAAAAGGAGTTGCCAGAAACGATTTTTCAATATATTTATTTATCATTTGAACTTAAAAATGTGTTATTTGGTATTTTATTCTGACGGTTCTGAGATGAGGATAAATTGGGATTGAGTTGAGAAATGACACCCAGATGAAACCGATATGAGACAGAGATCAGACTGAGAAGATACTAAAATAATATCGAAATGTGTCAGAAATGAAACCGAGTAGAGGAAAAATTAGACCGAGTTCAGTTCAAGTTCGGACCAAGTTGAGCTCAAGTTGAGACGAAATTTAGACGAAGTTGAGATCAAGTTGAGAACAAGTTAAGACCGAGTTGAGGCAAATTGCGACAAATTGGATACCAAGTTGAAACCGATATAAGACAGGGATAAGACCGAAACAAGAACTGCAAAAGTCGCATCGGGTCAATAGTCTAGTTACTTAAAGCGTACATCCTAGTGCTGTTTTTTCCTAGTCAGTTAATAATACATTAATATTGCGCCTTTTCTGAATTAAAGTGTTTATTTTATTTAATGTTCACATAAAGCAATTCAAATAAATTAAGTTATCTATAATGAAAATTGCCATTTTCTGCGATTAACACAAAGCATATAAAAATCGAACTCATCGTCATCATCACCGTGAAGCCTTATCCACCACACCCATAATACTGCACTCTTTGCAAACATAAAACAACTTTATTTCCTATTTAACAACCTATATTTAGATAGCCAACATAAACAACTGACTGCATGACTGATACAGTTAGAGTCATTCATCGCAGTCGGAGTGATGATGACCCTTGGCCGCGATATATCAATCGTTAGCTCGTTTATCGTCCAATAATCCCATAATCATAACTCAGTTTATCTGCCCACTTGAGGACTTTAAACTCTCATTACGATACCGAAGCCCCATACTTTAGAACTATATTACATTTATATAATAATACTATCTACCACTCAACTACTCAATAAACGTTCGTACTTGAACTAATCGATTCAAATGCGTTGGCCATTAGTGGTTTAATGGCTTGACCATTGCAAACCATCAGCGTCAGTTTTAGCGTCATTGTATAGACGTTCAATTTGACCGTCCGCGTCCTCGTAATCGTCGTTTTCGTCGCCGCCGTCCTCCGTCGTCATCATCGCGTCGTCGTCGACATGTTTCCAATTAAGGATATGCACACATTTGGAATACACTTACTCGATGATAGCGTTAGAAAGAGAAAGATAGGAAGAGAGAAAGAAAAAGAACTCCCCAATACAGCGTGAAGCGCGAAGCTAGTTGCAAGTTGCAAGTTTTTGCTGTGCACATTAACTCAAATTCCATTCCATTCGGTGATAAATAGGTGTTTCGATATGTTTCAGTGGTGGACGGGCAATTTGCCTGCAACTGGCTACGGCTGAGGCTTCGTATACGATTGAAACTGGTGTCTATGGGATGTCCAGAGCCACATCGCATCGCCACATCAAGTGCAACCGCATCACAAATGACCATGTCTCTGGAACGAATGTGGGCCAAAGCAATCGTTAGAGATGGGTGACCGTTTACAGGCATAAAACACCAGATGGTGGTGTAGGCCATGCCAGAGGTGTCCTGATTGCCGCTTTTGCGCGCTCACTGGCCGGGAATGCCGAAGTCACACCATACACATAGATTTGTCGTCTTTGAAGTCATAAAACTTCATTTAACGATTAGCTTAGATGTTACTACAACCGTGTTACCTTAGTTATGCTGATGCTGATGCTTATGTGCCTTATGCCCATGCTTTTGCCTGCCCCTGTGCGTCTGCCTGCGTGCATCAAGACTTGTGATACAATCGAAGCGTGCGCGCGCGCAGAACACTGCCGTACAAGAAGCGTCTAAGACTGTGTCAGCTGCTGGTGCTAATGCTGTTTCTGTTGCGGCTGCTGTTGTACTTTGACGCAATTAATTTCGCCAAAGAAACGATATTGTTGCTACGCGATGGCATTTAAACTGCTACCGCAATAATGCACATCACACACTGTTGGAGTTGGAGTTGAAGTTGAAGTCGCGCAACATTTAAAACACCAGATGGGGATGGGGCTGCAGTCAGTCACTATACTTATCTATCTGGCAGTTTCAGTCCCACAGTTAGCCACAACGACCGGCCGCCACCTGGCGGCCATGTTGAAATGCATTTGAATTTATGTGTTAAGTTCAATGTAAGTGGCAATTTGCATGAAATTGGCTTTGATGACGTTTAAAATTTCCGTTAGAAAAAGATGAGCATGTGCATACATATTTAATGCCCATAAATGGATTTTTATTCCATCATCATCAACTTTATCTTTTTCAGAGATTTTGCACACAAAAAGAAAGAGAGAGAGAGAGACAAATAAGAAGAAAGAGCGGATACAAAAATTATCACCATCATAATGACCATAAATGTAAGTACGAGTATGTAGGGGGCATCACTTCCGCACATCATTATTTATTACACAAACGGAAACTCTCATCTCTTGAAAGCGCCCATCAAATCAATTACTGACAATGTGACATTATTTTTTGACATCAAAATGACACTTAAAATTCATTGACAGCTAAGAGATATTTTTTTTAAAAGATGGAACTTGAAAATAAGGAAAATATAATTTTTTTTTGTATGAGCTGAAGAGGAAATTTATGATTAAAGCTGTTGTAAAAATAAATGACATGACTTTTGAAAAGAGTCAATAATTTGACAGTTTTATTTGTTCTTTGATGTTTTGCCGCGACACGATGATGTGACACAAATATTGTTCAAGGTGTATGCGTTTATATGGTGAATACTTTTTTGATTTAATTCATGTTTGCCATGTGGTTGACCCGACACAGATTTTGTTTTTAAATCCAAAAAAAAAGAAGACGTTCGATATGGAAGCATTCAGGCGTGATGCAGCATTTTTTATTTTGAGGTCATTTCGAGAAATTGAGGATTGAAATGAGTTGCAATAACTTAAGATGCACATGTTAAAATGTTTGTTTTTTTTTTTTTTTTTTTTTTTTTCACCGAAAATTTAAAACCGTGTTCTATTTTTAAAAAAAGACTTGTATTTTAACAGAAGTAATCTTAATTTGTTTCACAGTTTCTGAAATCGATTAAAATTTGTAGTGAAGTTAATGTATTGGCACAAAATTGAGTAAAATACAAATAGATCTGTTCGTTTGTATTTAATTTCTTTCAAATTAATTTTAGTAATAAAAATAAATGTTGGGAAATAAACAGAACTAATATACAACTTCAAATTGATTGAATGTGTCAAATTTGTTCTCTCTGAACGCCCCCATTAAAAGTGTTTGACGTATAATGGTGTTTTTTTAATTTGCTTCTGTCAAATAAAGATGGAAAATACTGTTCAAGTTTGAAACTTACTCAAATAAAATTTTTTCTGTAACTTGAATTAATAATAAAAAGAAAAAAAAAACAATTAATAAAAATTAGTGTGGGTCACTAAGTAGAAGAAAAACGTACGCAATTAATTTTAAAGTTAATTATTTTAAACGAATTTTCATAAGAATTTCCGTAAAAAATTAACACTTGGTACTTGACCCTTAATGTTATGATTGGTTTTTGAAAAAAATAGAACAAATAAGAAGGCCATTTTAACGAACTAGCAGTTTAATAGTTTATTACATTGAAATTTTTTAGCATCTGTCAAAGTTTTGAATCAAATTTAATTGTCAAATTACTGTCATTTCATCTTTTTATACGAGTACTTATAGGGAACGATGGAAATTCTTTAAAATCACCCCTATTGTGAGTTTCACCCGTAAAATATTTTACCCGAAAAATTATTGTTCCCCCGGAATTTTAAAAGGTATTGTGAGTTCCACCCGAATGAAATTTCACTTTGAATAAGTGATGACATTTCGAAAAAAGAAGCGTTTATTAAAAAGACCAATACAAACTGAACGAAATATCTGAACAAATCCCAGAAAAAAATTACAATAGGACGGTGTTCTAGTTTTGCAAATTAATTATTATTTTCAACCCTTTTTCTAATGAAAATGACAATTTATTGAGTTTAAAAACTTTATTAAATATTTTTTATATGTTTGGAGTAATATTTCAAGAAAAAAAAACAAACGACGGTATCCATAACCAAATTAACGAACTACAACACTCGGAACAAAAAAAAACCGAAACAATTCAAAACTACATCACCTCGAACACAGCTAAACAGATTTTTGACAGATGAGTTAAGTGCGAATCAATATTTTTAAAAAGGTTAACAATATCCTTCCTTCAATTACTTCGTGGTGACGTTTTTCTTCCTTTAGTCTCTGTTTGGAGAAATCACAAAGACGGTCCAGAGACCGGTAGTTTTTTTTCTTAAAACACTTGCTTCAATTACTTCGGGGTGACGTTTTTCTTCTTTTAGTCTCTGTTTGGGGAAATCAGAGGGAAAAGAGACCGGCCGATCTTTTTAAAACCATTTTGAATATCAGTATTTTTGAGAACACAAACAACTTTCAAAATATTCGATCACATTTCTTTTTGGACTTTCAGCTTTTCATAAATGAGATCGTTTGTCGGGAGCCGAGCAGTCTTAAATTTTCTTGGTTGTGTTGGTTTTGATGTTGATGGCTCAAAATTTGTTGATGGCTCAAAATTTGTTCATGGCTCAAAATTTGTTGATGGCTCAAAATTTGTTGATGGCTGAAAATTTGTTGATTGCCCAAAATTTGTTGATGGCTCAAAATTTGTCGATGACTCAAAATTTGTTGATAGTTCAAAATTTATTGATGGCTCTAAATTTGTTGATGGTTTAAAATTTGTTGATGGCTCAAAATTTGTTAATAGCTCAAGATTTGCCGATGCCTTCCTGACGTCATTGGTGTCGGTTCCGCAAGGAACACCATCATTTAAAAAGTCCATTAGAACCTCTAATAAATTTATATCATCTCCATTCTCTTTGGCTACGTCAGTTTTTTCTTTTTTCTCAGGGGCAGGCAAACCGAAGGATGAGCCAAAACCTTCCACAGCTTCTTTAACACCTATAAGTTGTAATATAGCTTCTTCCATATCTAAGTACTTGACTGTTTTATTAGGGCTATTTCCGGTTGCTCTTTGGTTCGCTTTATTTTCCGTCGCCTTTTTTCTCACATATCTTTTCTGGTCATTCCAAACCTTATGAAGCATTTTTTATTAATAGAAGAACAGGTTACATTTTTCCACTGAGTTTTTGACTTTATTGGAGGCCCTGCACTGTTGAGATCATTTGCCGATATCTACCAGAACTTTATTTGCCTTCGAATAGCCTCTGGCGATATCGGTCTGTAATTGCATGTTCTTTAAAAGCAACTCTTGACAAGAACTTGACGTTTCACCCAAAAAAAAAAAAACAAGTTCACAATAGGGGGAAATTTTCCATCCGAAACTCACAATAAGAAAAATGCCAAATGTCATTTTTTTCGGACAGAATCCTGAAAAAGCGAAACTCGCAATAGGGGTGCAAAATATGTTTCGAATCGTGAATTTCGTATTAAGTTTATCAACATTGTTATGAATCTTACCAAAAAGAACATAAATTGGTATATGAAATGGAGAAAAATAGTCTCCACCATAGTTACTAGAAAAAGGCTCATAAATATGTCGATACGATGGCGATGAGTAAAATTGAACATGACTAGAATATCAACTGGGCTCATTTGGATTTAAGCCTAAATCTGTATTAAAATTGTGCTTTTTCAAGATTTATAACGGGGTGTTTTTTCAAACGTATATACAACTTTAAGTTGGGAAAATTATTTAAACTGGTGATTATTATGTCAGCTGTCAAATGGTTTGTTTTCAGTTTAGTTTGGAATTTCAACATGTACTGGGGCCTGAAAAACGCTTGCAAATTGTGAACGTTTGTTTTCGAAATTATACTTCGAAATGTAAAATAAAAGCACAAAACTTCCGTATTTTGGATGGGATTTGATCAAAATTTTAAGGGCTGGTTAGATTAGGTTATAGTGGTCCAAGATGGAAACGGACACACTTAGGCCAGTTTAATGGCCTATTGTGATACCACATAAATCTTGAGGCTTCCTTCTAAGCTCAATGGAATCAGCTTGAGTCCCTTACGAAACGTGAGAGGCTGGTTATACCAATATGATTTAGATCGTTAAAGAAGAATTCTCCTAGGTAATTCTTGCGTTTTCGAGCTAGAGCAGGGCATGTGCAGAGAAGATGAAGAACCGTTTCTTCCTCTTCCTCGTCCATACAGCTTCTGCAAAAGTCATTTGAGATTACGCCTTGTCTCGTGGCGAACTTTTCTATTAGACAGTGTCCGGTTATGACACCTATTATCGAGCTTATATGCGATCTGCTTAGAGAGAGCAAGCACCTTGAACGTTTTAAATCCAGTGTTGGCCAGATGTTCTTTGTAAGTTGACACGTGGTGATGTTGTTCCACCTGGTGTCTGCCCTCCTCACAGCTTCTTGCATTAGCAGCAGTTTACAAGTAGCGATTGGTATGCCAGTACTTGCCAAACGTGGTAGGATGGGCTGAACTGTACCGTTCCTGGCGAGTTTATCTGCCTTACAGTTTCCTGGAATGTCTCTATGGCCCGGCACCCAGCAAAGGTGAATATTAAACTGATGCGCCATCTCCATTAGAGATGATCGACAGTTATGAACTGTTATAGAGTTTGTAGAGACAGAGTCCAGAGATTTGATAGCGGTCTGGCTGTTAGAGAAAATACGGATATCACGTTTTCTTTGAGACAAGACAAGACTTCTTTTATCGCCAAAAGTTTTGCCTGGAACACGCTACAATGATTGGGAAGGCGGAATGAGAGACTTAATTTCAGTCGTTCAGAGTACACACCTCCACCAATCCCTTCTTTGGTTTTTGAGCAATCTGTGTAAAAATGGATTGACTCATCCTCTTAAAATGTACTATCCTCCCAAAAAGATCTGGTATAGGTATAGAAATCTGGAAGTTTCTGTCGAGAGGCTGGAACTCTGAATTCAATTAAACGACGCATGAAGTCCTTCCATAAAGGTGTGCAACGCTTGTTTAATAGGGCATTTCTAGCAAAGAAAGCGTTTATCAATTGTTCGACGCTATTAAATACCAATTTCATTATTTTCCCTACGTCAAGTCCTTAGTCTAGGTACGTCAATAACCAACCACTTTGAACGAACCCGAAGCCAACTATTTTTTTTAATTTATTGTTTCATAACAAACTGTCAACAATTATAAATACATGGATACTCCCGTAATGTATCTTTGCCTTTTGTATTTAAGTTTCAACCAAATCCACAAAAAACAACAAAACATTTACCCTCTTACAAACCTTATAGTAGTTTAAAAGTAGGTTAAAGTAAAAACCTGGAAGAGCACACACAATTGGTAATAAGATAATGACATTATATCTCATTTGACGTAATTACAAGCTTGAGTGACTTTCATATAAAAGTAAACCTCTATGCACATAATTCTTCCCTTCTTTATCTTGCAGACAGTTTTGAACCCGGAATACACCTCAATGTAGGTAGGTTAGGTATAAATTTATTTTAAATCTTTTATAAGAAAAAAAAACATCTCCCAAGTCAAAACATTTAACTTTTTCACCCATAAAATAGACGATGGGCGCCCCAAAAGTGCATAATAATAATTCATTTCTTTAATTGTCCGTCGCGTCCACCTACCATAATTTCTATTCCCAAAAGGAACTTAGAAATCGAAATCAAATAACAGAAAGAAAATAATGAACATTTTAATTGAGTCGACGAAATTAATTCATTTTATTTTTTACATAATAACATACCCTCTTTTGGCCGGCAAATGTAGGTACAACAACAATAACAATAATAAAAACCGTGAGATCGACAAAAATGCCACTGCATTCATCGCTGCGGTTCAGAGTCTCAAATGGTATTTAACTCTCGCCGCGTACATCATACAACTTGATCTCGAATTGTTATAGAAAACAAAAATAACCTAGCAATTTACCAAAACTCCTCTAATCATGAATCTGATGGCTTGAAGTAGCTAAAGCTGCCTTACAATAAAACCAAATGTTGTTGTTGTTCGAAAATGATGATGGGAGAAGAAGCACTTTTAATTTTTATTTTTATACCGCTACACCAAGTCTATGTCGGTATTGATGACTTGCAAACAACAAATCAACAACAAATAAAATCGATGCAATAAAAATCAACTGCATTGATGTCACTACAAAAAAATAAGCTGCCAGCTTGCTGCAGGTAACTCCTAAAGATAGTCCCAAGCTCCCAGCCCGCCGCAGCGCCAGTTCGCCGCCGCCATTTGGAACACCAAATTTCAATTGTGCAATCCGACGGATTCGAACCCACCGCCAACCAAACGATCGCATCGCATGATATCGGTCGTCGAGTAGTCGCGTCGGTCGTCACGTCTGTCGGTCGGTCGATTTGACTTGAATCGAACCGAACTAAAGAACCGCTGCTGCTGCGGCTGCCACTGTTGAATGACTCTATTGAGCAACTCTATAATATAAGGCTGATGGGATCGGGGTGTAACATCAGGGGCGGTAATTCAGCGGGGTGGTTAACGTGGTTAATCCAAGTCAATTCAAGATTAAATGATTGCAACCATTCAATCGAAGTCGACTACGGCGATGCATAAACATTGTCATCGTCATCGTTGTCGTCGTTGTTTTTCCTTCAGCCGTATAAACATAAAATGGTAGTAGTTGCAGCCGTCTTCGTCAGCTTCGACGTAGTCTCGTCTTGTCTTGTCTCGTCTCTTCGCTCGCTCAATCTGTCTGCTACGAACTTGATGGCCTCTTCTTTTGGTTTGTGGACCAAATGAATGTGACGACTCTAAACGGATTTGTTTGCAAATAATTTAATGTAAGCCATAGATATAGCGATAAATAGATAAATACAGCTGCACAAACTAAATAGCGTTATTTTGATGCATAAATTATGAGTATCTGGGCCTGAGAGCTTATTTTCATAACAGAGTTGCCATGGAGGAATTTTAACTGTCAAATTTGAAATATGTAAGGGGACTGTTGCGCGAACATTTGTTAACTATTTGCGGAACACTGAGCAGAGTCTTAGCGAACACAACAGAGTATGTTCAGAGCCTTCTGATTTAATTATGAAACAACATGAGCCCTAAACTGTCATGATTTGAAATGTCAAATGTCAGACTGTCAAACGTAAATATTTGTTAATCAAGAAAAGTAAGACTAGTTGTTTAACAAAAATGGATAAAGCAATTATTTTAAGGGAAGCATTTGCCGCCTGAATTGCAATTATTTGTTTCTAAAAAACCTTACCTTCTTCACTATGGCCACCAGCCTCTTCCGCCATTTTTATTGTTTTGACGATGATGTTTTTTTAATTTCCCGGCTTTCAAATATCGAATTGTTTGTGTTCAGCATTTAACGCCGTTTACTTTTTTAGGTTTCATTCTAAGCTCGAAGAAGAGTTTTTCTAATCCATACATTGTGAGTATCCATTTTCTTGGTAGGGTTGCCCTTGATACATTTTAAGTGTCAAGTTATCAGTGTCAAATTTTATACAAAGGTTTAATTCTGCAAACTTCATAGAGCTATTTTAAATATAAATTATGAACATATGTGTCTTGGAACATATTTAGATAGCAGGGTTTCCAACGCGATATTTTAAGTGTCAAATATAAAAAAATCCATGTTATTTTGATGCATAAATAAAGGATTGTCATGAATATTTTGTAACTGTTAAAATTAAAGAGGATTGAGAAAGTGCAAGCGTTATTTCAAACCATAAGTCATGAGTCTCTTGGTCTAATAGACCATTTTTATTGCAGGGTTGCCTTTGGTTGTTTCGTCAAGTTGTTTTTGAAAGATTTGCAATGTAAATTTGTATAAAAAAGTCACACAAACTGCTGCGAATTAAAAAGCCGTATCTTGAATTGTAAATAAGGAATTTGTGGGCTTGCAAGCGTTATAGGGTTGCCACATTAAAAAATTAAAATCTTACACAACAAGTCAAAGTACCTATTTTCATTGGCGAGGTGCCATCATGAGATTTCAGACTTTAAGGATCTTATTTGATGGTTTTTCACGATGAATATTTACATTTTATATAAAATTCCGAATGTGGAAACCCTGACATGGATGTTTGATATTTAAAATGTCCCGCTCACTCACACTCACATGTGAATAAAGCAAAATAAGTGCGCAACCGTGCCGCGCCGTATAAATTGTAAATTGAGAGTGAATGAGTGAGTGAATGCAGTTTATCTTAAACAAGATTATCTTAAAAGATACACCCTCAAGATGAATATTCCATAATTATTATGGTGTCAGCGTGACGTGAATGCATTTTTGCCCAACGAGATATCGATCAAAACATACATGATGGCGGACTGACTATAGTCATATTTAAAGTGATGTTTGCGATCGACGACGACGAGATGAACGTGACGGGCGGCGGCAGCAAACGTGGTGTAATATTGTAGACTTTTAAAAGTCGTATGGTTAAGTGAGGTGAGTCCGAGTTGATATGATGGGGTTCTGTACCGCCCTCTTTTTTTGTTTGTTGTGCACCATATACAAAAATATCAATAACAACGGTCGTTGGTGTTTGGCATTTTCATTTCATAGCACTTCAAACGCCAAACACCTTTCAAATTCACTTTTTTAAAGATCAAGACTCTCCTTTGTGGATGCCTTTAAGAAAATAAAAATAATGTATCCAGACCGCCATCACAATAATATATGGTTCCTTTTAAGGAAGGTGGTAACTATACTATATACATATATATTATTCACATTTAGAAATATGATATTGCAGTGAAGGCAGCGCGCGGTGAGGAGTGCCCGCCTTACCCGCTTTAACATTCATGTGTCTTTCAATTCATCACTTTCTATGCGAGAATTATAAAATATGTACCATCATATCAACCTAGAAGAAGATAAAGAAGAAAGCCTTGTGAAGGCTTCGCTGGTACCTATGTATACAATATACATACATCAGTTAACACACATCCCAGAGTCAGTTAGTAAGGAAGAAAATTTCAATTGAACTGTTTCCCATATCTCGAACTTCTCGTACATAGTAGTGAAAGATTGTTTGTCTTTTTCTGTCGGTTTCGCTTGCTTCTTCTTTGAATAGCTGGTGTCGGATTTGGCTTTGGTCCTCCGGCTGAGATGCATAACTAACGATCCGACGCGGGGCTGAGCACCATCATCAAAAGCCAAAACAACCTTAGTTGGAGCAAAACAAAAAAAAACTCAAAAACTGCATCACCACCAACAGCAGCATTAAAGCCTGCAAACGAGGAGGCACATACCTTCCTACCTCGTATATATTATAAATTATAATCTGAATCGGTTTTTGGAATCTTGATTTAAATTTTTCGTATAAATAAATGTTTGGGTTGTTGTTGGTTGGGGGCAGACTTTCCCTTTTTATATGTTGTTTTTTTGTTTTTATTTTGTATAAAAATGTTGTCCACGACTGTTGGTGATCCTGGAAAGTCAATTTTATGTTAATAAATATGTTAAAACAAGAAACAAAAATCAACTGTGAGAACAAGTTCAGTTGACCTATGAGAAATAAACAATTGATAAAAAAATCAAAGATATTTAAGTCACAACACAATTAAATGGGTCCCTCAATTGCCTAATTTAGTTTATTTGTTTTTAGATTTTTCTTCAAACTTAAGACTGAAGATATATTGAATATTAAAGTAATTGAAAAATGATACTTTGTTGTTTTGTAGGTTTCATTCTTACTTTAACAACAAAAAAATTACGCTTGCTTTAAATTTTTCTGGTTCAAAACTTTACTGTTGAATAAATAGAGGTTCTCAAACATAGTATTTAAATTTTATTTTCCATTCTTGCAATGCAAAACTTTTGTCAATTTTCAGAAATATTTGTCAATTTTCTGACTTTTTTTATGGTTTTCTCGAATGTTTGTCAATTTTCTCGAATTTTTGTCAATTTTCTCAAATGTTTGTCAATTTTCTCAAATGTTTGTCAATTTTCTCAAATGTTTGTCAATTTTCTCAAATGTTTGTCAATTTTTTCAATTCGTTGTCAATTTTTTCAATTCGTTGTCAATTTTTTCAATTCGTTGTCAATTTTTTTTAAAATGGTGTCAGTTTTCTCAAATGTTTGTCAATTTTCTCAAATTTTTGTCAATTTTCTCAAATTGTCGTTAATTTTCTCAAATATTTATCAATTTTTTTTCTTCAATTTTCCTAATTTTTTGCCAACTTTCCCAAATGTTTTTTAATTTTTCTCAAATATTCGTAAATTTTCTTAAATGTTTGTCAATTTTATGAAATGTTTGCCAACTTTCTCAAATCGTTGTTAATTTTCTCAAATCGTTTTCAATTTTCTCAAATCGTTGTCAATTTTCTCAAATCGTTGTCAATTTTCTCAAATCGTTGTCAATTTTCTCAAATCGTTGTCAATTTTCTCAAATCGTTGTCAATTTTCTCAAATCGTTGTCAATTTTCTCAAATTTTTATAATTTTTCTCAAACTCTGGCCAATTTTGTCAAATGTTTGTCTATTTTTTTAAATCGTCGTCAATTTTCTCAAATATTTGTCAAATTTCTCAAATCGTTGTCAATTTTCTCAAATATTTGTCAAATTTCTCAAATCGTTGTCAATTTTCTCAAATTTGTGCGAATTGTTGTTTGTTAATTTTATCAAATGCTTGTCAGTTTTCTCCATCTATTTCAAATTGTTGCCAATTTTCTCAAATTGTTGTCAATTTTCTCAATTATTTGCTAATTTTCCTTTTTCTAAAATTGTTGTCAATTTTCTCAAATGTTTGTCAATTTTCTTAAATTGCTTTCAATTTTCTCATTTAAACTTATCGCAATTTTATCGAATATTTGCCAATTTTCTCAAATTTCTGCCACTTTTGTACATTTTTGTTGTCAATTTTCTCAATTTTGTGTATTTTTTTTCAATTTTCCAAAATTGCTGTCAATTTTGTTAAGTTGTTGTCCATTTTCTCAAATTAGTGTCAATTTTCTCAAATTGTTGTCTATTTTCTCAAGTTTTGTTGTCATTTTTCTCAAATTTGTGTCAATTTTTTCAAATTTGTGCTAATTTTCTAAAAATTGTTCCAATTTTCTCAAATTTGTTCCAATTTTCTCTAATTTGTGTCAATTTTCTCAAATTTGTGCCAATTTTCTCGAATTTGTGCCAATTTTCTCAAATTTGTGCCAATTTTCTCAAATTTGTGCCAATTTTCTCAAATTTGTGCCAATTTTCTCAAATTTTTTGCCAATTTTCTCAAATTGTTTGCCAATTTTCTGAAGTTTGTAAATTTTCTCAAATGTTTGTCAATTTTCTCAATTTTTTATAAATTTTCTCAAATTTTTGTCTGTTTTCTCAAATATTTCTCAGTTTTCCTAAATTTTTGTCAATTTTCTCAAATGTTTGTTAATTTTCTAAAATTGGTGTCAATTATATCAAATTTCTGTCAATTTTCTCAAATTTGTGCGAGATGTTGTTTGTTAATTTCATCAAATGTTTGTCAATTTTCTCCATCTTTTTTCAAGTTGTTGTTAATTTTATCAAATTGTTGTCAATTTTCACAAATGGTTGCAATTTTCTAAAAAAAATTGTCGATTTCCTGATTTTTTTTTTGTTAATTTTGTTACTTTTTCAATTTGGTAATTTTGTCAATTTTTTTCAATTTTGTCGTTAAATTTCTAAATTGTTTTGTCAATTTTCTAACTTGTAAGTTTATCAATTTTTGTTGTTAATTTTCTCAAAATTTTGTCACTCTTTTCACATGTTCGTCAGTTTTATAAAATTTTGGTCAATATTTTTAAATTAATGTCAATTTTCTCAAATTGTGAGCTTTTTCAAATTGTTGCCAATTTTTTCAAATTGTTATCAATTTCCTCAAATTGTTTTTAATTTTCCCATTTCTTTTTGCAACTTTTCTTAAACTTTTCTCAATTTTATCGAATACTTGTTAATTTTCTTAAATTTCTGCCACTTTTTTACATTTTTGTTGTCAATGTTCTCAATTTTGTGTAGTTTTTTTTTCAATTTTCTCAAATTGCTGTCAATTTTGTTAAATTGATGTCCATTTTCTCAAATTGTTGTCTATTTTCTTAAGTTTTGTTGTAAATTTTTCTCAATTTTTGTTAATTTTCACAAATTTTATCAAATTTTTGTAATTTTTTAAGTTCTTACGCTTGGATTATAATTATTTTTGATAACATTATTTTTGTTTACATTTTTTTGTATTATTGAATATTTTTTTCACGTCATGTCATTTTTTCATGTTCGTTGTTTTTAAATATTACAATTTTTTGTCAAATTCTTTGTTAATATTTTTTGCTTTGGATTTGTAAAAATGGATTTCTTGAATTTTATAAACTATCTTCATTTCTTTTTTCCCATTTTCGTTTTTCAATACATTTCAATTTTTGTGTTACAGGCTTTTTTCTGTTTTTTAAATTTACATTTCATACCTTTTTGTTTTTTAAAATTTTATATTTTTACTCAAATCAAAAAAAAAAAAATGAAAATCATTAAACTTATTTAAATGTGTTTGAATATTATTTCAATTATTATTCTAATCGGTCCAATTTTTTTTCGAATTGAACATTTTGAAATTTCTTGGCATTTCAAGGTTCCTAGAATCTAAATCAAAGACTATTATGGAGATGTCTTTGTGGGCGTTTGCACGTTCCATTTACCATTGCCATTTTCATTGTCACTGTCCATATCTCAAGAACCAGTAAAGACATCGACTTCAAATAAATTTAGTATTATAATAACATCGAAAGGTTCGAAAAGAAGTTAAAAAAAATAATGGGTGTGACGTAATTTACAATTAACAGTTTTTTTTTTTTTTATAAATTTTAAAAATCGAATAATATTTGTCTCCTCGAATTTACGAACAAAAAAAAAGAATGAATTTCTTGACAAAAATATTATTGGCTTCAAACTAATTGTGTCTTATACAAAATTAATCTTACAGTCATTTTTTTATAAATAAAAAATAAGAAATATTCCAAAAAATACTACGCCTGATTTATAAAACCTTATGTTCGATTAAAATTTTTCGAAAATACAAGATGGTATAGACTTCAAAATA
Organism: Eupeodes corollae; assembly: GCF_945859685.1. Lineage (NCBI taxonomy): Eukaryota > Metazoa > Arthropoda > Insecta > Diptera > Syrphidae > Eupeodes > Eupeodes corollae. The sequence continues at coordinate 125,751,743 of NC_079148.1, forward strand.
TTTTGTATAGAAAAAATTGTTGTTAACGAGAAATAATATTCTTACAAAAACCAATTGGTATTTTTTGATAAAAAATAGAACTACTAAAATTGGTAACAATTCGTTTTCGACTTAAAACCTCGGGAATAATATTCTTACATTTTTGTGACATACATATATTAAAATGTTATTTTCTTCCAATTTTGTGTTCAAATTTCCTTTAATTTTGTTCGAATTTTAACGTAATTATTTGTTTCTATTTATTTTCAGGTAAGATTCAAAAAAACATCATCACCCATAAAATAAGTCATTCAAAAATCATAAGGTCATATTTTGGGCAAGGTAAGTTTCTTCGTGCTTTTGACAGTTTACTCGACCTTTATGATAATAACTCGTGTTCTGAGCTTTGAATTATCATTTCTTTTAAGGACTTATTATTTAAGTTTTTCCTGGTACCGTATTTAAGAAAAAGCTTTATATTTATTTTTGTTATTTTGTGTTCACTTCTTGTCAAATGCTAACCAAACCCTTAACAAGGTTTTTACACACAATTTTCATAAAAGTTCAAGTCTACAAAGTATCGCTTACATGCTTACGCGACCGTTTCCATTTCCCATAAAAGGAATTTTCCCAATAGTGTCCCATGATAGCATAACGAAATTTTGCATATTCATCCCAAATTAAAGAAAATACACCATTTTTGCATACCACGTTGACTTCATTTGTATACTTCGATTGGCACCACCATCAACACCAAACTGTACCGATAGCAGCGCCACCGAGTCAATCACCACCGTCCGTTTCGAAAATAGCATTGAACTATCTAAGTTCGGCTTTTGTGCCTGTTACAAATGGACTCCTTTTAGGTTTTAACATAAATTTCTTTGTTCCCACGAAACTCACTTTCGTGTGGTTGCCACCACCATTAAAAACCTTTACAAAAACAATCATGTTCTTCATACCTATGAATACCTATTGATCCAAAAAAAAAGTAAAAATAGTAAAAACAATAACGAAAAAAAAACAAAAATTCACAGTCAAAGAGGTGAACTTCACTTTTCTGATTATTTCTTCTTTTTTTTCCACTAATTCCCCTAAATTCCACGCCTCCATCTTCAGCTCAAATGTTTTTGTTTTAAGTTTCTATTATGTATAAGGTTTGAGTCCTCCCCCAAGTGTAGTATAGCAAAGTTGTAATGTGATATCGTGTGTGCGCAAAACTGCAGCAAATGCAATTGTTTGAAGTTTGCTGTTGCTGCATGCAAAGCTTTGAGTTTCTACCGGCTTACAGTGGGACAAATTTAGACTAAAATGTGAAAGAAGTAACTTCAACTAAATTAGACAAAATATTCAGAAAAAAGTAATCGGAGTTTAGGAAGTTCTGAGGAAGAAGGAGTTTTCCTTATCGCATTTAGTTACGCTATAGATTTCCTTATGGCTTATTAACGCCTTCTGACACGCCTACTTCTTCAAAAACTATTCTTAAAAGTTTCCCATTTTATTGAATTTAGAAAAAAAGTCAAACATTGGATTGGATTATGCTTAAAGTGGTAAAAGTTTTAAACTTTCTGAAATATTCAAGGTTGTTTTGAAAAGTTTGACACAATTTCGAACACTATTTAGAAAATTTTAAAAAATAGCAAACACTGAAGAATATTCAAGATTTTGTGTAAATGTAATTTTTAAACCAAATCTGCCTTAAAACGTGCTCCAGTGTGCACATGACGATGCGGGCGTCATAGTTATTACCGCCACGGCTCTTCTTAACCTAAGCAGTAACTAGTAAGTTACATGAACAACAATGGGTTCGAAAAAAAAAGTTATGTTGTTCATTCATCACATATTTATATTTCAAAAAATAGTAAAGATGAAGATTGCATGCACTGCACGGCTGATGGATTTACAACAATCATATGATTTAAAGTGAATTTCACTCAAGTGACATGTTTTCTGATATTATTTTCTATGATCATGTGAAAATATGTGTTTTTCTTATTAATACCTAATTTAAATAAAATAATGGAAAATAAATTGTAACCATTTGGTGGAATGTAGTCTGAAGTCAGTCAAGTCACACAAAAGATATTAGTCCTTATGTCAACAATGGCATTGCCAAGTATAAAAATGTAAACAAATTATTTTTGAAATATTTTCGAAAATGCCACCAAAATGAATGTTTCCTTGTTTTCAGTCTGGTAATACTTTTTTCGAAATTTGGTTTTTTGACAGCTGTCACTTCTTTTATGCTCAGTTTGGTAATCGTGCAAATTTATTACCAAAATAAAAGAACCAGGAAAAGAGGAAAAAACTTTTGGTGAACTCATTATCTCTAATCGTTCGTCTTTGAAATGGCCCTCAAGATCGTGTAATCTAACATTGCACACAATTGGCGCCTTGGAAGGAAAAAGAATATTTGGCGCCGTATTTTTGACATAAAGCCTCAATTACCGTAAAACGTGGTCGAATTTAAGACTTCTGGCCGGAAATCTATTCGAGCTAGGCGCGGCGACCACTTATCCGAAATCATTTTTAAAAAGTAATGGTAGACCCTTATTTTTATAATGGAGCTAAATTCTTGACCATAAAAATTAGCAACACTTTCAAAAGATGTATTTTTCTTTAATTGACACCCATTTTCCAGTTTTCGAAACATATGTAGGTATTGCAAGACACATTTTCGGTATAGCCTTTAGTTTCTTTTTAAATTCCAAAATTGTAATTAGTCCGATTTGTCGAATTGTAAATTTTTACATTTCTCCACGTTTCAAGTTCACTAGAGTCTAAATAAAAGATATGAAGAGAGATGTATGTGCGTGCGTGTGTACGTATGTTTGAACATCCGTCTTTACGTCCGTATTTTTGGGAAGCTTTTTTCGTAGTCCATATCTTAAGAAGCAGTAGAGATATCGACTTCAAATAAATTTTGTTACTGATATTCGTACTGATAATCAGGGTATGGATTTTGTCGACCTAAAACAGCTAACAAAATAGTGCACATAATTTGCTGCTGCCTCAATGTGAATTCAAAAAAAATAAACATGATTCAACATTTTTTACCAATGATTATGCTTCATAGATATTTCATGTTATTTTAATATGTTATTTTCGCAAACAAATTGAAATAAATTTAATCTTAAATCATGTTAGTATAACAAGTGAATTTAAGTTAAATCAATATTGATCTCATATTGAAATGATTCTATGATTCATTTTAAATCATATTTTTGGTCATGTTGAATTAACTTAGTCGATCTTGTTAAAACAATTAGGCTTCTTTTTAAATCGATTCGAACATTCCTTTTGATCATTATGATCATCATGTTAAATCAATTTTACAAATCCTGTTAAATCGTTTTGATCTACTATTGAAACGATGCGATAAATTATATTAAAATAAATCGATCTCCAAGTTAAAACAACGTGATGATTCATATTAAATCAATTAGTTGTCATGTTATTTCAATGTATGAAATTCTATAATAAGAAATACAACTAATAATGTTAGTTTTAGTATATCTTTTATTTTTATTAATTTGTATTATTTTTATCAATACAGATATTAGATAATAAACAGTAATTTTATCAATAGGCATCAGGAATGCCTTTTTTACAATCTTCAAAAATTTAGCAACTTAAACCTGATTTTGTACTTAGTGTTAGAGGAACATTAAGACTATAGTTAATGTTAATTCCAAACTATTTGCAGACTTAATTAAAAAAAAAACGTAAACTTACTAGCTTGGGGCTTTTGGATTGGAGAACAGTGCCTTATCGTCAAAAAAGCAAAGTTAGTTGCGGATTATTTTAGTTCCATTTAACGTATCTGTCTCAAATCTTATACCCAGGTTTACCAAAGAGAATGATGTAAAATTCCTGAAAGTTAAAATTTAAAATGCAGTAAATTATCGAAAAGTTTTGACACAATATACCTACTTTTATTTTATGAGGGAATTGTTTCAGTTTATTTTCCAATGTTGTTGGAAATCCCCCGGCAATAATTTGATTCCGTTGACCCAAAATTATATTGATTAAATCTGCTCGAAACAAATTACTCCAATGGCCGTTGGTTTTGTAGAAGTCTAAAACTACTTCTCCCTTGAGTGTTTCTAATAAAATTAGTTCTTACTTCTAAAAATAAAATTTAAACAGCAGAATGCAATTATGATTTAAAATATTATTGCCTTACCTTATATTAGATAGGTTCAAGATTCCAACATGCCTAAACACATGTGATAGTTGATGTTGTCCCAAAACTGGTCTGCCTTCACAACCAAGAAAAGACAAAGTATCATGATCAATTCCGAACTGCATCATAAGTAGTAAAAAAATTAATAAATACATGAACAATTGTGCCTACTCTTTCTCCAGCTCAATAATATCTTCTTGTGCCAAGTCAAGTTATTTTGTTTTCTTGACTGATTGCTAAACTCACTTTTCACTAAAAAACTTTGCACATTAAATCCTCTCGACACGAGACGTGACTATAATTGAAATGAACTGATAGAATTTTTCCAAAAGTTTTGTGGTAATATAGTTCGGAAAAATAACGGCACTTCATGTAAATTTTGTGGAATTCAATAAATAATAATTTTATTACAACAAGATCTCATATTAAAATAAGAACTATCAATTTTAATTCATGATGCTTTGATTTGTTTTAACGCAACCCAATCTTGTTTTAATATGATTAAATATTAAAACAAAATTGTATTCGTGCGATTGCGTTATTACAATACATTCTTTAACAGTTTTTTCTCATTTCTAAAATTAAAGGAAAGGATATTTATATTTATATAAAACAGAATATAAATCTATTTCAGATATTTATATTTTCAACTTTCTTTCATAATAAATATTTCATTTAAAAAGTAAAATTAATTGTAATTTAGTTTTGAAAAATTTTTCAATTCTAAAAAAATATTTGTTTCTTTTTTCATTGTAATAAAACTAAATACACAAGAATGTCAAATAAGAAACTAGAAATTTTGTGTAAATGCTTCGATTTGTTTCAACACGACCCAAACTAATTAAAACAATATATTATAGATTGTTATTTCAATTAACTTTCACTTACGTTATTCAAGATGTTTTTAACATCAGAAACTTTTATTTTAACAATAAACATTTTTATTATAGATTTTCTGTTTTGAACATTTCATTTTAACATTGTTAAATGTCAATAAATAAAACAAATTAACTTTAACAAGAATCTTATTGTGTTGTCTTTTATACCTTTCGTATTGTTAAATCATTGATATTATTGTACATAATGACACGCTTCAATATTAAATCAAAATGAAACAACGTTGAATCGTAACGAAATCATTTAACAAAGAACAGATCGCTTATTGTACAAATCGACAATTCCTCCTTTTGATTTTACATTGCATTATTTTTCTGTGTGTAAAAATAGAAATCCGAGATACTGTCTTCAGAAATACTTTTTTCAAGTTCGACACGAAGGCGTCAACTTTTGAGTAGTGACTGCGTATGGATGCTTTTACAAACTCTGTTTAAAACTCACAGTGGTTCAGTTTGTATGGGAGCGCGGAAATAAATCGATAAAACCTGTAATATAAATCGAAGAGAAATGAAATTTGGCACACATGTTTGAGTTAGGGAAACACACATTTCCTCAAAATTTGGATTAAAAATAATAATTAAATGATGAGTTATTGAGATTTTTCTAAATTTTGGGGTTTATTGTTCATATAAAAAAATAACAATTTATGTTTTGTAACACTTTTTGCTTTAATATATAAACATTACAAAAAATACTTAAAATACTAATTACATAAATAAATAAATAATTAAATAAATAAACAAATAAATAAATTTATAAAAATACATAAAAATAAATTACATAGTCATAAAAAAATACTAATTAATTAATTCAAGAGCTTCTTCACTCAATGGAAGGTTTTTTTTTTTTGGTTCCGGTCTCAACTTGGTTATAAAGCGATCAGATGATATCATGATCATGTAGAAAACATCCTCATTTGTAGATAGCCGAGAACATTTCCTGGAGTTGGTGGGTTCTGTAATATTTGTACTCCTTATTTCTGCTTTCCTGGCCCTACTCTGAAAGTAAACCCACTGGCAAAGATGAACTTTTTATTACTTCTGCTCCGTGAAATAAGATTTTATGAACTGTTGCAGGCATGTGATACCAAGGGTATAACGAAATCGCCAATTCAGCTGTCTCTTCAGAATAAACCTTAAATTTTTCTGTATCAATTGAAAAATTGCAGCAAATTACTTCCAATATGGCTGAAAGTCTCGTTATCAACCTTGAATCTATTTTGGTGATCTCTGCAGTCAGAAGCGGATTTTCAAAAAATCTTCGTGATGTATTGCCGTCATTTGTTTTCCAGTTCCTTGCTTGATACCAACATTTTCGATGAATTCAGCTTGGATTCGATTTTTTTCCACTTCCTTCATAGCACGAGTGTCCTCACATGTTCTCCATGATTTAAAGCTCAAGTTGTAGCCGAGGTGCAAAACGTATTCCATAAATTTAATCCTTGCATGTAATGATGATATTCCTAGTTTAAGACCATCTTCATTCAACATTTTGGTACTGATCTTAGATAAATTATTCATCTCCGAAGGCTAAGCTCCACAAATGGTGAAGTTGCTCACAACACAAGCTGTCACAAATGTAACAGCTTGAGCAACTTTTCCATCTATCGTCGTGAAATAAAGACGGTGTCTAACTTTTATGGCTACAATATCGTGTTAAAGACGGGAATTCATCCATGTGGGATTGTTTTCGTCAGTTGGTGGTCATTTTGAGGGGCACAATCAATGTCATGAAAAGATGTGCATCCCAAGCTTCCTGATTCCCGATGGAAAATTTCTGCATATAATCGCTCTGTCTAGATGAGCCTTCACAGCCCCACTTTGTATGAAGTTCTAAAGTTTGGTTTTTAAGTTGTTCCAGCTCATCACTTGGAATTGTTTTTAAAATTCTTCTTGCAGTGTGATCTAGCAAATCCTGAAGCCTCACCATCGCAGATGTTTCGGTTACTGCTATGTTGTCTGGGAAGCAAAATTTTTTGCCTCAATAATATTTACTCTGGGAAAATATCATAAACGATCTCTTTTGTAGCTTTTCTTAAAATTTCGTATTGGTATTTCGATAGTTTTGGTTGCGTTTTAAGAGCTAAGACAGTATCTGCGTCAAATTATGAGAAAAAAAAGTACAAAAAAATCATGAATTAGTATTATTACTTTTAACTACTTTAATTTACTTTAAAAAAAATATTTACCTTTTAAATTTGAAGAAGATGAGGATGCAGCATTTATAAGATCCTGTGATACAGAAGATCTCAGTTTATCTACTTTATATCTTTTTGCTCGGTCAGTGCACGATGTAAATTCTGTGTTTTGTCTGCCACGAATAGAATCAGATAGAACGTCTATGTTATTATTATTAGTGCACAGTGCACCATGAGCGACGCAAACTACATAAACTATTTTTGAGTACAACCCTTGCAGAGTTTTGTTAATCTTCTTCATATAGGGTGCAGCGTCTGTTACGAACAACAAAACCTTTTCTCTCTAAAGCTCATTGGGCCAGAACAATTGCATCGAATCGTCAAACAGCTGGGTTTTGAAATAAAGATTCTCAATGATATGCGAAAATGTTCGCATTTCTTTCAATTCTAACCCAATTATTAGATATTTCTAATCAAAAATTAATAAAAAAAGAAATGAGGTAGAAAAAGGCAACAATGTCGAAGAAAGGCAAAAAAGACAATTATGGTATAAAAAGCTAAAAAAAGCAAAATAAAATACATATGTTTGCAATCCCCAGGGCTTGAAACATGTTTGTCGAAAGTCGATTTCATCTTCCGCTTAACCAAAAAAAGGCAAAGCTAGTAAAATCCTATCCCTGCTAATAATAATGCAGAAGGATGCAAGAAGAACTCCCAAAGAAATTGGGTTGTTGAAAACTTTGGCTAACCCAAAATAGCTCACAAACCAATAATGGTAGTGACTTGAAATAAATTGTTTATTATATATTGTGACTGGATACCAAACTGATAAAATTTTGGAAAAAATCAATTAACAGCTTTTTTTATAAATCACAAAAACTAAAAAAAAATTTTATAAATTTTCACCTCGAATATTTTGCAAACAATTAATGATTGTATCTCCAACGTAATTGTATGCAACAAAGAATAACGTTTTTGACATGTGGTTAAATTTTTAGAAAAATCGAATTGACATTTTTTTTTATAAAAAATAAAAACATATAAAAAACATTATTAAAAGTTGGTAAAAATTGATTTTTTACTCAATCTCTTCTCAAAAATGTTAGGATATTGTCTTCAAACTAATTTCGTCTTATTAAAAATATTGTTTTCGACATTCAGTAAATTTTTCCAACAGTCCGTTGATAAGAATTGGTTTTAGACTCAAGAATTAGAATGAAGAATATTGACTTAAAATTTTGTATGTCACTCAAAATATTGTGAAAGTTTTAAGCAAGACAAATCGAAAGACGGGATGGAAAGTTATCAGTGTGGGTCGAATCCCAGCCTATATTAAATTTAGGTTTCGATCTCTTGCATCGACTCAAAACGGTGCTAAGCCCACGAAAATGTTTTTAAAAGTTTAGCAACCAGAAGTTTCACAAACAGTAAGTTAGGTTAAGTTGGGATATAGTGGCTGTCCAAGATGGAAACGGACACACTTAGGCCAGTTTATGGCCCATTGTGATACCACATGAATCTTGAGACTTCCTCCTAAGCTCAATGGAACCAGCTTGAGTCCCTTACGAAACGTGAGAGGCTGATTATGTTGATATGATTTAGATCGTTAAATAAGAATTCTCCTAGGTAATTCTTGCGTTTTCGAGATAGAGAACGAGATTGAGAATACGCCTAGTCTCGTGGCGTGCTTTCCTATTAGACAGTGTCCGGTCATGACACCTATTATAGAGCTTATATGCGATCTGCTAAGAGAGAGCAAGCACCTTGAACGTTTTAAATCCAGTGTTGGCCAGATGTTTTTTGTAGCTTGACACGTGGTGATGTTGTTCCACCTGGTGTCTGACCTTCTCACAGCGTCTTGCATTAGCAGCAGTTTACAAGTAGCGATTGGTATGCCAGTACTTGCCAAACGTGGTAGGATGGGCTGTACTGTACCGTTCCTGGCGAGTTCATCTGCTTTACAGTTACCTGGAATGTCTCTATGGCCCGGCACCCAGCAAAGGTGAATATTAAACTGTTGCGCTATCTCCATTAGAGATGATCAGTTATGGACTGTTATAAAGATTGTAGAGACAGACTCCAGTGATTTGAAAGCGGCCTGGCTCTCTGAGAAAATACGGATATACAAGGCTTCCTTTATAGCCAAAAGTTCCGCCTGGAACACGCTACAATGATTGTGAGGGCGAAATGAGAGACTTAATTTTAGTCGTTCAGAGTACACACCTCCACCAACCCCTATTTTTGTTTTTGACCCATCTGTCTGAAAATTCACAAACAGTAGAATTTAACAAACTTTTATGCCAGACATCTTAAGTTCAACCCCACCTGTGCCATGGTCTGCCTTTGCGAAAAGTTAAAAAATCCTTTTAGAGTAATTCTTGTCATGAAAAGTGCTTTCTCAAATAAGCTGTTCGAAATCTGCTTAAAACTGTGGATCCCCTCTATCCCTTACAACATTACTCTTACACACGAATGGTTGAGAGTTGCAAGTCACTAGGGCCTTGTCAAATGACTGTTTTGCCATCTAATTTATTTATATATTAAACAGAAGTCACATGATGTGCGAAGGTTGTCTGCAACATTTTCAAAGTTTCAGTAGCTGTAATTTCATTTCGCTAACTAATGTTATAAAAAATACGATAACCTCACTTTAACTTCCAATACTTATTAATATGTTAACGCATAATTTGAAATAGAAGGTTGTGATAGTAGTACCAACTTAAAAGTTTATAGATTTGTTCATATCGGAATCCCAAAAAAAATAATATTTAAATGGCCTTTTATTTTTTGCCATAGTGTAATAACACATGGCTCTAAAAATTCTTGCTTTTTTAAATTCAAATTATTCTAAAAAAAATGTTGCTTACTCAACCAAATACTTTGTTTAAAGAAGGAAACACTTTTGAAATAGATAAATGTTTAAAAAAAATATAGTACCCAGATTGGTACCTTGAGGAACCTCGAAAAAAAGCTTTTTATGAACTCAGTAAAATTAAATTGAAATCCTCATTACATATGAAATAATTTGAAGTAGATAAAAAAAAACTAATAGACATTATACTTAACTTGCTTTTACAGTATTTCCCACGCGCATTTGCAGCTTTTAAGTGCAACTTTTCATTCGAAACGAATAAGTTTTAGTTCAATAGCTCACTTAAATTCAATCCAATTAACACCTTTCAAATCTGCATTTTTAAGACGTTTTTAAAATCAATCAATCTTTTATCTTTCATATCCACAGAGATGTGAGACTTTTCCAAGATTACCAAATCCCATTACTTTCGTTTTTCCAATTCAATTTTATTGCTAAACATTAAAAGTTAAAGTTTTGTTCGTCTTTTCATAATTCTTCATCGTACAAATTTTATTAAAGTCATTAAAAAAAAATATGAAAAATCAAATTTGAACAAACTCATAAAAACATAAAATTTTTCTGCAATTAAATCATCAATAAAAAATTAAGGAACAAAAGTAACAAACTTTTCAATATTTTTTTATGGTTTTTTTGCCTGGAGTGTATGTCTATTTGCAAACCAAACATTTTCACAATTTGTCGATTCATAAAAATTAAAATTAACAAATGGAAATAAAAACCCCAAAGATATTTGTACTTTGATCTTACAACGCCCGCCGGTTCGGTCGTTAAGTTAGAGTTCGTTGGTGCATCAGTTTATTAAAGAAATTAAAAGCAGTTAAATTTAAAAACATTCACTTTTCACGTCTTTTGAAATCTGTGATGAAAGTTGCATGAAAATTTAAAAAAAAAACAATATGGAACCTTTATCGATGACAAGGAAAGATCAGTACTATAAACTGACCCACGGTTGTAAAATAAAAAAAAAAAAAGAAAAAATGAAGTTCCCAGACTATTAAGAGGTTCGATGCTTTCGCAATGAAACAACTTTTTTTCAAAATCTGCAACGGCCGGATTTGTGATACTTTTTCTCTACCGGTCGGCCTTATCATGGATAGAACCTTTTGTTAAATATTTTCTCACTTAATAGTACTCCCATGGATTAATTCCAAATCCACAAACTTGATATTCACGAAAATTCCCACAAGCTATCTAGTTTTTTAAAAGCTTGACTAATAATCGGATCCTGCTGACTTCAGTGGCCCTAATCAACATTGATACGCCTCTGAATAAAAATACTGTTTTTTTGTTGTTGTTTTAAATCACGTCCGCATCGTTTACACGCTATATACGCTACGCAGTGTATCTTTTGAAAATTAATCAGATTTTGCAAATCACTCGTGATGACCAATTGACCCGAATTGCAGCAGATCAGTACCAGAAAGAAAAAGGAAGAAAATACAACAACAACAAAAAACTCACGTCAAGTATATTTTCCTCTCTTGCATTGAAATCAGTTTCAACTTCGATGCGATTCGAGAAAAAAAAATCATCTCATAGGAATTTTGCCCTTAGGCAGCGGCGGGAGCACCAGCATAGCTTACCTAGAAAAGCTCAAGACAACCAACGAGATGAATAAAAACAGTACGGATCCATCATAAACACGTTTAAGTAGTTCTTCCTTCATTCGCGTTGAGAATCGATGTTTTCTTGGTTTCCATTGATGCCCCACAACACACTCGAGTCGAGAGTACCTACGAGTTCACAATTGCTAAAGCCCCAAATGCAACTTGAGTTGGTGGTCGGTTATTGTTGAAATGATTAACAAAATGATAACATAATGACGAGGCCGAGATGATGCGGAAAACTCTGCGAATAGCGGTATTTAGCATAAATTTGGTATGAGGAGTTGATGATGGTGGTGGCGACTCTTTATGGTAGACGGACTGGACACCACTGACCGCTGCCACCACCGCCAGCTCCGATGACGGTAAGTGAGTAAGGAGTTGAGTGTTTTATCGGATTAAATTTGACATCATCAAAAACTTAAAAGATGAGGAAGAAAAATCCAAGGAAAAGCCGTGATTGCCCAAGGCCATTGTATAGTTGATTGAATGACATTTCTATGAAGCTTAAGAGGCTTCCTTAATTTTGGCAATGATTACAAAGTCGATAAGTTACTTTTTACTTTGTAATAAAGGTTAAAGCATCAGCCATTCCATTGTAAGATTTATGAATGAAAATTGACGAAAAAGGAACATCATCCTTCTACAAATATTTGGTCAAACCGAACAGCGACCGTTTAAGTGAAGACCTATAAAGATTTATAAGAATAGGTATCGTGTTTCTTAAAACCAAATTCGATACTTTCTTTCTAATTTGTTCATAATGCCAAACGGAACGTGAACTTTAACACACAAAAGAAGCAAACAAAACTCTTATAATGTTTGTTAACAAATGAAAACAGATCGAGAGAAGAAGCCCAAAGCCCCTCGTGTTTTTGTACTTTGTACTTCATCTTCATTTTTTTTTCGCTTATTGTTCTTTTCTCCATGTGCAATATGAAAAGATAATAAAAATACGTAAATAAGAAATATGAGTATGAAAGTGTGAAATACAATCGTAGTGATGGAAGATTGTTGTAAAAGCTGCCATGATATGATGATGATGGGAGGATTTCCGTTTCCTATAAAAAAAACATGGTGTGCTCTTGATTCTTTCGTTCTTTTGTTTAAAATCACTCTTTTCTTTTATATTCTATTTGATTTTCTAAGTTTAAAAGAGCAATGTTTTAACATATCTTACCTACATTTGTGGTTTAATGAAATATATGACAATTACCTCGATGATAATAGTTTTGTGGTATAAAAATGCGTTTGTCACGGTTTAAAAAATTCTTTAGAAATCTTCTGATTAATTCTGACGTCCAAACGATTGAACTGGAAATAAGACGTGACTTGAGTTCTTCTTGAAACAAGATATTTAACAATAAGATGAAGTGTAAATGATTGTTCAAGTAACAATTTTTACCTAGATTATTGAAAGCAGTTCCCAGAAGTTTTTTATTTACAATTTTCTTAAAAACTTCTGACTGATATTGATTTCACCTTTAAAACTTGAAATATGTGTTCATCCAAAAATAAAAATCGTTGCTAGAACTTTGCTCCTAACTGCTCTTAAAGAATATTATCAAATTAATTTCTTAAGTTTTTATTTGTTACTTAAAAAAAAACTGTCACTTCGACGTTTTCTAGATGTCAAAAACGCAATTCTTCGAGGCGACAATTAATTTTTAAGGCAATATAGTTTTTTGTTCGCAATATATTCGAGCTTTTCTTTTGTTCACAGAAATCGAAAATTTAAATCTTCTCAAAAACGAACCGAGAGATTTGTATTAAATTTTTTCCAAATTTTTTTTTCCTAAACTTTGCTTCTTTTAAAAAGAAAATAATTATTTATTTATTAATCAAAGTTAAAGATTATATTTTTTGTATTTCTCCAGAAGGGAACCCTCCATAGAACCGTGAATATTTTTCTCAGGAACTCATGAACCGATATCAATTATTTGCTTTTTGCATAAGCATTTATATTGTAAAGGGTGATTTTTTAAAAGCTATAGGAAAGTTTGACTGCGCATTAAATGGTCAATTCGCTTAGTCCAATTTTGGCATAATCTTTCCAATATTTCGGCCGCTATCTCACGACAAAAATGCATCAATATTGTCTTCTAATGCGTCAATTGAAGCCGGCTTGTGTGTATAGACATGAGCTTTAACAAAGCCCCACAAAAAGTAGTCTAAAGGCAATTGACCGGTCCCGAACTTGAAATAAACCGTTCACCGAACTCGCCTCTCCGACGCTTGTTGGTGCTTCGCAACTATGAAAGCTTTTATGTGGCCAGAAAGTCACCCAACGGCACAAACCCCACCCTTGAGGGCCCGATCCTAAGTATAACTCCAAGGATGAGGTGCCGGATAAAACTGCTCCTTATAGGCCTGAGCTCCGAATAAGTCGAAGAAGCCCTATAAGGTGTTCACTAAGTAGTTCAACCTTACTGGAACTGTAGACGCCACCGTTGATTCCATCTCGGGAATTCCTCCACTGCCGTCTGGATAAGGAGAGGTGCCTCTGAGGAAACACCTCTCTCCCCCTAAGTAAGTAAGTAAGTAAGAACTCGCCTCTCAATAAGTCCATTGTTGCGCGTGCTGTGTGGCATGTGGCACCGTCTTGTTGAAACCACATGTCATGTAAGTCAAACAAAAGTTGGATTTCATCTAACGGTAGCGCTCACCAATCACAGTTACGTTACGATTCGCATCATCTTTGAAAAAATACGGTCCAAAATCAACAATTCTGCTTATTTACGTACCTATTGAGACAAAAATGAGATTCGTCGCTGAACACAATTTTTCGGTACAATAGTGGATCTTCGACCAACTATCCAAGAACCCATTCACCAAAAATTTTACGTTGCAGTAGGTCGTTCGGCTTCAATTCTTGCATTTCACCTAAATTCTTCCGCAAATTTTTCCACGTTGTTGAGTAACAGAGGCGCAATCGTTGCAAACGGTAACGATTCGATAATTAATGGTCATCATTAACACTGCTGCGATATTTTCTTCAGTTCGAACTCTATGTAAGCGTGTTGGTGGTTTAATGTCCAACAATGAAAATTTGGTGCGAAATTGAGTCACAAAAGCCCGAAAAGCCTCTTCAGTTGATTAAACTGGCCATAAAATGGAAGAAGCGCGCGATAAACTTTCTTAACAGAGCACGCATTTTGATAATAAAATTCAATAATTTGCAAGCGTTGTTCGTTTGTAAGAGGATTCATGCTTGAAGTATAGACCAAACTGAAGATGTTTGACAGTGAAACAAAACACGAAACGTCGGTTAGCTTTTAAAACCAGTGTTGCCAAAAAGATAATAGCTAGAAAATCACTCTTCAAATATATAATATTTGATGATCAAAAAAGTCTAAATTTTTGTTTTGGATTTATTTTTGTTCAAAATTCGTTATTTCGAAAACGGGTAAAATACTTTTAAACAAAAAAGTTAAATTTAATATAAAAAAACGCTCAAATGATTAAAAAAAATAATTCAGAAAAATTGAATTTGTTTTTGGAGAAATTAAATGGAATTTAAATCTCTGAAGACAAACTAAATTTTTGCAGGTTATATTTTGAAATCTTAAATTATAAGAACTCTTTTTCGAAACAAACTCTTTGGATACAGGAGCAGGTTGAGCTTTGTCATAGAGCTTAATTTATACTTTCTTAAAATTGAGCTGAATTTAAAATAGATCACTAAATAAGGCACGGTTTAGGGTGTAAATCACACACATTATACATGATTATTATCCTATCGGACTTTTAAATATTTAATGCAAAAAAAAACAATTTTTTTCTAACACTTATTTTTATGTTTTAATTATTTATTTGCATTTAAAAAATGTCAATTAAAGTTTCATAAAGTTAAAAAAAATATAAGCTAACATTTTATAAACTCTCATTCACTAAAGTTTAACCCTATCGGAATTTTTTCTATGTGGCTAATAAAATGTAAAATTTATTTGTTCACATATGTTTACCTCTTAATATGTATTTATACATAAAACACTTTATTAACCTTATGCAAAGAAAAGCTTTTATATGTTAAACGAAACTCAAATAATCTTCTTTATGCATTAAAATTTAAGATATAAATCTAATTGCAATATTTTAATGTGTAATAATTGATTTCCGTACTTATTTCCATTCCATTTTCCCTTAATAATCCCTTAGTAATATTTTTAATACAGGGTGTGTATTAAAATGAATAAATTACATATATCTTGGCTTAAAGAAATTTTACTTAACACAAATAAAAAACTATTGATCAACTATCTACGGAAATAAACCAAACGAAAAACTACTAACTGGCGCCCGGGTGGGAAGTTTTGTATTCTTATATTTCTACTTACAGAAAATTAGTATTACATTATTTAAAAAAGAAAGAAATGTGTTTCGTACAACACCCTCTAAAATTACATTATCGGCTTTTTTCAAAACTTTTAATTATTATCTTTTTGCTATATCTACTATTAGATTTAATACAAACAATTCTATGTTTTATTTTGAGCATTAAATTATTATGAAAGGTTTTAGTTTTATATTAAACGTTGATAGATATGGATTGGTTTTTAATACTTTCCCTTCTAAGTCAGGTTGACAAAACAGTGTCTTATAATTTTCGAAACGCATCTGTTCAAGCGGATGAAAATATTTCAAAATGTCTCTTAAAAATCGTTAAACAATTTGAAAAAGACTTGGAATTATATTTTAGTCCGGGTGTTGCAATACACATTGGCAAAACGTATTCAATTCACTCTCGATACAAATTTGAAGATATTGTTCACAATTTCTTGATCAAAAGAAGTCCTCCAATATCGATGACACTGAATTCCTATGAAATTTCCTCAAATCATTTCCAATTACAAGTGTTTTTCGTAGATTCCTCTAAATCATTCAAGTAAGTTCTAAGCACACTAATAAATCCGAAAAATTTTCAATTTAAGTTGGTTTTAACAGATCTCTAATAGATGAAGAAATGCAAAAACAATTTTATCAATATCATTTGATAATTCTTCTAGCAAACAATACCAATTTGATAATGAAAGAATTATTTGAGTTTTGCATTGAATCAAAGATAGCCAATTTAAATGTGCTCATAACGGAAAATGGAAACATTATTGAAATGTACACATTTCTTCAATTCAACGAGAAGAATTGTAAAGATTCAAACCCGAAATTGCTCAATACTTTCAGAAATGGAAAATTCTTATTGAAAAAAACAATATTTCCGCCGAAGAACAAAAACTTTTGGCAGTGTCCTTTGGATGTTGTCATCTGGATTAATTCTCCTCACATGAAGGTCGATTTCACAAACGTTACAAAACCCAAGTTAAGTGGTATTGAAGCAGGAATATTGAAGATATTGGCTGAAAATATGAATTTTTCCTTTCCAATCGAGAACGAAGGACTTGACAAGGCAACTAATAGGCAGTTTAATATGGATCTTGTGAGTATAATACATACTTTGCTTTCCATCTTTTGTCAAAATAAAACGTTTTTATTCTTGTAGTTGAGCGATCGAAATGCTGACTTCTTAATGGGTGGTGCATTTTGCGGAAGTGAAAGGCATAAATTATATTCATTAAATTCGTTGTTTTACTCTTCTCTATTGACTGTGGTTATAAAACGGTCCAATATCAGCACTTACCTCGGAATTCTACTGTATCCATTCGACGGTCTAACCTGGTTCATTATTGTTGGACTGATTTGTTTACACAAAATTGCAAAACTCCTAGTTAAACAATTAAAAAGAAAACATTTCGATACTACGTTCATTGAGAATCCACATAGAATCGCCTGGCTTCTTGGTATTCTAGTGATTCGTAGTGCCTATGAAGGTTCGATTTTTAAACATCTCAAGGAAAAACATGGAAAACCTCTCCCCGTAAATATCGAAGAAGCCCTAGCTGATGGCTATCAATTCATTACTTACTCTACTTTGCAAAACTTTCTGTCTGAAGTCGAAGACCTAAAAGACCATACAACCTACTTAGATACTAACCGATCGAATGTAATCAAATTATTGATCCGTAACGAGCAAAAGTATGCAATGATCATTAATGATAATTTTATTGAATTTTTGAATTTTGTTAATCAAGAGGATTACGCTGTATTTAAAGAACCCATTATAGCCATTAGTAATTGCTTATATTTAGCAAAACCTTCGTCTTTGACAGCAGAATTTGAAAAACGTATTATGAAATTATTAATGCATGGATTTATAGAGGAATTTACAAAAGATTATTCCTTGACAAAACTTTTTCGAGAATTCAAGGTGCGGCATAAAATGAAGGCTATATCCATGAACCAGATTCAAGGTGTTTGCAGGTGGTTTTGTATCCTTTGTGGATTGTCATGTGTGTGTTTAGCAATGGAAATGCTTTCGAAAAAGTTTTTGAAAATGAAGATCGTTATGGATTTTTTATATAGATTGTAGAACTTTTTTTACAGCTATTTTTTTCTGAACATATTTTATTAAAAATTGTTGCAAATTATTCAAAAATGTTTAAAAAAATTGTGTGAAGAAAAATAAATGAACACATGTGTTGTAATTATAATTTGTTTGAGTTCTTGAAATGTTGAACAAATGAATTTTTTTTTCTTTGAGTATCGACTTGAAGAAAATGAAAAAGTAATACGAATTTTCGGTTCTTAGAATGTATTTTTTTAGGAAATGTCAGAAACGCTTAAATGTTCGAATGTAAAAAGTGATTTTTTAGCTAATATCTTTTAGGCAACACTGGTTTAAACAGCTGACACACGTTTCGTGTTTTGTTTCACTGTCAAACATCTTCAGTTTGGTCTATACTTCAAGCATGAATTCTCTTACAAACGAACAACGCTTGCAAATTATTGAATTTTATTATCAAAATGCGTGCTCTGTTAAGAAAGTTTATGGCACGCTTCTTCCATTTTATGGTCAGTTTAATCAACTGAAGCGGCTTTTCGAGCTTTTGTGGCTCAATTTCGCACCAAATTTACATTGTTGCACATAAAACCACCAACACGCTTACATAGAGTTCGAACTGAAGAAAATATCGCAGCAGTGTTAATGATGACCATCAATTATCGATTCGTGGCCGTTTGGAACAATTGCGCCTCTGTTACTCAACAACGCGGGAAATTTTGCGGAAGAATTAAGGTGAAATGCAAGAATTGAAGCCGAACGACCTTTGGTGAATGGGCACTTGGAAAGTTGGTCGAAGATCCACTTTTTTACTGAAAAATTGTGTTCAGCGAAGAAGCTCATTTTTGTCTCAATGGGTACGTAAATTAGTAGAATTGTCAATTTTGGAGTGAATATCAGCCAGAAGCATTGATAACAATTCATTCAGAAAAAGTCACAGTTTGGTGCGGTTTAAGGGCTGGTGGCATCATTGGAGCGTACTTTTTCAAAGATGATGCGAATCGTAAGGTAACTGAATGAATGGTGAGCCCTACCGTGAGATGATATCCAATTTTTGTTTGCCCAAAATGGAAGAGCTTGACTTACATGACATGTGGTTTCAACAAGACGGTGCCACACAACACGCGCAACAATGGAGTTCGGTGAACATTTTATTTCACGTTCATGACCGGTCAATTGGCAGCCAAAATCGTGCGATTTAACGCCTTTAGACTATTTTTTGTGGGACTATGTTGAAGCTCATATCTATACAGACAAGCCCGCTTCAATTAACGCATTGGAAGTCAAGATTGAAGCATTTACTCGTGAGATACCGGAATAAGATAAAGAAGCCCATAGAGCTCGCACAGCAAATGTCGGTGTCATACACTGATTTACAATGTCTTATATGAAATTTAGTGAAATTTCACTTAACAATGCAAAGACTTCAAGTGAATGCAAATACTTTAATTAATGCAAAGACTTTTAGTAAATGCATGAAGTCTCAAATTTATTAATGTTTAATGTTTTTTTTTTGACTTAAGTGCTTTTACCAAAACACCTTTTACCGTTTTTCATTTGCTAAGCATCTTAAGATGTTCTCAGGTCAGTGCAACCGTTTTATTTGTTATTTGTTTCAAAAATCGCTTACAGGGTAAGACATGAGTCTTATAAAGTGTTAAAAGCCTTTACATTAATTTCAGAAGTGCACATTGTTGGAAAATAACTAATACTAAAGATCGAAGTCGAATTGCCCTTCCTTAAGCCACGAACATGGTTTCGCTGTTTACATCACGACTCCTCCCGTGAAATTTTTGGACTCAACCAATTTCTTGTAGTTAAACCTTTCAGCAAAATGTTGCTGTTGTAGTTTTTAATATAAAAAAGTTGAAGAAAAAAGTTGTGTGGTTAAATATCTTAAGTTGACATAAGCGATTTTCCTTTTTTATAAACATCGAACATTAAAACATATCTTAAGACATTTTCCAAAAATCATTTCTCCCTATTATCTGATAAATTAAATAAATTTATACATACAACGAATTATCCTTTACTTAAGTTGTTTTACCCTTTGTAAAACCCTACGATTTAAACTTATGCTATTTTACAAAACGTCATGACTTTCTTTTTTCAAAAGACTTATCAACTGGGTAAACTAAAATTGTTTGTGAAGAAAATATATATAAAAAAGTATAAAAAGCTCAAACCACATGTGTCGACTTAAGAGCCTTTTGAGCACAGTATTAGGTTAGGTTAGGTTAACGTGGCTGCGGATTAGAATCCACACACTTAGGCCAAAAGAAAGGCCCATTGCTTTTTACAAAGCGAAGAAGATATTTGATATCCTTTTTAGATAGTTCACTGGGATAATCAAAAGAGTAGTCTCCCAGATGAAGTTTGCGTCTTAGTGAAAGAGCAGGGCAGGTGCAGAGAAGGTGAGAGATTGTTTCCTCTTCTTCTTCGTCCATACAGCTCCTGCAGAATTAATTTGAGGCTACACCACGTCGTATTGCGTGTCTGCCTATAAGACAGTGTCCCGTAAGAACACCTATTAGGGAGCTAATCTGAAGTCTGCTTTGAGATAACAAGTCTTTAGAGCGCTTTAGGTCCAGTGAAGGCCATATGATTTTTGTGGCTGTGCATGTTGGTTAATTGTGCTACCTAGAATTTGCTATCGCAAAAGCTGTTTCTTTTACCATAAGTTTAAATTAAGCTATCGGTATACCTATCTCCTCCCTTTCAGGTGAAATAGGCATGACGGTTCCATTTTTAGCGAGTTCATCGGCTCTACAATTTCCCGTGATGTCTCTGTGGCCCGGCACCCAACATAGGTGAATGTTAAATTGCTACGACATCTCCAAAAGAGACGATCGACAATCGAGGGCCGTTTGAGATTTGGTTGAGACACCATCAAGAGATTTAATAGCAGCCTGACTGTCAAAGAATATGAGGATATCAGAAGTTGATATCACGTTTTCTCTTAGTCAGGAGAGAACCTCTTTGAGCGCTAAGATTTCCGCTCGGAAGACGCTACAATGATTAGGGAGGCGGAATGAGATGCTTAGATTAAGCTTTTATGAGTACACACTACTACCAACTCCCTCATTTGTCTTAGATCCATCTGTATAAAAATGAATGCTTTTGTGTTATCCAGGAATTTTTTGTCTTCCCATTCATCTCTGGATGGAATGCATACCTGGAAGTTTTTTCCAAATAGGGGTTTAGGAATAGTGTAGTCTATGTACGTTGGTATACAAAAAAAGAGGTTCAAAATGATGCAGCGGCCAACATTGTTGTTGGTCCATTGAGATGAGGCGTCGAGTCTTATCGCTGTACTCGCTGCCGCTTGTTTACTGAAGATGTCGAGGGGTGTCAGATGGAGAAGAATGTCTAACGCTTCTGAGGGTATGGTTCTCAATGCCCCGGTTATGCAGGACATGCAGTGCGTTAGACTCTGCTGAGTTTGTCGTAGTATGTGACTTTCTCCAGTGCAGTCCACCATACTGCAACCCCGTACATAAGTATTGGTCGGATGACCGATGTGTATAGCCAGTAGGTTATGCGAGGTTGAAAACCCCATTTTCTTCCTATGGCTTTCTTGCAAAGGAAAAGAGCTACTGTAACTTTTTTAACTCTTTCCTGTATATTAGATTTCCAACTTAATTTTTTGTCCAATATCAGACCAAGATATTTGGTTTCATTGGTAAAAATTAAAAAAAAATTCCCCAACTTAGAGTTCATAATCCTTCTTTTAAGCATTAGATTAATCAACTCAAAGATTGAGTATTCAACTTTTAAGGTCGTCATAGCAGAAGTGATAGCGGATGTGTCAACGGTGTTGAAAGCGCCCTCAATATCAAGGAAGGCCAGCATAGTATAATCCTTTTGCTCTAGGGAGTATTCGATAGTTCTTACCAGAGTGTGCAAGACTGTTTCTACCGATTTCCCACTATTTATCAATGCTATTACGTATATGGATATCGATCAATCATTCCAGAGTTTTGAGAATGAATGATGATAGGCTAATAGGTCTTAGGTCTTTAGGGTTGACATGCGAGCATTTGCCCGCCTTGGGAATGAAAACTACCTTTACATCTCTCCATCGCTGAGGTAGTCTCTTATAGATAGACCAGATTTATACAACTTTTGAAGATCACCTCAATGATGGGCAAAGTTATATAAATGGTATATTGTAGCTCAGCTGGAACGATTTGATCCGGACCTGGAGACTTGTAAGGTTTGAAACTATTCAGAGCCCAGCACAGTATTGTCATAAAATATTAAATTTGCAAAAAAATTTAATTCTTTTACAAATCTGTTAAAAAGTTACAAAATTTAATTATTTTTAATAAATGTTTGTTTCTATTTCTCAATGTAACATGTTCGATGCAACAACAAGATCAAGGCTAAGAGCAATATCAAACATCGACATTCTTCATCATACATGTTTGGTACAGTTTTTGCTTTTTTCCACTTTATTCAATAAATATGAGTTGCTTAACAACCTAAAACCGTTATAAGTTGTGCTTTGCATACAATCCAGAATTTTCTCCATACAAACTAGTTTTTAAGAATTTTCCTATAATATAACGATCAATGTCCATTCTATTCCATTTTTTATTTGTATATTTTCTTTTCTAACAATGAAAACATTTCTTGACATAATCAAAGGGTAAAGTCGATTCTAATTCCATTGTTTCGACTACAAACCTATAAAATATATTGATTCCCATTTTATTCTCCTTTGTTACTTTTCAATAGAAAATGTTATTAATTCGAATATCGACATTTTTTATCGAATAAAATCAATTTATTGATGTTATTAAGAGCAATTTGTAGTAACCTTCAATTAAAATTGAATCACTTTATTTAAGTGTTGACAGTAAAAACAAACACTTTTCATTTAATAATTTTATCGATTGTTCGGTAGTTTGCTTTTAGTCGTGTCTCATGTGTCAAGCTTTTCGTTTCAATTTATTTCGTTTTTAAATAAAGAAAAAGTGAAGCCTGCATTCCAGACAATATAAATGGGGAATTTCCCTTGACATTTGCGATTCACATTTTCTTTTTTCCGCTTAGATAAAAAAAGAAAATACTTTACAAGTTGTAATGTTTCCAAGTTAAGGTTTTTGTTTATTTTTATTTCCTTTCTTTAAGCATTTTTATTGCCATAAAACACGAAGGACCTAGCACGAATAATTGTCCTTTTAGTGTGTTTTTATTGTGAATACAAATTCATAGCAATGCCTTTTTAACAAATATACATTTGTATCTTGCATTTCTTACGCCATTAAGTCCAACAAACTATTTTAAAAACAAACTTCCTGCATTCATTAATTGTACACTAACTTTTAAAATAATGTTTAATTCAAATTACAAACATCCTGTGAAAAAATGTGAAAGTAAATTTTTTACAGAATTCGATATGTACATTACTTATTTTTTTGAGTTGGAGAAATATTTTATAAATAAAAGATTGACTTTTATGGTTACGGGCATCCGGATGAAGGATAAATAAAAATCAGAAAAATACAAAACCAATCTGAAACCCCTAAGAGAATTTATGATTATTTTAATAAATTCAAGTCAATTTTTGTCCCATTTCTTTTGGCAAAGCTATTAAATTTATACCAACTTTAAGTCGCATACTAAGTCCAAAACAAACAAACACTCAATCTCCTTAAAGTGAATGGATTAAGGTGTCATTCGAGTATCTATTTGCATAGCACGGATCTGTGTTACGCTCTAATCCCAATATAAATTTAAGAGAAAAATTTATATAGAAAAAGTAAATAAATAGCTCCTAAACAAAATGAAATAAAAATAATAAACTTGCGAATTAGAGTTGCTCTCCAATTCATATCAATGTGTCAACTAATACACCACAGGCGACAAATCGTGATTATATGCACTGTAGTGTGCAGACACTGTCTCTTTGGCATATTTTCTTCTGTGCTGCACAAGATTCACCAGCGTTGTACCAAAAATTATATACCATAAGCATAAGACCGGACTGCAGCAGCGTAGAGTATAGCCAAGCGGTCCAACTTAAAAGATATTATATACTTTTCCCCTTTCGCTGAATTAAATAATGCATCTA
This sequence comes from Eupeodes corollae, assembly GCF_945859685.1. Classification (NCBI taxonomy): domain Eukaryota; kingdom Metazoa; phylum Arthropoda; class Insecta; order Diptera; family Syrphidae; genus Eupeodes; species Eupeodes corollae. Next base: position 125,775,894 of record NC_079148.1, read on the forward strand.
ATGCTTCTCTGCAACTGAATAATATGCATATCTATATAAGTTAAGTTGCAGTGTACATGGGGCAGGTATCAGGTAGTTCGAGAGAGAAGTGTGGCATCTTATATTTTGCACCACCACCAACCGCTTGGACGACCGTAGGCAATTCGGGTGCAAGTGTTACCTCTTGGACCGACCACCGACCGACCGACCAACCCAACACCACCGTAGGTATAGAACAGTGTCAATCTGTTATCAAAGACAAGTTTAACGGTCGCGTTGTTGGCCGATGGGCAACATCCGGGCTTTGACATATAAAATTCAAAATGAATAAAACAAAATACACTGTCCGAAATTATCCTATAGTCAGATCCTTGACACAAGATTGTTACATACTAAAGGGTGATTTTTTTGAGGTTAGGATTTTCATGCATTAGTATTTGACAGATCACGCGGGATTTCAGACATGGTGTCAAAGAGAAAGATGCACAGTATGCTTTGACATTTCATCATGAATAGACTTACTAACGAGCAACGCTTGCAAATCATTGAATTTTATTACCAAAATCAGTGTTCGGTTCGAAATGTGTTTCGCGCTTTACGTCCGATTTATGGTCTACATAATCGACCAAGTGAGCAAACAATTAATGCGATTGTGACCAAGTTTCGCACTCAGTTTACTTTATTGGACATTAAACCAACCACACGAATGCGTACAGTGCGTACAGAAGAGAATATTGCGTCTGTTTCTGAGAGTGTTGCTGAAGACCGTGAAATGTCGATTCGTCACGGTTCGCAGCAATTGGGTTTGTGTTATTCGACCACATGGAAGATTTTACGCAAAGATCTTGGTGTAAAACCGTATAAAATACAGCTCGTGCAAGAACTGAAGCCGAACGATCTGCCACAACGTCGAATTTTCAGTGAATGGGCCCGAGAAAAGTTGGCAGAAAATCCGCTTTTTTATCGACAAATTTTGTTCAGCGATGAGGCTCATTTCTGGTTGGCTACGTAAATAAGCAAAATTGCCGCATTTGGAGTGAAGAGCAACCAGAAGCCGTTCAAGAACTGCCCATGCATCCCGAAAAATGCACTGTTTGGTGTGGTTTGTACGCTGGTGGAATCATTGGACCGTATTTTTTCAAAGATGCTGTTGGACGCAACGTTACGGTGAATGGCGATCGCTATCGTTCAATGCTAACAAACTTTTTGTTGCCAAAAATGGAAGAACTGAACTTGGTTCACATGTGGTTTCAACAAGATGGCGCTACAGGCCACACAGCTCGCGATTCTATGGCCATTTTGAGGGAAAACTTCGGAAAACAATTCATCTCAAGGAATGGACCGGTAAGTTGGCCACCAAGATCATGCGATTTGACGCCTTTAGACTATTTTTTGTGGGGCTACGTCAAGTCTAAAGTCTACACAAATAAGCCAGCAACTATTCCAGCTTTGGAAGACAACATTTCCGAAGAAATTCGGGCTATTCCGGCCGAAATGCTCGAAAAAGTTACCCAAAATTGGACTTTCCGAATGGACCACCTAAGACGCAGCCGCGGTCAACATTTAAATGAAATTATTTCAAAAAGTAAATGTCATGGACCAATCTAATATTTCAAATAAAGAATCGATGAGATTTTGCAAATTTTATGCGTTTTTTTTTAAAGTTCTCAAGCTCTTAAAAAATCACCGTTTATTAAATAAACTTTTAAAATAACGTAAACATTCAATTTCGTACATATAAAAGTGGGCGTGGCACTAGCAGAATTTTCAAACATTTTTTAAATATGTTGTGTTATGATATTCAGCTTCATAGAAATTTTAATTAAAATTAAAAATTTAGATTTGTTTAAGAAAAGTGGGCGTAGAAGTAGGCGTTGAAAGAAAAGACTTATTCATATCATAAAAGTCGAAGTTTTTTGTTTTCAACTGGAATGACAAAAGAGTAATTAATCGTGGTTTTAAATATGAATTTATTTTAAGGATAATGAGAGTGGGCAAAGAATGAAAGTTTTTAATCAGAAAAAATGAACCCTCAATTTGTATCACAACCTTTTTCTTTACAACATTTTTGTATGTCAACATTTTTGTATCGCAGGTGTTTTTGTATGTAGACATTTTTGTGGGTCAACATTTTGGTATTGCAGCATTTTTTGTATCTCACCATTTTTGTATCGCAGGAGTTTATGTATGTCAACATTTTTGCATCGCATCATTTTTTGTATCTCAGCACTTCCGCTCAAAACCTCAAGAGTTTTACCTAATTTGTTTGTATTAAAAAGATTTATTTAAAGCGACACGGCATCCCACAGTTCTTCGATAAAAAGCATTTAGAAGACCGGCGCGTTAAAATCAGAATTGACGCTAAAGTTAAAACTTGGTTTTTATATTTTTTTTTTATATATTTTCCACTCCTTTTCGATTTTTCCATTCAACACTTTGCAGGGTTGTCAAACTAAATATTGGCTGAAGTTCCGGAAAGCTAGAACGCGGTTGAGAGCAGAGCAAAGCTGGAGCTTGGCCCACAAAATCCCTGACACTTTATCTTTAAGTTTTGTTTAATTGTAAGAATTGGCTTTTCGAGGCATTAAATTCCACGTGGTTTGATACATACAAATCAGAAAGAGTGTCGGAGAAAAAACGGAGCCCTGAGGCACACTAGCATTTAATAAACATGTTTTTATTGCACCAAAAGTAGTAGCTTTGATACGCGAGGCTAAATACCAACATTTTTCTCAAAAGCTAAACACAAGTTCAAGTGGTCGCCAGCTCTGGAAAAATCTACACAGAATCGGAATCAAAAAGACAAAATTCGGTGCTGTTGAGGACATTGATGGCAATAAACTTAATGAAGAATTCATTTTTTCTCCAACGCCACAGGTCCCACAACTTTAGCCTTCAATTTCTTTTACTGACAAACGCGATAGTAATGAGCCTGGTTTTGAATTCTGTAGTAGATAGTGCTGATGTAGTTGAAAGTATTCTTTCCATTAAGTGACAAGCTGTTGGGCTCGATGATATACATCCTACCAGTTCAATACTATTTTGACGTCCTCGATATACTTTGAATCATGGAAAGTTGTTAAAATTATTCCACTTCCCAAAAACGCTAAAATAGATGAATTAAGACCTTTTTCGGTATTGCCATTTTTGTCGAGAGTTTTTGAAAGAATCCTTCAAAAGCAGATTAACGCCGTTTTAGGAAGAAACACAGCCTTATTACCGCACTTTTAAACGTTACTGATGACATTAGAAAAGCATTAGATAAAAACGAGGTTACGTTTCTAGTTTTGTTGGATTTTTCGAAGGCTTTCGATTCCGTTAATCATGTCAATCTATGTAGAACGCTCATGCAAAATTTTAATTTTTCTTCTAGGGCAACTAAATTAATTTGTTCTTATCTAACTGATAGGAAGCAAGCTGTGCAAGTTGGTGACACCCTGAAAAATTGATTGCCGAATGCCACTGATGTACCACAAGGTTCCATACTGGGTCCTCTCTTGTTTTCTGCTTATGTAAATGAACTTGCATCTCAACTAATTAATTGCAGCTCTCACTTGTATGCTGATTTCGTTCAGCTTTACTTCAGCTTTCTGCGTCAATGAAGACCTGAAGAGAGTGTCAAATTGATCTTTGTCAAACGTACTTGTGTTGAACCCTAAAAAATCCAAATGTCTTGTAATAAATAGAAACCTTTTTTATTTTCCACCAATTGTTCTGAGAATTGCTCGATATTTAGTAAATAAAAAAAAAATAAAAACAAATATTCCAGTATTTCAAAATTGCACATCTCCCTACAGTCCCCGTTTTTTAAAAAATGTTGAGAGAAAAGCTATTAAGGTTATTTGGAGGGACTGGACTCACTACTAAGGTTTAAAGTCTGCGCCGATTACAATCATACAATTTGATAAATTAATTATATGGACTTTCCTTCATTCGTGCATAAAACTTAAGCGGTAATATTAACAGTTCTTAAAGTAGGCGGGGAAGGGGGTGGATGATGTCAAGATCACTTTTTTAACTAGAATTGAAATTTTCGATGAGCGTCTACCTTTTGGAATTTTGAATTTAAATTTTTGTGAATATTAAAAAATAAAAATCCCCCTAATATTTTGCGCAGTGTATTTCACAGAGAGATACTATGCCAGTAGGATAATGCCCAAACATCCACACATATCAAACAAAAACGAAGTTAAAACAATAAAACATATCAAAGAAAAGGCTGCAGCAAGTAGGCGTCAAATTGCAACATTATCCCGAAATGATACAAAAGGTCTTTAGTTTCAAATCTCGAAAGTAGGTGGCGCTCGGTGCCGTTCTGCACTTTTTTATTTCTGTTTTCAAATCAACTCGAAAAGTCTGTGTGTGTGGGATTACAGTTTGCCTTTTGGGAATGCATCTAGATATTAAAAAACACGCAATTGTTAGATGGAGAAATTGGTTTATCTCCCGCCCTGATGCTGGATGTTGCCGTCAGCTGCCGCAGCAACAACAGCTTCAGCTAAAGCAGTAGCAGCAGCACCAACTATCTCAGTATCCAACAGGTTGGTTGGTGCTGTAAATCACAAAATATTTTCATTTAATTGCCATTGCGGTGGCGGTGGCGGTGGCAGTTGCGAATTGCGATACGGTTTAGAGTTAAGACTTAAGAGTATGGTAAATATGCGGTGGTAGTGGAGTGGTGGTGGGCCATGGTCGAACTCTGGTGCGCTTCGGTTTCAATTAAAAGATCTCACAAAATCGATTACGATGGCAATGACTTGAATTAATTAATTCAAACTGATTCCAATATACATACATATTACATTCATAGTGCTAAGTGCCTAAACGGACTTGCCAGAGCACTTAGTGTGCTTATTTTTGATAGTGTCGATTGGTAGGACGTCAAGGAGGAGTGTATCTTTGGCGCGGCTTTGAAATTAATGGTGTTGGAGCAATAATCATGCACCACAGGTGTAAAACAAATGTGCCAGGATAAGATCAACTCATAAAAAAAACCTTAACAACCAAAAAACAAGTTTAATCAAAATAATCCTCATAATCATTATCATCATCATCCTCGTCATTATGAGGAAGTCAGAGGCGGCGTCCGTGGGGGGGTGTGGTGTTGGATAAATGGTACAATTTTATTGCGTGCGTTAATTTGGGTTTTAAGCAAATCTACTCATAAAGCTAGTTGGAAGTATAGTTTACTAACAGTTGCCTTTCTACCTAGACGAAGTGGCAACTACTCTGGCAACATGCAAGTCAAGTGTTAATATTCTGGTTTATGGGAATTATTTTATAGAAGGAGGAGAAGGGAACCTTCAAAAACAACTATTATTATTACTATTGGATTCAATCTCAGTGAATTTGTATTAATTTTCCCGCAAAGGAATTATCATTTCCTTGTTTAATGTTCGCACAGTGAATTGCTGCGGTCTTATGAGAACTGGGATGGATTAATATTTATGAATATTTGTGTGAATTTTCAACTTGTTCTCGAAGCTCTGTTAGTTTTTGATGTGCGTGCCAGCTTTACCTTTAGGTGGAATTAATCTATTAAGAAGTATAATGAACATGTTCAGGTACACCGGTACATTGGTAAACTTGTACAATTCTGGAAGCATTGATTGGATAACTTTTTCGTAGCAGTATTTTTATTTTGTTCTCACGTTGGAAAAAGTAATAAATAAAAATTATGGAAATTCAGTTATTAAATTTTGTTTTTAATGATAGTTTACTTGGTTTACTACTTGGCTTAGAGTGTTGTATTATTTTATTCTGAATGGATTCATTGCTGTGACACTAAGAAATGACTGGGTCATAGAAATTTGAGGTTTAAATTAAAGAAACTGGAGAAAAGAAGTTTTTTATGAGTAAAAACCTGAGAAAAATATGAAATTTTTATTACAGAATTATAAATATTAAGCGAAGAAAGAAGGTTACTGTCACAATTCTTACACATATGGTTAAGGCTTTGAGACTGCTTACACTATCTATCACAGCAGTTCTGCAGGATTAGTGTCTGCAAAAACGGGGGAGTTATATTTTGATAATAAATACTGACGGTATTTGAAAATCGCCCATGAAACATTTTTCATTGATATTAATTTTTTTTTATAATAAGCGCACACTCAAAGGGATAATACTACCCTTATTATGTATACGCAGTGTGAGCACTAGGAAAGGGAAAGAGGGGTTGAAAGGAGGTGTCGGTGCACATTGCTTTTGAATTCCTGAATATTGGTAAGGCATTCCACATTCGCATAGTACGGCTAAAGAACCAATCTCTGTACTTGACAGTACGACCGAAGTTGGGCTGGAGGGTATATTGATGAGCATCCCTAGAAGCGCTAGTATTACGGTTGAACTGTTTAAGGGGAGGAATGCAACTTGCTATTTCTCTAGAGCATATACCATTTAAATACCGGTAAAAGAAGGTGAGACAATAAACATTTCGACGATGTTCAACCGACGTAAATGATCTTATGATGGTCATATCACCAATCAATCTAAATGCTCTATGTTCAATACTATCCAAGAGGCTTAAGTAAGTTATCGCGTATATGATCGTTCCACAAAAGGTGGTTGGTGATACACATACCCAGAATATCGAGATGTTCAGTCTCCTCGATGCAAGTGCCATTTATGGATAATGGCAAGGGGGGTATATTTCTCTTTAACGATACAAGGGATAAAAGTTTTCATTCCCAGGAGAATCAATTTTGTTATCATATCTGGGGTCAACGTCACTATCGAGGAAGCATAGTGAAGTGACTAGTTAAAGATCCTAAAATAATTATTGATTAATGATTGCAAGAATGATGGGATAGCTTTTAAGGATAAAAATGATGTTCGGATTTATGTTAGAAGCAAGAACAGTGAAGAACTTAATCCTTGAATCACCATAAAGACGCTAAGGAATGATGGCTGTAAAATAAAAATGTACTTTACTTACTTAGGTTCTCAGACCTGTTAAGTTCGTAGCGAACTCCTTTGGGGCAAAGGGCCCCTACTACGCCTACGCGCCATCGTGTTCAGTTTCCGGAGATGTGTTTTAGCTCCCTCCAACTCGTGACGCTGAATCCTCCCCGAATGTCCTGTGCCATGTGCTTCTCGGTCGTCCAGCTCTTCTTCCTTTTTGTGTTAGCGTATTTCTCTGTCGTTACCTTTTCGTAGCGTATGTCCAATCCATTGCCACTTACGCCTTCGTATAATAGAGTCTATAGCTATAGCAGGTGCTGCACTTATAAAGAAGCACAGATTCGACGTTTGTGGGAAACAGTCGTAGTTTTGTTCTCAAACTGATAGAGTTATTCCTCCAAATTTTCGACAATATACCGAACGCCGCTTTTACTTTGCCGATGTGGCAGATGACGTTGGTTCGCCTTCGATGGAGACGATACTTCTTAGGTATTGAAAGTTCTCCACTTTTTTCACCGGTTGCTGGAAAATATTTATTTGAGAGGATCGTTGGGTATCAAGGCTGATCATTTTTGTTTTGCCGGAATTAATTTTCAGCCTCACTACTTTTGTTTCTCTCTCCACACTTGTGTCATTTGATGGAGATCTATGATTCTATGAGAGAGTAAGCAAGCATCTTCCGCATAATCCAAGTGCTTCAAATAGGATATCAAAGTCCTTTCGATCCCTACCTGACAGAGCTGAGCGCAGTACATCGCTTATCACCAACAAAAACAATATTGGAGACAGAATACAGCCCTGTCTGACTCCGCTACGGACTTCAAAATCCCCTGACAACCTACCATCGTGACACTTGGATCCATCCTATGTTGCTTTCATAATAGCAATTAGTTTTTCTGGAATGCCTCAATACCACAACCCCCCTCCCAAAGCTAACCACATGTACTCCCTGTTATTACAGCAGTGATCGATATTCAACGCACTGCTCAATAATGATCCGCAGGGTGTTGATATAATCAATACAGGACAATTCAGCACTGAATCCTGCTTCTTCGGTATCGAGTGTGGCGATGCGTTCCATTATGATTTTTGTTTTATTTCGGCAACGGCAGGTAGAACAATTCCTCTATATAAAAATGTGGGAGTGTTTTTCTTATAACGGAATAGGTCCTATCTTTTGGATCAAAAATATTATGACCAAAGAAACTTACCTTGAAATATTTAAAAACAATATGCTTCCATTTGGGGAACCAAACCTGCCATTGGTGTGGACATGTCAGCAATATAATGAACCTAAACACACAGCTTAACAATGGCCTTCAAAATCGCCAGATATAAACCCCATAAAATAGCTATGGAAAAAGTAAAACATCGTGGAAAGAAATCCAAGAAAAAAAGTACACAACTCAATGCCTGGAAGGTGTGAAATGGTTCTTAAAAAAGAAAAAAAGCTACCTTACCAAGTACTGACGTCATAAGGTTACTCATTTTCCTTACAAATTCAGTAGACTTTTTTGTGGTGGCTGTGAAGCGATGGTTTATTAATAAGACATTTAGTCCACAAGTCCATTTTCTTGCAAACCTTGCTTGTACCACCGCACAGTTTATTTTTTTCTCACAGGAGTTCCACATGGAAACATTCTAGGGCCAATACTTTTTTTCAACCTTCTTATTACTTAAAAATGTGAAAATTTGTTATGATTTGAATTCGATGGTGAAAAGGAAATAAAGTCTTTCTACCAAAAAAAAGAACATAACCAATTTCATGTTCATTCTTGGAAAGTTTAATATTTTTAATGCTCTTTATTTTTCTTATGAAAAAGAATTTGTTATAATACATCCTCAAAGTTTAAGGTAACCTGTAAACAGCATCTTCTCCCAGTAAGTTATGAATAGTAAATTTCTTTCAAACCTTGCCTGTACCACCGCAGTTTTTTTTTACTGGAGTTCCACATCGAACCATTCTAGGACCAATACTTTTTTCCAAGCTTCTTATTACGTAAAAATGTGAAAATTAGTTATGATTTAAATTCGATGGTAAAAAGGAAATAAAGTTTTTCTACAAAAAAAAAGAACATTACAAATTTCACTTTAATTGTTGGAAAGTTGAATATTTTTGACGCTTTATTTTTTTCCTATGAAAAAGAATTTGTTATAATACATCTTTAAAGTTTAAGGTACCCTGGAATTAGCATCTTCTCCCAGCAAGTTACATATTTCTTTTCTAGACAGAAGCAAAGAATTGTAATTTTAACTCTTAAAAACCAATTATTTTAGTTTACGGTTCGTATCATGCCTTTATTGATATTTGTATTCTATACTTGTACCTTGACAATTAATATCCAATTTCACGCTGTAGTATGTTCCACTTTAACCACATATATAGAATCTCCCTCGCAATAAATCGAAACAACAAAAAGAACATAACCTCCGATGACAACCTCAATTTCTAATAACCATTTAAAGAAAAGACCAAACCTCCACAAACCATTATTCATTCCAAATCGATTTTTTTGCAGTCAATATAAAAATAAAATAAGAAAACTTTTAGAAAAACTTTAAAATAAATAAAAAACAAAACAACGAATATCACTTACTTGCAATCTTAAAACCACTAAAGTTAGACATAAGATATTTTTCAACGTCTGACTATTCGACCGCCTTCTGACGTCTTCTCCATGCCCATATCGTCAAAACTTAAGCACTTAATGGCAAGTGAAGTCTTTGTTGTTGTTCTCACATCATCTTATACAGCACCGATATAGTAGTCGATTCATTCGTCACGTGCGTCGACGTCGTCGTCGCGTCCGTCGCTTGTTGTCGCGTTATATTGTTGAGTTGTTCCTTGACCTTGTTCCCAAAACCGATCAATAAATTCAATAAAAGCAAAATCAAGGAAAAATCACATTCAGACACAAAATAGCTGCAACTCTTTTCTCTAACGGAAACAAAACACACATCATCATCACCGCCGCCGCCGGCCCCACCGCCATTATATGAATGGCATGTTGACAACAACAAAAGAACGAACGGAACTATATAAAGCTAACGGCATACCATCAGCCAAAAAAAAACTAAAATAACAAAAAATGAAAGACAGACAGGCTGCCGGCCGTTGTTGCTCCCGACCGACCAACAACGACGTAAGTGCCCATCCAATCAGCCGTTCATTTATGTTGGCCCGTTTGACAGTTTTCCTTTTCCTTGCCATTGCCATGTCCAATGTCCAGTCCAGAGGCAATATAGCCTCCATTTCTATATCGACAGAATGAGGAATGTTTGGGCTCCTGCAGCGATATAACAACACAAATGATGATGGCTGGAGGGAAATTTTCGTTTTTCATGATGGACGGACATTCTTTGAAGGAACGTTTTTTTTTCTTATGAAGTTAAGGTATTCAGTATTCAACAAACAAAAACAACAGTAGAGACAAAAGTTTTCAGACAGATGTGTTTTTATGTTGAGTAAATAACTCAAGGGTCCAGTTATAGCTATCATTGGATTTCATCATTAAAAATTTTGTTTTGAAATTTAAAAACGATAAAAAGAGACAAATTTTTATGTTAAGTGTCAAAATGAATCTGAGCTGTTGAAGATTTTGTTTTCCAAAAAAAGAAACACCCTATTTTACCAGAACTTTTTTTAGTTAATTATTAAATTTTCTATGATTAAATCGTTTTCAATGAACAGCTGATTATTGATTTCTTATTTTGGAACATAATCATTCCACTGACAGCCTTCCATTTTCTTTGTAGTCACAACTGTCAGTTTTATTTTCAATGTTCATCTCTTACCTCAAATTATTGCATTCAAAAAGGAAATGCTTGATTCCAATCAGAAAATTTTGTTTCAATGACAGACGTATTCAAAGATTCCTAAATATAATGGCTTAAACACAAACACGCTTCATCTTCGCCTGACGTTTACGAGTTCAGCCATAGGAATCAATGCATGCTATCACAACGAAGCTTTGACCTCACGTTTCGTTTGACAATCGTAAGGAAAAGAAAGTAATGTTACGTAAAGTTCCCTCAAACGGTAGCTCTAGTTTAAATTTGCTTTGTCTGACAGCTCAACAACTATACAAAAAGTCATTTGGAGGGATAACCATTGTGTATTAGAAAAAGTTAAAAGGCAAGGTATTGAAATATACATAGAATAACTATAAATTTTTTTCTTGAAAACGTTTTGTTTTTGTTGAACAGAAAATAAGTTTCGAAGAATTCCTCATGGATTAAAGAACTCCGGACCCACCAACGTCTCTCAGTCTGCGCTTCTTCTTGCTCCATGAGCAGAATATACCCACGATAGGCTGTGTAAGCTATTACCGCGATAAATTCTTTTACTGCACGAAAAATCAAAACAAATTTTTGAGAAAAAATAACAGCTGCTAATGACAGAAGTATCATTTTTTAAATGTCATATTAGAAGTATCATTCAAAGCAATCTCGAAGCAGGCTCATCGTAACGCAGACGAAACCGAAGCTGAAGCAGAAAGTCGGTAAATTAATGTATCAAGAAGTCATAACATATAAGTTAGTAAACAAAAAAAGTCATAAAATAAGTGTATCGGTAAATGAGTAACTCAATAAATTAATGAAAAGTCAGTTAGTTAATAAAGAAATCAGTCATTCAGCACGTTTCTTAATCAGCAAATGAAACGATGAGTAAAATAAACAAACGAAATGAGTCAATAAACAATTAATTAAAAAAGTTAGCATGTTTAACAGTAAATTTAAAACGAAGTCAGTAAGACAGTGATCACATAAGTAGGTACGTACAGTCGAGTCGGTCCGAAATTAGGACTTAAAATTATTAGTAAGTCAGTTTTCGACAGTAAATAATTCAGTAAATCAGTTCATTTTATATTGTCGATAATGTAGTAAGCTTAAGTTAGTATTCAAGCAAAATTGTCGGTAAAGTCAGCAATGTCAAAAGTGAACAATTCTGTCCTTTATTCGATAAGTCATTAAATAGTAAATACGGAATTGAGGAAGTCAGCTCAATTGCTGTAAATCAAATAACAATGATAATTTCTAGATTATAATTTTTTTTAAGGGTTTTTGATTGCTTAAGTTTGAGTCCGACTTTAAAATAAATCTATCACTTCAGTTTTTTTGGAATAGCAGTTTTTATAATTCCAAAAACATTATCAGCCCCATTCTGCTTTTCACGTGGATAGTATATTCGATTCACCTAATCGATTTCCTTTCACACTGCCTTTTGCATTCTGCTATCCATCGGTTGAACTACATTATCCCAAACCAATTTGATATTCACGTAAACAGCTATTCATGTGACAATCTTGAGAATGTTGGATAAATTGTTTGATTCATAAAAAGAATTAATAGTTTAATTTGTGTGATTTTTGGAAATGGACAGTATTTTACTTTTTATTCCAATTGCAAGCAGAAGAATAAGAGAATTCTCAAAGTGATAGCTTCGGAAAAATGTAAGAACAAATTATTTCTTGTGTGTCGTTTCCCCTAAAATAGTTAATAATGTTTTATTTATAAAACAGATATTCTAAATTAAGCAATAAAGTAGTTTTTACTTACATTTTGCTAAACAAAATTAAACAAACCAAACATCAAATGAAAAGTCCGCTACAATTTATATGCAGATCTGAATTGTATAGAATGAATGCGTTCACGTGAATAGAAGAATACCACGCAGTATTACCGACGTTACCGACATACACAGATTCATTTCGAATGAATAGCAGAATAGTTATTAGTGAAAATTCAAGGAAAATTTCACCTGATGAGTAGCAGAATAGGGCTGTATATTAGGCTTGTTAAGGCTATGTACATTCATGAAGTAGTTTTTTTTTTAAATAAAATACGAAACAATTTTCCAAATTTTTAATCTCTTACTTTGATATTTCGTTTAAAAATTTTCAGTATTTTGCTTATTTAAAAAAAACGCCATTAGTTGTCTTCCCCTTAAAAAACGCTAAAGCATTTATGCTAAAACTCTTCGTACCAAAAAACCCTAAACGGTATAAAAGCAATTTTTATTCTTCTTATGAATTCGTAGCCTTAAGGTTATATCATAAAGTTTTTGGAATTTATTAAAAAAATTATAAAAATATTGTTGAAAATGGTTATTTCCGAGTTTGATTACATAAATCTAAAATCAGAGCTTGGAATCGGAATCAGCAATAACCATTAACTCTATAACAAATTATTTAAGAACATAAAGAAATTACACTCAAGGGTTTTCAAAACTTCAGACAGAGTCAAATGAAGGCCTTTAAGTCATCTCATAACTATTGAGACATTACTAACACTATGTGAGATACTAAAATTATTTAAATTTTTTCTAGAACTTACTTACTTAAGGTGGCGCTACAGTCCGGGCGGACCTGGGTTTGAACCAATATGCCAGCTCCAGTTTCACACGCCAAGTTGGTTGAGGTCTACACCTACCTGCGTGCGCCACCTGAGTCTCGGTCTTACTCTATTGCGGCTTCCCACAGGTTTGAATTCGAAGACCTTCCCGGCTGGAGCGTTGATGTCCATTCGCTCTTCATGCTCCAGTCATCTAAGTCGTTGGACTTTAATTCTGTTAACTACTTTAGTGTCGCTGTACGGCCCGAACAGTTCGTCTTTATATCTTCTCCTCCATTCTCCATCTATGTCCAGACGGGACCAAAAATCACCCGAAGAATTTTTCTCTCGAAGCATCCTAAGATGCTCTCATCTTTCTTTGGCAGGTTCCAGGCCTTTGTGCCATAAATGGGAAGCGGGATGTTGAGTGTCTTATAGATGGTGATTTTAGATGCTCGAAAGAGTCCATAAAAGTAGCCATTTGCAAGAGTTATTCTTCGTTTGATTTCAGCGCTGGTGTCATTGTCTGAGTTTATAGCGGTGCCTAAATAGACAAAGCCGTCAACTACCTTAAAGTTATAGCTGTCCATAGTGACGTTTTGTCCAAGCCGTCGTTGTTTAATGACCTTTTTTGATGACAGCATATACTTGGTTTTGCCCTCATTGACCACTAAATCCATCTTCAATGCTCAAAAACGTTCCATTGACATCACGCTTTGATCTTCCAATTATGTCAATATCATCTGCGTATCCGAGTAATTGGATGGACCTTAGGAAGATTGTGCCCTTAGTGTTGACGGTTGAGTTTTGCACAATTCTTTCCAGAACGATATTGAAGAAGTCGCATGACAGTGCATCGCTTTGTCTAAAACCTTTTTTTGACATCAAATGCATCGGTGATATATTTTCCCACCTTGATAGAGCAGGGTGCATTCTCCATTCATTCTACGAAAACGGATAAGTTTGACAGGGATTTTTTTGGAAGTTACAAAGTCAGTAAATCAGTAAGTAGTTATTCAATCATCTGAAGAAGTTAGTAAATTAGTCGTTATTTTAGAAGAAATTCAGAGTAAGTCTTAGCTTAGCATTCGATGGAAAAACGATTCTATTTTTCCAAAATAGTTCCTTCGAAGAACATGAGTCTATTTCTGCTTTTAAGTGATGATTCTGTATTGTCTGGTGTCTCCCTTCAGATAGCTTTGCTCTCTAATCTTCGGAAACCGTACACGATGTCCTGTAGGCGTATTAGAATCCCTATGTCCCTTAAGGGGTTCCCAACGGACTTAACAGGTCTGAAGATCTAAGTAAGTGAGTCTAATCTCTAGACTTAGACCCCTACAGTTTTCACTTGCAATGATATTTGGATTTTTTTATTTGATTTTGTTCTTTTCTTCCTATACAGCAACAGGCGGTTGGTCCCCTTTTTAGTAAGGAATCTGCATCTTCATTCCCATAGTTTCCAACATGTCCTGGTATCCAATTAAGTGAGACATTATTAAGATAACCAGGCTTATCCATTCTATTCAATCATTTCCAGTTAAGAGCAAATGCAATAGGATCTTAAAACTTTCAATTCGACTTGTCAATTTGACAGGATGGTAATATTTAGGGTGTAGTCACATTTTCACCTGCCGACTCTGTCTTGGAACTTAAATCCGTCTTAAAATCTTTCTCTTCCTTTAAAACACACAAATCTTTACTTTTTCTTACCACTGTCAGTTGAAATACAATGTCAATCAATAGAAAACACACAACAGCCGGTAGACATATTTCGCGAAAGCGAATTTCTTCCTTCAAAATTTTGAAGTTCAACAAAAGTGAAATACACACAGATTTATATACATTTTTGTGTGCGCGCGCGCACCATTTCCATTTTGTTCCCTGTCGTCCTCGTCGCATCGGTTTTGGATATCATCTACATGTATAGGCAGATAGGTACCTACTCTGATTTGAAAAGTCGTATAACTTTGCATTTAACCGTTAATAATTGGCTAGCGGCAGTGAGTGCTGCCGGTGCGGTGTGTGCAGCCAGCTTAATGCTACAAACATCTGATACGGTGAAGCGACATGTAGTACTACACGAATAGTCCACAATGAGGTCTTGCTATATGTTGGGAATGTCCATTAGCTCTCAAATAAGTTGCATACTTGCATCTCAAAACTTATTTTTTTTCAACTTAGCGACATGAGTTAGTCCGTTTGTTTTTTTTTTGTTTTTGTGAGTTTTGATTGTGATTTTGATTAGCACCGCGTAGGTACACACGGTGAACTGTTCCCATTGATTAAGATGAATATACATTTGGTTGAAGTTGAAGTTGAAGTTACGCGGAGGAGTAGGTACCTATTCGTAAACACCGAATCAAGTCGAAATGACAACTTCCGACGCGACGATGCGACCGACATACATGACGACGACGATGTGTGTAGGTAACTTAATGGTTTTCCCATCATCAAGACACAGAAGCCGTTAGTCAACTACGAAGAGGCCGCCATCTTTCATTTATCCTGATGCAGCTTTGGGAAGAAAAAGACATAAATATGATTGCACTGCGAGTAAATTTGAATTTAATTTTGCGTTCATCGTTAGAGATGTGATTAGGTTATGATTTACACGGTGCATTACAAATGCAACATGCACTGCACTTTTGGCTGAACACACTCAGTGAGCACTGAACACACCACACACCGCATGTTTTATGTATCTTTTTGGCACAGACAGCAGCAACATTGAGCTGAGGCTGTGAAATTGAACTCGGAAATGAGTGGCAACCTCGTAGATCGCAGAAGACTAAAAGATACAATTGATTTAAGATATACTTAACCGCTATTCAGAGCTCATACATGTTAGAGGTTATAGCTTTTGTACGAGGAAGAGTTTTGTTTTTGTTGTTGTTGTTGTTGTTATTGTTGCTGTTGCAAGTTTTGTTGTTATCGATAGTATCTGAGGTGCTATCGATTTAAGGTAAATCTTTGACACTGTGGCACGTGAAATTGATAAATCACGAAATGAAAAGTGATCGGGAACTTTTGGTGTTTCTGTTGTTGTTGTTGTTGTCATTGACTTTGCGCCTGACTTTGGCGCATACAGCACCTGACTTTTACTATTTGAATATGTACTTTTATATTGGTGGAGAGTTTTCGGAGATAAAAGGTGCGAGAAAAAGCCGATTTAAGATATGCACTTACAATTTTGTTTGTATCTTTCTATCTTTTCCTGCTTTAAGGAAAGTTACTTGTATCTTTTTTATACCTATTTCGAGAATGTGAATATTCATTTCAAGTCGTCGTCTATGTCGTCGTCGTTCGTCGGCTTCATCAGTTGTCGTATGTTTATCCGACTTGTCGCTATAGCTTAACTATATAAAGGAGAGTCTATTTAAGAGTCATTGTAGAGCATATAGGTACACATACTAAGTTCGTTAATGGGGTGTCACTTGTTGACAAATTGACAAACACATTTGGACACAATCAATGGAGTTTGTTAACACATCTTTTGTGTGTGGCATAATGTGTTAATTAAGTTGAAGCCTTGAGCGTAAAGTATGCATGTACCTATCTATTTGAGGAAAGTTTTTCTTTTGTTTGCTTGTTTTTTTTTCTTCTGTTTTTATAGAAATTAGTTGGAACACCGTTGATATCACGCGCTTAGGTTGTTTTATTCAATTTTCTTTAACAAAAAAAAGAAAAACTGTCATGTAGTTCCTAAGATAAATATCTTTGTAGGAAGTTCATTCAAAGCAGCATGATTTACATTTTACAAGACATAGATTGAATTAATCGAGAAAACTTCGTTGAAAACGGAAAGTTTTCGAATAATTTTGAATTAATTTCTATCAAACGCAGTAATGTGAGAAACATCATTGATAAAATGTATTGAAACTTAAAAATGCATGTGACTTAAATTGATATTTCCTGGAAAAAGATTTCTCTATATCTTATTGGAATTTAAATGTTTCGATTAGATTTTTGGTATCTATTCGAAAGGCTAACATAACTTAACTTAAATAAAATGTATACGGGTAATTATGCTAATTATTGAATTAGTGAACCGATAAATCTAGTGTGTGAATTGTAATTTCTAAACGATGATTTGGATGCATTTTGGGTTATCTGATGTGATGCAGTGCTCTTAATAGCTTTCGATTAATGATGTCTTTTAGATTGGTATCGGAATTCAGAATTTCTTTAATAGAATTTTTGTTATGCTTGCTTTTTAAATGGCTTATAAATTGATAGATTTATAGAGTTTTTTTGTGTATTAACATGGCGCACCTTTCAGCACATTAATTTCCTATATTAAAAATTAAGGTTCATCTTGAAAGTCTTAGAAAATATTGGCAATTTACTTGTCACCTCTGTGGACCACATCGGATAATACTTTTTTATCTCTTTTGTGTTGGAAATATTTTTCAAAAATTTAAACAGATGTTGCTTTGAAAAATTTAAAATTTTTGTTGGTGTTGGGTTTCAAGGGGTTTTTAGTAGATAGATAGATAGATAGATAGATAGATAGATAGATAGATAGATAGATAGATAGATAGATAGATAGATAGATAGATAGATAGATAGATAGATAGATAGATAGATAGATAGATAGATAGATAGATAGATAGATAGATAGATAGATAGATAGATAGATAGATAGATAGATAGATAGATAGATAGATAGATAGATAGATAGATAGATAGATAGATAGATAGATAGATAGATAGATAGATAGATAGATAGATAGATAGATAGATAGATAGAGAGATAGATAGATAGATAGATAGATAGATAGATAGATAGATAGATAGATAGATAGATAGATAGGTAGATAGATAGATAGATAGATAGATAGATAGATAGATAGATAGATAAAATTCCTAAAGTTTGACAACATTCATTCCATAAACTTATAACTTGAACTTTCAATAAAAAGTCTTTTCTGAATACATTTCTTCTGATTTCTCTGAGAATGGAGCATTTTCCCAAGAAGTGGACAGTATCGTATCTTTCTGATAGGTTGCACTTATTATACTCTAGGGGTAAATCAGGTCTGCGTGAAATAAAATTAAAATCTATTAGTTCAATACTTTGTCTGACCATCATAGAAATCACACGGACAATATTGGAATTCTTAAAATAATTGTTTTCTGCAAGGTTATGATTTAATCTGCTGTAAGTTGTTCTGTACAAGGAATTAGACGCTTCAGCATTATATTAAGCTCTAAATTTCTCATCAACCTTTGAAATGATTTCATATACAAGATGGTTTTAGCGGTTGTTAAATCCTCGATGAGTAAATTAAAATTAACTGTTCATTCCTGAGCAATATCTTGCCATCCTCGATACCAATTTTTTTTTACCTTGTACGGCTTTTATGGGCACTCACACGTGAATCATGCAGTTTAAAAACGTTGAGCAAGAAGTCTGCTTGTAACTTCAGTGTTTTGATAAATAAAGGGGAGAGACCAATTTCCAGCATTATAACTTAGTTTGGCGTATTTTTCAGCAAATGAAATATTCTTTTTATGAAGTACGTTGGGAGTATTTGAACCGAATTGTACTTTTTACATCCCCATTCCTGCGATCAATGTAAAAGTATGCTCTGAGCTACTGCATCAAATAAATTTAAACTTACTACTATGTGCTATACACTTATACATGAAGCATTGTTTCTAGGTCATATTGATAGCAGTTTTCGCCTTAACCAATTTCTCCTTCAAGGGTTTATCCATTTTTCAATTATTTGTAACAGTAATGCTAAAGTATTTGTATTCTCGCACGTATTCAATATTTTCGCGATTATAGCTCCATTTTTCATTTGATGCATTACGTCCACCACCACTTTTAATAACCTAACCTTCGGTGAATTCGCAAACCTGACTATATCATCTGCGAACAGAAGTGCTTTAATCCGCATCCCTTCGAAATCCACTCCACCTGGCAGGTAGTCTAGAAGGCCGTCTATGAATAGTGCAAAGAAAGTAGGGCTTAATGTACAACCTTGTCTCACTCGATGATGAGGCTTCAAACCAGTCTGAGAGTTCTTCACCTGTCCATACAGCCGTCCTTGTTCCTTTATATAGGTGCTCAAGAACGCGAACAAACTTCAAAGAAGTTCTCTGCCAAGCTCCTGAATATACAAATCTTATCTATTGCTGACTATCCTGATCTAAATCCAGCCCGGAACTCCCTCAGCAAGTTTCCGGTCTCAATGCAACTTACAAGACGCTTATGCATTATCGTTGTAAATATCTTGTAAGATAAATTTAAAAAGCAGATCCCTCCCTCTGTAGTTAGCTGCATCAAATAACGATGCTTTCTTGTGGATTGGAATTATAATAGTATCCCGAAATTCATCTGGTGACAGTTCTCCCTCCAAAACTGTACTAAAAAGTTTTAAAAGGTGCTCCTTAACCATGACAGTCCCAAAATTAAAAAAATTTCACTAGAATACCATTCGAACCGGATGCTTTTCCATCTTTAAGCTTCTTCAGCGTTTCTTCCAACTCGCTATATGTAAATGCACACTGCACAGTCCAGAGAGTCGACTACGAATCCGGGTGCTGCGAATTGCCTTTAAATACCTTTTTTACAGTATTAATACCCTTCATATGTTTATACTTAAACACAATGCGAGTGTTACGAAAATAATAAAAGATTCAAGAGAAAATACCGATGAATATTGCTTTTAAAGTTCTGCAGATCAAAATAGGAGAGACAAACAGACCCAAAGCAATTCCACATTCTTGATGTACGGTGGAAAAAAGAATCTCTATACTTCACAGTACGATCAAAATTAAGCTCAAGTATAAACTGATGAGCTTTCTTGGAAGTGTGAGTATTACGGCTAATTTTATAAAGTGGTGGAATGCAACTGATCAATTCGACCGAACATTGCTTGTAAAAATATCGATCCAAAAGTCAAAGGCATGAAACATTGCGGTGGTGTTAAAACGACGAAAATGTTTCGGTTAAAGTTCTATCGCCTATCATTTTCAATGTCCTATTTTTTTTATTATATCCAAAAGATTAAAACTTTTTTTATGGGGCAAATGCCACTCACAGATAGCGGCATCGTAGGTTGACCGCTTTTAAGGCAGGAGACAACATTGAGTTTTCGAAGTATTAAATTCCTACACTGTCGAAAATTCCGCTTTGGACAATGCTGTCGAGATCGGAATTTAATGAGCTTATCATAAGCTACCTTAGAAGTTTCACCTCCCAAAGACAAGGATGTGAATCTAGAAAGCTGAGGGTACTTTCAGCAGCGAAAAAGTTTAATAGATTAGAAATGACAGACAAAAGATCGTTTATGAATATAAGGAAGAGAGCCGGAACAATACAGAGCTCTTTGAGACACCAGCATTTGTTTTACGAATTTCAGAATTGAAACCATCCAATAAAACTTGCATTGAACGGTTAGAAATGTAGTTTCTAATCCAAAGAAGAAGAATACCAAAAGCATGCATTTCTGCTTATTCCTTATTTGGATCCTTACATTTTCGTTTAAATACTTACACCTTTCTCCTGTTTTGTTTATATATTAAATAATTTGAACCGATTGTTTAAAATTAGCATAGACTTCATATTTCAAATGACCTTTAGAAAAAAGTTTTGCTTATCAGCAAAGCAACATAATTAGTTATTGGTGTGATGAAATTTGAGATGAATTGCTTTGTAAATGTAGAACGCTTACATTTCAATTTATTTCAACTGAGCGAAATGTGTTTTAAAGCTCAAAAGTACCTTCCCTTGCAAGTTTCGTTAAGCTTAGCATTAAATGATACCTTAAAATTATTTGGTTAAAAAAAAAACATTTTCGCTAAGTTGATTTCAAGACAGCGAATATTAATTTGCGAAAAGATTAAATGTTTGAAAATTAAATGCTGAATAATTGCTCATAATTTATGCTTACAAATATTCATTTTCTTCTTTAATTTCCGTTAAAATATTATTTCGCTAAGTTAAAGTTAAATTATCGAATATTTAAATGTTTACTGAAAATCAAGTCTCAATTATACTTAAGAGAATAATAAATAAGCAATATTTTCCACATTTATAATTGTTTTTTCATTCCCGGATGTAAGTGAGATAAATATTGCTCTTTCATAACTTAGCGAAACATGCAAATCACAAGACATTTTCGGTCAGGAAGCTTTTCTTGCAACATTGAGAGGCCCAATTGCCGCAATTTTGCTTATGAACATAGCAACATAGTTAAAAATGGGCCTTATCACTGAACATTATTTTTTGATGAGCATGCGGATCATTTGCTTGCATTTAAAAGTGCCAATCATCGAATATACGACTTTTCTGGTAAAACACCAGTTCTTGAGTGCTTTTGTTAATTGAAATTGAAATGCGTATGCAACAGACGGTTTAATATTGTTTTTGACATTAATGATTCCAAAGGCCAACGATAAATTGACAAACCTGGGTTTTTGTGAACAGTGGTTATGACAGCAATATGTTCAGTAAATCTTGAAGGTCGAACGTGGTTTTGATTCGCAACTAGTTTTTTTTTTTAATAATTTTAATTCCATGTCAAAATGTGTGTTGTTCAATTTTTATAAATGGCGTAGTTTCTTCTATTCGGATGTCAAAAGACGAGAATTTCAAAAGTGTCAGCTGTCCAAATAGCGAGCGATTCAAATGACATCTTATTGGGTACACGTTTCAATTCATAAAAAGACAGTATTTAAGGACCTCCTTTTCCTGACATATTAATGACATGGATTCCTTTCATCAAATACGTTTTCTGGTTTGATTCGCCATGTTAGTATTTTTCTGATCCACTTCTTTCAGCTCAATTTTGGGTTGATTTCTTGAATAGGTATAATCTTAATAAACATGTGCAATTTTATTTCTTTAATCATCGTATCAAAAGCAAACAAATCAAACTTCATCCACCGAATGTGGTAAAAAAAATGTCCTTTCTATTTTCTTTCCCATAATAATTATTATATGCTTAGTCACTGACCACAACATCATATAACCATAAGAAAATAATAAAAACAACAAACTCTCAATCGCACTTTCATCGATTTTATTGAATGATTTACTGCAATTTCTAGAATCTATTGAAATAAATGGCATTCCAGTCTCTCAAAAAGATATCCTCTGCATCTGCACCAAACTGCGCTCCTCCTACTCTCTAGCCCCACAGCCACTGTGCATATAGTCAATAGTGTAATGTTATGTTGCAAAAATAAAACATACATTACGCAAAAATCTTTACAAAAGATAAACAACTATCAACTCACTCTATACCAATACCTATGTTTTGAAAACGTCGCGATGGTCTAACTCTATACTCTAAGAGACGCGCGTCTAAGCTAAAGGTAACAAAAACACATATGTTTGTATATAAATCCTTATCCCATGACCACCACATTCACCTCGCACATACTTTTGTATCATTAATTTAGAATATTTGTCCAATTAATTATGTTTCTTATCATTTTCAGGCGCAAAAACCCCAGCGAAAACATTTGCTTAACAACAACAATAACATAACACTATACAACAGAAACAACAACAACAACAAATAAAAATAAAACTGATAAATTTCTTTGCAAAAAATAAAGTGGTGAGTATTGCAATACAAAAAGATACTTTAGATACTCTAACTCGTACTTTCGTTGACTCCTTGTTTTGTATTTTTATTTGTGTGTTTTTTTTTTTCGCTTTACACTGCCTAGCCGACGGCGATTGCAGTAAAGACTAGAGACTGACCGACAGAAAATAGATGGCATTGAGATGTCCCGCGGTTAGTTAGAGATTTATCGATGGCAACAATGTTTGAACTTCTTCTTCAATTATCTCATTTTCATTCAATTGAAGCAAAGCTGGACATAGTTAGATGTAAGAGGGGAAGGGGGCTGGGGATAGAGACATGATACGGCTTCTTCTTTTATTATATCTTAACGGTCGAGTATTGGTGTGATGAAAATTAAGAACAATTTATTTGTATAAGTAGAACGCAACACATCGCTCTAAAAGCTTACATTTCAATTTATTTTAACTGAGCGAAAAGTTTTTTAAAGCCCAAAAGTTCCTGCCCTGACGGGTTTCTTTAAGTTTAGCACTAAAAAATAGCTTAAATTCATTCGGTTCAAAAGAACAACTAATTTTTTCGCTCAGTTGATTTGAAGACAGCGAATATTAAATTGCGAAAAGAAAAAGTGTTTGAAAATTAAATGCTAAATAATTGCTCCTAATTTATGTATTAAAATATTCATTTCCATTTTAAATTACTTAAAAATACTGTTTCGCTTAGTTACAGTTAAATGATCGAATATTTAAATGTCTATCGAAAATGCAGTCGCAATTCTACTTTAGAGTAAAATTAATAAGCAATGTTTTTTAACATTTATATATGTTTTTTCGTTCCCGGACATACATACATAAGTGAGATAGCTCTTGCTCTTTCATAACATAGCGAAATATGATTCTATAGCAATCATATAAATCAAACATAACTTAGCGAAATATGATTCTATAGCAATCAAATAAAACAAACGTGAGACAATGAATTTTTTTTCATCAGGAAACTATTAGTTTGAAAATCATTGATAGTTTTTTCGCTGAGTTAATGCTTTTTTAGAAAAATTCATGACTATTCAAATAATAAGCCTAAAGAGTTATTCGACTGCAATAAAAAAGTAATCTTTCGCTAATATTTCATGAAGTTATCAAATATTGAGATTTATAGCCACTCAATCATAAATATATGTATTCCAGTACAGTGTCACATCTCTTGAATAACTTAGCGAAACACGATTTACCGCCAACGAATAAGACAATGATGTTTTTTTTAAATTTATTTATTTATTTATTAAGATCTCGGTTATGATTAAGTCCCTTATTAAGTGAATCGAATCGAACGTTCGACTGTTAGCGAACGTTTTTGAAATCACTCATTTCGTAAATACCATTTTAATATTCACTCCAACTTTTTTGGAAAAAAATGATGTTAACCCATTTGAACGTCGAATTTAATCCATCTTAATTTTGCGCTACATTGGATATCTCAAACGTTCGTTTTAAGTCCAACGTTCGATTCGCTTCTCGTAATAATGGGCTAAGTAGCAAAATATTTATCAGTTATTGTCGAATACTTCTAACTTTTTCGCTTATTTCAAACATGCAAGTAAAAAAATCTGGCCTTCTACATAAATCAATTCGATTAGGTCTAGGTATTACTTTAAAATATTTTCGCTCAGCTTACGCAGTTCTGATACTTCTTTAGTCTTAACTTCTCAAATGGTTTTAAAAAGTTCATAATGTGTATTTTCTGCAGTTTTTCGCTGAGTTATCCCATTCCTGAAAAAACTGTGTGCAATTTCATGCGACCTAAAGAACAATTTTGTATACTTCTTCACAATTGATTATCTATATTCTTGCATTTTCTCAAACAAAAAAGAAGGAATGAATTTCAAAGCCAACAAAATATAAGGCGGATGTTAATTATCACATACTCCTGTACCATTCGAGACATTTTAACATAAAATCATCGATCTTCGAGTTGGGATGGGATGTCCCTGGCATTGCGGCCAGCAGCCGACGCGGCGCGACTGTTC
Organism: Eupeodes corollae; assembly: GCF_945859685.1. Lineage (NCBI taxonomy): Eukaryota > Metazoa > Arthropoda > Insecta > Diptera > Syrphidae > Eupeodes > Eupeodes corollae. The sequence continues at coordinate 125,800,680 of NC_079148.1, forward strand.
GTTGCGGTGGTGGTGTTTACTCGCCAAGTCGCCACCACCACCGCTGCCGCCGCCGCCTTTTCCATCCAAAACTATCCTGCTTCAACTCTGTGCCGTCATCACAGTACCTAACTTTCATGTTTGTGTGTCGGAGTTTTATTGGCACTCTTCGATATTGCTGCAATTGGCAGTTAAAATGTATACGTTAGTAACAATGATTCGTTGACATTTTTTTTTTCTTTTGCTTCAATATATATTTGGAATAACTATTCGCTGAAGACAACACTTCCATGTTGATTAACTTTTAGCAGCATGAATTCGCGATATTGTGGTAATGGTTGGTTAGTGGATCTGGACAGAAACGACCACGACAACGACGAACGTCTCTATGACGATGGACGACCCTGCAAACGACCGACTGGCCAGGCAGTCGACATTCAATATGTTAGATGGGTATTTTTTCAGCGAAAGTTGATTTAGGTTAGAATGTGAGCAATAAACCAAAAACCAAACACAAAACACAGTTTTTCCTCCTTAAAATAGATACTTTTGTAAAAGATACGTGTAATTACAAAAGTAAATGTCTTCACTCGGAGTTAATTTCTTTTAAAGATCTCGAAATGAAATACAAAAAAAAAAAAACAAACAAAAAATTAAAAATAATAATAAGAAGAGGAAAAAAAGGAAGATACACAAAAAAAAAGAAGAAGATGAAGAAGGTGTATTGTATGCGAAGAAAATGTAGCTTTACTAAGTATCTGGACTTGTGCTGGGAACTTGTCGAAGTATTCAATTGGAAAGCGCGAAAATCTACTCCATACGAAGGCGGAGGATGTGTTCTTAATTGAAGGTTTTCTTTTTAAAAAAATATCAAATAAAATACAAATGCAATTATCTTTGCAATTGGATGTGATTTTTTTCTTGTTGTTGTTATTGTGTTTTCTTGCTTCTGCAGTGTGGGCTCCCGAAGATGGGGTTTACAATTTTGTTTTAATCATGTTTACATTACTATTATTGAGGTGGAAAGAGTAGGTTTATATAGTATTTTTATGTAGCTATAAACTTACCAAACAAGCTTCGGAAAAAGTAAGCAATTACACTTTAGATTACAACAATCGTAAAACAAGCAAGTATCATCTAATTCTTCAAATGTAATAGGAGTGTGAGGAATTAGTGGAGACATTTAAAGGAAAGTTTGCTTCTGAAGACATTTGATGGCTGTTAAACCAAGTAATAGGCCCAAAGTTGTGATGTTCGAACTATTTCGCCCAGTTTTACGGGCACCGAAATGGTACGTTTAAAGGAAAGTTTGCTTCTGAAGGCATTTGATGGCAGTTAAACCAAATAATATGCCTAAAGTTGTGATGTTCGAACTATTTCGCCCAGTTTTATGGGCACCGAAATGGTACTTAATTGAATAATATGGGTATAAGAGGCTTAAACCCTGAGTCTTCTTTGAGTATGTTAAATATTTTATATGCATTAACTTTCGCAGCTTCAGACTCTTTTTCACGTTTTCCGGTGGTTTAATATACTGTAAATCAGTCATTTAACTCGCACATGAAACACTGAGTCTTTTTAGAATAAAGAAGAGCAAACTAGTGTAGGACTATGTATATATTGTTACTGAAGTAAAGGGTGGTTAAATTTTAAGAGCCGATGTTGATTTTGAATAAAACAGTAATTAGTTACAAAATTATTGTCATTTTATTTTATTATGATAATATCGGTAAAATTCAATTATGTTTGGAACAAAGTATCTCCCAAATGCCAACACGACCTCGGCGGCACTCTTCCATGCTATGGTCCAAATCTTCGATGACACTGAGCCATAACTGAGATTCGATGCAGTTAATGTGCCGATATTATCTTATCGTGGTACACATTTTCTTTTAAATAGCCTCAAAGAATAAAGTCCAACCCCGTCAAATCTTCATGATCTTGGCGGCCAATTGCTATTATCACCGCGTGGGATAACACCACTATTGACTCAAAAGAGCCATTGTTTCGTTAGGTGTGTTGCAAGTGGCACCGTCCTACTGAAACCTCATATCGTCCAGATCCATATCTTCCAATTCGGGTCATAAAAAGTTTGTTATCATCTCACGATAGCGAACATCCTTCACAGTCACTGGATGACCGGCCTCATTTTGGAAAAAAAAATATGGCCGGATGCTGCCGTGAGTGGCTTGGTTTTTTGACAATCACTCTTAGATTATCATTCGCCTAAATGTATCAATCACTGAGGTGAAATTGTGCCTCATCGCTGAAGATAATTTTCTGCGAAAATTGATCCTCCATTGTTGCCATTTCTTGCCACCATTCTGACCTTTGACGATATTTAAAATTGTCAAGTGGCTTTAATTCTTGAGTCAATTGCACCTTGTCAAGGCGTAAATGTAAGTCTTTATGCAAAATGTTATCAACAACGAGCTTGAGAGGTGCAATTACTGGGCACGTCGCCAAGTTGAAGCAGCATTAGCATGCACTGGTGTTTTCAAATCACCTTCAGACCCGGGTTGCTCAAATTTTTGCATGATTTTTCCGATTGTACGCACATTTGGACGATTAAGTTGACCGAAAAAATCACAAGTGCACAATATGCATTTTGGTTTGACCGCCCATTTTAATAATGAGCTTAAATAACTTTAACGCGTTAATTGTGTATCTTTCCATGATTCAAATTGAATTAGTCTCAAATTAAGAAATGTCAAATAAAGTGCAAACAGAAAAAATTGACGTTTAAGTGTGGTTCACATTCAATATCGGCCCTAAAAATTTAACCACCATTTATATGAGAAATACAAATAAAAAAGATTAACATCTATAAAGTTGGCTGAATAATTTCAGGATGAACTACAAATAGCTTCTTTTGTAAATTTTCGCTGAGTTAAAATAGTGAAAGTTCGATTAATTTTGAACTAACGCTTTCATAGTTCAATGGAGTTGAGTTACAGCTCATAAAATGTCAAAATTGTCAAATTTTCCCTAATAATTTTTCCATGCCCGCCCACGGGTTGATCATAAAATAATAACAATAAAGGTAACTTACAAGTTGTCGTTAAATCGTGTTCAGTGTGCTTATCATCGGCGTCAAGCCAAATGCGTAACTAACTGTCACCCCAGCAATTCTTTAACCTATTGTATTTTTTTCAATTTTCCAAGACCACAAGTTGTAATCAAATTTCATAGTCTGGTGAGCAAGCGTTAACAATATAAAGGTCTCTTTTAAAATATGTTTATTTTTTTTTGTCTGTTTGTTTAATAATTTGTTTTGTTCTGCTCTGTCAGATCATTGAACCAGGTCCGTGTAAATATTTATGCACTTACCATGCAAAACTAAATATGCCTGGCTGTCCCTCTGCAAGATTGTGTCTTGTCTCTTAAAAAAGAATCAACTTAAAAAGAAGTATTCAAAGCCCTTTTTGTTCAAGCAATTAAAATTCCTGTCTCACTTTTCTCCCAACTATACACGATACGAAGCACCCTATTGCCATTATCATCATTGACAGCTTATTTCAACTTCATTTTGAAACTCAACCTGACATTTTGTTGATGGATGTATTCTCAACACGATCCACGATGATGTCGATGATGACTTTGTTTTTTGAGGTGTGTCAGAATATTTTGTAATCCTTAATCCTCAAACACACGCGTGTTGTAAATATTTTTTGACATTTACCATATTCCCCAAGAATAGTTGATATAGGTGGTGCTGGTGTCGATTGAGGGCTTAATTCAAATTCAAAATTTTTATGACAAGGCCACTCAAACCATGGCGGTTTCAACTGCAGCATACATATCTTGAGAGTATAATAATATGTCATTTATTTTGACAGTAGTCATACAATGATGAGTGATCGTTGAACGCGACCCGTGTGAGTGAAACCAATCTCGCGGTTGATTGTGTTCTTCTAATTTTACAAATCAGAACAACATTCACGTTCTATGAGTTGTCATTTGACATTTGAATATGAAACGGATGCGTGTTATGGTTTCAGTGGGATGGGATGAGATGTCTGCCCTTGGATTACTTATATTTAGCTTTTGGGGTGAAGAACATCGGTTTCTTGCTATACTTGTTTTTAGTAGACACATGAAATGCATATAGCTTCTCTATTGCTGTGAAAAATTTACGTCGCGAATAAATTGTTTCATTATTTTCCTTTTAAAAAACCACAAGGGGTTAATTTAATAATACATACCTTCTTGCTATATGTAAGTTTGTAATTAAAAATGTTTATAAAAGAGGGGGAAATATATTACTCACGTTTTCTGTAGTTAGCTCCGGAAATCAAAATATTTGCATAAAGAAGTGATTAGACGTGAATTCTGCAAAAAAAAGTGAATTGATGGAAAAAACTAGCTACTTATTTATACATAGGTATATTTTATGGCGTCTGCTGTAATAAAGTGTATTTACATCAACTACGGAAAGAGAAAAGGGTGGGTGAAAAATAAACGTGTTGAGAATTTCTATTAACATTAACGTGTTTTTAGAGAGGATATTTATGTCCTATGACGTCATTCAAGACATAGTTTAACCTTTTTTTTTGAATTTCATAGTAAGTTGGAATAGTTCTATGATTTCTGGTCACGCAATAGTATTGTCAATAACTCTGAGACTATGAGGTATTTAAAGCAATCCATTTTATTAATTCCGAAATCAATTGTAGTTCTTCCATGAAAAAAAATTGTATGAACTTGATTGGAAACTTATTTATTCATTTAAATCTTGCTTATTTTCTGTATATCAGTACTTTTTTGTTGACAATAAATTTTTGATAATAAGAAAATTTTTCCAGACAAGGCTATGTCATGTTGCACATTTTCCTCAATTAAGTCAACAATATTTCACTTATATTAAAAAGCAATCAAAAACAATGTTAAATGATATAATTGAAAAAAGAGGAAGTATCGGACTTAGAACACTTCCTTGAGGTACGTCAACAAATACTACATATCCCCACAATCATCTTTATCAACGGCTTGACAAACGGGATCCGATCCTGTCCTCCTTGAACAAGACCCCCAATTTATCCCGACCGCGAGCCAATGCCAACCAGTTGCTCACCCCAAGACTTCGGGACCTCCTACTTCGAGGTAGATTTCAAAGAGTTCATCACTGTAGGGTCTCCGGAATCAGATAAATTGTTTAGTTTCAATTTATGAAGCAACAATAACAATGCCAAAAATGAGGAACGGGCAAGAAAAATATTGGTCTTAGAACATTCCCTTGAGGAACTCCATTAAAAACATATTTAAATTTGATTTAAAATTGAGTTTCTTCAGTAGTTTCAATAAAAGATGTGTTTTATACAAATATAGTATATTGTAGTACCCGTGGCATGATGGTGAGTGCGTTGGACTGTCAAGCGAGAGTTATTGGGTTCGATCCCTGCCCGTGACACCTAAAGTTTTATTCACGAGTTCCGCCTCTTGAGAGGAATTGACAAATTCACCAAGAGTAATTCCCGTCATGAAAAAACCTAGCCGTTCGGATTCGGCATATAAACTGTAGGTCCTCTATCTCTGAAATTACTTGCTGAGAGTTGTAAGTCACAGGGTCCTGCTTCTCTACGGACTATTGCGACACCTAATTTTTTGTATACAAATACAAAATCAGTTTGATTGATAAACGGTGATTTTTTAAGAGCTTGAGAACTTTAAAAAAAAAAACGCATAAAATTTGCAAAATCTCATCGATTCTTTATTTGAAACGTTAGATTGGTCCATGACATTTACTTTTTGAAGATAATTTCATTTAAATGTTGACCGCGGCTGCGTCTTAGGTGGTCCATTCGGAAAGTCCAATTTTGGGTAACTTTTTCGAGCATTTCGACCGGAATAGCCCGAATTTCTTCGGAAATGTGGTCTTCCAAAGCTGGAATAGTTGCTGGCTTATATGTGTAGACTTTAGACTTGACGTAGCCCCACAAAAAATAGTCTAAAGGCGTCGAATCGCATGATCTTGGTGGCCAACTTACCGGTCCATTCCTTGAGATGAATTGTTCTCCGAAGTTTTCCCTCAAAATGGCCATAGAATCGCGAGCTGTGTCCAACAGCATCTTTGACAAAATACGGTCCAATGATTCCACCAGCGTACAAACCACACCAAACAGTGCATTTTTCGGGATGCATGGGCAGTTCTTGAACGGCTTCTGGTTGCTCTTCACTCCAAATGCGGCAATTTTGCTTATTTACGTAGCCATTCAACCAGAAATGAGCCTCATCGCTGAACAAAATTTGTCGATAAAAAAGCGGATTTTCTGCCAACTTTTCTAGGGCCCATTCACTGAAAATTCGACGTTGTGGCAGATCGTTCGGCTTCAGTTCTTGCACGAGCTGTATTTTATACGGTTTTACACCAAGATCTTTGCGTAAAATCTTCCATGTGGTCGAATAACACAAACCCAATTGCTGCTAACGGCGACGAATCGACATTTCACGGTCTTCAGCAACACTCTCAGAAACAGACGCAATATTCTCTTCTGTACGCACTGTACGCATTCGTGTGGTTGGTTTAATGTCCAATAAAGTAAACTGAGTGCGAAACTTGGTCACAATCGCATTAATTGTTTGCTCACTTGGTCGATTATGTAGACCATAAATCGGACGTAAAGCGCAAAACACATTTCGAACCGAACACTGATTTTGGTAATAAAATTCAATGATTTGCAAGCGTTGCTCGTTAGTAAGTCTATTCATGATGAAATGTCAAAGCATACTGAGCATCTTTCTCTTTGACACCATGTCTGAAATCCCGCGTGATCTGTCAAATAAAATCACCCTTTATTTACAATATTTATGTTTTATATTTATTGTGAACTGAGCATAAAATAAAAAAATATCGGCCCTAAAGCACTTCCTTGCGGAATACCATTAAAAATAATTTCAAATTTAATGAAACATTATGTTACTTGCGTAGTTTCATTAAGTTATGTTTCCAATAGAAACAAATTGAAAATCTGGCTGATATTTACATTATTTATGGTTATTTGTACTTTCAACATAGTTTACCAACAAAAGGACGCACCCTATATCTGTGAGAAATATTTCATGTAAAGTTACTTAAATAGTTAAACAATAGCTATTTGATAACTTCACGCTTAATTTAATAAACATCATAGTCATAGTTTTAGGTTTTCCTTTAAGAAGTCATATGCGTAATTCGGTTCACTTGTGCGTATACGTAACTATTTTATTATAGGAAAATCAAATCAAATTCACAATTTGAGTTGAAATGATGTCGATTCAGGTAGATGAATATTAAAGCCTTTAAACATTTTCATTGCTTAAATTTTACGCTAATATAAATATAAGCAACAAACCAATGTTTTGACTTCAATAGCCAATTTGTTAGAGTGGTTAGAAAAAGACTCTAACTCATTTAATTATTCAAAATGTTTTTTTTTTTATTGTCCATTAAATCACTTATCTAAATTGTCTTAAATGTTGTTTTCTTTTGTTTCCAAATGTTTTCACGTAGTCTGTTAACACAATATCTAGACCAAGGTCTATTAGACAAAGAACTTTATTCTTAACATAAACCTTACCCACTAAACTCTCTCACTAAACAACCAATAACCTGTGTGTCAAATATACAAAACAAAAATCAAGGTCTCCATGTCCGCTTCTTAAACGGTTCTTAAATCAATCTCAAAAATCGTGCAATACATAATGTAAGCCATAAATTAAATTTATTTATTTCTATACTTATGTATACATATACCAAAATATCCTATGAACATATTTTATAACAAAAATAGAATATTAAAGAATTTAGCAATTTCAGACTAACATTATATGTTCCTTTTTCATATTGAAAACTATGTCAGAAAAAATATTACTTAACATAGTTTCTTGACACTTTCTTTGCGGACTTCCAGAGACAGACTTCTGCATGTGCATAGAATTATGTGAGACCAAAACCAGTGGCTCTGTGTGGTTTTGGAGCTCTTTTAATGGACTCTGCACAATGCGGTTGAGTTATTGGTGAATGGTGACTCATTTATGGCTACTGTTTTATTTTTTCGCTTCTTTGTTACCACATAACCACCATTCTTGCTGACAATTTAGCAACGCAATTCAGTTGGTCGAATCTTAGAGTGTTGAACTTTAAACAACTCGACGACGACGACGACGAAGCGACGACATCAAAAACTTCCAAATGACAGCTTGGTTGTGCAAACCAATCGTTCTTTTCCTTAGCAATCTATATTTATTGCATAGACATTAAGTCATGGTCTCTAAAGTTATCTAGGCTTAGGTAATAAAAAATATTCTTGTCAAACTCAAGTGGAATATTGTAGGAGATAAATAATTCTTCTAAACTCAGAGATAAGTACAGTACTGTGCAGATGTAGTCTGTCAAGTGATTTTTTTTGTTTGTTTAAATAGACGGTATTACAAATTTGCAATGTGAACATTGTCATACAACTTAATGTGTATCGAACGTTTTTAAATCCGGAAGATAGAGTTCCTAAGTATCTTCTTCATATCAATTTTTGTTGTTACTTTCACTTTTATTTTTGTTTATCCCCTTGAGTGTGTCATTTATGACTTGCATGAATGTTATTCTATTTTGCTATCTTAACAAGTAAAGCTTTGAAATATTGAAAAATCTCGAAAAATTAACCTTTGAGATATTACTTAATAAGTAAAAAGGACAATGGAGTAAAAACTACTTCCGGGAGTTACACGTTCTCTTTATTATATGTAAATAACGTTTACTCCTTTGAATATCTTTGTAATTTTTGTTTCTGTGAATAAATAAGTATCATATATATTATTTACTCTTATAAGTAAGATTTTTGACATGTGAAAACATCTCGAAACTTTTCAGGTCCACATATCAAAAAAAGAGTCAGAATTAATAAGACAAATTCCGGTAGTTTCTAGCACCCTTATTTATATCTCCCTAGTATTTGAAAACTAGGTCTTATATTGACTTCTCAAACTATCAGCAAACTCATGGCAGCTTTTCTTCTCCTTTTGATTTTTTATATACCTAGAATACATTGACAAAATTCAAGAAAGCTTGATCGCAAATCCTAGACGAGTCTACCAATTTACTAATCTTTAACGTAAATCCTTTGAATTATTTAAAAATATGTTTGACTCGTTTACCAAATAATTGTACAGTAATCATTTGCAAGAACCTTGCCATTATTTTCGTCAAGGAATTAAGTCTCCATAAAAATGATAACCCTCTTGGTTAGGATGCTTGCAATATTATCACAAAACTGTGCTATTTCTTATTATAAACCTTTTCTAGTAATATTTCGTCTTCCAATTTCTAAAATCTTTTCCCCGTTCATAAAAAAGGAGCAACAAATAATGTTTTGAAAAGCAATGTTTCTTCATTTCTCAAGCTTTTCGAATGTTCATTCACCTATTTTTACTTCACAATAGCATAGATTTCTTAAAGCAGATCTATTACAACCAATATTACGGAAATTGTATTTAAAATTCTACAAGAATTAGAGAACGGATATGAAGTTCTATTACAGATTTTAGTAAAGCCTTTAAATTTATTATTTAACGCCAATAATAATAATTTATTTAAAACTTAAAATCCTTGATTTTCTCCCTCTTTTATTTCATTGCTCATCTCTAGAGAACAGCCAATACAGAGTTGTTTTCAGGTTCTTAAAGTCTGATGCCATCTTTGCAAACTAAGGTGTTCCTCAAGGGAGCCACCTTGGTCCTTTGATATTTTTTTAACAGTTAATGAAGTTATTGATGATTTGATTATCGCTGTTTACCCTACGATTTAATTAATTCAAATCAAATCAAATGGGGTGGCGCAACAGTCCGTTGTGAACCAGGGCCTAGTGACTTACAACTCTCAACCATTCCTGTGTGCGAGTAATGTTGTCAGGAATGGAGGGGACCTACAATTTTAGGCCGAATCCGAACGGCTAGTTTGAGAAAGCACTTTTTCATGACAAGAATTACTCTTGAAGGATTTGTCAATTCCTCGCAAGAGGCAGTACCCGCGAAAATTATTTTTTTTTTTTAAATTAAGGTGGCACAGGCAAGGATTGAACCCAAGACCCCTTGCATGACAGTCCAACGCACTTACCATCATGCCACGGGTACTACTTTAATTAATAAATTAAGTTAATTTCCACTCCATCTGCTTATATCTTACTTCAAAAATATCTTTACTCATTTTAGACTTGAATCGACATAATTTCTTAGAACTCAATCCTGCTAAATTCCAATTCACAACATTTACCCGTAAGTTATTACAACTTTCCGACCGATATGTTACCATTAAATCTGTATATTCTTTTCGTGACCTTGGAGTTATTTGTGGGCAAATTTTGATTACATATCATTAACAACTTATCCCTTGGCTTCATAAAACGTTGTCATAAGAATTCTCTTACCCAAAACTTGAGTATAACTCTCATATTTGGGCTGGTGTTCCAATATCCTACTAAAGTCTTGTGGATAGAATTGAAAAAAGAGCTCTAAAAATGATTGGAGATTGTTCTATCTCCGACACAATTGCTTCTCTTGAAAACAGCCACAAGGTCTCATGCGTGTCATTGTTTTATTGTTACTTTTATAAACAATTCTCTATTGAAATAGCTCCTTAAACAATTTAACCGTAATACCAGTACTGCTAGGAATGCCCATCAGTTTACACTGGAGCCCAATTTCAGGCATACTGTTAAGTAAAGAGATTCTTTCTTTAGCCGCACTACACGATTGTGGAATGCTTTAGCAGGCTCTATATTTCCCACTCATTACAATGTGCAGGCATTCAAAACCAATGTGCATCGGTTTCTCCTTCTAAATCCTACGCATCAAATCACTTTACATCACCTTTGTTAGACATACTCATGAATACGCTATAGGCAAATCTGACCTCCTATTAGAACTCTCGTTCTCAAAAAAATGAATCTACTTATTCAAGATTTCTTTAATTATCACTCCGTAGTCTTCTTTTTTGTTTAACATAAAAACCCCCCGCAAAGTAATAATCTCTTACTTTACTAGCTATTAGCAGAGACCATAGACTACTCATCATTTCTTCTAAAAAAGATTTCTATTTGTACTAATCCATGAAACGTCAGACCTGCCCCTCTCTTTAGTCTTTCACATCTCCGTCTATTTGAACCTATCTCAAGAATGCATCATAGAACTAAAGACGCACATAACATCTTTGACTTCCATTCGTTCGTACTGTCCAGTACAGAGATTCGTTCTTTAGCCGTACTACGCGAATGTGGAATTCCTTCCTTCAAAATCAATGTGCACTGACACCTCGTTTTAAAAGCCCTCTCCCATTTCTTATGCTTTATTAGGTGGCGCAACAGTCCATGAAGAACCAAGGTCTAGTTACTTACAGCTCTCATCATTCCTGTGTTCCAGTAATGTTGTCAGAGATAGAAGGAACCTACAGTTTATATGCCGAATCCGAACGGCTAATTTGAGAAAGCACTTTTCAAGACATGGATTACTCTTGGTGGATTTGTCAATTCCTCGCAAGAGGCAGAACCCGTGAAAAAAGTTAGGTGGCACAGGTAGGGATTAAACCCAACACCCCTTGCATGACAGTCCAATGCACTAACCATCACGCTACGGGTATTACGTCTTTATATAATTAGGGTATTAATATCCCCTTGAGTGTGCGCTTTTTATAAACTAAAATATCAGTCCTTCCATCCTTAAAAAGTTTCTCTGCAACTCGCTTTAAAACTCCTAAGAAGAATATTTGTTTCAATAATAATAGTTTTAACCTAAATAAATGCATAAGTAAAATGTAAAAAACAAACCTTTCCAAATTTTTTCAACACTACTGTACTTTAAAATTGATTTCGAAACACAGATGCTATTTACAATAATTTTTTAAATTTCCCAAAACTGAATAATATGAGGGTTGCTACTTGAATACACAAACTATTTCTAAATCCAAATTGTAATTCACTTTCAAAACACCGCCAAGCATCCCTCTACTAAGTGGGTTACAATTTACACGCACAATTAGTCAAACATGTATTTGTCCTAATTTGACGAAAATTACCCCCTCTGTCTGTCTATAAACATACACAACTCTACGCCAGAGTTTAAAGTGCCCCTCATGTAAAAATGTATCTTTTTTTTTTAGGTTTTTATTGCCTCCAAAAATAAATCTTGATATAGGATGACATCTTTTTCTATCTTCAATTCAAAATACACAAATGGGCCCTTAATTCCCTCACAAAACAAGATTGTCAATTGTCATAAATGAATATAAGAAAACGAATAACAACAAAAATGTAAATTATTTTTAAATTCATTTTTATTTTTGTCACTTTGTCTCGTGTCTCTTTCAAAAGTCGTAAAAGGGAGTGCCGCCTCCTAAAATACTTCAAAAGTATCTTTTTTCATCATAGCACTCCATGAGATAGATTCTGATTTGGGATAAAATCACACACCCTGATTTGATATTTAAAATGATGTATGTTTATGATACCTGCGATATCGTAATGTTTGTCATATCAGATTGTGAGGTACTTCAAACTTGACAAAAAAAAATTATTTTCTGACCCAGTTTTTGGGGCTTGTGTGTTTTTGAAGAACAATGATTTTTAAACTAAAATTTGAATGTCAACCAAACCAATAGACGATCTCTGGTCATTCAATTAGAGCACTTTTGATCACGTTTTTTACCATGTAGATCGTAGTCTATGAACTACATAGTTGTTAAATTAGAAACTATAACCTATGTTTAAATGGGAGTGGGGAGGGCCTAAAGCTAAGTCAAGTGTGAAAGGCGGGAAAACGTATTTCAACAAAAATACATATCTCTCTGATTTCGTTGTTTGTTTATTGTTTAAACGTAAAATTATCTTATCGATGATAATGGAGTTGCAAGATCGATAAACATATTTAGACCAATTACGTCAAAGCCTCTGGCTGGGGCAAGTACTCATATTTGGGTAGTTTTGTGTATTTATCTACCTCAAAAATAGGCCTTAGGCTTCAAAGTTGTGCGTGGTGATTTTATGGTCTTTAATTTATTTTGCACGATATTTCGGAAATAGGGAATAGTGTGAAAAGTATCTATTTCATGGTCACTGAATTCACGTGGGTATCTACTCGTTACATACCTAAATAAAATTTAAAGTTTTATATTTTTGTTAATTAAGTTGTTTACACAAATTAAGTGTTTTAATATAAAAGGGGAGAGAGGATGTGTAAACAAAGTGAACTGTAATAGGTTAGAAATTAAGTCAAGCGCTTGATATTGTTATCGTTTCTTTTTTCAATTTTTATAGCCTCTCATTGATATTAAGTTGTGTGTAAGCAATAAATTCATTTTATGGTGTTTATTTTAGTAATCAGAATTGTGGCTGTAATACAATGATTATAAATCGGTTTTTTGATTGCGTTCACATGGTTTTGTAAAATTGAGTAGTTTTGAACTAAATCACATCGAAAATACCCAAACATGAACATAAAAAGAGATTAACTGATTGAGATTTATTTATTGATTTAACTGATTTAGACGTTCACTTGGTAAACTTAAACTGTTTAATTTTTTTAAATGCCTTGAATCAAATTACACTCTGATTTAAAGAAAATACATGCACATGGTTCTTTAACAGGGAGAAAATCCACTGCAAATACTTAAATGTTTTTGTTTGAAGAACTTTATATTTCAAAAATTCAGATTTCAATTTTTTAAATGTTTTTGATCACCGCAACCGTCTAGAAACGGTGATGTGAATTTAGTATTTGACGCAAATAGTATTTTGTGACATTTAGTCCAATGCGTTTCGCCTTGGTACAAAAATTAATTGATTGGACCAAACTAACTCACAAAATAATAGTTGTTTAAAAAATATATTCTTTTCCAATAATTTTTTTTTGTTTTTTGAATACTCTAAAATTTTTGTTTAGCTGTCACTTTTGAAGCGGCTATCTTTTAACATTTGACAAGTAAAAATTAGGCCATCTTTAAAATTGGAACAACTTATTAATTTGTGAAAATTGATTATACAAAAATATTGTGAAAGTACCTGAGAGTGATTTTAAATAAAACAATAAATTTTAAAAATCACGTTAATGTCAAAGCCAATACTTCACAAAGTTTCCTAAATTTAGCCTGGAGGAACATATTTTCAAACTATCGAAAAGTATTATTTGCGAAATACAAGATATTTAATGCTGTTATAAAAAGTTCGCTTTGCTATGCTGCCCAGGTATGGGGAATCCACGAATACGAGGAGATAGAAAAGTTTCACAGATATTTTTTAAAGAAACTTTTTAATTTACCCCTAAAAAAACACCTAACCATGCCTTGTATCTGGAAACAGGACTTCCAAAAATATTTACTAGCACGCTTAAATTACAAGTAGACATTTTGAATGGCACTTTATGAGCCGAGGACTGGTGGAAAGAAACGAGGACTGGCGAATGTCGATATGGAAAGCTCTGGGAAAGCCGTGTACTGAAACAATATCGCTGAATCCATTAAATTTGAAACATGCTAAAGCTGTTTTCTACAAAATCATACAAAGCTATGAAAATTTGGAACGCGATGCTCTTATTGGAGGAAGCTCGAAAATCACAAAGCATAATTTTTTCTTACAACTGAATCTGAATCTTATGGAATCAAACTTCTTTAATGATTCACTGAATTACAGTCAAATATCCTTAATATTTAAAACAAGATGTGAAGTCCTTAGCTTGAACGGCAATTTTAACCAGTTTTGCAAGCTATGTGATTTGAAAGCAAAAGAAGATTGCTTCCACTTTATGAGCCCCGTTTTTTCTGTCCACAGAAATGTAACCTTTAAAAAAAATCCCTGACACTGCAAGAAACAGTAGAAGTGCTTAACAATTTTGAATGGAAAGCACTCTTTTCCTTTTTGAAAACCATTTATACATAAAGGATGTTAATTATAACCGAATTAGTTTAAATTTATTTAATTTAAATTGTTAATTTTTGTTTATCATTTATACCTAGAAAATTATTTATTTTGATTTGCTAACCGAGCTGACGGCAATGCCATAGCTGCAAAATTCATACAAATTGTAAACCATTAATGAATTACTTAATTACTTACTTACAAATCGATCAACAATTTTAATTAAACAAATTCAATTTATTGTGACACTTTTGAAGTCGAAGCACGCAAAACTAAAGCACTTTTGGCAGTCGACGTGGTGTACCTTCTAAGCCATCATTATTAACTGATAGAAACAATTAAGGGGTTGGAACAAGTTGTAGGAATTCAGAAATTTGATTCGAACTCTAAGGCTTAGTTTTTCAGTAGGGTCTTAATTTTAGCTTCATGAATGGTATTATAATTTGGCATCACTGAAAAGTTATTGATTCGCTGTATATTTAAACCAGAGTTAACTTATAAATACAACTTAATGATAAAAAAAAGATTAAGTCTTAACATTTTTAGGAGGTTACAATTTAAATATTATTTAAAACATATTTTTTAAATGATTCTTTCGAAAGATCAAGATAAAAATCAATCCTATTGCAAAAACGATGCCTTTTATAAACATTACTGAAAAATAAGCCCTACGATCATAAAGAGATTGCATACCAAATAATAAACATCGAGTATAATAAGGCCTTGAAATCCTCCAGTTTAGCTCATAAAATGCATACCTTTTAAAATGTTTCTGAATTTTTTCAATTCTGTCTATTGAATTACTGTAAAAAGGGTTCCAAATAATGCTACAGTATTCAAGAACTGACCTCACCAGTGAATTGTACAGAGATGTTAAGGTATATGAATCTGAAAATTCCTTGGCGTTTCTTTTTAAGAAACAAAGCATTTGATTTGCTCTGTTTATGATGTGGATCATAGTGCGGTAAGAAGGAAGGTTTTGTATCTAAAATTACTCCTAGATCCTTCTTTCTTGTTACACGCTCTAAATTTGTATGTTTGATAGTATTATCAAACACTATGGGATTAAAATTTCGGAAACACGACAAGACTTGACATTTGGAAGCATTTAACAGTAGGTGATTAAGCTTGAACCAATTATCGAGTCTTAACAGATCTTCCAAAATAAGAACAAGAAGAACGGCTTGAGAAGAAATCTTACGGTAAAGTTTGAGATCATCCATGAAAAGAAGGCAGTTTGAATCGTGAAAAATATCAGGTATATCATTTACACACAACAAGAATAATAATGGACCCAAATGGCTTCCTTGTGGAACACCAGATGGGACCGAGATATATTTCGAGAGCGAGCTATCAACGTTTACTATTTGAATTCTACCAGCTAAATATGATTCAAGCCACTTAAGAAGGGAAGAGTGAATACCTAGAAAAGTTAGTTTCTTTATTAAAATTTGACTAAATCTGTCAAATGCCTTTGCAAAATCTGTAAAAATAACATTTGTTTGCAACCCTTTTGTAATAATGTTATGGCTCATTAATGCTAAGTTTCTTGCGGTTGATTTCCCTGCTACAAACCCATGTTGAGACTCTGAAATATGGTTCTGAAATAACACAGTTAACCTGTTGCATACTAACTTTTCAAATACTTTTGGAATCAGGCCCTTCACTTTTATTGGCATCCAATTTAGCTAAAACCTCTTCTACTTCAAAAGGACTAAAAACTAAAGAACCTATATTGACCAATCTACTCATGTAAGGTAGTTTCTGGAAAGGGGGAAAATAGTCAGCGAATAAATTACAAATTGTAATTGTATTTTAATACCTCACATACTAATACACTGAGAAAGAGTAAGCTCGAGTTTCACTTATACTGAAAAACTGGGTTTTAAAATTCATTTAACACAAAAACTCAACCTGGTCTTTTTTGCTGATTTGGATCTTGAAATGCATCAAAATAATTTCTGTCGAAAAATCATCTTCAGTGAGAACCATTTTCAATTCGAAAGCTATGTTAATAAACAGAATGTCGCATTTGGGGCTCGGAAAATCCAAGAATGATTGCCTCTTCATTCAATTGGTTCGATTTTTGACGGTAACATTTGACCTTACTAATTCAAAAGCCATGGATCAGAAGAAATTGTTTGCAATTTGCAAGAATAGTTTCCTGACCGTGTTATTTTTCTGATGAATTGGCTATCGAGATTTTGCCATATATACAACTTTGGCTTATTCCTTTGAGAGCCAGTGAAAGAATTTGCTTCACAATCGATTCAAGACCTTAAAAATGGAATTCGTGAATTTGCAAATGTACGAATTGGTGATGGAAAATTTTATAAAAAGATTATAGGGTTGAGACTGTTGCCGTTTCGGTCATTTGACTGATATCATTGTTCATGGTCAATGGCCAACTTTCCGTCTTACAATTAAATATATCTGCATTTATTTATTTCAAAAATACTGCTTTTTTTAAAAATATCAAAATGAAACCTCTTTTTGGAAAAAAACTTTTATCACAATTGAGCCTTAACCGATCCAACGGTTTTTTTTTTGTGAATTGAAATTTTAAAATGATACTCTTGAAATAAGTCACAATTTATCTGAACACAAATTTTGGAATTGTCATTCCATGCTATAAATTCTATAAAACTGTCTCCTCATTCTCAAGAAATCCATCCCTAGAGTAACACTAAACTATTCTTGTACCACTTATTTAATTTATCATTCAAGTAGTCTATTATATAGGTTTAAAAATAAATTAAATTAATTTATATTAAATTAAACAATAATAGAATTAGGCAGCTATCAAAAAAGATCTAATTATCTATAAAACTAACGGCTTCTTTTCTCCAATTTCAACTCTTTTTGTTGTGATTTTTTGTTTCTATTGTTAATCTTAATATTTAATCGTTAATAAATCGGTCGATTTATTAATATAACAAAAAAATAAAATAAAACCTATTGAAACCTTATTTATTGCGTGTTTCCCACAACATCAGGGCTCCTCTTTGGCTGCGGTTGCGTCTGGCCATCCAACAACAATAATAATCTACCGACAATCTCAACGCCCATAATAGAATTGATTATCTTAAACTCAAACCAATTTAAACTTTCCACCATAAATAAATAAATTCTTATGTTTTCCTCTTTTTCATTATTGTCTTTAGACATCGTGCATAAAGATAGTCTTTGGGGAGTATCTATGAGCGGATGGCTATTGAGATGCTTCATTCTTATAGATGAATTTTTATGACACTCAATAATACTTCAATTCCACCGTCGCGTTGGTCGTCGTGTCGTCCACTAAAGTTGCAGCATTGCAGGCTTTCAATAAGACAGGCAGGCTATGCAGCTCAGGCAGACAGCCATAGTTATAGAGGCGTAGGTTTTCGTTTAGCATAAATCATAGGCACAGGTCGTCGCGGTCTTTCGTCGTCGTCGCATATCGAATAAAGTTGTTGCTCTGGCATTCAATTATGTTGATGCCCTTTGTCACTTTATACATCGAGGCGGAAACACATTGGATCTATTGTGAGCAAACTTAACGGACGGGTGGAAAGTGCATCTCATACTTTCCAAATGTCCAGCGATACACCACTTGAATTCTCTTCTAATATATTCGATGTTCTCTGTTTTGACAGGCGATTATTCTAGATCTGGGAGTGCCACTGCAGTTAATAGGTGTATAAAGATATCAATGCACCTCCATTTGGAGAATGTAAATGAACACTTTTTCTAAAGCCTTCAATAAATGCACTCAAATGACACATAAAAGTGTTAGGAAGAAGCTAAACAGAAAGTCAACATTCCCACAAACTTGTAAACGGTGCGCGATGAAAGAAAACGTGAAGACACCAATTCAGCAAGATATACATTTTAATTTCCGGATGTTATGGGCTATAAGTTGCTTAGTTCGGCTTGTGTAGATATTTGGCGCCAAGAAATATTTCCTCATCAAAATGTCATTTTTTCTTTCATGAGAACGGAGACTTGGTTACATTATGAGGCAGTAATGGGACAAAATAAGTTGTTGTTTTTAAAAACGGAGTAGTAACACGTTACAGTCAAAAACTGAATCATCAACAGTCATAGGTCTTTTTTATTTAAGAAGCCGAATTTCCAAACTATTATTGCATATGTCTATCGAGTTTTTACTTGATGAAAATTCCACTATTCAGACTTTGGAAAAAATTTGTAGATCCCCTTTGATTCCCTCATGACATTAAAATTTTTGATAGATATGACAATATGAGTTCCTAAAACCCAGTTCTAATCGATATCTCGGAACGTTTAATGTTTAGTCCAAGAATTTAGCTTTATTATAAATATAAGGGTTTCACATTGTTTTTAAAATATGATGTCGGAAAAGTGGCTGTCGGGGCTGGTTCGAATATATTCCCAATTTTTAACTACTTTTTGCAGAAATTGAGACAGTGTATCAGCAATAACGTGCCGAATATTCTCTTCCAAGGCGTCAATCTCCTCAGGCTTATTTACGTAGACAAGTGACTTCACAGGTGTGCGAGGCGAGATAATGCTCACAACGAAAAGTTTCCTTGAATAAGTTGATTCTTTGGAATCGTCTCGAGAACCGAACCATTATTTTGGTAATAAATTTGCATGATTTCTAAAAGTTGTTCATGTGTAAATCTATTGATTAAGAAATGTTCAAGCTAGCCAAACTGAGCGCAAATCAAGTGACAGCTGTCAAAAACACTAACCCCCGCCGTTACAAGTTGTTATAGCTATGAACATTAAGCTTCACAAAATATTTGGTAATTAGAACTTGGCTTAAGGGGTATAATCTTGTCAGAGTTTTCCAAAAAAGAAAAGATTTATAGGTTTTGACAAATTCTGTAAAATATTCTTCAGACTCTTTATGTCCATCGAATTTTAACGTTAACTGCGTTATTCTGAAAACTGCCTGCACTTATTTTTGCATTTTATAATGTTAGCAGAACTTATTTTTAGCCTGTTAAAGCTAAAGAATTGCCATCCAGTGGTTTCCACAAATAATTTGTTCACCCTGAACTTAAAAGTGGTTACATGTCTGCAACTTTCCACCTTCCCTCTTGGTATAATTTTTGTTTGTGGTATGAGGTGTTCCTGAATGAAATGGTGTGTGCATTCGATAAGTTCGTTCAAATACACAAACCATTTCTTTCAATTCATTATTTTCCCAGTATTTAATATTTTTGTTATACTAAGAAGTTAAGCTTTATTTAAGAAATTATAACTACATATTCAATGAAAAAACTATTTGTATAGTCTACAGAAAATTCTCTAAAATTACAAACGGGATAATATATGTATATGATTGATCTCGGGGAATAAAAAAGCAGACCATTATAAAAGCAATTTAAAAGTTTATACACAAAGGCGCCATCTACTTTCGAAATAAAACGATTCCAATGCTTTGGCACGTATTGTTAGATGATGTTGATAGTCCAATTATGTCTATAAAATTCTGTATCTTACTTTTTTACATGTCTTATAAATGTCGACAAAATTTGCTATACTTTTGAAGTAATTAAGAACTTCTGACCTTTTAAGTTTTAAAGACAGCTTATACTCGATAGACCTGTCATTTGATATCCTTACTTTGTTTTAACATCAACATATCAATGGCTTGCAACTTTGTAAACTATTTTTCGTTGATTTCTTGATTTTATTGGATTTATGTCGGCATTTAGCACAAAAGCTTTGAATAATATAATTCAACTCAATCTGTCACTCATAGATGAAAATCATTGCCAACTTAACTATCCTTCCTTCCGTACCTATTGTATACCTTCTCCTCTTCCACTTCTATTGCAACTTGTATACCTATTCGTACTTCCATAGTAACAATTTATAGGGTACTCGAATTGAACTTTCGCGTTTCTCTATGCAAACAAATTTGCATTCCAATTCAATATCCATAAGACAAAAATAAAACAACAAAACTGGTCTAAATATAATTCATTTTTGGCCTCTTCTATCTCGTACAAAAAGTCCATCCAGCAGGCAGCAAGATTCGTATTATAATCAAACCAACTAACTTCATACTAACTGTTCATACAAACAATAGCCAATTGTTGTGTCAATTCAATTACGTATCTAAGCAATTTTTGAAATGTCAGACAAGTGTAACTCCTTGGAATGTGGTGTATCCGCCACCAACTCACACACAGGTTATACTCAGCAATATAAACAGCGCCACCAAGCCGCCAAAAAATAAAATAAAAATGTGAACAAAAGGTGATCACAATTTGCATAGAGTTTCGAGCGCCAACTATAACACTGCGGTAAAATTGAGAATAACTTTCGCTTTTCCTCCAATTTCAAGCCAAGTCATATACCCATAGTCTAGATTCCATGTACTTTTGTACACCTTTCTTCTCGCGTGTGATTTGATGATGTGCCTTTTCACAACTCCCCCGGGGGCCAAACTTAAGGCGAATTTAATGTTCAAAACATTCACGACCGCGAAGCGGTCAGTTGTCACTTGGCGTCGTCGTAGTCTTCGTCCATTAGTATGACACTGACAGCGGCGGCTAACTTGTCCAGCGGTGTTATTTTCTTTTCTTTATCTTTCGTCAAATGTCATTCCACAGGGAATGGTGGTGGTGTTAATTAGAATTCACTTAGAGTGCAAGCAAATTCGATTGAAATGTGATTAAATCGAACACAAACAATCACATTACATATTTTATGGAGGCTTTCAAATTCAATGTCTGTTTTTTGTGGGTTGTTGTTGCTAAGCTTATAAAAGTTGTATGCTCTGAATTTGAAAATTATATTATAACTCGATGTTGTCCCATGATGCCCAATCTTCTCTTTCACCGGGGCTTGTTTCTGTGTGAAGTTGGTTACTAACACAGATTTTTTTTGTTTTTAAAACAATTGTTGGTTTTTAAATTGGTGGTAAAGTACAACTTGTACGACATTATTTTCTATAACAGGTTCAGTCTTTTCCACTTAATTGTCTGTCATGTTTTAACATTGACAACAGGTATCATCATTCAACTGTCAACGAAATTTCTCAAACTACTATAATTGACAGAAGGCAACTTGTTCGATTTTTCGAGAGCCTCATTGTGAAGGTTACGATTGCTTTAATTTCACCTTTTTACGTTTAAATCACAAGATTCATTATTTTTTCTTTTAGATTATTCGATACTTAACAAAGTCTATATCTTGCTTTAGTTCTGTAGCCAAATTTTCAAATGTCTGTGGCCAAAAAAGTTGCCCATTTATTTATAACAAATGAAATAACTTCGTGAAAACACTCAATGTAATCAAACTTAAGTTGGCTGTGGTTTTTTTTTTTTGGAAATGTCATTGAATGAAAAGAAGTGTCAAATTCTGTAATGTATTACGGGTTTTTGTAGTACCCGGGGAGGCGGGATGTGTATTTTGATGGTTAGTACTGTCATGTGTGAGGTCTTGGGTTCAATTCCTGCCTCTTGCGAGGAAGTGTCAAATACTCCAAGAGTATTGCTTGGCATAAAAGATGCTTTTCTCAAAATAACCGTTCGGTTTTCGCATTAAAACTAAATGTCCCCTCCATCCCTGACGTAACTTACGCAGGAATGGTTGAGAGTTGTAAGTCACTAGGCCCTGGTTTTCTTCTTAATATATGTGAGTTTAGACAAAGAAAGGTCTTTCATTTATACACAGTGTTTGTATGAAAATATATATGACCCAAGGTTAAATTAGAAACCCGTCAAACTAAAATTTTTGCTTACAAAATTTGGAAAAATAAAGCCTATTCTTTCAAGCCTGCTGTAGATTCTGTCATAACAATTGATGTAACTAAATAAGAGTGAAGTTGGTTTCGGTTTATTGAAATGTCAAAACTGAAGAGTAGAGTATCTACATTTTATTGAGTGAATACAAGCTGGTGACAAAGTTTGGAACACGTTAAGGGTATGTTTAGAAGAATAAGTATGTTTTATTTACATTGATTTATTTATTACTTCATGTATACATAAAATTCAGTTATAAAATAAATGATTACAAGTCTTTTAAGACCTAGTTTTAAAACCGTGTCGGTCGGTCAGATTGACAGAATATGAATTCTGAAGAACAATAAAGATACAAAGTAAAATTAAATTACTGGAAATCAATTTTAAACAAGTTTATATAAAACAAAATTTTTAAATTTCAATGAAAAGATACATACAAAAAAAATCAAATTGAAATGCGCTGGAAAAATAAAAAGCTCTCCGTAAGAATTCTTTTTCTTTAAGCCATTGCGCATTGGAGGAATTTCTAAAGTTTATCCCTTTTGCTCCATTAGAAGCCTGGATTACATCTTCAGCTTCAAATTGGTTCTTCCCAAAAATGCCTCGACGAATAGTATGAAGTTTTCACCTCTGGCTCGTTGAATTGAAGGGAGTAAAGACTTCCTTTAAAATCCTTTAGATTATTTAAATCAAATTCGATCGATTCACCCGTAAAATTAGCAAGATCGATCCAAGTTTGTTTAAAATTAAGCCGATTTATGATCATAAATTTTAATATTCTATTATGTTGTTGATGGGAGAGCAAAGACTGGCTTCAAAAAGAAACGTAATAATTTGTCCACATACTCATATTCCTTGTAGCCGATGTGTAAAACATAATAGATTTTGCAACAGCTTTAAACAGTTTATAATTTGCTGAGTGGTGGATGGATTTATTTGCAATGCAGTTTTTCCAGAAAACGCAGAAGGCATCATTCGCCTCCTGAAGTTTTAACCCGTGTCATGATGGCTAGTGCGATGGACTGTCATGCGTGAGGTCTTGGGTTCGATCCCTGCCTATGCCACCTAAAGTTTTTTCACGGTTACTGCTTCTTGCGAGGAATTGACAAATTCTCAAAAATTCTTTTCATGAAAAGTGTTTTCTCACATTTGCCGTTCGGTTTCGGCTTAAAACTGTAGGCCCCATCCATTCCTGAAAACAATACTCGCATACAGGAATGGTTGAGAGTTGTCAGTCACTACGCCCTAGTTCTCAAACGGACTGTTGCGCCACCCAATTTATTTTATTATTTATGTTTTTCATACAAAGGTTACTTGTTATGGTCACTCCAAGATATTTAACTTCCTTTACAACTTGAACTTCCTGATGCTGGTACTTCCATTTTTCATAATTAACGTATCTTCCGTGTCCTTTTTTGAAGATCATTATGTTAGATTTGCTAAGTTTGACTGATAAATTATATGTATCGGAGTATTTTCCAAGTTTGACGATCATTTCTTGGAGTTGGTCTGTGGATTTCGATAAAAGTACGAATCATCAGCATACAATAAGTCCGGAATATTTCTCCCGCAAAATTCACCCCTCCTCCCGTGTGTTCCACTAAATCCTAAATAGATAGAGTGAATAATAGAGTACTCAACGCACATCCTTGTCTTAGGCCCATTGAAGAACTGACCTGAAATCTTCAGAAATGCATTCTCCATCCCAAGCGGCTATTGAAGCATAAAGAGCTCTTAAAATACTGATAATTTTGGTAGATATGCCGATATTCAAAAGTTTTAGAAAAAAATGCCTCTCGTTCAATGCTGTGAAATGCTGCCCTAAAATCTATCAAAAAGGCATATCGTTTTTTTATTTGTAAAAAAAGTACTGCCCAAGATTAAATTTGATTGGGCTGTCAAAAAATAATTAAAGCCAGTTTTGAGAAAAGTATTCCAAAAGAAGCCAAAGATTATATGAACTTGAGTAACAGTAACGACGTGGTCAAGGCGTAGAAAAATTAAGAATAATTTATGTAATTATTAATGCTTCTTTATATAAAAAAGTATTTCTACAAGTTCCCTTTTTACTGCCAAAAAAAATGGATAAGAGTTATATGTTTCAAGTCCTCCTTTCTCAACGCTTTTCATTGACTCATTTCTTGTCATGGCTTGAGAGTTCACTGTAAATTCTCTAGAAACACCAGCACCCTTAATTTAAACCTAAATGAAAATGTTCAGAATCAAAACTAAACTTACTTTATCACATCATCGGGTTTTTATTTTTATAACTTTGAAAAACGATATTGACCCATATTGAACTTAAAAAATGAATGAATGCATTGAAAAACGCTATAATATGGGCTTTTGTAATTTTAACAATTTTTAAAATCATCCATTTGAACATAAAATCTTATTGTTGGAGACAGGATTCAAGTTTTGAGGCTTCTATTCTTCCAGATAAAAGAGAACTAAAATTAAACTTTTTTCGCATAAATTTAACATTAAAAATGTTGTATGTTGAACTTTATGACACATTTTCAATTTTATTGTACAAATGTACAATGATTTTCAATTTCTTAATAATATCTTAATATTTTTTGATATGTTTTGTCTCTCAATATCCGTGTTTTGTTGGAAAATCTATCAATAGTATAGTAGGACCCGAAAAACAAAAAAAAATATCTGCAGTATTAATACTACCGATAAAAGTAAAAGTAGGATCTTACAACGGATGGGGTTTTGACATTTATACGAATCTCGAATGGATCTTATGTGATTTCGTTCTCAAACGTTGGTACGATTGATATTGCATTTGTATCTCGATGGCTGTGTTCGTTGAGTAGTTGTAACCATTTGGAATCATGTGTTTTCCATTGACGGAAAAAAATCAATCTGTTACTGTTGATATTATTTAGTTTTGTTAATGAAAATGGACTAACTGGGCTTATTTTGCAAGAGAAAACAAAAGAGAAGATACTTAAGTTTTTCTATGTTTTTGTTGGTGTTTCAACCGCACAAGAAGATTTAAAAATGATTAAGTTTGACAGCACTTCCTAAAATGCAAATGGTGTTTCCATGTTTCTTATGAAGTGCAAGGGAGATAATTTGATTCGTGTTGAACTATGAAGAACTGATTAGTTCTTGATTAAAACAAAACTCTATTTTTTGTACACATAAATGCAAATAAAGAGAATATACATTATCTGTAAAACCAACTCCTCTACACAGGTTTTTCTTCGAAAATTTTGACTCGACTCTGATCCCCGACCGGAATCGAGTCGAATCAAGCTCATTTTAACTCGATTCAGGTATATAAAGAATTGAGGCGAGCTTCAAGGTAGCTTCAACACCATACATGTTAATGTAGTAGTCTACGAACAAACCCCCTCCTTGAAGCAATTGTTAAATTAACTTTTTTTATAGAATCTCAATTCCCAGATGTTTTCTTACCATTTCTTCTTGAAAATTGTCCATTTTATTAGTTTTTGTTAGTTTTTTTTTTGTGGAATTTAATTTTAACTTTTGATTTTCACATAACTTTCTTCTACTTGTGTTTTATTTGTATTATTCTGACAAAGGTTCTGTCAGTTTTACCAATTTTTAAATACAAAAATCTGGCTACTGCCGATGCGTTTTCTTGGAAATTTTCTACTATACCTACTATTTATAGAATGCCAAAAAAACAGGGGTATTTTATCTTAAATACTTCTTTGTTGTAATCTTTCTTAACCCGTTTCTAACTTTATCTCAACTGCCTATTCCATTGGTATATTTTAATTTTCATGTTGAGTAATATTTGAATGCTCCAAAATGTAATCTTCAATTTTTCTTTTGGAAACCCCTTCATAAAATTTTATTCGTCAAGATAAGAATTACATAATATTCCAATTTTAATAAAAAATATGTGTTCTTTGTTTATTTTCAGTAACCCCGCATCTAAGACAGTATGTCCCGAAGATAGTTAAATCAAACAAATGACATGTTTTGATTGATTGCCTGTCTTTCTCACTGATCACAAACGACGACAACAATTACTCAAGATAAAATGAAGGCGCCAGCAACAGTCATCAACACCAACAACAATACCAATTCCACCACGAGTTCCAATGGAGGAGATGAGTCTTTTTGCAGCAGCAGCAATACAAATTTTATGCCGATCTCCTCTGTATCCGAAATAAACAACTCTACAATGGATAATACCCATCATCATCATCAACAGCAGCAGCATCCACAGCCGCAGCAACAGCAAACCCCTAGCTTTGGAAGCAACAATATTAGCACAAGCAACAGTGGCAGTGGTGGCCTCCTCATGCACCATCAAACAAGTGCCAGTGGCAGTGGAACTGGTGATGGCCCTGGAGCTAGTAGAATAAACGGTGTTAACATAACCAATAATGGCAATAGCAACAGCGGTGGAGGCTCGTACATTAAAGCCTCACTATCGATGACATCGCTGCCCCCCGACGAACAACAAGAGGGCAGGGAAGTTATTAAGGCTAAGCTGAGGGTTGAGAGACCGTATAATAGTCTAAAGGTAAGAGATATAAAAATATAAACAAAAAGACTATAAGTAGGTAAAGAAAACCCCTGATCTATAGATGCACCAAATCGCGCACAATTTGCTTAGGTTTCGCTTAAGTTTCTTCGCTTCCATCAGACTTATTTCTCCGCTTAGCTAGGTACCCATGTTTGGAGTAATGATGATGGGAGTTAGGTCTGTTTTTTTTTCGTCACAACTTCTTGTCTTCTTCTTGTGTTTTTTTTTTGTGGGTGCGAAGTTCGTTTTGTATCTTTTGTTTCGGATGATTTCATTAAGATGCGGAACACAAGTTGTCGTTCGTCGTCTTTCTCGTTGTCGTTGTCGCTCGATGAGGGCATAACCTTTCCCGAGTTAAGTCAAGCTATGCATAGGGCAGAGTATACAATGCATA
This sequence comes from Eupeodes corollae, assembly GCF_945859685.1. Taxonomy (NCBI): domain Eukaryota; kingdom Metazoa; phylum Arthropoda; class Insecta; order Diptera; family Syrphidae; genus Eupeodes; species Eupeodes corollae. Next base: position 125,828,172 of record NC_079148.1, read on the forward strand.
GAAGCTTTATATATCTACCTAAACACGATGAACAACGATGACAACAAAATGATGATTGTTTGTCACTTTTGAGTTGTTATTTTGTTGTTGTTGTTTTAGGTTTCGCGGAAGCTTCATTTATGGAAGTCCGATGGTCTATTAAATAAAATAAGATTAAAAGATTAATGCGAAAAGCTTATAACGATGATTGATTGTATAACTTCTCAAAACTGGTTATTCTATTTTATTAGCAATTATTTGTCAACCTTTATAACTATGACTTGAGTAGACTAGACTAGACTATTAAATATTGTCTATTATGACAAGTTTGTGTAGGTTTCTTTTTGTTCTATGTTTTTATATTTGCCAAACCACATTCCATTTAAAATTGACATAAAATGTTTACACTCTGCATCACTTGATTGAATATAGAAGAAAAATTGTATTTTCGGGATATTTTTAGAATGTCTATTCTTTTTTTTGTTGAGATTTTAAACAAATTTAGAAAATTGGAACCGACAAGGAATAATTCACAACACAAAATTATTGTTTAGGAAAGGTTAGCGAGATTTAAATCTATTTTGTGACCAAGAAAACAATTTGATACCTGACACTTATGTTGGTCAGATGTCAAGATGATGTATAGAAACCGGAACACGCAGTCTCATTCTGATACTTAAAAAACATTTCAAAGTCTTGAATTGATTGTAGAGAATAGAAATATCGTCCCAGTCGTCCCGTATCTGCAAAACCGAAAATGTTTGATTTCTGTAAAAACAACAGCTTATTTCTTTTAGAAGAACGAATGTTTTGTTCTTAACAAAAGTAAAATGAACTTGAAAATTGCAGTGATCTAAAAAAAATCACTTATCTTATGTAAGAGTACAAAAGACTAAATAGATATAAGATTCACGTAAAACGGGACGGGACGTTATACCCTATCTTTGACTTAAATTAAAAAAGTGTCAAGGTGTAAAATCGGAAGTTCTAGACAGCCTATTGCGTTCTTGGAAAATTGTCACAGACATCTTTTCTCATAGTAAGTTCTAACAATTTCAGTGTGTTGTTGAAACGTGTATCATTATATTTTTAGTAATGCCACAGTTTTAACTTGTCAAATGTCAAAACATGGCAGCTTTAAAAGTAAAAGCTTGAATTAAACCTTTTATTGGGAAAATAAACCATTTTAATGGATTTCAAGCTTTGAACCCTAAAGTTTCATAGTTTTTTTAATTTTTTCGAACAAAAAAGTATGTATAAAACTCAAAAAATTTCAAATCATATTTAACTGACCCATATGACCCGTTCCTTTAACACCTAAGAGACTGTTAAATTTTAAAATGACATGGAACAAACATCAAAATGATGGAAAAAATAATAGAAAGAAGCATCGTGCTCATTGTTTTTAACACATATAAAGGTATTTGTGATAATTTATTGCTTAACAAATCTTTTTTTTTTTATTAATATAATAATGGGAAAAGATCATAAAAAGTAGACTTGTGATGATGTGTTGTTTCATCATGGTAAAAATAATGGAAACAAAATTAGAATGGTGCTCTTTTTGTAGCGAGAACTTTAACGGTAAAAGTACTTCAAATTCTTTGAGGTTTTTTGAAGCACTCTTATTATTAATAAAAACTGCATCCACTGTTAATGAAAACTGTGGCACTACAGTCCTGTGTGAACTAGGGCCTCGCCCAACAAACTTCTCCATCAAGCTCGGTCCCTAGCTAAATGTCTCCAGTTTCGCGCTCCAAGTTGGGTGAGGTCACCTTCCACTTGTGCTTGCCACCTGATCCGCGGTCTACCTCTACTGCGCTGTCCTGTGGGTGTGGATTCGAAGACTTTCCGGGCCGGAGCATTGGTTTCCATGCGCTCTACGTGACTTTTACCCTTCTGGCTAAATCTACGTCCCTGTACAGCCCGTACAGCTCGTCGTTCCATCTTCTCCTCCACTCCCCTTCGATGCATACGGGACCGTAGATCACACGAAGAACTTTTCACTCAAAGCGAACCAAGGTGCTTTCATCCGCTTTTGTCATAGTCCATGCTTCTGCACCGTATTGCAGGACGGGGATGATAAGGGTCTTATATAGCAAAACTTTGGTCCCTCGAGAGAGGACTTTACCACTCAGTTGCTTTCTTAGTCCAAAGAAACAGTGGTTAGCAAGAGTTATTCTGCGTTTAATCTCAGCGCTGCTGTTGTTTTCTGCGTTTACAGCGGAGCCTAGGTAGACGAAGTCCTTGACTACCTCAAAGTTACGTCTCTCGATGGTGACGTTTTGACCAAGACGTCGGTGTTTTATGTCCTTTCTTGACAACAGCATGTTGTTTTGCCCTCATTAACCGTTAAACCCATATTTGCGGCTTCTGCCTAAATACTCACAAAAGTCCCATTGACATCACGCTGAGTTCTTCCGATTATGTCAATGTCATCAGCATATGCCAGTAATTGGACAGACTTTTGAAAGATAGTGCCTCTAGTGTTGACGTGTGAGCTCTGCACTATTCTTTCAAGCACGATGTTAAAAAAATCACATGACAGCGCATCACCTTGTCTTAAACCTTTTTTGACGTCGAAAGGTTCTGTTAAGTTGTTTCCAACCTTTATGGAGCAGCGTGAATTCTCCATGGTCATCCTGCACAAACGGACTAGTTTGGCAGGGATGCCAAAATTAGACATGGCTCTATACAGCTCGTCCCTGTAGATGCTGTCATATGCGGCCTTGAAATCGATAAAAAGATGGTTGGTGTCCATTTGGTGTTCTTGGGTTTTTTCCAGGATCTGCCGTAATATGAATATTTGATCAACTGTGGACTTTACTGGACTAAAACCACACTGATAAGGACCTATCAGGTTGTTGACGATGGGCTTTAGACGTTCACATATTACGGCAGAAAAGTTTTTATTGGCGATGTTAAGTAGACTGATTCCTCTATAGTTGGTGCAGTTTAGAGGGTCTCCTTTTTTCATGATCGGGCAAACAATCCACTGTTCGCTCCATCGAATTCACCAATTTTGCAAATGTCTCTATGAAGTACCATTCCCTTTGAATTTTCGACCAGGACTTGTCTTTCTTTTTGGTTTTCCAATCCTTCGCTTTAGGATGCCTCATAAGTGTTTAATTGTGTTTAGGCCGGGGGATTGTGATGGCCATTCATAACAATGATTTTGTTTTGTTGTAAGTATTTGTTAACCAATTTGGAGGGGTACTTCGGCACCTCCTCTTCAGTTAATGTTTCCATAACTGAATTTAAGATTTAGACATAATCCAGATCGCACATATTATCTTTCAGCCAAAATATTGGACCTACACAAGATGCTAAAAAGTACCCTCAAATCATGATATTCCCACCACCGGTTTCACTGTCTTCTTTTTGTATTTTGAGTTGAACTTCTTTGTTTTTGGCCTTCTCACCGTTAAAACACAAATTCATTTTATTTAAATTGCTCAAAACTTATTTATTCAACACTTCAAATACTACTTTTCAAACACAGTCTTTACTTTATCGTAGATCACAATCAATAATAATCCGCTTCGTTTCCGAGCGCCTCAAATCGATTTGAGAAATTACTAGGTTCTTGAAGGCGCTGAATGTTCTCGATGCTTGACGAAGCGAGTTCTCCTCTTAATCACTAGATGTTGCCCTTATTCTACTATAACACGATATTAGAGTAAAAGAGATAACAATTGTATACAAATTACAATATAATGTTTTTCCTGGTTAAAAAATGCCAATTTTTGTGGACTTCTATTATGAAGACAGCTTCTATAAGATGGTTTCTGAAAAGTTTTAGATGTTACTAATCCGTTTAAATAAGTTCTTAGTTCTCTTGAGGAAAGAAATGGTTTCTTCTTACACATTTTTACCAATAGTGAATCAAAATACGAAGAAGTTTATCTTTTTCTTCATCTTTTTTCTTCTTTAGGCGCGAAAGTAAAGTTTAAAATACTTTCGAACACTTTAAGGATTTTGCAATTTTAACTATATATCGTTTAGTTTTTTCATCACTTTGCGTTCAAAGGAAGTATAATGTTTTCCACGATGATTAATTTTTAAATGCTGGTCCAGGAATAGATGTTCATTTATGAAAATCCTGCGGGGTGTCAATCTTCAGCTTCTGTCCAAGTTGCGTTCATTGAAAAATACCTTTCGACGGTATTTCCAAAGCCTCCATTTCAAAATTATGGCAGAGATATCACGTTGTAACTTATGTTCTATTTGTATACTCTTCACTTGTCACGCTGAAACGTGGGAAATCACACGAAGATTTGCAGTGTTTCCGTAAAAGTGCCTGGTGTAGAAGATTATACTTTTGACATGAGGGGCCTGTTCTTTTGTTCGTGCCTTCAAGATTGATATTTATGTGATCTGTGTGCTGACTCTCATTATAATTCGAATTTCTCTGCATCGAAATTGAACTAGAGGATACTTGTTAACCAACTAGTTCTTTAAAGGGGAATAAATCAGCCTTTTCCGGATTTCGAATCACCTCGCACATTGATGGGAACACGCCATTTTTGTCAACCGTTGTTTCTCCGGTACGTATCTTCTCTTTGACCTCTAGTTTTATATTCGCTGAAGCCAATGTATTTGGCGTTAGCAATACATTATTGTGTAATTGCTTTTTATCATATTTAAACGATTCATTGGTCTCCAGTCTGGTTAAGTGTAGAAAAATAACTTCTTGGTTTTCTTCACAATTGATAGAATGGATACATTTAGTGTAGCCTCTGATACCAATTCGAATAACGACTGGTACTGGGGTTCAAGAGTATCCTGGTCCATAGTCTGCACTTTGTTAGGCTTCTCTATGGTTTACGCGTTAACTTTGAGACCATCTACGTTCGATTCTGTTGGACTGTGCATGAGTTTTAATACTTCATTCTTCAAATCATATTTAAGTTTGGGAAGGAGTTGGTTGTATAAATCTTCCACTTCTATATTGTTACATTTGAAGAATTTTGTTGGTATAGAGATTTTCGTTTTCTTTAAAGAAAAATAAAAAATAAATAGTACTCGAAAGTTGCCGATTTTTCTTCTAAGGGTATTTATTATCATTTTAAATCGGTTTATATCAAGGTCCCGAGTTGCTGCCGCAATCTTTTCTAAAGCCATGTTGATTTTGTTCTAATCTAAAGAACTTTTAAAGATTTTCGTTGGAGGTATTTTTGTTTTGATTGCCAGGTTGACCTAGTTATGCCTCGACTCACAACTCGTTGATCAACGTAAGTTATTTTTATTCTTACAGCATTTTTTGGATATCACTGAATTAATTTTAATGACATTCACAGCACATCCTTTTTTCACAAACGTTGTTTAGCCACGTTTACCCTTGTCAGTATTTAGTTCTGACAACACTGTTTTAATTAATGAATATTTCGTTTCTGAGTCTCTTACTATATGTTGAAATTATTGAAGGATTTAGTTTAAATAATTTAACAGAGTAACTGTTCTTAAAAAAATATAATTCTCAAGTAAAAATAAGACAACAATCAAGTGACCATGAGTGTAAAATACATTTGTGATAGAAATGTTTGATTTATGTTCTCTGATTCATAAACTAGCGTGATTACTCTGACTGAAATAAATGCAATCAATTAAAAGGAAATAGATATTCATTAAATTCATACCCAGTGTACTTTGATTTGATTTCAAAAGACATAGCAATCAGTACCTAAAAGAATCTTAGAAGCTTCATACTATATATGGCGCCATAAAAAGGTCTAATTATATCGTAGGAATCTTTTCTTTCAAATGAAAAGTGAATTCATTTGATGGAAGTTTAAAAGTTTTGATGGACTTAAGAGACTTCAGGAAATAGCAATCAAATTTTATGTATGTACATGAATTTGATTTGAAAAAAAAAGAACTTTTTTCACCAATTAGAAATTGAACTTGTTTCTAAAAGTTTTATAGAGGATACATCACAAATCTCTTCGACTTGAATCAAATAAGTGGGCTATATATTTGATAAGATTGTTTCAATTAGAATCCGTTTTATGATAGACCTTCTTTTTGACTGGTGCTATAAAACGTGTATAAATGACGGATATTTAGATCATTGCTTGAGATAATCGTGAGAAACTGCTGATAGATAGGTTTTATCGATAGTAATTACTTGACTCGCTTCTGAGGCTTTGTTAACTATGCTTGTTCTGTAATTAACTTTCGTCTTACTATAACAAATTGTGTGTAGTCTCTGTCAGCTACTCGTGTTCGTTGGTCATTACCTCCGATTTTCTGCAGGTCAACTGTCCAAGCCGAGTCGCTCTTTCTATCCAAAAGCCTACGATTCAATGTTTGTGTTCCAAGTCTATTTTCTTTAGAATGGTCATAATAATTTAATGCATTTTACACTACAACCCGGTTGAAAAACTATGACATTCTGGTTGCGAACATCATTCGATGTCTTGGACAGCTTCGTCTTCAATTTCATTATTTCCACTACAAATAACATACTAAGAGCTTATAAGGGATTTTATAGCTTGCGCAACACTTCCTTTCTCCAAAAACACCTGTTTGTACTTTGAAGTCTTAAATTTTCATCTCTCAAATTAAGAAAAAAAAAAAAAAAACAAGCTTAAAAATCTTAAAACTCTCTTGAATTAACATAACCGAAAAACAAAAAACGGTTTTTAATTTTCAAATTTGAATTTTTCCAACAGAAAAAACGAAATACCGACCGTGACACGTGGCGCCACTCATGGGGCAGTGGCCATAGTCATAGTTCATGCAGTCTCCACAGTAATGCAACAACTGGCGGTATAATCGGGTTAGTGTCTGGAAAAGATGAGTTTTGGGCTGCACTACAAACCAACTACAATTATATTATGGACACAAACCTATTGGATACTTGCAAAGAAGCTCGTTGTGAAATAGAAGGCGCTGCAAGCATTACAAAGAATGCAACAGAAAATTGTTTAAAGGTTTGTGTATTTACTATTTGAAGATTTAAAAATAAAACGGCTAATAAAATAAACATTGTATACTTTTAGATGTTAGATACTTCGAGAAGTGAAGGTTCATCAGAAGATCCAAAAGAATTAAGGAAATGGTTACGTGAAATGGAAAGTAAACTAGAAGAAGCTCCTACTCTATCGGAAGCAACACAATTTGGCATCGAAGAATTGCAAAGACGCCTGGATGAACACTCGGTATGTTGACCTAGATATTATTTTTTTGTTTATTGATTTTTATGTTTATGTATTTTTATGTAAATCAAATTTTTAAACACACATCCTATTAATAAAGTTAAAGTCAGTACAGAATAGCGAATACCTTCGCTATAAAAGATTATCCCCATTTGATCGTGGGGTTAATGGATTAATTTTGCCTTCGCGCAAAAATAGTTCTCTTTCAGATTAACTCTTTCAGAGTTAAGTCAGCTTCTGTTTGCTGGCTTCAATTTTAGTGTTTAGGCAAATTTTAGTCAATTATTTCGCTATAGTTTGATTTTGAATGCTTGTTTTTGTACATTTTTATTCCCTGCTAGAAATACTCGAACGCGGATTTTTATAACTCTTTCAATTTGAGTTAATGACTTTATTATAGGTGGTTGTTTTTTTGTTTACTATGCTATTAAGTGTTGCAGGTTGTATTTAATCAATCATTTTAATTACCGCAAAGTGAACATTGAATAGTGCCTCAAGGCAATGAAATGATTTATGTTTTATTTTTGTTTTGTTGTAAGCAAAAAGAATTCCTGCATTTCACTTGCAATTCGGTGCATTCCTATTTAGATTGTAGGTTAGTGAATAATGTAAATGGTTAAAAAAAAAGATGAAAGTTAACATAAGTTGTATTTAAGCTTGTACCGTTTAAATTGGTCTAACATGAGAATAGAGGGTAATTCCAAAGAATAATTTAATGATTCCAAGGTATGAATGATAGATTACAGCTTAGACTATATGTTTCTTAAGTAAGTTTGGTTAATGGCTACAACATTGGAAAATTTTTATTTTGTTCGAACCTAAAAATTCAAATCCAATGTTAAGTTTATAGATGTGCAGTTAAAAATTTTCTTGAACATCGATTACATTCCAATACCAGTTTTTTTTTTAAATAATTTGAATCAATAATCTAAAGATCTAAAATAAAATATAAAATTCATAAAATCGATTTCAGTTCATTTTAACGACTGTTTAAATGTTTAATTTTTTACTTATCTTTCGCTCTGTCTCTGAACTTTCCCTGTTTGTCAAGAATTTTCTTAATTTATAGGTGTTTTTATTTAAAATACTTTATCATTTTCTATCGTTTTATCACCTATCATAAACATTCTCAATTTTATGACCTAAGCTCACCTCGATATGTTATGCATGTACGGTAGAGCCTGAATTTGTAATTCAAATGCAAACCTCTTTAACAAGCTCACTTTCGCTCACTATACTCCAATTAAATCCACAATTATGAGTTTCCTTTGTTGATTATGATATTAACTCCTCTTTATACAAAACGAAATATAAGACACACAACAATCCCAATGATATGAAGACCTCTCAAGAAAGCTGCTAAAAATAGCAAGGAGTGTTTTGCAAAGAGTAGAAGTTGAAAAAAAAAATCAATTATAAATAAAAAGTAGAAACAGCCCCGTTATGGTTATATCTCTAGCTCACGATCCCATAAACATATTAATTTTACTGCTACCACTTTAATATTTGTTTTTGTATATTTTTGGTATCTTTAATATTCCAAAAAGAAAAGAAACAAATAAATAATGGAATCAAATATCGTTGATCTTTGCCTTGCAATCTTGTAAACAATATTCAACATCTATGAGTTTTCAAAAAAAGTAAAACAAAAATAGAAGAAAGAAAAACTGCTCCAATTAATATTTTTTTTTTATAAATTTAATTAAATGAAAATCTTATCTGATTAATTAGATTAGGTCGAACAATTTTTACATATGTATATTTTCAAGTTTTTTATTGTTGCTGCTTTTGTTGTTAAACAAGCTCAATTACAACTTTTTTGTATCTCTGTTTTATGTTATCGACTTTTGTAGTATCGGTTGTTTATATTCATACCTACCAACATATGTTTTTGAATTAATTATATTCAGTGCCAAAAGTGTGTGACTTGACTTTTGCACGCTCTCGCTGGTGCGTCGACTGTTGCGAAGTCGATCTTTCGAAATTAAATGAAAGTGAAATTATTTTAATCTGCAATATCTGTGGACATTCTTAAGTGCGGATTTCATGAAAGAAAATTTATCTTAACCTTATAGCCTTATCGCCTGTAGGTTGGTAACAAAAAAAATACATAAAACTCAAGATTCACATAAAAGGTCGTACAGATGTAATGGATGGGTAGTGTCAACAATGCCAAACTATGGATCGTTTTGAGGGTTTTTCTTGGAGAAATTCCAATTAAATTTGTTTAAATTTTAAACGGAAACATTTCACTTGAATCTCTGGATCCATTGTGATTTGATAGAATATAGGAAGTTTGGTGAGGATTTAGGTTGTGGGTGCCTCTCTAAACCATCCTGATTTCTGGGAAATTTTAAGAATTTTAAGACAAGAACCTAATATTGTCATTCTTCTTTAGGCTTTATCTTCCTCGTTTCCATGTCCTCTAAATAAATCAATGCTCTGATTTTTTCAAAGAGATAGTTTGGTTGACGTTCAATGTTCGAAGCTTCATGAAGTCAATTGAAGAAGAATCTCTTGCAAATGTAAAACACGGTCGTACCTTCTTAACCCAAAGATGTATCGATTGATACTATTACAGGCTATGTTTAGTTTATTTTTGCTGATGGAATAGGAGTTGTAAAAAAAATCGCATCCATGTGTGAGAACAGGTATAACTAGGGTCCTTGCTGGCATTAGTCTGGTTTTAAATGGAGTGATTTTTTGGGCGGTCTACAGCGTTCTAAGAGTTCCATAAGTTTTACCTATCAATTGGTTGATGTGATCATTAAAGGTCAATGTTCTATTGAAGATTACACCTAGATTTTTACTGGAATTTACGATTTCTAATGGGATCTCTTTTAGAATTTTGGAAGAAAAGTAATACTTACTTACTTACTTAGGTTTTAAGGCCTGTTAAGTCCGTTGGGAACCCCTTAAGGGGCATAGGACCTCTACTACAAATGAAAGTATGTTAAATCTAATTCTTTTCTTGATATAACCAGGCATTTGCTTTTGCTTCCGTTGAGAATCAACCCATTGCAAGACGCCCAGTAGGATATCTTTTCTAGTTCTTGATGCAGGGTGAAAAAAGTTGTGACCCTTTAGGACACCTATCAATAAGTCTCAAGAACTGACCACCTAATATTTCCCAATTCAATAAAACTTTAGTGGATTTGTTCATCAACCTGCTCTATTGGCCTATAGATCATTGATACCATATGACTTGAACTGAGCATTGATCCGTTTTTGGCTAATTTGTCTGCCTTTTTATTACCGCCAAAGACACAGTGTCCTGGGACCCAACGGATTGTAAATGTGTTAGCTTCGGTGAGTAAACGATGGCTTACCAGTTTTGACTTTTTGACGGTGGCAGAAATAGCCATGATTGCTGCTTTGACTGTCCATAAACATGTCAATGTTTCTGTCTTTCAAATTGTGGGAAGAAAGATCCTTAGAGGCTTCAAGCAAGTACTTTTGATTGAACAACATTAATTCCCCGTTTTGGAACCATCCGTAAAGACATATAGATGATTTATTTGTATGAACCTGTTGTTGTCACTCCTTGTGGGAATTCCTGTTAGAGCCTATTAAAATTTTTAAATAGTCTGTTTGACTGTCAATGTCTTTGTCACTCTTTATGTACATGTGACCAAAGGAAGTCTATTTTCAGCTATTACAACGTATTAGACATAATGCGCTTTTGGCCGCTAGTTTTTTTACGAATATATCAAAAGGGCTGCAGTTGGTGTAGTCCTCATTACACTTGTAGTAAGAGTGTAGTCTTTTAGTTCTAACCAACATACCAACATGCGTATGTTAACATTGGCCTTACAATGACAGTGTAAATCGACTTGGATGATGGTTTTAGGGATTGGACCCTATCTTCTTCCAAAAATTCTGCTTCATTCATAGAGGGCAGTTGCGGCTTTTTTCTCTTTTTTTTTTATGGTCGATCGAAAATCAGTTTATAGTAGGGCATCCCATAATTGGAATGTTTCCTTAGATTGATATTACGACAATGTGGTGTGCATATGCATAAACCTTTAATTAATATACAATTAATTTGTTTCAATATTTTGTTAATGACTAATCGCCAGAGCATGGGCTTTACCTTGCGAAATACGTCCTAACTTACTGTCTCTGCGTTTCAAATTCTGAGCATAGAATCAATCCGATTTGGCAAGATTGCTTCTAAGTTGGAGGAGTCTAGGGCTTGTCGAATAGCACTGCTAGTGCCGTTGTTAAAGGCCCCTTTAACTTGTTGGTTTGCTCAGAATAAACTCCTCTATATCTTCCAATAATCTCTTTATTATGAAAATGAATTTTAGAGCATTTTTCTAAATTATTGACTTTTCGGAATGAATACTTTCATAGATGAATAAGAGTTGCTTACACTAAAATTTAGCGAATATGAAAGGCAACTCTAGTTAAGTAATAAAATGTATCAAAAACATTACTCGTGTTTTTTGGCATTCTATAAATAGTAAAGTTGAAAATTCCCAAAAAAACGCATCGGCAGTAGACTTTTGTATTTGAAAATTGGTTCAACTGAAAGAAGACCTGTCAGAATAATAATTTAAAAAAAAAACTAACTAAAACTAATAAAATAGATAATTTTCAAGAATTGAGATTCTATAAAAAAAAGTTAATTTTACAATTGCAGCTTTGGACATAAACTAAAAACTTCAAGAAGGGGGTTTGTTCGTAGACTACTCCATTAACATTTGGTGTTGAAGCGAGCTTGAAGCTCACCTTAATTCTTTATATGCCTAAATCGAGTTGTAATGAGCTTGATTCGACTCGATTCCGTACGGGGATCGGAGCCAAGTCGAAATTTGTGAGAATAACCTTTGTGGAGGAGTTGGTTTTACAGTTAATGCATTATGGTCTGTTTATTTGCATGTTTGTGTACAAAAAATACATTTTTTTTAAATCAAATTAAAAAAAAATTGCACATACAAAATTCTTATATGTTGCTGAACTATTCAGTTCTTCATTGCTTAGCACGAATCAAAATATCTCACTTGCACTTCATAAGAAACATGGAAACACCATTTGCATTTTAGAAAGTGCTGTCAAACTTAATAATCATTAAAAAATATTTATTCAATCTAAACTGAGATAAACCTTTGGTGTAAACATAACAAAACTCAATTATCTTTTCTCTTATTATCTCTTGCAAAATAAGCCCAGTTAGTCCATTATTTTCATTCATCAACAGAACAAAATAATATCAACAGTAACAAATTGATTTTTCCCAAATGGAAAACACATGATTCCAAATGTTCACAACTACTCAACGAACACAGCCATCGAGATACAAATGCAATATCAATCGTACCAACATTTCAGAACGAAAAATCACATAAGATCCATTCGAGGCTCGTATAAATGTCAAAAACCCAATCGTAGTAAGATTTTACTTTAACTTTTATCGGCAGTTTTCGTACTGCGGATATTGTTTTTGTTATTCGTTTAAAATCCTACTATACTATTAATAGATTTTCCAACAAAACACGGGTATTGATTTTTGAGCTAAGAAACAGAACAAATCTTTTAATTTTTGGGGTTAAAAAACAATTATTTCTTTTGACCAATCAATGACCAACTTTTAAATTTTCAACTCTATGACGTCAAATTTGCGATTAATTTTTAAACTCTTGAGTCAATTGTAAAATATTAGCATATTTTTGACGTTGTCCCAAATAAAAATAGTCTTCCATAACACCGAGACTTTCTTGCGTATTTGTCACCATTTGTTTGTAGTAAATATTAACAATTTCAAAGAGTTGTTGAAGCGTGTGTTGTTTTATTTTAAGTAACTGCTTGCTTTTGCTTGTTAATTGTCAAAAGATGGCAGCTTCAAAAGTGACAGCTGTCCAAATAGTGAAACCGTGGTCTTAATGGATTGCTTTTCGAACCATGTTGGGTGGCCACCTCTACGTTTCTATTTGTGAAAACTCTGATAAATACACTAAATCAAGTTATTTCTCTTTGAAAGACCGAACTAGGTTTAGAAATGACTTTAATGTTATATCTTGAAGTTTATGTTTTTTTCAAATCCCTTTACATCAACTGTCCCACTGTTCAAGTATAAGTTAAATTACGTAAAGTGCTTACTCGAACTTCGTTTGGGACATCAGATTAAGTCTTTTCACGGTTGAAATAAGAAAATGTTTCAATGGAAAGTGACCGATTTGGAAATTTCAAAAAAAAAAAAAAAACACAAACTTCATTTACTTATTTCAGACTTTTCTACGTACCCAGCTTTTTATTTTCATTGTCCGTAAAGATAATTTTGAAGATTTATGATTCGACCTGGACCTAAAGAGTCACTGAGAGAGACTCTTTAAAAATAACAAAACAAAAATTAAAAGCTTTGACAACATGGAAAGCAGATAAATCATATCTCAAATATAATATGGCCTGATGGTAGTCGGTCGTTGCTCGTCGCTCGGCCGGACACAATAGAACGCTTGACTGGACAAAAAAAAACCTATACATAATTTCCTTCGTCTAAATCTGCAGAGTTCAGATAATAATAGATACAAAAAAAAACGAACTACTTACTTGGTAGAAATTGTAACGGTATCTATCTTACGACAATAATTTTGTGAGGAGTTTAATTTTGATTATGTGCGCTTATGGTGGCACAGCTGAGCTCCTCTATAAAAGCGTGCATAACTTATGTGTCCATATTTCTATATAAGTGAACTGGAACTCCTCTACGACGGACGATGTACGGAACTACTTCTTGCTTCGGTTTTAAACTCATGTTTTAACGTTGGTTACTTTATTTTTTGTGACAAAAAAAAAGAAGAAATTTAAATATTCAGCACATGTGAGAGCGATATGCAAAGAGAAAATTCAAGTCCTAAATCATTTTATTGTTTCATAAGTGTCATGTTTTTTTTGTTGTCAAATAACACAAAAACAGCGAATGTAAGCTTTATAGAGCGAAGAGCCTTTTAACAACATCATGTTCATTAGGATAACTTAATTGAGAGATTAAACCATAAAGATAACATGATGGGAAACTGCTACACTAAACTCAAGTGCTTTATTTGGAGCACAATGGAACTTGGTGTAGTTTTTGTGTGATAGGAGAATAATTTTGCGGAAATATTTTTGTAAGGCCCACAAAAACGGAGACTCTTGTTATAGGTCTTTATCATCGAATGATACCTACAGTGTTGGCCCAAACACTAGCAACTTTTAATGCCTCGGTTATTAAATAATTTAAAAAAAAAACAAATTTAAGATTCAATTATTGTATATTTTTGCTTTTAAAATTTAAACAAATATTTACAGTTTCTAATGGAAAATAAAATAAAGCTATTTTTGTAATAGTTCATTAAATATAGCACAATAAGTTTAATACTAGGCTGGTCAAAACAAAAGCAACTTTTAAAAATTGCATATATTTTTAACTTACTTACTAAAGGTGGCGCTAAAGTCCTGTGTGAATTAGGGCCTCACCCAACAAACTTCTCCATCTAGCTCGCTCCCTAGCTAAATGTTTCCAGTTTCGCGCTACAAGTTGGGTGAGTTCAATTTCCGCGGTCTTCCTCTACTGAGGTATCCTGTGGGTGTAGATTTGAAGACTTTCCGTGCTGGAGCATTGTTTTCCACGTGCTCTACGTGACTCAGCCGTTTAAGTCGTTGGACTTTTACTCTTCTGGCAAAGTGTAGGTCGCCGAACAGCCCGTACAGATCGTCGTTCCATCTTCTCCTCCACTCCCCTTCTATGCATACGGGAACGTAGATCACCCGAAGAACTTTTGTCTAGAAACGGCCCAAGGTGCTTTCATCCGCTTTTGTCATAGTCCATGCTTCTGCACCGTATAGGAGGACGGGCGCTCGAAAAAGTTATTCTTCGTTTGATCTCAGCGCTGATGTTGTTTTTTGCGTTAATAGCGGAGCCTAACTAAACAAAGTCCTTAACTACTTCAAAGTTAAGTCTGTCGATGGTGACGTTTTGATGGAGACGTCCCGTCGGTGTTGTAATTCCTTTCTTGACGATATCATGTACTTTGTTTTGCCCTCATTAACCGTTTCACCCATTTTTCCGCTTCTGCCTCAGTACTCACAAAAGTCCCATGACAGCATGCTGAGTTCTTCCGATTATGTCAACGTTATCAGCTTATGCTAGTAATTGGACAGGATTTTTAAAGATAGTGCCTCTAGTGTTGACGTGTGAGCTCTGCACTATTCTTTCAAGCACGATGTTAAAAAAATCGCATGCAGCGCATCACTTTGTCTTAAACCTTTTTTGACATAGAAAGGTTCTGTTAAGTTGTTTCCAACCTTTATGAAACAGCTTGAATTCTCCATGGTCATCCTGCACAAACGGACGAGTTTGGAAAAGATGCCAAAACTTGGCATTGTTCTGTACAGCTCATTTCTGTAGATGCTGTTATATGCGGCCTTGAAATTGCTGAAAAGATGGTGGATGTCGATATGATGTTCTTGGGTTTTTTCCAGAATCTGCCGTAATGTGAATACTTGATCGACTGTGGACTTTTCTGTTCTTAGACTCCACCTAAAAACATATCAGGTTGTTGACGATGGGCTTTAGACGTTCACATATTACGACAGAGAAATTTTTTCTAAGCGTATGTTAAGTAGACTCAAGCCTTTATAGTTGGTGCAGTTTAGACGATCTCCTTTTTTCAGAATCGGGCAAACAATACTTAGGTTCCATTTATCGGGCATGCTTTCTTCCCACCATATCTTACAGATAAGTTGGTGCATGCTTTTAACCAAATTATCTCCAGCTGCTTTAAAGAGCTCGGCATTCAAGCCATCTGCTCCAGCGGCTTTTTTATACTTCAGCTTTGATATGGTAATTTTTACTTCGTCTAAGTTAGGAAGACTGAATTGTTGGCTTTCGTCGTCTATGTTGAATGGATCATCCTGCCTGACTGCGGAATTCGGTTCGTCGCCACCGTTATACGGTCTGCAGAAGTGATCCTTCCATATCCTCAGCATTGACTGCGGTTCCACTATGATGTTTCCACTTTCGTCTTTGCAGGCTTCGATTCGAGGTTTTTGTATTTGTGAATTTCGTTTCACCTGCTTATAAAACTTTCGAACTTCATTTCTACTTTTGAACCTTTCAACATCTTCGCCCGCTCTCATGAAGTTGTTGTTCCTCTCGCCTCTTCTGTTTATAGAGCTCATGAGCAGCTCTCGTCCTTTTATGCAGCGCCGCTTTGCGTGACTGTTGTTTGGCTGCATTTGTCTGCCGACATTTCTCATCAAACCAGGGGTTCCTTGTTGGTAGCTGCTTGAAACGGAGCACGTCAGAGGTGGCTTCTCTGATTGCATCTTGGCAATGTTGCCACTGGTTCTCGATACATTGTGTTGGCGGGCAGAGAACTTCGAAAGAGGTTACTTGTATCTTGGTCGGAGAAGGATTTGCCGATATCTTGCTATTGTAGCCGTTCGACGTTGTATCTTCTCCCAGGATCTCTGTTTTGCCTTGGGTCTGGAAACCTGAAGTGTCCTTGGCTACAACGAGGGAGTGGTCCGAGTCAATGTTAGCTCCTGGAAAAGTTTGGACATTTATGATGCTGGAAGCTTGTCTATCGTCGATCGCATATAGTCAATCTGGTTGACGGTAGATTGATTAGGTGAACTGCAAGTTCCTTTGTCCTTTTTAAGGTGTGGAAAAACATATATTTTTCTAGTCTTACATTGCTGGTTTTAAAATCACTTCAGCACATCTTCGAAGCATGGAGTCAATTAAATTGCTAATAATGCTGTTTGGGATACCCAAGCTAATTTAATGTGGTCAAACATATAGGGTTGAGATCTGGGGACTTTTCTGGCCATTGGACCAGGTCAATCCGGTTTTCTTGAAACCACGTCTTAACCGTATTGGACTTGTGGTTTGGGTCGTTGCCTTGTTGAAATATCCATTTCAGAGGCAACTGATCCTCAGTGTGTGGCAGCATTATATTTTGCAAAATCTCACTGTACATAGAACGTTACATTGTATAATCTTTTAGGTGAATCAGTCATAGTCCATTCCTTGAAAAACATCCCCACACGATTACGTTAACTGCTCCGTGGTTTACTCCACTACAACGTTACTACACTAGTTACTAGCTAGCTAAACCATCGAAACCCTTGAAATTGAATTTGGACTCGTCCGAAAAGAGAACGTTCCTCCCTTTTCTAACGGGTCAGTTGACATGTTCATGTCGAAATTTTAATCTCGCCAGCTTGTTTTTAGTGGAAATAAAAGGCTTTTTAACAGTTTTGAAATATCTTAGTCCACCATCTACTCAGCCCGGCTACGAATTGTTCTAGAGCTTACGTTCAGGTCAAGTTGGGTTTGTATTTCTCTTGATTATATAAAAGGGTCTTTTTAAACTAATTTTATTACAGCAGGATCCTGTCGTTTTGTTGTTTTTATTGGCCTGCCACCTCGATGACGCGTTTTAAATGACTTTTTGGTAAATTACTGATTTTGGAAAGAAATAGTTTCAACAAAATTAACTACATGTTTGGGAAACTGTGCCTTCTACATCAAAATGCTTTTTTGATGTCTTTTGTGTTTTCTCGAGGTAACCCGGATGCTAACCATTTTTCATAAAACTTCAAAAACTTTCATTTTCAATTTTTACACAATGTTATTTAAAATGAAAACAAAAGTCTTCATATCATCTCAAGACAACTTTTGTCAGGAAAATGTTTCAAAATTTGTTTAACATGACAGCCAAACCCACATCAAAAAAAAAAAAATAAAAACAAACTAAAACCCAAATAAAAACCTCAAATCTCAAAACTTTTCCTTTATTGCTTAATGATAAGTTTTATTCCAAAAAAAAATCGAAACAAAATACAACAACAAAAGAAAATAAAAGTAATGTGTGCACAGTTAATAAAACCACATAATTACAATCAATTTTTACATCCTACTGGGAGTGTTTTTGATAATCAATCAAAAATTCATCGATGGAAAATGTTTTTATATTGTTTTTATTTTTGGTTGCAAAACTTTAGATGCAACCCAAAGTAACGTAACGTTGTTTTAAACTTTAACCATCAAACAAAATAAAAACTTATACAGTGTAGAATGTACCTAGCTATTAGGCGCGTACCTACTCATTTAAGCGATCTTTTCGTTTATATTTTTTTCCTTATGGAGTTTTGAGTATTTTATTACTGGACATTGATTAAAGATGACAATTAAATTGTTAGGTCGATTGTAAATGGTACCGCAGCTTGCAGCAGCTTCGTTCCACTTTTAAAAAACGAACCATAAAGCGGTTCAGAAGTGTGCGCCTCATTGCGTTGCGTACATATCTAAGTATACCTTCCGACATTTTATAAACGAAACAACCCATATCATAATTGTTGGGTTAACTGTTTTTTAAAAGATTGCACGAGTTTAACGGTGAAATATGAGACTTTTAGAGAAGAAGTCATTAAAGTATCAAAAAACCAAATCAAAAAAAAGTCGGTACATATTACTTTTCGCCAAAAAACTTTCGTTTCTTTTGAATTGCATTGGATCATAATTTTAAGCAATGCAATTATTGGGATCGATTGACGTGTAGGCGGTCTTGAGATGATATATGCATTTTATGCCTTCCCCCTTTCATCATTTGATGGGAGTGCCACCACCACCACCATCATCATCATCAACATCCAGAACTGAGGTCATGGCAGCAGAAGATGACGACACGACCGATCGAAGACGACGACTTTATGGTTTATTGGTGAAGAAAGAGCCCTATAACTATAACCACCTACCATACAGAGAAGGAGGAAATCGATATGGTTTAAGTTTAAAAAGTTATTAAATTCAGCTGCTGCCATAATGTTCGTCTCGTATAAAGATAAAAACAGTAAAACATCTCCAGAGATATATCATGGAAGAAGATTATTTTACATTTGATGGGACAGCCAGCGCAGCGCAGCTTCACGTCGCGGCTTTAGTCGCGTTCGTCTCCATCGTCATCGTTGTCGGGCGTATAATCGTGATTTGGGTTGTGGTGCCCTTTTTGGGATGACCTCTATTATAAGTCTTATGATAATTGTTATGCAATAACGATGAGATTTACTGGGTGGTAAAAATGAGAATTAATAAATATTTTACGGGAGGTTTTTAAGAAGAAAAAAAATGGGGCCCAATGATTTAAAACGTTAAAAATGTCTGTAAATGGGTGATGGTAGTCAACACGAATAGAGTAGGGAAATACATTTATTTCTTGGACTTGAAACTGAAAAAGAAGGAAGAAGTTAATAGTTAATTTTTTACAAACAAAATCATAGAAAGTTCTGCATCGAATTAGATTGAAAAAAAAAGACTTCATTTTTGTTTCAAATGTGAAACAGAATATTTGAATACTTAAATTATTATTATAAAAATAAATAGAATCAATATATGAAATGCAATATTACAATATTGTATACTAAATTTTGACGGAAACTTTTTAAAACAACTATAAAGCAACAAGGGTACACTTAGGCGTATGCGCACTTTTTTAATGATTTTTTTTATTTACTTTTTCCTTGATGCAAGAAAAGTTAAAACAGAGTGTTCGAAAGCTATGAATAGAACATAATTTCAATAAATACGTTTTTTCGAAAATTTTGAAATAATTTTGATTAAATTTTTTTTGGAAAAAGTCCAAAAAATTACAATTATTTATGATCACTCCAAAAATAGGCCAGGATTCGATTCACGCTCGTTTTACTTGTTGCCCTTATGTCAATGATCTTATTCTTTAAATAATTAATATTATCGGGCACAGTGTGATTTGGCTAGAGGTAATCTGAAAAGTGAATGGCAAGTTTACGGATTCTTCTTCAGAAACCTTGTTCAGTTAAAACTCAAACTGCGGTAAGCATCGGTGACAATTATGTTTCTAATAAAAATACATTAACTAAAGAGTTTAGTAGTTTTTTTTTAGATCAGTAACAAATAGTTTACAATCCTAAACTTCGGATCTCAGGTGCCTAGCAACAGTTTTGTGTTTTTACTGCTTTTGAGTTGTTAAAATCGATAGGCTCTTTGAAGAATTCAAATGGTGGTGGTAATGATGGTATTTCTAATATCATGCTTAAAAAATCGGATGTTATGTAGTTTATGTTTTGCTTCATATTTTCAACATTTTTCCCGGAAGCTCTTAAGTATTCACAAGTTGTTCCACTGTTCAAAAAAGGGTCTGATAGTGACATTCGTAATTATAGACCTATATTACTGCTTCTTGTGTTTTAGTAATGTCTTTGAAAAAGTTGTCAAGGAAAGATTGGTTATATTTTTGAATAAAAATAGTTATTTTATTAATGCCCAGAATATAAAGCTTTCGATATTTTGTTGGTTAAGTTAATTAATGAAGGTTTACGTGGTTTCATTCTCTAGTGGTTCAGAACTTATCTAAAAAACAGAGCACAAAGTGTTAAAATTAACGAAATTAAATTCAATATATTAATATTGGGGTACCTCAAGGTTCTGTATTGGGACCAATTCTATTTTTAATCTATATTAACAGCTTTTGCTGATGATGTATGGTGTTCCTATGGAAGGGAAAGTGCTTTAAACCTAAAGTGGTATTAATTGGGATCTTACCTATTCTGAAGGTGGTTTGCAGAACACTGTTTGATTATAAGTTTTAAAACAAAAATAATGTTCTTCAGCTTATCATCCCACAATTTTTTTAATACTACGCATACTACATGCGCCTGTGTATTCACGCCTAAAGAACATCCAAACACGTCACACCCGTTTCATGAGGGATTTTGTGAGGGAAGTGGTTGGCCCTGCTCCTTATGAGAAGAGAACCATGGAATTGTTGAAGGTGTCCAAGTACAAGCGTGCTTTGAAATTCTTGAAGCGACGATTGGGAACACACATTCGTGCCAAGAGGAAGCGTGAAAAACATTCCAACAGCCTCACTCAAATGAGGAAGACTCAAGCTCTCATGCTAAATAATTTATTTTCTAAAACCTGAGCTTGGAAATAAAATGATGATGATGATGATTAATGATTCGGAAAATATTCGAAGTGACAAATTTCATAATGTACATAATAAAATTTGATTGCAGTTGATAGCATAATTGATTCTTGTGATATTTGGGGATTCAACCAGAAATTTGAAACTTTTTTAAAAATTCATACTGCTTCCTTTTTTTACTCAAAAATGACAATGATATTGCATCCATCTTCAAAACAGCAAACATTTTACTTCAAAAACAAAATAAAAATGGATGATCCTTCAGTTCTGACAGTTCGGAGCAATTTCGAAGTTTTCGAAATCGATCGCATTGAAGAACATGCAATTTCATTTCACGTGAAAATTCACTTTCGATCGAAATTCGGAACATGTACGTAAATGTTGAAACAATATTTTTTAAAAATTAAAATTAACTTGAAGTCAATATCTCAAATATTTGAAAAGATATTTAAGTCGAAAGTCAATCTTTACCAAATTTTAGTTATGTTTTTTTAAGCTTTTATTTTTTGTAAAAAAAAGTGTCAATTTGATTTTTCTCTAAATTTTACCGAATATTGAATATTAACACGTATTAGATTCGAAGAAGTAATTCGAAGATGTCAGTTTTTAATCAAAAAATTTTAGGTCCATAAACATTAAGAATACCAGTTTCTAATAAGTTTTGGAATATAACCACGGATATTATTAAATTAACTATGAGTTAGTTTTTTCACTGTAAGTCATCTTCAACCCAGCTTATAAATATCAACAGATGCTTCAAGGTCTTAACAAAAGATTATTATGTTCACCTAAATTTTGTCGTTTAAACTAAGGTAAAGCTCCTTTCTTTGTAAACCTTCATTCTAAAAATATCTTCCATCTTTTGAACAAAAAAAATCAAGTAAATTGAAACCAAAATTACACAATCACTTTGCGAAATAAACAACTCAAGTTAACCTGTCAAAAGATTGCTTATATTACCTTTGATGTGTTAACGTGTCTGTTTTGTTTTCATTGTTTTTTTTTTTTTTGGTTCTTATCCGTAACTCTTCGTAGTATAATAAAGGTCACGTAGGTAGTTTCTTTTAATCTTAAAAGACAGACATGCAAACGAGTGTATCTTTTTCTTCTTTTAACTCGAAGACAATAACAAGATGAATCAGTTCATAAGAACCTTATTATAATACTCGACAACATCTCTCAGAGGGCCTATACAAGTACTTTTAATAAGACCCCCTTGAAGAGCCCAATGGCAAAAGTAAAATTAATAACAACGGGAGACGTGATGTCTTCTTGGAAGCTCCAACTATCCAATGTAGTAGCCTAAGGTCTTGATAGGCCCTCTCTGTTAATAAGTTCTCATCTTCACATGTGCAACCACTTTATTAGATATGAAGGTTAGTGTGTCAGTTATATTATCATTTGAAGATCTCTGTTTCCACAGAAGTTGTAAAGCAGTTTCGAGCTAGCAAGGGGAGGGGTAGAATGTACCCCATTATCCCCTATTCATAATTCTTATAGTCATACAAATATCTCAAACAACCAGAGTAACAAAAATAAGACAAAAAAAGTGTAGTAATATGATGTAATCTGTTGCATATAACGGTAAGCGAACATCATAAAAGACAATTTAACAAATTCTCAAAACGGTTTCTCTTGTATATACGAGTATTTATTGAAGTTATGAAGGTTTCATGTTACAATTTTGCAAACAAGACAAAAAGCGGAACACTACCACCGGAGAAGTTACCAATGCCATCTTACAGAAGCAAGCTTTGAAAAAAAATATAGCATCAGCAGAAGAGTCTTACTAGGTATACAAAGAGGATGAGAGGAGGTGTGGAGATGAATAAAGAGAAGAAGAAGTCGGAGGAGGTGAACAACAATTTGTTATTCGACGAATGTAACACGAGCACAGATGTTGTTCCAGATTCATGCTTTTGCAAGGTTAAGTCTCAGGAAGAGGTGATATACCTATCCTCTTATATATTTATACCTACTATGAGTAAGTACCCGTACTCGTACTTGGTTAGAATGTGATGTGATATGGCGTTCTATAAATGTTAGACATGCGTGATCTTTTTTGGGAAATCTGGATGCCTATATGAGAGATGGCTTCTGGGAAATTTTTGTTTGAATTTTCCTTCTTTATTTATTTTTCTTCATTTTCTTTAACTAGAACTTGAATTTAGATTTTAATAAGGTGAATGTATTCATATTATTCTATTTCCATGTTTGTGAGTTATACTTATTTGCAGAGGTGAAATAACATTCTCCTGTGGAGTGAGGTTTCTTTTTTTTTGCAGAAATAGTCTTATGCCCCGATTGGGGAGATTTTATGAAAACTTTGAGAGGTTTAGAAAACATGTAATGATGGTATTACTATTACCGACATTTTCAAAATATTTGCCAGGTCATTTTTATCAGTCACTAGATTGTTTTTTGATTTTGCTACAAAAGTTAACGCCAAATAAAATCCACACAGCTTACACCCTAGTTACCAACAATCTTAAGGGTTTTGCATTTTTAAATTGATTTCTGAGGCAATGCAAGAACTTTTTTTTTTCCTCATTGTGGCTATTATCTATAAGCCATACAAACGTTCAAAGGTAGAGTATATTTTCTATCTCTCAGCAAAAAAGCCGGTTGTATCCCTTTCTTTAAACAATTCAACCACAATCATTGCGACTCGAGGAAAGCTCAACAGTATGCCCTTCAGTCAAACATAAGTTGTACTGTCGAGTAAAAAGATTTTTCTTAAGCAGTACTGCTCGAACGTGTGCGAATAAGGCTTCATCGGTAAAGCAAATTTCATCTCTCACCTTAAAAAATTCAACAATAATAGTTGCACCTCTCTTGCCCAACTTCAGTCGTACCGTCATGCAGGGAGATTCGTTCTTAAGCCGTACCATGCGAATCTGTTTAAATTATGCTTCAGCAATAATTTTCCTTGAACAATCCAACCGTAATAATTTCGCCTCCAGGAAAGCTCATCAGTATACACTCCAGTTGAACATTAGTCGTATACTGTCGAGTGTACAGATTTATTCTCAAGCCGTACTACTCGAATGTGTGCGGATAAGGCTTCACCGAAAAAGCAAATTGTATCTCTCACCTTAAACAATTCAACAGAATACATCATCAATAGTATATTATCTTGCCCAACTTCAGTCGTACCGTCAAGTAAGGAGTTTCGTTCTTAAGCCGTACTACGTGAATGTGTTTAAATTATGCTTCCACAAAAAATCCAGTTGTATCCCTTTCCATAAATAATTCAACCACAATTATTGCTCCTCCAGAAAAGCTCTACAGTATACCCTTCAGCCCATCATAAGTTGTAACTGTCGAGTATAAAGATTCGTTATTAAGCCGTACTACTCTAATATGTGCGGATAAAAATTCATCGAAACAGCAAGTTGCATCTCTCACCTTAAACAATTCAACAGTAATACTTGCACCTCCAGGAATGCTCATTAGTATATTCTCTTGCCCAACTTCAGTAGTACCGTCATGTAGGGAAATTCGTTCTTAAGCCGTACTATGCGAACGTGTTTAAATTATGCTTCAGCAAAAAAGCCAGTTGTATCCGTTTCCTTAAATAATTCAACCACAATTATTGCTCCTCCAGAAAAGCTCTACAGTATACCCTTCAGTCCAACATAAGTTGTAACTGTCGAGTATAAAGATTTGTTATTAAGCCGTACTACTCGAATGTGTGCGGATAAGACTTCATCGAAACAGCGAGTTGCATCTCTCACCTTAAACAATTCAACAGTAATACGTGCACCTCCAGATATGCTTAATAGTATATTCTCGTGCCCAATTTTAGTCGTACCGTCAAGTAGAGAGATTCGTTCTTAAGACGTACTACGTGAATGTGTACGGATTATGATCCATCAAAATTGTCAGGCGCAAGTATTATAAGGTTCGTTTCCAGGAATGCTCATCAGCCCAACTATAGCCATATTGTCAATCAAAAAGATTTATTCTTTAGACGTACAACACGAATGTGGAATATCTTATCACACTCTATCTTTGCCAGTCATTCATTGAATTATCAGGAATTCAAGACTAATTTGGACCGACACTTCCTTCTAAACCCTCTTTCCATTAACAATTGATCGCACGGTGTTTCTGACATAGTAAGGATTACAAAAATCGTTTGAGTGCGCGATCTTTTCTATAAAACCAAAACCGTTATTTATTTATTTACTTCTATAAATACCGAAATAAATAACCCCAATAATGTTGCAAGTAGAAAAAACAATTAATTCATCCAGAACAAGAGAAAGTTAAAACTTCGAAAACAAAAAGAAAGAACATTTATTAAACCTTTTATCCCACTGCATATCAATTTATTTATGTTAATATTTAAGAGAAACAAAAATTGAAAGCCCTCGGGGCAGATAAGAAATCTCTCAAGCTTTTAAGTGATGAGGTTGAGGTGTCTTCTAATTGTATAACCCCACAAAGCACACATTCATATTGCTAATGTTTAAATCGTGGTAATAATCACTCTGATGGAATAATGCATTTACTTTTGATTTGTAACTTTTCATTAAAAAAAAAAAACAAAACAAAAAAAAAATACATACTTTCACCACCCACATGTGCGCTTGATGATGATGCTTGGAGCTTGATGGAGAAGGTGCCATCCATTCATCAATCCGTCATCAGTCATATGTGCTGTGCAACTGCAGCATCATAATCATCAGCATCACAGTACAATAAAACACAAGTTGCTCATCCGTTTGAGAAAAAAATTGAAAAATGTATTTCAAATTCAATGATGAATTCATGTCAATGGCCGTTTGTATCTTTTTTGTAATTATCATCATCAATTGCGATAGGAATTATAGACTTTTTAAAATTTATGTATAAAGAACGCCCCGAAACATTTATAACTTATTGCAACTTATAGTAATCACCATCATCATCAGCCTCAAGAAATGAAACATACAAACAAACGGTAGCTCAACAACAACTTTACTCTTGTGACGACTTTCAATTGACACTTTGTTCGATTCGATTTGGCTCTGAAGCGTTAGTGGTAGAGAGGAGCTTCATTTGAAATATCAGAAACACGAAGGTAGCATGACAGTTCCACTTACAAAGGCGATAATTCTGCCTCATGGTGGCATCGGAATCGCACCACTTCCAATTCCAATTCTAATGGATCTCTGTTAGATGTGGCAACAACAGATCCCAGTCTTGATTCACCCACATCTTGGTGCTCTGCTTTGCTTCAGCCATGGAGCCGGAGGCACCTTCTATCCTTACTCGCACAATATTTTGCTATATAATCAAATTAAGTTTCACCATTTGGCATGGTTGGTGGCTTAAATAGCGTCCGTTGGTTGGTTTTGATGTCATCGATTGTGGCCGCCACCTCACGCCCGCCACCGCGCCATGCCATGTCGATATCGGTTTGTTGGTCGTCCGCCCCAAGTGCCAACATTCACATTGCACACGCGAATCTAATAAATTATTATGTAACGGGAACTGAAGTGCTACACATTTGCCTAATGAAGGTGTTGTTGTTGCGGTTAGAGATGGAAGGAGGAGAGGTGGAAAAAACACAACATCTTCCTTCCCTTCTAATGCACAATAGCATTACCATCATTCTTCAGGGTGTAAATTGTGAAGCAAACAGTAATCCAGGAAACTTTTCTCGGAGTTCGAGTAGGTGGCCTAGCCGGATAATAATGATGATGGTCGTGGGGGATACTCTGATACTTGTTTTCGAAGTGTGATGTTCTTTTTTCAAAATAAACCTAGAAGACGTTTCGGTTTCATGTATCATTAAACCAGAAGCAGAAGCATCACAATGTCAGAACTGCACCGACCGAGCACGCTGCTAACTAGCGGTATTGATACAACTTGAAAGTGTAAATTGTCGATCAATCTTTTAACCAAGTAGTAGAAACCAAGCTGTTACATCTGGATTAAAAAAAGGAGAATTTCAAAAGGTTTTATTCTTTTTACCATTTCATGTTAGAAAACATTTTGGAAGTAAATGTTACATTTATCACCAAGTTTTATTTGAACAGTAATCATTCAATCTTTTGATTTTTAGAAAACTTAGATAACCTATATCCACTTAAACAATTAAACCGGAAAATTCCAAAAGAACCTTAAACCCTACACCAATCATCTCTAACATTTTTTTTTATCAAAATCTGTTCAAATACTAAAGACTCAAAAAAGCCAGCTAAACTTTTTACACCAAGAAACTAAACTAATTACTTCATTGTTCTGGTGTTTTTGTTTTTAACGTGGGGTTTTCAATCTGGCAATGCTTTTTTCGGAGTTGGACT
The DNA here is from genome assembly GCF_945859685.1 of Eupeodes corollae. Classification (NCBI taxonomy): domain Eukaryota; kingdom Metazoa; phylum Arthropoda; class Insecta; order Diptera; family Syrphidae; genus Eupeodes; species Eupeodes corollae. The sequence continues at coordinate 125,855,562 of NC_079148.1, forward strand.
TTTTGACATCTGTTCTGTATAATAAGGCTGAATATACGTTTTATTTCTTCTTAAAAATGACACATTAAAAAAACACCCTTTATAAGTTACATGCCTAACTGCAATGTTGCAGAATTTTGACGAAAAAGTTATAAAAAGTCCCAAATTTTGCAAACCGCGGACCATTATCAAATTATATTTTTCTAATTGCCGCTTATAATCCGGATAACACTTTTAACAAGCCAGATAAAGTTTCAGACGATTCGGATAGGATTTGGAATTAAATAAATATAATTTAGGGCAATGTTTATGTTTTCAAGAACTCGTACTAAATTTCTAACGTTCCGCAGACAACTTTGTGCAATCCAAGTAAAATTTTTAATTCGGATAGAATTTAGAACAAAATAGATCAATAAAATTAAGGCAAATGACAATCCGGATAAAGTTTTGCACAATCCAGTTAAAATCTGATAACGTTTTAAATAATCTGTATTAAATTTTTAACATCTTATACAAATTGTTAAGTTTCTCCAAAACTAGTTTCATGGATAAAACTAGTTTGAAAGAGTTTTCGAGCTGTTTCACAAATTTTGAATTTTGTGTCAATTAATCTATTAATCAACACTATTTTTTTTTATTCATTATTATCTAAACACAAATTTGTGAATACATTTAAAATTGGAATCTTGCCGTTAAACTAGTTTGAAGAAACTCAATAAAACAAATGTCTGTGAGGTTTAAACGAGCTCGCACTAAATTCCTAACAATGTGAATAAGAATTTGTAAAATCTAGGTTGAATTTCGAAAACGTTCAAACCGACTTTGTATTAGATTTAATCCCGATAGAGTTAGGAATAATAAAGCTTACTTTTTGGGCAAAATTAATAAAATATCGGAAAGTTTCCATGAAATTTTGTATAAATCAGATAGATGATGGATTTTCAAAAATTCGTAATAAGTTTCTAACATTCCGGATAAAGTCTTGTACAATCCAGGTAATATTTTGGACAAAAATAGGCTGGGATGCGACCCACGCTTATAACTTCCCATCCCGTCTGTCGATTTGTCTTGCTTAAAAGTTTGTAGGTTTTATTTTTTGTGAAAACTGTCAATTCGATTTTTCTCAAAATTTTACTGAATGTTGAAAAAAATAGTTTTTGAAAGATAAAAGTAGTTTAAAGCCAATATCTCAAAATTTTGAAAAGATATTTGAGTGGAAAATCAGTTTTTAACAACTTTTGTTAATTTTTTTTTAGGTTTTTAGTTTTTGTAAAAAAAAGTTCAATTCGATTTTTCTCAAAATTTTACTGAATGTTGACAACAATATTTTTTAAAATATAAAAAAGTTTAAAGCTAATATATCAACGTTTTGAAAATATAATTGAGACGAAAATCAATTTTCAACAACTTTTATTAATTTTTTTGTTTACGTTTTTATTTTTTGTAAAAAAAACTGTCAATTCGATTTTTCTCAAAATTTTTCCAAATATTGAAAACAATATTTCTCATAATATAAAATTAGTTTAAAGCCAATATCTCAAAGTTTTGAAAAGATATTTGAGTCGAAAATCAATTTTTAACAACTTTTGTTAATTTTTTTTTAGGTTTTTAGTTTTTGTAAAAAAACTTCAATTCGATTTTTCTCAAAATTGTACTAAATGTTGACAACAATATTTTTCAAAAGATAAAATAAGTTTAAAGCCAATATCTCAAAGTTTTGAAAAGATATTTAAGTCGAAAATCATTTTTTACCAACTTTTATTAATTTTTTTTTAGGTTTTTAGTTTTTCTAAAATCTTCAATTCGATTTTTCTCAAAATTTTACTGAATGTTGAAAAAAATAGTTTTTAAAAGATAAAAGTAGCTTAAAGCTTAAAGTATCTCAAAGTTTTGAAAAGATATTTGTGTCGAAATTCAATTTTTACTAACTTTGAGTATTGTTTTTTTTTTAGGTTTTAATTTTTTATAAAAAAAAACTGTTAATTCGATTTTTCTTAAAATTTTACTAGATGCCAAAAATGTTATTCTTCGTTGTATACAATTGTTTTAGAGATAAGATCATTTTTTGTTCGTAAAATGTTCTAGGTGACAAATAATTTTTTTAAAGTTCAAAATTTTTAATTCGACAAATCGGACCGATTACAATATCTTCCTATGGGAAAGTCAATACAAGGCATTAGTTGAAAACAAGATTCTTTTCGAAGCTTCTAGTGAAATTCCTCCAATATTTGTATCAAAGGAGTCTGCTTTTCCGAACCTGATATCATTTGGATCTCTGCTTCACATTCAATGAACTACTTGATGCATCTATAAAGAACTCTTGTGCTCATAGGGGGCGTTCTTCCATCATCATAAATTGCGAATATATGTATTACCTTTTTTGTTTTGTGATTTCGCGAGCATCAAGTGAGATCTAACACCGAAATGATCTTATGTCCATAAATCAGAGCGAAGTTGCATGTAATTGAAGTGACAGGCAGACTGCTCGCTCCGGAACAAGCAACGAACTTATTCCAAAAGAACACATCGAGGCTATATGCATCACCATTAATATACAGTAGGTACAGCTATCTTTTGGTTATCTAGAATCTATATGCAAAAGTACGGCGGCGGAGTGTATCTAAGTTGTGTGTTGCCAAAGAATAAAAAGCAGAAGTAATTGGTGATCTAGTTACTTACTGACTTTTTTTGTTGTTGCTTCTGCTGCTGCTACTTTGACGGGGGCATTCGGAACTCTCAGAAATCGGGTCAAGTTCTTACAGCTGCTGGGGGTATTGTATGAAAGCTATGCAAGTATATTGGCCAATGAAATGGAAATGGCAACATATTGCTTAGCTTATTTCAGAGTCTAGGTATATATAGTGAGTTTGATTCATGAGCTATTCGAGAAGTGATAAGGGGAGTGCTTGAGAATAGGTGCACTATAAGACTTGAGTTTAATGGATCTCCAATGCTTTTCATAGAAGACCGAAACAAATTAGAATGAAACACAAAATAGAACTTAAAGAAAGTAACTTTTTTGTTTATCGAAAAAAGTGTTGGGGCATGTTCTGGTTTATATTTGAAATTTTAGCCTGATAGGCTTCGGTTGAAGAATTACGAGGCACGCGTAACCTAAATCAGATATGTTTATGTAGAGCTTAAGATGAGGCCTCATTTTGAAGTGAAAGGATTTGTAGTTTTAATATCCGCACCAGACAAAAAACGAGACAGAAACAAAAACTCAGATTAGGATGTTCTGTTTACGTCATTTTTACGAGAGAGGGCACTGTCAATTCAATCATACACGTATCATTTTAGTAGGAAGTCTTTTTAAAAGCCTTATAAAAAACCCAAACGAATTTGACTTGCACTTATTTCCTAGAGTCTTTTTGACTTTACTCTCGTATAACTTCAAATCTTCATGACAATTGAATGGAAATTAAAAAAAGAGCAAAACATTCAACAACACGCCTGCTTTATGAAATGTGACCAACCAAGATATCTGATGTCTAAGTCTAAGTGAGCTTAAACCTTCCTAACCTATTGGGTTTAAAAAAAATATATATACATAGAAAGACACCAACAAAAAAAACTCAAACTTCATGCAAAGTGTCCGAAATCCGCTCAAGCCCGTGAAACAATTGAATTTATCACGGTCCACTGATTGCAGCTCGTTAAAGATATTTTATCTTTTTAAATGATTGTTTTACACAGTTTGTCTGTTTATTTTCATTTTCAGTTAAACGTTGTCTCGTCGTTGTCGTTGTTGCGGGGATATCGTCTACTTTATGCTGATGTATATTCTGTGGCAAAGGACATGTCTATAGGTAGGCCCGCTCCAACAGCGAAGCAGCAGCGGTAGCGCGGCGTTTCTGTCTCCAAGAAACAAAACATTATTGTTGCAAGTAGTCTTGGACATAACAACACGACAGATAGACAGAAAGACAGACAGAAAAGCACACTCGTGCCTATGATCTCGAGACAGTCAAGCCTAGTTCGTATTTATGTACTTATATGTGCTTCAAGATGTGGGGATTATATACCTCAACCCGTATATCGCATTCATATATCCAAAAAACGACAGAGGCACGTTAATTCCTGTGAGCTGAACACTTTTATCTAATCGCTCACACAATTGGCGGTATCTTTTTTTCCGGCGCGGCCAGCATGTAAGCCGATTTTGGAGTCAATTTTTCAGCAGTTTGCAATTTTTCTCGCACGCAACACACCACAGCCCAAAGAGCATTCATACAATACACAATATAAGTAATTTCAAAACTAATAGACTCGCAGCTCAAGGCATCATGTGGCCTGTCAGGGAGTTAGGTGAAGGTGTCTTACTTGACTTGGCCTAACCTGGCCTGACTTGCTCGCTGAGCTGCGGGGCGTGTGTACCGTTTAAAAGAAATCTTTTTTTTTATATACTTATACCCATATTGCACCATAAGCTTGCAACTTGAGGACTTAACGTGTGCGATTGTAGTAAGGTTTTTTTTGTATTTGTTTTCTTATTGATTTTACCTCCTCCCATCAGACAGTAGTGTTTAAAATGATTGATGCGCTAAAATAAGGTTTTTAAGTTTTTGTACATACTAGAAAAAAAAATTCCTATGTCAACTTAAAATTTTGCAATTTATCATTTTGAAATAATAATTTTGCAACGAAGTAGCGGAATTAATTTTGCAATCCGTCACTTCGCCTTGATAGGTTTTGCAGGCAACTTACTTCCTTGTTTGTATAGACATGTAATTCATTTTAAATTATTTTTTTCGCAAGAACCATTTCAAAGTTAAGGTATAAGGATAATTAAAACTTTGGAGACTTCGAGCAACTCACAAAATTATAGCGATATGAAATTAATATTGTTTTTCAAATGCCATTTTAAAAATATTTTGTTTTATAGTTTCAAATTTGTTTGCCAAACCGCTATTAAACGAGGATTTATTTTGTTCAAAAATTGATAAAAATATTTAGTTTTGAAAAATGTAGCAAATTCGTACAGAATGTAATTTGCGAAAAAATTACTGAGTTTACAATATTTTTGAAATTTGCACGTAAAATCTTGGGAGTCTTAAATATTGCCAAAAAATCTTTCGATTTTCGCCAAATTCTGGATAGACATTTAATTAACATTTAATCCAAAACAAAAAAATAATATTAAAAAAAAAATATGGAACGATTTCGCAAGTTTGCGAAACTGCTTTTAAAAAATGTGTGGATCTTACCTTAAAACAAATTTAAAAACTCAACTAAACGATGGAATTTCGCAAGGTTTGGAGATATCAGGATTTTATAAGTTTTTATTTAAAAAAGACGACCTCACGAGAAAAATTTTGCGAATTCAATTTCTTACCAAATCCTTGATCAGATCAATTTCTTTGGCTTCTGGTTTTGCGAAGATTTCAATGTTGCTTAATTCTTATTGCTTAGATCCAAGATTTGAGCCAAAATCATCAGAACAAATCCCAAGTGTAAGAATCTGGCTGAATTATAAAAAAAACTCACTATAAAATATTTTCCGACTTGTGCGAAACAAACGGTTTTTTTTTTAAATTCCTTATTTTGATCTTTAGACATAAACAAAATACAAGGTTACAAGGAAAGGTGAATTTACGTTGATACTAAATGATCTTTATTTTCGAAATTTCACTTTGCTTTTGAATGTTTCTTAAATTGAGAACTAAATAAAATTTCGCAAGTTTTGCGAATCTAAGAAAGTCGCTTTAGACTAGGCACCAAACATGTATTGTACACATGTGTTAGAAAAATGCATAAAATAAAACGATCTTAAACAAATTAAGGAAACAAAATTTTAAGATTGTTTGTGAAATTTCGCAAGTAATGCCAAATGAACTTTTTAAGAAGGTAAAACGATTTCAAATCTCTCAAAACTCTTGAATTTATCTATATTTTAGATAATTTGAATAATTTGAAACGATTTTCAAAAAATACTCTTTATGCGCACATTTTACTTTTTCTTTTTTTGTTTAAATAAGACGACCTCAAGAGAAAAATGTTGCAAAAATAAAAAATCCTTGATCAGATCAGTTTTTTTGGCTCCTGGATTTGCGAAGATCTTAATGAAATCAATGAAACAAAATTCAAAGATCGTTTGCGAAATTTCGCAAGTAATGCAAAATTAACTATTTAAGATGGATTAACGATTTCGTATTTTAGAAAACTTTTGGATCTATCTTTATTTTAGATAATCTTTGCAATTAAGTACAAAGTTAAGTCTCCAACTCAGAAGCGAAGTTTTGCAACTCTTGCGAAACGATTTTCAAAAAATACTCTTTATTCGCACATTTCACTTTTGCTTAGTTAACTTAGATTATTTTTTGATAATATCAATTTAAATCCTCCAGTTACTGTTTCGGTTGAAATTTTGCGAAATTTATATTTTTCACAGATGTAAGAATGTGGATCTTTATTTAGTCACGTTTCCTAGACCTACTTAAATTGAAGCAATGTCATAAACTTCATCTATGAAATTCTCTTAATAGAATAAATCATCTTTTGTTGTGATTGTTTTTGTCTATATCCACCAGAACTAACCACAAGATATCAATCCTTATTTAACCATAATAAACCTGTTAGAAGTCAATAAATAGCCGCCGCCGGCCACCGCCATCGTTAAATCCGCTGATGTTTTGCTTTTTTCCTCTAAACCCTTCATTTATGGAAGTCCCAGTTGTGAAGTTTAGCTAACTATATTTATCGGGAAAGGCCCAAACGTGCATTGACCTTGAAAACTTATCACTTAAAAGGAAAAACATAAGAAAACATCACACAATTTCTTCTATAGTTCACACTTGATCTTGAAGACTCGACTCTTTGGAAGGCCTTTTGAGGGCACCGCTGCCGTTGCTCATAACAAAAACATCAACACTCCACACGGCACCGCACCGCACTTTCAGATTTGCAATAAATAAACCATTTTTCAAAACTGGTTACAAGTGAAAAATCTCTTCCTTCACATATCTAAAACCTAACCTATACCGCATCGCATAATGGCGAACCCAAGGAAATGAATCTCAACAATTCTCTGTCTATTGGCAATCGGTTAAATATGTCAGTCAGTCTTCGGTTCGATCGCAGTCAACTGGTAGTACCGCACTAACTGGTCGGGGTAAGGTGGTGCGTTGGTTAGATAGATGTGAAGGCCTTCACATCACTTTGATATGAAGCATCATTTTGTGCGATCTATGTGTCCCATCATCATCATGATCGCAACCATCTGCTCTGATGGAAGACAATCCAAAAATCATCCTTCGCACATATGGTAAGGTATGGCAACTTGGCTGTCAGGCCATAGCCGATGATCGTGGAAATGTCTTGAAAATCACATCTAATGGGGATACACTTCGAATGTCAAAAGGAAAAATATCTCAAATAAATCGACTCTGGGGTATAATCTGGGTTGGATGTGGAGTTTAAGTCAATTCTAATGAAAAAGATACAATATCTATCTTATGTATCTATAAATTTTTGCAATTGATTTTCTACAAATTTAACAAAAGATTCCATTAATCCCGTGAGCTAGTCAACTGTGGACTTAAAGATCGACACATGGAGTTGTTTGGGGGGGGGGGGGGGGCTAGGGGTTAAGATAAAGATAAATACTTTTACCAAAGCGGATCTGCTTCTTTTTTTTTTGTTCTTCATACGAGTATCTTTCATATTTTACGGAACGAATTCCCCAGTAAATTGTCTAGAATAGTTCTTTGCCAATAAACTAGTTTCCGGATGATAATGCCGATGCCGACGGTATTGATGTTGATGCTGATGGTCAGTTCAAACTAATTGGCAGCTATATACCAAACTTGAGAAAAGCCTTGAGGCAGAATTGTATCTATATTGAATGAGTGTGTTGTGTTCATTTATCATTTTTCAATTTGTACACCTGATTAATGGAGATCGATGGGGTGAATGCAATTTTGTTCCCCCCCAAAGATACATTCAAAATCGGTATGTATAAGTATCTATTCGTATGTAACAGTTATTAGATATTATTAATATTATTGAAAAATATATTTATCCATTTGAAATGGTGGTTCTCGTATCCAATGATAATTCGCTCCACTCATTGTCTTTGTGAATTCTTTTTTGTTTATATGTATATTTTTTTTGGAAGAAGGAAATATCATATTTTGCTATTACTGACTGCCGAATATAACAATAATGTAATGGTGGTGTGCCTGGCGCGGTGTCTTAAGTAGTCACGAATTTTTTGCAACAAATTCTGTTTTTATTTTGTTTGTATTTTTGTGTTAGTAAAGCTTAAACCATGCATGGAATTACGTAATAAACATTACTAACGAGACAATATCTGAGTGAGCTTAAAAATATAGGAAATAGGCAAACAGTGGGGATCGAAATTTGTGTCTTTGTGTTTTTTGTTTCCATTTTTTGTGGGTCATGTCAGAAACAACATATTGATATCATTTCCTTTTTGTTTGATGTTATAAAATTTAAAGCAGATTGTGATACAATGTTGTCTATGATATTAAATAAAAGATTAATATGGCTAAAATTTATTATTTTACATTTTTCGTTCTTTCTGTCTTTTTTTAGAACCTGTCAGCAAGCAACTTATAATTACACTTTTCGTTTATTATCATACAGGGTTATCCACTTTGCGGTTTCAAAAGTAAACGTGAATGAAACCTATAAAACATTTTTTTTTTTATGATATTTCTTTTTTATTATAAAGTTCGAACGATGACATTATGTGAGAAACACTATACATCATTTTTTACCACCACGTGAATTGTTGCTATCATCGATTCTTTTGAGGCAATTTTCGACCACTTTTTGACAAATATTGGGCGGTATCGCAGCCATAACTTGACGAATATTGGTTTTTAAGTGTTCAAGAGTTAAAGGTTTATCTCCATAAATACGATCTTTCGCGTAGCCTCGCAAAAAAAAGTCCAGCGGTGTCAAATCGCATGATCTTGATGGCTATTTGATAATACCACGACGAGAAATTATACGCTGTTTAGATTGTGTGGCATCGTCTTATTGAAACCACATAGCATCCAAGTCGTATTCTTCAATAGTAGACAAAAAAAAAAACTCGGTTAGAGCACACCAAACAGTGACTTTTTGTGGATGTAATGGCCTCTTTTTAATTACTTGAGAATTCTCAGATCCTCAAACACGACAATTTTGTTTATTAACATACCCACCTAGTGAGAAATACGCTTCGTCGCTGAAGAACATTTTGTTCGAAAAATCGCCGTCCACCGCCTGTTGTTCAAGCACCCATTCGACATATCTACGACGTTGTGAATGGTCAGTTGGCTTCAGTTGTTGAGTAAGCTGAACTTTATATGGACGTAGGTGTAGATTCAAAATACTCCAGCCGTAAGACAGTCCTAATTCTTTAAAACGGCGAGAGATCTACACATTCGGGTCTTCGGCAACACTTTCACTTACAGCTGCTATATTTTTATTGGTGCGAGTGAAACGATGATGTACATGCCTTACAGTATCTGTAACCAATCCAGTTTTTTCAAATTTCTTGGATGCTTATGTCAACCATCCCCTTCTCTTAAAAAGCACAATATGTAGTTGTGGCAGAATCACCATTTTTGTAGCAGGTTCAAACAATTTGTATGCGTTGTGCGATAGTTAATTTCGTAAATGTCAGACTTTTAGCTGAAAAAAATGTTAGTTTGACAGATGTTGAATTCCAGCCCTATACTTTTAAAAACTTGTTATTTAAATTTCAGAAAAACTTTCTTTCATTTATGAAAAATATTGTTAATATCAAGTACTAGGAATACAAAGAATTTTGAGCTTTGGACCGTTTTAGAATAGCAAGAAAACAAGTGGTTTTAAAACATGTAGGTTTAGGATTAAACAATAAGCTTAAAGCATATACTTTTTAATTAATAAATACTACATTAAGTTAGTAAGAAGACTGGTAGCGATAGTAATAATAGACTCCCGGAAATTGAATTTGAAAAAACTACGTCAAGAAATACCCAAAAATTCATCATTACAAATACTCGCTCATTTTCTGGGTTTATGAATCTTCGTAGCGTTCTTCACATTAATAGAAATTGAAATAAGAAAAGTATATATTACTTTTGAAAAAAGCTACGTTTCAAAACAATTTCTGCGTGAAATGCACCAAAAAACCTTTTTTAGCTCTTAAATATGGCATATTAAGAAAACTGTTGGAATCTTGGAATGCTTTCATATGTTGTTAGGAGTTCTCCAAATGAAAAAGTTAGACCATTCCTTGCTGGACAACAGTTTTCTAAAATAATTAAATAACTAAAGTTGTCACTTAAGCCCTTTAAGTGTGTAAATGTAAGGATAAGATGCACAATATGTTATTTAAATTTTGTCAGCATACTTTACAGAACATTAAAGAACATTTTTAAACGATGAGTAAAAACTCGTCTATCAATAAGTTAAGTGTGTAACCCCTCTCCCCCCATTGGTTAAAAGTCTAGTTCCGCCCTTGGTCATTACTTTAGAGTGTATGAATCTTTTTACATAATGTATACAACATCAGAAGAAAGGTTGCAATGATTGTCCAGTATCTTAATAGCTCTTATTCCGAAGTCCTTCTTTTTCAGATTAGTAGTTGTAACTCTGATATCATAAACCTCTACTTCTATAAATATTGAAATACCGATATGAAATGCGAAAATTGTGTTCTGTCTCTAATCGGAAAAATACATATTTCTCGTGATTCAGTTTGTTTCTTTATTTACCCTGTTGTGACTGCTAAGGGTTTTCCAATAAAAGCTTTCATTTTGAATGGCCAACTTTTGGGACTGCTTTCACTCGATAACCTGTCATATTTTAACATTAACTCATTTAAACTACGCCGTCATTAAAAATTGACCTATAAAACGCTTTAACAACGTTCTAAAATTGTTAAAATTCACTACAAAAATGGTGAAAAATTTGCATTCACAAATTTGCAAAATTAAAGCAGTTTGGGTCGCCTTGAAGCACCTCCTAGGTTATCAATGAGTAAATTGGTGGACATAAGCTACTGGGACAAAGCAATCGATACAGTGTGAGTAGCTCAAGCTTAAGAAAAATGGAGAATATTGCTCATGAAGCATTTTGGTATTAAAGAAAACTTATGTTTGTCGATTTATTCGTCTACTTTTGGAATTAAGTACTGCAGAAGGGACATGACACACACCGTATTTTGCTTAATTGAACAAAATATCGTTTTGATAATAGAATGCCAATTTCTTTGGATCCCTTAACATCCATTGATTTATCTAAAACAAAATATTTTTTTTATTAATATTAAAATGAAACCTTTAATCGAAAAACTCTACTATAAGCTTATAAGATCTTGATCTCAACTATCACATTAAATTGTTCTAATATCTTATTTCAACCACGGCCCTATTTTACCAAATACTCTTCACTTTGCAACTTATTTATTATTTAAAAAAAAAAAACTGAAATTGTGAAAAATAAAAAGATAGTATTTGAATGCTATTTTGATGCAAGGGACTTGAAACACATCTTCCTTTGGAAATTGAATTGTATTTTATTTCCAATTTTAGACAACAATTTTTTGTCGAAAAATCATTTCTGATATCGAAGTTAATTCTTAGTTTCACTACTCTTTGGTCAATATTGTTAACTTCTTCGTTTTCAAAATACTCTTACAAACTATTAAATTAGGTTTTATAAATTATTATTTTACAACAGCTTTTCAAAAGAAACTTTTTCTTGATGTTAACTGTCAAATTCCATTGAAGGACTGTTACGGGGTTACGGTGTCGATAGATTAAAAAAACCTCAACAAAATCAAACATGTGGAAACTTAAAATTCATGAACTTTAGTAAAAAAGTAAAAACTAAATAAAAATAATTTATATCCATTGTCTTGTTAGCTATTACATATTAACTTCTTGGTTTTCAAAACGATTCATTGAATTTTTCATTAGTTTTCGACAACTTTTCAAAACAAACTAATTTGCAAATACAAATTTCTCTTTGGATATTACTGAAAAGCTTTTCAAAATTCGAAATATAATCAATTGCAATATTTATTGTTTGAAACTGTAAGACTAAAAACCTTGTATAGGAACAAAACTTTTTATTTTTCAGAATAGATTTTGCACTTTTCAAATTTTAATTCTGTAAACGTATTTTGCAAAGAGAAAAACTTTTCAATTCAATAAAAGTGCAAAGTTGTAAAGTGAAAAGTGTTTGGTGAAACAGGAACCCGATTGTTCAAATCTCTTTTCCTTAATCTGCATTTGTATATGACAATATTAAGAATCAATAGTTCTTTAGTTTCAGGTCACTGCTTTCCTCCATCACAAAAGCCAAATAACTTAGCGATCAACCCGTTTTGAATTTAGCATTTTAAATTGTGATATATTAAATTTTTCCGGCGTTCAATTTGTGTTGTTTGAATAAAATTCCTGAAATACAATCTCAAACTTCTACTCCAATAATTTTATTAGAAACAAACCAAAAATGTTAACACTTTTTAAAGATTCTTTAAAATGATGACTTCAAATCGCATCATAATGAATTGGTAGAGTGAAAAGTCTTGCTTGACTTATTTCAACATTCTAATGTTTTTATTTTCTTTCAATATCTTCCCCACACCCGCTCACAATGTAATATACATTTTTGTAACAATTAATCAAATTTATGCTGTGTAATAATCAACATAACTTTCCCACTTTCAATTTTCCTTTACGTAGTCGACAAGTTCAAATCAATTTTGGAAAGTACCTATATCTCATCTACCAGTTGTTTAATGTTGACCTCTAAAGGGAATTCCTCTTCCCTTCATTTTCCCAGATTGAATTTAAAGAAAATAAATGTTAATTTCTTTAACAAACAATCTCAGGGCGTCTCAAGTTGTCAGCATACCGTATAGAAAAGTTGCCTTTCAAATAATAAAAATAAAGCAAAATTAATCCCAAATGAAAAGTGAAAAAAATAACAAAAAATAAAACTGAAGTATTTTTCATGCTGCATCCCATGGCTCAAGACGAAAGTGAAAATGCATTATACTTTGATTTTTATCACATTGCGTTACTTATGAATCTTAATTATTATTTTTGTAGCCTGTTTTTTTTTCTGTGTTTTTAAAAAAAGCTAATTTTTAAGTGTAGGTACCTATGGCTAACCTCTAAGTCTTTTCAATTTCGTTCTGCTCTGGAATCGTTAAAGAGTCTTATTTTTTTCTTCAATTTTTTGACTTTTAAGTCACGACATTTCAAAAGTTTTCACTTTTTTTTTCTCTAATTCAAACTGTTTATTTTACGGGTGCAAGTTTATAGGTACACATACATAGGTGTAAGCCTTTTTGTATATTTTAAGGCATTAAATTTAGATCTCTGCCTATAGTGAAGGTACTTAGTGGCTTTTGATTTGATTGTCTTGACGCTTTATAAAAACCACAACTTTTATGATTTAAACATAATTTCATTTCGACGGAAACAAAAAAAAGACAATGTAAAAGAGTGAAATGCGGTGATGGTTTTCCACACCGTCTAAAGGGTTTATTCCATCATCATAATCATAATAGATATACATTATACATGTAAGATAAGATATAAAGAAATAGAGAAAGAGTAAGGTGCAATGATCTTTTAATTTTTTTCATTTCACTGAAAATGAGCCCATATACATTCTTATTTAATGCCATGGCAGTTAATTTGTAATGAGAAGCTTTATAAGGTAATGCTTATTACCTTTAATCTACCAGCTAACATCAGACATCAGCATCATATCAATAAAACATTAGGGTTATATTGTACTTATGAGAATTATTATGAAAAGTTAAATTTAATGAGTAGATTCTTAGGAAAACCTCAAAGAAAATGAAAATTAGTAGGAATGGAAACTTTTTTGAAATTCAAATGGAAATTGGAAAATACTTTCTATGCACATTTGACCGACAAATAAAATTGCCCATGTTGGCATTTCATTTATTGTGAATTCACTTTGTGTTGGAAACAATTTGAAAGTTTTGAAATGTCGAAATGTAAAACATTTAATTTTACGTCACCTCAAAATTAAAAATGATATATCATAATTCACTTTCGTTCGAATTGCAGAACATACTCGAATGTATTCGGTTCTACTAATAACTAACTTATTGTTCTGAGTTTTTAAAAACAATAATTTCCCCAATTTGTTAGCGTTTTCGATGGTTCTTAATTTTTTTTTTCTGTTTTGCATACGAATTATATCAGAATTTTATAGAATTTTCTTCATTATTTTCTAATTTAAAAACTTTTTACATCATAATTGAGATTTTTTTGATGTCTGTAAAAGTCAAATTATTCTCTCTGTAGAATAAAGCATTCAAACTCAATTTTTGTTGATTGTTTAATAACGGAAGGGTTCAAATCTGATATCCACAAAATAAACGCTGGTGTGCCCCAGGGCTCCGTTTTGTCTCCGACTCTCTTCCTTATATTAATTAATGATCTTTTGTCTGTTCTAACCCACTACATTATTTAGCTTAGATGACAGTACCCTCTGCTTTTCATATTCGTTTTAAGATTCTCCTCCTTGTTCTTGGATTGTGGACTAAATTCTGATCTTGACAGCATTGTTCAATGGGGATTCAAAAACCGTGTAGAATTTAATACTTCGAAAACGCAATGCTGTCTACTGGCACAAAAGCTTAACCCTCCCTCAATGCCACTATCCATGGGTGGTAATTGCATCGAGGAGATTGGACAACTATCAGTCCTAGGTATGTGCATCACAAACCACTTGTTGTGGAGTGATCACATATTTGACATCGCCAAAAATGCTGCTAAGTGTTTAGGTTTTCTCCGATGATGCAAATAGTTTTTTACCCCTTCTGATTTGGCTATAATCTACAAAGCTTTTATTCGTCCTAAATTCGAGTATAACTCTCATATTAGGGCCTTAGCCCCAATAACTTACCTGAGTCGTCTGGATAGAATTAAAAAAAAACTCTAAAAATGAAAGGAGATCGGTCTCTCTCCGAGACATTTGCTTGTCTTGAACACTGCCGCAGGGCTCATGCCTGTTTTTTTTAAACAATAGTTTAGCGAAATAGCCAGGTGCATTCCTTCCCTTACACAATTCAAATGTAATATCCTTATTGTTGGGAATGCCCTTCAGATGAGCCCGCGTACTGGGACGTACTGTTAAGTACAGAGATTCTTTCTTTAGCTGCACTACGCGAATGTGGAATGCTTTACCTGACTCAATATTTCCCACTGATTACAATGTGCAGACAATCTAAACCAATGTGCATCTGTTTCTCCTTTCTAATCCTATCCTCGTTTCCTAATTGCTCGCACTGTGTTTAATCATTATAAGGGCATTCATAACCCCTCCCCTTCAGTGCGGGCACAAAAAAAAAGTCAACAACAAATTGTTTTAGCGCTAAAAAAAATTGGAGTACATTTTGAATTTTACAATTTTGTATTTTTTTCAGAATTTCTTGAAAGGATCAAAAATAAATTAGATATGTATGTTGGATTTTCGAAATAGTGAATCTTCTTGTTTTCGACTCAAAATGGTGCCAGAATTTGGCTGAGGTTGGTAGGTAGTTACAACCCTTGTTACGCGACTCAATTACCATTGAACAGCGTCCTTTTGATACTATAAACTCGTAAGACCTATCAATTCAAAAAAGGCAATTTTATGACGGATTTATATTGGAAAAATTTGCGACACTTATATTTTCGCGTTCAGAAAGAAAACCACGTCTTTGATTTTCATCTGGAAAAGTTCATCAAGATCTTTCAAAGAAATGGATTTCCAGAACTGTTCAGCTACGGTAGTGAGTATTGTCAGGGATGCCCAACTTTGTTGCATGCTTTCCTATCGGCGAAGGCCGGTACATATTACAGTGACCCTGACTATATCATGCCTAGGTCTGGATGAAAGTTCGATACAACAATTTTTATTACGAGAGGCTATATCTTCCTGGATATAGTACAGTCCGGTTGGAATTGAGAGATTTTTGCCCTTCATTGAAGAATATTTTCGCAAGTGGGCTATTAAGGGCCGATCCTTGACGCGCCAACTCATCAACCCGTTCTAGTAATTCAGATTAATATACACTGGCAAAATTAGGTAGCCAAAAAGATTAAGAGGCCCAACTCCCCACTCCATCTTTAATTCGTCATTAAAGATTGGGGTATCGAAGGCAGGATCCTTTCTGGTAGAAGAGATGACTTTAAACTTTGTATTGAGGTTCAAGGCAGGGTTACAGTAGTCGGTGTGCGTAGCAAAAATATCCGCTGGAATCAGTTCATTAGTGTTGCCATGCCCCTAAGGTCTGGAAAACCAACAGTTCAATTCTCAAGCCTTAACGCGCTGTACGATACTAATTATTTAATTTATAGGTCTTCTTTAAGAAGGTGCAGAATAACATTTAAGGCTACCGTTGGGCAGGATTTTTTGTTAAGCGCCCTGTCGTTTATATATATTTGGAATAGATTGTGTTATCCAACGAAGATTGATTTTTTTATCACTAACCGTAGGAATAATCCATTTTTTGAAGAAAAAATTTTACCCCAAAGTGGGTAAGTGATACGTGAATCGATTCAGGTAATGACTCGCCATTAGTACTTTTAAAGACTGAGCTTTAGAGGTTTTCCACACTGCTCCAAGTAATATTTTCAGGAAGGTTTTCTGTTCTTGAATTGTTAAGCATTTTTTGTTTTCTGAAAGAATCATCAAAATCTGTTGTTACAATTCTGACTTTCTTACAAAATTAACGCAGGGTTATTGATTTTTATGTTAAGGAAAGAATATGAAAAATATTAATAAACCAAGAATCTAAATTGCATAGTTATTCAAAAAAGTTAATGAGGAACTTTAACACGATTTTTTACCTTTCATTTTACCATTATCGTTTGAGCTACTGATGTTTATCACCTATTTTTACATCTGGCAGGTTCAAATAATCCAATAAGTTTAAATGGATTTTCCAGAAATTCATAAAAATGTTTGCCAAATTTTGATCCAGCTAAGTAGAAATTGAATTTTTAGTCTATAATCTATTATCCAGAAAAAAAAGAGCAATTAAGCGAATGAGTGTAATAAGTCTTTGATATAAAAACATTTCGGAAAAAAGCTTTTATACTTTATAGAATGGCTTACCACAAAACAAGTTATAACGATTTCGAATAAATGGTTCCTTTCCAACCGCGGCGAATCCCTAATACTCAAAATGTTTAAAGATTTAGCCAAGTTGCATTGGATGAAGAAAAAACATTTAAATCTTGCGTCGAAAGCTACAATTTGAAGAATTATCATAAATTGTGCCATGACTTGAAAAAATTCAAAAATTTCATATCAAATTGGTCTTAAAAAGAAGTCAAAAACACATACGTAAGAATTTTGGTTGTGACAACTCTTTGGTTTTACGCAACTTTGTGCAGTCTACATGTCTTCCCAATCAAGTTTGATACACATTTAAGGATATAACATTAATAAATTAATTCCACGGAACTTTCAATTCAATCAACTATTTTCATTTAATTAGATAACAGAAAATCCCAATGAGAATGTTTTCGCTTATTATATTCAAGTTCCCAAAGAACTTCTCTATATCTACAATCAAGATCAAGTTAAATAAAAAAAATGCAAATTATTCAAATACAAACCTCAAAATCAGATCAAAATCATCTAACCTATGCTTTCTCAAAAAGAATCAAATATCTTCCCACAAAACCTCCCTCTCACTTGAAAAATTAAAATAAAATTCAATAAAAATAAGACTACATACCTAAAGATACACTCCACAGAGGAGAAAGTTCAATCAGTAAAGATCTCTGATGTGCTACCACAATTAGGCTTTTAATGAAAAAACAACAAATCCTAAGATACCGACCGATATTAACCACAAAAATAAAACTAGGATGTATAAGATAAAAATATCCCAACATTCACCAACTTCTATCGCATATACATAAGCTCGTACCTATACCTATACTAAACTGGATGATGACCTACAACTGGCGCATAAACCACATAAAACGCGAGAGCGCCTCAAAGCGGGTCGCCTTACCGCCTTGCCGATGGCTGATGCGGCGCTGCGTCAACATTAAACTAACAACAAAAATAACAAGATGAAAAAAAGAAAACAAAAGAAGGAGAACAATCATCTCATCAAGATTGATCGACAGAAGGCCAAAGTTAATGTTCTCAAGTTGATTGGGCTAAGTGAGTGCATTAGCTACCGATTGAAGCTTCTCTATACTCTCCGATGACGACGATGAAGATGATGGGCTATGTGCGTCGTCACTATGTATCGTCTCATTGGGAAAAGGGTATCTCCACGACTTCCATCCATTATACCATCATTCCGAAAGATTCCAAACTCAACTTACAGTAGGTATGTACTAAGACGCTCTTCATCAAGATTAACTTTTAAGTATCCCTCGTTAGCTTTGCCAAATGTGCGATTAACCTAAGAGGTCACCTTCTCGAGGAGCACTGCATTCCGACGCCGCCACCGACGACCCATACCGAAGACGAGAAAGAAGATAGTCGCATATCAGACCGCAGCAGTAGAACAGCTCGCAACCAGCAACTGATGATCTCTGATGTAGCTATCTTATTCGTGATTTTCAATCAACCGTTGATCAACCTTGTTTTTCTTTTGTGTCGATATGGATCACATTCATATACGACTAGCTTCTGACACAAAGATCGCACAACTGATCCCAAAAAAGCCTCCGAAGAACTGTTTCGAGCTTCTATAAGGCCTATATTTGCAGTTGAATTACGACGAACGACCGACCGACTGACGACGCGACCGACGACGCTACGACTTACGATAAGATACGAGTCGAGTATAATATGATGTGCTCCTTTTTCTAGAATTTCATTCTCTTTGCTTCTCTCATCACTTCTGGGAAGACGATAGCACTCTCTGGAAGCAACAACCAAACCAAAAAGTCACATATTGTGTGGTGAAAAGTATCTATACAATAAACGTTACGTGCGCCACTTGAAGTGAAGTAAAGTTACAAACTCCAGATATAGATACTTCTCTTATACTTATGGCATCTTCAATGGAAGACTTCCCCTTACTCTTGCCTTACTTTGGATAGATGAATAAATTTTCTTCCGCTTCTTTTTTTAACTTCACTCCTAACTATAGCCTAAAGATACACTCGTGCGCGATTCGTATGTAGCGGAAAATATCATTTGGGGAGTTGATATCTAATGGATAAATATTGTTGCCAAATAAATAGACAAAACCGACATTATAGAGAGAAGCATCACCCCACAATAGTTGGGAGTCTTTTGCCCGTATCTCAATATTCAATGAAGCATACTACAACATACGGATGGAGAACAAACTCAAGGAGTTGACCAGCATATCGGAAGATGTATCTTAATCTTCCTTATTATGGTTTAAAGTCTTTGCCTTGGAGATATAGCCGGAGGAAGAATTTACGACACATTACTCTGTATGGTTGTGTGCAGTGGCAGTGGCGGCTTGGCGGCATTGAAGAAGAATTAAATACAAATGGAGAATTTCGCTAGTACCATTAGTTAAAAAAGAAAAAAACTTTGAAATTTAATCGTTAGTCTTTCGAAGCTTTTCGAGGCCCAAAAAATTCCCACATCTGCAAAAGAAATTCAAGTCATCCTAAATTTCATTTAAAATTAAAGGACACTTTATTTTCTAACTTTTATTTTGCGTAACGTCTTTTCATTTTTTTTTTGTTTGAACGTTGATAAAGCTTCCAACAAGTTTCTTTAACAAATTGGGTTGTTCGTAGAACAAGTAACATAAAACGTGCCTTAGATGCTTTGTTTGTATACAAAAATTTAAAGTTCCGAAAAAAACCTTTGGCATTTTTTACGTGTTGAAGGTTTATTTAAAATGTTCAACTATTAAAATGTCTTAAAGAAACTTTATAGAACTTCCAAGTTGTTCTAAATAATTACTGAGTTTATTCTATTTTTTAGAATATTTTGCGCTTTACCACTAGCGAGCTTGTCAATTGCTAAGCTTTGGAAATTAATTCGATAAGACTTATTAATATTTTTATGAAATCAAATCAAAAACCTCGTTCAACGTGACCAGCGTTGTCGTTTAGATATTTCGATATCAAGAATTTTTGAATGTTCTTTATTCTCTTTGAAAGGTACTACACCGACAACTACCAAAGCTAAAGGTTAACTGGAGGCGTTGTTTCTTTTTTTAATTTGATCAGAGTATTGTATAATATGTTTAAAACAGTTCAACTAATTTTCTCGGAGAAAGCTTCTTTAAAGCTTGTAATATAAAATTATAGATTTTGGTTAGAATAACCTTCGTTTGAACACTTTGGAATTTTAAAACTCATTTGCTTCAATAACTTTCGTAAAACTTGTTTTCAGAAAAAAATACCAAAGAAATGTTTTCTATAAAGCTTCGATTTCATGTGTGTTGGCCTTTCCTTTCTTGGAGAAAGCTTGTCTGTAGAAATCAATTACAAAAATTATAACTTCTTTAAAGCTTGTATTATGAAATTATCGATATTGGTTACGATAACCTGCTGTTGAACGCTTTGCAATTTTAAAACTTAATTGCTTTAACAACTTTCGTTAAACTTATTTTCAGAAGAAATACCAAAGAATTGTCTTCACAAGAAATACCAAAGAAATGTCTTCTATAAAACTTTAATAACATGTGTGTTTGAACTTCGAACAATTTTTACTATTTTATGTTCCCTTCTTGCAGAGAAATTGTCTGTAAAATTAACTACAGAAATTTATACTTCTGTAAAACTTGTAATATGAAATTATCGATATTGGTTACAATAACCTTCCTTTGAACACTTTGCAATTTTAAAACTCATTTGCTTCAATAACTTTCGTAAAACTTGTTTTCAGAAGAAAAACCATAGAAAAATCTTCTATAAAGCTTCGATTACATGTGTGTTTGAACTTCGAACGAATAGTTACTTTTTGGTCTTCCCTTCTTGAAGAATCTTGTTTGTAGAAATCAATTACAGAAATTATAACTTCTGTAAAGCTTGGATTGTGAAGTTATCGACTTTGGTTACAATAACCTTCGTTTGAATGCTTTGCAATTTTAAAACTTATTTACTTCAACCACTTTCGTAAAACTTGTTTTCAGAAGAAAAACCATAGAAAAGTCTTCTATAAAACTTCGATTACATGTGTGTTTGAACTTCGAACAAATAGTAACTATTTTATCTTCCCTGCTTGCAGAAAACTTGTCTGTAGAAATCAATTACAAAAATTATAATTTCTGTTAAGCTTGTATTATGAAATTTTCGATTTTGGTTACAATAATCTTCGTTTGAACACTTTGCAATTATTTAAAAACTTATTTGCTTCAAAAGCTTTCGTGAAACTTGTTTTCAGAAAAAATACCAAAGAAAAGTCTTCCATTAAGCTTCTATTGAATGCGTCTTTCAGTTATTGTTCAAACTTCGAAAAATAGTTACTATTTTAAGAAAATAATTATTATGTTTAAGGCTATTTAAAGCTTCTGTAATGTTTCTATAAAACTGTTTAGCTAAAAACGAGTAAAATCCGTATTAGCTCCTGGTGAATGTGTTCTTAAAATATTTCAAGCACTTCTCAGTGGAAGAAAATAATACAAAAAAGTAGTGCCTTAGCTACAAACATACAACTTTCAAGTTCTATAAAATAGAAATGATAACAATTTTTAGGTCTTTCAATGAAATATTTATTATATTTTTTTTTGTAGAAAGAATAGAAAGCCATTGAGGAGAGTGAAGTCACTGGTCCGATCATCAACCATGTGCAATAATATAATGCAACAACAACACCAACAACAATAACTACAACTCTACTTCGTTGAACTCAAAATATGTTGCAAGTTAAACCTACCTACACCTCCTGTAGCCTGTATAGCTTTGGTTTATAACATAAGACATAAGAACAAGCATTGATTGGGTTTGGTTTTTGTTGTTTTTTTTTTTTATTTTGTTGGTTTTGTCGTGATCACTGACTTAGAAAAATTCAAAGAAAACAAAGTCATAGAACTTTTTTGTTATTGTTGTTGTTATAGTGCTGCCTTGTCTTGTGTTTGCGATTAAGATGTGAACCAGATACCAAAAGTAAAAGTCCATAAAGTAATACGCGCAATGTGGCTCTATAGTCCGTGGCCCGTAGCCGTCTGGTCGAATTGTTGGTCGTCGTTATGGTGACTGATAAACTTTATGAACATGAACTTTTGATAGAAAGGAATCTAGTTTACATACATATACACACGATTTATGCAACCTCTAGATGAGCTTGATGGAAAAGGTTCTTAAAGTTCGAGATCAAGAGTTCCTTTGGAAATCATTATAAACGAAAATGATAAGAGATTTTTTGAGAATTTAAATATAAATCGAGATTAAAAGTTGGGGTTAAAATAAAAGTATCTAAGAGTTTGACCCAAATTCCTGCATTTATATAAGTTTAAGTACCTAGATCAGGTCTTAATTAAAAGGTGGTCTGATTTTTATCACGTATTCTTGAACTTCCTTTGGGTTAATGATAACATTCTAAATTCTTATCTTGATGAATTTGGAAAAGTTAAGACCAGAGAAGTCTCACTTAAAATTTCGTAACCTTTTAACATATAAAATGACTCTGCAAATGCTGACAACATTTGTATAAGATGTCATGTCCATCTGCACCACGAGAACCAAGTCATGTATTTCAAATCATAATCTCAGTATTTTCACACCTAATTTTGTGTGAACTTTGCTTTTCAAACACATAAAATATACATATGTATATATAATTAAAACTCAATACTTTATAACACAAGTCACATCAACACTTTAATGACTTTTAATGTCTAATTACAGTCTCCAACACCTACACGCGATTGGAATGACGAATTTCCTCTTTGATCAAAAAATATCTATAAGTAAAAAAAAATCAAAGTCTATTGAATTCTCGTTTATGCATTTGATAAGCGGCGAATGATATTTTGCCGGTCTGTAGTTCGTCTGTAGTTATCAAGCGTATCAACCTTTAGCAGCCGGCTAAGTCAGACGCTATATTATTAAGCGGGTGTGGCGCATGTAAATGTTGATTAAGTTGAGAATGGCGTGTTAATAATAATTATTACCGCGCAACCTGTCGTTCCAAATGTACCTACAATGTTGGAGGTTTTTTATTTTGTGTTTTGGAACAAATCATAATACTTTTTTTTTAATTTTCAGTTTGATGAGGAAAAGTTTCATGCATTTGAATATTTTACAAGTTTTAGAATGATTGCTGTTGTTGTTTTTTTTGTTTGTTATAAATGACATTTCAAATTAATGATTTATGGTTCAGGTTCTTATAGAACAGTCACGCAATAGTGAATAGGTTATTTTTTTTATTGTACATGACCTAATTTTATAAATACATTTTATACCATGTTTTTTTTAAAGTAACGACCTACTATCAATGTTGCTTATGGGACTTTTTTTTGTATCGAAAATATATGTTTATTAAGGTGGTCTAGAATTTTAGGTTCTGTCTTATAAAAAAGTAAGACTCTCCTAGATCAAAAAATCATATACATTTATTTAGTTGCTATTTTTCAAAACATCAGAAGGCTAGAGCATCGATTTTATAAGGACACAGTCAAAATTATTTTTGTAGAAATGGTTTTTTGAGTATCTTTAAAAGTGTTAAGATGACCTTTACAAAAATAAAAAGCCAAACGAAATTTCCAATTTCAATATTTATTAATTAAAAATAATAATTGTTGTTTTTTATTTGATTTTCGGGAATTGAATGAATCTTAAAAATAATATGTTCCGACAAATTAATTTAAATTTTTATAAAGATAAGAAATAAAGTAGATTTCCATAAGTAGTTATTAAAATAATAGAAAATTATGCTTTGTAGTATTTCTGTAGACCATACATTAAATTGTAATTATTTGGTGTGTTGTTTATTCCTGGTTTCCATATTATTTCTTTTCTGAAAACTATTTAAAAGTTGAAAGTAGCAATCCAAATAGTGAATTTCTCTATTTCCTCCGTGAGTCCAAACGTCGATGTGTCAACTGCTTTTTAAATTTGCTAAAACTTCAAAGTTCAAAATAGGTCTTTAAAATTGTTCGCAAACTATTTTATATATAATATCTTATAGCACAGAAAACGTTTTCAAACTTAATATTAGCAAATTTGATCCAGACTAAATTTTTCCAGAATGTGAATTTTAAAATCAAATAAAATTTTGTGTAACTGTTTTATTTATTTATTTAGAAATTTCAAATATATTAATTTCTCTTGTATTTTCTTATTTCATTCTAGGTAAGCTACTCGTATTTTTAAATTTCCATGCTATGTTTTCAAAGTATTGATTCACGTAAGTTTTATCAAGACACTTAAGAATGTTTAACAGATATTAAAGGTACAGTTTTTTTTTGTACAATCGTTTCCAAACAAAAATATTCAGACTTCTACTTTTTTATATCAATTTATTACTTTAAGGTACCGGTACTGCAAAAACCAAAAAAAAAACTAGAGTCAAAAATTTCGAATTGTTGACTGGAGAACTAAAACCTTCTCCAATTCAATTGACGAAATTTGAAAACAAAACACAAGTTTTGCAGTGTTTTTTGTTAGCTCGACTAAAAATAGCCCTACAGACACTCAATTTCCGAAATGTACGTTCCCAAATTAAAAAAAAAAGAGGCTGGGATGCGACCCACACTGATAACTTCCCATCCCGTCTGTCGATTTGTCTTGCTTAAAAGTTTGTCTATATGTACTCGTATCAATTTTTACCAAATTTGCGTACTATTTTTTGTAGATTTTATTTTTTATGAAAAAACGGACTGTTGGATTTTTATATAAAAATTACTGAATATCGAAAACAATATTTCCTGTGAAATAAAATAAGTTTGAAGCCAATATTTTTAATTTTTGAAAAGCTATTTGAGTCGAAAGTAAATTTTTACGAAGTTTTAGAATTGTTTTTTTTTTAGAGTTTTATTTTTTGTAAAAAAAACTGTCGATTCGATTTTTAAAAATTTTACCAAATGTTGAAAACAATATTTCTTATGAGATAAAATTACTTTGAAGCCAATATTTAAAATTTTTAAAGAGATATTTGAGTCGAAAATCAATTTTTACCAACTTTTATAAATTTTTTTTTAGTTTTTTATTTTTTGTAAAAAAACTGTCAATTCGATTTTTTTCAAACTTTAACTGAATGTTGACAACAAGATTTTTTGAAAGATAAAAGTAAATTAAAGCCAATATCTCAAAGTTTTGAAAAGATATTCGAGTCGAAAATCAATTTTTACCAACTTTTATTAATTTTTTGTAAAAAACTGTCAATTCGATTTTTCTTAACATTTTTCAAAATGTTGAAAACAATATTTCTTATAAGATAAAATAAGCTTGAAGCCTAAATTTCAAGTTTTTGAAAAGATATTTGAATCGATATTCTATTTTTACGAACTTTGAGTAATGTTTTTTTTTAGATTTTTATTTTTTATAAAAAAACTGTCAATTAGATTTTTCTCAAAATTTTATCAGATGCCAAAAACATTATTCTTCGTTGCACAAAATTTTTTTAGAGATGAAATCATATTTCAGTCGTAAAATTTTGGAGGTGACAAATTTTTTTTTTCAGTTTTATTGATTTTTAAAAAAAACCGTTATATTGATTTTTTTTCAAAAAATATACCTGTTTGGTATCACGTTACAATCTATTATATAAAATTTAATTCAAGTCTCTAGCGTTTTTGGTTCGTAAGATATTAAGGGTTAACCAAAATGTTCACCTTTTTTCAAACTGCTATGGTAAAAAAGCCACCCACGCAATTTTCTTGAGAGACCTTTCTGCATTTTTCTGCATTATTATCTGTACAACAAAATTTATTTGAAGTTGATATCTCTTCTGGTTCTTGAGCTATGGACGACAAAAAATACGTCGCGAACGTACGGACGTACGGACGTACAAACGTACGTACACACGCACGCACAGACATCTTTCTAAAAATCTTTTATTTCGACTCTAGGGACCTTGAAACGTCGAGAAATGTCAAAATTTTCAATTTGACAAATCGGACCCATTACAATAACTTCCTATGGGAAGTTAAAAATGAGCAAAATTCCAATTGAAATTTAATGTACAATATTCCGCATTAATCCAGTTTTACTTTCGAAAGTTTGCTGTCCCACGAAAGTTTTGACAAGGATAAATTTTGATGGAGAGTAAAGTTTACCCATTGTGTGACTGATGGTTAGTACCCGTGGAGTGATGCTTAGTGCGTAGGACTATCATGTCGTAAGTCTTGGGTTCAATCCCTACCTGTCAAGGGAACTGCCTCTTGCGAGAAATTGACAAATTTTCGAAAAGTAATTCTTCTCTGAAACGTGCTTTCTAAAATTAGCCGTTCGAATTCGGCTCAAAATTGATGGTCTCCTCCATCACTGGAACCATTACTCGCACACAGGAATAGTTGAGAGTTGTAAGTCACAAGGCCCTTGTTCTCAACGAACTGTTGCTTCACCTTGTTTATTTATTTAAGTATCATTTACACTTCCTAAAAAGTCGTCTCTAAATTTATAAAGAGGATAAAATAGTGGTCAAGTACACTATATTGCAAATTAGTCAAAAACTTTTTTGTAACTTTATTTGATACAAAAGTTTTTGTGGCTATTTGTAGCTCATCTAATTGTAATTCTTAAAAAGAGGCGGGAAAGCGACCCACACTAATAACTTCTCATCCCGTCTGTCGATTGGTCTTCCTTAAAAGGTTTGTAGGTGTTTGTCATATGTTGAAATAATTTGATTTTAAATCAATTTTTCTTATCGAAATTTTTAGTCGAAGCCCAATTTTTATTAATTTTAGTACCATTTGCGTATTTTTTTTGTTTGGATTTTTCGTAAAAAAAATGTCAATTCGGTTTATGTCAACATTTTACCAAATTTTAAAAAACAATATTGCTTATAAGACACAATGAGTTTAAAGCTATAATCTTAATTTTTGAAAAAAAATATTTTATTCGAAAATTAGTTTTTACCAACTTTTAGTAAAGTTTTGCTTAGGTTTTTATTATTTATAAAAAACATTGTAAATTCGGTTTTTCTCATAATTTTATCAGATGTTCAAAACGTTATTCCTCGTTTCATAAAATTACTTTGCAGATAAAATCATTTCTTATTCGTAAAATTTTCGAGGTGAGGATTATTTTTTTTTTTCAGTTTTCTTTTTGATTTATGAAAATACTAGCAGCCCGTCCCGGCTTCGCACGGTGAGGCATAAATAGGTTCAGATATTTAAGTTATAAGCATGCTAATTAAAACGACCATGAATCATTTAATTAGAAAACAAATTGTATGCTTATCTTAAAGAATCCCTGAACACTACGTTGGCTGTGGTATTTGTAGGTGGAAACAAAACGTTATTGATTTTCAGAAGATCCTACTCGAGAAAGTGCCCGTGGGAAAAGCACTCTTTCTTTAAGTCGATACCAACTACGGAATAAGTTTGTCTCTTTAATTTATTTATTGTTAGGGCAAAGGATAGGGAACTGTAACCTTTTAAAAGATATGGGCAAATCAGTGGGTATCATCGGGATCCGCCGAACATGTGCGAGCTGACCGGCCGGCCGCGGGAACCATAGTGATAGTTTGGGAGTGCTTAAACTTTTTACAAGCATAACAGGCGTACCTATTTTTAATTTTAGTTCATGAAGTCGTAAGACAGCAGAATTGACGGAATTTAAAGATTCCTGTGGGTATTGGGTATCTTCGATGTTGCACACGGTTTCAACAGATTTGTAACTTTTAAGATCACCAGGTACTTTTTCAATTATAATTTTGTTTATCTCATTTACTTATTTATTTGGATAAAAAGGTTAGTGCGTTGGACTGTCATGCAAGAGGTCTTGGGTTCAATCCCTGCCTGTGCCACCTTAATTAAAAAAAAATAATTTTCGCGGGTACTGCCTCTTGCGAGGAATTGACAATTTCTTTAAGAGTAATTCTTGTCATGAAAAAGTGCTTTCTCAAATTAGCCGTTCGGATTCGGTCTAAAATTGTAGGTCCCTTCCATTCCTGACAACAGTACTCGCACACAGGAATGGTTGAGAGTTGTAAGTCACTAGGCCCTGGTTCACAACGGACTGTTGCGCCACCCCATTTGATTTGATTTTTGATTTGGATAAAAAATTATAAATGGTATGGATAACACGGTCTGATTTTGAACGGTATTTCTATCAATTTTTTAAATGTAAAAAAGTAGTTATAATTACGGAACAACAATAATTAGACACATGGACTCGCGAAGTTTTTTTTATTCCATAATATTGTCAAACATTTTTTTGTCATCATGAATACTCTTCGCAGCGCATGCGATGAAAGACATTTGATGGATTTTTTTTTTACACCTTCGGTTGGTTTTAATAGGAATTTCCAAAGATTTCTATAGTAATCGAGTTCTAAATATAGCCTATGTTGCGCAGTGATAATGAAGCTTTCTAATGACAAAAGAATTATTAAAATCGGTCCAGTACTTTTTGAGTTTAATCGTTACATTCAAAAATAAAATTTTTTCCGCTTTATAATATTGGTGTAGATTTTCAAACAGAATCTTTGGACAGTACATTTGTTAAATCTAAATTTTTGATTATGTACGTTTTTTTATAAGACAAATAGCATAGATAGTAAAAATAACCCTGCAAATTTACTAAAACTTAGAACAGATCTTATGTTGTTTTAAAATTTGTACAGAAATCTGTAACATCATTATTCATGTATATTTTGAAACATACCTGCAGTTCGCAATATTGCAATGTGATGTAACATTGTAAAAATAAAAACAAGCTCAAAAAATGACAGTATTTTAAAAGTATTTCATTAGCTGCATATTCATAAAACATAAAATAAATAATAATTTTTGTTATTTTCGAAAAAAAAACTAAAAATTTAACCTTTTTTAAAAATTTTATATTTTTGTTTGAACATTTTTTTCAATTTCAGTCAAGCTTAATTTTTGTTTATGGGCAAAAAACTTCATAAAAGTTTCTGTTGTTTCAGCCTAATTGTTACATTTTAAGCGTTCGAAACAAAAATCACATATAAAAGAAAAAGACATAAGTTGATACAGATTTGTTTCAAAACGTTCAAAGCTCGTATCAAACTATTAAATTTTTGACAAAAATATTGTAATAACTAACACATTGTTTACTTAAAAAAATATTCTCCTTTCACATCGCATCTCCTATTGATTTCCTTAGATCTATTTCCGAATCCCTACAAGAAAATTCTTCACTAATTCACTATTCCCCTCGAACGTGACCTGTGATGAAATAATCCAAACAAAAACTATTCATAAATCCGGCTAAACACTGACTCACCACCAAAAATCAATTCCAAAATGTATTTTTCATTGTTTACGTATTAATCAAATGCCTGAGAATAGTAAAAAAAAAAAAAAAATCTTCTTTAAGGTCTGACATCAGAGAAGCATAACATCGACATCAACATAGTCAGCCACTTTACTTCCGTGTTTCTTCTATTGAATTCAATTGACTTTTTAAGATACATGCATCACCCAAATGCATTTCATTCATTTTTTGTTTCTCTCCCTCACTCTCTGTGCCTTTCTGTTGATTTTCTGTAAACCTAGAATTCTAGAATAACTATAAAAACATATCTATCTGCATATAGCTTCTGACCGCATACTTTCATTCTTCCTCAGTTCGATTTGGTTGAATTTTCCAAACATCCTCTAAAGATTTTCTTAATGCACCTTCCTATTCATATAACCAAAGCAACGGGCAAAACGGACGCGACGACGGACACATCGCTAAGACCAGATCCGTAGTCGTGGTAATTTTCAATTAGCAAGAATTTCATAAATCTCACCACTCCACTCCAAACTAAACTAAACCATTTCGTTTGGATAAAGTCTTCTATCTAGATTCTATATATTCAATATATCCAATTCAATTCAATTTAATCCATCCCTCTTGTCCGAATGCACACTCCTCGTCCTCATTAACACATTTTGTTCTCTCTTAAGAACTTAAGATACAATATCTATCACTTCACTTCTCAACGAACCAAACAAAACAACAAGAACAACTAACTAAAAAAAGAGAAGAAATCTACAACTAGATGGCGCGGCGTGTAGTGAACTCGATTCTTTTCTTCCATCGAACTATAAAGAACACATTTTTAGTGCATCGAAAATTCCCATGAATCTATAGAGCACCATCATACCAAGAAGAATCATCAGCAGTAAGAAAAAGTATCTATACACATTTATACTCAAACTCACAACAATATATAAGATAAGAATAAAATACGAAACATTCCATCACTCAGTTTTATGCGGGATTTGAGTTAATGCGTTGCTATGCGATGACTCAATTCGAGTTAAAACTCAACAACGTACCACCATCGACTCATTTCCCCACTCAAGTTGAATGCGATTCCACTCAAAACATAAGCAACATGAGTGGAGTTGATAAAAGTATCTGAACAAATGACTTCCAGCTCAAGACTTTAGTTAAACGCGAACTGTTTAAACGAACGAACATACGTTATGTTGTTTTCCGTTTTAAGTTTGTAAATTTTTCATTTCTCAATTCTGTTTTAATGTTTTTTTTCTTTTTCAAAAATCTACTTTTGGAATTTGAATCCAAATTAAAATCCGTTAAGAATAAAGATACAAAGATATGCGAATGGACTTCATATACATAAATAAATGTATACTTGAGAGAAAAAGTTATTCAAACAAATAAAGACTTATAGAATGCAACTAAAAGTTAAAAGATAGTTTTATTCACGCTTAACTTAACAAAGAGAATTTTGTTCTTCTTCTGGTGTATCTGAAAGATACACAAAAACTACACAACACACCGGCCATTCGTATCCGTTCGTCGGTCGGTCTATCTGTCGGTTGGTCGTCTGAACTCAGCCTGAACCAGAGCTGGAGCCATAACCAGAGCCCTTCATCCATCAGATACATTTTATTTTATTAAAGTTGCCGGTTGTGTTTTTGTTTGTTATTTCCTTCGAAGTCAAGTGTGTGTTTTTAGTTCTCAGTTTTCCCGGCATTTTTATATCGTGACTTCGCCCGCACTTTTTTTTCTATACATGTATTTATACACATCCGTGCATAGTTTATTGTGAGAAATGAAACAGATTTTTGTTGTATCTTAAAGATTGTTCTTTGTATCTGTAAAATATACATATATACACACATACCTACCATTGCGTGCTTCCTGCAATTAAATGAGTGAATTTTTAGAATTTAAATATACATTTTTTTAAAGTGATTTGTCCTTAAAAAGTAAAAAGAAATAAAAAGTTTTTCCAAAATTCTAAGGAAAATAAAGAGGAGTGAGTGAGAAAAGAAAACCCCGCGTCGTTTTTTGAGTGTTTTTTGAAATTTTAATTGATTAAGTGGCTTTTAATACAAATTACAAAAATAAGCAAATCAACAAGCACATGTTCTGAAATTGGAATTAACCCCAAACAGGATTTATCTTCATTTTCTTATTAATTTGTTGTTGTTGTTGAAGAAACGAAGAAAACCTACCAAATAGCGCAATTCCTCCATCAAGCACATAAAAGTATCTATCTATAACTATATCTTCAACTATATCCCAAGTTATAAAGATAGTTCTTGGTCTTCTTCGTTGTTGTCGTCGTCTTCTTATAGTTTGCTGTACATGTTCCATATCGAGAGAGGGATTACACATAAGTATAGCAGCTATATAAATATAAATAAAAACCAACACACAAGCATTATCTGGTATATGATTTATATATAACCAACACATTCACAAATGCACCGACTCTTTTAATGCAAGGGTAATCGTCATAGTTATTGCGCGCACAAAATAAGAAACATACGACTCATAGAATAACGACAAAAATAAAAATATTGGAATTGGAATATACCGTAAATGTCGAGGTAATGTATTTTTATGTCCATCTGTACTTTTATTTATGTTGGTATATGTTTGTTTGATTCTTTATTTTTTTCTGTGAGTAGATATAAAGTTGGAGTTCTTATAAATTCTTGGACTTATGAGAGAATCAGGATAGAATTTTGAATTAACAGATTGAGATATTATTTTTTTGAACATGTATTTTGAACCAATACCCTCAGGAAGATGTAAATCAATCAATTTAATGATTGTATTTGTATGTTATGTTTACATGGCGGAAGTTTAAAGTAAATAAAGCAATAATTTGTGTTTGTGTAGAATCTTTGTTTTGATACAATTTTCTTATCCCAATTGGATGGTTAAAAAATTTGCCCTTTAAGGTTAGTTTATATTTCACTGATCTTTACCACCTTAAAGTGATTTTTGAAATTAGGCAAGAAATAGAAAATTTGAAAAATGTAAGAGTTTTTTTGATAAGAAAATATTCATAAAGGAAAATGAGCTAAAACCCAATTCCCAGTTTTTGAAACATCAGTTCTGGTTAAAAATTTAAGAAATTTTCCTGAAATTTAAAGTTGGTAGACTTAAACAAATCAATTTCGATGATACGCATGCATAATAGGAGGCTTTTTGAAACAATTTAGAAACATTTCCTTGTTCTAATTTTAGATTTTCCCTGATTTGAATTAGTTTTTAACTTCCCGTTTAAAGTTATTGTAATTATATCTATTCAAATAAATGTAAAATATTTAGATATTCCCAAATACAGTCAAACTTCCCTATAACGAACTTCTACATAACGAAGATTTCTCTATTACGAATTGATTTTGAGTACACATCTTTTTGGTTACTTTTTTTGGTGTGTTTTGATCTCCTTATAACGAATTTCCATAAAGCGAATTTTTCTCTAAATCGAACAATTTTTGTTGCTGGAAATCCAAATCTTATACGTTTTTGTTTCCACATAACGATTTTTTTCAAATAATTTTCTGTTAAAAACAACAGCATGCATAGAATAAAAAACCTTATAAGGTAATTTCCTCAAGATTTTAAATGCAAGCATTCTGTGTTCAGGCTTCAGTGAAAAAAAATTAAAGATGTCTCGAAGTAGCATTACTCTTGAGAAAAAGTTGTTGATTATTAATAAAGTGGAAGAATGATTTACTTAAAAACAGATATTGCTATTGACGAGTTTCGAACCTTTCTGGAGATGAAGAGTAACGTACCGACTAAAATATTTGAAGCCCTCAATTTATTAGACGAATTTGTTCAAAAGAAAAATGGAAGAATGTTATCCAAACTAAAACCACTGACTTCTTTAAATAAAAGTAAAAACAACAAAATTCTGTATAACGAAATAATTTTCTGGTCCCGTGCAAATTCGCTATAGGGAAGTTTGACTATAGAGTGGTGGTCCAGTATAACGAACGATATAATGTCCAGAGTCAATTCGTTATATCGAAAATTCGTTTCATACAAATCTTTAGGTTAATAGAAAGTATTTTTTTCATTAATTTATTTCAAACTTCATAGAAAAAAATAATTACTTTACTTCATACAATAAAAAAAAACGTTCATTATATAAGTTCATTTACATATAACGAAATATTCAAGGAATTTTTTCAAATTATGAACATAAATAGTACATACAAATATTTGTTCTCATATTTAAGAAAAAATTCGTTAATATGCCTTTATCTTTTGGGCGTTTATTATTTATTATTGAATGCCTCTACTCGTAAACTTCTTAGAACTAAGACTTTAGAGTTTTCAATTCCATTTTGTTCTGCCACTTGGATGCAATTGTCAAAATTTAGAACACCTTCGTGAAGATTCCTTCTTTGAACTTCAGTTTCTGAGCTAGCATTTTCATCACTATTATAATCCACAATTTCGATTTCTTCAACATTGTTGCTATCAATAATTTCGATTTAAGGATTACTCGATTTCCATCATTCCAGGACTCCAAATCAAAAATTATGTAAGACTTCATAGCTTACAAAACAGTATTTGCAATTTTAAATTGTGTTTACCTCTGGGAACAAATTTTTCATAAGAGCCACCGTATTTGCTACAACGATCATATCGTCTTGATTATAGAGAGCTGATAGAGGAATATCATTCTCCTCATCAAGCCCTCTTCTGAACTTGGAGTAAGTTTGTTTGTACTCTCTGAAATTCATGGTTTTGTTCGTTATATAGAATACCTAATGGACTTGAAAAAAGTGCTCGTAATATCGATCATTCGTTATATCGGCATTCGTTATACTGGACCACCACTGTATTTAAAATAAATTAAAATTAAATTTTAGTTTACACATTTTTAAAATTTATTTTACACATTATTTTACAGAATTGGTGTGAATTAAAAAAAAAATAATTACAATTTTTAAAAATATATAAAACAGAAAAAGATGTTGCCCTTAAAATATTTGCTTACTACGAATAACATAGTTTTTAACAATTTTCTTACAAAAATGTTCACAAAAAATTAGTAAACATTGATTTTCAATCCAATTGACTTGAAAATATTTCATCGTATACCCAACACTCAATAGATACTTATTTTAACAAAAGTTAGAAGTCCGACTAAAAATAGATCCAATATTTCGAACATCACCACAAAAAACCATCTAACTATAAAATTTGTATTTATTAAATGGCAACTTGACTTTTTTTTTATTCGATCTTCTCTAAATTTAACTAACTACTAAATTTAACTCAAAAATAAGCAACAGAATTAATTACTTATATTTGTACAAAGGTTTTTTAAAAATTTAAATACCTTTAAGAAAACGATATTTTTTTAATATTCTTCAAATGCAACACGAAATTTAATTTTAAAACTTGCCATTTCGATAATTTTTTCGGTGTTACCATAAGTAAGAACTAATTTTCATTTTTTTTAAATATTTATTTAGAAAATCTAAATGAATAAATTTGCTATATCCATAGTAAAATATTTAAATGTTTATTATGAGACTTACATTTCTTAAGACTTTTAATATTAAGCAGTTTCAAATAAAAAAAACACCTTTTTTTTAATACTATGTATTAATGTCAAATTATTGAGGTTGACAAATGTAAGTTCTTACAAATTAGTATCATGGAAAAACTGGCTCAAATCTTGTGAATGCAAAAACAAAAATTTTAAACTAAGTATTGAAAACTTGACACAATAAAGTTGGAGTTGAAATTATGAGAAGTTACAAAATTAAAATATTCTTGTATACTTTTATTTTTAATTTACCTTTAAAAAAAATAAAAAATAGATTTCAACTAATATTTATTAATAAGTTGTATAAAAAGAAATGTTGGTCATAAAATGAAACAAATGTATATGTATAAATTAAGATTTCTTACTTTTTGTAATTTATAAACGCAAATCAATATTTTTAAAAAATGTTTACAAACGAAAATCTATTGCCTTAGAATTATTTAAATGTTGAAGTATTAACTGAAAAATGATTCAATAAAAATTCTGAATTTATGCGAACAAATTTCAATTTAAATTAACAGAAATCGAATTTTCTTCCTCCAGCGATGTCTTTGAAAATTTTAAAAATCGATTCAATTTTTCATTGTTTCAGTTTTAAAACTGTCTCCAGAAAAAGAAAAAAATAGGTACACATAAGAATAAAAACTGTTTGACATTATCCTTTTCAATTTCAATTAGAAAATTAACCCCACTTGAAAACATATGAAAAACGTTAGCCAAAGGTTGTGTATATATTTATGTATTTCAGGGATGAAATGTTTGTGAAGTAATAGGATACCTTTACTCAATGAATATTGTTTTAAAATGCCTGTATTGTCAAACCATCTAACCATTTTCACTTCAAGGACATAAGCAAAACTTACCTACTCTTTTTATTTCATAGAAAAAGAAAATGTTAGGTATTTTTCCCTTAGTGTTTTTCGTTAGGTAAGGTTAAATTTCTGTTGTTTATTTTGGTTCATATGTACATATACTTTCTTATGTAAATAAATGTCAAATGTGGGTAAATGAAATAAAAAGTCAGCTGTCCTATTTTCATTTTGATAGTAGTCTTTATCAACTAAAACTCGGTCTTGCTTTAACGGACAAAAATATGGAACATGACCTTTTTAAAAAATATGTGTCTTTTTTATTATAATTCCAACTACTTGATTCTAAACATTTATGAAAGAATGAAATTAAAACCTTAGAAATTAAAAAATGCTAATTGAAAAAACAAACACGAAACCGTTTTAAAAAATTATGTTCTAGTTATAGTTTTTTATCTGTTTTCAGGTTTGTAAGTTTTATTTGCTTATAAAACAAAATATATGTTGTTCGTAGCCTACTGAACTATTTTCTTCTAAATAAGTACTCACAAAAATATGATTAATATTCAGTTTTTGAAGTTAATTCTTCGTTCATAAGATTGTAATTTGCTGTGTTAAGAAACTTCTGTCTATTTGCCTTTATGAAAGTAGGCATAAATACCACCTTTTATTCATTTATCATCTCATAAAAAAAGGTTATTTCTTTACGTTCTTTACGAAAAAGTCAATATGTTTCAAACTCACAATACTACACAGTAGGAGACTGTTTTTCCAGTTTTTATTTCATCTAGAAAACCTTAAAGACGACTAAACGTCCGTATCTAATTCGATATTTCTAACATATGGCGTTTTTGAAATATATAAATGAATGCATTCATTTTACCTACTCGTTTATTCTGATATCACAAGTCGTTGTAATGCCCACATGGAAATGCTTATATGAGCTCAAGGGGTGACAATAAGGATTAGTCAATAGAAATACACATAAGCATTTACTGTTTATGGAAAACGATAAATTTTCGTATTTGTGTCAATAAAGTCACAAAGATTATTTTCATTTAGAAAGAAATGTAATTGTCTGTTCATAAAAAGGCTATTTTGCTTGAACTCCTATAAAGCCTAATAAATGTTAGTCACTGCTCATTATCAATGATAAAGAGTTCTCGTATTGTGCTTACATCTTCGAAATAGAACACGGTGACGTTTATGTCTTAGAACACGGTGACGTTTATGTCTCAAAACTCGGAACTATAACTGAAAATATTTATTTGGTGAATTCTAACAATGTCAATACGTCGTTGAAGTTTATATAGTTTAAGTTTTAGCAATGGTGTAATTTGTATTTGTCAAATGTCAAAAGATGGCAATCTTAAAAGTGATAGCTGTCAAATATTGGTCTATTTAAAATAAATCATCTAATTGAAAAACCTATTTTTACTGATTTCTGTCCGAAGCAAACATTTTTTAACCCAATTACTAAAACCCAAAGATTTGTAATGATTCAATTAATTTCTTATTTTTTTTTATTTATAGCCATTCTAAAATTATTATTTATATTTATTTTTTTGAAAGAAATGAATAAATCAACGGTCTAACCCATAATTCATTCAATCATTCACAATAAAACAACTCATAGTTAAATATGCAAATTCAAACTCATACTAAAAAAAAAAACCAATACAAATTTGTATTGAAACTTCAGGTGTTCGAGTTCGCGTTCTCCATTAATTTAAAATCATTATAATGCAAATAATATTCAAAAGACTACCAATCACGATCACCAACTCACTATACACTTCACTCACTATAAGGACTCTTCAAACGTCACAAATAACACCATCGTAGTTTTAAAGTAACTTGATTTCTAGATACAAAGATACAAATGTATATTCTCTTTCTTGGATCCATTGAGAAGCATTGATTGAAATGAAGAAAAAAGAAAAGAAAATTTGCATCTTTGAAATCCATTCTTTTTGTTTTTCTTTTTGTAGTATATGTCAGCACTTGGCACTTATCTTTCTTTATAGTCTTCTAGATTTATAGAACAAAAAAAAAGGCATCGTGAATAGAGGTTTAAACTGTGATATTTCTTTGCAGTATAAAATTAGTACGTAACGTAGAAGGCGTTTGCACTGCAATCATCATTCAAGGCATAAAATTAAACTACGTGAGATAATTCCATGAAATTAATTTGTTTTTCATTCATTTTCTGAAATTGCTAGTATTTATTTGTTTTTCTTTTAGATTTTCCTTCTTTGGGAAATGCATTGGAATCGTACAAAAATTTAACTTTTTCTGAATACAATATTTTTGAAATGTGAACAACATTTCTTTGAAGTTGTTGAGTATAATGTTTCTTGTTTTAAAATCAAAACTATTAACCTTATTAAAATTTTGTCAAACAAATTTTTAAAAATGTAGAAATTGGTACTTTTTTTGAAAGTCGTAATTTGATTTGCTTTTTTGACGAAAAAGTTATTTAGAGTAGAGCCAGTTGAAATTTTTTGCCAAACTGAGAAAAGTCAATTTTTGGACTTCTTACATTGATTAAGTTTGTGCAAAAGAAAGCAAGTAGTACCCGTGCCATGATGGTTAGTGCGTTGGACTGTCATGCCAGAGGTCTTGGGTTCTATCCATGCCTGAGTTATCCAACCTTTTTTTTACGGGTACTGCCTCTTTCGAGGAATTGATAAATCCCCAAGAGTAATCATGAAAAGTGCTTTCTTAAATTAGCCATTTTGATTCGGCTTAAAACTGTAGGTCCCCTTCATTCCTCACAACAGTACTCGCACACAGGAACCGTTGAGAATTGTAAGTCACTAGGCCCTAGTTTTCAATGAACTGTTGCGCCAACATTACTTTAAAAGAAATCCAAATAATTCTAGACAAAAATTCTATTTTTTAATAGAAGTTTTAAAGAGGTCAGGAAAATAATGAATACAGCTGAATTTTTGTCAATAGCTTCCTTTATTAATCCTTTTGCTTTAAGTCAGTCAGATCTTTGAAAAAATAGGGGAGGGGTGAAAGGGCGTCAAGTTTACTTTTTTTCAAATACATTAAAATCTACTGGTCTTTGTCGGCGTTTTAGACATATTTGTAGCTCATTTTATGGAGAAAAAATGGTCAAAAATTTCAGGTTGTGATGCATTTCGTCAAAAGTTTGTTCGTCAATTATTTCTTAAGTCACATTGATTGCAACTTCATTTTTCGTTGACTTTAAGACTTGACTTTTATGTTATATCTCAAATACCTTTCGATTTAATTTTTCTAGAAAATACTCATAAGTGCACTTAACAACCTTTAAAATTAACTCTATGTCATGAATATCGGCCAAAGTATTGCCAAGTGTGAAAATGTCAGATCGAAGTCGTTCTACTCAACAGTTTTATTGGAAAAATAAAAATTTTGTAACACAGTTAGTTTTTTTTCTAAAAACTTAGCATCTTTACAAATTGTGTTCAGTTTAGTAACACGAACGTAAATCTTCAGACGTTTGTGTGTTAAATTCAGGGTTGGGAACCAATGATTAATTTTTGCAATTAATTTCAAATTTCATTTCAACGACAAGTAATTAACATTTTTTCCATTAAAATTACATATAATTGTCATTGAAAAAACTGAATTTTTAACTTGTAATTATAATCAATAAACACGAACCCAAATCTTCAGAGGTTTGTGTGTTAAATTCAGGGTTGGGGACCAATGATTACTTTTAATTTCAAATTTCATTTCAAATTACAATTTTTTCCATTTCAATTGTAATTGCAAATACATACATTTTAATTACTTGTAATTGTAAACATAAATTGCACTTTCTAGAAAAATAAAATAAGAGCACACTCAAGGGGATATTACTAACCTTTCTATGTAAAGGCAAAATGTGAGCACATTGGTTATGAATTCCTGAATAGAGCAATGGCTGTAAAAGACAGAGTGCGGCAAATCATTCCACATTCGCTTAGTACGGCTAAAGAACGAATCTCTGCACTTGAAAGCACGACAGAAGTTGGGCTCAAGCATTCCTAGAAGAGTGAGTATTACGGTTAAAATGTTTAGGGAATGGGAGGAATGCAGCTGTCTAATTCTCTAGAGCATAAACTGTTAAAATAACGGTAAAATAGGGTGAGACGAGAAACTCTACTACGATGTTCAAGCGACGTTAATGTTCCTATGATAGTTTTATCACCAATCAATCTAAATGCTCTACGTTCAATACTGCCCAAGAAGGCTTATGTAAGTTACAGGAGCACCAGCCCAGCTATGGGAATTAAACGCAAGCTTTTGACGTAAATAAGTCTTGTAGATAACAACCAGCCTTTGAAGTCTTGTAGACAACAACCAGATTAGAGGGAAAGAAAAACTTCTTGCACCGCCTTAGAAACCCCAAACATCTTGAGGCATTTTTTGACAACATCGCGTATGTGATCGTTCCACAAGACGTAGTTGATGGTATACATGTTGAGTCTCCTGGATGCAAGTATCATCCATGGATAATGGCAAAAGGGAAAAGAACTTTTAGATTACAGTCGAAGTATTTGAAAATGAATTTTTTGGTAATCAGTTTGGTTAACCTTTTTTAAACATCCAGACTTTTTACACACAAATGAAAGCTGAAATAAAATCCATCAAATAATCTATATCAAGTCACTATTTGATATTACA
Organism: Eupeodes corollae; assembly: GCF_945859685.1. Classification (NCBI taxonomy): domain Eukaryota; kingdom Metazoa; phylum Arthropoda; class Insecta; order Diptera; family Syrphidae; genus Eupeodes; species Eupeodes corollae. Next base: position 125,895,860 of record NC_079148.1, read on the forward strand.
TCCTTTAAGTAAAATATGCAGCTTTCATCAAAAATTACATAATAGCTGAAGTGTAAAGTATTTATTCCTGATCTTATTCATGTGTAACTGGTTAGTTACATACAGTTTTTTTTAAATGTTTGTCAATACTTCAGATATAAAACTGTTTATCGTTCAATGTCAAGCAGGAATCTGTGACACAGACATGGTTTTATTTTTCGGTTTTTTGTTTTGCATTTCCGCATGAAAATTCAGTTGAAAAAACTTACCCAACTGGTAAAACAAAAAAAAAGATACAAAATCCCACCAAAAGATACTTGAATTTATTTACTGTGACTTTAACTTAATAAAAGATGAAATGTGATATGATAACGATAAGATAAGACTGCATTTTCAGCTTCAAAAAATATACTAAAACAACACTCATACACTCTCATATGCAAACTCAAACACTTATTAAAACCAGTCACGCAATAATAGATATACGATTGTAGGTTCCAATATAAATATGTTTATATGCCTATGCACCTTCCAACAGCTTTTTTACACACCAAGTCTACTTAATCATCAATTTTCATCAGAATACAAAACAAAAATAAAAACCTATATCCACAAGATATACATTTTATTTATTTTGTTTATTATTTATTTTTCGATTTTTTAATATATTTATGTTTGAGAATGCAAGCAGCTGGCAATTCTGTAAATGTAAAATATAGCAACAACAAAAAAAGATACACGTTCGTGTGTTGTTTTGAGTCAACCTTCATTTGCGGTTTAGGCTAGCGCTAGTCGTCCTTTAAAACCACTGAAGAGGAACGATACATCACACATAAAACCAGGAAAAATACGAAAAAAAGTATCTAGAGAATGTATCTGAACTGAGTGCTGATTTTCAGGTATCTTCGATACTTGTTAGTCAACTTTTTCCAAAAAAAGAAAAAAAAAAACAAAACACAAAACCGAAAGCAATTGACAGGGACAGGGAATCACGTATGGTATCGTATAGTATCATATCGAGAGTCGATACGAGTCCAGGATGTGTTCTTTTTCAAAGAAACAAAACCACCACCATCCCACGGGATGGATCTTAGAATTGTAAAGTGTATCTCCAAAGATCCCAACGAACTACGAACGGAAAGGGAGACAAAAAAAGAGTACAAAATTCCCAAACAAAGAAGTCCAAGTGGTCGCCAGGAGGATGACTCCACTTCTTCTTTGGGTTCTTCTTCAGAAAAACACTAGCGACATCTCTCAGACGATGATAGTAATAAAGTGAAGACTCATTCTGTGATTCCTGAAACAAAACAAAATCAACACAAAAAAGAAAACAAAAAGGAAGAAGAACGTAAAAAACTTCGAGTGATTCTTGGATGGATTATGGAATTGGAAAGACAACAAAACTTCGTCTTCTTCTTCTTTATGCTTCATGCTGGTTGGCTTACTCTGGCTGGTTCCACTTTTCTCGCTCCAAAGATATGAAAATACAAAAAAACAACACCATAGTATCGTGTATCATTGAAATGGTGGGTTGCAAGGGTGAAGACTGGAAGACTGCTAAACGAAGACAAGTGAAGCATCAAGCAAGGAACGATGAAGCGCGCAGTGAAGAAGCGAAAGACGAAGGAAGAATTTGTTGACCTTAGAACGCGCAATTCATCCAAGTTAGTCTGGATGTTCGTTCGAGTAGGTACGAGTATCTCTGACTCTGAAGATAGATTGTATGGAGCTCAAGAACTCCACAACATGAACTTGTTCTCCGACTGCATGGTGTTCTTGTTTTTTGTTTTATTTTTTGTAGACTTTTTTGATTTCGTGTTTCTTGTGTGTGGTTTTTGGTTTTTCTTGATATGTTGTGGTTCTTCGAGTGTAGGTTGCTTCACCAAATTGAATTTATATAATCGTCCGCCAAAAAAAAGAGAACTCTTTAAAACTGGTAGTTCAAGTGGTTTTGGATTTAAGTTCTTTTATTTTTTGGTTAATAGTTGCAAACCAAAAAAGAAAAAAAATTGCACACATGGATTTTGGTGTGCGACATGTTTTTGGTTATTTTTATTTGGAACGCTGAGCATCTGCAAATAATAAACGCTGCAGATAACCGGAGAGCTTACTTAATAATGTTGAATCTCTAATTAGGGATGAATAACAAAAAAAGGCATTCATAAAGTCGTAGCGTCGTCTGTGTCGGCCGTCGTCTTCATCCTCCAGATCAGAGCAGGAAAACATCCATTGACCGAAAAGGTGGTGGTGTTTTGCAGACTGCAAGCGTCAACATCGGTCGCATCGGATATTCATTTTGTCGAAAAACAGCTGCCACTTCTGGTGCTGTGTTAAATGTAGGGTGGATATAACATTATGGCCGTCGTTAAAGGGAAAGAATGGTAATATGCAGCAGCAACGGCAGATGCTTCAAGTTTTCGGTGATTGAAATTGTGTAAATTGCTTCAAATGGAATGAGTTGAAAACAGGGGTTGATTTTTTTTTGAGACTGATGATGATGATGGCATTGAAGAGATTTTCTGATGTGTGTCGGAATTGATGTGATGTGGGTTATACATATTTACTTCCTTGAAAATAAAGCCACTGTTGACAATAAAAAAGGATTCAAAACTGTCGAAGTGGAACTGTAGCTTTTGGGTTAGTTTCAGAATTCAATGTATCAGCAATTGAGAAGTTTTTTTCTTTCACAATCGGAAAACAGGGTTTTATATAATTTCGTTAAATTTTTGTAGATATCGTATTTCGGAAAATTTTCAAAATGTCCTTCAGCTTTAAAATATAAATAAAAGACTTCAAAGAATTAGACTTTTTATTAAGGCTTTTTACTGGGTTTTAAAAACAGAACAAATATTTCATTTTGTTTGTTTGTTAGTCTGAAACAATCGACGTGATTATTTCCAGAAATTATGATATTGACTCGAATTTCTAAATAACATTTTTATGTTATAAAAGTTGTCTACAAACCTAAGAACTTAGCCTTAACTTTTTAAACTTAACCAATACCGATTGTACGTAAAATTTAAAGAAACTTAACATAAACAAGTCTTGAAATTACCTTTTCGATAAATTTCTCCGTCACAGATTCGAGCGTTGTGTAGTTTGGACAGCTTGTAGCGTGTGTTTTTGAACTTCAACATTTCCGATAGATCGATATTCCTTCCAAAGTCAGTTTACTATAGGTGTTTATCTTTTACCATTGACGTTAACAGTATTTTCTTCAGTATTTTTAAAGAAATAAGGTCCTATGATGTCGCCATGTCATGAACCGCTTAAAGAATAAGAAGAAGTTAGTTTACCACATGACTTAACTTTATACCATTGACGTTATCAGTATTTTCTTCTTTATTTTAAAAGAAACAGGGTCCTATGATTCCGCCATGCCATGAACCGCTTAAAGAATAAGAAGTTAGTTTCCCACATGACTTAACCTTATACCATTGACGTTAACAGTATTTTCTTCAGTATTTTTAAAGAAATAAGGTCCTATGATGCCGCCATGTCATGAACCGCTTAAAAGAAGAAGAAGTTAGTTTCCCACATGACTTAACCTTATACCATTGACGTAAAAAGTATTTTCTTCTGTATTTTTAAAGAAATAAGGTCCTATGATGTCGCCATGTCATGAACCGCTTAAAGAATAAGAGGTTAGTTTACCACATGACTTAACCTTATACCATTGACGTTAACAGTATTTTCTTCTTTATTTTAAAAGAAACAGGGTCCTATGATTCCGCCATGCCATGAACCGCTTACAAATATCAATTTTTGAAGATGCATTGATAAATTGAGCAAACATTTCTTTTGCTTCTGTAAGGGATATTTTGATTGTTGAAAATAGCCTTTTGGGTGAAGAAGTCTGATGAGATGATTTTTTTGTCCAAAATCCATATTTTCAATAGAGATTTTCAGTGTTTTATCACCAAACCCAACGGCCTTGTTAATGTTAATGTAGGGTAATGTTTGGTTGGGTTTTATGTTTATGATTATGAAATAAATCCAACTAAATTTACTGCACATGTCAAATTTAGCTGATCTGTGTCATTTTGAAGATGCTGCTTCTTTTTCAGCAGTAACCAAAGATAGTTGTGACGCTCATGATTATTTGCATAAAACTTAAGAATCTATTTAATAATTTTTACAAGTTCGCCAATCTTAAAACAAATCTTAATGAAAGACCAAATTCAAGTAAAAAATATTTTGACAGATAGATGTCAATTGGTATTTTGACAGCTGCTATTAGAAAAACTACAATTTTTTTTCTAATAAGCCCGTAATTATTGATAGTTTAGCAATTCCCACCGTTAACCAGCTCATCATCTTTCCAATTCCTTGCTTACCCCTCCGGATAAAGTTAAATGAAAAGTATTATTTACTATGTTAAGTATGATAAACTTCAACACTTCGGATCAAGGGCTAATTAATTGCACTTCAAATCCAACATACAAAAAAAACTTCTTCTCGAAAGTCTATAATTCCCTACAATGTAGCCAACAGGTAGGTCGTAATACGATGTAGCCTAAGGTTAATGACTGATTTTAATCCATTAACTTTATAGGTTAGGTATATCCAACTTCTGCCGACTTCTGTTTCTTTTTTTATCTAACAATGACTTCGTTCATGTTCAGTGGTGCCCTCTACTGTAAAACAAAAAAAAACTGTAAAACTAAACGCTCTCTGCAAATTAAATTGTAGATTTATATCAAGGTGCATTTATTCTACTACACTCTGTCACGACAAAGAGTGTCAACGCCCTTGGTGGAATATAGTGGCGCTTGTCGCTAGAGTGTTTTAATTGATCCTGAACAACAACAACAACAAAAACAGCTAAAAACATAAACATCAAGCACGGAAGAGAAAAAAAAACAAACTAACATGATTTTCCCGATTAACTTTTAATTTCCAACTATCATGTTTACCTACGATAGGAATTGCAAAGACATCCCCCCAGAGAGTATATTCGACGTATACACCTTAAAAGTTTGCAAAGACAGCAGAAAAAAAAAACAGACTTACAAAAAACGCTTCATTGAACGGACAATTTTCTTAATTGGTATTTCAGCGAAATGTTGGAAAATTAGTTTCATTTTCAACAATTTTCTATAATTTTTTTCTTAATTCGTTGTTTTTTGTTCCGTTTCATTGATACAACCTTCCCACTGTTTAAAAGTGTGGTGTATCGATGGTTTTATTTTATTTAATGAATTTTTATTTTGCGCAATTGTAAATTATTGGTAATCACCTCTAAGTTAAGTGCGGTTGTAAGAAACAAAACAAAGTAAAAAAAACTGAACACACGAAAAACAAAAAGACTCGAAACCGACAAAACTCAAAACCTATTATAACGTGGACTTTACTACATTCGAGCGACACGATATTTCTTTTTTTGTGCTAAATCTTCGGTTCATATGACAGAATTTTTTTGTTTTTTATTTTTATTATTATTATTTTTTATTTTAAGTAGTGGTTTGTTCCAATTTACGCCTGATGCCTATGACTGATGACAGCAAAAACAAAAAACGTAGTGTGTTTGCGTGATTTTCTGTGCAAATTTGTTGAAGGCAATGACCCAACAACGTGTCGCGTTTCAACCATTAGAATAGGAAGTTCTCCATTAAACTAAAAGAAGAAAAAACAATATTAACTATATTTATAATGTACGTACATGTGGTTTTTAGGTCGTACGTACTTGCTCCAAAGGTGTATCTTGATGATAGTAATTATAGTATAATTTATTCGCAACAAAAAACTTTCTTTCCATATCTATGTTTAGTTGAAAATAAGTGATTTTGATCATACTTCATACTTTGTGTTCAAAAGTTAAAGGCTCTTAAGTCGACTTAAATGGTTTTAGATATTTATCCTTTTCTTTCATATATTCCGCCCATAAACTAGTTTTCTTTTTACCCTTGTTGGTAAATCTTTTAAGACAAGAAAGTTATGACTTTTTGTAAAATAGCTTAAGTTTAATTCGTTAGGATTTGGCAAAAGGTAAAACAACTTAACTAGAGTATTATTCGTCTTATGTATCAATTCATTTGATTTATCAAAAAGGCGGAAATGATTTTGGCAAAATCCCTTAAGATGTTTTCATGTTCGATGTTAATTAAAAAAGTAAAATCGCTTATGTCAACTTAAGATATTTTACCACAAAACTTTAGCTGTATTTACATATCTTATTTGCTCTGAAGAGTTTTACTTTGTTTGATAAATACAAGAATGAATAAATTAATAACACCACAATATCTTAGGATACTAAATAAATGAAAAACTGTAATAGTTGTTTTGGTAAAAATCCACTTTCTGAAAAACTGTAGTTTTTATGAAACAGCTAAATTGCGAAATTTCTGTTAAACAGTAATTTAAAAAAAAATATATTAAACACATAAAAACACAACATTTTTTTTTAAATAGAAAAGTAATAATCACAATTTTTCAAACATTTTTTTATGGATTTAAACTAAAATGTGAAATAAAAACATATTGAAATCCTAAGGTTATTAGTCTTTAAAACAATTTTAAGTACCTGAACTTTTATCAAGTACTGAAGAAGAAGAATACCAACAAATTTTTGATTCAAATGATTCACTTTTTGAACTAGTTTTAAAAATCTCAAGAAAGTTTTCCTCTTTCCAAAGACTATAAAACCGAAAACAATTCCTTAAAATCTCACTGTGCAAAGAGGATAACTTACAATTACAAACAAATGCACAAAACTTCCTAAAATTCTTTGAACACAACCATTCGGTTTTATAGTTTTTGGAAATAGGAAAACTGTCTTGAGATTTTTAAAACTAGTTCAAAAAGTGAATCAAAAAGTGTGCTCGAAAATCTCCTTTAAATAGGTTCTAGAAATCGAGGGAAATCGAATTTGTTTAATTTTTTTTAAAACTTCAAATCCTTTACTAAATCAAGTCATTAGAAGCTTTCTTCAATCTTAAAAAATGATAAATCTTTAATCATATCATTGTGCACTATTTCAGATTCTAAAATTTTAAATCCTAATATCAGCAAAACCGCTTTTCAAAAAGTCTAAGAAATTAAAAAATTCATTAATTATATTTTAAAATATTCCTTATCTTTTGAGCTGATAAAATAAAGCAAAATGCGAAAAAAAAATTTAATTTCGGAGTTCTAGAGAACTCAAAATTAAGTCCAAGACACTCTTTTAATCATTTGGTCACTTTTAAATGACAGTTACTCTCATTTGTGTTTAATTATTTCTAAGAGACAGCTAAATTTGTTTTTTAATGTTAAACCAGAAAGAGTACTAGGTTAAAATACAACACATTTATTATACTTAACTGGCCACTTATAAATAAATAAATTAGGTGGGGCAACAGTCCATGAAGAACCAGGGCCTAGTGACTTACAACTCACAACCATTCCTGTGTGCGATTAATGTTGTCAGAGATGGAAGGGACCTACAGTTTATATGCCGAATCCGAACGGCTTATTTGAGAAAGCACTTTTTCATGACAAGAATTACTCTCGGAGGATTTGTCAATTCCTCGCAAGAGGCAGTACCCGCTGAAAAAGTTAGGTGGCACAGGCAGGGATTGAACCCAAAACCCCTTGAATGACAGTCCATCGCACTTTCTTTTTTTCAAATTCATTTTTATTTATTCAATCTTAAACCTAAACGCACTAACCATCACGCTACGGGTACTACTCTGGCCACTTACCATTTAAAAAAAAGACAAACACGTTCTTCAAAAAGCTTATTGATAATAAAATACTCCTAAAACACTACGGTTTCTGACAAAATAAAACGACAGTCATTTGAAGTTGAATACCCTAAAGTTCAAATGCCAAATTTTGATAGAAATACAGAATTTAGAACTGACTGATAACTACTGCGGTTTTTTGAAAAATAAAAAGATTTTTCTTACAAAAATTTAAGAACCAATTACAGTTAAAAATAATCAATTTCCAAAACAAATTATTCAAATCTTTTGATCTTTTTTGTGAGACCATGAATTTCAAATTATAATTAAAACAAAAAACTTTAAAATAATTAGTTTTGAAAGCAATTACTAAAAAAATCCGAACAAAAAAATAAAAACACCCAAAAATTTAGTTTTCTAAAACATATTTATTTCTTTTTGAAAAGTTCAAAAATTCTTTGTTTCCTTAAAACCAACTTAATCTTAACAATGAAACATTAAAAATAAAAAGTAATTTTATTTATGCTTTTAAGTTTAAATGAGTAGAACCAAATTTAGAAAAAAACATCTTTAATTTTGAACTCTAGAAATATCAAGCAAGTAAGAGAATTAAAAGTTTCATTCTGGAGATCGTTGGTAAAAATTGTCAGAAACAGGACAGAACCCTGAGGCACACCAGCAGCGCAACGTTTACTTGAACCCATACAATATAACTTGTACTTAAAAGTCGGAAAGCTAATTTCAAATCCAATGAAGAGGAAGGACTAATCCGGTATAAAAAGTTTCTGTGCAGATTAACAACAGTTCCAAGCTCGCAAGTATAAAAGGTATTTCTTGAGCACTTAAACAAAAAAGAATTCCTTGAGAATTCAATGAAAGTTCAAAATAGGAAACAAAATAAGTTTAAAATTCTTGTGATTGAAAAATAAAAGAAATCGAACTAAAAATCTTGACATTTTTAAAGACTGTTTCTCCAAGACTTACAGTACCAATATTATCAAATGGTCACTCTGTTTAATGTATCAATTTAAGTTTGAATTCTCAAATTTTGTAATCTTCCTCAATTTGAACGAACTGTTTTCTTTCATGAAACCAATACTTGACCTATTACACATAGAACCAAAACAAATAAATATGAAAGTTCTAAGCAATATACTTCCATAGTTTAGATAGGGATGAGAGTACGACTGTATACATGGAGGTTCTTGTAAGGAGGAGTGACGGGCTATAAAATCCATTGTTTAGTTTACTTACTCTCTCCGAAGTAGTTTAGCTTCATGAAGAAAACTATAAAGTAACTGACAAAAGAGGAATACATAGAACTACAACTTTATGTAGTTACACCATACCTCCAAGGAAGGATGAATTTAGTGCTGCCTTGGAAAGGACATACAACTTTGTTACTAGTTTTCTTTAGTTTTTTGAGTTCTATTACCTACAACTGGCATAGCCTTCTCGTGATGATGGCATGTTCAACAGGATATAGCTAAACTTTCTTAGGTGCACTGAACTGTGACGACCTTTTTCCACTTGTGAACATCGTTTATAATTTAGTTTTTTTTTTGCAATTCCTTACAAAGTTTACGAAGGGTGTGGAAGTTATGAATTATTTTGCCGCGCCACCAATTGCCAAAGAAGCAATTAGTTAAAAAGAAATTTAAACTATGCCGGATAGAAACTACACCCCGTTTGGGGTTGTTGTTGTTGGTTATTATATAAGTTATAACGATTATAATAAGTTGAGTTTTTTAGTTTTGTGGGGGTTCTGGTGGACAAAAAAGGGCAAGCAAAATGAACTGACAGGGTGTTATTAATTTCCTTGATTACCTGTCGGATTGTCTAGGAGAGAGTCAACTCGATATAATAAAGTTTAGAATTTTATGGGGGTAAGTTTTTGAAGTTAAGAAATAAGAAATGTCAGCTTAAAAATGATTGATTTACCCCACGTCATCCAAAATTATTTTTGTTTCTAGAAAAAGCTTTAAGGCCAAATAAGTTAAAAGTGTTTATGAGACAAGCCAATTAAAGTCGGAGAAAAATTACTGAAATTGGTTAACTCTAATTAATTTGGATTAAAACAAGATTGTTTGATACTTCCACTAGACTTAAGTGTCTTACAAGTATTGTACATTCAATCCTCAAATCCAAAAACATTATACAAAAATTAAAGAAGAGACTAACAGCTTTGTCAATAAGAGGTTTAAGTTTGCTATTTGAGCAGTTGTCAATTTTGGATCGGTCATCTTTTGACAATTGAAAAGTAATGTGTCTCCAGTTTCTAAAATGGAACCACACAACAAAACACTGACATTTTTAAAACTCTACGAAAATTGTGAAAAGTTTTGCTGTCAAAATTATCAGTTCCTGCAAAAAAAGTTTTCTGATCTCGGTATTTCTGGAAGAGGTGATTACAAATGACCATCGAGATCTTCTGACTTATCACCTTTAGACTTTTTGTCTTTGTGGCGACTTAAACAATTAAATCTCTTTAGAAATTATTTTCTTGAAATATTGACGTACTGCGAATCTTTCAAATTGTCCCATGAAATAGTTTAGTAAAAATCAATCTAAGATTTCTATCTCTAAACTCACGAGAAGAATACATTTTATTTCCTTCTAAATGCGAATGATCACAAATCAGCTTCTTTAAAACTTCCAAAATTATTACCCGTAAAACTTAAAGGAACTATATCAAAAAATTTTGAGATGATTTTCAAATTTGGCTTCGATTTATTTTTAAGAAACTGTTTTCATTAAAATCAAACAAAAGTGCTAAAAATTACTGGACAAATTTATAAATTATTTTCTGGAAATCTTTGAATAAACTACTAAACTTCAAAATATTCGATTAAATAATAAAGTAGAAATGAATCTCCGATTTCTATCTCAGATCTCAAGAAAAGAATACATTTTGCTTTCTTCTAAATCCAAATGAACACAAATAAGCTTCGGTAAAACTTTCGAAATTATTACCCATACAACTTAAAGGAACTATATCAAAACAGTTTGAGATTATTTTAAAATTTGGGTTTGGTTTATTTTTTAGAAACTATTTTCTTTCAGTCAAGCTTCGGTAAAATTTCTTTAAGAATTCTTGTAGGCTTTTTGCTTATAAAAGCAAAGATATACACAAAATTACTGACAAAAAATACAGTATTTGGTTTATTGAACAATTTCGGTTTGAAATGAGTTTCGGTTAAATTTTCAGCCAACTCTTCTTAAAGTTACTTCCTTAAGAAGGTTGTTGTAAAAAAACAAAATGTATTTAATATTTAAGCAAGAGACTAGAAATTTTAATCTTTATTTTTCTTTTTTTAAAGCTTAGTGAATCAAGAATTGATATTTTTAACTCTCGGTTTATCAACTAATAAAATAAGAGGATTGAGGCTCTAACCTGTCTTTAAACCGAAATTTAAGAAGAACATTTTTGAAATCGTCCTTAAAGAAACTTCATTCCTGAGGTGAAGTTTAGTTTTGAAAATTTCTTTCTATTTTTAAGCTTTTATGTGAGAAAATAATACGAATCTATTCTTATAGAAATAGTTAAAGTATTTAAATAGAATATAACCCAATTGTATGTTTTTACACTAGCTTCGGAGTAGTTTCTTTAAGTTCTCTATAGCCTAAATGATTTTCTGAGTAAATAGAAGTCTAAGTCGTAATTCCTGATGTATGCTCCTGTAAGCCTCTTAAAAGAGGTAAAGCTACCATTTCAAAGAAGTATGGTGTCACTTCCGTAACTATGCCTTGAAAAAAGCTTCGGTAAAATTTCGTTAAAAAAGTTGATCGAATTTGTGTATAAATCCCTAAGTTGGTTAAGTGTTTCTTAATTTTATTAGCAACTTTCTATTATTGCAGCCTGTAAAATGAAAAATCAATCATTTATGAATAAACAAAATGCAATTGATCCTTCGAAAGGAGTCGCTTAAAATAACTTGATATCAAATGTCAAATATTTGTGCAAGAAACTACTCACTCACTCTCACTCGCTGTCTAAAAAACCACAATCAAATATTTACTCTTACTTGTCATCTTAAATTTCTACCACAAAAAATGTATAAACTTTTTCACAGTCCTCTACATAACTGCCATTAAGCGCACTTAACCCCTGGCAACTCTTTATTGGCTTCTTCAATATAACAAAACATGAAACTTCTTCGCTTACAAAAAATAAAAGAAAAATGTAGATTTGACCTTCTTCATGATAATTACACTCCTTAAAGTTTATCTTCTGTTTTCTGTTGTGCGGTGACAAAATTACACCCAAATCACAAATCCAACACCACACAAGGATACACTATACTACACGCCATCTGTTGTGGTAACTTGGAATTTTCTTAACGGATGAAGACCAATAACAAAAAGAAGAGAAAAGTGAAGATCGAAGAGTCTGGCGTGCGGTTATTAAGAAGATATCTTCTGCTTCTGCAAGAAGACGAAGTATCAGCAAAATTAAAAACAACAAAATGTGCACCAGGCACGTCAAATATACGTACATATATCGAATTACCGCAACATTTAAAGTGAAATAACTTTCAAATTATAACATTTTATTGACTCAAAAAGATGAGGACGACGTAGATGAGACGCTGGGAAGAGGGCGATATTCGAATGCATACAGATGAATTCAGAGGGAATAGCACCATCTTACGGAAAAATGTAGCATCCTACATGAAAATTAACACGAAACGAAATCGCTGGCGAATTTGAGTTTGTTGCACATTTATCGAGGAGCAAACCGCAACCACCGACCGTCCGGTCCGTCTACCACACCATCATCAGTTCCAGTTGCTGTAGAATTGCAGTAGCAACACAGCGGCAGCAGCAATTTAGATAAAAATTAAGTGAAGCATAAAATTTAAAAGTGAGCGTGAGAGGGCGCCACGCTGCACTGAGGAGACATTGATAGCGCAAAAGTATCTTTGTATCTTCTTGCAATGCGCATTGACCGTTGCTTTTTGTTTTGTGGAAGCTGAAGCTGTTATAGTTGCTGCGGCTGTTCCAGAGCTTGCTGAGTTTCTTATTATTGTTTTTTCTTTATCTCTGATTTTTCTATACAATATTATTAAAACCCTCCTTCTGGGGGACTTGAGAGTAGTGCAAAACCTCAAAACAGCAAAAGGATTTTTGAGCTCTGGAAATGGTGTTCTTAAATTACACCCAACTACCACACATTAGTTTGGTGCTGCTGATGTTGTCTGCAACATGAAGCTGATGGCGACTCTTGAAGTGTTTTTTCCTTTCACTTTAATTTGAAACATTTTTAAATCCCGCGCAAAAACACAATGGAACAACCAAAAAAAGCGAATTAAAACACAAAAATGAGGTTTAAACCAAAACAAACTCACAAAAAAAGAAACCAAAATTACCGAAGTTGTCTTTATAGAGTTAAGAGATCTAGAGTATCAGCTAGATTGGTATAGTAATGTATAGCTCTATAAAGCCTTAACAGAACACAAGTAAGGCTTTTGTTTTGTGAAGCTTACTTACTTACTAGTCAATTAGGGGCGGTGGCAGCGCCATCAAGCTGTCATGGATTTGCGTCAGAAAACTGCACGCCGCCGTCGCGCGCACATGAAATTAATAGTTAAGGAAACTTCACAAATTGAAGTATTGAAACCATTTGTTAAGAGTGGTTTTTGTTTGTTCGTTTTGTATATTTAGGTATGGGTACTTACCTACCTACCTATGCAATCTTGGACATTCTTTGGTTAGATAGTTCATTAAGAGCTGCAAAAGTTTTGAAATACTTAGAGTGGTGTTTTTTGTTCAGCAAGTAATTCAAAAGTAAGTAACTGAAAGTATAGGTATCGATAATTTGCTACTTTTGTTGGTAATTAACGATCATGAGATACGTGCATCACAGTGTCCCAGGTGTAATACACTTCTAAGAATTTGAGAGTAAGGCCTCTCAAAACTCAGTAGTTTTTTCTTTTAAAATTCAGGTTTCAGAAAAAAGATTAATTAACAAAGCACTTGCTTCTTTTTAACTTGTGTAAAACCTTTTCTTATTATTGAATTGAATAAAATTGTTTTTGAAGAAAGGTTTGCTATGTATCCCCTTCTTTTAATTTTTAAAGACCAGTCTAAGAATCAATTTTCCTTTTTCTGTTAATTTTTTCTAGACTTCCTTAACGAAGTCACTGAATTTCGGTGAAAACATTGTTTATTTAATCAATATTCTGAGAAGTGCTCAATATAAAAAAGAAACGACCAACAATTTAATAACAGAATTTTGAAGAAAAAGTTTAGAACTTCTTTAAAGTTTCCATACAGAATAGTAATGAAATTAACTGAATCCTAAGTCGGTACAAAAAATAGCACTACTAAGTTTTAGCGAAGTCATAAGACTTAAGATTCAGTTAATTTCATTACTAATCTGTATGGAAACTTTAAAGAAGTTCTAAACTTTTTTTTTTAAAGTTCTGTTATTCAATTGTTGGTCGTGTCGTTTTTTTATATTGAGCGCGCTTCTAATAAATTCCTAAATATTGCAATGATAGGGAAAAGTAGAGTATGACAAGTAATTGGACATTCGCGTAGTACGGCTGAAAATTGAATCTCTGCCCATTAAATTCTTATTCAATAGGTATGTATATTGTAATTTAAGAAAGGATTTAAAGTTTGATAAAGAACATTTAAATTTTGTCGATTTGAAAACGATTTTGAATAAAGTAAAGCTTCAGTTTTACAAAAGAGTTAATAATAAATAAATTAGGTGGCGCAGCAGTCCATAGAAAACCAGGGATGGAGGGAACCTACAGTTTAAATGCCGAATCCGAACGTCTAATATGACAAAGCACTTTTTAAATATTGAACCTGGAGGATTTGTCAATTCCTCGTAAGAAGTGGAACCCTTTAAAAAACTTGTAGGTGGTACGGACAAGCATTGAACTCAAGATTTCTTGGGTTATTACTGCGAAGTCTTCGAACTTAAGAATAATCGATGTTATCTTAATTTCGCATAAGCAATATAATAGCACGCTGGACAACTCAAGTTCTTCAGGAAACTCTACTGCTTATGACATATACCTCCTTAAATCTCCCGCGTCTTTACCCATTACTATTTCTTGATGCTAGAATCCCTATTTGACAGAGAATTTGATCGTCATGTGTTTTATTTTGTAAATCAGTTCGGATTTACTCTGTTTTAAATAACAAAAATTCTCCGTCAGTGTCATAAAGCCCTCGGCATTAGTTTCACTTCCGAAAATCTGCTATTTTTAATAATTTTTTTAGGTTTATTCCACGTGTTAATGTTATTATAAGAAACGCCTAATGATAAACCTGATGATATGTCCAAAAACAGGAAACACCTAATGATATACTACTAATAGTGTTCTAAAAATGAAAATATCGATATATACCAATAAGTGTTAATAGCGGATCTTCTTAAATTAGGTGGGAATCAAATATTTTACTACGGTAAAAAGTATTTAAGAGTACTCTAGAACCTTGTAACTGCCTCCACACAAAAAATTATATCATAATATTGCTCCGTTTCGACATGAAGGACGGACAAACACACAAACAAACAAACTAACTTCCCCATTTATGATATTAGTATATATGTGTTATAATGTAGAAAAATGTCATATTTCTTATTTTTATGGATCTTTAAGAAATTAAAAAACAATCTTAGTCACCTAAGACATACATATTCATTAGATAACGTGGTTTTTCAGCAAATCAAAGATATTTTTGAACATAACACAATCGTTTTTGTAATAACTTACATAATTTAGTCTGTCGTGAAAGATATTACAAAAGAGTAAATACAATCAAAAACAAATCTTTATTGCATGTGAATGCCATCTTCATCCTAAATATTTGGGAAAAGAAATAGAAAGTAATTTATCAAACAAATCTGACGTATGGCGTATACGCAACATTTTTGTTTTTCCATATTTTTACTCTCATTTTTATCTCTTCAATTAAACAAACGAAAGTGAATTTTGATCTTTTACTTTTATATTTCGAAAACTTGCGTGTGTTGTTTTGATGTGAATGCTCAAGCTCATGAAAGTGAATTTCTTAAAACAAAATATTTATCTTAATTTTCCTTCTTCATGAGTTTTTATGGCATTTTTATTTGAAGGGAATCGAACTTTTTTCCGCTTCATTCTCCAAATCAAAATTTCAAACTAAAAAATCCTTTCAAAGTCTTATTTTTTTGTGTTGTTTACTTTTGTTGTTGTTCATATTCGGTGGCGTGAAGATTTAAATTCAAATTTTCACACAAACCAATATCATGAGATGCATGCAACCCAATAGGTTGTTTTTTTTCTCTTTTTTGAATCTATTGAAGTACACAACATGAGGTTTCAATATAATTGCATCATGCAATGTATTTTTTTTGTTGTTTCCTTCGGGGCAATGGGATTATGATATGAGATTGTTTTGTTAATAAAATTTAAATTGAATTGAATGCGGGTGTCAAGACTATAAGGCTCATAAGATGACTGCATAATTTGAATTGAGATAAACACGCAGAGAAAACGGAAGGCATTTTTTCTGTTGGAATATTGTCGTTTACAATGAAAGTTTAATGGACCTTATAAATTTTATTGTTTTAATAGTTTTTGTTTGCTTTATATATTTTGCACACATGAAAGGGGTTACTACTCTTCACATGCTTAAGCATACGAACATTAGGAAAAGTGTTGCAAAAATTGTTTTTTACCACTTTCGAAAAGAATTCTGCTATTTCGATTTATGTTTTACTGAAAGTCATAGATGTCCAAAATGTTGCTTTTAGTCTACTAAATGAAACTAGTTTGAAGAAATAAGTGACATTTTTAATTTAAAAAAAGTTTAGGTTAAAGGATCAAAGCTACACTAATGTTCTTCCTTAAATGGCGCCCGGGTGAAAAAGTCAAAAATGTCTGTTTTTTCGTAAAAAGTTTCGCACAATCATTTTTTTTCATATAAAATAACAAAATTAACTCAAATCAAACATTTGTTGAAGAGCTAATATGAACATTTCAGTTAAAAACACTTATTTCATACTGAAAGTCCAAGTTACAAGTATTATAAACCAATCATAGATCTTCAGTCAAAACAATCAATATTTCATACCAGAATTGGTTTTAAAGACACTGAGTTTTTAATCGTCTGATAAACAGCAAATTTTTCTTGAGTTAAGAAGAAGTTAAGCATCATCAAAGAGATTCAAGTTGTGAATAAATCGTATCGAATTCAAATTTGGTCCGCAACTTAAACCCCGTTGTTTGCAACTTATTCCTCTTAAAACAATTTCTGCAAAGCTAATTTAATCTTATTAATGTCTTTCTTTAAAGTTAAACTTTCCTTAAAATCTTTATTGTTGATTTATGACTCCCTCTATATCACTTTAATAGTTGTTTCTTCTTCTTTCATGTGTGATAATCTCTCATGTGTAAGCAAATATCTTATTTTAGTTCTTCCATTGAATCATCATCTTTAACAAATAAATCCATAAAACTTTAGAAAAGATTCGTCATACATATGTGTACTCATAATGAATGAACACCAAGGAAGAACATTAAAATCCGTCATGCCTGCTGTTAGCCAGATGTTGTATTGTGGTATTTCCCCTTAAATCTTAAAATAGCTCAAAGTTAAAACAAAAATAAAAGTTGAAAAAAAACTCCATAAAACTTCAAACTTGATGTATTGAAACGTACATCTAATTAATTTTAAAAAGAAATAAAAAATTCTTTAACACATAAAATTGTTTAAAAAAAATCAACAACAAAAAAGTCGAAAAATATCTAGAGAGCAATAATTGAAGTTTTATGCATTTTTTCGTGTGTTCAATGAATGTTACACCTTAAAAGGATTGAATAAACACTTTCTTCGATGTTGTTGATGTCGTTGTTGTCCGTAGTCGTCGTCCGTCGTCGCCGTCATCAGGCGCGTCGTTTTTGTGGTTTTCGTCGTTTGTCTCGTCGTGTATCGTGATTCCACACAAAAGTTTGCATAGCTTTTTCTGATGATAGGCAGTTAAAGATATTGTATCTTTTTTTGTCTTGTTATTTTTGTTGTTGTTGGCTTTCTTGCTGTGATATCAAATCACAACATACAGAATAAAAAAGATACAAAACAAAAAAAAATGTCACCACCAATAGCAGCGGAAAATGTATTTGATTTCACAATAAATTAGTATCGATAGCCTTTAATAGAAAAATAATTACATATAAAAACAAAAAACAACCAAATAGAAGTTGCTACAATCCGGCTCCTTCAGTTAGGTCTTACAAACAAAAAGAATGTGAAGAAAATAGTTAAGTAACAAGTCAAACTTAAATGACCATTTAAATGTTGTAAAATTAATCGAATCTATTACTTTTACTCATATTTTAAAATGTGATAGAATATGTTTCTTAAGTTATAATTTCAAAATTTGTATTTTTGTTTTAAGTTTTGGTTCAATGAGTCCCAAAATTTATTATTTTCATAGCATTTGTAGGGTTTGACTTGTTAGAAATTCAATGATTACTCATATCTAATCACATGGACCGTACTGTATCTTGGCGCCGAAGATCAAAGTATCGATGCCATTCAATACAAAATTGTACAGCACATTCTATTTATTGTTTTTTTTTTTTGTTTATAATTAAATTTTTTTCTGTTTTTGTAAAGCTTACCGCACAATAAAATGCAACTACATATTATACATACTTATAAACCAGAAATAGTTGTAATTAAACTTTCTAATTATAATGCACTTAAGCATCGTGCGCGTCTATCTATTGTCTCCAGTCTTTTAGATACCAACAATTCCAAAACATTATTATTGTGTCCAACTTACGGAATTATATTATATTGGAACCGCTAAGTGACGGTGTGGTCTTTATTTCTTTTTAAACCTTTTTTTTTAAAAAAACCGTACAAATGCACATGTCTTATAGTATCTATCTCGAAGACTATAGATATTAAACTATTAAATAAATTCAATCAGAAAGTAATAATTGAAATAAAATATGCCATGAAATTGTTGTGACGAAATGATGAATGGACTATGACGACGGACGATGACCGACCGCACCATCACGGTAACGGCTTAAGCAAAAAAATGATGCCTCTCTCTCTCTATAGATACAAATTTATCAGATCACACTCTAAGAGATGGAGTTGTGTAATTGGAATAGATACTATATTATAATGCTAGCTGTATCTAATAATTGTCTTAAGTTAAGTTTGTGCGTATCCTTAGGGAATGGTATATAAAACATTCGCAATGGCAAATTGGCACTGAACGATCAATTTATTATTGTGTTGATTGTTGAACGATGATGATGCTGCCCCTGAACGTAAAGAGCCGCCGCCGGCTGCTGGCTTTGGCATAGATTGGACATTGAATGAGATCATTGTTGAAGATGAAGCTATTGGGATCAATTGATGAAATAGGATGTTTAATTAAATTTCCATGATAAATGATGATGTATTCAAGACGTGAATTGATGTTTTTATTTTTTGCCGATAGAAGTGAATGAACTATCATTTTAATCGTGACGTTAAAGATATTGATGAAGACGGATATTGTACATTTTCTTTAAGTTATACCGTCTGTAAAGAGGCCACTTAGAAATTCAACGTTGATACTATGCTTTAATTATTTAAACAAAAATAAATTGCAAACTCAATTATTTTTGAATAAATCAATGTTTTAAATAAAATGTAAAGTTTTGAAATTTTGACTTATTAACTCCCATTTATAGACCCTTCCAACCTCTAATAGTGTCTACGTCCTATTGATAAGAGCTCATATTTTTCTCAAAGCCAAAAGCTAAATACGGAGGGTCAATTTTAAAACTGAATAAAAGAAGTTGTTAATGAGATATCAATAAGGTTTCATCTTAATTTTAGAAGTATTTTCAATGAAATTTTGTGTGAATTGTTTAAAATATCGCCGCTCAATGGCGCGCATTCAAAATGTCTACTTGACTTCCCATATAAAGTTATTGTACTCGGTCCGATTTGTCGAATTGAATTTTTTTATATTTCTTGGCGTTTAAAGGTCCCTATAGTCGAAATAAAAGATTTTTAGAGTCAAAGTTGGTAAAAATTGATTTTCGACTCAAATATCTTTTCAAAACTTTGAGATATTGGCTTTAAACTACTTTTATCTTTTAAAAAATATTATTGTCGACATGCAGTAAAGCATTGAGGAAAATCTAAATGACATTTTTTTATAAAAAATAAAAACCTAGAAAAACCTTACTAAAAGTTGGAAAAATTGATTTTGACTCAAATATCTTTTCACAAAATTGAGATTATGGCTTCCAACTAATTTTGTCTAATAAGAAATATTGCTTTCAACATTCAGACAAATTTTGAGAAAAATCGAATTGACGGTTTTTTTTTACAAAAATAAAAACCTAAACAAAATTAATAAAAGTTGGTAAAAATTGATTTTCTACTAAAAAATCTTTTTTTTTTTTTAAATTGAGATTATGGCTTCAAATTAATTTTATCTTATAAGAAATGGTGTGTTCAACATTCTGAAAAATTTTGAGGAAAATCGGATTAACTGTTTTCTAAACAAAAAATAAAAAAAAACACTAATAAAAGTTGGTAAAAATTAATTTTCAACTCAAATATCTTTTCAAAAGTTGACAATATTGCTTCAAACTTATTTATCTCACAGAAAATATTGTTTTTGACATTCAGTAAACAAAAATCCAACAGCCAGTAGTTTTTTTCATAAAAAATTAAAATGTACAAAAAATAGTACGCAAAGTTGTTAAAAATTGATGTTCGGTTCTAGATATCTCGAGAACAATAGAAGATATTGACTTCAAATAATATTCATTCAATTTGTATTTGTTTATATAAGAAATATACATTTTTAAGAAATGCAAAATATTGTTGGTAATTTTAAAATTTTTAAGAATAACTGACAATTTTTTTCAAGAAAACACGAAAACCTACAAACTAACACCGTTTAAATGGCTGCCGCTGCGACTTTGCTTTGTCTTCGAAATGTCCAGTTTTCGATTTCATTGACTCATAAATCTGGCTGAAATTGACAGATGGAATCGATTATGTTGTTTTTGCGGGCCGCGGTGTTGTAGCTTGTTTCCATAGACTTCTTACTGAAAAAAGCCCCATAAGGAAAAGACTAACGTGTGAAATCACACGTTCTTGGTGGCCAATTCAAGTCGACTTGGCGCGAGATAACCATGCCATAAAATCGCTTGCGCAGAATATCGAATGTGTCTTCAGCTGTGTAGCACCTTTAGTGCTATCCTATTGCAACCATATGTAATCGGTGTCTAATTCATTTTTTTTAGGCCACAAGAAGTTGGACCTCCTGGACAGCATCATTTTCGAAGAAGTTTGGAACGATGACGCCTTTAGCCCAAAATCCACACTTTATTTAGATGCATTGGCACCTCGCTATTCCCGCGTTAATTGGTGTCGTCCCAAATCCGGCTTATTTACGTACCCGCAATCATCTAAAAATTTGCCTCATCGCTAAAGATGATTTTTTGAACAAAATGGGGTCCAACTTCCAACGGTTCCAAAATCCAATTAGCTAACATACAGACACGTTGCTTATCTTCGTTTGCTTGCAGCTTCTGGGCCAGTTGGATTTTGTATGGGTGTAAGCCAAGTTCTTGTGAGAGACGGGGAATTGACTGCCTTGGATTCTTTTTCACCAAACGTGTCGAATAATCGACTTGAAAGGACAACCATGTACCTTTATTGACTATGTAACTTTCAATGATGATTTTTTTAGTGACTAATTAAAGGAACATATTTCAACAAAAAGTAAAAAATCAATGTAGGCTTCACGAGCTGTCAAAATCAACCCTTTACTTACATTATTTATCAAATAGTATCTACTTAAGGAAAACCTTATTAATAAAAACAAATGCTTAATTAAACTTTAAATCTTATGGAAAAAAACCTATCTACGAAAATCTTAACTATTCATTGCCTCCAGTGAAAGGCTTAACGTGGTATGTTAACAATTTTGCACTCAAAATCAATAAATACTTCTTTCCTTCGATACCTTGCTACAAATCGTGTTCATTATTATCTAAAAAAAATATAAACAAAATAAGACAACCAAACTTTTCTCGATTTTAATATAAAAATTAAGTCCAAATCTAAGCACAAGCCGATTAGAAAATAGTTTTCCAATTAAAAATGAAAATCTAAGCCGTAAATTCAAATAAATTTGTAACCAAAAAAAAAGGTGTGCACCATCACCTTCAACTAAAAGTACGGCAACAACATCGTTACACATTTTATTGTCCTCTGATGTGACGCTTAGATTAAGATTGCTTGCTTAGGTTGCTTACCTAGCGCAGGTTGTACATTACAAGACTGCCTATATTCATACCTCTAGGTTGATGGTTGCTCCTCCGATAGATATTATAAAGAAGGGGTGCGCCCAGACACGACTTTTAATATCCGTAATTAACTTCAGGGAAGTTATATAGATACCGGGCGGTGCGGCGCGTACCAGGAATATATTTTTTTGTTTTTGTTAAGCTTGATATAGCTTCATTGCAGTTATCATATCGTGTAGATTTTAGTGTGTTGATTTGTTTTTGTTGTTGTCTTCTTTGCAATTGATATAGATAATGTATCTAAAGCATGTATCTTTGTATCTATTTGGTGGAAATGACTGCCGTTTAAAGTGAACTCATGATTTTGTTTTTTCTTAATATAATTTTCAAATTTAATTGGAGCGCAAAAAGAGGAAGTAAAGAAACGTGATTATTATTTTTCGAAATAAAAATCCAAAAGCATGGAAGGAATTTCGAAAAATAATCAAAGAAATAAAATAAATAATTCAACAAAATGCAATTCATGGAATTTATAGTTTTTTGTTTACATGTTTCTCTCGTGATAAAAAAATAAATCTTGATGAGATGTTATTGTATTTTAAAAATTCGTGGTTAAGGTGTTGCTTATTTTTCTGCAGAAATCAGAGAAACAAAAACCGAAATGCTTGAAGTTTTGACCCTGACGTGTACAAAGTTTATATTTTAAATGATTATTTTTGTGAACATCATATAATGTGCTCCTTTTTCGGCATTACTCCGTTAATTAAAATATAAGTATTGTTATATTTTAAAGTTAAACAAATCAAGAAATTTGATAATAAAGCTTGTTTTGCAAAATCATCGTGTTAAATAACTTTTTATGTTGAGCAGTAAATTGCTAATAAAACAATACTTACTTACTTCAGTTGGCGCTACAGCGCATTGTACTCCTGGGCCTCAAGTAATAACTTTCGCCAGCTTACTCGATCTCTAGCTTGCTGCCTCCAGTTTCGAATATGTTGACGTTCGTCGGCCTCAACTTCACTACTCCACCGGAGTTGAGGCCTGCTTCTGTTTCTTGGTCACTTAGGCTTGGCGTTGAATACCTTACGGGCTGGAGCTTCGATGTTCATTCGCTCGGCATGCCTAAGCCATTTTTAGCGTTTTTTGACCAGTGGCAAATCGCTCTACAGCTCGTTTAACTCATAATTATATCTTCTCCGCCAGATGTTACTTTGCCTGTCGACACAAACCGGACCATAGATCATAGGCAGAACCTTCCCCTCAAAGATACCAAGAGATCCTTTCTTTGCCTGGGAGAGGGTCCATGCTTCTGCTACATACAGCAAGACTGGGATGATTAGGGTTTTGTACAGTGTCTCTTTGGTATTTTGCGATAGGTCCTTATTCTTCAACTGCTTGCTTAGGCCTAAGAAACAGGCTGGGATGATTAAGCAAGGGTAATTCTACGTTTGATCTCCACGTTGAAGTCATTTGCAGAATTAACAGCAGTTCCCATGTAAAAAAAGTTATACCTGTCAATTCGTTTTGACCAAGTCTACGGTGTGAATCGACTCTATTTGACGATAGTAAATACTTCGTTTTGTCCTCGTTAATGTCAAGACCCATTTCCTTTGCCTCAGAATCGATATTAGAGAAAGCACCAGTCACTGCTCGTTCGGTTCTTTCTTTTGAAAGATGGTGCCACTTGTATTGGCGTTGGTGTTGCGCACCACTCCTTCAAGAACAATATTGAAGCAGGTACATGACAGCGCATCGCCTTGTCGAAGTCCTCTGGTGGTTTCGAAGGTTTGCTAATAAAACAATGCATGTTTAAAAAACAAAAACATCAAATAAAATTTATTAAATTGCCCAATTGTATGCACTTTTTTCTAGATCGATCACAAAATTTTGTTGGTTTTTATGATTTCATCATTTTAACCAATTTCGGAAGTTTTTATGTATTGGTTATGTTATTGTTTATGTTTTCGATGAAATTTAATCAAAAATTAAAGATGAATCGCAAAAAAAATCAATACAAACTGTTCATTGATTCAATAAATTTGTCATTAAAATGATGAACAAAATTTCAATTTTAAAAACTGAAATTATCAATTAAAGAAAAATTATTTGTGAGTTACGAAATTTCATCACCATATGCGTTACCTTTTCTTGGTTGATGAATTTTGTTCATGCTTAAGAAAGAAATCAAGTCTTTAATATTCTGACAATGCTCCATAATTTAAGCAAATGACCTGCCATTTACCTCCATTTTTAAGCTTTCACAAGGAAGTAATTTACAAAACTATACTCTAAGCTTTCTTTCATAGATAGACAACTTGAAACAGTAGTTATTATGCTATTCAAAAAATGCATAAAGGTACAATGCCAAAAGTAATTTCTCTTAAATACCGTATTTACTGTCTAACTAAGCTTTAACTAATTTCCATATTCAATGACTTTGAATACAAATTCGTCACTTACCGTTGTATTTCTGTACCATAAATAGTAACAATGACTAAAATAACCATCCGGAAGCACGCAATTAATTTAACCTACCTTCATTTGCTTGTCGTATTATTTACAAATTGCCCTGCGAAAACGAAAGTGAAGTGAAGAAAAAAAAAAACAAAAAGTGAAATTTTCTTGGCACTAAAAACCAAAACAAAACACAAATTATACCAAAAACAAAAAAAATTCCCATAATTTACCTAACTACCTAACAAGCGAATAGGTACCAAAAACATGTAACTAAAAATAAGAAAATTATCAATTTTATAAGCAATTTACTAGTCAACACATTTTTTGAACTATAACTATCGAAAACAAAATAAAATGTAACTGGGTGTTTCTCAAACTTGCATAACAACAGCGCCATCTACCTACAACATGACGGGAAGGAAATAAAAAATAAAATTATTATTTTGTTAAAAACAAATCACAATTATTGTTTCTTTTTTCCACTCAATGATTTTCTTCTTGGCAACAACACCATCATTACAATGAACTCTATTTTTTAACAATAGTTTTCAAATTACAATTTAATTTGATGAATATGTTCGACAGAATGAATTATATTAAAAAAAAAAGAGAAAAACTAGTATCTATAATTTTGTTCCAATTTCTGTTGTCACGCAAATCATCATAACTTTTTTTTACAATATATAAATTTTACCGGAAATAGAAAGAAAGATATATAAAAAAAAAAACAAAATGGAAAACAATAAGCCGCTTAATTTATGAATTCTGTGGTATAGCATAGGTAAGGTACGTCGCTCGTCCGTCGTCAATAGATGTACTCTCAATAAGTTGAACAGGAAGCTATAGAGTACCATGATGAAAATGGAGATGGAGATGCAAAAAGAAAAATTATAACAACAACAAATACGGATACAGGTGAAATCTAGATCTCTGATCATCATTATTTAACATTAATGTTCCCTCACCTAACTGTAATGGAAAAAATTGATAGAATAATAATGGTAGGACAAAAGTAGCAAACGGCAAAAACGTAGAATTAGACCAGCCTTTTACCTCCTCATTAAACACTACAAATCTTTTGATTGTGCATAATTTTTATTACTTTGTTAATTAATATGGTTTTTTTTTATTTACCATTTAATTGTTTTTGTTTATCTACTAGTTTAAAATTATGAAATTGTTATTCATTGTTTGAATCAAGTAAAATCGTAAAGTCCACTCGCTTTAAAATAGTTGACGAAACTTTTTGAAGGAACTTTATTACCCGCAAAATTGTTAGAAGAACTCGAACTTGATCTTGAAATTGATAATAGCTTAAGAACACATTGAAAAAGGAGTTATTAATAAAAATTAAGCTTCGTGGCAACTTTTATTTTTATAACAGAGCTATTAAGATGAACAGATGTTATTTGTTGAACTAACCTCTGACTGAATGAAACTTAGGTAGGTGAGGATTCTGTTCCGTATTGAATGTTATATTCAGGGGTATATAGCTTGTTGTCATAGTTGTTCTTGTTGAATTATGTAGTTTATAAACTTTTACTACAAAACGGACATTCTACCAAGTCCTTCTTTCATTTCATATTATTAAAACTGTCCATGAATAAGAACATAATAATGGAAAGTGTTTCGACTTCTACGGAAATTGATGCTCTGTCTCTGACTCCATCCAAAGGATTGTCTCCCAGTATTCTTACACTGAAATTCTTATTACGGGTGTTTTTAAAGTTAACAATTCTTTGTTGCTTCTCATTCGGGCAAGACAACAATCGAAGGTACTGACATTTTGTTTGAACTTGTCAACAAGCCCACCTACACCATTATCGGTTATTCAGGATTTTATCTGCGGGGACATTCCGTGAAACGATTATCGTCAAACGATAGCGTTTTGACGATAGTCCCACTTCACGTAAGACGATAATCATTAAAGTGATATCGCCAAAACGATAGCGTTTGCACGATAGCTAAATAGGTATCGTCTGCCATTGATTTCCAAATACTAAGCAAATTGAAATAAAAATGTAAACCATTATACATTCGTTCAAAGTTTTTTAAAAAAAGCCCTTATAATTTTAATAATATCGGACATAAATAAAATCGTCGGCGGAAAAAATAAAAACAGTAACAATAAACACCACAAAATAGTTGATAAGTTTGGCAAAAAGCAATTTGTTGCAAATTTTCCCAACTTCTCATAGACAAAAACTAAGTTTAATAAAATGTTAAATTATGGAAGAGCATTATCTTTAGTTGAGTTTATTTTGACATTTCAGTTATCTAATACTGAAAACGATAGACCAGACGATAGTGACAAAGTTACGTGATGCAAATTATTGACGATATCGTTAATGATAATCGTTTTGACGATTATCGTTTTGAAAATTACGGAATGAATCCCCCGGTCACTATCCTTCCACGGTAGTGATGTGGACTTCAGTGTAGATATGATTACTAGTATGATTCATTAGAGAATAAAAACCTTTGTTTTGATTATTGTTAATAACAGCATCAAACCCAAAACTAAATCATGGCTCGATTGGAGCTTTAAAGAGATTATAAAAGAAAGAGGTGAACCAACCTGACTGAAAAAAAAACCCGAAAAAGTTTAAGGAAGCTAAAAAGGCCTGAAACGAACACGTTCGAAGAATCAAATTGTTGCGAGACAAAAATGAACGTCAAGAAATACTCCAATGACCAAATAGCAGTAAGAATTTGTAACCATCTTCCTCTTTCTCGGTCGCTAAGCTTGTTGCATTTACACTTCCTTAGTTAGCTCTATTGACAAAGCTAATTTTCTTGAAAGGAAGCCCAAAAAGTACACTTTCGCTGATAGTATCATGGCTGCAACAGTTATTGAGCACGTCAATGTTTCTATAGAAATAATCTTTATTCGTACTCTTACTGTTGCAAGAGTCCTAAAAGATCTCATCATATATACATACATACATCTCCTCTAGCAAAACCCTTGCGAAAGATTTTCCATTTATCCTATTCTTGTTTCGAGTAGTTGAAAAACAGAATTTGTTCCGTCCATCAAATAAAAAAGGTGATTCATCTGCTCCTTCAACTAACATCCCTCTTTCCAAGGCTAAGAAAATTCTTATTAATAATTATAAAGTACGGAGATTCATATTTTAACCGTACTGCACGAATGTGCAATGCTTTGCCACGCTCTATCTTTCTCTGTCGTTGGAATGTTAAGAAATTAAAAATCGATGTACATCAAAACCCTCTTTTTAACTTTTCCTTCTTTTTTCCTAATGCATTGTATTTTCGGCATATTAAAGTTCTACAAAACTCTTTGAAGAACCGCTAATTATGAGAAAAAGGAGCTTAAGAATTCTTTTCCCACTAAATTTTGAGATAATTTTATTTTTTAATAAAAATGTTTTGGTATCAATTTTCTGTCAATTACTATGGATAAATATGTCCCTAAATAGTTTGAGCTGCTATATTTCACTCGAAATAAATTCCTTCGACATCAAATAGTAATGAGCCGAGAATAATTGCGAACATGTTAGCAAACTACTTCAAAGATGCTTTTGTAGGTTATAAAATTCTATCAATTTCGTTAAAAGTAAAAATACTGTCTTAATAGTATCCTAAAACTTGAAGAATGTTTAAGTCCTGGTCCCGACGGTGTACCATCATCCATTTAAAAAAAAATATGCTGCGTATTTAGCACGTCCGCTATGTGTTCTTTTTAACACGTCTTTCAGTAACTCGCTGTGTCCTTTTATCTGGAAGAGCTCTTTTATAACACCAGTACACAAAAAAGGTCCTAAAAACGAAATATGAACTACCGACCTATTGTTAAACTATCTGTGATACCTAAACTGTTTGAGTATGTAGCGTTCTTTCTTTTCACTGTAGTTCAATTGTCTGTGAAAACCAGCATGGTTAAAAAGCGTTCAACTGTTACCAATCTATTTCACTTTACGTCCTTTTGTTTAGTTATTTTTAAAAAACGTGAACAAGTAGATTGTTTCTTTACTGATTTCAGCAAGGCCTTAACAAATTGTGTCATAAAAGATTACTTTACTATCACAGCAAGGTTTTAACGACTATTTCATAAACTGAATCTCCTCATATTTGCAAGATAGACGTTACGGTGTTAAATTTCGTAAAAAGTGTTCAAGTTCATTTGTTGTGAATTCTGGTGTCCCCCAGGGACCTTGGTCCTATTCTATTTGTTTTATTTACAAATTAATTGGTTTCGATGATACAAAATTCGTGATCCATGTGATTTAAAATTACTATTTCATTTGTAAGACTAGTCCTGGAATATGCTTGTACAATATGGTCACGTTACTACCGGCCGTAGCCGTCACAAGACTCTAAGCCATTCAGAAAAGATTTTTGCGTTTTTGTCTACGATCCCTTCCGCGGATTCAAACATTGGTAGTTTAGTTTTAGTCTTTCAAGCAGAAGACTCCAGAAACCATTGAATACTAATTTTAGCAGATCAAACTATTGCGTACATAATCCCTTAAATCAATTAATTGAAAGAATTTCTGAAAGCCAAGTTTTCATCACATTTTCAATTTTCAGAAAGTTAGTAGCTAAACAATAACTGAGAATAATTTTTGTTAATTTTTTAAATTGAAAAACTACTGATACAGTCGAAATTTTTTTAAGTTATGTTTTTTAAAAGCACATTTATTCTTCAAAAATCCCAATCCTAATCAACCGATTCAGAGTGTATCTGGCATATATAATCTATAGGGAGTAAAAATTATATGAAAACAGTAAAAAACGGAAATTGCGAATAGGTAAAGTGTGCGATGGTTAACAAAAAAAAAAGAAAACATAATAATAATATGAAAAATCTAGACACAACAAGTTGTAGAGATACAAGTCGAGTTCGAGTATACGAGCATAACACAGAGATACAACTAATAGATACTTCATGGGCAAGAAGGTGGAAAATTATTGGAAGTTTTCACCGGTTGTATCTCGGTCGTATGTTCATGCATTGGGAGAATTACCATATGCCCATCATTACCATTACCATTACCACCAACTCTACGATACTATACCGCACTGCACCATATACCTACCTACCTACACGACATCATGGTCGGGTCGTCGCCGCGTCGTTGGAGGCAACATACCACAACGAAATCACACAGTGGAACGATTGTAATTTTTTGTTGTTCCTTTTTTCAACAACAAAAAATTGATGAAATTATTACGACATATGGCCGCCAGGTTGCATTATAGGAAGTCCTCTCTTCTGGTCTAGTGCTATACTATGATGAACCTAACCTAACTTACCTATGAATGAATTTAGAAGAAGTAAAAAAAAAAAATAACGGCTATAATTTTACAGTTTCGGAAGAAGTGAATCGAATTTGATGAGGGAAATTGTGACCAATTGTAAGTATTAGGATAATGGTCGAGTATTGTAGATGGACAAACCAGTGGCGGCCGTGGCGGTTTTGTGATGGTGGTGTTTTTCTTTTTTTTTGTAAATTCAAATGTGCACCTTGCTGTGGTATATGAGCGGTGGAATTAAAATTATAGATGTTGTTTAGAGGAAATTGTAACGGTTTTTGTTTCTCTATTATTCATAGAAGATTAGATAGATACATACACCTTTTTTTAAAGATGCCTATAAAGTGCTTATTACGAAATAAATGCAAGGCGGTATGGTATTTTTTTTTGTTGTTTTTGAAACCGAAATGAAGTTGTTAAGCTGCTATTTACATGCATTTTGTCCAAAGTGAGAGGGCTTTCATTTTCGCTAAGAGGTTAAAAGAAAAAATCAAAACTCAAAAAATATCTACCTATCTCGTTTGGTATTGAAAATGTATGTTGTTGAGCAAATTGATCAATAATTTTGGCTACGACCAACCCGATGAAGGTGGTCAGCGAGGCGTTTCAAATTGAAAAGTCATAAAATTAGGAAAGGCATTATGGTCGCAATAAATGTATTTAAAATAGGCCTCAAGTTATACCTACAAGCTTTGGTTTTGATACATTGTAGCTTAACTCTTCATACACTGCCAAACCCCCAAGATGAAGTCACACATTTTAAAACCGATTTTTCTTTTTAAAGCTGGTTTAATGTTTTACACGAAAACTTTACCTCTCGGTCAATAAGCACGTAAATTGGAAACTAATGTTGGAATTCCCAAAGATCAAAAAATAAATACTTAAAAAGGGTTTCAAAAAGTACGTCCCTAAGATGAGGCCACATTCAGGATTTAAAAAAAAAAATACTCAACAATGAGTATTTACATTTTATGGTTTAGAAACAAAGAGTTATGACTTTGTCCACTATTTTCGGATACAACCTCTATGAGACGGAAGAGAATAGAATGGAAAGAATAATTTTTGTTTTTAATAATCAGAAAATTTGGACTCAGGAATTACGAAAAGCTTCGATTAAGGTGTCCTTGTCTTCAAATTGTCTACTAACTTCATAAACTTTATGAAAAAGCCATTGTATTGCAGACTGCGTAATCAAGTTGTCGTAATGGTCAGAACTCCAAAAAGACTTTTTTATGAAAATAAACTTGGTTCTTTGACCTCTGGCAAAAAATCATGGGCAAATCTGCGTGAAATCGTAATTGGAAGTAATCTAAAAAGTGTGTTGGTGACGTCGATTGTGATGCACTCAACAAAAAGCTTACGTCCATGCCCTTAAACGTTGCTTCACCCGTTCAATCCCTTAAAGAGGAGGAACCAACTGCTTCTGTTATCAACAGCTCTCTGAGTTTTATAAGAATAAAAGAGGAAGACATTGTAGAGGCAATAATATCGATTAAATCTAATGCTATTGTCCTGGACGAAATGGACCCTAAGTTCTTGAGACAGCATATTGACTACTTCCGAGTTTCCTTTAAAATGAAAGAAGGCTAAGATTATTCCCATACCCAAAAAGCAAACAGGTACTGCTTCAGAATTTCGGCCGATTGCCATTCTTCCGTTTCTTTCGAAGGTGTTAGAAAAACCTATTCTGGGGTAGATCCAAAAATATCTTACAATCAACAACCTGTCAGTCTGGTTTTCGACCTAAGCGCAGCTGCAAATCCGCCTTACTTTTTGTAACTGATGAAATAAGAATGGCAATGGACAGTGATCATGTTACGTTGCTAACACTGTTAGATTATTCAAAGGCTTTTGATACTGTTAACCACTCAATTCTTTGTAGAAAGCTGCGAATTAACTTTGGGTTTCCTTTAGAGTCCTGTAAGCTTGTTTTTTCGTTTCTCAGCGAAAGGAAACAATGCGTGGTGGCCAATGGATACTCGTCCACATTTCTCAATGTTTTGAGTGGAGTGCCACAGGGATCTATTCTTGGACCAATCCTCTTCTCACTTTACATAAATGAGTTACAACAAGTTGCTAAACATTGTTTAATTCATCTTTATGCTGATGATGTGCGGCTCCTGATAAATCGACCTTTTGGGGCTACAAATGATGCCGTAGCTTTAATGAACGAGGATCTGCTCCGTATTTCACAGTGGTAAAAAAAAACGATCTCCGCATTAACCCTGTCAAATCAACATCCCTCCCTATCTTTCGCAAAAACTTTGATTTATCGGGTTTAAACCTTGACAACGAAACCATTGAATATGTTAGCACTTCTAGAAACCTGGGAGTAGTATTCAATCGTAAATAATTGTAAAACCTGCCCAAATTGTGAATTGTATGATTTTCCATTCAAGAGTTTTAGTTTAGTAGATTTTCCTTTCTTTATGTCAAGTTGAAAGCTGCACATTTGGTGCGGTGCTCTTAATTATCCATTTTGACGCATGCCTGCTATCTTGACGTACATCAATTTATAATTTCTTTTTTTTTGTATTTCATATCCATCTATTGGTGCACATTGAATCTCAACAAAACTTACTCAAATAACCTACAATTTCGTCTACTCAGTCATCATCATGTCCATCGAAGCGTAATTATTCAAAGTTAAAATTTATTACTATAAAACAACAAAAACAATGGAGAAACCAACACAAAAATCTCAACTCGAAACATCGACTAATTGCTTTGCTCTTAATTCACTTCCCTTTCACAAGTTGCTGCCCATTGTCCTAGGTTTTTGTTTTTTTTTCTAACTTCTGGTCTTCATGCTAATTCCAAACAAAAGCTCTGACATCATTTGCAATCAAACATAATTCATACAATTTATAACAAACACACACAAAACACAAAAAGAAAAATAATTTAAATAGAAAACTTCATTCTACGGAAACAACAACAATAAAACAAAAAAGATGCAAACAATTAAAGAGCGAAATATCTAACTATAATGTTGTTCCTTTGTGTGTAGGTTTATAATAAAGTTTTTCTATTCATGGAGTGTCACACTTTTGCAAATTACTAACTATGTTAGAATTATGCTATATTCCCTAACTTATGATGGCTTGAGATTGAGGCTTGTGTCATAGGGACTATAATATCTTATCTAGATAATTTTATATACCTACCGCACGCTGCTGCTAATGCTGATGCTGATGCTACTGCTGGCCGGCTTCAGCTATACATCGGTGTTAATAGACATTATTAAAGCCATCATTTGTGTAAAAGGGAAGTGGCCATAACTTAGAATTAGAGCTAGAAAATTGCTTAACAAAGGAAATAAAAAAACTTATGACGAAAAGAAAACTAAAACGATACAAAAAAACCAGAAGCAACAACTATCTCTTTAGGAAGGTAGTTCTTATAAAAGATATACTTTAAGACTTAAAAAAAAAGACTATACCAACCTATGTAGAGCTTAAGTTAAAAGACCAAAAGAAACCGGAGCAGAGCCGAGCTGTGCTGAGTGGATCCCCCTTTGTGTGCTAATAACTTGAACTCGATTGTAGTATATCTTAAGATAGATAAAACGATATGAAGAAGAGCACTTTAATATTAATTAGGTGACCAGAGGTTTATGTTTTTTTATTTTGTCGCAATCTTTTGTCTTAGTTTTAATTTTCCATTCATTGTTGATTACCTTCTTTTTGCTCGTCAAAGATTTTAAAAACTAAAAAAAATAAAGATTTTAAAATTTAAATCAATGAGTAATGAAATTTTGAAGGTACAAAATTTTGTCCAAGATTATAAATCAAGGCCAAAAATACAGATGACCAAAATTTTATTTTGAACTAAAAATGACAATAAAAAGTACTTTAAATTATTATTAAATTGGAATAAATTACAATAAGATGTACTTTGATTACACCAAGTCAAAATTTCGGTGAATTAAAGATTAAATTGGAACAAAGACGTTCCTTGTTGAAATTTGGTAATGATCCTTATTTTCAACACTTACTCTTGTAATTTTTGAGTTAATAAAATAAAGTATAGTGTTCAAAATAGATTTAGCATAAAGTTTGGTTCGAATAGAATTTGAAATGTTGATCCGAAAAAAAAGTCAGAAAAGTACCAAGATTTTTGTTTAATATTTCTTTCGATCCTGTTTTTTTACGGACAAAATTTATTGAAACAAGTCCAAAATGTTAAACAATGTAGATAAGTACATTCAAAGTAATTTTTATTTGATTCAGTTTAAAATTTGGATAACAACATTTCAACATTTTTGGTCAAAATAAGTCAACTTAAAAAGTTTTTTTTTTTAACTTTTTGAACAAAGAAATATACAAATTTTGTCCATTCATTTTCATATTGACAAGTACACATTTTGATATCAAACAAATAGGAACAAAACAAAATTGCTAAAAACTTTTCTGAACATTTCTATAATTTTGATACATAAATCTTTGTATTTTTCTTTAAATTTATTTGCAAAACTATTATAAAGCTATCTTAATATTTTGGATCTAATGTTCTCATAGCTTAAAGTAACGGTACTTTAAACGAATTTGTTTGTATCGAAATTTTTTCAAGTACAATTTTTTGAAGAAATAAGGAAAACAAAAATGTTGCTGATAATCAGAAAAATTATCATGTTTAAATTTTAATAACACAGCTGAATTTTCTTTGAAATTTGGTACCAATCTATTTTTCGGACTAAATATGTATAAAATATTCTAGACGAAATAACTTCTTTTTATTACATTTGGGCAAGGCTTAGAAATGCTGGCTTTTACCGTCATTTTCTTTGTATAATTTTGATAGTCCCAAGAAAAGCAATTTGATAGCTAATAGTTATAAATAAGTAAATGTGAAAATTGGTCCTAAAAAATTGCAGAACAACCAAAATTCGGAGTAAAGGAATACCTAATTTGTTTTATTGTTGAAAATCGATTTAAATGTTAAAATGAATGTTGTTAAATCTGAAAAATTAAGCCTAGATTTTTTGTCTTTATTTTAAATTCTATTTTAATGACAGCTCGTATATTGTCCGTATTATTACCAACTGTCAACTGTCAGATATGGATGATATAAATTTACGTTAAAATATTTGATGATTTTTTTTTGATTAAATGTTTTAGTAAACAATCACATATCAAAAATTCTTTACCGAATTCTTTTTTAATGGCAAAATAATAATTGTTCCAAATTTGTTGTCAAAAATCCACAATTTTCAGTATTTTTTTTTGTAAACAAATCAGGTGTTTGTATAAACAATTCTTATCTTTGGACAAAAACATTTCAACATTTTTGGTCAAAATAAGTTAACTTAACTTAACTTTAACTTTTTGAACAAAGAAATATACAAAATTGCTAAAAACTTTTCTGAACATTTCTATAATTTTGATACATAAATCTTTGTATTTTTCTTTAAATTTATTTGCAAAACTATGAACATGCTATCTAAATATTTTGGATCAAATGTCCCTATAGCTAAAAGTAACGGTACTTTTAAACTAAATTTGTTTTGTATCAAAATTTTGTTCTTTGAAAAAATAAGGAATACAAAGATGCTGCTGATAATCAAAAATTATGTCATGTCTATATTTTAACAATACAGCTCCATTTACTTTGAAATTTGGTACCGATCTATTTTCCGGACTTGACAGGTAAAAAATATTCTAGACGCAATAACGCATAACTTCTTTTAATCAAATATGGGCAAGGTTTAGAATTGCTGGCTTTTACCGTAATTTTCTTTGTAGAATTTTGATAGTCTCAAGAGAAGCAATTTGATAGCTGATGGTTATAAATAAGTAAATGTGAAAATTGGTCCTAAAATTTGCAGAATAACCGAAATTCGGAATAAGTAAATGCCTTATTTAGTTTTTATTGTTGTAATCTGAAAAATTAAGCCTAGGATTTTTTGTCTTTATTTTAAATTCTATTTTAATGACAGCTTCTTTTTTGTCCGTAGTATTACCAACTGTCAGATGTGGATAACTCAAATTTCACGTACAATTTGGAACAGTCCTTACGTAAAACTACTTGATGATTTTTTTTGATTAAATGTTTTAGTAAACAAACACTTATAAAACATTCTATACCGAATTCTTTTTTAATGGTAAAAAATAATTGTTCCAATTTGTTGTCAAAAATCCAAAATTTGTAGTATTTTTTTGTTTGTAAACAAGTCAGGTGTTCCTTTCACCACCTGATTTTTGTTAAAAACTGTATAAACAATTCTTATCTTATCATCTAAATTTTTCTTTTGAATATGGTCACCCTATTTGTACAATCATCCTAACAAAAAATTCAACTAAAAGCAATGAAGAATGAATCAAATTCGTTTGCCATTTCACTGTACGACTTTTTTTTTGTTGTTGATGATAGTTGCTGTTGTAGTTGTTGTTATTGTAATAAAAGATCGCAGAAAGATGTTATACAAAAAATAAATAAAGACGATGAAGATGAAGAGCTTCGTATTTAGGTCGGCCTTAGATTATTTTTCAGTTTTTGTTGTTGCTGGTATATTTTTCTACTTTCAACAACCGCCTATGTGATCTCATCTAGCAATTTTCTTCTATAGATATCCCTTGCCGTAGAGAGATACCTTCCTATAAAAAGACACACTCCTCTGGCCTCAAAGATATACTTTTAGCTTTTGATTTCTTCTCAACTAATACCTATGAAAAAAAAAAAATAAACTTTATTTATGAATCAAATTGCCAATATTTCATATCAACCGTCGAGTGGAGGATCATCATCATCATGATCATTTTAACATCGCGGTCGATCTTCGTGATGACTGTTCTGCGGGGGTGTTTTGGTTTTTTTTGGTGTGTTCATATTGTAAATAATTTACGAGAAAAGACCGCTTTGTATGGCTTGAGGTTCCGCTGTCATCTTAATAATAATAATCTAAATTCAAATTCAAAAAATTGTTGCGAATCAACTTCTTCAAAGTGATGTCTTTCTTTCTTCTTTTTTTTTCCTTAAATTTTGTAGAAATACCTTGAAGCTATACACCTGGGCATCATCCCAATTTCATTTATACTCGTAAATCGAAGTAACGCACTTTGCAAACGTTTTTCCAATCGCTTCAAAAAAAAGACATAACACCGCGCTCCATCTGTTGTCGATATGCATGTATAATGATGATGTTGCGGGATGTTCAATGTCTATAATGATGGCGATTGGTGCAAAGATATTTTTTTCCTTTCAGATTATCCAACTCCAACGATCTTCGGCATCGGCTTTAACTTTTTATAGTTATTTTATTTTTGGTAAGATTGGTAGGTACGAGGTTAGATAGGTTGGCATTTGGCGTATAATGTATCTACAACATGCTCTTAAATCGTATATAGACACCATATTGTGCTTAAAAGGGGTTTTAAATTTCGAAATAGTGTGCTTAAAATAAATTAATCGTTTTGAGTTTTCTGTTGCTAAAGTGGCGTTGCAAATGAAGGTAAATGGATTTAATATAAAATAAGAGTAGGTAAAGAGTGGTGATTGCAACATGTTGCACTATGCAGTCTCTCCACCATTTGAGTATAAGTTCATTGTGTAGCAAATGGCATACAACAAAGAATCACATTAAAATAGGTTTTGTTTTCCTTTTTTTTTCTTCATCTACATATTTGCAATAGATACAAAAAATGATGATTGAAGTTTTTATTGTTAAATTAATTGAAACGATTAAGAGATTTCTTTTGTTGAAACGATATATTGTTGCTATTAATTTATAGCTCGTTACTTTTTTTTTTATAGTCGTCATCGTCATGATTGTCCGTCTTGAGTGATGATGAATATTTTATTAGGTTTTTTTGTTTTGAAAAAGAGGAAATTATTTATTTTATCTGATTTAGTACTTTGTTAGATAATAAAATCATGATGTAAAAATAAAATGTAAGAAAAACACACTTTTTAGACACAAAATAATTTATGTATTTCCCTTGAAATAAATATATTAAAATAATGATCGATACTTATCTATGTAAAAAATTGAATTTACAACATTTGAATTTTTGTTACCGTGCTTCTCATTTTAGAATAATGATAAATTAGTGAGGGTTTTAAAGTTGGAGAAAAAAAAAACAAAAACCTTTTGAATAATGACGTGGCCTAATCAGAATGAATTCATGGTCATCATTCATTAAACTTATTTATTTTTTCAATGAACTTTCAACTGGTTTGTAGTTGAAAAATTGTCGAATTAACGATTTTGTACTATAAGCAACACAAATTACACAACACTCACTTTATAATATAATAATTTAAGCAACTTGAAGTTATGAAGGACAATTTATTCTCTATTCCCCTACCTTCTTCGACAGAAGTTAAAACGATTAGACAATACTGACATATTTAAGGAGCTACACAAATTCCGACCAATTTTGGTAAATCTTGAAAATTAGTTAAGATTAAACCATGTTAGATAATGTCGAATTCAAAAGAGCCTAAAATAAACATTGGCTGTTAAGGGAGCATGGGTAAAATTGTGCATTCAGAATGAATCATACAAATATCGGGAGGCAGAAAAAAAAGAAAATATTTGTTCACTTGCTTTTGTAACAAACTTCCTAAAGTGAATATCGTCAACTTTATTTATTATCTTCATCTTTATACAAAATTTAGTATTTGACAATTTTTACTAGTATTTCCATTCTCATACCAAAAAGTAAAACCTAAGCTAACGTTCAAGCACGGTTTTATTTATATCATTGTGTCAACAAAAATGTGGTACAATAATTCTTTCTATTTTTAGCAGTGACATTTAATTTAAAAGATAACGTTCATATTGATGTGTCGAACTTAAAGTTTTAGTGCTATATTTCAATATTGAAAGCGATGTTACGGAAGTGACATAAAGTTGGATTGATCTTAAAATTTCTAAACATATATTACGGAACGTGATTTTTTCTTTATACATAAATCCAAGAACATTTAAGCCTTGGCTAATAATCAAATAATGAAGGTTGCTATCAACAAACAGAACTTATGCAAAGATTTTAGTTTTCTCCAATTAATAATACCCAATCGTAAAAGCCCCCCTCCTTATTTGCGAAGAACTCGGACAGACACTTTTCACGAGCTTGTTTTGAGTTCAACTTAAAACCGCCAAGGGCGTTCGCCATGGAGTGATAATCACTTGGCGCTATGTCCGGGCTTTATGGTGGATGCGATAAAATCTCCCATTCAAGCTCCCGTAGCTTTTGACGAATCATCAACGAAGTGTGTGATGTGGCGTTGTCCTGGTGAAACACTAGACACTTCCTTTTGGCCAATTCTAGACACTTCTGGTCGATCGCCTTCTTTAAGCGCTCCAGTTGTTCGCAGTAGCTATTAGCCTTCAGCGTCTTGCCATAAGGGAGCAGCCCATATATCCCTTATAGCGTTGATTCGGTCCAGAAGTATTTTTTTGCGTCACATCTTGCAGCACCCAAACATCAACCTTTTTTGTATTCAGCCTTCTGCAGATGGTTTAAAATGGTTTGGTGACAGACTCCCATCTCCTGGGCGATGTCACGAGATGCCACATGCCGGTCTAACTCTAAGCTTTCCATGATTTGATCGGTATTCGGCTCTGAATCGTCGAATCCTCGGTTTAAAGCGATAGAGTACCATCCCCCAAAACACAATTAATCTCACGAACCAATTTTTTGCATGACCAGAAATTAAGGCAAAAAATACTAAAATGTCCTAAAGGTCATACAAATTTCTGGTTATTTGTAAAAACGTTTGAAACACCACGTCATCCTCGGCTCCAACGTTCGTCCACAATTACACTCCTTATGTAAGCTCGATTGATAAAGCCAATTTGGTTGCAGCACAATTTGCTGTTAATTCTATCTGAGAGTCCTCCTGTTCTTGAGAGCGTAAACGATTTTATGAGACATATCCTCTTTCACACTCGTACAGTTGCAAGAGTACTGAAAGACCTTGACGTACACAAATCCGCTGGCCCGTATAGTATTCCCCCTATTGTTCTTAAGAGTTGTTCTTCTACGCTTGCAAAACCACTGCGTAAGCTTTTCCATCTGTCCTATTCTACAGGTCTCTTTCCGAGTGGATAGAAAACTCCATTTGTCCAGCCTGTCCCTAAAAAAGTTTCCAATAGCACCCTGTGGTATTGCGTGCCTTTGGTATTGATGAATCTCTTCTTCGTTGGGTTAGAAATTACCTTTCTAACCGTTCGATACAAGTTGTATTGGATGGTTTCGAGTCTGAAATTAATAAAATAAATGCTGGTGTTCCCCAGGGCTCCGTTTTGTCTCCGACTCTCTTCCTTATCTTCATAAATGATCTTTTGTCTGTCACTTCTAATCTATTAAACTGTTTCGCTGACGACAGTACTCTCAGCTTTTCATATTTGTTTCTAGATTCACTTCCTTGTCCTTGGATCTTGAACGGCAGCGTACGATAAGCTCATTAAACTCTGATCTTCACAGCATTGTCCGTGCTGTCTCCTGTCGTTAAAGCGTAGCCCACCCCCGATGCCGCTATCCATGAGTGCACTCGCATCCAGGAAACTAATCAACTTTCAGTACTCGGTATGTGTATCACAGATCACCTTGGAATGATCATATATTCGATGTTGTCAAAAATGCTGCAAGATGCTTAGGATTTCTCCGACGGTGCAAGAAATTTGTAAACCCTTCTGATCTGGCTGTAATTGACAAAGCCTTCATTTGTCCAAAGCACGGTTATAACTCCATATTTGGACAGGTGCCCCTAAAACAAGTTTAAGTATTTTGAACAGGATCCAGAAAAGAGCTTTGAAAATGATACGCGATAGAACTTTAACCGAAAAAATTACGTCACCCGAACACCGCCGCAATGTTTCATGCGATTCGTTGTTCTACCGATATTTTTATAAACAATGTTTTGTCGAATTAGCCAGTTGCATTCCTTCCCTCCACTCAAACAATTCAGTCGTAATACTTCTAGAAATGCTCAGTTTAGCCTTGAGCTATAGAGTTTCTTTTTTAACCGCACATTGAGAATGTAGAATGCTCTAACCAACTCTGTTTTTTCCTATCATTTTAACATTCAAAACTTTAAGACCAATGTGCATCGGTGTCTCCTCTTTCACCTTTCCCTATTTTCCTAAAGCTTGCGCTGTGTTTAAATTTTAAACATGTTAAGGGTATTAATGACCCCTTGAGTGCCCGTAAAATATACTATCTTTTTACGGGTGGGACTAACATAATTATATTATTGCGAACAAAAATTCAGGATTTTTTCTTTTTGATTCTCAATTCCGAAATTTTGTATTCGCCCAATGTTAAACTTTTAAATTCTTTAAACATCAGTTTGTTTCAAATGTCACTCTTGCAGCAATGAAATAAAATATCGATGTTACTTTTGTGACACTAACACAGAATTTTGTCTATATTTTATTTCTGCCAACATCAATTCGATACAAAACGTGTTTATGCAGAAATCAAACATCAAAGACTCATTTCTCATAAATTTGCCCCAAGCCATCATTTCGACAAAATATTTTATTTGTTTAATCTATAAAACATCCTTCTTTCTATTTTATGGAAAATTCATTAAATTGTTTTGTATAGCAAGGTTCTTTAAAGCTTTTTTATCAATCGGTTTATATTTAAACGGTTAAATGCATTTAAAATTTCAGCAAATATTCAGTCTTTTTTTTAAATTTTGACAACTTAGCTTTTTATATTTAATTGTTTTCTTTTGAGGTTTTTACTATTTGTTATATCGTTAAAAAATACTTTTCGAAGCCATTAAGACCAAAAACTGTCTTAACTTCTAAGAATTTTTAAAACAACCCATCAATTTTAAATGAGTCCGTTTCATACTTACCTTCATATTTACAATCCATTAAAATGTAAAAATACTCAAAATGGATGTTTAATAGGTTTTCTAAGTCAATATTATGATATGACCATCATCTTCATCATCATCAAAAGATGTTATGGGGATGGCAATGCACTCATAAACTTTCCATAGCCAAAGCCTCTTATTTTTTCGTTGATATTTTTTGAAGTTTAAAAATCAGTTTTGTAGAAAATAAACTTCATCTTCTAGCAAAACAAATAAAAAATAGAAAAAAGATTCTCGCCTTTCTTGAGATTCATGTTTAAGTTTTTTTCTGTGTATAAATATTCCACAAAGAAGCCTCATAAATTTTGAATAAAGCGTGACAGAAGTGCATCCGATTGGAATTAGATGATAGGCGTTGTAGTTGTCGTCGTCATCATCATCATCATCATTATTTTCATCATCATTGTGGTAACGT
Source organism: Eupeodes corollae (assembly GCF_945859685.1). NCBI lineage: Eukaryota > Metazoa > Arthropoda > Insecta > Diptera > Syrphidae > Eupeodes > Eupeodes corollae. The sequence goes on from NC_079148.1 coordinate 125,937,778, forward strand.
CGCCTCGTCTTCATTCTTTAGTCGTGTCTGGATGGACTGATTTTGAGTCTCTGTATATTCGAGCAACAATGACTGCATTCATTTGATATGTCATTAACCCACCCAGATAGTGACACTTAATGTCAACTTTCAGACAGTTATCACTTTCAGACAGTTATCATCACTTCAACCGAGTTGACTTTGTGTGCTTGAACAAATGCAAACGCCTTTAGAAGGCAACATATTTTTGAATTCTTTCTTTCTTTTCTTTTTATGATGATTTGAGATAATAAACTTCAAAAAAACATTTCTTTCGTCTTTTTTTTAGAATTTTCTATTTGTTTAACACAAAAATTGTTGATAAACTTAACCCGAAAATGGAGTGGGCCTCATATAATGACTAAAATTTTACTTTTTATGGAAGTTTAGTGAAGATAGCTCAGTGGTGGCATAAATTAACGGCTAGATTGTCATAAAAGCTAATGGATATGTTAAAGGCTTTTAAGTTCGACAAAAATTTGTCCCGAAGTGCTTGATAAGATTTCTTGATTGCGACTTAAATTATTCCTATAAAATGTGTCGGTAGAAAAAGACCGAATTACGCTGACAACATTGTCAATAGTCTATCCAAATTCTGAGCAAGATTGCCTAAAAAATCTAATGTATATCTTCAAGGTTTTTAAGTTCGACAAAAATTTGTCTTGTAGTGCTTCATAAGATTTCTCTCGATGTCGACTTAAATAATGTCTGTAAAATTTGTCGTTGGAAAAAAACCGAATTGCGCTGATAACTTTGTTAATTGGTCTATACAAATCCTGAGCAAGACTGCCATACGAATCGAATCAGTATTGTAATTCGACAAAAAGTTGTCTTGAAAGATTTGTCTCGATATCGACTCAAATTATTTCTGTTAAAATTGTCATTTGAAAAGACCGCATTACGCTAACATCTTTGTCAATTGGTCTATACAAATCCACAGCTTGCCCTTATACAGCCTCCGGTTGTTTAAACATAAAAAAGATACAATCAAAGTGTCTTTGAACTCATCTCACTTATAATACGTCAGTGTTTCTAATTCATGTTCCTGAAGATGGTTTGTTTGTTTTTGTGTCTAGCTTTTAAGCCATCTTCATCTTCAGTTGTTGCAAAGTTGACATTTTTGACCTTTTTTAACTACCTAACAATTTGCTGATCTGTCAGTGTTTCTTGTTTGTTTTTTTTTTCGTAAATTTATTTGTTTATTTATTCCAACTTTTATACGACAATGAAGATTTTGTATAGACACAAAGTGCATTAAAGTTCAAGTTTAGACGACAACATATAGCTGCGCTTTATACGCTTTCTCCCAAACAGTGTTTTGTTTGTTATTTTATTAAAGTTTAACACGAGGGAGGAAAAACTCAACAACAACAATCTCTCTTAAGAAGACAAATTAGGTAGTTTTTTTTTAGTGTGTGAGTGTTTATGAAAAGTTTCAGGTGTCAAAAGGGAGACTTAATAAGAAAAACGCAAAGAAATAATTTTCTTTTGGTTAAATCCTCTTATGAGTTTTGAATTACACTATTTTTCATATATGTTCCTTGATATGACATAAACTATGCATGTTTACAAAATCCACCCCCACTCCAAAAAAAAAACAATCCATCAACTCTGTCACTCAACTTTTCTGTTTTTTAGGTTAATGTCAAATAACTTAGTCAAATTAATCAGGATCTATCGAATTTAAGTTTAAGGGTAAATACACAGACTTTTACCTGAGTTTCATTCATTGTGATGGAATGAATAATGAATTGAAAAAAAAAACTTCCCTTATTTCTTCTACTCCATTTCCTGCTGCTGCTGATGATGATGATGGGGAAAAAAGTTAGTTTGGCTTCCAAAAGGGTAATTTCGAATAAATTAGTATAGTTTCAAAAAACAACTTCAACCAGTAAAGGGTACATCAAACATAACGATGATAATTATGATAATTAGCTTTGTAACCCATATTACATATAAATACATACAGAGAGTAGAACCCCTATTTTCATAAAGTATACGGTTTGTGTTTTTTAGGTGAATTTCCTTCCACCATTTTGTCTGGCTTTTTTGCTTATGGTCTTTATTTGATTTGTCATTGTTTGGTAGAGTGTGCTTTGTACCAATATACTCATACGATGGACAATAAATGAAATTAGGTCGATGGTTGGGTGGTATTTGTGTTGTTGTTTATATAAGCAAGTTGTTGTTTTTATTTTGTTACAATAATCAGGTATTTTTTTAATAATTTTTTGTTATCGGATGTAAGGTGACATAGAAAGAATAAAACAGTTGATATTTTTGTTGACTTTAGTCATTCAATTATTATGAGGAAATGTTTTTTCAATTTATTTAAGTTCATTAATATGAAAGTTTTATTGTTAAGGTTCTTGCATTTTGTTTAATCTTCAACTTATGATACATTGTTAAATATTTATTTAGGTATGCATTATGTACTTCAATGGATAAGATTTTTGAAAGAGAATTTTCATAAAGTTTTCTTAAAGCTTAATTTAAAAAAAATAAAAAATACTTTTAACTTAATTCTTAAACTTGTATTGAATAATATTCTAACAACAACACAACTTATTAATTTTATTTTTCTTTCTTTTATTTCAGGTAAGAAATTGTTTGGATTGCCTTTGTTTTAAGTTTATACAAGTTCGTGAGTATAAGAACAAAACGTTAATAAAATTTCAGGAACTAAGATATCTGGAAATCGTCATATTTAGGATTAATTGTTAAACAAATATTTATTAATGGTTAAAATAATATGAACAAAATTTAGTTTCTGTTAGTTATGACTTTGACACTTTTTTTAAGTCAATTTTAAATTAAAATTTAAACATTTAATTTAAATGGTAAATATTGGTTATCAAGATTTTTGAGTGTATTTTTTGAAGAAAATTGAAATAATTTTAATTTGTATAGAGTCAAATAGATGCTTACATTTTTGTTGAGTAGTCTAGTACCTTTTAGTGACAAATTAACAAAGATTCGTTTTATTAGAAGGCTCTCTTTTGCCTTGTGTCCAATGAAATGGTTCTCAATTAAATTCAGAAGAGTCCATTTATTATGCTTTGAAATCAGAGCTTTGTTAACGTTACAGTATACTCGGTTTCGTTATCCCGCTCAAAACGACATCTAGGTGCCATAGGTTAGGTTAGGTTAACGTGGCTGCGGATTTATAATCCACACACTTAGGCCAAGAGAAAGGCCCATTGTGATACCACATGAATCTAGAGAATTACTTCTAACTAGTAGAACCATTTTGAGCTTTTTATAAAGCGAAGAAGATATTTAATATCCTTTTTAGCTAGTTTGGGATTATCAAAAGAGTAGTCCCCCAGATGAAGTTTGCGTTTGAGTGAAAGAGCAGGGCAGGTGCATAAGAGATGAGAGATTGTTTCCTCTTCTTCTTCGTCCATGCAGCTCCTACAGAAGTCATTTGAGGCTACGCCAAGTCGTATTGCGTGTCTGCCTATAAGACAGTGTCCCGTAAGGACACCTATTAGGGAGCTAATATGAAGTCTGCTTTGAGATAACAAGTCTTTAGAGCGCTTTAGGTCCAGTGAAGGCCATATGAGTTTTGTGGCTGCGCATGTTGGTAAGTTGTGCCACCTAGAATTTGCTATCGCAAAAGCTGTTTCTTTTAGCATAAGTTTACATGTAGCTATCGGTATACCTATCTTCTCCCTTTCAGGTGAAATAGGTTTGACGGTTCCATTTTTAGCGAGTTCATCGGCTCTACAATTACCTGTGATGTCTCTGTGGCCCGGCACCCAACAGAGGTGAATGTTAAATTGCTGCGCCATCTCCATAAGAGACGATCGACAATCGAGGGCCGTCAAAGATTTGGTCGAGACACCGTCAAGGGATTTGATAGCAGCTTGACTGTCAGAGAAGATGGGGATATCAGAAGTTGATATCACGTTTTCTCTTAGCCAGGAGAGAACCTCTTTGATCGCCAAAATTTCCGCTTGAAAAACGCTACAATGATTAGGGAGACGGAATGAGATGCTTAGATTAAGCTTTTCTGAGTACACACCACAACCAACTCCCTCATTTGTCTTAGATCCATCTGTATAAAAATGAATACTTTTGTTATCCAGGAGTTTTTTGTCCTCTGGAATGGAATGGATACCTGGAAGTTTTTTCCAAATAGGGGTTTAGGTATAGTGTAGTCTATGAACTTTGGTATAGAACCAAAGAGGTTCAAAATGATGGAGTGTCCCACATTGTTGTTGGTCCATTGAGATGAGGCGTCGAGTCTTATCGCTGTACTCGCTGCCACTTGTTTACTGAAGATGTCGAGGGTTGTCAGATGGAGGAGAGAGTCTAACGCTGCTGAGGGTGTGGTTCTCAATGCCCCGCTTATGCAGAGACATGCAGTGCGCTGAACTCTGCTGAGTATGTCGCAGTATGTGACTTTCTCCAGTGCAGTCCACCATACTGCAACCCCGTACATAAGTATTGGTCGGATGACCGATGTGTATAGCCAGTAGGTTATGCGAGGTTGAAAACCCCATTTGCTTCCTATAGCTTTCTTGCAAATGAAAAGAGCTACTGTAGCTTTTTTAACTCTTTCCTGTATATTGGATTTCCAACTTAATTTTTTGTCCAATATCAGACCAAGGTATTTGGCTTCATTGGTAAAAATTAGTGGTATACCTTTTATCGAAGGAGGTACAATTACTGGGATCTTGTATTTCCGTGTGAAAAGGACGAGGTCTGTTTTTTGAGGATTAATACTAAGTCCGCAGTTATCAGCCCATCTAGTGAGCATATTGAGTGCATTTTGGAGGAGGTCTCTCAGTGTATTAGGATGTTCCCCTGTGACAGCGATAGCAACATCATCGGCATACGCAACCACTCTGTAGCCATCCCTCTCAAGGGATATTAGTAGTTGGTTAACCACTATGTTCCACAGGAGAGGGGACAGAACACCACCTTGCGGAGTGCCTCTACTGACAGACCTTTTTGTGCAAAAATCTCCCAAACTGGAGTTGATGATCCTGCTTTTTAGCATTAGATTAATCAACTCACAGATTGAGTATTCGACGTTTAAGGTCGTCATAGCAGAAGTGATAGCAGATGTGTCAACGTTGTTGAAAGCGCCCTCAATATCCAAGAAGGCCACCATAGTGTATTCCTTTTTATCTAGGGAGTATTCGATAGTTCTTACCAGAGTGTGCAAGGCTGTTTCTACCGATTTCCCTTTGCAGTAAGCATGCTGAGACATTGATAGTCTCTTCTCAATGTTGTTACGTATATGGATATCGATCAATCGTTCCAGAGTTTTGAGAATGAAAGATGATAGGTTAATAGGTCTTAGGTCCTTAGGGTTGACATGCGAGCATTTTCCCGCCTTGGGAATGAAAACTACCTTTACATCTCTCCAGCGCCGAGGTATATAGACCAGATTTATACAACTTTTAAAGATCATCTCAATGATGGGCGAAGTTATATCAATAGTATATTGTAGCTCAGCTGGTATGATTTGATCTGGACCTGGAGATTTGTAAGGTTTGAAACTATTCAGAGCCCATGTCAATTGTAACCAGACCTTGAGGAAAAATTAAGTTAATACCCGACCCAGGACTGTATGTTGTATTAACGGATTGGGAGCTATCTGGGAAGTGGGTGTCTAGTAGCAGGTTTAGCGTTTCTTCGCAAGAGTTAGTCCATGTACCATCTGATTTTTTAAGACAACTAGGCATGGTTGGACTTGTGGAGAGAATCTTCCTTATCCTTGATGCCTCCGCGGATTCTTTTATTGAGTTACAGAAGGATCTCCATGAGGATCTTTTGGCTATTCTCAATTCTAGTTTATACTTTTTGAGAGATTCTTTATAGGAATCCCAATCTTGGGGATGTCTAGTCTTTTTCGCTTGATTGAAAAGCCTTCATACCTTATAGGAAACCTTCTATTGTATGTCAATATATAAGAATTTTTTCAGATAATTCCATTTATAACAAAGATTGGAGACATGGTTACCAAAGAGAAGTACCCACGCATGTTTGAAGAAAACTCAGACATAATTTCGAAAATAATTCTAAATTAAAAATCTTAGCAAAAATTTAATTTTTTTAACCAAAGAAAAAATTATTGTTTTTATTATTTTGGCTTAAGCTGTTCATAAAGTTGTGGGATTTTTATGAGGTAAAGTTGGCGTAAGATCCTTTCGCAGGAATCCTAAAATTCCACAATGTACAAAGTTGGTCACAAAGCCCAAAAAGTAAAAAAAAAATTATTTTAAATAAAAGTAGGTCATTATGCCCAAAAGAATTCTTAATTTTGAATATGGGTCTTATAACATAGGGGTTGGTTTCTATTGTTTCTTATAGAGAGAAACGTTGTAAAGAACATCACTACGAAAACGTCACAAAGAAGTCCAATTATAATTTCAACACCCAAACCAATTTTCAATTTCGTAACTCCCAAATTAAGAAATGTCATAATGCCCAAAATTTTGTATTTAACAAACGTTTTCGGTGGATAGGCTTTGAGACGCTTAAAAACAATGAGGTACAATGTTCGACAAAAAAACCTCCCGTATTTTTAGACGTTTATATTTAAAGCTATTTATAGATAAAATGGTATTCCAGGTAAAGATAGATAGAGGTCTACGTGCTGTTTTGTTCTGTTGCTGAATTTGGTGTATGAGGTCCGTATTTTTTCGAAGGAAATAGGCAAACAAATACAGTTAATGCGGATCGCTACTGTCACATGATTGAGACCTTCCTCCAACCAAACTTAAATCAGTTTACTAGTAACCATATAGAAGTCTGGTTCCGAATTTTCTGTTACATTTTTTATTAATTTGTCATTGCCTTTTAAAATATGAGAGATCTTTTTGCCCTGTATACATATATGGGATGAACCCTACTCCCCCCTCTGCTTGTACTCGTTACAGGATTTGTGGTAGATGCGTAGTTGGGTGGATTCAAAGTTTCTGTGCACAACCTTGCTCCTAGACATACTCCAAATTCTATAGCGAGCCGAAAAAGGGGTATTGCAGAAAAGCGCAAGGCCCCCCTACATATTTCACTGTTTATCCACACTATGAGCAAGCAAACCATTTCGTTTTATTTCCCTTTGAAAATTGGCCTTATTTCATTTTCTTAAAGTGAAATAAGGCCAAACATAATTGTAACGTTTTCTTGACGTTCCGAGTTCTTGAGCAATCTTAAAACTCATAATGTCGTAGTGCCCAAAATAAACTAAAACATTTTCAGAATGTTCAAATACTAAAACACATGAAATCTTTTAGACGATATGTCAATTAGTTATTCAGGCCTTGTAAATTGTTTAACAGTAATTTTTCGATATGATATGGGCTTTGTGGCATTTTCTTCTAAAAAAAATGTTTGGAAAGAGTCATTTTTAAGGCGATATGACGTTTTTTGTTTTAATATCTTAGCGTTATTTTATTGAACAATAAAACCGCACGCTTCTTTTTATTTTGAATTTTCAAAACCTAGTAAAGTTTTAACACGAAAAGGTTCGGTGATATTGCGCAAATCGTACAACAAGGAAATGTTAATAAAATGGTTTTGGGAGCTATGACATTTTTAGCTAAAATGAAATGACCTAACGCGGGTTAGGTTGTTGTTAAAACAATTATTAAATTCATCTTATATACTTCAGACAGCTGTTGTTTCATAAACAAAATAATGAAAGTTTAAAGCAAACGATTGCTCTACAATAGTATTTACTGAGTTAAAAAAAAGCACACAACTTTGAACAACAAATCGTGTAAAGTGCTTAACATTTAATGATTAGTAATTTTCTAAATTTTGAGCAATTTACTAGTTATTAACAAAAAAAAATTAATTTTGGTAATCAGTAATATTTTAAATCGCTTTTAGTAAAAACGTTTATCTAAACATGTATAAACAAAACAGAATCAAAAATGTAAATCTTCTGGAACGGATATTATTTAATTTGAATTGTCAAAAATAAATTTAATTTCAAAAAGTTACGTCTTGAGCTTATGGATGTTGTACAAATTTTCCAAAGTTCTTTATAATATATTTATTTTTTACCGTTCTTTGAAACACAGACAAAAGTACTTGTAAACCTAGATAGTCAAATTAAAGCCTAATATTTCTTTATACACATTTTTCAAGCTGTTTTTCCCTTACAAAAAACATAGTTTAGGGATAGAAGTAGTTCATGTTTAATCCTTAAACCCTACCCAGGGTGCTGCATTTCTATGCACCTTATCTGATTGATTATATTTGTGGAGACCCTCAAATTAAAATTCGCACTAAATGTGTTACGAGGGTGGATTGAAAAGTTTCCGGCCTGACCAAGAGATGGCGTCACTAGGCCTACCTTGAGGTGGCGTTCTATAGTACCATCTTTAGATAGCTTGTAGGTATAGTTTCCGCCCGATCGCCATGTTTGTTTAGTTTTGAGAGCACACTGAACAAGGCGCCTCTGTGTTTTTCTTAAAAATGGAAAAGCTGGAAAATCGTGCTGTCATCAAATACTTCTATTTGAAGGGGTTAAAGCCGAAGAAAATCAAAGAAGAGATGAACTCAACACTGGGGACATCCTGCCCATCCTATTCGACCATTTAGCAGTGGGTTTCCGAGTTTAAAAAGGGTCGTGTGAGCACCTCTGATGAGCCTCGCTCAGGACGCCCTGTTGAGGTCACAACTCCAGACATGATCGAAAAAATCCATCAAATAGTGCTGGAAAACCGCAGATTAAAAGTGCATGAGATAGCTTAACCTGTAAGATGTCAAATGAACAAGCTCTGCGCAAGATGGGTGCCGCGTTTGCTAACAGCCAATCAAAACAAGTCAATCGTTGCGATGGCTAAAATCAACGATCTTAAGTTTGAATTGATGCCGCATCCTCCCTTCTCTCCAGACCTAGCCCCGAGTGACTATTATCTGTTTCCTAACCTCAAAGAATGGCTTGGTGGTAAGAGATTTGCGGACAATGAAAAAGTAATCGAAGCTGTAAATGTGTATTTTGAGGAGCTTGATGAATCAGTCTATATAGATGGCATTACTAGACTAGAACACCGCTATGAGAAATGTATCAGCCTTGGAGTAGATTATGTTGAGAAATAAAAAAAAAAATCTTAAAAACGTTGTTTTTCTTGGTACGGCCGGAAACTTTTCAATCCACCCTCGTAAATAGAAGTTTTAATAAAAGTTTTCTGATATTCTAATTAAATATTAATAAAATAAAATAAAATAAATATTAAAAATTACTTTTATTTAATAAAATACCTTGAAATACAATACATTGTGCCATGGCACCCAAGGTAGGAAATGTCCATTCCAAATATGGGCAGGGTTTTAGGGTTTAAGGTTTTTTTTGGTGTAAGAATTTATTGTATCTTTAACAACCGTTTTAGGACAGTTAGTTGAATACTTAGTTTTCTGCCTTTATGTTTTTTTTTTTTTTAATCGATTGATAAAGATGTTTCATCTCAAAAAACTTTAAAGTTTTTGAAAAATAATTTCAATTTATGATAAAATATTTTAGGAAACTCAGGTACTGTTTTAAATTATCTTATACATTTAAATAATTTTTTTAGGAGAACCAGTAACAACGTCTTTAATCTATATTCCATAAATTAAAGTTTAAACTTACACGGATTAAGAATAAGCTAAAATTAAAAATCTATTTTTTTTTTCTTGTAAAAACCAACATTACATTCAAAGCCACTTTTGAACAAACTACAAAGCTATGAAACTCTTGTCAAAGTCCTATTAAGGTCTTAGATTATATGTTAAGAACTTAAAAAAAAAGAAACTTGCCTCGCTTAGTTAGAACCCAAAGAATAATAATAAATAAATTAACTTTATCGTGCATAAGAAAATCAGTAAATAAAATAGTACGTATACGCCCAAGTGTCTCAATCGAATACTTTTCTGTACATTGGAGTTTCAATTGAGAGTAATTGCAATAAATTTCCGTCTTTTCCAACACATTCATTAAGTTAAAACATTTAGTCCAGGATTTTTGTTACATTTGGAAAATGTTTATAGTTTAATAATTTGCTTGTCTGTTTTTTGGTTGAAACTTACTTTCTGGTATTCATTTTGATGTTTCCTAAACAAGCTAAATTTTTACCAATGTCAGCATTCCCTTAGAATTTAACTCATAAGTAGATTTAGTAGAATTTTAACCTAAACGTATTTATATGCATTTCAAAACCTTTTTAAATAAAAAAAAGCCTGTTAATGTCGAAGTCGACTTGTTGCAAGCGAAATAAAACTCTCTTTTGATCCAATTTTCTGTGGAACTGTTTTTTTTTTTTTTTGAAAAATCAGCTAATCTAAAAAAAAAAAAACACCCACGACCAAACATTATTGACTTCATTCTCAAACTAAAATCCCTAATTTTTGACTAACAAAAATAAATATACTCAATTTTCCTTTCTAAATAACCAAAGTGCTTTGCACCTTAAGTATCTTTTGTTTACATGTCAAAACCCTCGTCTATCGAAAGTTCAAGTTGTCAAGAATCTATTTCTATATGTTTGCGCTTCTACTTCTTTTATTTTAAATCACCTTAAACCAGAAAAAAAGATAGAGAGTCTGAGGGCTATAAGAATATACTCTCGACTCGTGTGTAGTATGCATTTCCTTAGAATAACTTGTGTAAGTTCTTTTCACCTTTTCGACCTTGCAAATAGAGTTCGATGCACATTTCGTTTCCTTCAAAGGTTTATGTAAAGTTTCTTGTTGTTGTTGTATTTTCTTCTAGAAGAACTTAACACTCCACTAACCACATTTTCGTTCATTCCCCTCACATGGTTCGGTGGCATTAGTTCAAACCAATCAACCACATCGGAAACGAAATGCAAGTGTTTGTTCGTTGGTGTGCCCGCTGCCGCCGCGCCGTTCATCCATCCTCCCCTCCTTCTCATATGTCTGATGTTTGAAAAGTCATTTTTTCCTTCCAATATACCTTCAGTAAATTTTCCAAGTAAACGTAATAATTCCACTCAAGAAATAAAGAAAGGGAATAAGAATCAAATTCGCGCTCGGTTATGGTTGCGCGTCTCTCCCTTTTCTGTCCATCATCATCATCATCATCGTCGTTGTTGTTGTTGGCTAGCACCAGCGCCAGCGCCATTTTCCATCAACGCCAGCAGCGGGATTTTGATGTGTTCCATTTGTCGCCAGTAGTTACTGTAACATAAGCACGTCGATGTCGTCGTCGGTCGCCGTCCGTAGTAGTCGCCTCTTTCGTCGGTGCTGCTGTCATCGGGCGGCCATTGTGCTTGAGTAAACGAATATAACAACAACAATTGAGATCCATTTACCATGTCAACCACATACTGCTGAACCACCCTCCGCGCCATCTTCTGGCGCTACGAGTCGCCCTCTCAAAAAGACTTTAACAATGGAGTTGACTTCGTTTGGCCTTGGGCCTGAGCATATATACTAAACTAAGCTCATCCACGCCACATCACTCCTCCACTCCAACTGAACACATTGTTGCACATAGGAAGCAGACAAACAAATAATGAAGAAATTGTGAATTTCTTAGAAAACGATTCGACATCGTAGAAGACGACGACGACCGACGCTACAACATGTGGCAGACCAGGAGCGGCGGCCGCGGCGATATGCCATTCAACGGCAGCGGAGGAGCAGCATGCGATACAGAGTCTAGAATGAAGATGAACTCTTCAGAATGCTTCCATGAGATGAAAACTATTTTTCGTTCTTCTTGTGTTTACTTTATTCTCTGGACTGTTCGTTTTCAGATCTTGGCCATGGCTGGCGTGATCTTCTGTGTGGACGCGCAGCAATTATCATTCTTCATTGAATCTTCCTGGATTTGTTGATTTATGATTGCAAAAAACTGAAATTGTGTTGTTTGATTAAAGAGCTAGGCAAGGCATCGTATAAGCTAAATGTTTGTGTTAACTTTTTCTTAGACTTGAAGAAGGGATAATGTATAAACAAGGCATTTTGAAGGATAGCTTCTTTATTTTGATTTGAAGAAGGTAAAGGATGGCGTAGTCGTGGAATGGAGTAAAGGGTCGGGTGTAATCAAGGTGGAAACATTTTTAAGTGCTTTATAAATGGTTTTTAAGATAATACTTACCGGTACATAGAACTTTTTTTACTTAGGCGCAATGCTCTTAGAATGAAACAGATTTTCTTAAAAAAGTTAAAGGTCAATTTCAAAACCTAAGAAAACATTTAAAAATCAAGAGAATCGTTTCAAAAAAAAAGAACTCACACAAGTACGAACTTTCTAATTTATTTAATTTTCAGTTTTTCAGATATTTGATTTTAATGTCACTTAAATTATTAACATTCAAACTCTAATTTCGTTTTAAAATCTAAAGCGGCCCGTAGACACCACAATTGCATCTGAATCGTTGTTGAGTGCGGTACGTCACAAGTTGTTTCAATAAAAGCTTCAACGTCACTCCTTCTAATCTTTCTTCTTTGAGATATCTTTCACAACAAATTTGTGTACGATTTGGTGTGTCGTGTGTGGCGGAATGCCACACTGGGTGTCAGCACACCGGTGTGCACACAAGTGTGGTTTCTATGGGCGGCCTTAATAAAATTTTAAAAAATTTAAAACTCGTAGAAAACTTAAGCTTATGTAAAAAATAATAAAAATAATAGAATGCTTGTGTCATAGTTTTCGAAGCTTCACATATTTTGTAATTAAAAATACACAAAACCAAGAAATTTTGTTACATTTTTCGAAAACACCCGTTTTCAACTACTTTGTGTCCTTTTCATTAACCTTTGGTTATTTACAGACCCGAATTTCAAGTCAAATTATAGGATAACTTATGTAAGGACTTTCTCCTAATTAATCTTATCAGATTAACATCAAATTCATATTCCATTCCAAAACCCAAGCGGGCTCTAGATCCAGGAAATGCAAGTAACACTTCGGTCACTTTCAGTTCAAGTATCAGCTAGGAAAAAATAACCCCAACTTAAAACATATTACCTATCGGAAATAATTTCGCATATCCAAGGATGTTACACGATTGCGCGCAGATGTAACGCGCAATCAAAACTTATGCACATACAGGAGAAACTCAGTCCTACTGACTCCAAGCAAATAACCGTTCGAAATGATTATGAATCAAATCGGAAATGACCAAAGCAACTAGCAATTCCACCACCCGCCACAATCCGCAACCACGCTGCTATCCTGGATGTCTTAAGAAAATTGGAAAAAGTTTCTCAAAACCACGCAACATGACTACAGATAGGTTAAGATAGATACACATATCCTATCCATAATGTGTCTTGTTTTGATAACATCAGTCCGGGACCACACCTCCTTTTGGCGTTACGCGATCGATTAAACGCAAAAAACACCTTCCTCATAGTTGTTCGATTCGACTTGGCGCAATTGATAGCAAAAGGGATTTTCCAAAAGCCGCAGATCGACCGGCTGCCATCGATCGCCATCGCCACCACCTTAGGTGGTAAAAGTTTATTTGAAAACTACTGCACGCGCTAGCTTCATAGGTAATATCTTTACGCCCGCCACGCTATCGACTTCAATTAAAACTTCAAATGAAGCGAAACCGATTCAGAAGGAGTAACTTTAAAAGCTATGGTTCCTTTTAGCCCGCTTAGTTCACTCACTAAACCACCAACACTATCGTCAGGCTTCCAAAGGAGGTGCTAAATATAAACTTTGTGTCTCGCGCTCTAGCAGCAAATGAATCTATGATCTTTCGACCTCATTAGGCTGGTTTCGCCATCACACACATCCAGGAAACATAATTAAAGTTTCTCGCCAAATAAATGAGCTCTTTGACTTGGTGTAGCTTTTTTATTTGTTTCTTTTGGATCTTTTTAAGACACCAACGCCTCCAAAAGTCCAATGTTAGAGTTTAGAGACATAAGCAAACGACATCAAACAAAAAAAAAAAAAAAAAAAAACAGAACTGATTACAGCAACACATTGGTATAAGAAAAACGCTGGAAGCTCCGCCAAATCATGTCTCATGTATATTTGCTCTTGCATCAAAAGTCTACAATCGCCTACATTATTACTAAGCTTCAACTTCATCCTAAGCAGAGTGAGCAGCAGCAGCAGCAGCAGCTACAACAACAGCGTCTTAAAGATATTATATCTGGTAGTGATGGCGTGTGTGTTGTGCGCGCTGTTAACTCCATGTTATGCTATTAAAGTCGGAGTAATTTTTATGGTCGCAAATGCCTACTGAGCCTGATGCAAGATCTCGCTTAAGACACGACAGGCGAGAGCAAGATTGTAGTTATTGGGTTTTGGGATATACTTATGCTTTATACGACGAGACGAAGACCGCGCATGATGTGCCATTCCGTCCGCCAGTAATACAGTCCCAGTGCCAAAAGAAATGCGCAACACTCGCTCTGCCGCAGCCAGCCAGATTGATGCGATGTGATAAACTAGAGTGTGGCCACGACACGTAAATTATCAGATACTCCGAATCTTTACTCTTTTTTTTTGTTTTAAGTGAAATGAAAAATTCGTTAGAGATTTTCAGGATCACATAGCAACAACACTACAAACAGACGGGACGCGACGCGACGACAAGAAGGTACTATTTCATTTGGAGCGTGCGCCCGCGAATCCGTAAGAGTTTAATTGATTTGCACAGGCGGACAGATAGACACATGTGGACACCTGGACATTTACATGAAATGCAAGCACAGCCACAGTGACGTCCGCTTTATAGACAGAGCGTGAAATAAAATGATCTTGTTGATCCTTGAGAGTGCAGAGTTGTATTTGCGGTTAGAGATCGATCGGGATAGGGTAAATAAACGAATAGTTGGCACTTCAGACATTGTTGATTTTCATCAGAATGTACATTCGTGAAGTGCGACTAGAGAAAGGTTATCTTTGGCTGAAATCGAAAATTTCAGCGTTAAACTTAAGTTTTTGTGTGCTGAAGGTAAATGAAATGAAATGATTTTGAAACATTCTTCGTTATTCAATAGAAATGAGTACATGTTGATAGATTTTTGAAGCGATGTTGTTTTGACAATTTTTGCGAAATTTGTGTCTGATTTTTGAGTCACTGATATCAAATTGCCATCGCAAGTTTAACGATTAAAGATCACGTTCAAATAATTTAACAAAAGTTTAAAAATCAATGTTTTTTTGAGTAAACATTGCCCACGTTGGGCGCCATTTACTATTTTTTCTGTTATTGGATTTTCAGAGCTTATTTTCGTTACTTCAGACTATTTACCCTATTTTATGTGTAACATATAAACAAACCTTATTCAAGGCGAAAGTATCTGACGTTTAGAGTCGTATTTTGACCATAAGTGTAGTCAAAAGTAATGAAAGAAAAATTAATTTAATCAAACAAGTTGTTGGGTTTTTTATAATATCTCATGTGATTTTGGGTTTATGTTTTTTGTTTTAACTTGTATTCATAATAATCAAGCTCTGAATGAACATTGTTGATTTAATTATTTTTAATGTCATGGCAATTGGTGAATTCAATTTAAAGTTGCTTATGAAAAATTCTACTTGTTTTTTCCTCTTAAACCAACAAATTTTACTGCAAAATATCTCACACTATGTATACAATAAGTCATGGTGCAGGTTAATGATTCTATCAAAACGAATAAGTCATTAGCGTAGCAGCAAAAACACACAGCATAACTTTTAGTATATTAATAACGATTTGTGTGGCATGAAGTTAGTTGCAGTGTTTTTTATTTGCAGCAATTAGATGGTAGCATATATGAAAGTATAAAGCAGTTGAAAATAATTCACACAATGATGTTAATTGTCTTTTTTATTTGGGTTTTCAACCATCGGCAACTAGTGTTCTGTTTTGCGCAAATTGGTTGTTTTATGGGAGGTACTTTTCGGCCAGTATAATAATATGTTTGTCTACTGTTGGTTTTGTTTATCGTGCAATGCATATAAATACGTTTTATTTCTGATAGTTAGATGTGCTAAGTGATTTTTGATTTCTATACAATGAGTTGTTAGCAATTATTTCGCTCAATAGGTTATAAAATGAAGCGGGGGTAAGATCAGGGAGTATAAAATTTAACTAGGTTGCTAATAGCCTTGAGGAATTTAAGCTAGTTGGGGAAAACAAATGTAGTTTTTTTTAGGTGGAAGTATCTTTTTAAAGAATTTTCATTTCGAAACTATCTTAACACATTTGTTTAATGTTGGGGAATTAGTGGAACTATCCGAACTATCGTAAAGTTTACAGGCGGTGCATGGTAGCGTATGTGGAACATTTTTTGTGTAATTTTGAAATTTAATTTTTTCTCTAGAGTGAACATTAAAAAGCATTAAGAAGTTATACGATTAACAATTTAAATTCCATCTCTGACAACATTACTCGCATACAGGAATAGTTGAGAGTTATTAGTCAATAAGCCCTGGTTTTTCAAGGCCCGCCTAATTTATTTTTAATTCGAAATGATATATCATTAAACATAACTCAGTAGTTCCATTACCGTCACAGTTGCAGCAGCTTCGTTTTCAAATTATTTAAGTCCATTGTCACCGCAAGTGTGAAAATCGACCAAAGAGTGGCACCGGAATGTTGTGGATAAAGAGGCTTTTCAACGATTATTTTTTGTATTTTAAAAGCACCAAATACGGTAATTCTTCACAGCTTTGAAAATGAGCCTCATAATTGAAGATACATTTTAAGTCCAATGTCACCGGAAACTAGAAAATCGACCTGGCACTTTTTGGACATAAGGAGACTTTTCGACGATAATTTCTCGTTTTTTCAAGCCCCAAATACGCCAATTCTGCTCAGAAAGGATCTCATCATTGACGATGATTTTAAATAGAAAATGAAAAATCTAAATCATTTTGTTTGAGTAACCTCAACTTTAAAGGCCCAACGTCATAATTCTCTAATTCAAAAGATCGACAAGGAATCGACAAAAACCTTGATTTTCTTTAACACAACGAGCTACCGCAGAAATATGCTCTGTTTTTCTTGAGCAAAGAACACGATTTCGATTTTTCACATCATCTGGTTGTACCAATAGCTCAAATGTAAACAACACTAGTTTCACTACTGCAGGTTTTTTTGTTGACCCAAAAATGATATTGTTTTTTGTGAACTGTTGCCATTTTTTTAGTGAATTTACAAAATTTCAGTGTATTTTTGACGCTTTTATCGTAAAATATTTAGTATTGCCGTAGTTTTACCTTGTAAAATGTGAAAAGATGCAAGTGTCTAAATTGACAACTGCCCAAACAGCGGGCTTTGAAAATAAAGCCCGCATTGATTACATTGAATCCTTGCAGCTTCTATGTTCTTAATGTAGAAGATAACTGCTAAAATTATGATTCAACCACCTTCTTCCTTAATGAAAAGACTTAAGAAAAAGCTGAATCATTCAGTTTTAGTTATCTGAACTTTGAAAGCCTTATGACATAATAAGACCCAAAAGTACTTATGTTTTTTAATCTTTTGCTGATATAAATAGCCGCAGCCATTTTCGTTGTGAATTTTACCTATTTCAATGTATTTTTGAAGGTTTGTCGTTACATTTTTACTTGCATTCGTGCAAAATTTCGAACTCGAGATTTTAATCAAACATGATTTTACGATGGTTAAGAAGTGGGTCCCTGGGATTCCGTTCGTCTCTCCTGTCTGTCTGTCCACGCTCCTACAGCCTAAACCATTGGGTCGATCGAGTTCAAACTTGGAAGTTAAGGTTTTGCACAGATTCGCGTTATGCTTCGACCACGCAATGAACGACGCGCGACTGAGCGATTGAACGACGAGTCGCTGAGTGACCAATCTGAGCGATAAGTGGTCATTTACTAACCGACAAGTCGCTGAGCGATTGGTTGGAAAAATGGGATCGTCAAGTGCGGTTCGTCATAGCTTACTAGTTAAAAGTCGCGTTTATATTTATAGATCTGTAATAAGATCGAAAATCAGTAGCTTTGGTGTACACCCTATATATCGTGAAAGGGACAATTATGATGAATTTCGACAATATTGTCGTATGTCAGTTTTGGTTTGCTGTTGGAAAAAGTTCGAGCAAAATTAAAAAGACAAAAAAAAGCAACGAGCCTGCGCAATATTTGTATGAATTCGGGCATTAAACAAAAAAGACTATTTGTAATTAAAGATTAAATAAATACAAAATTTCCACAGCAATTACAAATTTGTCCAACTTTTTCCAGCTCTTTATCGGTGATATTTTTATTTTTGTAATCTTTGTGGGTGTCCTGCCATACACTGGGCGGATTTGGACAGCTGAAGTTAAACTTTCAGTGTCCATTGTACATTTTTTTTTCTACGTTCGCTCAACGATCGACTGAAAATTAAAACAGATTTGACTGCAGAGCGACGTCGCTCGGATTTAAATGTAGAGCATATATTTACAATCACTAAACAACTGCATACCAAAAATATTTTTAGAACACCAATGAACTATTCCTTATCCGTTTTAGACACCTACCTAACTACACAACCAACAGGTGATCACTTTACAATTTAAACATATATGTTCTGCCTCTTTCTTATATTCAGATAATTTATTTTCTATCCTATTTCTTCTTATATGAAATTAAAATAAAACTATCCAAACGAAAAAGCTTTGAACGAACTAGTTGAATGCACAACAAATTGCTTTCGTTAAGTATGTTTACAAGTATTTTTCATTTCCGGGATGAGTTGTCCTAGGATGAGTTGTGTCTTGAGATGGTTGTGTCTTGGGATGAAACTAGCTTACCGACAAAAAATGGTGTGTATTCGATTAGTTCAATCAAATACACAAACCATTTCCCTTAACATATTAATATTTTCCGAGTATTTCATATTTTAACTATAATAAAAAGTAAAATTTACTAATATTCAATAAAATACATTTCCAATAGTCTTTGTTTTGATACCTTATTTGTTTTAATCAGTTCCGTATAAGAGCCGAATAAGGGAGACATGATAACGAAATAATATATATGGTGATGATTCGTCCAGACTTAATTTCTATTCAATCACTAAACAACTGCATAACAAAAATAATTTTAAGAAAAATTGGAAAAATAATTTAAATAGAACCAGTCTAACGATATTCAAACAAAAAAATTTTAAAATGAGGTTTTTTTGACAAATCAAATGGCATTTATACATATCTTTAAAGACAAACTTATTTTACAGGTATATTTTTAAATCATTTTTTGGCAACTTAAGAAAAATACTTAGCTTTCAGCTTTCTTCGACGCATTTACATATATAGGGTCAATAACAAATTGCTAATAAAAATCTTAAAGGAAGACTGTGACGTATAAGTATTTATAGTGATTGAAATATTATATTTCCAATTCGAATTTTCCCAATGAAAACCAATTGAGTGGAAGTTCACTCACTAACGGTTGCATTCTTTTTCATCATTCTCTCGGGAAGGTTGAAGAAGTGCGATGTTAGTGGTTGATTATCTTTAGTGTTAAAAAATGTTACCTAAAAAGAATAGAGAAATTCTTGATTTTTATGTTAGTATTTTAATAAAATTTACAGCAAATGAAAAATATTTGTACTTTTTGAATTAAAAGTCAGTAACGAAAAATATTAGCAGATCTTACAATATTTTCATATACTAAAATCATAAATGGTAGAATACAAAAACTCTAAAAATAGTCCATATCTTTGCATTTTTTCACCAAAACCTTAAATAATCGAAACATTCAATCAACTGTGTTTAGTATTTTTAAAGCCTTTAATGTTTTTAACAAAAAGTTATTCCACTTCTGAACGAATGTAAAAGTTGAACACTTGACCCAACTTTTAGCAGAATTTTTAGTTCATCAAGGCACTAAAATATCCCACTGTTGTAGTTTGAATGCAAATTTCATCGAAACAATTATAATTGTTTAAAATTCAAATTTTTCCCTCAATAGCTAACTTCGTACTTTTGTAAATGAGAAAACAACATAAACAAACAAAAAGTGTGAGGATAAAAGATCAAAATCTCTCATTAGACCTTTTGAAATAAAAGAACCCCAATGGAAAAAATAAGATGTAACGAAAAAATCAAGATTTAGCTATGCAGGAAAATTCAAATAACATTCAAATCCGCGCTATAGTGTTTCCATGTTTATCTGTCAGATGATGCGATGCTAGCATCAGACAAACTCTGACCTCATCCACAACAAAATAAAAACAACCATAAAACAAAAAGATCCGCATGAATCTTTAACTACAAATATAAAAAAGACTACGACAATCTCCGTGTAAACCATGTAAATTTACGAAATTCTATTTATTCAATATATCCGTATATAAATGTATATACGCGGTATTGTCGCGGCACGACAACAACTTTACACTGTACCTGTGCTGATGCTGTACAAAAGAAGTTACGTCAAAATGACATCAAACATGACCTCATCCAGCTTTGTTAGGTCTTCGGTGTTTTTTTTTTTAGAGAGTCAGTCTTATGCGATGTTGTAGGGAGGTTATGAGTATAGTACCTGTGTGTCTTGACGTTTAAAAGAATTGCCATTCAACACTACAACACTGATTTCATCTGACATTAACATCAGAATTCCCTCCTTGAGAGATGATGGTAGAATTATTAATAGCCCCTTGCGCAGTTACCACTTTTATACGAATTCAAAAATAAAGATTGAAACTAAAAGATACAAATCTATCTTTAACTATGAGAAAGGAAAAATCTGAATTTGAATTTCCATCTCACGAACGAAATGTCAGCAGAAAATTAAAAAAAAATGAATTAAATTAGAAAAAAAAACGATATCAGCTAGCGAAAGCGGCAAAGGACGAGGCCTTTACTTCAGCGCAGCGTGGCGATACCTTTGGTAATTAATTTAACAACAATCACAATGCGCCGGAAAAAGCACGAACATCCCACCAACACAGCGCAGGCAGTAAACCACCGACCGTGTTGAATCTCTCATTTTGGCAGAGCCATCTACCGGAACATCGATTGAACTTTGACACTAATTATTCCGAGTAATTAAAATTGGCCCCAACGTCAGCGCAGAGCAGCGCAGCTTCGCGTCAGTGAGTTGGTGGTGATATTGAGGTGGTGGAGGTGGCGTCGACGTTAACTTGCCAATTTGTTGCACACAGTCGCACCACAACTGCACAAGTGTAACCTGCCGCTCAACGGTACAATAATTCTTCGAAGAGCATTAGTTGGGCGCGCATGCGCAGCGCAGCGCCACTGCGGCCGGCGTCGCGTCGGACGCCACACCACACCACACAAACAGAACCAAAACTGCAAGTGAGTTGTTACCGTTGTTGGTCTTGGCTGGCTAAAATTTATTACCAATTCGACGAAATGTAATAAATTATTCGAAGGCCAAAGGAACGTTAAAACTTGTATAGTCGTCGTATGTTTGGGATAGGGTGGCCTCCTGATGGTGTTGAACCAAACCACCAGGTGGCGCATGCATCATGATTAAAAACTCA
Organism: Eupeodes corollae; assembly: GCF_945859685.1. Taxonomy (NCBI): domain Eukaryota; kingdom Metazoa; phylum Arthropoda; class Insecta; order Diptera; family Syrphidae; genus Eupeodes; species Eupeodes corollae. The sequence continues at coordinate 125,959,182 of NC_079148.1, forward strand.
TATCCAGTTGCCAAAGCCCCAAACAAGACAAAATAAAAACTACAAACCAAAAGTAAATCCAAACAAATTGAATTTGTGAGTTCATCATCACATATGGATGGAAAAAAGGGGGCGTGGTGTGGGGTTTTTCCTTTGCGGATATTTCACAACCAATCTTGACACTGGATGCTGACTTCCAATTGCCAACAACCCAACGACGACTAAAACGTAAGCTTTAAGGTTAGATCCATACAAATTGCGACTTGCAACAAGAAAATGCAATAAATTTCGGGACTTTTGTTACAAGTTTTGAAGTTTGTTTCTTATTTTTCAAGCGCAAGCAGGAGGCACAGTCGCAGGCGCAATGGCTTTGTAAAGAGGTATAAGTAATCTTTCTTTTCGACAAAATATCTAACCATGAGGTGTGATAAATTAATTTTCAAAATGGTTAGGTGTAAACCTTGGCTCCGTCCAGGCTGTGGATAGGTAAGATATATCCGCTTTTTTTTGTGTTCAATTGGAATTTTGAAGTTTGAAAAAATACCATTCACTTTGTTGTACCTGCACTTTTGAACACCAGCTATAAATATCAGAGTTAACTTAGAGCTTATATATAGGTAGGAAAAACAAGAAGATGGTTTTTATTTTTGTTTATTTCTTTTACCTATTGTGTGTGAATTTTGTTAGCAATGGTAATGAATAAGCCGGGTCTGCTAATACTTTGCTTAACCAAGTTAAATTTATTTGTTTTAGATAAAATTGTGTGTTGCACATTGTGAAGGTGGTGATAATTGGAATGGAATGCTTTTTAAGAGAAAACATGTCAGAATGCTAAATGGTTTAAAATGAGGTACAAAATATTTTGAAGAGTTGAAAATATGTGATGCAGTCTTAAGGTTCTCACGTTTCGGTTCTATGGTGAAAGTAGTAATGAAAGAACAAAACCAAGCACACAAAAAGTAATAAAACGAAACAATTATCACAAAAATTAACGTGAATTTTATGTGTGTCTAAGCGGTTCTTAAAAACAAGAATATTTCTAGGTAACCATTAGTTTTATTTAAGTATTCATGGTATAGGGCTTATTTTGTTGTTCTACGAAAAAAGTTACAAGCACTATCCAAATAAATCAATGGCTTTTGAAACAGTCTAACTTTGCGTTCCCGCAATTTGACGAAAAAACGAAGTTTGGACCGAATTGTAGAATTAGATGAAGTACGACATTTTTTTTATTATTAAAACTGGTTTTCAAGTAATTTCTAAAGAAGCGTACTTGAGCCTTTTTAACCATATCCTCCCCCTCTCCTCCCGGTCCTAAAACAGAAAATTTTTAGGAAGTGTTAAAGACGTGTCAATGAAGCTCTCCACCAAAATTGAGCTTTGTTGCAATCTTTCCCAAGAAAAACCATTTTTGTATCCAATTTCTCTGGACTGTTTCATCTATTGCAAAAGACTGTAGATAACATTCGATAACATTAAGAGAAAAATTCAAATCATATTTTTATTTTACAAACATTTAAATTTTACAAAAAATAATACATAAGATTTATTCTCGCTTAGGCCCTTATTACGAGGAGCGAATCGAACGTTCGACTTAAAACGTTTGAGAAATCCAATATATAGCAAAATTAATATGGGGGAATTCGACGTTCAAATGGGTTAAAAATTCTTTTTCCAAACAAGTTGACTTTTGAAATGAATATTGAAATGGTATTCACGAAGTGGGTGATTTCAAAAACGTTCGATTCGGTTCTCGTAATAAGAGCTTTAATCTTTACTTTTTGATTGAAGTTCTTGAAATGACAATTTGGCGTATTACAAAAATTACATTTGAACAGGAAGTTATCAGTGTATATCCCACGTTTCTTTAAGTTCTGGTTTTTGCACCAGGAAGCAAGAAGAGAATAAACACGGTTGTAAGTCAGCAATCCGAAATTCCACAAACGTTTGGTAAGGGATCTGAATTTTGAATGTTTGATTTTACTTGGCAATTCAAGATCGTAACGTTGGGAATTGCCAGCGTTATCGAGTCATGGTTTTCGATGTTTTGGGCAAAATTTTAAGATATGGACTTAGACGCCATGTGATATATACAGAAACAGTCGATTTATTAAAGAATAAATGTGATAAGCGTGTTGTCTTTAGAAATGGATCAGTAAATTCGTGCGATCTAAGGCCCCTAGACTATTTTTTTGGGCTCTCGTTAAGTCATTGGTTCATGCCAACAAGCTGACAAACGTTGGAAGAGCTCAGCGTCAATATTAAAATAGCGGCCATTTCGCCCGAAATTTGTGGTAGAGCCATCAAAAATTTTGTCTAAAAAAAGGAAAACATGCCCTCGAAGGCCATTAAACGAAGTCCAGTTCTATTCATAAATGCTTTGATTGTACATCAAGACTATTATGAAGTTTTTCAAATACATACATACATACTCGTACATCTAATGTTTTGTGTTTATTTAGAAACAAAAATTGTAAAGTCCCTATTTTAAAACCCGATATGAGAATATACCCCAAAATAGTTGGTGTCTTCAAATGTATCTTTTACAAAGTTTAAATTTAGAATGTCTAAGTCAATTTGAATTTAAAGTCTAAAATTATTGTTTTCTTTTAATTATTTTATGTTTAACAAATATTTAAATGTTTGAAATTTATTTTTCGAATCTTTAAAAAAATTAAATCAAAATATTTTGTTGTTTTATTTAAATCATTTTCTAACGATTTTTTTTTTGTTTTCTTTTTCTTTCAGGTAAGAAATCTGATTCCCTTGAATTGTTGAAAAATTCTAACTGTAAGTTCGAAACGAATTTTTGAAATATCAAAAACTGATAATAATATTAAGTCCTTCTTTGTAAAAAATACCCAACGCTTATTTTTCAGAACTCGTTTCAAAAGCACGATCATTTCAAAAAATTAAAAGTACAAATTTTTCATAAAAAAAATTATATTTGGTGTTAAATCCAACATTTTATACAAAAAATTTTGGAATTTTGTAAACTCAAAGAAAATCAGATGGCTTTCCAGTTAACTTCACTTACAAGAACCTTTCGTTAGATAAAACTTTTGATATCTGTAACGCTTTCGCAACGAATTCCCGTGAGTCATTTGTTAATAGCCCTCAAGAAGTTGATGAAGTATATTTTCATAATCTTCACACCTTTTCACAAACGGTCCTTGATCTTTTATCTGCGTTGAATGATGACTGCTCAGCCGGTGGTATTCCCCCGATTGTACTAAAAAAGTGTTTTAATGCTTAAGATAAACCCCTTACGTTTTTATTCAAACTTTCTCTAAAAACAGGCAAATTTCCCAGTTTATGGAAGAAGTCATTTCTAACACCAATTTTCAAGAAAGGTAACAAGTAAAAATATCATTTGCGAACAGCAACATGGTTTTGTGAAAAAAAGATCAACCGTTACTAATCTCCTCACATTCTCAAACATATGTTCAAACGCTTTAGAACAAGGTTATGAAGTTGACTGTGTATACACTGACTTTTCTAAAGCTTTTGACCAACTTAGCCACGGAATTATTTTATTTAAACTTAAGGCTCTTGGTTTTCCACCATTTTTCTTAGTTTGGGTTAAGGTATATCTTGAAAACAGATCCTACGAGGTAAAATTTAGAAATTGTCATTCTGAACATTTTGTTGCTCAATCTGGTGTTCCCCAGGGAAGCCATCTTGGCCCTTTTCTGTTCATCCTGTCTATTAACGATGTATCGTCATGTCTCATTTTTGCTGACGATATGAAGATTTTCAAAATAATAAAGTCCACCCATGATCGTATTCTTTTACAAGCCGACATTGACAGTTTCACATTTTGGTGTGGGAAAAATAGCCTTTCACTTAACCCTTTAAAATGCCAGACGATAACTTTCACTAAAAAACTAATCAGTAACGTATTTGACTACTGTATATCACAGCAAAAACTCTGTCGTGTCTTAAAGATTTAGGTGTACATTTCTGTTCCAGCTTAGAGTTTACACATCACATTAATTTTATTGTTAATAAGGCAAGTTCTATGCTTGGTTTTATAAAACGCTGGGCAAAGAAGTTCAATGATCCCTATGTTACTCTTTCTTTGTATAATTGCCATGTTCGTCCTCATCTTGAATATGCTTCGAAGGTATGGACTCCCTATTACGAAATTCATAGAAAACGTATTGAATCAATTCAACATAATTTCATTCGCTTTGTCCTAAAAGGTCTTCCTTGGGAAGATCCTTATGATCTGCCTCCTTATGAACATAGTATTCTACTTCTTCAAATGCAATCTCTCAATCAAAGGCGTGTTTATAATGACTTAGTATTTTTTCATCAACTCATTAATGGTGAAATTGATGCACCTCATTTGCTTTCTTGTGTACATTTGAATCACCGGGGCGGAACTCATCATCTGCGCACATTTGATTTTATACATATTGACTTCCATAGAACTAACTTTAAGTCGAATGAGCATTTTGATAACTTAAACTGTTCATCGATAGAAATTTAAATAAGTTGGGATTAAAATCATTGTTTAGAACAGTGCTCCACTATCGAAAACGTTCTCATTTTATTTTTTGAAAAGAATTTGGTTGTAACGAATTGCACTGAGGCTGCTACGAACTGTCAAACTCTACTCGCGTTCCACATACCATCCACACTCCAACGAATAAATTGTTCGCACCCAACATAACCTCAAAATTATATCTACCACTCTTGTTTTGTTTGTGTGTGAAAGATCATGGCTGAGGAAAATATGGAGAAATGGGTAATTAAATTCGTCGCTGTCTGCGAATAGAAATAAAGCTCATGTGAAAGAAATGTCAAAATATGCAAACATCCACAGTTCGCAGTTTAGCTCATGTGCAAGATGCTTTAGGAGCCAATTATAGCTATCATTGGTTTTTATCATTAAAACCAATCATTGGAATTTTTTTGACACATCATTAAAACTGTCTGTCACGGAACAAAATTTCCTGATCAATCCATAATGTTAACTAACAGAAATCTGTCATTGGAATTGATTGAACATAAAGTATCAGTTGTTCATGAAAATGATTTTCTGTCCGGAAAATAGAAAAATACATTTTTGGCAAAGAATAACATCGCAAGTCTATTTTTTTCGTTAATTTTATCCATTTCAAAAAATTCCGGGTGGATTTCAATGATAGCTTTGATTGATCCCTTAGTTTTAAAAAAAGGAAATCGAACTCAATGATAGAAAATAAAAATCGGATTCAGATTGTTTCTCTTTAAATCTTATGTGTAATTTTGTTGATCTATATGAACATTCGTTTTTGTTCATACAAACTTATCAGTTTCTTAAACATCAATTTTCAAAAAAAGATTAAATAATCAAACAAAAATTTAAACTTTCCTGCGTAGAAACAATTTTTCAAAATGTTACAAACAACTATCGAAAAATTTAAATTCATACAATTGTGTGACATTTTCAAAAGAAGTGATTTTAGTGGCACCAATTTTTATCAAGTTAACGAAACTGCACTCTTAATTTGAAGTGTTGATACTTTGTGACAGTTTTAAATATGACGTATAATTTTTTAAAAATTGTTTTACAACTTATTCTATTGAGTTATTTATTGAAGTCTTACTATCAAAATATTTGTCTTAAATTATTGTTAAAAGCATTGCTACATTTTTTTAATTGTAGCAATTAAAAAAAAAAAAGTCAGCATTAACCTCAAAAATAAGAAAACAGTAAACAGCTGTCACTTTGACAATTTACTCCATGAATTTGATCCTCCCTTTATTCATCTTAGCAGACTTTTTTCAAATTTATTAAAGAATTTAAAGCAAATATATTTTAAATATTTTGCTTCTTCTCAATGTTAACTTCGATTCTTTAAACTTTTCTTTATTTTGTATGTAAGATTCGAGTACTTGATATAAATTTAAGATCTACTTGATAAAAACTTAAGGTCTCAATTAAACATAACTTGTTTTATTTCATTATTTTAAATAATTTTACCGTCTGTCATAGCGTCGCCGTTGTCCCTGAAATTGGTAAATATCCCACGGCGGCAATGATGTTTATCACAAAAGTAATGATCAATTAACTTAAATTTCATATACTTCCATATGATACATTCCCATTTGAATTCAAGGCAAAAGTTCAAAAAAGTCATTAAATATGTAGTTTAAAAGCAAGAAAAAAAGCAAAAATAAAACAGCGTTTATTTTGTTTCTATTTGTCAAAATATTTGCAAGTTTAAGTCTCAACTTTTCAACATTTTATACTGAATTAACTTTTAATAATTTTGACCCAGAAGTCAGCAAACAAAAACAAATTTGCTAATTTACCGCCCAAAGAGGAATTTAATTGCCTCTTTTCAACAGTTAATTCGAATTGTTTTTTTTTGTTTTTTTACTGTTTCCAAGAAGAAATCCAAACGGTTTCAATGTCAGTCATTCTGTCTGTCATTTTGAAAATATATCCGCTGGACTTATGTTTAAAACAAAGCAAAAATGTTTAAATGCCCAAAAAAAATAAAGAAATGGCGCCCCACGAAATTCTCGAAATTATAAAGGTAGGCAGATAGACATGCGCTGTAATTTTACTTTCCTGTAAGAAAAAATGTTACAGAAGATAGCCTGGGCATATGGATAATTGAGCCCAAAAAAAAACCATTCCCCAAAGGAATCTGTTGACCTAGATTTTTTGACTTTATTTTGACAGGATGATGCTGTTAAAGAAGAAGCATGTCAGCAATTTTAGCAGTTGAAAGGAGTCCATTGTTGCAGAGTTCAATCACCTCAAGGCACAAGCTTATCTCAGAAGAAGACCATAAAAGTCTTTCTTTTCTTCTTTTCGATTTACACTGTAGGTACCTTATTTTGGATTCCTATCGGTTTATCGTCTTCTTTTTTGGAATCAATTTCTGTTGAATGTTCAAGGTAGTTGTGGGTTGGTTGGTTGGTTCGAATCATAACCATGAACAGTAAATCACACAAGAAAACAAGATTAAGCTTTATTTTTAATTAGAATTTTGTCGGTGGATGGCGCTGGAGGCACGGTGGCGGCGTGGTGGCTATTAATATAAATTTAAAAGTGAATCATTGATTCGAATAGTTATGATACAAAGTAAGGTGCGTTTTCTTAGAGAAACAGTAGAAAATATGGTGTGGGTCTGGTTTATAAAAGAGGTTCTTAGAGAAGCAATACACTTTAAGGCTTGGCTGGCATCATAGACTATTGCCCTGAACATAATTTCTTACAACATAAACAGTTACAACCCGCAATATAACGATATTCTATTACAAAATTGGTTAAATCTTTTCTGCGTGGGAACACATTGAAGTTGTTGTGCACTGACTCTAGCTCTAAAGTTGCAGCCTATACCATTCAGGGGTGATTTGTATTTTTAATGAAAATTAATTGATCCCAATATAACCGCCAACCTGTGTTTTAGTCTATCTTTCTGTCTGTTTATGTGTTCGAAACCAGACAAATCTGATGATGGTGTATACAGACAGACAGACCTCCTCTCATGATGAAACTGATGGCCTGGGAGCATTTGTGCAGAGCTTAATGATTCTAAATGTTTTCCAAATTTGTTCGTGTCAATAGGTGCATTGTATAGTTTTTGGTTTTTGTTGGTTTTTAAGTTTTTAAGTGCCAATTACGTAGGTGGATAGTTTAGATGAAGACTTAAAAGTCTCTCATTATACTTGTGCAGTGCAATTTTTTAAGACGGTTTCATAATAAAACATATAACTAAACACGAGTTTTTAATGAGTTTATGAGGTTATTTGTAGCTTAAAGGCACTTTAGTAACATGCGATTAAGACAGCCTTGGATTGAATCATCTTTGTTAGCATTTTACGTTATGAAATGGTGAAAAATGGTGATTCAAAGATACGGTGTTTGGTTGTTTTCGATAGCATTAAAAGGTGTTCAGAAATTGATATTGTTTAAAAAAACACTACCAGAAGAAATTGAAAAAACACAAAAATATTCTTAATTTTTAGTAGTTTTTCAAAATGCTGTATCTTAGAAAAAATTAGAGTATCGGGAACAGTTTCAAGGTAGTTGCTACAACTTTCCAAAAATCAAGTCTTTTTCAAAAGTTGGTTAAGTTTTATTGAAATTACTTCTGTTTCAAAACAATTTTCTTTTGTCACCAATCAAAACTCAAAAACGAAATGTAGAAAACTAAATTTCACGTCTCATTTTTTCGACGACTCTCGTTTTCTCCGTCGTGTCGTTTTTTGAGTGGCATTCCATAAGTTCTTCGACGCGGCGGATGTGTAGCAGATTTTTAAACGATGCAAAAGTAACAAACATCTGTGAAAATAAAATTAAAGTCTAAATAAAAAATGTTTAACAAATGATGTTTTATTCCCGTTTGGGCTTAACCACTGTTTGTATTTAAGGAAATTTGATACAGGTTCTTCCAGCGGATATAAAATTTACAATTAGTTTGGACCTCCTCCAGTTTCTTGTATTTCTTTTGAATTGTTTATTATTTTCTTCTTTACTTTAAACTTAAAGTCGGCCCAAATCTGATTAAAGCAAACATTTAAATATTTTTAACATTAATGAATTAAGCGATTTTAACCTTTTGGCAACTATCTCCATCTCTTACTGGATGAACCTTGCTGTTCAGCTGCTCAGCTATGGAATTCCATTCCCTTTTTATGTCAGTTTTGTTGATTCGATTCAAAAAATCCCCTAGCCAACTGCTCGTTGCTCTCCATCAGCACGACGAGGGCCTGGAACTGATTCTGCTTTGTTAATTTAACTGCAAATGTAAACAAATATTTTATTTTTATATATCGCAAATAAAGTACTAATAAATTCCATAAAACAAATTATTTAACAAGGAAACTTACAGTTTTGCGAACTTCGTCGTAAGCAAATTTTCAAACGAGAGATACCGTCGTTTTTTTCATTGTCGTCGTTTCCTTTCGTCTTACAGAATGCTGAATGAAAGCGTTCAACACACTTGACGTTTACACAAGACAACAAAACGAGTGACAAAATTTGAAAACAACTTATGGAATGCAGATTGTGTCGTGTCGTATATTTTGCTGTCGTTTACGACATCGTTAATAGGGTAAATATTGACAAAAGTGAGTTCTGGAACTCCCATTTTACAATTTCATTTCTGACGAAATGTGGGACCCACTGATAATCTGGACCAAAGAATTTGTTTATTCAACTTCAATTAGCTTTGCAAAGTCCTCTTCTACACAAATTGTTTGATTTGTCCAATTTTCAGAAATGAGCCGTGTTTCACAAAAATATCTTTTTGCAACTTTGCACTTTTACTTTGCAAATTACGTTTCACTAAACGCAAATTCGCAAAAACCAAATTATTGAATTGAAAAGTTTCCTCTCAAAACTTAAATTTGCAAAGTTCTAAGTCTTTTCTGAAAAGTAAAAGTTTTATTATTTTGCCAGGTATTTGTTCTTTCTGGTTCATCAAAATTTATTTTGAAAAGCTTTTCAGTAACAGACAAAGAGAAATTTGCAAATAAGAGCTTATTAAAAAGTTGTCGAAAACTTATACAAAAATAAATGAATCGTTTTGAAAATGGAAAAGTAAATAATAGTTAGTAAGACAATTGACTTTTTTGGACTGCTTTTCTTTTTGGACTACTTCCATTTTAAAAATCATTTCAAATCGAACATTTTTTGTTTCATTAATTTTTCCACTAGAACAGAAATTGTTGTTGTTTCTTTATTTTTGAAAATATTTTTAATTCAGTTATTTAAAAATTTAAAATTCGTTGATTTTAGCAGATAAAATCTTAATAGACCTTGAATTGCAAAAACGACCAAAAGCTTACAACCATCAAGTGAATTCCCGAGGCTTGAAATCCATACAATCAATTCGAATTCCTATTTTCTTGTATTTTGTACGATGTCACCTTAAACTGAGAATAATTACGACTGAAATGGTAAAATGTTTCTATTCCCAAACGACACCACATTGACAAGCTGCTTTATTGTTTTCTGTAAAAAGCAAAACACCAAAAAAAAACCATACCAAATAATTTCCATTTGATTTACCATATAAGTTCATTTCAACACTTGCTGCAACATTCACCATCAGCCATACAACTGACAAGATGCATGCAGCATGCATATAATATTATATGAGCTACCTTAATTCATGCTGAAACAAATTCGAACACCCTGGGAGGGCAATAAAAACATCAAAACACATTGCAACCGTGCGGCCAGCATTGAAATTGAAACAACTTCATATAAACATTTCTGCTTCACTATAAAATGAAACTCAATAAACCGTAAATAACCAATGAAGACTTTTTTTTTAACCAAGACAGAAATTCGATTGCAATCTTAAACTTTTGACCAAACAAAAAATGAATCTCAACATATTTCGGTCTTGCTATCGGATTTTGCCAAAGTCGAGTGCCCCGTAAATTTCACATTCAAATTTTATTATTAGACTTTTTTTTAAGTCCGTCCAAGCAGAGTGCAGAATGTGTATCTATAAGAAGAAGTTGAAATTATTATAAGATTTCATAATAACCACCAAGACCGAAAACACATGATGACGATATGTGGAATAAAAAAATGTGCAACGAAAAACCGCCATGGGGTATCCAAGATCCTCGTCGTCGTAGTCGGCGCGAGTCGCGTTGGAAAAATATGTTTTTATTTCATTTTTGCGGAAGTTTAGATTCATATAAACAAATTTGCATGCCACAACAAATTGCGGTCTCCAGTTCAACAAAATGTGTTGCACCAAAGAATAATCCAAGAAGAATATGCATTTAGTCATGCGATACGTCCGTTTGTATTTTTGTTGATTGCAACGCGCAACGCGGAAAGAGAAAGTTTTTTTTTCTCTTCTTTTCATTTTGAATGTTTATAATTGAAAATTATATTCATCATGTTGCATCAAATGTATATTCATATGTTTATTGCTTTGTTGCGGGGGTTTTTCTTTGAAAAACGAGGATAATCTTCGGCTTCGTCTCATCCGCGTCGCTTGATCGTCTAATTGTCAAATCAAATTCGCTTGTTATGCTTTTTAAAAATTGATCTGTATACCATTAAATTCAATCGATTGCGAAATGATCGCATCGCTGAGCAATAGATTTTTGAGCTAAGGGTTACCGCTTTGCTATTGAAAGCATTTTTTTTTTTTGAAAATTACAGATTTTGAATTTTTTAAAAAAGTTTTATAAATATTGCAGCTTTAAGTTTCTTACGAAGTTTGTTATGTTAGCCAAATAGTTCGCAGACTATATTTTGTTCGTATGCTAGCAACAATGAACTTCGCAGATTCGCACTTATTTCTAATGCTACCGGACCTGAGATTCTTTTCTCATGCTAAGAACGTAGTTGGATTTTTCTTGACTAATTTATCATAGTTTTCAGATTTGGAATTTTTTCATATGTTAGCTACGCATTTTGCAGATTTGCATCTTTTCGTATGCTAGAAAAATAGTTCGCAGATTTGCAAATTTGTTCTTATGTTTGGAAAATAGTTTACTAATTTTTTTTCTAATATTGGTCACATTTTTAGGAAAGTTATTCGCAGGTTTTCAATTTTTCTTCTTGTTCTAAAAATTTTTTTTTTGCAAATTTGCATTTTATCGTATTTCCTTTCAACCGAGGAAAAATAATGAAGTGGCATCACTTCATCACATACAAACGTGTCTAGCTCTTTTCGTTGTTGTTGTATTTATTTTTGATTGCGACGCGCTGCGTGGAATATACATACGGTACATTGATTGGGAAGATTCTGGACACAGGAGTTAGGAGTCAAGTCAGTTCGCATCAGCAGATGCCACATTGGAGGCCGACCGACCGACCGGCTGTGTTGTCTATGATGTTTGGCCTGGTGCGCAGATCGTGCATAATGTCGATTATGATTAAACAACATTTCATTTTGTCGAAAGAAGGAGTCATAATCGGTTTGAGTTCCAGCTAGAGAGTTCCCTATAGCTCTGAGTGGTAGGCATAGAAGTATTCGAGTATGAATATGAACCGCTACAATGATGCTGGACATATCTAATGATGACAGCCATACGTGAGCAGTCGAGCCGAAAATATGAAAATTCATCTTCCATTTGGTCGTCTGTCTTCGTCTTCATCGTCATCGTAGTCGTCGTCCTCGTCGTCGTCGTAGTCGGTGGCGGCAACATCGTGACGATGATGATGATGGAAAAAGGCTTTTTCAAGTCAACAGATGGTATCTATTAGTGATGCCGGCCTTTGCGGTACCGTATAGAAGATTATGCGCGAATAGAAATGCGACGACACGCGGACATCCAAAGACGACGACGAAGAATACGGACGTCGATTTGGCCGATTCGGTGTGGTGCGATGCGGTGTGGTATATATTTTCCATCGTTTTGATGTTAATGTTGTCTTATATTTTGCCATCATAAGAGTAGCAAAGGTCTTGCACGGATAATGTCAATATTTGTTGGAAATGATTTTCTACACATATTCGTTAGTTGATTATGGTTAATCAGCGTGAATGTGTGTAGAAAACGCTCAGATGGTAGCTGTAGTAGCCATAAAGTACCACCCAAGTATAAAAATACACTTTTTTGTTTTGTTGATTTTTAAATACCCCACGTATGTATGTACATTGTGTGTTGTTGAGCTTGTCAAAATAAGAGAATTTGGTAGGCGCGCATTCAACTTTGAACTTTTTCAATGTTTAACATCAAAACAGCAAATTGATTAATTTTTTGTATTGAATATTTAAAGAATGTGTGTTTAATTTTCAAAACGCAGAGGAGAAATTTACACACTCTTCGACAAGGAGGAATGTTCATATTTAGATACTGAAGAGTTTATTTTTTTATTAAGTTACGTTAATTAGTGTTCGGACAGTGTTGATAAACGTGTCTCAAATTTGTTTTCCAAAAAATGTAATCCCCCACAAGTGAAAGTGGAATAACTTGGTATTTATGTCGAGACTTAGAAATGTCAATATGGTCCAAAAGCTAATGAAACATGATTAGTGGTTGAATTAATTGAAATTTAAAATTGTTTCTGTTTTAAACTTGTCTGTACATAGATCTCAATTGATGGTCGTTTTCATCATCAAACGACCCACAGTTATGAAGTGATATATTTTTTGAAGCACATGAGAGTTTTCGTTGTGTGATGACAAATCAGTCAATCTTCAGCCTTAGGGCTTTTATTAAAACGTCTATTTAACATTTTTAGCACACATTTTGATTTGATGGTCTCCAGAGATGGGTGTTTTGCATTTGTAACAAAGGAACCTAACACCCAGTGTCCTTGGTTAGGTTCTAGGGTTAACTACGATGAAAATGTACTTCCATTTGGTTTAAGATTTCGTTATGAGTAATTATTTTTATTTTTTTAAGGATTAACAAATAAAATACGAAATAAAAGAATATTTTCCAGTAATGCATGGGAAATCATTCAAGATGGTTCCAGTCAAGTAAATAAATAAGGTAGCGCAACAGTCCATTGTGAACTAAAGTCTAGTGACTTACAACTGTCAACCATTCCTTTGTGCGAGTACTGCTGTCAGGGATGGAGGGGACCTACAGTTTTAAGCCGAATCCGAACGGCTAATTTGAGAAAGCACTTTGCATTACAAGAACTAATTCTTGAAAAATTGTCAATTCCTCGCAAGAGGTAGTACCCGTAAAAAACTTAGGATGGCACAGACAGGGATTGAACCCAAGACCTCTACCATGATGTCCAACGCACTAACCATCATGTCACGGGTACCAATCACCCAATCGAAAATCCAGCACAAACTCTTTCCTAATCAATTTTCTGCGCAATGCATCAATCGTGACTTTTGTGACTACACTTCTTTTAGGAAGAATTGAAATACTATTGAAGAATATTCCTTCTTATAAACACTTTCTGTTTTAAATTTAATACAAACTGTTATGGGTTATGTGTGCCCCCCCCCCCACACACACATTTCTGACAGATATGATTATGGTGAATATTTTGATTTAAATGTTGATACCCTACAATAAACCATTAAAATCATTTGGAAACTCCGCTAAAGCTAAACACTCACATAATTAGTGTTTAAAACAAAAGAGCTGACGTGCAAACTTTTTTTTTGTCGTACATTTACATTTTGAATAGAATTAAAAATTTCGAGTAGGAAATATGTTAGGTGTCTTTATTTGTATTCTATTACATAAGTTATATATATATATATATATATATATATAAGTATATAGAGAATCGTTCGAAATAAAACGACGGTTTCTAAGAGATCCAAGAGAGACAATTTTACTGAGGCATTGATGCCTGAGTTCAAATAGTGCCTGTGTTCAAAAGCTATTTCCTTTCGCTTAGTTAAAATTTAAAATACTTACCAACCTATCAATTCAATGTTTTGGTAAAGCACAATGGTGTTTATGGCCGTCAGAAGAATTTGGGAATTTAATTATAAATTTTGCTTGCAGTAATTTGATTACCCAAACTTAAGTTACATAACACTGATAAAAACGGCAAAAGGCCGAAAGGTAGAAAAATTCTCTGAAATCGTTAACATCCTACAAAATCCAATCCTTTACAAATTTAAAAATAACAAAAAAAACATGAACTTGGATCTCTGTTAAGCAATATTGCAGGGCGCAACTAAAATTTGCATACTTAAATTTCACGACCATCATGAAATTGCCGCCGCTGCCATCGTTCGTTGAGTCTTTTTTGCGCATCAACATTGCGTTAAAATGAAAGACTTTTACTGCTATACTGCACTGCATCGCCGCCGCCACCGCCATTGCTGCAGTCGGCATTGTAGCTTCACACAAACCAAAACAACAACAAACAACAAAAATATCCGAAACACATCCCCTTAAGGCACTCTTACTCAATATTCGAGGGAAAGTGTTGAAAATTTATCACCCGATTCAAACAAATGAGCAATTCTACTTAGGTATGTGTGTTTCCTTCTGGCTGATGTTGCCGCAGTCAGTTGCATGTTGCTTTTTTGTCTGTTTTTGTTTCTTGTGTCTTTCTGTTGCAAGCAAAACACAACAAACAAAAAAAAAACAGACACACAAATTTTCACATGCCAAGCGGAACTAAGATGTTACAAGAGCTTCAGCGCAGCCAGCGCCGCCACCGCTCCTGTCACTATTTTTTTCGTCTGCCACCTGACCAAAAGAAAAAGATGCAGTTTTTTTTGGTGCGAAAGAAAAAGAGATGGAAAAATGCCTTGATTTGAAGGCTGCTTAAAGCCAGTCAGCTAGCTAGCTAGATTCGTTCATGGCACACACCAAAAACACATTCAACTTATTATTTTGCCTATGGCCTATTCGGTGGTTGTGGTAGTATTGGTGGTGGTGGTGGGCATCCTCTTTGACAAATTACCATCTTGATGCACCCTTGACATATGGGAATACCTTGGCTTGCACTTTCAGATGTGACCGTAGAAAGTTTATCGTTTTTTTCTTCTTCTAATTTTTTGTTTGATTTTTTTTTTGCATAAGTCTTGAGAAAAGTTGAAAAACCGTGAAAGACCAAAAAACGGAACTCAAGAAATTCAAAGTAATTTGCTGATGTGAGATTGTAGAGTTAAGATCGAAGAGGATCTCTCACAAGGAATCGCACCCGCTTCCATTGGAAGACAAATAAATCTCCACATCTCTAGGTGAGCGCCAACTTAGTGAGAGGTATGAAGATGCATGAAAAATAAGCGAGTGAAAATTATGCTATTCAAGAAATCGATTAGTCTAGTCAAGCCATGGAAGTCACAAAAAAAAAACACTTCATTTGGACTTTCCGTGTCAGTAGCGGTAGCGGTGGCGACGTCGACGGTGACGGTGCGGCGGCGTTGGCGCGGGTAGTAAATACATCAAAAACCACCTCGAGGGGACATTGTTAGCTCCGTTTTTTATTTTGTATTTCCTTAAATCTCTTCCTAAGCTGATACTTATCCCGATTAGATTGGGAAAGAAAAAGAAGCTCTTTGTAGTCTATAAGCCAAGCGAATGATTTCGTTTAATTTTCAAGTGGCCACCATCACAGATGCGCTATATACTTTACCACCAACGACAGCCGCCCGTCACCTTACTCCACCGAACGGCTGCTGCTGATGGTAATGATCGGAATGGTTCCATGTGCGACAGTTTTTGTTAGCTTAACAATGCACTGATGTTGATGTTGGTTGATTCCTCAAAAAGACGTTTTTTTTGGTTTTATAAAGTTCCAGCACTCTGATGATGATGGTAGCAAATCACGTCCGCAATCTCATCGACTTAAATGGTAATTTGGATGTGATGCACTTTTACTTTGTGCAAAGCACCTTTTTTCTAACCTTCTTCTTGGAAGCAGCACGTTTTTTTTTTGTTGTGTTGTTGTTTTTTTAGCTAGTCTCCAGTTGCACTCTCAGTTTGAGAGCGGTCTTTATGAAGACGTTTCCTTAAGTCTCATAGTCCACAAAGAAAACCAAAGTGTATAGTTAAAGGTACCGAGTATACATCAGGGGCGTTGTTAACCGGCAGCATTTGGTCTTTTGTTCATGTCGAAATGAGATTTTAAAAGCCGGCAGTTAAGGCTCTACACCAAGTCAGTCAATTGGTTGTAAAGTAATCGTTTTAAAAGTGTAGCAGGTTAATTTTTGTTCGACATTGCAGACGAGTTGGTATAATGATCGAATACCGATGGGCAATCTATTTCTATTTGAGGATCGATATTTGAGCAGGTGTATTTGAAAGAGAAAGTCTCAAGGTATAGTAAAAAATTCTTGGCATCTTTGGAGGCAAGGTTTTTCAATCTTAGGAAATAACTGCGGTGACCCATTTGAACTTATTGAGTTATGTAAGAAATTTGAATATTTCTGATTGCTAGTTTTTGAAAATATACCATAATGTTTGATTAAAACCTTTAATGCTTACCTAAGTCTAGTTGAGCCTTAAAATTGGGTAAACAGATGGTTTTTCTTTATTTAAATAGAGATTTTGTAACTTGTGATGAAAGGCGTTACCTTCTACTGAATCGACTAGTAGAAGAAGGATAACCTTATATTTTATGAATGTAACTTTAAATCAAACTTTTATTATTTTAAGGTGTACTTAGACACTTTTGCGACCTCTTGTGATCATTTTTCCTTGCCTTGAGCAACTGGAAGTCCCGAAAGCAGTAATTTAAATTCGTAATGTCTCAATCTTGCTAGTCCGGAGGTATTCTGGAATTCTAGTCACGATCGAGTTATATGTTCGAGCTCGTCAAAAGTGGTTGGCTTACTGGCATAGCCCAAGGCTTAAGGCTAAGACTTCTAGAAAGGCCAAAACCAAGACCAAAAAAAAAACAAACCATGAACAAGATAGTGTTGGAAATTAAAAATAGTTGCCACAGAAAGTCACTTTACATCGCTCTTTACCTGAGACCATTGGAAGCCAATATTAACGATCTCACCCAGTGGACGATAAACAATGTCATTGGCGAAACCCAATTTTCGCCAAACTGAAACGAAAGCATTTCTTTTATTTGCCACATGTTTCATTATGCTACCTTAAGTTGAAAATGAAAGAATCATTCGATAAAAAAAACTGCTTCAATTTTGAATGACGAAGGACACATAATTTGCTGAACAAAACATGGTGCCCAACGCAGATTGCCGAAAAACCATCACTTTTTTATAATTAAGGGGCATTCACGGGGTTATTAATAACATTAACATGTTCAAATTTCAAACACAGTACGAGCTTTAGGAAAAAAGGGAAGGATTACACAGGAGACATCGGTGCACAGTTTTGAATATCAAAATGATAGGGAAAAACAGCGGTGTCACATTCTTGATGTGCGGTTAAAAAAAGAATATCGATACTTGAAAGTACATTAGATATTGAGCTCAAGGTCAAACTAATGTGCATTCCTAGAACCACGAGTATTACGGCTGAATTGTTTGAGGGGGGGAATGCAACTAGCTAATTCGATAGAACACTGTTTATAAAAATATCAGTAGGACAACAAAATATATGTTTGTCGGGCTGCAAATAAAAAAGCGCTTTAACTCCTGAAGCATAGGGTAGCAACAAGATCCGTTGGTTTCAACTTGGTGCATAGAGATACTTTGCTAGAGTTCCACACATCAATAAGGATTCCAAATGCACTACGGGCTTTGTTTATTTTACTCTTAAAATCCAGATCCGTTCCGCCATCGAGAGCTAAAACTGCCCAGATAATTAAACTACTCGACCTCCTCTATGGTCCCTTGCCTTAGAATAACTTGTGTGCTTTGGCCCGTGGCCATTACTTTGGTGTTATTTGTGTCAATCCTTAAGCCAGCCACCTCTTCATTCCATCTGATTTAAGCCTGCCGTGTTGTTGGCCATGAGACATATATCGTCAGCATAATCTATGTAACTAAGCTTGTCAAACAGACTCCATTGGATACCGTGTCTTTCATTTGTACCCACCGTGGCAGTCATCACCAGCCAGCAAACTCCTTGACGCACATCGAAGGAGTCGGAAAGATATCCATTGTGCAACGCAAAACACCTTGCGTTGTTGTACGATTCTTTAATAACAGCGACAATTTTCTCAGGGATTCCTCGCTCAATAAGCGATCTCCAGATGCATTCATGATTGACCCGATCAAACGCCTTCTCAAAATCTACAAACATTAGGAACTGCGATGATTGGTACTCAGATGATTGTTCGAGTATGATTCGCAAGGCATTGATGTGCCTATTGAGGGTAGACTCGATCCTGGACTTAATCCTCTCGAAAATAATAGTTGCCATTAACTTCGGTAAAACGGACAGAACTGTGATACCGCGCCAGTTATTATAGTTTTTTTAGGTTTCCTTTCTTTGGTAACTTTACAATAACTCCATCCTTTCAGTCCCTTGGGTAAGTTTCACCCTCCCAGACAGCCTGCAAGAGTTTAAACAAAATACGGGAAGCTGCCTCAGGGTCTGCTTTTATGAATTCTGCGGGAAGATGTATCGCATTACTTATCTCTACACTTGTAAGTGGACTGGTGTCTATACCCCTAGAAGATCTGCGCATGATGTTCAATTATGGATTCAATTCTGCATTCATTATCATTTAGCAGCGCACAAAAGTGCTCCTTCCATCTTTGTAGCTGATCTTCTATCGTCACTAAAAGGTTGTGGTTCAAATCTAACACAAGATGGTTAGTGTTACTAACGCTGTTCGAAAATGTCCTTAGTGAATTTATACCGCTCCCTTGCGTCCAATCTTTCTGCAGCATGTCAACCCTTGCCCTCTTGTCAAGTCTCACACACCGCTGCACTGTCTTATGGGATGCGCTAAAACTCGTAGAATCAATTTCCGCTGAGCATCACTTTCTGAATTGAGTCTAGTTTTAAGTTTTCGTCGATATGTGATTTTGTCCCAGATGTCTTGGGATATCCAGAATCTCTAGCTCTTGAACAACAAAAGGCATGAAACATTGCGGCGGTGTTCCAGTGACGTTATATTTTAAATGGCGCCCAACGCCGAATTTCAGTTAAACATAATCTAGAATGTTTAAAACTTTTACGTTTATCTTAAAAACAGAACCCTTATAGATGGTATTTTATTTTATTTGAACGGCTTAACTTTAACAGCTGACCACATTTTTACCTATTTCGAATTTTTTTCCACTTGCATTCTAAATGGCGCCCAACACCGGATTTCGAGAAATTATGATTAAGAATTTTTATAATGTTTACAATTATTTTAAAAACAGAACCTTATGGATTTCATTTTATTTGGAAGTCTTAAATATAACAGCTGACCACATTTTTGTCTATTTCCAATTTTTTTCCACTTGAATTCTAAATGGCGCCCAACGCCGGATTTCGATAAATTTAGATTTAGAATTTTTATAACCTTTTGCAATTATCTTTAAAATACAAACCTAAGGCATTTTATTTTATTTCATCTCAATTTTGTATACTTTCAATTTAATTTAATAGCAGACCACAGTTTTCTTGTTTTTGACTCCACCTTGACATTCTTTTGCATATAAATATTTTCCTATTTAAACGACCTTAGTTTGTTGTTAAAATAATTAATGTTATTATTTCAAACGAGTACATTAAATAATTGCAAATGGAGTACTTACCTTCATGTTAAAACCTTTTAAGAGCCTTGCAGATTTTTCCCAACCCATAATAAAATACTATATTATCAACTTTTTAAGATTTTGATTAGCCTTAGTAGATTTTCATCATTATTTTCTACACACCACCGTTAATGGCCACTTAAATGTTTAATACTTTTTTTTTTTTAATCCAACCAATTCCCAGCCCATCTAAAAGATTCAAGGATCATCAAACAACTTCGTTTAACCTTGCCTTAAAACAAAAAGACTAAAATAAGAATCATCTTGCCAGAAGAAGAAGAAGTAATTTTCCTTGGTGTGTACATAACCATTACATTAGACCTTACCTAAAAGTCATTTAACTTTTAAGTAAATACAAAATGGACAAAATTGCTTTTTGATAGAAGTAGCTTTGATGATGATGATGGCGATGATCTTAGAAGAAGGTACAAAAAAAAACACACACCTTAAGAGCAGCTTAGGAAAAAAGATAGAGAAAGAAAACCCATCAAGCCTTAGAGACAAAATATCTTCCGCATTTTAAGGTCTTAACTGTAGGTTGGTAAGAAGAAGATGTATTTTCAAAGAAGATGTATTTTCAAAGAAAAACTGGGAGCGTTCCTAAGAGTTCACCAAAGAGACCCAATCTATCTTTCTCTCTGTCGCTCTTTCACAAGATAGTATCTCCATAGGACTTATATGTTATAGGAGCTCTTGAAATAGCAACAACATCACTTAAATTGATGCTTAACCCTCATCATCTCACAGGCCGTCCCTAATTTATGCAGAGTTAATGAAATCATGTAAGCCCCACCTGATGATTATGATGATGTGCTTGCAAGATGATAGTTAAGGCCCGGCCGCAGCATAATATTTATAGCTATGATTATTACTGCAACAACAACGAAAACGTTTATGTTTGATGATGGTTAATGGTTGGGTGTTGGGATGAACGTTGGGCTGGCTGACAATGCACCACCTACTCCTTCATTTTGTGCGCACATAAATTGCAGGTTTTTTTTTTCTCAACCTATGCCTTAACTGTCATTTATACCTTAAATGCCACATATAGGTGCATATAGGTTTAACTGTATATGCTCTTGTACCACACAGACAGAAGCTGCGCAACATGATTGATTAAAATTTATGCGTAAGTTGGCATTGTAACCTGAGCGGATAGCGCGACATCATTAGAGCAGCTATATTACCGACAGCAGTGGCAAAAAACAACGTCGTCGTCGGTAAAAGAGTGTTTTGAGCGTTTGTTGCTTTCTTGCCCCAAAGATGTCTTTTTTTATGAACAACATACACAAATCGTTGGTCGGCTTATAGTAACGCAGTATCGCGGTATGGTGTCTCCGTTTGCCTCCGTTTATCTTATTTTATTGCAAATTAATTGATGGATTGCGAAATTTGTTTTCCAATTACCATGAGTAGCGAGTGTACACATGTCGAACTCGTTATTCTTCAAATCGGGCTTATAAAGCAAACAAAGTATATGCTATGCAGGGTATTGATGATGTTGGTTGGTTGGTTAGTTTGGTCTGTAGAAGAGAGCGAAAGCGTTTTTGGCGCCTTGACATGCGCCGCTTGTACGCGCAATTTATTTTATATTTTCGGGTTTTGCGTATATGAATTTAAGTATCATCCGGTTTAAGGAGATCTTTCCTATACGATACTTTAGTTTATATTTTTATTTTGTCAGGTCTTAAAAAATTGCACGTGGGACAATCAGTTTGACAGTATATTTTATGCATTTTATGCGTAACTGGTTTCGTTATATTTATAGTGTTTATATTGCTCAAGGGGTGTCGGGGGTAAGGGGGCATCAGAAAAAGTGCGTTTCTTATACAGCAACGTGATGTGGTTTAGTGAAATTGAAATTTGTCCCAAGTGTCGCACGGTGCGCTGTTGAACGCTTTTGATTTGTGCGATCAATGCGAAAGACCGAGGGATATAAAAGTGAGATTATCTTGGGAGTTCAGTGTTATTAAAAAAGGTGAGAGTAATTAATTTTATTTCGAAGAACCGCATCAGGAGTGGAGTGTGTTGTGTGTGATAGCAACTTAGCTGGTTATGGTGAGAAATTGCCCGAAGTTATAAAATCGGAACTATATAGAGTTAAGCTGATTTTGACACCACCCACTTTGTTGTTGTGTCGTTTTTGAAATTTAATTTTATTTAATTTAATCAAGTTTCTTTCCTGAGGCGAAGTTTAAAAATAAAATTTATATTGATTTGATGTTTGGGGCCTATAAAGTGCAGCTGGCATTTAGCTAAACGACCCTTGTGGATTAGAAAGTGTTCATAGATGTCTTGATAAATTGTCAGATATTTCATTAAGATTTAAGAGAGAAGTCATACAAATAATAAAGTGTCGGTAATAAATGTACAGGAAACATGACATTTTTCATTTCGTTTGACAGATGACAGTAGGTAGATGTCAAGGAAGAGATCGATTTATCGACATCGATCGATAACAGTTCACGATAAAATAAGTTTTTATAACAAATTTGTTTATTTAAAATCTATTTATTTATTCGTCTTTCAAGTTAAAATACTTTATGGAGACTACATTAAAATCAAACATTATATTGACAAATGGACAGTGGTAAAAACAAAGTGTTACAACAAATTTAATACACCTTTCCTAACATCTAATCTATTTTTATTAAAGTCAATTAAAAACTCAAATTCGTTAAAAAAAAAAATAAAAGAAGCAGTTATTGGATTATGTTTCGCAAAATGTTTGCTATGAAAAGGAAGATGTAGAAAATTACCATTTTTAGGACGCAAATTCCGAAATTGAACATACCTAAATATTAAACTGAGACCACAAAAATGAACAATATATAGTTAAACATATCGTAAGCAAAGAATACTGAATACGATTTTCTTCTACATTCTAAAGGTTTTAAGTCAATTAAAGCACATCTGTTCTCATAAGATAACATATTTGAATAATTATAAAGCTTTCGCAAAGGAAATTTTGTAAATCTTTTCTGAACCTTTTCAACCCTTAACATACTTGATTGTGTAAAGGGATTTCATATTATGCAACAATATTCAAGTCAAGATCTTGCAAGAGATACAAAAAGAGTTTTTAAAGTATAAGGATCTTCGAATGACTTAAAAGTTCTTGAAATAAATCCCAACATGTTGTTAGCTTTTGAATAACGTTATGAATTTGGAGAGAAAAATTCATATTCGAGTTCAGAATTACACCAAGATCCTTTTGATTTGTTAATCTCATAAAGAACTGATTCTCAATTTTTAAAAAAAACGTAACAATACTACACTTTTTTACATTAAAATTTAAACCATTTTCAAACAATACTTGGTAATATTATCAATATCCAGTTGAATTTTTATAGCATCTGATGAAGAACTTACAGAACTAAAAATATTGAAATCATCAGCATTTAAAAGACATCTATAACTTTTAAAACATTTGGTGAATCATTTATAAAACAAAATGAAAAGAAGTGGACCAAGATAACTACCTTGTGGTACACCGTAAAAATGTTGTATTTCATTGGAAAGAACATATTGTCTTTTTCCAATCAAATAGAATCTGATCCATTTTAAAAGATTCGAGTTGAAGCCAAGCAATTCAAGTTTTTTCAAGAGAACATTATGTTGTACCCGATCAAATGCCTTGGAAAAATCGGTGAAGATTACATCCACTTGAGTACGATTTTCTAAGCAACAAGACGGTAATTTGTAAAAATTGCTAAATTTGTTACAGTAGACCTACCACTCATAAAGCCATGCTGATGCAGGGAAATATGGTTTTGAACTAAACTATAAGTTTCAATTTTAACAGGCAACGGCCTAGTCACTGGTAAAGCTTTGGTTCCCATCGATCACCGAAATTTAGCATCAGTGAGCGTGGTTAGTAGAAAGATGGGCGACCGTTCTGTTGCCATGTGTTCTTTCTGTCTTGTAATAATGTCTCCTTACATAGTAACTTTACATAGTCAAGTCGCTCAAGGTGCTGTGTTCTCTACTCTGAATAGCTGAAGTTTAGAAATAGGTCTATAATTTTTCAGATTTATGCAAAGCAGTTATCAAATAATGTTTCCATGTATTGAAAAATACTCCTTGTTTTAAGGACAAATTTAAAAAAAAAAACAAAGTTGGGTTTTAAAGGTTATATTTACAAAATTTCAAAATTGAAATATTGTCCGGTGCGGAAGAGAAAAATTGTTATCAAGCGACGATAAAGCATTTAATACATCAAACTGTCGATATAGAAAAGTCACCAACATTAATGTTTGACCTGTAACTAATTGTTTCATTATAATCTAAAACTAAATCAGAGAAGTTTGATTGGAAAAATAAAGCAAAGTTATTACAAACATCTTCTAAATTTTTAGAAACAATACCTTGTAAGAAATACTGGAAGGAATTCCATTTGATTTTCTTTTAGTATTTAGAAATGACCAAAAACACTTCGAATTAGTTTTTATTTTCGACTCAAGAGACGAAATAAATTGTTTATAAATAAATCTTATTAATAATTCGTACTTTTTCCTAGATCTAATAAATTGTTCACGAAAAGAATCCGAAATCTTAATCTTTTAATGAAGTTTAGCTACGCCATTTTTTAACCTGGATAAATTTTTATTAAACCGAATTAGTCTTTTTGATTTTTTTTAAAAAAACAAAATTAGCAATAGCATCATCTAGTATGTTCCGAAACAAAGCAAAAGTCATTAGTTATCGATAAAAATCTTTATGACTGCGTTTTTCATTATTAAATGATCACTAAAAAAGATGTACATGTGAATTAATTAAGATCATTAAATCTACCGAAATGTTTGGAATGCAAAAATTCTTTTTCATCTTCAGAATATACAAAAGGCAAATGTAAAGATTTCCAATGAGAGGTTTCATTTTGACAAACTGAACATGTAATCAGTTCCGCTAACATCTTGTAACATTTAACAAGAAAATCCATTACTTAAAATAGAACGATACAAGTTTCAATAGCGTACTTAGAAAATTGTGAAAAATCTGCTGCCACAGTGCAAAATTCTCAGTCTTCAAAGAACATTTTTCTGAGCGTGTTTTTTTGTTTTGAACATTTTTCCATCGATATAATGTAAAATACTTTAACAGGGCCAACCGAAAGATAAGCTCTATGCAAATGCTGCACAATCGATTCAAGACCTTATTTCATGAAGTTATTAAGGACATGCAGTAGCAAATGTGTGAATTGGTCATTGAAAATTTCATGAAAAGGATATAATTCTACTACCGCAGCCATTATTTTCCATTGTATTTGTAACAGCTTCGTTTCTACCACTTAAGTATAGTTCGCTTAGGTAAATAAAGGTTTCTGTTAAGCTGATTTTATTGTCCTTGAAAAGGATTTATCAGACATTCCATTCTATAAAATGTATAACATACCTTTCTTGAGGTTTGTTTTTATCTGTAAATTAAAGAATATCTTGGGAATGTTATGAAGAAAATCTTCTTTAAAAATTTGAACGTAATTATTATCATCATTCAGTATTCAGAATTCAAATTTTAAAACTGAAATACCTTGAAAAAAAGATTAACCCACAGAATTTTGTACTTCAGTGATTATGTACTAATTTTATTGTGGCAACTTCAAGCTGCCCAACAAACTCATTGAAAATTAACAGAGAAACCTTGAAACTTTCAACTATCAAATCCTTAATTAACTGCTGTGTTTCTCCACACCTTAACCAAGGCCACAATTAATCGGAAGTCGATTTATTAACTAACGAGCTGTAAATTAAAAAAAAATTAGACTTTTCATTAAAAACAAAGGAACTTCCATTCCCATTTTGTCTTGATGATGTAATTATTCAAAATTCATTGTTTAAAAAAACCCCAACCCAACCTTAAAATAAAAAAAAAACTCAAAACTCCAATCCAACTAATTGACCAGCCGCACCTGCAGCTATCAGCTATAAAAAAATACAACATCTTGAGCGTCTAAATTATACTTAACCGCATCTCCCCTAGAATGCTCCATCAGCCATCAACAGTTTCACAACTAAGTTTATTCAAATAATAACTGACTGTAATTACTGCCAATTATTCCAATACCCACCTTCCTCTGTGTCATGACCCCCGTTGGCTATTTTTATATTTTACTAATTCAGTTTATGTTCAAATAAACACTTAATTTTTGTTTTATTGTTTTAATGGGACATTCGTGTTCGTGATTTGGGGGATTGTTCGATGTTAGAATCACAATTATTTGGCCAATGAGACCGACATCATCCCTTTAAGCTTTTCTTTTGCAATTTCCCAGAAACCAGACAAAGATGGAGAGATACTACTATGACTCAATCAAATTAATTTGCCTTTCCACCTCAATTAGCCACAACAGTTTTCCCATCAGAGTCGAATCGAATCTAACGAATTTACATGTTAAGGTTTTCCTTTTCAGACCACATTGCAATTTTAGTTGCTCATTAAATCGAAAGTTTACGTAAACACTACCTTTGATGCATAAATATTCCGCTAGGGGGTTATATTTTTGTACTTTCTATGTTCAATTGGCGCGTTAATTATCCATTTATCGATTGATCTATAAGGCGGTGGTTGTGGTGGCGGCTTAGAGACTGTGACAGAGACTGCGGCGGTTGAAGTGAAATGAAATGAAGTGACGTTGAATGTCTTTATAATCCTTCTTTCACTGTCTATGTCCACCTTAATCGGATCACATGAGCGATTTTTATCTCTTCATGAATTTAATCGATCACGATATATCGATTTTCAAATTAGCATATCTACCCACTGCACACATCTCTAGCTACAGAGTATAGAGAGATAGTGGAGAGATAGTGATGTGCAGTATGTATTTAGTAGGTAAGGTAGAGCATAGTGATGTGCTCTACTTTCATTTGACATATTATTGGCGGGCGGTGGCATGGCAGTTGGACATGGTGCACATTATAGGTAATAGTGTTAAATTTCTTCCTTTTTGTGTGGTTTATCCTACATACTCGTAGGTTTTCTTCTTTTTTTTTCTAAGTTTTTCCTCTCAAAAGTGTCACTTATCGAACTTTTCTCTTTAATCTGATATTTGATTGATATCGAATATGAAAACCCGGAAAGTTGTATGTGTTATCCAATTCATTATCCCAACTTAATGAAAGGCTTTTAATTTGTTTTCACCTCTCTAATTTTGTGGTCTTTTTCTTAAGGAAGTTGTAAAAAGTTTTCTGTTTTCGATTTTCTTCGTGGTTATGTTAAAAAATATATTTACTAAAAGTCATGTAAAGTACGAGCCCGCCCATAAAAGGGAAAAGAATCCCGCCTTAGAGTGAACAAACGCTATATCCAAGAGTCTTTTGCAGGTGTTACGTAGAGGTTCATAACGTTCATTTACACGATGCCATATGTGGTGTGTAATGCAAAGTGCATCAATCAGTTTGACACTCTTTTTTTGACATATTACGCCTCCACGTTTTTTTTTTGTTGTTGTTGTTTTTTTGACAGACTCTTTTAAAAGCTTAAACGATTGTTGTTTTTGATGGCACCCAACTTGATGGTAATTTTTTTTTTACTGTCACATATCATTAATATGGATAACATTTTTGTGTTCCTTCTTTTCGTTTTATTAATTTGAATTTTATGACGTCTATTGATGGTTTTATGTTAAAATAAATGATTATTTTGACATTTATTGAGTACGATGGTTTTTGAATATCAAATGAATGTAAATTTTTGTTTTTGTGTGACACACAGTGGTAACATTTTTTTGTTTAATAATTTCAACACACGTAACTTTATCAAGTGTAACATAAAATTTGCAGGTTTTGGAATAATATTGTTTTGTTTTTTGTTGTTTGATTATGATGGATGAATTTTAGGATTTTGTAATGTGTCATGTGATTGATAGAATTTAGTGAAAATCATGAATGCGTGAAGAGTTTTAATTATTTATTCATTAGAAACAAACAAAAAATATGAATATAAATTTGAATTTTGTTTTGTTAATTTGTGTTTCTTTTCTTTTATTTCAGGTAAGTTAAAAACAACTCTCATATGCAAATGGCAAAAAGATTGATGAAAGTAAAATATGCAAAGTAGAGAACTGAAGTCTTAATCGATTGGTAACATTGTATTTTTTGACAGATTGATAGATTTTTTTTCCAGTAAAATGTTGCTACTATTTCCAGGGATCGTCAACAAGGCATTTTGAAATTGTGTCACTTTAAACAAATCAAGTAGTGTAACGTGACTGGTCACTTTTGTATAAATTCGGTAAAATTCGTTTCCTTCAGTAACTATTTATGCAAAGGGTCCTTTGGGGTCTCTTGATCATATCAATATATCGATAACAAGAATCAGTATCCACCTTCCACATTTTATTCCTCAAATTTTGAGAATTTCTGCGGCTGGCAGACAAAGGTACTCAATCGATAAAAAAAATATATGGATCTTATATACTTTTTTTGGAGTCAGTATGTTCAAAGACAAACCGTCCAACCACGCCCTAATTAAAGTCTCTGAAATAGAAGTTGTTATTCAGTCACTGTATAGCAATGAAGAAGTCACCAAATCGCCTAAGGTTTTCAGAGTTTTAGAGCTAAATTTTTTAATCCTGTAATAAAATTTTAAATAATGCATTTGTTCATTATGTTCCAATATGTCAAAGAGACTAGTGACATCATAAATACCACAGTCAATAATATTCAAAGTCAAATGCTAGAATCACATGCAAGGAATTCATTTTGAAGCTTGTGTATACTCTTCGACAAGAAGGAATCGATTGGGACCGAGGCTGTGGAAAAAAAGAAGAAAACAAGAGATTCCAAGGAGTTTTCACGATGAGCTTGGCCCTGATGTGGATAAACGAAAGCAAGGGTTTGGAAGCACTTATGACGGAAACACAGCAAGAAGATTTTTTAAACAGTCAGATGCAACCGCTCGAATAACTTGAGTTAATGGAGAAGTTATAATGTTAAACGTTTTGAATTGCAGAGAAGTAGTGAATGCAGTTAAATTAGAGCAGTACACTAAGAAAACGGCAGAGCTTTTAAAACTAAAGTATTCTGAAAAACTACTCACACCTATTCTACACAAAATATTGGTTCATAGTCAAAATATCATTAAATATCAATTACTTCCACTTGGAGAACTGTCAGAAGAAGCCAAGGAAAGCAAAAATAAAGATTTTAAGAAATATCGATATCAGAATACTTGTAAAGTTTCAAGGATTCGGCTGAATGAGGACCTATTTAACACGCTTGCAACCTCTTCGGATCCACTTATTTCTTCCTTAAGATATGTGAGAAACCAAAAAGATCTAAACGAACGATACTCTGCAGATATGATGAGTTTATTACACATTTCCCCGGACTTAGATGATTAAGTTAGGTTAGTTTAAAGTGGCTGCAGATTCAGAATCCACACACTTGGGCCAAAAGAATAGGCCCATCGTGATACCAAATGAATCTAGAGAATTACTTCTTACTAGTCGAACCGTTTTGAGCAAGTTTACTGAGATTATCAAAAGAGTAGTCTCCCAGATGAGGTTTGCGTCTTAGTGAAAGAGCAGGGAAAGCGCAGAGAAGGTGAGAGATTGTTTCCTCTTCTTCCTCGTCCATACAGGTCCTGCAGAATTCATTTGAGGCTACACCAAGTCGTGTTGCGTGTCTGACTTAGATAACAGTGTCCAAGAAGTTTAGTGTTTATATATTAATTTGTTTTGTCTTTATTTCTCCTAACACTGCTTGACTTTTGATATAAACGGTGATTTTTTAAGAGCTTGAGAACTTTTAAAAAAAAAACGCATAAAATTTAGATTGGTCCATGACATTTACTTTTTGAAGATAATTTCATTTAAATTTTGACCGCGGCTGCGTGTTAGGTGGTCCATTCGGAAAGTCCAATTTTGGGTAACTTTTTCGAGCATTTCGGCCGGAATAGCCCGAATTTCTTCGGAAATGTTGTGTTCCAAAGCTGGAATAGTTGCTGGCTTATTTGTGTAGACTTTAGATTTGACGTAGCCCCACAAAAAATAGTCTAAAGGCGTCAAATCGCATGATCTTGGTGGCCAACTTACCGGTCCATTCCTTGAGATGAATTGTTCTCCGAAGTTTTCCCTCAAAATGGCCATAGAATCGCGAGCTGTGTGGCATGTAGCGCCATCTTGTTGAAACCACATGTCAATCTAGTTCAGTTCTTCCATTTTTGGCAACATAAAGTTTGTTAGCATTGAACGATAGCGATCGCCATTCACCGTAACGTTGCGTCCAACAGCATCTTTGAAAAAATACGGTCCAATGATTTCACCAGCGTACAAACCACACCAAACAGTGCATTTTTCGGGATGCATGGGCAGTTCTTGAACGGCTTCTGGTTGCTCTTTACTCCAAATGCGGCAATTTTGCTTATTAACGTAGCCATTCAACCAGAAATGAGCCTCATCGCTGAACAAAATTTTCTGCGCGAAACACATTTCGAACCGAACACTGATTTTGGTAATAAAATTCAATGATTTGCAAGCGTTGCTCGTTAGTAAGTCTATTCATGATGAAATGTCAAAGCATACTGAGCATCTTTCTCTTTGACACCATGTCTGAAATCCCGCGTGACCTGTCAAATACTAATGCCTGAAAATCCTAACCTCAAAAAAATCACCCTTTATTACCAAAATTAAAAAAAAAAATTCCCCCACTGTTTCACTCGAGTTCGTCCTTTTTCTTTTGCTCTACTGTTCCAATTCACTCAGATTACTTAAAAAATTGATTTTGAACGCTTGGTTTTTAACAAAGGTGATAAACAGTTTTTTTTTTTTGAAAGTCACAATTTTATAGCCTTGGAAATTTCTTCTATATACAAAAATTAAAGATATGATTTTTGCAGCCAAAAAAGCCAAAACGGGCCACTGCAAAGCGTTTCGAAGTCAGATATGTCAGATGAAACAGTCGAATACTATCGAACCTATCACATGTGACTTAAAGATAGTCTGGGATAACTTTCGTCACGAAGGCCCTTTTGAAGATGTCTTAATCATTATCTAAACTATGTCATTTAAATTTAACTGTTCTTGATCTCGTTTAAGGTCTCAAGAGTTTTACTAGATTTTTTTGCTTAAATAACTTGTTATATTGCAAATGTTTTGGTTCTAATCGATCTTAAAAATGACCAGTTAAAAATGCATCCATAACTGTATTCAGCATTTCCCAGAACACATATTTCAAACTGGAAAATAAATGCGTTGCATAAATTTGATAAACGCACTTTGAGGACATTCACTTTCAATTTTATTGTTATTATTGCCTAATCGAATTATCTTCAATGAATGAAAATTTGTAGACTGTAAACTGACTCGTCTGTATAAACCCGCATCATGTTGCATAATTGAATTTGTCGTTGCTCCTGCTCTGTCTATTCAAGCACATGCATATAATTCCATTTGAAAATGATGATCATGTTTTGATGACGATGCGGGTTCTTTAATAGAAATTACTCAATTATCGTGACAACAAAGCTTGTGTTCTGTCAAGTAATAAAAGTATAATAGTAAAAAGAGTTCATTTACATTTTTATTTTTATACAAGTCTGCGACTACTACTGCACGACTTGTTTTCTCAATAAAATTGTTAAAGAAAAAAAATGAAAAAAAATAAAGAAAATAAAACAGAAAAGAACAACACAGACTCTAATTAGTAACTATTGATACCTTACCTTTACATACCTGAGGGCTAAAAGTTGATCAAACAGTAGAACGGAATGGGCTTAAAATTAAAATAAAACTGTAAGAAAATCTTAATATTCGTGATTTCAGGATTTTTCATCAGAACCAAACTTCAGTCAAGTTCAGAGATTCGTTTTATAACCGTACAACACGAATGTGGAATCCTGTTGGTTAACAAATCAAATCACTTCCCATTAAAACCTCTTAATATTCTTATGCCAGTACTTTCTTTAAGCATGCAAACAAAATAGTTAGAATTAGGCAAAGATAAATAAAATTCCAAAGATCTGCACCGAGACCGTCACCTTTAATTTATAGAAAATTAGTCATTATTTAAATCCTTAGAGGTAACTATGAGGTGTACTTGCATAGTGAATTGAATGCTCTACAAAAAAGAACTTAAGCCTTTTCTTGATAAAAGTGACCGTTGAAAAGATAATCACCGTTAAAGTTAAATTTAAACTTTTAGCTCCAAAGTTCAGAACCTCCTATTCCAATGTCACCTCCAAGCAAGTTTATGAAGACACAAATGAATATCCCTTTTCTGAGTTCAATCAGTGTACTATTTATACCAACTTGTATACTCTGATTGAAATGATCTTCCAACCGCCTTGAATAAAGAAGCAAGCTTTACCCCCTGAGGACAAGCAGAAATAACAACCACAACATGTTGATGGAAAGATGTTGTGATGGACAAACAAACAAACAAACAAACCCCCTTTGCTTATACAAACAGCAACAACACCCAAACAGACCAGAAAAGTCTCTTTTTTTTCCTGGTTATTCGATAGCACTGGGAATACAATTTTAAGCCCGAAGAGCCACTGTCTGTCATTAACCAGGTTATCGACAGAAATGGTAAGACACTATGTGACTGTCTTGTATTCTATCGTCTATATATAGAGTTGGTGGTTAAAGCCAAAACAAACAAAAAAAAACTTTATACTGACCAACAAAATCCATAAAAAACAATTAACAACCCAAACAGTGTTGGAGGCTTGACATGATTACCTTCCTACTAACCAAAGAGTCCACAATGACTACGAGCGACGACGATGAGGACGAAGACGCGACGACCAACTATACTACCATGAATACGAATAAGTTGGTTGCTTTTCAAACAACAACAGCAACAAAGTAAAATAAATAAAATAAAATAATTATATCGTTGGTAAAGTTAGGTATTTATTTATAGGAAATTCAACTTTCTTGTTACTATTAAACTGAACATGCACTCTGAGTTACGTGTTTTTGATTTTCCAGGGTGGCCAACTTTTGTATGTTCTTGAAATAATTTTTTGTATTAAAATTTTTCAAATTGAACTTATAGAAATATTCAAAGCTGCCGTCCATTGATATCAGGTTTATTCTATCTAAAATATAAAAGTGAGTTTTTTTGTCGTGTTTCAATTTTGTTTTCAAAGTAACGATAATTTTGACAGCTGAGAAATGATTTGTAATTTTTTAACTAACCACACATTTGATCTAGGACGATTAAGGAAATACACAATGTCACTCTTAAGTCAATAAATAAATCTTCAAAACAGGAAAAAGTCAAAAAAAACTTTCAATTCTTTTAAACCGATAGAAAAGTTCATGAATTTATAAACGTCAAAAGCGAAAGCGATTACTTCGTGGAAACTGACAGATGCGAAAATGTGTTTGTTTCTGAAATCCCTATTTGTACTCAGTTTTGACTTTTCTTTTTTACCATCACTTTTCTTCTACATACAAGATGAGGCAAAAGTCAATAATGGGGATTCAACTTTGACATTTGTGAAGTAAACAATGTGAATAAGGCATAAAACGCTGTCAACATTTCCGCCATCTTTTATAAATTACTTCCAAAACTATGTTAGGCAAACACCTAGCTCTTAAAAACTATTTTCAGTTTCAACAAAGAAGTAAATTTTGACGTTTATAATAACTGTCATTCTTGAGTGTTTTGGTTTTATTTTCATCTTTAAACTTCAGACCATTTTGTAACCACTCTGGCAACTCTATTTAGCTCAATTCGTATAAGTACTGCCCCCTAGCGGCTATACGAACAGAAAAAACATAATTTTCATTTTTCAATAGCCGATCGTCTAATGACATTTTTGAAAAGATGTTTTCCACATTCATTGGCATCCCCAGTGCTGTTATGTTATAGTCGTATAAATAAAATTTATGTTGCTCTAAAAATGGTCTTATAGAAATTGTTACACTCACCATTGACCGTTTGATGCAACTTTGATGTTGCTGCTGTTATAAGGAAAGAGAAATGTGTTTTTATTGCATTTGCACTAATTTCAATCACATTAGTGTTGAATGTTGGACTGCCTCTGCTTCTGGTGGGATGATAGATTCTTTATTTTTTTTTTTTTGATAATTTTAATGAATTCATAAAAATTCAACTGGTTTTTAGTCTCTCCTGTTTTTTTTTTTAATAAATTAAATTGTGGGATCGGTTTCTTCATTTTTTCTTCTTCGATGTTTTGAACTTTTTTCCTAGAATTGAAAAAAAAAATCATATTAGTATCATGTTTCAATATTCAAATTAAGATTGCATGTGCAGGTAAGCACAATGACCTCCATTATAACGGGAGATGCATGATATTATTTTTTCTTTTTTCATAAAAAAAAGTCATAACAAAAATGGCTTCCAAGAATACAAAAACTCTACACTTGTTAGGAACGCGTATAAAGAAGCGACCTTGTTGCATGTTGCATTTTGTTTATAATGAAAACACTAAAGCATTTTTCATTCTCCTACATTAAGTTTTTTTTTTTTGGCGCGTAAGCAATGAAACTTGATATTGTTTAAGTTGGGTTAGGAAGAATGCAGACATTTCATAATAAAACCGTATTTTTTTTATTTATAACTCAGTCAGAGGTAAAACATTTATATTTCAATAACATACAATAAAAACATTGTAAAAAAAATCGATGTACGATCTCAATTAAAAAATTGAAATCAACACCGTAACAAAGAGTCATGTAGTTTTTTTTATTAATATGAAATATTTAATTGTTTTTTCAAAATTTTAAATTTGTAATTATTTTGTTTTGTTTATTATGCTTTTATAAAATGAAATCTTTAAGTTCTTTAGGAGAAAACATGTATGCTTAAGAAAGTAAATGGCGCCCAATATGAAGCCTCGTTTTTTTTCGTGGGAAAGTAGATTATCAAATCAAGAGTTCTGATCAGAAATACAGGGTTATGCATTTTGTATTTTTAAAAGTTAACGTAAATAATACACACATAAAATACTTTTTTTCATAATATTTCTTTTTAATTATAAAGTTTGAACGTTGACATAAGCCGTATTTTGTTGGTATTCCATATACAGTGAGAAATTGCCAAAAAAACGATCCGCAGTAGTCCGGTTTTTATATTTGAAAGTTGATATCGTTGAATATTTGCCAGAATAATTTGTCAAAAAATTCCAAAATAAAAAATAGCGAAATTCAGCTGATTTTTGACAGTTAAAAGAAAGGAAAATATGTCTGTGTAATGTCGATTTTAAAGTTTGAACCAAACAATTCGAGATAAAATAAAAACTTCAAGAATGGAGTTTGTTCGTAGACTTCTACATGTGGTGTAAATTCTTTACACAGCTGAATCGAGTTTAAATGAGCTTGATTCGCCTCGATTTCGGTCGGGGATGGAAGTCGAGTCAAAATTTGTGAAGAAAAACCTGTGTAGAGGAGTTGGTTTTACAGACAATGCATTATGGTCTGTTTATTTGCTTGTTTGTGTGCAAAAAATATAGTTTTGTTGTAATCAATTAAAAAAAAAATTTCAGTTCTTCATTGTTTAACACGAATCAAACTTATCTAACTTGCACTTCATAACAAACATCGAAACATCATTTGAATTTTGGAAAGTGCTGTCAAACTTATTCATTTTTAAATCTTCTTCTTCGGTGAAAACACAAAAAAGATTTATTTAATCTATACTGAGATAAACCTTTAGTGGAAACATAGCAAAACTTAATTATTGTTTTCTCTTGCAAAATTACCCTAGTTATTCCATTTTCATCAACAAAACTAAATAGTTGATATTATTACAGATTGATTTTTGTCCCCAATGGAAAACACATGATTCCAAATGCACAACTACTCAACGAACACAGCCATCGAGATACAAATGAAATATCAATCGAACCAACATTTGAGAAGAAAATCGCATAAGATCTATTCGAGACTCTTATAAACGTCGAAAACCCATCCGTAGGAAGATTCTACTTTAACTTTTATCGGTAGTATTCATACTGCGGATATTGTTTTTGTTATTCCTACTATACTATTGGTAGATTTTTCAAAAAAACACGGGTATTATGTATGAAACACTAGAATACTACGTTATCTTAGCCATAACTTGACGAATGTCGGTTTTTAAGTGCTTATAAGTTAAAGGTTTATTTGCATAAATACGGTCTTTCGCTTAGCCCAGCAGTGCCTAATCGAATAATTTTGGTGGCCAGTTGATATCGCCACGAAGAGAAATTACGAGGCCAGGAAATGTCTCTTTCAATAAAGCCATATTCGACAAGTTGTGTGGCACCATCTTGTCGAAACCACATATTCTCCAAGCCGTATTCTTTAATAGCAGGAAAAAATCAAGTTGGTTATCATATGACCATAACCCTCCGAATTGTCGGTGACAGTCGTTCCATCGTCGTTTTCGAAAAAGTAAAATCCTATCACACCTCTAGATCAAAGAGCGCACCAAACAATGACTTTTTGAGGTTGTGGATTTAATCCGAGATTATGAAACTCTCCATGTTTTGAAATTTCAAGTTTCTGAATTCAGAAGTCTGGAATTTTGAATTTTTAAACATTTTTTTCACATTAGTTCATAATCAAGTAAGTAAGTAAGCTTTGAGATCTTATATTTAATAAATTTCAATCTTGCAAATCCCCTTATCAAAGTTTATTTTTAACTCACATCGGCTGTGCATACAAATAGACCGACATTTATGGAAATGTTTATCTACAATTATTCGATGTTTATTATTCCTCAAGCTTGTACAAATACGCCTTGGCATTTAGACTGCCGTCTACATTGACAACCGTGCGTCGCAATAAATTAATTGCATTCATTGAAAACTTGAAGAATATGCAAACATCAAACAGCAACGTTTTGTTATCTGTATTGACTTGTTAAATCATTATTACAACCGCTTAAATAGTCTCAATAGTCTGGGCCTTAACCAACATGCGTCTACAGTCAGTCCCTAGCTAGCTGTTTCGCACGCCGGCCGCATTGATTGAGGTCTTCACCCACCTGCGTGCGCAACCTGAGTCGCTGTGTTCCTCTACTACGCCTTCCCTCGGGATTGGATTCGAAGACCTTCCGGGCTGGAGCGTTCATGTCCATTTGCTCTACATGACCTAGCCATCTAAGCCGCTGGACTTTAATTTTGTTAACTAGGTCAGTGTCGCTGTACAGTTCCACGTTATATCTTCTCCTCCATTCTTCATCTTTGTGTACGGGACCAAAAGTCACGCGAGAATTTTTGTCTCAAAGCATCCTAAGACGCTCTCATCTTTCTTTGATAGGATCCAGGCCTCAGCGCCATAAATTAGAACCGGGATAATGAGTGCCTTGTAGATGTTGATTTTAAATGCTCGAGAAAGGACTTTAGTCTCAATTGCTTTCTAAGTCCAAAGAGTTATTCTTCGTTTGATTTCAGCGCTGGTGTCGTTGTCTGCATTAATAGCTGTGCTTAGGTAGACAAAGTCCTTGACTACCTCGAAGTTATAGCTGTCCATGGTGACGTTTTGTCCAAGACGTCGTCGTTCAGTGTCCTTTTTTGATGACAGCATATACTTAGTCTTGCCCTCATTGACCACTAAACCCATCTTCTTCGCTTCCGTCGCAATATTCAAAAACTCCCTACTGACATCACGCTTTGATCTTCCAATTATGTCAATATCATCTGCGTATTCCAGTAGTTGGATGGACCTTTGGAAGATTGTGCCTCTAGTGTTGACGGTTAAGTTTTGAACAATTCTTTCCAGAACGATATTGAAAGAGTCGCATTGCCTTGTATAAAACCTTTTTTGACATCAATTGCATCGGTGAGATCTTTTCCGACCTTGATTTATTCCTGAAAAAAAACTGGTAATCACTCGGTTCTGGAATTCTTGATTTGTTACGCGTTTCATTTAAAATAATTGAGCGGAATTATAACTCGGATACTTTTCAAGCGACTTACTAAAAAATTTGAATATACCTTGAAGAATACATTATCTGTCCAAGAAAGTATTGTATTGTTATTTTTTTATTAAAAATTGACGATTTTGTTGGCAAATTTTTCAATTTTCAATTGAAGCTATAAAAAAAGAAAGCGATCATACCAAAAAAGTTGCACAGTTACCATTAGAAATAAATTGATTCGAAAAATTATTGTAAAGATGTTTCCACTCCAAAGAAGCATTTAGAAACATTTTTTTCAAACAAAGAAACATTTCTGACACTATTGCCGAAAAATTCCTGAAAAATGTCTCGAAAAGTGACGAAAGTTTTATCATAAGATAATCGGAAAGAGTTCAGAACCGTTTTTTAAACAATATTTCCTGATTCTTTCCTTTGTTGTGAAAACACCTTAAGCAGTCACTAAAAATTATAATAAAATCTCTTATCTGTCATTTAAATTTACTTTGTGGTATTTCTGAAAAAAGCAGCAAAAATCCTAATTTGTATGCTTTTTCACGCCTACCTCCTAAATAAGTGCTTTAATTTAAAACCCTCGAAAATACAACTTAAACTGTGCAAAAAAAGCAAATCACATAAATAATCCAAACAGGCTTAAAATGCAGGCATTTTATTTACACAAAATTTCTACTGAAAAATTCACTCTTCATGTTATCCATTACTGAGTTTATTACCATTTAATCTGCTAAGAAATATTTTGTAATTGAACTCAAGTTCAACAAGCTTT
Organism: Eupeodes corollae; assembly: GCF_945859685.1. Taxonomy (NCBI): domain Eukaryota; kingdom Metazoa; phylum Arthropoda; class Insecta; order Diptera; family Syrphidae; genus Eupeodes; species Eupeodes corollae. The sequence continues at coordinate 125,997,797 of NC_079148.1, forward strand.
ATTTTTTATACTTAATAAAACTTCCTTGCCAAAGTCCCAATCCCAATAGACCGTAATTTAAATCCCAAAGCTAAATTACACAATAAAGTAGTCAGTGAGAAATGAAATTCCTCCATAATGCGCTTCGATGACAGTGTTTAGGTTTATTTTGTCACCCGAGTCGATTATTTTTATTTTATTCGTTTGTTAATTTGTGAACATGAAATTTCTCCTCCCGCTAAATTTACTTTTCCACCTGCAGCATAAATAAACATTACGACACCCGAGACTCGGGTAAATGTTGACATGCAATCGTTGCATTCATCTATCATAATTGCTAATGCTTCAAGCAAACATCATACATAAGTTGTGCTGCATTTATAGGAAGGTATAAAGCTGTCCACCGACCGTTCGGACAGTCGGTCGTTTCGTATCATAATATGTGCCTCCATGATATATTTGCATCAATAAAAAGTCAACAAGCACTAGCAGTAATTTAGACGACGATGATCACTTAATTAACACTACGCTTTCACTTAACATGTGTGTTTAATCCGGTATTGGTTCGTTTACAAACGAACCTAATGCAACACATCAAAGATGCAGCAGTTTGTTTTAACGAAACAAAAACAAAAATCATAAAAATCGTGCTGCGCGCTAAGAAAGCGGACATAATTATTCATCGTCATGGCGTATGTGCGTCGGTCAGGTAGAAGATGAAAATATGACAAAAAAGTCATAATGTTGCAATATCTCACTCTTCCAAGTTGCAACACTCAAAATAGTCAATCATTAATTTCATTAGAATCCATCAAAGTTTCGAATAAACAAATCATTTCTCAAACTTAACACAAAACGTCAATCCGGGTCGAAGGACCATTCCACATTTTTCACTTTTTGTTTAGATGTGTGAAATAGCAGAGATGTGATTTGTTAATCAAAACAAACAGGGGGTCATGTCACTTTATTCGATTTTGACAACTTAACGAGAATCGTTCGACCGATCAGTAGTTACATTCATATTCATTTTGTTTTGTTGTGACATAATCAGCGGCTGTCTTCTGTCAAACACAAATGATTAAGTATTTATGTTGATGTTAAACTTAAGTATGCTAAACACTTTGCATTAAATGAATTTTAACAGTGAAAGCTTTGAGAGAAATAATTAAGAGATCACGACTTCTTCCCAACTATCAGCTATAAGTTAAAACCAATTTTGACTTAATTGTTAAAGGCCATGTTGTTGATATTGACTTATCATTATCACTTATGTTAATTTAATTTTAGTTCGTTTAGTTTTATGAATTTTATCGCTTTGAATAAAAATTAAAGATAAAAAATAGAAATTTATTCAACTTGAGTGGGTGCATAAAAACATAGATTTTTCTTTTATTTCCATTTTGTTTTGAAAATGTGATGAGTTCTTAAAGGGCCTTAAGTAGGAGAAAACTTCTTATAATAACCCTGCTGCTGAAGTGATGCATTAGTTTATTTATATTCATAAAGGTGCACACTAAGTCTTAAGTTGGATCGATGGATGCATAAAAGTTCATCCATCTTCTTCCAAATGAATTATTCATAAATGGTGCTTAATGCTTATAGGTCTTTTGTGTTAAGTTAATGGATAATAATGTTGATCGTGAGGGAAATATTTTTAAAATTACTTTACCATGGCAAGTCTTAGGTTGGTATTTTCAAAGAAGTTTAACATTTTTTAAGTTACTTGTTTGGGGTTTATGGTAAATTGGTACTAAAAAAAGGGCAAAGGAATTTCAATTATTTTTTAAATTATATATTTATCGGTGGTAAAATTTTAAAAGAAATTAAATTTGTGATCCGTTAAATGTGTAATATTTAAATTTGAGAATTAAAAATAAAATATTCGAGAAAGAGTATGCTTTTGAAATGTTAAGGAGATTTTAAATGAGAGCCGTCATATGTAGATGGATTCGAAAACTACTGAATCGATATTGCTTAAATTTGAATGCCACCACAACCATATAAACTTACTTTAACGTTTGGAACTCAATCATTCTTTATTATTCTTAAGTATTAAATACTTATGTTTGCAAGTTTGTTGTATTTCTATCCAAGGAATTAGAGAACATTTGAGACTGACAACTTTTCCTCGCTCGAAATCTAGACAGAAATGAGCATTACCGCTTGAACAACGTTTTGCTGTATTGAAAATTAATTTCCAAATTGAGTGCAGTGCAACCCAAAAACTGCACTTTTAAAAAGACTTTTAAAAAAAGTGGCTGTCCATGATGGAAACGGAAACACCAGTTTAATGGTCTATTGTGATACTACATGAATTTTGAGGCTTCCTCCTAAGCTCAATGGAACTAGTTTGAATCCCTTACGAAACGTGAGTGTCTAATTATGGTGATATGATTTAGATCGTTAAAGAAGAATTCTCCTAGGCAATTCTTGCGCTTTCGAAACTATAATTTATAGAGCCATTGGTCAAGGCTAGAGGAGCCAAGAATTCTTTATTGAGTACCACAATGGCACTCCTAAAAAGACCCTTTACTTCCTCTAGCTTGGCGATCTTCTAGTTATGTGTCTGCAAGGATGGATTACAAACCTTGATCATTTTGAGAATGTCGATACCAGGAGGGTCGATTGGAATTCAAATGCGGGCTCTAGGTCTGCTATTAATGTCTTCGTTAGCGACAACCTCGAGCTTCGAGAGTTTCCCCTTTCCATTTCTGGATGTACTCTCAGTAGTAGTGGTAGGCCCATAATTCACAACCCTGCCAGTACTAAAACTAGGTATCGCTACGTTCCTACTCTCGTTGCTGCCAACAGTAGAGGAGGGTCCATGGATTGCCACTACTCCCTTCCCTGTATTGGCCGCAGTAGATACGGCAACAGTTGACGCCAAACTGCCGCCCCGTCTTAAAGAGATACCGATCTCATCATTTTTTTGTTAGTATTCATGTTTGGTCCCACGAGTTGCGAAGAAAGAGAGATTCGTCTGAACAGAGATACAGAAAAGGCTAGTTAATCCAGAGGTCGCCAGGTATCCGGATACTCCGTTAGAGATTTTTTGAATTGGGCCCTCAGCCAGGCTGATCATCGTCACGGGTCGACACCTTCGATCCAGCCCAATAAAAATAAGAGGTGGTTGCAAATTAACAGGTAGGGTTAGGAGTCAGTTGATGTTAAAAACATCATTTTGATATGTAGGGAAATGATTAGGATTGGTAAACATCAATTGAGCTAAGTTACCTAGGGTGGGAAGGACCACCGGAGAGGAGAGAAGTAAAAGTCATAAATAAGTGAGTTTTTAGACTATAACTTCAAGTTAAAGCAGCACAAGATTAGGTTTTTTTAATGAAATATTCAAAATGTTACTTCAAAAAATCATTTGATCAAAGGTTTTTAAAACATTTCTAGCATAGATTCTAAAGACTTCTAATAAATTTGTCTCTATATTTTTAAAATTGGTTTGGTATAATATTAAAATTATTTATCAGCACTGAAAATTTCAAAATCCAAGAACCAGGAATTGAATTCCCCAACATACTTTTAGGAGCCAGTTATAGCTATCATTGAAACCAATCATTGGAATTTCGTTGAAAGTTGGTTATAGCTATTATTGAAAATTACTGTCATTGGAATCAAATTTCTTGATATGAATAATGAATTTTAGGTTAGATTTCATTATTAAAATCAAAGCTGATCAATATTACTTCAAAAACTGATTTGATCAAAGGATTTGAAACATTTCTAACATAGATTTTTAAGACTTCTAAAAAATGTGGGTCTATGTTTTTAAAACTGGTTCATTATAATATTAAAATTATATATCACCACAATAAATTCCAAGGACCATAAGTCTAATTTTACAACATACCTTTAGGGGCCAGTTATAGCTATCATTGAAACCAATCATTGGAAATTCGTTGACAAGCTACTTATAGCTATTTTTGAACATTTCTACTGTTAAAAACAAATGTTCTGATTAGAATCATGCATTTTAAGTTAGAATTGATCATTAAAATCAATAATAACATGTGTGTGTATTAAAAAAAAATTAGAACGTCTTTAGTCAGCTTTTCACTGAAAGCGATCATTGAAACAATTAAACTGAATTAAAAGAAATTTTCTGAATTAAACTATTTTCTTATTTTTTAAGATTGAATTTCATAACAACCAAAATCTTTTTCTTTCTTAATCTTTTTCAAATATAGAAACAAAATGTACAATGATAAAAACCAATGATAGCTATAATTTACTTCTTAACAGTTCGTACATCTCATGAACTACCCTTCAACATGGTCTCTAGAGTTCTTATAATTGTATTTTTATTTTAGTCAAATTTATCACCAGACTATAATTATAAAGCCTTTCCTAATATAGAATAGAATAAAAGAAAAAGAAAATTTTCCAATGTTCAGCTGAAAAAAACGGCCTTTCCCAAAATATCAACCTAACTCTATTCCAAAACGTGCTAGTTCTTTTTTTCTGATGGTTTTCTTTAAAATCCCAAAATACTCTTAAAAACACCTCTAACAAGCTTATTGCCAAAAAGACATTAAAAAAAACCATCGAAATGAGTTGGTCACCACCATCAAGTGGGTATTTTATGTATAGTATTTGTAGTCTCATCTACACTTTACAACTTTAAGAAGCGACTCACAACGCGTTGCGTTCCACTTAACCAAATATTTTGGCAACATTTCAACACTATTGTGACTCAAAATCTAACCAAAAAACCACAACGTGGCATAAACACACAACAAAACAGTCACATTTTTTAGTATAAAGTGAAGATACTTATTTTGGTACCGGATAGGAAATTGTGATGCTTCTTAAGTGTTCTGGTGCGTGTAGCATCTTCTTATACACATATTGAGATCGAGTAAAAAGCCAAAACATTACGCACAGCACAGTTCGTTGACTCATCCCGAATTCTGAAATTATTCTTAGAATAATTTTATGTTCTGCACATATTCGTCGTGTGTTAGGTGGAGCGCGTCGTCCGTCGCCATCGACGACGCGTCAGTCACTTGTGTGATGTACACTTTTAGAAGTGCAACTTTTTCAATTTTCAAGGTGTGAAAGAAAGTCTGACTTTTTCAAACAACTTCCTCCATAAAAAGATAGAAGGAAAGACGACATATGGAAATCCCAGAGGAATGGAAACATTTATTTTCAAGCTCACTCACACGCCACACCGCCGGCCGCCGCCGTCGAATCAGTTCACTTGTGACTTTCGCCTTTGGATTGGGAGAATTTATTTATGGAACGTTCCTTAGATTCTTTCATCGAACATCAGACGTCATTGATTAGTTTGCGTTTGCTCTCAGTCTCCTCAACGAGCCCCGAACAGTTTGACTCTTTCTTCGATTTGGACATTTTCTTTTAGGAAAACACAAATAGTTCAACCTTTTGTTTTGGATGGGAAAAGTGGAAATAGATTTCAGGGGCATTGACAGAGTTTCCTATAATTTCGACACACCGAACCAAAAGAACTCTAAATGTGTACCTCCAACTGTTCGAAATCGTTACTTAAGATGAATTGACACGTCATAATATACGCATGCCTATGAAAAGCGACAACACACGCAACGCGCACGCTGCTGGGTACCATCGATGTGAGTTATGTCAACTTGGGTAAAATCTTTTAAATTGACATTTCCTTGAGAACAATACTCAACGTTGCTCCTAGAATATTTGACCTAAAAAAGGGAATGATATAGCATTAGTGACGACGACGACGACTGCAGTTCATCGGCGTGCTATGTGGTGGTGTTGGGAATGTCATTCAATGCCATGCCCCGCCACCGCTCTGCTTATGTTTTTTTTTCTGATGAAGCTGTCAAAAGTCGTGTGTAATTTTATTAGACAACCACGAGACAAATATGTGAGGTGTGGGATGTTGACACACTTATAATGAGAATATACTCGCATAGATTTTCCTATGAAATTTATTGTATCTACAAAATTGTAAACTATGTGCTGTGCGTGTTGGAAATTGAAATAGAAGACTCTTGCGGTCGGTAAGCCAGAAGCTCTAAATGAGATGAATCTCGATCTTAGCTCATTTTGAGTTCACGACAAAAAAAAAACGAAGCTATTTAACATAAGACTTAAGAGAATACAATAAATTCTTCGACTTCTACGTACCTATTTGAGGAATTTATTTGTGCTTCTCGAAAGCCCTTTCTCATTTTAAAAGTGCTTAGGAAATCTTTAATTGGTCGTTATTTTTATTTTGTATGGGTATTTAATGATCTAGATCTATTCAAATGATATAAGAGTTCTTTTTTGAACTGAGAAAAAGTCGTTAAAGGATTTTAAGAAGGTGACAAAAAGAACCCATAACCCATAAATGTTGAGCACCCTAATAAACTCTCGTGGGACAAGTAACTTTGAAATTCAATTAAGCTTGTGTAAGTTGCTTGAAATTGGTTTAAGGTTTTATGTTATACCTTCAATATCATTTTAAGCTTCTTAGCATGATCTTGATCTCCTAATATATTACAGAAAAGTGATCAAAATTTTAGCACTACCTTCTATAAAGCTTCTATTCTTCAAATACACGCTTTTAAAATTAGAAATTTCCGGTAGTAGGTTTTTCAATAAGATGTTATGTTTTAATATATACTTGTAATTGCCAAAAAATAGATGTCTTATGAGAATGTTTATTTTATTGTTAAGAGATTACCAATAAATAATTATGCGATCAGTAAATCAGTAATTAACTTCCCATAGGAAGCTTTTGTAATGGGTTGGATTTGTCAAATTGAAAATTTTGACATTTCTCGACGTCTCAAGGTCCCTAGAGTCGAAATAAACGATTTTTAGAAAGATGTTTGCTCGTGCGTGTGTTGTGTACGTACGTTCGTACGTCCGTGCGTCAATTAACTGTTTTTATATAATTAAAAAAGCCTGAAAAAAGAATTGTCACCTCGAAAATTTTACGACTGCAAAATGGTTTCATCTACAAAACAATTTTGTAAAAGTTTTGAGAAAAATAAAATTGACAGTTTTTTTTTATCAAAAATAAAAACCTAAAAAAAACATTACTCAAATATCTTTTCAAAGATTTGAGATAATGGCTTTCAACTAATTTTAACTTATAACAAATATTGTTTTCAACATTCCGAAAAATTTTAAGAAAAATCGAATTGACAGTTTTTTTTTACAAAAAATAAAAACCTTAACAAAAAAATTAGTTAAAGTTTTTAAAAATTGATTTTCAGCTCAAATATCTTTTCAAAACTTTGAGATATTGGCTTTAAACTACTTTTATCTTTTAAAAAATATTGTTGTCAACATTCAGTAAAATTTTGAGAAAAATCGAATTGACAGTTTTGTTTACAAAAAAAAAAAACTTAAAAGAAAATTTTACAAAAGTTGGTAAAAATTGATTTTTGACACAAACATCTGTTCAAAAATTTGAGATAATGGCTTTCAACTAATTTAAACTTATTAGAAATATTGTTTTGAACATTCCGAAAAATTTTGAGAAAAATCGAATTGACAGTTTTTTTTACAAAAATAAAAACCTAAACAAAAAAATTAGTTAAAGTTGGTAAAAATTGATTTTCGACACAAATATCTTTTCAAAACTTTGAGATATTGGCTTTAAACTACTTTTATCTTTTAAAAAATATTGTTGTCAACATTCAGTAAAATTTTGAGAAAAATCGAATTGACAGTTTTTTTTACAAAAATTAAATAACTTAAAAGAAAATTTTACAAAAGTTGGTAAAAATTGATTTTCGACACAAACATCTTTTCAAAAATATGAGATAATGGCTTTAAACTAATTTTAACTTATGAGAAATATTGTTTTCAACATTCGGTAAAATTAAAAAAAAAAATTAATGGACAGTTGTTTTACAAAAAATAAAAACTTAAAAGAAAATTTTACAAAAGTTCGTAAAAATTTATTTTCGACTCAAATATCTTTTCAAAAACTTGAGATAATGGCTTCCAACTAATTTTAACTTATAACAAATATTGTTTTCAACATTCGGAAAATTTTTAAGAAAATCGAATTAGGAGATTTTTGTACAAAAAATAAAAACCTAAACAAAAAATTGAAGAAAAGTTTTTAGCAAATAGTTTTTGAATTAATTTTAAACTACTTATATCTTAAAAAAAAATTGTTGTCAACATTTAGTAAAGAGAAAAATCTAATTGACAGTTTTTCTTGCAAAAAAAAAAACCTAATACTAAAACTTGGTAAAAATTTACTTTGGACTTAAATAGCTTTTCAGAAATTAAAAATATTATTCAGTAGTTTTTTTTTTTTAAAATCCAACAGTCCGTTTTTTCATTAAAAAAATAAAGTCTACAAAAAATAGTACGCAAATTTGGTTAAAATTGGTGTTCGGTTCTTGATAATTCCCAAATTAATTTCAATCATCCAATTTGTAAAAAATTAAGAAATTCTACTAAAATTGGTAAAAATTTGTTTTCGACTAAAAATCTATTTAACAAAACTAGATTTTCAAACTAAATTATTTCTTTATTTGAAAAATAATGTTGGTAATTTTAAAATTTGTAAGAATATTTCAAGTGACAACTTTTTTCACCCAACACGAAAACCTACAAACTTTTAAGCAAGACAAATCGACAGACGGGATGGAAAGTTATCAGTGTGGGTCGCGTCCCAGCCTCTTTTTTCGTTTGTTGTGTTGCACGTAGTCCCGTCTTGTTGAACTTAAACTTTGTCCACATCAATATTTTTCAAATTCGAGCCATAACAAATAATTAAATATAGTACTTCCCCTAAAAGTTAAACCAGCCTTCGAATAAATATTGATATCAAAACTCGGATTTCCGGAGCACAAAATTTAAAAAATTCAGTTTATTTACATAGCTTCGGAAGTAGACCTCATAGCTGAAGATAGTTTTTCGATAATAATCCGCACCATTTTAATGTATTTTGAGGGCCCAATTAGCCAAGATACGATATTGCTAGTGTTTCACCGTCTTGAGTACTTGTGCGGTCTAAACTTTAAGTACGTAAGCCTTAAAATTGAAATATCTCTATTTTCGTCAATACTACAGGCGAGAACAGCAAAGTTTCAGTAGTACAAATGGTGTCCACCAGTTTCGATATTAATGATCCGAAAAAATGTTTTTATCGTTCTATTTCAAGTAATGGCTTAGTTATCGCTTGTCAAATGTCAAACGATGACAGCTTCAAAAGTGACAACTGTCCAATTAGCGGGGTATTCAGAATGAAACCCATTATAGGAAAACCGTTAATTTTATTTGTAAATTAAAGTTTTATTCATGTATAAAAATGTAAAGGTTTTTAAGCTATTTTATGCTTCAAATCTATAATAATGTCGGTAAATTGATGATCGCTTGTCGTGAGACGATTTGATTGTCATTTTGATCTTAGAAATGACTTAAAGAATTTTAACAAAATTTCAATTTGATTAAACAAAATTTACTACCCTTTGAAAATTGTCTGTGTTAAAATTTTAACTTTCAAACTTCAACATATAAAACATATTCCAAGGGATTATAGACTTCTACCTTAATATCCCCTTTTTCATGGAATCACCTAGAAATTGTTACACTATTCTTTTCGAAAGAATAAACATTTTTTCCGTCCAAAAAGTTGTATAACAAGTCCTCATTTTTAAAACTAAGACAATTCTACAATAGAATTATTCACTTTATTTTCAAGGTTCATATTAAGTGTTCAATTCTAATGACAATGGACTTTATACATTAAGGCATATGACAGCACCGACTTTGATGACCATTATCAAAAAATAATGTTGAGGTACTTTATTTAAATACTCTTAGAATTACATCCATTAGTTTAATTTTTGTTAAGTAATTGGTTCATTTTTCTATATACTCGAAGTTAGGTATAATTTTAGAGATTGCTCATATAATTTTCCATCAACAGAAATAGAACTTCAAGCGAAGCTGTCATAAGAACCTTGAAATAAAAATTAAAACATAATAAGATTCGATTAAGCAATCAAATGTGACATAAAGGTCAGCCATCGATATTGTTCTACATCAGAATGTACATACATTTTGTTGTGTTCTTATTGTTTTGTAAATTTTTTTAAACTTAACATGAGTCTACAAAATTCTATACCGAGATATAATTTATTAAAAACTTACGACATGAAATTAAGAATTGACAACAAAAAATTGAAACTTTTTTTTTAAGACTTCATTTAATGAAATAAGAAAAGCCTTGAAGAGTCTTTTAAATAAGAGTTCATTAAATATTTATGTTTTTTTAAAAAGAAACCTACATTAAACTCATGCAACAATATTTAAAACAGGTACTTCTTATGTACAACACTCGACATAAAAACCAATTATAGTTTTATGCACTGCACACATAAAGCTAAAGCAAAGCTTTTTGTCGGTAAAACTAGTTGGGGGTAATATGAATAGGTTTTGTATCTACCTTAATAGCTTGAAGCCTCATTGCCAAAGTTTTTATATTTTTGTTAAAACATATTAAGAGTCATTTAAGTTCATATGTTGGTATTTAATGCATTTCCACTTCCACTCTCTGCTGCCACTTCTGTTTATTGTTATTGCCACATATACAATATGCAAGCATATTTCTCTTTTCAAAACAACAACGACAATAATATTGTAATTGCCTTTGAATGCAGTAAAATTTTCAAAAATAAAAGGAAGGCCTGGGCCTTAAAGTCTCCGACTTTATGACTTGACCCATTACAAGAGAGAATTTATAGACTTTAACAATGAGAGGGAACATAAAAAGTTTGATATAGGTCGGAAATTGTTCTCTGATTGGCATGATTGTTAAATTAGTCAGTTAGGTCAATTGACCTATTTTGAGAAGAAGATCTTAAGAATCAAGAAAAAGAGTGAAAGTGAATATATGTTGACAAAAAAATTATTGTTGAAAATTTAATGACTTTGACCTTCTTTAAAACTTAATCAGAGGAGTTTTGGCTACTTTTTCATATTAATTTTTGTTATTGGTCAAAATATCATCTTATTGGAAAATAAGGTCTTGCAATCTTAGTCTTAATCTTGGTTTTGCATACAAGTTCATTTAGTATTAAATTTTGTTTTGTGTTTGAAAAATATCGGTTATGAACCCAAAAAATGTCTTTAAGTTTGATAATCACTTTGATGATGACAACGAAGTTATTGCACAGAACAAGAAGATAGTTAAAAAAAATAAAATTTAAAGAATAGTGTTGTTAACTTACTATTGTATTAAATTAATTATATAGTCCAATGAAAATCCAATCAATGACTTAAGTTCCTACACACTATCAGTGCTTAACAAAAATAAACCCCTAAATTGAAAACTAAAGCTCAAGAACTCAAACAAACAATTGACGACAGTTTGATATGATCTCAAAAAGAATCTGTTGACATAGAGCGACCAGAAAATTCATCATGATGAACTTCTAGAAGAAGACCCGTTGGCTAAACATTGCCAAGCACCAAATTTTCCCAACAGTATTCTGAATTGGCAAAAATCAAGACTTAATTAGCTTCTCTTTTCATAACATAAAATTTAAAAAAATATGTTTACTACCTAAGATGAAAATTCTATGTTTTCCTTTGCATTTGTCTGTGTCTCAAAAGTGTTTCATATCCTGCAGTTATTGAAAACATAACATGAAATAATTATATCAACATTCAATCATAAATCATAATTTGCCCGGGAGCTGAATTTTGATGTGAGTGACTCCAATAACCTTTGAATTTTGCCATATCAAAAAAATATCGTTTTCTTCTTAAAATGTCAGTTGAGGTTTCAGCAAATTTTATTTAATCGTTTGAAATTCTAGGAATAGCTTTTGACACCTTAAAAATTGTTCCTTGGAACTGTCAACTTGCATGCATTCTATAAAAATCGGTTTGACTTTGGAGATGGGTTCCTATCAAAAAAAAAGAACCAAAGCAATCAAGAGCTGCTAATAGGAGAGAAAGAATTGTTCCTAGGAAGTAAAACAAAAATTCAAGGACTTCTAGTTCATTTTCCAACAAGGTTGTGTAAGAGGGTTCATCTCTTACGATATGAAATATCACTGTACTTCATAATTACTTTGCTCAGAATAATTAAATTAAAGCTTATTTATTTTTCACTGTTTCCATGTAATCAAAATAATATTTTTCATTAGTAATAAAGAAGTTTTGTTCAAGTTATTACGTTTTGTTTCTTATTTTGATCAAGAAAAGCCCTATAATAAATCAGAAGTGGGATAAAGTTCCTCATTCAACTGAATTACGATAAATTAAAGAAAATTTACTAAAAAAAATCTGTCTTTTTACTAAACCTAAACTAAATTTTTTCTAATCATGGATGCAAATGCAATAGCTCGTGCTTTGAGTTTTTTGGAAAACGTTTCCGTGCAAGTTCTTAAAGAGAAGCTTGTCCAGATGAATTTAAGCACACATGGTACCAAGACTTCACTTAAGGCCTTGAAAAACTCCGTGATTTAGTCAAGAAAAAGGAAGAAATAGTCCTTACCATTATTTAGAGGCGACGATAATGACCCTATTAGTAAGTGGATTGAAAACGTCGAGGATGCTATGGTCACTTACCATCTGAGTGAGTCAGAGGTTTTCATTTATTTCAAAAGACTCCTTAAAGGTACGGCCAAGTTAAGTACGGAAAGATCTGAGAGGCGCTCTGATGTCCGAGTTTCACTACCATACAACCGCAATAGACGTCCATAACACATTGAGAAATCGAAAAAAACGTAGAGATGAAAATTACCAGCAATACGTTTTATCCATGCAGGAGATAGCTTCTTCCGCAAAGATTGATGAACAGGATCTGATTGCCTATATAATCAATCCCTGATTCAATATTTAATAAGCAAATCATGCTTACTGCAAATACCATCGCTGATCTCAAGATTTATTCTGCGCAAGTATGAAAAAATGAAATCCGAGTTGCAACCTACGAGTTCTGGTTACAATTGATCTGTACAACCTTCGAGAAGTGTACCACGTGTTGATGCTTAGGTCAGGTGCTTTAACTGTGACGAAGAGTGTCACATATCAAGTAACTGTCCCAAAGCTCGCCGAGCAAAAGGTGAAAAGCCCTATATTTGACAATTCAAATTTCATTTTTTTGTATAATATATATTTTACTTTTTTCAAAATTCTTAAAAGATAATTCAAATAATAATAATAAAATTAAACTCACAGTATCTCCCACAAATAATCAGACACATGAAATATACATTTTCACAATGCATTTTCGCCACGAAAATATATGTATAGTGTAAAACATTATAACCATTTTGTATGACTTTTAAACACGCTTTTATTTTAAATAAAGCAAAATAACAATGTAAGCCATTAAACAGTAAATATAAATTTAAAATCAAAAGCAACTTTTTAATTTAACAACTCTCACATAATCGGATACTCAATATTTATTACCTAGTTGTGTATCCTTTCGATTTAATCGCGTTTTCAAGGTGTCAAGGTATTAAAGAGACAAGTACTTAACATACTTCAGGATTTATTTTTTGGCATTCCTTTTGAAAGCCCATCTAAAGGTACTCAATGTTTCTAAAGTTCTTTTGTGTAACTCGACGTCCCAGTTCATCCTTTTTTTTAAGCATCTTACGTTAGTTTTTCAAGAACCACGACCTTCCTGTACAAGATATGTGCTTTAGGTTATTGTCCTAGTAGAGGATGAAATTGTCTTACATTCAAGTTCACTGACACTAGACCAAAAATATTGTTTCAAAATATTGATGTTAGCCATTTGATATATTTTACCCTCCACAAAATTTTAGTTCCGATCAGAACCTACACAACACATCCTTACACCTTGAGCAACCAACCACCTTGCCTTACAGTAGCAACAGAATGCTTGCGAGAAAATTCTTCATTTGCTTTTCGCCATTGATATATTTTTCCATTTGTACCTTAAGGTTAAATTTGCTTCCGTCCATTTCCTTCCGTTACATCTTATTCCAAGAAGACGGTTCTTGTGTCATATTTTCATTAACAAACCTAAGTCTTCCATTTCTATTTTTTCACTAATGTAGATATAACTTTCTATGCACGGCCATTTCGGTTATTACTTCGATAGTGATGCTTCCTCTCCTGATAATTTCGTTGCTGAATTCTTAACTTGTGGTCTCTTTCAAAGAAAAATCTTTAGATATACCAAAGACAAGAAGGAATATTTGGTTAATTACCCTAAAACGAAGCTTCTCATCGTTCGTCTCCAGCTTCTTTCCTTTTACTTTTCTGCTAACATTATGAATCCCTTTTTCCTTTTGAAATTGTGAAATTATGCAATAGGCTTCGAAAGGGCTCCGTTTGCTATTTCTCGTATTGATTTATCGTTCTGGCTATGCAAAGAATCAATTTTCTAATTTTCAAAAATGTTTGCTTTTATTTTGGTGTCGTGAATAAGAAAACTACCTTAAATTAAAATTATAGTTTTCCGTCATGCAAGGTTAATAATAAGGCTCGTTTCACACTACACGGTTTTGACCGTACGGCAAATAACCGGACGGCGACATTTTGTTAGAGGCTCGAAGAAGAGCATATACGCTTTCATATTATACGGTCACGGCAAAATGCCAGCGCCGCGCCGTGTTGCAACCGTCTACTGCCACTACAGTATACGGCAGCCTGACGGCCGGCGCGATAATCTTAGTAGCGTACGTGACGAAATGCATGTTTTCACATCATACGATTTTATTCGTGCTGCAGAGTTCGATTAGCCAAGACACGATTACTAACCTGTGAAAAAGTATACTAAGTAGATGAACCCTGTATATATCGTGTTTTTCCGTACGATCAAAACCGTGTAGTGTGAAACGAGCCTAACATTTTCAATTGACGTGAAAAATACCGTTACAGAGTTACTACAGTGTAAAAACAGATTGTGTACGATTAAGTGTGAGAGGTTAAAAGGAGTTTTCTTAATTTTTTCAATTTATTTGTTTATTAATAATTGGAAATGCAGTTTTTTATTTAAACTTAATTTGAACTTAAATGTGTTAAAAAATTATGATTAAGTTCTTCTACTTCTTTATTTTTTCTTTGAGAAATTGGATTGCGAAAATGTACGTTCTCTCTGTCTGATTAGTCGTGGAGCTACTGTAAGCCACTAACATAAATTTTCTTTCAGCAATTTTTTTTATCTCACAAGTAATTTGAGTTTACGTTTAGTGCACTATGAGTTTCTTAAGGGTTTAATTTAAACATCTTCACTTTTTCATCATGTCATCTTCAATTTTGGTGTTAGACTGATGGTGTTGCGAAACCGCCCATTCTCCTTTAAGAAATAAATTATTTATAAATTACTTATATGGCTTTTTATAAATTAACAATAAATGTATGTATAAAAATAAATATTAATGTTTGATTCGGTTTCAACTTACAATTATACATTTATTCCAAATATTAAATATAACACAAAAATTACTCACCTTCAGAAATAATCCGTGAATCGTAACTCGTTTAACAATCTTAATATTTCTACAGAACGTTTTTTTTATAGCCCACATATCTATAGAAAGACATGCACCTACAAAATATCATCATCATAAATATAATGAAACACAAACATTATTATTAGAACCAATCCTTAAAAACCATTGTTCAATGAACTTCACTCAAACGTTTTGTTTTTTTTTTCTCTTATACTGCTTGAAGCTTAAAAACACACAATCATAACTTTTATTTCTTTGGAAAATCACAAAATAAAAATAAAACTAAAACTAAAACTAAAAAAATCCCTTATTATTATTATAATAATTTCCATTCATCTACCTTCGCAATCGTGATGCTTTTTCGCAGAAAATCTCTTTTTCTACTTTACTTTATTTTTGTTTGAGATACATTGACTCATTGTCTTTGAGCATCTATACATTTTAAGATACATTTTTATAATAAAAACTTCACTCTCTATTGTTTCTATCGTCTATTAATCCAAAGGCCATGTACTCTCGTGATGATAAAAATCTTTATTAAATATTATTGACTCATTGTTTGAAAAAGTATCTTATAGATACATACATAAAGATATTATTAAGGGAACGCCCCTTAAACTGCGATCATATACAAAGATCTCAACAAAGGAAGAAAAATTAAACTTTTTTGCCTATCTACGAGTATATGTATGCATTTGTTTCTGCAATCGCATCATCGATAAAAAATATTTGTATTATTTTGTATCTTTTGGTTTTGTGTACAATAAACTGTCAAAATATTGTTGTTTATTAGTTGCATTAACACTTTCTACAAGCTGGACAAGCTAGCAGGTGCACACATACCTATACCTAGTTTGTGTTCGCACTTAAAAGAGCAGGAGCTCTCACGATCGTCATATGCAGCACACGCAGTATCTATGCAACAAAACAACAGCAACAAAAAAAGTATCTAAATTGAATTATCTATCTATTACGACGTCGATTAGACTATCTACGCGCGTATCTTTGACCGTTTGGCAATAGATTTCAATAAGGAAATTGCCAACCAACAAAACTATGAGATATACAATAAATACTGAAGCCAGAGAAAATTGAATTGAAAAAAAAAACTCAAAAGATCGTGCTCCTAGTTAACCTCTCTCCACAAGATGCACGATATATATATACGGATGCTTTTTTTTGTATAATCCTCATAATCACTTTAGGTTAATCCCACTTCTGACACTTTGGTAATAAGTTGTGTTTTTTCAACACTTTTTGCAAATTGGCTTCTTACGAGGCTTTGGATTAAAATTCTTTCGCTATAAACACATTTTATCGTTAAGTTTAATATAAAGACAAGTTTAAATGGCATTTAGATACGCAATGAAAATGAGTAGCACGATAGTCATGAGATGATGATGGCATTACAATTGTGATTATGATGATGATGCAGAAATGTGTATGTCTTTATTTGTGATGTGTAAAATTAAACGTTAAGTTTTTTTTTATAAAATTCAGGATTTAACGTCTCAAAAGCCCACTTCTCGTGGATATCTTTTTTGTGGCTGTATTATTGCTCTGATGTAGATTTGACGTGACGTCTGACGTGCTTCAACGCCCTCTCAAACACCTTTACTATGATTACGCATTTGAAAATGTTTCCATCAAGCCACCTGGAGGCACAAGTATAATGCGCGCATCGCCATTGAGGCGTTCCTTGGCATCTTCGTGACCCCAGCAAACAACTCTTTTTTTTTGTACATCTCTTCTGTCTGTCAGGTTTGTCTTTGCCTTAAAGGAGGTATAAAATTTTATATCATTATGTCGTCTACTCATGCAGATAAGTGTAGGACAATAAAGTTGTATAGATACAAGTCCTATACGAAGAATTCAAACCACAACAACAACAACAAAAAACGTCTTAGGTTTGAAAATTGCAGTAATTGTCTCAATGTCGTGGTTTTGCAATATTTTTTTATTTTTACTTTTTTATAACTTTATGAAATTATTTTCTTTTTCTCATAAAACAAATTTCATTTTTTATTTTCAGGTGTTATACCGTGAAATAGTATCTCATGCTCGAGTGGTTGGTGCATGCATAAAGGCTTCTGAGAAGAAAAATAATTTAGCTTCTGACGAACAACAACAGCAACAAAATTCATCCTTATCCTCAACTGATGAGAAATCAGCTGGAGTCGGAACTGGATCTGCTGCTGGTGCTGATACAAGAGGTGCTAGTGATTTGGTAACTGGTGGAAAAACTCCATCACCAAATAGCAAAGAAACATCATCCAAGCAAAAAAGTTCCAATAACGAAGGAAATTTGAAAGGACTAGAACATCGTTATCATTTGTTGTATTTGAAAGCAATCGAAGTACAGTGCCTTTTTGAGGGCCTATTGGGAAAGAAAATATCAGCTGCGGTAAGTAATTTTACATTCAAATTTTTATTATTGTACATATTTCTTTTTGTTTTATATTTAATATTGTTTTTTTTTTTCCAATTTAATTTCAATGGAAGTTTGCCAGATGGCTTCAAGCTAAGAATAAATGAGAATTTGAAAGGTTTTTGTTATTTAATTTGTCTTGTTAACATTTTTCTGTATTTTTATTGTTTGGTTTTATAGCCGATGGATATATTTAAATGGAAGAAAATACCAATTAGAAAGACGTAGTTTTAAGCTAATTGTTATTGCTTGATTTGTTGTTTCAATGGCCTGGAGGTGATACTCATAATTTTACTGTTTAATATTAAGGAGCGTTAAATAATTAAATTTGTATACGCAGTTCCTTTTCCATTTTTAAAGACATTTTTTCTACAAAAAGGTGCTTTTTTAAGACTTTTAATACGTTGTTTTTAATTTGACAATACTCTTTGTTTTGTAAAGACTTAAACTAATAACTCAATTCTAAATAAAATTCAATTCAAATAAAATAGTCCGTTTAAAAACGCACATATATAAGATTTTAAAATATACCTGTAAAATAAGTTTGTTTTCAAAGATATAAATGGATTTGATTTGTCAAAAAAAACCTCCATTTTTCAATTTTTTTTGGTTTGAAAATCGTTAGACCGATTTTATTTAAATTAATTTTTTTTATCTAGACAAATTTCCCATCTTTTCTTAAATATATTTTTGTTATGAAGTTGTTTTGTGATTGAATAGAAATTTAGTCTGGACGAATCATCATCATGTATGTTATTTCGTTAGCATGTCTCCCTTTTTCGGCTCTCAGACGAAACTAATTTTAACAAATAAGGTGTCAAAACAAAGAGAATTTTCCGTAGACTAAGCGAATATTAGTTTACAATTTGTTTGAAAAAACTTAACTTTTTATTATAATAAAAAAATGAAATACTTGGAAAATATTATTTTAAGGGAAATGGTTTGTGTATTTGAATGAACTTATCGAATATACACCATTTTTTGTCGGTAAGCTAGTTTCATCCCAAGACACAACCCATCCTAGCACAACTCATCCCATAAATGAAAAATACTTATAAGCATACCTAACGAAAAGAATTGTTTGTGCATTCAAAGCTTTTTCCTTTGGATAGCTTTATTTTAGTTTCATATTAGAAGAACCAGGATGGAAAATAAATTAGCTGAAGGTAAGAAAGAGGCAGAACATTTATGTTTAAATTGTAAAAGGATCGCCTATTGGTTGTGTAGTTAAGTAGGTGTCTAAAACGGATAAAGAATAGTTCATTGGCGTGCTCAACTTTATGCATACAGGTAGATAAAGACATGTTTGTGATGATAATGAAGGAATGTTATTGGTGAGAAGAAGGAACCTACAACAATTCAATGACATTCCTTCTTTCCTACAAGTTTTCAGCGCAAACATGGAGTTATTACGTTCAGCTTCTTTTTTTTCGTTAACGTTAAAAAAAAAAACAAGAAAAGTTAAACTTAAAAATCACTTGTTCAATGGAAGAACAAAACAATAGTAGTGTAAAATTTAAAAATCAAATTAAATGAGGATTTCTTAAATCCAGAATCTCAAAAATTTCGAAAATCAGAAACACAGAAAAGAGTATACATACTTATAGAATTTCGTTAAACTTGCTTATTTTTGGCATAAGTTTGTTAAATGTAAATGCAACATGACTACCGACTTAACAGTTAAAGGTGTTGCCAACAATTTATAATTCACAAATGACGGCTTATATTTTTAATTTATTTTTGAACCCACTATCACTATCAACATCTAACCTAAATTGCAATTTTAACCTAATTATTTTGAAAAGCTTTCTTATATGCAAACACAGCCTTGCGTGTTTAATCCTTATAACTTTTTTTTTAAAGTTATTATCTTCCTGTATAATGAAAAATTCATTGTTCCACTTTCCTGATTTGATATTTCCTGATAAAACACGCTATCAACATTAAAACTACTGGCCTAAATAAATTTCATTTGATTTATTTCAAACAATTTTATTTTGTTTCTTTAAGAGTGCGTGTAGTGAAATCATTAAGAAGGATGATGATTGAGGCTTCAGTGCCCTTTATGTGCTATTTTATATACTGTAAAGGAATGTAGTGAAAACTTAAATGAAATTTTTCTTTCATTTTCACTTTTTTCCTGTTAAGTTAAAAATACATAATATTTATAAATATTATTACTCAATGTCCGGCTTTCCATTTAATCTTTAGTCTATATTTTTTTTTTTTTTTTTTTTCTTTAAAAGAGTTAAATGAAGTATTTAATATTTATGTCAAAATATTCGAAAACGAACATTGAATTTAATTGAAAGAGAAACCTATTTTCATTCACACATCAATGCACTTCGACTAGATCATCCGCATATTATGCATCCGCGATTCGCTTCCAATGTTTCAGGGCCGGATTATCTTAACTTGGCCGTAAGCAATACAAATTAAGCAATTAAGCGAAAAACGCACTAAATGTGTCAGTGGTTTATTTGATGAATTTTTGAACAAAAAAATTGAGTCATGTTTAAAACTTGGTACATTCAACGGCTTTGAGTATTCTATTTGAGTTTTTTCCAATTTAGTTCAAAACACGAAAATTGTTCTTAATTATTAAATTATACAAATAATTTTTAAAAGCTCAGCTGTTTTGAAATATCTTAAAATGCATGGGTATGAATGTTAATAATAATATGAAAGTGTAGAAAGATGTTGTACTAATTTTAGAAAAAGCAAGTCCAAATTCTTGCACAGTGTTCAAAGAATAATATGCAACAAAATTCTTGAGTTACAGATTTAATGCTTTTTTATTAAATGTAAGAAGTTATCTGACTTAATCTTATTGAATTTCAAAATTTAAGAATTTGGACGGTTCAAAAATAATAACAAAAATTTAAGATCAGTTAAAAAACTTTATAAATCATAAATAATATCGTGATTTTGATATTTTTTTTAGTTGGAGTGTGTTGAATTTCACGTCCAAATTTTGACCAATGATTAATTAGATTTTTGTTAAAATTTTAAGTATGCTTCTAATTATTAAGATATTTTAACACTTCCATTTATTTTCTATATTTCTTGAATTTTTCTTTTTGTTTTTACAATATTTAAAAATACCATCATTTTCATTTTAACTAGGCTTGTCAAAATTTACAATTTTTTGTTAACTTTTCCTTAAAAAAACTCCCAAGGTGCTGAATTTAAGAACCATATTCATCCTTAGAATGATTACGAAACATTTTGGCATTTTTTTAATTTATTGGCCTTTTTTTAATTTATTAAATTTGTCTTGTTTTGAATTTCTTATCTTAAAGTTTGATTTAAGAATACAATTTGTGAGACATTTGAGACACACATTTGTCTGATTTTTATTGAACTCTATTATTTTGAATATTGCTACCGAATTCTAACCCACTTTCGTTGAAAAACACAGTGAAAAAGATTGGTCAGAACAAAAAAGAAAAAAAATCAACGAAAAAGTGCGTATACGTCCCTTTTTATTATTTCTACCATTTCTTGGTTAACCTGTAGTTAATTTTTAATTTTGACTTTACTGAAAACATGATGTTAAAAAATTATGATACATGTTTGCTTTTACGCATAATTATAGATGATTTTTGTTTCATTTAATTCAATTTAAAATTAATTATCGGAAACATTTCTCTTACGAGAAAGTTCATTGAATTTAAACATTTCTCAAGTTTTTCCCAATAAGGCGGTATTGATATACAATCTAAAGAAGAACTTAAAAAGGACCTTAAGAAATAAATGTAGTCTAAGGCCCTAAACTCAACCTAATTCACCCCTCATAGTTAACGCCAAAGTAAACGAATAGATAGAAAAATTAAAAAAAGTAAAACAAAAAGCAAAACGTTTCACTACCCAAACTGTAATAGAATTGAATACCGAGTATCATCAGAAGCCAAAAAACCTAAATAACCATAATCAAGTGGATTCCATTCAAATGAAAACCATTTATTTATTCATTCAAGCCAATAACGCCCCCTAGAGGTATTCCTTTTGAACTTAATGTATATTTTAAGCACCACAAAAATAAACCAACAAAATTAAATTTCAGGATAAATTATACCATGCACTTTGTTGCAAATCATTTATATAGATGCAAAATGCAAAATGCACAAAATAAAACACTTGGTGTTGTCCAAGAGTGCAACATGTGTTTTATCATGCAACACATGACAGGAAACATGCAAATTTGTATCTTTTATATGCCCAAACAAGGAAGTTTTGGCAAATCGTGTTTGGCAGCACTTTCAATTGAATTTACATTTTCAAAAAAAAAAAAACAAAACAACATAAAGACACTCGCAAAAAACCGTTTTGAAGTTTCTGTAGGAGTTTATGTAGAATGTAGCAGCAGCAGTGGTTACATGGAGTGAACACGAGGGGGCGTTTTGTTGCTTAGTTGATAGAATCCGTTTATCTTCTTATTTTGTGGGCTTTCGGATGGAAAATCTTTTCCAAATAAAATTACCTATTCCACCACACTAAGGTGTAATTTTCTTTTTGTTTTTATTTTCCTTCTTTATTTTGCATAAGTATACATATAAGTATCTTATTGTCAACTTCAATTTTTGAACTGCAAATAACGTTCCGTAAAATAGAAATGTGTATATTCAAAGTATCTTCATCAAAGAGGGGGAGTACCGAAAGGCAGGTAAAGTACACATCTGTTTAATGGTAGATTATGGTAATTCAAATTAAACAAACCAAAAAGATTTTCCTCTCGAATTCAAGAGTCGTGGATTATTTTAGATTCTTTTGTTAATCCAAGCGAGTGATGGGTATCGCTATTTTTTGGAGAGTGTAATCAAATAATCGATCCTCATCGAGGGTGTTGTTTATATTTAGATTCAATTGATTTTTAGTTTATTTGTTAGATTTTGTGAATCTTCATCTTGATTGCACTTTCATTGATCGTATCATTAGAAGAACTAGAAAAAATTGTATCTTTAAGGTTCATCACTCAGTTCAGTTCAAAAAGGAATACGCTATAAAGATGTTTTTTTTTCAAAGCTCTCTTGAGTGCCTAAAGATTTGTTTTGGAATTCCTCTTGTATTCTTTTTCTTTTAAATACACAATAAAAAGAAAAAGAAAATATTTGGCACACATTTTTGTAAGATAGGCATTTTTGTGTAAGTATTTGAAGTGGAAGAAAATCGTTGAGATTTACCATAATGACGTTAGTTGGCACTTTGAAAGGATTTTATGTATTTCTAAATAAACGAACTGGATATTTATAAACAATAGACAAAGCTTTCACATAGTTTTTTGGGTATTTTTTTTTTTTATTTTAAGTTAGAAAGATTTTACGATTTGAAAACAGAACAAAAGTTTCGATAAAGATGATTAAAGATAAAGAGTGTTTTTTTAGCAGACACATTTGTTGATAAATAAAATAACTTTGTTAGACAGGTCATTTTATGGAATTGTATGAACATCAATTAACAGGTTTATTTTATATGTTATGAGCCCTTCCCGCCAATTTATCGTAAGCACAAAAATAAATTTTATCGCAAACGACAAATCAAAAGCTTACTGCTGGTCCTTGAAACAACTTGTACCCATAGTCAGTATTAGAAATTATAAATAATGCTTAAGTTAAGGCATAACAGTAGCCTTTAAGTCTCTATGTGTTACTAGGAACATTTAAATAATTAAGTTGTCTTTTTGTTGAAAATGTTGCTTTCGATAAAACGGCGGGAAGGGCTCGAATTATGTCAATGCCTTTTATTGATCGCTAATTCCGTAACTCAATTAAGACTAACAAATAGTGACTAATTGGGTTAAATGATGTTTTGACCATGAATTGTGGCCTATAAAAGCATCAAATTAAAGTTGGACTATTTCTAAACGCCAAACCGAACAAACAAAAGTAGCAAAAAACAGTGTCGTCCATAGAAATGTCTAGGGGTAGAAAAAAATTAAACCCTCTGCAAACAGAATCCAGTCACAGCATAATTCTTATAGCTTCCAATGTTAGCCATACAAAAAAGTGAGACGTAAAATTTGTATTTCCAACTGTTTTTGACTTCATGGCTAAGAAGATACGTTTTTCGGGCTTCGAGTCAATTGAATTTCCAAATGTGAAAACGTTTTGATAATCATTCTGCCTCGATATAATCTTTCTATCATCCATTTTAGCAGTGGAAATTCGGCTTAAAAATGTATAGGTCTTCTCTTTACGAATACTGATGGTTTTCTTGTGAACTTCCTTCTCAGAGATATTAACTTAAGTTTTTAGTGTGAAATCCTCGTTGTGTTGTATTAAACTTGTAATAATAATATTGATGGGTTTTCAAGACTTTTCAAGTACAGAAATAGAGTGTTTTTGATACGAATCCAGAATTCACTTTTCTGACGACCAAATGGTTACTCAAAAAGGTTTTGACTCATCATTCCTATATTCCAATAAGGTCAGTAACAAGGTCCCGACGATTTTCAATCACCATTTCTTCAATTATAGTCATCCTGGCCAGGCCTCGCTTACATTTTCTAGAAAATGTTTCAACGAACTTCTTATGTATTATTTTCAACCTTTCGGAAGCAAGAACTTTATTCGACACACAAAGTTCAATAGAAATTGTGTTCTTTAACAGTTTCAGACACTACAAAAGTCCGTTTTGTAAGAGGATGCGTTTCTCAAACACTACTAAATATATTAAGGTGTAGTTTGGTACAGATGTAGTGACAGTGATGCCAACTAATAAATAAAAAAAAAGGCTGGGATGCGATACACACTGATAACTTCCCATCCCCTCTGTCGATTTGTCTTGCTTAAAAGTTTGTAGGTTTTCGTGTTGGGTTTTAAAAGTTGTCAGTTAAATTATTCTTAAAAACTTTAAAATTGAGTTTGAAAATCAAGTTTTGTTAAATAGATTTTCAGTCGAAAACAAATATTTACCAATTTTAGTAGCATTTTTTTATTACTTACAAATTGGATGAACGAAATTAATTTGAGAGATATCAAGAAAGGAACATCAATTTTATTAATTGATGATTTAATTTTTTAATGAAAAAAACTCGCTGTTGGATTAAAAAAAAAACTACTACTACTAACCATCGAAAAAAAAATATTTTCTGTGAAATAAAAAGAGTTCGAAGTCAATATTTTTAATTTTTGAAAAGTTATTAGAGTCGAAAGTAAATTTTTACCAAGATTTAGTATTGCTTTTTTTAGGTTTTTATTTTTTGTAAGAAAACTTTTAATTCGATTTTTCTCAAAATGTTTCCAAATGTTGAAAGCAATAGGTCTCATAATATAAAATTAGTTTGAAGCCAATATCTCAAAGTTTTGAAAAGATATTTTAGTCGAAAAACATTTTTTATTTTTATTAATATTTTGATAAGGTTTTTATTTTTTGTAAAAAAAACCGTCAATTCGATTTGTCTCAAAATTTTAGCGAATATGGAAGTCAATATTTCTTATTAGTTAAAATTAGTTCTTAATCTTAAAGTTTTGAAAAGTTATTTGTGCCAAAAATCAATTTTTACCAACTTTTGTTAAATTTTCTTTTAAGTTTTTATTTTTTTTTTTTAAAAACTATCAGTCAAATTTTTCTCAAAATTTGTTCTTATGTTGAAAACAATATTTTTTATAAGATAAAATTAATTGGAGTCCATAATCTCAAATTTTTGAAAAGATATTTGAGTCGAAATTCAATTTTTATCAAATTTTGTTAAATTTTCTTTTAAGTTTTTATTTTTTATAAAAAACTATCAATTCAATTTTTCTCAAAATTTTACTGAATGTTGAAAACAATATTTTTTTTAAAATATAATAAGTTTGAAGTCATAATCTCAAGTTTTTAAAAAGATATTTGTTCTTTTTAGGTTTTTATTTTTTATTAAAAAAAAAATGTCGATTCGATTTTTCTCAAACTTGTACTGTATAACAAAATGTATTTGAAGTCGATATCTCTTCTGGTTCTTCCTATGGACGACGAAAAAAACGTTCGAACGTACGTACAAACGCACGCACAGACATTTTTCTAAAAATCTTTTATTTCGACTCTAGGGACCTTGAAACCTCGAGAAATGTCGAAATTTTCAATTTGACAAATCGGACCCATTACAATAAGTTAATAGTTGTGGGTGTGTATCGAAACATGTATCGAAATCTGTATGTTTTTTTGTGGTTCCACAACTTTTTTCAGCCTATAAGTTGTATCTAGTTTAAGACATTAAACCATATGCTTACTTCTAAGATCTTTATATTTCGAACTCAGCCATTTGATGTTTTAAATTTGTGGGAAGAAGGTAATAAAGTATGATCTTTTCCGTCCGACAGTTCTTATCGAACTTTATGATTTTGAAGATAATTGCTAATAATGGCTTTAAAATATATTTTTCCATTTCTTAGCCTTAATGCCACTTCTCTTCTTGAAAAATGTGCCTTTCATTTTCTGACTCAAATATCCGCCTTCGCTGTTAATGTCTTGAGGTAAAAGCATGACTATAAATTTAATATTAGTAAATTATTTAGTATGATTGTTTTAGCTATCTGATCAATATAGTTTGACAAAGCCACGAATTAGTCGAGTAACTACAAAATGTAATTTTAAAAAAAGAAACAAAAACGAAAATCACCTCAATAAATGTCAAAACCATATTATTTTAAAAGGTTTTGATCTATAAATTAAAAATTCATTCGTCTAAAACTGTCACGAGAAATTTGATATACGATAAAATGTTTTCCTCCTATGATTACGTCTTTTGTCTTTAAAAGAGTCATTAAATATGTTAATTGTCTTAATTGCTTGTTGCTTGAACACATAAAACATAAATAAAACTTTTTTTACGATCTTAAAGGGTGTGTTAACCTCTTAATTACCAGCTTCCTCTTAATAACCAACCGACATATTACCTACAATCTAATCTACTACTTCTTGATGAACAATAACGACACGACTTTAAATTACTCGAGATCTTTGAAAAGTCGTAATCATGTTGTATAAAATATGTAGGGATAGTTAAACCATAGGCATCTTGTAATAGTCATCCTCATCATCATCATCTGCATGAACGGTAGTAAGATCTATCAATATAAACATGAATTGTGTAACAAGCTTAGTTAACATATGTTGTAACAGGCACTAACAAAAATTATTACATCCAAGAAGTAGAAAAAATTATACAATAATACAAAAAGTTATAGTTAAACCGTTAAAATAAATTACGGAAGCTATAATCTTTGATAATATGATTTGGCGGGTCTTGAGCGAATATCTATCTATCCGAGTCGAACAAATATACATTTTATGGTCCGCATCGAACCAAGATCGTAAAATCAATTGGTTATTGTTTGGGTTAGTTTTTGTTACTAGGATTTCCATAAATGGGCAAAATGTGTCTTATCCATACTCAACATTCATATGAAGATACCGCAGGTGGCCATATATCCATATGGTGTTATCCTGCACCCGTGGTGGTTGTTGTCGCCGCCTTCGAACACCAGCCGTCTGTCTCTATATCAGTCGATCGGCTTTTATCACGTCCCAGTCGTGTCGTTGACTATTGTTTGGTTATGCAGCGGTTCTTTTTTTAACTACATATTTATCTGGAGCAATACCGTCTCTGGATAAATGGCGAGGAAAGTTGTTAAGTAAATTGGTTTCATATTGCACCCACAATTATTTGATATTATTGGCTTGGCACACAGCAGATACATAGATGCCCTTTCTATAAATAAGGTTCTTTTATTGTTGTTAGTGATATTTTGTTTTTGTTAACTTCACAAGTCACAAGCGGCGTGCGGCATGTGGCATCAGCCCAGTGCCACTTATTTCACTTTTCTCCCAATTGCAAGTCAAGGTACAATACCTTTCAATCGAAAGTGAAATGAAAGGTTTTTCATTGGGAAATCTAGACAACACCGTCTCTACGTCGGTCGGTCGATCGGCCACAGATGATGATGACGATGAGCCTCTACACGACTATATGAAGATACAAACTTCAATGAAGATACTTTTTTGAAGATATGGATAAATAAAGTGTAGAAAATAAAAGGCAGTGTCTAAAGGGCCAAGCAAATAAACTGGTCTAGGAAGGGCGCCATGTTTTTTTTCTGGATTTTTATCTTCAACATTTTTAAAATCTATCCCGCAATTAAAAACATGTCCTGAAATAATTTCTGAAGGACTGAAGAACTACAAAACTTTTCTAAGGAACGATTCCATCGAAGTCTGATGAATCAGAGCTTTATATTGTTTTCGGAAGATCAAACTTAACAAAATCGGAAGCAAAAAGGAAACAAATAAAATCAGATAAAAAGCAGATTTTTTGTTTAACCACAAGATTAATCATTGATTAAGGACTAATTGTTTTTTTCTGAGCATTTAAAACTATGGTTATGTCCTATAAACGATGTTTAGGAAGATTACCTATGTCTCTATTTCCTCAAATGGAACTATAGTTTTTTTCAATAAATCTTTTAAGAGAATAACTTTTTCTAAAAAGACCAAACGGGTCACTAGTTAACCATAAAATCTATTGGTTAGCAATTTTTATAATTACGAATTTTTCTTGCTTGAAACTTTTTCTTTGAGTAACCTTGAAAATCATTGGTTATACATTTTGCTGTAAAGAAAGTGTTCTTTAAAAAATTAAACCATGGTTAAGTATATAAAACAATGATTTAGAAGATTTAGTTTGTTTGTTTGTAAAAAGAAATATTTAAAAAAAAAACCTTTAAACCCTCGATTTAGAAGCAAATTTTAATTCAATAAATAGGGATGATTATTTAAAAAAAAAAAGATGGTTAAGTGTCTTAAACAATGATTAAGAAATTAAAATTTGTTTCTTTCCTAAAGTTTTTAGAAAATGGTGCTTAAATCCATCAAGAACCCTTTAACCAGAGTTTATTTTACAAATTTAATAGCGACCACATTTTTTGATGACATCACATTTTATGCTTACTAGATAAGTTAATCAGTGATTAAGGATGACAAGTTATGAACAAAGTAGACATAAGCATTTTAAACAATGGGTATGTCCTATAAACGATGTTTAGAAAGATTGATTTATATTGCTATTCCCTAAAATAAGAATTTTCTAAGAGAATAACTTTTTCTAAGAAGACCAAATGGGTCACTAGTTAACCATAAAATCTATTGGTAAGCAATTTTAATAATTACTAACTCGTCTTTTTTTGCTTCAAAGTATTTCTCTGACTAACTATGAAAATCATTGATTAAATACATTTTGATGTATGAAAGTGGTCTTTATCATATTAATCAATGGTTAAATATATAAAACGGTGATTTGGATGGTTTTGTATGTTTGTTTCTAAAAATAACTCTTGAAATCTTAAGACACTTTAAAACAAATTAGATACTTTGAAAAAAACCTTTATTTAACCCTCGATTTAGAAGAATAATTTCCATTTAATAATTAATTGCGATTATTTGTAAAAAAAAAAAAATAGAAAACAATGGTTAAGTGTCTTAAACAATGATTAAGAAATTAAAATTTGTTTCTTTTCTAAAGTTTTTAGAAAATGGTGCTTAAATCCATCAAGAACCTTCTAACCACAATTTTTTTTTATAAATTTATTAGCGGCTTCATTTTTTGATGACATCATATTTTATGTTTACTACATAAGTTAATCAGCGATTAAGGATGATAAGCTATGAACAAAGTAGACATACGCATTTTAAACAATAGTTATGTATATTTAAAGATGTTTTGCAAGACTATTTATCACTGAGAAATGTGAGTCTTGGAAACCTCTTCTCAAACGTGTTAATTTATATTTCCTAGGAAAAGATCAAAAGGATGTTCTTCCCTAAACAAAGGTTAATCCAGCCCTGAATATAGAAAAATAAACAAAATAATAACAATAATGACTTTAAGTATCTTCAAGAAGTATATAGGTTGATGTATCTAGATATCTAGTGGCTCGATTTATTTTTATATTTATGTATTATGGTCGGTTTTTCTCCACTTTTAAAGTGACGACAACGAGACATTGGCGGCAATCAACAGCAGCGGCAGCAGTGACGAGACATGGAAAGTCTCATTTTCTTCTGCTTCTTCCTTTCCATCTGCAATCTTTTTTGATTACCTAAGTTACCTTTATTTTTATTTCTTTAAAGTTTGAATCTGAGATTACATTTTCTCAGGGCTTACGAAATTGTTAAAACTTTAGTTTGAAAAGGTTTTTAAACACGACAAACTTGACAAGATGTCAATTTTATAAAAAATTATTTCATAGATAGATGGAGAATTGATATATGTATGAATTGTTATTTATCAGTCAAATGACATTTCTGACATGAACTCTGATGGACATTAACCAGAGTATCTATAACCATCAAGTACTTATATTTTATCTGTTGATAGATTCTATGTTCGCCGTTGTTACAACTTTTGAAATAGGTACCTTATGATAGAGTATGTATATGTCAATCAAGCTTTTATAAGATTGTTGAATTTTAATACAAGAATAGGTACAAGCCGGAAAGGTTTTAAATTTTGTTTTAATTTTTGAGTGAACAAATGCAGTTCCCTTTTTTTATTTGTTTAATCGACAACGTGACTGTCAAAGAGTTAAATACTTTAAATCAGGAAGCATTTTAAGTAGAGTCTTTGGTTTCAAATATAAAAAAAAAAAAACTAAATAAAAAGAGAAAGTAAAGTACTCGTACTTCAAAGCTACTCGTATATAGATGACTTTTGAAATATCTAATTGCAGTTCCTTCAACTAATTAACAATATATGTATACAAATACACTGTAGTACACCTTCTCTTCTTACTTGTCAGTTTTGATGTATGTTACCTACTCTTGGTCTTGAGTTAATTACGGATAAATGTAAAAACGAAAACAATGGTTTTGATTTGTTTAATTAGTTCAGAAGTTTGACACTAGATTGTCATTTTGTTTTTGTTTAAAAGACTGATAGAGACGGATAAAAAAAAATTAGATAACGAAGGAAAGACAAAATTGATCGAAAAGCTTTTTGTCATGTAATCATTATTTTAGTTTGACATTTTGATTGTGTCATTATGGGGCTTACATACATTCTTCATAAATCATGTCATGTAGACAATTTAGTGTTTTGATTCATTTGAGATAGACTTTTAGGGTATGCTTAGCTGTCAAAAAGGAATATTGAATATTGTCAAGAATTCAATAAATTTTTCCTCGAAACGTTTTCCTGTCTTGAAAATTTTTAACATTAATAATTCGTTTCCTTAAACTAAGGTGATTTTTTAGCTATTATCTTTTTATCAACTTTGGTTTAAACAGCCGGCACACGTTTCGTGTTTTGTTTCACTGTCAAACATCTTCAGTTTGGTCTATAATTTAACCATGAATCGCCTTACAAACGAACAACGCTTGCAAATTATTGAATTTTATCATCAAAATAAGTGCTCTGCTAAGAAAGTTCATTGCGCTCTTCTTCCATTTTATGGTCAGTTTAATCGACCCACTGAAGCGGTTATTCGGGCTATTGGGACTAAATTTCACTCCAAATTTTTATTTGTTGGACATTAAACCACCAACTCGCTTACGTAGAGTACGAACTGAAGAAAATATACCAGCCATTATTAATGATGACCATCAATCTATCGATTCGTCGCTATTCGTAGCAATTGGGCCTCAGTTACTCAACAACGTGGAAAATGTTGGGAAGGATTTAAGTATGATGCCTTTCAATATACAGCTGGTGCATTGGATTGAAGCCGAACGACCAATGCAATGCACAATTTCTGGTGAATGGGCTCTTGGAAAGTTGGCAGGAGATCCACTTTTTTACCGAAAAATTGTGTTCAGCGACAAAGTGTTCAGCGACAAAGCTCATTTTTGGACTTTTCGATTTTGGAGTGAATATCAGCCAGAAGCGTAGCGTGATGGTTAGTCCGTTGGACTGTTATGCAAGGGGTCTTGGGTTCAATCTCTGCCTGTACCACCTAACTTTTTTCACGGGTACTGCCTCTTGCGAGGAATTGACAAATTCTCCTAGAGTAATTCTTGTCATGAAAAAGTGCTTTCTCAAATTAGCCGTTCAGATTCGGCATATAAACTGTAGGTCCCTTCCATCTCTGACAATATTATTCGCACACATTAATAGTTGAAAGTTGTAAGTCACTAGGCCATGGTTCTTTATGGACTGTTGCCAGAAGCATTGCAAGGGCTACCAATTCATCCGAAAAAGTCACAGTTTGGTGCGTTCTTCTTCAAAGATGATGCGAATCGTAGTTTAACAGTGAATGGTGAGCGCTACCGTGAGATGATATCCAACTTTTTTTGCCCAAAATGCAAGAGCTTGACTTGCATGACATGTGGTTTCAACAAGACGGTGCCACAAAGCACACAGCAGGCGCAACAATGGACTTATTGAAAGCCGAGTTCGGTGAACATTCGGGATCGGTCAATTGGCCGCCTAGATCGTACGATTTAACGCCTTTTTTGTGGTGCTATGTTAAAGCTCATGTCTATACAGAAAAGGCAGCTTCAATTGACGAATTCGAAGACAAAATTTTTTTTGGAAAACTTTCCTATAGCTTTAAAAAATCACCTTTTTATTATAAAAAAATTCGCAGTGAAATTTGGCAGTCATTTCGACAAATCAGCCCTATCATGAATTCCATCGTAATCGGAAATTTTTACGAATCCCGAAAAACTGTATCATGAAATCCGTTCGTAATGCAAAATTGTATGAGATTTTCCACTACGAACGGATTTCATGATACAATTTTTCGGGATTCGTAAAAATTTCCGATTACGATGGAATTCATGATAGGGCTGAATATTTTGTAAAAGAAATTCCCCAGGAGATTTTCCATAGAAGCCAAAAGAAACGACCTAAGAAGTGTTGGCTAAGGGAACTGTAATTAAATTGACAGTTTAGCTCTGATCTTAGAGAAGGAGCTTAGAATTCTATCAGTAGAACATTTTACGGTAACTTTACATAGAAATTGTAGGACAAACTGCACAGCTTCGTTCATATTGTCATAGAACTTGTCTGCTTAAAGGTGTTATAACCATACGAACGCTGGTCTGTCCTTCTCTAATAATTATGCTTCTCTTAATCTCGCAATGAGCCCCAGTGGTAAGTTATTACAAGTATCACACTTTCTTAGCCAATTATTATTATAAGTTAAATTTTGAGATATCAGGCGGCTTCTAGAATCAGAGTTTATATGATGGCATTAAAGTACGTGAAGATGGACTCCGGTTTTCGAGAAAATTCATTGCAGTGAAATGTACTCACATGTTATATTTCATCGCATCAGGAATTTGTGCCTTTTGAAAGTTATAGACGCTTCAAGCCTTCAACGTACAATCCTCAAAATCTTAGGACTTGGGATCTTACAAATAGTTCTTTTCGTAAAAATAATCACAAACTTTGCTAAGGGTTCTTGTTTGGTTTATATTTTCGAGTTTTGATAAAACTTTCAATTTATTGCTTGGATATATCGTAGGGCAACAAATTGAAGTGTGGTCATTTTTCAGCGATGTCTTTGTCGCTGCTGTGAGTTCATTTATCAAAGATAAACGAAGTCCCAACTATTCACTTCTGTTTCTTTTATCAATTTGCTGAAGACCGTGAAATGTCGATTCGTCGCCGTTCGCAGCAATTGGGTTTGTGTTATTCGACCACATGGAAGATTTTACGCAAAGATCTTGGTGTAAAACCGTATAAAATACAGCTCGTGCAAGAACTGAAGCCGAACGATCTGCCACAACGTCGAATTTTCAGTGAATGGGCCCTAGAAAAGTTGGCAGAAAATCTGCTTTTTTATCGACAAATTTTGTTCAGCGATGAGGCTCATTTCTGGTTGAATGGCTACGTAAATAAGCAAAATTGCCGCATTTGGAGTGAAGAGCAATCAGAAGCCGTTCAAGAACTGCCCATGCATCCCGAAAAATGCACTGTTTGGTGTGGTTTGTACGCTGGTGGAATCATTGCACCGTATTTTTTCAAAGATGCTGTTGGACGCAACGTTACGGTGAATGGCGATCGCTATCGTTCAATGCTAACAAACTTTTTGTTGCCAAAAATGGAAGAACTGAACTTGGTTGACATGTGGTTTCAACAAGATGGCGCTACATGCCACACAGCTCGCGATTCTATGGCCATTTTGAGGGAAAACTTCGGAGAACAATTCATCTCAAGGAATGGAATGGTAAGTTGGCCACCAAGATCATGCGATTTGACGCCTTTAGACTATTTTTTGTGGGGCTACGTCAAGTCTAAAGTCTACACAAATAAGCCAGCAACTATTCCAGCTTTGGAAGACAACATTTCCGAAGAAATTCGGGCTATCCCGGCCGAAATGCTCGAAAAAGTTACCCAAAATTGGACTTTCCGAATGGACCACCTCAGACGCAGCCGCGGTCAACATTTAAATGAAATTATCTTCAAAAAGTAAATGTCATGGACCAATCTAACGTTTTAAATAAAGAATCGATGAGATTTTGCAAATTTTATGCGTTTTTTTTTTTAAAAAAGTTCTCAAGCTCTTAAAAAATCACCGTTTATAAGCCGCTCGATATCAAACACAATTTCCCGACAACTTTTTGTAAAAGACACCGACTCAAAAAAATGTTAAGTCACAAAGCATGTCTCGAGATATTATCTTGTTCTTGTTTTTATATTATCTATTTAATGTTTCCCTATATCCATTATTAATTTAAATCTATATCTTTTAACATTTCCAATTTATTTATATTGTGATTTTGTGTCTGAATTTCTTTGGTTGTACAAATAAAGACATTCGAAAGTTTTTACTATCTCTGACAGTTGCTCATTAACCATTTCACCGATAGTGGCGCTGTTTTTGACTTTTTGTTTTGATTTAACTAATTAGGTGCATAATGTTGTGACATTTTTCTTTTATTTCTTTTTGTAACACAAAAAAAAGCCGAACTAAAAAGGTTAATAATGCTCATTAATTATTATCATTTTACTTAAACTTCATTTCTGCTCTTAAAGTTTAAACTCATAATGACAGCTTAAATGCATAGCACATCATTAGAATATGAAGTGTGTGTGTTTCCACGATTATCTGTCAGATGGCATTCTGTTTGATGCTGCAACCGATTAATATTATTGCCTTTTTGGTTTAGTCTTTGTTTTTTAGTGTTTTTGTGTTTATGTTGTTATTAGATGTTAAAATAAGTATATCCGGAGAATTAGAGAAATTCACATTTTAATTTTGTTTTTATTGATTATGTTTTGTAAGATTTCAGTTTTATTATTGTCTGAATGCATTTTTAAGTTGTTAAGCTTTTACTTTCGATTTCAATCAATGAATACAAATTAGGCATTTAACTCGAACTAATTGGATTGTTAAAAATTGATTTTGATGTAGTTATGAGGTGAAAAGACTTTTCAAAGATACCATTTTAAAGCTTGTGCTGTAAGAATTCATTTGTCATCATAGAGTTCATTTTCTTGGACGAATAAAATTGAGGGCGTCTGATGACAGCTTTAAAAATATTTGTACTAATAAGTCATTATCAGCTTTTTAGTTCTGATTATTATTACTGGATACCTGTCATTTCTTAAATTTCCCCAAAACATTCGTTGGCAACATTTGACACGACTATATGAAGGTACACTATTTGTTGCTCCATTTCCATGTGTTATTTCAGATGTCAACTAATAAATTTAATATATCGTTATACAATACCGCAACCATCCGCCGTAATATGTGAAACCAGTCGTCTTTATTTTTATTTCTAAATGCGAATCCCGGAAACACACCGCGGAGCTCGTATATACAGCTGCTGTCAATGATTTGTTTATTGTTCCTGCGTTCATGACACACACCAAACGAACGAACGACCGACCGAATGTTTCAACTCCGTGCAACTTTTCCCAGTTTACGAACGGGGCATTTATTTTGTTTAAATGATTTGTGCGTTTGTGAAACTATTTTACTTACCCATAACTGTCACTGTCATAACACGATGTTGTTTAACACTTTCCATCAACAAAAAAGAAAAGAATGAGAAAAAGTCTTTTGTATCTGTCATTTGCGTAACAACACCAAAACAAAAGAAAAACAAAATGCTGGAAATGTCATAATCGCGAAAGTGCAATTTGTGTGACAGGTTACAAGGTGACAGTGATTATTTTTGACTAACCTCTCTCTGTCTTAAAGTTGCGGCATATATATTTCAAAACAAGAAAAAAGGTCACAAAGCAAACGTCATTGTGTCGCGTCTTCGTGGTCGTCGTGCCCTCTTCATTCACTCATTTCATTCTGATGTTGGATATATCTGCTTGCAAGTCAAGCGACGCGACAAAGTTGACATCACATAATACGCCATCAAAGCAGCAGCAGACAGTAGAAGAATGAAGACGCGACACCATTTTAAAAAAATCACTTCTCGTAGAAGATTCGAATAAGGTGCAGGCTGCTAGCTGATTCTGCAGTGGCAAAACTATAATAGCTCCCACTAAAATTAAACGAATAGGTGCGCGCGCTGTGTGATCGCGCCTCTTCATCTATTGCTGCTGCCGAAGCCTGCCGCCAGGGGTATATATGACATTTGTCAAATGTCAAATGAGGTGCAAAAACTGATTTCTCTAAATGATAAGCGCTGTTTTGTTATGTGTGTTTGTGTTACTTAAGAAAAGAAAAATGAGCAACGCTTATCGTTAGTTTTGTTCCATTTTGCAATTTAATGCCTACTCTTAAAGTCAATTGTATTGCTTAACACTTATCCCAGGGGGCGCTGCTTGGCGCTGGTTGCTGCTAGTTATGTTTGTTTCAACGACACCCGCAACTTTTCGATGATCTTGATTAATGTTGAATCAAGATTTTCAGTTATGAGATTCGTCGAATACAATTGAATGAGATTTTTTGTTTTTTTGGTCAATCGCTTCCACACCCAAACTTCTTTTTTTGGTTTTGTTGTTGGTTCATCTAAGAAACTTCAACCGAAACAAACAAGCAACATGTTGAGGTCAAACAAGTGCACTTTGGCGTTTTTTCGAAAAAGACAATCTTTGGCACAGAGCTTAGGATTTTTGTTGTATTTGTTTTTTTTTTTTTGATTAGCATGTTTAAGCAGTGTTAAATGCAAAAGTATCTTGTTCTGGTGGATTTTATATTTGAGTAAAGAGAAAGGAAAAGATTTGTGGTGTACACAAAGTGTTAACAATGTCTTAGCATAAATTTCCATTTGGCAATATTATTATTTTAAAAGTATAGGTGCAGGTTAGGTTCAGGTATGTTGCACAGCTGCATTTTTATTATATGTGTACTGTTTTATGCATTTTTTATTATTTTTGTAAGTGCATAAGTTATGCCGTGCCTTGCGCTTATACAAAAATTCACTGGAATTCGAAGGTGGAATGCAAAATTTGACAGCGAGAAGACAATATCTTTGTCACTATTTTGTTGAATGATGATTATAACTAAATTGCAACAATGGGAGTGCTTCCTAGTTTTTCACATAATAGTGAGATGTGGTTCACCATTTGTATATATTTTATTTTCAAGCATCCCATAAATGAAATGACACAAACAGATCACAAGATATTGTATTCAAACATACTTTTAATAATTGTAAAGTTTTATCGCATTCATTACTATTTTTTAAGTGGGATTTTTAATTTTTCACGAATATCCCATTTAAAAATCATTGCATCTGATTTAAAGTAAATTCTTAAAAAAGAATTCTGAACATCTATTTCATAAAAATCTAAACATTAACTATTTAATAAAATCCAAATGCAAAAATATTCTAACTAAACGGTGATTTTTTAAGAGCTTGAGAACTTTAAAAAAAAAAAACGCATAAAATTTGCAAAATCTCATCGATTCTTTATTTGAAACGTTAGATTGGTCTATGACATTTACTTTTTGAGGATAATTTCATTTAAATGTTGACCGCGGCTGCGTTTTAGGTGGTCCATTCGGAAAGTCCAATTTTGGGTAACTTTTTCGAGCATTTCGGCCGGAATAGCCCGAATTTCTTCGGAAATGTTGTCTTCCAAAGCTGGAATATTTGCTGGCTTATTTTTGTAGACTTTAGACTTGACGTAGCCCCACAAAAAATAGTCTAAAGGCGTCAAATCGCATGGTCTTGGTGGCCAACTTACCGGTCCATTCCTTGAGATGAATTGTTCTCCGAAGTTTTCCCTCAAAATGGCCATAGAATCGCGAGCTGTGTGGCATGTAGCGCCATCTTGTTGAAACCACATGTCAACCAAGTTCAGTTCTTCCATTTTTGGCAACAAAAAGTTTGTTAGCATTGAACGATAGCGATCGCCATTCACCGTAACGTTGCGTCCAACAGCATCTTTGAAAAAATACGGTCCAATGATTCCACCAGCGTACAAACCACACCAAACATTGCATTTTTCGGGATGCATGGGCAGTTCTTGAACGGCTTCTGGTTGCTCTTCACTCCAAATGCGGAAATTTTGCTTATTTACGTAGCCATTCAACCAGAAATGAGCCTCATCGCTGAACAAAATTTGTCGATAAAAAAGCGGATTTTCTGCCAACTTTTCTAGGGGCCATTCACTGAAAATTCGACGTTGTGGCAGATCGTTCGGCTTCAGTTCTTGCAAGAGCTGTATTTTATACGGTTTTACACCAAGATCTTTGCGTAAAATCTTCCATGTGGTCGAATATCACAAACCCAATTGCTGCGAACGGCGAAGAATCGACATTTCACGGTCTTCAGCAACACTCTCAGAAACAGACGCAATATTCTCTTCTGTACGCACTGTACGCATTCGTGTGGTTGGTTTAATGTCCAATAAAGTAAACTGAGTGCGAAAGTTGGTCACAATCGCATTAATTGTTTGCTCACTTGGTCGATTATGTAGACCATAAATCGGACGTAAAGCGCGAAACACATTTCGAACCGAACACTGATTTTGGTAATAAAATTCAATGATTTGCAAGCGTTGCTCGTTAGTAAGTCTATTCATGATAAAATGTCAAAGCATACTGAGCATCTTTCTCTTTGACACCATGTCTGAAATCCCGCGTGATTTGTCAAATACTAATGTATGAAAATCCTAACCTCAAAAAAATCACCCTTTAGAATGTATGAACCTTATTGATGGGATTTTCGTAAGTATTTTGTTTTTCAATATCCAACTTATTTATTTCTAGAATTGTGTAAAGACCTATCTAAGAAACAAACTATTCAATCGAGGTGTTGATTCCGAAGTCTGAGAATCGTATTTTCTGGACCATTCGTAAATTTTTTTCGAATATCCCATCTATTTGTATTTGATAAAATTGAATTCAAATACGAAATGCACACAAATATTTTTTGCATACGTTATTAGTGGGATATTTGTATGTTCTTAACCGAATATCCCAATATCCCATTATTACAGTTTCTTCATACAATTTTGTAACCTGCAAAAAAACACGATATAATAAGTATTTACTCCATAATCTCAATACTTTATAAGTTGGGCATTTATGTGTGTTTCAAAAATGAGATATACAAGATTTCATCATTTTTGGGACATTTGTAGATTCTTCCTCGAATATCAGATTGCAATCTATATTTTAATATTTAATAACCGCGAAATTATTTAAAATTAATTACTCAATAAACGCTTCATGTGCGCCCAATAATTTGCCATAAATCTTAGTAGGTACCTTACTTGTATTTGAAAGTCCTATATTTATTTTTGAATATCCCATTATTTAGATGTACTTATCAAAAGTTAATTTTCAAGTTAATTTTAACCATAACAATATTTTCACAAGAATCTATGAACCTTATGAATGGGATTTCATTTTTTTTTCAATATCCCATTAATTTATTTCTAGAATTGTTCAAACACCTTCCTAGCGAAGTCTAAAAATCTTATTTTCTGGGACATTCGTGTATTCTTCCTGGAATATCCCATTGCAATCTATATTTGATACAAATTTGATTAAAATACCGAATGCACACAAATATTTTCTTCATGCGTTATTAGTGGGATATTTGTATGTTGTTAATCTAATGTCCCATTATTACAATTTCTGCATAAATATATATATTTTTTTTCTCATATGCTATAAAGATTTACAATTGTTTAACCTTGAAAAAAACATCATAATCACAGTACTTATGTATATGTTGGGCATTTATGTTGTTTTCAAAAATTAATTGTACGAAATTTCTTAATTTTTAGGACATTTGTAGGATATTCGATAAATAAGAATCGCTGACCAAAACCTAATATCGCAATAATAATAATCTCTAAGAACTCGATTGTTTTAAATTCGTTAAACAACAAGGTTGGTTTTTTTCTGAATATCCCACTTATGAAGTTCTTAGAACCTCTTTGAAGAACTGAGGGTAATGATGGCTATAAAAGTTATTATTAAAACAAATAATACTTTTAACCATTTGCTGACTTCTGTACACAATTCTTTACGAATATCCCACTTTTAAGTTCTTAATATCCGGGAGTTAGTATTTCTTGACTAAAAATGTAAACACTTTTTATCACGATCTATGACCAAGAACTTGTTATTTCTTTCACAATACCTTAAAGTAGATAACTTCTAAACAGCTTGGTTCCCATATTACCCATTTAGCTTAGTAAACCAACTTTTTACCCACAATAATTTTATAGTACAATGTCACCGTTCCAGCGACATTAACAACAACAACTTTTATTTTATTTTAACAAAATAAACAGCACAAAATATCCAACGGATTATTTATCTTCTATTGAATCATCCGTTCAGTTATATGAACTCCCGAAATGAGTCTCTGTCTTTTTGTCCATGGTTATAATCCTCAAGTAACTAAATTTGTATACCTAAGCATTTTGCTCTCTTGGAGTCTATGTAAGCTATAAACGATAAGAATCTTAACAAAAGAGAATAACCTGTCCTGACTTAATATAGAAACCAAAGTCATCATGCAAAACGACCAAATGGTGGTTAACCACCTTCTTCTTTTTCTATCTAACCATAAGCAATGGTAACTATGATGACGATGATGATGAGGATGGTGATGCACTTATTGATCTTCCTCTAGGTACCTTCAGAGAAACATTATCCCAAGCGGAAGAGAAAGAATATTGTGGTTTGTTGTCGCAGAAGTTGTCGTTGTTTTATTTTTTTGTTTAGAGATGATGTCGCTGAACTTGTCTAATTGGAAGAGATGATGAGATGACAACAAAAACAAAATAAAACCATGCGAAATAAACTCAAACCACAGGACTCTATTTTTCAAGTTGAAATTGGGATAATAATTTGCTTTCATCACGATTTTCGTTTGGCAAAATTTTATGTCAGCTCCAAATTGACAAACAAAATGAATGTTAATGGCATCAAAAATCAATTCAGATGATAATCTAACTTCTTTGGTCGTATGTTAAGGTACACATTGAAATGAAGAAGAAGTACCAATCATGTTTCTTTATGTTTGAAGCTTGGCAAAGAAAAAATATAAAAATTAATTGGATTGAACTTCACGGCGGCGCGGCGCGGCGTCGAAGGAGATTCACTTAAAAATTTGACTTCAAATTTCAAACGATAGGAGTTCGATAGGAGTATCAAAATCTCGAATCATAAAAATGCTAATTTTAACAATTCAATTAAAAAAAATGTCTAAGATATTGAATGATTGATTCTTTTGATTTTAGAACGAAACCATTAGCCGTATTAAGTAAGCCTTTAAGTGTGTTAAGTTTCTAGAGTTCAACTTTGAAAAAATAACCTTGATCTGAAGTTTGTAGAAGTGAGATGATTTTTGGCAATAAAAATGATTGATTCTTCTCTCCAGTAAAATGAACCATCAGCTCCAAATACTTGTATGGTTAGATGTGTGTTGTACATCAATTTACTGAAGTTGATATCCCGGGGCGTAAATTCTTCAAACTTCATAACTTTCTTAACTCCTTTATAAACACAAAAAAAAAACGATATAAAATTCCGCTTAGAGGAGTTTTAAGAAAAACATTTAACAAAAACACACCGCTTAAAGTTTTTTTTAAAAAGCAATCTTTAATCAGCAAAATTTATTCAACCAGCATATTTTCTTGTAGATCATGCGTGCACGAACGCAAAATAAAAAACAAAACAAAATACGCACTTACACACTTTTTTTTCTTATACAGCGTATTTCGTATTCAGATTTCTTGTTCATCTTGTTCCTGGATATCAAACGGTTGTCGGTAATTGCTACACACAACATGATGCAACTTTATATACTTAAAACCAAACCGACCATGATGTTTTTCATGAAAATGTGTTTTTGTTTTTTTTTTTATTTTATCAAGCTTTATCTCTGCAAAGAAAAATAAACGTCCCCGCATAACATAAAAGTTGGTATTTCATCATATCATGCTTAAAAAGTTGTGTAGACTTTATTTTGTTGATGTTTTAAGAATGAAAATTTATAAACAAATAAAACTATAAAGCTTTAAAAAAATGTTTGTTTCGTTGATGAAATGATAAAAAAAAGTGCACGAAATTAAAAAATAAAAGGGGTGGACGGACATAAAACAAATAAACACGCACGTTCTAATTTTATACTAAAACCCCCCATCGTGAATCGTGATGGTTTATACGACTATAAAAGTATAATGAATACACTTGAAGCTTTAATTGAAATTTTCCGCATTGTTGATTCTTTTCTTTTTTTTTCTTCTCCAAAATAATGTTAAATTAATTGCGGTGAAAATTTTAATGGCATCGTAATTTTATGAAGCGTTTAGACAAAATATATGACCGTATACCTCTCCAACATTAAAAAAGAGACAGTATGCATTCAACTGAATTGATAGCCTTTGGATATTTTTCGTATGTATTTATGTACTTGTGTATTTAATGATAACTTTGCTTCATGAATATAAACATTTTGATCCAATTTGTTATTATTTATTATGTGAAGTTTAATATGAAATTACAAGAGATTTTAACTACTCATAAAAGAAGAAAACAAAAAAAGAAGTGACAACAAGTTGTTACAGTGTTTTTATGTCATTTTGGTTTTGTTGCTTTTTTCAGAGATAAATAAAAAAAAATAATTAGTTTTTTAAGACAAGTAGAAAGTGAGTTATTATGAACATTTATTTAACACTTAAAGAAGTAATTTTCATTATTTTTCTAGTCTTCATTTAGAAATGTTTTGTTTTAAAACAAAAGAGCTGAGGTTCGAACTCGATTTTTTGGTAAAAATTTAAAATGATTCAAATTTTCAATGAAGCCATTGAATTAATTTAAACTAATTTTGGAAATAAGTATGCCTGTGGATTGTGTTCATTTTTTTGAAAGACTGTCCATCACTTACTTTTTAGAAATAGCTCTTTTCATAATTTCAAAATTATATTTCTTAAGACAATAAACGTAAAAGTTGTCGAATTTTCAGTTAATTAAAACCTTGTTGATGCAATCATTTTATTTAGTAAAATTATTTTTGAGAAAAACGTCTTGATCTAAAATATAGTAAATTGGCTTTGCAAACAAATTTTAAGTTTCAAATCTTGGATCAGTCAAAGGTCTCTCAATATTTTTTTTTTAAATATTTTATAATTTCTCGAACTTGTTCAATAACGAAAGAATTTTTAATGAAACCTTACAGAAGTTAAAACATTTCCTTTTCTTCAAAACGAGCATATAAAGGGTAATTTTTTTGAGGTTAGGATTTTCATGCATTAGTATTTGTCAGATCACGCGGGATTTCAGACATGGTGTCAAAGAGAAAGATGCTCAGTATGCTTTGACATTTCATCATGAATAGACTTACTAACGAGCAACGCTTGCAAATCATTGAATTTTATTACCAAAATCAGTGTTCGGTTCGAAATGTGTTTCGCGCTTTACGTCCGATTTATGGTCTACATAATCGACCAAGTGAGCAAACAATTAATGCGATTGTGACCAAGTTTCGCACTCAGTTTACTTTATTGGACATTAAACCAACCACACGAATGCGTACAGTGCGTACAGAAGAGAATATTGCGTCTGTTTCTGAGAGTGTTGCTGAAGACCGTGAAATGTCGATTCTTCGCCGTTCGCAGCAATTGGGTTTGTGATATTCGACCACATGGAAGATTTTACGCAAAGATCTTGGTGTAAAACCGTATAAAATACAGCTCTTGCAAGAACTGAAGCCGAACGATCTGCCACAACGTCGAATTTTCGGTGAATGGGCCCTAGAAAAGTTGGCAGAAAATCCGCTTTTTTATCGACAAATTTTGTTCAGCGATGAGGCTCATTTGTGGTTGAATGGCTACGTAAATAAGCAAAATTGCCGCATTTGGAGTGAAGAGCAACCAGAAGCCGTTCAAGAACTGCCCATGCATCCCGAAAAATGCACTGTTTGGTGTGGTTTGTACGCTGGTGGAATCATTGGACCGTATTTTTTCAAAGATGCTGTTGGACGCAACGTTACGGTGAATGGCGATCGCTATCGTTCAATGCTAACAAACTTTTTGTTGCCAAAAATGGAAGAACTGAACTTGGTTGACATGTGGTTTCAACAAGATGGCGCTACATGCCACACAGCTCGCGATTCTATGGCCTTTTTGAGGGAAAACTTCGGAGAACAATTCATCTCAAGGAATGGACCGGTAAGTTGGCCACCAAGATCATGCGATTTGACGCCTTTAGACTATTTTTTGTGGGGCTACGTCAAGTCTAAAGTCTACACAAATAAGCCAGCAACTATTTGCAAGACAACATTTCCGAAGAAATTCGGGCTATTCCGGCCGAAATGCTCGAAAAAGTTACCCAAAATTGGACTTTCCGAATGGACCACCTAAGACGCAGCCGCGGTCAACATTTAAATGAAATTATCTTCAAAAAGTAAATGTCATGGACCAATCTAACGTTTCAAATAAAGAATCGATGAGATTTTGCAAATTTTATGTCAAATGCTTAATGATCTTAAAATTAAAAATAAAATATGAACAACTTTTCTAAACAAACCTTAAAGAACTATTATAGAAGTAATTGCTTTATGCTAAGAAAAAAGCTTTTAATAATAATTGTCACACTTGATTTTTTTCACTTTTACTAATTTACTGATTTATAAAACCATCCATCAAAAAATCAACTGTCAAACAAACAATTCGGAAATATCAGAG
The DNA here is from genome assembly GCF_945859685.1 of Eupeodes corollae. Classification (NCBI taxonomy): domain Eukaryota; kingdom Metazoa; phylum Arthropoda; class Insecta; order Diptera; family Syrphidae; genus Eupeodes; species Eupeodes corollae. The sequence goes on from NC_079148.1 coordinate 126,042,660, forward strand.
CAAAGAAGCAAAGTTGGTCTAACAAATAAACTGGTTTTTATTTGGAGTGTAAAACAATTTAGAATAAATTTAAGTAGTTACACCTTCATAATATTGACAGCTGATTGACATGATGTTTTGAATGCTTTTAATTCCTTTAACTTTTTCAGTATTTAAAGTGTTCTTGAACTTGACTACTTAAAAATAAAAAATAAAAAATAAAAACACCCAAATGTTTTACAAAATTTCCAGATCACTTGAAAACCGTTTTATAAACTAACAACAAACTCGCGTAAAGTTAATCACAATTGATTGACGTTAATGACATTTCAAGAATTGTGTTTATCATTTGTTCTTTTTTTGCACCTACATATGTAACTTCGTTGATTGTTCTTTCTTTTTGTCTTTGGTTTTTTTTTGTGTTTTCCATAAAGATCTTTCCTGCTTTATAAAAACCATTTTTAATTATTTTATTTTCACAAGACTTTACTTAACTCAACTCGTGGCAAAAATGTATTGTTTTTTCAGGGATTAAGAAAATGCTGATTCATCGATTAAGTTCTTGATGATAAAGATGATGATGATGTGTTGATGGCAAATCAGGAAAAAAAGACCATCAGAAATAAGGATAGAAAAAAGAGAAACAAAGATGATTATTATGAGCATATGAACTGTGTAGTGAACATTCCCTTTATGCCACACGTGACTTTTTTAATGCAGATATTTTTTGTTTAAACGCTTTAATCGATAGATGAATCGGTTAAAATGTACTTGGCAGCACCTGGCTAATGAGTAAAGTAATTTAGTAGAGCGTGACAAGGGTAATTATTATAAGAAAGACAACAAAAAAATACATATCCATCTTCAAAAAGATAAAAAGAAGGATCATGCCAGGTTTAGGTTGAAACATATGGTGTTTTTAAACTCGACAAAGAAATACAAATTAAATAAGAAAGAAAACAGTGTTAAAATATATAAGATTTGAAAAATGTTCATAGTTAGCGTTCCCTTCCGTAAAAATCCTTAACACATTCATGCAAATGAAAAAAAAATAATGACGCATAAGATCATATTTCAAATATTTGATAGAGTTTGGCACCAAGCTCTCTTATAGAAAATGCGTGCTTTTGGTATTGATGAATCTCTTCTTCGTTGGATTAGAAATTACCTTTCTAACCGTTCGATACAAGTTGTATTGGATGGTTTCAAGTGTGAAATTCATAAAATAAATGCTGGTGTTCCCCAGGGTTCCGTTTTGGCTCTGACTCTCTTTCTTATATTCATCAATGATCTTATGTCTGCCACTTCTAATCCATTAAACTGTTTCGCCGACGACAGTACTCTCAGCTTTTCATATTCGTTTCTAGATTCACATCCTTGTCCTTTGGATGTGGAACTTAAGCTCATTAAATTCTGATCTTAACAGCATTGGGGAGTCAGAAACCCTGTAGAATTTAATGCTTCGAAAACTCAATGCTGTCTCCTGTCGTGGCGTAACACACCCCCGATGCACTTGCACCCAGGAAACTAATCAACTGTCAGTACATGGTTTTTGTATCACAGATCACCTTTAATGGAATGATCACATATTCGATATTCAAAAAATGCTGCCAGGTGCTTACGATTTCTGCGACGCACGGTGCAAGAAATTTTCCACCCCTTTTAATCCGACAGTAATTTACAAAGCCTTCATCCGTCCAAAACTTGAATATAACTAGCATATTTGGGCAGGAGCCTCTAAAACAAATTGGAGCCTTTTAGATAGGATACAAAAAAGAACTTTGAAAATGATAGGCGATAGAACTATAAATGAAACATTTACATCTCCCGAACACCGTCGCGTCGCAATGTTTCCTGCCTTTTGTTGTTTTACAAATACTTTTACAAACAATGTGTTGTCAAATAAGCCAGTTGCATTCCACCTCTTAAACGATTCAGCCGTAATACTCGCTTTTCCAGGAATGCTCAATGAGAAATGCATATAAAAGGTACTAATAACCCCTTGAGTGCTTGTAAATTATAAAAAAAAAATACAAAATCAGACCCTTCAAAATTTAGACTTTTATTTTTGTCAATCGTCAATTTTGACGCCAAAACAGGAATCGTGTTTAAAAGAAAACTACCAAGTTTATACCATAAGCTCTAGTTTTAAAGAACAAAATGAATAATAGTGGTCCAAGATGACAACCTTAAGGAACTCAAAAAAAAACTCTCTAGACGGCTTATGAGAGACAAAAGTTTTCTTTATCTTCAGTATAGGTCACCACACAAGAAAATATAATGGTTTTCTAAATAACTTTGACATCTGTGACGAAAAGTTGTATACTTTCAATCCAAAACCCAAATCATTCTTAAGATACACACTCAGAATTATATACCACAACGGTGACAACAATATAACATTCGATACGTTTGTGTGCATCTATGACTTATTTATAACAAAGCCTATAGCAAACCGACCACGGTTCGTAACCAAAAGCTGTCACATTATGCTAAGTCATGCGGTGTACAACTTTGTTTGGTTTATAATGAACTGAAACCAGCATCTTCTTTGTGAAGATATGTGACACAAAATAAAATCTTAACATTTCCTGGTTGATGCGGATGTGGATGTTCTTTGGTTACAAAATAAAATAACACAAGCTAAAGACCTCTCTTTTATTCTCCTTAAGAATTGGTAAAAATCGAAGATAAAATCAATAAAGAACAAACCTTGAGGCGATGGAAGAACTTTAAAAAGAGTAAAACAACATATTTTGATAAATTGATTTAAAAATAAGTTTTCCAATGAAATTTTATATATACTGCAACATTAATTTATTGCGGCCTCTTCTTCGCCTTTTTACGGTCCAGTAACATCAGGAACCATTAAATCTGTCAGAGAATCTTTTTATGAACTCAAAATGGATTACGACGACCTTCAATCTCAGAGATTTCGAAACATTTTATACACGTAATCTTTTTTCAAAAATAAATAAACTTTGTGTTGTAATAGTTTTTTTTTTGTAAAAATGTTTGGCAATAATTATTGTTTTTCTTTCCCATAAACCTCAATGATCCATCCTTAACCTTCAGATATTTTTTTATTTTTGTGTAACTTTAGTTGAATTTAATCAATGTTCTTAAACAAATTCTAAAAGCAAAAGAAAACGAACAACAAAAAAAACTAAAAACTAAATTTTTGCGTGGGTAGAATCTAAAAAGCGTATATCTGGAAAATTAATTTTACCTCATGGATGGATGCTGGGTTTTATCCGTCATCACTTAAAAATAAAAATAAAATAAAATATTTTGTGTTTAGCTTTGAGAATATAAATGATGATGCTTAACGTATTTATGTTTGAATTTTCGAATTAGGGCCAGACGATGGAATGTTTGTATATAAACTTATGTACAACCAAGCCACGAGAATATGAATAATGGGAATAATGTTGCTGAGAAAGACTCAATTTAACTTAAAAAAAAAAGAATTATTTAAAATTGATTACTAAATAAATATTTTTTTTATTGTGTGCGAATATTTATATTATTTTTGAATATTTTATGAAGATAATTTTTGTTAGATGTCATGAATTTTTCCTTTTAATTTATTATCTTTGTTTGATTTTTTGTCTAAACAAAGACTTATCAAAGAAGTAACAAGTGTGTTTCTGTTATTATAAATGACAATATTAATTTTGTGTTAAATATGAATAATTTGAATGTCATTTTTAAAAACTAACTACCTTCATACATGTTCGTTTATGGGTACGTGAAAAATGAGAAAAAAATTATAAAATATTCATTTAATTAAAAATAGTTTCAAACATCCTGCGTCGCTGGCTGTTTATCCTAATAATTTATGATAATTTTCAGTTCTTTGACTTTTGAATATTAAATTAGAATTAATTTTTATTAGACAGTTAGGAAAACATCATATGTTATGGGAACTGAGTAACTAAAATCTTCTGTTATAAGTTTTAAGAAAGGTAAAATTCACTCCGACTCTTTCATGCGAAATAATTCCTTTTGTTTGGCAACAAGCTGTGATGCTTTTTGCCATTTATAGAACTTTGAAAATATGCAATAAATAAGCCAATTTCTTCGAAATATTAGGTACGTTAAATCAAATTAGTTTAGTATTTTTAGTAAAACTAAAATTTTCAATTGAAGACATAAGTTTAACGTCAATATCTTTACTTGTTTTCAAAATATGTATAGTTTTTTGTCAGTTTTAATTTTTGGTGAAACAAAAATTTAGAATTAGAATTTTCTAAAAATGTTTAATTTGAATGTAAAGATATTTAAGAGAAAAACAATTTTTAACAATTTTTAGTTGAGACTTTTGCTAGTCTTGTCTCGGTCTCGTCGAATCGAAAAATTTCAGTCTCGTCTAAGTATCGGTCTCGATTTCGGTCTTTGTTTTCTCGTCAGTTTTTTTTTTTTATCGGAAAGCTCTTTTTTTAAATGTGAACTCCATCAATGAGGCAAGTTGGAAGTTGTAGACGTTTGACAGGTTATGGTTTGGCAAATATACAGTCTATTATTTTTTGACATACTTATACTTTTTTGTTTCAAATTTAATCTCGATAATATCATCCTTCAATGGTATTCGACGACAGTGTATATTATCCTGAAATGAAAGTTCCAACTATATTTGTATTTGGTCTCAAATAAGAGTAAGTGCTAACATCTTCTTTTTCTGGGCAACAACTCAAAATTCAAATCAGAAGCTTTTTCACATATTGAAATAGAAGCCATTCTTCTTCATGAAATCTAATAGATACTTGCGTGTTTTATTGATATTGCAAATTATGAAAAGTGGATGTACAAAGGTGAATATGTTGCAATTGTTCGAGAGTACAAATTCTTAGGGGTTTTGAGTCCAAGCTAGCGAAATCGAAAACTGAACTTTCTTCCGTTTGAAAACATTGCATCGATAATAAAGGTGTCGAGCATAGTTCAAAGCTAAAATTTTTTCATGCGATAGCAGCTTCTATAATGCTTAATGGAGCGCAAGCTTAAAGATATTGCCAATAGGAGGAGGTGGAAAGATTCCTCAGGTATTTCTCAAAGCACATTTTTCGGCTACCAATTTGCACTCCAATTTATTTGCTAAATTTGGAAACAACTGAACCTCCATTGTTCTTAAGGACCTAAAGCTGCATTTTGACTACATTATTAAAGTGATGGAAATGAAAGAAGAAAGTACTTAAAAAGATTTTTTCATCCAGGGGTTATCTAGTCAAAAAGTGGGAGGAGTTGGCTCTTAGCTTAGGTGAAAGTATCGAATTTTTCCCAGTATAAGGCAATATTAAAACAATAATAAAGATGTTAAGCCATGTCGTGTATAGAAGTTTTAAAGAGGAAGCTCAATCTTCGCAACATAGAATGATTTACAGTCAACTAAATTTAGATCTTCAATAACAAACATACCTCCTCAATCGTTTACCCATAAGTATGATAAATGTTATATTAAAAGTTAGAGGCAAACTATCAAATTTAAATTACATTCTGCATCGACCAGATCTGCCGATCCTATGCGACCTTTTCAATCTTAATGAGAGAGAAGATGTACACCACTTCGTTGCAAGATGTCCTGTTTTGAAAGAGTTTCGTATAAAATATTTTGGTGCAGCTGTGATGGAATTAGTCGAAACATTGGAAGTTCTGAATGGAAAAGTAGGCTGGAAAATGTAATATAAATATATTACAACCACATTGCGCTATAGACAACGTATCCGCGAAGGAGACTTTTATTTAAACAACTTGGTTAGTTATACAATTAAACTTAAATACATTGTCAATCTGGTAGACGGCCACTGGCCAAACCATATTTAACTTTTTCTAACTAACTAACTATTGATAATCCAATCCGAAAATAAAGCGTTTTAATTTAAAAAAAAATCAAGTCGATCCTAAAGCTTGTGCACGTTTGAATTAGTGTAATTTAGTTTCATTTCATGAATCGAAGAAGCATTATCAAAACACATTTTTGCGTTTTTATTTTCTTCCGAAAAGACCAACGAGACAGATCAAAACTGTCAGTCTCATCTAGGTATCGATCTAGGAAGCTTCAAAATTACTATAAACTCATCCCAGTTCCAAGAGACGAGGTTGCAACTAGTCTCGTCTCATTGCCAGCGATACTTAACCTTGTACTAAATGTGAAAAATGTTATGTTTGTCACATAAAATTATTTTGGAGGTAATGTCATTTTTTATTCAAAATATTTAGGCTAATAAATTTCTTTTTTCAATTTGATTATTGCTCAAAACACTGTCACTTGAATTTTGTTTTGGGCTTATATAGTTCGTACTCACGTTCAAACACACAAGTATTTCTTTAAACACTATAGATTTAGATTCTAAGGAGCTTAAAGTGTCGAGGAATTTCAGAGTTTTCAATTGGGCAAATCAAATACTACAACTTCCCAAAGTAGACCGATTACTATAACTTCAATAGAAAAGTTAAAATTATAAACCAAGTGTTTTTATAATATTTAAATGAAATATAATATAGTTTAGTTTCAAGCAATTTTGTTTTTGAATATTTCTCTTACCATAATTTTTATCAAAAAACTTATTCCAAAGTTTGTCAAACTGTAAAAAAATATTCAAATGCAACCTGTATTTATTATTATTTCAATCAGCGCTTTTGAAAATCCATTTGTAAAGGAATGCCTTTAATAAACAAAGTACATCAGCCTTTTATCTTTAAAGTCTCTCTGAAACTCAAGCCTAAAGTCCAAGTACAGACAAAATTGCGTGCCAAAAGTGACGATCTGTTAAAAATTATTTTATATTTACCTCTATTTCGAAATCCAAACCGTTCCTTTAGACCGAATGTAGAAACAACTTGCGGATAAATGTATTTAAAACCAAACGAAAGTTATTACTTTTACGAGAACAAACAGAAAAGGACCTAAGTGGTTGCCCTGAGGGACTCTTGACATAAATACATACCTTATGAAATTTTTTTCAAGAGTCCCTCAGGGCAACCACTTAGGTCCTTTTCTGTTTGTTGTTTTTTGCAATTTTAATAAAATGTTATAAAATATTCAAAAAAAATTATTTTGTGAAACATTCCGAAAAGAAAGAATTATCTGTTATGGCATCGACCTATTCTTATCAAAAACTTGAGAGGCTATACAAAACTATTTAAGACTAAAATTGATTACTTTCCATAAGCATATTTTAAGTTGACCTTAAACGAAAACACATCCATATGCACCCCTTCTTTAAAATAAATACCCTCATTTTTTCAGTTTTGTTGATAACTGAAGCATATTCGGTTCATATTTAAATTAAGTATGTATAAATTCTTCAAATTTGGAATTTCCATTTTATGAAAGTTCCCTTACAAAATTAATGCGCCATTAAAGACTCTTATTTCGAAACCCCTCTCACAACTACCAAACAAACAATGAACTTACTTTCTTAACCATAACTCTTTAGTCTAATCTATCTTTTGTATAAAATGTCCCTCTTTGTTGACGTGTTGAAAAATTTATAAGCGCGCACCTACTCGCAACCTGAACTACGTTTACTTTTTTCCTTTAAACAGAATAATTTTTAAAAAAGCGTTACGCACTAAACACAATATACGCACCACGAGTAGGAGTATACGTATTCTTTTCTTTTCTTTTCTTTTCTTTTCTTTTGAGTCGTCCTTTTTCAATTTACATGTGAATAAGCGTGACAAAAGGAGAGTAAGAAAAAGAAAAGACTCCTTATAGACCTAATTGTATGTCGTCTAAAATTTACAAAAAACACGTTCAGCTTAAACCTATGTATATAAAGTGTAAGTGGGCTTCATTGAATTTCCTTCTTATATTAAGAAAAATGACAATGACTTTTAACAATACAAAGTGAAACTAAAAAAAAAAACGAAATTCGTTCAAAAGGACTTAAGAAAATGAATGAGGGTTGAAAAATAAGCACCTAACCACCAATTTATGTCCACAACGATGATAAATGGTGTGAGAGGTGGCTCCATCTAGTGTTGCTATAAATTCCAAAAAAAACTCAAAAAACACTCGACTATAGTATTAATCTTTCAAGTCACCTTCATGCCGACACTGACTGTCATTCATATGGAATATAGCAGCATATCTACACACTTTAATATACGGGCTACGAGCGACAGACGACGAAGACGTAAAGACTTGGTTCGTTACTACGGGTGTCGGGCGTATGAAAAGCGTATGAAAAGAGGCCAAATTGTAGCGGCATATACCTACTAGGAGCGTTTTTTTCTTAACATACTCGTACTCTGAACTCTTATACTCAATTTGATTATTAATTATATGCACATGCGTCCAACGCTTTAATTGAAATATTATACGGAACGCTACCCACGCTCCTCCTCATCATAATACATACTACGATATTCAGTTATAAGTTCAGAAGACTCCGTATTCGTATTATTCGAAGCCCCCCCTCTTCATTCATGACGAGATGTTGAAAAATGAAACTTTCGTAACTACACACAGAATCAAGGCTAGGCCATAAAGTTTGTCCTGAATTGCATTATTTACCATTATATGAGTCGAGAGTACGTCTATGTATAAATAATGAATGAAGTCGGGGCTTTCAAAGTCAAGAGCACGACCGACATACTTTGAATAAAATGAGATTAATATAAAATAAAATAAGGCACCACTCTAAAAAAGATATCATAAAGGTGGATTGCTTTTAAGATCTATTTTATTTCTTTAAGACGAAGAACTATATTTTTGTTTTGTTAGTTGTTGATTTTGTTTTAGTTGATGGGATATAAATTTACATAATATTATTTTTTATGAAATTTAAGTGGCAAAATTTATAAGATAATAGTTTAGGCATTAATTTAGAACAAACAAATTGTGGAGGTCTTTTTGAAATTAGATTTATAAAAAGATCGTGGGTTGAAAAGTACTTTGACTTTGAGTATCTTTCATTTGTGTGAGGAAAGCAATTTTCAGATTTACTTAGGGATAGAGATTGTTCTTTAGGCAATAGGTTCAAAAATTGAACCTAAAAGACTTTAATTTTCTTGCAAATACAAATATAACACCAAATTTATTCATTGATTTAAGAAAAATCACTATAAATGTCACTTTGGCAGTTAGAACACTTTTAAAAAATGTTGCTGTCGAAATCAAAAAGAAAAATTGAAGAACTCAACTGACTGCAGTTTTGTGTCAATAAATGACACTCTGTTTATTTACCGTGAGTCTGTCAAATATTATTGATTTGCCTTATCTAAATGCAGTCATTTATTGGCTTAAGTGTATTCATAGATTTGAAAAAAAATCACTTAATGTCACTTTGACAGTTTGTAAAACTTTAAACTTTTTAAAAATACGAATCCTAAAAGCCAAAACAACACAAACAAAAAACTCAACAAATATTTCTCTAAAGTCAATAAATGACGAACTGTTTATTTCCAAAGATCCGTCACTTAAAAAAATCAGCTTGAGTCATTTATTGAGATACTCTCAGCATAACTGAGAACCCAAATGACAGCACCTTATGTTTCCAATAAAACGGCTTACCTTATTTCAATATTTAAGTCAATAAATGACGTACTGTTTATTTCCGACTAAACGTTAATTAATGAGAGGCCTTAAACTAAGATTCGAACAAATTCAACTGATTTCGGATTGTGTCAATAGAAGACTCGCTTTTTATCTACCGTCACTCCGTCAAATATTATTGATTTTATTTATTAAAATGCAGTCATTCATTGGCTTAAATCTAATCATTGATTCAAACAAAATCACTTAGTGTCACTTTGACAGTTTATCAAACTTTAAAATTATAAAAATAAGAATCCTAAAAACCAAAAGAACCCAAATGAAGAAAAAACTCGTAAAATATTGATTTTCAAAGTCAATAAATGGCGCACTGTTTGTTTCCAAAGATCCGTCAATTAATAATCGCTTAAGTCATTTATTGACTAAAGCTAAAAACTCAAAATAATCTTTAACTTGTGTAAAAATATAGGTGGAATTCTGTCATTTTACTGACGACACCTTATGTTTCCAATAAAAACACTTATCTGATTGTAGTTTTTAAGTCAATATAAGACACGCTGTTTATTAACGGTCAATACGTCAAACATCACTTTGACAGTTTTTCAAACTTTAAACTTTAAAAAAATACGGATTCTAAAAGCCAACACAACACAAATGAATAAAAAACTTAACAAATATTGATTTTTAAAGTCATTAAATGACGCGCTATTTATTTTCAAGGACCCGTCAATTATTAATCGGGTAAGTCATTCATTGACTTAACCATGGCTGAGAACTCAAAATAATCTTTTACCTGTGTAAAATTCTGTCAATTAAATGACGACACCTTATGTTTCCAATAATGTAGTGTTTGAGTCAATAAATGACGCACTGTCTATTTCCAACCAAACGTCAATTATTGACTGGCCTTAAACTAAAATTCAAAAAAATTCAACTGATTTTGGGTTGTGTCAATAAAAGACTCGCTGTTTATTTACCGTCATTCTGTCAAATATTATTGATTGCCCTAATTAAAATGAAGTCATTTATTGCCTTAAATCAAATCATTGATTATAACAAAATCACTTAATGTCACTTTGACCGTTTTTCAAGCTTTGAACTTTTCAAAAATACGAATCCTAAAAGCCAAAACAACATATATGAAGAAAAAACTTAACACATATTGGTTTTCAAAGTCAATAAATGACTCACTGTTTATTTCCAAGGATTCTTCAATCAATAATCGCCTGAGTCATTTATTGACTTAATCATAGCTGAAAACTCAAAATAAAATTTTCTAGAATTCTGTTATTTAAATGACGACACCTTATGTTTAATGATCAGCCTTAAACATTTCTTGACAAACAAAATTCTTTCATCATTGCAAAAATAAGTTTGACTTTTTATTGGAATTCTGTCATTTAAATGACGGCTTTCATTTTCTATTTTACTGAGTCAAAAGTGTATTTATTTTGAAAATATGAACCGTTTTCGAAATTAAAATTTATAATTTTGACCTATTTAATTAATAAATTGTGGATTTATTACTTTCGAAACTTGTCAATTATTGACTTACTTTTTTTAGACTTATGTCACATTTTGACTTAAAATTATGTCATTAGAAAAACACAAACAACAAAAATAATTGCTTGTGTAAAATATATACATAAATGATAATTCATATAAAAGTGACTACCAGTCAACCTTAACGTCATTAAAAGTTGATGTCAATTTTATTTATTTCATTGGCATTATTTCCCACGTTTGAACGTCAATTCGAAAATTCATGTTTTATTGACACACATAATTTGTTTAAAATACGAAACCCTAATAATGCAACATTGTCAACCTAATAATCACATTTCTATTGGCTTGTTGTCATTTAAATGACAACTTAAAAACAAATTGAATAGAAATTTCAAACATCCGTCATTTAAATGACAACTTAAAAACAAATTGAATAGAAATTTCATATATCTGTTTTGAGAGAAAACAAGTTCGTTAAACTTTATGAATTAGAAAATAAGTAACTGCTTTGAATCGGCTATTTTGAATCGTGAAAAGAACTGATTCGTTTTTATTACAGATGATTTTCGAATTTGAGTTTAAGATTTACACTTTTTTGCAAATATGTTTCAATTTTAATTTTTTAAGTACAACAGTGGCTAACTTTGTTCAACTGTTGAATTTCAAAACATAATCTTTTCAACCCCTCAAATGTAACCGTCATAGAAATGCTAGTTTGAATTTTGATACTTTTCTTTGCTGCGTACTTTATTTTTGGGTACCACAAGGCTGTGTTCTGACTACTTTTCTTTTCTATAAAATAAATGTTTTGGAATTTATTTATTATTTTTGTTTCTTTAAACACTTTTAAAATATTCCTTTTTTCTATTTACAGAACCTTCTCAGGAGTGGTGGTGCAACAACAAGCGAGGAAACCGACGAAGAGCCAGCTTCAAAATTAGCCCGTCTATCGGACTCAGAAAGTGACGATTCTACTCATTCAGCTGAAGAACATCGTGTAGCACTTAGAACAACCGCTGAATGTTGTAAGAAAGCTGCAAAGAAATCGAATTGCAACAAGGTAAGTTTTATGTTCTTTTTTCTTTTTCAAACCCTCTATTTTTATCTGTTGTGAAAGCTTAAACGCACGCAACCCAAATACTTTGATTTGCTTTAAAAAAAAAACTAACTCAAAAATTATTCTCTTTCTAACTTTTCTCCCTATGTGTTTTTTGTCCCTTCCTCGATATCCTTCCCCTTATTGCTTTTTGCATTTTTAGACTGACTACGCTGATGGTGACGACGAAGACGACGGTGAAGACGAAATCGATCATCCACAGAGCGGTCACTCAACTGCCAATTGGTCAAGTTTGAGTTTCAACACTGTCTTGACCCAGGAACGGGTCCATCAGTGCTGCATTACTACATCGCTTGCATCGACCGACTTCGATGCCGATTCCGAAGGCAGCGATTATGAAGTTGTAAAACGTTCGCGTCGCAGTGAAAAATACCCCACCTCGGGGGTCGTCGGCAATTCTAATAATAATTATCGTTGCTTGCTGTCAACGCCCGTGCGAAATCATAACGCCGCCAGTTTTAATCCCTTCCATTCGCAGCTGCTTAGCTCCGAAAATGATTCAGTGTTTATTTTGAGTGATAGCATGGACAGTAAATCGCTAATGCAATCGAAATTGCTAAATGGTAGCTCTGCGGGTGGTGCCGGTGAATTATCTAAACAATCACCCCAACCGCTCCAACAGCAACATAATTCACCTAAATTGCTTAACATAAGCAATCACAATATTACTCGCCTGTCACCGCAGCAACAACAACAACAACAACTACAACATCAAAACCAATTGCTGCTTGTAAATTCAAAATCAGGAACGGCAGCTACGTCTACGGTCTTGACAACATCGCCCTGCAGCAATGGCGGCGGCGGTGTCAGCAGCCACAACATTAATGGCAATAGTAACATAGGCTGCACTGTTGGTGCTGGAAATTTAAATGGAAATGGAAACACGCCAGTCAGCAATGCCGCCGCCGTTGGAATAAGGAAACGTCATCGAAACATTGACATTTCTAAATTCAATGAGTCCAATCGAAAGTCAAATAGTTGTGCCATATTCTATTTTAAGCATTTGGATACGGATAACGAGACGAATTTTAGCGGCGGTGCCCTGTCATCGTCGCATGGAAGCGATGTAAGTATAGATGTAGATAGTTTTTGGTGGTGGGATTTGATTTATTGGTGATATTGGGGGCGGTGCTGCTTATCATCAAGTGATGGTGGTGGCTCACGATAATGTTAAAAAGGAATAAGGTCAAATGAGTAATTTTAGACCATCAATAAAGACCATTGTGAACTAAGCTGTCAGCAGCTGTGATTAAGGGGGCCTTAAAACTTTTGTCGAAATTCTTGATTTTCCGAATTATAGCCCATCAAAGTTATGAGTGGGTGGATTTTGAGATGATGAGTGTTAATAAATATTTGTGTATACTTTTTTTTTAAGTAAATATTTTGAATCTGACCTCGTGTCGGTCTATTCATTTTTAGGCTTTTACTTTGTGCCCTTAGTTTTTTGTTGTTGTTATTCTTGTACGAGGTTGCGACATAAGAAGACCCAAACGTAAAATTACATTTTTGTTTAGTTCTGTTCCATTGTGACGTTCCATTTTTAAAAATGTCTATGAAGTAAACCAATTGAATTTTAATTTTTCAAAATAAATCAAATTGTGCTCTAAAAATTTGTACATATGTAGTTTTCTAACTAAAACAGTTTAAAAAAAAGATGGTACACTATGGCGTATGCGTACTTTTCGTATTGTATTTAAATAAAAAAAATGCTCCATTTTTATTTTTGTACATTACTTTAATTTATTTGAAAATCTTCGATTATTTCAAACATAAAGGCATCACTAAGATAGAGGAAAACGCATAATAACGCTTACCCAATAAGAAATAGTGTAGAATTTTAGATTTTCAGATATCGGAACTCTAAAAGTTTTTGGACCAAAACTCTTATAAGGCACATTTTGTATGAAATTATTAATACAAACAAAAATTGTAAAAATTATCATTTATAGAAGTTTTTTAATTGGTTTTAAAACTCTTTAAAATGTAAAGCTTTTTGGAAATAAATTTTGCAAGCATCGTGCATTTAAAACTACCCCAAAATTGCATCTTCAAAAACACGGAAATAATTCAAAACAAAAACCAATAGAGACAAATATTGAAGATAATCAATTTATTCTTGATTAACATTATATTTAAAATACAAATAAATTTCAAAATTTTAAATATTATGGACTTAAAACTAACATTTTGTTCCCTCTATTTCTTCAATAAATATAATATGTGCCACAAGGTTGAATTCTAAGTCCGCAATTTTTTACATTTTAAATCTTTCTATTTTTTTATTTCATGAATAGATAAATTGAGCGTTCAGTAGTTTTTTTTTTAAATAAATCAGAACAAGTCAATACCCTTAGCTTTCAAATTCAAGTCCAAGTAAAGGTTGTTTTTATTAAAACGTGCAATGTTTTTTTTCGGAATTGGTCTTTTTGACAGTTGTCACTTGACTTATAGTCCAGATAATAAAGGTTTTCACATCAAAAAAAAATCCAACAGTTTTGAAACTTGTCACACTTACTAAGGGATGTCTGGTAAAGACCTAAAAAAAAGTCCCCAAGAATCTGATGTGAGCTCTAGCGGCAGTTAAGAGAAACATGGAGTTTGTTTCAGTTTTCACGTTTATCTCGAAAACTTTTTGTCGTATCAAAAAGTGTTGTTTCACAAAATAAAAGCTCATTAAATTTTATAAAAAAAAGCTTTCATTATTTTTTTTCGTATCTCTTATAGTTTATAAAATAACTCTAGCAGCAGTCAAGAGAAACACGCGGATTTTTGGGTTTATCTGGAAAACTATTTGTCGTATCAAAAAATAATCTTCTACAGAATTAAAGTTTATTAAATTTCCTAAAGAAATATGATATTAATTTGTTTGTACTTTAAGTAAAAAAGAGATACGAAAAAAATTCATGAAAGCTTTTTTTAATAAAATTTTATGAGTTTTAATTTTTCGAAACAAAATTTTTTGATCCGACAAATAGTTTTCGAGATAAACCCAAAAATCCGCGTGTTTCTCTTCACTGCTGCTAGAGCTCACGTCGGATTCTTGGAGATTTTTTTTGGTCATCACCATTCCTTAGTAAGTGCGCCAAGTTTCAAAACTGTTGGATTTTTTTGCTGATAGTTTCTTTCGCGCGTATCAATGTGATGTAGCCTCCAAAATCGTGCAATTTAACACTGCTTAACTATTATGTGTGGGGTTATTTGAGGTCTCTTGTCTACGCAGATAAGTCCAATGCCCGAGACTATTGACGCGTTGGAAAATAATATTTGGCGTGTTATTCTTGAGATCATACCCAAACTGGTTCCATAAGGAAAAAAGTGATCGAAAGTTATGCCTCTTGTCTATAATTTATTCTAGGCTCCAGCAGTGGCCACTTGTCCAAAACCATTTTTAAAATAGAATTTTAAATCTTTTTAAAGCTGCACATTTGGCCATAATATTAAATTGTATCCGTTTTGTTTGTTCTTGAAAATCGCACGTTTTAAAAAAACACGCTTTATCTTAAAATTACCACAAGTTTAAAATTTCAAAATTTTATCTTAATTCATCTTGAGGTTATTTTTGAAGCATATGGACTTTTTTTTAGAGGGAAGCATTTCTTTTGTCTTTATTTTGATTCCCGTCTCGTTTAAAATCAAGTACGGTCATGGTTGAAGACACCGAAATAACTATTGTCGTTCAAAACTGACAATAAATAATGGAGAACAAAAATACTACAAATTTGACCGCCAAACACTGTTTTTTAAACTATCAAATTCCCTCCTGCACCCCCCTTTAAAATTTCTTTAAGGCTTTATTTCGAAAGTAATTTTTGAAGTAAGTAAACAACATGCATTTAGTTTACTTTCTATTTTCCTTAAAACCAACCTTTACAAATTCCATTGTTACTTATATTTCCTTGTAGAAGATGGTGCAAATGGCATCCTGTAAAGTCATTTCCGTTTGTTTTTGGTAATCTTAAATTATCTCAAGTCGTGTTCACATTGATTTCACATTGAAGATATTTCTCTATCTGCCCAAAGAGCATCACCAAAATACAAAACCAATGTAATTAGAGCGCAACCCAAACCCAGACCGGAACCCAACGATAAATTTAAGGTTAAAACAGAAAAGAAGCCTCTCAAACCAGCGGCGAAGGAGGAGATTGTAATACCCATAAAGTGCATGTGCCTGCTTCGCTTTCTACTACCATGTTTAAATACTTGGATCTTTTTTTTTTGTCATGTGCCCTCCTATGTCTGTATAGATATTTTTGTTAACTAATTAACCTTGCATCCATCTCATGCACCCAGCCTTTAACAAACCATTTATACTAATTCCAGTTCACCTGCGATGTGATTGTTGAACTTCCATCTTCCATCTTTCATCTTCAATCCAATTCCAAGATGTTTACCATTTCACGATTTCATTTCACATTTTCCAAAACAAATTTATAAACTTTTTTGTCTCTTAGCAAATTTGTTTGTTTATAAGTTCCATTCAATTAAAATTGTTCTTTTTTTTTTATTTCTCTAAATAGATCTCGAAATCTGCTGAACCATCTTCTGACGACGACGAAGGATGGCTCTACACAAACAGTGCTGAACATTGCATCGACGGAAGTCATCGCCAAACGAAAATCGTCGTGAATCAAGAAAAGAGTCACCATCACCACCAACATCAACATCAACATCACCATCACAGCAAAGCTAACAACTCCTCATCGCAGCTCAGTACAAACGACGATTCTGATAAGGAGAACAAAACAGGCACAGCTGTAACATCGATTTTGGCCAACAACGCCAACAGTGGCGGTAGCAGCAGCAATAGTAACAGTAACCAAACTACACCGTCCATTCGAAGCTCTTCATCGCTGAACTCGTCCAGTCAGATTGCTATAACCGAAATTCAATTGAACGGCGGTGGAGGCAGCAGCAATTATAGTGGCAGTACAACTGGCAGTTTTATTGGCTGTGCTGCGACCTCAACGACAGTAGTTATGCATCGCAGCGTAATGGAGCTGCAGTTGGGCAGTAACAATAGCATCAGTCAAGGCAGCAGCACTAACATAACCTCCCGGAGTCCCAATAGGAGCGTTCAGGTTAGTAGGTATTGCGGTTTTAAGCCCAAAAACAAGAAAAAATAATCAAAAAAGCACAGGAAAATAAATTTCCTTAAGGAAGCGTTTCGAGTGATTTATTCGGGTGCAGCAGCTGCTGTTTGGGTTTGGGTTTGGATTTGGGATCGAGTAAAAGTTTCCCAGGTGTTCGTTAGTTTTGGTTTTTATTTCGGTTGTTGCCTGCGCAACACGCCTTCAATTTATCTCCTACGCATATATATGCGAGCGATTGGAACGACCCTAAGCCTATGCCTATGTCTATCTAACCAAACCACTTATCTGATGATTTTCTTCCTCTGGATTTCCGATGTCAAAAGATTCAGGTTCATTGGGAGTTTTGGTGTGTTTGATGTGAGATTAGTTTTTGTGGGCGGTGGACTACGCCTGCTTAGGCAAGCGGTTGACCTACAAAAAATCTCCAACATCGATCTTTTTTGGTGTAAATACCTCCTGGACATGACAAAGAGCAATGTTAATTTAGAGTATAGATAAGAGGGCATGTTTTCTTTTTTGTTTGTGTTGTGTTTTTCTTTTTAATCGAAAGTCCTACTGCGGAGAATTTACACCCAAGTGTGTTCGTTCACACCAAAAAATGCAACAGAAAAAATCTACACTGAGAAAAAAAGTTCCATTGGGTTTCAATTGGTGAACTTTAAACTATAGAAATGTTTGTTCGACTCTTTCAAATAGACTGAAAACGACTTGACATATCAGAATCGTCAAATTTTGAAGGTTAATCAAAAAAAGGTAATATTTACTCGATAGTTTGGTTTTGACATACTTATCTATATTTTTAAGGAGTTTTTGACTTTAAAATTTTTAACGTTTGAACTCGATAGTTTCTAGATAATTTGTTTTCTTTACGTCTAAGCTCCGCAAATACCTTTAAATGTAAAAAAGTGTTCAATGACATACATTAACTCGATAGTTGCATTTCGATAAAACAGCTGTTTGACACATAAAATGACAGCTGTCATAGAAGCGTGTAGATTTGGTAAGATATAAGTTTTGTTTTGTTTGTAAGCTCTAGTTAAAACATGTACTTGATAGTTTCAACTCGTTATTTTTCTTTCTTCTTTGTTTTTCAATAAAACAAAAATGACAGTTGTTACTTTTCAGTATGTATTGAATTCAATTCCTGTCTTAATGTAGACATACCAATTACTGGTTTCACGACTCTTAGAAAATCTCTTGTTTCCAAATAAAGATGTATTCCAAGAAAAGAAGTTTAACTTCAATCTTAAACTTACTTCATAAATTGTGTCTATGTCACTTGTCACTTTCGAAGACCTAAGCTTTATTTAAAACAAGTACCCGATAGTTTCAACACGTTATTTTTCTTGCTCCTCTGTTTTCCTTATAAAACAAAAATGACAGCTGTCACTTTTCAGATTGTCTTGAATTTAGTTCCTGTCGTAATGTTGACATCCCATTAAATTTGTTTGTTTTATGATTTTTAGAAAATCTCTTGTTTTCGAACAAAGATTTATTCCAAGAAAAGAGTTTAACTTCGGTCTTAAAATAACTTCATAAATTGTGTCCATGTAGTTTGTCACTTTTGAGGACCCAATTTTTTTTACTATTACTACCCACACGTCAAAATTTCATTGAAGTAAACTCTTCTCTGTGTACAGATCTTAAACGTGAGACCACTTAAACATGACACTTTGACATGAACAATTTCCACCGTCTAATTGAGGTAACTTGTGTCCTAGTCCTGTTTATACTCATATACTCGTAGTATTATATTTGCCCACTGTCACGAACGTTTTTGGGCGTGCGCAGCGCTCTGCACGTCTCTCTTTTACTCGATGTAAGTCTACTTTTGGGTGTAAATTTGAGCGAATTGTTTGGATTTTTATTCCTCACCCACACGATAAAATTGTTTAAGGATAGAGTACGTCGTCGCTGAATAGTTGAGGTATTTGATTTTAACAAAAGTGAGCATAGATAGACATAAGTTAAATACCAAACTTGCACAATGTGCAAATGTACATTGTTCAGAAGAAAGTAAGGAGACCTACTTATAAAGTTTTATAACAAAGGTTTGTAGTTTTGTTTATGGAAGATATTACAAAATAAAAGACTTTTCAAAAAAGGCCATAAGATTGATTCAACTTTCATTTAATGGAGAAGTAGGGCTACTTTCTAACTAGGCCACTTCAAGGCAAATCCGATTTCAAAGAGATTTAAAAAATCTTTCCATGTAAAGCAACAATATCAAAATTACTTAAGACGATGTTCACATTGGTCTCTTTTTTCTCTCATGATTGTTTCTCGCTTCCTCTTAATTTGGATAAAAATGTCTGCCTCACTTCTAGTCTCTTCTTAAGTTAGCAGTGGGAAGAAGATGTCAAAATGAGTGGCATCAAAAATACCAATGTGAATACAGCCTAATTCTTACATGCTTAAACTTTGACAGAACAAATATTTTATCTCTTTGAACTGAAAACATTTTTTTTTGACAAGCAAAGGTTGAGAGTCTTGTTCTCTTTTTTCTCTCATGATTGATTCTCGCTCCGTCTCATTTAGGAAAAATTAAAAATGGCTGTCTGAGTGGCATCAAAATAAAATGTGAATGCAGCCTAATTTTTACATGCTTAAACTTTGACAGAACAAATATTTGATCTCTTTGAACTGAAAACATTTTTTTTTGACAAAGGTTGGGAGTCTGGTTCAAAAGTTAAGTTGCTGATTTAACTTTCCTTAACATCTTTTATTATTAAATAAGATTTGATATTTATACATATCTTACATTTCAAACTAAAATAACTGTCAATTTAGACAGAAATTATGTAAGTCAAAAAACAACGTGCCATTTTGACGTTTATGTTTTTTTCTCATCTTTTCAGAGCAATGAACATCAATTCGTTGATCCCACAACACCAACAAAGTGTTATTATTCAAACTTCGAGACAAACCCCGTATTCAATGGGAGAAATGTTTCACCAAGAACTCCGAAGAAATCTGGCAATACTGTCACAACTGCTACATTTGAAGTGTCATCAGCAAAGGTAAGAAACAATCAAACAGATCTTTTTTGTATTTATTTTTGATTCGTGAAGATTTCTATTGGTTAACTAAATCAATTTATTTTTGATTTAGATCTGTCAAAACACGATTACGTTAGGTTTAATTTGACAGTTTTCTGAAAGTATATGGTAAACCAAACCGGTCTAAAAGTGTTTTTATAGTGAATAATCACTTCAAAGTTACATTTTTGGTTTGTCAATCTGTCAATGACAGAGTACTTATTAAATTTGATGGCAATGACAGTTTATGATATTTTTGCTTTAGTGCTGTTCGATGAAGGATAAAAAAGCTAAAACTTAGTTTAAATACCTGGTTTTCACGAATTAAGTTGCATCAGGTTTTGTTTACGACTCCAATTTCTTATTAACTAAGGTCAAAAAATTATAAATTACCACTCATAAGTGTTTCTCAAAAAAAAAGTAATTGTTTCACTCTGAAAAATCCCTCCAAGAGTTGACAGTTTGCTATGTCTGTGGTCATGTTGCTGGTGCCAGTGCCGGTGCCGGTGGCGGTGCGTTGTCGCGTCGCGTCATATGTCGTCGGTCTGCCTGTCTATTGCAAACGTCATTCTTTTATAATTTTATCTTAATTTTGTTGTCATTTTTATTTTTTGCCAATCGCCTGGCAATGGCAAAGAAACCAGATAAGCCAATCGCAATTGCTATTCGTATTTGTCAGTTATAGCGACCAAAACTAGGAAAGCTACAAATTAGCTGTTTTGTAGCCATATTATTGCGTCTGTCGTCTGACGTCCGTTGTATTCGTGCGTTGTCGTCATCGTCATCAGATCCAGTTCCTTCTGATTGAACCATTTTCACTTTTCAAAGTGTCACCGTGCAATCAAAAGCCTATTTTTCAAAAAGCTGTGTCTATTTATTTAACGGTGTATAAAGTGTTAACACTTTTAAACCAGTCTTTTGGTCAAAGTAAAGTGATAAATTGCTATTAAACACTGGTCAATCGAATTCAGTAACATATTATCCCCAATTTTCAGCCATTTCTCAACGAATTAAACGTTAAATTGTAAAATATGTTAACAGTTAGCATTTTAAGTTAATATTTATGTACATATGTACCGGCATTTATTTATTTTTTTTAATTTTATTAATCTACTTATCTCGACATATTATCATCGATTTATGTATTGGGGGGGGAATATGATGAGATTTGTCATCAAGATATTCAACTAAAGATTTGCGTGGTCCCAAGAGCTCAAGTGATATTATACCACAACAAGACAAGAAGTTAAAAAGAAAAAGACGCAATTGATTATTTTTTTTTATGGATGAGTGCGATCAGCAGTTAGCAGCTTGAAAGAGTCTCTCTTGTTGAGCCTCCTCATCTGTATTCAAGACGTTTTTTTTCGCATGGACCTGGGCTGACATTGATGTCGATGATAGTCAATTCATGTACATAGTTAATAGATAAATGTTGCCATCAATGCGGCTGCGGTTATTTTGTGCAGATAAGTGCGGTCACTTCGACATTTAGCACATTTAAGGGTGGTATTCGAGTGAAAGCCCAGCATTAAGCGGTTTTGCCATTATTTAATGGAGGTTTTCTTTCTAATGTCTGTTGATTTGAGTCTTGAAGGTAACAAAAATAAAAAAAAACATCACAAAACTTAAAAAGGAAATTGTATGGTGGTAAAATATAAAGAACCATTATTAAACATACATAATATAGTTTAATCGTAAAAAATAATACTGGTTTTTTAAACAAACGTCTGAATATATAAAAAATTGTTAATTATGGAGCTTAACCACCTTCTGTTGGTCCAGATTTAAGGAGGAAACGTTCAAGAGAAATTGAATTTAATGAAATGTAAACACTGTTGTGGTGGTGCAAATGAGGCCTAATAACAGCACAAAAGATAGCAAGCGTTTAAGACTTTTATCAGAGGTAGAAACTGCCGTATACGATTTTATAAATCAAATACAATTTTCAGAGAAAGATATAAAATAACAATTTTTATTATTTGTTCATTTAACATTTTGCTACATCCTTAATAAAAGATCTTTATCTGCAGTTAAATTCAAGACAAAGGTTTTTCGTTAAAATGTTCAGGTGTCATAAATTCAAGCTTTCAAATAATAATTGAAATATCCACTTTAATCACCTTCCAAAGCCTACTAAAAAAAAAATTCTTAAAAAAGGTTGATTCGTTGTACTTTTCAATCAAAAATCTTTTAAGTCCAACTTGGATATTTTCATCTATTTTTTTGAATAAAATTTAAATCCTACGACTTTTAGAATTTTTAAGCAACATTTTTATAATTTTTACCAAAAAGTTATACAAATTTCAAAGGTATCTATTTTAAAGAAAATTGTACTTTCTACAAAAATGTTCTCAATGTAAATTCTGAACTTTGATACATTTTTGGCTTACATACTGAAAATCATTGTCTAAGAAATCACGGAAATGATTTTTTCCTAAAAATGACACCTATTTCCTTGTGATAAAAAAATGGTTAAAACCTTACAAAAATCTTGTTCACTTCAATATAGACTCGCCTTAATTGAAAAACTGTTTAAAAAGTTCAGCTGCGGTCCAAAAATAGAACATTGACAACTTTATGAAGTGAAAGAATTGGTTTGGTACTTCGAAAAGAACTGCTTCCTGTTAAAACAGTTATCTTTTAAGCCTTTAAATAATCGTACCTAAAGTTTTAAATGTCTACAGTTCATTGGCCTTTTATGGCTTTATCTCGTCTAGTGTTGGGTTTTTCTCAGAATTGTACGCTCTTCGAAAGTGTCCATTTCGGACTATCTCTAACTCTTACCAAAGAGGTAGTGCGGAGCTATTAATTTGTCATGCTTTTCTGCTAATATCTCGGAAATGACAAGAACTAAAGAAAACAAAGCTTGAGACAGTTTAGTATTTGTTAAATTTGTGGTACGAATGAATATTTGGGTGCATGTCCCTTATTTTATAAGTGTTTGACAAACAGAAATCGATTTCAAGTTCTAGGAAGTTATTGTAATGATTCCGATTTGTTCAATGCAAAATTTTGACATTTCTCGACGTTTCAAGGTCCCTAGAGTCGAAATAAAAGATTTTTAGAAAGATGTCTGTACGTGCGTGATGTTTTTTCCGTCGTCCATAGCTCAAGAACTAGAAGAGATATCGACTTCAAATAAATTTTGTTATACAGATAATAATGCAGAAGCAGAAAGCGCTCAAGAAAATTGCGTGGGTTGTTTTTTTACTAAAGCATTTAAAAAAAAAAGGTGAAAATGTTGGTTAACCCTAAATATCTCATAAACCAATGACGCTAGAGACTTGAATTAAATTTTATACTGTATATTTTAACGTGATACCAAACCAACATGTTTTTGGAAAAAAATCCAATTAAAGTCTTTTTATAAATCGAAAAAAACTGAAAAGAATTCGTCACCTCGAAAATTTTAAGAATAAAAAATGATTTCATCTCCAAAACAATTTTGTAGAACGAAAAATAACGATTTTAACATCGGGTAAAATTTTGAGAAAAATCGAATCGACAGTTTTTTTTTATAAAAATAAAAACCTAAAAAGAACATTACTCAAAGTTTGTAAAAATTGATTTTCGACTCAAATAACTTTTCAAAACTTTGAGATTATGGCTTTCAACTAATTTTATCTTATGAGAAATGTAGTTTTCAATATTCGGGAAAATTTTGAGAACAATCTAATGGACAGATCTTTTTACAAAAAATAAAAACCTAAAAAGAACATTACTCAAAGTTTGTAAAAATTGAATTTCGACTGAAATAACTTTTCAAAACTATGAGACATTGGCTTGAAACTAATTTTATCTTTCAAAAAATATTGTTGTCAACATTCAGTAAAATTGTATGAAAAATCTAATTGACAGTTTTTACAAAAAAATAAAAATCTAGAAAAAAAATTAAGAAAAGTTTATAAAAATGTATTTTAGGCTCAACTATTTTTGCAAAACTTTGAGATATTGGCTTTAAACTACCTTTACCTTTTTAAAAATATTGTTTTCAATATTCAGTAAAATTTTGAGAAAAATCGAATTGACAGTTTTTTTTACAAAAAACCTAAAGAAAAATTACTGAAAGTTGATACAAATTTACCTTTGACTCAAATATCTTTTCAAAACTTTGAGATTGTGGCTTTCAACTAATTTTATCTTATGAGAAATGTAATTTTCAACATTCGGACAAATTTTGAAAACAATCTAATGGACAGATTTGTTTACAAAAAATAAAAACTTAAAAGAATATTTAACAAAAGTTGGTAAAACTTGATTTTCGACACAAATATCATTTAAAAAATTTAAGATTATGGCTTTCAACTAATTTTAGCTAATAAAAAAATTGTTTTTAATATTCTGAAAAAAAAATGAGAAAAATCGAATTTACAGTTTTTTTTTACAAAAAATTAAAACATAAACAAAAAATTATAAAAGTTGGTAAAAATTGATTTTCGGCTCAAATAGCTTTTTAAAAATTAAAAATATTGTCTTCAAACTTTTTTTATTTCACAGAAAATATTGTTTTCGATATTCAGTCATTTTTTTTTTAAATCCAACAGCCCGTTTTTTCAGCAAATTTGGTAATAATTGATGTTCGGTTCTTGATGTCTCTCAAATTTATTGCATTCATCCAATTTATAAAAATTTAAGAAATTTTACTAAAATTGGTAAAAATTTGTTTTCGACTAAAAATCTATTTATCAAAACTAAATTTCAAACTAAACTGTTTCTTGATATGAAAAATATTGTTGATAATTTAAAATTTTTTAAGAATAATTCAACTGACAGCTTTTTTAACTCAACATGAAAACCTACAAACTTTTAAGCAAGACAAATCGACAGATGGGATGGGAAGTTATCAGTGTAAGTCGCATCCCAGCCTCTTTTTTTAAGTGTCTAGGCTTGCCTCCGTCTTCATATGAGACTTTTTATTCGGGTCTTAATCTTTTTACTGTGCATCCCATTTAAAAATATCAACTTTATTGACCAGAAACATGTCTTAGCTTTTTTCCTTTTTGTATTTCATGGCGTTTTGAATGACCCGCTTAAACAGCATCTCCTTAGATGCAAACGAAAACATCCTCCAGGATCTAAACATAATGCTTCGTTATACAATTGCATACAAAACTTCACCAGACTTAGATCTTCCACGATTAATCATTTTTTAACAGTATTTGAGATTGAGTTAGAAATTTGGGGACCTTCTTACATATACCCACTAACCTCTTCCACCATACAACAGAATTTTGCTTTCATTTATTTCGTCATCATCATCGGCTCGACAACCAAGATCTGTTTCTGAGCTCTTTCCATTTATCCGATAATGAGCCAAACGCTATCGGATTCGGCTTTAAAAACTGTAGGTCCCCTCCATCCCTGACAAAAATACTCGAACACAGGAATGGTTGAGGGTTGTAAGTCACTGGGCCCTAGTTCTCAAAGGGTTGATGCGCCTCCCAATTTATTTTGTTTTATTTTAGAATCGGTCTTCCTCGCAATTCTCTGCAAGACTATCCTCATTTCATCTATCTACACAAAATTAATCCCAAAAATATTTGAAAGGTTACAAATATTTAGAGTTAGACTTCAGTGTATTTCTTTGACATGAAGTGTGTGTCCTAGAATTTCGACAGCTGACAACTTATTATAAGTAAAAATAGAATAACTGAAAGTGTCCATGGAATATTCAACCTTTTAAACTATGACCATTTAAGTCTTGTTCTTTTTAAGAAGAGTTTTGTAATGCTCCATTTTTTAACCCTATAAACTGTGAGTTGTCAAATTATTTGCTATAAATTCCAAATCTTGTACAAATTTTGAAACACCCTTTATTTAGAATTCTTCAAAACAGCATGTGCCGATGTTGGAGTTAAATTTAAAAAATTTAAATAATTAAATTTTGCGTCTATTTTTTACACCCTATATTTAATCTTCTTTAAATCTTAATATTCTTAAAAAATACTTTTAACTAAACTTGCAAATTGTGCATACAAAATTTATTGGATAAAATTAATTTTCCTGTTCTAAAATATTACCGTGATTTTTCACACGGAATCATTTCCTGGATGAATCTTGTTTAGTTCTCACATAATTTGCCCTATTTTTCTAATTGATGAGAGCTTTTATTTAATCAAAGCATTTTAAAAAATAAACCTAAAATAGATAATAAATAATATTTTTCTAAAAAATAAAAAAATATGGTGTGTGTGCGTGTTGTGTATTTAGCCCCATTTAAAATGTGTTTTTGTTTCTGTCCCTCTTTTTTTTTGTTAAGGGAATGTTAACATGTGGCCCAAATTAATTTATGAAAGTCTCTGGCCTTGCATGGATATTTTTTTGTTAATTAATATATTTTAGTTAACTTTTTTGTTTTCTTTTTGGTATGGATGACGCTAGCTTTCTATTTTCATTTTAAAACCACAACTAACATTTTTGCTTAAAAACTAATAAATAAAAATTATATGTCATCCTTCGTTGACGTTCGCAATGGCGGCGGTGGCTGGCGATGGCAGCAGTGCGTAAGCAATCCATGTTAAAACTTTCATTTTTTCCATACGAATATCTTGTTTGTGTCCATCTGGAGGAATGGTTCAAATATGATGTTGTATATGTATATGGAGCTTATAGTACCTACTTGTTAAAAATCTATAAACAAACAAAAATATGTTGTTCCATTGGTCGCTAGACGCGCTCTATAATTAATTTAAATATCCAACCAAGCGTACAACATGTGGTCACTGTTTATAGGTCTTTTTTGTATTCTCAAAATATTCAACATTGTCTACAAATTAGCTACAACCTATTTTCATTATAGTTACAAACATTTATCTGTCATATAGTTTGGCCTCATCACATAACCTATATGTCATATTGAAGCACTGTGTAAACTTTTGCATTCCCTCCAATCAATTGACATTTTGTCATCAGCCCTATAATAATAAAGACAAAAATAAGAAAGGAGGAAATTTTTGAAATTTATCGAGTCATTGCGTGGAACAACATCAATGTTGTGGACTCTCTTTTATTATTTCTTTTTTTCCACCAGAACGACCGACATTAAGACCGATTCGACGATGACGACTCTATAAATGACAATTTAATCCGCCTTACGATTTTGAAGTGCTCCCAATAGATAACTCAACTGTCGTGTGTTTGCATTGTTTGCCAGTGCTAAGGGGTGTGTGTTGTAGGGAAAATCTATTTTTCGTGGAAACAATAAAAACAGTAACTTTTACATTTATTTATAATTTTAATCGATTGTAAAATTGTTGAAGAAATTAGAGACAGAAAGAACATTCACAAAGTGGAAAATTTTATGTAAAACAGGTGTTAAACAACAAATTTTCCCATTTTTACTTAAAAATATCCCTTTTATAATTCATGGCACTGTTAACGGTTACATATGTTGATACAAAATGAATAGGGCTATATTTTTTAGGCATAGTCCGAATAATATTAGTAATCCCGACATTGAATTAAGTTCAATTCAAAGTTATTATGAATAAATGATTTTGGGAGTAACCAAACAGAACTAATATTAAATTAAATTGGGTCTGTTTATTAACTCTAAATTTTTGAATCAAATTGACAAAACTTCGAACTAAAAACCATACAAATTCATTGTTGATTAATTGTATCTGCTGAAACCAATACTTCCCTGCCATTAAAGAAATTTTTTGATACTCCCTTAGCTTAATGACATTTGAATTGTAAAGCATCTTGCATATTAGCTACGAACTGCGAACTGTGGACGTTCGCCTATTTTGACTTTTCTTTCACATGGGATTTATTTCTATTTGCAGGCAGCTACGGATTGAATAACCCTTTCCACCATATTTTCCTCAACCATGATCTTTTACACAATTTATTCGTTGCAGTGTGGATTGTATGTGGAACGCGAATAAAGTTTGACAGTTGGTAACAACCAAACTGAAATTCGTTACTTCCAAAATGTTGTGGATGTTCGCATATTTTGACTTTTCTTTCACATGAGCTTTATTTCTATTGTCAGACAGCTACGGATTGAATCACCCTTTTCTCCATATTTTCCTCAACCATGATCTTTCACACAATTTATTCGTTGCAGTGTGGATTGTATGTGGAACGCCAATAGAGTTTGACAGTTCGTTACAACCAAACTGCAATTCGTTACTACCAAACTGTTTTTACAAAATGTTCCTGTTTTAAAGAACAAAATGCACATTTTATGATCCTTTCAATAGTGTCAATTGGTTTCTTATGATTAAAATATGTTTTTGTTTGAAATTGGCTTTTTGACGTGTGTAAAAGTGTAAAATCACTTTTATTCGTTCATTCGTTGTTCACTCTCATGTGCATGGGGCCCTTAAGGTTTGACAAACTGACAAACGGGATAATATATTTTTGTTATAATCATCTCAAATATAAAGTTCGTTAATTGATATTTTAATAATGTAAAACTTTTTTTCAACTATGAACACAAAAATTGTAAATTCCAATTATTTTCCTTTCTGTGTTATTAATAAAAATTGTGTCTTTTTGGTAACACTATTTGTATCCATTACATAGACATGGACGAAAAATGTTCAAAAACCTATTTTTAAGGGCTTTAAATTTTACTTATTAGCAAACCGCTTAATATTTAGTAGTTTACTAAGAGACTCCAAAATTATAAACCTTTCTTTTAATTTTTATAACAAATGGATTGCTAATTCCCTTTTATTAAAATCTGGTATCTGAACGTGTCTTAATAGTGACAGTTCGTGAAAATAAACTAAGGAAACAAGCTTAAAAGGACCTTTTTATTGAAATTCCCGACTGTAAACTAGACCATTCCATCGACTGTTCATTTAAGAATAATTGCACAGATTTCATATTTATTTATCAAAATTCCTAAAAGTTAAAGTTTAATTGTCAAGAGAAAGTAAAAAGATAAAATCGTTTAATATTAGATAAAACGTCTTTAGAGCTTGGCAAATTGCTAAAAATAGCTTTAACATTTTAATAAATCAATTAAAATTTAGCGCCGTTGTCTTTTCTCTAGTTTCGTTTAATTTTACTCGAAATAACAAAGTTTATCACAGACATTTTCTTTGACATTTAAACAAAATTTCTTTACACTTTTCCCAACATTCGTTTTTCTAATTTAAAAATATCTGCCTCATTTCCTCGCTTTTTCTTATTTACAATTAAGAAGGTTCTAGTGTCTAGTGATGAGACGTCAAAATATAAAAAGCGCGTCTAACATGTAAATTAACGAATCTGTTAGTGTCAAAAGTGACAGCTTGTTTTCTTTTCAATCTTTTAGAATTGTTGTATTCAATTTAGATTGAGTAATAGCTGTGTTCACTGACGCTGTGCTGGACTGCTCTAGACAGAAAAGTACAGCTTTTTGCTGTTCATTGAGGTGCTGAACTGCTCTACTTTCCCGTTCATTGACAAACCTAGAACAGTTAAGATTAGGATTTTCTGTTCCTGCTTTTGAGTCAGATCAGGTTCGAACAGACTCGTGAGAAATGTCAAAATCGAAGTTGTCATTTTTTTGTTTATGTTTTGATTTGGTTGTGCTTTGTGTTTTTTTTCTCGTGATTTAAAAAAAAATAAAATAAAGTTATATTTTTCACTGTAAAAACACACAAAATGAAAAACATTAACGAGAAACGAAAAATTCACATAATTTGCAATTTGTTTTGTTTTTTTTTTGACAACTGACGTTTAACTGACTGTTCTAACTTGATCTGACGTTTCTCACGAAACTGTGCTGTTCCGATCTAGACAAAATCTCGGTGAACAGAACTAATACGTTTCTATTATTTTACTGCAATCATCAGTGTTTGTTTTCAGAATGTATAGAGAAATGTCAAAGACAACAAAATATTGATTTCGACGTTTTTGTACAAAAAAGAAAAAAAGTTTTTATTTTTAAATTTGCAAATTTCAACCAATTTTTAGTGATATGTAATTCACATAATTTGTAATAACTGATAAGTGTATTTCATATATTTTTATGTATTGTTGAATTTTAATGAGAAATTTAAAGAACAGGTGGCGCTTAAAGTGATTGTTAATAAATGACAATCAAAATGATCGAATTTGATCTATGTAAGGTGATAGTCAAATTGTCACCTAAAAATCTGTCACTAAAAAAATGTGATAGTCATTTTCAAACAAACAAACGACTGGAAAATTTTCTTAGTTCACTTTTTTTCTTTAAAAAAACACATTTCTGTGACCGACAAAGCTTACGACATTCGAAAAAAGCAATAAAAGTAAGAATTTTATTCAAAATTAGCCATTTGATACTTTTATTTACATATTTAATAAAAATCAATTAAAAATTGCACCAACGCAACTACAAATTTTGACAATTTGAATCGAATCTGAAAATGTTCAATAGAATTGAATTGAGTTGAATCATCTTACACAGTCGGAATGAAAATGATAGTCAACTATCACCTTAGCCGATTCCACCCAGTTTTAAATACCTCCAAAATTGACATAACTTATATAAAATCTTATAAACTTCTGGATTATTCACTGTGATCTTAAAACAATATACCGACTAAATGTCAACATTACGTTTACAATCCAATGTAGTCATTTCGTAATGAGGAACGAACGAACCTGGACAGCTGTCATGTACTTATTTTAATAGTGTAAATATCACTAGCGCCACCAGTGCATCTGTCAATGTACTAAAATTTCGTGTTCCATGAAGGAACTAGAGACTTTGTATATACAATGATGGTATTTATTACATTACAACATTATTTGAGGAGAAGAAAACTTAAAACCCCTTTCGTTCAAAATTTGTCAACCAAAACAAACAAAAAATATTGTAATTTCGTTGGGATGAAATTAAGGGAATTTCCCTTTTTTATGTTTGGGATTTTATTTTAATCTTCCATAACACTGCCTGTCTGTATATTTCAATACGATAAAAGATACGGAAACTATGTTTGATCTTCTAGTCCAGATAAAGCTCCTTTCAAATGTGACCATAAGACCAGACCAAACAAAAACAAAACTGTATCACAGGGTGTTTATTGAGTGTTCGTCTTTTCTTTTCGTTCCTTCTTTTTTATTTTTGTGTGTCTGTATTATAATTTTATCTTATCATCGAGTTATTAATTGAGTTTATTTGATTAAACTTTCATTGTATTCGATCGAAATTCAAAATTCCCTCCACCAAGACAACACCAACGACTCACATACACACTATATGTGATTCAATTTGAGTAAAATAAAAAACAAAAAACCAAAATAAAATAAAAATGTTTCGCAAATGCAAATATTATTCATTCCATAGCAATAATACAGCGAAGACGAACCGAGTGGCGGCGGAGAGTTCAGTATTTTGAGTTCTATTATCGAACGTATCGTCGTCGTCGAAGCACCATATCGTCGTCGTCGTAGCCGCCGCAAAACGTTGTGCTCTGTTCGAAAATATATTTTTAGAACTTTTTTGAATTCTTTACTCACACGGGAATTTACACAATCTTTTTAATATTTCACTGATATTTCCGTGTTTTATTAAAAACCAAAAAAACAGAAAAAGTTTTAAAATAAACATTCATAAGAATTTTCAAATTGAGGTGAATTTTCACAAGAAAATACAATTCAACTCCAGTGCCAGGTGAATTTCTATGAGTCACAATAATATCTACCACACAGATAATTAAATTTAATTAATTTAACGTTCCTTTTTGGTTGATCTGTTCTTGATCGATAACGATAATGATTTAAAATCTATAGAAGGTAGCTAATTTTGCAAACCGTCTTCTTTCTGTCTTAACTTTTATTCTAAGTCTGTTTGCAAAAGACTTTCCCATCATCTCAGAGTGAGTGTGTTGAGTAAATATTTGTGTGTATTTTACCTCTTATCAGAAAATAATAAATAATTACTCTCATTTCCGTTGAAATTAATGATCGATAACGGTTTTCCATCAGTAATTAGTAAAAGTTTATTTATTTTTCCCTACTATTTGCTGCAACCGGTGGTGTGGTGGTGTGTGTTTTGGTATTAGTATCTCATTAATTTATTAAGCAATTCAAGGACTTTTTTAAGTTTTGTTTTTAATATTACTCACCACAATCCACAGCCACAGTGCACCGTTAAGTCTGTTTAAAAATTTACCACCTGTAAGTCTGTTTTTATTTTTTATTTTTGTTTCTGTTTCTATGACGTCAGTGTTTAGTTTATATCAATTCAATTAAATTGGATACCTATTTATGTTTGTAGATACTTTTATATCTATACTTACCTTCTAGTATATTTTTGTTTTTTTTTTTGAGATTTTATTTTGTTCAAATAGATTTATGGGAATAATTCAAGTAAGTTGGCTAAAACGTGACTTTGAACATTATTGCCTGCTGGCTGCTGCTGAGAGGCTGACTTCTGGCAATATTGGCGTCATGGAAAAATTGCATATTAAATCTTTGAAGAGCGTGCACTCTAGGCTCTGCGGGGCTAGAGATATCTATTTTTTGTTGTTGTTTTTGCTTTATTCATCGTAGTCGTCGTCGTCGTCTTGATCCTCCAGACTTAAGAGCTCTGTGGATTATCTACAAATGCACTTTTTGTTTTATTTTATTTTTTTGAAATATTTTGCGTGACTGTGAAGAATAAACTTTTGAAAAAAAATAATAATAATACTGCACCGGTAATAATTTGTCACATGCATTTCATGTTGATCCAATTTGCTGGAATAAGAAGAAAAAATAAATAAATAAAAATATATGATTATTATGTCATTCGGTGAGGTGAAATATCGTGATGCTATGAATATTGAATTTATATATTTCGAAAGTAGACGTTAAGAAGGTTTTTGCCTTTTTGTTTGTTGTTGATTTTGTTGTTGTTAAAAATAACTATGCATTTTATTTTATATTTTATTGTTTATTTTTTTCTTCTGTTGGTTAGGTATGATTTTGTATTTTATGCAATACAAATTTTAGTATGTGAATGAGGAAAGAACTCAAGTATATTTTTTTGCTTATGGCAATATTTATTTCGAAAGATCGTTACAACAAGTTGTTTGTGAATTTTAGTTTAGACATGCGATAAATTTAAGTATCAGACAATAGATACTTCTGAATCATTGACTAACTTACTCTGTATTTACATACTTCTGAATTATGACTAACTCGGAAGTATGTAAGTGGACTTTTTCAAGCTAAGATTTAAATTAAGAGGATTTCTAAGTATTCTATTCCCCCTATTTTGTTTATAGAATACACAATTAAAATAGTCATATGTCAAATCAAACTCATTTCGCACAAAATCGCTTAAAAAAGTGGTCAGGAAAGTTTAGTTTTTTGTGGTATAAGCTTGAGAGAACTTTGCTACAGACTCGCATTGCATCGCTTTGTCGTACTACTCTACGCGCAGTATTAAGGATTTCTGAGATTAAGAATTTTTGTATCTAAAACAAGTTTTTGTTACTGGCATCAATTAAAGACTTTACTTTTTAAAAATCGAAAAATTGCATATATAATGAATTTTGAGGATATGTAAGTTCATGAAATGGTGTTTTTGCAAATCTATAATCCCTTTCTAAGATTTTCTGTTGAAATATTTACAGTATTTCATAAAAAGTTCTAACTTCTTTCTGTCTTACAAAATTCCGAAGGAACCGCTAAACCATTTGAGTTAAAACCGTTTTCAACAAAAAAAATTGCAAAACAGATTCGAAGTAAGTTTTCAGTTCTAAACAATTCTATTTTAAAAAGTTTTTGAAATACACTGCGGGTCAAAAGGTTAGAAGCAGGTTTTTTGAGAAGTAAAATCGATATTTCTCCCGTTACATAATGAATTAAAAAAAAATAACTATGGTTAATGAAAGACTATTTTGTTAGCAACACAACATACATTTTGGGTATAGAAGAGATTATGCTAACTGAACTTCTAAGACAAATTGTTAATTAAGTCAAGAATATGCGAAAATAAATCGGGTCATTAGATTAGAAGCACATAAAATAAATGAAAATAAAATGTAGTTATTCATATTTTGTTTAAGTTTTTTGGGTTTTATTAAATATTTAATAATGTGTGCCGCCACCAGCCTATAAAATAACTTCAAAAATTCTATCTTTTAGGGATTTATAAAGAGATTCCAAGTATAATGAATAAGCGCTTCCTTGTCATCGTATTGCTTCCCTCCCTCATACACCTTACGTGTAAGCTAGCCTCACACATTTTCCATCATGTTAAGGTCCGGGGAATATGGTGGCCAAGGCAGCAAGTAGATGTTTTGGTTTGCAATGAAGGATTTTACCTCTCGGGCTGTGTGTATCGGAGCGTTGTCCTGCTGAAAAATCCATGAAATTGGTCCAAAAAGCTCGGTAATTTTGGGGAATACTGATTCCAGCAAGGCTTTGTAGGTTTTTTTCCAGTCATTTTACTATCTTGGACTACCAAGTCTATAGTGCCATAAAACGAAATTGAGCCCCAGACCATAACGCCTGCTTTTCTGCTATGGTGACGGTTCAAAAACCGCTCCTCTTTCCTCATGTCATGGAAATAATAATTATAATCATAACATAACAGGTTAAATTTTTTTTCGTCGGAAAAAATAACCTTCCGCCAATCATTTGTAGTCATTGAATTCTGCACATCCCAGCTCTGGCCTTAACATTAGCTTTATCCCTAATTTTAGCTGCCGATAAAGATGAATTTGACGCTATTCTAAGTATATTTCGTGTTAAGGCAGAGGAAGTGTTTCCTTTATAATTATTTAGATACGACGATGGATTTTTTAAATAGTTGCTGACACAATGATCACTTCGATTTATTTTTCGGGCTATAGCATGGCATGAAAGACCTTCAGAGTAATAAACATCTATTCTTGCCATTTCCTCCACTGTCAAACATTTTTATTACAACTCAATAAACAACAAATAATTTATGCAATGCACCGTTTATACCGAAAACAAAATGAAATCACTTCACAAGACAACGTTTATATGTTCACTGCTTCTAATCTTATGACCCGATTTATTTTCGCATATTTTCGACTCAATTTACAATTTGTCATAAAAGATCCGCTAGCTAATTCTCTAATATTCTCAAATTTTACATTTGTTGTTAACAAAGTAGTCTTTCATTTACTATAGTTATTTTTTTCTAATCCACCATGTAACGGGAGAAATATCGACTTTACTTCTCAAAAATGCCTGCTTCTAACCTTATGGCACGCAGTTTAAATTAAAACAAAATTTACAATAATGTTGAAAACACCATTTTTTTAAATTTGAGCAAATAGTTAAAATTAAAGTTCGGCTTCACAATCAGAACTAAAAAGTAACCCCAAAACTTATTTGTCACCGGTGCGGATGCAACGAGCCCTCCGTTTATGGATAATAGAGACTTCGGAAATATTTTGTTTCAAACTCCAACTATTAAACTTTAGTAAACATCTTTTCCTTTGATATGTAGTTTTGTTTTTGGTGTTTACCTACAGCCTGCAGTACTTTGTTCATACATGATTATTTAATTATATTAATCTTAAATAAAAGAGACCCTTGATCTATATTTGTTCTCTCCAATCAGGCAGTTTCTGAAATATTAAAATCATATGACAATGCTGCAAACATGAGTGCAGATACAAGGGGATGGAGGCTCTTGAGAAAAATCATTTATCGGTGTTCGTACCTTGTAGGGGTCTTTATCTAAATTTATGGGAAAGGGAGCTGCTAACTCTTGTCTTTTCGATTCTTTGATTTCGTGCAGAATTCGTACACGTTTAATACTGATTGAGAAATTATCGGAGAAAAAAAGCGGCCAGTTTTTAGTCTTGAAAAACTCAGCGACAATGGTTGGTCTTGTCGAACTAAAGCTACAAAAGCCTTAGTCAATGGCTATTCGGAAAACCGAAAAAGCTCTAACCAGCATATCTTCCATTAAAGAGCAAAAAGACATCGTTAAGAATGAAGCAACGCACCTTCTACAGAAGATGAGTGGTCTCGAAACCGCTTTGTTTACAACATTTGGGAACGATATCTATCTACAAAAAGGAAAATGACTATGGAACACATTAATCCCCGGAACAATTTTCTACCAAATTCTCGAAAATCAAAATTTCATAGCTACATTCCCAAACCTCGAAAATTCATTGGGAATGTATTTAGTTTTGAAAGTACTTGGTTTCACAAGAAATTATTAATTGAAAAACTGGAGTGAAAAAAAATGGTTTACTATATTTTAAATATAATTTGGGCGAGGGGACCTCCGCTCGTTTTTTGCCCCGAGGCCTCTAAATTCAGCCCTGTTCAAAACATTAATATCTAAAATTTCCTCAAAATTTCATATAGAATCATCTCATACAAATGTGAATTTCCAGAAACTAAGTAAGATTTAAAATGTTTTAAATTGTAAACTTTAAAATACAAAGATTTATACAATTTTTTGTAAAGATATGTGCTTTGGTTGTCTTAGCCATGCTTTAAGGTGCAAATTTTAAAAACCTGATGTGGTGGATAAATTTGAAGGCAAGATTCGAATTCAGCACAACATAAAAGTATTGTTTTCTTTAAATGACCGAAATAATTCCAGTTGTAATCATTCTGAAAATGCTCATCAATTTACCATTGAACACGATATTAGAAGTAATGTTAAGTAAAGAGATTTTTTTTAAAGCCGCACTACACGAATGTGGAATGCTTTACCAGGCAAAATTCTTCCCAAACATTGTCAGTGTCTTCTTTCTAGTCTTTTCTCTGTTTTATAACTGCTGTGATCAATCTTTATGTTTCTTTTAGACTTGATAAGTTCTGTTTTTGTCTTTGCTAAATTAAACTTCAGTTTATGTTATTGATAGACCATTTAAATCCATTTTAAAACGATAATCTGAAGTCTAAAAATAAACACGACGGAATCTATGTTTAAGCTGTTTCTAAATCTATTAAACGTCCAAAAAATAAACGAACTGATTGAGAAAATTAAGTTATGAGACATTTAATTTCAAAATTTAAAAACAAAAATTAAAATGTCAAAAGACTTAAGCATCAATATTTTGATATTTTCCTGGATACTGGAATGCTAAAAACGAAAGCTTTACTTAACCCGATTAGATCCCTTTAAAATAGATGAAGAAGATTTGTATGAAAGGTATTGATTCGAGAAAGAAAACCTGTCCAGTTTATGATTGACCTTCTAAATATTATAGATCGAAATTCAATGAAATGTTTACTAATAAAACCACCAGCCCGACTTCATAAAATTTGTCAACTAAAAGCAAACAAAATAGTTTAAAGGGTTCCAAAGAAGATTTTGGCTCTACAGCTAACGCAATTTATTTTGTTACCCTCTGCAAGCCATTTTGTATAGGTTTCAGTGAAATTTTTCAAAATTGAAATAAAATATGCCTTACACCTGTTTCTAACTAAATAGAGCTGGCAAATTCTTTAGTAATAGCAGCTGTGTCTAACCTACATATATGTTATATTTAGACTCCATTTCAAATAGACTCGGGTTTAAAATATGACTATGAATGTGCCCCATTGAAAATCTTCAAATAATAAAATATTGTGCATACACCTTTTAAGAAGTGGTGTCCACGTCCACCATAGTTTGAAATTTATGTTCCGTTTCTTCCGGAACTTAGATTGGCAACTCCAAGAGTCAAACAAACCATAAGAATGCTTTATATTAATATTTAAAGATGAAAATTATAAAACTTTACGGTAGAAAATTTATTCAAACATCAAAAAAGAGCAGTTTTGAAGATTTTTTAAAATCTATTGAGTCGTTTTTATGATACAAATACGATTTTTCTTAAAAATAGACAAAACATCAATTTAGTCGTCTTTAAAGAAAGAGATAGAACATTAAAAATTTGACGTTTTTTACATATGTCAAGTTCTATCAGAATTTCATTTCGTTTCATCGCAGTTATATCGCTGTAACGAGACTCCAAGTTTTAGGAACTTAAGATCGTTAAATAGTTTGTTTGATACCTTAAGACTTTAAGTGTCACAAAAAGAGCAGTTTTGAAGAATTTTTAAAATCTTTTGAGTCGTTTTTATGATACAAATACGATTTTTTAAAAACATCAATTTAGTCGTCTTTAAAGAAAGAGATAGAATATTAGAAAATTGACGTTTCTTACATATGTCAAGTTCTATCAGAATTTCAAAGTCGTTTCTTCGCAGTTATATCGCTGTGACGAAACCCCAAGTTTTATGAACTTAAGATCGTTAAATGGTTTGTTTGATACCTTAAGGCTTTATCTGTCATAATAATCGACAAAAAATAATTTACAAACTTCGTAAAAGTCGTTTCCAAGATAAATACTCTTTAAATCAAAAATTATTTCAATTTTAAAGACGTTCTACCCCACTGTGTGTAGACTACATTTAAAAATTCACGCATTGCTAACATAAGATGGAAATAAAATGCAATCCGAAGAAAGCTTTTTGTTTAGTTTTTATTTTTAAAATTCATCCTCACTGCACTTTTGAGTTATCTTTTTTGCCTGCCGTAAGTAAAAATACATATTTAATCAAGGACGGTCGTTGGGTTATTATTATGGCCTATGCGATGTAGTGTCGAAGACGAAACGACGCACGCACGATGGTGAAGATGATGAAGAATTGCTAATATAAGCTTTACCCAAGAAAATGAGGTATTTTATTTTACGACAAACTTATAGAGCAGACACTTTAACAAATTAACAAGATTTAGTAAATGTGTAAGGGCTAGAGACAGAAGTTATTTAGGCGCTGAAATGTATTTTTAAAATTAATTTAATTTTTCTTACTTTCAAAAATTCCGATTGCGTGAATTTTAAAATGTTTACCAAAACAACAATTTTAATTGAAATTAAAAATAAGCAACAATAAAGTTGTAAAAAAAATGTTTTAAATTTTTAAAGTAAGATATGGAGGAGGATAAAGTGCATTCCAATATTTTATTAGCAGACATTCCACTTGTTTTCAAATAAAAATGGATATTTTCAAAACAGAGTCTATATTCATGACATCCAAAAGATTGAGAAATAGTTAATTGGCTTAGTTTTTAAATGTGTTGAATGAAAACTATTTAAGTCTTAAATTTGAACCTTTCGTCTTTTGCTTCCGAATACTCCATATTATCAATTTACTTTAAAGCTTAACCTTCATAATTCACATGACAACTTTTTTTAATATTCAGACTTTCTACCTTTTTCAAGTGCACTTTGTTCGTTTTTGTTATTTTTATCTTAAATATTCCTGATTGTGCACACGTAAGCAAAATAACTTTGTGCCTATCTTATTTATTATCTCTTCTAATCATAGAAACAAAATATTTAATAAATTTTTATTTGAAAACAAACTTCCTCGTCATTCATAGATTGCACCTCATATCATAAAACGGCAACCTATAAACCTTGTAATTTAAAAGTTTATTTACAATATCAGTTATTCACCTAATCGATACCCTGTTTTCCATTTTTTCGTTCGTAAGTACTTCGAAAACTCCCCACTTGTTGCTTTTTATTGTTTCCTCCACAATTTTTGATTGAAATGCAATTGTTTTGTTTCGATATCAAGCTTGAAAAAAAAAGATAAACCCAAAAGATACATATATGTTTACATTATGACCAACATGAGTTTCCCTGGAATATCAAAAATAATACAAACCCAGATAAGACTTTTTTCGTGCCATCTTATCGGCTCCGGCTGACAGTTTTTCTGTTAACCTTTTTTTATAATACATATAAATAAAAAAAAAACAATGGAATTATTTATATTTTACGTATATTGAATTTTGCTAACTTTATCTTTTCTCCCACCTCTTTTCTTCTTTTCATATTTTACTCACACCACACTCATTCAACTTACTTACGAAACGCGCAGGAAGTATCGCATGAATCAATCAAGCAACTTGTACTCGGCGCGGAGCATTTAGTTCGTGATGATGCAATGAAGACACCAACAAAGCAAAATCAACAACAGCAAAAGCATTCCATTGTTAAAATTTCTTCAACAATTAAGAAGCGTGAAGTTATAATGCCAGGACCAGCTAAGCAGAGAATAGAGGTATTAGACTTTCTTTTTAAATTTAAAAACAATTCCTAATCATCAATATTTTGTTTATTCTAGGAATGGTTGGAACACCAACCAGTTTGTATCAAACAAGAACCCCAAGTATCATCTGTTCCAACAACAGATTGTGAAGCTTCCGGAGAAGCTTCAGAAACCGATTCAGTAGCACGAGGATCCGATTCGTCCGAGGGATTCACAGATTCAGTTGCTACTTGCATGCAAACTACCGGGGGAAGTAATTCCTATGGCAACTCGATTGAACACATTGGAGGGTCTGCAGAACCCATTCCAACAGTTGGTAGTAATCAGAGTTTGAATGCCACTTCAAAGGTGCTGCGACGTCAGAATCGTCGCAAAAACGACCGACCATGGTCAGTTTCCTGTCTATCCCAACTGACAGAGGCAAATGCTCAAATAGGTTCTAAGGCTCAAGCCAGCCAAGCTGGTCTAGCCACACATTCAATCAGTGAATCGGCTTTGGATAGTCTATCGCCAGGTCGTCAAAGGAATGACTCTCAGCCCAACATTAGCGTTAAGAATACTGAAAGCAAGAATTCCCTTAAACGTCGGAAAATCCGCAAGAAGAAGCAACTGGCTAAGAAGAACGAATCTGGCTCGGATGGAATGTTGCAAATTAAGAAAACTGAATCTCTGTCATCTGGACAGACTGTACAGGAGATTACAGCTGCGTTGCTTAATTTGCCAAAAAGCAATCTAGAAGCTGGTGAAGAACAAACTCTTATGAAGCCAAATTTCCGAGTTGGTTCCTACACTACAGCCTACATGACCAATGAGAATAAACTAGGATCATTGGCTGCATTGGCCACCTACATGAACGAGGAGGATCCACAAGGAGGTATGTTAAGTCCCCATAAATTGTAAATGTGTGTGTATTTATGCTTCATGTGATATTTGTCATTTTCTTTTCTGTACAAGCTGCGACACCAGTGCCCAGTGTTCGAGGTACAAAATATAAATATTGCACTCACCATTATTCATAGATGTTGCTCTAAAGCAAGTGTGAAGCTTGAAATCGTTTCCTCTCCAAGATTTCTAGCCTCACCCTTGATTCCCTTGGAATGTACATATTTTAAGTATACCAATTCCATTTGTTCCTTTGCAGAATACACTACTGGAACCGAGGATCATCATAGTAGTTTCTCGGAAACTGCCTGGGACAATTATCAAGAGAAATATAACTCTGAGAATTACTCCGAAGGTTTTGATTCAGATGCTGCTAGACGCTTATTAGAATTCGGGGACGATTATCGGTAATTTAATCATAAATATTGAACTCAAGCTCAGAAGCTAACCTTTTTTGTTTTAATTTTAGCAACTTCCTTGATTCGCAATCGGATTGTTGCTCCTCTCTATCGGCTGCTAACAATTTGGACTCCATGTCGCCACCACAGATGGATTCGTTGAAACAAAACGAAGCGAAAGTTGTCATACAGGAGACAATTGTTAGTAGCGTTGATCATGCGAGACGTCGTCGTGCCCTCGAATTGGAATATGAACGTCGTCGTAAGAACCTAGAAGTTAGACGTAAATCATGTCAAGGTAAGCATTTATTCTTTTCTTCTTTCTTCCCATCATCGTATTAATAATTTTGAAATATTTTTTAGATGACATTATCCAGAACATTCGCAGCCCGACAACGAGTCTGTCTTCGTCGGCCAACGCATTGACACCCAAGAACAACGAAAAGTTCTCTTTCATGGCCCGAGTCGACTCAGCCACCCGTAAGCTTGATTTCGGAATGAGCCATTCTGCTCAGAGCCTTCGTCGCACTTCGGAGAGTGACACTTCTTCAAGGCGCCGTCGAGCCGACGATCGTCGTCGGTCATCACGCAATCTAGAGAAGTCCATAAAACTCATCCCGGCTACATCGTCATCCAGCGAAGAGCACACAGATGATGAAAAAGAGATGAGGAACTTATTGACTCAAAGCAAGAATCGCCTTGAGGATACACGCTCATTGAAAATCCGAAGTCATTTGCTCAGACCTGAGGATTATGTAAGGATTTTTGTTTGTAATTTATCCTGAGAACTCTTTAGCTACAATTGGGGTCTTTATTTTTTTAGGCCGAAATCATTGCAACTTGTCGCGATAATATTCGCTGCTTGGATTCCGTTCTGCGCGGCCCACCAGGCACCGTTATGTCTGCAGGCTGTTTAAATGCCACAAAAGGTGAGTTGGACCTCGTTGTACACATCAATTGCCAGTGTGGGCCTATAACACGTTTCATAGCACGCGCTATCGATTTCGTTTTAGATGTTTTGAACTTTTTAGATAATTTCATCTTGTATCGATTTTTCGTTCGAACACTGAGACATTTATATCAATTGGTCAATTGTAGGACATCGAGGCTAGAGAAGATTTTCAATTATTTTAAAAAAGTTGTATAATGTAAAATTTATTTAGTAGCGAAAAGTATTATATTTTCTTTTTCTCTTTATTTTCTTTTGTTTTTTTAAAGTTCTTTATAATTTTGTGCCTTATATAAAATATGTATTTTTGTATTTTTTTTTACAAACAAAAATTTAAAAATAAAGTAAAATAATTTGTGATGAATAAATAAAATTGTAAACATTTGACGAAACATTTTAAGAAATATTTGTTATATTGTAATAAATATTTACTTTTACATGAATGTAGAAAAGAGCTATAATATATATATTTTTTTTAAATAAACATTTTTTTCAATTTTCTATACCTACAATTTTTCTTTCGTTTTTTTTTTATTTGATTCGTATATTTTCTTGTAGTTTTGTGTTATTTTTGTTTTGTCAAATGTTTTAAATATTTTATTTTTTGTTCAAATAACGTCTTAGCTAGAAACTGGTAGTGCGTGTTAAAATTAAATAATTCAATTCGGTTATGGGCTCACAGAGTAATTTAGTTTTAATTATGTAGTTAATTTTTGTTTAAAAAACAATATTGCAATCATTAAGTCAAATATTATATTATTAATAAACTAAACAATTGTGTTGTAAATATTGAGGTAAGCAATATACTATATTTCTGTATTTTAAATTTCAAAAATATGCACATTTTTAATTATTGAGTAAGAAGACTTTTATAATGCGTGCAAAGGTGTTAACAAAAACATAATGCTTTCGTATTACTCGCATAATGCTTTTTGAATATTATCTTAACAAATTATCACAATCTTTACACTAAAATTTGCAAGGCTGTGATTTTAACAAATAAAATCAATTAACTATTATTATTTTGCGGGTTAACAATATTATTGTGTTTAAATGAGTTTCAGTTGTTTACTTGTTAACTTTAATTCTTGGCATTGGTAAATAAACGCTGCAGATGGTTTGCATTAAAAGCAGGTTTTAAGCCTAATTTTTGATAGGCTTGGATGGCAAGTCGCCAATTTTCACTGTTTCATTGATGCAGACTAGCGAATGGTAATATGTTGAATATAACAATTTTGGAAGCAATCAGAAGTTTGTTGTGCAGTGTCTGTTGGTTGGAATACATAATTGATCCGCAAAAAGTGACTTTTTGTTATAGCCACTTGGATCACGATGTATAATTTATGGTAATTTTCTGATGTAATGCAAATGCTTAATTCTTCAAATATACAATTATCAATTTAGCGAATCAATCATGTTTAAATGGAATTTCTAGTTTTAAATCAAGATTATTCTATTGCAATTAAATAAATGGACCTGCTGGTACATCGTGTTAAAAGACAAATCTTTCATCTCCTTAAGAGTTGCAATTTTCGATCATAAGATCTATGAAATTTTATTCAGATGTAATACTACGTTCTGAAAACTGAAACTGTCTATGTCCTTAGTTCATCAAAAAAAAATTATTTGTTTTATAAATTAAATTAGCCAAACGTTCGTTTTGTCCTTCTTAAAAAACCCAGCTAAGTAGTTTACTAAAATAAACGTAATTTTTAATTATGTGTCCTATAGCTTTATTTCTAATGTCGCTACTGATTACCTCATATGTGATAGGTTTAGAACAACCATATGATTTTATCAACGTAAGTATAAGAAACCTTATTTCCAATGGCAAAAATTGATCTCTTCAAAAACAACAATCCTCCGTGGTCTAATGTAAGGTTGCGTAAGTTAAAAAATGCTAAAAGGAATGCTTTTAAAAAGTATCAACTATCTAAAAACCAAATAGATTTCATGTTATATTCTCGCCTTAGGAAAGAGTATGTGTTCCTGTCCAAGTTTTGCTATAGTAGTTATGTTCAAAAAACTGAACAAAATCTCAAGCTCAATCCC
This sequence comes from Eupeodes corollae, assembly GCF_945859685.1. Classification (NCBI taxonomy): domain Eukaryota; kingdom Metazoa; phylum Arthropoda; class Insecta; order Diptera; family Syrphidae; genus Eupeodes; species Eupeodes corollae. Next base: position 126,087,141 of record NC_079148.1, read on the forward strand.
AAATGTTTTTGGAATTTTATTAATTTAAAACGGAAATCAATTGGTTTTTCATTGTCTATGATTTACAATGATGTTACATCTAATAATAATAACATCTAATAATAATAATTTTCAAAATATCTACAACTTCTCTGATGTTGTTATTGGTAATAACTACGACGCAAGTTCTTTATTACCAATGACTGACTGCTGTCATATCTTTTTAGATATTGATGATGTAAGTTCTGCCTTGCGTGAACTGAAACCATCGATTCATCCAGATTGTCATGGAATTTTTCCAATTGTTTTAAAGCACTGCTTTGAAACTTTGAGTTCTCCGCTTCAATTTATCTACAATCAATCTCTTTCTTGTGATGTTTTCTTAAATGAGCGTAAAATTTCCACTACCATTCCCATTTTTAAGGAATATAATAAACTATTGTCCAATAAGCAAACTGGCTATCATATTTCAATTCCCAACATTTATTCTTCAGTGGCCGATCAACCTCCACGAATTTGGCTTGTTTTTCTAACAAGTGTTTTAATGCACTAGAAAAGCGATGCCAAATTGATGTGGTGTATACGGACTTTGTCAAAGCTTTCAGTAGAGTACATCAACTAATTTTAATTAAAAAATTAAAAGCATATGGTTTTGATGGAACTTTACTAAAATGGTATTGTTCTTATCTTATTGGTTGGAAAATAGGTGACTAAGAGTCCTATCCGGTGTTCCTGAAGGAAGTCATTTGGGTCCACCTTTGTTTGATCTTTTTATAAACGACTTTCAATCAATTTTATCTATATCTGAAGGTCTTATATTCGCAGACGATATCAAAATATTCAAGGTGATTAACAAAATAAGTGATTGTTTTACATTCCAACAAGACTTATATAACATCGAAAATTGGTGTAAGCATAATGATTTGATTTTAAACATATCAAAGTGTTCTGTTTTAACTTCTTTCTGTCACAAATTGAATCCAATAATATTGGATTATGTCATTGATGGGATTAAGTTACGTAGGGTTAGTGAATCAAAAGATCTAGGTGTAATATTCGATGAAAAACTATCTTTTGAATCCCATGTCAACTATATTGCTTCTAAATCAAACTCTATGCTTGGTTTTCTTAAACGAAATTCTTCCGAATTTAAGGATCCGTATACATTGAAAACGTTATACTGCTCAATTGTTCGTCCATTGCTGGAATATAATTGCCTTATTTGGAATCCAGACTCAAAAAAATTGATAGATAGGATTGAGAAAATTCAGAAAAACTTTTTAAGGTACGCATTGAAGGCATTTCCAATGACCGGTAATAGTAACATGAATTATAGGAGTAGTTGTTTAATGCTTGGAATGCAAACTCTTGAGTCAAGGCGAAGAATGTTCAGTGTTTTATTTGTTCGTGACATTCTCTGTAATGATATTGATTCTTCAGATTTAATTTCTTTAATAAATATCTATGCACCAAGTAGAACTTTGAGAATGAGGCAGCTTATTTTTGAAATACCCCATTCTACAAATTATGGGTAGCGAGAGCCAATATCTCACTGTTGTAAAATATTTAATTATTTTTATGAAAATTTGGATTTGTTCTTAACTAGATATCAGTTCAAGACACTTGTTTTAAATTTACTTCAAAATTCTTCTTAACTTTATTTTGTTTACTTGTAAATTATTTTGAACAATCCACTTTCAAAAGTTATACATCTATACCGCTAAATTGCTTTTAATTATTAAATTACTCTTTTCATATTATATTATATTACATTATATTTTATTAAAATATTGTATATATTATATTAAGCTATAAAGCGAAATCTGTGGATCGTAGATTGAAGTAAATAAATAATAAAAGAATTCGAATGTTTTCAGGTTTTTCAGTTTTAAGGGTTGAGATTTTTCGGAGAAGGAAAAATCGTTCACATAAGTCTTGTATAACTTTTTGATAAATAATTTATTTGCACTCATTGTAATTGGCACACATACATAAGTACTAATTTTCGAAAACTTATTCGAAACTTCTTTTATTCCGATTGATGTACAAAGGGACTCTGTTTGAGACTTGTTGGTTTTCTATTCTCTATGATCCCAAGCTTGCTGGCTTCCCGTCGTACAGACTAAGCAATCAAATTATTTTCTGATTGGGGTCGAAATAATGTACTATGTATCATAATACTGTGTTCAAAAACTATGTAACCAATTTCTGCATGTTGAAAACTGTCAAATTTCTGTATTTCAAAATAGATTTTAATAATTAAAAAAAAAAAAATTATTAAAGATTTCAACAGGCAGTAAATGTCATGGTCACCGATGTAAATCATGAAATTGTAATTGGTTAATGGATTCAAAAATATTTGTTAGTTCTATTTAACATTGTTTAAACTCGTTGTCACTTCTGCTTATATTTATTCAGCGGTATTACAAAATCCAGTGTTTCACTAAATATTTTGATACACAATATTTTAAACTTACAGTATTTGAACCACATTATTAAAGACAAATAGTATATGTGAACAAAGAATTTTGATTATACTTTATTTTGAAATACAGTGTTTCGTTTGGATGCCAATAATTTCAAAAACTAGCCATTTAGTTTAGCGGATTGCATCCTTTAAAAGGATACAAAATATATTATAAATGGGCGGTCAATGTTTTCATGTTTTAGGAACTTTAGAAAAAGTTATCAACTCAAACTCTAAATAAAATGCAAAAGCTCTTCTTTTTAACTACGACATTGAAACAAAATTCTAAAAACTATTTTTTGTTTTGTAAAGGTTAAAAATATACAAACGATTTTTCGAATCTGTTGTGCTTTAAGCACTTTGTTTTTTCCACTTTTTTACTTTACTCTAGGTTGAGTTCATTGAAAGTAAATTCCGTGTGATTTGTCATTCACTTTTTCAAAATCAACAAAAATTTAAACAGTATTCACCATTAACAACATAGGGACATGCATACCTATGTATGTAGGTAATATACAAATTAAACAATATAAACGTTTTGTAACCACTCAAAATAAAAACACAATAAGCAGCAACATTTGTTGTTTAATCGATAATTGTATTTAAACAGAAAAAATGTAGGAACTGACAATGCCAATGACCTAACCTTTTTAAGAAAGCCAACAAAAAAAAATGGTGAAAAAATGGAAAAGATATTCAATAAATCATTTTTTATTATTTTTGATGACATCAGTTTGTCTGGAAAAGAAATCTCTATCTGCATATTAAGATGCTAGCTAAAATTTTGTACATATGGAGATTAAAAAAAAAGAAGAAAAGTAACGTTTGAGGTTTGAAATTCTGTTGGATAAGAATGTTTTCGTATCACTCATTTTGAAAACAAATTAAATGTTCTTAGGGTATAATTTCTGATTCTAAGCAATGTTTTCTAATTTTATGAGATATTCAGCATTGTTTGAAATCATAAGAGCCAAGTTTTATTTCCACGTCTGGATTTTCATTTCTGTTATTTCTTCAAATGGGCATTTGAGATTTTTTGATGGACTAAATATTAAGTTCCAAGAGCGCTGCAAATTATTGTGACTCAAGGAATTTTTTTTTAAATTAGGAAGACCAAAAAAGAATATTCTCCACTCACTCCGGTCATGATTCCAGACGATTGCAATGGAGTGACCGATAATAAAGTCCTTAAATTTCAAAACGTTATCTCTACAATGACTTAAGATTTCGAAAATATCAACAAATGTACAGCAAGTTAGTACCCGTGGCATGATAGTTAGTGCGTTGGACTGTCATGCGAGAGGTCTTGCGTTCGATCACTGCCTATGCCACCTAAAGTTTTTATTCACGGGTATTGCCTCTTGCAAGGAATTGACAAATTCTCTAAGAGTAATTCCTGTCATCAAAAAGTGCTTTCTCAAATTAGCCTTTCGGATTCGGCATATAAACTGTGGGTCCCTTCCATCCCTGACAACAGTACTCGCACACAGGAATAGTTGAGAGTTGTGAGTCACTAGGCCCTAGTTCTGAAACGGACTGTTGCGCCACCCAATTCTTGTGTGTTGAACAAAATAGCGTTGTTATGAAAAAACTCTATTCTATTAAAAATAAAATGATAGAATTTTGAACGCCAATTCATCAGTATTTATTCAATTCAAAATGTCCATGCCATCGTTGAGTCTACATTTGTACTGTTCTTTTAAGACTCTGTCGCCATTCTTTTAAGACTCCCTAAGTCTATTATTTGTGGTTTTAGATATTTTATTTTAAATCTAAAAAACTGTGAAAACATTTTAAGATTAATAATAGAAGAACTTAGTAATTAGACTTTTGAGATCATTTATAGATTTTGTCATTTGCAAAAACGTATTTACATATCTCATTATTGCTAAAAATTGACTGAAGAATCCTTAAAGTTTAAATTTTAAGCCTTATAGAAGAAACAATGCATTTGATAACTGCAAAACGGTCTTTCTTTAGATTAAAAAGCAATACAAAAAAACTTGAATTGTTTTAAATTTGACACTATTTTAGCTGTTTAATAAAATAGTAGATGATGCACTTAGGCGTATACGTACTTTTATTAATTGAGTTTTTACCAAATTTTTAAATTTTGTGAGTAATCTTTATTTGTGTGAATTAAGTTTAATGTTACAGTATAATTATTAAACATATTCAACACCAGTTTTGCTACAAAGTAAGTCCTACGAGGGTTGCTACTGATATTTCTGGCTTAGTTAACAGTAAGTCTTGCCAGGCGCCATCTGCCATTTTTAACTGAAAGTTTGACATTTTTAACCATAACCTTATACAGTACATTTTTCATTTAAATGCGATTTGTGTTGTTGACAGTTACTTGAAAAATGCATCGCGGACAAGAAATGGAATTAACTCGTGAAAATTTTCGTGCGATTATTTTTCATAACTTTCGACGTGGATTATCAAGACAAGAGTGCTTAATTCTTTCTACAACAATAAAGCACCATCCTTATAGCACTGTAAAAAACTGGTATAACGAATTCAATCACGGTCGTCGTTCGCTCCACGACGAATTCCGTGAAGGTCGTCCAAAGTCGGTTATTGTGCCACAAAATATCGACGCTGTGCATGAACTGATAAAGAAAGATCGACATGTTACATATCGTGAGATAGATTCATCTTTGAGCTTTAGTGTGACTAGCATCAATAAGATATTACATGAACATTCGGCCGTGAAAAAGATTTGTTCCCGTTGGATCCCGCATAATCTGACAAACGCTCAAAACAAGGCTCGTGTCGATTGGTCCAAGGAAATGGTGAAAATATACGGTCAAGGTGTATTAAAGGCTGTGTATAATATCTACACAGGTAACGAATCATGGATCTATGCGTATGAGCCCGAAACAAAACAGCAATCGACTGTATGGGTCTTCCAAGATGAGCCAAACCCACCAAAAGTTGTTCGCGAAGCAGCACATCGAAGCAAATGGTTGCCTGTTTCTTCGGTATTACGTGGCGGCAGCAGCGCTAGAGCAACACAAGTCGGTCAATTCTGAATGTTAAACGACGATTTGTTTGCCAGAAGTCATCGGAGAAATTCAAAAAAAAGCAGCATGACAATGCAAGCTCTCACACATCGGCTCAAACAGAGGAATTTTTGACCAGCCAAAACATCGAATTAATGGGTCATCCGTTGTACAGTCCTGATTTGGCACCCAATGACTTCTTTTTATTCCCGCACATTCAAAAAAATGCTCTGACACCGTTTTTTCGACACCTGACGAAGCTTTTGATGCATTAAAAAACTATGTTTTGGAGGTATCTCAATCGGAGTGGAAAAAGTGCTATGAAAATTGGTTCAAAAGAAAAACAATAAAACCAATTTTAATCGTAATTCTTTGTTTTTTCATTAGTAGGCTAGATATTTAAGTAGCAATCCTCGTGTTAAGTTTTCTCGAAACTCGAAAAACTTTTCAAACCAGTTTTGAAGAAACTTTAAAATATCGTTGTAAGAAACTTCAAAATTTTTGTTGTCAAATTTCTACATAATAGTTGATAGAACTAATATAAACATAATAGGAACTGTCCAAAAAAGTTCAGTTGTTCTAAGAAACATGTGTATCTTGTGGTTTCGATTAATGGTAATTTTTTTAAATTGTTTGACGTTTAACGTTCCTTTGTATTTAATCACAAATCGGATAATAGCTCTTAAATTTATTTTCAATAAAAGCAATATTTAAATCAGTCCTCAATTTGTTCTGAAACGTCTACAATGTTAAGTTATTCCAAATTCCACTAAAATTAAAGGCCAAGTCTTTCAAAAAACGATAATTGGCTCCTTCTACAACGTAAAACTTTTTTCCAGAAGTATTTACAACTTTTAATTGACCATCGTCGTTTCTTTAGACTTCAGACTCAAAAGTTAAAAAAAAAGTTAAATTCAAGACACGTTCCAGACAATGCATTTCTACAACTGGTTTTCAATTAAAAGAAAAGAAAAAAAAACATTCGACCTAAATTTGTCAGTCTGTCTGTACCTTCTTATGCCTATCGCATGCACTTCACGCACTATAGCTGCTCATCATACGAGTTTAGTGATGGAATTCCATTCAACCTTCCTCCTTTACATTTATATTATAACACTGCATTATTCAAAAAACAATTGAATTTCCTTGTTCATTCGGAACATGGCCAGGCCAACATAACCAACAGACATGCACACTATACAAATTTCATATAAACTAATAATAAACTATGTTTAAAGGGGGGAAGCTACATATTATAGCCTCATTACACATGTGCTCTGCAGCATAACCCCTTCTTTAACTTTTCATACAAAAGTTCTTAAATTATATTCATTTTATAATCAAACATCATCATTATCATCAAAAGCTAAAAGCCAAAAACTTGTAACAATGACGTAAGCCCCTCATCAAAAAGCAATACCCATAAAATGTATGCTGGCTGGTACCCCCCAAAAAAAAAACATAGAATTCAAAGCCTTTTAAAGACGTCACTTTTCAACGTAACGTCTCGACTCGAGACTCTCGCGGCAAGAGCGCACATTGATTCCTATGTTTCGTTTTCATAGCATAAAGCGCGCAGCACATTGTTTGGTGTTTTTTTTATTTATTTTTTGGGTAACGTAAAAGCTTTCTGAGTTGCTGCTGATTCTGATGTGTGTTTCTCATAGAATTAAATAAAGTTTTCAATTGAAACTACAAAACCTGCTATTGGATTCATTCATCATTCGGCTGTGATACTTAATAGGCACACTCAAAGCCTGCGTCTGGTTCTGGTCTGACACGGTTGTTCTGTTGTTTTAGTTTAACTTTTTTTTGTTTTGTTTAAGGTCATTCTCATTCCGTTTTCAGTGTTAAATTTTTGTTCCGCCAAACTTTCAAAAACCGAGGTGTACACAGTATCTGCCTTATACCTTTCGATTTTGTCGGGATCGATAAACATACTCGTATAGTATACTATGAAGTGAAGTGTTCGTAACATATCAGTGTTTTTTTACCCTTGATTTTGAAGTTGTTTTTCTTTTTACTCTCACGTTGGAAAATATAAACAATTTTTTAAAAAAATAAGTGAGAGATAAGCCCGTTTTTCTGTGCTAAGTTTGTCAAATATTCGTCTCATGGAATGTTCTCTCACAAAAAGGAAGTGAATGCAAATTAATTGGTGTTTAACATAGAAACGAAAAATTCCAGTGATGAAAAATTAGGTCACAATCCTTAAGGGTTGATTCTAGGTCGTGGTTCCTTTAGTAGGACAAATAAAAAGAAGGAGTGTCAATGTGCGTTAGGCTACACAAATAAAATATATTTCTTATTTAAAAAAAAAAAAAAAAAAAGTGTTTATAATGAAAGTCGATGTTGCTGTACAAACGGAGATTTCAGATCTGCCAAGTGACCATCAAGGGCAAGGTATGTTATCTCAGTACTCACATCAACAATTCATCTCATCTGTCAATTGTGTCTAGATTAATTGTTTACACTGACCTCGTTAGGGTAGTTTTTTTTTATTTTTGTTTTGTAATGCTGGAAAAGCTTACTCAGTGTTGTTTTGAACAAGTTGACCGGAACTTGAAGGCATAGTTTTGTGGTATTTAAGCTTTACGCAGCCTTGAGAAATCGATAAAATTTCATTTGCCAATGTTTGTTGTGGTTTATATTGTTAACAACCACGAAAGAAAAGTCGATATTTTTGCGAGTGGCTTAAGTTATAGTGACAGTTTGAAGTATTATGGTTTGGCGTCTGTCAATTTGAATGTGATGTCAATATGAAAATTATTCATTGGTTAAAATTAGTTGTTTGTTTTTTTTATTTTTGACAGATGTGGTTAATATTAAGTGTGTGGGATTATTTGCATTTATTTGGTATTAATGCTGTCCTTGGGGTGGTTTCGTGTACATTCAACACATTCAGAGGTATATGGGGGTGGAAAATGGTATTTATCTGAGTAAGAGTGGGCAATGAATGCAAAATACAAAGTTTGTTAAAATAAAAAAAAAAAAAACACTTTATACGTTTACCCCAAGATAAATTTAATGCGATAAATTATTGTGTAAACAGAAAAACGTGTCAATTTGATTCTGCTTCAAAGATCACATATTGATTGAAGCTAATTAAAAACTGTTAGCTATAGAAAACTTTAACTATAACCAGAACTAGTTTTAGTATTTTTTTCTAATTGTTATTGTTGTTGTTTGATTATGCATAGATTATAATTGAATTGTGTTTGTCTGAATATAAAAGCGTAGTGAATCAATTATAGGAATAAATTATAGCATTGTTTTTTTTTCATTATTTTTATAAACTGTTTTAATTAAATTTAGTAAACTTTAGTGATTTTGCAAAATTGAAGAATATATTTTACACTTTAAGTCAATATTTCACTCTCTTATAACACTGGTCAACACTGGTTTTGTCACACGAACTTTGATAGCTTATTTCGTTTTGTCAATCTAGTCTCATTATTAAATCACAATTGTCAAGTGTCAATTAGCCTCAGTTTTGTTGTTAACAGAAGCGCTTTCAATTAAACTGTTTTAAAAATATTTGTGGTTGCATTTTAATACCTTTTTGTTTAAGCATTTTTTTGTTATTAACCCTGTGAACATGTCGAGGAAGTGTAACAATGGTCCTATTTATTTATGTTATGTTTGCGGAGAACTGACATTCAAAAAACAAAGCCGAGACTTAACGAATCTTGTGTTGGAGTGTTATCACCAATGTGTTGGTTTTTCTGTCGCCCATCAAGGCAAATCCTGGGCTCCTTATTACTGTTGCATAACGTGTGTTAAAAATTCAACCGACGACTGGAAGAAAGGCGCACCTATGCCGTTTGCAGTACCCATGATATGGACTGAACAGCGAGATCACGTTTCGGATTCCTATTTTTGAAAAAAATACTGTTATTTACCCTAACCTATCTTTGGCTATAAGACCAGTCTCTAATTGTAAAAAATTGCCAGAACTATTACTAGTTGCAACTACGTCTGTTGAGAATGACCATTCACACCCGTCCACTTCAGGTAAATGTGTTGACGAGGACCATGACTTTTAGTTTAAAGGAATCGCAAACGTGCCACATTTCATAACTCAAGAAGAATTAAATGATTTAGTTCGGAATCTAAATTTGCCCAAAAAACAATCAGAACTATTAGGATCTCGTCTAAAAACTAAGCGATTTAGACAAATCTGCATGGAAGGCTTTTAAAAATGTTGTTAGTTGCAAATTTGTTAGGTAACCACAAGAGTGATAGCTACAGGGAGTTAGTTAGCGAGCTGTTAATTACATATAAAGCTTTGGGTTGCAACATGTCACTTAAGATCCACTTTTTAGACTCCCACCTGGATTTTTTTCCTGACAATTTAGTGCCTGTCAGCGACGAGCAAGGCGAAAGGTTCCATCAACACATTTTGAGTATGGAAAAGTGGAAGTAGAGTAAATGGAACCCAAATATGTTAGCAGGTTACTGCTGGGCAGTTAAAAGTGACCAGAAGCGAAACATGGAAGAAAATCTAAGATTTATTAAGTCATTTATAAAAAAAATACAGTTTTGCTTAACACGATCTTATAATCACCAACTAAAGCAAAAAATATCAAAAAAGTCTGTGCGGCAAAAAAAAGTTAAAATTTTGCTGAGCAGTGTAATTAGAAAGTTGAACAAAATTTTTAGTTTTGGTTTTGATAGTTGGCGGTGGCTGATTGTGTTGGTTCTTAGAGTTTTTTTGGTTTCCAAAAAAGTTCCAATTACAGTGTTTACGGAGTCAAAGACATGCCAAGATCTTGCATCTTTTTCACTTTTACTTAAGAGTGAATTGCTAACAAGAGGATCACTTAAATTGAGTAGTTCCTTTGAAAATATTCGATGGGTATTTTTTTTAGGGACAATGGTTTATTGCATTTTTTATTGTTTTGTTTTTAATGAACTTAAGGTTTTTTAAAAACTTTCCAATTTACAAAATTCCTTGAAGCAAATTAAGCATTGTGTAAAAATTGCCTAAAATTATCGAAGGAAGTGAAATGTTTATATTTCCGTCATCTCCTGATTAAATGGTGATTTTTTATCATTCCATAATGACCTTGTCAGAAGCTTTTTTTATTTTATTTTATAAGAAAACAGATATTGTTAAGCAGCTGTTGTGTGGCAAAATGTATTTAGATACAAAAAAAAACCTTGACAAAGAAACTTATGCTCGAATATGTGATTTCTTTTTTTCTATGACATCACAAATGACCTTGTTGAATTTAAATTTTGTCTTTCTATGTCGTTCATTGCCCTTTTTTTTAATTATAATTTTTATTTGGTTTACTTTTTCAAGTTTGAGGACACTTTTGTTTTTCTTTTTGAATTTGACAATATAGTGACATGTCTTTTAAGAAAAAAGTTACTTATATACAAATGTAAACATTTTTTTTTTTTCAAGATAAAACAATGACGCAAATTCTTGAACGTTTTAGTAAAATTAAATGTTATTAATGTTTTTACAAAATGAATGGTTTGATTTTTAGTATTTTGCTAAATTCATATGACTCCTGAATTTCGTTAAACTTCAAATTAATTTGTCCATTTCCCAATTTAAGGATTTTTGTGTTTTGTATATTGTTGAATGAAAACTATATTATATAAAGGCTGGTTAAATTTAAGGGGCCGATGTTGATTTCCAATAAAACACAAATAAATTTGAAAATTATTGTTATAACTTTTTATTATGATAATGTTGGTATGATTCAATTATGTATAAAACAAATCATCAGCAAAATGGCCGCCGTAAGCTTGGCAGCACACCTCCATGCGATGGTCCAAATTTTCGATGACGCTGAGTCATGATCGAGATTCTATGTCGTTAATGTGCAAAATTATTGTATCCCTTAGTTCTTGAATTGTTTCTGGCTTATCGACGTACGCTTTTTCTGCCAAATATCCCCAAAAAATGAGTCCAAAGGTGTCAAATCATATAATCTTGGAGGCCAATCGACATACCCAAAAAGTGAGATAGCACGTCCATTGAATTCTTCGAGCAAAAAAAGCATTGTTTCGTTAACTGTGTGCAAAGTGGCACTGTTCTTTTGCTGTCGTCCACATTCATATCTTCCAATTTAGGCCGAACAAAGTTCGTTATAATCTCACGATAGCGAACACCATTCACAGTAACTGCCTGACCGGCCTCATTGTTGAATAAAACGCCCGAAGATTCCGCCAGCCCATAAACCGCACCAAACAGTCACTCTTTGTGGATGCATTAGTTTTTCGACAACCACACTTAGATTATCACTCTCCAAATTGCAAATGTGCCTTATCGCTGAAAATGATTTTCTTTGAAAATTGATCATCCACTTTTTCCATTTCTTTCCACCATTTTTACCATTGACGACACTTGAAATGGTCAAGAGGCTTTAGTTCCTTTGTGAATTGTACCTTGTAAGCGTATGAATGCAAGTCTTTATGCATACTGTTCATCAACAACGAGTGTGAGATTTTCAATTGTTGGTCATGACGTTGAGTTGAGGCTTTCAGCCAAACTATAACGATCAGCAGGAATATTTTTGCGGTACGAGCCTTTCGGGTGTTTTCACTTCTTTAACGATCCCGACTTGATAAAAATTTTGCAAGATTTTTTCGTTTGTGTGCACATTTGCACTTGTGAACGTCCATTTTCATTGGTTAAATTGAGAAATGTCAAATAAAATCTAGGAAAAAAACTTAACGTTTAGGTGTGGTTCACATTCAACGTCGGCCTTTCAAATTGAACCACCCCTTATTCCATTATTGCACTGTTTGTTCTACTGAAACATTTTTCCAAAACAGACGTTCATGTTCCGAATTTCTATCGAAAGTGAATTGAAATCACTTTTCAATTTCAGGTGAAATGAAATTGCATGTTCATCATTTCGATCGATTTCGAAAACTTCGAAATTGCTTCGAACTGTCAGAACTGAAAGATCATCAATTTTTATTTTGTTTCTGAAGTAAAATATTTGCTGTTTTGGATGCAATAATATTTGCAATTTTATATGAAAAAAGGAAGAAGACTTCAAAACTTCAAGAGAAAACTTGCTGCAACCCTCCGATTCCTAGCAGAAAGAAGCTATCAAAAATCAATTAACAGAAATGAAAACTTTGAATTGAATGCGTTCAAAAAGTGGAACAAAAACATCCATTTCCATGTTCGAAAATCCAATTCACAATAACGAATTGTGGAACACCCATATTTACTTTCGCAAAGTGTTTGCACAATAAGTGAAATGCAGAACATGGGCAAGAGTGTATAAAAATTTGTTTTGTTCCAATATCTTTTATTTTCTTTATTCATTTAATGGTTCCATAAAAAAAAGCACGTTTCAATAATAACGTTATTGTTTTACTAATTTTATATCCTTAACATTTGCTTTCTAATAAATCTTGCAAATGTAACGCAATGAGAGTTTTTGTAGTTTGTTTTTAGAGTAAATTTTAGAATGCTTTCAAAAATAAAATAGATTTGTCTGTTTTAAAGAACATTTAAACACTTTCTTTGATAATTTATTTAGCTTTGACTTAAAAGTAAGTAGTTCCAATTGATTCATAAATAAACGTAATTATATAGAATGTTCACACTAGTTCCCTTCTTCTAGATACACTGCCAATCACTAGGATGAGGCCACATATTTTTCAACCGATTTTCGTTCTTTATACCTGCTGGAAATTTCGTACCAATAAAAATTTACTACATTTGAGTAGGTAGATATTTTCTTTAAAAAAAGTAATAAAATTAAGGGGTTAAATAGAAAAACCAGTTGGAATTTCCCTACATTAATTAAAGAGCTACTTAAAAACAGTATGAAAAAGTGCGTCACTTGGATGAGGCCACATGAAAAATCTTATAAAATATCAAAAAAATGAAAGAAATGTTTACAGTTTTTGGTTTTCAAACATTTATTTATTAAGTTTTTCTCAATTAATAATAAGTATGCCCCCCATTTTTCGATATGACCTCTATTAGACGGTTTGGAATGGAATCATAAAGTTTTTTTAAATAGTCAAGTGAAATCTCGTCCCAGGCATCACGGATAGCTTCAATTAAGGAGTCCTTGTCTTCAAATTGTCTACCGCCTTCATAAACTTTTCGAGATAGCCATGTCCATACGTTTTCGATTATGTTCAAGTCCGGTGAATACGGTGGCCATGGCAAAAGCTCTACGTTTTCTGATAAAATCCAGCTTTTGGCAACTCTGAAATTGTGGATGGGGGCATTGTCTTGTTGGAAAATCCAAGGCAGAGGTCCAAAAATATTTTTCATCTTCGGCAATGAGCGTTCCAACAAGTATTTGTAGCTGTTTTCGTTCATTGTTGGAGACAGAAACTCCAATTCGATTTTGCCATAACACCTGATGTACGGCTGTGATGTCTTCCCAAAATTAGTTCCTCTTTTCTTAAATCATGGAAATAAAAGTTGTAACCATCGGGGCCGCCAAGGCTAAACTTTTTTTCATCCGAAAAGACGACGCGTTTCCATTGACTGCTCCAAGAGACATGTTCTGTTGCAAAGTTCATTCGCAGCTCCTTGTGTACTTGCTTTAGAACAGGTTTCTTTTTGAGATTTCTTCTCTGGATAGTACCATCTTTTCTTATTATCCTTCGGACTGTCGAAATACTGGCTGATACTCCGCTTTTGGACCTTATTTTAGTAGCTGATTGAGTAGGATTTGAAGCAATACGTAAAATTAACCGCTTTTCTCGGGATGTTGTTGCTTGGGCTGTGCGTTCTTTTTGGTTTTTTCCATAGTTTTGAGGATCAGCGAGATAGTTGTTTACAACTGTCTTACTTCTGTTCAGCTTTCTTGCTATTCCTCGGCTTGAGAGTCCCACTTCCTTGAAAGCATCGATTTGTCCTCTTTCTGCTACTGTCAACGTCTTTCGGGAACTCATTTGTAGTTGAAATTTAATAAAAATAGTTATTTGTAAAACGTTTTTAAATATTGTTACCCAAATTTTGAAAAAAATTGCTGATCTGAACTTCTACAACGAAATATTCGCAATGGCCTCATCCTAGTGACTCACTTTTTTATATCCTTTTTAGGTAGCTCATTCATTAATGTAGGGAAATTCCAACGGTCTTTTCTAATTAACCCTATAATTGTATCACTTTGTTTTAAGAAAAACTGTACCTACTCTCATGTAGTAAAATTTTCCGGGTTAAACAAATTCCAACAGGTATCATCCTAGTGATTGGCAGTGTATATGTTTAGTTCTCATTTTACTTAAACATAAAAAGGCAATGCGAAAATATAATTATATATTCCACATACGCCCAGGTGACCTTAATAAATGTTTCCATTGTATGAATGGGAAATTGTGAACTTTTGGAAAATGAATATGAACTGGGCAACTTAATAAAAATAAAAATTTAAAAAAAATCGATTTGAATTACCAACTTTCGCTGTCAAATTTTTTAATTGGGTGGAAACTAAATTTTTCAAAATTTTGTTTTCCTAATTCTAAAAGAAAAATATTGCAGAGGAATTTTTCCTGCACATATGTATATGTATGTATGTAGTAAAATCTAAATAAAGATTCGGTTATGCCTACAAATTTTGCGACACGAAAAGTGAGAATATTTTCTTTCACCGTGGTTGTGGTGCCATTAGATGTAAATTGCACTAACGAAATATGTTGCAGTTTTAATTTAGAAAATTGGCGCAATTTTCAAACACAATATCATAGACATATGTATATGTTTGTATGTTTGTACATGAAAAATTCAATATTATGTGTATAGGTAAATGTAAACATATGCAAAACATTCAAACTAAATTTATCACGTGTTAATAAGAAAACCTTGAACACACAAATTTTTGCTTTGTAATTTATTTTTGGTTTCTATTTAAATTACATAATTTTGTAGATACATTCTTCTGTCTACATATAATCTTAACTTCAAAGAATTTAAATGAAAAATAGATAAGAAATATGTATTTTATGTATGTAAATACCCGGTGTCGAAGTATCTTATCCAAAAAAGTCAAGACTTTTTTCTCGTGGTGGTTTTTAAAATTTGCCTACAAAAATATTTGTTGATGAATAACAATAAACATCACTTTTTATCAGTATGAACATACAATTTAATTTTGCAAAACTCAATGTTTAATTTTTAAATATATTCAAATTAATTGTTTTTGTAGCTTTCAAAGTCTAAGTTTAAACATGATGCAGATTTAAAGCGAACACATACATAATTTTATGGTTGATAGATGTTTGATCTTTGACATTGATTTACTAGAGATTAAATTTGTGTCTTGAGGTTAGTACTATTAATAGAAAAAGCTTTTAAATGACCAATTTGTTTGAGAATTTTTGCATATAATTAAATTGTTCGACAATATATTATTGAGAAAGGTTAGGTTTCAAAATCCGGTTTGTATATTGCTTAGTAATATTATTAATACCAATTTTCGCATGCAAGCACAAAACTTGTATGTAATGATTTTCAAAGGCAAACAAAAACTAAGGACTTATGACTTTGACGGAATTGTTTTTTGAAAGGAGTTATAATGAAGTTAACGCAAGTCAGCAACTCAAGTACCAAGAGCATTACTTGATTCTTTCAACCCAATGAATTTGGAAGAACACATGTAATAAGATACTTTTCTTTAATTCTTGCATTGGCTGATGAAACTTCATTAAATATTCATTCAAAACTTCTGGCTTTGAAAACAAGCCTTCCTGGATGTGTTAAACGTTATTGAGGAAAAACTTAATTCGATCAAAAGTCAGCAATCCATTCCAAATGTACTAAAACTAGCAGTGGTTTTGAGCTCAGGAAACATTGCTTAGTATTTTGCTCTTAAATACAAAAAATACCACATTAAGAAACACAGTAATTTTTTACTACATTTTCTCACAAAGAATTTTTCCTTCAGTGGCCAAAAAAACAACAAATACTTCACATGTGAAACGTCAGACAAAATAAATAAAACTCAATCGCAATGAACTTTTAATAAGTAGATATTCAAAAGCAGTCTAAACTTACCAGTTGATGCCCATAATACCAACTTATCAAATAATTGATAAGAACTATCGACTATCAAATTGATACTCATAATAAGGCTGTAAGGTGTCATGAAATAAAGTCTAAAAAGATTTTGTTATTTATATAACATCATTATTGAAAGTGCAATAAAGTCCAAAATTAAAATGAAACAAAATCCAAAGCACACAAACTGTATAGAAAAAAAGTTTTACTGAGTTTAATTGATCCTAAAATTGATTTAAATTGAGCGCCTAAATCCACAAATTTCCTTGAGTGTTGACAAATTTGGACTATTATACCGTAGTCTCATCAACTTAAATGCTTTAATTTCACTCAGTTTTGAAATAAGTTTCCAATATTTACCAAGTTTGTTAAACTAGTTGAACCATTTCCTTAATGAAAAATGATACTGACTTTCTGTCAAGATTTTGACCGCCAAACGACTATTATTGTCAAAGTAAGTTATGATTTTTGTTATACAGTCTTAAAATTAATTAAAAAACGATAATAATAAGTTTTAAGGCTTTTTTGTATAACAATATAAAAATAAAATTAATTGGGTGGCGCAACAGTCCGTTTGAGAACTAGGGCCTAGTTATTGACAACTCTTAACCATTCCTGTGTGCGAGTAATGTTGTCAGGAATGGAAAGTACCTACAGTTTTAAGCCGAATCCGAACGGCAAATTTGAGAAAGCACTCTTCATGACAAGAATTACTCTTGGAGAATTTGTCAATTCCTCACAAGAGGCAGTACCCGTGAAAAAAACTTAGATGGCATAGGCAGGGATTGAACCCAAGACCTCTCGCATGACAGTTCAACGCACTTTTTTTTTCTTTTTTTTTTTTAAATTCATTTTTATTTATTCAATCTTAAACCTATCTTAAAGCTAGACAAAAATTCATAAAACTAGCCTAATTATCCATAACTTACAACTAACTTAATGGTCCCATACGGACACTCTAAGTTAAACTATAACACTTAAAACTAATGCCTTTCGGCCCTAAGATCTATTTTACTTCAATTTAAATTTTATTTATTTTGTATTTATTAGAAAATTATGAGAAAAAACTAATATCAAGACAGTTCAACGCACTAACCATCATGCCACGGGTACTACTATAACAATTTCAATTTATTTATTTATTCGTATAGTCTTATATAATAAGATACATTATCTTTTAAAACAGTATAAGCTTTAATTATTATAATTTGATGTATTAAAGTATGTTGAAAATTTAAACAATTTAGAAAAAAGAGATGCAGCAAATGCAACTTAAAGTGAAAGAAAGTGTTTTTGTAAAAGTTATACCTGAATTCTTTGCAAAATCGACAAACTTAATTTCCTTATTATCAAGGTATATTTTAGGAAAACATGATGTATCTGCAGACTTTCTTGAAATTACCAGACATTTTGATTTAAGTGGGTTTACACAGAGTCCATTTTTCTTGGACCAAATATGAATCCTATCCAATTCCTCATTTACCTCAAAAACTGCATTTTCAACAAGACCTAGGGGAAAGCTTTTCCGTATTTGAACATCATCTGCGTACATATCTGTGTCGGAATTCCGCAAGCATTTAGGTAGATCATTAATGTACATAGAAAACAAAAGTGGGCCCAATATAGAACCTTGTGGGACGCCTCGCCTTAGTATGAGAGGTTCAGATACGGAGCCAATAACTGCAACCACCTGAGATCTGCCATAAAGGTATGATTGTACTAATTTTGCAGAAGAATGAGCGAAGTTAAAATGATTTATAAGCTTGCTACACATGACATTATGATTGACTGTGTCGAAAGCCTTTGAAAAATAACAATATATGAATATATTTTGTTAAATTTGAGATTATTTTCACAAGATGTGAGGATTAAAAAACGTCGGAAATCATATAGTGATTTAGTGAAATAGTATCATACACTAATTGCTGATCGTTTGGCTTCTAATTTAACATCATCTATAGATTTTTCTAAAAGTTTGACCAAATATTAAAAACAAAGGTGCAACATTTTCAGCGATCTATTGTTAAGTGCTTAACATTTTACTTAATAGACATTTTCTACATAGTAAGCAATTTTGTAGCTATTTTAAAATGTTATACCTTTCCTTTACGTCTCGTTTTGCTAACTTACAATTCCATTTGTAAATTGCTTACAATTCCATTCTATTAAAAAACGGTCATCCGAACATATCTAAACATTGACAGTTCATGAAAATAAAGAAATCAAAGAAACTTAAACGAACCTAATTGTAGATTGGAGCATTTCATCCACTTCTCTTATAATAATAACTGCTCATATGTAGGTACAAACAAAATGTAGTGATACAATTACAAGTATAGTTCTGGTGGAATCTTAACCTAAGATTTGTTATTCGGTCTTAATTGTTTAGGTTCTCAAAAAAGAACCAAACTTTTAGCTTATGTTTGACCTGGAGTAAAATTGTTGCATCATTCAGGATTTGCTCTGGAGTTAGAACATCGCAATTTTCGGCACGGAGTCCAGTCTTCAAACATTTAAAACACATCAATTATATTTCACGAATTGCTAAACATGCCTCTAAAATTTTACTAAATTGTTTAAAGTTGTGCGTCAATGTTTCTTATAATAAACAAAAGTTTGAATTTAATACATATCTTAAATTGTTTCTAAAACATTTGAGTCGAAAATCACTTTTTACAAACGTTTAGTTTTATGTTTTGAGGTTTATATTTTTTTAAATCAGATGTCAAAAACTTTATTCTTAGATTCATACAGTTCTTTTGAAGTTAATAGGATTTTTGTTTTATAAAACATTCGAGGTGTATAAAATAATTGTTTTCAGTTTATTACTTTATACAATTAATTATCATTTTGCAGTGTATAATATACATACAATTTAATTGAAGTCGCTAGCGTTATTGGTTCAAAAGATGTTCGAAATCAACCCAAAAAAACATGTCCGTTCTACATTTTCAAATTCCCATAGGAAGTTATTGTAATGGTTCCGATTTGTCAAGTTGAAAATTTTGACATTTCTCGACGTTTCAAGGTCCCTAGAGGCGAAATAAAAAATGTTTAGAAAGATGTCTGTGCGTGCGTGTTTACGTACGTTTTTACGTCTGGCGTTCACCCCGTTTTTTCGTCGTCCATAGCTCAAGACCCAGAAAAGATATCGACTTCAAATAAATAACCACTATTTGCTTGGAAAAGATCCAATTAACGATTTTATTATAAATCCAAAAAAACTGAAGAAAAAAATTTGTCATCTCGAAAAATTTAACGAATAAAAAATGATTTCATCTCCAAAACAATTTTGTTCGGACATTTTTTTGTATTAAAATTAAAAACCTAAGAAAAACATTACTCAAAGTTAATAAAAATTTAATTTCGACTCAAACATCTTTTTAAAAACCTGAGATTATGGTTTTAAACTCATTTTATCTTATAAGAAATATTGTTTTCAACATTCTGAAAAATTTTGGGAAAAATTGAATTTTCAGTTTTATTACAAAAAATAAAAACCCTAAACAAATAAATAAACAAAAGTTTTTAAAAATTGAGTTTCGACTCTAATATCTTTTCAGAACTTTACTTTCGACTCAAATAGCTTTTCAAAAATTAAAAATATCGCCTTCAAACTTTTTTTTAGTTCACAGAAAATATTGTTTGGGATATTCATTGTTTTTTTTTAACCAACAGCCTGTTTTTTCATAAAAAAATTAAATCTGCAAAAAATAGTACACAAATTTGGTAAAAATTGATGTTCGGTTCTTGATATCTCTCAAATTAATTTTATTCATCCAATTTATAAACATTTTAAAAATGCTACTAAAATTATTAAAAAATTGTTTTCGACAAAAAATCTATTTAACAAAACTAGATTTTCAAACTAAACTATTTCTTTATAAAAAAAATATTGATGGTTGTTTTAATTTTTTAAGAATAATTGAACCGACACCTTTTTTAACCCAGCACCTAGAAACTTTTAAGAAAGACAAATTCACAGACGGGATGGGAAATTATCAAAGTGGGTCGGGACCCGGCCTCTTTTTTATGTTTATTTGAAGTCGATATCTCTACTGGTTCTTGAGATATGGCCTAAGAAAAAATGTATCCCGAGTACACACGAACACAAACATCTCTCTTAAACCTTTCAATTGTCGAAAATTTTCAATTGAAAGACCAAAAACGCCTTATCAAGTTAGTTATTACAATTAATCAATCCAAAAAGGGTTCGAAGAATATACTTTTTTGAAAAACTTAAAAAATTCTTTAAGAAAATTTCACACTTACAATTCAAATATAAGAAACTCTTAAGATATGAGAGACAGAAGCAGAAATGGTAAAAGCTCTTCTATACAATTTCTAGGGAAAATAGAAATAGAAAAACAAAATATCAATCTTAATCTGATTACTTAAAAGTTAATGGTAATTTTCAGCCTTAATTGACCTGAGATTCTTGTTTTGCATTTTAATGTGCTAAGCCAAATTTAACACTTTTTTTCTTATAGTGTAATATTAAAGACACCTAGAAATATAAAACCACTTCTGGAAACTGACACCCGCTCAATTTGGCATAAAATTATCAAGAATTTGCAAAACACGTGACGCCTTTAAGCCTTCATGTCACTACTTAAAGGTTAAAAGGTGAATTTTTGACATACATATGTTTATTGATCCGTTAACTAAAAAGCTAGTTGCATCGAAAATCTTAGACATTTTAGTTTTAAACGCTTAACCTCTTTAGGTATTTAAGCTTGATTTAGAACTAACTTCAAATAATCATCTTCTAAATAAACGGTTTCTTGGTCAATCATATTTTTTATATTTTTGTCTAAGCTCTGCCTATTTGCAATAAAACAGAACACGTAAACAGTCGTTCATAGTCATACAAGGAGACAGCATAATTACTTAACCATAACCGTTCATATTCAATTTGCATCTGGTTTTTATATGAAACTATCTAAAAAGAAGAAAAATATCTAAAAAAAAACAAGCTTAGCAAACTTACATATCCAAAGATATCTATGTTTATATTTTTCAAATCAGAAAACAGACAGTACCGGTCTCTATATTCATTCCACTCAATTAATTATTCTACATTCATTACTCAAATTACACTTAACTCCGTTATGCTTGTCAAATAAAATATAAATTTATCTTTTCTTACACTTTTTTTAGTTTGTTGTTTTCGTATTCTCGTTTGCCTCCTTTGTCCTTGTTCTCTTCATTTAAGTTATTTTTTTTCTTTTTATCGAATTTTTGCCATTTGGAATTCACTTGCAATTTTTAAATCTCAATCATAAACGCCCGGAATGGTGCGTTGAGCAGCATTTTGAAGCCGCCTTAATAAAAATTGCAGTTAGTTGTTTGGTGAGGTCATAAATTAGGTAATAAACTGAATCTGGTTCCATTTTGCTCCACACAATCCATCAACATACATATATAAACTCCACGCACTCGTTAAGTCTCCTGTACATATTCTGGATATTACCATACTTGTGCTAGTACTTTTCTACCTTCTTTGGTAGCACCAGGGTTTCACGCTTCTCTACACACCACCTTCTGGTCAATATATGTGCTCATACACATAACCAGAGGCAATGCGAGATCCTCCTCGCCTTAATAAAAGATTGAATGCGTCGGCGCAACCACGATGACGACGCTGCAATCAATCGAGCAAGCTAAAAAGAACCTGGCCATGAGCAGATATAGAAGCCCCAAACAAAGCAAAAACCTTGTTGTACTTGCGCGACGACGACTGCTGGAATATATGGAGCCACCACGGCAAAGTCTCCAAGAGGAACACAACTAGTTTGTTTTTGTCATTGAAGGTGATCGGATCTCAATTCATGTTGTTTCGGTTGTTGTTGATGGTGATGTTGATCCTCAACCGTGTTGATTGAATAAAACCTCAAGGCCCAGAGTTTTTAACTCTTCTTGGCAACTTGTTGACTCTTTTTTTTTCTCTCTGAAGCCAGATGGATTACAAGCGTTTGGCATTAATCACTGTCGTGTAATTGTTGTAATAATGGCATGGAAATAAAACTAAATGTCTCCTAAGTGCGTGTAAACTTACAGTTAAGCTAAAAAAGATAGTATTCCACTATTATAATAGCTCGTCTGTTGTGTGAATAGTGAAAGCAGCTAAAGCAGTAGCAGCGTTAGCGTTAGCTTAAGAGTATAGCGTCTTCGCAAACTCGCACTAAAGTTTATCGATTCAAACTGTAATGTTGTGTTTGTTTGTCAACTAAATAGAAATGACAGTATTTTATTACAGTGTAAACATTGAAAGTGCTTTGTTACTTCTTTGCGTCAAGTGAATTTACACGAGAGCTTCGTTTCCGGAATAAAATACTTAAGCTGCAAACAAAAGGTTAAAATCTGTGTATTCTTTTTGTGACAATAACGAATTTTTGTATATGCATAGTTCTGTTTGTTTTGTAAAACCGAATTCGTCGTAAAGAAACGTCATTGTTATTATAAGAGTATCATCTGTCGATTGTGTTGTTCTGTTAAATTTTAACATAGCCTTCCTTGTTTTTTGTATGGTGTCTCAAAATGATATTTAAATACAAATTATTAGAAACAATGTTGACCCAATGACGGGCAACTTAGAAGAATTTTTGAAGTGGTAAGTGTCAAACTTTTAACAAAACAAACACTTTTGTTTCAATAAAGTGACATTTACTAAAATGAGATCATGTCACAGCAAACTCGAATTAACTTATTTTTACAACTGTGATAAGTTTTGGGTCTTTCAAATCTAAATGTTTATTTTGTAAATATTGTTAAGTTTTATTGTGTCTCCCTTTTCTACTTTTACGCTTAATAATGTTCGTTTGAAAAACTGATAATATCAAATCTCTTCGATCCCTACAATATCCTTCCGCCATTTTCTCTTTCAGCAAAGTATTGTCAACTTCGATCAAATAGTAGTAAATAGTAGTAAAAACATATTTTTCATTCTGATCTGTCAAATTAGCTACGTTCTGTCAAATTCAAACAAATAATAGTAAAAACATATTTTTTATTCAGATCTGTCAAAATACCGACGTACTGTCAAATTCAAACAAATAATAGTAAAAACATATTTTTCGTTCAGATTTGTCAAAATACCAACGTACTGTCAAATTCAAACAAATAATAGTAAAAATATATTTTTTATTCAGATCTGTCAAAATACCGACGTACTGTCAAATTCAAATAAATAATAGTAAAAACATATTTTTCATTCAGATCTGTTAAAATACCGACGTACTGTCAAATTCGAACAAATAATAGCAAAAACATATTTTTTATTCAGATCTGTCAAAATACCGACGTACTGTCAAATTCGAACAAATAATAGTAAAAACATATTTTTCATTCAGATCTGTCAAAATAGCTACGTTCTGTCAAATTCAAACAAATAATAGTAAAAACATATTTTTTATTCAGATCTGTCAAAATACCGACGTACTGTCAAATTCAAACAAATAATAGTCAAAACATATTTTTCATTCAGATCTGTCAACATAGCTACGTTCTGTCAAATTCAAACAAATAATAGTAAAAACATATTTTTCATTCAGATCTGTTAAAATACCGACGTACTGTCAAATTCGAACAAATAATAGCAAAAACATATTTTTTATTCAGATCTGTCAAAATACCGACGTACTGTCAAATTCGAACAAATAATAGTAAAAACATATTTTTCATTCAGATCTGTCAAAATAGCTACGTTCTGTCAAATTCAAACAAATAATAGTAAAAACATATTTTTTATTCAGATCTGTCAAAATACCGACGTACTGTCAAATTCAAACAAATAATAGTCAAAACATATTTTTCATTCAGATCTGTCAACATAGCTACGTTCTGTCAAATTCAAACAAATAATATTAAAAACATATTTTTCATTCAGATCTGTCAAAATACCGACGTACTGTCAAATTCGAACAAATAATAGTAAAAACGTATTTTATTATTATACAGATCGGATCTGTCAAAATAATGATTACTTTTTTCATTTGACAGCAAAAGTTAATCTTTTTCTTAAATGGAAATTAATTTACAAATCAGGATTTTTCGACTGATCTACCATTCAACAGAAAAAATCGTCATCTGTCAGTTTGATAAGATTTCTTTTTGAAGGTACAAATCACCCAATACCATAAGATTAATCTGAAAATCAACTCAAAAATAAGAGCGATTTCAGTGCTTTCGAATGACGTTAAAAGTAAAATTCTTAATATCTGTCATTCTAAATTTACTTTTAAAAAGTGACATTTACTAAAATGAGATCATGTCACAGCAAACCTGAATTAACTTATTTTAACACCTGTGATAAGTTTTGGTCTTTCAAATCTGAATGTTTTTTGTAAATATTGTTAAGTTTTATTGTATCTCTCTTTTCTACTTTTACTCTTAATAATGTTCGTTTGAAAAACTGATAATATCAATTGTCTTCGATTCCTACAATATTCTTCCGCCATTTTCTTTTTTAGCAAAGTACTGTCAAGTTTGATTAAATAATAGTAAAAACATATTTTTCATTTAGATCTGTCAAAATACTGATAATTTTTATTTCAATTGAATGGAAATTAATTTACAAATCAGGATATTTCGACTGATCTACCATTCAACAGAAAAAATCATCATGTGTCAGTTTGATAAGATTTCTTTTTGAAGGTACAAATCACCCAATACCATAAGATCAATCTGAAAATCAACTCAAAATAAGAGCGATTTCAGTGCTTTCGAATGACGTTAAAAGTAAAATTCTTAATATCTGCCATTCTAAATTTACTTTAAGAAAATTAGTGGGATTTTCAATTCCTAAAAAAAATGTATTTATTTTTTATTTACATTTTTAAACCTGTCAAGTCACCGTTTTTTTCTTTTGAGTTCCATTGGGAAAAAAATTGACTAATTTTATTTTTATAGATCTTAATTTTCCAAGAAACTTACACTTCATCAGTAAGATTTTTATCAATGAATTATGTTAAGATTGTGTAGAAGGATTTTTAAATAAACTAGCTGACTTTTTATCAAGTTTATTTTATTTTTCTAAAATTAATCAAACAGAAAATAGATTTTAATGTAATATAAAATACTCTATCTACCGTTCGGAATAAACACCTTCATAATGTTAAACACAAAATCTATTTTCATTCATGTTCCATTGACCACAAAAAATATAAATCAAATTTACCAATGGAAAGCCCTATCTGTCAAATTAAAAGAGGATCAATTCTTTTTGTTTTCCTCTTATTTTAATTTAAAAACATCAACAAACAACGTTCACAATTCTCGGTATAAAAACTGAATAATTCAATTGAAGAACCTTGTTTACACATGTATGTTTCTAAGAATACAAAGATATCTACAGATCTAACAATTACGAATAAGTAATCCAAAATACATAAATTGTCATCAAACAGTTCTTCGGTTCCCAAGTTTAAATTGAAATTTTGACATTGCGTCAGATATAATGACATTAAAACATACTCCTACCAAAGTTGCACTTTCCCAAACTTCCTTATAATTAGATTCCAAAGTTCCAAACCTAATTGAGATGACTATTTATGTTCCTATGTTTGTAGATAGGCAGATAGCTATAAGTTGAAAATGAATCTATAAAAAGTCGCTTCTCTTTTTGATTGATAATTATAGTAGTTAACCTAATATGCATTTTTACATCGAGAGGGCTTGTCAATTATTTTCTTCTTTATATGGCTTAAGTTAATAAGCCATTTCCTTTTCATTTTCTTTCATTTAGAAACTTTAAAATCCATTAAGTTGATAGGTATAGGTCTTTGTAGTTCTGCTTAGGTTTTCTTTTTTTTTTTAATAATTCGAAATTTATTTACAACTTTATTACAACAAAAAAAAAAAGAAGCTAAATAACTTAATATGACTTTAAAGACCTTTCACTTTTAGATATTTATAGTTTTTTTTTAAACATATAAATAGCAATTTTTTAAATCATAAGTGCGTAAAAGGCGAAACTTCCCAACCCACCTTTTCTTATTACTTTTATTCATGGTGACCATCAGGAGCGCCTACAAATGTAATTAAGCAAAAGCAATAATATTATTTGAAATAAAAATATAAATCCACAGTCAATGTGTCTACTAATTTATTAAACCAACTCTAACCAAACCAATATCACAAGATCCCATAATACATAAAGTTAAATCAACCTTATCGTGTTTCTATATGCATTTACGCAGCAATATCAACGACGTCGGCAAACGCGGGCTTCACTGCTACCGCCACCTCCAAGCACGAGTCACTCAAAACACGCTTCGGTTTTTTAGGTCAACGCACTTCTCTTCACCGACAGCGTCAACTTCGTGCAATAGAGTTATTTAGTTTTTTTTTTCTTTAATATTTCATCCAACAGCAATTGAAGCAAATTATTCAAGCTTAACACGCTGCACATTAAAATGGAAAAGCAATGATATAAAAAAAAAAAACAAAAATTAAAATAATTAACCAAGCTATATAGCAATGGGACAGGTTGGTTCCAGTTAAAGTTGTTTATAGCTTCATACTATATCGACATCAACATTAGTTTATTGCAAAAATAATAAATGCATGACGAGTGATATCGCTAAAGTCGCGAAAATAAAATTCAAATATTATTTGTATAATTAAAAAAACAAAACTAAAATCTTGATGCCGACTTGAAGAGTAATGAAGATCTATGCATGCGATTCATTTTTTTTTATAACACCTTATATGAATACACGTTGTGCATCTTTTATGGGCTCCAGTTAGAGGCTATTCACATTATAATCACATAACATATGAGTTACGATTACGATTGGGGTTTAAACATTTTAATTTATGTACATAATGATATGCGATAAGATACGCCAAGTTTTAATATGCGCTAAAACTAGACTTAGGACTTGGGTAAAATGTAGTCCCAACAATTGACTGCAAACTAAAACAAATTGACCCACCCTGGAATCATATAACTAAGCTTCGAAACTTTAATATAAAAATAAAATCAAAAATTTGCTTAAAACACAGTTCCTTCAAGTTTCGGCACTTTTAGGGAAGTTCATACGGTGTGGCAGCTTGGTGGACTGCTTTAGAAAAGGCTATAAACAGATCGGATCGGATCGCTTCGCACGACCTCATCTGCAGCACTGGACACCCTACTCTACCTAACACCTTTTGATGTATTTAATAAACAAAAAAGCTGGAAGTTCTCCTATTCGCCTCAAAGCTTCGTCGCAGTTTATTAACAACAACATTGGCCATTCCGTAATTCTTAAGTGTTTAGAATCAATTCCAAAGCACACAGGCTACGACATCCCCCACCTACAATTCGACAGGAACTTCCAGATTTGTATACCTTCCAGTCTTTCTGGGAAGATAGGGCATTCCTAGAAGACGAGTCAGTCCACTTTTATACAGATGGATCAAAAACAAAGATAGTGGTTGGTGGAAGTGTGTACTGAACGACTGAAATTAAGTCTCTCATTCCGCCTTTCCAATCATTGTAGCGTTTTCCAGGCGGAACTTTTGGCGATAAAATAAGTCTTGTCCTGGCTTAAAGAAAATGTGATATCAACATCTTATATCAGTATTTTCTCAGTTAGTCAGGCCGCTATCCAATCTCTGGACTCTGTCTCTACAAACTCTAAAACAGTCCATAACTGTCATGTCTAATAAAGATGGCACAAAAGTTTAATATTCACCTTTGCTGGGTACCGGGCCATAGAGACATTCCAGGAAACTGTAAGGCAGATGAATTCGCCAGGTATGGTACAGTACAACCCATTCTGCCACGTTTGGAAAATGCTGGCATACCAATCGCTACATGTAAACTTCTGCTAATGAAGAAGGCAAACAGAAAAAGGCATCACCAAGTGTCAGGTGACAAAAAACATCTGGCCTATACTAGATTTAAAGCGATCAAGGTGCTTGCTATCTTCTAGCAGATCGATATAAGCTCGATAATCGGTGTCATAACCAGGCACTGTCTAATAAAAAAGGACCCAACGCGGCTAGGCGTATTCTCAAATGACTTTTGCAAACGCTGAATAGATGCGAAAGAGGAGGAAACAGTTCTTCCTTCTCTGTACATACTCTGCCCTAGCTCAAAAACGCAAGAAATTACCTAGGAGAATTCTTCTATAACGGTCTAAATCATATTAACATAATCAGCCTCTCACGTTTCGTAAGGGACTCAAACTGGTTTCATTGAGCTTAAAAGAAAGCCTCAAGATTCATGTGATTTCACAATGGGCCATTAAACTAGCCTATGTGTGTCCTACTCCATCACAGACAGCCACTTTAACCTAACCTAACCTAAGGAAGTTCAATACTTCAGGATAGCACAATGGATCTACTTTGATCTAAGTGGCGATAACTTCATTAGTCGCCAGCTCATCAACCCAATCTAATAAGTTTTCTTATTTTGTTTTGTATTGGATGGTTTTAATTCTGAAATTCATAAAATAAACGATGGCGTACCTCAGGGCTGTGTTTTTTCTCCTACTCTTTTTCTTGTATACATAAACAATCTAATATCTGCAACTTCTTACCATGTACTGTTTCGCTGATGACACTCTTGTCCTTGGGATGAAGAACTTCAACAGCAGCTTATGATAGTTCATTGAATTCCGATCTCGACAGGATTGCCTAGTTCAATAGGAATTAGAAGAATACAATGTTTCAAAAACTCAATACTGTTTGCTGTCATTAAAGCCCAACAAAACAGACATATGGATCCAGTAAACTAAGCATTCGGTATGTTCGGATGGTTTAAATTCTGAAATTCGTAATATAAATTATGGGGTTCCTCAGGGCTGTGTTTTTTCTCCTACTCTCTTCCTTGTATCCATAAACAATCTATTTTCGGCGACTTCTAACCCTGTAATGCTTTGCTGGTGACACTCTTGTCCTTCGGATGAGAAACTTCAATAGGAATTAGAAAACAATAATATTTCAAAAACTCAATGTTGTTTGCTGTCATTAAAGTGGAATAAAACGAGCATTTGGATCGAGGAAACTAAGCACTCGGTATCACATTTCATGGAATATTCACATATTCGATATTTCCAAAATTGCATCTAGGTGCTTAAAATTTCTAGGACTGCATGGACGTTGGAAGAAATTTTTCACCACTTTTCATCAGGCTGTGATTTACAAAGCCTTCATTCGTCCAAAACCCGACAGATGTCCCGAAAACAATTTTAAGTCTTTGATAGGCGGTAGAATTTTCACATCGCTTCCGCTGGAATGTTCCATGTCCTTCGTAGACTTACCGATATTTTTAAAAACAATGTTTTGATAAATTAGCCAATTGCACCGACCTCAAACAATTCACTCACATAAAAGCCCATCAGTTTACCCTTGAGCTGAATTTCAGACGTAGAGTCAAGTATAGACATTTTTTTTTTTAAACCAAACATCCAGAATTCACAATGCGTTTAACAACTCTTTTCCTCCCATTTTTTTATTCAAAACTTTAAGCATGTTAAGGGAAGTGCTACTAATTCGTTTAAGTACACAAAACTTCCTTCCCATTTTTATTTTAAACTTTTACTATTTCATTTATGCACTTATTTTTATAATCAGTTTTTTAGTCTCACAAGATCTGTACAATAATTATTACACCTTTCATTTTCATCATTGAAAATCAAATCAAATCAAAATCGATTTGAATCTCAATCATAGCATTCACCTCAACTGATCGTTTTCCCCGCACCTTAAAACCATAAAAATTATTCAACTTCCATTCAACTTTATGATTGCAATTAGATTTATATTAGTAGAGATCTCTCTTGCAAAAACAAAAAACATTAATAAATCTAAAAAATAACTTTTTTTTCTTTTTTATTATAACAATAGATCTACTTTCATCATGGGAGGAGCTGCTAGCATGGAGTGAAAATGCTGCTGCTGCACGTAAAATGCAAGAGGAGATGATCATTTTGAAAAGTTCACTTAATCGTTTGGGTGGCAAATTGGCATGCGACTTGGATACCGAACCATCGATTCAGTTGTCTATTGAAGCGTTAAAGGTAAACTACTCGTTGAAGTCGCATCTAAAACGAATTGCTCTCTAATAAAATTCACTTCATTATAAATCTTATTTTTATTTTAATTTATTTTTTTTTATTTTAATAGAATGAAAAGTCACAATTGCAAACATACCGCACGAATATGCTACGCTTAAATGCATCAGTTCACAGTTGGCTAACAAGACAAGAAAGAAAATTAGCCGCAGAATTGGCTGAACACGAAGAAGCCATTAAATCAGCAACAGAAGCTACTTTGCAATCATCGCAAACACAACAAGTCCCGGAGACCAGCAGTGGCAGCAATAACGAGAACGTCACTGTCGATAATAGCAACAAGAAGTCCGTTGGCACAATTGCATTCGATCAGGACAAACACTCACAAATCACCACCATCATTCAGTCAGAGTCCGAATTCCATAAACATTTGAAGAACGAAGTTAGTGAGATGTATAGTGCTTGGGATGAGGCTAATTCAAGGTAAGACAACATACACGAACGAAAATAAAAGTTCAATGTATTAATTTGTGGTTTCGGTTTAATTTTAGAATTAACAACCAATTGGAAGTGTTGACCACTTCATTGATTGCCTGGAGGCAATTAGAATCGGGGCTATATGAATTCCAGCAGGTCCTTGGAAAGGATCGTGGAACGCTAAAGGGACTCGAAGGTGCATTAGACAAGGGCAAGACCACACCAGTGGAACTTGCACAAAATGTCAAACTGGTGGCCAAACTTTTGTCAGAGAAAGTTGAAGTCAGTCAGGAACAGGTAAGAAATATCAAACAAAATTCTTTGGAAAATTTTTATAAACAAATTTGTATTATTTTTTCAGCTCACTGCTGTTCAAGAGCATCTAGATCCCAGCCGAATCCTCCATATCGCCCAATTCACTGCATCAAATGGTTCCCTGTCCGACAGCGGAATCTCAGATGGAGCAACATCTGATGGTGGTCTCTCTGAACGTGAACGCCGTCTGGGTGTACTCCGTCGCTTAGCCAAACAATTGGAATCTGCTCTGGCTCCTGGTAGTGAGGCAATGAAATCAATCGCAGCTCGCATGGAATCAGCTGAATTCGATCTTAAGAGTCTGCAAAATACATGTAGGGATCTAATAGTTCGTACTGCTGCTTCACATACTAAGAAATCAGTACAAAACGGATCAGGAGGAGATGATCGTCCACCAAGCAAGAAGAACTCTCCAGAGTCATCGCCGTCATCGAAACGCCGCAATAAACGCAACAAGAAATCAGCAGCCATCGCAGCAGCGAATCTTGGTGAATCCGATGCAGCGGCTTACAATGTTGCTCTAGCAACCTCACCCGATGCTGGTGATCCCGATGATCCTTACAATGAAGAGTCTCTTGATTTCGACTCATCTGATGACGAGAACAAAACCGGAAAGCCTGGTTGGGTGAAACGTATTGCCAAGATCGCCTTCCCCATGCAGGTGGCTTTGTTCACTCTGATTTGTGCCGCTTGTATGATGCAACCCAACTGTTGTGATAATCTCAATAATCTTTCGATGAGTTTTACACCACAACTGCGCTACATACGTGGACCGCCACCGATTTGAGCGTTCCCAGTGTGAAAACAAATCATATCATCACTCCATATGCGATGCGAGTGTAGAGTTTTCAAAACCGCGTTTTTCTCGTTTAAGAATACTATTAAGGGGGCGGGTCTCTCATTTTATTCGAAATAATTTTGAGCAAGATCCTAAACCACATTATAGAATGTAAAATAGTTGAAGGCATAAAAGATACACAGCGAGATGTGTTTTCTTAATAAGTGATGGCCTTTTTATAAAAAAGGTCAACCATACTCGCGCCGTCTTCGCCGTAGACTCTTTTACATTTTTAAGTGTACTCTAAGCGTGTAAGCATGCCGAGTTCGCCGGTCTCAAAAACGGTTATCGTGTTGTAGTAGGTAGGTTAGAATTTTTTTTTTGTGTTTAGGAAGAGTGTAGAAATAATAGTTTAGGAAGACAACAATTATGATGAGAAAAAAAGAAAATCAAACTTGAAGAGAAACTTTTTTTTTAGAGTTAGAACTTTTTGACTTTTAAAGTCTTGTTTCGCCGCATGATGAAAAGAAACTTTTATATCAAACCGCTAGAAGGGATATGTGCAGAAGAAAAAAAGCGTTCAACGCTAGAACAGAAGAAAAAAATATAAATCAGACTCCTTTGGAAATCATCAAAGGGAAAAAGATAGAAGAATCTTTATCATTTGAATTGAATAATTTTTGTTAATTTAAAAATTTGAATGCTTAACACGGCTAAAAAGATGGATAAATGTATCATTACTATAGATATCATCGTCTTGCCAGCGAAATAGAGTGAATTTATGTTATAGGGAGACAAAGTATGCAACGGGAGGTTTTCAGCTTAGATTACAAAAGCATGAATAATGAAAATCTCAGCAGCAATAATTGTTGATAGAAAAGGAAGAAATAAAAATGAAAAACTACCTGCCAGTCGGGATGAAAAGCATGAGTCAAACACAAACCTCCAATGCTCGGAGGAAAGTTGACTGCAATCCAGTAAATGAAAAACAATAGTACCAGTATAAATGTGCCTGAGGAATGAATACATTTTTTACACAAAATACAAAGACTTGAAAGGGTTCTCTGCAGGTAATTTATGCAATATGCAACCCCAAATCAAATAAAAATAAAAGAATCCACCCGAAAAATAGATACAAACAAAAAATCTATGTAGCAGCTTATGAATTTATTAATAAACAATAAATATATTTTTTGTCGTCCAAACAATCGTCCTGGTAATAAATACACACAAATTTAATTGTTATCCTATAAAACTATAAACAGCTGCCTTAACATAGTTAACACAGAAAAGAAAAGAAGTATCAATTTATAATATTGTCCTTATCCTAGAGACTTAAATCGAGAAACAATTATAAAAACAAAAAACTTAAAATCAAAAACACTTTTTCTATTACATTAATAGGATTAATAATTATAATCATATATATATTTATTTTTATCAATTAAAATTAAAAAGAAAAAAAAAACTATATTAATTTGTTTCTTATAATAAAAACTATGATAAATACATTTAAAATTAACATGATTATAAGATTTATTATAAAATAATTAAAAACAAATTAATAATCCCTAAATACGCCTATGCTAAACTATTGTATTGTAATTTGAAGTAAGTTTTCTTAATTAATTGTGGATTTTTTTTTTGAAGAAATATTAATTATGTTCGTCGGTTTTTTTTAAGAATTCTTTGTCATGGAAACGTGTACCGTCTTATAATTATTTTTTTGTATACATAGATTATAGAAAGAAGTAAGGTTTATATTTTTGGACATAATAATTCAGAAAATAAAAAAACAAGAAAAATATAAATAAAAGCAAGTATTTTCAAATTTAAATTTGTTTTTTTTTTTATTTTTTATTTTTATTTTAATTGCAATGTTGTAATTTTATCAAATTGGAATTTGGCGTCGAAACACTATTCGGTTTTCTACAATGAGAAAGTTCAGACAAAATAAGGGACTTCATTTGCAGTCAAGTTCACTTTTTGAAAGTAAATTTTTACCAAGGCAACTATCGTAAACGTCTTTATTTTATTTTTTGTACTGTAATAATTCATGTTGAATGTTAATAATTATTATTGCTCTTGTTACGAGAAGCGAATCGAACGTTCGACTGAAAGCGAACGTTTTTGAAATCACTCATTTTATACATACCATTTCAAATATTCAATTCCAAACCCAACTTTCTTGTAAAAAGAGGTGTTAACCCATTCGAATGTCGAAATTCAACCATCTTAATTTTACTCGATATTGGATTCCTCAAACGTTCGCTTTAAGTCAAACGTTCGATTCGCTTCTCGTAATAAGGGCTTATGTTTTGTGTTTTGTGAGTGTGTTAGGCTATAATTGTATAATTTTCACATGCACTTATGATGAGCTTCTGATCGTAGTTTGACGCTTGCTGTAAGCTAACTACTTTCTGAAAATTCTGAAGTGTAAAAAAAACCTCTACTTTAAGGTCATAGTAAAAAATCACTGCTAACAAAATTATTGCCACAGAAAACATTCTTCAAGGCTTGTTACAAGTCCATCACGATTTGTATTTTGTATTGTGAAGAAATATTAATTACTTCTTTTCCAAATTCACAAGGAACCCTCTTACAGAAAGCATTAAATAAAGTTGTGCAGAAAATAAAAAATCATAGATAAATAAAGTTCAGCTTTCAGTTGAATAAAAAAAAAATATGATCAACTGTCATGTTGACAGAAATAGACTGAACTTGATAGTTAGGGAGATTGGGCAGGTTCAGACGACATAAGGGACTTGAAAGTTAGCAAGTTTCTAGTATCTGATTGGCCAGCTGCCAAAGAATTACATTCCAATTAAGGTAATTTAATTGGAAAGCTGACTGGAAAGTTAGCCAAGAAAAAACTCGCTAACTATTAAGTCAAGTCTACTTCTTTCAAAATGACAGTTGATCATGTTTTTTCATTCAACTGAAAGTTGAACTTCATTAAATGCTTTCTGTAAAAGGGTTCCTTGTCTATTTGAAAAAGAAATAACTAATATTTCATTACAATACAAAATAAAAACCGTGGTGGACTTGTTGCTTGCCTAAGGAGTGTTTTGTAGACAATAATTTTGTTGGCACTTTTTGTACTATGAATTTAAAGTAGAGGTTTGCGAAGTAAAGTTCTGAATTTGAAGTTCATGACACTTGCAAAACTAACTAGTTGCCTTGGTGAAAATTTACGTTCAAAGAAGGCTTTAAAACCCAACGATAACAGGCTTAACCAAAAGTAAGCTAATGTCAAAACCGAACGAAAAGTTATCACTAGTTATAGTCAAAACAAAAAGTAACCATAATGGATTCAAGTAACTTAAGCAAATGTCAAACGCAAATGTCACTTCGAATTTAAATTTATTGATATAAATTTTGTTTTTTATTTTTTTTTAGTAAATTATTGTTTTTTTCTGTGAAAAAGATTTGAAAAATGAACCATGAAAATAAGCTTCAAAAGTCTTAAAAATTGAAAATGATGCATTCTGCTTAACTTAAATTTTTAATTAAAATTAAAGAATTAAATGATAAAAAGAAGCGTAAAAGGAGATCTTGTAGTGTTCGTCCTATAAATAGCGATAAAAAGACCAATGGCTTCTTTGTTGTCACGTTTTAAAAAATTAATAAACTGGACAATGAAACATTTTTTTTAGCTACACAAGAATGTCATGTCAAATTATTAATAGGAGACAACGACATGTATACCTCTGCGTTGGGTTAAAATGCGTTTCAAATTTGACATTTGCTTAAACTCGAGCCATTTAAATGCATCTTGCGTAATTGCGCGAAAGTTAGCCAAATTTAACGAAACTGAGCAGAACGTCTATTATGATTAGTGACATATAAGGCTGCGTATTGGTTCGTTTCCTTAAGCTGGCTTAAGCTCGGTTAAGTATATTGTAGTTGAGCCTTTAGACTGCAAATGAAGTCCCTTATGTTGTCTGAACCTGTCCATTTTTCTTAACTAGCTTTCCAGCTGACTAATAAGATTCTAGAAACTTGCCTAACTTTCAAGTCCCTTATGTTGGCTGAACCCGCTCAATTTAAAAAGGTGAAATGTTTAAAGATTATATGTTTGTATATTTGAAAAAGATCAATCAGAAAATTATGAATGTATTTTTCGATAGACCAAAGTAATAATCAGTCTTTTATTTAAGGTTTTAATATTTATGTGTGTTAAGAGTATTCTTATGATGTTCACTATGGATATAGGTATGGATACTCCTACCAGCCGAGTTATATCAATAATCTATGAAACCATTCGAATCCATAGTAGAAGGCTTCAAATCCATAACTTATTCTTCCTTTAAGGAAATTCGGTTGATGCAAGTTATACACTACTCGTATCTTTAAAAGGACTAGACACACATTAAAGCCTTATCTGAAACACTCTCCTGTGCAAAAGTTAATCTTATCTATGGACTTATGCATAACCTTCGATTAGCATATGAATACAATGAGCTTTTTCTAAGAGTCTAAACTTTCTTATCATTCCTATTTACATAAATACGTAGTAAGAATGATATATTCATACTTTTGTTTTTCAAAAGCTTTTAACTGAATGATTTTGGGGGCAGGGGTGGTGGATTGTTTTGAGCAAAAGCATTCTTGGTCTTCTAATAAAATTCTTCTTCTTCAAACGGATATGCGCATATCCATGTGCAATTTTTGTCAGAACTTTTATTCTACATTATTATCATCAGCCAGCCAAATAACGTCAACAACATCAAACAGCAACAGTCAGCTTGTTGCATTCGCGTCACGCTTTCGATTCGAATTGTCTCCCGCTAGTAACTTATTTTTTTTCTATTTTGAAAAAATAAAAACGCTCGTGTGCATTTTCATAATCAAAATAAAAAAAAAAATAATACAAAACAAAATAGTTTTAAATGTTGTTGATAAATCTCTCCTGAACCCAACCGCATTTGCGGATGTGATTAATATCTTATTTATATAGTATATAATCGGAACAGCTGTTTGGAATTATCGTTGTTTTAAGTATCCCCCTCGTAGAAACAATAATTTCTGAGTTGAAATAATTAATTAATGTGATTCATTTGCAAAATAAAGAAAACAAAACATGAACTACACAACGTTACACAATGTTTGAATACATTTGCGAGCAGTAGTAAGCTGCAACTATACCACCCACCCACCAATTCACGACCCGGACTTCCCCTGAATCGTTTGTTTTTTGTTTTTGTTATAGTTTAATAGTTTTGTAGTGCGTTTTTAACATCATCCCCTTTAGAGTACAATTATAGACAATATAAAGTTTGTCATATTTTTCCAAATCAATCGATATATTGGCCTGGCCACAAAGAAAGGCAACACTTTGGTCAATTCGAAAAGGAACAAGAAGAAACCTAACTACCATATGGTGGCAGGAAATACAAAACAGTGAAATATGAGTGAGAGTGAGTTTTGAAGGACCTGCAGTGTCTTTGACATCCACCTGCTGTATTATAAATGCGCAGTTTGTTTTTGTTTTGATGGTCCCTTAATTAAAAAATTTGTGTGCAAGAAATTTCAAGAGCTAGTGCAATGAATCCAACGCATCCTTCAACATCATCATCAACCTCGGCAACACCCCTGCCGGTCCAGCTGCCGCTGCCGTTGCCATTACCACTTACTGCGTGCACTTTTGCGTTGCAATCAGCTCAGGGACAGCAAGTGGCAAGTGCCACCACTGCCGCTGCTGCAGTTATATGCAACTCAGAGGCTGAATGCAAGCAATTGTGTACTATTTGTGCGTCTCGAGGCTTTATTTTGAAAAATGTAAGAATCTTCCCTTCTCATTTTTGCTATTTGATGCATAAAAAAAGATCAAACAAGCATTTGTATTGTTGTTGTTTTAATTTTGTTGCTAGATATCCTTGCAAGTTCCAGTAACATATGAATATTCCCTTTTTGGTGAGGGATTGAATGCTGCGACTCAACAACAGCAAGCTCATTTACAGCAGCAGCAGCAGCAACAACAACAACAGCAGCAGCCACAACAGATACAGCAACAGTATTATCCTTCTTCTCCACAGCTCCAACAACGTGGGGTCGGAATTCAGGATATAAATGGCAACAGCTACGTCATGGAAGGTTATCATTCATATGATTTTTGTTGTGAGAAGATTTTTGTTCCCGGTGCAAGCTCGGAAGCTGTAACAGATGGTGGTGGTGAGTAATAAGAAGGTTATGAAGAGAGACTAGATTTTAAAGAAAAAAAAAACATCAACATCAACATCAACCTCGTCCCTATTGTGTTTACATATAGTTTACAACGTAAAAAGGTAAAAGGGTTAGGTAAAGTTCGTTTTAGCCTTTAATGTGAGTACCAATAGAACTAAAAATAGAACACGAAAAAGAGTATTGTTTGATCTTCCATAGGTTTTGTTTTTTTTTTGTACCTATTGAGGTTTTTTATTATTCTTTAGATGTTTTGAAGAAGGTTTCTTTTTTTGTATTAGTAATTTTTATAAAACTATTTACCTATTAAAAAATATTTTTGAAGTGCAAATAGTTATTAAGTAAGAAGTGTGTGGATGAGGATGAGGATGTTAGGTGGGAATCAAATTTGTGTAAGTCTCATAAGTTTCTAGGCAAGTTCGATCACCAAAGAGATAAAAGGCTTAGGTATAGCTTATTCTTGATTTGTGTCCTTTCTATTTTGGTTTCCTTTACATAAAAGTGGTTAATAATTATTTTTAAGTTATTAACCATTTGGCTACAATTTCAAATAAACCACCTCTTGGTGTAAAATATAGCTTCGACAATGTTTCATTAACTAACTAATGTAATATTGTGAGAAAAGTCGGTCAAAACTCAAGATAAAATGAGCTCTGATATCTAAACAAAGATGCATGCATCAAGGTTACTTCATTTGCAATCTAATTATTCAATTTTATCCTGTTTAAGAATTTTAAATATACAGTGTAAAGTAGTGAGTTAGGTGGAGCATGAGGGATCATTGGTTACAAAAAGGTATACTACACATTGAACGTTGTTGGTGTTGTGTATCCTTGCAAGTAAATGCAGGTGCTTCATGGTCTTGCATGTGCATAGAGATTGATGTACTTACATACCTACCTACTTAAGCATAGAATAATGTGATTTGAATCTTTAATGCGTAAAGTTTTATGCTGCTCCCTGATGTAGTTTTATAGAAAATGAGGAATTGATGAACATAACATCCTTATAGCTCTCTTTTAGGTATAGACATGTACATATAGGTAAATCTTCAACCTATGGTTAAATGTGCGTCTTTGATTTATCGAATTTTATATGAAAAGCTAAATATGGACATATACAAAGCTGGTCAAAAAAATAGGTGTGATAGTTAATTTTGTATTCCTTTTTTATGTTAAGTATCAATTTTACGTAGATATTTTTAAAACTCTTATATTAATTAAATAAAAACCAATTTAAGGCTTTGAAAAACATTACAATTATAGATAATATAGCCCCAAAACTACAGATGGAGGTTTTTTCACTTGGACAAAAAAATAGGTGCGTCTTCCTAAATTAGTAATATTAGCATTTTTAACAATAATTTCTGTATCTTATCACAATTTTTGTTTTACTTACTTTAATAACCTGAATATTCTCCATTCTTATCCAAAACTTTTTAAAGTTTCGTCATGTTTGCTGGGGTATAGAATACCATTCTCTTTGAACCGCTTCCCACAATTGGGTTCCATTAGTGAAATATTGACCCCCTAACTAACGCTTAAGCTAATTCCACAAGTTCTCAATATGATTGAGATCAGCTGATTGACTTGGCCATGTTTGTCCTGTTTCTTGCCATTGTTTCTCTCAAACCAATCTTTCACAAGACCTGCGGTATGTTTAGAAATGTTGTCTTGGTGAAAGAACCATTGAAGGGAGCAAGTTTTCCTTATTCCTATCATTGAAATCGATCCAGAAAAATGTTTGAATCGATATTTGACGGTGTTTCCCTTTAATTAGAAATGAATACTATATACAGATCGATCTCTAAAAATGTATTTTTCTATTTTCCGGACGGTAATTCATTTTCCTGAACAGCTGATACTTTTACATTCAATAATGAAACGAATCGTTCCACTGATTTTTGTTCCAATTTCACAGAATTCCAATGAAAGATTTCTTTCAGTAATTTTTAATGAAAGCTATAAACGACCTGCCAAAAAAATTCCAATCTTTGTTTTCAATGATGAAAATCAATGATAGCTACAAACTGGCGCCTAAGACGGTAACATCTTCCAAAATATTTTGTTAAGATGTTATTGAAATGGAATATAGGACCTACACCGTACCATGAAAAACAGCCCAACACCATTATATTCCCTCGTGCGTGTTCAATAGTTTTCGGGGTATAGCGGGGATGGTAGTCCCTACCTTTTGGTCGCCTTAAATTGAGCCCAGAATCCGATAAAAACAAATTTACTTTTGTTTCATCACTCCACAAGATATTTTGCCATTTTTGTACTCCCTCTGGTTCGTTCCAATTAGCATGGTTTAAGGTAAATCATTTTCTGGACCTTATATTGCTAGCCCAAAGGAATGGAACTTTCCCGGCGATTCTTCCTGGGATATTCGAGTTCTGAAGCCTTCTTTAACTCGAGTTTGCGTTGACCGCATTATCAATTTGAATTTCCTTGAAGAAATAAAAGGATTAGAGTAAGCTAGAAATAGTAAGAGGTCAGTGGTAGCTGATGTTTAAGACTTTGAAGGTATAATGATGTTTAAGACTTTGAAGGTATAATTTTTGATATTTGAGTTTAGGCTTGAAAAAGTGTAAATTTACAATTTTCTATTTTTGTGAATTTCAATAAAAAGAAAAATACATACAATTATTTGGTGACAGGGAACGCAATTGAAAATGGGTGTTTTTCTTTTTCTACTAGTTTTCTTCCTTGTTCGTAAAATTGACTTTTTTAACCCTCAAAGATGTAATGCCACTTCCCCCTAATTCGGGTTTCATCTCTTTTATCATCTATCATTTCGTTCAAAAGTGTAATTTTATTCAAGACTCAAGAATTTGGTTAGGCTAATTTTTATAATGAGCGAACAAAGCAAGGATGTTATATACCTTTAATATGCGAGAAACACAAGCTTACTTACTAAGGTCATCAGACCTGTTAAATCTGTTGGTGACCCCTTAAGGGGCATAGGGCCTCTAGAACGCCTACGCGCCAACGTGAACGGTTTGCGGAGCTGTGTTTCAGCTCCCTCCAACTCTTGCCTAGTGATGCTGATTCCACCTCGACTGTCCTGCGCCAAGTGCTTCTTGGTCGTCCAGCTCTTCTTCCTTCTTGTGTGAGCAGATTCCACTGCATTGCATGGGCTGCAATGCAGTCGTTACCTTTTCGAAGCGTATGTCCAATCTATTGCCACTTACGCCTTCGAATTATAAAGTCTATAGGTTCCTGACCTGTCATTTGAAATACGGTTTGGCCAGAAAATCCTTAGGATGTTACGAAGACATCTATTTACGAAGGTTTGCAGCTTATTTGTTATGGCTGAAGTTACCTTCCAAGTGCTTCCCCCATAAAGAAGCACCGATTCGACATTTTTGCGAAACAGTCGTAGCTTTGTTCTTAAGCTGATAGAGTTATTTCTCCAAATTTTTGACACCCTTAGCGTGATGGTTAGTGCGTTGGACTGTCATACCAGAGGTCTTGGGTCCAATCCCTGCCTGTGCCACCTAACTTTTTTCACGGGTACTGCCTCTTGCGAGAAATTGACAAATCCTCTAAGAGTAATTCTTGTCACGAAAAGTGCTTTCTCAAATTAGGCGTTCGGATTCGGCATATAAACTGTAGGTCCCTTCCATCTCTGACAACATTAATCGCACACAGGAATGGTTGAGAGTTGTAAGTCGCTAGGCCCTGGTTCTTCATGGACTGTTGTGCCACCTTATTTATTATTTATTGTACCGAAAGCCGCTTTTGCTTTGGAGATGTGGCAGATGACGTCTTGTTCGGTTCCGCATTCGATGGAAACGATGCTTCCAAGGTATTGATAGCTCTCCACTTTTTCCACCGGTTCGGTTGCGAGAAAATATTTATTTGTGAGGATGGTCGGGTTCCGAGGCTTATCGTTTTTGTTTTTCCGGAATTAATTTTAAGCCCTACAACTTCTGCTTCTCTCTCCACACTTGTTGTCATTTGATGGAGATCCATGATCCTATGAGAGAGTAAGCAAACATCGTCCACGTAATCCAAATGCTTTAAATAGGATGTCAAAGTCCATTGGATCTCTCCGTTACAATTAGTTTTTCTCTGATGCTTCTCCTCCGCAAAGTTTACCAGATATACTCCCAGTTAACGCTATCAAAGGCCTGCTCGAAGTCGATGAACAGCAGGTGTAGCGGTGATCGATATTCAACGCACTGTTCGGTAATGATCCGCAGAGTGTTAATACAGGAGGATCCATGGCGGAATCTTGCCCCATCGAGTGTGGCCACAAGGTGTTCTCTGATGCGTTCCAGTATAATTGTTGCTACTATTTTGGTAACGGTTGGCAGAACGCAAATTCATCTCCAGTTCTCGCACTTTATAAGATTTCCTTTTTTGGGAGATAATTCCCTTCTTCCACTCATGGGGGAAGCTTTCGATGGCCCAGGCTTCTTTTATGAGCGGATGAAGCAGTTCGCTTGATGACGTTGGCGCTGCTTGTAAAAGCTCTGCGGGAATTCCATCAAGTCCTACCGCCTTGTTGTTCTTAACTGCTTTAATTGCGGCAACGATCTCATCTTTACTGGGAGGTGCGGTGCGGATTCTGTTATTAGTTTTTTCAGGCGCTTCAGAAGGTATCCGCTGCACGTTGTTTGCAAACACTCGGTTTAAAGCCGAGCAAAAGTGTTTTTTCCCCCTTCTGACTTGCTCATCCACCGAACTTATCAAAGTACCGTCTACTTCTTTCACCAGGTGTTGCTTTGAGCTGTGTGTACCGGTCAGCTCTTTGGTTATTCTGTAAACGGTCCTACTGTCGCACCTGTTTGCAACATCTTCTGCTTCTTGCGCCAATGCGTTGATGTAGTTACGCTTGTCGCGGCGGACACTGCGGTGAACCTTTCTCTTTTTCATGCGATACAAAAACTCCAGCTCGTTTCTTTCTTCCTCTTGTGCAGCAGTTATTCGAGCTCTTAACTGTTTGCGTTCAAGTGTTGTTGCTTCCTTTTTTCCGACCGACTTTTCTGTCAGCACCTGAAATGAAAACATTTTTCACAGCATTCCAATGGTGTTCGATGTCGTCATGTACTGTGCTGCTGATTGTTCTCATTTCATGTGACAGGTGGTCCCTATATTGTTGACGGGTGGTAGGATCCTTTAGTCTGCCGATGTTAAATTTGGGGGCTCGTGTTGTTCCGTTGGATCTTCAAACTGTAGGTGTACTTAATCTTAGGGTAGCTATCATTAAGTGGTGGTCACGGGAAAGTCCCATGTCGGCGCCTTTTCTGTTTCGTACATAGAAGAGACTGCTTCTAAATCGTCGACTAATCGCGAAGTGGTCAATTTGGTTGGCAGACGCTTGCCTGTCCGTCGACACCCAGCTAATTTTATGACAAAGGTTGTGCTCAAACATAGTCTCACCAATCCGAGGATATTGGCGTTGCAGAAGTCAATGAACCTTTCACCATTATCATTGCAA
Organism: Eupeodes corollae; assembly: GCF_945859685.1. Lineage (NCBI taxonomy): Eukaryota > Metazoa > Arthropoda > Insecta > Diptera > Syrphidae > Eupeodes > Eupeodes corollae. Next base: position 126,130,798 of record NC_079148.1, read on the forward strand.
ATGCCGACTCCGTGAGCATCATTCACATGCCTTAGCCCGTTGTTGTTACTGCCAACCTTAGCATTGAGGTCTCCCATAACCTAAATTATGTCTCCGCGGGGAGTGTTGTTGTAGGTGGATCCTAGTTCATTCTTTCTCTTCATCATATGCAAGATCAGTCGGTGCGTAACACTGTATAATGGTGACGGGTCGTACTCTACTCTGAAACCTAGCTTTGATAAGTCTTTCCCCAAGGGGCTCCCACGATATAAGGCTTCTGGTTGCCGTTTTTGTAAGGAGTAACCCAACTCCAGCTTCTCGAGCGTTTTCTGGGTCATGACCAGAGTAGAATATTCATTCATATGTACTTAAAACCTCTTAGAAAAAAACACAAAACTCAATATTTAATTTGACAGATAATGGCAAGCTCAGATGACATAAGGGACTTGAAAGTTAGGCAAGTTTCAAGTATTTGATTTGTCAGCTGCCAAAGAATTACCTTCCAATCAAGTTCGTCATAAAAAATCTCCCTAACTATTAACTCAAGCCTACTTCTATCAAAATGACAGTACTGTAAATCAATTTTTTTGTTTTCATTCAACTGAAAGCTAAACTTTATTACTCTATGATTTATTTATTTTCTGCACAACTTCATTTAATGCATTCAGTAAAAGGGTTCCTTGTGAATTTGGAAAATAAATAACTAATATTTCTTTACAATACAAAATATTAATCGTGATGGCTTTTAGCTTGTCTGAAGAGTGCTTTGTAGACAATAATTTGTTTGGTACTTTTTGTTCTATGAAATTAAAGTAGAGGTTTGCGAAAAAGTCAAAATGTGCGTTCAAAGAATGAAGTTGACTGCAAATGAAGTCCCTTATGTTGCCTGAACCTGCCCAATCGTTTGTATTGGTGTTGTTAGATTTATAGTTGTCGATCAAATAAATCGTCCTGGTCCTGTTGGTACTTATTTTTTTTTTATTTCCTATCAAAAACGCCACAAACTTCAAAGGTGAAATATGTGGCTTTATGGAAATGTCAATATCCTTTTGATTTGTAAAATTATCTTTTATTTCTAAAAAAATCAATTGTGAAATTTGCAAACTAAACAAATTTTAAAATATGTATTTTAACATCTTTTTTGACACCTAAAATTTTAAAAACCCAAAGGCATGTGACACCTGTTACAAGAAAAACTGACAGCAAAAATGAGTCTTAGGCCTTTAAAAAAGGAAGTTATTTTTACATGTAATTTATAAGCTTAATAAGGAGTATAGTAGTGAAACCCCAACGGACATCCAATACTTTTATTTTAATAAATTGGCCAACATCGTAGTTTTTGAAAGCATTGTCGCCTCCATACACCGCTTCCAATGTGTTCAAACCAGTAAACCAATGATATGTCAAATGTAGTCTTATCCCAAGGTAATACACTCTACTACAATTTTTCTCTATATTTGACCAGCTGAATTTAATTAACAAATTCAGCACTATTCTACTACCTACAATTTCGCTCTCGCATTTTTGCATCCACCATTTATTTCACGTTCGTCAGAAAATCTGTTCGTTCGTGGTTCCGTCGTCGTCGTTTCCTTTCGTGGTCGCGTTTCGCGGATTATAATTAGAGCAATTCGGGCATAATAGTGATTTTCAAATGCATAAATTACAGATTATCCCCTCTCAACTGAAAGTATATCAAATTCTTAGCTAAACAGCCAACCAGCATCACACGAAAATTTACAGTTTCAGTTGAATTGTGTGAAAACGGAAAGCTAGTGTGCATTTTTCGTTTTGAAGTGAAGAAAAAGAAGTTAATTGAAGAAAACCTTTTTCCATAACGGGCAAAGCTTGTGTACTAGACCAGTGTGTGTGTAATAATATATCCATCTCTTTCTGGTACACCTAATTGAACCGGCTGAATTTGGTGTTCACTATATTTGATTCCGACAAATATTAAAAAAAATAATTGCAAAAATAAGAAACAAGTGTGTTTGCCTAAATTTTTTTCAAAAATAAAATACGAATTAATTGTTTGCAATTAATTTACTCGCAATTTCGTAGTCGTATTTATGTTCCGGTTCGGAATCTTCAAATTAATAAAATTTGTGTGAAAATACGAAGAAAACATACTCCCCGCAAAAGAGACAACAACAATAAATAACAAGAGTAAAAGTGAAAGAACCACCTCATTCTAATTTAAAAGACATAAGACAAGATAGAACGGAAGATTCTCACGCTCACGCGAGGCCGACTCGATTGCCGACTGCCGTGCCGTCCGTTCTCGTGCCCGACACCGACGATACGATACGAATCGAAGCCAGAGCCAGAGACGCTTTTTGTTTTGCAATTTCTAATAATAAATTTTACAATTCTCTTGCGAGCAATTAAATGCGATTAAGTGTCTTTTTGTGTTTGTTTTTATATTTTATCAAAAAAGAATAAACCGTTGCTAGGTGACACACAATAAGGTGACTACATTTTCATAAGTGCTGTACTTGCTATTTATTTTGATTCTGCAAAGCGGTACTTTCATTATTTAGCTGAATAAAACAGCACAAGGATTTAATTGGGTGCTGTACTGTGCAGTGAAAATTTATTTTCTGTTTGGTGAAGAGCACATGGCGGGTTTTTCGTTTTCAATCTAAAAGAATTTCATCCATCGGTAAAAAAAAAAGAAAATCTTGTTTCTTGTGCAAACATCGCAAACCGCAATCCCACCCTTTTGCCTCGAGGCTGTGTCCGTTCCGTCGTACGTATAATTTATCATCTGCGCTGTGCTGTGTAAATGTTAAATAAAAAGTAAAACCCGGTTTTGTGGAATTACCCATCTCCAACTTCAAGTGCGGAAGATCAAGACGAAAGAGGAATTGGCAGAAAAAATTCGTTACTTTGCTTAAAACAACAATACGGAAAAGGAAGTACGGATTACGAATTGCAACAACAAAAGAGAGAGGTAGAGAACATCATCATTTTTTTTTCCTTTATATGCCTTCTTTGCCTTCGGTTTTTCTTTTCTCTTGTTGAAATTGAAAAGGGCGAGCTCAGTGCAAATTTTGTTTTTGTTTTAAACCAAGTCATTTTCTGTGTACCGTACCGGAGACCGAACGGATTACGGACCAGTGCCACAAGAGAAACGGAACGGTAACATTTTGCGAACATTTCCAAACTGAACCGAACCGAGCGAATCAATTTGAGAAAAGAGGAAAATTCTTTTCTCTTTTGTTTCATTTCATTTTGAGGGAATTTTACATTGACTAACGGAAAATCGCAGCGAGAGAAAGAGAGAGAGAGAGCAAAAATCATCTGTTTTCTAGGATGGAATTTTAAATTTCTCTTTACAGTGTGATTTTATTATTTTCTTTTTTGTTGGTTTGTGGAACTTTTTTATTTTCGTAATTGCAAATTTTTGACAATTTGATTAAAATATTTGTGGTGTGGCAAAATCGCGAAAAATAGGTATAATATTTTTTTGAAATTTTGAAATTGTTGTCAACGAAAAGAAGTATACGCGGGCGTGTTTTTTAAACAAAATAAATAAATTTTGTATGCATAACGAAGCTGGAATTTGGCGAGAACGAGGAGGGAGGGCAGCAGTAGCTAGTGGTTGTTTTAATTGGGTACAAAGTACCTATGGAATGGAGATTGCTGGTGAGTAATTTTGTTTCTTTTTTTTTTGACAATCAATGACTTGCTTCAAAAAAGAAAAAAGAAAAAATAAGTAGGTATTCAGAAACTATACGACAGTTGTGACGTAAGCAATGAATTATCTAAATTGGGAAGTTTTGTTCTGAAGCAAATACCTACCAACATATCTACCCAAACTATGTGCATAACAAGAATTTTTGGTCTACTTAAGAAAATGAGGATATTTGTTATAATATAGATATTTAGTCGAAATTCGTGCTGCGGTAATGGAAAGTTGAGCCGATATTTAGCCTAGCTACACATTTAACTTATAGCACATCATTTCAAGGATTGAGTAGTTCTTGTTGTTTTGCTAGTCAAGACTCGTTAAACTTTCATAGAACATAAAACAAGCTATCAATTCTTCTAATTAAAATAATGGAAGGTCATCGATTTATAGGTATTGGGTATACAAATAAGTTTTCTTGAATTGATTTGGAGATGGGTATGAAAATTTAACATCTTAGGAAAACCACCTTCCTATCTAGTAATTTACAAAGTGTTATAAAATTCGTTAAACAAGTAATAACCTATAATATCTTAATTAAGAACCGAATTGGCAAATGGAAGTCAAAGTGTATCTAAGATTTTCAATGATCTCATCGATAATGTTTAAAGAAAACATGTTAAAAAAAAATGAATAAAATTAGGCCCTATTGTACTTTCCTAAATAATTTTTAAATATAAATACCTACGTTATTATTAATAAAATTATACATTTGACCTTATCACAGACCCCTTCGAGGAAGATTTATACTTTGAATGGCGAAAAAACTGGCATAACTAAAATGTTAACACCATATTCAAGAGTAGATTTTTGACAAACCATACATTTTGGCCCAACCAACCGACAAAATAAATGAGAATTTTAAATAAATTTAAACAAATAAAAAATTACTGAACTGTTGTTATTCCTTAACGTAAAAATTGTTACAAATTTTATTGTTACAAGTGTCAATTAGCTATGGCAAGTCCTAACTCAGATAGGGAGATGAGTTGGAACTGTTGAACTGTTAAATTGAGTGATTTGCTTAAAAACAAAGAATTTGTTGTGCTTGAAAGAAAACAACCAAGATATAAGTAATTAGGTATTCATCTAAATTGATTTTAGTTTACTCGTTTTTCTTTCTTAACACAAAATAGAGCTTTAAACAGAGTCCGAGCATATCGAGCATGCTCTGAACAAAGCGTGTTCTGAGCGTTCAGAATTATTGTTGAAACACACCTGAACACTTAAGCTGTCACTATTGAACAATTTTGTCATTTCAAGAGAATGACAAAGGAAACAAATGAAACAAGAAATTAAATTGAAATGAAAAAAATAACTATAGTCAAACTAAAGAAATTAAAGTGACAGTCATATTTCTCGTCTTTTTCAATTCTCCTTAAATATAACCAAGGCTTCAAAAATATGCATTTTATTTGATAATTCTCATATAAAGAATTATCATTTTTTCGCGCAGGTAGATTTGGGGTGACATCTCTCAAATCTTGTGTTTATTATTCAGATGTATATGCCAAATCATTAAGGCAAGTAACACGATTGAACAGCAACGTTCACATGATAAAACTTTATTATCAAAATGAGTGTTCGTTAAGGCAAACGTTGCGCGCATTGCGCCCATTTTACGGTAGTCGTGCTGGCCCTTCAAAGTCAACTCTTCAACGTGTGGGCGGCCAAATTGGAGATGACTGGTTCTTTAAACAATCAGCCTACACCCGTACGTTCAAAGAACGCAAGATCGGCCGAGAACATCGCCGCGGTCGGTGAAAGTGTTCAGCAAAACCCGAGGCAGTATATTCCTCGCAGTGCACAAGAACTCGGCCTTTCGCAGACTTCAATTTGTCGAATTTTGCGTCGGGACTTGGGCCTACACCCGTACAAGATCCATCTGACCTAGGAGCTCAAAGTTAATGACCATAAACAATGCCGTGTGTTCACTGAATCGTTTTTAGTGACGATACTCATTTTTGGATGAACGGCTGTGTTAACAAGCAAAATTGTTGTATATGGGACGACACCAACCCACGCGAGGTTCACCAGGTGAAAATGCATCCTCAAAAAGTTACTGTTTGGTGTGGGGTTTAGGCCGGCGCGGCGGCGTAATTGGTCCGTACTTCTTTGAAAACGAAGTTAGTAAGGCGTTCACAGCGAGGGCTACATAATGATGATAACTAATTTCTTATGGCCCAAATTGAACCCTATGTACCTAGCCAACATGTGGTTCAAGCAGGACGGCGCTACGTGCCACACAGCAAATGCCACGATATCTACACACAACATCTTCCCGCCCTTATTGAAAAACCCTTTATGTATAAACTCACCTTCTGCACTAGTCCGACTATTTTCTTGCTTCAATTTAATTGTTCGATTTTTTTTCTTCAATTTCACCTGTCAAATGCTTGTGTTCGGCATTCTACTCGGTCTGCATAGTCGCACGCTCATAGAGCACAATCAGAACACGATCAGAACGAAAAAATAAACACAAGTTTGAAGCTATGAAAGTTCAGATATAAAAATGAAACAAATTTTTTGTTTGATAGTTCAGACTCTCCTAGGACCTCAAAACAAAAACGCCTTATAAACCAATGCTTTTTATTGATAAACATTTTTTGAAAATAAGTTGGTATAACTGGCACCCGATTCTACTTTCATAAGTAGTACGATTTGAATTCGAATAGAATCAAAAGTAGAATCGAGTCACATAGTAGGGCCCCAGACGAAGATACGTACAAGAAGTTTAGAAACGCCAATAGTTTACTATTCCTGCGTTGATGTAAAACCTCTTAACCTAGGAATTTATTTCTTTGTAATATTTATAAAAATTCCAATTAAATTTATGCCAATATTGCCTTAATTTAAAGATGCATACCTCATGAATTCAAAATAATTTACCTATGAGCAACAAAACTTTCATTGGGATAGGTCATCTAACTCTCTATCTCTAAAGGTCTTATTTTAGGTACTTAAGAATAGTTTGATCAGTATGAAAAAAAAACTAAATCCTAAGAATTAGAAAAAAAGGAATGTGAAAATTGAGTAGGAACTCGTGAAACTTAAGTTTAGTCTATGTACGAATAATCAAATTGTATAAGAAATTCTTCTTAAAATGAAGAAAATCGCAGAATAATATTTAGACATAATTTTTAATACGTTTACCTAATAACCTGTACATAATTGCGCCAGTATTTTTGTTTAAAACTAAAAATAAATCAGAATCGTTTCGTTTATGAGCTCAGCCTTTAGAAAAAAAAGTTTGGTCCACATGTGATTTGATGGCTTAAACATGACCTATGGTTCTTTTCAGTAGTACCTGTGGCATGATGGTGCGTTGGACTGTCATGCCAGAGGTTTTGGATTCGATCCCTCCTATACCATCTTAAGTCTTTTAACGGGTACTGCCTCTTGCGAGGAATTGACAAATTCTCCAAGAGTAACTCTTGTCATAAAAAAGTGCTTTCTCAAATTAGCCGTTCGGATTCGGCCTAAAACTGTAGGTCCCCTCCATTCCTGACAACATTACTCGCACACAGGAATGGTTGAGAGTTGTAGGTCACTAGGCGCCACCCAATTTATTATTTATTTATGATTCTTTTAAAGAATTTATTTCCTTCTCTTTCGTTTGTACAAAATATGTCAATGTTTCATAATTTGCTGTGGGATAATGAATGAGACCTATAAACTTGTGGTTTTCATAGTTAAATTGGTTTGTTATTAAAAAATGAATAAAGGCTATGATTTTGATGAAATTCGAAATGGCGGCTTCATTCTGCTTTTCTTAGAATTACGAGTTTGCAGCCTCTTGAAGTGAACTGACATAACCTAATAATTTTGACAGCTAATTTAGTGTATAATTGACATTTCATGTATCGATTTTGCCCGGAATGTCCATATAAAACATCTTACACATGAGCTACGAACTACAAACTGTGGATGTTCGCATATTTTGACGTTTCTTTCTATTCGCATACAGCTACGAATTGTCAATTTTATAAACTGCCCTTTTCAACAAACAAAACAAGAGTGTTATAATTTTGAGGTTAAGTTGAAAAATGTATTCGTTACAGTGTGGATGGTATGTGAAACCGCGAATAGAGTTTGACAGTTCGTAGTAACCACACTGCAATTCGTTACTACCAAATTGTTTTTACAAAATTGTCTTGTTTTAGAGAACAAAATGCAAATTTTACTATCCTAACATGAGTGTCAATTGGTTTTTTTTTTTATAATTTAAAGGTGTTTTTCGTTGAAAGTGACTTTTTGAATGTGTAAGATCACGTTTGTTCGGCTATTGTTAATTAGTTGTTCGCTCTGATGTGCAAGGCCCTTAATGGTTTTTGCGGTTGTTGAAAGTGAATTTATCATTAATTTCCCATCAAAATTAACAAATGAAATACGATTGACAAAAAAACCTTCTTTCTCCAAATTTGAAACAAAGTTGCAACTTTCAGGTTTTTACGAACACTGCATGTGAAATATACTGACGAAAACAACATGTACATTGTAGACATAATATTGTGACTAATGTTTGTAGGCAGCAAAAATATAAAAATAATACAAAATTATTTATGTAGTCCCCAGTGCATACATATTATCTATCGAAAATAGAATGAGCAAGTAAATACAAAGTGTTCTTTTATGTTCAAAGTCATCATAATATTTTATTATCTTCTACCTACGTCTTTTGCAAGTCCTTTATGATGACCAAATAACAAAAAAAAAGAATTGTCAAACAATAAAAGCGAGATGCTATGAAAGAAAGACACTCTTGATAGAGCGGGTGGTTGTGCAAATTTGAATTGAGAATAGAAAGAATTTATTGTCGAGTGTCGAATTTGTTTTGATTATTGTTATTTTTTTAAATTCAACATTTGTCTTACAATAGAAATGAAAATTGTCTTTGGGTTAATTTTAATTATTTGGGCCAAGTTTTTCAGTACAAGATCATTTTTGCCTCGGAGTTAAATTGGAGTAAACTCCTGAAACAATGTTTTACAGTCTATTATGATCCTGTAGTTAACTTTGAGTTAACCTTTTAAATTTGGTGAGTTAACTATGTTTTAAATATAGAGATGTTTTTGACAGCTACTGAAATTGCAATGGAAAAGTTATTTTTATTTCTTTTTGTGAAAAAATGAGTAATGGCTGAAACAAAAACACTCTTCAGCTTCAGCTTCTTCTGCGTTACGTTGGACCTGCTTTGAGGTTGCTGACATTTCTGATATGGCACTTCTGTCATTAGCAGCCGTTATTTTTACTCAAAATAAAATAAAATATGAGTTTTGAAATCAAAAAAATTAAATATGGGAATCCCTCCAAAAGCAAACGTACTTTGTTTGTTAACTTTTTTACAGCTGTTGAGCTGTCAAACAAAGTAAATGTTCAGCAAAATTGAACTAGAGCTTCTGTTTGGAGTCACATTACGTTATTTCCTTACGAATGTCAAATGCAACGTGAGGTGAAAGCTTTATTGTGATAGCATGAATTGAATTCCTTTGCCTGAACTCGTAAACGTCAGGCGAAGACGAAGCTGAAATATGTTTGTGTTTCAGCCATTATTGTTTGTTATAGTCAGGCTCCGACCTGAGCGATGGGGATATATACGAAAATGTAAGTTTAAAAGTTTTGATAAGAAAGATACGTTATCAGATTGCGAACAATTCATTTCCATTTATTTGGAGAAAAAATGTAAATTTCGTTTATTCATTTTGAATAGTTAAATATAACGGCTGGTTACTGTCAACCAACATGTGAAAATGTATCGATTTCGATAATTTTTTGACATCTGAATCGATAACTTTTCAGTGATACCACTTATGAGGTTAACAATAAACCCTCACCGAAAAACTAGATCGTAACTGAATTCTGAATTCAGGATTTACTAGCATTGAAAAACTAGGCCTTATTGTTTAAAACTTTTCTGAACTCATCAACTAAATAAGATGGATTGACAAAACTGGAATCTACCATAAAATCTATAACAAAGTCAAATTGTCGTGCACACTTATTTGAACTTTCTTTCTTTTTACGTTTCGAGCTATAATTAGTTTGGTTGGAGCCAATAAATCTGTATTCATAGTCCTTAATGTATTACCGAGCTTTGAGAGACAAACATGGACTGTCCTTATTAAAATCAAGATGTCTGTCAAACGCTACCATTTTAATTAATTGAAAGGATTTTTCTTACTTTTATGCTAATGTAAATGGTGCCTTCTGAATTATTAACAATTACTGAGTGAGGAATTTACTTTGTTGAATCTAAGTAAAAGTTCTTATATACCAAGAATAATACAATTCTGTATGTATCGTGGTGGTCATATATTTAGAAACAACAATTCTAAACACACGTATTTTTGGATTATTTGTATGATGTTATTATTAATTAATTAAAAATAAGTCTTGTGCTTTAGAACTCTGGAAGCTCTAAAGCTAAAACACTGAATTGCTCGATAAAGATGGTATTTGGTGCAATTAAAGTCTACAAAAAAACTGGCAGCCTTGAAACTCGTAAAAGAAACCCAAAAGAATAAAAATCCACTCCGAAAGATATCAGGTTGATATGCCGGGTTAGCAAAGCCTATCTTTTATTGATTTCAACCAAATTAAAAAAGGTGGTGACAATTCGGTCAAGAGGTATCAGCTAAAACTTCAACTTTTAAAACATGATCTTCTTGGATGTATTGCCAAAAAAACACGTTTCAAAAAAGAATTTGAAGAGACGTTTGACGTTTGCTACGCTTCACATACGTAAAGCAATGTGATTCTGAAATTATATACTTTGGAGTGATAAATTCAAATTTGAAGTAGGAAATTTAAAAAGGAAATGGATACTAAATATGCTCCAAAGAGCTTTAATTATGGAGGAGGAAACATGATGATTTGGGTTGCTTTCTCGTTTCATTGAATCGCCTATTGATATTATCGAAACTTCTAGCCAGACGGGGATAGATAGCTTAACCAAGACACAATCAATTTTGGAGAACTGTTTGAAAATATAAAGGAGGTCTGGAAGAGTAAACCCCCATGAAAATGCCGCACCTTTGTAAAGACTTCAGGGATGCAGTGAAAGTTAGGCAATTTAATATTGCTACAACATTCTTGTTTCTAATTCTATGGCCACCACCGTATCTACTCATAAGTCATAACAATAATGAAGTTAAAAGAGATTTATTTTTATTCAACCAGTATCAAACAGTATTTTTGTAAAAAGGTAGATATATCTGATTTTTGCACTTGATGCTTCAAATTTAAGCCACTTGAGTAATTTTATTGGTAGTAGGTAAATAAGTTCAATAGATAGGCACTTATGTGTACCACCTACCTTCAATTTATTTTATTATTTGCATTCGTTAAGATAAGATTAAATTATAATTCTGAGGCCAATAAATCATTGTTACTGTTTCCTAGAAAAATAAAAATTAATATTCTATTAATAGATCGTTTTGTCTTTTCTATTTTTTATTGAATACCTGCTGTTTTTAAATATAAAATACATCTATTTTGTTTATCTCTCATATTTGTTATAAAGTATTAAAGTGGTTTAATTCTGAAAGTTTGGATTGCTCTTTGAAGTTCTATACACCTTGCGCGATTGTTTTCTTGTTATTTTTATTGAAAATAACGATTGTCTCAGCTTAAAGGCAATGAACATAAAAAAATAAAACAGCGGCGGGCGCACATGAATATTTGATAAAATGCAAATTTGAATAGAATGTTGTACTGAAGGGTAGGTACCCTAAAAAATATTATGTATGCACCTTTCGAAATGACAAGTAACACATTTCTCTTCTCAAACAATCAATTCAGTTTTAACTTCCTTTCTTTTTTCTATTCCTCATTTTAAATACTAGAGAGTCACCAGTTGTGACATTATGTACGTTAACCAAAGTGGCGACAAAAGACTACCTAGAAAGTCTGTTCTCGACTCATAGTTTGACACAAAACTAGTTCCCATACCTGCTTTTCACATAAATACCTAAATTAATTTTCCATTACTTTTCAATTGAAACCTTTTATCCCGTGGACACAATAGCCATCCCTAATGCAAGTTACGGTTGATTACAAAATCGATGTATTTCGAAGAAAAAATAAAAACAAAAGAATACTGTCTGGGTGTCTGAGTGTAAATTTAAAAACAAGCCGAATATACCAGCTATTGAAAAGACATTTTACCAGAAGCTAAATTTATAATTTAAACCACTTTGCTTAAGGTGAAAGAACTCAGCTAAATTAATTTTGTGCATTCGTTTCTTTTGTAAGTTGTTAGTTGTTTTTTTTTTGCATTTTTTAAGTTAAGTCAAATATTTAATTTTTCGGTTAAGTCAAGTTCAAGGTCAGCAAAGGGAAATCCCCGGCAGATGTCGCTTGTCAGTATTTTGATGATGTCATTTTTTGTGCTCGGCCTTGAGGTTTATAATACATTTTTTGAGAGCTGTCATCGTCAAAATCATCTTCAGAATCATAGTGTGGCGGTGTTATTTATGTTTATTTTTAAAGCAATGCATTACTCTTGGTAAACAAACAAATTTATAATACATACAAGTTTGATATATTTTTAGAATCAGAATAAAAACAAAATATTATAACAATTTATTTGAATTATCATAATGAAATGTGGTTTGTTTTTTTTTTTTTGTTGGCATAAATAAAACGCATTAGGTATTGCTTGTTTTTTGATTATTACGCTTTAAAACACTTAACACCTTAATTGAATCCTTTTAAAATAAAACCAACTATAACTTCCTCGAATGATTTTAAAACCACGCAATTTGATGCAAACAAAAATGATAATTGTAATTTGATCATATCTACCCACAATTTGAAATTATATAATTGTTTATTCAAGGTTGATTTTTGCTTTCCAATAATTAATTTCTGAACAGGTATCGAATTATTTAATTTTTGGGCATAATAATGAACTTGAATTCGGGGAAGTAATTATTTCATTCGTTGAAAATGAAATATGGGTACCTACAAGGGATTACTTTTCTAGGACGAAATTCTTAGAATTTTCAATATAAGTACCTACTTCTAAAATTACGAAATAAAATGAGCAAAATATATTGTGTTTATTTTCATGAAAAACTCACAGAAGTATATATTTAATGACAATTTTTTTACCTGTATGAAAACTAATATTTTTTGTGCACCAATTTGAAGAATCAAAATTTTATATTGTTTTTCATATTTTGTACGAAACGAGCCCCTTCAATATGTTGTCCTGTTCATTATACCACAAGTTGTTCAAAGAAAGTGAATGGTGTTTATTTCCTATTTGTATGATGACATTACGTTTGTGACATATAGTGGTGTACAAAATAATAAGAGTGAAATTCTGTTACTACAATTTTATCACAAAAGTTCTTATTAAAAAATAAATTGATCACGTGTATTGTAAGTTAATATTATTTCCAATTATTGAAGTCAAATTTCAATTAAAAGAAAACGTCTTCTTCATGACCAAAAGAGTCGAACAGGTAAAATTATTATTTTTAAAGAAAATGAGTAAATTGGTAACCCAAGAGGTCATCAATTGGTTGGATGGTCTTTGTTCTAAAGAACCGCTTTACACCTGTGCCTCTTGTGGTCTTCTAGCACGATTCTATTTTTAAAATCTTTCTTTCGGGTTTATATCGTAATTGTGAAGGCCATTGTAAAACTAACACATTCTTTTTTATAAACTACCTTGGACTTTAGCGAGGAGCAGTTTATCTTCTACAATTGAAAGCATAAAGTTTTCCAATATTTGGAGGTACGTTTCTATGGTCAAAATATTTTCGACCCAAAAGATAGGACTACTCTATTATAAGAAAAACACCCCTAAATTTGTAATTCCCGCCAACATGCTCTACCATCTTTATGGTAGTTTCTAGGATTTATTTTTTGATTGTTTTTCCCTCTAACAAAAATCCGATCATCAGATTCAAACAAAATTTATTTTGGTTTCGTCGCTGTACTTGCCAACAGACGCCTTAAACGTTATTTTAGATCTTCTACCAATCGACCTTTTTATTAAATACATAGTTTCCTGCAGCGCTATTAGGCGGAAGGAATCAAATAGCTGGATGTCAAAACCTTATGGTCACTACGAAATTGATTCCCTCAGATATTATCTCGGTAGACACTGACTACTGCACTCCTACTTTGAACCTTAGTAAGGATTTTAAGGTTATTTTCCCATCCAGAGAAGATTGGGAGGATGACATCGTATCGATAGGTGCGGAGTTGGTTCTAAGATCTTTTCTGAGTCCCTAAATGTAGCTAAATCCTTTAGGCTTTAAAGACAGTCAGGCAGCTGTCAAAGCCATTAATTCGGCCACATCCTCATCTAAATTGGTCCAGCAATGTCGCGATGAGCTTGCTAGCCTGAATATTAACCTCGGTGTCACCCTGATCTGGGTTCCGGGCCATAGTGGTATCGTGGGAAATGAACGAGCTGACGAGCTAGCCAGGCAAGGATCGGCCCTTCATAGCTCACTTGCGGAAATGGTTAACATTCCTCTTGGTGCTATGAAGGGTAAAATCTTTTCTATCTACCAAACCGAAAAGACGGAGCAATTTACCCAACTGCATTATATCTATGAAGATATGGCCCACCTATAACAAAACCCGTACAAACGATCTTCTATGCAGGCCAAGGCAAGACATAGCCAGGATTGTTGCGGTTTGTACCGGACATTGGCCTATAGGAGTTCATGCGGAGAAGTTGGGTATCTCCTACAACACCTTTTGCCGTAGTTGTAGTGACCAAAGAGAAAGTGAAACGATAATCCATTTCCTCTGCAAATGTCCTGCTTTGGCAAACACTAGAATGAAATACTTTGGAAAAGCATTCTTTCACGAACTTGATGAGCTATCTGAGACACAGATTAGAGACCTAATCTTTTTTCTCAATGCGACAAAATGGCTCTAACATAATCGCTATGAAGCTTCTCTATCAATCTATCCCTTTCAATCAAAGGTCAAACGAGTTTTTGGTATCAAAACGGCGTACTACAGCGCTAATTGGATCTCAGGCTAGGTTGCCTTGAGATCGCCATTTCTACCTACCTACCTTCGTCGCTGTACAAAATATTTGTCCAGTTTCTTGGAAACATGAAAGGTTGGTTGAGGTTTGCGAATTCAATGCTCTGATTTATGTTTTCCAGTGGAACTTATCTACCTTATCTTCCGTGTACATTTTTTTTCTTGTAAACGATGAATCTTTCGGGAGCTTACATTTAACGATATATTTGTTTTAATGAAGGTGCATTTTGCAAATGGGTCCTTAGGAGCTACTAGTTTGGGCTAGTTTTTGTGTTTTATATCGGTCCTTTAATACTGAAGCCAAAACAGAAGAAGAACAATGTACAAAGTACACGCTTAGGCTTCGCCTGACGTTTACGAATTCAGCCATAGGATTTCAATGCATGGGATCACAATGAATCTTTGACTTCACGTTTTGTTTGACAATCGTAAGGAAAACGGAAGCTTTAGTTTAAGCATAACCATTGCTTATTATGGGCTGTGTAAGTTACTTCCGCGATAAATTTATTTTTTTTTCGATTTCAAAACTCACATTTTTATTTTTACTGCACGAAATATCAAAACAAACTTTTGAGAAAGAATTACAGCTGCTAATGACGGAAGTGCCATTTTAGAAATTTCATTCAAAGCAGTCTAGAAGCAGGCCCATCGTAACGCAGACGAAGCAGAAGCTAAAACGTGTTTGTGTTTCAGCCATTAGTTACAAGATCAAACAGCGTTCTTCTTCAGAACAATGTTTTGTGCGTATCATTTTTTTTAGTTTCAAAGCTAAAGGATTGCAAACTTTCAGTTTACTCTTATTATTTTATCCGCTAAAAATTACTTTGAAAATACGAATAACAGTGCTTTAATAAATACTTATGGACATTTTTGAGAGCAAATTCAAAAATGTTTGTATATTTTAAAAATATAATCTTGGAAAATTATTGCGATAGAATTTTTAAAGTGAAGAAAATGTATGGATTCACACTTATTATTTGAGCCAACACTTTTATGCAAACGTGGTATTTTGTACACACTTTCTTATCATATTTCTTTAAATTTGTCAATTATTTCTTCTCATGTATGTATAATATACATTGTATATGATACATTTTTCCAAGTTTGTTATTGTCAGAATAAACGCAACCCATTTAAAAATGATCTCCGATGCACATCTCACTTTTTATATTCACCATAATGAATATTTTTAAAAAATAAATTCCACGTCGGAAAAATGAAACATTGGCTCTTTTGGTACCGTGAACTAAATGTGGCCAACTTTTAAGAATCGGTCTTATTTCACTTTTGTAAAATGCAGCAAAATGGTCAATTTTCAGCAGATGATTTAAAAGAGGTTGAAAAAAGCCAGATTTGTTTTATTATTGTTGAAAGTCAACAGTACCTCAAATCCTATAGAGTGTCCAAGCAGGGGCCTTATTTAACTTTTTTCGAAGTGCAATATGACCAACAACTCAACATTTTCTTAATTTCATTTTTTTAAAGTGTTAATAACAACAATTTTTTTAAAGGTTTTCTTCTTTCAATTGGCTTTATTTTTTTACGGTATTGGCATAGTATTCTGTCTTTGCAATTAATAAACATACAGTTGTGTTGATAAAAATAGCAGTGCTCTCCAAATAAAACAAAAAGGACTTCAATATTAACGTTATAAAATATTTCATTAAACTTCTAATAACAAACTAAAATATTTTATTCATAATAACATAAAATAAGTACTATCGATTTTTTAAATAAAAATGGCAGCGCATGACAAAGTACTAGATCTATTACGTCAGAAGTCAGAAAAACTGTAATAAGTTATATGAAAGTATACAAAGAATGTTAGCTTATAATTAGTACTTTGTTGCATAACCATTGTTTTTTATGATGCTTTGCATCTACGAGGTATCAAGTCCACTAAAACCTAACACCTCTCGACTGGTATTGCGTTCCACGAATCACGCACTGCTTCCCACGAATTTTTCGAATTCTTGGGTTTTGTTTTATGAACTTAGTTCTTAATATCCCCCCACAAATTTTCGATGAGGTTAAGGTCAGGGGATTGAGCGGGCCACTCCATAACAGATAACTTCTTCTGCGCAAACCATGATTTTGCATTTTTTTTTGACGTATGCTGTGGGTCATAGTCTTGTTGGTATACCCAAACCAACGTCATTCCCTCTTCAGCATACTGTAATATAACCTCCTCGAGAATTTTCACATACTCGGTTGCATCCCTTATACCCCGATGGAATTAATAGGCCCGACCTCGTAATATGAAAAGCAAGCCCATATAATGTTTCCTCCACCATTCTTCACTATTTTTATAGCGTACCGTGGATCGTATGCTGCCCTTTGCGGTCTTCCACATATTCTCGACGACCCTTGGACCCAAAAAGGACGACTTTGCTTTCGCCGCTCCACAGAATATTCCTCCTTTTCTCTTTTGCACAATCTCTATGCGCTTTAACAAACTGCATTCTCTTTGCCACATACCTTTTCGTCAAGAATGGTACGCGTGGACTTCGGGCTGGTAACTTAGCTTATAAAAGACGTTTTCGTATTGTGACAACGCTAACAGACAGTTAAGTCCTTTTCTAATTTTCCTAGAACCTATGGAAGATGTCTGGTTTGCTAATTGCAAAATTTTTCTTTTAGTTCTCTCAGTAGTCATCCTGTTTGGGCCTCGGGTTTTCGGTTTATTTTGCCATTTTAAGGCGTTACTGACCATTTTTGCTGAGCAGCCTAAGATCTCTTGAAAATATTGGTAAGTTTTTCCCTCCAAACGCAGTTTTCGAATAAGTTTTCGAATTTCTTCGGTGCAGTGTCTTGACCGTCCCATTGTTTATTTTTGACCTAATATTTATTAATTTTTTATATGCTAGTATGTTACAAATACTTAAAACTTTAAATAGTAAAATATTTACTTACCAAAAAATAAAAATAAAATCAATTTTTAACCTTTTTAATTATAAAATCAAAAGCACTGCTATTTTTATGAACACTCTAGGTATATCCAGAGAGTTTGAAATAATGAAAACGAAAGACCGTTAGATGCAAGTAACATGTTAAATTTTTTTGTAAGAATTTCTGTTATTTAAATAATTGAAAATTTAATAAAATCTGTCCAGCACTGCTATTTTTATGAACACAACTGTATCTAGCTTATCTTCCGTGTAGATTTTTTTCTTGTAAGCGATGAATCTTTCGAGCTTACATTTAACGATATATTTGTTTTTATCAAGGTGTATGTTGCAAATGGATTCTTAGGAGATTCTCCAACTATTTTTCTGTCGGTGGTTGATGCAGTTTTCTATGGACGTCCTCTTGTTTCTGCTAGTTTTTGTGTTTTATATCGGTCCTAATACTGAAGCAACAACACACCGATAACGATGAAGTGCATATGCAAAAACCTTTTTTTTATTTAAAAACTCATTTTTTACTTCACGAAAAATCAAAACAATTTTTTGAGGAAAAATAACAGCTGTTAATGACGGAAGTGCGATTTTAGAAATGTCATATTAGAAATGTCATTCAAAGCAGCCTAGAAGCAGGCCCATCGTAACGCATGAAGCAGAAGCTAAAGCGTGTTTGTGTTTCAGCCCTTATTTACAAAATCAAACGGCGTTCTTCTTCAGAAGAAAATAACGGTGATAAATACTTGACATTTGGCAGTGACTAACATTTTGAAAGCAAATTCAAAAATGATTGTACATTTGAAACATACAATTTTCGAAGGTTATTACGATAGAAATCATAAAGTGAGTAAACTTATTGTTTCTCATTTTTACCACTAATTTATTTGCAAACGCGTTGTTTTCCTATCATACTTCTTAAAATTGCTCAATTATTTCTTGTAAAGGACATAATCATTTTTTTCCAAGTTAATTATTGTCAGAATAAATGCGACCTATTTGAAAATGATCTCCTCACTGTTTATATTAATCATATTGTTAATTATTAAATTGTGTTTTTTGGTACCGTGAAATCTGGTCAACTTTTAAGAATCGGTCTTAAATTTGTAAAATGAAGCAATAGAGTTTTATTACACTTTTAAAAGTCCCCAAATCCTATAGAGTGCCCAAGAAGGGTATTATTTAACCTTTTTCAAAGTGCAATATGGCCAACAGTTCAATATAGGCCTCATTTCAATTTTTTAAAGTGTAATACCTATCTAAGAACAATTTTTTAAATGTTTTCTTCTTTCAATTGTCTTTATTTCACGGTATTGGCATTTCTTCACTTTTGCAAAGTGCTATGAGCCCAAGTTTTTAAAGTGTGTCTTATTTCAAAAGGCTTTTTTCTACGAATTTGTAGATAGCTCAACTTGTTTAAAATGGTAAGGCAAGGATGGGAAAAAATATCAGAACCAAATTTTAAGCAAATTAAATTACTCTATCTCAAGGCACATTAGTGCATTTGGGCGCAAGAGAAAATACCCGAATTTACAACAACACAACTTGTGCGAGCTTATTTTTATTTTTATTTATTTCATTTATTAGTTTAAAAAACTCTTAACAATAAGATGTTATATTTAAAATAATACTTAAAATATAACATAATACTTAAAATAATAAGCACAATATAAAGATTTAAATTTATTTAAGTTTTGCTCAGTCTTTAAGATATAAGAAAAGGCTATTAAAAAGTTGGATTTCTTTGTATAGTAGATTTTTTTGGGTTGCAGCTCTTCTGTATAATGGAAGTCTGAAATCACCGGTATTCCTTAGATTATAAAACGAATATGTTATATAGTTCACGTTCCGTTGTAAATATGTGGGATACATTTAATTTTTGATTTTAAAAATCATCACAAGCGCATTAAATTTAAGTCTTTGTTCAATATTTAACCATCCGAGGACCGTAAGCATGTCATAAATAGGTGTTCTATATTTGCACTTAAGCACTGTTCTCATTGCTCTATTCTGTAATACTTGCAGTTTTCTTATATTTTCACTATTTGACATGTACATATATTATCGACGAAGAGTAATCGAAATATGGTAGAATCAATGTTTTATAAATAGTTAATGCACAATTTAAAGTTATATACTTTCGAATTCTTTTGAAAAAAACGATCTTTTTAGAGATTTAAGCGCATTGATTATAAACATGTTGGCTAAATTTGAGTTTATTGTCGATAAAAACACCGAGGTATTTTATTCCATCCACACATTCGATAAGTTGACTGTTTATTAATATATTGACATTTAACCACCATTATTTAAGCACATACATTTAGTCTTAGTTACATTAAGTTTTAATTTATTTTTGCAGAGCCAGTTGTTTATTTTTTTAAAATTTGATTTTGCATTACACTTTCACAAGACTTGAAATCATCTCCTACAACGTAGATCAGGGTATCGTCTGCGAATTCAACATCAGATATAATTTTCACGACATCGTTTATATACAAAAGAAATAAAATTACACCCTATTTCGATCCTTGGGGCACGCCAGGGTAAACCTTTATTTTTTCCGAAAATGTTTCACTTATCTATACTTTTTGGAATCTTTCTGACAAATAACTTTTAAACCACTTTTGTTCAACTTCACGATTACCATACTTCATAAGTTTTTCAATTAATATATTTCTGTCTATAGTTTCAAACGCGCGTTTTAAGTCAAGAATTATAGTTTTACCGCTATCAATCTCTTTTTTCCACTCATTAATAAGCCAACATATCGATGTTTCGCAAGAGTGACCCTTTCTAAAACCCGATTGCTCTAAACACAGTATATTTTCTTTTTCAATAAAGTTCGTTAGTTGATTGCACACAATCTCTTCGAGGATCTTTTCATAAATCGGAAGCATATTTATAGGTCGCCAGTCTTCAGGATTTTTTGGATTTTGTACTTTTTCAAAATAGTATTCTGTCATTGCAATTGATAAATATTACCAATTGGGCATTTTGCTGGCTGAGATACTAGACAGCTGCGATGTGTATCGTGATGTCTGGTGTATCAGCTCCGTAAGCTACTTGATTAAGGTTCAAATTTTAGAGAAGTAAGAAAAGTTTTTCAATTAATATAAATTAACTTATGTTGTTAAAGTATTTGTAGTATTCAAACCCTAATAATTAAATTTTTGTTTTTTTATTTCGTATATTATCAAGTTGTCTATTCGGTGTTTTTATTAATTTATAATAATGAAAATTGCAAATTCCAAATTTATGAAAGTAGTTTTCACATTGCGATATCACTTTATATGTTTCTTTTATTCTTGTCATATCCCTATTTCCTGATATGCTTAATTCTTTAAGTTCAAAACATCAAGAGGTTACATAATACACCAAAGTACATATATATCTTCAAGGGAATTGTTTGTTGCTGCCTCTGTGGTTGGTGCAGTTCTCAGAAATATGTATGTAGGTTCACGGCTGAATTTATACCTCCATCCTGTTGTTTGTTTCTACAAATTTGATTTTTTATTCTTCAAAGATTTCAACAGGTGATTTTAGCTGCAATTTTAGATATATCTATGACTGTAGGTACTTGCCTAGAAAAAATACCTTCTTCCCTTCCTTCCTTCAATAAAATCCATGCAAATAACTTCGTTTAGTAGTAGTAGTAGTACCCGTGTCATGTTGGTTAGTGCGTTGGACTTTCATGCCAGAGGTCTTGGATTCTATCCCTGCTTGTACCATCTACATTTTTTTTCACGGGTATTGCCTTTTGCGAGGTATTGACAAATACTCCAAGAGTAATTCTTGTCATGGAAAGTGCTTTCTCACATTAGCCGTTGGAATCGGTTTAATAGCCGAAACACAAACACGTTTCAGCTTCCGCTTCGTCTGCGATACGTTGGGCCTGCTGCGAGGTTGCTTTGAATGACACTTTCAATATGGCACTTCTGTCTTCTGTTATTTTTTCTCAAAATAAAAAATAATATTAGTTTTGAAATCGAAAAAATTAAATTTATCGCGGAATTAGCTTACACAGTCTATAATAACCAAAGGAATCCCTCCAAAAGCAAAAGTATTTTGTTTTTTACAGCTGTTGAGCTGTCAGACAAAGCAAATGAACTAGTGCTTCCGTTTGGAGTTACATTACGTTATATCCTTACGATTGTCAAATGAAACGTGAGGTCAAAGCTTCATTGTGATAGCTTGCATTGAATTGAATATGGCTGAACTCGTAAACGTCAGGCGAAGCCGAAGCGTGTTTGTTTTTCAGCCATAATCCCTGAACATTACTGCCACACAGGAATAGTTGAAAGTTGTAAGTAACTAGGCCTTACCTAGTTCTCATAGAACTGTTGCGCCACCTAATTAATTTAATATTTAACTTCATCTAGCTAAGTTCACAAACTAGCATACTTTTATCTCTTAATAATAACTACTTCCGTTATTTCAAAAATAGTGTATGGCAATCTTGTTGAGACGATTGTCGCACTCAAAGTCGCAATAATTGTCTTTCAGTTCATATAGCAGTAAAGTACGTACATACCTCCGTCTCCACAATCACATATGTACATTTCTTCAAAAATTTAAGTTTACCAAATTTTTCTCTTAAGAGAACTTATCCTAGCAAAAAATGTTCTCTTTCATTCTTTTTTTACTCTTATCATTATTTATTGTTTGACAAAATAAAATAATTGACAAACAGATAACATAACAGAGACATAAAAGAATGCAAAATATCAAATCGCCCTGTTCCATTCGATCCATCTGCTGTTTGTTCTCGGTTCTCAATTTTCCGCACCTATTTTCTGCTATTTCACTTTTTTCGTCTCGTTTTCCCAATGTCGTCGAGTGGAATCGGAAACATTCCCAATCCCATAACAACTCGTCGGTATCGGAATAGGAGCGGAGCAGAGCGAAGGAAAAAGCGAAAAGTGTCCAAGAGTGCCGTCCTCTTTTGCCCGTTTCATTTCCATGCATGATTTTCATTTCTTCGCTGATAGAGAGACGACTGATTTTTATGATGATATGTCAAAAGTTTTTTTTATTCAAGAATACGAAGAAAAAACTAATTAAAAATTAAATTAAAACCCGTCTAGATAGTGAACGAATAGTTATATTAATTAAGAAAAGTGTTTTGCTTCCTCTCCGACATAGTTTTCCATTAGAAAATAATCAAATCAAAACGGTACCGTGTGTTTTTTCGCAAGCAAAAAAAAAAAAAGAAAAGAAAAATTAATCAGATATTCTAGTGCAGAAGAAGAAAAAGAAGAAGAAGAGTATAAAAAGTATTCTCTCCTCGAGTGTGTGTGTGTGTTTGTGTATCTGTGTGTGTTAGTGCGGTGCATTACAAAAATCATCGACCACGAAGTCGGCTCGGCTACTCTACAAGAGCTCTATAAGCTACAACGGGCTACGACTACGACGACGACGACAACCTCAACCACAATCGAATCGACGAAGACTTCGACTTCGGGACGGGCTACGTACGGCTATAGCGGCTACAGCTACAGGCAACGGGCAACAGCAACGAAAAACGACTTGGACAACAACTACGCTACTATACTCTTTTGAGCTGAGGAAGACAAATAATTCTCCTCTTTCCCCTTGTCCTCCTCACACAACTCAAAATCAACTCATACAAAATGGAATACTACCTAGGTTAGAATTTACATTTATAACAAAAAAAGAAAGAAAAAAACAATATAAAAATGTTTATCTATAATTTTTCTTGTTAAGAGAACATTTTCCAAAGAAAACCTTCAACCAATAGAAATATAGGTGAAACTCGGCTCTTCGCTAAAAACAAAAAAAACTACATAATAGGAAAAACATCGAGTGGAAATAAAAACGGAAAAAATATACCTACCTATATACATATATGTATTTATATTTATGTACAGTACAAAAGAAAAAGAAACAACTGCAGACAGTTTATTTTATTTTTGCTGGCGAAAACGGATGAAAATGAATGGAAAAAAATTCGATGATGATCGATGATGACGGTTTGGCGATCATTGTGCGCCGTGACTGATGTTTTCTTTTCTTTTTTTTCTATTTTGTCTATTTTTTGAAATGGAAATCTTACACTCACTCGCACTCCCCTTTTTGCACATTCCTCATTCTTCGTGTCTCTATCATCATCCCCTAACCTCTTACCCGCACCCGGTAGTAGTATGGATGTAGTATAGGTAGCAATAGCGGTAGCGGTATAGGAAGAAGAACAACTTGTGCAAAAACAACAACTCGGTGAAATTTTAAATTCTCCCAACAATGGTGACCAGGGGCTTGTTTTTTTATTTTGTTGTAGGTATGTTAGTAGGAAATGTATACTATGACGTCAAAGATTCATGTTTTTGGTGTATGGGTAGTTCATTATTATTATGGAAATTCATCTTTTTATTGTTAATTTATGTTTTTAATAATTGAAACTAAAACAACTTTTTGATATTAATTTTGTTACTACTGTAATGCAACTGCCAAATACTAAGTGTAGAAGCTGTAAAACAGTCTTAAAAGAAACACATTCGGATTTCTAACATTATTTATAGTTTAGGAACTTCTGGACCGGTTTAAATGATGTCTAAATAAATTTTTGTTTGTCTCACTTTTAAAATGTGAGAAAAAATGTACTAAACAAAAGTTTAACAAAATAAGCTTCAAGTGTTAGACTCGTATGACACTTGTGTTCCATGAATTGATAGCAAAACTATTGCAGACTAAAGATACTTTTCAATGTTTTTTTTTCTTGAGAGCATGTTAAGTCATTCTTATTTATGTTTTATATAACGAAGATCGCCAACATAATAAATGGTGTAGTAAATAATTTTTCATTTTCTTATAAACGTCTTCCCTTGTTCAAATAAATTTTCATTAAATATTTAATACCTACACGTACCTAGATAAATTGACCTTAACTTAACGCTTAATGCAAGGTACGAGGTGTGTTCAAAAAGTACCCTGAATTTTTAAATTTCTCGGGTCTGGAGAGTCTGGAGGTCAAATTTTGCTTTATTGTTTTGGTATACATGCCCCTAAAGTATGACGCAATTTTCACCTACATCACAGTTGCTAAAGTTCGACGTGATTTTATGAGCTCGGCGATTTTTTTGAAACTGGTGAATGTTGACCAACAAAACAACCACATGAACATCGCTCAGGAGCTATTAAATGAACTTAACGACGCTTCAAGGGTCATAACTTGTGATAAAACATGGGTGTACGGCTATGACTTCGAAACCGAAGCACAATCGTCCACCTGGAAGCATCCAACGTCACAAGAGCGAAAAAAGCAAGTCAAGTTCGATCAAATGTGAAGGTTTTGCTTACTGTTTTCTTCGATTATAATGAAATAGTGCATCAAGAGTTCTTACCACAAGGTAGTACAGTTAATAAGGAGTATTACCTTGAAGTTATACGACGTTTGCGTGAAGCAATCCCAAAGGTTAGATTTATGGAAAAACAAAAATGATTGACCTTTGCACCACGATAACGCACTTGCTCACGTTGCTTGTTCGTAATTTTTTGGACAAAAACAAAACCGTTTTCATGCTATAAACCTCCGTATCATCAGATATGGCTCCCTGTGACTTTTTCCTGTTTCCAAAGTTGAAGAGACCCATGAAAAAAACGGCGTTTTCCTCGATGGAAGAAATAAAGTCCGAATCGGTGAGAATACTCAAGGACATATCAAGACTGATTTGAAGTTTGAAAAAAAAAACGCGAAAGTGTATTATATCTGGGGGGACTACTTTGAAGAGGACCACATTGGTGGATAAATTATAAGAAAATTAAAATAAAGCTTACCCACATTTTTATATAATTACAATCAAGAAATAGTTTACGAAATCGGACAGTGAATAATAATGAACCCTCTTTCGCCTGTGAATCTGCCAAAAAAAATCTTTTGGATTTCAACTCGCTAAAAATTATTATGACATAAATAAATATTTTGTTTTTTTTTTAACACCTCGTAAATCTAAATTTTTGAACAACCTAATCGGGCAAATCACAGGATCCCTTCATGAAAATTCGTATTGCGATGTTTTTTTTCCCAAATTTGGAGTTCGAAAACACTAGCATTTCAAATTTCGAAATCGGTTTTTGTATTTTAGTTAGAACTAAAGTCAGGATATTTTTTTTTCATATGTACATATATATATAGGGCCAATTTTCATTGATAACTACAAACATTCGCATAAAAATGTTTTAAACGAAATATTTAAAGTTTGACTAAAATTTAATTTTGCAATTTTGACAGAGATCGAAGAAAATACTCAATATTTACATAAAATAAATGTGTAATAATGAAAAACTAGTTTTCTTTTCCCTGAATGTCTTCAATTTGGCGTACATCGAATTTTCAAGTTCTGTCAATTTCATTTTTTATTTAATTGTTATAGTAATATGCTACACATTTTCAAAGATATTGCTTACTATTTCCTATTAGTCGTTCTCTTACGATTTTCTAAATAATTTGATGGTAAATTTAAGTTCAAACTATTATTAATTCGATTTTCTAAGCTGTAATTCTAAAAAAAGAAATTTGTTGGCTAATTTTCGCTCATTCGTTAGCGTACAAATTTGTGATCATTTTGAACCCGGGGCTTTACAAAACAGCAATTTTCTAAATATATATTTAGAGAATTTTTAGCTAGGTATCCCAAAATTATCAATACTTTGCTAACTAGAAATATATTAATTGCCTTTTAGTAAAGACTACACTGAAAGCTTCGAAACAAGTCCAAAAACAAACAGCAAATAAACCTAAGCGAATCTATAAGTTTAAACTTTTAACTCAAATCATATTTATGTTCATATATATTAATAATTACTTTGTGTTAATGTAGCCATGTTGCGACTTTGACTTAAATAAAATATTAAGAGCTAATTACACGCTAAAATTGGTTAAAAACCGGAAAATAATATAATAATCGTTAAAAAATTGAAGTATTTGTATTTAAAACCTGAAAATGTATTTGCCTTTCAAATTTTAAATCATTTTTAAACTAAAACATAAATTCAGCGGGTTTTACTAGGGTAGCCGAGTTTTTAAATTTCGTGTTTTAAACTCTTTTTGATATGTATGTATATATGAATATTTTTATTTATGTTAATTGGCTTGATAGTTAGTCTCTATGACTGTCATATAAGAGGTCTTGGGTTCAATCCCTGTCTTCCTAGTTCTCTACGGACTGTTCCGTCACGTAATTTAATTTGGATTAAGTATTGGATTGATTTTAGTGATGTTTTTTTAGAATTAGTATTGTTTTCCACTTTCAAATATTCATATCTAAAAGTTCAGTATGCTTTGATAAGTCGATTGTTTTTGAGGTCGGATTTTGTTTTGAAAATAAAAGTAGATAACTTTTCATTTTGAAAACAAATCAAGCAACTTCTGGTCACTCTAAGTCACCGAGTCATCGAAGTTTTTCTTTCGGTTTTCGTTCTTGTTTTTTTTCCCTTGCATAACACAAATTCACTGTGTGAATATAAAACAGAAAAAGATTATTTGATAGGAGGAAAAAGAAAACTTTATATAGAAAAATTATCAGTGTGGAAAAAAAATAATTCACATTGCAAATTGTATGTAAATGTCATTTTTATTTAATACAATTTAGTGCACCACTCACTCGCTAGTGTTTTCCACTGCTGCTGCTCCTGTTTTCTGATGACACGATACAGGGAAATAGATAAGGGAAGGGATTTTATTACAATGGTTTCTCATATATGCATAGCTACCTTCCTATAAACTTCCCCTCTTCTTCTCTCTTTCTCCAGCCGGAACTATCGTCGCTCGACGCCAGACCCAGGAGGAGAGTAGTAGAAGTGCCGCATTTAAATTCCTATTTAATTGCATGAAATTGGAAGAAAATTGTGTTTTTATTTTACCTCGATTTTCTTCCCATTTGCCAAAAAAAATAAAATAAAAAAGATATAACGGTAGTTCGATCTGCAAAGACAAAGATGTGTGAGTGTATTGGTGGAGGTGTGTTTCAGTTTCAGTTTCTCTTTCACCCAATTTCACCACCACCACCCTTATGCCTTCACTGCATAGTTTTCCCACCTTACATCTGTCTCTTACATCAGCTGGCACTGTCAATAGAGAACATAATGGAGGGTTGCTGCTGATGGGCACAGTGGGTGGTACTGGGGACTTTCACAGAGCCGCGCGGTGATGTCAAAAAGAATTTTCAACGAAAATCATGGAAATCATCCCACTTCATGCAGGAATTAGTCTTTATTTTTACTGCATATTATAATGTAATGAATGAATAAGAAATTTAATAAGGAAGAAAAAGACGCAAACAAAAAATAAAATTAAAAAAAAAAAAACACAAATAAGTGGGTCAACACATTCGAGAAGAAGAGAAGACGGCTCGACTTTGTAGGCCCGTGCGACACAGCATACACCAACCCCACTTGTTGTCATTTTTTTCAAAAAAAACAAAAAAAATAAGAATTCATGACAGCGGGGGATGACATCGACGACGAACGAAAAAAAAAAGATATCGAATTTCAAAATTCTGTGTGAAGTTAATTTTTATTTTTATTTTTTCGACTCAAAGTCTTAGGTTACATATTGATTTGCTTTTTTCCAGATGAGTGCTTCTTATTCTGCAAATAACATGGAAACTTGAATATTGTTTATGGGATGGTGTCATAAAAAAAATGAAAAATAAGAAAGTCTTAAATCCTTAATGTGTTAATAGCTGCATTGAATAATGGTCTTGTATTGCAGCACAATTGCTTTGTACTTTTCATTCTTGAGGTAGGTTAGGTTCAAATTTCATTCAAATTAAGTCTGTACCTATTCTATTTATATTTTTACTCAGTGGATATAATTGCTAGGTTTGTAATGTGAACTCTATTTAAAACTTAATTTGCCCGTTTGATTGACAAACAACTCTTGACTTTCACTTACCATTTTGAAACTTAGGAAGTACATAGGAAGTCCAATATTGACAAGGGGATACTTTTTCCTTTGATGATCTTCCTACCTCAACTTGGTTACAGTTGACCTTTCATTGAATTTAAAAGTCAAGTCTTTAATAACTGGAAATTTATCGATGCCCTATCGAGAAAGAGATAGGTCGAATGTTTTCCAAAAATATCTAAAAGCCCATTAAAATAGGACGAAAAGGGGGTAAACCTTGAATTGAAAGATTACACCTTGTAAACAAAATTACATTTTTGCTCTGCTGCACAGACAAAAAATAAAGGTTACAAATGTCTTGAATTCGAACCTCGCCTTACAATTTTCTGTTACCACGGGTTTTTAAAATATATCGCTAAATACAACCAAAAGCTGGTATTTTAAGGCACAATATATCCCTTAACAATACATTTTATGAGGATTTTGCAAAATACAAATCTTTATCGTTTAGATAAATAAATAAAAATAAAATAGGTGGCGCAACAGTCCGTTAAGAGCTAGGGCCTAGTGACTTACAACTGTCGGGGATGGAGGGGGACCTACAGTTTTAAGCCGAATCCGAACGACTAATTTGAGAAAGGACTTTTCATGACAAGAATTACTCTTGGAGAATTTTCAATTCCTCGCAATAGCCAGTACCCGTGAGAGAAACTTTAGATGGCATAGGCAGGGATCAAACCCAAGACCTCTCGCATGACAGTCCAACGCACTAACCATCATGCTACGGGTACTGCATTTTCCTCTAGATACTGTTTAAAGTATCTCCCTTAGATAGTTTTCGTAATTTTCCATTTGTTATGAAATCCTTCATTTGATTCTATCTGAAGTAAAAAACCATGAATGTCTTTGAATAATTAGTTTCAGAGTTAAATTTTAGGACTTTCGTAACCAAACTCCGATTTTAGGTATGTGCAACAGTATTTTTTTCAATATACTTATTCCAAAAACTTAAACTTTAAACCTAAGACTACGACTTTGTAGTAAGATCAAAAATTGATTTTATACCGGTTGACTTTTTTTTTATTATGAACCGTTTTAGCACTAATGCTTCGGTGTTCCTTTAAAGTTAAGGTATTGCAGGTTAAGACTTATGAGAAGTTTTTGAAAAATAAGTAAAGATAGTGAACATGTTTAAACTAAAATAAAATTTTGTTGACAAAAAAAGCTACTAACAAGAGTTCAAAAAGTCTAACATAAGTTTTTTTTTCGAATTATAAAAGGTTGTATCTCAAAAACCCGATGTTTGATTTTGAACTCCGATTCGAACTAAAGCCATCAAAAACCATAAAAAACTTATTAATTTCATTACCTTGCTGACCAATGTCACTTTTGTTAAATTACTTTAAAAGTCTTTACAAAATTCGATAAGATATAAGTTGTGTCACCGAGGTTTTGTCTAGATCAGAACATCACAGGACAGCACAGTTTCGTGAGAAACGTCAGATCAAGTTAGAAAAGTCAGTTAAACGTCAGTTGTCAAAAAAAAAAAACAAAAAACAAATTGCAAATTGTGTGAATCTTTCGTTTCTCGCTTATTTTTTGTTTCTTTTTTTGTGTTTTTACTGTGAAAAATATTATTAAAAATTATTGAAATGGAGAATCAAGTGATTGCTAAGATAATACTAAATAAAAATGTTAGTGGTTCAGGCACCAATTTATTTTATAATTATTTAACTAAACAAATTGGCAAAATAACTTTATTTTAATTTTTTTAAATCACGAGAAAAAAAAACACAAATCACAGCCAAATCAAAACGTAAACAAAACAAATGACATTCCGATTTTGACATTTCTCACGAGTCTATTCTAACCTGATCTGGCTCAAAAACAAGAACAGAAAATCCTTATATGACTTTTCTCGGTTTGTCAATGAACAGGAAAGTAGGAGAGTTCAGCACAGAAAAAACCTCAATGAACAGCAAAAAGCTGTACTTTTCTGTCTAGAACAGTCCAGCGCAGCGTCAGTGAACACAGCTATAGACTGCTAAAGGTCGACAAATCTGATTTTTCGTGATCAGTATGTTTATATATGTAGCTCCTAATAAGTGTTTTTCTTATATATTCCCAATCGTTTCAGAGTCAATATTTTTGTACATTAAATTTTTGAAAAAATTAAAATACAGTGGTTAACAGCTTATTTGATGCAGTGCTAGATTTATAATTTAAGTTCCTATAGCATACAAACAAGAAGGACTATCTAAAAAATTCAATTTTATTTCAAATAAAACAAAATAATATACTTCAACAATGAATAAGAGTTTATTTAAAAATAATGATATTAAAGAAAGTAACAACGAAAAAAACTAAAAACAGTAATAAATTGTACGCCACAGCTTATTTGATACAAGATCATATGTTTTAGAAAAAACTTGCGAGTTATAAGAATTCTTAATTTCATTACTTAGTGTGGCACCCTTTTGTCTTTTCAAGAACTTCTAATCTTCTTGGCATGGAATCAACAAGCTTCTTTTTTATTTCCGGTGTGTCTTCGTATATTAATGTTCAACAAAACCCACAAATGTTCTATTACGTTCATATATGGAGACGCAGGGGTGGCATCAAGTAAGGACATTTCTAGATGAGCCATGCCTGCACGATTCCTGAATTATGATTCGGATCATTATGTTGATAAAATCGGAAGTTTTGACGAATACCCAACTTTTCTTCACTTTGCATCAAATTATTTTTTAATATATTTAGGTGCATATTTTTGTTTATCGTCCCTTCAATGAATTCCAAATTTCCAACCCAGGCTAACTCGCGAACTAACCCAGTGACAGAAAATACAAATAAATAACAACCTAATGCGTGAAAATTTAAAACGTAGGTCGACTAAGTTAGTTGTATCAGAGGTATGTGAGGTATTTTTTTTTATCAAAATTGCGTTTTCCTCTTAGTAGGAAGAATATGAACGTTAATTTGGGAATTCTAAAATTACAAATTGCTCTCTGAACATGGGTCTGCAAACCTACATTTAAATTTATAGCATATATACAGGGTCCGGCAAAAAGATCTCCCATATTTTAAAAGGCAATGATAAATAAATAAACAATTTAACAGGCAAATTTTATTGAATTTTTTGAATTGGAACCAGACTTCTTTTTGGTTCCTAGTAAACAGATTTAAGTTTAGTTGGAGAAAGGTCTCAATCATGTGGCAATAGCGATCCGCATTAACTGTAACTTTTTGCCCATTTTCTTCGAAAAAATACGGACCTAACACACCAAATTCAACAACAGCATACCAAACTGTCACATAAGGGCCACGCCATTATGATTACTTAAAACGGCACGTAGACCACTATCTATTTATTCCCGGAATAAATAGCTTTGAATATAAACGTCTAAAAATGCGGGAGGTTTATGTTGCCGGACCCTGTATTTTACCTTAAGAGATATGCTGCTTTTATTTTGGAAATAAACACTGCAAATAAGCTGTGAGCAACTGTATATGTAAAATAATTAATTTTTCTATGATTTGTGTAAGCTTTTAAGTAGTTAACTTAACTTCAACCAAAAGAATAGCATTACCTGCACTGGGCTTCGATGCTCCTAAAGAAATTTCTAAAAACCTTATGTTCAATGCCACCCAGTTTTTCTGCAACCACAGTTTGGACCACATCTATTCTTACAATAACAAAACACTGTTTTTGTACTTGATACTCGGTTTAATGAAGATAACTAATCTTCAAAGATTAGTACCCCTCTCATGATGGTTAGTGCGTTGGACTGTCATGCCAGAGGTCTTGGGATCGATCCCAGCCTGTGCCACCTAAAGTTTTTTCACGGGTACTGCCTCTTGCGAGGAATTGACAAATTCTCCAAGAGTAATTCTTGTCATGGAAAGTGCTTTCTCAAATTAGCCGTTCGGATTTGGCTTAAAACTGCAGGTCCCCTCCATCCTTGAGAACAGTACTCGCTCACAGAAATAGGTGAGAGTTGTAAATCACTAGGCAATAGTTTCCAATGGACTGTGGCGCCACCTAATTTATTTATATTTTTAATCTTCAAAGAAAAAGAACTTTTTTTACTGACTTTAGTTTTTTCACTATTAATTCAATCTCAAAATATTGTTGAGCGGAGTGCACTTTCTGTCCTATATCCCTGAAACGGTTGAGTTTAAGAAAAACTGTTTGAGACAAAAACAGAGACATATATGTCTGACAATTTTGGTACTGAAAGCTATAGAAACGGATATACTCGGTGATAATTCGGAGGTCCATTACTTATGACTATTAGGTAGTCAAGAATTTGTTTTCAAAATGTTTACAACACCAAAAGGGGGGTATTAACAAATTTCCAGCTTTCTATCTCTAATTACGCAGTGAAATCCTTATTTTACTGGATTATAAATGCAATTCATTAATTGAAAAGAAAAAATACTATACCTACAAATTCGAGTTCATATAGTTTAAAACAACAGGAAATGGAATCATTATATCCAGCTCCTAACCTGTTTAAATTTTGTTTTTCCCAAAATCTTATACAAAAAAATAGATATCTAGTTCAATCGATGTTCGAAATGCAAATTTAGAAGCTGTGGTCAAATCTAATTACTTAATCACTTTTAATCAAATTTACAAATTCAAAAATTTCGTATTCCCCTTTAGAATTGTGCAAAATGTATAATGTTATTAAATTTGATATAAGATAACACAAGGCTTTGGCTTTGACTGACTGTGTTCGGTGACTATTATGGAAATGATTTTGCTGTGAGCAATCCCTTCATTAGATCATTTTTGTTGTTGTTATTCTTTTGTCTAAAAGCTTTAGAATATATTATTTATTGTGAATAATTCTGTTATGACTATGTATGTATTTTATAAATGAATTACAATCTAATTGGTGGGTTTGGGTTATAATGTAATATTATTAATTTACTTTACTGACGATAAACTTACTCGTTGATGACAGCTACAAATTGTACTTTTTTTAAATTTACATTTAAAATCGATTATAAAAATATAAAAAGAGATTTATTGCACTTGATAGGGGGTGTTGTTTTTACGTACCTATGTTATATAAAAAAATATCTATTAAAAATACAATAGATGCTCGATAAAATGAACTTTAAAAATCCAATCACTCGTCTTGTTTTTTTATGAATGAGATCACTTTACTTCAAGATGACTTCTGTGACCTAAGAAACAAAACACCTAATCCTAAAATATATATATTTTATAGAATATGTTTAAATTCGAAGCTACGACGATATCCAAGCAAAGTCAGTAGCGTTCTTTTTATTAATTGCCACGTGCATGCAACGTTCCCTAAAAGTCGCGTGACTGAAAATATTTAAAAATACACAAATCGCTGAGAGTACCTTTTTGAATGCTGAATGCCCAAGCGTCGTTGTCGTCCATTTTGGTATCACCACCGCCACTAGTTTGTGGATAGCTTCAAAATGTCAAGCTATACAATTATGCATATAATATAAACCAATTTACAAGTTCCTATGAGTACATGTGACCCTTTTATTAATATAATATGTTTCCAAACATGAAGAGCAACTTCTATAACCGAAAAGGAAGATCCCGCATTAGACATAGAGATCTTCTCAACAATTGTCCCAATTATGATTAACCACTCTTCTTTAAACAAACATTTGTTCACTTATTCTTTGGTGTGATTATTTATCTATTGAAAATACCCGCAGAGTAACAACTTAAACATCAATAACCAGATTAACAAAGAGATAGGTGATATGTAAACTATTTAACACATCATTAAACTCTCAAGAAGAACTGGATAGGCCTGTGCCTATGTGAACTAAATTCGAGATCGCCTAAAATTAGATTCAACTCTGTCACTTGTTAAACTTCCCTAAGAAAGCCAAATATAATTACAAAAAAATATTATCTACTAATTTTTAATTATTTAATATCCATTTTTTTATTTTTTTTTTTAAGCTGGAGGATATGTTTATATGAATGGAGATCCTGTAAAAATAAATCAACCCGTCACAACCACCGTTTATGCAAATGTTCCTGTTGAAACGGCAATGTTAGCTACAAATTTATATGGTCAAGCTACACAATTGGCAGCCCCACCAGCAGCACATATACCCATTCTAGCAGCGCCACAACAGCCGCCACAACCTCAACCACAGCCGCCTCAGCAGCCACAGCAACAATTACAACAGCAACAACAACATTCACAACCTCACAATCAACAACAACAACAGCCCACAACGATCGAAAACGATTATACAGTCATGAACGGCACAATGCAGGAAACTTTAGTTGGTTATAGCCAAGATGATCTAACACTTAATAACATGACAAATGCAGTATCAGCTGATCAATTGCCAGGCAATACAACTTCTGGAGTTGTAACAAGCAATCAGCAACAGCAGCTGATGTCTGCCAATGGACAAGCCGTTGGCCCAATCGATCCAAATGGAATACCATTAGATCAATTGAAACAGATGCTAGCCACACAATTGGAATACTATTTTTCAAGGTTTGTCTTAATAGAACTCCAACGCATAATCAAGTATTATAATATTATTTATTTTTTTCTTTTAGAGAAAATTTGGCCAACGACACATATTTATTGACGCAAATGGACAGTGACCAGTATGTTCCCATTTGGACTGTGGCAAATTTTAATCTAGTTAAGAAACTGACAAAAGACATTAAGCTGATAACAGAGGTCCTTAGGGAGTCTCCAAACGTCCAGGTTGACGAAGATGGCTTAAGAGTTCGTCCGAATCATAAACGATGTATTATAATTTTGCGAGAAATCCCAGATAAAACGCCGTTAGAAGAAGTTAAGGTAAGTCTTACAATTTGTTTTTTGAAATGTTTTAATAATAACATTATTATTCCACTTTAAGAATATATTCAACAATGAAAATTGTCCACGAGTAATATCGTGTGAATTTGCACACAACGACTCGTGGTATATTACTTTTGAGTCCGATGAAGATGCTCAAAAAGCATTTAAATACCTGAGAGAGGAAGTCAAAACGTTCCAAGTAAGAATGATTTAAAAAAAAAGCTTTTTACAATCGATTCATGACACATATTATTTTTTTGATTGATTTTTCTTTAGGGAAAGCCAATAATGGCTAGAATGAAGGCTAAACCTTTCATCCATCGGTTGCCCATAGCGCCGGTTCCAGTGGCAATGAAAAATGGCTATAGACTGACATCACCATCGGCTGTATACGATCCAAATGCAGCAGTTGCATACACGGCTCCACAACGTTTTGTATATGCTGCGAATGGAGCTGCCATGTCGCAAGCACCTGTTCCATATAATGGCCAAGTCCATGTTTTTGTAAGTAAAGGTTCCTCTTAGAAATTAAATATACTACTTTTATATATTAAATTTGTAAAATTCACATTAATAAGCGATTTTTCTTGTCATTTTATTTTTTGTCAATGTATCGTTTCAGCAGCCATTTCAGCAGCAACAATTTTACTCGGGTCTAGTCACTGCTGCTCCTTGGCCAACAGCGGCTGCTGCAGCGGTAGCAGCAGCCGCTACAAATGCACACGGCCAAAACTTTTACGATATAGGAAATGTATTTGCTGCCAATGGGCTGGCACCACAAGTTCCCCCATACACGACAACGGCAGCGGCTGCAGCGGCCGCTGTAGCTGCCAATTCGGTGTCCAAACCTCAAACAAATCGTTACAACAATCATCGCAATAGTAACAATAACAATCGAGGCAAACAACGCAATAACTCACAACAGCAACAACAACAACAGCAGCAGCAACAACAACAACAGATTGTTAGTGGTGGCAGCAGTGGTGGGCAAGATCCTAGAGCTAGTTGTTTAAATAATGCTTCGGGGGCTAATATAGTCTCACCAATCGATCACCATCAGCAACAGTCAGCTGTTCAACAGCAACACTTGCAACAGCATCAAATGCAACAGCAAAATTCAGTGGTGACGACAGCTGGTGGTGGTGGTGGTGGGGGACAGCAACAGCAGCAGCAGCAAGGAAGCGGTGGATCCCAGCAGCAACAGCAGCAGCCGAGACATTATACAAATATGAAAAATAGTGGTATGTTATGGAAAAGTTGGCGTTAGCACATATTCAATACTCAACACGTTTTCTTGACAGGTGGCGGCGGCGGGGGCAATAGTGCCAGCGGAACGGGTCCAAAGTCCATGGACAAGAATAATTCCTATGTTGGTGGTAGCGTTGGTGTTGGCATGGCACACCTTCACATAAGTTCTTCGTCACAACAGCATCATCACCAGCCAGCGAATAGTAATTCGTCATCGACTGGCCATCATGCGGTCCCACAGCATTTGCAACAGCAGCAGCAACAACCACCACAATCCCATTATCAAAGTCATGGTATGCCTTCCACAACAATACACGCTTCCTATCCATCGCATCACCATCAGCAGCAACAGCAGCAAGCGCCGGTTCAGCAGTCTCACATAAGTGATAATCACCACGATGATGATGGCATGCCACAAGCCGCTATTATCTCGACACACAGTCGCAGTATAACGAATTCCACGACCAAAGAGCAGAACTGGGGTCAGCGGTTTCGTCGTAGACGGAGAGATGACTCTGGAGACGGTGGCTACACATCAAATCCAAGGGTTTCCTCATCCGGTGGTGGGATTCTATCGAGCAGCCAATATAACTCGACGTCCGGTCTGATGGGCGGCTCTTCAAACCCAAACACCAAAAACAACTCTTCAGGATCGTCGGGTGGTGGGCAACAGAGTGGATATAGCTATCACAGCCGAAGCAGCGGCGAACATCATCATCCTCATCATCATTCAGCTGGTGGAAACTCAGGTGGAGGCTACAATTCACATCGTGAAGATCGCCAAAAATTATCTGGCGGTCCGAGTGGTGGAATGAATAACCAATCTCACCACAGCAACCATCATCAATCACATCATCATCACCAGCACCATAGCCAGCAGCCATTGCAGCAGCACCCGCCACATCAACTACACTCCCAGCATAGCGGTGGTGGAAATAACGCGGGCGGCCATCAGCAGCCACATCATCATCAACACCAGCCGCCTCATCATCACCACCAGCAGTCGTCATCACAGCAATCCCAACAGCAGCAACAACAACAACAACCTCACAACGCAGCACCTCCACAACAACCACCACAATTTGATTTGGAAGCAGCGGCATTTCCTCCCCTACCAGGTATCGAACAAAATTCACAAAGCTCAGCCAGCAGTACTCCACAGCAACCGACTGTTGCTTCTTTAACCCATACACATACTAACTTGAAAAATAATGCGAATTTTCCTTCCTTACTTCCATCGCCAGCCACGACGTCGTCCACATCATCATTGAGTAGTAGTTCGAAGTCAGCTGCGTCGGCGTCGGCGGCGTCTAGTGCAAATAGTTTGCACGAACCATTGGGGGCTGCCATCACTAACGCAGCTGCCTCTAATTACTCCCATCAAAGTTCTACAGCAGCTGCAGCTAACGTCGATTCAATTGGTCATCAGCAATCGAACGCTTTTCCATCTTCTTCTTCTTCAGCGGCCAACAATACTAACAGTTCTTCAATTAGTTCCTCTTCAAACAGCAATTGGTCTGATTCGAATCGCCTATCTGATGTGGTACGTGGCAACAGCAACAAATCGAACAAATCCCGAAAGGATTCATTCAAGAACCGGAACGAAATCAGTCCACCGCCGGCGCAGGCTGCTGCTGCTGCTAGTGCTGTTGTAGATAGTGCGCTACTGGATCTGGAAAGGCAACCACAGAAAACTATCACGCCTGCAGCTGTAGTAGCAACTATTGGCGCTACAACAACAACTAATACAAATAATCATCCTCCCACTGTGATAAAGTGTCTAACACATTCTAATTCTATAACGACGGCCACAGCCAACACCACCAACAATACAACCAGCAGCAGCAGCGGCAACAACAGCATCACCAACGTTAGCAACAAAATCCTTAATAGTAATTCTAGTACAGCTGATAAAGCAACAAAGACTGATGAGTCGCTGTTAAGCCACTGTTTGGAACAGCAACAGCAGGCTGGTGGACTTGGCGGACTTCAAAACGATGTTACTGGAACCATGAACAATGCTCAAACAACGCATGTTGTAAATACATGCAGTGTTGCCACAATGACCTCGTCCTACGAAGGTGTTAAGTCCAACAATAAGTTCTCCAGCGGAGGAGGTTCGGTCGCCGTCGCCACCAAACAGGGATTTAGTTCAACTACAGTGCCCCCAAAGGATGCTACTAGCCAAAAGCTGAAGTCAATTTCATCTACCTCCTCGAGCAGCAGCAACAGTAACAGCAGCGCTGTGCCTGCCCTCTCAACTTCATCGACGGTAGCTGTGCAAATAATACCATCTATAAGTGGTGGTGGACCCAATGCTGCTGCAGCACTGCCATCGTCCTCGCCAGTGAATACTTTATTGCCTGAATCGGCTGGTGGTCGATTGAGCTACGCTCAAGTAGCACAACATCACAAAGAGAGGCTAGCCAAAGAAGGCAAAACTCCAGCCGCTAACAATATTCCCGCAGATATTGGGAAGTCATCATCTGTGATTGAAACTTGTCTGGCGACGGTGCCCGCAACGACACCGTCCACCATTCCAACTTCTGCTACTGCCCCTGGTGCTGCACAACCACTATCACCAGCATTGTCGTCCTCTGCACTAAGTATTAGCTGCGGTAGCAATAGTTTGGAGATAATTCCTCCCGATAACAACAATACAATCATTGGCAAGGAAAAGAAAAAGGACTATCCTACTGCTGCTGCAACCTTAGCAACAACCACTCTCAACAACACCGCAAACGTTGTTATGGTCACAAATTCAAACAGTGCTGGTGTGATACGTGCCACCGATGGCACCAAAGATAAGGGTAAGTTCAATATTTATATTTTATTAAATTATCTTCTTAACTTAATAATTATAATCTTTTTCAAAAACAAAAAAAAAACACAGACTTGCCAATGCTCCGTCACAATAATTCGAGCGCTGGTACAACAACAATACGCGGCCGTGAAGTAGTCAACAAGGAACACCAAAAGAATTATATCCGTGAGAGACGTGATACTGGCGACAGCGGCAGCGGAGCTGCTGGTAGTATTTCTCGTCGCACTGCCTCCACCCGCAATAATAATAACAATAACAACAATTAGAATTTGATTGCAACATTTCAGAAGTTTTGGATTGTCGTTATCATAGTTATTGTTATAGTTTTGGAATATAATCGTCTGATAAGTGTTGTTGTTTGGGGAGAAGAAAAATGATCTGAAATGTTTGCGAGCGCGCCACTATATAGTTGTTTAGGACACATAACACATACACACGTATAAAATACACTCACTCAAAAACAAAAAGCAGAAACAAAAAGTATAAAAAAACACACGTCTATCCACATCAACACTCGTCAATATATATGTTTTTAAGGATATAAGTAGTGTACAGAGAAGAAAAATACTTATTTTCTCTTTCTTCGTTGTTCGTTCTTCAATCGACCGACCGACACACAAGGCTAGCTGAAAGACTACAGAATGCAAAATCAGGTAAATTATTTATATATATTTTTAACAAATTAAATTCAAATATTAAATAATGTAAGGTAGGTAGGTAGAAAAGGCGATCTCAAGGCAACCTAGCCTAAGATCCAATTAGCATGTAAACTCGTTTGACCTTTGATTGAAAGGGATAGATTTATAGAGAAGCTTCATAGCGATTATGTTAGAGCCATTTTGTCGCATTGAGAAAAAAGATTAGGTCTCTAATTTTTGTCTCAGATAGCTTATCAAGTTCATGAAAGAATGCTTTTCCAAAGTATTTCATTCTAGTGTTTGCCAAAGCAGGACATTTGCAAAGGAAATGGATTATCGTTTCACTTTCTCTTTGGTCACTACAACTACGGCAAAAGGTGATGTAAGAGATACCCAACTTCTCTGCATGAACTCTTATAGGGCAATGTCCGGTAAAAACCACAACAATCCTGGCTATGTCTTGCCTTGGCCTGCATAGAACATCGTTTGTACTGGTTTTGTTATAGGTGGGCCATATTTTCCTAGATATAATGCAGTTGGGTAAATTGCTCCACCTTTTCGGTTTGATTCAGTTTGGTAGATAGAAAAGATTTTACCCTGCATAGCACCAAGAGGAATGTTAACCATTTCCGCAAGTGAGCTATGAAGGGCCGATCCTTGCCTGGCTAGCTCGTCAGCCCGTTCATTTCCCACGATACCACTATGGCCCGGAACCCAGATCAGGGTGACACCGAGGTTAATATTCAGACTCGCAAGCTCATCGCGACATTGCTGGACCAATTTAGATGAGGATGTGGCCGAATTAATGGCTTTGACAGCTGCCTGACTGTCTGTAACGCCTAAAGGATTTAGCTACATTTAGATCTCAGAACCAACTCCGCACCTATCGATACGATGTCATCCTCCCAATCTTCTCTGGATGGGAAAATAACCTTAAAACCCTTACTAAGGCTCAAAGTAGGAGTGCATTAGTCAGTGTCTATCGAGATAATATCTGAGGGAATCAATTTCGTTGTGTTGCTGTGACCCATAAGGTTTTGTAAACCAGCTGTTTGATTCCTTCAGCCTAATAGCGCTGCAGGAAACTATGTATTTAATAATGTTAGGTACTTTCTTGCACAATGCTTTTAAATGTCAGTACATACTAGAGGTATTAATTTTGGTACAATGACTTGGAACTGCTTAAATCGATGTCAAGCTAATATGGAATTGTTTCAAATAATTAATACCCATCATAAAAAGACTGGACCTGTATTACGAAACGCGTACAAATAGTTGATAACCAAAAGAAAGCCACGCCATAGACCTACTGTAAATTATTAATAAAGATGAATACATTTTTTACCAGATAAGTTCAAAAAATAACTTATTTTGTATGTCCTTCTAACTGGAACATCTTTTAAGATTTGTCAATATTCACGACTAGCCACATGGCTCAGCAAACAGTTTGACATTTTGATACTTGTCATAAGTCTGTTTCGAGTAAATTGTGGCTATTTTGATTTCCAAATTGTTGGAAAAAAGTAGCATATTGAAAAAGTCAAAACGTTGGCAACACAACAACCAAAGGCAGTCGTTACCTTAATTATAAAGCATTTGGCTATATACAGCTATGACCGAATAATAGGAACATAGGTATGGCGATGTACATTTTAGGTGAGAAAAAATTGCACTTAAACCCCAAAAAAGCGATCTAAGTCTTTAATACATGCTATACATGTGCATATTTTTTAAAAGTATCCTCGCCATTAAATACCAGGTGGACTCAAAGATTCTATATGATATCGGAGCTTTTTCCGATACATTGGAAAGTGACCTTCAATCAGGAAGCGTGGCGAATATTTACCTAATAAAGTGACTCCCGGCCCGGTAGCTGTTTTATTGTTTATCTTTTCTGATGTTTTGTTTCGAATCTATTTTTTTTGTGGAGCCATATCTATTTGTATTAAAAATAACAATTTATTCACTTTTTTCCAATCAGATGGAATTTAAGTGATGGACCAAATCTATTCAGCTCGTTCTCCGATTTCTTCCAAAATGTTGCCAATTTTTGTTTCCAATTCCATTCCTCTCGACCATTCCGATCGACTTAATTTCTCCATCAAAAAATATATGCGGAAAAATTCCGGAGAAATGACACCAAATGGTACGAATTGTTCAATGTGGGAAATAATTACAGGAAAATTTCATTCGCGATAGGGCCCATTATTCTCTGATTATTATTTTCATTTGATTGACGTCTTAATTAAATTTAATAAAATAACTTGAGACTCGAAACCTCTTGAAATATAATTTTGTCAATTTTAAAGAAACTCAAGAAAATTGAGTGTTGGTTTATAGTGTTTGAAAAATATTTCACTCAGAGTTGTTTAGTTTTAAAAAATTCAAATTTGTTTGCATAGAGTTTCAAATTTGGGATTTGCTTCGAAATTTAGTTTTGATTATCTTAAAAAATTCAGCACAGCTATAGGTGCAGCCAAACACTGTACCTAAAAAACATTTATTAGCACTGAAAAGTAGGGGTTACATTCCTATTCTTGTTTGTGCGTGTATGGTATTGAAACGTGAATTGTAAACGAATGAATCGTGATTAGCACCGAATGTCTGGAATCTATGAAACGTCGATGATAAATGTTCTTATAAGAAAAATACTAAAGACGGTATATACACTTGCAATAATAACATTCAGACTCTAGTAACATTTTTTATTTAAGTAGATAGAAATGTTGAAAATTTTTGTTGGTGCTATGATTTGACCATGACTTCAATCGATGCATCCTTTTACTTGGGAAATCTGGTTTTCTGTTAAAAATGAATCTTCGATAAATTCATCTCGTCATTTGTCAAACGAGCCTAAATCCATTGTGGACAGATACGTTCTTCTACTACGTCTACCACTTTTTTTTATACTACCGAAACTGTTGGCAGAGCAAGACCTAAATTAAAATCATTACCACTGCACTTTTGGTAACTTCCTTTCGCCATGAAACGTAGGGCAGTGCAGAGTTTGGGATTTGGTGGGATTGCTGAGGAACGCTGTGGTTATTTCAAATAATCTTTGATTTCGTTTAGCACCTAGTTGATTCTAAAATAACGTTAAAATCTGCAACAAAACGAAGGCATTAAATTAACACTTCTCATCAATCATCAATTTGTTTACAAATAATACTTTTTGGTTGGAAGTTCCAATGGATTGGAAAGATCTCAAATATTTTTTCCCAACAGCACATCTTCCGAATTTACAAGAAACAAATCAATAGATCTCTTCATTTCGTATTATTTAGTCTTCTTAATAAAATTTTGCACTGAATTCAAAACTTTGAAATACCTACGTATTTTACTTTACACAGCTGGTTTTTGAAAAAAACAAGCACATTAAAGTGGGCTTGGTCTACAACTGAAAAAAGTTGTCTCACATAATACGAATTTTTTTGTAGTTGTCTTCAAATTGAGTTGTCTTGATTACAACTTACCTAAATTGAGTTGTGATCCATAATAGGCGCTATACTTTTGGGTGATCGTGTATCAATTTGTATTTATTATGGATGGAATAATTTCAACAAGTCGTATAGAATTTATAAATATGCCCCTTAGGCAACTTTTTCAGTAGGATATCGACTACACTAAACTCTGATTTTAAAGAAAGACAATTTAATTTTTTTTAGTGGTAATAAATGGACGTGAATCAAATAAAGCTATGTTCCAAAAAGCACACAATTGTTACTGCAATGTGGTACTCAACCCCTCAAGCAAAATGTTGGCTCTATGAAAAAAGAATTAATTTAAAATACATATTTTTTCGCTCAATAACAAATATCTTTAATGAAGTAAAGTTTTCATTTTCATTTTAATGAAGTCAAATTTTTCATTTTTTGACGAAGTGTATTGTTTTTCTATTTTTTGGTCAGCCTTTTATGACCTTAAAAAAGTTGAGAAGTTGAGAATGAAAAAGCATGCCGCTGTCGAGGAATTTGCTTCTGTTACGTTTTGAATACTGGGCAGGTTCCAATGAAATGCATGGTATTTTCCGGTTCATCCATATTACACAATGCATATATTCAATTTGTTTCTGCTTGGAAGGCTCTTTCATTGATATTAAGGAGCGAAAGAGCTTTAAAAAAATAATGAAAATCATATCACGTGAATTGGAGTCATCAGAGTAGTTCGGTATACCAAGTACATAAAGTTGCAATATTCACCTTGAAATTGAGACTAACTATAAATTCAGTCCAGTGTTTTTCTTTCAGTTTCAGTTAGAGAATGTTATCTAAGCTGGGC
Organism: Eupeodes corollae; assembly: GCF_945859685.1. Classification (NCBI taxonomy): domain Eukaryota; kingdom Metazoa; phylum Arthropoda; class Insecta; order Diptera; family Syrphidae; genus Eupeodes; species Eupeodes corollae. The sequence continues at coordinate 126,175,075 of NC_079148.1, forward strand.
CATTTAAGAGGTTCATGTCAAAGGAAAAATCAAACGAACATCCATGAAAAAGATCCAACCATTCCTTACCCCACAAGATTTTCTTGTTTATAATGGTTTTCGAAAAAAAATTCGGGTTATCTATTATTGGGAAGATTTAGATTTCGTCTTATGTAAGAAAAATGTATCTGGAGGCACGTTAGAAAACCTTCGGTAAACCTGTTTCAATGTACAGAGCATAGTTTGTCGTATTATAGTATTATTATTGCAGCGTGTCATGAAGACAATTTTTCGATTTGGTTGTACTCGAGGTATCCCCAAACGTGAGCACAGTACAACTTTGTTGTGTGTTGGACGATATTGTCTCGCAGCAGTTTCGACCACGTTGCATTGATTGAATTTTTAAATGCGACCAATTTGACGTTCTATTTCTAATATTTTTGCCATAGCTGTACAAATATATAAATAACGAATTATATGTAGAGTTAAAATCTTTAAATAATTTGATCATGTTTCATAAATATTTAAATCAACCTTTACCTTCCAATTTCAGCTTAAACTAATCAACTTCGTTTGTTATACCAGTCATCGCGAATAAACTCGATTTGTTTTTCTAAACAGGAACAAAACAAAAAAATATATATTTATATGTAAGTACCAATTAAGGTAGTTAGGTTTAAATAAATTAAAGGTGTATATTTAGTAACTCTAGGAATTAATCAATGTAAGGTAAACAAACAAACAAAATTAATTTAAACTAACAAACAACAAAAAAAAAAATAGCTTAACAAAAATTAAATACTTAAACGATTTAGCTATAACATAATATATATGAAATAAATGGTTATTATAAAAATATATATACATATATAAACATATGTATGTATAGCATCGGTAAAGAAACAAAAACAAAAACGCGAACAAACATTCTGTCGCTTCCAGAAAACAAAAAAAAAAAACAACAAGAACCTTATTGTGTAAAAATGTGTCCAATTTGAAAATCTGTACACGCTGTTATTAGATTACTGTCGTCAATAAACAAAAAGGCTATGTTTAACTAATTAAATTATTTGCACAACTTAATGTTAACAAAATCTTTCCTTTTTAATAATTTAACCCATTTTATTTTGTTTAAATTCGAAAACGACTTTTTGTTTTTTTTTATATTCCAAAAAAAGGCTTAAAACTTCTTTTTAATGAATTAACTTTCTATCAGATACAAACTGCTAACTTTATTTAATTGACATCGAACTGTTTCTTTTTCTATTATATACGATTGAAGTCTTCGATTCCAACTTTAAAAAAAAAATATATATATCAAAAAATCATAAAAAGTGCCATAAAATTATTCTTTTACTAAGAGTGGAAAAATTGAAAAAAAAAAATAGGAAAAGTTTTTTGTTTCCTTAATTTACTGATTTAAGAAAAATCCATAAGTGAAAACTTGTAATTTTCCAATCTTTTGTCAAAAAACACAATTTTCTTTTGGAAAAATTGGTTACATTACTTTTTTTTATCTACCCTGTGATTCTAGTTACTTTCCCCCTTATTTTTTGTTTTGTTTATCTCTTTGTAAATATTTCTAAATAATTCGATACACACACATAATAATATATATTCAAAGTATATTTATCTAATACTTCATCATAATATTAAAACAAAAATTTAAAAAAAAATATATTAATATATAAACAAATATAACATATATTTCAACAAAAACAACAACTAACAACTATAACAATGTATATCACAATAACATCATCATTTTAAAAAAACATTCTCATAAAATGTTATGGACTTAAAGTATGAAGAATATTGAAAATGATACGAATTAAGTTTTTGCGTTTTTTTTTTTCTTCTTGTTTTCTAAATTTAAATTATTCTTTTGTTAATTTTTTAAAAATATATACAAATCAATTAAATACGTTGTAATTGTGATGAAGATTTAAAATTAAAAAATATAAATTTTGTTTTTGTTTTTTATATAAAATATGACGTGGGTGCGTGGTGCCTAGATTTAATTATTTTTAATTTTTGAGTGGATCGTCTAAATATTTCGTTAGTTTTCTAAGTAAAAATTTTCTTATTAACTAATTTTTTTATCATGTTTAAATACAATATCGGAAGTTGAAACGCACTGTTTTCGCTTGTGTATTAATACTTTTGATTTTGTCTCCTCTTATGATGTAGGTTCCATTTCATAATTAACTATAATGTTTAAGGATGTTTCTGATTGTGGTTTTGAACTATCTTCATTTGTTTTAAATCCCTACGGAGATTACTTATTTTTGTGTCGTTTTTGACAAATTAACTCGGTTGAAATTCTGATATAATGATGTGTAAAAATTGAGAGTTATACGCTAGACGCTAGGTAATATATTCAATTATTGCATACTTGGGAAATCTATCTGTAATCACCCGTCTGTCGAAACTACCAAGATCTGTTAGCTATCCATTATGCGACTTTTCTTGTCTGTCTGTACTCGGAAGATTTCCTCCTTGTATTGAACTCATTCTGCTAGTGTAATTTTCTAGCTAATATATAATCATGCCTTTAAAACTCAATAGAACACAGTTGAAATTATTTGTTTGTTTTAAATTAAACTAAATTAATGCCTCGTCATATTTCCACTTAAAAGACATTTAAAACTTTTTTTCGGAACGCGTTGTGTTCCATCGCTTTCTCTTTAGTATATATTTCTTATTTTTTTCTTTTAAATTGTCTTGAAAGTAAACCCTTTAGTTTATGTTTTCCGTAGATCTTGATTCAAAAGATAGGTTTTTAAAATTCAACTCAAGATGAGATTAAGTTTTGAAAAAAAAAAGAATGTTAAATTTGTAGGAGACCAAAAGTAGAACAAGTAAAACAAGTAGTTAAAAACATACTTATTAAGCATAGCACCAAAAACTAATCTCATTTCGGAGCAAAAGTTTTCTTGGAAAATTAATTTAATAAGCAAAGGAAAGGTTCTATCCTTAATCATTACTTTTTCATCATCATTTAAATCATTTTTATATTTAAACTTATTTCAATTTGTGTTGTTTTTAAAAAAAAAAAAACCTATCAGAAATATAAAAATCATAAATCACAGCATACATTTTTTCAATTCTTTAATGATTATGATCTTCTAAAAACGAACAAAAAATCATACAATCTCATTATTTAAAGCTTTTCTTTTTACAATGTTCTCCCGATTCTTGAAGTTTAAAACCCTCTTATAATCCCTGTTCTTAGCAGCTATATTTGGTATTGAATCGATCCTAAACAATTAAGGAGTAAAACAATTATTTCCTGTTATTGAATTTTTGATTCAATATTCAAAAACAATGAAACCATTCGAATAGCTTCTAGAAAAACAGAATGGATTTTCCAAAACTAAAAAGGCTTCAATAACTTTTGCACTCGCAGTCTCAAACCTCATGTCATAAGATCATAAATGTTATTTCACGTATAATCATTTAAACTTAAATATCTTCTTCACAATATAAAAAAAGCATTTTACTCTGTAAAACGAACAAATTAAAAAATAAAAAAATAAAATTCAATATCAATATATTTCTTTGTTTAAAATATTCATCATAAATTCGACAAAAATGAAAACTCTTATAAGGACTTGTAAATAAATATAATAATTATATTGCTTTAAGACACTTAAAAATATATATTATATAATTAAACTTAAAGATTGCATTGAAATATATATACATATATAAAATAATATACATATTACAACAAATAATAATATATGAATCCTAAGATAGAATATGAAAAATTAAAAACAAACAAAAAAAATTAAATTATTTATAAGCAAAATTAATAAAAATAAAACACAACAGAACAAAAAAAAATAATTTAATGGAAGATTTATGAAATATATAAGTAAATTTTTAATGCTAAAAGTAAAAGTGCCTCTAAATATTAAAAAAGTCATTAATTAATTTAAAAATTGATATTTAAGTTTTTCGTTTCGAATTTTCGAACTTTTTTTTTTTTTTTTTTGTTAATCTTAAATTTAAATTTCATTAACCAAAATATTTTTTTTCTTATTTTGGTGTTAAATACATTTAATATACCTATAATTAATATAATTTTACTCCTGTAATGTGAATATATTCTAGAAATTGCAAAATAAAAACGAAAAGCAACCAATTAAAAAAGAAAACAAAACAAAAAAAACACCTAAAACAATGAAATTAACTTAATACTTATGTATAAATAGATAATAATAAAATTATAAATAAATAGATACAAAGTAACATTGTTAAGGTACCTATTATTAAATAATTAAACAGAAATAATTAAAAATAAAATATATGTATTTAAATATGTATAATCTCAAAATGTGTATAAAACAAACAAAAAACTGAAATATGTAACTATAATAAAAAATAAACTTCCTTTTTTTGTGTCTAATAGGACTTTAATTATAGTTTTATTTTATTTTTTTGTTTATGTTGATTCTTTTTAAGAATTGTTTTTGTTTATATAAAAAAAAGCTATATCCTCATAGAAGTACATACATTAATTTTAAATTATTTCTCTTATCAATTGAAAAAAACAATCTTTATAATATTTGTATTTGTTTTTTGTTTCTTTTTTTTGTTTTTCCTTCGGCAAATAGAAATATGTATAAGATTTAAAAAAACGCACACAAAACAAAAATGCAAAATTAAATTTTCGATAAAAACTTATGGAAAAAAAAATATTTGGAAAACAAAACAAACTTGCTTTAAGCACGTTAACGTCAATAGGCAAAACGCAAAACAAACAAACCATCAAAAGATTACAAAATAAAAACATTTAGATAAACTTATTAAAAGAAAAAAAAAAAAACAAACAAACAAAAGAGTAAAATAATAAACTTATATATACTCTTTCTCGTCGATGATTATTATTAATTATTAAAGTTAACAATTTATTATAATTATATTATTATTATTATTATTCAAGCGATTAAAGTTCTAAGTTTATAATTTGTTCTTTTCAAAGCTATCAATAAATAATAATTATAATAATAAAAATAAATAAATAATTACATAAATTAAACCACAACAAGAAAATGAATATAAATATGTAAATGTATAATTTTTGAAGTCATATTTTTGGTGAAGAACAATATTAATATTATAAATAAATAGTTAGTTATAAAAATAAAAAAAAAAATAATTAAAAAAACGCAAATAAAAAAGAACAAAAAAACTGCAAAAACAAAACACAACAACAAAACAAAAAACTTGTCCTTTTTATTTTTCCTTTTTAAATATTTTTTTGTTTACTTTTTTCAGTTGGATAATTATTTATAAATATAAAGTGTTTGGATATTTTTTTGTTTCCATTTGTTATTAAACTAATGGTTTAAATGATGTGATGTTATCGACCAGAAACAGTTGACCTTTGGCTTTGGACAAAAGGTTATTTTCATTGTTTTATATCATGAAAGTGATATTTTGTGTGTTCAAAGCTTGCTGTTATGTCTGTTTGGGAAATAATGGAAAACAATTCTGTAGAATTGAGACCCTATTGTTGGAAAACAAATCTGAAAACGATGGATATACATATTTAAAAGCAAAGGAGACAACATTTTGCAAGATCCAATACTTGCTGCTATTTCTATTTCGGAATAAATGGAAAAGAGGGACTTATGTTTTTGTAGATTTGGGTTCTTATTGTTGAAGAACAAATATGAAAACGATGGATATATTTCAAAGCAATGGAGACAACATTTTGCAAGATTGACTATCGTTTGGTAGAATGCATTGACACAGACAAAGATGCTTTATCGTGAGCTAGTTTGTTCTATCTTGACCATTTCATACGTAAGAACAGAACTTTTTAGTCAAGAGTTCGAAGTTTACAGAAACGATCGTCATGTTGGTAATGCAAAGGATTTAGGTGGAGGTGTTCTCATAGCGGTAAAAAATACATATTTCTCTTCTTCTGTATTTTTTCCATTTGTATTATCAATTGAACTGGTCCGTGTAAAGAAATGGTACAGACTAAGACTTTTTTCATTTTAAACGTTTACATTCCTCCAAAAAGTTTGGAGTCTGTTTATAACGATCTCCCCTTGGCATTAGACTATCTTATAAATTTGTCCAGCTCTGACACCAATATCTTTCTTTTAGGTGATTTTAATTTACCACACATTGACTGGATTCCATCCGAAGACGAATCCTGCCTTAAAGCCTCTCCTTCTTCTTCACAAATGGAACTATCTCGTCTCGATAAAGTCCTTCTTACTGACTTACAGCAAACAAGCTGTATTAAAAACTCAAAAAATCGAATTCTCGATTTAGAATTGTTTTAGAATCTAGATCAGGAATTACTAATATTGACAAATATCAACCCCTTTGGACATTTTTTTTGACTTAAGAAATCGCCTTACTAATCACAGTAATTCTTTTGATTGCTTATATAATTTTGATTTCAGAAGAGCCTATTTCCAGCAGTTGTCTGAAGATTTAACCATTTATGGAATTGCTGATACACTAGCATTTTCTAACATTGACGAAGCAGTTTCAACTTTTTATAGGATCCTTAATTGTTGTTTTGAAAAAAATGTACCGATAGAGAAATCAAGAAATACAAACTTTAACCATCCTTGGTGGACGAAAGAATTGCGTTTACTGCGTAACAAAAGAAATAAGGCATGGAAAACGTATCTCAAAACTCTCTCTCCAGTCAACTTCTCTTTTTATGTTGAACTCTTTAATGAATTTAAGTCTTTTTCTCATTTCTGATATGCTTGTTATGTTACTGATATGGACACCTCTTTGAAAGAGAATCCTAAAAAATTTTGGAAGTTTGTAAACTCAAAGAAAAAATCGGATGGCTTTCCAGTTAACTTCACTTACAAGAACCTTTCGTTAGATAAAACTTTTGATATCTGTAACGCTTTCGCAACGAATTTCCGTGAGTCATTTGTTAATAGCCCTCAAGAAGTTGATAAAGTATATTTTCATAATCTTCACACTTTTTCGCAAACTAGCTGTAGTCACATACCTGTGCTATCCATCAAAGGCGTGTTAATAATGACTTAGTATTTTTTTATCAACTCATTAATGGTGAAATTGATGCACCTTATTTGCTATCTTGTGTACATTTGAATTACCGGGGCGGAACTCATCACCTGCGCACATTTGATTTTATATATATTGACTTCCATAGAACTAACTATGGGAAGAATGAAGCTTTAAGTCGAATGAGCATTTTATATAACTTAAACTGTTCATCGATAGAATTAAATTTAAATAAGGTGGGATTAAAATGAATGTTTAGAACCAGTGCTCCACTATCGTAAACGTTCTCATTTTATTTTTTGTTCTGTAATAGTTAAATGCTAATTTTGTTTTGTATTTTGTGCGTGTGTTAGGCTATATTTGTATTATTTTTTACTAACAACTAACACATGCACTTATGATGAGCCTCTGATCGTAGTTTGACGCTTGCTATAAACTTACTACTTTCTGAAATTCTGAAGTGTAATAAGAAAAACTATTGTTGATGTTAATATTATAAAGGGTAAGTAAATAAACCAAAACATTTCCAATCTGTTAGCCCACATTTGGATGTTTGCAGTGTCAAGTTGCCAGGTTTATTCTGCAAAAATCTTCATCAACAATCAACTCAAAAAAGTCGTTTAATTTTAGCATGGAATGAGTACAATTGAAGGAGATATAGATTTGCATAGCATTTTGGTAATCAAGCCCACATTAAATATGGTAGTTCATAGATAGACACCTCAACATAAATCACTCTACATCAAAACAGCCAAGAAAAGTTTGACATGTTTGCCAACATGAATCTATCTACAACCAAATAGCCAAGAAAAGTGTTGACATATTTGCCCCCGATATTCTTCTTCTGGATAATGAATTCACAATCAACAGAATCGTTAAATGTAAGACGGGTGTTTGAAATATTTGCAAAGGGTAAAAGGATCAATTTAGGCTTCTATAGGAATTACTACTCGCCAGAATAGTTGTCGATTTAAATGTCAATCCAACAAAAATATATTATTCTTAAATTGAGGTATAATAATAATAATATTCGTAAGTCGTTACTATTTTTTAGACCAAGAAACAATTGTTTCCCGAAGTTCGCCTTGTATTGCAGATTTGATTCAAGAGTCATAACAGAACCATTTATTTTATGGATTTGCAATGTATTATAATTATGTCTTTGATCATGTAAAATGCATTATATAATATTATTAAATGCGTTAATTGCACTTCTATGACGTTTTTCACGAGTTCATATTTATTTATATAATATTTATACGACAAAATCCTTGAGACTTAGATCGGATGGCACTTAGTTGGAAGCGGAGAATGAAACTTAATAATGGGATCCCAATTCTTATGGTTTTAATGATATTAAACACTTGGCTGCCACTTCTTGGCATTTATATTATGTTGGACAAGATTTTCTTTATTTTCTTTTTTGCTTGCTTTAATTTTTGTATAATTTAAAACGAAAAAAAAAAACAATTATTTAATGACAAAATCGATTAATAAAGTAAATATTATATTTTATATAAGTCCTAAAAAATAATCACCTTTATTACGTTTGTCAAATATTATTCTTTCTATCTTAAACTATTTAACCATTCATTCAAATTTAATGAATCTGCAATTGTGTTCAGTTATTTAATCCTTTTCAATATTTATTATTTTTACTAATAATAATAATTGCAAAACGTAACATAGGTGATAAAAATATAAAACTTATTATAATTTACATAAATATCTTGCAGACCTAAATATTTAGAACTTAAGGTGTAAGATATTGAATGTTCAATAATTGACTTAACAAAAATATTGACATGTTAATAACACTAATATCATATTTTGCATAGTATACTTTTAGTTTGATAATAATAATTATAGGTATACTCTCATAGATAAAACAAAAACTAATTTTTTTACATACATATATTCAAAATAGATTAACTTTTTTGAAAAAAAATAAAAAAATAAAAATGTAAATGACGAATTTCATGCTTGCTCGTTCGCAAAAATCTATCAAACTCTATTTAAAATTAATTAAAGAAAACAAAAAAAAGATATACAAAAATCAAATATTTATTTTTTGTATATTTTTCTTTTTAAACAATCAATTTAAATTCGATATCAAATGTATTATACTTTAAAACTATTGTTTTTTTCTATATAAAATCAAATTTTATCATTTTTACGAAACTAAATAAAAAAATAATATATAAATACATAATTATTATAATTACTATTTATGAATTAAGTATTATTATGTATATCTTCGCCAAGTGCTTTTAAATTAGTAATTAAACAAATTTAAATAAACTAGGAAATATTAAAGAATATAAAATAAAAAAACAAAAAAAGTGTGTTTTAAGTTTTGTTTACGAAAAATCATTTACTTGCCAAGCAAATCTAATATTTGTTTATCATTTTAAAAATTTATTTTTAATTACATGTACATGTTAAAAATTAGAAATTAGGATATTTATAAAAAACAATAATATAAAAAAATAAATTATGAAAAAAATAATACAATTTTGTTATAGGAATGAAAAATATAAACCAAAAAAAAAAGAAGGAAAATACACTTAAAAAGTGTAGAAGTTAGTTTTAAGTAATAAATTAGATTTAAGAAGTATTTTTTGTATAAAATTGATAAATATGACAAACAATATAAATACATAGATATATATATATATATTATATAGAATATTATACAAAGAATTAAAATTAAAACAAAATTAAAAATTATATTCTTATTACTAATAGATGCTAAGGACTATGAAAAATGTATGGTAACATACATAAACTAGCAAACTTAAGGGAACCTAATTACATTTTAAATTTATTAACAAACAAAAACAAAATAGAAATCGTGTAAAAGAAAAAAAGAACTAAACAAAAAATATTATATGTTATTCATTATTTATATTTGTAGCTAAATGTCGTTAAATGGGACATTAAAAAACAAAACAAAACAAAAAAAAATTATTAATTGTAATATAGTTCATATACAAACAAAAAAAAAATATTTATAAGCAAAAAACAAAAACAACTGGTAGCAGAGCAGCAAAAAGAAAATTAGATATTATATAAAAAAAATACAATATTTTAAGTTTCCCTTTTCTAATTTTGTTAAAAATTCTTTATTTTTATTTTTGCAAGAATGAATGATTATGGAAAAGTTAAGGAATGATATAAATTGAAGTGAATATAATGTGTATTAAATATTATTAAAAAAAACTAAAGGAGAAAAGACAAAATACTATTTGTTTTATTTTTGAAGGACATAACCTAAAAAATGCGCTAAGCCCAAATAATAATGGTAAGTAGGTCCATAGGTACCGCTTCAAATAAAAACGAATGAGCACGATAACTCCCATTTAACTCCAACCTTTTTTACATAGATCTGTTTAAGCTAGTTAGAAATCTTGCCTTGTAAAGTTTTGGGGCATTTCCAAATGACTACTTTTAGTACTTAAGAAGTCGATACGTTCCAAAAACTGTCCTGGGCTTCATATATCAAGCTACTCCTGTCAGCTCGGTCCCTAGCATTGAATCAATTTTGATTTCGGTGCGATCATCCTCTACTTTACGGCCCGCAGGCATTCTTTTCAGCTGTAACCTTAGTTCCTTGACCTTTTGACCTTGACTTTTGTTTAGTTAGGTCATATTTTTCCCCAAAAAGGAACCTTTCATTTGATGCATCTTTTATGAATATCGGATAAGAATTGACGAAGTTATGGGACATTTTTGGTAAATTAATTCAAATTTTTACAAACACAAATTTTAACGACCAATAGCCCAGAAATGTGCTTAATTTTGTTTTGGCCAATGTTCAAGACGCTATATTTTAGCTCCTGGATGACGTATGAAAATGTTTTATATGTCAAAATGATCGTTTATTTGTCAGGAATATAATAAAATTTGAATTTTGAAAATTGGTTGGAAAATAGAAATGGTATTGAAAATTTTCCAAAAAAATGTACTTTTTTTATACTTTAGCGTCTAATTTTTTTAATTTTTATAATTAATTAATTTTTTTTGGTCAATATAATTGGGAACAAAATTATCTATTCAAAGACACCCTATTCATTAAAATCGGTTCAGTAGTTTTCGACTTATAACGGATTTAGTTCCACTTGAACGATAATTTTGAAAATTTCCTTGCATTTATGTGTAAAAAATTCAAAATATTAAAACGTCTTATTTCTATATTTTTTTGCACAATCGTAAAGATTAGTCGAAAGGCAATAAATTAAGGCCTTAACATCAATGATCCGTTGAATATTTAAGAAGTTATAGGCTAAAGCAGTTTTTAGACCAAAAATTACTTTTTTTGTGGTAGATTCAAATCCTACTTTCTTCTGATGATCATCAGGACCTTATAATGCTGTATGGCATTAATTTAGAAGACACAAAGAGCTTTAAGTGTGTGTTAATAGTTTTTGAATGGTATACACAGTTTCATACACTTTTAGTAAAATTAGATCTATATAATGTCAATATTTTGTTACTAAAGGAGAAAAGACAAAATACTGTTGTTTTATTTTTGAAGGACATAACCTTAAAATGCGCTAAGCCCAAATAATAATGGTAAGTAGGTCCATAGGTACTGCTTCAAATAAAAACGAATGAGCACGATAACTCCCATTTAACTCCCACCTTTTTTATATAGATCTGTTTAAGCTAGTTAGAAATATTCCCAAGTTTAGTTAAGAGGTATTTCAAAAAGACTACTTATAGAACTCAAGAAGCCGATGCAGTCCAAAACTGTCCTGGACTTCATATACCAAGCTAATCGTGTCAGCTAGTTCCCTAGCATTGAATCAATTTTGATCAAGTTGCGATCTTCCTCAACTTTACGGTCCGAAGACATTCCTTCTACGTGCAATGTTAGTGCCTTGACCTTTTGACCTTGACTTTTGTTTAGTTAGGTCATATTTTTCCCCAAAAAGGAACCTTTCATTTGATGCATCTTTTGTAACAATTGGATAAGAATCGCCGAAGTTATGGGACATTTTTGGTAAATTAATTCAAATTTTTACAAACACAAATTTTAACGACCAATAGCCCAGAAATTTGCTTAATTTTGTTTTGGCCAATGTTTAAGACGCTATATTTTAGCTCCTGGTTGACGTATGAAAATGTTTTATATGTCAAAATGATCGTTTATATGTCAGGAATATAATAATATTTGAATTTTGAAAATTGGTTGGAAAATAGAAATGGTATTGAAAGTTTTCGAAAAAAATGTAATTTTTTTATACTTTAGCGTCTAATTTTTATAATTTTCATAATTAATTAATTTTGTTTGGTTAAAATTATTGGGAACAAAATTATCTATTCAAAGACACCCTATTCATTTAAATCGGTTCAGTAGTTTTCGACTTATAACGGATTTAGTTCCACTTGAACGATAATTTTGAAAATTTCCTTGCATTTATGTGTAAAAAATTCAAAATATTAAAACTTCCTATTTCTATATTTTTTTTGCATAATCGTAAAGATTAGTCGAAAGGCAATAAATTAAGGCCTTAACATCAATGATCCGTTGAATATTTAAGAAATTATAGGCTAAAGCAGTTTTTAGGCCAAAAGTTACTTTTTTTTTGTGGTAAAATCAAAACCTACTTTTTTCTAATGAACTGACCTCAATGTTGTATGGCATTATTTTAGAAGACACAAAGAGCTATACGTGGGTGCTAATAGTTTTTGAATTGTATACAAAGTTTCATATACTTTTAGTAAAATTATTGTTGTTTATTCAAATGTGTACTAAACTTGTAAATAACTTTTTGACATTTGTACACAAAATTGTAGCTTATCGTTTAAGCTTTATGAGTGTCGCAATCTTTATGATCCGACCACTACTAAAGAAAGTGTGTAATCTAAAAACTTATTGATATCAATATTTTTTGAGATTTATTTCCTTCATAAATAAATTTAATTAAAATTTCTTTCGAAAATAAATAGAGCTACAAAACTGCATCAATAAGCTTTCAGAACTGTAAAATTACATCCTCCCATTATGTCCTTCTAAAGAGACTTAATGGGATCATTAGGCAAATCAATGGACTCCGCGCGCCGCCCGGGTCCAACTCAAAATTCCACATCCAATTAAAATACTTACTTGTTGAAATATTTATCTCATCTGAAAATAAATTTACCATCGCAATAAAATACATTTCCATTTTGTTTGTATTAATCTACATTATTATGCTTTGTTTGTTTTATTGTAAGGTTCTTAGGTCTTAGGTTCTGCACTTATAATCAATTTACACATTTCATTTATCTACAAAAGTAAAAGAAAAGGATTTATATAAAATATTAAAATAAAATCAAAAATCATTACAAAAAAAAGAAATAAAAGATAGATACAAATAACGTAAAATAAAGTAAAATATAATAAAAAATAAAAACAAACTTTTGATACATATTGAAATGTTATACAATGCAAAATCAATAAGAGGCACATATTTTTTTATTTTGTTTCTTTTAATTTGTTTTGATTCATTTCATTTTGAAGAAGAATTAAAGGCAGAATCGTTGTAACCAAGAGATATAAAATCAAAACAATCTTTTTTTATTCTTGAAGAGTTATGGAATTACATCGAAAGGTTATGGTTTTTTTTTTTGATTTTTCTTTTTTCTGTGTCTTAATAAACATTTCAACATTTCATCGCTCTTGCAGCATATTAATTAATAGATCTTATAGCCAAACATTATGCGGCACTTGTTTTATATTATTTTTTTTTCTTTTAAATTGTATTTCTAATTATGTTTTTTTTTCGTTATTTTTTTTTATGTACAAAATTTCTAATTTAGAAAAGAAAACATATGCATTTGTGTGTGTATGTATGTGGTAATTTGGAAAACAGACAATTATTCTGATGAATTCTGTCTGTTGATACTTAAAAAACAATTAAATCAAAACATCGAAATGAAAATAAAATTTGAAAACTACCCACGGTAAAAAATATCTCTCATTTCGTTTAGGATATCTTCAAAAATAATTAATTTTAAATCTTTTGTTGTTGTTTTGTTTTTTTAAAAAAAGAAAAGCTAAAACGAACACAATCATTAAGTAACGTAAAATATATAATATATATGCATATAAAATAGAGTATGGAGAATGTTTGGATATTTTTTTTTTTTTGAATCATTATTACTAGACAGGAATTTCCTTTAATTCCCACCTCTTGGATGCAGTATTGTTGGTCTTGTTGGAAGTGGAAGTGCTGGACGCACAACGTTCTATTAAATCCTCATAGGATTTATTATGTAGGAAACAGACAAGAACCACGGTCATATTATCGCCACCAAGTCCACCCATTTGGCAATCGGGTGCCAAGCAATGGGTCATAAGTTCCTCGCAAATCTCTTCGGGATACTTGCCGCTGGCGATGCGTTCACGACAGAAATCAATAACTTCTTGGTTGGTCATAACGTCCCAGATTCCGTCACAGGCAAGCACTAGGAATTCATAATCTTCGGTGATTTCACGGGTTTCGACATCGGGATAAGCTGTTGGATAGAAAAAAAAATGTATCAAAAATCAAAAGTATTAGAAAAGAAGTAAAGATAAACATTTAAAAAGATAATTTAGATATATATGGAGTCTGAGGAACTATGAAAAGGTATTCAACTGCATATCTAGTTTAATTGGAATATTCTTTTTCAAGATATAGGTAATTTACGGACGGGACTTCTACCCGTTTATTTTTTGCGTACAACAAAACACGGCACTCATAAATGGTATTTATTTTTAGCATGAGAACTTTCAATGGTTGTTTTCTAAGGTGTTACAGTTAAGAATGGAAAGTCAAGTAAGTCAAGTTTCTAGTATCTGATAGGCCAGCTACCAAAAAACTGCCTTTCAATTAAGGCACCTTTTTTGGGATGTTACCTGGAAAGTTAGTCAAGAAAAACCTCCCTAACTATCAAGTAAAGTCTACTTATGTCATATGACTGTTGATCATATTTTTTCATTCAACCAAAGCTTGAGTATAACTCCCATTTCTGGGCTATTGCTCCTGTGACTTACTTAAGCCTCTTGGATAGTATTGAACGTAGAGCATTTAAATTGATAGGTGATAATAACACCATACGTTCATTTACTTCGCTTGAACATCGTCGTAAGGTTTCTTGTCTGACCCTTATTTACCGTTATTTTAACGGTTTATGCTCTAGTGTAATAGCCAGCTTCATTCCACCCCTTAAACAAATCAAATCAAATGGGGTGGCGCAACAGTCCGTTGTGAACCAGGGCCTAGTGACTTACAACTCTCAACCATTCCTGTGTGCGAGTACTGTTGTCAGGAATGGAAGGGACCTACAATTTAAGGCCGAATCCGAACGGCTAGTTTGAGAAAGCACTTTTTCATGACAAGAATTACTCTTGAAGGATTTGTCAATTCCTCGCAAGAGGCAGTACCCGCGAAAATTAATTTTTTTTTAAATTAAGGTGGCACAGGCAGGGATTGAACCCTAGACCCCTTGCATGACAGTCCAACGCACTAACCATCATTACACGGGTACTCCCCTTAAACAGTTCAACCGTAATACTGGCGCTTCTAGGAATGCTCATCAGTATACCCTCAAGTCCAACTTCGACCGTACTGTCAAATACACAGAGATTCGTTCTTTGGCCGTACTACGCGAATGTGGAACTCCTTACCACACTCTGTTTGTCCTAGTCATTGCAATATTCAGGAATTCAAAACCAATTTGCATCTCCTTTTAAACCCTCTCTCCCCTTTCTAGTGCTCACACTGTGCATCTCCATAATAAAGGTAGTAATATCCCCTTAAGTGCGTGCTTATTATAAATAAATAAATTAGGTGGCGCAACAGTCCATGAAGAACCAGGGCCTAGTGACTTATAAACTCTCAACTATTCCTGTTGCGAGTACTGTTGTCATAGATGGAAGGGGAATACAGTTTATATGCCGAATCCGAACGGCTAATTTTGAGAAAGCACTTTTCATGACAAGAATTATTAAGGATTTGTCATTTCCTCGCAAGAGGAAGTACCCGTGAAAACTTTTTTTGTTTTAATTAAGGTGGCAAAGGCAAGGATTGAACCTAAGACCCCTTGCATGACAGTCCAACGCACAAACCATCACGCTACGGGTGCTTATTACAAAAAAAAATTGAAAGCTCAACTTTATTACTTTGTGTTATATTTATATTCTGCACAATTCCATTTTATGTTTTATGTACAAATTTTTTAGGAAAGGAATAAGTACCTTATACCTCGCTTAAACTTATACTTATACCTTGCCTAAAAGGTTTTTTTGTAGACAATTATTTTTTAGTAGTTTCTGCACTATCAATCAAATGCAGTTCCTTTTGTTGTCTGAATAATGTCAAAGTATGTTGACAGCTCTGTAGGGTTAAAGAAATCCTTCATGAATCGTTTAACGATTGCTAAAATTTACTTTGAGCAAACATTGAATCTGTTGGAGAAGCTAATAGAGCACTTCGTACATTTTGCGGTTTTTAGTACTTAAGCACATTTTTGGCTTCGTAAATAAGCAACATTACCGTGTACATAGCGAAACAATTCTCAAGCTCCTAACGAGTCACCATTTATTTCATTAAAATGTACTGGAGGTTATTATGAAAAACGATAATCGTTTTTAATACGGAGTATTTGTGAAATTGCGACTACGAAAAACGATTGCAGAAGCACGTATTTGTAAAATTGCGATTACGAGAAACGAGAATCGTGAAAAAACGATACTCGTATTTTTATTTACGAGTGCCTTGAAGCACTCGTTCATCTTTTGTTTTGGCGGTTTACTGTCAAGTGTCAAACATTATTGTGTTTTGGTTTGTTATGTTTTTTGGTTTGGGTTTCATTTTGATGAGGGAGAAAAAATGTAAGTTAAATAATAAATATAATGGTGAAAAACAAAAAAATAAGATATTTCTAATATTCAGGCCTACAACGAATGCTAAACATTATTTTACCGAACCGAATGCAAATCAAGATGTTCAAATGGTAGACATGTGCATTCAAGAGGACACAAGCGTCCACAGGTTTTTCTTAAAACCCACCTCTGTCTATCAACTTCTACTCTCACCTCCCCGCGGTGAACATCGGGTGCCTAGTACCTCAACTGGAGATTGGGTTCCAACCCCAGTGGAAAGTTGTTGGGGGCAGAAAACGAGAGAGGGGGGGGGAGAGGTGTTTCCACTAAGGCATCTCTCCTTATCCAGGCGGCAGCGGACGAATTCTCGAGATGGAATCAACAGTGGCGTCTACAGTTCCGGTAAAGTTGAACTACTTAGTGAACACCTTATAGGGCTTCTTCGACATATTCGGAGCCCAGGCCTGTAAGGAGCGGTTTATCCGGCTCCCCTTACTTGGAGTTATACTAAGGATCTGGCCCTCCAGATTGGGGGTTGTGCCGTCGGGGTGACTTCCTGGCCACGTAAAAAATACCTTTAGTTGCGAAGCACCAACAAGCCTCGGATACGGACGGATTCACTGTTGATGGCGCAGTAAAGAAAGGCCGCGACTCAGGTGGCGCACCCAGGTATGAGAGGACCCCAACCAAATTGGCGTGCGAAACTGGAGACAGCTAGCTAGGGACCGAGCTGGCTGGAGACGCATGTTGGTTGAGGCCCAGGTCCGCCCCGGACTGTAGCGCCACCTTAAGTAAGTAAGTAAGAATGCAAATCAAATTTAAACTTAAAACTTTTCCAACATTCACATTTTGACATTTGTAAAAAGGTGTGAAGTTAGTTGCGTTTGAAAAAATACCATTTTTCATTTTTGGCTGGCAAAATTTTCTTGATTCCATTATCGCTTATCAATTAAAAAAAATTGTTTTAGTTTGTTATTTTATAAAAAGCACAGTCACATTCTAATCGGAGCAATAGAGAGCAAAAAGAAAGAATCATAAGGTTGATGGAGGAGAATCCGGAGGTAGCAAAGGGTTCTTGTGTAAACCGTGTAGATGGTGACATGTTCTCGTTTTTCGCCATTAGAATTAAGAAACAAAACTATTTCCATTGTTTACTTTGTTCAAAATAAGTAAAACTACACCGATTCGAAGTTTATAATCTTTGATTGTTTTCATTTCAATTGAAATTGTGAGGAATATATAACATTTTAAACGGTATAAACACAACATGGAAATTTAAACCAAATTGTTACGTTAGTTGAAAAAAAATTCTTTTTATTCTGAATACTTTTCTTTATCACTTTATTAACTTTACTTAATTTTTTCAATTCAGAAACTGTTATTCTGTGACAAACTCTGAATTAAAAATTAGATTCTTCGAAATATAAAAATTTAGTGTGGTCACACTTAATCAAATCAAAATGTCAAATCATTTAGAACAAATGATCTCCAAAATAAGGTTCAGTCGTAACTCTGTTCAAAAAACAGCCTGACAGCTGAAATGCGATCAAAGCTGCATTCATTTTATTTTTGTTGCCGATCTGCAGGAAAATGTCAGAACAAGATGAGTAGGTAAAATAAACGAATATTTATTAAATTTTTGTCAAAAAATAAAATGATTTGTTATTAATAAGTTGAAATATAATATTTTCACTTCATAGAAATGAATGAATTTGTTGCATTCAAAACATTAAAAATGAGTCCTAATAAAACAATTGGACATTTTGAAAGAATGTTGTTAATTCCTCAAAAACCAAAACCCTTGCAACTCAAAGAAGAAACTTAATTATTTCGTTCATACTTTTTTATAGGCGCCTAGTTTGATGACATTTATGAACTGGTTTTTGGTATTGTATATCTGCCGCATTCTTGTAGAAGTTTTTCTGTTCATAAACGCATTGCATGAATTTTTTCGGAATGGCTTGTGCAACTAGTTGCATTTTTGAACTCAGCCTAGCACACGATTTATTTAATCCCTTTATCATCCGCCGTTCTTTTTTCATGTAAGGAATATTTAATTATGTTTGTATTACAAAGAAACCTACGTTTGACACCTAAGTGGGAGTATATACCAAAAAATCAAAGGTCGAAGTTCAAATTTACTTGAAATATGGAAGCTACATTGTTGCAAAACTAAATTCCTTCGAGAAATCTATGAATGTAAATAATTACTTTATTTGAACTAATCCCATTTTGAAACAACTTGTGGTTGTTATTTAAAAAACACCTACACACCCAAAAAGTCTAACCATTGAAACCTATTCCAGTTAAAAGTTTTTTTTAAATTTTAATTTAGGCTTCAACCCCTAACCCTCAGTGCTGAACTATTAAATGAAAAAACCTACTCTTCCATGAAATGTGTGGGTGTCAATGAACACAATACCTTTGATTTTCATTCTGTAACCAAAAAGTAATTTTAACTTTCGTGAAATATTGATTCCATTGACATCGACAAAAAACAAACTAAAATATAAACTTTGTTGGTTATGTTTGCCCTTCAACTATCATTTGATTTCATTCATCGTTTACAAATGCAAAATCAGATACGAAAAAGTTTCATCACAACTGCTTTGATTGTGTTATGAATACTGTTTTTTATTACTTAAGCTCTCTCTCTCTCTTTTCGACCAGATAAGCTTGCCTCTTATCAATATAAGAATATAACCTATCTACTTATTAATAATAAATAATAAATAGAAACAAATAATAATAAATACAACTTACCTGTGACAATTTGTTCTTCGGGTTTCTTGGATTCGTTCTTTTTGAAGACGAAATCGCCCAATGCTCGAGATAGGGCTAAATTGCCATTAACACGATTGAATTCGACCCAGCCACCACCTTCGTAGATGCGTTTTGTTTCGGCGTCATTATTTGGCTTATGGTCAAGTGATAGAACCTCTACATCACCATTTACACAGGCAATAGCTCGAGAATCACCTGCATTGGCACAATACAGTCGATTATTTTTGATTAGCACAACCACAGCAGTGGAACCAGCCATTTGTTCGCCACAAGATTCGTTGTACAACATCTCTGAATCGATGTCAAGAAAGGCCTAATAAAAAATAATACAAAAAAAATAATAATAAATATAAACAAGAGTGAAATAAAAAAAGGTAAATTTTTTGAACCTGTTTCAAGGCCGATTGTATATCCTCCTCGTACTCCGGTCTTTTTATTATGAATTTGTGTAAATGCTTCCCCGCATATTGCGCAACCGTAGCGCCGCCATGCCCATCATAAACAGCAAAGAATGAAGTACCTGGATCGTCGGGAAGAGACAAGATGTGCGTATGCGAATCCTCCATGCTTATACGCCAACCCTGCATACAACTCGATCCCACGCGATATTGCTCATTTTGGCAATAGGATGATTCCTTTGCGGTTATAGGTTCTGACAAAGTTGTACCCATTTTTTATTTTTGATTAGATTGCTGCTTTTGCTGATGCTGCTGCCTTCGCTTAGCTATTCGCTTTCTTCCTCAAACAATTTAAACAAACAACTGGAATCGGAATGTGAAAATTAGTTATAATAATTAAAAAGAAATTATTTTTTGAGATTTTGTTTCGAGTCGAGAGGCAGTTAAATTCAGAAACTCTGATCAACGTCAACTGAGATTTGTTTTCACAGAGCAATATTGTAGTAACAAATATTTACTTTATTCAAACGCAAGCGAGAAGCTGCCTCAAGATACTCAAATAAAATGTTAAGTATTCGTGAACCGTGTTCGTGATTGAATAACAGAGAGAGCACCCAGGTACGAAGTACAAAAAAATATAAAAAAACCTGGCTGCGTCAGAAAGGAATAATATAAATGTATGTAATTCCTCCCCATCACGATCGCCATCATCTCGCGCGCCATAAAAAATAAACAAAATTAAAACAAGAAACACTTCCTTTAGCTCTGCTGAAATGAAATGAAGTTCCTCACATCTCATTGACTTAGTTATAAAAACTGATTCATTAATTTACTAAAAAGAAATAATAATGTTTTCTTTGAAGAGGAAACAAAATAAACCGAGGCGCTGCTCTATGATCGGTTCTTTTTAAAACAAGATGAATGAGTCAGTCGTTTTTTATTTTTTTTTTATTTTCGTTCTTATTTGTGATGTGTGATATATTCGTTTTGTTCCTGGACAAAATTACACCACCACCACACATTGTAGAGCAACCAAGGAAAGAAATTAAAAGTAAATGGTGACAGTCTCAGAGTTGTTTAAAATTCTTAATTCTAGATTCTTGTGTTTTTTGGTGGTTGACGAAAAAATCTATTTTTAGTGGACAATCATCTGATTACCTGTGAAATGCAATGAGAATGAGGAGTACTACATTCGATACAACAACAGAAGCGGTATTGGCAATCGAAAGAGAGAGTAGGTGAGAATTATGGCCAGCTTCCTAGTTAATATACATAAATAACATTTTTAACGCATACGAAGCAACAAAAGAAATACTCGACGTTCATGTCGGATCGATGGGAGCTGGGAGAGCAAAACGGCAGGCGGCCATCGGCCTCATAAACACAATAAACTTTCCAATACAAAAAGAATAAAAGTGTAGATACAATGAGTCTGTCAAGTTTCTATGCAAAAAGAAAATATAATATGTTTTATCTCGATTACAACTTTTACGAAGTGAGATAACAATTAGTTTCTCAAAACATATGATTAATGTTGCCAGCCAGCAACTCGGCGATGAGATTTAAAAACAACTTTAGTTTCTTGTTCTGGATTTGGAAAATAATTTGGGTGGATGATTTTATCTTTTATTCTTACAAAGCCGGAGATATTTAAAACTAGAATTCTGATGATCTGTGAGATGAGTAAGAAATCTAAATGATGGTTATGTTACAATTTACTTTTAAAGGTATGTTGCGTTTTCATTAACATCTAATTTAGACTTTCTTTTATGAGTTGAAACTGAAAGGTTTGCATAGACATATTTTGATTTATTGGAAACAAATATTTTAGAATGTATGTGGCCTTGACCTCATATTTAAAAACTGATTTAGAATTATAAAATATTAAAATAAATGTTCCGATCGGGTCTCTAATAACTTCTTATGGAATCCTATGCTGCCTGCATTAAGCATTGAAAACCATTGGCAACATTGCCTTGCAACCATCAGAGATGCCGCCTCTGAAGTGCTAGGTTTCACACGGCCACCACAGCGGAACCCCTGGTTTGACGACGAATGCGAAACAACAGGCATACAAAACGGCGCAGCACAGGAGGACCAGAGCTGCTCGCGAGCTCTACAAGCAGAAGAGGAGAGAGGAACACCGACTTCTTAGATGGAAAAAAGAGAGCATGAGAAGCGCGCGATCGAGGAGATAGAGGGATGTCACAATAGGAATGAGATTCGTGAATTTTACCAAAAGGTAAAACAACCTCACAAGGGTATAAGCCACGAACCGAAGCGTGTAAGGACGATTAGGGGAACATCGTAGAGAAACCGCAGTCTATGTTGAGAATATGGAAAGACCACAAATTATATAACGGCGATGATGAACCGAATTTTGCTGTAAGGGAAATAGAACCACTCAACCTCGGCGACGCAGATCAACAATTCCGCCTAACCGACCTGATGATAGATATATCTAAACTTAAATCGAACAAAGCTGATGGAGCTGACGGCATCGATGCCTAACTATTCAAAGCAGCAGGCGGTGACTTGGTACGGAGCATGCACCAACTCATCTGCAAAATATGGTCGGAAGAAAGCATACCCGATGAATGGAATCTCAGCATAGTGTGCCCGATACATAAGAAAGGAGACCCTCTAAACTGCGCCAACTACAGAGGCATCAGTCTCCTTAACATTGCGTATAAGATCCTCTCTGCCGTATTATGTGAACGTGTGAAGCCATTCGTCAACAACCTGATTGATCCTTATCAGTGTGGCTTCAGAGCAGGAAAGTCCACTATCGACCAAATATTCACACTACGGCAGATCTTGGAAAAAACTCAGGAACTTCAAATCGATACCTACCACCACGATTTTAAAGCCGCGTATGACAGCATCTATAGGGAAGAGCTCTACAGAACAATGTCTAGTTTTGGCATCCCTGTCAAACTTATCCGTTTGTGCAGAATGAAGATGGAGAATACACGCTGCTCTATCAAGGTCGAAAAAGATCTCACCGATGCAATTGATGTCAAAAAAGGTCTTAGACCAGGCGATGCACTGTCATGCGTCTTCATCAACATCGTTCTGTGAGGCACGATCTTCCAAAAATCCATCCAATTACTCTGATGCGTAGATGATATTGACATAATTGGAAGATCAAAGCGTGATGTCAGTGGAGCGTTTTTGAGCATTGCGAAGGAAATGAAGAAGATGGGTTTAGTGGTCAATGAGGGCAAGACCAAGTATATTCTGTCATCAAAAAAGGACACTGAACACGACGTGTTGGACAAAACGTCACCATGGACAGCTATAACTTTGAGGTAGTTAAGGACTTTGTCTACGTAGGCACCGCTATTAACACAGACAACGACACCAGCGCTGAAATCAAACGAAGAATAACTCTTGCAAATCGCTCCTTCTTTGAACTTAGAAGGCAATTGAGAACTAAAATCCTCTCTCGAGCATCTAAAATCACCAGACACTCATCCCGGTTCTAATTTATGGCGCTGAGGCCTGGCCCCTGTCAAAGAAAGATGAGAGCGTCTTAGGATGCTTCGAGAGAAAAATTCTTCGGGTGATTTTTGGTCCCGTACGCATAGATGGAAATTGGAGGAGAAGATATAACGACGAACTGTACGGGCTGTACAGCGAAATTGACCTAGTTAGCAGAAATAAAGTCCAACGGTTTGGATGGCTGGGTCACGTAGAGCGAATGGACATCAACGCTCGAGCCCGGAAGGTCTTCGAATCCAATTCCTAGAGACGGCGCAGTAGAGGAAGACCGCGACTCAGGTACCGCACTCAGGTGCGTGAAGACCTCAACCAACTTGGAGTGCGAAACTGGAGACAGCTAGCTAGGGACCGAGCTGCCTGGAGACGCATGTTGGTTGAGGCCCAGGTCCACACGGACTGTAGCGCCACCTTAAGTAAGTAAGTAAATATTAAATTGACTAGTTTTTGTCTATACTTAGTTATTTTGGCATTAGGACCCGTGGCGTGAAAAATAATTCTTAGGAAAGTCGAGCTAGAAGACTTGGGGTAAGTCCCCGCCTGAGCCACTTAAAGTCTTTTCACGCGTCTAGCCATAAGTTCTGTTACACGATTTTAAGAGCGCATTGCTCATAACTTCCACTAGGAATAATACCGATAACTACTTTTTCGAAACACGTGATCTTATAAGTAAAGAATGGAAGCTTATTTGGTTTCAGCTTTTGATCAGAAATCATGGAGTGGGTTGTTAAAGAAAATCGTGTTGCGATAATCGCATTACATATGTGTGGAAAAAATTCAAATCAAATTTTCGAACTTTTAAAACCACTTGGTTTATAACGAATGTTTGTGTATCGTACTATAAAATATTTTTTTGAGCTGTCAAGAGTAGAGTACAGACGAAGAAGTGATCGTCCACGTCGCTCGAACGAGGGCAAAAGAAAAAGCTGTGCGTGAACGAATTCGTAAGAATCCTCTCCGGATATATTGGATATATCCGCTAGGTCCACGTCAAGGCTGATCCGAGATGATCTTCACATGAAAGCCTAGCAACAGGACACCTTTTAACTCAAAGTCTTAAAAAATGAGACTTGAAAGAAGCAAAAAGCTTTTGCAGTGGCACGCGGTGGATGGCCACACAAATATCTTGGTTACGGATGAAAAAATCTTTACAATAGAAGAAGTTTATAATAAACAAAATGATAAGATTTATGCGACTTCATCCAAGGAAGCTAAAAAAGTTGTTCCAAGGGTTCAGCGTGGACACCACCCCGCTTCAGTAATGGTTTGGTGGGAGTTTCCCATAAAGGTGTCACATCACTGCACTTTTGTGAAAAAGGTGTGATAACCGGTCCAAAAGTGTATCAGAAGAATGTTCTCGAGGGTGTTGTTAAGAGCTTAACAAATACTCTCTTCAACGGGGAAAGATGGGTCTTCCAACAAGACTCTACTCCAGCACACAAGGCCAAAACCACACAAGAGTTACTCAGAACAAATATTTCGGATTTTATTGCAGCTGCAGATTGGCCGTCGGGAGTCCAGATTTGAATTCATTGGATTACAGTTTGTGGTCCGAACTGGAAAAGATGGCCTGTAAGACTCCCCCATAGAAATTTGGATAGCCTAAAATCTGCTTTGTTAACAGCAGCGTCATCGATACCCATCAACACAGTGCGTGACGTTATAGACCAATGGCCAAAACATTTTAAGTAAGTTTTTAACTTTTTAAAATCAAGTTCATTATTAGAATTATTTCGGGTAGTCCATTTTTGTATTTAAATTTTGTATATATTTGTTTGTCTTATCGATGACACAGACATACAAAAAATGCAATATAAATGCAAAGACAAAATATTTTTAATTATTTTTACTAAATGAATGAACATTGCCACAAGCGATTGTTGTTATTCTTATCATCATTTTAAATAAATTGACATATTGTGCCACTTTAAATGAAAATAAAAGGTTTTTGTTTTTTATTTTTTTTTTTTTGTGTTGAGGGTTGAAAAACATTGCTATCAGAAAATAAAATTTGTTATTATGGTTAAATATTTTCCTTTTAGGCGCTAAACTAAATTTATTGTGGCATTGAGTTTTATAAATAAAATATATTAATTGCTATTCGATATAAATATGTTATTTGTTGGATTCAAAATATAAAATTAAAAAAAATATATTGTTCAACTATGAATAGCGATTCGAATTAAACGAAATGTTTGGAAATCACAGATAAAGTAAAACTAAGAATGACGTACTGTTATGTATAGCAATAGACTTAGGTAAATTATATAACATGAACAATAGTACTCGTAAACTGAAGCCTTAATACCCGACAGAGCTGGGGTTTTTTTGTATGAGTCGTCTTAAAGACTTGAAAATGGAAACAGTGCTGCCGACATTTTATCAGTGGTCTACGCAAATCTAGTGATTGGACCGTTTGGACAGAACAGTAGCAACTGTTCCACCAACCACTAACAAATTTAATACTTTAAGGTCTTCAATTGATTGGTAAGCATTTGCCTTTAGCTTTCACTCAAACAAAAATGTCTAAACAAGTTCTAAAAATAACACAGTGAAACTTTTCAAATTTCGTTGCCCAAAAGTGGTCATCTTTTTTTTAAAAATAACACGATCACACTTTTCTTGCGAAATTGCGACTGTTACTTTGCATGTACAGCCCCGCTGTAATCTTGTTGAAAGAGAATATTCTTCAAGATTCACATTTCAGTCATCAATTTCTTTTAGTTCGGTAACGCAATCTATTTCACTTAACAGTTGCGCCAGCCTTAGTTGCGAATAATTTAGGTCCCAAAATCTGGCCCAAGAACTGCATCAAACAGTGACACTTTAGGGATTTTTTGAGCAACAATTTTGGACCATAGCAGTTTTAGTTATGGCATAGTTTTTATTCGTTAAATGATGACAGCTTCAGAAAATAGCAAACAATTTAAAATGGGGTACCCATTCTTTCGTTTTCAGAAATTGTCAAAACAAAATGAAACCAAATTAATAAAAAGAGGCTGTAGTGCGTACACTGTAGTACACTGATAACTTCCCATCCCCTCTGTCGTTTTGTCCTGCTTAAAAGGTTTGTAGGTTTTCGTGCTTTGTTAAAAAAAAGTTATCAGTTAAATTATTCTAAAAAAATTTAAACTACCAACAATATTTTGTATATGATAAAATAGTTTCATTTCAAAATCTATTTTTGCTAACGAGATTTTTAGTCAAGAACCAAGTTTTACCAATCTTAGTAGCATTTGCGTATAATTTTTTTTATGAAAAAAAAAACTGACTTTTGGATTTTTATACAAAATTTACTGAGTGTCGAAAACAATATTTTCTGTTAGACAACATAAGTTTGAAGCCAATATTTTTAATGTTGAAAAGATATTTGAGTCGAAAATCAATTTGTACCAATGAGATTTTTGTCAAAATTTTACCAGATTTCAAAAACGTTATTCTTCGTTGCACAAAATTGTTTTGGAGATAAAATCATTTTTTGTTCATAAAATATTCGAGTTGACGAATATTTTTGTTTCAGTTTTTTTTGATTTATAAAAAAAACGTAAATTAATTTCCTTTGGTACACTTTTTACATTCGAAGTGAACATTAGAATGGGATTCCCGAAATGAGTGATGTATAAAATGTTTGCTTTCTGTTAAATTTTCCATTCGCTATTCAAAGCGCTCCTTATTTTGCGCATAGGTACGAATATGATAAAAACTATAATTTTATAATCAAGCATTCTTTGAAAAAAAAAATAAAAACTTGAGAAATTAATTGACTGAATTAGTAAAATCACTGCGCCGTTCGTAATTGTCGTAAAAAATTAATTTTTGCATTTTATCATATCAAAACAAATTGATAAATTTGTGTCTTACGCGATTAAAATTAAAATTAAATACATGAGCTGAAATCTTAGCAGTGAATGAATAAAAAAAGGACTCAAAGATGCGAGGTTTTTGTGTGTTCATTGAAAATTAAACGATAGACAGGTCTAAAATTATGACAATGTTATGTTATGATAATTATTTTTGTTTTATTTCATTGTGCGGACACTCTAGGGGTTATAAACACCCTTATAAAGATTAAACACATAGCGAGCAATTAGGAAACGAGGATTGGATTTGAAATAGGGTACCGATGCACATTGCAATGAGTGGGAAATATTAAGCATTCTTCATTCATGTAGTGGGGCTAAAAAAGAATCTCTATTTTTAACATTACGTTTAAAATTATGCTCTAGTGCCGGGTTTCCCAAAGTGTTCTCCACGGAGCACTTGGTTTTTATTTAATTCATGCAAACTTTTAACCGTAGTACGGTGAAGTTAATTTGCAATTGCTTTTAGTACGTGAGTTTTACTTTATTGTTTCTTGTATACGTACAATTTTCGAAAGGATCGCTGGCTTAAATCTGGATCTTTAAAAATGCTAGTGAATGCTCCGCAAAAGCACCCGAAGCTGCTGAAGAATCACCAACTGACGGGTATTTACAAACAAAATCATAATTTACGTAAAATAGTAATTCCCGGTAAATAACTTTTATTATTATTATTATTATTATTATTATTATTATTATTATTATTATTATTATTATTATTATTATTATTATTATTATTATTATTATTATTATCATCTTTATTTTTTTTTCATTTCAAAAATTTACAAACTTAAAACTAAAGATTACAAGCATGGCTCATGGGCCGTCTGCCGGTATATTTTTATAAACTAAACATGTTGTGAGAGAAAGTACAAAAATTTGGTTACATAAAGAAAAAAGCAATTGAAAAAAGAAAAAGAATAATGCCAGAGAGAAGAAAAAAAAATATATATTCGTTTTAATGGTGTAGCTAATTTAATAGATAAATACATTTATTAAAAAAAAATATAAACAAAATCTGATTCGGGCTTTTAGTTTAGCTAAAACAAAATTATTAAGTTTTTCAAAAACAGCAATCATTTAATTATGGCAATTATGTGTTAAACAATACATAGATCATAAAGTATTTGCAATTTCAAATGCGGTTTGGGCTTTTCATTTAAATTTTGGATTTGCTGAGACTATTGGCAACAAACCTCAATGCGTAATTAGCCGCAAAGTGTTGTCGAACAGTGCAATGTTTGAAGCAAATCAAGCGTCACTTTTCAGAGATTCATCCATTGCAAAATCAAACCGACAGATTTCTTACTAAATCTTAAACAATTATTAAAATGAGTTGGTGGCGTCCTACTTGGTAAGTTTCCGAATAGCGCAAACTGGTGGAGCCCATTCCATTGCTGAAAACTTAATGAAGCCATGTGTTAAGGACATTGTTGAATGTTTGTTGGGTTAAAAGGCCAAACAATTTGTTAACGCCGTTCCTTTGTCAAATACATAAAACAATATCAAGACAAATCGGAGACTCTGCGTTCTACACCGCCATGCCCTCGCATTGAACAAAATGCCAGTCTCCCTTAAAGAGATGTTGGACGAAAACGTGAAAATAATTAACTTTATTAAATCCCGGCCAAAGAATACAATGTGATGACATGGGTAGTCTACAATCTACATATGTATGTCTTTACTTTTCGAAATGAGAGCTGAACCTTCCTCATTGACGGCAACTTTGTTTTGGGGGACATGTTGTGTAATGAGCGTTGGTTATTGAAATTGGCTTATCTGTCAGATATATTTAAAAAAATAAATGATTTGAGTGTATCACTTCAGGGACAGAGTGATACATGTAACTGCGAAAAATGGCACATGCGCAACGAAGTGCTCGGCGTGAATTTTCTCTAGACAACGGTCATCATTTTAAGAAGTTTCTTCTAGATTCTGGCCAAGATACTTAAGTATGTTAGTGTTAATTTAACGAATTAACTGACAAAGTTACAATAAAATACAAAATCAATTCAGTTGAAACTCGATTATCCGGGACGTTCTATTAACCGTGATGAAATTATTTAACATACAAAAATTTTATATCCGTAAAAAATCTTTTATCCATAAAAAAAAACATTTTCTTTTCCGATAATACAGACAAGTTTTTTATTTAAACTCTATTATCCGTAATAAAATGTATCTGTAACATGAGAACTATACCCAGCAAGTTTTTTTCACATCTAAAAACCATCGGAATTTGGTATCTATTGCATTGTATTTAAAAGACACTCAAAAAGAAGTATCGGGATAATATGTTGTAATATGGATTTTGCTCAGTTTTGGTTGGAAAATCTGAAGCGAAGCGTCATGATAATGGCATTTTCTTCATTAAGTGAAAATAAAAGATCGCGTAAAGTTTTGTTCATTAAGGAAAAAGTTGATTTAATTAATGTAGTAAATGCCTGTAAAAATGTTAGCTAAAAGATATAAAATCGGTACCCAAACAGTGTATGATATTCTAAAAAATAAAGAAAAGATTTTAAAATTTTTCGCAGACTTTTTCGTTTCACTATAAAAGGATTTGGCGAGGCTCAAAACTATTAAAAAAGGTGAAAATCCCATAGTAGACTCGACAGGAACGATTTCTAGGAGTTCCAATTTCAGTGCAAATAATAATGGAGAAAGAAACATTTTTTCATATAAAATCTAAACATAGCCTCTCACTGTGTATTCTCTAAAGGATGGCTCGGAAAATTCAAAAACCGCAATGGAATTCATGGATTAAAAGTAATAGGGGAAAAGAATTTGCTGACTACGAAGCTTCTACGCTTTTTGTAGAAGAATTGTCTTAAGTCAATTAAATAGAGAATTTAAGCAATGAGTAAATTTACAATGCCGATGAAAAAAGCTTTTTTTGGAAATGTTTGCCCCAAAACACTTTGGCATGCAACAGCGAGCGTTCAGTTGAAGGACATTAGGAATCGAAGGAACGACTTACTGTACTGGTTAGTTCTAATGCTTCAGGAACTCATAAATGCAAGTTGATGGTTATTGGCAAAAGGGATCGTCCAAGAGCTTTAAAAAATGCTTGAGAGCTTCCAGTTATCTACAATGCAAATAAGGGGGCTTGGGTAACCCAAAAATTGTTCCTTGATTGTTTTATGAAAAACTTTTTCCCAGAAGTTAAAGCGCACCGGGGAAAAAAAATCTTGACAAGAACTCCAAACTTTTATTGCTCTTGGATAACTGTCCAGCCCACCCAGACGTTAATGACTTTAAGGTCGCAAGTATACTAGTGTTGTAAATTCCACCAAACTGCACTTCTCTGATTAAGCCAATGGACCAAGGCGTGATTCGAAGCCTAAAGTACCATTATACCAAAGAGATTATACGAAAGCTAGTAAGCTCAGAAAACAGGATAAATTTTATGAACTCATTCAACATCAAGAATGCTTTATGGGGTGTTTCTGAGTCCTGGAATTTCGTTACCACCGATGTTCCGAAAAATGTTGGCACAATTTACTCTGTGCCGAAAATGAGGAAGAAGGTAAGTTTTATCGAAATCAACAATTTTCATCATTTCTAAACTTCCTCAGAACAAGATGCCATTGACGATATTTCAACAATTATGGAAACACAGGGGATTTTGATGTCAATGCAATACAAAATTGGGTGGAATGAATGCTGTACCATTTGCTGTTTCATCAGAGAACGAATTATGGAAATGATAAATAACCCTCTTGACAACGAATGGTTGATGCGATTAAGGAAAGTTTTACACTTTTTAGTTTTTTTAGAAGAATGGAATTGTCCTGGAATAAGAAAAAGATTTACAAACTATCGTCTCTTGGCCTTTCGAAAACATTTTTATTTTAACTTTCTGAGTTCGTGGCAAAACTTATCCGAAAGTGTTGAGACAGCGGCGGGAGGTCCCCAAGGATGTACTCTAAGCCCCATTTTGTTTTTACTTTATATTGATGCTGTTTGTGAAATCCTACCCGGAGGTGTAATATTTGGCGAATCTTTGATTAAAGTTTTACTGTATGCAGATGATCTGGAACTTTTGGCGGATAACCCATTTTCTTTACAACTGCAAACCAATAGACTTAAAGAATATTGCGAAACTTGGGGCCTACGGATCAATACTAGAAAAACCAAGGTTATGATATTTGAACTTAGGCGGCATGAAAGAAGTGCTGAAGAATAATGGAACATCAACAACGAGCATATTGAAATTATGAGTGAGTTTAAATATCTAGGTTATTGCTGACCTATAACCTAAACTGGAGCAATCATGCGAAAGAGAAAACCAGAGAGGCCAAACTGGCCCTAAGCCTGATGTGGCACAATTTGTTTAGCAACCAGCTTATCGACCTCTCATCAAAGTACAGAGTCTTCAATGCAACAATAAATACGTGCTTACGTTACGGTGTCCAAGCCTTTGGATACGCTCAAATAGAGGAATTTATGACTTTACAAAGATACTTTTTTAAAAGACTTTTTAAACTGCCTAACGCTACACCTACGTACGCCATACATGTCGAATCAGGAATAGCACCGATATGTATTCAGAATCTGAAACGGCATTTCGACTATTTAGCTAAGGTTATGAAAAGAGGAAATGGACTTCATAAGACGATCTTCTAAGCGCTTAAAACATCAATTGTCATCAACTTTAAACTATTTTTGTAAAGAAATGACTGCTGAAGCTATCGGCTTCATTTTTAAAGCTAGAGTCAAGATCCTTAATCTCAACTTTGTCCCCCATAGATCGGATCTCTCACAAATTTGCCTATCTGCAATAGAAGAGATGTGGAGGATATAAATCATTTCATAGCAGTTTGTCCAATATTACAAGAAATACGACGGCTATATTTCCAAGTGAGTTTTTTGTCTATGGACCAACTTGACATTTTTGGCAAACAAAAATTTTTCGTAAACCACAAGTTTTATATAAAACCTCTTATAAAATAAGTAGTAATTCAAAGTTGAACTAAACAAACAAACCTTTAGAAACATTCAGCGCTCAAATTAATGTAAACAACAGCTGATGGCTGCTGTCAAAACATATGTTTCTTTTTTTATAATAAGCACACACTCAAGGTGATATTACTGCCCTTATTGTGCAGAGGCACAGTGTGAGCACTAGGAAGAGGAGAGAGGGTTTACAAAGAGATGTCGGTGCACATTGGTTTTGAATTCCTGAATATTGCAATGACTAGGAAAGACAGAGTGTGATAAGGCGTTTCACATTCGCGTAGTACGGCTAAAGAACGAATCTCTCTGTATTTGACATTACGGCCGAATTTAGACTCGAGGGTATACTGATGAGCATTCCTAGAAGCGCGAGTATTACGGTTGAACTGTTTAAGGGGAGGAATGCAACTGGCTATTTCACTAGAGCACAAACCGTTAAAATAACGATAAAAAGGGTTAGACAAGAAACCTTACGACGATGTTCAAGCGAAGTAAATGAACTTATGATGATATTATCAATTTAAATGCTCCACGTTCAACACTATCTAAGAGGCTTAGGTAACTTGCAGGAGCATCAGCCTAGAGATGGGAGTTATACTCAAGCTTTGGACGTATGTAAATGTTGTAGATAACAGCCAGATTAGAAGCGGTTAAATATTTCTTGCATCGTCTTAGGAAACCCAAACACCTTGCGGCATTTTTGGCGACATCGCGTATGTGATCATTCCACAAGGGATGGCTTGGTGACACACATACCGAGAATATCGAGGTGTTCAGTTTCATTGATGCAGATGCCATCCATGGATAATGGCAATGTACCCCCATTGCCTCGCTTTAACAATACAAGACAGCATTGCGATTTCGGTTTTTTAATCCCCATTGAACAATGCTTTTTAGGTCGGAATTTATTGAGCTTATCATATTTTGACGTTGCAGTTTCACATCCAAAGAAGAAGGATGTGAGTCTGAAAACGAATATGAAGAGCTAAGAGTACTATTGTCAGCGAAACAATGTATTCGATTAGATGTTGCAGACAGGAGATCATTAATAAAAATGAGAAAGAGTGTTGGAGATAGAACAGAGCCCTGGGGCACTCCAGCATTTATTTAATGGTTTTCAGACTTAAATCCATCCAATAATATTTGTATGGAATGATCCGAAAGGTAATTACTAATCCAATGAAGCAGGGATTCATGCAAACCGAAAGCACGCATTTAAGAGACCTCGATGACAAACCCTATTAAACGCTTTTGAAATATCAAGTGCAATAATCTTACTTTCTCCATGAGATCACCAGTGGACCTATTGCTTCGAAAGCCGTACTGCCGGTCATCAAGAAGCTTTCGATCTTCAAGATATTTTGAAATAAATTTGGTCGTGGTAAGTAATATTATTTATACAATTTCCTTACAAAATAAGAATTATTGCTTTGTTTTTATGAACAGAATATGGAAGAATTCGTTTATGATCCTCCAGAGTTTCAAAAGTCTTTGCTAAGCGAGGAAGCGGAATTCACTATGGCTACTGATGTGACGACCCCAAGGACGAAAGAGACTTGCTCATAGTTCGTTATAATAAGTCCGTTCAATTACAAAGGTTTGGGCGATAAGTTTGTGGAGGAGAACAAGTATGAAAAAAAATTTCTGGTGGGGGCTAAGGAAATTTGCGCCAAAACATTTCACAATGTGGGAATCGTTGTTCCACTAAATAAGACCACAACAGAGGGCTATCACCCCTTGATGGACAGCGAAGTCAACATCAAGAAGATCCTCAGTCATTTGGACAAGTCAGGTGAGTCCTCAAAGGAAAAAACCAAAGAGATAGTCATGGAGAAATTGCAGCCCATCATAACAGCTTCAATGAGTGAGATTTTGGTACGAATCTGGAACTAAGAATTGACATTTTCTACTCTGGCCATAAGGACCTACACGAAATCGTTCAAAATCTTCTCAACCCCGCCTATAAGTTGCTCGGACGGCCACAATATTTTGGATTGAATTTGATGTGAAAGAAGAAGAAAATGTTTTAAATAAAATAAATTATTGTTGTAACAGTTTTGTTTGTTGTTGTATATTTTCTAGACATTCAGCTTCTCTTTAGTGAATTGTTCGGACCGGTTTGAGTAAACAATGAGGATAGGTGCAGCCAAGCGAGCTTGTAGTTCTTCTTGGTTCATATATTGAGCCCATTCCACCCGTCCGCAGAACTTCTGTTGAAACTCTTCTTCGAGACGAGCTAGTGTTACGTTAAAATCAATTTGAATTGATGGGACTTAATTTTATTTTCACAAATTATTTGAGAAGACAAAAACTGTTTACTCAGAAATGTCTTCATCATTACAAAATTTGACAGCTGGTGTAAAATAAATTTAAATGTCAAATGAAAACGTGTAAATGTTCGGTGTGAACGATTTTCGGGTTTTTGGAAACTTTTTGCCGAAAACCCGGTTTTGGGTTTGGTGTGAAAAGGCTTTTAGTGTATTTTATTAGACAAAAGATCCTACTTGTTTTTCAAAGATTCGGCATTTTCATCAGCAGATAGCGCAGTTCGATCGAACGGTTCAAACGCCTCTGCAACAGACACTGTGTAACTGAAAACAGGACAACTTTGATTACCATAACATACATATATTATTTACGACATACTATTCATACATTTTACTTTTCAATTCAACAAGAAACAATACATCTCTGTCAGCTGTTGCGTTGTTTGGAAAATTAAAATTCATTGGAATTGACATATTTCATCTCTCCAACTGTTTGTTAAGAATAATACGCAATTTTCAAATAAATTCTAGGAACACAAGAACTATGTACATGGAGGCAGGTTCCTAGCTAAGGTTTCTTTAAGTATTGTTAAAAAAAATACAACATAACAGAGGTTATAGGTTGAATAGAGACGATACAAATTTTTGAGTACGAATACAAAATAAAAACACCACAACAGAAGGAAAGCATAGAAAATTGAAGTATATTTCTTGCGCATACCTTATTTTTTGTGTTTATTCAAAGGTTGATTACACACAGAGGTTTTGCTGCTGGTATCGACAACTACGACTACGAAGATGATGATGATGAGTCATGTGACTGTCGTTTAATTTACATTGCAAAACAACAACGAAAAGATTTCAAACAAACCAACAAAAAAAAAACATTCTGGCAATAAAATGTAATGAGATAAATACGAGTATAATAAATTGAATGAACAAATATTTCGAGTGTGTTCAAGAGAAGAGTTAAGCAACTATCACAACAAGCTTATCTTCTCGGTTGGTTCTTTGCTCTTGGCACTTGGCACGTGCACTGACCAAAACGACAAAACAAAATCCCATAAAAAGATAAACCAAGATCAAACCGAGTACAAATAACATTTCAGATGTGTTTCATATTTTTTGTCGATTTTGGTTTCAGATTTTTTGTGGACAACCTTCAGAGCTCAGAACCACTTACTTAGAAGGAATGTGAATGAGAATAATTTCAAATTAGCGTAACGATAAGAGACACACACAAAAGTTCGTTCTGAATTGACAATTAGCATTGTCATCAAGAAGCCACTAAAACCAAAACCAAAATCAAATACAAAACCAGTAGAAGCCAATCACCAGATCGACCAGTGTTTTATGTTAATTTCTAATAGATTTCAATTTCAATTTCGATTGTGACACATAGGAACCTATCTACTTGCATGTTTTTGTCAGACGACAATAAATAAAACAACCTAACAATAATATTCTATAAGAAAACACGTTGACGACGCAAAAATTTACTTTTCTACTCCCGCTGCAGCCGCAAAAATACGCTGTTAGCTATTGAAGCTTCTCGTTTTGTGCTTTTCTAAACTGAGCACAAATTAATTTGCATATTGATAAGTTAACTAACTGAATACCACACGAAAATAAATAATAAAATAAAAATATAAAAAACAAAGGTGATAAGGTGAAGCAGCCCGTCCACTTCACACGTAGTTTTTTATTTTTCTTTATGTCTTTTTTTTCGCTGGCCATATTTTGGGAAGCTTAATTTTGGATGGACGTGGTATCGGTTTGGATTGGAAAATCCTCAACCTGCTTTTTTTAGAGATAAAGTACGACGGAAGATAAGGCAAAGTGTTAACCAAATAGAAACGACAAACGTTGTGGCTATTCATTGTTTTTCCTTCCCTCCGTCACCGTTTCTTATTTCTGCTTTTTTTGGGACTGGAACACCCTTTGTCATTACAGAAAATGGTAACTTGTCACAAAATCAAGCATTTTTTTATTTACTATTCTATTTTTTAAGAGGTTTGTAAATTTAATGATAAACTAATAAAATAAACCGAAGACAAAAGGCTGACCTGTGATTTTTGGGGCTCTATTGTGTTGTATTTTTGTACTTTTCGCCTCCTCTCCTGATGTTCGTTATAAAAATTGTGATGAATGGTTGCAGTTTGCAGAGTTGCTGTGGTGGTGTCGCCGCCGTTTTTTCTGGATGAATGGAGAAGCACAACTTTTTTGTTCGTTTCTTTTTTTCTTCTTAAAGATGAGAGAAATAGCACGCGCGAGTTATTTGATATTTTTTTTCAAGTTATTTTCCGAGCTATAGATGCAACATCTTTTCGGATTTTGATTTGTTTTCGTGGACTGCACGATTTGCAGCAGATTTAATTGTTAAATTAACACGAAATAGATTTCATGTCACAATGGAAATTATAATCAAATAAAATAATGTACTTTGTGCAGAAAGAAAGATTAGTAATGCTGTCCCGCATTCTTCCTTTTCAAAATTTTTGTTTGACGTTTTGTTTTGGAGGAATTCACGTTGGACGTTGACGTTTTATTTTGTGCCTAAACTTTTTCATTTGTCATCGCAAGTAGAGTTTTCGAACAGGGATGGCATATTTGTTAGCGACATCTACCTTTGGAAACTTATGTTTATTTGTGTACGAGTACAGTACGACAGAAATTATTGTTAAGTGAATATTTCTATATTAGTAGGGGAGCCCAGGGTGCTAAATCGGGATTTACTCGAGCGTCAAAGAGACCTATTGGATTGCTAAGCTAGGTGATGTGAAGAAAAAAATGTCATATCATATATACTCTTTCATCGGTGAGGAGAGGTGAAAATATACGTATGTTAATCTAATTGTTTCCATGGTGGGGATGTCGTACGTAAGAGTTGAAAACGCAAAAAAAAAATTAATCGAGCGCGTCAGATTTTTAAAGGGAATGTTAAGTAAACCTAAAAGAAGGCT
Organism: Eupeodes corollae; assembly: GCF_945859685.1. Classification (NCBI taxonomy): domain Eukaryota; kingdom Metazoa; phylum Arthropoda; class Insecta; order Diptera; family Syrphidae; genus Eupeodes; species Eupeodes corollae. The sequence goes on from NC_079148.1 coordinate 126,212,662, forward strand.
TTTATGTTATAATCTGACGAATTTGATGTGAACCAAATTCGTGGCCATTATTAGAACTAACAAAAAATCGCCATTTTGAAATACTCGAGCGCGTCAGATTAAGATATATGTATATGGTTCATTTATATATGTACTCTAAACGTGCTGTCTCATATCTGACGATTATCTGAAGGGATTCGCATAATCTGACAATGGCAAGAATTTTTGTTTGTATTCTTTCAAATCTTTTAACTTAACGAATTGAAGAGCTGAAAAAATAGCATGCAAAGAAAACAGTATACATTCTTTTTTTATTGCTGTAAATAATTGGTAGCACCGTGCGTGGTATACGTCATTTAATGAAGATTCTTTGTAAGCCTCAGATTCTCATATCCTGTACGGGGTTTTCGGAAAACCGGCTTACTCTGACGATATTCTTATACATTTATACATTTTTGTAATGTATATAACGTCAATTTGATAGTTTTTTGTAAATTAATTAACTACAAAACACACACTTTACATTAATGTCACTCATAGTAACTTTTTTTTAAATTTTAATTCACATAATAAACATCAAAATCGCAAAATAATTTCAGGCATTACAAATACGTTGTAAACGAAAAATCAACTGCGCGATCAGCTGTCAAGGCGTCATGGAAACAGAACCAACAGTTAGGACGGAGTGTGAGTGAGAGAGAGTAATAGAAACGTGGAAATGGGAATGCTGGCATCAGGTACCTGCACGCATTGAACTGTATCGATTATTTTTCCTTACTTCGGCTTACGGTAATCGTCAGATTATATCTTATTCGTCAACGTTGAATTATTGCCTTCAAAATAAAAAAAAAATCCTGCTCAAGAAAGTCAAGATGAAGTTTTTTTTACAAGTTAGTAACCCACTTACTTCTTATCGTTAATCGAAAATTGTCATATTAGTGGAATATACACTTTTCAGCATATAACTAACTTACCCTACCTTAACCTGACGCTATCGAGAATTCCAGATGATCAATTTTTTACTAATCTGATCCTTTATCCTTGACGCGCGACCACATATACGGGGCTAATACTTGGTGGAGGTATTCAATAGGGTACTAGGTACCTCTCTGTATATTAATCTGCCGCGCTATAGTAAATCCCAAGAATTGGGCTAACCTACTATATGTGTAAGAAGCCTTACCCTGAGGCTCCACAAGAGTTAAATCCAATCCAGCTTCTCTTCCGCAATCCATTGGGTTTTTTGACTGGACATATCATGTCTTGCCATTAGCAACCTCAAATGTCATACTTGACATTAGAAACGGTTAATATATTGTTTACTTTTTTGTTGATTTACCTTTAGTGTCGGTAGTTAGTGTTTTTTTACAAAATTAAATTTCAAACAAAAAAATTAGCCCTTTGAAAAAAATTAAGGCTGGTAAAGCAGCTGGAGGAACTAAAACAGCTAACTATTCAAGAAGATAAAAGATAACACAGGTTTTGGGTGATTCCATTTCTCGAAGTAAAGTAACTTCATGATTTGGAGGCGCACCTACCTACTCAAGGACTTACTATGGGAGGACGGTGCTGACTATAAGAATATTCGTAGGACGTCGGTCGACAGCTTTGGAGCTGTTATGTGCCTAGTAAAGATAACTTTGAATTAATGAATTTAGGTACTCGACGACAATTTAAATGAAATGACATTTTAATTTCAAACAGGCTGAGGAAAATGGAAGCTTTCCACTACATACAACACAAACGTCAAATTTGATGACAGGATTTTGATCCAATCGAAAAATCCAAACTGCGATGACCGGGTTATGGACTGGATGTTGGATTGTTGATCTCTATTGGATTATCTGATGACATGCCGATAGTCCTGTCATCGGAAATGTTCAATGGAGACCCCAAGTTCTTGCGACACGTTGTTGGTCTTTTTAAAATATCAAAATTAGAGCGGAAAACAACCGCAACCGCAAACAATTTTTCCTTATACTCAATGTTGCCACTGATTTGTTTGACATTTCGTACCGAAAGAAACGAACTTCTAACTGACGTATATATTCTTTGAATATTTGTAGTTTTGTGGCAGTGAATACCGTAGAGCCGCAGTACCGTACACTTGGTGTATAAACGAAAGTGCGAAAGATTGGATATTAGTCAAAGAATTATTTTGAGATACAAAAGTTTAATTGCATAGTTATTTTGGGAAAAATGTATTTTCCGGATGGAATGACATTTTTTTAGCTGCTAATTCTTTTATGTTTAAAAGTGAAAAGAATTGACAGATTTGTGTCAGAAAAAAAATTACCAGTGGATTTCAACTATACAATTTTTGTCAATTATTGGTTTTAATAAGAATAACCAATGATAGCTATAACTTGCCCCTAAGGCTTGTCGAATTGTTTGCTTAAAAAAATATTCTTTTTAAACAAAACTTAAATTTTAGTAAGTTTTTTTCCTTTTTTTTAATAAAACAAATGTATTTACATGAACGGCAGATTTTTATTTTATAAATCAGAACAAAGTCGTTCACATGAAATACTTTTATTATTAATGATCAACTTTAACTTAAAATGCTTGACTTCTGCCTGTAACCATTATTTCAATAACCTCTATAACCGACCTGCTAAAAAATTCCAATGATTTTTTTGAATGATGAAAACAAAACTGACCCCAAGACCCAACCGGAATTTTTATCTGTCAACAATTTGTCATTGACATTGTATAAAATTGAGGGAGCATAGTGGGTTTATTTCAATGACACATGTCACATCAACGGCCATCATACTGTTTCCCTCCTTGGTGATGCCAAATAGATTCGTTTAATATGCTGCTCTCTTTCTTATAACTTCAAAGTTAAGGTGCCTGTATCATGTTGATATCTTGGATCGAAAGCTTCAGGGGTATGGTTTTCAGTCTAATCTATTGAAATGGTTTGAGTCGTATCTGAGTGATCGAACCCAATTCGTTCGTATTGGCAATATGCTTTCTGGTGCTATTATGGCTACATCCGGTGTCCCCCAAGGAAGTCATCTGGGCAATTTGTTGTTTCTTCTACTTATCAATGATATTCCAGATGTTCTGGTTCATTCACAACATAAGACAATATTTGCTGACGATTTAATGTACTGCATCGTAAAAAGAGTCTTACATTCTGTCGTCGTTCATCACCTATATGTTTTGAATATTCTTTAGGAAAAAGAAAAGAAGGACCTAGGTGTAAAATTTGACACTAAGTTCAATTTTAATAGTCACATAGACCATCTAGTAGCCAAATCCAGTTCTATTTTAGGATTTAATAACCTGTATTTCTCATACGTGAGCTCTATTTTGGAATATGTTTGTATAGTATGGAAGCAACTTACCAAATCTCACTGAATCGATAGGAGACCTTGAATCAAAGGTCAAACCTTTGAAACTTCTATAAGTTAAGCTTTAAGAGTCTCTTGCCCAGTTAAATATAGCCGTAAAACCCTTCCCTCTTGGTGGAATGAAGAATTGTCCAATCTTAGGAAAATGACGAGGACAATTTTCAATATCTGAAACAAACATAAGTTTTACCAACCGTATAAAGACTCTCTTAAAATTTGCAAGCAAGCCCTGTCATCAGCCGAAAGACAAGGCTAAAGAGAATACTGTAAATCAATCGAAGACATAAAGGACCCCGCAAGGCTCAGAAAAGTTTTATCGAAGGAACATTGTAATCCTTTATTTCTGAAAAAGGATGATAGAACCTGGACAGCCTCTCCAGCCGAATCTCTTGAGCTACTGATGAAGACACACTTTCCATGTTGCGAGAGTGATAACCCCAAACCGCTTGAAACCACAGAGCTAAACGTAACTCATGTGGAGCAAGTCAATTCCGTTATAACTAAAGAAAATATTTTGTGGGCCATTAACACTTTTTCTTCATATAAATCCCCAGGCATGGATGGCATACTGCCAGTTGACCTTATGGTCACAGCAACACAACGAAATTGATTCCCTCAGATATAATCTCGGTAGACACTAACTACTGCACTGTCGCGATGAGCTTGCGAGCCTGAATATTAACCTCGGTATAACCCTGATCTGGGTTCCGAGCCATAGTGGTATCGTGGGAAATGAACGGGCTGACGAGCTAGCCAAGCAAGGATCAGCCCTTTATAGCTCACTTGCGGATATGCCTCTTGGCGCTATGAAGGGTAAAATCTTTTCCCTCATGCAGAGAAGTTGGGTATCTCTAACAACACCTTTTGCCGTAGTTGTAGTGACCAAAGAGAAAGTGAAACGATAATCTATTTCCTCTGCAAATGTCCTGCTTTGGCAAACACTAGAATGAAATACTTTGGAAAAGCATTCTTTCACAAACTTGATGAGCTATCTGAGACAAAGATAATAGACCTAATCTTTTTTCTCAATGCGACAAAATGGCTCTAACATAATCCCTATGAAGCTTCTCTATAAATTTATCCCTTTCAATCACAGGTCAAACGAGTTTATGGTATCAGAACGGCGCACTACAGCGCTAATTGGATCTCAGGCTAGGTTGCCTTGAGATCGCCATTTCTACCTACCTACCTTAGCCGCAACACAGATAACAAAATAGCAAGAAAACACAGAGTACTGGACCGTGAATTTTTTCAAACGCATTGAAAACAGCGCCGTTATTTTTGTATCAACAATTTACAACGGAGGTAGGTTTTTAGAAGAGTTTGCATCGCGAAATTTAAGGCTCCATTTGGGGTGTTGTTCAATATTTGGAGGGACAACTCTCTCAGCTTGAGGCCAAAGCTATGACTGTTCCACTTAACATTCGAATCAGTACCGTTTTATGGTTGTAGCACCTGTAAAACATCAGCAACAATGACTAAGAAACTGTAGATTTTTATTAATTGGTGTATCCGAAACATCCTGCGGGTTTTCTCGTCCAATCGTATATTCAATAAGGAACTTTATAGGATAACAGGTCAGGCACCCGTTGGCACTATTGTACGAAGGTGCAAGTGGCAATGGATTGGACACACGCTTCGAAAAGGTAATGGATTGGACACACGCTTCGAAAAGGCAATAACAAAGAGTCGATAGACTAAAAAGCACGTGGAGAAGAATAGTCAAGGAGTAATTGTCGGGCTTGGGGGAAGAATTGGAGGGAGATCGAACACATCGCTGGAAACCGTACACAATGGCTTGTAGGAGTAGTTGAGGCTCAATATCCCGTTAGGGAACAACCACGATCTTGGATCTTGATAGGTCATAGGATAGGTGATGACCTAATTAAGTAAATAGAGTATAGTTCTAATGCCACTGTTGACCTTGCTGTTTTAATTTCTGTGCTGAATGATTGAAATACATTGATTCTAAAACAATGGTCGACGCTGTTTCTGTTTCACGCATAGTTCTTTTTCCGTAATTCTACTTGTACATTTTGAAATAAGGTTCAGCCTTTACTTTGTAGACCTTTTAAATTATTACAAACAAAATTATTTTTTTTTTCGCTTAATAAATGATTTTTAATACTCGATCGTAAAGAGGGGGATTTATAAACCAAAACTGTTCGTTACTCAACAATAATAATTAGACATTTGATGTCTTCGCATTTTCAATCTAAATCATGTCTAGAATCTTCTCTGATGATGGTATAAAGGTTCTTCATGATGCTGTTGCTGATGTCCTTCATGATGATACTGCTGCACATGATGCTGTTGTTCCTGTTGATGGTGATATTGTTGTTCATGATGCTGTTGTTCCTGAGGTTGATGATACTGTTGTTCATGATGCTGTTGCTCTTGTTGATGATGATATTGCTGTTCATGTTGATGCTGTTGTCCCTGGTGATGATCATATTTGTTTTGATCCTCGTGTGGTGGATGAGAACGAATGTATTCCAAAGCTCTTTGAATGGCCTCTGGAATTGGTGGGGGTGTTGGCAAATGAGCACCTTTGGGCTGGAATCCATTCTCATCGGCGGTGTAGGTCAACTCAATGAGCTCTCCATCAGGATTATAGTACTGTGATGTGCCACTGGCATAATGACCTCCAATTCCAGATTCTTGTGCAGATATTCCATTTGTGGTGTCAAAATGATAGCTGTAACTGCCATCGGGATTAATTTCACTACCATGATTGTTTACCTGAGCAGAAGCATCAATGGGATTGGCAGCAGAATAACTGCTGGCAAGGACAGCGGTAACCATGAACTATAAATGAAATATAATACAAATTTTAAATGTGCCAATATGATTTTGACCTCCAAAATGTAATTAAGGTATTCCAGGGATAAACCACTTTATTATTTCTGTCACACCCTGTTTTATGGTTGAAACCTTCATAAATTTACGACTCAATTCATTAGTGTGAGATATTCCAGGAATAAGAGCAAACAAAAATAAAACTTACAATTTTGAACATTCTGACGGAATGAGGATATTTTTGGATTGTTGGATGAGCAACTTGTGTTGTTATTCCTTGAGAGCTTAGAGAAGTTTTAATGGTTTTAGCCCGAATGTAGCCGATTTTATACTAAGATTTGTAGTTTTTTTCTTTTTTTGTTGTTGTTATAATTCGCAATGTGCCAGACCCAAACCTTAACCCAGACCCATTTGCCATTTCATTTTCGTTGAAAAGAGTAGCGGTGTGTAAGATTTCTTTGGATGCTTCACCTTTGCCGCATTGTGCATCACCTCATTGAGAAGATATTTTCAAGGTATTGAGAGATGATGACGACGACTTTTGGGCATTTTTGATGGTTATACAAAAGACAAAAAATGAAAGAAACCAATTCAAATATTTTTTTAATACATTTGTCCGACTGTGTAGCAATTAAACTTTTTTTAAATATTGTCATTTATCTTATTGTTTATTTTTTGTATTCTTCGAATAAGCAATCGACTGAACTGTCGATGATGGCTTTTATTTGGTTATATGGAATCTCCTAGTTTCTGAAAATAAATTGATTTGCCAATAAATACAAAATTTATTTAGTTTTTCTTCCTCATCATGGCTTTGGGTGTTGTTAAGGATTTGATTTAGTTAGAAGGAGATTAGAAGGAAGGTTTAATTTGATAAAATTAATGAGTTAAACAAATGTGAATACAGGGCGTTTTTAAAGTTTATTTAAACTGATGAAAGTCGTCATGTTGAAACCACATCTCCTGCACATTAAGAGTTTTCAACCGGTGAACGAAAAAGTCAGTAATCATGGCTCTATACCAGTCACTATTGATTGTAACGTTCTGGTCGTTTTTTGGGGAGAACGGTCCAACCATAAAGCATACCAAACATTCAGTTTTATTCGTGTAACGACGTATCAACTTAAATTTGATTATTATTCCAAATACGGCATTCCTGTTTATATTGACGTATTTATTTAAACAAAATTGGCTTATGAAAATTGGGATCAACGGCAATCTTGTTCTGTTCAGGTGTAAGACAATTTAACTAAACCAAGAAAACAATGATAAGATGGCTGACAAAATGGCCGCCAGTTAAACAAACCTCTTAAAAAACACCCGATATAACTAGACCCTTTTAACTGGGCCAAAAGAAGAAAAATGAGGATCTTCTTCCCTTTTGTTAAGAGTGAGAAGTATTTTTTTAAAGTGAATAACTAGAAACTAATTTTAAAATTACATTACATTACATTTCACACTACTCAGCACATTAATGTGCAGAGTAGAGAACACAGCACCTTGAGCAACTAGACTATGTAAGACATTAATACAAGACAGAAGGACAGAAGAGAAAGAACAACAGAAAGAAAGAACACATGACAACAGCACGCGGTAGGTTTCGAGACGGTCTTCCATCTTTCTACTAACCACGCTCACTGGTTCTCCCTGATCGATGGGAACAGAAGCTTTATCAGTGAATAGGCCGTTGCCAATTTTAAAATGTACTTTTTAAATAAAGTTGTTTCTATCCATATTTTCGAAAAAAAAATAATTTCAAAATCAATATTAAAATAAAAACCACGGCAAGAATTAAAAATTTGCCAATAAAATAAGTTTGTCTTCAAACACTTAAATGACATTTAATAAAACCTTAATTTTTTAAATTTTAAAATGGTCAAAGCGTTTTTTTATTAATTTTGTATGTATAACATTTTTTTAATTTTAGTTTAAAAATATTTGTAGTTTATTTTTTAGAGCTTATTAATATCTATATGTTTGAAATGTAATTTTCGTCAAAAAATAATTACCCGTTTTTGAGTATCGAATTGAAAAAAAAAATAATATATTGTTTTAAATGAAAAAAATAAAATTTGATGGTTTTGATCATCAAATGCCATTAAGGCAATATATTAGATTGTATAGAAAAATTATTAAAATCCTAAGAAAACATAAAAACAGTTCTGTTCAAAAATATATTTTTATTATTGAAAGAAGCCAAGTTAAGAACAAACATTTTAGAGGCAATTTAATAAAAAATCAATCGGTTGGTTCGTGAAAACATTTAAACAATTAAAAAAAACTGATTGTAACCAGATTAGCGCCAGGCTTAAAACGCTAAGATAAAAAATAAGTAGTCCCGATACAAATTTGTTGGGGGTTGGGGTCGAAATACTGTATGGATCAAAATACTGTATTTAAAATACTGTATCTCAAAATACTGCATTTAAAAATACTGTTTTTACATTATCAAAACGATTTTTTAGCCTTATTTACAGCATTTTGAAATACAGAATTTTGAATACAGAATCCTGTCATAAAACCGTTCATAATAATTTTTCATTAGCATAATGTTCTAATATACTTCCCTTGAACAATAACATTAGTACCTATGATAATTCATAAATATAAAAACAAAACCAACATAAGTGGTATCTTCTTCTTATTTTCTCTTTCCCATTTTCTTCTTCTTAGTTATTTGTATCTGTCTCACATTTGTACCACTATCATAATCACCAATTGCACCAAACTAATTGATCTGTCAAAACTTCCAGTATTATACAGTATTTTGACAATAAGGCATTTTGAGACACAGTATTTTAAATGTACAGTATTTTGAAGTGCAGAATTTTAACAATACAGTATTATGACCATACAGTATCATACATAATTTTGACCATAAAATATTTTAAAAAACAGTATTTCGACCCGCTCCCATTTGTTGGTTAAAATTGAAAATGGTTTGTTTGATTAAAATATCGATTTAGAATTTTTTACGAATGCAATGCATATGTCACGAGTAAAAGGACGATGACTTTTCATTAAATTCCTACATTGTAATCGAATATTTCCTCATTCAATGCTCTTATCAACCCTTAATCAAATTCAAATCTAAAAATACCTATGTTCTTTTTATTTGAAAGAGTTTGTTACTTGACTTTAATCTTATAATATATAAAATTATCCTGTCACAGTGTTAGTTGCTATACTCCTCCGAAACGGCTTAAGCAATTTCAATAAAATTTTGCATATACATTCGGTAGGTCTGAGAATAGGTTTTTATCTTTTTTATATTCCTAAGTGCTATTGTTTAATTGCATAAACATCGTACACGGTGCAACGATCTTACGGTAGTATTCAGTGACGCTATGTACAATGAATCATTGATTGCCATTGAGGATCTTTGCATTATCATTGGCAACTTACCACTCGGTCATTTCGGTATGCAAGCACCGAATCGAAATGCATCTAATTTAATAGGCACTGAATTGAATCGTGAACTTCAATACAATACTGTAGAAATGGCTCGCAATGTCCCACTAATGAAAGGTGGATTCATTGTTTTGGAAGCACAAGGTGAAACTAGCAAAACATTCGTTATTTCGGTAATTCTTGCTAAAATTCGATCAAATAATGGTATTGTATTGGCGGTTGCGTCAAAAACCTGATTGGTCCTTATCAGTGTGGCTTCAGACCAGGAAAGTCCACTATCGACCAAATATTCACACTACGGCAGATCTTGGAAAAAACCCAGGAGCTTCAAATCGATACCCGCCATCTCTTTATCGATTTTAAAGCCGCGTATGACAGCATCTATAGGGAAGAGCTCTACCGAGCAATGTCTAGTTTTGGCATCCCTGTCAAACTTATCCGTTTGTGCAGAATGACGATGGAGAATGCACGCTGCTCTATCAAGGTCGGAAAAGATCTTACCGATGCATTTGATGTCAAAAAAGGTTTTATACAAGGCGATGCATTGTCATGCGACTTCTTCAACATCGTTCTGGAAAGAATTGTGCAAAACTCAACCGTCAACACTAGAGGCACAATCTTCCAAAAATCCATCCAATTACTCGGATACGCAGATGATATTGACATAATTGGAAGATCAAAGCGTGATGTCAGTGGAACCTTTTTTGAGCATTCCGACGGAAGCGAAGAAGATGGGTTTAGTGGTCAATGAGGGCAAAACCAAGTATATGATGTCATCAAAAAAGGACACTGAACGACGCGACTACGTCTTGGACAAAACGTCACCATGGACAGCTATAACTTAGAGGTAGTTAAGGACTTTGTCTACCTAGGCACCGCTATTAATACAGACGATACCAGTGCTGAAATCAAACGAAGAATAACTCTTGCAAATCGCTGCTTCTTTGGACTTAGAAGGCAATTGAGAAGTAAAGTCCTCTCTCGAGCATCTAAAATCACCATCTATAAGACACTCATCATCCCGGTTCTCATTTATGGCACTGAGGCCTGGACCCTATCAAAGAAAGATGAGAGCGTCTTAGGATGCTTCGAGAGAAAAATTCTTCGGGTGATTTTTGGTCCAATACGCATAGATGGAGAATGGAGGAGAAGATATAAAGAACTGTACGGGCTGTACAGCGAAACAGACCTAGTTAGCAGAATTAAATTCCAACGGCTTAGATGGCTAGGTCATGTAGAGCGGATGGACATCAACGCTCCAGCCCAGAAGGTCTTCGAATCCAATACCGAGGGACGGCGCAGTAGAGGAAGACCGCGACTCAGGTGGCGCACCCAGGTGGGAGAGGTCCTCAACCAACTTGGCGTGCGAAACCGGAGACAGCCTGCTAGGGACCGAGCTGGCTGGAGACGCATGTTGGTTGAGGCCCAGGTCCGCCGCGGACTGTAGCGCCACCTTAATTAAAGTAAGTAAGTATTGGCGGTTTGCATCTTTTGGCATTGCGGCAACTTTATTGGATGACAGCTCAATCAGTATTTAAACTTAATATTTAAAATAATCCAGACGTGGTGTGCCATATAAAAAAACAATTATCCATGGCCACAGTGCTGAAATAGTGTAAACATTCGCTTGAGGCGTTGAACAGGACATTGAAAGATATAAAATACAACGACAGACTAGTTGGCTCGTGCTTCAAATCATCTGTAGCGTTATGTTAAAAAAGTACAACTAAAAGTGAATATGCGTGTTCAAATGCTTCAAGATCCATCCGCTGAAACGTTCTCAAAACAACTGTTAGATATAGGCGACAAAACATTACTACAGATGAAACTGGATGCATAAAATTAGCGGTCGATTTATGCACGATTATTTATTCACAAGATGCTTTCATTGACTAGATATTTCCCGATGTACAAAGACAATATATAAATCTCAAGATACAACATTTGGAGACTTGGTGTCATACAAATATATTGATACAGTTTGTCATTACATTATCCAACTGAGCTTTTGAACTCATTGGCTTTACCAGGCATGCCACCGCAAATTAAATAACTGATCTTGGATCTCTGGTAATTTTACTTCGTAATTTGAACCCACCACTGCTGTGAAAGTATATTATTACCGTGAATCCCTATTATACGAACGGACATCCCAATTCACTTCAAAAGTCTTCAATTTCAATGACTATCAATAAGTATCAAGGACAAACGATAACTGTCAGCGGCTTAGATTTGTGCACTTCATGTTTTTCACAAGGACAATAATTGTCATATGTATATGTTCAATGAAGTTTAAATTTTTCTATTAGAACATTAATACAAAAATGTCATTATAATTGTGAATATTGCGAACAAATTGTTTTTTAAGAACATTACCGATTTCTTTGTATGCACTTATGTAACATATGTACATATACACTATTCAACATAATATGAAGTCCAAATCCATCAAATTTTTTCTGATGTATACCCAGTTACCTAGTTATCTCTTATCTTAAGGTCAAACCGAAAACAATCACATGCTCTTGGAAATTGTATAATACTTATCATATCTCAATCATTTTAAATAAACCAAATAAATATACATATATACTAATCCAAAATGCACTTCCTTTAAAAAAAAATGTTAATTTTTTTAAATATCAAATTGCAAAACTAAACTAATTCCATAAAAATATATAAAGACATTCAGACTATGCTTATAGTTGGAGTTATATTAAACAGAATTCAGGTGATTTATTATCTATAGAATAAAAATGACACTACTATCTCAATTTATATGTATTAAATAGATCTCATAAATAAAATCAAACAATAAAAATAATTTATATGAATAATCATGCTATATTTGCATTTTCTCATTTTGTTTAGTATTCGGTTATTTCAATTCAAAATAAAAGAAAAAAGTGAAATAAAATAGACCGTTAATGTACTTTCGGTCTAATAACATCTTAAACGATCAACAAAGAAAAATGCTCCATTGAATGTTATAAAATTTGAAAGTTATATTTTTGATTAAATGTATTGATATTTTATGTTTAAAGTTAATGAATGGCAATCAGTTTAAATTGTTCGCATAAATTTGAAACTCGATATGCTATTACTTTCGATAGTTCTTGAGATAATCTACATTAAATGAAAAATTATATCAATTGTAATTATTTTTTTTTTACAAATGCTTAATAATTTTAACACTGGATATTAATTCAATTAACTTAAATTGTAACCGATAATAAAGTAATTGTTTGAATTAACTCAGGTGAACTTTAAGTGACTAGTAAAAATCTCAGAAACTAAATAATATCATTTTTTTACTTTCACGCTCTTTACGCAGTTACTATGTGTACATTTATATTCTATGTTTTTAAGGCTATTTAACTTAAACAAAGGATTGATTTTTTAGATTTTGACGATTTTTAGCTCGAAACTTGGGATTATGCATACAAAACCTAAAAAACGCTTATCAAAAAATAAGAATAAAAAGTTAATAGACAGACGATATAGTCCAGTAACTATATGCGTACATGAGACCATGTGTTAACTATTGTAATTCTGTTGGCCTAATTAATAATCCAAGTTTCCAACCTCCAACGCCGAATGCCCGTCGTCGCGGTCGCAATCTCGGCGGCACACCTCCATCTGTTGGTCAAAATTTTCGATAAAGGTGAGCCATAATTGAGTTTCTATGCCATTTACAGCAACTACCTGACTGGCCTCATTTTGGAACATATACCGCCCTATGATATCGCCAGCCCATAAACCGTAACAATCAGTCACAATTACTCTTGGATAATAATTCACCCAAATGCTGCAATTCTTTTTTTTGATTAATCCACTGAGGTGAAAATGTTTCTCATCACTGAAAATGATTTTCTTCGAAAATTGATCATCCACTGTTGCTATTTCTTGCCACTATTCTAACCATTGACGGTGCTTGAAATAGAAAAGCGGCTTTAGTTGTTGAGTCACTTGCACTCTTTAAGCTTGTAAATGCAAGTCTTTATGATAATGTTCATCAACGACGAGTTGAGGTGGACGGCTATTCAGCCACGCCGGTCATCAACAGCAGCAATATTTTGTGTTTTCAATTTTCCAACAACCCCGGTTTCCTCAATTTTTGCATGATTTTCCCGATTGACCGAAAAAATCACGAAGTGCACACTAAGCCTAAATTATTTCAACGTCATTTTCTATTTTTCCATGGCTCAAATTGAGTTCGCCTGAAATCGAGAAATGTCAAATTAAATGCAGAACAAATCTTGACGTTTAGGTGAGGTTCAGGTGAGGTGGACAGAAAGAGCCGTTTTCTTTTCTTCCGGTCGATCCAAATAATCATGGTTTCGGACCACGAGGTTTGAACGCAATATGTCAAAAAATCCACAAAACCGCTACATAGCCGATGTTATTTTCTTGCCCTTAAATACACTCTAAGATTTAAAGCTAAATGAAACTTCTACATTTTGAGCCAACCGAGGTTGTTCTGATTTTCGAACAAATTGGGTTCGGCACTCGATGTCGAAAATTCGGATTATTTATAAGGCCAGCATTATAGACAAGGTCTCTTTTTAATCAATTGATAAAGTTACTGAGCTAATGTCTTGCTGTTTTGATTTGTTTTTATATGAGAAATTTCAGGAATTGAAATTACATAAATGTTAAAGTATTTTAAAAACGGTTCTAAAGATTTAAATAAAAGAAATATATATTGTGTTTTTTGTAAGACATCAATTCATATTCTTAATATTTCATAAACGTTCAATACAAACAAGACAAACTTTAATTTTTGGCACCAGCCAAACTCCATGACACTTCTAAAATTACAAATGACGTTTTTAAAAATGTTGAAAAAGGTTTGTTTGTAAACTATTTCGTACCTGCTCTTAAGCTAAGTATTTGCGGTTGGAACATCTTCCAATATTGGCTGACCTGTCAAAAGTCTTCCAATAACATTCAAATAGGTGACAGTTGGTTGATTTTATTCAAATATAAGACAATTTGTTTGTATAAAATCGGCTGACAACTGTTGACAATTTTGAATTTTCCAATGAAAAACTGTCTGTTTACACGGTTAATAGGCTTAAGAAAATAATATAATTGGAAGACTCATTGGGAGGCAGTTTTCTCGACAGAGGACAGAGATTATGAACATTTATTTTAAAAGTAAAAACAACAGGTGGTGCAAAATCATTTTAAAAGACTCAGATTTAAGAAAAAGTGAAACAATATTGAAGCAAGAATTTATTTTGTAACATTTGTTCATTCGTGGAATCCTTTTCAACCTTTTTCTTTTTCATTATTCTGTCAGACGTCGACTTCATTTTTTTTTCAATTTTCGTAATTTTTATATTCTTTAAAAATCCTGTAAAAATTGGATGATGTTGTTGGCAAGAACATCATCCAAAATTCAATTAGTGATCAATCGTCCAATAATTTGAAACACACAAAAACTTGAATATTTGGATGACTACAAGAGAAAAAACGATTCCAAGAAGTTAATCAATTTTTTGACAGAACATTTGACAACGATTGACTTCCAATTTTAGATCTGTCACTTTAGACACATAAAATTGGATGTATATAAATGGTTGATAGAATATTTGTTAAAATGATTTGCTAAAAATCTCCACCATTTGGGAGACCTTCAAATTGTACATACATACATACGAGTACTACATTCATAGTTCTTTAATAAGTTCTGATTTTGTCTTTGCTAAACTTAACTTCAGTTTTTGTTGTTCATAGACTATTTAAACCCATTTTAAAACGATAGCCTTAAAATAAACACTGTGGAACCTATGTTTAAGCTGTTTTTAAATCTATAAAACGTCAAAAATAAACAAACATATTTTCACAATTTAAAAGTCAATAATCTAACGTTAGTCCTAAATACATATGTAGCTCTAGATGCTGCATGTCCTCATATACAAGTAAGAGGTAAAAAGAAACCACACTGGTGGAACTCAGGGCTAGATCCACTTCAAAAAGAATGCAGAAAACTCTTTAACAGAGCGAAAGCTTCTAGAGACATGTCCGACTGGGATTCATATAAAGAATCACTGAAGATATATAAAAAAGAACTGAGAAAAACCAATCGATCGTCCTGGAGAAACTTCTGTAACAACGTGGAAGATTGCTCTGAAGCAACCAGATTGCGCAAAATCCTCTCCAAAAATCCAATCATGCCAAGCTGCTTGAAAAACGCCTCTGGCCTCTGGAGCAATTCAAGCGAAGAATCGCTCAACTTGCTATACTAGACGTTCACTTTCCTTTCCTCTAATATTATTAATAACATTGTACCCCACAAGGTCTAGTCACTAGGGAAAAACTCAAATAGGCTATTAACAGCTTTAAGCCATCTAAATCTGCAGGTCCGGATGGTATAATTCCAGCTGAACTGCAAGAAAGTGCAAGTTTTCTAATACCCATCCTAGAAAACATCTGCAAGCAATGCCTTAAATTGGCATACATCCCGATGTCTTGGAGACAAGTTAAAGTCGTTTTTATTCCAAAAGCTGGAAAATCCAGGCTCGTTAACGCTAAAGACCTAGGACCTATCAGCTTATCAGCATTCCTTCCAAAACTTTTGAACGTTTGATCGATATCCACTTAAGGGCAAGTATTGATAACTCCCTCCTTTAAAAGGCTCAACACGCCTACAACAAAGGGAAATCAGTTGAAACGGCTCTACACAGTATAGTACGTACAATCGAATATTCACTCCATCATAAAGAGCACACCTTAGTTGCCTTCTTCGATATGGAAGGTATATTTAACAATGTCGACACATCTGCAATTGCACGTGTATTGACATCTCTGAAGGTAGACAAGTCGATCAGCGAATTGATTAATCAGATGCTGATAAGCAGGATTATCAATTCAAAACTGGGTGATTTTACTGTACAAAGGGGTCTCAGCAGAGGTACGAAACAAGGTGGTGTCCTATCCCCTCACCTTTGGAACTTAGTAATAAATGAATTACTGATTATTCTAGAAACAGAGGGATACAGAGTGTTTGCTTATGCGGACGATGTTGCTATTGCAGTAACGGGTAAACATCCCAATATACCAAAAGAACTCTTACAAAACGCTTTAAATAAGCTCATCAGATGGGCAAATCGGTGTGGACTAGGCGTTAACCCACAAAAACCGACCACAGGGAAATACAAAGTCCCACTCATTGACCCCCCCCCCCCCACCTCATAAACATACATATCTCGGTCATAAGGCCGATCCTTACTTATGGAGTAGCGGTATGGTGGACGGCGCTAAATACAGCGACAAATTGCGATAAACTCAGCAAAGTCCAACGAACAGCCTGCCTGTGTATGGGAGGAGCACTTCGCTCTACCCTCTTCGCCTCACTTGATGTTCTGTTCCATCTAATACCGCTGGACATTTTCAGTAAGCAAACGCCTGCTTATACAGCCATACGGCTTCAAGCCTCCTCTCTCTGGATCAATAATGGAATTGGCCACACCACTATTTTGAACTCGTTCAGAACTATAAACAGTAATATTGACTAAACCATACCCCATCTTCAGTTCAATAACTATAGCTTCAAAGTGAATATACCTCCCATGTCTTCTTAGGGGAATATTGCAGAGCTGACGAACTTGCAAAAAGCGGAACAACATTACCTCTGCTGGCTCACAATTCTAGCATCCCCTTAAATAAATAAATTGGGTGGCGCAACAGTCCGTTGAGAACCAGGGCCTAGTGACTTACAACTCTCAACCATTCCTGTGTGCAAGTAATGTTGTCAGGAATGGAGGGGACCTACAGTTTATATGCCGAATCCGAACGGCTAATTCGAGAAGCACTTTTTCATGACAAGAGTTACTCTTGGAGAATTTGTCAAATCCTCGCAAGAGGCAGTACCCGTGAAAAGACTTTATGGTGGCATAGGGAGGAATCGAACCCAAGACCTCTGGCATGACAGTCCAACGCACTAACCATCATGCCACGGGCTAGCATCCCCTTAGCTACATGTAAACTCATGCTAAAGCAAGATACCATAGAGAAAACAAAATTCAGGTGGAATAACTCCACCACCTGTTTAGCGGCTAAACTAATTTGGGCTAATCTTAGCGCCAGGCGCTCAAAACAATTAATCTCTCTGAGTAGATTGCACATTAGCTATGTTATAGGTGTCCTGACTGGGCACTGCTTAATAGGAAGGCATGCTATTCGACTTGAAGCCCCTGTCAATGATTTTTGTAGGAATTATGCAACTCCGAGGAGGAGGAGACAATCTCTCATCTTCTGTGCACATGCCCTGCCTTATCACAAAGACGTAGAATCCACCTTGGAGACTACTACTTCAACGATACCAGCGATCTAAAACATTCTAACATTATTTGTCTCCTACGTTTCATTCGGAGCTCCAATTGGTTTGACGAGTTAAGCTGATGAATTGATCCATGTGGTATCACAACGGACCATACTTTGGTGTGGTGTACTTCCCAACCAACTTGCTAAACTCTTGCTAAGTTGTTACTAAGCAAGCCCAGAGTTTAGGTTATTTATAAATAAATTTAAACCTAAGTTTAGGGTTAAGCCTGTGGTTTAACTATAAACATAGGAAATGCTGGGTTTAATTTATTATTATCACATTTAAACACAGCAGAAAAATTGAATTATGTTTATTTAACCAACAAGCCTTAAACTGTAGATCAAGAAATCATGACTTTAGTAATTCTCTATGAATACGCCCGAATATGTTTATGGACGGCAAGAACCGTTATTTGACTATAAGGGCACCTACCCAAATCTGCTGTAAAAATTTTAATTCAATTTTGAATATGACATTATTTTAATAGGAATTATTTAAATAAAACATAGTTCATCGTTAAGTCATAGTCGTAGAAAATTTGATAGAACAGAAAAAACAGTGTTGGTGTTTTTAGTGATATGTTTTCAATATATGTATGAATATATATCATGTTTTACCAAATTACTACAATTTTATTAAAACAAGTAAAGCAATATATTATTTTGCTCGTCGTGTATTTTAACATTTTAGAAGGGATCAGATAATGTGCATTTGCTCAATAGATATACACAATGTGGCCAATTTATAATTTCATATTTTTAATGTGAATATAGAAAATGAAAGTACAAATTTACTTTTACACGCCCTGTTGGATCATGATTTCTTTTCAATTTCTAATATCAATCCAAATTTGATATAACCTTGAACCTCTAGAAATGTAAGTTCGTGCAATTTAATCGTGCACTTAAATCAATCTTTAACTTATGAAGACATTAAAGTTAGGAAATAGAAAAGAAATTAACGAAATTATCGTAAATTATTACAACCAGTCATTAAATAGTTCAACAATGGAAATTGGAATTAAAATTTCATTAAAAATCAATAATCTTAAATAGAGAAAAAGTATACGCCTGAGTGTACCCCAAAATAAAAAAATAGCTCGCTATTCAAATAAACCGATATTCAACTAATTTTGTATAAAAACATAAAGAATACTCATGCATAGTAAAATTTATAACCAGTTGATAATTCTGTTGCTTAAGTTTGTACACAGAAAATTGAGAAGTTAAATTTCATTAAGTGTTCTCTTTCGGGCGAATCTTGGTTCAGTTTTTTGAGTCATTATATCTCCTGGCCCGACAGACTTTGTTTTGCCCATTCATAAATCAAAACCTATATCCTTCAACTGAAGATAAATATACATTGAATATGAGTCATTTTGACCTCTAAACGTACTCAAATACCTTACACAACAAAAATCTTTGCTTGAAAACCGATTTCTTGAAAGAAAAGCACGCCTTTAGACATATGACTAGAAATACGTGCTGTTCATTTTACTATATTAAAAGATCTAGATCTTCAATCTTAGATGGGTTTTCAGTCATGATTTTATTATTTATTGATTTTAAGGCCACTTGACCAGATAAAATTAATCATATGATTAAAAATCAGTTAAGTTAAAGTTAAAAGAGTGTACATGGTTGTTGTTTTTTTTTATTTTTGATAAGTTCATGTTTTGATCTTCTACTTTGCTTTCATGAAATAACGATAATCAACATTCAGTTTTTTTATCCTACTTTTTTTTTAGGTAAAAGTATGATGAACACGATCATTTAATTCAATTCTTTAAAATCATAAAAGGTGTGTATAAACTATACGCAATAAATTATTTTGAAACCCATTAATTCTTATTAATATCTACTTCTACATTGAGACCGAATTCATACGAAATTGGTCAGCGGCGGTTGATCGAACGCTATGCGGTGTACGGCATGTTGGACGGTCTTGAGTAAATACTTAATGACTTGATGAAGGATAATATATTTAGAGAAGTAGCGTACATATGTTTATGACACGCAATTTAGTAGATTAAATCATTGTTCATCGACAACGTTATTAATATCAAAACTGGAAACAATTGTGATACAAATATTTAGGTGGTTTTAATGAAAGAAATATAACAAACAGACAAGAAGATTGGTATTTTGAGAAATTCTCCAAAAAAGAATAAATTTGAATTTAACTGCTGAAAGTAAAATCTGCTTGCGGACTGAATTAATGATAAATTATCAATTTGTTTAATTACTTCAATAACTGCATAGTATGTTAAATTTTAGAAAGAATTAGAATTGGATCTAACGTTGGGCGCCAATTGATCCAATTTTTTTTTGAAATTGAAAATTTTCGATATTTCTTCTGGGGGAAAGGTAATAGGAACCGTTCATATTTACTGAATATTTCGTCCACAGAAAATAAAGTTGTCATATTAGCAATCGTCTATAATATTCAATATAACAACCTTATTTTCAAAAAAAATGGCTACTGGATAGTCAAAAGAACAATTTTCGATTTTCAATTTTGGATAGTAAAGTAGTATTCACATAAGCGCGAGCAACGAATGAATTACAAAATGTGAGTTTATATACGTTTGAAGACATATTTCCACACAAATTCTTAAAAAAACGATAGCAATATAAACGGTGATTTTTTAAGAGCTTGAGAACTTTTTTTTTAAAAAAAGCATAAAATTTGCAAAATCTCATCGATTCTTTATTTGAAACGTTAGATTGGTCCATGACATTTACTTTTTGAACATAATTTCATTTAAATGTTGACCGCGGCTGCGTCTTAGGTGGTCCATTCGGAAAGTCCAATTTTGGGTAACTTTTTCGAGCATTTCGGCTGGAATAGCCCGAATTTCTTCGGAAATGTTGTCTTCCAAAGCTGGAATAGTTGCTGGCTTATTTGTGTAAACTTTAGACTTGACGTAGCCCCACAAAAAATAGTCTAAAGGCGTCAAATCGCATGATCTTGGTGGCCAACTTACCGGTCCATTCCTTGAGATGAATTGTTCTCCGAAGTTTTCCCTCAAAATGGCCATAGAATCGCGAGCTGTGTGGCATGTAGCGCCATCTTGTTGAAACCACATGTCAACCAAGTTCAGTTCTTCCATTTTTGGCAACAAAAAGTTTGTTAGCATTGAACGATAGCGATCGCAATTCACCGTAACGTTGCGTCCAACAGCATCTTTGAAAAAATACGGTCCAATGATTCCACTAGCGTACAAATCACACCAAACAGTGCATTTTTCGGGATGCATGGGCAGTTCTTGAACGGCTTCTGGTTGCTCTTCACTCCAAATGCGGCAATTTTGCTTATTTACGTAGCCATTCAACCAGAAATGAGCCTCATCGCTGAACAAAATTTGTCGATAAAAAAGCGGATTTTCTGCCAACTTTTCTAGGGCCCATTCACTGAAAATTCGACGTTGTGGCAGATCGTTCGGCTTCAGTTCTTGCACGAGCTGTATTTTATACGGTTTTACACCAAGATCTTTGCGTAAGATCTTCCATGTGGTCGAATAACACAAACCCAATTGCTGCGAACGGCGACGAATCGACATTTCACGGTCTTCAGCAACACTCTCAGAAACAGACGCAATATTCTCTTCTGTACGCACTGTACGCATTCGTGTGGTTGGTTTAATGTCCAATAAAGTAAACTGAGTGCGAAACTTGGTCACAATCGCATTAATTGTTTGCTCACTTGGTCGATTATGTAGACCATAAATCGGACGTAAAGCGCGAAACACATTTCGAACCGAACACTGATTTTGGTAATAAAATTCAATGATTTGCAAGCGTTGCTCGTTAGTAAGTCTATTCATGATGAAATGTCAAAGCATACTGAGCATCTTTCTCTTTGACACCATGTCTGAAATCCCGCGTGATCTGTCAAATACTAATGCATGAAAATCCTTACCTCAAAAAAAACACCCTTTAGTTTCTATTTAATATCATATATTATTAAAATTAAGAAAACAAATTTATTCTTCGCGAAAAAAATTGAAATTGATACGAAATGTCAAACTTTATTCTCGTATTACATTATCCACACTCGGAACGAATAAAATAATCGCGCGTACTTAACCTAAAAAATCATTCTTACTTTGGTTTCGGTGGTGAATGGTGTTTGACTGTGGCTCATTGTCAAACTTCATTCGCGACGAATTAAAACTCTCATGTGAATGAAATGTCAAAATCGACGAATATCTTTCATTCATAAAAAATATTGACTACCGCCGTTGTTATTTTGGCTACCGCAATTGTCATATTGACTATCGCAAAATATTGACTACTGCACTTGTCGTATTGACTACCACACAAGTCGATATGACAACCGTAGTTTGAAGACACTCTATATAAAGACCGGAAACCAATCTGTCATTCTGATTTGCTTCAAGCTAGTATCAATTCACCACTGCTAAATTCAATTCACCACGAATTGATGAGAAAATTGTATAGTGCCTACCTGACCTTAAGTGGACAATTTTGTTGCAATATTGGTTGATAAGGAAAAATGTATTAAAACTGTGTTGTATATTGTGATATTGTTTCGTATATGTAAAACTGGTTTAATGGTAATAAGAACTAATGGGTTACAAAAAAATTTCATGTTCTTAAGAGCCTTGAACATGAGAGCGAACAACGAATGAACGAATGGACGAACAAACGTGATTTTATACATTTCAAAAAGTCAATTTCAAACAAAAACACATTTTTATTATAAGAAACACATTCAAACTTATGTTAGGATAATAAAATTTGCATTTTGTTCTATATAATAAGAGAATTTTGTAAAAACAATTTGGTAGTAACGAATTGCAGTGTGTTTGCTGCGAACTGTCAAACTCTATTCGCGTTCCACATTCCATCCACACTACCACTCTTGTTTTGTTTGTTGAAAAGGGTAATTATTAATTGACAATTCGTCGCTGTCTTCAAATAGATATAAAGCTCATGTAAGAGGAAAGTCAAGATATGCGAACATCCACAGTTCGCAGTTCGCAATTCGTAGCTCATGTGCAAGATGCAAGATGTAAATATATAATTATATAATGTTAACTTATAAAAATAAATAATATGCCTTTCTTATTCTTTATAATTTGTGTACATTTATATGTTAAAAGAAGAATGAAGTAATATTGGCGAAGTATTTCGGACGCAGTTAAAGCAACCATACGTTTTAAAGAAAATACTTTTAAATCGTAAAAAAACCTTACAAGTAAACTTCTTTCTAAAACAAAAATGGTTGGTGGGACTAAGAAACAAAAGATGGCGTTTATAAAATAAAATAAATTTGTTCCGCCAAGCATGCATACTTTAGTAGGTGAAATCTTTGCATATAAAACCGTGATTCTTAAGGGGGTGGCACCTAGTGGCCTTGAAGTCTTTTTGATTGGAAGTGTCAAAAAATTGTTAATATGCAACTTCACTGCATTTAAAAGTGTGTACTAAGTAGAATACACTTTAAAATTCAATAAAAAGTTATAATTGTCTGAACAAGACATTTGTTGCATTATGTGAAGAAAACTTAAAAAAATATTAGCAAAAATAAAATAGCCTTTTTTTTTAAGGAAGCATGAAGTTTTATTATTATTTTGTTAATCAATTTAAAGCTTTCTCATAAACTATATTTTCTGTTTTGTTTTGTGTTGAGTAAATAAACAAAGAAGACGGTTTTTCGACTGGAAATTGTAAGCGTTTAAAATCGAATGGTAAATCCGTTGAACCCATCGGTGATCGCAGGATCAAGACATCCTTTCCTTTGTATTTTCCTTTTACGATTGTTGCCTCAATGACGTTATTCATTAGCTTTTTCACAACCAGCCTTGTTCCATTGCATAGTCGAAGTTGATTAATGTTACGCAGCATGATGACAGACAGGCAATTCCAGTGAATTTAAAAACTCCGTGGGATAGTTAACTTCGTCAAGCTGGTTCATAACGGTGTCGACTGGTTTGAAGGAAACCAACTGTCCTGGAAGAAAATTCTGAATGCTCGCATTGAGATTCTCGACATCTTTATTATTCGATGCCAATATTGCTCGTTTACCCAGCCAACTATGGTTATTGAACCTTTACGCTATATCTGGGAAAACACTCTGAATTAACTCCTCTTTTGAATCTGTGATGCAACAGAAATATGTGGGTACTGTGATGAATCCGGTTGAGGTATCCATTGCAACTTTATTGATTCCAATATCTGCTTTGCAAACAAATTTGCAGTTTTATCATGTTGCAAAAATACACGCATGTTAGTAGTTAATTGGAGTGCCTTTACGTACTGCCACAAATTCGATGATCTTAGGCATGCATTTAGGTTATCAGCAACAGTTGATCGAGAAATAACTAGAAGAGTCTGACGAAAATCACCTGACAACAGAAATATTTTGGTTCTCACGAAGATCTTTCAATGTTCTGTCCAGCACCTCCAGTGACCTCATATGGGCCATTGTGCATTTCTCCCAAACAATTAATTTGCATACCTGTAGGATCATGGCCATTGCGCTATTTTTGGCGATGTTGCAAATTGGTGTTTCGCGTGATTTGCATATGTTTAATAGTAATTTCAAGGCAGAATGCGCAGCTCATCCGCCTTCTAGCAGAGTCGCAGCTATTTCAGATGAAGCCAACGCTAGAGCAACATCATTTCGCGATCTGATCCTCCACAAAAGGAATGAAATTGACAACGTTTTTCAGGTTCCTCCGGAAGTGCGACAGAATGATTGACATATTAGTTGGTTGTCAAATCTAATGTCAAATATTATGGTTGTGTTCAGAAGCTTAATTTGTGACAAAACTTAAGATTTATTAAACTTAAAAAAATAATCTGATACAGTTAAAACTGAAGTTAAGAATTAATTGGAAATCAGCACTACTAACACTTTATTACATTTTTGTCGCGTTCGCGATTCATTTTTGTTTATTTCGGAACGCGACATTAGATCCTCCAAAGCGCGAAGGCTATTTTTATTAATATGATTGAATTTGAACTTTATGCAGCGGTAATAAATTGCAAATTGACTCTTTGACGTTAGGAACACATCTAAATAGCTTAGACAACAGTGAGTGATTATAATTTAATATGAACTTTATTGAATAGCAATAAAGTTCAAATTGACTCTAGAAAACGTTTCTATGGAAAATAGAAAAGGGCTTCTTTAAGGGTTTTCCGAGAAATTATTCGTTTTTTTCTCGCCTTTTAAACCTTCTCTAGACCTCAACGAACTTTTCAAGACTAAAATAAGATAAATCCGTCCAGTCGTTCTCGAGTTTTAGTGAGACTTTTTATATATATAGATGTAAAACACATAAAAGTGTGACATCACCTTAATTAAGAAAATCTAAAATCCTCACTACACAACTTAATATAAAAAACAACAACATCTGCCAAAACAATTAAATACACCGCATGGAACTGTTGTTGGGTTTCCATTTTTAATGGACCTAATGTCAAAATTACAAATACAACAATGTAAACAAATGGGCATTGGAGGGTGAAACGTACGGAATATTCCGGTCTTTTGTTCAATTTCCTTCGACCAAAGTTGTCATAGTGTGTTATTACACTCAGACTTTCTGTATGCTGAAATCTAACATCAATTCCCCACAGCTAAGGTCAATTCACCACGAAAATAAAGTAGAGTGATGATAAATTCTTTAGGGAAGGCACCTAGTGGCTACGGCGACATTGGCTATTGCATTTTTTGGGAAGAGTACGATAACTCAGGCGACAAATTTTGATGACGGATTTGTATAGAACAGTTAGTGAACAGTCCAAGTGAGTTCCAATGTTCGTATTATCCTATAAAAAATGTTTAAAAATGCAAATATTGGAATTCATTTTGTCATTTGACAGCTAAAATTAAATCTACAGTTCTCACCGAAGCAATTTAATAAAAAAAAACATCTGTCAAAACAAGTAAATACACCGCATCGAATTGTTGTTGGATCTCGCATTTCAAAATAGACGTAATGTCAAAATTACAAATACAACAATGTAAACAATTTGTTGTTTTCATCTCATCCGATGAAGAAATGTTGTTAGATGTGTTAGATGCAAAGGAAAAAAACAGGGAATTGGATTAAAATCTGGAGAGAAAATAAATCTAACTTCGGATCCTTCACTTTCTTGACAAAACAACTAAAATTGAACGATAAATCATCGTTTTTAAATTATATAAGGATGAATGAAGAAACTTTTAACCTACTGTTGTGGTTCAATAAAATGATCGGGTAGTTTGGAATGCAAAGCTTAAACTACCAAGCTAGACCATTCCTTCTTTTAAATTATTTCGGTTATAAGGCCTTTCCTCCACTTTAAATTGTCCGGTGTCTTGTTTACTGGGAAACACTAGAAACAATAATAAAACAGCACTAAGAAAATAGAATTGCAAGAAAAAAAAAACGTCAAAAACCATCCAAGACAATCCTAAACCCAAAACTCTGCGGATTGAGACTTTTTTCGTTCTCCGCAGGTTATCAATTTTGTACCAAACATATTAACACAATTAAAAATATTCATTTTTTCAAAAAAATGTGTAACATTTAATTTGATTCGGGCCAAAATACTTTCAAAATACGTCCCTGTAAGAGAACTTTGATGATGACGTCTTTATCTTCATTATCGAAAAGTTTTGGTCAATAAGGTGCTAACTTAACTTGTGATAATTTTTGTTCAACAAATAAAAAACATTTATTTAACTTTTGATATGTTTATAATAGATAACTGAACAGAACTTATTATCTCTAGGTTAATAGATCGCAATATCAAAATATTCGCAATAACAGAAAATTATTACAAATATTTTATTGTGGTTTTGTTTCATCTGCTGGTGGATGAGCCTGAATATATTCCAATGATCTAGCAATATTTTCTGGAATTGGTGGTGAAGTTGGTAAATGGGAACCAGAAGGATGAAAACCATTCTCATCGGCAGTATAAGTCAATTGGATTTGTTCACCATCGGGCGATTGATATTGAATAGCTCCCTGGACTGTTCCATTGGCAGAACCCGATTCTTGGACAACTATACCATTGGAAGTGTCGAATTGATAAGTAAATGATCCATCAGGATTGATTTGATCCGTGTAGCTTTTCACTTCAGCTGTTGCATCACTATTAGAAGACGCAGCTGGTGCAGATTGTGGTGCAGCGAAAGCAATGGATATTAAAGTAGCAATTGTTATCTGGAAGTTCGGAAAACAGTGACCAATATTGCTTTGGAACAATTTATTATTTTAATGGAGGTACTCACAAATGCAAACATTTTGTATATTGAAAAGTTGTGCATACAAAATAAATTGAACTATGATAATTTTGTGTTTGAGTTTTTGGTTTTTATACAAGAAATCGATTGTTTGAGTTGACTAAATTTTGATCGTACTAATTTTTTAAAGGAATTAACACCTCTGCAGATTGTGAAAGACCTTGATGATCTATTACTTAAATATTTTTCTATATATGAAAATCAATTGATCACGTATAAAGATGTGCAATATAAACTGAGACTATTATTATAAAGGGTGTTCATGAAGTACTTATTCATCAAAAAATAATAGTGTCAAGCGAAATGGTTGTTGATGGCAAAAAGCTGTCTTAAAGGGACCTAATTATTTGAAAGTCTTAAGGTTTATTAAGTTTAGTTTAGTTGGGTTTATTTCATTAAACGCAATACAACTCTTACAGACTACTTTAAAATTAATATAATAATTAATTTATGTATGTATATGAACAAAAATAATATTAAATAAATATGGTAGTATAAGATAAATCTTAATTACAAAACAGATTTAAAACATCTCTTGAAATATTAGAAAAACAACGGAATTCGTTTCTCTTATGCAACGTGCAAACGGTTCGTTTCTAATTAAGTTTCTTCTATGAAAAGTCTCTCGCAAATGAAAATTAGAGCGGAGCGGAGAGTCCTTGATGGAAAGGAAACAAATATTCGTTCTAACAAATAAGAATATTTTCTACGGTCGCTTACTAAATCTTTTACAAACATTATTGAAAAATATTTTCTCTTTACTTCAAGCGTGATGGATAAGATGGTACTTCCATATTCCAATTTAATTTATAGAAAGCATACCTAATAAAGTTTCGACAGAAACTTCCAGATTTCTAAACCTAACAGATCTTTTTGGGAGGATAGGACATTCTTGGAGGATGCGTCAATCCATTTTTACACAGATGGCTCAAAAACCAAAGAAGGGGTTGGTGGAGGTGGAGGTACCTACTCTGAACGACTGAAATTAAGTCTCTCATTCCGCCTTCCCAATCATTGTAGCGTGTTCCAGTCGGAACTTTTGGCGATTAAGGAAGTCTTGTCTTGTCTCAAAGAAAACGTGATATCAACATCTGATATCCGTATTTTCTGTGATTGCCAGGCTGCTATCAAATCTCTGGACTCTGTCTCTACAAACTCTATAACAGTCCATAACTGTCGATCATCTCTAATGGAGATGGCGCAACAGTTTAATATTCACCTTTGCTGGGTGCTGGGCCATAGAGACATTCCAGGTTACTGTAAGGCAGATGAACTCGCCAGGAACGGTACAGTACAGCCCATCCTACCACGTTTGGCAAGTACTGGCATACCAATCGCTACTTGTAAACTGTTGCTAATGCAAGACACTGCGAGGAGGACAGGCACCAGGTGGAACAACATCTCCACGTGTCAAGCCACAAAAAACATCTGGCCAACACTGGATATAAAACGTTCAAGGTGCTTGCTCTCTCTAAGCAGATCGCATATAAGCTCGATAATAGGTGTCATAACCGGACACTGTCTAATAGGAAAGCACGCCACGAGACTAGGCGTATTCTCAAATGACTTTTGCAGAAGCTGTATGGACGAGGAAGAAACGGTTCTTCATCTTCTCTGCACATGCCCTGCTCTAGCTCGAAAACGCAAAAATTACCTAGGAGAATTCTTCTTAAACGATCTAAATCATATCGGTATAGTCAGCCTCTCACGTTTCGTAAGGGACTCAAGCTGGTTCCATTGAGCTTAGGAGGAAGCCTCAAGATTCATGTGGTATCACAATGGGCCATTAAACTGGCCTAAGTGTGTCCGTTTCCATCTTGGACAGCCACTATAACCTAACCTATACCTAATAAAACTGTTTTGAATTTTTTCTATTCTAAGAGAATGAGTGATATAGTAGGGGTTCCAAATTATGCAAGTGCAATATATAATGATATAAGGGTTTAGGGGTCGGAAAAATCCCTAGAGTTTCTTCTGATAAAACCAAGCATCCCATTAGCTTTACTGACTATGTAAACAATGTGCTTATTAAACTAAAGCTTTTCATCCAATTTAACTCGCAAATCCTTTTTTGCCGTAGCCTTATCTAAACTCGTATTGTTGATAGTATAATTAAATATGATAGGTGTTTTTTTTCTATGGCATGTAAGGCTCTGGCATTCGGACACATTCAGGATCAACTTGTTAGATTCACATCATTCAGCCAGTTTTTGGATATCCTCTTGAAGATATAGACATCCTACAGAAGATTTTATGAGCCGGGAAATCTTGACATCATCGGCATACATAAGATACTTCGAATATTTAATATTTACTGGAATGTCATTTATAAAAAGCATAAATAACAAAGGGCCAATATGACTTCCTTGCGGAACACCTGAAGTTACATCAATACCTTTGGATTTAAACTTTCCCAATTTTACAAATTGAGCCCGATTTTTTTAATTAGAAGAAATTTATTTTATGAAATTAGAATGGAAACCAAGTTTTGAAAGGTTAAAAATGAGTATACTATGATTAACTCTATCAAAAGCTTTTGCAAAATCTGTAAAGATAATATCAGTCTGTAAACTATTTTCAAACCCGCAAAGTACAAAATCGCAAGGCAATGAAAGGTTTGTAGCAGTAGATCTTCCAGAAACAAAACCATGTTGGTATTCACATATTAAATCCTTAACAAAAAAATTAAATTCTTTACAGATAAGCATTTCGAAAATTTTTGGGATCACTATAATTGGTCACATTTTGCTTCGAGCCAGACTTAAATATTGGATTTATACAAGAGATCTTCCAAAAGTCCATAAACTGGCCACTTTTTAAAGACTGATTGAAAATCAAGCTGAGCGGTAACAAGGACGGATCCAGACTTTTCATCAGGGGGGATGAGTTTTTACTCACCGCTTAAAAATGTTCTTTAATGTTTTGTAAAGGATGCTAACAAAATTTTATAATTGCTTAGTTATCAAATTATTCAGAACACTGTTGTCTAGCAAGTTATGGTCTAACTATTTAATTTGGATGACTCACATGAAAGCATTCCAAGATTCGAACAATTGTCTAAATATGCCATATTTAAGAGCTAAAATACAATAGCTTAGAAGGTTTTTGGTGCATTTCGCGCAGAAATGAAGGAAATTGTTTTGAAACGTTGCTTTTTTCCAAAAACAAAACACACTTTTCTTGTTTTCATTTCTATTAATGCGAAGAACGCCGCAAAAATTTAAAAATCCAGAAAATGAGGGGGTATCTGATATGTTAAAATGTCGGACTCTTTTTGACGTAGTTTTTTTGAACTCAATTTCCAGAAGTCTCTTATTACTATCGTTATCAATCTGCTTACTCGTATTTGGATCTTATAAAGGCGTCAACAAAACTTAAATGTTGTAGAGACGAAAAGGTTTGGTTCTTGAATTTAAGGAAATAGTTGTATTTAAGAACATAATTTCTCTAAACTAAAAACAAAAGCTAAATTAAAACAAAGTAAGGTAAGCAAACAAATAAGTTGGGAAGAAAAGTTTTGTAGTACTCATCAACATGCACGTTTCAAAGCTTTTATATGAATAGATATGAAAAGTTTATTATGCTTTTCACTTAGCCATTAGTTTCACAAAAGTGTCTTTTGATTTTTTGGGACATTTGTATTATTGAATTATTATTATTCGTGTTGGAATCTCAGTTCTAGAGCATCCAAAGCAAATTGACTTGAATTTTGAAAGAAATAAAATGCACGACTGGGTCGCAAGAACTTAATAATTTTTTCCAAAAAGTCTGTTTAAAAATATTGCCTATATTTGAAGATTTAAAAATGTACCTCTAATTTAAGTTCTTCTCAAAAATTGAAATGCCATTTTATTTGTCAAAAAATCTAGATTAACCTATTTTTTTCGAAGATCTTTTTAAATTTTGTCTTAAAAATATTTTTGGTATAAGCACTAAATAAAGTGCTTATAAATATATGAACATTTAAATTTAGTAAGATAATGTTGTTCCCTTCTGAGATATCGAGTTTTGTAAACAAAATTAGTATTTTATTAAAAATAAAAAAAATACATTTTTGATGATAAAAAATCATCATCAAATTGATCATTGACAAGAGCTTGCCCAGAAAGAGAAGAATTTTGAAATCTTTCCATTAGTTCTTGAGAAATTTTAAAAACAAAATAAAGATTTTTTTGAGGGGTACCCTTCTGAAGCAATACGAAAATATGTTTTTCTTGTAGAAAGAAGCCAAATTAAGAGCACAAAATTTTGGGAAAGTTTTAGAAAAATCACATGTTTAAACCAAAAAATTTGTGTGTTGACTGCTGTTATTTTTTTATTAATAAAATGATAAAAACTCCTTACATTAATAAGCTTAAAATTCTTAATTTCAATCAACACAATTGTTTGGACTGTAGGGGCCAGGAAAGACAGACAGACGGAAGGAAGGAATCGACGTACCCTACCCACTTTGTTCGACTTCTTCGTAATGTCATATTTGATTAAAAACTCTAGTTTGAAATTGTTTACTAATGCAAAACTTGCTATAAAGTTCCTATATGTCGCAGTAAAAATCACGTCAAAAATCAATATTTATGTGTGTCAAAAAAATGTAATAATAAAATTGAAGGCTAGTTTGAGGAATTCAAAGGCAACTTAATGTAAAATTGATGATCTCTTATTTAAGGTTTCTTCTTAAGAAGCTGAATATTTGCTCTTTTTCTTAGAAACAATTTTTATGAAAGTAATTTATAGCATGACTGAATTCGCGTTCTAAATTGAGCGAAAATAAAAAATTTTAGTTGTTTTTGACAGCAAACCACTTTTGGGTGAATGTCGTTAAATTACTAATAAATCTTTAAATGAAATCTTTACTTATACAACTTAACTGTATAAGCTTTTTGGCTCATATGACCCCCCCCCCCTGTATCGTCAATTGGTCAAAAAATGATGAATTTGTGCTGTGTTTTTGAAATAGGGCTGAATATCCGATTCATATTATGTTCTTGGTCCAATCTTCAGTCAGAAGTAGTACTTTTAGCAACAAAGTTTAAGGAAGTAAAATACAAATGTTGTTTTCTTATACAAAAAATAAATAATTCAAAATATAATAGGGGTCACATCCATTAACGCAATACGATAAGTTTTGAATTGAAGGGAATTCCTATGAAAAAGCAAACAAATTATCTCCCAGGGGGGGTCATGACCCCTACGACCCCCCGTGGATCCGCCATTGAGCGGTAATGCCAAAGAAACAGCTGAGTTTTTAAATGCAACAGAGGCTATGTTATCTGGCCCAGCACTTTTATTTACATCAAGACTAACTAGAGCTTTAAAAAACACCTGAAACAGTTAAGTCTATACTTCCAATATCAAGAGCATAAGATGGCGAAAAATCAGAGGGTTCACAAGGAGCAGAAGGCAGACAAACAGATTGAAAATAATCGGCTAATAAATCGCATATAACGTTCATATCGCTAGGTATATAATTGGAGTACTTCGCACAGTTTGGAATCCCTATAGACTTTCTTTTAATATTTATAAATTTCCAGAAGTGTTTCAAATCATTTCTAATTTTCGTCACAGCAGAGAGAATATAATTATTAAAAAAAGCTATTATTTCCAATAGCTTTAGTTAGATCCTTCTGAATTCATTATTATGATCCTGTGCCGCTATAAAAGTAAAATCCAGGAAGGAAAAGGCAAATTGTATTAATGAGTAATAATATAAATAATTGATAACATTAAAAATTCTGCGAAAGATACAAAGCCAAAGGTTCTACGACACCGTTGACATTTGTCAATAAATCTAATCACACTTTTTGTCAATAAAGATTTAACTTCCTACTAATAAAAATATACAACAATTTCGAATAAAAGCAAAAATTACGACCAAAGCTTCATCATCAGCTTATCATTTTAAATCAATTTGATTTTATTACTGAAATACTGGTCGTAAACTCAATTTGTGTTTGACAAGTATAGCTTTAATCAATCCCACAAGTTCAACAAATTATGTTTGGAACGTGGAAAGACCTATAACAATCAGTAAAATTGTCTGATTAATTACGCCAGTAAATATTTAGTACTGCTGTTAACAACGTTTGTATTTATTGCAGAATTACCATACACCGTGCAAAATATGACCCTTAAACGCTTTATAGGAAATGATTGGTTGAATGAACCAGCAGAAGTCTTAAACGACGTTATCAATAAGTTGACGCTACAGTTTGAAAGTAATTGAAACTTTTTTGAGAAAGCATTTACCAAGAAGCAATATCCTGAAGGTGTGAACATTGTATCCGTCATT
Organism: Eupeodes corollae; assembly: GCF_945859685.1. Lineage (NCBI taxonomy): Eukaryota > Metazoa > Arthropoda > Insecta > Diptera > Syrphidae > Eupeodes > Eupeodes corollae. Next base: position 126,246,101 of record NC_079148.1, read on the forward strand.
AAAGAAAATGAAGCGGTATTGGTGTTAAATATGTTTCAGCAAATTACTTTCCTTTTTTTTTACTTTAGGTCCTCAGACCTTTTAAGTCTGTTGGGGATCCCTAAAGGGACATAGGGCCTATACTACGCCTACGTTTCATAGTGTACGATTTCCGGAGATGTGTTTCAGCTCCCTCCAACTCTTGCCTAGTGAAGATGATTCCGCCTCGACTGTCCTGCGCCATGTGCTTCTCGGTCATCATCAGCTTTTCTTCCTTCTTGTGTGAGATTTCACTGCATTGCTTGGCCTGCAATGCAGTCATTACCTTTTCGATGCGTATCCAATGCCCCTTACGTCTCCGTTTAATAGATTCTATAGGTTCCTGACCTGTCCTTCTATGAAGGACCTCATTTGATATACGTTTTGGCCAGAAAATCCTTAAGATGTTACGAAGACATCTATTTACGAAGGTTTACAGCTGGCTGAAGTAACCTTCTAAGTGCTGCACCCACAAAGAAGCACAAATTCGACATTTCTTGGTCTTAAGCTGATAGAGTTATTCCTCCAAATTTTTGATAGCATTACGAATACCGCTTTTGTTTTGTCGATGCGGCTGATGACGGTCTTGTTCGGTTCCGCCTTCGATGGAAATGATACTTCCAAGGTATGAAAGTGAAAGATCTCCACTTTTTCCACTGTTTGCGAGAAAATATTTTTGATCATTTTTGTTTTGCCGGAATTAATTTTCAGCCACACAACTTCTGCTCTTCTCTTCACACTTGTTGCTTTCGGTGCCACTTAAAGATAACTTTTCCGAATAACTTTAATGTTTAACTAGGATATTAATAACCCTGGTCGACAAGCTGACGTTTGTGGCAGTCAAATTGCACTTTTTCGATGGGTTGTGATGATCGTAATTCAAATCTTACTACTAAATCAAATTAAATTTTCGAAATTTTTTTACTTTCTGTATTACTAAAAGTTTTAGCGAAACTTTGAAACATTTATGTAGACATTTTTGCAGAAAAAGGCAAACGTTTTGAAAGTGGTTTTATAGCGAATAAACATAAGTTAAGTTCTTAAAATACGTTGAACAAAAATAATTTAAACAAAATGTTATACATTTACGAGTATTTTTAAAAATTTGTGAAGATAGTTAGAATTAAAGTTTGAATTTAAAATAAGAACTGAAACTTAACTGCAAAATGTATTTTTCAAAACCATGAAAGCATTAAATTCCAGGTTTTTCAAAACTTTATATAAATTGAAATAAAGATTCAATTCCAGAAACTAAGTAAGATACTAAAACGATTTTAAATGTGTCTAAAAGAAAATAAACTAATTAAAAAACTTCAAAGACCAAACAGGGGCCTAATTATGAGGTTCACGGCGGATCGTTTTTAATTCGATCTTTTAAATTCGATTAGCGTCATATTTCGTTATTAACGTAAGGCAAAGCCAAAATAGTTCTTTCTATATTCCAGTGATTTGCCACTTTTTTTTGGTTTTTCTTCCTATATTCCAGTGATTTGACAGCTTTCCAAACAAAATTTGTTTTGTTTTGATTGAATTTGTGAAATTTGCGGTGATTTATTTGAAAATTTATATTTTATTTTGGATTGTTGATAAATTAAAATAAAGCTAACTCACATTTTTATATAATTACAATCAAGAAAGAATCCACGAAGCCGAACAGTGAATAATAATAAATACTCTTTTGCCTGTGAATTCGCCAAAAACAAGCTATCAGATTTCAACTGGCCAACAAACACTATGACATTTCAAATTCACCTTCGAATTCGTTAATTGGTCGAATTCAAAACGAAGAAGGCGAAAGCGAAAGCAATAATTAAAAAATGACCAACTTGCTATAGCAAAATGATTGGCCGCGAATCCCATAATCTGGCCGAGCTGTTCCTCAAGGCTGTGTTTTAAGTCCTTTGTTATTTTCCCTATTTATTAATGATGTTGCAAATTAAATCCCAGGAAGTATTACTATAAGTGATATTGATATTACGTTCTTTCTTCATGCAGACGGTCTCGTTGTTATTATTTATTTATTATTTATTTAAACCACAAAATTACTGTGATAGTTGAGATCTCAAAATAAGTATCTTGAAGTCTAAAATTTTGGTTTTCTGATCATGCAACAACACAGTGTTAAAATTTAAAGTCTTAACGCTACAGTGAAAAGTATCCTCTACTATGGTAATGAAGTATTATGATTGAGAGCATTTAGAAGAACTAGAAAATGTCCAAAGGTATTTTTCAAACGAATTTAGAGGTTTCTTAGAACACACCTGATTATGTCATCCATACGGAGTGTGGCTTACCTTACCATCAGAACTAAACGTTCAAAAACCAATTCTAAAAATAAGTTCTAATAGTGGTTACAGCCCAGTCAAAACCTGATATGATCTATGTAGCTGTTTTGAATGAGTTTCCGATCACATAGGGAACAGATACGATCGAAGAATAAAAAATGTCTTTATACGACTGCATAGCTTGGATAGATCAGAGGTTATATCAGAATAATATTGAAATAGTTTCTTTTTTAACCTCGAGGGGGTTAATTAAGGGAAATTAAATCAATTATTTTAAAGATGAGTTTTCTGTTTCAGGAATGAGCTTGATTTTCAAAATCAGAACTGAAATATTAGAATTGAATTATGGACCGATTGGAACCGATGTATGTATATACTGTTTGTTTGCTTTGAAACTTTAATCAGAATGAAAATATAATACACTTTGAGGTGCTGCTCTGTGCGTTGACGGGTGGACAAAAATAAAAAAAAAGGCTGGGATGCGACCCACACTGATAACTTCCCATCCCGTCTGTCGATTTGTCTTGCTTAAAAGTTTGTCTATATGTACTCGTATCAATTTTTACCAAATTTGCGTAATATTTTTTGTAGATTTGATTTTTTATGAAAAAACGGGCTGTTGGATTTTTATATAAAAATTACTGAATATTGAAAACAATATTTTCTGTGAAATAAAATAAGTTTGAAGCCAATATTTTTAATTTTTGAAAAGCTATTTGAGCCGATAGTAAATTTTTACCAAGTTTTAGTATTGTTTATTTTTAGAGTTTTATTTTTTGTAAAAAAAAACTGTCAATTCGAATTTTTTAAAAATTTTACCAAATGTTGAAAACAATATTTCTTATAAGATAAAATTAGTTTGAAGCCAATATTTCTAATTTTTAAAGAGATATTTGAGTCAAAATCAATTTTTACCAACTTTTATTAATTTTTTTTAGATTTTTATTTTTTTGTAAAAAAATTGTCAATTAGATTTTTCTCAAAATTTGTCCTAATGTTGAAAACAATATTTCTTATAAGAAAAATTTAGTTAGAAGCTATTATCTCAAAGTTTTTAAAAGATATTTGAGTCGAAAATCATTTTTTACCAACTTTTGTAATTTTTTTTTTCGGTTTTTAATTTTTTGTAAAAAAACTGTCAATTCGATTTTTTTCAAACTTTAACTGAATGTTGACAACAAGATTTTTTGATAGATAAAAGTAAATTAAAGCCAATATCTCAAAGTTTTGAAAAGATATTTGAGTCGAAAATAAATTTTTACCAACTTTAATACATTTTTTTTTTAGGTTTTTATTTTTTGTAAAAAAACTGTCAATTCGATTTTTTTCAACATTTTTCAAATTGTTAAAAACAATATTTCTAATAAAATAAAATAAAATAAGCTTGAAGCCTAAATTTCAAGTTTTTGAAAAGATATTTGAATCGATATTCAATTTTTACGAACTTTGAGTAATGTTTTTTTTAGATTTTTATTTTTTATAAAAAAAACTGTCAATTCGATTTTTCTCAAAATGTTATCAGATGTCAAAAACATTATTCTTTGTTGCAGTAAATTGTTTTAGAGATGAAATCATATTTCAGTCGTAAAATTTTGGAGGTGACAAATTTTTTTGTTCAGTTTTATTGATTTATAAAAAAACCGTTATATTGATTTTTTTCAAAAAAAATACTTCTTTGAGACTACGTTACAATATATTATATAATATTTAATTCAAGTCTCTAACGTTTTTGGTTCGTAAGATATTTAGGGTTAACCAAAATTTTCACCTTTTTTTCAAACTGCTTTGGTAAAAAACCACCCACGCAATTTTCTTGAGAGCCCTTTCTGCATCTTTCTGCCTTATTATCTGTATAACAAAGTTTATTTGAAGTTGATATCTCTTCTAGTTCTTGAGCTATGGAGGACGAAAAAAACGTCGCGAACGTACGGATGTACGAACGTACGTACAAACGCACGCACAGACATCTTTCTTAAAATCTTTTATTTTCACTCTAGGGACCTTGAAACGTCGAGAAATGTCAAAATTTTCAATTTGAAAAATCGGACCCATTCCAATAACTTCCTATGGGAAGTTAAAAATTATGAGATTTAAAGCTACAATGCTTTGGAGTCCAACTAGAACAATTAAAATAACTGTTATTTGTTATTTGTTATTTTTAATTATTTGTTGTCTTCGGGTATTTAAAATAATGTCGCCAGTAGGGTTTCTGCCGATCAACCTGGAAGCAGACGCGGAAGACCAAAAAAAACAATTTGAAATGGCATCTCACAAAACCAAAAAACGTAGAGTTGAGGATATTTTGGTCTCAAAATCCACTGAAGAGAGCTGGTGAAGGAGCTGATTCTACTGAAAAAAATATGGGTTTAACTCAGCAAGAAGCCTTAGCACTGTATTTAGACCTAGACCTTTCTGAAAAAAGTATAAAGTGTTACAGTCAGTTGTTAATGCGTTGCACAAAGATTGTTTTCCCAGCTTATACAAACCGAAAAATCTAAAAATAAAACAGATGCTTCCCAGCAGGATGGAGGCAACAGACACGACTGCATCTGTTGACCTTCAAGAACTTTTAAATAAAACTGGTGAAAGTATAGCAAATATTTCCCCCAAATACAACATGAAACAACAGCTACGTTAATCTGCAAGTGGGGCTTCGACGGAAGTTCTGGGCATATTCAGTACAAACAAGTCTTTACTGATTCACAAAGGACAGACGAATTTCTTTTTCTAACAGCGTTCTGCCCTTTAAAATTGGTCGAGGACAATACTGGTATTGAGCTATGGAAAAATCCCCGTTCTTTTTCGACTTCCTATTGCAGACCCATACAATTTATTTTTATGAAAGAACGTAAAAAGCTTAATTAAGATGAGGAGTCTAAAATGATTGAACTTATAGGTAAGTTTTATTTAAATTTTAAAAGCTTTAAGTTCTTAAAAAATCATACCTGTTACACTTTCTGTATAGATTTTGAACCAGTTAGGGAATAAGACATCCTGAAAATCTCTTCCCAATAAGGATTTCTTTGGCTAACCTCCTTTGACAACTATTATTTCACAATTCAAACATCCACTTCCAAACTCCACCATAACGGTCATAATGCCTAATTCTTCAATTTTATTACCTAAAACAGTACACACATTATTACATGACTTTTTTAATTGAACATTCGAAAAATAATCATAACATTGTTTTTCTGACATAATAGTTACCGCTGCTCCAAAATCGATCTCAAGACTGGTTCTAACGTTGTTGATAAGCAAAGAGCATTCTGCTGGCTCTGGGTGATGACTGCTAGCTCTGGGTGACTGATTGCTGGCTCTGGGTGACTTTTCTTCCTCCGCACTGACGATATTAATTCCGACTTTTTGAAGACTTTGTGCTTTTCTGTATCTGCAGACTCTAGATGTGTGACCAACTTTGTGGCATGTAAAGCACTCCCAATTGTCTCTCTTTGCTGGACAGTTTTCTTGCTGATAGTTATTTCCACACCGATGACAAGACTTTTGCGACGACGAAGGCAGTTTCCTCCTACGATTTTTTTCGTAACTTCCACCAGACGTTGGATGCTGTGTACTTGATGGATGACGGGCAACTGTTTGTTTAGTCAAATAATTTGCAGGCACTTTTGATGGCACGTGCTTGTTGTTTTTTTGTTGAAAGACTGCTTGTATATTTTGTTGTAAATGTAAGAATTTTGTTGTTTTTTGAGAAAGTTCCATATTTAATGCCTTCGTGGTGTATTGCTCAAAAGTGAGGTTATCCTCTCTTAACAAGGCTTGCTGAATTCTTTCACATGTTAATCCCACTATGAAACGATCACTCAGTACATCGTCCAACATTTTAATTTTGTACTTGTGCACATCTTCTTAAGCCTTTTCTGGAATGATGTCGCCAAAATTACAGAACTGCTGCGACTGAGCTTTAAGACGCACAATGAACTCATTAATAGGCTCACCGTCTTCTTGCTTAAGCTTGTTAAATTTATATCGTTCTGCTCGTTTATTATGCTTGGGAGCAAAATGAGCACGTAGCAGCGAAATAAGTTCTCCGAATGTTTTTGCACTGGGAAAATCTGGAACAGTTAGTGATATTAGGAGCTCGTAAATTTCTGCTACTGCGATGGTGATAAAAAGTGGAGTAAGTGCTTCTTCTTCTTTTATGTCGTTGACTTTAATAAATTGAAGCCAAAAAATTTCCACCACTCACAAATGGTTCAACATAGCCGATTAATCTCGACATTTCTTTTTATGTTATTTACGGACGTGGACGTTTTAACTTATGTGTGACTTACACAAGTCGACTTTTTAACTTCGGGTTGACTTACACACGTGGACTTTTTAACCTCATCGCCAATTGTTAAGTTCTACTTTTTTATGAAATAAAACTTAAACTTTGAATTATTTTTTCGATTATTCATATAATAATAGTTAGTTAAGGAATAGGTATGTATATAAGTATAATTTGAAGGTTTAATGAGATACTTATTTAGAGGCGTGTGATCGGCTTGACTTACTGATGAAGAAGAGATTCACTTTAAGCTTTTTCAAGCTGATCCCAGCCATAGAGATAAGAGAAAGGAAGAAAAGGAAAGAAGCCATTTTATAAAACTTCACTTTTGTTAACAAAACAGGGTTGGCTTAAGGCCGTTTATAACAACTTTAAGATATATTTTTTAACTTCATCGTTATAGGCCAACTCACTAATCTCTTTCTAAAAAGGTTTCAATGTTAACATTTCATTTAAAATGCTATTTACAATGATTGATGGGAGTGTTTGCAATGTATTGTCAAATACAAATTCTTCAGCAAAATGTTATATTTGCGGTGCAACTCCCTAAGAGTTGAATACGCTAACAAAAAACCAGGTGCTTACAAAAGAAGAAAACTATCGTTTTGGTTTATTCACCCTAAACTATTGGATAAGAAAAAAAGATATTCAAGGATCATTCAAATCTAGAATGGGTCTTATCGTTGATAAGCCTAAGCCAGGATTCGGATCAACAAATGAGGGAAATACTACAAGACGTTTTTTTAAAGATTCAGAGACTACTACACAAATCACTGGACTTGATGAACAGCTAATAAAAAAGTTCTCCATTATTTTAAGAGTCTGGGCTTAGTATTGACGTAAATTTATTTTCTGCATTGCTCGATGAAACAAGAGATCCTTATCTTCAACTTTATAGTTGGAATTATATGCCAATCAGTGTTCTTATGGTCCGGATATAATTTCATTTTTTGATATACCCATTGGTCAACTTTTGGAAGAAGCTCTAGAAGCTAACCATAAAGAATTTCGAAAGCACCGCCTAGCTCACGCTAGAAAATCATCCCGAAAGTTTGCAAACGAAGGCTAAATGACTGTATTGCTGCTTAGATCTGATCCTTCTTTATCACAATATAGGAACACACATTCAGAACTTTCAAAAGAAGATGACAAAGAGATACATGAATACACACTGATTCCGGAAAATTCAAATTCACAATCGCAAATTCAAAACAACACAGATAGTGAAGCCTCGGATGGTTCTTCCTTCTAAATAAAGTTCACTACTTTATTATGTGTTCATAAATAATTTATTATATGAAGTTATTTAATTTAAACATAAAACAACATCTTCAAATTTGAAAAACTAAATTATGCATATCAAAATTATTATTTATATGATCAACTTAATTTTTCTATTTGGCAACTTTTAAGTATAACACGACCTTTAAATTGTCTGTGTTCATTAAATTTTTATTTCTTTTGAATTGTCAAGACTTATTTTACACTCAAAAAACGTATGTTTCGGAATACACATTTTTGCCCACCATCTTTATTCGCTGTGTCAAATCTTACAGGAAATCCGAAGACTCAATATTTAGACAAGTTTTCGTTTGTTAGAGAAATGGATCAATAATTTTGAATGGCGACAAAAAAGTATACAGATATCTTGTTTTTAATGTGGGTCAGAAAAGATCTTAATTTCGTCGATCAGTCTAATCAATTGAATGAACTATAGAATCGACGCTATTTAGGCTTTTCAAACACCTTCTCGCTCTCAATTTTGTTCTACGAAGCTTAGGAATTTAGAACCTTTAAAAATATTTCTCATAAGAAAGTTTCATATTTTTCGGAGATCTCAAAAAATATTAAATTAAAACAAATTGGTCCTTCCTAAAAGCGACAAACAAAAATGCTCAGTCTATTTCTAATTTCTTTTTTACTTAAAACTATGCTTTGATTGTAGTAAATTATTTTAAGTTATTTTTCTGTACTAGATTAATGTACTATGACACTACGAGCAATAACTTTCAAACTTAACAAATTCTTAACAATATTATAACTAAGCACATCTAAATTTATGTGGTTATTATTGATTGTGTTGCAATCTATATTCCCTATCAGCTTGTTCTTCGGGTGTTGGATGTTCTTGAATATATTCAATGGCTCGAAGGATTTCTTCTGGAATTGGTGGTGGTGTTGGCAGATGTGTGCCTTGTGGATGGAAACCAGTCTCATCAGCGGTATAAGCTAGTTGAATCGTTTCGCCTTCTGGTGAAATGTGTTGGAAACCTCCGGTAGCATATTGTCCACCAATTCCAGACTCCTGAACCGCTACACCGTTGCTTAGTTCATATTCGTGCCCATATGTTCCATCAGGATTAACTTGACTAGCTTGACGGGTCACATATGGTTCGTCTTCATATTTCTGGGGCGCAGCCAAACTGAATCCCAGCAGTGCCATAAGAACCACCTATCAAACGCAATCAATAATATATAAAATCACTTTCAACAAAGCTGTTTTAATTCGACATACAAACTTGAACATTTTTCGCCTGTATCCTGTATGGGGAAGATCTATGCTAACACTCCTATTTGACGTGACAAGTCAAACTAATGCTTTAAATTCGATCAACAAATCTTTATATATAAATGTGCCAGCATAGAAATAACGAGTCCCAATGCATCATATTTCAACACTTTCAATTTTGCATAAATTTATAATGAAAGTTGTTTAAAAAATAAAACAAGTAAAAAAGATCGTACGTATCTCATCGACAAATCAGCTCTATTTGATTGGTAATGTTCGGTATAAAATATATATTGTTGACCCAAAATTATGATCAAAGACCAATTGAAGAAATTGAGAAGGTCAAACTTAACAATGTTTTTTTTCCATACTTATCTATTACTAACCGCAAAAAGGTGTTCCAAGTTATAACCCCGTTTACAAGACGATAGCCAAGTATAATCATTTTAAAACAGAAGACATGAATTTCAAGTGATTGATGATTGACAAGTTGATTGCTTGAAAAAAAACTAATAAACTTTATGTAGCGCCCTAGCAATAAATTACCAGTGCAAATGTTGTACCATATTGAATATAAGATGAAGATGGGTTAAGATATTGATGTGTTTTAGTCACATTTAGTGAAGAATTTAAAATGTATGCTGATGGTTTGAGTTTTGACATTTGACATTGAACTTCCGTATAAGATATTATATCCATTTAATTTGTTAATTAACAAAGACTGCATTTAAATTTAAATAAAAAAAAAATGTTCTCTAATTAATTGTTACGATATTATAGACGGAAACATCAAAGGTGTTAAAATTATTTTTATCAAACCAAATCATTTCGTCAAAATGTTTTTGAACTTCATTTATAAACTTTAGAATAGATAAGGCTAATCAAATAATTTAAAATCATTAGATGCAGTTGCAGCAAAGGTTTATATGGATGGGACTTACATAGAAATTAAAGATAAAAATGTTTACAAGAACAAAAAAAAAACATAACATTTTATGAGAGAGGAAAACTTAAATTTAACTTTGTTATTTTTGAATAGATAATTATAATCTTATTTATTAACGTTAATTAGAAAAATGTAAGTTTTTTTTTTTTTAAACAAGTTTAGATAAAGAAAGATGTAAAGGGTTTCCCAATAATAAGTTTCACTTTTGAAGTTATCATCTCTTGGTATTTGAAAAGTCAAAACTATGTACCTTTTAAGTAAAAAGAGGCTAGGATGATAACTTTCCATCCCGTCTTTCGATATGTCTTGATTAAAAGGTTTGTAGGTTTTCGTGTTTTGTTAAAAAAGTTATCAGTTAGATTATTCTAATATCTTTACAGAGAGTCAGGCAGCTGTCAAAGCCATTAACTCGGCCATAAAAAAATAAAAAATAAATTGGGTGGCGCGACAGTCCGTTGAGAACCAAGGCCTAGTGACTTACAACTCTCAACCATTCCTGTGTGCGAGTAATGTTGTCAGGAATGGAGGGGACCTACAGTTTATATGCCGACTCCGAACGGCTAATTTAGAGAAAGCACTTTTTCATGACAAGAGTTACTCTTGGAGAATTTGTCAATTCCTCGCAAGAGGCAGTACCCGTGAAAAGACTTTAGATGGCATAGGCAGGGATCGAACCCAAGACCTCTAGCATGACAGTCCAACGCACTAACCATCATGCCACGGGTACCATATCCTCGGCCATATCCTCATCTAAATTGGTGCAGCAATGTCCCAATAAGCTTGCGAGCCTGAATATTAACCTCGGTGTCACCCTGATCTGGGTTCCGGGCCAAAGTGATGGTGGGAAATGAACGGGCTGACCAGTTAGTCAGGCAAGGATCGGCCCTTCATAGCTCACTTGCGGAAATGGTTAACATTCCTCTTGGCGCTATGAAGGTTTAAATCTTTTCTATCTACCAAACTAAATCAAACCGAAGGTGGAGCAATTTACCCAACTGCATTATATCTAGGAAGATATGGCCCACCTATAATAAAACCCGTACAAACGATCTTCTATGCAGGCCAAGGCAAGACATAGCCAGGATTGTTGCGGTTTGTACCGGACATTGGCCTATAGGAGTTCATGCGGAGAAGTTGGGTATCTCGAAAACCAATTTTTACCAATTTTAGTAGTATTTCTTAAAAGTTTTTATTTCTTATGTTTTGCGTAATATTTTGTGTTTGTTTTATACTATAGATATATTTTGTGAAAAAAAACGGACTGTTTTTTATAGAAATTATTAATATTTTGAAAGTAAATTTTTACCAAGTTTTAGTATTGTTTTTTTTTGTAGGTTCTTATGTTTTGTAAAAACAAACTGACAATTCGATACAATATTTTTTATAAGATAAAATTAGTTGAAGCCAATATCTCAAAGTTTTGAAAAGATATTTAAGTCGATAGTCAATTTTTATTTATGTTGAAAACTAAATTTCATATAAGTTAAAGTTGTTTGCAAGCTTTTGTTAATTTTTTTGTTAGGTTTTTAATTTTTTGTAAAAAAAACTGTCTATTCGACTTTTCACAAAATTTAAACAGATCTTAAAAACGTTTTTTTTTGTTGCACAAAATTGTTTTGGAGAAAAAATCATTTTTGGTCGTAAAAATTTCGGATTCTTGGGTTTTGCTTTATGAACTGCGTTCTTAACATCCCCCACAAATTTTTTATAGGTTTAAGGTCGGGGATTGAGTGGGCCAATTCATAACGGATAACTTCTTCTGCGCAAACCATGATTTTGCATTTTTTGACGTACTCGTATGCTTTGTGCATAGTCTTGTTGGTATACCCAAACAAACGTCATTTCCTCTTCAGCATAGGGCATAACCTCCTCGATAATTTTCATATACTTGGTTCCATCAATTATACCCCCGATGGGATAGATAGGCCCGACCCCTTAGTATGAAAAGCAAGCCCGTATCATAACTTTTCCTCCACCATGCTTCTCTGTTTTTATAGTGTACCGTGGATCGTTTGCTGCATTTTGGGGTCCTCTCACATATTCTCGACGATCCTTGGATCCATAAAGAACGACTTTGCTGTCATCGTTCCACAGAACATTTCTTATTTTCCTAAAACCTATGGAAGGGTTCTGTTTTGCTAACTAAACAATTTGTCTGTCATTTTTTTTAGTAGTCATCATTTTTGGGCCTCGCGTTTACGTTTTATTTTTCCATTTTAAGGCATTACTAACCATTTTTGCTGAGCAGCCTAGGATGTCTTGAATATTTTGGTAGATTTTTTCCACCAAACGAAGTTTTCTAATAAGTTTTTAAATTCGGTGCAGTGCCTTGACTGTCCCATTGTTTATTTTGCAGCTAATATTTATTAATTATTTTTATGCTAGTATGTTACAAATACTTAAAACTTTAAAAATTAAAATGTTTATTTACCGAAAAATAACAATAAAATTAATTTTTAACACTTTTTAATTATAAAATAAAGTTTGAAATTATGTGTATTCACCGGGAAAACTAGAGTATAACTTCAAGCTAAAAGTATCTAATATGAAACGAAAGACCGTTAGATGCAAGCAACATGTTAAGTTTTTTTTGTAAGAATTTCCGTTATTTAAATAATTGACAATTAAATAAAATGTGACCAGCACTGCTATTTTTATGAACAAAACTGCACTCTAGGGACATTAAAACGTCGAGAAATGCCAAAATTTCCAATTCGACAAATTGGACTTATTACAATAACTTCCTTTGGAAAATTAAAAATAAAGCTATAAACGCTTTAAAAAACACATTCAAATTAATAAAATTTTGAAAATAAATTCTAGCCGAAATGGCTTACTATCGACCACTTTTTGCGATAGTCAGGGCTGTATATAACGCGTCGAATATTCTTATCTGCTTAGACAAGTTGCTTCAAATAACTCCAAAAGTAGTCTCGTCCTGTTAAATGTTGTGACAGGTTGAAAAACAGTAGTTTAACAAAAACACCCGCTCCTAGAACTTATCGTAGGGTACTAGAAATTCACAAAAAGGAAAATGATCTTTATTGATGAATTCTATTTTGACATACATACTCGTATGTATAAGGTTATATGAAAAAGTTCTTATTGGCTTTGTTTTTTCAAATTTGTATAGTTATTGGATAACAATGAAGACAAGCATATTCCATTGGAACCAACGAATCTACTCAACATTGATCAGAGTCTTTACACAATCCTTTAAGAGGTTGTGTTTTACCACTATTTTTAGCTCATAAATCTATTGACACTGATGAGATTTTCGATTGATAAAGGAGAATGGGAATTTTTGTATGGGCCGTGGCATGAGTCGCATATTATTAGAAAGCCATTTTGAACCACATTCATACCCACTAGGCGCATGTCTCGATTAGCTATACTTACTGAAGACACCAAACGGACAATATAGTCGAAATTTATTTTCGCCAGTTATAGAAAAGGGGCGTATTATCACTCGCGAGTTGAAAATTCGCCTAAAGTCGAATGTTTTGGCGAATTAATAGTTAAGTGGTATTACCAATAGCGAACTCCGTCTTTAAAAACAAACTTGCCAACATTCAAAACTCAAAGTGAAATGTCGTATTGAAGAATATTGTTTTTTGTGAAAAAAAAATACAAATAATAATTATTAGCAGAGTTGAATTGTTTTTCGAGAATGAAAATGAAGAAGTAACAATTAAAGAAGAAAAAATCATGATCTGCAGATTAAGAAGAAGTTTAAGAAATGCTTTCAACCCACTGGAAATACCAAAAAGAAAAATGTTATAAAATTAACAATTACTTTGATAAAATTTAACTAGATTTTTTTTCATAGATTTTTGTTATACTTTTGGGTTAACAAACACGCATTTAAATATGTTTTAAGTCAGATAAGTTCAGGATTTCAAACGACTCAAGGTTCTGCAATTCCACTAATTATAAAACTTGCGTGCGCACTCCAATTTCTCGTGATGTGGAAGTTATCAAAATAATGTAGGAAATGACTTTGAGCTAGGTTTCTCCTAACCTACAGTTTCAGTAGTTTTAAGCGAAGTTCTTAATTTGCTTGAAGCAGAAATCTGCCCAGTTTGGATGAATGCAGATATTTCCACTAATGAAAAGAAAGAAGCGAGAAACTATTTTTTTCAAAGAGCAGACTTACCAGGGATAGTTGGATGTATGTATAGATGGAACTCATATTGGTATCATAGCTCCTGCTCAGTTACAACACCAATATTTAAATACAAAAGGTTTTCTACAGCTTAAATGCGATGGTGTTAAAGTACTTCAAAATCGAATCTTGATGTTTAGGTACAACTTTTTGTTTTTAAGGCTTGTGACAATAATGGAGTAATAAGATTTATTGATGCTAGATATCCTGGTTTTACACATAACTCGTTTGTGTGGGATAAAAGTGTGTTAAAGGATTTGTTGGAAAGATGGTGGATTAATGGAGAGCGGTCAAGATATCTTGGTATCTGAATCATACTGTTATATTAGCATATGGTTTAACAATTTTTTGTTTTTAAGAATTCTAGGAGAATCCCGACACCCTTGGCAACGTCGAACTGGGCGTTGTTGGTTCTTTTAATTCTATACCAATAAAAGTTGTAACTATAAATTATTTAATAATTATTTAATTTGTTCTTACCTTTGTCTATTTTCACTCGTTTTTTTATATCTCAACAAAAAATCTAGACAAGTACGTCGAATTAAAAAAAAATTGTGATTTTTTTTAAAGTCACCAAAAATTACAGTTCGACCGATTATGACAGATAAAGGCGAGCACTCCACAATTCTAATAGAACGACATATCAATTCGGCAAATTTTTGAAGTTTAAGGCGAGCGTCAACTTGACAAATCGCAAACAGTATTGCGAAAAAGTCACATTCACTTATTTTTTTAGGCGACTCGCGAGTGATAATACGGCCCATAGATACTATTCTTGTACTAAAAACTAACTACACAAACTTCCCCTTCGCCTCAGCTGAAATCTATACGTACATTTTTAAGATTTGGTAATAATTATTAACAAAATGTTAAAAAAAATTATCGTAAGGTATCGATGTCTATAATAATGGTATAGAGGAAGGCAGCCGAAGCTCATGTCTCATGTCTTGAGTATCCTAGGTACCACACAATCGAGACAATATAAGCACACTTACTTACGTCGACCGGTTAGGCAAGAACAATAATATTGTTCTATATATTACTATTATCAGCACATACTATTAAGACCCTTAAAACATATATTTCTTAGAATTATAGCCCCCAAAAAAAGAAAAATATTATCAACAAAGATTCATAACTATACAATCTATTAGGAAACAGAAATGCGTGTATGATTGAGAGGTTGGATAAAACAAGCTCGATCTGATGACGTTCAGGTTTGTTCTGTGCGAGCTTAAGGTCCAAAACGAGTTATGTTACGTGCTTATGAAAGAGGACAACTGGCTACACAAACACTTTTTGACAGCTTTTTTAGAATCAAATAAAAAATACCTTAAAGAGGCATATATACAAAGCTTCGTTTAAAGACATGGTACGGTAGGACCTACTAATACAAAAATAATACCTTTACGCAACATGTTCCTCTATACACGCCTAAATCTCTGGTCGCGATCTTGACAGATCGGCGTGGCGTTGGTATCTTCCGTGGTACAAGCCTCACCGACACATCACACAGTAACAATTTTTTAGTTTCATTTTTAGTAGCAAAAGAGTAAATCCAGATTACTAGCAGATGTCAACGTTTAAAGCGGGTAACAGAGTTCAGTATGGCCGCAAGAGTCACAGATGAAAATAACAGAGAAAACATAAACAGCGGCGAAACCTCGTCACGAGCGCTATTCACATGAGAGTACTGCACCGGGGGTGTTAGGGGTGGTTTGGCTTATTCCTGGGGCGTAGATCTTTTCGGGAGACCTGGTTTCATTTCTTGAGTCAAACATTTGTTTCCTAAATTTAATGAATGGCAAGATAAATATTTGTCATGACTCAAAAACGATAGTGTGCGAATTCACAGAAACCCCAAAATTCAATAAAACGATAGAGATCATGCTAACTCCAAAGCTATGTCTACCTTTTCTATCAATTTGAATTATACTGATAAATAGCGATTAAAAATGTAGCGTTTGATAACCTAATAAAACACAAAGTATTGAAAAAATATGATTCCTAATTGAATTCTGTCTCGTGTTTTTGAATCGATGGACAATCTCGTTTTTATAACCATGTGGTGTGGAACTCCTTCTAACATTTTGATCAGTGACGTTAAAATTATATATGATTCATATTTTTAGTTTCTTATCAATTATTATCTCTTTTCTTAATTATGTCCATAGCTTACCTTATTTAAGTCAATCTATTTATGATATTATTTTAAAATGGTTAAAACAACCCCGCAAATCTAGGTATATAACTTTACTCAGAATTTGATTTGCTTTATGGATAAATACTCGTATGTTTATGAATATAAAGAAAAAACAACATGGATTGTATAATTAATCTTATCATATAAAAATATACCTATAGGCTTTGATTGATTTGGAAAATAATAAAATACGAGAGATTTTTAAATTAACGGTCAGTCGAAAACACTTAGCCTACCTTCAAGACCGAAGACCTAGAAAATTTATAATCATGTTGGATATTCGTCTGGGGATTTTTATAACAATAATTTTTAATTTCCTCATTTTTCAAGTGCACCAAAAACTATCATAGAAAATGTTACTGTTTCCAGTGATTTTATACAGAATTTATTCTTTGATGAAATAAATCAATCGAATTTAAAATTATTAGAAATTGATGATGCAAGAACAAGTGAAAATGGCCTAAAGTGTATTCTTCAACTTAGGGAACTTGCCAAAACATTTCCATCCTATCAAGCTATTCAGTGTGAGTTTTGATTATCTTCTATAATTGTTTTGAAAATAAATTGAACATTTATGAATAAACCTAGTTGTGGATGCGTGGGGAAAATTTCCTTCGGGAATTATTTCTGGTCATCTAACTGACCTTGGTAACTACGATCAGTGTATTAAGACATCAGTTGTATTGATTCCATCTCATGGCATTACAAATGGACAATATTGCTTTGCCTCGTTTCCTCTATTAAGTCCAGCAAACATGAATTCGGATCAATCAAATGCCTCATCAACCGCTAAGGATTTGAAAATTGTCAGTGACGCTGTACAAATGTCAATAACCATGAGACTTGGAGTATGCATACCAGATACATGTAGTCCAGAACTGGTCAATAAGATCTTAAAAAAAGCAATGAGCAATGTTTTGAATGGTCGATTATCCAGCGCAACACTTTCAAATTGTTCAGTAGCGAGGAAACCAGATTTCAGAGCTATCGATATAATTGCAATGTGAGTATTTTACTTAAGACTATACTATTGGGCCATTGTCGACGACTTTTGTTCTTAATACTCTTAATCAAAAAACTGTGGCTTTAGTCATGTAAATTTATAAAACTATGATCTAGATTTTACGGTCCTCAGGGTCTGATTATGAGGTTCGCTGCGGATCGTTTTCAATTCGAGCTTTAAAATTCGACTCGCGTCGAATTTCTTTATCAACGAATTAGGGGCGAAGCGAAAATAGTTCTTCCTATATTCCAGTGAGTGATACGGACGGATTTACTGTTGACAACCAACGCAAACGAATAAAGGACAACAAACTTCGGATATGCACGTGGAATGTTAGGTCCCTTAACAGACCACGTGCGGCCGAAGAATTAGCGGAGGCCCTAGAACGATATAAAGCAGATATCACCGCCATCCAGGAAATACGATGGGATGGGCCGGGCAAAAAGAGGTTGAAAAACTGCGATATTTACTGTGGTGACTGCTACCACGAAAACCAACAGCGCTTATTTGGATGCGGATTCGTCATTGGAGCCAGACTTAGGCAAGAAGTCTTGAGCTATAGGTGCATCAATGAGCGCCTCATAACCATACGCATCAAGGCTAAATTCGTCAACATTAGCCTGATATGCGCGCACGCCCCCACAGAACAGAAAGACGAAAACACCAAAGATAGGTTCTTCGAGCTCTTAGACAAAACATATGAGCAGTGCCCTAGCTACGCGCGATTTTAATGCCAAGCTAGGAAGGGAAGACATCTTTGGTGGAATAATCGGGAAGAACAGCCTGCACGACAACACTTCCGACAATGGATTCAGGCTCATAGATTTTGCTGCGGGGCGAAACGTCATGGTAGCCAGTACGCGTTTTCCACACCTCAACATCCACAAAGGAACTTGGACTTCTCCAGATCAATCTACCGTCAACCAGAGTGACCATATTGAGATCGACGCCAGACACGCTTCCAGCATTATGGATGTACGAACTTTCCGAGGAGCTAACATCGACTCGGACCACTATTTCCGACCGAGTTACAAGTAACCTCTCTCGAAGTTCTCTGCCGCCAACACAATGTATCGAAAACCAGTGGCAACATTGCCAAGATGCTATCAGAGAAGCCGCCTCTGATGTGCTGGGTTTCAAACAGCAACCAACAACTAACCCCTGGTTTGATGAGGAATGTCGGCAGGCAAATGCAGCCAAACAACAGGCACGCAAAGCGGCGCTGCATAAAAGTCGAGAGCTGCTCGTGAGCTCTATGAGCAGAAGAGGCGAGAGGAACGCCGACTTCTCAGAAGGAAAGAGAGAGGGCATGAGAAGCGTGCGGTCGAAGATGTTGAGAGGTATAAGAGCAGGAATGAGGTTCGAAAGTTTTATGACCAGGTGAAACGAAATTCACAGGTACATATACCTAGAACCGAAGGCTGCAAAGACGAAAGTGGAAACATCATAGAGGAACCGCAGTCAATGCTGAGGATATGGAAGGACCACTTCTGCAGACTGTACAACGGCGATGAAGAACTGAATCCCGCTGTCAGGCAGGATGATCCATTCAATATAGACGACGAAAGCCAACAATCCCGTCCTCCCAAATTAGACGAAGTAAAGATTGCCATATCTAAGTTGAAGTCTAATAAAGCCGTTGGAGCGGATGGCTTGAATGCCGAGCTCTTTAAAGCAGCTGGAGATAAGTTGGTTAGGAGCATGCACCAACTTATCTGTAAGATATGGTCGGAAGAAACCATGCCCGATGAATGGAACCTCAGCATTGTTTGCCCGATCCTGAAAAAAGGAGACCCTCTAAACTGCACCAACTATAGAGGAATCAGTCTACTTAACATCGCCTCCAAAATCTTCTCTGCGTAATATGTGAACGTCTAAAGCCCATCGTCAACAACCTAATAGGTCCTTATCAGTGTGGTTTTAGACCAGGAAAGTCCACAGTTGATCAAATATTCACATTACGGCAGATCCTGGAAAAAACTCAAGAGCACCAAATCGACACCCACCATCTTTTCATCGATTTCAAGGCCGCATATGACAGCATCTACAGGGACGAGCTGTATAGAGCCATGTCTAGTTTTGGCATCCCTGCCAAACTCGTCCGTTTTTGCAGCATGACCATGGAGAATTCACGCTGCTCCATAAAGGTTGGGAACAACAACAGAACCTTTCGATGTCAAAAAAGGTTTTAGACAAGGTGATGCTCTGTCATGCGATTTTTTTAACATCGTGCTTGAAAGAATAGTGCAGACCTCACACGCCAACACTAGAGGCACTCTCTTTCAAAAGTCTGTCCAATAACTGGCATATGCTGATGACATTGACATAATCGGAAGAACTCAGAGTGATGTCAATGGGGCTTTTGTGAGTATTGAGGCAGAGGCGGCAAAAATGGGTTTAACGGTTAATGAGGGCAAAACCAAGTACATGGTGTCGTCTAGAAAGGACATACAACACCGACGTTTTGGTCAAAACGTCACAATCGACAGACGTAACTTTGAGGTAGTCAAGGACTTCGTCCTCTCTCGAGGGACCAAAGTGTTGCTATATAAGACCCTTATCATCCCCGTCCTGCTATACGGTGCAGAAGCATGGACCATGGCAAAAGCGGATGAAAGCACATTGGGTCGCTTCGAGAGAAAAGTTCTTCGTGTGATCTACGGTCCCGTATGCATCGAAGGGGAGTGGAGGAGAAGATGGAACGACTTAGCAAAAAGAGTAACAGTCCAACGACTAAGATGGCTGAGTCACGTAGAGCGCATGGAAACCAATGCTCCGGCCCGGAAAGTCTTCGAATCCGCACCCACAGGACAGCGCAGTAGAGGAAGACCGCGGATCAGGTGGCGCGCACAAGTGGAAGGTGACCTCACCCAACTTGGAGCTCGAAACTGGAGACATCTAGCTAGGGACCGAGCTAGATGGAGAAGTTTGTTGGGTGAGGCCCTAGTTCACACAGGACTGTAGCGCTAACTTAAGTAAGTAAGTATATTCCAGTGAGTTGACACTTTTGGTTTGACTTTTTCTTCTTATATTCCAGTAATTTTAAGCTTTCCACAAATTTTGTTTTATTTTGATTGAATTTGTGGATAGTGGATAAATTTAATGAAACTTAAAATAAAGCTAACTCACACTTTTATATAATTACAATCAAGAAAGAATCCACGAAATCGAATAGTGAATAATGGATAAATACTCTTTCGCTGTCGGATTTCAACTCGCCAACAAACTTTATGGAATTTTAAATTCGCCTTCGAATTCATTAATTGGTCAAATTCAAAACCAAAAAGTCGAAAGCGAAAGCAATAATAGAAAAATGGCAAACTTGCTAGTAAAACGGTTCGATGCGAATTCCAAAATCAGGCCCCAAGAACTTTACTATAAAACATGAACAAAAAGACACTCCTAACTCTAAACTTTGAATACCAATCAAAAACGTTTTTGCAAACTAATTTAATTTATTATTTTCCACAGAGTATTATATTCATCAATTGGAGCCATGATGCTTTTAAGTTCACTTTATGATTTCGGCACTGCCTATTGGAATAGTAAGATATTTAATACCCACAACTTCTAGCAACTAATTATATTTTAACCTCTTTTTAGTTAAGCCAAAACCTTTACTCCTATCATTCTCTGTGATATCCAATGGAAAAAAGCTATTTATGATCAACCAAGAAAAATCACCAAACTCGATAACTTGTTTGACTGGAATCCGAGTGTTTTCGATGTTTTGGGTTATTCATTGTCATAATTACCTTTATTACTCTCAGCTGAATGTGATTAATATTGCAAGTGCCCTTAATGTAAGTTATTACCATTCAAACCGTGAAAAAAGTGTTTTTAAACCATCTTCCTTCTCCAATTCTTTAAGTGGGTTAACAATTTCTGGTCTCTGGGAATCTTAATGGGAACAGTTTCCGTGGATTCCTTCTTTTTCTTGAGTGGATTACTTGTTGCGTGGTTGGGTCTTAAGGAGTTAGATAAAACGTAAGTAAATTAATTGTTTTCTTTTATTGTTTCACTTGACAAAATTTATTTATTTAGAAATGGAAAAATAAATATTGCTTTGATGTATATCCATCGGTATATTCGACTTACACCGGCTTTAGCAGCTGTAGTTCTGTTTTACATCACAATAAATAGATACATTGGAAGTGGACCGTTTAGAGTTCCAAGTGAGGGTTGTGCAGAATCTTGGTGGTATACTTTACTCTACATACAGAACTATGTTAAATCTCCTTTTGGGGTAGGTTTAAGGGGTAAGTTACACAAACTATAGACACTTTTGAAAACGTCTTTTTTCTGTCTTTATAGTGTGTAGCTCAAGCGTGGTATTTGGCCTGTGATACTCAATTATATGTTCTTTCTCCACTGGTTCTTATACCTCTATGGAAATGGGGTAGGAAGTTTATCCCTGCGATAGTGATTCTGGCTTTGCTATCAATTGGCTGTATTATAGGAACTTTTTTTGTCCAAGGGTACACCAGTGTTTTAGGGTAAGGATTACTAATAACTAAAAGCTTAAGGAGTTACTACGAGTACATGTTTAATTATTTCAGTTTTGGTAAACCATTGGGAACATTGCCAAAAACCTATATTAAAACTCACACCCGCTATTCTGTTTGGCTTATTGGAATAATGTTTGGGTTCTTTATGCACACAAACCGAAACAAGACTTTCAAACTATCTACGGTAAGCTTATATCTTCACAATCTTATTTCTTTAATGATAAATTCCTTTGCAGGTTGTTCAACTTATTGGATGGATTGTTTCTCTTGGAGTGATGGTTACTATAATCTTTATGCCATACTTCATTGCAGACTTTCCATATGATTCGAGTGTTTTACTAGCCGCATCTAATGAATCATTTAAACGAGTCTTCTGGGTACTGGCTCTGGCATGGATTGTTTTTGTTTGTCATTTTGGCTATGGTGGATTGGTGAATTCTATTCTCTCACATCCATTCTGGCAGCCTTTAGGAAGATTGACTTATTGCATGTATTTAGTTCATATGGCTGTACAAGAAATCAATTTTGGAATTTCACGGACAGATGTGTATTTCTCGGACTATTTTATGGTATTGAAGGATTTTTGTTTTTTTCTTACATTACATTATTTTTATCCACTTTTACTTTTATGAATTTTTCAGTTTCTTCAATTTTGGAGCACTTTCGGAATAACTCTTTTATCAGCAATTGTTCTTTCACTCTCATTCGAAGCTCCAATTTTAGTGATTGAGAAAGCGATATTTGGCAAAAGAAATACAAAGTCTGATAGTTGTGATAATCTGGTGTCATCATCATCTCAAAGTAAAGCATCTTGTTAGTTTAAATTAAAATTAAAAATACAAATACATTTTTTATACGAACAGAACGTTTTTTTTTAAACCATCAGTAATTATATTCATAAAACTTATTTACCTAATTTACCATTTATATTTTTTATCATAACCAAGTTTAAATTATTTAGACATGGACCTTTTAGAAATGTAACCGAAATTGTTCACTATGGCGTATGTGTACTTTTTCATTTTATTTTCTTGGAATTTTGTTAAACAGCAGCTTAATCGAATTTTTCTTGAAGCATGAAAATGATCAAAAACAAAAATATTCGGCCCTATCAAGGTAACCGACGACGGAGCGGAACCTTCTCCGCAACGTATCCTCCGTCGGAAACTCAGTTTCGGTTCGAGGTAGCTTTCATCGAAGGAAATTTTACAGATTTTCGACGACGCATTGCGAAGAATTTGTAGTAACGTAATGGGTAGTCCGTTGGACTGTAATGCAAGGGGTCTTGGGTTGAATCCCTCCCTGTGCCATCTAACTTTTTTCATTCATTGTAAGGAATTGACAAATCCTCCGAGAGTAATTCTTGTCATGAAAAGTGCTTTCTCAAATTAGCAGTTCGGGTTCGGCACATAAATTGTAGGTCCCTTCCATTTCTGACAACATTACTCGCACACAGGAATGGTTGAGAGTTGTAAGTCACTAGGCCCTGGTTCTTAATGGACTTTTGCGCCACCTTATTTATTTTTTATTGAACGTTTTGTTCAAAAATCAAAATAAGCATGATTATTTATTTATTTCACCAACTTAATGCAATAATAATTAGAACTGCATAGTGTAGGATTATTTTTGGTCGCCGAATTCAATGAGTTAAACTTATCTTCTCATCTAGTTCGTATCTTCTAATTTTACAATTCTTACAAAAACAAATTCTTAAAAGCAGTTTCCGCAACAATATCATGTCGGAGGACTTCGGAGAAAAATTGTGTTCGTATTTCTCAAAAATGAAACCTTTAGTACTTAATCGCGAAGCATCGTATTTGAATTTTGTCTTAATGAATTTCCGATCAACTGATCAGAGAACTACCTCGAAGCAGAATGTCTCCGATTTGTAGGAAATCGAAGAAATTTCCGCTCCGACGGTTACCTCGATAGGGCCGATATCCGTTGTCAAGAAGCAGGAGACTGACTATAAATTTTCCACCGTGATGGTGTTCTATGGATATTTCTTTTGGATTATGAGTATCAACTGGTATTATCGAAATGTGTTTGGGGTATCGGTAAAATGTCTTCTAACAGTTAAATCAAAAAAACGTTTCAACATATGTACACCTTCAAATTTTCACGTCCAGTTAAAAGTTGAGACTTAGAACATAATCACCCCTATTACCGATGTCTTAAACGACAACAAAATATACGACACGACACAATCTACATTCCATAAGTCGTTTTCAGCTTTTGTCACTCGTTTTGTTGTCGTGTGTAAACGTCAAGTGTGATAAACGCTTTCATTCAGCATTCTGTAAGACGAAAGGAAACGACGACAATGAAAAAAAAAAGAAGGTATCTCTCATTTAAAAGTTTGCTTACGATGAAGAAATGGAAGTTCGCAAAACTGTAAAGTTCCAACTATAATATTCATAAGCAAACATAAGCTTAAGGTTTGAATCGCTTATTTCATTAATGTAAGAAATATTTTAATGTTTGCTTTAAACAGGTTTGGACCGACTTTAAGTTCAAAGTGAAGAAGAAAATAATAAACAATTAAAAAAAAATAAAAGCAACTGAAGGTCCAAAACAATTGCAGGAATGCCTGTCTTTAAAGAAGCAAAGCTTAGCTTCAGATCTGCCATTTGAAACCAGATCCATTTTAGGCAAATATGAACTGCCATGAGGTTTATGATTTCTTTAAAAAATTTGCTAACTATTGGTTGAGCTATTCCGAAATTGAAATCGTTGCCAGCGCCGCGTTGGTAACTTCCCTCCGCTAAAATTCTTAAGGTAACTGCGAGCCTTAATATTGTTGGAATCAATGATGAACGTTGCCGAATCGGTACCTTGTTATTTATTTCATCCAACACATATCTAAATGCTTCTTTGGACAATCTAAAGTACTGCTTGAATTTGTTAGAGGGTACAAAAGTTTCACTACAATTTAATATACACAGTGAATTCACTTTGAATCAGGCAAACCAAAAAATGGATTTGAAGTTTGCCTTATCTGCTTTCTTTCATATTTACTTGTGCTTTTTCAAAACTTCGCACTCCACCTTCTTCATCATCATCAATTAATTACTTATTTATTTACCAATAATTTAATCAAACCGCATTTGTTAAACATTTTTATTTAGACTTTTATTTCATTTTGACAGATGTTTATTACTTTTGCATCGTTGGAAAATCTGCTACAAAATTTTGATAGTGGGGCAACTCTGCTTGACTTGTTTTTTGTAAGTGACATAGACGATGTAGCCTTGTACGATCAACTTTCCGTACCTGCCTTTTCAAAACATGACTAAATTTTTTAACAATCAAATTTAATCTCGAATATTCTGACAAAAAAATGTCATACAGTGACTTCAAAAGCATTAACTTTCAGTATCTTGAAGATCATACTAGACTCATCAATTGGGAGAGTATATTTTCTATGCATTCCACTAACGAACAATGGCAATTCTTAACAAATAATATCCAAACTCTTTTCGATACGCATTTTCCTTTAAAAACAAAAACTCTAAATTCTAATGATAAACCATGGTTCACGCAAAATATTAGACTGTTGATGCAACAACGAGATAATGCATATAACAACTGGAAGCGATATCGGTTGACCGAATTTCGACGCTTGTTTTGTTCACTACGAAACAAAGTCACAGCTGAAATCCGTTTAGCCAAATCTCAAATTTTGTCTAATCAACTGAGTTCTTCATCAAACGGACGTAAATTGTGGAGGAACTTGCGAAACGTTGGTATTGGTAAGGCAAGAAATATGCCTACTAACGATGTTGATGTAAACTCACTTAATAAAACTTTTATCTCAGTTCCATCAACCCGGGCGACTTTCTCTGATAACATTTCATTAAGGGAACATTTAGATCACTCTTGTTTCAGTTTTTGTTCGGTGGATGCTGCCGATGTTGTTGAAAGTCTGCTTTCAGTGAAGTCAAGTGCTGTCGGTCTGGACAATATTAACCCCAAATTTTTAAAAATAATCTTGCCAATTTTGTTGCCTTACATTACATACGCATTTAATACTATTTTGATGTCTGGAGTTTTTCCGGACATTTGGTAGTCAGCAAAAATCATACCACTTCCTAAAAATGCTAAGGGATCTGAATATAGACCTATCTCAATTCTACCCTATTTGTCTAAAGTCTTTGAGAGGATTTTACAGCGACAAATCAACGCTTACCTTACAGCAACCTCTTTGCTCACTCCAAAACAATCTGGTTTTCGGAAGCTGCACAGCTGTACAACAGCACTACTTTGCGTGACCGAATAAATAAGACAAGCGCTGAATAAGGGTGATGTAACTTTCTTAGTCTTGCTCGACTTTTCTAAGGCTTTTGACAATGTCAACCACGTAATTCTGTGTAAAAAACTTATGCAGCAGTTTAATTTTTCGGCAAGCTCTGCTAAGCTCGTTTATTCTTACTTGTCTAACAGAAAACAAGCAGTTCAAATTGGTGACTGTCTGTCTAGTTTTTTACCTTTTTCGTCCGGTGTTCCTCAAGGGTCGATTTTGGGTCCTCTACTATTCTGTATCTATGTAAATGAACTTCCAGGTCTAATCAAAAACTGTTCGTGTCATCTGTACGCCGACGACTTTCAACTTTATTTCAGTTGTCCCCTGGGACTTATTGAGCATGGCGCCACTAATATCAATGAGGATCTTGATACTATTTCAAACTGGTCTCACTTAAATGGTCTTTTTTTGAACCCTAAGAAATCTAAATGCATAGTAATCTTCAAAAAGATTCTTGATCTATCTTACTTTCCTTCGATTTTGTTAAGTAATGCCCCCATTGAATATGTTGAAACTGCCAAAAATCTTGGTGTTAACTTTAATCGCTCTTTAACTTGGGACAACCATATAAATGGAATTATAGGCAAAGTTTATGGTGCCCTACGTACTTTATGGGTAACCCAGTATTTTACACTAGTAAACACACGCATGCTGCTTGCCAAGAACTTGTTATTACCAATTTTAATTTATGGTTGTGAACTATATTGCTATTGTTGTTGTGAAAGTAAACGTAAACTTAATGTCACTTTTAACAATATTGTTCGCTATGTCTTTGGCTTACGAAGATATGATCGTGTATCCAATTTTGCTACCCTGCTGCTTGATATGACCTTTGATAACTACCTTAAACTTCGTAGTTTGTTGCTATTCGCTGATGTACTGCTTACACACCAACCACAATACTGTTTTGGCAAGATAAATTTCCCTACCTCTAGTAGATCTCGTCAATTGATTTATCCTCGCTTCCTAACGTCAATTCTTTATAAACTCAGTCCGACTCTGCAACTCTCTTCCTCGCGCTATTACGGTAATCCAAAACGCAACAAGAATTAAAAAGGCTCTTAAAGATCATTTTTCACATAGCATTTAAATACTTGAATTATTTATTTGCAAATGTAAAGGGTGATTTTTTTGAGGTTAGGATTTTCATGCATTAGTATTTGACAGATCACGCGGGATTTCAGACATGGTGTCAAAGAGAAAGATGCTCAGTATGCTTTGACATTTCATCATGAATAGACTTACTAACGAGCAACGCTTGCAAATCATTGAATTTTATTACCAAAATCAGTGTTCGGTTCGAAATGTGTTTTGCGCTTTACGTCTGATTTATGGTCTACATAATCGACCAAGTGAGCAAACAATTAATGCGATTGTGACCAAGTTTCGCACTCAGTTTACTTTATTGGACATTAAACCAACCACACGAATGCGTACAGTGCGTACAGAAGAGAATATTGCGTCTGTTTCTGAGAGTGTTGCTGAAGACCGTGAAATGTCGATTCGTCGCCGTTCGCAGCAATTGGGTTTGTGTTATTCGACCACATGGAAGATCTTACGCAAAGATCTTGGTGTAAAACCGTATAAAATACAGCTCGTGCAAGAACTGAAGCCGAACGATCTGCCACAACGTCAAATTTTCAGTGAATGGGCCCTAAAAAAGTTGTCAGAAAATCCGCTTTTTTATCGACAAATTTTGTTCAGCGATGAGGCTCATTTCTGGTTGAACGGCTACGTAAATAAGCAAAATTGCCGCATTTGGAGTGAAGAGCAACCAGAAGCCGTTCAAGAACTGCCCATGCATCCCGAAAAATGCACTGTTTGGTGTGGTTTGTACGCTGGTGGAATCATTGGACCGTATTTTTTCAAAGATGCTGTTGGAGGCAACGTTACGGTGAATGGCGATCGCTATCGTTCAATGCTAACAAACTTTTTGTTGCCAAAAATGGAAGAACTGAACTTGGTTGACATGTGGTTTCAACAAGATGGCGCTACATGCCACACAGCTCGCGATTCTATTTCCATTTTGAGGGAAAACTTCGGAGAACAATTCATCTCAAGGAATGGACCGGTAAGTTGGCCACCAAGATCATGCGATTTGACGCCTTTAGACTATTTTTTGTGGGGCTACGTCAAGTCTAAAGTCTACACAAATAAGCCAGCAACTATTCCAGCTTTGGAAGACAACATTTCCGAAGAAATTCGGGCTATTCCGGCCGAAATGCTCGAAAAAGTTACCCAAAATTGGACTTTCCGAATGGACCACCTAAGACGCAGCCGCGGTCAACATTTAAATGAAATTATCTTCAAAAAGTAAATGTCATGGACCAATCTAACGTTTCAAATAAAGAATCGATGAGATTTTGCAAATTGTATGCGTTTTTTTTTTTTAAAGTTCTCAAGCTCTTAAAAAATCACCGTTTATATTTCGCTACATTGTTCTCTAACTTGTTCTTTTTTTCGCATTGCTTAGCTTCAATCGTGTATTATAATATTATATACTGAATTATTAGCTTGCTCTATCAATTTGTATTATTAGCTTGTAACTATTTTATAAGATATTGTATCTTACAGTTATTAAGTATTCACGAATAAATTAAATGAAATAAAATAAATGAATGAAATTCGTCGCGTCAATGAACTTATGGAATGCCACTAAAAAACGATACGACAGAGAAAACGAGAGCCTTCGAAAAAACAAGACGACATCGGTTATAGGCATGAATAATAAATGAGTAAAATTTCAAATAAAAACTTAATCGTTATTGCAAAATTTTCCAACAAATGGATTTTCAAGAATGGATCGTTCGCATTGCATAGTTTCAAAAAACGTCATCGTGTCTCACTGAAATCAATATAAAATTAAGAAAATCCTAAGGTCTCTTTCATATAAGACTTTTTCGTCCATACGGTTAAAATCCGTAGTATCACGTAGACCATACTAATAAGAAGGTGTAGCCATTGCTACCTTATATTACAGTCGTTGAAGGCTGGAAAAATCGGTCTCCATTTACTGTGAAAGCCTAAGCCTCGCTTTTATTAGCTTTTACAATTTCTGGAGGATACGGTGGCGACCGTGCCTTTGACGTCTCATCTGTGGTCTACTTGATTCAACAGATTTAACGCACGGACTTAACTATTGCTCGTGACGAAAACAACCTAAGGAGAACCACCTCATAATCAAATTTCAAAAACAGCAGAGACCAAAATTCTAAACATGACTCATCCCCATTGCTCACTCATTCGACGCACTCGATTCATAAAACTACATGCACATGCGTACTTTCAGTGCACTAGGGATGAAAGTTAGTATTTATTATTTAATTTGTATGCAAAATAAAATTTAGAAAGCTTTTATTATTATTAAATTTATAGAAAGAAAAGTGAAATGAAAAAATAAAATGCATATAAACATGTATATATCTATACATATATATTTTGCCAGATTAATAAGATGAACTATCTGTTTTAATATGTTGTATTTTTATTAAATGACAATACAAATTAATTTCTATTTTGTACATTGTGAGAGAAATAAATGTTTTTTTTTTCTTTTTTAAATTTCTTGTTTTGATTTTATTTTCTTCTGTTTTTCTTGTGGTTGTTGTTGTTGTTTGTTTGTTTTTTAAAGACTTTTTCTTGTGCCATATATTTAATGGTATATGTATATGTACATTAAACTACATAATGCTATTTTCTTTTTAGTATACAAAATGGTTAGTAAAAAGTTTACAAAACAAAATCAAACATCAGTAAAGTCAAAATTTTCGTTCAATCAATTTCAAATAAAACAAAAAAAATTAAAGTTAAATAAAAACTGTATAACAATTTTTGTCAGATTTTGTTATTAAAGATACTATGGATAATTAGATATTATGTATGTATATGTATGTACGTAATTATGTTTAAATTTTTGTATTAAACAGTGCGCATGTGGGGATGAGCTCTTGTTTTGTTTTCATTTTTATATTTTTTCTTCTGAATAACCATGTCTCTAATGTAAATATATTTTTATATAATATATTATGTTTTTTGATTCTGTGTGAAAAATAATTCTTTTTGTTTTTTTTTTAGTAAAAAGTCGCCTTCGGGATGATGATCTTCTGTTTTTTTTTCTTATTTTGTACGCCTGCAAAAAAGGAAATACATTTATTTCAGTAAAATTAGAAAATAATTTCAATTTTTTTATTATTTATTTTGTTTAAATAGGTTTTTATTTTCGGTTGTTTTTGTTTTAATCATTATTATTATTATGTATCATAATATTATTAAATCTGTTGCATATTTGTTTTCTTTTTTTGTTTATTATTATTTCCATGGTAATAACCTACGTTTATACGCGCTAATATAAAAATAAATCACATATATATTTTTCTGTTTATATACTTCTTCTTTTTTTTTAATCAGTTGTAGGTATATTATATATATATACGCGTGGGTGTAATTTTGTTTATTTATTCTGTTTTTGTATATAATATATTTTTTTTTAATGTGTATCTTGAATGAAAAAATAAATTATTTTACTATTACAATTATTTTTTGTTTGTTAAATTTAAAATTAAAAAAAAAACATTTCTACCAAAGATATATTTTATTTTTAAATAAGCTAAATAAATTTAAATACGATCAAATAAAGTAATCTATAGTTAAATAATAGATATGAATATTATTATGAACTCAAAATAATCTTTTATGATTTTATTTTATTAAATTTAAATACACATTAAAACATCGAACATGCATTTGTTTTGGCAAAAGTGAATTATGTAAATAAAGAGCGTAATTCAAAAGCTATAAGCAAGTTTTGGAAGTGTCATTTTAACGTCACATACAGTCCCTGGCCATATTATTAGACGCACTGCAGAATTTTTATAATTTTATATTTTAAATTTTAATTTTATATATTTTTAACGTTCAAAGTTACAGAAACTAAGTTTTGCTTATTAGACTTTTGTTTGTGGTTCTATTTTCTTTATGTTTTATTTTAATATGTTGCATTATAAATGCATAATGTCAAAGTATTGGCAACAGAGCGTAAACAAGTACAGAATTCTTGCAGTTGATTTTTTTTATTCTGCCGGTTCGTGTGCCTTTAAAAGCTTTGTGTGCTTATTAACGGTATTTAATTGCATTGTTTTTTTTGTGTGCTTTTTTTACTGTTATTGAAAAACATTTTTGGCAAAACAAAAATAATAAATAGTAAAATTTAACCATGGGTAAGAGAGGAGATCTGTCACCAAGTAAAAGAGCTGAAGTGAAATGTTTGGTCAACCCATTTTTTCTAACCGCGAAATATGTCGTAAAGTGGGCGTGTCTGAGGCTAGCGTGAGACTGATTAAGAAAAAAATTTAATGTGATGAAGATTTAAGTCCAAAAAGAAAGAACAGATGCGGAAGAAAGCCAATTTTCACATTAAGGTCTGAAAAATATGTTAAGAAAATTTGCGTGGAAAACAGGTTTGCAACAACAACGATGGTACAAACTAAATTGGAAGAAGCTAATATTAATGCTTCGGAGCGCACCGTACGCAGAAAATTAAAAGATTTGGGTTTTAGGGCCCTCAGGCCCGCCAAAAAGCCAAAGTTAACAACTGGAATGAAGAAAAAGCGTCCGAATTGGGCTAAAAAGTTCCGAAATAAGGATGTGGACTACTGGAGATCGGTAATTTGATACTAAATTTATATAAAACGATAAAATAAATACAATTCATAATTGTCCTAAGAATTTTTAATTCTTTTTTGTGTTTTTGATAGGTGTGCTTCAGCGATGAAAGCACTTTTGATATCTTGGTCAATAAAACTCAGTTTGTTCGTCGACGCCGTGGAGAAAAATTTCATCCCGATTGCGTCGTCCAAACTGTGAAGCACCCTACCAAAGTGATGATCTGGTCAGTCATCAGCGGCAAAGGTACGGGACGTCTGTACGTGGTGAATGGGATAATGCGACAAGACCAGTACAAAGAAGTCTTGCGGAATCGTTTGGTGCCGCAGATCAGAGAATGGTTCCCGAATGGAGAACCATACATTTTTATGCAAGATGGAGCTCCATGCCACACAGCCCGGTCCATAAAAACTTATTTGAGGGAAGAAAACATCCCTCTTTTGGACTGGCCGGGAAACAACCCTGATATGAACCCAATAGAAAACGTGTGGGAGCTGATGAAAAGGGAACTGGCTAAAGATGCGGTCACAACAAGAACTAAGCTTATTGAAAGAGTAAATCACGTTTGGAATCACCACCCACAAATCCAGGAAACAGTTAAATCATGCATTGACAGTATGCCGCGCAGAATTGAGGCTCTTATTAGAGCTCTTATTAGAGCAAAAAGGAGGTTCAACAAAATATTGAAAAAAATTACAAAAATTACAAAAAAAAACTGAAAATATTAATCCAAAAAAAAATCTACAAATCTGTTGTTTTATTTTTATAAAAAAGTAGGAAATAGTTTATATTCTACATACAAAATAATTTAAATACATTACAATACTCGAAAACCTGACTAAAATAGCTTAAAATTGAGATTTTGCATAAAATATGAAGTGCGTCTAATAATATGGCCAGGGACTGTAAGTATAGGGGGCTCGTAAAACGATTTGAAATACACATTTGTGTTGGATTAAGTTTTTGTATAAGTAGTTGCTCTAATTTTGTACGAGGGGCGTCTTTAACATTTGACACAGTGGAAAACCCTCATATTTTTAAATGTTGATTTATAATACTCCAATTGTAACGGGAAACTAGTAAACTATATTTCGCAACCAATACTCAAAGGTATTTGCAGTACTTGCAGATACAGATTTGGAGTAAATCAGTGGTCTTTTCACATTGTTTGGAACACAGACATCTCTACTGAATATAGACTACGGAATAAGAGCCTGACATAAGACCTAGCGACGAAGAACGGTCTAATCGAAAAAAGACATGATTTCATACCCACATAATTTAAGCTTAAAACAAATTGGAAATAAAAACTGCTAATAATAATTTCAAAGACTTAATACACTCTTGCCAAAATTACTATGTATAGGATTGTATTTTTTTCTAGAAATAAAATATGAAAAGGTTTTAAAAGAGAGTTAATTACTTATAAAAATTAATACTTAAAAAAAAGAACATATAAATAGAAAATAGAATCTTGTATTTTTGTTTTTTATGTTTTTGGGAAAAAAGTTCAATTAATGAGTGTCAGTCAATTTGATTATTAATTTTCTTTTTTTTTCATAATCGTATATGAAAATGAATTTTATATTTTATATACCCCTCAAAAATATATTATAGTATATTCATATTAATATTGAATAACATTCAAAAATTGTATGTTGCATAAAATACGTACGAAAAACCACATCAATAAGAGAGTTTGTTTTTCTTGTATGCAAATATAAATAGCGAATCATTTTCAAAAGAATAACACAAACTTTTTATTTTTTTTTTGTATGAAATAAAATTCTCATTATATAATTATAAATAATATAATAATAATAATAAATGTATTTAAGACTACATTGCTTTAATACTTAATGTACATACTTGATACAATTTAGACATGTGGGTTATTATTTCCATAGTAAGTTTTATTATTATTCAAATATTAATATTAAGTCTTAATGTTAACTCTGCTTTGTTTTTTTTTTAAATTATTATTTATTTTTATTATTAAAAATTTTATATTTATTTATATTATGCATGTATGTATGTATTTGTATGTATATATATTTTGTTTTTCTTTCTTTATTTTACACTAAGAACGCATTTGATTTATGAATGAATTTAAATGTTTAACACATTCAATCTTTATTGTTTTTTTATTTTTGTTTTGTTTTTGTTCATTTTAAATTCATTTTATTTTTATTTTTTTAAGAAGAATAATTAAAAGTTTCGTTTGTGAATTAGGTTTTTAGGAGGTTTTTACGTTGTTGTGGCATTCAAGGACAGATCGGGTTTAATTTATAACGTCAAGTATTTTGTGGAAGTTTGTGTTTTTGTTGGTGAAGTTGCAAGAAAGATGTTGTTTTTTTTTTAAGGAAAGTTTGTAGATTTAGAAAAGAAATGATGAGAAAGTTATCAAAATATGAGCTGTTTATTTCTTAGTTTGATTGTTAAAAGCTTTTCTTTTTCAATTTTTACTGTTGTGAATACATTTACTCTTCTAAACTTTAAAAATATAGGATCTTGCACATTGTATTTTACAAATCAGACTTACAGATCTGGTTTTATTAAAATATTGAAAACTCATTACAGGGTTTATATGTTTTGTGCTCGATAAAAAAGTAATGTTTTTCTAATTTATATATCATTCTCTCTGGTGGTAACTGCATTTTTACATTATTAACGTAAGTGCTGACTTTTGTCTGATTTCTGGATTTCTTAAAGATTCAAGCTGATTTATTTTGCTTTCATTGCAAATATGGAATATCCTATAGTCAATATTTTATGCACTATCGTTTTGTTTTGTCAATTAAAAACAAAGGAATTGATACAAGTATTGAGCATTATTTATGTTGTTGCAAGAAAGATGTTGTTTTTTTTTAAAAGGAAAGTTTGTAGATTTTGAAAAGAAATGATAAGAAAGTTATCAAAATATGAGCTGTTTATTTCTTGGTTTGATTGTTAAAAGCTTCTCTTTTTCATTGTTTACTGTTGTAAATACATTTACTCTTCTAAACGTTAAAAATATAGGATCTTGCACATTGTATTTTACAAATCAGACTTACAGATCTGGTTTTATTAAAATATTGAAAACTCATTACAGGGTTTATATGTTTTATGCTCGATAAAAAAGTAATGCTTTTCTAATTAATACATCATTCTCTTTAGGGGGTAACTGCATTTTTACATTATTAACGTAAGTGCTGACTTTTTTCTGATTCTTTTTTGTTCTATCTATTTTTCAATACTTATACTTCGATGACTCAAAGTGCATGCCAAATCATATCAAGGAAAAAATATCCCTAACAATTTCATTCTCGGGTTGTGTTTTTCTTTACAAACTTCTGTTCAGAATAAAATCACATTTCAAACTACTATAGAAATATAGAGAAGCAACCAAATTTCTCATCCAACCATCAAATATGCTTTCATTTGGCACATAAGAAACTGAAGAAATATGTAAGCAATTCAGTTTTTCTGAAAATGAAAGTACTGTTTGGAGAATTACCCAGAGATTTCAATCATTCAAATCCAAAAAGAAAGGATTAAAATATTATTTTGGGAAGTTTTCTTAACTTGCTAGAAAATACAAATATATCTTCACGTTTTTTTCTTTTTCATCAGGAAAAAATGATTAAACTTCAAAGTAAAGAAACACAAAATACAATGGAAACATTTAAGAATTCCTTAAACATTCAAACTATGCAGATCACCTTTGACTTATTTGTTTTCTTTTTCTGAAAATATGGAATATCTCATAGTCAATATTTTATGCACGATGGTGATCTTTTCTCAATGAAAAAAAAAAACGGAATATTGAATTCTGCATTGAAATTCAAAACACCTGAGCACTACTTAACAACATTTAACTATTCTCTTGTTGGGTTTCAGTTTTTCATAGAATTATTACAAGGTTTTGAGATTTACTCATAAGTTTAAATAGGATCACCTTTTGAGCGAACTCATATATCAGAAAATTTTGCTGACAAGAAATGGATGAAGAAACAAAATATCCTGTTGCGGTACATTTTTATTACTAGAAAAAGAAAATGTATTGTCCACGTTCAATAATATCTCAACTTCTTTCCTACATGTGAATATGTAATTTATATTTTAATAAAAACAATGTTAAAATATCTTTAAGTTTCGGCAGTTTTTATTTCTATTTATAAAGATAGCAACAATATATGGTTTAGGGAATTTTTGATTTTAGAGTTTAAATTTGACCACGATGATCACGTTGTAAACAAAAGGTTTGAAACCGTACGTAAGGGCTTGCCTTACCCTTTTGCAACGGATGTAACCATTTTTATTGATGAAGTAGAAATTTGTCATTAAAAACTAATATGCAATTTTTTTAAAAATTAGTTTTGATAAGCGAAATAGTTATGATAACAATGGTTCGTCAAAGTTACAAGGGCATTCTTCTGTTTATATATGTACAACATATACAAAAAAAATAATCCTAGCCTCATGAACACTTACACAAAAAAAAACGACTTGTTCTTCTTAAAATAGTGAAAATACATGAAGCAAAATAAAAACTTTGTAAGATGACACAATAATAACAAAACAATTAAAAGAAAAAGAGGAAATGTAATCTGTATCACAACAATCGTTTTAGTTACCATTTTCTAACAAAAATAAGAATAAAAAAAACTTACTTTTATTCTTGTATCATCAAAATAATACATTATTCAATTAATAAATTCATTCTACGTATACAACGTTTATAATTTAATTAAAATTAAAAAAATAAAAACTTCGTTCTGCGAAACAACCAAATTGTAGAAACATAAGTTTTTTTCTTACACATTTATGTATATGCTTTTTCATATTGCCATTCAAGATATAATTTTTAGTTTTAGTTTATTTTTGTATATATTTATATATCTTTTTTGTATTTAATGATTTTGTGTACGAATAACAAATGAGTTTTTTGTTTTTCTTCCTTTTTTTTAGTTTTTTTTTTTTAAGTTAAATAGAAATATAGTACATTAAGCTTAAAGATGAGAACCTACACTCAATAATAGTTCCGCTCTATGCTGTTTTTTTTTTAATTCTTTGTTCTAACTTTGCTTATTTTTGTTTGTTTTTTTTAATCAGTCTATTGTTTATTTTTTTTAGATATAATTTGTTGCAAAAGAGAAGAGAAATAAAAATAAAAGAAACAAAAGAGAGTTAGAGGGAAAAGAATTGGAATATTTAAAAAGTAATGTTTTCCGATTTTGTTTGTGTTTTTGTTTTTGTTTTATATTAAAATTAATTTAGTTCATATAAATTAATTTAATTATTATATTCTTTAAATAAAAAAAAAATTGGCAATAAAAATGAAAATTAAAAAAAAAGCCGCAATATTTATTAAAAAACTAAATGCTGCGACTTTTATGCCAATTTCGAATAAGCATACACACAAAGCACACCGACTATGACGCCTGCGGCTATATATTTAACTAATGACCTTCGTTTTTTCGCCGTCTCTTCGCTTTCCTCGACCTCGCGTTGCTTTCTTTTGATATCATTGACTTTCTGCTCAATATTCGCCTGTCGCTCAGCTCGTTTCCGGCGTCTGACTTCGACATCAATGCTGAAATGATAAATGTTCCGAATTTTGTTTAAATTTTTTTTTCTCTGAAAGCCAAAAATATCTTACCTAGGACTGCTCATATCAATACCATTTGATTTCGCTGTCTGTTGATTGTTGTCATCTATTTGATTCGTCGTTGAATGTTTGTTGTCATTTGATGATTTTTCAATATCATCATTATCATTGTCCATGTCACTATCATTTTCATCGATTTCGGAGATTTCATTTTCATCGTCACTTTGGGACCCGCAATCATCAAGGGATTTTTGTTGTGTTGGTATCGGTGGTAGTGGTCGATGATCGATAGTATTTGATGTTGGTGTTGATAATTTATCTGTTTTGTTTGTGGAATCCGATGAATTCTTATCGGCATTTGTAGCGTCTTTGTTTTTGATGCTATTTTCATTATTAGGTATTGGTGGTGCTGGTTTTTTATTCATATTTCCAGCGCAGCCATTACCAACTGACAATGAATCTGTACGGCGCGGCAGAGGCGGTGGGGTTTCGTCCAAAGGTTCATCCATTGGTATACGTGGTATTTCATCGTAGTCAAAAAAGCTCTGAAAAAATAAAATATAATATTCATAATATGATGAGAAAAAAAAAGATTATCAAATCTTACCGGATCTTTAAGAAGCTTCACGCCTTCAATAATTGCTTGATATGAAAAATACAATTGATCAGCTGTTTGAATCAATCCCATGCGATATCTTCGCATCTCAAATAAAACATCTCGTACAGATACTTTATCTTCACCTTCTTTATCAATCTAGAAGCAAGAAAATAAGATGTTAGGAGTGTTGAACATTTATCAGGGTATTTTGAACGACATAAGGTAACACACTAAGAGACACTTAGTATCTGGAGAAAGTTATCCAAAGACAACAAACACATTCTTCCATTTAATAAATAAAATCAGTACAGTACTTACAAAGTCATACCAACTTGTTTCAGCCAATGGCTCAATAGGGAATAATTTACTCACACTATTCCATTCATCAAGAAGCTTTTAACTCTTATTGTTTTTGTTAATAACTTGTAAAAAAAATCAAAAAAATAAACTCCCAGAAACTAAAATATTGGAATAAAGGGTTTACAGGTTCGATAATCATTATCAACAGCCCCCGACTGATAAAAAACTCGAGGCTTTCCAACATAAACCGGTTTTTTATGTGATCGCATTTTTTAATAAGTATAAGTAAGACAATTTTTAGACTTACCAAAACCAAGCAGCAATCCACTAGACAAAACGTTCCAGAACGTCCAATACCAGCGCTACAATGCACAACAGCTGGTCCAACATCCGGGTCTAAAGCCCCTGAATCTCTTACTTGTTTTAAGAATTGCAAAAAAGCAACAGGTGAACTTGGAATACCAAAATCAGGCCAATTCGTATAATGGAATTGAATAATCTCACGGCTTTGCATAGATTCTAAATCTGTCAGTCTGTAATACAAACAATAAGCATGAGATTATTTATGTCGAAAAATTTGTAATAATATTTTAACTTACCTAAACCATCGGCGGGAAAAGTTTTTGTACTCTTCACATCTTAAATACTCAACGGCAAGGCCAACTTCCATTAATTTCATAGCGTTGTCAGCGCCTCTTTTATCAGGCCAATACTGATGACATTTTATTTGTTTATTTTCCAATAGCTTATTTAACATAAGTATTGCTTTTGTTTTTTGCTCCCATATCATAAGCCAAAAATGACCAACAGTATCACCAAGTGGACCCTGTGTCAAAATATATTTACGATCTGCTCTTTCCAGCTAAAAATACAAAAGGTTTTAGTAAGTTTTATTAAATGTATCCATGTTAAAGAAGTAAAATATTTTACCTTAACTAAATTTGCATTTATATAATCAACTTTTCCTCTGTGAAGAACAATTCTGGAGTGATCATAGGGATTTACATCTCGGTATCTGTTGAGACAACGATTTTGAGACTTTTCCGATTCACTTGTATAGAAATGTTTCTCTTTTGCTTCTTTCTCACTTTTTTCTCGTATATGCTGAAAATAAAAATTTTAAATTTAATTAAGGTTTTTGTTTAAAATACAAAAATTAGTGTATACTTCTTGTTAAACATCCTTTTTAGGAATACAAATAATAAAATAGTTTTTGAGAAATTAGAAGAATTTGGAAATATCGTCAATTTATTTAAGTGGATTCGAATTAAATGAGAATTTTGGAAAAATCAATTTTTGTTCGTTTAATTTTCTTGTGATAAATGAACTTTTCAGTGTCAATTCCAATTCATAGGAATATAAATATTTTATATTTTGCTGAATAAAAAGTTTAACTTTTTTTGGGGTGGTAGTGTTTTTATTCTGTGAAAATTATTATTATTGCCGAAGAAGAAAATCCGCTCTCGTGTTGCCTCGTGGTGGTCTATAATATGGCAGGTCATTATTTGTAGTTTGTCATTAATTTATTTCAATTACCTACTCAGAAATTGCATTGCGTCAATAAATAAATGCACCACCGCATGTGCTGAAAATAAGTTGTATTTTCAACCATATAAGCATTCATATGTATTAAAAGAACTTTAGACAATTTTTCAATCACCATGCCAGGGGAAATACAAGAGGAATTTCCTAAGAAATGTGTATTCATTCTTTGTTTACAAAACAAAATCTGTTTGTAGTTTAAATTATTGCTAGACGACGTCACTAAATATGTAGAAACGGGTAGGAATAATATTAAATATAATTTTAAGAATTTTCTAAGATAGAAATTATAATAAAATATTCATATGTATGTATGTATGTATATTTATACCTAAGGCTGATATTGATGTTTTTCCTCTTAGGGGTCAGTTATAGCTATCGTTGGTTTTTTGGTATTAATGAATTATTTTTGCAAGTTCAGTTATAATGATCATTGAAAATTGTATTCATTAGAGGTCCAGCTATCATTGAAATTAATATGGAGAAATGTTTCAATTAATATTTTGCTGTGTTTTCTTTTGATTAAAAATTCAAACTTTATACTGATCGATTGGAAATCAGTTCAATATTTTTTTTTTGAGAAGTGGTTTTCTATTTTTGTGGCGGAAATAAATCAGTCTCAATAAATTTTGTCAAAAAATTAAACGACTGTTTCACTGATTTGTGTTTCAATTTTATAAAAATCCAATAATACACTCTTTCAGAAAAAAATTTCAAATTATTGAAATAATCAGGAATGTTTTTGAATGAATGGTTTCAATGAAGAAAACCGATAAAACTATAGTTGTAACCTTATTAAACGGTGATTTTTTAAGAGCTTGAGAACTTTTTTTAAAAAAAAAACACATAAAATTTGCAAAATCTCATCGATTCTTTATTTGAAACGTTAGATTGGTCCATGACATTTACTTTTTGAAGATAATTTCATTTAAATGTTGACCGCGGCTGCGTCTTAGGTGGTCCATTCGGAAAGTCCAATTTTGGGTAACTTTTTCGAGCATTTCGGCCGGAATAGCCCAAATTTCTTCGGAAATGTTGTCTTCCAAAGCTGGAATAGTTGATGGCTTATTTGTGTAGACTTTAGACTTGACGTAGCCCCACAAAAAATAGTCTAAAGGCGTCAAATCGCATGATCTTGGTGGCCAACTTACCGGTCCATTCCTTGAGATGAATTGTTCTCCGAAGTTTTCCCTCAAAATGGCCATAGAATCGCGAGCTGTGTGGCATGTAGCGCCATCTTGTTGAAACCATATGTCAACCAAGTTCGGTTCTTCCATTTTTGGCAACAAAAAGTTTGTTTGCTGCGAACGGCGACGAATCGACATTTCACGGTATTCAGCAACACTCTCAGAAACAGACGCAATATTCTCTTCTGTACGCACTGTACGCATTCGTGTGGTTGGTTTAATGTCCAATAAAGTAAACTGAGTGCGAAACTTGGTCACAATCGCATTAATTGTTTGCTCACTTGGTCAATTATGTAGACCATAAATCGGACGTAAAGCGCGAAACACATTTCGAACCGAACACTGATTTTGGTAATAAAATTCAATGATTTGCAAGCGTTGCTCGTTAGTAAGTCTATTCATGATGAAATGTCAAAGCATACTGAGCATCTTTCTCTTTGACACCACGTCTGAAATCCCGCGTGATCTGTCAAATACTAATGCATGAAAATCCTAACCTCAAAAAAATCACACTTTATTTGACAAACTTGAGTATCTCAGCGTTTGGATAATGTCGTTTCCATTTAGAATTTTCTCTATGATAGGCTTAGTTCTGTTGCAGTTTTGGAGCAGGTGTTGGAGGTCAGATGTAGTATTGCAGGTAGGAAAATTTAGAGGAGGTTCTTTTTTGAGGAGGTGGGTGGCAGAGGTATGGCCAGGTCGGAGTCGGATAAAGTTTTGTATTTTTTATTTTTTCGTTCTGTTTGTAGGGTATATAGGTTTTGATTTAGTTGGATTGACTCCTACATAGTGGTGATTGTATCTTCTCCATTCGTTTTCTTGGGTGATAATCAGTTTTCTTATAAGGTTCTTCACAAGGTCATTCTTGGTGTAAATGTTATAGAGGTAGGTTGGTGACTTACTTGCGAGGGTGACGGCTTTATCCGCGAGCTCATTCCCACGTATGCCAACGTGTCCAGGGGTCCACATAAGTTTTATGTGCATGTTTGAATTTACCAATAAGGAGCGGATGTTGTTGATCAGATTGGTGGACTTGTTGTTGGTATTTTTGACAGCTTTGATCGTAGAGAGACTGTCTGTACAGTGTACGTATAATCTGCTTATTTCCTTCTTTTAAAGCCTCTTGAATGGCAGTAAAAATGCCAAAAGGCTTCAGCAGCTAAAATGGATGTGGTTTGTGGAAGAATCCAAAAAGTATCGTACTATCGTCTTCATTTGTGATTGCAAAGGTTGTATTCTCTGAGGTTTTCGACCCATCGGTCAAAGTGAATTTGCAGTTTTTGGACTTGAGCTCGGATGAAATCCTTAGAAAAATCTTGCGATATATCTCAACATTTGTGGGTTTTCCTTTGAGATGCGAGGTTTGAAATTCAGAGTTACCAGATTGAAGGGTGGTGAAAATGGCTGATGGTGTCTTTTAATTTTTTTACGGTTCAGTGTTAAGTTGTTAAGTTGACTTTTTTGTCGATTATCGAGTTCGCGGAAAATATCAGTTTAACATATAGTTTGTATTTGATTTTTTCTCTTCGCTCTTCAAAAGTAGGGAGCCTAGCCTCTGCCAGGATGTTTTTGATGGAAGTAGTACGGAAGGCGCCAACACTAATCTTACTGTTTGATGGTAGGTTGGTTTTATGATGCCGAGCGTGGATTTCGGAGCGTTGCCATAAATAAAAATACCATAATATTACAAATGGTAATTACGTGTACGGTACTTTTCCTACTTGATAAATAGTTAGAGATTTCTTAAGATCTAAACAATGATTGTGCCAATCGTATTTGTTACGTTTTCAATTTCTACGTTATTAACATTAATTGACAGAGGTGTACAAAAATGTTTCCGACATATGTACGTATGTACATGCAAGTATTTGCATTTTGGTAACGAAAGTTTGGCTCCAGAAGAAACTTTCCATTCTAAAATGTCCTTAAGAGCATTTGTGAGCGAATTTTTGATTTCCATAACATTCTGGTTTTTAGAGAGGATATATACATCATCAGTATAGAGGCAGAATTTTAAAGACTTGTGCTTGGCTAAAATGTCACATATATATTGAAATGCAATAGAGAACAGAACAGCAGATAATGGTGATCCCTGAGGTATTTCGTTCTGTAGCCTGTATATATATTTGTAAGAAAAGCTTTAACATAATTAAAAATATTAGGGCCAAAGCCCCAATTTTTTTTGAAGTTTCCATTATTTTTATTACAAAGATCAACTCTAACCCCAAATTTTTATAATTCAAATCAGGAAATTTGTGTCCAATAACAGACATTTTTAATGAAAGCTTTTACCAACTTTAAAAAAAAAATTCCAATGATTTGTTTTAACGACGAAAACTAATGTAAACGGCTAAAGGTGATCATTGAAATGAAAACTAATAACTGGGCATACAAAGCCTTTAGCAGAACAGTTTCGTTCAGAATTTTAAACGAAAACGAATTGAAAACGATCTCATAATTAAAAAAAAGGAAACATTCTAAAAATGTTAAGATTCATTTTGACATCAAACGCAACAATATCACTTAGCCTTGGTTTCTTATAAGTGAATAAGCTAATTGACTTTATGGATTAACCCTATCGACGAAACAGTCGTGTGTGAAATGTGCCTTAAAGCTGCGTTCTCAAAACTGACTGAAATGAAATCTAAATTGAAAATTAAGTGAAATTGCTTCAAGTGTTCTATCTTTCGATGGATATGTGTTAGGCTAAAAATTCGGTTTGGGGTCAAAAACGCGAAAACCGAAAAAAAATAATGAAATTCCTGAGTTATCAATGATTTGATTTTCGGAATTCTGGAGTTTCTGTATTTGGAATTTTCGGGATTATAGTTTTTCTAGAATTTAAAAATGTTCGGATTGTATTGGTCTTCCAAAAAATGCTTTTTATTTGTTTATTTAACTATGAATTTTAAACTGCTACTTTCCAATAATCAAGTATATTAAAAAATTTAGTTAAGCTTCATTTTTCATAATTGAATTTACTTTCGTTTTAAAACAATTTCCGCTAATCGAATACAAAAAATTTGAAAATGGCAAATATCGTAATATAAAACACGGAAATTCACTTATTAAATAGATACCGGTAAAAGTGAATTTTAAAACTTCAATGTTTATTTCGAGTTGAAGTGAAACGGAAAACCTAGCTGTAGGTATGTTGAAAAGAAGTTTGTTAGATTCGGATTGATTTTTTAAACAATTGATCTCTTAATGGGCATAGTTTGATATTTCTGTGTTGAAGATCTGGATTTATTTGGCACAGTTTCCTTCTTTTCAGTAACATCACTATGGATCTGACTTCGTGCTCAC
This sequence comes from Eupeodes corollae, assembly GCF_945859685.1. Lineage (NCBI taxonomy): Eukaryota > Metazoa > Arthropoda > Insecta > Diptera > Syrphidae > Eupeodes > Eupeodes corollae. The sequence goes on from NC_079148.1 coordinate 126,290,513, forward strand.
GCAAAATTTGACTACTACTGACTCTAGTTTTATCTTTATTTAAGAATTGTTTCGTTAATAACTTAGAATTTCTCAAAGATATGTGAAAAGTTGAAACATTAATGTAGTTAACAAATTCTGGGATTTCTAAGAAGAGTAGTATATATATATATAAAATACACTCCGTGTCACATGGACAGGAACAAGCTTTTTGGTTTTTTTACGTTATATTTGAAGCCTTAGATTTTTTGTAAAAACCCAAATGTGGAATAAATGAGGTAAATATTAAGTTTCTACTGAAAAAGATATGTTGGATTAAGTTGATAAATACAAGTTTAATGGCGATTTTTCCGAAAGAGGTCATAAAAAGCACCTGTTTTTCGTTTTTTTTTTTGTATATGACATGGATGGATACTCTGATTGTTAGGAAGCTTAGTATAAATATTAGTTTGGTAGAATCAAGAAATAAGGTTAGAGGTAAGGGCCTTACCAAGGAGGAAATAGGCCAAATTCGAGCTTACCGGGTTCTTGCACAAAACCATTCGTTTTAAAGCTAAAAATTAGAAGAAGTTCTAATGTTGTATACAACTTCCTCAAGGACCCAAAGAGGCATGTAAAAAAAAACCAAAGGAAGAGTAAGCAAAGCCACATCATTTCAGGAAAGGCGGGCGATAGTGAGAGCTGCTTAAATTTCAAGGCTTATTATTAGTTAAATCAAGGCATTAGCTGGGAGGTAAATGCTAGGAGATCGACTGTTGCTCGGGTGATACAGACAATGTACGGAACAAAAAAATGAAAAACATACCACCATTGAATGCTGAACGCATGAGCTAATGCCTTAATTTTGCAATTCGTCGTCTTTTCCGATAAAACAAAATTTAATTTGGACGGGTCTGATGGATATAGCTGCCATTTCAATGATTTAAGAAAGGAAGAATTCTATCTTGAAAGAGCACAGCACAGGAGGTGGTGTAATGGTATGGGGAGCAATCCCCTATTAATGGACCGTGCAATTTAAGCTGGATTTTCAAAGTTCTAAAATGCCGGCAATCACTTGCAAATTGATTCTGGAATGAGCTTTTTCGCAGTTTTCTGGATTATTGGATTGACAACAATTGACTTTTTAACAAGATAATGCACCAATACATATTTCACGGATAACAAAAGGAAACAAATGTAAACCTTTTACTATGGCTTCCATATTCTTCCGACCTGAACATCATGGAAAACGTGTAGGCATGGCTTTCAAGTCTTAAGTCTACAAAGAAGGACTTCACTACCAAAAAACCTTAAGATTATTGAAGCCCTAAAACCGTCCTGGACCCAAATTTCTCTCAATTATCTGACAGCACTCTATGAATCCATACACCACAGTACATTTTATGACCTTTTTTGGAAATACTGTCATAAAACTTGGATTTATTAACTTAATCCAGAAGCAATTATTCATTCCACATTTGGGCTTAAAAAAAACCTAAGGGTTTGAAAAATTGAAAAATAACGTCGAATAAAACACGAACAAAGCTTGTTCCTATCCATGTGACACGAAGTGTAAAAACTAAAAACATTAAACATAGACATTAATATTCTAACATTATTGTTAAGACGAAGAAGTTTTTGTAAATATTGCAATTTTTTGAACCAGTTACTGACTTTGAAAAAATTCTAAAAAACGTATATTTTTTTTTTAAATTAAGTAATAATTTTTTTAACGAATCCTAAACTTGCCTTTATACCTATTACACTCATGATGCAATTAAAAAATAAAATACTACGTCTAGTTCGTTCGATATGACATGACGATGAATGAATCACTATTAATAAATTCAGTAATGTTGTTTTCAAAAGCACCAATGATGATCGTTTTATATTTTAACCATATTGCAAATATCTACTTGAATCAAGCGATCGTTTTTATTATTATTATTATTGTTGTTGGTAGTGTTGTAGTATATTTAAATGGGGATATCCCCATCCTCATTGATGAAATCGAAATAAAAAGGTGAATGAAATGCTTACGACATTATTTTATCACTTGTTATTTTGTTTACATGCGATTGTGGCGATCGATATGGTGTTTGGAATTTCTCTTTTGAATTATTATCTCTCGGTGATATTTTGATAATCTGGGAATTTATTTATTGAATTTATGAGTGCGGAAAATTTAGATGTAGTTTTTTTTTAGAAAATGTATGTTTTCCAGGTTTTGAAAGATTTGGCCTTTTTTCTGATATTTTTATTTACATTACATTGAAAAATTAACAGGATTCTAAAGTTTCAAAAGAAAAATTTTAATATGGGAAAATATACGTGGAAACAGAAAATTGTGAGTCAAGAACCAAGAAAGAAATAAAAAGATATCATTTCTTTTTGACTAAATTTTGTAAGTGCATTTCCATGGAATTTGTTGACACACAATTGTTGAACAAGCCCATTGTGACTTTCTTTTCATATCTTAGTATTTTAAGAATCTCATTTGTTAATTGTGGATTCAATCAGACCTGTGAAGTCAATTCAAGTTCAAGAAGTCAATTCAAGTAAAATTTTTTGTAACCTGAAATTTGTAAGCAATATTCTGCAGTAGTTGAATATTTTAAGTACCAGTACCGGGACTTGGGTATTTTGTTCCTTTGAATTACTTTTGTACTTGAAAAGCATTTTAAACACTTAATTAAGCTTGTATTTCAGTCTTAGGACGAAACCAAATATTTTTAAGGCTATTTGCTTTCATGAAATTGAATATGACGCTTTTTTTCTGGAAACAAAACGATCAGTTCAAAAAACAAAATAAAAATACTCAAAACCATATTTGTATCGCCAATTTATGGTGAGGATACTTGTTTCCTTTGAAAAAAATTATTAAACCTGAATTAAGCTCATTTCGTCGATGTCATCTCAATTCTTCTAAATTGCAAGTGTGTGATTCAGATGATTTTTCAGTGTGAACATAAAAATGAATCACTTCACTTACCGATTTTTTTTGTATTGTCTTTGATTTTGCAGAATTTCACACATTTTTTAATCATACCAAATAAATCCAAACCTTAGACTAGTTAATTAAACGATCTTATGAATATTAATCATAACATGACATAAATGTTATTTCGACTTCTAATAATTTCTAAATGATCATATTTTATAACACATTTCCAAGAACATCAAAATCCGAATCAGACAAAATGTAGGAATGAAATGAGAGGTGTTTTCCTAAAACTGAAAGTTATTTTTAAACTCTCAACCATTCAAATAGGCGAATAGTTAAATGGGTGAAAGTTCTAAAAATTGAATAGTTGATTGGTTGAAAAGGAAGTTGTTGTAATGGGTCCGATTTGTCACATTGAAAATTTTGACATTTCACTAGAGTCGAAATAAAAGATTTTTAGAGAGATGTCTGTGCATGCATGTGTACGTACGTTCGTACGTCTGTACGTCCGTACAATAGCGAAGTTTTTCAAATAAATTTTGTTATACAGATAATAATGCAAAAAGATGCAGAAAAGGCTTTCAAGAAAATTGCGTGGGTTGTTTTTTTACCAGCAGTTTGAAAAAAAGGTGAATATTCTGGTTAACCCTAAATATCTCACGAACTAAAAACTAGACTTGAATTAAATTTTATATATGATATATTATAACGTGATACCAAACAAGTATATTTTTGAAAAAAAAAAATCCAAATAACGGTTGTTTTATAAATCAAAAAAAAACTGAAACAAAATTGTAACCTTGAATATTTTAAGAACAAAATATGCAACAAAAAATAACGTTTAACATCTGTTAAAATTTTGAGAGAAAATCGAATTGACAGTTTTTTTTATGAGAAATAAAAACATAAAAAAACATTATTCAAAGTTGGTAAAAATTGGATTTCAACTCAAATATCTTTTCAAAAATTTGAGATTATGGCTTAGATCTAATTTTATCTTATGAGAAATATTCTTTTGAACATTCGGTAATTTTTTTTTGAAAAATCGAATTGAAAATTTTTCAACAAAAAATAAAAACATAAAAAAGCATTTCTAAAAGTTCGTAAAAATTGATTTTAGACTCAAATGTCATTTTAAAAATTAGAAATATTGGTTTCAAACTTATCTTATCTCACATAAAATATTGTTTTCGACATTCAGTGAATTTTTGATAAAAATCCAAAGTCCGTTTTTTCATTAAAAAAAAAATAAAATGTACAAAAAACAGGAACAAACCTTTTAAGCAAGACAAATGGACAGGAAGGATGGGAAGTTATCAGTGTGGGTTGCATGCCAGTCTCTTTTTTGTGAAATATTTTCCGGCTTCCATTCATTAAACAAAATTCATGGCAATTATTTACATACTTCGTTTTTCAATTTGGCGCAGTCATCAAAATAGAAGAAAAAAGCGAAGAATGTTGTTAAGATGGTAAAACAAGCAAAGAACACGACTCTGAACACTAATCGCAATATTCCCGTTCTTCTTTTTTGACTTGGTTAATAACTCTGTGTCCTCACAGTCTTAAGATTGTGGAAAAGAATCTCCTAATCAGCTTATGTTGATTGTATTTTAGTAAGACCATTTGATATTTCCTTGCTTTCTTAAACACTTGAAAAAATTCATTGGTCTTCTCATCATTGATTTCTGGCAAAAACAGCGCGAATAGCCAATATTTAAATTTTACAAATGGCAATTCTTTTTTGTTTAATTTAAACAGAAAAAAAGTACTTTTAGTTGGTTGTTTAAAATGTACTCATTATGGATTAAGCTAAATATATGACATATGATTTGAAAGACTTTTTAAATGTGAACCAAATGACACCAAAATTATTCCATCTTTCCTCAAACCACCAATATTACAAGATCAACGTCTTTATTTGATATTAAATGAAAAAATTTCCCTTAGGTTTAGAAATTTTGAGTTTTTTAAATTTGAAATCTATTTTATAAATGATAACATAATTTATTCAGCATGAAAAGAATATTCAAATTTTATGCACTTTTAAAAAAAATAAAAATTCAAAACATTGCCTAAGACAGGCTTTTATATAATTAAAAAAAAAAACATATTCAACCCAAAAAATGTATTTTAATATTTGTTCCAAAATATTGTATTTTAACATAAAATAAAGGATCTGTTTTGGGACCAAAACATAGTGTACATAAACTCTCTGTTTGCTCTTGATTTCAGAGGTAAACTAATTGCGTTTGCGAATGATGTTGGTTTTTCTTATGGCACTAATAGTCGATTGGATATGGGCCCAGATATAAATTTTGAACTTCAGTTAATGAGAATATGGCTTTCGGTACATAATTTGGTTATTAGTTCGCAAACGAAGCTAATGTTGTTCAGCTTATCTGCCAAAACTTTGAAGTTGATTTTCAGTACCATTCCCCAGAATGTCAAAAGTTCAAGCTTCCTAACTGTAACTTTTTAACCGGGACGGTTAGACTTATCTTACTTATACTAACCAAAACTGCGCGTCCAATTGTTTTTCAATAGAAAAAGTGAATGATTTTAAATACTAACTAAGACCTTGTTATTGATTCCAAAATGAAATTTTCAATTCACACGGATAACTTGGGGAAAGTACTTTAGGTGTACAATGAGGCACTTTTACATTGTGCAAAATTTATTTTGAACTGAGCTTTTAAAAACCATTTGCCATGGCATTTTCCAGTCTATCCTACAATATGGAATTGTTTGTTGGGGTGGTATATACACTGCCAATCACTAGGATGAGGCCACATATTTTTCAACCGATTTTCGTTCTTTATACCTGCTGGAAATTTAGTACCAATAAAAATGTACTACATTTGAGTAGGTAGATATTTTCTTTAAAAAAAGTAATAAAATTAAGGGGTTAAATAGAAAAAACAGTTGGAATTTCCCTACATTAATTAAAGAGCTACTTAAAAACAGTATGAAAAAGTGCGTCACTTGGATGAGGCCACATGAAAAATCTTATAAAATATCAAAAAAATGAAAGAAATGTTTACAGTTTTTGGTTTTCAAACATTTATTTATTAAGTTTTTCTCAATTAATAATGAGTATGCCCTCCATTTTTCGATATGACCTCTATTAGACGGTTTGGAATGGAATCATAGTTTTTTAAAATAGTCAAGTGAAATCTCGTCCCAGGCATCACTGATAGCTTCAATTAAGGAGTCCTTGTCTTCAAATTATCTACCGCCTTTATAAACTTTTCGAGATAGCCATGCCCATACGTTTTCGATTATGTTCAAGTCCGGTGAATAGGGTGGCCATGGCAAAAGCTCTACGTTTTCTGATAAAATCCAGCTTTTGACAACCCTGGAAGTGTGGATGGGGGCATTGTCTTGTTGGAAAATCCAAGGCAGAGGTCCAAAAATATTTTCCATCTTCGGAAATGAGCGTTCCAACAAGTATTTGTAGCTGTTTCCATTCATTGTTAGAGAAAGAAACTCCAATTCGATTTTGCCATAGTAGGTGATAATAAAAGTTGTAACCATCGGGGCCGTCAAGGCTAAACTTTTTTTCATCCGAAAAGACGGCGCGTTTCCATTGACTGCTCCAAGAGACATGTTCTGTTGCAAAGTTCATTCGCAGCTCCTTGTGTACTTGCTTTAGAACAGGTTTCTTTTTGAGTTTTCTTCTCTGGATAGTACAATCTTTTCTTATTATCCTTCGGACTGTCGAAATATTGGCTGATACTCCGCTTTTGGACCTTATTTTAGTAGCTGATTGAGTAGAATTTGAAGCAATACGTAAAATTAACCGCTTTTCTCGGGATGTTGTTGCTTAGGCTGTGCGTCCTTTTTGGTTTTTTCCATAGTTTTGAGCATCGGCAAGATAGTTGTTTACAACTGTCTTACTTCTGTTCAGCTTCCTTGCTATTTCTCGGCTTGAGAGTCCCATTTCCTTGAAAGCATCGATTTGTCCTCTTTCTGCTACTGTCAACGTCTTTCCGGAACCCATTTGTAGTTGAAATTTAATAAAAATAGTTATTTGTAAAACGTTCTTAAATATTGTAACCCAAATTTTGAAAAAAAAAATTGCTGATCTGAACTTCTACAACGAAATATTCGCAATGGCCTCATCCTAGTGACTCACTTTTTTATATCCTTTTTAGGTAGCTCATTCATTAATGTAGGGAAATTCCAACGGTCTTTTCTAATTAACCCTATAATTGTATCACTTTGTTTTAAGAAAATTTGTACCTACTCTCATGTAGTAAAATTTTCCGGGTTAAACAAATTCCAACAGGTATCGGACCGAAAATCGGTTGAAAAATATGTGGCCTCATCCTAGTGATTGGCAGTGTATATTAATTGAAGTGGCGTTCAACACTATTTTTCACTATTTGTAAATTGAATACAGAATGTCACTATTTTTTTTAATTTTTCATTTTATTATATTTAAATGTACATTCTTTATTAAAATTATTGTAAATATTTTTTTTAAGTTTATATGAAAGTGAAAAAAAAATAATAAATAATTTTCTGGCTAAACAATAAAATTAAAAACAGTTTTAAGTTCTGATCAGTACAATCATAGCTATAACTACAGCTTGTTCTGGAAGTTCATTGCTTTTAATGGTTCTTTCATTTATATTTTAAAATCAAAGTCAGTTAAGAAAGGCATTTTTTTTAAACAAAAACTTCCTACAAAAAGACAAAAGCCTATCGCAAATCTAATTGTTTTTTTACACAGTACTGTATTATGTACACTTAATGTCAAAAGAAATGTCATTTTTATATCGATAATTTTGTTTTCAAAAAAATGGGACACGCATATCGTCCCTGGTGCTTCTGTTATAGTTTGGTTAAAAAACAAGCGAATTTCCAATGAATTGTTTGTGGAGTATATAACAACTTTTTTCTTCCTTCACAGTCTTCATTTAAATGATGCCAATTCTCGTGAGTTTAAGTTTGAGTTCTATTTACATCACATCGACATCACGCTAACTCAAATTGCATATTTCCCATTCATATATTTCTTTCTATTTTTCTATTTCGTTCTCATATTTCTCATCCATCAGTTCTCACATCTTCCTCTGACACCGGCTTCTGCTCTGGATCTCCCAACCCAAACCCCAAACCTATCCCCAACAACCTACCTACCATAAACCTTCTTTTTACTTAATTCAATTGTTTTTATGTTGCACAATGGTGGTACATTTTTAGAGCATTTCTCAGGAACTCTGTTCTGCTCCAACAACAACAACAACTACACAATAATAACAACAACAACAATAATAATAACATGAATAACAAACTTAGATCTATGTAAATTGAATATGCGGACGACATGGTAGCAGCACTAGTTGGCTGGATGGCTGGCTGACTGGCTAACTGGATGACTTGACTGGGTGCGATGATGTTTTTCGCTGATGCGCTTCTCCCAGATTCAGATCCATCATCCATAGCAGAGTAACAAAGTCTGGTGCAGATGGAGAAGCAACAGCAGAATAGAACAACGAAAGTTTCTACAAGTTTTTAATTGGCTCTCGATGAACGAAACGAACTGAGCTTTGTCGATGCTGTGACACTAATTTGAATTTCTTTGGAAAATTAATTACAATTTCAAATCACAGTTATACGAATACGAAATACTATTTGTTCGCACATAAAATTGAATCAACTTAACATCCAGCACCAGCATCAACATCAACATCACAATATAGGGTTTTTGTCGGTAAGGTAGATGACTCTACCAGTCTACCTCAACCTACGAGTACATAACCCAGTATACACGATGCAGTTTTTACTGTGTGGTGTGGTGTGGTTTTCGTTTTGTTGATTTCATTCTAAATGTCAAGTCTCGGTTACAGTTTCCGATTTTCAGGCATTCCGCACTCGAAAGAATACGAATATACGATACGAATACGAATACGAGATACGACCTAATCTAAACCGGTTCAGTTGTTCATTTGAAATAATTTTTTGTTTATTAGTCATAGTCATGCCTCAAGCCTCATGTCTCATGCCATCAGGAATCGCACTCATTTATGTTTTTTTTTTTTTTAGCATCAGCACAACGTTTTGTTTAACATTTGTATTCTTTTTGCAAAAAATTTGTTCTTTTTAGAATCTGACGACAGATAGATATTTTTCTCTGAGGATTGGTTTCATTTGTATGGCGACGACGAAGCACGTTCGAGCTTAGAACTATAATTAGACACTTTTTGTTTGTTTTGAATTTCTTAAGGTTTTGCACTATTTTTTAACCCGGAAGTTAAGTTGCTCCACACATTGGGGTAGTTGGAGCAACCACCTGTAACGCTGGAAGAGTTATGAGATATACATACGAAAATAGTTTTCAACGTCATGGAGGGAAGCTGCAGCCTGAGAATTTACTATTCCCAAGGTTTAGTCAACTTCTTCTTTATCCCTGAGAGCGGTTTCTATATATTTCGAATATTTTCTGAGTTTTGTTCAAAAATTTATATCAAAACCAAGCCATAGGGTTTCTTCGGTTGTAGACAACTTGTCCTACAAAGTAAGCAAATTGAATGACAGTTTGTGTTACAGCGACATTTTTTTCCACCAAGAACTACCGATTAACCCTTTGTTGCCTTTGTATATTTGTGGTTTCAACTTGTTACTATAAATTATCAATGTGTAAAGGGGTTAACTGAACTGTTGTTTTTAAACGTCAATTTACATAGCAAACGAATAACTATGTTCAGAAGACGTAAGGGACTACCAATGCTATCAATTACCATTAATTAAACTCTAATTTAGACAAAATTAACTTGTTGCTTTTTTCAAATTTAATTTATGATGATATTTTGACTCAAGTATGGACTTTACGAGACAATAATGTAATTTTTTCAAGATTTTTGACAGGTGACAAGAATTTCACTTGACACTAAGTTCCTCATGTCATTTGAATCTACCTATAATGAATGGCAGGTTTAGACGACATAATAGAATTGAAAATAAGGCAAGTTTCTAGTATCTGGTTACCTTAAGGCAACTTTAATGGAAAATTGACCGAAAAGTAAGTTAGGAAGAAATCAAGTCTACTTGTGTCAAAGTGACAGTTGATCATGTTACTCTATGATTTATTTATTTTATATACATCTCCATTTAATGTTTTCTGTAAAAGGATACCTTCTCAAATTGGAAAAAGAAATAAGTAATACAAATCCTAATCAAAATAGTCGAAAGTTACATTTGAAAAATGAAGTTGACTGCAAATGAAGTCCCTTATGTTGTCAGAACCTGTCCAATGTACATATACGTTTCCCATAGTGCATCTGTTCGTTTTCTTTATACTACTCACAAAAGGCGTTTTTCTTTTTTAGTTCAGAGCTGAGTCTGAACTGTCAAGCAAACATTTTTTTTACTTTTGAACGTTATGGCTGAAACACGCTTCGGCTTCGCCTGACGTTTACGAGTTCAGCCATAGGAAGCCAATGCATGCTGTCACAATGAAGCTTCAACCTGACGTTTCATTTGACAATCGTAAGGAAATAACGTAATGTTACGTATCCAAACGAAATTCTCTATTTCAAATTTGCTGAACATTTACTTTTTCTGACAGCTCAACAGCTGTAAAAAGTCAACAAACAAAATACATTTGCTTTTGGAGGGATTCCCATTGATTATTATAGGCTGTATAAGCTTCCTCTGCGATAAATTTAAACTTTCCGATTTCAAAACTCATATTTTTGTTTTTATTTTGAGAAAAAAAACAGCTGCTAATGACAGAAGTGCCATTTTAGAAATGTCATATTGGAAGTGTCATTCAAAGCAACCTCGTAACGCAGACGAAAACGAAGCTGAAGCGTGTTTGTGTTTCAGCCATTAAGATCGTGGTCAAACACGACGCGGCCTAGCAGGACGTAAAACGATTTTGCCCGACGCATTCCTTGTTTTCTATAGAATTATACTTTGTTGTTCAAACGGAAAGCGATTAATGCCAGAGGTAAATAATAGAACACGACGGTAAAATTGAAGATGCAGATTTTTACAAAGAACGCGATGGACAAATTTCAAAATAAAAAACATTTAGTCTCTTCACGCTTAAATTCTTCTCAAAAATTCCTTAATTGTGCTTTAAAAGGACAACCGAATTTTTTGGATTCGATTGCTGAATTATTTGTTGTCACAGTAAATTACAAAAGCAAAGAGGAAAGAGTTGCTCTGACTTTTAGAACGCTGAAAGCTGAGTTAATTTTTTTTTTCGACGTATCAGAACGAGGAACGCAGCGGTGCTTTCTAACCATCCCTTCGGACCGCGTCCGATTTGACCGAGCCTTTAGCTTTTTACATTTTCGTTTTTTTTTTTGTTCTAAAGCGTAGTACGCTGCTGGTGCGAAACGAAAATTCCCATACAAAAATGTCATGACGAAATCATAAACGAAAAATTTGGCTGTGCTTTTCGTTTTTCAGTACGCTGCAGAACGACGAAATGTGTCATTTTAGTGGATAGCTGTACTAAATTTCTTAGTACAATTCTCCACAATTTTCGTTCTCAATTTTATTGCCCGGCATATTAATTGCTTGCGAAATTTTGACGTTTAATTTTTTTTTTTGAAAAATTCGGAGGGAAAAAAGAAACTGGCTTCATTGGTCGAAGCCAGTGAAGCTATTTTGAAGTTGGAGCATGGGCTTCACAAAAATAATTCAGCCGTTGCGAGCCTCTGGAGTAATATAGCTGCAGAAATGAAAAACTGTGTACTAACTGCTCAACAACTTGCTGACTGTCAGAACTTGTCAATAGTTTTTGACAGCTGACAGAACTCCCCACAAATATTTTTTCCTCTGTGGTTTTCGTTTTCATTTTGCTCTGCACTTGGAGACCGCCGACAAAATTCGTTTCACTTCAGCTGCGTACTAGGCTTAAACGTATTCTAAGCTTGCTAAGAGTGCGCTCTTTAAACTGAGGATAAAATAACACAATAATTTGAATGCTGAACATTTTTTATTATAATACATTTTTCCATTATTATTTTAGCTTGGAATCCTATATTGTATTTTTTTAGAAGAAAATGAAAAAGAAATTGACATATGAAAAATAATGACAGTTCAGTTTGTTAAAAAATAATTAGGTCTGTTCGCGTACCTTTTTAAAACAGTATAATTTTACCGAAAATTACGAAATTTAACTAAATCCTTTTCGAGTACTCAAAAATTTTGTAGTTTTTTGTAAAAGAGCGCTCACGAGAGAGGCATTTTTTGGACTGATTTGTGAAAAGTGTCAAATTTAATAGTAATTCAAATAAATTGCACGCTTTTGCTGTCACTTATAAAATTAAAATTTTTTTCCCCAAAAAACAGCAACAAGATTCGAATTTTCAAGTTCAATTTAATCAAGTTTTTTCATAAAAAAAAACAAAGGACCAGCAAGATGTTGCTTGAAGTTTATGTTGTCCTAATTTATCCAATTGCAAAAAATAATAAATTCTAAACACGAAATGAAACAATGATTCAAAATTTATATTTTTTTGACAGTCAAATTGTGGAAAAAATTAGTTTTCCCGTTCGATTACTTTTTTGAAGTTTTGTCTTTTTTTTACCCCATTCTTTAAAATATCTCTTTTTACGAATTTTAGTGCAGAAAGTAAGCGAACGGATCTATTATGAGCGTTCAAACTACGCTTCTTTCAGAGCACGTTCGATGTGCTCGAAATAAAATTGTGGTATATCTGCACTGAAAAAAGGTAAAGTTTAATAGAGCCCACACAGCGATACATTTTTTAATGAAAATTGTATTTCTTTATACAGTTAAGTTTAGATCTCGCCAATAAGTGTAAACAATAATATCATTCAAATGTGGCTGCTTCGGAAAGATTTGCTGCAAGCTTGATTACTAAGCAATTCATTAGGTAAAATATTTTGACAGGTGTCAAATGCCAGCACTACCAACTTGAAACCATAAATGTAATGGACTTTTATAAACGAAAATAATCAAAATAAAAGGCGAAATGAGTATTAAATAGACCTTGAAGAATTGGACAACTTTTTGTATGATGACATTTATGACATTGACATTTATGAGCGAAGTTATTTTTAAACTTAATATAAATATTTTCAGATTTTATCGACACCTTTCATGCAAATGTCAGTTTTTTTTAGTTTTTCTTTCTGTCAAATACACAAAGTAAGTTTACCGGGGTGAGTTCAGGGCACTGTATTTGTTAGCTTTTTAGAGAAAGCAAATCTCTTTGCTAGGCAGTTCGCCGCCAATTCAACGCTGCCAGTGAGTGTTATGACTCCGCCTGTACTTGATTGAGTTAATGATTCTATGGGGCCAATCTTTTTTCGCACTCGTACTGTAGCGAGAGTCCTACGAGATCTAAACATACATAAATCTGCTGGTCCGGATGGTATCCCCGCTATTGTTCTGAAGAGGTGTTCTTCATCGCTGGCAAAACCACTGCGTAAGCTTTTTCATCTGTCCTACTCCTCAGGTCTCGTTCCGAGCGGATGGAAAACCGCATTTGTCCAGCCTATTCCCAAAAAAGGCGAATCTTCCTCACCGTCTAATTATCGACCGATTGCACTTACGTCCTTCTTTCCAAGGTCATGGAAACACTGATTAATTATCAGCTCAAGAAATATCTAGAAGAACAGAAGCTTCTTAATGACCGACAGTATGGCTTTCGTAGCAATAGGTCCACTGGTGATCTCATGGTTCATCTCACCGAACAGTGGAACAAATCTTTACATAGTTTTGGAGAAAGTAAGATTATTGCACTTGATATTTCAAAAGCGTTTAATAGGGTTTGGCATCAAAGTCTCTTATCGAAAATGCTCGCTTTCGGTTTGCATGAATCCCTGCTTCATTGGATTAGTAATTAACTTTTGGGTCATTCCATAAATGTATTATTGGATGGATTGAAGTCTGAAGACCATATAATAAATGCTGGTGTGCCCCAGGGCTCTGTTCTATCTCCAACACTCTTTCTCATTTTTATTAATGATCTCCTGTCTGCAACATCTAATCCAATACATTGTTTCGCTGACGATAGTACTCTTAGCTTTTCATATTCGTTTTCAGATTCACACCCCTCTTCTTCGGATGTGGAACTGCAACGACAAAATATGATAAGCTCATTAAACTCCGACCTAAACAGCATTGTACAATGGGGAATAAGAAACCATGTGGAATTTAATGCTTCGACGACGCAATGCTGTCTAGTATCGTTAAAGCGAAATATACCCCCCCTGCCATTATCCATAAATGGCACTTGCATCGAGGAAACTGAACATCTGGATATTCTTGGTATGTGTATCACCAACCACCTTTTGTGGAACGATCACATACGTGATGTCGCCAAAAATGCCGCAAGATGTTTGGGTTTTCTAAGGAGATGCATGAAGTTTTTCTCCCCCTCTGATCTGGCTGTTATTTACAAGACTTATATACGTCCAAAGCTTGAGTATAACTCCCATATCTGGGCTGGTGCTCCTGCAACTTACTTAAGCCTTTTGGATAGTATTGAACGTAGAGCATTTAGATTGATTGGTGATATTACCATCATATGGTCATTTACGTCACTTGAACATCGTCGAAAAGTTTCTTGTCTCACCCTCTTTTACCGTTATTTTAATGGTTTATGCTCTAGAGAAATAGCCAGCTGCATTCCTCCCCTTAAACAGTTAAACAGTAATACTCGCGCTTCTAGGAATGCTCATCAATATACCCTCGAGCCCAACTTTGGTCGTACTGTCAAGTACAGAGATTCGTTCTTTTGTCGTACTATGCGAATGTGGAATGCCTTGCCACACTCTTTTTTAACCAAGTTGGCCTCAATTAAAAATTCAATTAAATGTTGATACACCCTGTAAATAATATTGAATCATAAGATATTTAAATTTGGTTATTTTTGTTATTTAATCATTTCTATTGTTTTTTTTTTCAATTTAAATAGATTATTAAAAAAATTCCAAGAAATTATGTTATCAATTCTTTTTTTTTAAAGATTTATTCTTGAAATAAAAATTTGAATATGTAGGTAAGGTTATCGAATCTCAAAATATTCACATAATCTAAGGCATATTTTTCTGTTTTAATTTAATTTTAGGAATAAGCTTTTTGCAGGCTAACTAGGGACTTATTTGCGTCAGTAAAATGTCATTTCCATTTATTTGAAAATTTCACTTCCAGTAAAATATTTTTTTAAGCAATCAATAACTTCGACCTAGGTTAGAATTCCAAAATACAAAATTTTAAATTAAAAAAGTTTACATTTAACGAAAAAGCCTTTCTTATAAACCTACTTAAGGTAGTTGTTTTTTACTTCAATCATGCACAGACTACCAAGGAATCTGTATACCTACCTAACCTTCTATACCTATTTTTGAACATATAATTCTCTATAAAATCTCTAGAAACAACGACTTTCGTAGAAGTTCATTTGCCTAGGACAGATTTGTTGTAGGTCTTATTTGCTCGTATAGCCATCGGAATATTTTGTCATTGAAAAACAAAAACAACAACAGTAACAAAAAAAAGTAAGTTTAAATACAAAGAATCCTTAATTTCTATTCCCAAAAATTATATAAAAAATCTTATGTTTCTTCTTAGAAATATTGAGCTACGTATATTTTATTTTATATTAAAACAAAAACAACAACAATAACCAGAATGAAAAAAAGGACAAAAACAAAAGAAGGAAGAAACTCAATTCTAATAAATCAAGTTCTAGGAATAAAGCTGAAAAATAAAACATTAGAATATCTTTCTTCCTATAATTTTATCTCCTTTTCTCAACACCAACAACAAACAAGAAGAACGAAGAATAAAAGACGTTAATTGATTTCGCTATAATTTTCGAAGAACATGACAGCCTTGATGTCTTGACAAAAAAAAAATCAAAATAACAAAAAAAACTTAAACCAAAAAATATGTTTTTTCGACTTTCAAATGGAAGCCATACACATATTTTGTGTGTAAGTACATATTTACTTTAGCATCTCTTAACACGGAAAATGAAACAACAAATTCAATAGAATTATATTTTTTTTTAAAGTACTACCAAAAATTACACGGAAACGAGGCTTCAAAAATGTTGAAGAGGAAACACCATTAACGACACCACCTTCGAAGAGAAACGGGGACAAAGTTACTAAACATATTCTTATGATGAACGAACAATTTTCTTTCCCGCTCGAGTGGATAACAATTACGCAAAAACAGGTCACCTCCACTAAACCAAACCAAACTTAACTTAAAGCAAGCCAAACGCCAAACCGAATCCAAAACCAAACAACAAAGCATGAAGAGGAAACTATGTCATCTATGTCAGACTTAGTGTTGGCTGTTGGCTGTGGTAGCGGTGGCGGTAGCGGTAGCTGCAAATAGCAATAGAATAGCGGCATGGCAGTAGCTGCATCGCATTTTGCATGAGAGACTGCGACCAAGCCCAAGAAACTGTTTCACTGATACGGTCCAACTCATTTGCATGCTTTGTTCAATGAAGCCGAAGCTTTGGATAGCTGATTAAGTGCAGTATAATAGCTACCTATCTACCATCAGCTATACAAAACTCAACCCCTCCGATCGCTCCGTTTTTTTTTGTGTTTAGCGGCCGCAAGGCAACAAGTGATATGATAACAAAACGAATACGAATGCGTACCGATAATTTATGGTTCAATGAACGCGCGAGGGCTTGCGTTCCAGGAGCGCACCTTCTTTGAGTGCGGGTAGAACAAAGCTCAAGGTTGATTTTATTTTCTAGTAGTAATTCGTATAGACAATATTTTGACAAATTTGAGGACCCATGTTTGATCTTAGGAAAACGAATGTTACTCAGAAATTAGAAGATCAAAATAAAGCCTGATAAAAAACTAAAGAACAAAGAAAACAATAAAACGTTAAAATAGGTTTGTGAGCGCAGAAGTTTGTAAATGAAAATTTGTTTGTCTGTACCTTGATCTACAAAAGAACGAAGGTTTCGAGGTCATTCCCATCTTTTTTTTAACTTCAGTTAGGAAGTTATTGTAATGGTTTCAAGGTTTCAAGGTCCCTAGAGTCGAAATAAACATTTTTTAGAAAGAAGTCTGTGCTTGCGTGTGTACGTACGTTCGTACCTCAGTACGTCCTCCGTACATTCGCGACGTTTTTTTCGTCATCCATAGCTCAAGAACTAGAAGAGATATCGACATCAAATAAATTTTGTTTTACAGATAATAATGCAGAAAGGGCAAAAAAGGTGAACATTTCGGTTAACCCTAGATATCTCAGAACTAATGACGCTAGAGACTTGAATTTAATTTTATATTATTCAGTATTGTTCGTAAACTAAGCAACCGATTTTTGAATTGCATTTAAGTTCTTATTACGACTTTGTATAGGTATGATTTTATGTGGAATGGCCCATATTTTTGTAATTACTTGATGAGCAACCTATAAGCCAACAATAACTAAATTATGCTCTAGTCTAAAAATAGAATATTACAAATAGTCAAACGAATGTACTCCATAAAAAGTTGTTCGTAATGTAAGCAGATTTTTTCGTCGCTGCTAAGTGACCTTCAAAATAAGAGGTCTAACGGTATTTTTTCACTTTCTTTTCAACATTTTTCTATTTTTTAATAGTAAATCATTAAATATTTTAGTTGCTTTTCGATCGCCATCTCGTGATCTGTTTTTTTTACGATGCAATATAAACAAGATCTAAAAGAGAAAATTTATAATATATAAAAACAAAAGAAGTTCAGTTGCTTCACACGTTTATTAAACTGAGTTTTTTATAATTTAGTTTTCTTTTTCTTAGGAAAATATCTTACAAAAAATATGGCGTCAATGGCGGTTGGCTTCTAGAATTCGAATGAATCATCTTCGTTTTTTTTTGCCTGAAGTTGGCTGCGGTTATTTTACTTTTACAATGAAGTTGGCTACAGTTTTATAAAGTAAGGCGTAGTTGCCATCGTTGAAGTGGAGAACAAGTGTAATGTTCTTCTCACACTTGGTCTCTTCAAACTATACTACAAATTATATATATTTTTTTAAATGGTGAGCCATAAATTTTGATCGCCGAAAGATTTAATATTAATAAGTCAATAATTTCTCGACTTATACAAAAATATAAAGCGACTAGGTCGGTAAATACAATTTATTCTAAAGGTCGACCACGAAAAACTAATTACAGAGAGGACAAACAAATCGTTCGTTTTATTAAAAAAAATCCTTTTGTGTCATCAAAAAAATTTTTCAGGATCTTAACTTAAATATAAGTTCTAGCACAGTAAGGAAATGTGCCTTAGAAAATGGCCTAAGAAGCTACAGACCATCCAAGAAACCAATTTTAACTATGAAACATTTAAAAACAAGGTAAGTTTTGAAATTCCTAGACCCTGTAACAAATTTTAAACTTTGTGGTAATTTTAGGCTTGAATTTTGCAACACAAAATCTCAATTGGGGACACCCGAAAAATGGAATTCAGTATTATTTAGCGATAAGTTTAAATTTAACTTGTTTAATTCCGATGGCATATGTCACGTCCGAAGACCCAGAGGAGAGCGGTTACATCCCCATTACTGTCGTGGTACAGTAAAGCATGGCGGAGGTAATGTCATGGTGTGGACTTGTTTTTCTGGAACAGCAGTAGGGCCCTTCATAGAGATCGATACAAAAATGGATCGATTTGTGTATCGGAACATTTTAGAAAGCCATATGGTCCCATACGCCAAATGGGAAATGCCGCTGCGTAAAGCTTGTAAAAGACTGGTTTACAACAAAGGGGGTCCAAGTCATGAAGTGGCCGGCCCAATCGCCAGATTTAAACCCAATTGAGAATTTATTTGAAATACTCAAAAGGAAGAACGGCAGCTGTCGATTTAAAATAAAAATGAACTACTTTTGAGCCTTAAAAAAGAATAGTAAATGGTTAATTGAGTCTATGACAAAACGATGTCGAGAAGTTATACAAATCAAGGGATATAACACCAAATATTTAAAAGTTGCTTAGATTACGAACAGCTGAATATAGAGTTTTAAGTTTTTTTGTAAATATTTGTTCCTTAATACTATTGAAAATTAATTTTTTTTTTATTTTGCTTATAAACCTTATTTATAATAAAATAATAAAAAATAGTTGAAGTTTAAAAATTTTGTAAACAAAACTATCATGTGACTTTGAATTTATACCATGAAACGGTTGCTTAGTTTACGAACAATACTGCATATCTTAAGGTGATACCAAACCAATATATTTTTGGAAAAAAAATCCGATTTACGGTTTTTTTATAAATCCAAAAAACTGAAAAAAAATGTCACCGTGAAAATTTTACGATTAAAATATGATTTCATTTCCAAAACAATTTTGTCGAACGAAAAATAATGTTTTTGACATTTGATAAAATTTTTAAAAAAATCGAATTGACAGTAAGAAATATTGTTTTCAACATTCTGAAAAATGTTGAGAAAAATCAAATTGGCAAGTTTTTTTACAAAAAATAAAAACCTAAATCAAAAAAATACTCAAAGTTGGTAAAAATTGATTTTCGACTCATATCGTCAACATTCAGTAAAGTTTTGAGAAAAATCGAATTGAGTTTTTGTACAAAAAAAAATAAAAACTTAAAACAAAATTTAACAAAAGTTGGTAAAAATTGATTTTCGACTCCAATGTCTTTTAAAAAAAATTGAGAATATGTCTTCCAACTAATTTTAACGTATTAAAAATATTGTTTTCAGCATTCTGAAAAATTCCAAAACCAAGAATATAATAAAAGTTGGTAAAAATTGATTTTCGACTCAAATATCTTTTCAAAACTTTGAGATATTTGATTTATTGCCAACATTCAGTAAAATTTTGAAAAAAAAATCAAATTGACAGTTTATTTTACAAAAATAAAAACCTAAAAAAACCGACTGATATATTGTGGATCTGATTCCGAAATTTTTGGTGTGGGTTGTGGCTTGATAGATTTTCATTTCTGCTTCATCTTTAACCATTGGAATTTATTACTACGAATTCGATGAAAGTTTTTTGATATGTGGTATTTTCAGTTGAGTGGTGAGTCCATCGAAAGTCCAAAATATTTAAAATGACTAACTTGTTCCACAGTTGAGCAGACAATTTTAAGTGATGTATTCAACTTGCTGAAGACGGTATGTTTGTTTTTTTTTTGGCGTTGACACATAGTTTTTGGGCATTCGTCCAAGATTGAATCTTATCAAGACCATTATTCATCTGTTTTTCAAGTTCAGTAGCAGATCGTGCAGAATACATAAGACTGATGTCATCTGCAAGAAATACTGGATGTCCATTTAGAACCAAGTTTGTAAGATCTTGAATGTATAGATAAAAAAAGTGTTGGTCCAAGTACACTACCTTGTGGTACCCCATCTCAACTGGTTGCTTATGGCTTGCACATCCGTCCAAACGTATGTGCTGATATCGATTTTCAAGGTAAGATCTGAACCAATTAAATGAAAAACCTCTTACTCCTAGAGCAAAAAGCTTTCGTAGATTTTATGGTTGACGGTGTCGAATGACAAGTCTATGAAGAGCGCGCTGGCAAGGTTGCGATTATCTTTATTACTTCGAAGGTGTGATATCATGTCTACCAGTGCTGTTTAAGTGTCTGATTTTTTCCGAAATACATATTGTGTTGTGCTCGACAGTTTATTTCGCTCGATATATTGAAGTAATTAGTTGTTAATGACTTTTTCAATAATCTTCTATAAGATTGGTAAAATTAAGATGGGGGCGATAATAGTTGTAGTCTTCAACATCGCCATTTAAAGACAGGGATATTTCGGGCTGTTTTCACCATACTTGGAACGTACCCTACTTCGACAGATTTGTTGATAAATGCTGTAATTGGAACACACATCTCTTCTTTGAAATTCTTAATTATTTCGGTAGAGAGATTAGCAATGTCCTTAGCTTTTGATGGCTTCAATCCAGAAATGACGTTTTTGATTTCACCAGGTGATGTCGGTTCGATTACAAAACTTTCTAGTTACCTTTGAAATGGAAAGACGATATTTTCAGATGTTCATTTTGAAACTATTTTTCGAGGAATTTGTTTAGTTCATTAATTTTATCCAGTTTTTCTTTATCTGAACAATTTTTCAGCAATGGACAATCCGTATTCTTCAGACCTCGGTTTTTTTGTTTTTACTTTTATGGATGTGCTTTTGATGTAAGTATCTATTTTGCTTATTAAGGTTGTGTGCATGTCTAAGTGTAGAAATCTCTTGTTGACATTAAAATAGTTGTGCGAACGAAACAGATTCAGATATTTTAGAGCAAAAGTGTCTTCAATGAGAATATCAATATTGAAACCGTCTAAAAACATTGAGTTTCATTTAGAAATTTTTCAGTTGTTTTCTTCAAAATGTACAACAAATGTTCTAAGCAGTCAAAATACTGTTTTGTTAGTGCGCAACCATTCAAGGAAATATATTTCAAAAAAAAATTCTTGAAATAAGGGATTTTAAGGTTTTATTCCTTTTATTCTTGTAAACGCGACGTTTAAAAACTGTTTCAAGACATTTTCTTATTCATTTTTCTAAGGTAGGTACAATGATATTTGTTTTCTATTTATAAAATTTCTTAGCTCATTTTTGATCTAATTTGTCATTTTGTACATTAAATCACTCGTAATTACTTACAAAGCTTATATATTTGTAATGTTGACATCATAATCTTCAGAGACGGACCTCTATCGTCGTCGTCGTCTACTTTGTTCACTATTTGTAATGAAAGTATTGCTACGAAGACGATGACTCGTCACCACTTCGAAACCATACAAATAAATTTGGAAACATTAAAAAAAACTATTTCGTCTTTTTCAAAATAAGCTTTTAATTGAAATTTTAATTATATTTTACCCTTATTCCATCTGGAATCAATTCATCTTATAATTTAATGCTTTTTAAATTTTAAAGTAATGCGCTAGCGTTTTTGAACATCGAAACAACTTTTTCTTAAAGTTTGTGTTTTCTATACAAATAATTTTGAATGTGTTCTCGAAATTAGACGTAATTCTATGCATCTCAAAAAGTTGTTATCCATTCATACAAATCAATAAAAATGCAATATAATATTATTCAAATTGAAAAATTCCATTATTATAATTAAAAATTTGAATCAAATATGGAGAATAAATATTTGAATATTGTGTTAATGATACACATCTTCAAAAAATATAAAAATAAAAACATCAAAAGGTTTCTGATTCTCGCAACGTTTAATTACATTTGATATTCTGGAAACATAATTTACGTTAGATTCTACTCTAGATAAACCAACAAATTGTATTTCAAAGAATTGTGTTAGAACGATAGAATTATAGGAATTGAAATACGTGGAATAGTTGAGCTATAGTTACTTTGGCCTGGGTATACACTACACACAATCACCATACTAAGACATTCAAAATTTAGGACAAGGTCAATTGGTGAAGTTGGTCAGTTCTTATAGTTGAAGTGAGTTTTAATAAATTATGTCACAAGTGAAAACTATGGATACCATCTAAGAAAAACAAAAGTAAAACGATGCATTGTTTTTTAAAAATCAAAATTTTCATATTTTGTTTGAAAAAAATAAATATTAGTTTACATTCTTGGTCATATATTGAAGGACAGTACTATGTATATTTCCATTAGAACCCTTGATACTTAAATTTTATTCACATACAAGAAGTCGAAGTGTTAATTTCATTTATTTGGACATCTTTTTGACGTTTGGTAAAAGAGCAAGATAACTCATATCTTAAAGCCTGTGTATCACGTAAAACGTTCACATACGGGATCTATGCAAAAAAGTCAGTGTTTACTGATACAATGCAAGATTTGTCTCCCTCTCCTTTTTTGATGATACGCCTAAAGCTTGGGAGTAAGGTATACCCTCCATTTCGGGATTGTACTTTAGAAACTTACTTGAGCTTCTTGGAAGGAGTTCCATTAAGAGTGATTAGATTCGTTGCGAGTCCCCAAAAATGTTGTTACACTACGAATACGAATACAGTTACATCATAAGCCTCGAATGAAATCAAAAAAGCATAGCCACACAGTAATACTAATTTCGGAATGTCAAAATCAGCTGATTTGCGTCAAAATAAGAAAAATAAATAAAAGCTAGTTTTTTATCTTTCGATTTAGTTCTATTTGTTTTTGTCTTTGAAAATGGATAATATTGCAGTTGCAATCTTTGAAACAAATAAAGAAAATACAAGAAGACGTAGAACACTAAAAATGCAGCACACTTTTAACGCCTTGGATCTTGATGACAAAGTATTGTTAACATATTTTAAACATTCCACTGCTTACAAAGAAGATTGATTTGCAGATTTAAAAAACAACTTTCGTGTGAATAAGGCAGCGTTTATATATAAATTGGAGATCCTGGATCAAGAACTCGACCCTTGCGTGTTTTCGAGTTCAATCACACGAATCAGCAGATTGGCAGCTGTTTTGAGATTCATTGCGGAAGGAGGATACCAATAAGGCGTTGGCAAAGATTTTGAGAACAAAATGGCCCAGTCAACCTTTTCCACAAATCTTAAAATTGTGGTAAATATTTTGGAAAGAAAATTGTGCCCGATTTAGATTTATTGTTCTCAACCATTTTTCGCTTGATGTACGTACATGTATCCCTTCAAATCTAACAACACCTGAGAATTGAATTAAATTATAAAAAAGCTTGGACTTATCTATTCAAATTACTTTTCTTCAGCTGGAGGTGTCTTTAGAAGATGGACCTAGGCTATTTAACTCTGTTTTTACTGCTTCCGATAAAGGAATTCACTTCCTCCTAAGGGATTTTAGAAAATCATTGGGTAATTTCAGGTTTTTCTTGAATCATTTTATAACGTTTTGGAACTGACTTTTGTTTGTGATAACTTTTTTTGCCCTTCAAAAAAAATAAAAAATACTTTTACATTAAAACTTACACGATTCTATTCATATATTTTATTTTTTTCGCACGCTAAATATTTTGTTTTCGTTTTCAATTGAACTCCGATCAAAATAAATGTTCGTAGAAAACACTGCCAAACTTCCTATTCATTCGGGGCTAGTGATACAACTTTTCACGACATCCGAATTTCGTAGCAAATTTTTTTAGTAAGACGGGAGCAATGATACTTTCTTTCGGGGTCCGTACTACGAAACTATTATGACGGGCTTGTGATAAGGCTGAATATCGTTGATAATTTAAAGTCACTTGAACACCTCGTATTTTGTATTGTCTTACTTTTTTAACCGATATTTTAACAGAAATAGCCATTCAAATTTTGTTGTGTAACCAATTCAACCTTAATTAATAATAGCGTTTCCAAAAATAATGAATCTTATAAGGCTTTGGCAAGCCGTTAGCTCAGTTAGCAATTGATTTAAATAAATTCAATCATTAAAAAATGTCTATACTAAATTGAATTTTAAATGTTTATAAGTATAGCAGTACAATAGTCTTTGGTGTCTTTACACTGGGCAAATGCTTATAAAATGGAAGCAGTCTTCTTTTGCTTTCATGTTGCATAGGGTACAGAATTGCTGGAAATTTCCGTTGTATGGACTGATATTTAAGGTTAGGAGCTCACATCTGGAATTGAATATTAAAGATATTTCTTTATAGCTGAATGAGTTTTCAAAATAATTATTGTTTAAAAGATTATGATTTAGTTGTGAGTAAATTATTCTGCTCCCAGACTGCTCAGCCTCTGCTACTAATTTTTCTCGAACAAAGTCTTCGTGTTTTTGTATTATCTTGTAAAGCTGCTTCTTTAGTTGAGCCAAGTTATTCAAATCAAATTGGATAACTTCTACAGAGCTATCACCAATATTTTGCCATTTTGCAACTCACCAGTCCTTATTCCGCATTTCAAAAAGGAGCATTTTCTTTGTCAAACGCGCATCTGAATGTGAACTTTATTGATGTAGTCGGCCTGCATCTTAGGATGTTGGTAAACAGTTTTGCAACCGCCGTTTCTAAATAACTTTTTTGTATGAAATTTCTTTGGAGCTTTTCTACTGCTTCAAATTCATCCATTTCCCAAACTTGTTCTTGTTATAGTTAATGAACCATGGAAACAGCAAAAGCACTCAGAGGGTATTCTTGTTTAACATCAGCATTAGTATCAAACCATTGTGAGAACGTAGATCCATCCCAAACCGCTGCTTCTGTACCAGTATACATATTGCTTAATACATTTCAAAGTTTTGAGGAGATTCCGAGTTGGGAGAGTGTACAAAAATTCATTTCTGTTCATAAGGTTGAAAGCTGCCTTAAAATCACAAAAAAAAAGCGTAAATCTTCGTATTTCTGGATTGGAATGATTTGACAATTGACGTTAAAATAAATATCTGATCCACAGTACAAAAGTTTTTCCTGAACCCGCTTGGAAGTCAGTTAAAATGCTGTTATTATCAACCCACTCTTCTATTCTGTTCACTAAAACACCGCAAACTATTTTGGCCATAACGATAATTCCCCGATAATTTTCGACGTTGTTTTGAACTAAGAGGGAATAAAGCCGGTTGAAAGAATGTTGTTGAAAAGCTGTTTTAGCTTATCAATGAAAGCTAGTGTTGCATTTTTGAAGTATTCATATGGAATTCCGTCTCTGCCAGGTGCTTTCAATCTTTAGCTCTTTGAAGAAGACATATTTGTACCAATTACAAATTGAATTACTGGCCAGATTTAAAGATTTTGCTTGAACATTTTCAACTTCAGCTTTTTTTTGTGCGACTTAATTGCTTGTACTTGATTCAACGTACCATTTTCTTAGTTCCTGGGTTTACAGTTGCGTAGTGCTTGTAAATGGGTAAATGATTTTTTTCGGGCTTTCGTACATTTTTTATCAAACTACTTTTTTTTTATTTTGTAATACAACCAAGGTTGAGCTGGTGAAGAATTTCTTATGCACGATATAATTTCCTTTGAAATAGATAGACAGATAGATCCATCCAAACCCTCACTTTTCTAATGCATTTTTTTTGTCTTTGGATTAATTTAAATGGGCACACAAAAATTTAAATACAAGCCTGGAACCAACATTTGCACCTTTTTATTTTAAATAATATTATTATCATTATTCCTTAATTTCATTAAAAAAAAATGTTCAACATAAATCGGCGCATTTCCAGACTCAACATGAATAACATAGGTTAAAGTCGAACTAGGTAACCGAAATAAACTTTTGGAAAAAAGGTGTTGTATCAACTCAAATTCTTCAAAACAGGTGTGACCAAAAATTTGAATACCTTAAGGCAAGCAAGTTTTAATAATTTCTTGGAAAACTCGGTATTTAGATCTTAAGTCTATGTTTTTGTTTGAGAAGAAAGTTGGCCACATTATGTTGAGAGGTACTTTAGCTTCTTTTTAATCTTACGCTGAACATTTTTATTGAAGCTACCGTTAGCAGACATCAACACTCCCAGATATTTGAATTCCTGTATTATTTCAATAGGTTGGTTGTTAAAGAACCACCTTTCTTCTCTCAACCTTCTAAAATGTCGTGCCTCAAATTCCATTATCTTTTTCTTGAGTTTATTTTAAGGTCCCGGATATCGCAGTACTTTTGGACCCTATTGATTTGTAGCTGGAGAGAAGATGAGCCATCCGCGTAAAGAAGTACTTTCATACGAATATCAGAAAACAAACTCCACCGGGTAAATTATGTGAAATATCATTAATGCAAAGGGCAAACAAGATTGGGCTGAGGATACAACCTTGGGGAACACCTGCAGTCGTTTGAAACCAATTTGAAATCTCGTCCCCATCCCAAACTGTAGCATAAGTTTTACATACAATTTTTTCGTAGATATTTAGAAAATTTCTAGATATACCAAGTGAGGCCAATCTGTAAATGAGAGCTTGCCGATTGACGGTATTTAATGCAGCTTTTAAGTCGATAAAGCAAGCAAACATCTTTTGTATAAATTTGTTAGCAACATTCGATAGAGCAAAAATATTATCAGCGGTTGAAAAGCCTTCAAGAAAACCAGCTTGAAACATACTTCATCGATTGTTTGATTCTACCCAACTGATAAGTCTTTTGTATAGAATTCTAGCAAATACTTATCTAATGGAATTTAATATTGAAATACCTCTGTAATTCTCAGGTAAGCTAGCATCACCTTTCTTAAATATTGAAAATATAACAGCTTTATTGAAACCTATTAGGGAACGCAAGCGGAATCATACAAGTTGTTATAAAAAGAAAGAAGATGTTGCTTGTATTCTAAAGATGAGTTTTTAATAAATTCAACGGGAATGCTATCTATTTCGGGGGACTTATTGTTTTTCATATTACAAAGAGCAAGTTCCAGTTCATCAAGGACTGTTACAGAATCAAGCAAATCATCAGATGTGCCTGGGCAAGCATAATGAAACCAGTGCAAGTCATCTTGACATGTCAACAAAGATCGGAAATGGGATGCCAGAACTTAAGCTTGTAATACACTTGAATACGATTGTTTCCACCCAATACAAAAAATATGAATACAAAAAATGTTGACATTTAAACCTTAATTAAATGTGATTGGTTTGATATAAATCCATTGAAATCTCATAAAGTATTTTTAATGAGAATTCAATTGTAATTGTATCAAAATATTTCTTTGGAAATTTAGAACTCTTAAATTCATTTATTATTTTTCTTTAAGAAAGATCAATTTTTTCGATATAAGTTTTTTTTCGCAATTAATTGGAAAATAATAATTGGTCAATGAAAAAAGTTGAGAGCAGTCATTTGGAATTAAAAGTAAAAGACTAATTTCTTATAAAATCACGTCAAACGAATATACAGGAATGTGCTCTAGAATTAAATTAAGGCAGAATTGTTAAGGTTAATTGAATTTAATACTTTTGTAAGACAAAAGAAAACAATAATTTATTGATTTTTTTTTAGTGAGAATTCAATTATTTTAACTATGCACATAAGTCAAGTAAAACATTTAAGGCTTAAGTCGGGAAATGATAGACAAAAAAGCATAAAAGACTTAGACATTTGCGACTCTTGAAAACTGCTTCCAAGTCTCATGTTTTACTGTTTTATTGTTATTTTTATTTGTATTTCTCTGTTTAAAGAATTTAAACGTTATACGTGTACTTCTAGGAGCTGTGCCATCTCCATTAGACATGATCGACAGTTATGGACTATTAAAGAGTTTGTAGAGACAGAGTTATAGCGGCCTGACTATCTGAGAAAACACGAATATAAGATGATGATATCACGTTCGTTAAGCCAGGACAAGACTTCTTTTATCGCTAATAGTTCCGCCTGGAACAGACTACAATTATTGGGAAGGCGGAATGAGAGACTTAATTTCAGTCGTTCAGAGTATACACCTCCACCAACCCCTTCTTTTGTTTTTGAACCACCTGTATAAAAATGGATTGACCCATCTTCCAGGAATGTCCTATCGTCCCAGAAAGATCTGGGAGGTATAGAAATCTTGAAATTTCTGTCGAATTGAAGTTGGGGGATGGTGTAGTCTGTGTGCTTTGGAATTGATTCTAAATACCTTAGAATTACGGAGTGGCCGATGTTGTTGTTAGAACACTGCGACGAAGCTTTGAGGCGAATACCAGTGCTTGCAGCTTTGCTGAAAATGTCAAAAGGTTTTAGTTAGAGTAAGGTGTCCAGTGCCGCAGATGCGCCCAGTCTTGAGTTAATTATTCTGCTAGTAAGCATTAAATGAATTAACTCCCGAAGCGAACTCTCTACATTTAGAGATGTTAGTGCAGATGTGATTGCAAATGTGTCCACGTTGTTAAAGGCACCTTCGATGTCAAGGAAAGCAACCATAGTGAACTCTTTATGATGGAGGGAATATTCGATGGTGCGTACTAAAGTGTGTAACGCTGGTTCCACCAATTTACCTTTACAACAGGCATGTTAAGACGAAGACAGACGTCTTGTACAGATACTTGCCCTTAAATGGATATCAATCAATCTTTCCAAGGTCTTAAGAAGGAATGATGACAGACTTATAGGTCGTAGATCTTTAGGATTGACTTGCGAGCATTTACCTGCTTTGGGTATAAGAACAACTTGAACTTCTCTCCATGCCGAGGGAACATGGACCAGGTAAAGACAGCTGGTAAAAATTGCCTCAAGGATAGGTGCAATTATGTCAGAAGTCTTTTGTAGCTCGGTTGGTATTATTCTTTCTGGTCCTGCAGATTTAAATATTTTGAAGCTGTTGAGAGCCCATTGTAGTTTGTGATCAGACCTTGTGGATATGTTGTATTGGGACTTGTTGCAATTTTCATCAAGAGAACTACCAGAAAAGTGAGTATCTAGTAGGAAGTTCAGCGATTCATTACTTGAATTTGTCCAGGATCCGTCTGCATTTTTCAAGCAGCTTGGCATCGCTTGATCCGTTGAAGGAATTTTCCGTAGCCTAAAGGCTTCAGAAGTTTCTTCTATCGTGCCACAGAAGGATCGCCAAGAAAATCGCTTAGATTTCCTTAGTGCCTTCTTGTAAATTTTTAGGGGTTTTTTGTAAGAGTCCAAGTGAGAGGCTAGGCTTTGGCTATGTTGAAGAGTTTCCTGCATTTTTTCCTGAGCGAGTCAAGCTCTGAAGCCCACCATTGTGGTTTCCTCTTTCCTCTTATGTGTATAAGTGGACAAGCAATTTGTAGCGATCTGTTCATAGCTGAGGTCATTGACTTTGTTGTCAAGTTCATTAGCATTAGAGAAAGGACTAGATAGTCTAGGTTTTAGTAAACTTTGAAATGAGTTCCTGTATAAAGCCCAGACAGTTTTCCGATATTTTCGAAAAGTCAATGGGCTCGGGTTTTCATCCACATTGATAAATAAACGTATTATTTTTTAGCCGGACTTCACGAATGTGGAATTCTTTACCCATTTCAATATTATTTTGAGCAATCAGATACCAAAAATTTAATTTACCTTCAAGTCCCTTATGACGTATGACTCATCCATTTATCAGCCATGGAAATTTGTGTTTTACTCTAAAACTCAATGTGTTCTTACAAAACTTATAGTTTCTGAGTGTAAAAGGTAAAAATTTAAATAACCAAGCTCAATTCAACATACCCTTTAATAATAAAATTTAAACCATTCACATTTAATTCTCTTGCATCACAAAATATTAGGACAAAATTCGATATAATCGAAAATTTAATTTATATTAAATTGATATTTAAATTATGTATTCCTGAAATTCCAAATAATACATTTTGAACTTTTCAAATTAAATTCCCCTATTCAAATACCACTTTTAACGAAACTCTACGACTATAATAAGCTGTATTGTTTTGTATGGGGAATCACAATATGCAAAAAGAAAACAATTGATTTCTGCATAATTAATTAATGTGTCGTCAAATTTAACAAATTAAGACACAAGATAGTTTGATAATTTGATAGTCTCTGTTCGTCTACGCAATTAGTTTAATCAATTGCGTAATAATAATTCATTCAATATGTTAAATAACAATCGTAATAATAATATTTTAATCAATAAACAAAGATTTGATGTTTCCTCATAAATATCTTTTATAGGAGATTGATGAAAGAGTCGAAGAAGTCTAGAATTCAGATTTTAAATGGCATTTGACTTATTGAAAAGTTGATATATGAATCTATTTGAAAAATCAATGCATGGTTGTAATTTGATTTATAAGAATCCATTTTTTCAAAATACCCTTTTAATGATTAAAAATAGTGTGAGGAATAAGGAAAGAAGAATGGAATTGTAAAAGAAATACCGATGCACGTTTTGCTCTTGCATATACATAAGTTAAGTGGGAAATATTGAGCATGCTCAAGCATTCAAGATTCGTGTAGTGCGGCTAAAAAAAGGAACCTCTTTATTGAACAGAACGTCCGAAATTATGTTCAAGAGGTAACTGATGAGTATTCCTCTAAGTATTACGGTAGTAAGGTGGAATGGTTAAGTGTGAGGAATTCAACTTAATATTTGCATAGTGCTTTCTTTATAAAAACAGTGATAACAGAAGAGTTAGACCTGTCCAAGACAAACGATGGGCACCTGTACAAATCTAAACACTTAGCAGCATTTTGGTAATACCAAATATTCGATCACTCCATAAAATATGATCTTTAAGGAACATACTCAGAACTGATAGCTGTTCGGCCTCCTCGATGGATTAATGATTATAGACAGTGCGAGTAATTAGGAAGGATGGATAGGATTTGAAAGGAAATACCGATGCACATTGTAATAAGTGGGAAATATTGAGCCTGGTAAAGCATTCCACATTGTTTGAGGGGAGGAATGCAATTGGCTATTTCAATAGAGCATTGCTTATGGAAGTAGCGATAAAATAATCAGAGACATGAAATCTTAACACGGTGCTCGAGAGATGCAAAAGCTTCGTTAAACAACGGTCACCTATCATTTTTAGAGCTCTCATTTGAATTCTCTCCAAGAGACTCAAGTGGGTTATAGGAGCACCTGCCCAAATATGGGAATTGTACTCAAGTTTTGGAAGAATATAGGCTTTATAAATTATAACTAGATCAGAAGGGGTAAAAAACAAATATGTGATCATTCCACAACAAGTGGTTTGTACTGCACATACCTAGGACTGATAGCTGTTCAGTCTTCTCTTCTTCTCGATGCAAGTACTACTCATGGACTGTAGACAGTATTGAGTTTTCGAAGCATTAAATTCTACACGGTTTTTGACTCTCCATTGTACAATGCTGTCAAGGTCGAAATTTAATTACCATTGGGACATTGTAGTATTTTTTGTCGTAATTTCTGGTCATGCAAAAATTTAATGCGCCGTATATGTCCGTTACAGGTTTTCCTAGCTTGGTTGAACTTATTCCGGTTTTCCTCAGTTGGGTTGACTTTGTAATTCCGGAAACTTACATTTTTTATCATAATAACCTCTTTACAGCTCGAATCAAACCATAAGTTTTCTTTGGGTTTGATTGATTTTACCCTATTTGGGATAAAATTTCTTATTCCACAAAGAATTAAGTTTTTTAATCATATCTGCACTGGAATAGTTTCGAAAGCAAAACGGAGCCCTGAGGCACACCATTGTTTATTTTCCAGAATCTTACTTTTTTAACAGCAAAGACAACCTGTTGCACACTTCAATTAATACAGCTTTAGCTCATCTTCAACTTAATACAAAACAAAAAGTCAGAAGGTGTATATTCAACGTTGTAGTAAGACATTTACCGAAGGGGGCAATTGACATTTACATAACACTCTTTAATAATACACCGAAAAAATCACATTATCCAGTGCATTGGAAGCCCTCTGTGGTTCATCCTCTCCCGGAAAAGAAAAACGATAACTAAAACCCGTCAAATCTTCGGTCGATAAGTCTTCTTCCGAGCATCAGCAAAGTTTTTGAAAAAATCATTAATAGGGCTCTGACTAAGTAGGCCGCGGAAAACAAAATAATTCCGGATAAACAGTTCGGGTTCAAAGCGGGTCATGACACAATTCATGCTGCGTTTTAGACGCTTCTGATATCCAATGGATAAATGAAAACAACAATGCACAGGTGCTGTTCTGGTTGATTTGGAAAAGGCCTTTGACACCGTATGGTTAGAGGGTCTTTACCTAAAACTGAGCAGGCTTGGCATAAGCAAGCCCTTGTTGTATATACTTTATGATATGCTTAACGGTAGAAAGTTTGTTGTCAACAGTGGCTTTGTAATTTCTACCACAACATTCCTAATCAAAAATGGTCTTCAAAAGGGAGGCGATTTTCTTCAGCATTTATTTATTATTTTTATTTATTTACAAAGGCAATTGCGTACGCCGACGATCTAATTGCGTACAGAACGGCCCTAAAGGTTGATGTTATTAGAATTCTCTTTCAGCGTGAATTTGAAAAGTTTCTGCGATATTGCGACGACTGGGAACGGAAAATAAATGTCCAGAAGTCGGAGACAATTCTCTTCCGGGCTCCGTTGGCTAGGGTCACGAGGGATACGTGCAATAAATGACGCAAGATGGTCATCGTTTATCTTCATGGGCAGCGATTAGCGAGCAAAAGTGTAGTGAAGCACCTCGGTATCTGGTTAGATCAGTATTTATATTTCGACAGACATATAAATGCTGCTCTGACCAGGGCCAGAGGAGCCTTCGCTCTGATAAAACGGCTGTTTTACAGCAGTCGACTTGACCCCAGAGTGAAGGTTATTTGCTACATGGCTCTCATACGGCCAATGATCGTTTATGGGTGTCCTGTGTGGTTCACCGTTACCCCTTCCCAGATGGAGAAGTTTCGGGTGTTCGAGCGGCAGTGTTTACAATCCTGTACCAGCTTATATCGAACAGCCGAATCTTCTTACGTGCAGAGGTCACATTGCAAGAGCTATGTCTTCGAAAAGCAATTTAATGTTCGGGGTGTTCTATTCGAACGAGGAGTATTTTGAAAGTGCACGCTTGAGCGGCTTCAATCAACCAGAGACATTCCTCTTCTTAGATAGATGCGGTCTGATGCAGGATAGATTCGCAGTTTCGCTAATCTACCACGTCAGACGACGAACCGTGGATAAGCGACTTCTGTGCAATCGGGACGTCATGGCACAAGACGGAGCAGAACTTCTTCGGTTCTGTAGGGCTGTGTCCGAACGGGACCGAACTGATAGGGTGAAGCAGGAGAACCATTTTTGGTGGCTTTCGACTCTTGATAATAGGTAGTCGGGATGGGGTTTTAAGCCTTTACCGGCTTACATACTTGTTTTATAGTTTAAGGGGTGGCACAAAAACAAATATATGTAATTACAAAAAAAAAAAATTAAAAAAAAAACATGGAATAAGGAAAAACAAAAAAAGGAAAACAAAAAAAAGGAAAACAAAAAGTGTTAGATAGTTAAGGGCCTTGCACATAAGAAAAGAATAACGAATGGACGAACAAGCGTGATTTTACACATTTGAAAAAATCAATTTCAAACAAAAACACATTTAAATTACAAGAAACTATTTGACACTTAGTTAGGATAGTAAAATTTGCGTTTTGTTTTTTTTTTCTAAAAGAAGACAATTTTGTAAAAACAATTTGATAGTAACGAATTGCAGTGTGGTTGTTAAGAACTGTCAAACTCTATTCGCGGTCCACATACCATCCACAATACAATGAATAAATTGTTTGCGCCCAAATTAACCTCAAAATTATGTCACTCTGGTTTTATTTGTTGAAAAGGCTAATTATAAATTGACAATTCGTCGCATATAAATAAAGGTCATGTCAAATAAAAGTCAAAATATGCGAACATCCACAATCCGCAGCTCGCACTTCGTAGCTCATGTGCAAGATGCTTCACATTTGCTGCTGTCGTTCTTATAGTTTTAGGTAGCTTCTACATACACTATATCAAAAAATTGTTCGTACAGGTGATTCTTCAAAATAATAGCTAAGGTATTTAAAGAAAAACAGATTTTCAACCATTCTTTTTTCAAATTTGGTATTGTTTATTATATGAGGATTAAAAACAAAACAAAATAAATTAGTACAAACTTCATGAAGAAAAAATGCAACAAATTAGGCAAAGTAGGAAATCAAAGGTCAACAAATTGCAAGTACAGTGATAAAAAACTTAATTATATATACATATGTAAGTTTTAGTAGCGAGTGTGATAACCTTTCGCTTTTATAACATCCTGAAGGCGATTCTTCATAGAGAGAACTAGTTTTGAAGTAACTTCCATCGAAATTTTGTTTCATTCTTGCAATATAAGGGCGTTTTGCCGGCTTTTATTACTTATTTTTGATTCTTGGGGCTTTTTCCTAAATAATCCCAAAGATGCTCAATGGGATTAAGATCTGGAGATTGGGGAGGATGAGGCAATTGCAATAGAGAAGCCACTACTTTACTATCCTTGATGAATGTTTAGGGTCTTTGTCTTGCACAAGTAAAAAGTCATCTTTTATGCCAATTTTTAAAGCACTGCCTTCAAATTTTCTTTTAAATTTTTTAAATATGTTTTTATCCATTGTTGTTTCTATAAAAACTAAATTTCCCACACCATTGAAGCCCATAGCTCCCCAGACCATAACATTTCCGCCTTCATGTTTCACCGTTGATTGCAAATTCTTCACATCCAACGCTATGTTTGGTTTCTTCCACACAAATCTGCGACCGTCCGACCCAAAGACATTAAACTTGCTCTCGTCAAGGAATAACACATTCTTCCAAAAATCATCTGGTTTCGAAACTTATGCATTCTCATAGTTCAAGCGTTTTGAAACGTTTGCTTTTGAAATATAGGGTTTTTTTTTTTGTACCGTGCGACCATTATATTCCTTTGAATGCAGAAAGTTCCAAACAGTTTGAGGGTTAAGCGATATTCCACCATTTGCTTGAATGTCAGCAGCTTCTTTCAATTTGTCGTTATATTTGAGCGTCTAGTATTTTCTTTCGACCTCTCCTGAGTCCACTTTAAAGCTTTTATTTTTCAAATAATTTTTTAATACATATTGAACTGTAGACCGTGGTCTAACAATAGTTGGCGATATCTCAGCATAACTTTTTTTCGTCGTTTCTAAGTTTAAAAATCAGTTTTCTTACTTCAAGAGGTACTTTTTTATGAGAAGCCTCTATTTTCAAAATAAACTTCGCAAAATTAAAAACAAAAAAAACAATTGCAAAGATCAATGCACCACGCCATACTGAGCCTAGATCTCTCAATACCATTACAATACACAATTTACATTGCAAAAAGAACCGTTATTTCCATTTTGTTAGAGAAGAGAGCAGTGTACGACCATTTGTTTGATGTACAAGTAATTTTTTGACATTCCTGGAAAATTCTACAAACGGTAAAAAAAAAACATGAGGTAAAGCTCGAAAATATTGTTGCAGTTTTGTTGCTTTTCCTATTATACATTATAATTTTATCAAATAAAGTCAATAAGCTCAGATTTGTGGTAGAAAGTTCATAGTGTAAGGAAACCCATTTATTTTCAATTGCTGTACGGGCAATTTTTGTGTATGTGTTAAATTAAGACTCCTGTTCAAATATCAAAATCAAATGGGGTGGCGCAACAGTCCGTTGTGAACCAGGGCCTAGTGACTTACAACTCTCAACCATTCCTGTGTGCGAGTACTGTTGTCAGGAATGGAAGGGACCTACAATTTTGGGCCGAATCCGAACGCCTAGTTTGAGAAAGCACTTTTTCATGACAAGAATTACTCTTGAAGGATTTGTCAATTCCTCGCAAGAGGCAGTACCCGCGAAAATTATTTTTTTAAAGTTAAGGTGGCACAGGCAGGGATTGAACCCAAGACCTCTTGCATGACAGTCCAACGCACTAACTATCATGCCACGGGTACTACAAGGGTGTATATTTTCCCGAAATTCCGTGATCTTCGATTTCAAGTGACTTTTGTTGATTGTTGGCAATTCTGCAAACTTCGCTTTATTTTTTCCCACTAATGATCGATAGGATTGAAGTCCGATGACTGAGGTGGGGTCTTGTGCTGGTTTCTGGCATAATACAGCAACAATTCCTTCACAAAAAACGATGTGTATTTTGGATTGCATTTTGTTTGAAGTAAAAGGTCTGTAGATTGACGCATACTTCTTTTAAGAACATCCAAAAATGTCCACTTGTCCATGATTGTGTCAATAAATTCAAAGTTCCCAGTCGCATTTGCCACCATTGACCCTCATAACATAACATTTAATCTCCCATGCTTAACGGTGGTATGCGAATTCTCTGTCTTGAACAGAGTATTGGGCTTTCAACAAACAATTTGCTTTCCGTCAGACCCAAATAAGTTAATTTTGGTCTCGTTGGAGAAAAAGCATCGTTCCAGAAACTTTGGGATTTGTTGAGGTGCTTTTTAGCAACTCTTCGAAATGAGAGTTTTTTTCCGAGCATCTCTGCTGTTAAAATCATTCTTCGGAAGAATACGACGAACAGTTTCGGTTGAAACTGGTCTGTCAATAAGTGTCGCCATTTTGGCCGCCAAGTTTGGTACAATCGTTTTGAAGTTTTGCTCGAATTTTTTTAAAATTAATTGTTCGTCTTGCTGAGAAAAGATTTTTTTCGTCCTCTTCGCCTCTCCGAGGTTTGTTAGTAAAGATTTATTGTTTAAATGTAGTTTTAAAATTATTTGTCTTGTAGGAATGTCAGTTTCTTTTCTTTTCGCTGTTATTTCAACAAAAAATGAGCAAGTGAATATTGAAGCGGTAATTATTTCTGCGACGAACATTGGTTTCAAATGCAATTTAAAAAACAAGTAAATATAGCAGTGCACTTTTTGAAAACTTAACTAACTCTCAATTGAGTGTACGCTCAATTTTGGGAGCAACTATATTTCTTTTATTAATAAAAAATCAAATCTTATCAATAAATTCAAGCGAGTGACAATAACACAGAGGCGTAAGCATACATTTAGGGACTTTTTCGGTATCTTATTTAGCAATCCGTAAATCTACCTAATTTAAATAAAAAGGCAATATTAATATCAAAGAAATATTGGAAACAAAATATATATTAGATTTTCAGACCCTATGGCGGCAGGATAACTTAGATTGGAATATAGTGATGTTGATGTCTTTTTAACTCAATTAATTTTCTTGGAACCCAAATAAAAACATCAACAAAACTAAAGAACTCCTCATTTTACAGAAACAAAACAATAACATAAAACAGAAAAAGACTATGTAGGTACATGAATTATTACTATTATATAAGTTCATAGCTGTCATATATTGTGTATGCGTATTCCTGTATTAAAACTAACATCCCTACAAGTTCAAACATGGGTACTCATTAATGAAGGTATGAAGTTATTCTTTAAAAAGGGAAAATTTCGACAAAGTTGACAGTATGAAAAGCATGAAGAAAAACCATTGGAAAATTATATTTTCCAAGAAAATGTTGAAAGTCTTTTACATACCTACCTACTCCCGACCTTCATATAACATTAAACTGTAATTTTGCGGTTAAATTTCTTAGAATTTTTGTTTTAAAATTGATTTAACCGTGAACCGAAACGGACCACATTGTAACAGTTTTTAACGTGATTTGTTTAAATTTTAATAAAAACCAAGGATTTTAAGTAGAACCAAAAAGCATTAGCTATGCTTCGAGAATAAAAGAGACCTTTTTTATGACCAAATGTTTTTAATTCCACTTAATTTTTTTTTTACTTTTTTTTTTAAAGACTTATGGTAAGAAGTTTTAACAATTTTAATGCAGTACATTTAATAAAAAAAATGTTTCAACACTTTAAAAGGAAACTAAGAAGGGATCCTTACACTCATAATTTCAGTCCTTAACATAAATATGTTATGAAATTTTAAAGGATTTAAAATTAATACTTCCAAAACTTAAGCTCTTTATTTTCAAAAGGTACCTATTCTATTTCCTAGTAAGGAAGACGTAATCAGCTTTCAGAATTCTATATGTGTAGAAAAACCGTATTTTTGCACCAAGTCCAAGTTTCTTGTTTGGTGAAATATGTATAGAAAGAATACGTGGAACTTGCCCACTTCAAATGTTCGCAAACATCAGGAATGTTTGTTGATTATTTATACTTAACTATAATAAAGAATTTAAAAAAAATATTCCAAGAATGAGTAAGGGACAGATGATGCCTTAAGTAACGAGGAAAATTGAAATATCAAGCACACTCAAAATATGGCAAAATATTACATCGCCGTAAGGTGAAATTTCTTGAGAAGCAACTTTTGAAAATGTCAATCAAATTCTTTTATGGATAGAATCTAATGTTTTAATTTGACTTAATCTTCCGACAGGATCCATATTACTCTCGAAAGTCGGTCGTAAGTCCCGCTGTTAGAGATACCCACGCATTGGGCTAACGTCGTTGTCGTGTCGGTGGAATCGCTACCCGCACAATTGTGTGTTATTGAATTAAATTTGTACATAATGTTTCTAGGGGAGATCGGTCTGTGGGTAGTGATGACCTAGGGCTTCTATGTGAACACATCATGAAAGTGGATCCATTTCATTGGAAACACTCAAAATAAATAGATTTCTAGCAAAAATCCAGGCCATTAAAATATAAAAAAAAAACGAGAACGCTTCACGATAGAGCAAAACAAAAAGAAACAACAACAACAAAAACAAACAAACAGTGTCTACCGCAACAATTTACCACGAAAAGCAATTTCGAATGTCACCACTGCCATCACCACCAATTTCCAATACTCTAGAGGCAACCAACTAGAGGAGCCCTAGCCTTCTTAGCCCGAGCAGCCTGAGAGCTGAAACCAAAAGCGAAACCCAAACCGTACCTAACCGAACAGAACCGAACCGAACCACCTCCGCATCCACCCGCCGCGCTGTTATCGTCTTCATCGTCGTAGTCTTCACTGTCGTTTCTTGGCACTACTTCAGGCTATAGCCGAGCCCACGACTACGACTACGACAACGACTACATCAACAACAACGACGACAACAAGGGCGAAGGCAAAGGCTACGACAACGAAGACGACGGTCGTCGCGTCGGACGGGACGGGTGTATTGCTAGTGTTTTTTTTTCTTCTTCTTTTTTCTTTCCTCAGCTTTGCTCTCTGCGTTGCCTTTCTTTTCTGATGGAGATTGATTTCCTGGAATCACACACAGGACTGGCGGTGGCTCATTGTGAGACAATTCCGGGGAATTCACCAAGAACGCAAAATAATAATAAAAAAAAAGTAATCATCATCACCAGCACCACTCCTTGGGAAACGGAAATCGATTATTTTGTTCGCTATCGCATCGCAATCGCTTGCTTTCGCCAAATTACTTAAGCAACTCGAACTTATTTAATTTTGAAGAAAATTCCTATGCACTTCTTTTACCTATGCCACTATTTAGTACCTACCGATTACGGTCGCAGAGACAGAGATGCGGAACACAATTTTCCAGCCACCATTTCCTCGCCAGGAAAATGGAGATGGACACACGAACGACATACAACGACAGGGAGAGCGACTATCGACAGCGGTATCGTATCGATGGCG
Source organism: Eupeodes corollae (assembly GCF_945859685.1). Classification (NCBI taxonomy): domain Eukaryota; kingdom Metazoa; phylum Arthropoda; class Insecta; order Diptera; family Syrphidae; genus Eupeodes; species Eupeodes corollae. The sequence continues at coordinate 126,330,308 of NC_079148.1, forward strand.
GTAGCGACTGCCAGCGGTCGTCGTCGTTGCTGGAATTATTGTATAAATTGTTTTACCTACCTGGTAAGTCATGCGCCAGGCATTTTGGCCTTTTGACTCAATTTCATTGTATTCGGCTTCGATGATGCTGTTGCTGCTGCTTTTGCTGGTGCTGTTGCTGTTGCTGCAATTGCTGTTCGTGGAACTCATCTTTATTGAATTTTCAGCTTTTTCACACACTAAATTTTGTGTTTTCTTTCCAAAAAAGAACAAATACCAAATTGAAAATCCAAAATAAGTAAAAGAAAAAAAAAACCCAACAAAAATATAATATCACACACCAAACACAAACGACACTATTTTTTCACCGTGTATAGAGGGAGTAAGGAACACAATTTTTCTTTTCCAATTTTTATTCTTTTCTTTGCTTTTTTTTATTTGGTTTTCTTTTTTTCCACTTTAATTTTGTAATTTAATCAAATTACTTTTGATTGAAATTTGATAAAACGATGATGGGGAGTTTGCAGAGACACAGTCACTTTAGTTTGTTTTTGATTTATGAAGGGAAAACGATTGCGATGAGTGTTTTTAATTATAAAACGCTCGTATTTGCATCTTGCGAAAAAAAATGAAGTCAAATCCCAAATACAAAAAAAATACCACTGTCCAGTGAACTGAAGCTCGGCTGTCATTCCGGTTTGCCAACAAGGTGAGACGTGAGAGAGTGATAAGATTGCGTGAGTGGGTGTGAGCGGATTGCTGAAAGTGCAGGAGTGTTTGTAGAAAAGTACTTTCGTATGTATCTTTATCTCGTTTGCACTGGTTGGTTTTGTGATTCTGTTTCATGCAATTATCCATGGACATGAAATTAAATCACAAATGAAAATTATAAACAGATAGGTTTTGCAGGGTGAAACGTAGGACATGTTACTATCTCACTCGATTGATTACTCAGTGCTGTAGTTGGTGGTCTCGAATTTTCGAAAGTGACAGTTGGTAGAACTGAATGGAGTTGCCGTCGAAGGGTTGGTTAGCATGTTTGACCCCTTTTACACTTTGAAAATTAGTTGCCAGCAACTTTAAGGCTCTTATAACACTGTGATTTCTTAAGTATTTACTAAATTTAAAACTAAAGTGCAAACATCAGATAAAAAGAAAAGTAATATTTATTTGCTGAGAAGAGATAACTTTTCTACAAAAAAAATAAAGCAGGTGGGTTATATCGATCATTTAAAATGTGAACTTTTTCTTTTCGACGTAAAATATATCAGAGCTTTATTTTAAACAAAAGAAAATTGCAACAAGATAGGTTTTTAATTTAATACATTTAAGAATAATCTAAGACTACATTTATTGTGGAAACATCACAGTCATATTCAGTGCTGAGGATATGGGAGGACCACTGATGCAGCCTGCATAACGTCGATTACGAACCGACAGGATGATCCATTCAACATAGACGACGAAAGCCAACAATCCCGTCCTCGTGTTTAAAAGAAGTAAAGATTGCCATATGTAAGCCGAAGTCTAATAAAGCCGCTCGAGTGGATGGATGAATGACGAGCTCTTTAAAGCAGCTGGAGATAACTTGGCTAGGAGCATGCACCAACTTATCTTTATGATATGATCGGAAAAAAGAATGTCCGATGAATGAAACTTTAGTATTATTTGCCCGAGCCTGAAAAAAGGAGACCGTCTAAGCTGCACCAGCTATAAAGGAATCAGTCTACTTAAAATCAACTACAAAATCTTCTCTGCCGTAATATGTGAAAGTTTAAAACCTAACGTCAATAACCCGATAGGTCCTTATCAATATGGTTTTAGACCAGGAAAGTCCACAGTCGTTCAAATATTCACACTACGGCAGATCCTGGAAAAATCCCAAGAACACCAAATTGACACCCACCACCTTTTCATCGATTTCAAGGCCGCATATGACAGTATCTGCAGGGACAAGCTGTATAGAGTTATGTCTAGTTTTGCCAAACTCGTCCGATTGTGCAGGATGACCATGGAGAATTCACGCTCCTCCATAAAGGTTGGAAACAACTTAACACAACCTTTCGATGTCAAAAAAGACTTTAGACAAGGTGATGCGCTGTCATGTAATTTTTTAACATCGTGCTTGAAAGAATAGTGCAGAGCTCACACGTCAACACTAGAGGCACTATCTTTCAAAAGTCTGTCCAATAACTGGCATATGCTGATGACATTGACATAATCGGAAGAACTCAGCGTGATGTCAATGGGGCTTTTGTAAGTATTGAGGCAGAGGTGGCAAAAATGGGTCTAACGGTTAATGAGGGCAAAACAAAGTACATGCTGTTGTCAAGAAAGGACATACAACACCGACGTCTTGGTCAAAACATCACCATCGACAGACGTAACTTTGAGGTAGTCAAGGACTTCGTTTACCTATGCTCCGTTGTAATCAAACGCAGAATAACTCTAGCTAACTGCTGTTTCTTTGGGCTTAGAAAGTAATTGAGTGGTAAAGTCCTCTCTCGAGAGACCAAAGTGTTGCTATATAAGACCCTTATCATCCCCGTCCTGCTATACGGTGCAGAAGCATGGACTATGACAAAAGCGGATGAAAGCACCTTGGGTCAGTTTGAGAGAAAAATTCTTCGTGTGATCTACGGTCCCGCATACATCGAAGGGGAGTGGAGGAGAAGATGGAACCACGAGCTGTACGGGCTGTACAGCGACGTAGACTTAGCTGGAAGGGTAAAAGTCCAACGACTAAGATGGCTGCGTCACGTACAGCGCATGGAAACCCATGCTCGGGCCCGGAAAGTCTTCGAATCCACACCCACAGGACAGCGCAGTAGAGGAAGACCGCGGATCAGGTGGGACGCACAAGTGGAAGATGACCTCACCCAACTTGGAGCGCGAAACTGGAGACATCTGGCTAGGAACCGAGCTATATGGAGAAGTTTGTTGGGTGAGGTCCTAGTTCACACAGGGCTGTAGTGCCACCTTAAGCAAGTAAGTAATTTGTTTTAAATATTCACAAAGTATAGCATTGACTTTTGATGTCAGCCAGAAAAAAGGAGTTTACATTATACACAAAGACATAAATGTATTCTTATTGTAGTTTTAATGTCAAAAAGAAAATTGAATGAGGTATTCGATTATTTTTAAAAGCTTGGTTAATAATTTGTTTTCTATAGTTCAGGGCCGTGCGGACGAAATTGGACAATGCTGCCCAGTTTTCACCATTGAGAATTAAAATGATATCATCATTGTTGAGGAGGTTTTTTCCCCAGAAAGCGCGTCGGATTGTCTAAGGGATAGGGCATCTTACTCGGAAATACGTCACATTTTCGGTTTCTCGGAGATTACATAATGTGCACCGATTCCCTCTGGTTTTGAAAATTAATACATATCGATCTTCGAAATAATTGTTCACACCCATATCGTAATTTAATTGTCCATATAGGATTCGGGACTCACTTTGTTGAGCCGACTCTCAAAATTTTGCAAAAAAGGATGCTTCAATTTGTCCAAGCAATAGTGGGCATAAAGTTTTCCAATCCACTTTACCTGATTCAAGCAACTGGATGTCATGTTCAAGAACAATTCGAGTCCATTCTTCAAATAACTGGGATTTTTCAGAAAGCAGATGTCTAACGATTATGTTTGGTAGCTCTGTAACTTTTAATATATATTGCAGATGCATCTCCAATGTGAAGATATAGAGTGGTGCCACTTTTGTTTCTAAATGTAACACATAGGTAGGTCTATTTTTTAGGAGCCAACACATTTTTTTAATAAAATATCTTAAACGGCTTTCTACCTCCTCATACTGCTGAAGTCCCCATAGCATAATATCGATCGATTAGCTTTACTTCAAATGTTTTTGTAGAGAGTGATGGCGTTAGATTACCCCCAAATATTTATACTCATTAGAACAGAATAAGTAAGTAAGTAAGAACAGAATTATCAAGTGGGTATACAGTTTTCAGCAAAAAGTTTTCGAAAACTTGAAAATCATTCACACTTAATACTAATACTTACACGTTTTCGTTTGACATTTCAATGTTTACAACATCGACTGTCATCGATTTGTAAGCAAAAGTTTAGTCCTCTAATTATAATATGTTTAAAAAAAAAAAAAACAATAAAATGCATTGTGATCAATTGAAACTTTTTTTCATTATCTCAAGCATCTATCATTAGAAAGTAACATCGTTTTCTTTTGCAAAGCGTGGACCTTCCAAAGAAAAAAAAAGCATCTTGATTTGTTCTGAAATATTTTGAACCAGCTGCTCCCTAATGCAGTCGCCATTTTTTCTGTTGCCACGTAGTTCTGATTCCTTTTCAGGCCAGAGTTACAGCATATACTCCCCGTCCTCGTGTCCTTACAATTTCTTTTCTTATACCACAGTTGTGGTTGTTTTGAACAAATTTTCAAAATATCAAAGTCAAATATTTGTTTTAAAAGCAGACATCATCTGTTTCGTTCACATTAAATTAAGCGCTGAATGTTTTGACATTTTTGTTTGTTTGGTTTATCTTTGAATTGATGCTTTTTTCGGCGAGTTTTTTTTTATAAAATTGTGTTGAAAAAAAGATTTTTCTATGTAATTTTGAAGCCAAAACCGATAATTTCACCAAAACTGGGTTTGAATTTGGTGTGAAAGCTTCATTTCTAAACCAAAATATACAAAAATTAACTTTATTACAAATTTTTAAATCTCGAAATAAAATTTTCAAAGACAAAAGTTAAAGCTGGCCCTGAGTTGTTTTGCTTGTAAATTTTGCAATTATACAAAAGTAGTAATGAGAAAAAGAATAATAGGACACACACAAGTTAATTTTCTCATACAAGTCTTAAGAGCAAATACAAAGCTTTCAATAAAAATATTGATTGAGAAATACGGGCAATGGTCCCACAGAACTAAATAAGATCTTATGCCTTTAGTATGATTTTAAGCAATATTCACATGAGCGCAACCAACGAATGACGAATGAATTACAAAATGTGAGTATATATACGTTTGAAGACATATTTTCACACAAATTCTTAACAAAACGATAGCAATATATTTTCTATTTGATTTATGAAGCATACCTTAATTTTCAATATCATATATTAATAAATTTAAGAAAACAAAGAAAGAACTGTCAAACTTTATTCGCGTTCCCCATTATCCATACTCGCAACGAATAAAATAATCGCGAGTACTTAACCTAAACAAATCATTCTTGTTTTGGTTTCAGTGGTGAATGGTATTTGGCTTTGGCTCCTTGAAAAAATATGGATATTTTTCCAGCAGTTTTATTAGAGAAGCATATTCTCCTACAATTTTTCGATCTGCATTAAATGGATGCACATGAAATCTTTTCCTTGTTTTGTTTATTAACAAGGACACCAATAACTTTTTTTAAACAAATATAGCTTCGACTGCATTTCTCAATCGTTTGTTTTCAAAACAAAACAATAATGATAAAAACAAACAAAAAATTGTCGAAGTCAAACTTCTTTCGCGAATGTGAAAGAAATGTCAAAATCGATGAATATTCGTTCATTCGTTGGTTATTGGTCGTGCTCATGTAAACATTCCTTTATGTTTGTTTTATTTGTTTGAATATTCTTAACGATGAAAAAAAATGAGTTGTTGATATTTTAATGATCTGTAATTTTTAAAATGGACCTAAATCGATCTACAATCGACAATGTTTGATGAAACTGAGGTAGCTTGGTTTAGCCCTGTGAATTCATTTTAATTTTTAGTAAATCAAAAATCAATGATCAAGTGTGGGGAATTAACGAGCTAAGAAGTTCTGTCTGTTTTCACAATTCTGTTCTGTCATCTACAAACTATCTAACTATCTCAGTCTATCTCATACAGTAATTGAAGGAAAACAAACCCTTAATGTCTCTTTCTCTCTTTTAATTTTCTCTAGCTTAAATACAGAAAAAAACAAACAAAGTGAAGATTTTCGGTCACGTTTTTTCTAATTTAATACTTCGTAATTTAAGTATTCTTTTAAAACAATCTTAAGTTGTTTTTTTTTTTATTTATGTATGTTTATTTTTATTTATGCATATATTTTCAACTAAAAAATGAAAATAATCAATTTGTTGAAGTGACTCTGGCTCTGTCGTGGCCAGATTTAGATACCCGATTGTTTAGGGCTAGCTTTAATGTTCATAAGTGCTTTTTTCCCAATTCATGTAACCCTGGCTTAGAAACTTCCTAGTGAGTACTCACTTATGTGATAGGCACAGGTTATAAAAGATATTATAAACAAACAAACCCTCGATTGATATAAATGTCAAAAACAAGTGTCACTTTTGACATTAAGTGCTACAACTTCACACATTCACATTCACGATAAAATAGAAATTAAAATAAGAAAATTATGTTATCTTCCCGAGTTTTTCATGTAATTCACGATATTCGCTTAAGTTTTCCGATTATTTCGTATACAAAATATTTTCACCATGAATTCAATAATCCGGAACCAATAAAATCTAAGGATGACACCACACAACAGATTCCATCGAATGTACGTAATAAATACAAAGTTTTCCGCGACGAAGATTCTCCAGAGATTTTCGATGTCGAAGAAGAAAAGGAACGTTATCAAATAGAAGATGAACCCGAACAGGATTTAAATGAAGACTTTCTGGGGCTAAATTTAGAACGTAAGTGTAGTCTTCCATTTGGAGCCAAAATTAAATTGTATTTTTGCGTGTTTTAGATGGAGTCCATGGTGTATTTGATGTCGAGGACCTAGTCGACGTGCTTCGAATGGAAAACGCCGAAGACATCTTCGTTTGCACTGTCCCCAAAGAATATAAATACGTTGACTATATGGTCGTGGTGACTGGCAGAAGCTTTCGACACATGTTGGCCACAGCCGAATTTGTCCGACGTGTGTTTAAGAAGAAGCGCTATCAAGGTGAAAGTCTACCCAAAATCGAAGGTGAAAAGAGCAAAGACTGGATGGCCATGGATTTGGGAAACATGACTCTACACATTTTCTCAGCAGAAGCTCGAGAGAAATACGACCTAGAATCGCTATGGAGCATAGGATCGCAATATGATCAAGAAACCAACAAACCAAAAGACCCTCTAATCGAGTTGTTCGAGAAACATTCGAATCTTCTCAATAACCTGAAGCCCTAATACTAACAAAACACAATTAAAGCTTTAATCTTTATTTAAATATAAATTTGTATTTCTCAGTCAAAAGTTTTCCTATACCTATTCTAGGCCCGCCTTCACTTTACCACGTGATAAAATTATTCGATAGCTTTTTGTGAAAATCGAACAAACTTGGGAACACATAGAAATCCTGAATCTTCTCGCCATACTTGTTCACCAAATACGGAGGATCTTTCTCGTGAATGAGTGCAGCATTCCAGCCGGCATCCTTGGCACCCAAATAATCACTTATCGGTGTATCTCCCACATGCAGACACTCCTCAGGCTTGAGGTTCTCCATTTCAGAGTATTTCATGGCAATTTTGAAGATATCTTTACTCGGTTTCTCGGCTTTGACGTCATACGAACACACTACGAAGTCAAAGAAATGATTGATCTTCATGTTGCGCAACAAAACATCCAGACGAGGATCAAAGTTCGAGATGACACCGAGTGCAAATGGTGGTTGGCCTTGTTCTTTGGTGCCCAATTGTTGTTGCATTCGTAGATATTTGAGGAGTTCTATGGCTCCGTTTGCATGTTGCCATGCTGCACTGGTCTTGTATAAGTCCAAGAGGGTTTCTGTGAATTTGGGAAGTTTTTCTGGTTGGATTTTTGCACCACTTTCCGCAAAAGTTGCTGAAAAACAAATTGTTTGTTATATATGGTTCTTTTTGAGAAATGTTTTCAATGATTTTACGTACAATCAATCAACTGCATCCACCAATTTTGCCAGCCTAGCTTTGAGTATTTTCCGAAGTTTGGATGAGCTCTGTTCATGCGCCGCCTAAGGAAAGGTAAACATATAAATTAATTGGGATACAAATTAATGTTTAAAAACTGTTTTAAGATTGATTGGAATGGAAACCAAAATAATGGAGGCTAAATAAATTATGAAGGTACAGCTTATTCTATCAAAAAAAACTTTAAACACTTGAAACGGTTGAAAGACCGTATCTCTATGAGAAAATCCGCAAGATATAAAAAAAGAATTTACCTCGGAATATTTTCCTTTGACGATATTTAAAAGGCGTTATTTGTTTACTGTTTCTTGAAAGCTCAAATTATTGCATACTGAAATAAGATCTTAAGTTCCTGGAGAAATAAACTACAAATTTTAAGGAACATTTCGGAAAATGGGTAAACATTTCTAAACAAATTTCAAGAAAAACTCCCACTATACAAACCATGGGACTAGAAAGGTTTAAAGCTGCCTGTCTGGTTAAAAAGGAAATATAAAAATATATAAGCTATTTAAGGTTTTAGACAAGGTGATGCGCTGTCATGCGTACTGTCATTTAACATCGTTCTTGAAAGAATAGTGCAGAGCTCACACGTCAACACTAGAGGCACTATCTTTCAAAAGTCTGTCCAATTACTGGCATATGCTGATGATATTGACATAATCGGAAGAACTCAGCGTGATGTCAAAGGGTCTTTGGTGAGTATTGAAGCAGAGGCGGCCAAAATTTCTTTAACGGTTAATGAGGGCAAAACAAAGTACATGCTGTCGTCAAGAAAGGACATACAACACCGACGTCTTGGTCAAAACGTCACCATCGACAGACGTAACTTTGAGGTAGTCAAGGACTTCGTCTACCTAGGCTCTGCTGTAAACGCAGAAAACAACACCAGCGCTGAGAACAAACGCAGAATAACTCTCGCTAACCACTGTTTCTTTGGGCTTAGAAAGCAATTGAGCGGTAAAGTCCTCTCTCGAGGGACCTAAGTGTTGCTATATAAGACCCTTATGATCCCCGTCCTGCTATACGGTGCAGAAGCATGGACTATGACAAAAGCGGATGAAAGCACCTTGGGTCGGTTCGAGAGAAAAGTTCTTCGTGTGATCTACGGTCCCGCATACATCGAAGGGGAGTGGAGGAGAAGATGAAACGACGAGTTGTACGGGGTGTACAGCGACGTAGACTTAGCCGGAAGGGTAAATGTCCAACGACTAAGATGGCCACGTAGAGCACATGGAAACCAACGCTCCGGCCCGGAAAGTCTTCGAATCCACACCCACTGGACAGCACAGTAGAGGAAGACCGCGGATCAGGTGGCGCGCACAAGTGGAAGGTGACCTCACCCAACTTGGAGCGCGAAACTGGAGACATCTAGCTAGGGACCGAGCTAGATGGAGAAGTTTGTTGGGTGAGGCCCTAGTTCACACAGGACTGTAGCGCCACCTTAAGTAAGTAAGTAAGCTTATTAAGCAGATTAAGTTACATGCATAAGATTGCGATATTTAATTGACGGTTTTAAGAAGTAATATAAGTTTGAGTATCAGTAGCCATTAAGAATATTGAGGAGTTGAAAATGAGAATGGATGCCGCTGCCAAGAAATTTTCTTCTGTACGTTTTGAATACTGGGCAGGTTCTAATGAAGTGCATGGTATTTTTCGATTCATCCATATTACACAATGTACATATTCCATGTGTTTCCCTTTGGAAGGCTCTTCCATTGATAGTAAAGAGCCTGCAGCGTGCTTTAAAAATTATGGAAATCATATCACGTGAATTGGAGTCATCAAAGTAGTTCGGTATTCCAGAGTACATCAAGTTGCAATATTCATCTTGAAATTGAGACTGTGTTGTACTAACTATAAATTCGGTCCAGTGTTTTTCTTTCATTTTCAGTAAGAGAATGTTATGTAAGCTGGGCCATTCAAGTAGATTCATGTCAAAAGAAAAATCCAACGAACATCCATGAAACAGATCTAACCATTCCTTAGCCCACAAGATTTTCTTGTTTATAATGGCTTTCGATAAAATGGTGGGTAATCTATTATTAGGAAGATTTAGATTTCGTCTTATGAACGAAAAATATAGCTGGAGGGACGTTAGAAAACTCTTTGGTTAACCTGTTTCAATGTGCAGACCGTAGTTAGTCGTATTATTGGGCAGAAAAAAAGCATCTTTTCAAGACGAAACGCTGCAATTTTTTGACTTGGTCGCGGAATTCCCAAACTTGAGCACAGTACAACTTCATAGCTTTTGAGGGGACATTGTATATTTTGAACTTTGTTGAGTGTTGGACGGTATTGTCTCGCAACAGTCTCGACCACGTTGCATTAATGGTATTTTTAGACGCTCCCAATCTGCTTCTTAGATGTTCATTCCAAGACATGTTGATTGTATTGATTAGACACCTTTATTTTAGAATTATTGTAAAACCATTTTTCGCACGCTGCTCTTCTTCCACCATTGCGAAATATTACTATTTCCGACTTATCAAGATTTATTTCAAGTTTCCATTGAATGCAGTAAGCCTTAAAATCAATTAACTTAGCAAATTGGAAGGATTATCTGACAACAGTACAATATCGTCCGCATATGGTAGAAATGGCAATCTCAAGGCAACAGCCTGAGATCCAATTAGCGCTGTAGTGCGCCGTTTTGATAATCGTCGGCATATAAGAGGGCGTTTATTTGAAGATCGTCTAAACCAATACCGATTGGAAGTTCCACACGAAGATCATTTAAAAATAGATCGAGCACACATCCTTGACGAACATCTTTCTTTTTACATGACCAAAAATTACGGCGAAAAATACTGCAATGTCCCAAAGGCAGTAAGAATTTTTAGTTATTTGTAAAAAATAAGGAATTCTTCCTCTTCCTCGGTTCCTACGCTTGTTGTCAATGAAACTCCTTTAGTTAGCTCTATTGATAAAGCCAACTTATTTGCAAGGCAGTTCGCCGAAAATTTCACCTTACCAGATAGTGTCATGACTCCCCCAGTTCTTGAACGCGTAAATGATTCTATGGGACCAATCTTTTTTCGTACCAGAACTGTGGCGAGAGTTCTTAAAGATCTCAACATTCATAAATCCGCTGCCCCAGATGGTATCCTCGCTATTATTCTGAAGAGGTGTTCTTCCACGCTAGCGAAACCACTGCGTAAGCTTTTCCATCTATCCTATTCTTCTGGGCTAGTTCCGAGTAGTTGGAAAACTGCATTTGTTCAGCCAATTCCAAAAAAAGGCGAATCTTCTTCTCCCACAAATTACCGACCGATAGCACTAACGTCCCTTCTTTCTAAGGTTTCATGGAAACGCCTATTAATTATCAGCATAAGAAATATCTTGAGGAACGGAAGGTTCTTAATGACCGGCAATACGGCTTTCGTAGCAATAGGTCCACTGGTGATCTCATGGTTCATCTCACCAAACAGTGGAACAGATCTTTACATCGTTTTGGAGAAAGTAAGATTATTGCACTTGATATTTCAAATGCATTTGATAAAGTCTGGCATCTTGCTCTCTTATCGAAAATGCGTGCTTTCGGTATCGACGAATCTCTACTTCGTTGGATTAGAAATTTTCTTTCGAACCGTTCAATACAAGTTGTTTTGGACGGATTCAAGTCTGAAACTCATAAAATAAACGCTGGTGTGCCCCAGGGTTCCGTTTTGTCTCCGACACTCTTCCTCATTTTTATAAATGATCTCCTGTCTGCTACTTCTAATCCAATACATTGTTTCGCTGACGATAGCACTCTTAGCTTTTCATATTCGTTTACAGACTCACAACCCTCCTCTTCGGATGTGAAACTGCAACGGTAAAATATGATAAGCTCATTGAATTCTGACCTACACAGCATTGTATACAATGGGGAATAAAAAATCGTGTGGAATTTAATGCTTCGAAACCGCAATGCTGTCTTGCATCGTTAAAGCGAGATAAACCGTCTTTCCCACTATCTATGAGTGGCACTTGCATCAACGAAACGGAAAATCTTGACATCCTCGGAATGTGCATCAGTACCCACCTTTTGTGGAGCGATCATATACGCGATGTTGCTAAAAATGCCGCAAGATGTCTAGGTTTTTTGAGACGTTGCAAGAAATTTTTCTCTCCGTCTAATCTGGCTACAATCAACAAAACCTATATACGTCCGAAACTTGAATATAACTCTCATCTCTGGGCTGGTGCTCCAGTAACTTATTAAAGCCTCTTGGACAGTATTCAAAAAAGAGCTTTTAAAATGATTGGTGACATTAACATCATCAACTCGTTTACATCACTCGAACATCGACGCAAGGTTTCTTGCCTCACCCTTTTTACCGTTATTTTAACGGACTATGCTCTAGTAAAATAGCCAGTTGCATTCCTCCCGTTAAACAATTTTACCGTAATACCCGCGCTTCTAGGAATGCCCATCAGTTTACCCTTGAGCCCAACTTAGGCCGTACTATGAAGTACAGGGATTCTTTTTTTAGCCGTTCTACGCGAATGTGGAACGCCTTGCCACGCTCTATCATTGCCTGTCATTGCAATGTTCAGAAATTTAAAACCAATGTACACCGACACCTCCTATCCAACTCTTCCCTCTTTTCCTAAGGCTCACATTGTGTCTTTGGCATATTAAAGGTATAAAAAACCCTTTTAGTGTTTGCTAATTATAAAAAAAAAGTGGGGAAGAAGTCTGTCAAACACGAACCATCCCAAACAGCTGAAGTAGTATCCTTATAAAGAGACTTTATAGTAGCCAGTATCTTCCAAGATATTCCCAGAGTCCATAGCTTATAAATAAGAGTATTCCTGTCAATGCTATCAAAAGCAGCCTTAAGATCGATGAAAAAAGCGTAGATTTTCTTCTTTTGGCAGAGTTGAAGTTGAATTATGCATGAAAGATTATAAAATTGGTCCACAGTAGAATAGTTGGTTCTATATGCAGCTTGAAATTCATGGATGATCTTGTTTTTTTTCTAACCAAGCTGACAGTCTGTTCAAGAGAAGTGTAGTAAATAGCTTATAGAGCGTAGTGATAAATGAAATTCCTCTACAGTTTGACACAACATTTGCATCGCCTTTCTTGAACAGCGGGTGTATTATGGATTTTCTGAAAGATGATGATAGCGTTGCAGTTTCAAAAATCTCAGTGAATAACTTCTGTATTTCTTTAATAAGAGAAGGACATGCATTTTCATAAAATTCATACGGTATCACAACAAAACCAGGAGTTTTTAGAACTTTTAATGAAGATATAGCAGAATATCAAGCCTATTCTGCTATTCATGGGGGGGAATTTTACTTGAATTTTCACTAACCATTATTCTGCTATTCATTCGAAGTGAATCTGTGTATGTCGGTAACGTCGGTAATACTGCACGGCATTCATTCTATACAATTCAGATCCGCAAATAAAATGCAGCGGATTTTTCATTTGATGTCTGATTTGTTAATTTTTGACACTTTTTAAAATTTCTCCAAAGCTCTCTTTTTGAGGATTCTCTTATCCCTCTGCTTACGATTGGAACAAAAAGTCAAATACTGCCCATTTCCAAAAAGTACAAAAATTATTCTGTTTAGGTGGATTGATTAAACTTAATTTTTGTATGAATCAAAACAATGGGCAGGTTCAGACAACATAAGGGACTTCATTTGCAGTCGCCTTCATTCTTTGAACGCAAATTTTCACCAAGCCTAGTTAGTTTTTCAAGTGTCATAAATTTAAAATTCAGAAATTTACTTTACAAATCTCTACTTCAAGTTCATAGTACATAAACTACCAAAATCATTACTGTCTACAAAACCCTCCTCAGGCAAGCTACAAACCTATCACGATTTTTATTTTGTATTGCAAAGAAATATTACTTATTTCTTCTCCAAGTTGACAAGGAACCTTTTTATAGAAAGCATTAAATGAAGTTGTGCAGAAAATAAATATATCGTACAGTAATAAAGTTCAGCTTTTAGTTGAATTAAAAAACATGATCAATTGTCATTTTGACATAAGTTGACTTGACTTGATAGTTGGTAAGATTTTTCTTGACTAACTTTCCAGTCAACTTTCCAATAAAGTTGCTTTAATTGAAAGGCAATTTTTTGGCAGCTGGCTAATCCGATGCTAGAAACTTGCCTTACTTTCAAGTCCCTTACATATGTCGACTGAACATGTCCAATTTATCCAACATTCCCAAGATTTTTACATGAACAGCTCTTTATTTGAATGTCAAATTGGTTTGGGATAATGTAGTTCACCCGATGGATAGCAGAATGCAAAGGCATTGTGAAAGGGAATCGAATATACGATCCACGTGAATAGCAGAATAGTGCTGATATCTCGTGCAGCTCAATGGGGGTAATCTAACTCTGGAACATGTCGCTGATTAAGAGCGTATGAGCTGAATCATTTGATTGCGAGAGTAAGCTTTAAAAATTCATTTAATTTTACTGACGTTATAGTTTTAATCGAATGTCCGCGTATTTGCTTAGCCTTTGCTTCCATCACTCTCGGACTGAATGAACAGATTCAAGACTAATAAGGCTAACGAAATATGCTTGTTTTTTAGTTCTACATAAAATCCTATATTTGTTGTTGGCATCATAGTAGTTCCTACGACGTAATTCCAAGTTCAGTTTTTTTTGAAGAATTTAAGGTGTTTAAGAGCATTTTTCCTGGCCATAAAACAAGCTAAAAAAGAGGCTGGGATGCGACCCACACTGATAAAGTTTGTCTATATGTACCTACTCGTAACAATTTTTACCAAATTTGCGTACTATTTTTTGAAGATTTTATTTTTTATAAAAAACGGATATTTTCTGTGAAATAAATTAAGTTTGAAGCCATTATTTTTAATTTTTGAAAAGCTATTTGATTCGAAAGTAAATTTTTACCAAGTTTAAGTATGTTTTTTTTTAGAGTTTTATTTTTTGTAAAAAAACTGTCAATTCGATTTTTTTCAAAATTTTATCGAATGTTAAAAACAATATTTTAAATTAGTTTGAAGCCAATATTTCCAATTTTTGAAAAGATATTTGAGTCGAAAAACAATTTTTACCAACTTTTGTTAAATTTTGTTTAGGTTTTTAATTTTTTGTACAAAAACTGTCAATTATATTTTTTTAAAAATTTTACTGAATATTAACAACAATAGTTTTTGAAGTTAAAAGTAGCTTAAAGCCAATGTCTACAATTTTTGAAAAGATATTTGAGTTGAAAATAAATTTTCACCAACTTTTATTAATTTTTTTTAGGTTTTTATTTTTTGTAAAAAAAACTGTCAATTCGATTTTTCCCAAAATTTGTCCTAATGTTAAAAACAATATTTCTTATAATCAAAAATTAGTTAGAAGCTATTATCTTAAATTTTTGAAAAGATATTTGAGTCGAAAATCATTTTTTACCAACTTTTGTTAATTTTTTTCAGTTTTTAATTTTTTGTAAAAAAAACTGTCAGTTCGATTTTTTTCAAAATGTTACTGAATGTTGACAACAATATTTTTTGAAAGATAAAAGTAAATTAAAGCCAATATCTCACAGTTTTGAAAAGATATTTGAGTCGAAAATCAATTTTTACCAACTTTTATTATTTTTTGTAAAAAAACTGTTAATTCGATTTTTTTCTACATTTTTCAGAATGTTGAAAACAATATTTCTTACAAGATGAAATAAGTTTGAAGCCTAAATTTCAAGTTTTTGAAAAGATATTTAAATCGATATTCAATTTTTACCAACTTTGAGTAATGTTTTTTTTAGATTTTTATTTTTTATAAAAAAACTGTCATTTCGATTTTTCTCAAAATTTTATCAGATGTCAAAAACATTATTCTCCGTTGTACAAAATGGTTTTGGAGATGAAATCATATTTTAGTCGTAAAATTTTTTGATGTGACAAATTTTTTTTTCAGTTTTTTTGATGTATAAAAAAAAACCGTTAAATGGATTTTTTTCAAAAAATACACTTCGTTTCGACTCGTGACCTTGAAACGTCGAGAAATGTCAAAATTTTCAATTTGACAAATCGGACCCATTACAATAACTTCCTATGGGAAGTTAAAAAAAACAAGTTGTTTTTGGCTTAAACTTAACATTTGGTTTCATGGGAGCTCCGTTTGCTTCATAAATACAGCTTTTGATTGCTTTGCATCGTTCATCAATTGAATCTGTTGGTATTATGATGGAGGGTACAAGTGGCTCGGGTTTATTTCTGTAGCACCTCTTTGGTCATACCATTTTGTTCTAGAGATACCTCTTTGGTTGGTATATTCTGCAGTTACTGAAGATTTTGGAAAACGTACGAAAGGCAACAGTAGTCAATCATTGAAGCACCTCTACTACTTACAAAAGTATATTCACCATTTTTGTCATTAAACCTTCTGTCATTAAGAACAAATGCACCAATATCATCAAAAAGTTCAATAAATTTGGTGCCATTACCGTTACGTCTATCTTAAGTTGACCTGCGTCAGTCACCTCTGCATTATTGACACTAAACAAACGTTGGCTTTCTTTAGGAATAAAATCAAATACAAATTCTTATCAGTTTGAAAATTTCATAAACCTGACCTCAATCTATTTGTAAAGTACATTTGTATGGAAACAACATTTTGAAGCAGTGTTTCTTTTTTTCCTAACACCTTTTTGAACTTAAATACCAAGAACTCAAAGGTTATAGTAGATAGGAAGGTACATACTTGGCGAAATGAATTGAAGTGCTGCAATAAGAACTGGTATTCCATTTTCAATTTGCTTCAAAATAAGTATCTAATCAGTAAATTTATTTAATTTGTATGACTTGGTTACAACAGAAGCTTTGGGATTAAATACTTTTTAAGACGGTTGAAGTCGAAATGACTCTGATTTTGTTTGTAAGAACATTTTTTTTTTTATTTTTCCAAAGGAGATATGACCACTAATGATTTTTTCACTGCTCAAAAATTGCAGTATTTTAAAATGCAGGAATAGTCAACCCAACTCACAGAACCGTATGTATCCAAATTGAATTTAATAAACTTCCAGATTTGAAATTAAAAACATATCCCACAACTTTTACACACACGAAATTATTTAATACAAAAATGTTCCTACCAACTATTTTTAAAATGCAATGCAAGCTCTTGATCTTCACAACGTACTCCAAACATAGCTCCAATTTCTCCATATTGCTTTCCAGGGCTAGTGCGGAATTTCAAAAGTGTATCCGTGACATCGAATGTAATCAACCGCAATCGACTAAGACTCATTTTAAATTACAATTTTAGTTTTCTTTTTTTTCCTTTCGTTTCTTATTCAACCACAAATCAAATGTAAATCAATAAATTAATAAACAATTAACGTTCAAAAGCATCCGAATCGAACCGAACAGTGTGACTAGAGTCAGTAGTAACTGATTACTGATTAGTTATTGCATGAGAATTATTCGCTTTGCATTTGATAGGCAAGCTCCAAGCCTCTAAACTTTATATTTTATTCGAGGTATAAAATTGTACGTAAATCATCTTTCGTTAATCTTTCTTGGCTCACATAATAAAATTGATTGTGTTCATATCTTTCGAATTCTTATCAAGTGGAACAAAATTTTGTTTGAGATGCCTTTTTTAATTTTTAAAGAATCAATATGCACCTTTGACGACAGAATCTTCTAAAAAAATCCAATTAAAATGAAAGTGAATGGTGATTGGAATGAAGTGTTATTAATCAAAGTAAATCACAATCAATAAAATATTTAAAAACGAACAGTGAATCAAAGTGGCAGGTAGTTTGACTTAAAATCGAAATTTTGAGAAACCTTGAATTCAATGACACTTTCATTGTTTTAAAAAATACGTTTTGGATTTAATTTTAAGTGCTGATTTCGTGTCCGAACTTCGATCTTAACTACAGCTCAAATTTTGAAAATTCCCATATTCGAACATTATTTTCCATCTTGTTTCGAGAATAGTTTGTTACAAAAACTAACATTTTTATATTAAAAACGGTCTTATCACAAATGTTTCAACTAAAAAGAATCTTAATTATAGTCTCAGAAAGGCTTACATAAGAGTTTTTTTTCTTCGAATTTAAAAGGGAGAAAAAAGGGGTCGGTGTTTTTGTAGTTTTTCGTTTTCTGTTAAAAAAAAAGATATCAGTTGGATTTTTCTAAAAAAAAATGAGTAAAAGTTAGCAATAATACTTTGCATATGATTAAGTAAGTTGATAAGTTGATTTCAATATCCATTCATTTGTCCGAGAATTTTAGTCCAAAACTAAAATTTCTAAGAATTTTAACAATTGATAAAAACGTTATATGTTGATGCATACAATTATTTTTTATTAGCAAAATATACGAGTTGACAAATATTATGTTTTCAGTTTGTTTTATTTGAGAGATATTTAGGACCAACTAAACTTGTTACTAAAGTTCGATTTTTTAGCTATTGTACAGGTTCAGCTGACATAAGGGACTTGAGAGTTAGGCAAGTTTCTATTATCTGATTGGGAAACTGTCAAAAAATTGCCTTACAATTAAGAGAACTTTAATGGAAAGCTGACTGGAAAGTTAGTCAAGAAAAATCTCCCTAACTTTCAAGTCAAGTCAACTTCTGTCAAAATGACAATTGATAATGTTTTTTCGTTCAACTAAAAGCTGAACTTTATTATTCAATGATTTATTTATTTTACGCACAACTTTATTTAATGCCTTCTGTTGTGAATTTGGAAAAGAAATAAGTCATATTTCTTTGCAATACAAAATACAAATTTTGATGGACTTGTAGCTTGCCTGAGGAGTGTTTTGTAGACAATAATGTTTTTGGTAGTTTGTGTACTATGAACTTAAAATATAAGTTTGTGAAGTAAAGTTCTGAAAAAAAAATTCATGACACTTGAAAAACTAACTAGTTGCCTTGGTCAAAACTTACGTTCAAAGAATGAAGTTGACTGCAAATGAAGCCCCTTATGTTGTCTAAACCTGTCCATTATCTTTTTGGCAACACTGGTTTAAACAGCTGACGCACGTTTCGTGTTTTGTTTAACTGTCAAACATCTTCAGTTTGGTCTATAATTTAATCGTGAATCGTCTTACAAACGAACAATGTTTGCAAATTATTGAATTTTATTATCAAAATGTTCAGCGACTAGGTCATTTTTGTCTCAATGGGTACGTAAATAGGCAGAATTGTCGATTTTGGAGTGAATATCAGTCAGAAGCATTGCAAGAGCTACCATCCAAAAATAATATGCACGACTGGGTCGTATGAACTTGCTCCTGTATGCAAAGAGTCTGTTTAAAAAAGTACATATTTAAGATTTAAAAATATACCTGTAAAATAAGTTTGTCTTCAAAGATTTAAATGCCATTTGATTGGTCAAAAACCCTGTGATTCATCCCAAGACACAACTCATCCTATGATAACTCATCCCGGAAATAAAAAATACTTGTAAGCATACTTAACGAAAACAATTTTGTCTGTATTCAACTAGTTCGTTCAAAGCTTTTTCCTTTGGATAGCTTTATTTTAATTTCATATTAGAAGGACCAGGATGGAAAGTAAATTATCCGAAGATAAGAAAGAGGAAGAACATGTATGTTTAAATTGTAAAGTGATCGCCTATTGGTTGTGTAGTTAGGCATGTGTCTAAAACGAGTAAAGAATAGTTCATTGGTATGCTCAGCCATATTTATGATGATAATGAAAGAATGTTTTTAGTAGGTAGAAGGTACTTACTACAATCCAATCACATTTCTTCTTTCCTACAAGTTTTTAGCGCAAACATGGAGTTATTACGTTCAGTTTATTTTTTTCGTTAAAGTACAAGAAATTGCTATTCATGTGTTGGATTTTGGTTATGAAGTGACCCGTAAGCAATAGTTGTAGAAGTTGTACGTAACACCTATACAGGTATAATGTGAATACATACGTTGAAAAATTGATTCTAATATAAAAAATACATTTTATGCTATTTTAAGATTCTAAATTTTACCCGAAAAATTAGTATGTTTTCAAAAAACCCCTGATTTTTAATTTTTTTTTTTTGAAAATCGTTAGAGCGGTTTTTTTTTAAATTAATTTTTTATATATAAAATGTTTCAATTTTGTTCTTAAAATATTTGGCTCCAGGAAAATACGCCAGAAGAAATTACGCCAGAATTTTTTTTTGGAAAAAACGCGAGAAAATGTTTTCTGCTTCAAATTGGAAAAAGAAGCAGAATTTTTTGTGGAAAATAAGCTAGAAAACCAATTGATATATTCTGGCCTCATTTCCTAATATCAATTTGGAAAAAAAGCCAGAAAATGTTTTGCATTTTAAAAGTCGCTACTTGGTCAATATTGTAGACATTTTATCACAACAGGAAAAAACAGCCCCTGACATGCAGCCGCGGGGGGGGGGGGTCGCGGGCGCGGTGAAGGCGTTGCGGACGCTGCGCTGGCCGTCGCGGTTACGTCGTGGCTGCCCACGCAAAAAATTACTAAAGTTATTGATAATTTTTTTTATTTGTAACAATTTATTTAAGAAAATAAAAAAGAACAAAATATTTGTACTAAATGTAAACTTGCAAAGTGTCTGCTACGATTTCCTGGCAGCATGGACATTTGTAATTTTCGTTTGAATCTGCAACTGCTGGAGCTTGCAACTTTAAATTGCACTCCGAGCATATTTTCATAAGTCTGCACGGCAACAACACAACGTTGCATGTTTTTTTTTCACAACGTCAAGTGTCAATGATGAATTCGCGAAAGCATCTAAACAATTATTCTTACAATAGATGGTAGAGACAAAGAATGTGTAGTAAAACTGTTTATTTATTGGAACAATTTATACAAAATACAGTTTTCTGGCATTTTTTCCTAAACATGAAAAGGAATATTTTTCCAAATATTTTTGTTTGCCTTTTTTCCATTTCTGTAAATGTAAAAAACGCCAGAAAATTTTTAGGAAAAAATGCCTGAAATTCTGAAATTTTGCAGAAAAAATTTGGGATTTTTTCCTAGGATAAAAAGCCAGAATTTTGTATGAAGAATTTTCTGGCGTTTTTTCCAAAAAAAATCTGGCGTAATTTCTTCTGGCGTAGTTTCCAGGAGCCAAATATTTTTGGTATGCAGTTGTTTAGTGATTATAAATATGCGCTTTACGTTTAAATTTTAAAAAACTGTTGACCCGTTTTTGAGATATAGAATATTGAAAAATAAAAATTCAATATTTTTTTAAAAATCCAAACAATAAAAAATTGCATTTTTGATAATATAATATTGTTAAGCAATATAAGAGCTTATGCAGAAAAAAAATGATTGAAATCAGTTCATAAGTTGCTGAGAAATTTAAAAACAAAATAATGGTTCTATGAGCGGTACCTTTTTGGAGCAATACAAAAATATGTTTTCCTTATTTGAAGAAGCTAAGTTAAAAAATAAAATTTTAAAGAAAATTAAAAAAAAAATCTATCGGTTTGTTTTTGAGAAAATTCGAATTTTCTTTTTTTGACCAAAAAAAATGTATGGGGGCCACTGTTAGTTTTGATCTTAAAAAAAATTAAAAAACGCCTAACGCGAATCTGCTCAAAACCTTAACTTCCAAGTTTGAACTCAATCGACCCAATGGATTAGGCTGTAGGAGCGTGGACAGACAGACAAAACCGACCGGACGGAATCGCGGGACCCACTTTTTTCGACTTCTCTACTATCGTAATATCATGTTTAATTAAAATCTTGAGTTCGAAATTTTGCACGAATGCAAAACTTGCCATATAGTTCCTATATGTCGCAAGTAAAAAGTCACAGTTTGGCGCGGTTTATGGGCTGGTGGCATCATTGGACCGTACTTCTTCAAAGGTGATGCGAATCGTAACGTACCATTCGATGATATGATATTTGTGGGGCTTATAAAAGCTTATTTTAATGCAGATAAGTATTGGAAGACAACATCGAAGCATTTATTCGCGAGATACCGGCCGAAATGATGGAAAGAGTATGCCAAAATTGGATTGAGCGGATGGTCAACATTTGCATGAAATAATCTTCAGACATTTAATTATATGGACTTTATTATCAATTCAAATAAAAATTTCATGCATTTTTCTGAAATGTATGTGTTTTTTTTTTGAAAAATGTTCCTATAGCTTTTAAAAATTCACTATATTGTCGGATTTAAATTAAGAATATTAAAACCCATATTGAATTCCAGGAACAAAAACTTTCATAACTTCAATTAAGAACGGAGGAAATTGAACTATCAGTGGACCCACATTTTTCTACAATTCTGAAGAATTAGTGATACGTTTCCTGTACGAAAATAAATACTGTACAAAATTCTTTTCTTCTAAGAGAATGTTGAGCCCTATTAGGAGCCCCAGAAGTATACATATTTTAACTTGTTGAAAAGCAAGTCAAGTTTACTATTTCTTGCCTAGTAAAAGTATCAAACAACACAATGTTTATAAAATAACATTTTATTTTTGTTTGTTTTTATTTTTATATAATAAAATTACATATGTACACAATGTACAATGCGTGTTTATAATATTGTTTTTTCCAACTCCGCTGGGGGTACGTATAAGAGTAGATAATGTAGCCGTACAATAATATTTACTCAGCATTAATAATTTACTGATAAAGCGTAAACAAAAATATAACTAATAGAGGTAGGTTTGTATGTATGTTTATGTATATATGAGCAAGTCATAATCTTAAAGAAATAGATTATTATTTTTATCTACAACACCACAAAAACGGCTAGTTTGAGATTTTGTTTTTCATTCAAAAACTTCATCTAAAATTTCATTAGAGAGGTTATCTCGCTACTAAGAAGAAAGTTTTTATCACTAGTAGACAACATAAGAGATTTTGCTTTTGCACTTTGCTGTCAGTTTATAATTAGCTGTCAAAACTTTGATTGGCTAGTACAGAGGAGTTGAATAGTTAGAGGGTGTTTTTTTGTTGTTGGAAAAGTCAAATAAAATATAGTAGAAAAGAATTTCGGGTACCGAAACAAAATTATTATGTAGTTAAGGGACTTTTCATATTATGTCAGAGTTTTCGTGCATGAATGATAGTTTTAAAAACAAATCTCCTAAATCTTTAATATAAATCATTAGCAAACTTTAAAATTTGGAGAATGTTTTATATACATAGATAAATTTAATGCTTTTCTTGAAATTTATTTTATATTTGACATTGGAAAATAATTGTAAAAGTATTTTTTTTCGGTTATGGGACTATTTCAATATAATAAGATTATTAGTAACCTCAATGAAATAGCATTTTGTTCAAAAATACTTGAAACAATTTATTCAATCGATAGCATTACAAAATTATATGAAAGCAAATTCAACACAATAATAAATCTAAAGCTAAAGCACGACAGAGCAAAAGATCCAAATGGACCCGTTCCGAACTAAGAGGCCAGTTATAGCTATCACTCAAATTGATCTGGAAGAATTTTTGAATCCATATTTAACGGTGTTTTCCTTTAATTAGAAATGAAAATTATATACTGATTGATCGGAAATCGCACAAAGAGTTTATGATGAATAAAAAGTTAAATTGCTCATTTATTTTTCTCTAAAAATTTATTTTTCTATTTTCCGGACAGAAATTCATTTTCCTGAACAGTTGATACTTTTTTGTCCAAAAAGGAAACGAATCGTTCCACTGATTAGTGTTCCAATTTCACACAATTACAATGACAGATTTCAGTTAGTAAACATTTTTCGGTGGATTTCATTCAGGAAAATTTTTTCAATGACAGAAATTTGTAATGATAGATACGAGTATAAGCGACCTGTCAAAAAAATTCCAATGTTTGTTTTCAATGATGAAAACCAATGATAGCTATATCTTGTGCCTAAAATTGACCTTTGGTGGGGAAAATGAGATGGCTTTGTTTGGCTCTGTCGATCCATTTGAATTTTAATTCAACGAGCCCGAGCCAATGAGTCAAGGCTCGGCTCCGTCATGTGTGGGGAATCAACAAGCCAAGTTGTTATGTCTGCTTACACAATTTGTTCTTGCTACTATCTAACTATTTCAGTCTATCTCATACAAACATTCAAGTAAACAAACCTTTAATTTCCCTTTCTCTCTTTTTATGTTTTCTGCATTAGTTGCCGACTTTTATTATATTGGTTTACAAATTTCTTTATTTTTCGGTTATTTTTCTGAAGAAATGGCTGAAAAATTATTATTTATTTTATAGAAACCATTTATATTTGGGTTTTTAAATTGGCGTAGGTAGATTTTGAAGATCCGTGGCTTCCATTTTGGTTTGGTGACATCTGTCAAATCTTTTGCTTATTATTCAATTCAAATTATCACGGTAAGTTACACGGTTGAAGAGCTCGTTCAAATGATAAAACTCTATTAACAAAACGACCGGTTTAGTATCAGTAACAATCAGCCAACAACCTAACGTTCAAGAAACGCAAGATCGACCGAGAACATCGCTGCGGTCCGTGAAAGTTGTACTGTTGTGCAACAGAACAGAATTCCTCGCTGTTTTTAAGAACTCGGTCTTTCACAGACTTCAACTTGGCAAATTTTGCGTCGGGACTTGGGCCTACACCTGTACAAGATCCAACTAATGCAACAGCTCAAAGTTCATGACTATAGACAACGCCGTTTGTTTTCTGACAGGTCTTCGAAAAGTTTGGAAGAGGACCCCAATTTTGACCGACAAATCCGAGTATTATCTATACATTGCACAAGCCTTAAAAATTCTCAAAATTGAAATTGAAAAACAAACGCTTTACATTTTTATTCAGAATTTTTAAAACAACTGCTACTAATTATTTAATTTTGACCTTAGTAATAATAATTTAAGAAATGTTTCCAATATAACTCCAAAAAGTTTTTTAGCGGATTTCGAAATTTCAATATCATCTTTAATTTATTTTTTTTTCTAACTTGGTTTCGGGTAATGGAGTGGAAGTAGTTTAAAAAAAAGACGAATAACGAGAAAACTGACATTATGCGAATTGGGGAGGGACATTTTTTTTTAATTTTATGGAACTAAGTTTGATTTAAAAATTAAGGTATAGAATTAATAATAACGTTCTAAGCTGAGAGCTTTAAAATAACAAAATAGTCTTAGTGTCTGGAGAGCAATAGATTTTCTTAAATTATGTTTTTGCATTTACATTTCTTAAGCTTATTAACATTGATCTCATTTTAAAACACTTTATTTTTATGTAATAGTACCCGTAGCGTGATGGTTAGTGCGTTGAACTGAGACATTTACCGATGGAGGCAATTGACATTTACACCACACTCTTCAATAATGGACTGAATAATGCATATTATCCAATGCATTGGAAGACCGCTGTGGTTCATCCTCTCCCGAGAAACGGAAAGCATAACCCCAACCCGTCAAATCTTCGGTCGATAAGTCTTCTTCCGAGCATCAGCAAAGTTTTCGAAAAGATCATTAATAGGGCTCTGACTAAGTGGGCTGCGGACAACAAAATAATTCCGGATAAACAGTTCGGGTTCAAGGCGGGTCATGACACAATTCATGCTGCGTCTAAACTCGTTTCTGATATCCAATGGAATAAATCAAAACAAAAATGCACAGGTGCTGTTCTGGTTGATTTGGAAAAGGCCTTTGACACCGTATGGTTAGAGGGTCTTTACCTAAAACTGAGCAGGCTTGGCAATAAGCAAACCATTGTTGTATATACTTTATATTAAGCTTAACGGTAGAAAGTTTGTTGTCAAAAGTGGCAATGTAACTTCTACCACAACATTCTCAATTAAAAATGGTCTTCAACAGGGAGCGGTGAATTCGCCGATTCTCTTCAGCATTTACACCAGCGATCTGATAGGTAGTCTTACAAAGGCAATTGCGTACGCCGACGATCTAATTGCGTACAGAACGGCCCGAAAGGTTGAGGTTATTAGAATTCTCTTGCAGCGTGATTTCGACAAGATTCAGCGATATTGTGATGACTGGAAACTGAAAACAAATGTCCAGAAGTCGGAGACAATTCTGTTCCGGACTCCGTTGGCTAGGGCCACGAGGGATACGTGCAAGAATTGGCGCAAGGTGGTCATCGTTGATCTTCACGGGCAGCCATTAGCGAGCAAAAGTGTTGTGAAGTACCTCGGTATCTGGTTAGATCAGTATTTATATTTCGACAGACATATAAATGCTGCTCTGACCAGGGCCAGAGGAGCCTTCGCTCTGACGAAACGGCTGTTTTTTAGCAGTCGGCTTGACCCCAGAGTGAAGGTAATTTGCTACATGGCCCTCATACGGCCAATGATCGTGTATGGTTGTCCTGTGTGGTTCAACGTTGCCCCTTCCCAGATGGAGAAGTTTCGGGTGTTCGAGCGGCAGTGTTTACGATCCTGTACAAGCTTATATCGAACAGCCGAATCTTCTTACGTGCAGAATCAACACAATTGACAATTTCGTGATAAAACTCGTTCGAGGTCACATTGCAAGAGCTATGTCTTCGACCAACAATTTAATTTTCGGGGCGTTCTATCCGAACGACGAGTATTTTGAAAGTGCACGCTTGAGCGGATTCATTCCACTAGAGACATTCCTCTTTTTAGACAAATGCGGTCTGATACAGGATAGATTGGTAGTTCCGTTAATCTTCCACGTCAGACGAAGAACCGTGGATAGGCGACTCCTGTACAATCGGGACGTCATGGCACAAGGCGGAGCAGAGCTCCTTCGGTTCAGTAGGGCTGTGTCCGATCGGGACCGAACTGATAGGGTGAAGCAGGAGAACCAGTTTTGGTGGCTTCAATCGGCACTTGATAGTGGGTAGTCGGGATGGGGTTTTAAGCTTTGGCCGGCTTACATACTTGTTTTATAGCTTAAGGGTTTAGTTTTAAGTAGAATTGATATGGTGGCACAAACAAAAAAACACACAAAAAAAAAATACAACACAAAGTATGAAAAACAAAAAACGTTAGATTTGCTGCTGTGGTTGTTCTAGTTTTAAATAGTTTATAGGTAGATTAAGTAGATTAAGTAGTTTTAGTTTTTTTTTTTGACAGGAGGAAATCTTCAAAAGACACTTGGCAGTATTCGACACCAAGTAGTGTGGGACTTTTAACCACTAAAACCACCTCTTTATCAGGACCAATCTTGAAGGATCGACTTCCGATTTTTCTTTCTTAATTTTGTACAATCACTTTTAATACTTTCCCATGTTTTTTTAGAACATAAGCTCATGAGGCTTGGTTCTTCTTAATCTCCGAACATGGTTTCTTATATTCAAGACGGACTCCATTTCAGAATTAGTATGACTTTGCAGTCTCTGGTTGTGCGATACAGCGTACTTATAACAACTTCTGTAACCATTTCTATTTGTAAGTCACGATGTAGATCGGTATTTCTTATGTACCAAGGTGCATTAACTATTCCACGAAGGATTTTGTTTTGGAATTTTTGGATGATTTCGGTATTTGTTTTCCATAGGTCCAAACAGGCTTTAGTACTTGATTATATAGCATTATTTTGTTTTGGATTGATAAATCTTTTTGATGTGCTCTTTCCACTTAAGCTTTGCATCCAAAGTCATTCCAAGGCATATTGGAATATTGTTTATCTTTTTATTTGTAAAGTTTACTAAAAAAGTTTTAGTTAGCTTTAAGTTTTATATTAAGGACCTTATTTTAAATAATTTTTAAGTAAAAATAAAAAAAGGATCTTGATATTAGTTTTTTTTTCAAAATTTTCTAATAAAAACAAAATAAATAAAATTTAAATTGAAGTAAAAAAAATCTTAGGGCCGAAAGGCATAAGTATTAAGTGTTATAGTTTAACTTAGAGTATCCGTTTGGGACCAGTAAGTTAGTTGTAAGTTATGGTTATTTAGGCTAGTTTTATAAATTTTTGTCTAGCTTTAAGATAGGTTCAAGATTGAAATAATAAAAATGAATTAGGAAAAAAAATGCGTTGGACTTTCATGCCAGAGGTCTTGGGTTCGATACCTGTCTATGCCATCTGAATTTTTTTTACGGGTACTGCCTCTTGCGAGGAATTGAAAAATTCTCCAAGAGTAACTCTTGTCATGAAAAAGTGCTTTCTCAAATTAGCCGTTCGGATTCGGTATATAAACTGTAGGTCGCTTTCATTCCAGACAACATTACTCGCACATATAGGAATGGTTGAGAGCTGTAAGTCACTAGGCCCTAGTGCGCCACCCAATTTATTTATTTCATTCAATTAAGTTTGTAAGGGATTTTGTTAGTTTCTTTGTATGTAATAAAAAAATAAATGTCATCTGCATAATATAGAAAATATGTTAAAAAAATGTGATGAATTCATTAATTTGTGTTTGCAAGTTTTTCGGACTTGAATTATGTTGGTAATTTTTACCTACAAGTTTTAATTTTTATTTTCAAGTTGGCAACCGTGCGTGTATGACCACCTTAATGATGAATGTACTTTAAAAAAAATATATTAAAATATGTACCTGGAAAAAATAACAACAACTGAATTCAATTTTTTCAGATCAAGCGAAATTATAAATAATATAAATAATATAAATAATAAAATATATACTCTACACACATACTTTTTACATTTATTTTTAATAGTTTCGTTCTAATTTTAATGTAATTATTTCTTCACATACAAATATATAAAAGGTTAACCTACATTTTTCTTTGAACAAATAATTATTCTCTAGTGCCATTTAATTTCTTTGAATTTTCTTCGAATTAGTTAAGTTTTATTTGATCTATGACAATCTGTAAGTTTGTATAGTGTATACGGGCGGTGGCGGCGGGGGTGCATGTGCAATTAAGATGAAAAGTCTTCTGTGAATAGAATGAATCTCATATTTATGTTTATTATTTATTTTACATTTGTTTGTATTTAAGTAAAGCTATCATAGGTTTAGCTAATATCTTGTGTCGGCTTTCTTAAAATCAATCATTGATTTTAAAATTTAAAAAAAAGAGGCTAGGATGCGACCCGCACTGATAACTTCCCATCCCGTCTGTCGATTTGTCTTGCTTAAAAGTTTGTCTATATGCACTCGTATCAATTTTTACCAAATTTGCGTACTATTTTTTGTAGAATTTATTTTTTATGAAAAAACGGACTGTTGGATTTTTATATAAAAATTACTGAATATCGAAAACAATATTTTCTGTGAAATAAAATAAGTTTCAAGCCAATATTTTTAAGTTTTGAAAAGCTATTTGAGTCGAAAGTAAATTTTTACGAAGTTTTAGTATTGTTTTTTTAGAGTTTTATTTTTTGTAAGAAAAACTGTCAATTCGATTTTTTAAAAATTTTACCAAATGTTGAAAACAATATTTCTTATGAGATAAAATTACTTTGACGCCAATATTTAAAATTTTTGAAAAGATATTTGAGTCGAAAATCAATTTTTACCAACTTTTATAAATTTTTTTTTAGGTTTTTATTTTTTGTAAAAAAACTGTCAATTCGATTTTTTTCAATCTTTAACTGAATGTTGACAACAAGATTTTTTGAAAGATAAAAGTAAATTAAAGCCAATATCTCAAAGTTTTGAAAAGATATTCGAGTCGAAAAAATCAATTTTTACGAACTTTTATACATTTTTTTTTAGGTCTTATTTTTTGAAAAAAAACTGTCAATTCGATTTTTTTTCAAACTTTAACTGGAATGTTGACAACAAAGTTTTTTGAAAGATAAAAGTAAATTAAAGCCAATATCTCAAAGTTTTGAAAAGATATTTGAATCGATATTCAATTTTTACGAACTTTGAGTAATGTTTTTTTTTAGATTTTTATTTTTTATAAAAAAAACTGTCAATTAGATTTTTCTCAAAATTTTGTCAGATGTCAAAAACATTATTCTTCGTTGCACAAAATTGTTTTAGAGATGAAATCATATTTCAGTCGTAAAATTTTGGAGGTGACACATTTTTATTTTCAGTTTTATTGACTTTTAAAAAAAAACGTTATATTCATTTTTTTCAAAAAATATACCTGTTTGGTATCATGTTACAATATAATATATAAAATTTAATTCAAGTCTCTAGCGTTTTTGGTTCGTAAGATATTTAGGGTTAACCAAAATTGTCCCCTTTTTTTCAAACTGCTATGGTAAAAAAACCACCCACGCAATGTTCTTGAGAGCCCTTTCTGCATCTTTCTGCCTTATTATCTGTATAACAAAATTTATTTGAAGTCGATATCTCTTCTGGTTCTTGAGCTATGGACGACGAAAAAAATGTCGCGAACGTACGGACGTACGGCCGTACAAACGTACGTACACACGCACGCACAGACATCTTTCTAAAAATCTTTTATTTCGACTCTAGGGACCTTGAAACGTCGAGAAATGTCAAAATTTTCAATTTGACAAATCGGACCCATTACAATAACTCCCTATGGGAAGTTAATAATTGAAAACATTCAACAGAATACTGAATAAGATCCCAAGGCATCAACGGCTAAACTTATTATAAATATGATAGAACCAATCCCAGTCTGTAATATTTCAGTACCTTCAGCTAGTACATATGATAAGGAATGCATTGTATGTTAGAAAATAACGACCGAAGATCAAACTTGTAGACAATTCGGATGCGCACTCCACGAAATTTGTTCTGCAGCAGAAGAGGCGACGAAAGGGCAGGTTCCAAACTGCTTTGTCTACTGTGTTCAAAAACTTTAGTTGAAGAAGTTTTCTTTTGTGTCCAAAGGAACTTCTGTAAGAGTTTCCGTACCAGAACAGTACCGAGGATGTGGTGACGCCTGAAATATTATAGATGTAATCTTAAATAAAACAGATAACGAGCTTTATCAGATTGAAACAAAGAATGGAATCATAAAACAATTGTAATCAGCGTGTGCCCAAGAGGTAACTAGTACCTACCGAAATTTCACTACGCACAGTTGCGAATATCCAATATCAACTGGGACTGGACAAGGATTCAAAAAATGTCTTTGCAAGAAGGGTTGTAGCTCATCAAAATATTTGTTCTTCAAAAATAAAATATAATATGTAATTCTAGGGCCTTACTAATAATCAAATTTAGTGTTAAGGGTAAAAAAAATCTCCAGACTTTAGAAAATTCACATACCAATAACGAATTTAATATCCAGTTTAGGCGTTAGCAAAACGTCAAAATTTAATACACGGAAATCCATGTTTAAAGTCGAGCATTAAAAAAAAGTGTTGCTTAAGTGCTGTTTTATGGTAAGTTAATTTGTATTTAATACTTAAATCTTATCTCAAGTTATCTGGTCGATTTCCATTGGTAAAGGTATATTTGAGGCTGTGAATGCAAAAGTGGTGTATCCCACTTTTTGTAATTGGGTTTGAATCGACTAAAACAAGCACATAAGCTTTGAAAATAGTTTAGTTATATTTTTTTTTGCAAAAATTAGATATTCAAGAATATAAAACTATGTTTAAAATAATGTATTTCCCTAAGACAAAAATATGAGAGACAAAATAAGCCAATTTTTCAAAATAAGGTTATGCCACTTTCAGATTTTTGTCCTAAAGCCTAGTACGCTGATCACGCTAAAATATAGCTTTCATACAAAATTATCTCAAAAATGTAGGTAAAGAATTTTGTATTGGAGCTAAAATTTAGCACGATCTGCGTTCTAGGCTTAATTTAGAAGTACTTTATTTATTAGGGGTATTCACGATTCGATGCAATTAATCTAGTATCATTGCAAAAGTGTAACGTTGAAACATTTTCTTCCAAAATGACAACCAAACCAGACAAATTTTATACTCCATCTTGCGATTCGAAAAGAAGCTCTCGGGACAGTTAAAAGAAGAAGTTACCCATGTTGTATACTCTTTTTTTCATTCCTACTGAAAGTGAACAAAAAGCAACGAAACGCAATTATAAACGCATCATTTGACTTAATTGTATTCGCTTATTTTCGTATTTGGGGCTTTACACAGCAGTATGTAATTTATAAATTTCAAATGATCGAATATGATACTAAAAAAGGGCTATGGAGAGATTATGTAATGTTTGCTTAAATATTTAGTGCGTTATAGTATTACGTTCGTTGATTTTACTTTAAATACGTGGCTAATTTGTTGATTCCGTTTTATATATTTAAGAAATATATTTCCTTGTGAAAAAGATGGTGCTATAAATTAAAATTTAATTTAAAAGTCACTCCGACACTTCAAATCAATTGTCGTACTAGAATATAATACAAGTACTAAAATACTTGATGTTAAAAAGAACACGGCAATACTGAACTTTGACAGTTTCTACTTTTTTTGTTTTTTATTTTGTGCCTTTGGTTTTGAAATTTGTGCAGCGAAATAATAATACTATGAATAAACAAATAAAAAGAACCGCTACCTGGGGTTTTAATTTTAATGTGCGTGCAATCTACCGCTGCAATGCACTGAGGGAACCTAGCAATGCTAAAAAAATCTTTCTTCATTCTTTGAAGGCTTCGAGTGTCTGTGGAAAACCTGTTAAATGTTCTTTTGAAGCTGGTGCTGTAACAAACTTTCTCACGCAATTGCTCACAGATTGTTGAGAAATGTTATGAAGACCACCTTATAAAAATGAAATTAAGTGGGATTGGAAAAAAAACAGACATGACGTATGAGACAACTACCGGTATCACTTTGGTACGATCCTTTGCCCAGGTATCGTAAGGAGACCAGAACAATGAGCTCAGGGGAAAGTGCTCCCCCTCGATTTGATCGGGAGGCTAAATCGTCGCTTACAGCTTCGATGATGAATCTGGCATTTTGTTTAGGGAATCTGTAGATACGATGAAGACTTGAAAATAATTTCAAATAATAAGAAGGGAACTAATAAACCAAAGCCCACCTGTAGTGACCAAAGAATTCATTTTCATCAAATTTCGTAAATGGATCTATCCTTTCTTTATACATTTTCACTTTACGAGATGAAGAAGTTTCTGGGATTATTTCAAAATCTAGAAACAGACCTTCGTCAATTGAACTCATTTTTCAAAACTTATATTTTTGCTTTTGCATAAAAACAAAAAATTGACAGTTCAAGCAATTTTTGTTCTTATTTGTAGTAGATTTTGTAATAGATTCAAGGAAAATCTTGAGACTAGTTAGTGAGAGGGTAAAATTGTTTATTGGTATCATTTTATTAAAACTCAGCACTTTGTTTTAACCTTCCAGTTAACTAATAGTCGACAGTTCTAAACAATTCCTAGGAAATATGTACATCTCCTAGGAAATATGTGTTTTAAATAATCTTTTGTAAATGTTTTATACATTACCTAAATAGACTTGACACTGTATACAATTGCTAGGTTTCATGCATTTCCGGTAACATGTATATAAGTTTTTTTTTTATTAATATTGATTAAACAGTGGTTCGATTGTTCCGTATTTCTTTCAAATCGGGTTTTAAAAATATGTTTGTTTATATGTGTTGGATTTTAGATTTAAAATATGCCTGTTTAAAATATGCCTGTTTAAAAATTTGAAAGACAATACCAAAGCGGTGCTGTTAAGCTTAAAACAAAGCATTGTTTTTAACAATAAATTGTGTGATGATTCTGCAGAGCAGAAATTGGCATTAATTATGATTCTTCATTTGACTTTAAATGAAGATTTGAAGCCTTGAAATTAATACTTAAATGGTATCCAAAAATATATGCGTTTTTAAATAAAATTTCAGTGCTGATTTCAAATCAAAACTTCATTTTAACTGTTCACTCAAATTTCGAAAACAACCGTGTTCAACAATGTTTTTATAATTTTTCGAAATATTTTCAAAAATAAATCAGAGGATGGAAATCAAAAGTTATTATTAATTTTTTTACCTTGTTTTATTTAAGACCGTTTCAACAAAAATTGTTCAGCGTTTCTGTAAGATTCATGTGAGACAGGGGAAATCTGATAACTTATATAGATTTTTCGAAAATGTTAGGAAATACTGCCAATATTTTAACTGAATTTTAAAAATAAAGATCAAATAGATTTGAAAAACCATCAGGAATTTTTTTGAAAAAGAAACTTATTCTTAAATTAAGATAGCCTAAAAATGCCTACCGCTGTCCGATACCTTGTTCTTAGCATCCTTTTCGAGGGGCAACGGTGGTGCATGGGATTCTCGAAAATAATCTATAATCGAGGCCCAGGTGTAGACATTTTTTTTTTTTAACGTAGAGATGCAAAAATATGATTTTTCTTTCAAATTCCACTCCAAGGACGAAACAGCGAACCGATAACGAGTCGGATTTCAGTTGAATATTGTAAGCAAATTCGCCAAGTAGTGCAAAGATTGAATTTTTGATTCATCCTATGAATAGATAACCAAAAAATCAAGACAAATATCATATCAAGACGCCTCAAAGTATGCAATAATTCTTGGAATATTTTACGCCTGTGAGTACAGTAACAGTTTTTTGAACAAAAAAAGACGCTTTGACAAACAAGTGATAACGGTTTAGTGAATGATTTAAAGAAAAACATTGAAACTATTTTTAAAAATTTCTTTCGTTTTTGAGAAACCAACGATTGTTTTTACTTCGCTTTTTATAGGAAATAGGACCAAGATTATAAACCATTGACGTACAGACGTTAAGTAAGTTAGAAAGATTTTAAAAAATCAATCAACACAAAATCAGTTCACAACTTTTAAGCATATTTTTATCAAAAATCAGTCAAAAAAATTTAAAAATGTATTCTTCATACAAACGGTTATGTTTTTGAAATAATAATAATAATACATTTTTTTTTAATGTGAAAGATCAAAATTGTAAAGAAAAAATATCATGTTCAACTTTTTACCTTTGAAGCGGCAGAAATTACCTAAAGATTTTGAAATGAAATTTTAAGTGTAAAATGGCTATAAAGAAAAGTAAACTTCTTAAGTATATTTCTTCGGTTTATTATGGGGTTGTCAAAATAATTGGAGCCCAATAAAACCAATGGGGGTTTGAATACCCATAAAATGATTAAACACAGTGCGAGCAATTAGAAAGGGAATACAAAATAAAAAAACTGCACATTGTAATGAGTGGAAAATATTGAGCCTGGGTTAAAGCGTTCCACATTCATGTAGTGCGGCTAAGGAAAGAATCCCTATGCTTAACAGTACGTCCGAAGTTGGACTCAAGGGTAAACTGTTGAGCATTCCTAGAAGTACGGGTATTACGGTTAAATTATTTGAGGGGAGAAATAGAACTGGCTTTTTCACTAAAGCATTGTTGGTGAAAATATTGATAAAACAGTGATAGACATGAGACTTTGCGTCGGTGTTCAAGACAAGCAAATGTCTCGGTAAGAGAACGATCTCGTATCATTTTTAGAGCTCTCTTTTCAATTCTATCCATAAGACTCAAGTATACGTTATTGGGTTAACAGCCCAAATATGAAAGTCATACTCGATTTATTTGGACGAATAAAAGCTTTGTAGATATAGCCAGATCAGAAGGGATAAAAACTTCTTATGAATTGTCGGAGAAGCATATACTATTAAAATTAAATTGGGTGGCGCAACAGTCCGTTGTGAACCAGGGCCTACTGACTTACAACTCACAACCATTCCTGTGTGCGAGTACTGTTGTCAGGAATGGAAGGGGCCTACAATTTTTGGCCGAATCCGAACGGCTAATTTGAGAAAGCACTTTTTCATGACAAGAATTATTCTTGAAGGATTTGTCAGTTCCTCGCAAGTACCCGCGAAAATTAATTTTTTAAGTTAAGGTGGCACAGGCAGGGATTGAACCCAAGACCCCTTGCATGACAGGCCAACGCACTAACCATCATGCCACGGGTACTACTACAAGCATATACTATACTTGGAAGCATTTTTGGCGATGTTAATTATATGATAACTCCAAAACCAGTGGTTTGTGATGCACTTACCTAGAACTGAAAGCTTTTCAGTCTTCTCGATGCAAGTACCATTCATGGATAGTGGTACTGGATGCACGCTTAAGCTTTTGTGGCAGTAGACAACATTGAGTTTTCGAAGCATTAAATTCTACACGATTTTTGATTCCCCATTGGACAATACTGTCAAGATCGAAATTTAATGAGCTTATCATACGCTGCCGTCGTTGGTAGTCCACTTCCGAGGAACAACGATCAGAATCTACAAAAGAGGATGAAAAACTAAGAGTACTGTCATCAGCGAAACAGTTTAGTGGGTTAGATAGAAGTTTTAGACAAAAGATCATTTATAAAAAAATAGAAATAGTGTCGGAGACAAAACGGAGCCTTGGGGCACACCAGCGTTTATTTTGTGGGTATCAAATTTGAACCCGTCCAATACTACTTGAATTGAATAATCCGAAACATAATTACTAACCCAATTAAGAAGAAATCCATCAATACCAAATGCACGCATTTTCGATAAGAGAGTTGATGCCAAACTCTATGAAAATGATGCAAGGATTTGTTCCACTATTCGGTGAGATAAAATATTGTTTAAATTTTGAAATTTCCTTATAATTTCATTAACACTTTTAGTAAGTTAGGGTCAAGTCATTTCATAACCCCCATGAGAGGGTCTTTGGGTACACCAATTTCTACAATTTAAAACAAAATCATAGCCCCGTAGAAACTTGTTTAAAATAAAAGGACTTTTTAAAAAGTTTTTACACTAAGAAAAAAAATAATTAAAAAATAAAATGCAACGTTTTTGTGTTGAAGATTACCATATTAATGTAAATTTTGGAATTGTCGTTAATAATTAAAAATACGTATTATTTTGTCTAAAGATTTTTCTACAATAATAAATTTCATACCAAAATACTTCAAAATTCCTCGTTAGTCGTTACTAAGTGTTAAACAAAATTCTTTTAAAAATACTTTTACTTATCAAAACTTATTTGAGACAAGACTTATCTGAGTTTTAAACAAAATTGTGTTTTGGACATTTCAAAAAATCTTGCCATTTCTTCACTTTTGAATATTTTTTTTAGTCTAAAACAAACCACCCCATTTAAATCAAACAATAAAAAATATTAACCCAAATATTGAGATTAAAAATAAAAACCATAAGAAAACCAGCCAGACACAACAAAAAAATAAATAAAATTCAGGTGCTGTTATAGACGTTAGACAATAATATGATCTTAAGATTGCGTAGGTGATCGCATCAAAGTTTTATTTAATAAATTTTATTAAAGAATCTTTATGTTTTTGTGTTGTCTTCATTTGAGGACGATACAATACAAAGTGTGCATATTTTGATATTATTTTATATGAGAAATGAGATATCAACGTGACTTTTATTCAAGAAAAAAAAGGAAAAGAAATAAAAGAATATTTTGTTTTTGTTGGTCTATTTATTTATTTGTTTGCCTTTCATTTTTACATTTCGTTATTTTTTTTTGTTCTAAGCGCAGACAGGCGTGTGTCGTTTAGACGTCAATCGAAGAGGTGTTTAAAGTGTCTGAAAGTTTGCCAACATTATAAGAAAGACTACCTTCTATAAATACACCCATAATGTATATGAAGAATATTTTGAGGGTGAAGTAATGTCTCTGACAGCAGGGTGGAGGCAGTGAATGACAAGATGGTAATTTGATTAAAAATAAAAATTGAAAATACCAACCGATCAAAATATATACACCCAAAGTATAGCAAATACAACAAATCGGGTAAGGGTGGCACGACGACGCGACGCGACGAGCGGAGGCTTTCGGCGGCGGTCGCAGCGATGATACAGAAGCAAAGGCAAGGCAAGTCAAGTCAGCAGTACAGAAGCAGAATTATTAATGAGCATTTAAAGATGATGGCAGCACCGAGAGAAATGGGTCCAATAAAACAGACATTACCATTTGTCCAATGGGGGTGATATATATTTTTCTAATGTGAAGATTATTAATTGCTTCATTTCTTAGATTGGAAGCAATTACGCACTATGAGGGTATACAATATGCTGCTCGGCATAACTCTGATGCAATATGGAGAAATTCCGAAATATTTATCGTGAATAAGTGAAATGGAAATTATATAAACGCTAAATTCCTACATAATATTTAAAAACAAATATGGAATGGTTTACTTGTATGCACAATAATGCATACATACACACATACAAATACATACAAATGGTCGTACAGATATAGATAGAATATAAGTTTGTATATGGATACTTAAAGCTGTTTGAAGTCATGAAGATGAAAGATTTAAATGTTTTTTTTTTTTATTCTAAGAAATAATAAAAATGAAAACAGAACAATTATAAAAAATAATAAGTTCTTAAGCTAATTCGGTAATCGTTATACACATTTTCTTTAATTAACTATGAAACTAAAAGTTATCAAATGTTTGATTTGAGTTTTCGTTTGTTACGAAAACGAACTCAGGAGTCGAATAGTTGAACAAAATTTGGGAATACTAAAAGTATACACTTCGAACTTTACAGAGGAAAGATAAGATTCAAAGCTTATGCAACTTAAACTTCGATTTTGGTAATCATTTTTGAATGCAATTATCGAAATAAAAGGTTTTACAATTGGCGCAGGTAGATTTTGGAACCCCGTGACTGCCATTTTGTTTTGGTGACAGCTGTCAAATCTTTTTTTTTTATTATTCATTTGTTTATGTTAAATCATCATGGCAAGTTACAAGACTGAACAACACGTTCAATTTATTATCAAAATGAGTGTTCGTTAAATCAAAGGTTGTACTCATTGCGCCCATTTTACGGTAGAGGTGGTGGCGCCTCACAGTCGACTATTCAACGTTTGTTGGCCAAATTTGAGACAACTGGTTCAGTAACCAATCAGCCAACACCCGTACGTTCAAGGATCCAAGAACGCCCGAGAACATAGCCACGGTCCGTGGAAGTGTACAGCAGAACTATTGCTCGCCGTGCACAAGAACTCGGCCTTTCGCAGACTTCAACTTGGCGAATTCTGCGTCGGGACTTGGGCCTTCACCCATACAAGATTCAATTGACCCAGGAGCTCAAAGCTCATAACCAAAGACAACGCCGTTTGTTCGCTGCCAAGGCTTCGAATCGTTTGGAAGAGGTCCCTAATTTTGGCCGAAAAATCATCTTTAGTGACGGATCGCATTTTTGGATGAATGGCTGTGTTAACAAGCGAAATTGCCCTATATGGGGCGGACACCAAGGAGGTTCACTATGTTATAATGCATCCTCAAAAAGTTACCGTTTGGTGTGAATTTTTGGCTTGGTGGCGGCGTTATTATTCTCTACTTTTTTGTAAAAGACGTTAGTAAGGCGGTCACGATTTGAGGGTAAGGTTATCTCTCGCAAGCGTGATGTGAATTGGCCACCAAGGTCATGCGATTTGACCCCGCTAGACTATTTTTTGTGGGGTTTCTTGAAGTCGCAGGACTCTGCAAATAAAACACAATCGACCGATGCCCTAAAGGTGAACCACAGGACATCTCTTAAATTCAGACGGATTTATGCGGAAGAGTCATTGAAAATCGGACCACTAGGATCCGTGCCACCATTAGAAGCTGAGGCGAGCATTTGAATGATTTCATATTCCACACTTACACTTAAGGCATACATACGTGCTTCAAATGAAAAAATAATTTTGTTAATACCTTACACACAGCTTGTCTTATTCCATTTCGACAGCTAAGCGCCCTTATTGAAAACCCCTTCATGATAAGTTGCTTGAGTGGAATTACTCAAACGTTAATAAAATCTTAGTTCATTAGTGTTAAAGTTACTTTTCTGGTCAACCAATCTAAATACATTCCAAACCTATCTTAAAGCTAGGCAAAAATTCATAAAAAAAGAGGCTGGGATGCGACCCACACTGATAACTTCCCATCCCGTCTGTCGATTTGTCTTGCTTAAAAGTTTGTCTATATGTACTCGTATCAATTTTTACCAAATTTACGTACTATTTTTTGTAGATTTTATTTTTTATAAAAAAACGGACTGTTGGATTTTTATATAAAAATTACTGAATATTGAAAACAATATTTTCTGTGAAATAAATAAGTTTCAAGCCAATATTTTTAAGTTTTGAAAAGCTATTTGAGTCGAAAGTAAATTTTTACGAAGTTTTAGTATTGTTTTTTTTAGAGTTTTATTTTTTGTAAAAAAAACTGTCAATTCGATTTTTTAAAAATTTTACCAAATATTGAAAACAATATTTCTTATGAGATAAAATTACTTTGAAGCCAATATTTAAAATTTTGAAAGAGATATTTGAGTCGAAAATCAATTTTTACCAACTTTTATACATTTTTTTTTAGGTTTTTATTTTTTGTAAAAAAACTGTCAATTAGATTTTTCTCAAAATTTTATCAGATGTCAAAAACATTATTCTTCGTTGCACAAAATTGTTTTAGAGATGAAATCATATTTCAGTCGTAAAATTTTGGAGGTGACAAATTTTTTTTTTCAGTTTTATTGATTTTTAAAAAAAACCGTTATATTGATTTTTTTTTCAAAAAATATACCTGTTTGGTATCACGTTACAATATATTATATAAAATTTAATTCAAGTCTCTAGCGTTTTTGGTTCGTAAGATATTTAAGGTTGACCAAAATTTTCACCTTTTTTTCAAACTGCTGTGGTAAAAAAACCACCCACCCAATTTTCTTGAGAGCCCTTTCTGCATCTTTCTGTCTTATTATCTGTATAACAAAATTTATTTGAAGTCGATATCTCTTCTAGTTCTTGAGCTATGGACGACGAAAAAAACGTCGCGTACGTACAGACGTACAAACGTAGGTACACACGCACGCACAGACATCTTTCTAAAAATCTTTTATTTCGACTCTAGGGACCTTGAAACGTCGAGAAATGTCAAAATTTTCAGTTTTACAAATCGGACCCATTACAATAACTTCCTATGGGAAGTTAATAGCCTAATTAACCATAACTTACAACTAACTTACTGGTCCCATACGGACACTCTAAGTTAACAGTCCAACGCACTAAACATCACGCCAAGGGTACTACAATAATGAGTTGCCAAGGGCGGATCCAGGGGGGGGGATGTCGTAGGTGTCATGACCCTAACTACATTCACCAAAAAGTGGTTTGCTGTCAAAAACAACTAAAACTTTTGTTTTTACTCAATTTAGAATTTGAAAAATTTTTCGACATGCTTTAAATTATTTTCATAAAAATTCTTTCTAAGCAAAAGAGTATATATTCAAATTCTT
The DNA here is from genome assembly GCF_945859685.1 of Eupeodes corollae. Taxonomy (NCBI): domain Eukaryota; kingdom Metazoa; phylum Arthropoda; class Insecta; order Diptera; family Syrphidae; genus Eupeodes; species Eupeodes corollae. Next base: position 126,371,210 of record NC_079148.1, read on the forward strand.
AAAAAGAAACCTTGAATAAGAGATCATCAATTTTATATTAAGTTGCCTTTAAATTCCTTAAACTAGCCTTTAATTTTATTATTACATTTCAATTTCAAACTAGAGCTTTTAATCAAATACGATATTACGACGGTAGAGAAGTCGAAAAAAGTGGGAACCCCGATTTCTTTCGTCTGTTTGTCTTTCCTGGCCCCTACAGTCCAAACAATTGTGTTGACTAAAATTAAGATTTTCAGCCGATTAGTGTAAGGCCTTTTTGTCCATTATATTAATTCGAAAAATAACAGCAGTTCCCATAATAATTATTTGGTTCAAACATGTGATTTTTCTTAAACTCTCTCTAAATTTTGTGTTCTTAATTTGGCTTCTTTCTACAAGAAAAATATATTTTCGTATTGTGTATCTAGATTTTTTGACAAATAAAATGGCATTTAAATTTTTAAAAAAAACTCATTTTGCAGGTACATTTTAAATCTTAAAATATACGAAATATTTTTAAAGATACTTTTTGAATGAAATTAGCAAGTTCTAGTAACCCAGTCGTGCATTTTATTTCTTTGAAAGGTGGTTTTCTTTTAAATACAAAAGATCTTAAAAAAATAAATAAATCTACTTTTGCTTTGGATGCTCTATGAATATTTAAACACGAATTTCAATTATACAAATGTCCAAAAAAATCAAGCGACACTTTTATTAAATTAAACTAAAAGTAAAAAACATAATAAACGTTTCAAATCTATTAACATAAAAACTTTAAAACGTGTAATTTGTGAGGGCTACAAAAACTTTTCTTCATAACTTATTTGTTTACCTACCTTACTTTGTTTTAATTTATTTTTGTAGCGAAATTATGTACTTAAATGCAACTCTATCCTTAAATTCAAGAATAAAACCTTTGTATCTCTACAATTTGTAAGTTTTGTTGACGCCCTCAAGATCAAAATACGTGTAAGCTGATTGATAACGAAAGTAATAAGAGACTCTCGAAAATTGAGTTCAAAAAACTTTGTTCAAAAAAACCCGACATTTCTACTTATCAGATCCTCTATCATTTTCTTAATTTTTGAACTTTTGCGTTAATAGAAATGAAAACAAGAAAAGTGTATTGTATTTTTGGAAAAAACGTTTCAAAACAAATTTCATACATTTCTGCGCAAAATGCACCAAAAACCCTCTAAGCTATTGTGTTTTAGCTCTTACTCGTAAATAAAGCATATTTAGAAAACTGTTATAATCTTGCATTGCTTTCATATGTAGGGAGTCATCCAAATTAAATAGTTAGACCATACCTTTCTGAACAACAGTGTTCTAAAATAATTTGATAACTAAAGTTGTCATTTTAGTGATTATTAAATTTTGTTATCCTCGTTTACAAAACATTAAAAAACATTTTTAAGCGGTGAGTAAAAACTCATCTAAGTGTGTGACCCTTCCCCCCCCCCCCCCCCCGATTGAAAAGTCTGGATCCGCCCATGTGAGTTGTATAGGTAAAGCACCTTGCACATGAGCTACGAACTGTGAACTGTGGAGGTTCGCATATTTTGACTTTTATTTCACATGAGCTTTATTTGTATTCGCAGACAGCGACGAATTGATTTACACTTTTCTCCATATTTTTCTCAGCCATGATTTTTCACACAAGAACAAAACAAGTATAATTTTGAGGTTAAGTTGCGCGCGAACAATTTATTCGTTGCAGTGTGGATGGTATGTGGAACGCGAATAGTTTGACAGTTCGTAGTAACCACACTGCAATTTGTTACTACCAAACTGTTTTTAAAAAATGTTCCTGTTTTATAGAACAAAATGCAAATTTGATTGTCCTTTTTTTAATGTCAATTGGTTTCTTATATTTTAAATGTGTTTTTGTTTGGAATTGACTTTTTGAAATGTGTAAAATCACGTTTGTTCGTCCATTCGTTGTTCACTTCCATGTGCAAGGCCTTTAAAATTAATTTTAAAGGTTTATAAAATCTTAATTGATGCGTGTTAAAGCTTTTGTTTCTGACATATTATTACCTACTTTTCTCGTCAGCTAATAAAAATCGTTTTCAACATTAACTAGGTAAGGTTAGGTTAACGTGGCTGGGGATTTAGAATCCACACACTTAGGCCAAAAGAAAAGGCCCATTGTGATACCACATGAATCTAGAGAATTACTTCTTACTAGTCGAACCATTTTGAGCTTTTTATAAAGCGAAGAAGATATTTGATATCCTTTTTAGCTAGTTCACTGGGATTATCAAAAGAGTGGTCTCCCAGATGAAGTTTGCGTCTTAGTGAAAGAGCAGGGCAAGTGCAGAGAAGGTGAGAGATTGTTTCCTCCTCTTCTTTGTCCATACAGCTCCTGCAGAAGTCATTTGAGGCTACACCAAGTCGTATTGCGTGTCTGCTTATAAGACAGTGTCCCGTAAGGACACCTATTAGGGAGCTAATATGAAGTCTGCTTTGAGATAACAAGTCTTTAGAGCGCTTTAGGTCTAGTGAAGGCTATATAAGTTTTGTGGCTGCGCATATTGGTAAATTGTGCCACCTAGAACTTGCTATCGCAAAAGCTGTTTCTTTTAGCATAAGTTTACATGTAGCTACCGGTATACCTATATCCTCAATTTCAGGTGAAATAGCCATGACGGTTCCATTTTTAGCGAGTTTATCGGCTCTACAATTTCCCGTGATGTCTCTGTGGCCCGGCACCCAACACAGGTGAATGTTAAATTCCCCATCTCCATAAAAGACGATCGACAATCGAGGGCCAAGAGATTTAATAGCAGCCTGACTGTCAGAGAAGACGCGGATATAAGAAGTTGATATCACGTTTTCTCTTAAGCCTAGTACATACTTGTGACCCATCTCGTGAACCCATACAAATTTCAGTTTTTGGTTCACCCGTGAACTTGCTCGTGAAGCTGAGTGGAGAACAAAAAGTGGAGAATTTTCGTTCACGGGCAATTCACGTGCAAAATGTACGGGAACTGTTGGTGAAGCTTTGACATTTGGTTTCCGCATTTTAAAGTTTGTGGCTGCTTGCGCGTTGTTCTAAAAAAAAAGTTAAAATGGTGTCATATGAAATAGAATACCTATTTGAAGATTCAACTGATGAAGTTGACGATGTTCACAACGTGTACTCACAAGTGTGTACCAGTGAGCAATGTCAAAAGTTCACTATCTCCACTGGCGAACGTTCACTTCACGAGGAAGTATGTACTAGGCTTTAGCCAGGAGAAAACCTCTTTGATCGCTAAAGTATCCACTTGGAAGACACTACAATTATTAGGGAGGCGGAATGAGAAGCTTAGTAGCTTTAGGTTTTCTAAGTACACACCACTACCAACTCCCTCATTTGTCTTGGATCCATCAGTATAAAAATTAATACTTTTGTTATCCAGGAGTTTTTTTTTCTTCCCATTCATCTCTGGATGGAATGGATACCTGGAAGTTTTTTCCAAATAGGGGTTTAAAAATAGTGTAGTCTATGTACTTTGGTATAGAACCAAAGAGATTCAAAATGATGGAGTGCCCCACATTGTTGTTGGTCCAACAAAGTAAATAAGTTTTGTCAAAAATCAAATTTCAGAAAAAGAAAATTCTTGATAGGTGTAATCCAGAATCTCAAAATTTCTAACAGTGATAGAATGTATAAAGCAATAATATCGAATTTCCAAACTCCTAACTCCAAATCTCAAACAAAAGGGTGTTTTCTAGAGGTATACAACTTAGAAATACAAAAAGGAAATGAAGAACTTATCGCAAGCATAGGAGCGGACAGAATCTTTTACACCGACGGTTCGCAAAAAAAAAATCATTGGTGCTCCTACGCTGTTGTAGAGTTAAAACACAATGCCCAATTCTCCACTCTTCACCAGGCTCTACTTCCAGAATATGCGAGCAGTTACATAGCCGAGCTAGCTGCAATTTACAAGGCGATTTCTCTAGCTCAAACAAATTCTGAACGTTTCTTAATCCTCACCGACAACCTTGGTATACTCAAGGGGCTAAGCAACGTAAATAACAAATGTTCATCTCTCAAAACCTTAAGAAACTGCTTGTACTACAACATAAATATCACTTTAGCTTGAATACCCGGACACTGCGGAATAGAAGGTAATGATGCCGCTGACCTTGCACCAAAACACGCTATTCGTTACCCTCAGATACTTGAGTATCCTAAACTACACCAGCTTTTAATAACAACTTTAACACATCTTCAAAAGCTAGAGCTTTCAGAAAAGTGGCGGAGCGCTCAAACCTTTCTTCAAAAACATCAACCCTGCAACACACGTGTCCAATACAACCTGTCCTTTACCAGAGAAGAATGTATAAAAGTATTAAGAGTTAGAATAGGAAAGACATTGTTTACAAGCAAACACTTCTACACTCGTGAAGTTCCAGAGAAATGCTCAAATTGTGAAACACCTCTTACAATCTGGCATATTTTTGTAGAGTGTCCTGTTTCTCGACAAACACATACTGAAACAGACGACGTAATTGAGACTCTGGCAAAAATCTTAGATCCATCAAATGTCAAAACCATCCGTCGAATTAAAGCTGCCATATCTGCTCACCAGAAGTTTGATAAAATTTAATTACTTTAGTTGCTATAATTATTGCTATCTTTCCATTGATAAACAATGTAAAATGTAAATATTTAAGATGTAAATAATTTTCTTAAGTCTAGTAAATTAAAAACGGCATCGTATGGTATGGATACCCTGATGCCTTAAATAAGTAATTAATAAATTTAGTTTGTAAGTTACTTCAATAAATAAATAAATAAATTACTTTAAAATTGATATAAAACTGGCGTTAAATCACACGATGAAATCAACCAATTCACGAAGCCGTTAAGAGAAAATATGTGGTTAACAAAAATGTTCTTCAATTAATAAGTTATTTTACGAGCTGTGTTAGGTGTTACACGGCCATCTTGTTAAAACCACAGCCTCTGAATATGTTGGATGTTCAATTGATGAACGAAAACAATAAGTAATCATGGTTCTATAGCGGTCCCCATTGACTGTTGCGTTATGGTCAACCTCGGTCGTTTTTAAGGAATTACGGACCGATAATTGTACCAACTCATAAAGGACACCAAACTGTCACTTCTTATGTATGTCTCAACAGTGTCTCAATATACACTACCAAAAGTGAACTTCAAACAAATGGATTTAATGAACCCAACTATGATTTTCAAAATAAACTTTCAGAATTTTCAATTCATGTTGAAATGCCAAACCAAACATTAATACTTGACAGCTGACAAAATAACAGGTGGTTAAAGTATTGTTATCATCTTTAAATTCTACATCTTTCAAAAAACATCCATCATAAAAATCTGATGGTTTTTTAACTACAATATATTGATTGGGGGAAAATGTTGATATTCAAGTAAAAAAAACTGCAATGTTTTTCTCTTGCGATTCTACTGATTGATTCATTACTTGCCAAATTCATTCGCAATCTGTCAAATTTAAAAGTGTTTTGTGGGATTCATCAATATTTTCCATCAAACAGATCTGTTTTTGACAACTTGACTATATTTTATTTTCTTCTTACTTTTCTTACGAATAAAAACAAAAACAGATGAAAAATCATTGAATGTCTCGGTGGTAACCAAACTCCACTGAAAATCTTATGACGGATTTAACCAAATATTACCTGTGTTTTGTTGGAAAATCTATCAATAGTATAGTAGGATTTTACACGAATAACAAAAACAATATCCGCAGTATGAATACTACCGAAAAAAAGTTAGAGTAAAATCTTACTACGGATGTGTTTTTGACATTTATACGAGTCTCGAATGGATCTTATATGATTTACTTCTCAAATGTTGGTAAGATTGATATTGCATATGTGCCTCGATGGCTGTGTTGGTTGAGCAGTTGTGAATTTGGATTCAAGTGTTTTCCATTGGCAAAAAAAAATCAATCTGTTACTGTTGATATTATTTAGTTTTGTTAGTGAAAATGGACTAACTGGGCTTATTTTGCAAAAGAAAACAATAGAAAATATAATTAAGTTTTTCAATGTTTCCACCAAAGGTTTATCTCGGTTTAGATTAAATAAATCTTTATGGTGTTTCCACATGACAGCATTTTTTAAATGCAAATGGTGTTTTGATGTTTCTAATGAAGTGCAAGCGAGATAGTTTCATTCGTGTTAAACAATGAAGAACTGAATAGTTCAGCACCATATAAGAATATGCTCCTACTCAATTTGCAATTTTTTGTTTTAAATTTGATTAAAACAAAACTATATTTTTTGTACACAAACATGCAAATAAATAGACCATAATGCATTATCTTTAAAACCAACTCCTCAACACAGGTTTTTCTTCACAAATTTCAACACCACATCTCTGCTGGCCCGGATAATATTCCCCTATTGTTCTGAAGTGGTGTTCTTTATCGCTGGCAAAACCACTGTGTAAGCTTTTCCATCTTTCCTACTCTACAGGTGTCTTTCCGAGCGGATAGCACTCACGTCCCTTCTTTCCAAGGTCATGGAAATCCAGATTAATTTTCAGCTTAAGAAATATCTTGAAGAACGGAAGCTTCTTAATGACCGGCAGTACGGCTTTCGTATCAAGAGGTCCACTAGTGATCTCATGGGTTGTCTCACCGAACAGTGGAACGAATCTTTACATCGTTTTGGAGAAAGTAAGATTATTTCACTTGATATTTTAAAGGCATTTGATAGAGTTTGGCTTCAAGCTCTCTTATCGACAATGTGTGCATTTGGTATTGATGAATCCCTTCTAGTTGGGTTGGAAATTACCTTTCGGACCGTTCAATTCAAATAGTATTGGATGGGCTTAAAATTGATATTCACAAAATAAACGCTGGTGTGCCCCAGGGCTCCGTTTTGTCTCCGATGCTTTTCCTTGTTTTTATAAATGATCTTTTGTCTGAAAATTCTAACCCACTAAATTGTTATGCGGACGATGGTATCCTCAGCTTTTAATATTCGTTTTTAGATTCTCATCCTTGTCCTTCAGATGTAGAACTTTAACGGCAGCGTACGATAAGTTCATTAAATTCTGATCTCGACAGCATTGCTCAATGGGGAATCAAAAACCGTGTAGAATTTAATGCTTCAAAAACTCAATGCTGTCTCCTGTCGTTAAAGCGTAACCCAGCTCCTATGCCGCTATCCATGAGCGGCACTTGCATCACAGATCACCTCTTATGGAATGATCACATATTCGATATTGCCAAACATGCTGTTAGGTGCTTAGAATTTCTCCGACGCACGGTACAAGAAATTGTTCACCCCTTCCAATCTAATTCTAATCTATAATATAATCTATAAAGTAATTTACAAAGCCTTCATTCGTCCAAAACTTGAATACAACTCGTATATTTGGGCAGGTGCCCCCAAAACAAGTTTAGGTATTTTGAACATGATCCAAAAAAGTGCTTTGAAAATGATAGGTGATAGAACTATAACCGAAACAATCACTTGAACACCACCGCAATGTTTCATGCCTTTCGTTGTTCTACCGATATTTTTAAAAACATTGTTCTATCGAATTAGCCAGTTGCCTTAAACAATTCAGCAGTAATACTCGTATTTCTAGGAATGCCCATCAGTTTAACCTTGAGCTCAATTTCGGACGCACTGTCAAGTATAGATATTCTTTTTTTAACCGCACATCGAGAATGTGGAAAGATTTACCCAGCTCTGTTTTTCCCTATCATTTTGATATTCAAAACTTTAAGACCAATGTGCATCGATATCTCCTCTTTAATCCTTCCCTTTTTTCCTAAAGCTCGCACTGTGTTTAAACTTTAAACATGTTAAGGGTATTAATAACCCCTTGAATGCTCGTTTATAGAAAAAACATGTTAACTAACAAACCCCCTCCTTGAAGCAATTGTTAAATGAACTTTTTTTTAAAGAATTTCAATTTCCAGATGTTTTATTAACATTTCTCCATAAAAATTGTCAATTTATTAGTTTTAGTTAGTTTTGTTTGCTAAGTTAATTTTAACTTTTAAATTTCACAAATCTTTCTTCTATTTGTGTGTTTTTTTATTATTATTCTGACAGATCTTCTCTCAGTTGCACCAATTTTTAAGTACAAAAATCTCGCTACTGCCGATGCGTTTTCTTGGGAATTGTCTACTATACTTTTTACAGAATGCCAAAAAACACGGGTGTTAACGAAGTTACCCTTAAGCCATTTGACAGTTCAACGTATAGGAAGTGGTTATTTATGTGGTCGTCATTTTATTTTATAATACCTTCGAAATAAACCCTTTTCAAACTGAAAAAGTATAAAACCCATGTTTCGATTAAAACTTTTGTAATTCGTCTTCTACATAAAAAACAAACCCTCTAAGTCTGATTCAACTGAAGTTTTACGCAATAGTTTGCAAAGTATTTTCATCATCGTATCATCTCATTTGTTACTCCAATATTTCTCAATGTGAAATATTCAAACTGTCAATATATCAAAAGAAACTTATTTTTGCTACTGTCCTCAAGACCATTAGCTATATAAGATACAAAAATATATTTATATGTATATATATATTAAGTTGCCGATTTCTCTCAATGAATGAAGTGAAATTCAACAACAGCATACATATCGTTTTTATTTTTCTAATCGATTTTTATTGTTTACCTTGGTGGTTATAAAGGTAGGTAAACGAATTGCCAAACTGTCCGTCGCGTCCGTCCGTCCGTTAGAAAGCAAATTAAATTCTCAGAAAAGAAAACAAAATATCTATCAATAATAATGATGACCCCATCATCATCATCACCATCATCATACCATAGATACTTATGCAGATACCAATACCGATAGATAGATAGATAGATAGATATCTAATATCGTTTGACGAATAGATACCACCATAAAATATCAGCTATTGGCATTTCCTTTCGATATAATATCTTCGTTTATAAGGTATATGAGGAGGACTTCCATAGCTTTTTAATTGCACATTAAATAATTCTCAATTAATGCTAATCTATGCATCTGTTTTGTGTTGTTATTGTTGCTGATGTTATACCTACCTAAATCTATCTTTAAAGCCAATTTAAACGCTTTAAAGTTTCCAAAGGCTTTCGTAACATCGTAACAAAACAAAATTGAAAATAAGAAAAAAAAATGTTCGGAATTCCTTATCGCAACTCTATATGGTAATATTTTTGTCTTTCTTCTTTCTTCACACACGACATTACACACTCTCCACACATAAACCCAAATCAATATCATAAAACTAAATACCATCTCATATAATACGATGACAATTTCTTCCTCATTTTCACTCGTGCACCATCTCAGACTCACTAAAATATACTATTCTCATTCTCATTCTCATTATCAATTCCAAAACAACAACAACTAAGAAAAACGAAAAAAAAAGTTTTATTAAATAAAAATGATTGTATTCCCCAATCAAATTATAACAAAAACGGTGAAAAAAGAATCTACTAACAGGAAAACTATATCTTCTTCACAAATATTCACTCCAATTTTCACATTTGAATATTTAAACGTATTTTATGTTGTTTTTCACCAAAAATCATCATCATCAAAATAAAAAAAAAAAAACAAAGTTTCAAAAAGAAAGGTTACGAAAAAATGAGGAAAAAAATTCCAAACAACCAAAACAATAACAAACCCAAAAACGAAAACGAAAAAAAAAAAACAAAAACGAAGTCAAAGCCCATAAAAAGACGTTTTCAGTTTTATTAATGACCGTGGGAATGCAGCCAAGAAATTCCAATGAATTCTGCTTCTTCTTTCACTTCTTCTTCGTCATCGCCGTCGTCGCCGCCTTCGCCTTCACCTCCACCTCCACACGGTATAACACACCTTTACCATCTTGATGTTGATGATGATGAAGATTTTTCTCTTCATTTTTGTTGTTGTTGTTTTATTTCTGTTGTGTGTTTGTTCGTCTTGGAAAGGGTTTATTCTGGCTGAGGTTGCCACTTTATACGGATTTCTGGTTTGTTTTCTATTTGAATTAAAGTCGGTGTAGTATAATTTACCTATAAGAGTTAAATGGCGCCCAACGTGAGATTATTTAACTAAATTTAATCCTTGGCATAGTTAAGGATTTCGGTTGAGTTTTTATTCTTCTTATCAAATAATATTATGTTGATATCTTTCTCAGTTCAATATATACGAAATAAATGGCGCCCAATATGAGGTCATTTAGTGTTTACTTTCAAAATCAAATGGGGTGGCGCAACAGTCCGTTGTGAACCAGGGCCTAGTGACTTACAACTCTCAACCATTCCTGTGTGCGAGTACTGTTGTCAGGAATGGAAGGGACCTACAATTTAAGGCCGAATCCGAACGGCTAGTTTGAGAAAGCACTTTTTCATGACAAGAATTACTCTTGAAGGATTTGTCAATTCCTCGCAAGAGGCAGTACCCGCGAAATTATTTTTTTTTTTTTTTTTTTTAATTAAGCTGGCACAGGCAGGGATTGAACCCAAGACCCCTTGCATGACAGTCCAACGCACTAACCATCATGCCACGGGTACTGCCCAAGTGTTTACTTTGCAAAGGACAAATTCTCACTGATACAAAGTGTATCGCTTTATGACATTCTGAAAATCACTCTTAAAACAGTACCTTTTCGCATCCTATCAGATACTTAAAAAGTCTTGAAAGCATGAAGTTAAGGAGTGATTAACAAGATAAAAAAGCTTCTCAATATTAAAATGAAATTGGGCGTAGAAATTAACTACAGTCAACTATGAGGAAGTTTTCAACCAAGCTTTTGCTATCAGCTCAGACAGCAAAACAATTAAATCTAAAGTAATTCAATTAAAAATTAACTTTGAGAAAATGGCGCCCAACACTTCAATTCACTTAATAATTTTACATGAATACAGCATCTAACATGCGATTACATCTGCAATGCTACTTCATGTTAAAAAATAAAGATTGCTTATAGAATTAAGAAGGCACTTACTTTGAAGTTTTATAAAAATCTAGGAAGGTTGTGATATTTTTTTTTCGACTTAGTCAGATATAAGTTTTGAATTTAAAAAGATAAACATACTTTAAAAAATAATATACATTGAAAGTAAAGTAAAGTCCAACAGTGGCTTGAATAACTTAAATTAATATTTATAATAACTGCTGTATTTTTTTTCCACGAGGATACAATTTTTTTGAAAAGTTAACTGGCGCCCAACGTTTTGTTAAACGAAATTATTTAAAAGTAGTTATTTCGATAAAAACTTTGATTCTAAAATTTTTGAAATATTCAATATTAATCAGGTTTATATCAAATCAAACGTAACTAGGTAGTGAGTATTTATGTTTATATTTGTATTTATTTATTTCAAAATCGCTTACAAAGTAGGACATAAGTCTTATAAAGTTTTGCAGCCTTTAAATTAGTTGAGGAAAAAAGAGAAAAAGTAATTGAAAATAAAAAAAAGAAAAATGGGTAAGATGAGGACTTACCTAATGAATATTATCAACGATTTGCCAAATAATTGAAAACTACAGATTTAAACCTATTCGCGCTTCTTATACTTTTCATCGTGGTGAGCAGGGAGTTCCAAAGGCGTGTAATATGGACACAAAATTGACGCTCATTAATGAGATATTTAAATCGAGGTTGTAAAGGACAAAAGACCTTGATGCACTGGGGAAGTTCAGCTTGTTATGTAGATAATCCGGTTGTTGAGTTTAAATGATTTGATGCAGATAGCTCACCGATCGGAACATTAGTAAACTGTCAAGACTACAGCCAGATATACGTTGTTCAAAGTTCGATATGTGGTAATGTTATTATATGCAACATTTAATTTTCGGCGAGTGGCATAGTTCAAGTTGCAAAAAACTTCACATGCATATAACATAACAAGTAGTAAAGGAGTTTTGGCAAGTAGCAATTTAGTTTTTGCAGGCATGAAAGCTTCGAATGAACTAAAAAGCACGAAGACTAGTATAGACTTTCCAATGACATGGTGGTCATTCCATTTAAGGGTACGATTGAAAATTATCCCTACAGTTTGCATTTGGCACTATTGACATATTCAATGACTTCCTGCAAGGTTTAAGTGGTTTAGGACCGAGAAATCAAAGGCTTTGCGATAGATAGATAGATAGATAGAAAGGATTTAAGCAAAGATGGTTCTTTTTGGATCATTGTAGAATGAGGAGCAGGTTGTCATTCATTAAATCAACGGCATCATTTTTTGCTACAAAAGGTCGACTTATAAGGAGTTGTACATCATCAGCATAGCGATGAATCAGACAATTTTTAACAACATGTGCAAGCTCGTTTACATATAGTGAGAAGAGTATTGGTCCGAGGATAGATTCCTGAGGCACTTCAGCTAAGACATTGAGAAAAGAAGAAGAACGTTCACTTGTCACCACGCATTGTTGCCTTCCGCTAAGAAACGAATAAACAAGCTTACAGGATTCTAAAGAAAAACCAAAACTTCTTTGCAGCTTTTTACACATAATTGGATGCCTTACAGTGTCAAATCAAAATTCTTAAAGCGATAGCAGTGTCATATAATCATTCTTATTTCATCAGTCACGAAAAGTAAGACTGATTTGCAGCTGCACTTTGGTCAAAAACCAGATTGACAGGAACTTAATATGTCTTAATTGTTAGGTATTTTTGTATCTGCTTCAAAATAGTCTTTTCGAAAGCCTTTGAAAAAAACGGGAAAATAGCAATGGGCCGATATTTTGTGGCAGTAACTGTTTGCTTTTTAGGGACGGGAATAATTTTGGCCTTCTTCCATTCTTATGGAAACTTGGATGTGGTAAGTAAACTATTAAATAAATGAGTAATTTAGCGTAGAAAATATGGTAGCAACAGTTTAACGAACGTAGATTCCATTAAATCCAGGCCTCAAGCGTTTAATTTGATGGATATGTTTGCCTCCACAATAGCTTTTTCTTGTATTCCAATAAAGTTGAAGTAGCTGTTTATACCAGTTAATTCCACTTCAATAGGAGAATGAATAGCTGAAGTTACATCCAGGGACGGAGGTAGGGTGGTGAATTTTGTATTAAGAGTATCACAATCGATGTCGTCAGCTAACCTCTTACACGGTTTCCCTATGCCGATTTCCCGCAATTTATTTCATAACTTTTTGCCAGATGTAAAATTTCCAAGTTTGTGTTCGTCGTAAATCCTTTTTACCACTCTGATCATTACGACGACTTCATTGCGAAGTCTACAATAAGGTTTGTGGAATTCCTCTAGCTTGTATCGCCTCCATTGACTGTAAGTGGCATCCCGACGCACGTGCCATCACAGCAGTGATGTCAACATTCAGCCAAGGTGGAGCTCCATGCTTGACCAAACAGGTCTTTAAGGGAACATGTTGATCGAAAAGTTGATTCACATTATGTGTTTAGAAACCTAGTTTAGCATTGCAAGTTAAGTGGCGCCCAATAGTAGCTTGATTAATAATTAAAGTTATGATTCAAAATGTACCTACCATTATATTTATCTTCGGTGTAGATGAAACTTCACTCGACTATTTCTTTTAAACTTAAAAACATTGTGCTTGAATAATAAAAAAAAGTTAACTGGCGCCCAACGTTGGATCAAAAATAAAAATTATTCAATATTTCTAGTTTCTAAAACAAATTCGTAAATAAATTTTAACCAAAGAGTGGCAACTCAGTCTTCTCACTCGAGCTAAATTCTTATAAGCTTATATCTCTATCTATGCCAAACGAATACCGACAAAATAATGCGATAAAATCGAAAGAAATTTTCATTCACTTTACACTTCCAACTTTAGATATCTTTCTGCAGCATACCGACGAATATACGTATTGAATGTGTTATGTATATATAGGTACCTATATGATATCTCAAAAACGTGAATCCATTAAATAAAAGAAAATAACAAAAACAACAAAACAAATCCAAAAAAAGAACCTTCATTCATCTGCATTTACCACTTCCAGTCTTTTATGAAATGCTGCAGATAGATAACCCTGTAGTGTAGGTATTTGTGGCGCACTATAAAATCATCAAAATAAAAATGTGGTTCCTCTTTTCTTCTACCTATGTATGAATGTTTAAAGTTATTAGGTACATCTTGTATATTCAAACGAAAGATGAGAGAAATCCAACGAATAACGAAATTCTTTCACTTCGATGACAACAATTCAACAAGACCTAACGATGAATCGGAATACAAAAGAAATAAAAATAAAATAAAGAGAAAAAAAATATATCTAAAGAACTTACCGCACGACCTGAAGCAAAACGACGACCAACACACCATACACCATACACCACACACATTCATAATCTACCTACCTACCTACAAATTGAAGAAACATGAACCTCTACGGACGACGAGCAACAAGCAACAAGCAACGAGAGACGACGATAATGACGACGACGACGAAGACGAAGACGACGGACGATGAAACCGGAGGAGGGCAAGGAACCCACGGCGATTCCGAGAATCCATAAGCCATAGAGCCGCCTATAAACGGTTTCCTGAATGTGGGTTAAGCAATGCATTACAAATCTGAGAAATCTCATCATCATCAACATCATCATCACCCAGCCACTCACTATACGAATACGTACGTCCGTCGTCGTCGTACATATCCAGAACCAACGCCATAGCCATCACCATTACCATTGCCACCAGCAACCAAGCACCACAGCCACAGAAGTTTATTCGTAACATCTTCGGGCCGTCTTCGTCGGTCGTTGATCGCGTCAGCATCATTATTATCCGTCAACAACAATTCCGAAAGAAAAACGTCAAAAAGCCTTTTCTTTGCGGATGTCTTTACGGGGGCTAGACCGACCTCGAACATTTAACAACAAAAACATTGTTGGCGGTGTTGCTGTTTTCTTTTCGTTTGTAATTTTCATTTCTCAAAAAAAAAGAAAACAAAATAAAAACAAACTTAGACGACGACGACCGACCGCGACGAGTAACAACAACAACGACGACGACGCGATGGAATTTGATGTAACGGCTTGTGCTAGTGCGTTACCTCTTCTCCCCTTTTCTATCTACCTATGTACATATCTCTAGCCAGACTCAGACAGTTGAGTAGGAATACGGTGTTTAACCAAATATCAGCGAACTAACATTAAAATTCCAATGCATATCTAATTGTTGACCGTTTAATGAGTTAACAATGCAACCAACCGGGCCAACGCAACGCAACGAGACGTCGTCGGGCGTTCGGATGCATGATTTTGTTAACCTTAAAGTAGTTAAAGGCACTCAGCATGCTTTAGTCCCGTTTTAGGGCGGGTAATTGAAATACCTTTGAAATTCCATTAGATCAAAATCAACAAACACGAAAAAAAATAGAATTAAAGAATGACTATATTTAAATGTTTTCATATTTAATATGAGACTACGTAGCTCTTGAAGGCGTTAAATTTAACTTTTGGCAGGTTTGTGATAAGCCTTTTTGAAGGTTTCTTAAATTGTTTGTCTCTGAGAGAAGAAAAAGAGTTTTAAGAATTAATTAGGAATTGGAAGCAATTTTTTACTTAGAAGATAACGCTGAATAAAACAAAAAATATCTTAAATGGCGCCCAACGTGAAACCAGGAAACTGAAGCAAAATATGTAATTAATTGTATTATTAATGGCAAAAGTAGGAAAAAGAAAAAGAATATATGTAAATAAGGGTTTTTACATAAGGGCGGGGAGATGTCGAAATGGAATAAAACAAGCTGTGTGTAAGTTATTAACGAAATTATTTTTTATCTGATAGGCGGATGTATGCCATAAATTTTGGAATATGATATCATTCAAATGCCCAAACCGGCTTTACAGTCGTACGGATCAGAGTGGTCCAATTTTCAATTACTCTTATGCATAGATTTGGCTGAATTTAAGCGATGGCTATTGTTCACTTTTAGGGCATCTGTCAATTGTGGTTTAGTTGCATAGATCTGCGACTTGAAGAAACCACACAGAAAAAAAGTATGGCGTGGTCAAATCGCATAACTTTGGTGACCAATTCAATTTTCCGAGAGATAACCTTACCCTCAAATCGGTCATGCAAAATGTCGATCGTGAAGTTTGCGTAGCTCTGCGCAGTCGTCCTGCTGGATCTACGAGTACATGTCGTCTAGATCCATATGGTTCAATTTGGACCATAAGAAATGAGTGATCATCGTTATGTTACGCTCGATGTTGACGGTGACCACCTCACTAACGTCGTTTTCAAAATAGTAAGGACCAATTACGGCGTCGAGCCAGCCCAAAATCGACACCAAAGTTTAACTTTTTGAGGATGCATTATCACCTGGTGAACCTCCATTGGGTTCCTGTCGTCCCATATACGGCAATGATGCTTGTTAACACAGCCATTCATCCAAAAATGAGCCTCGTCAATAAAGATGGTTTTTTCGGCCAATATTGGGGTCCTCTTCCAAACGATTTTAAATCCAGTTCATTAACTTTAAGCTCCTCGGCCAGTTGGATCTTGTACGGGCGTAGGCCCAAGTCTTTGTGCACGGCGAGAAATAAACTGCCCCGGTCTCTTTAAAAACCGCGGTGATGTTTTCGGTCCATCTTGCGTTCCTTGAACGTACGGGTGTTGGCTGATTGGTTATTGAACCGTTTGTCTCAAATTTGGCCACCAAACATTGAAAAGTCTACTGTGAAGGTCTACCGTAAAATGGACGCAATGTTTGCGATAACAAACACTAATTTTGATAATAAAGTTTTATCATTTGAACGTGCTGTTCAATCGTGTAAATTATGATAACAAAAGATTTGACAGATGTCACCAAAACAAAATGGCCGCTACAGAGCGCCAAAATCTACCTGCGCTAATTGAAAAACTCTTTAGGTACTTCAGCTTTGTGCAATGAATTCATAAACTAATAAATGCATACAAAAAAGGATTTTTCAGAACTATTGTAATGAATAGTCCTACTTTTTAAAGGCTTTGTTGAAGTTTATTAGAAAACTAAGTATTTCAAGGCACTTGCTTATGAAATAGAGATTTAGAAACAAATTCGTATTATTTATCTAGTAACCACTTCAACATTGGTTTTGGAGCTCGCACTATGCAAAGCTCACAGAACAACATCAGCAGTATAATCTTCCAGAGAGAATAAGGACGACTTAAGGTGATTATAAACTCAAGGTTTAAAGAGCAATCTGTAGTTTTAAGAAAGTAAAGGACTTCGTCTACAAAATTCTAAAAGGAATAAATGAAAAATAACTCTTGCTAATGGCCTACACGTTGGGGTACAATTGTAGTTCATAAATTTCATGAAAATGTCTTGAAATTCAAACTGGAGCTGGAGGATACTTACTTACTTACTTAAGGTGGCGCTACAGTCCGGGGCGGACTTGGGCCTCAACCAACATGCGTCTCCAGCCAGCTCGGTCCTTAGCTAGCTGTCTCCAGTTTCGCACGCCAGGTTGGTTGAGGTCCTCTCCCACCTGGGTGCGCCACTTGAGTCGCGGTCTTCCTCTACTGCGCCGTCCCTCGGGATTGGATTCGAAGACCTTCCGGGCTGGAGCGTTGATGTCCATCCGCTCTACATGACCTAGCCATCTAAGCCGTTGGACTTTAATTCTGCTAACTAGGTCAGTGTTGCTGTACAGCCCGTACAGTTCACCCGAAGAATTTTTCTCTCGAAGCGTCCTAAGACGCTCTCATCTTTCTTTGACAGGGTCCAGGCCTCAGCGCCATAAATGAGAACCGGGATGATGAGTGTCTTATAGATGGTGATTTTAGATGCTCGAGAGAGGACTTTACTTCTCAATTGCCTTCTAAGTCCAAAGAAGCAGCGATTTGCAAGAGTTATTCTTCGTTTGATTGATCGTTGTTTGTGTTAATAGCGGTGCCTAGGTAGACAGAGTCCTTAACTACCTCAAATTTATAGCTGTCCATGGTGACATTTTGTCTAAGACGTCGTTGTTCAGTGTCCTTTTTTGATGACAGCATATACTTGGTACTAAACCCATCTTCTTCGCTTCTGTCGCAATGCTCAAAAACGCTCCACTGACATCACGCTTTGATCTTCCAATTATGTCAATATCAACTGCATATCAGAGTAATTGGATGGACCTTTGGAAGATTGTGCCTCTAGTGTTGACGGTAGAGTTTTGCACAATTCGTTCCAGAACGATGTTGAAGAAGTCGCATGACAGTGCATCGCCTTGTCTAAAACCTTTTTTGACATCAAATGCATCGGTAAGATCTTTTCCGACCTTGATAGAGCAGCGTGTATTCTCCATCGTCATTCTGCACAAACGGATAAGTTTGACAGGGATTCCAAAACTAGACATTGATCGGTAGAGCTCTTCCCTATAGAAGCTGTCATAAGCGGCTTTAAAATCGATAAAGAGATGGTGGGTGTCGATTTAAAGCTCCTGGGTTTTTTCCAAGATCTGCCGTAGTGTGAAAATTTGGTCGATAGTGGACTTTCCTGGTCTGAAGCCACACTGATAAGGACCAATCAGGTTGTTGACAAATGGCTTCAGACGTTCACATAATACGGCAGAGAGGATCTTATACTCAATGTTAAGGAGACTGATGCCTCTGTAGTTGGCGGCCTTTCTTATGTATTGGGCACACTATGCTGAGATTCCACTCATCGGGCATGCTTTCTTCCGACCATATTTTGCAGATGAGTTGGTGTATGCTTCTTACCAAAGTCATCGCCTGCTGCTTTGAATAGTTCGGCAGCGATGCCGTCAGCTCCAGCAGCTTTGTTTGACTTAAGTTTAGATATAGCTATCTTCATTTCGTCAAGGTCGGGTAGGTGGAATTGTTGATCTGCGTCGCCGAGGTTGAGTGGTTCTATCTCCCTTACAGCGGAATTCGGTTCGTCATCGCCGTTATATAAATTGGAGAAGTGATCTTTCCATATTCTCAGCATCGACTGCGGTTCTACTACGATGTTCCCTTGATCGTCTTTACAGGCTTCGGTTCGTGGCTGGTACCCTTGGGAGGTTTTTTTACCTTTTGGTAAAATTTACGAAGGAGCTGGAGACTACAAATTAAAAAAAGAGGCTGTGACCCACAGTGATAACTTCCAATAGCGTGTGTCTAATTTGTCTTGCTTAAAAGTTTGTTGGTTTTCGTGTTGGGTTAAAAAAGTTTTTAGTTGAATTATTCTTACAACTTTTAAAATTACCAACAACATTTTTCATATAAAGTAATAGTTTAGTTTAAAAAACTAGTTTTGTTGCATAGAATTTTAGTCGAAAGCAAATTTTTACCAATTTTAGTAGCATTTCTTAAAGGTGGATCAGGGAGGGATTCAACCCAAGACCTCTGGCATGACAGTCCAACGCACTTACCATCATGCCACGGATACTACAGGAGGAAAAAAATGGTAAAGAATAATTTACCAAGAGTGTTGCAGAAGTAACTAGGACCTAAGTAATCATTGATTGAGCTATTAGTGCCAAGGGCTTTAATAACTAAGAAATGACAGAGAATTTCAATTTCACACGATCCTTCTTAGTCTTCAGGGATCTTCATTCGGATATTCCAGATAGATTGGCTTTTGAAAAATGATACTTCTTCAATAATTTTAGAGAACTCGAAGACTTTCCAGAAAATAATCTCCCATAGGTTACAATTTCACTTGAAGTTACAATACTTCAGGATGTCATGAGGAAAGGAATTCCATATTTTCTAATTACCATTGTTCGAAATTTGTGTTAAGGCAAAGTTTTGTCATTTGTTTTGCTAAAGAACTTATGGCTGAAAAACAAAAACGCTTCAGCTTCGGCTTCGCCTGACGTTTGCGAGTTTAATGGAGTCCATTGGAATTCAATGCATGCTATCACAATGAAGCTACGACTTCACGTTTCATTTGACAATCGTAAGGAAATAACGTAATGTTACGTAATGTGACTTCAAACGGAAGCTCTAGTTTAAATTTGCTTTGTCTGACAGCTCAACAGCTGTCAAAAAGCCAACAAACAAAATACAGTGGTTGTTATTGGCTGTGTAAGCTACTTCCGAGATACATTTTTTCGATTTCAAAACTTATGTTTTTGTTTAACTTTGAGAAAAAATAACAGCTTCTAATGACAGAAGTGCCATTTTAGAAATGTCATATTGGAAGTGTCATTCAAAGCAACCTTGGAGCAGGCGAAATGTAACGCAGACGAAGCCGAAGCTGAAGCATGTTTCTGTTTCAGCCATTAGATTTTTATGAAAGAATTTCTATAAAAAATCGTGTAGGTACTTTTTCTCAAATAACAAAAAAAGTTCTCTACTAAATTAACTTTTATTAATCCTAATTTCAAACTAAGCAACTGAATGGTTATGATTCCCATAAACCCTCACACAAAAATCAGGGATTAAACATACCAACATAATATTCATTCAGCCAAATTTAAATTGAAGGTAACAATTTCATCGCATAAACACCCTCTCCGATTTCAAATTTGCCTCTTTTTCTGAGCCGAATCGATTTTCTGGCCGACAAGACATCAAAAAACATAAATACCAAAAATTGTATTGGCCAATTTATACAAAGCAGAAGCGAAATCGTCAGCCACTACTGCGACTGTGACTGCAAAACCTCGCCATCCATATATTACTCCTTACTCCCCTCCTAAAAAAGCCAGGACAGCATCACCATATCTTTCTCTCTATACAATATAGGATAGGCACTATTCCAAAATAGCCAGCAGCTTCAGCAGCGCAGTGTTGGCGAATGCGACGGCGGCGGCGGTTGGCGGTGGAATTGGAGGTGGTGGTGGTGGTGACGGTGGCAGTGGCAGTGGCGGCAACAGCCAAACATTGTATGAAATTCCAAAGAAGGATGGAGCAGACAGACGAATGGAATGGACGGACGGGCAAACTCTATAAGAACTAAAGAAGTCGAAGACGACGACGACGGACGTATGGCTAGGGACAGCAGACCAATCGTCCAAACGAGGTCTTGAAGTCAATACACTCGTTCGCCACACACGTTCCAAGAATTTTCCACGTTTCTTGCCCTACATCTCCTCCGTATCCAATCTGCCAGTAGTGTTGCTTTAGTGACTGCCGTGCCGCCACTGCATGTACGGACAAACGGAGACGACGACGACGACGACGGCTCCATCTAGTTTGGTTCTGCCATCGTCATCATCATCATCATTATCATGGTCGTCGTCTTCTCTTAGTCGTCCGTAGTCGTCGTAGTCTTTTTGGTTATAGTCTTATAGTCTTCGTTGTTGGTCTCTTGAAGGAAAGTTTCCTTTCCTTTCAATTCTCGCAAGTTGCAAACAAAATTTAAGACGTTCCGACGCGACGCGACGGACGATGACGATGACGAAGAACATCGAATCGCCCACCAACACCAAATCAACGAAAGACACAGCCCCAGAACAGCAACTGTGAATTCTGGAAGCCCAGTAAGTATTAAAACTTTTGCCGCAGATATCTCTCTCAGCGTCAGCGCTAACGTCGCGAATCTCTCTTATTCAATATCATCATATGGATATGCGATGATGGAGAACTGTAAAGGGTTAACGAGAGAGGGGGCGGTTGGTATACAAACACCAAGAATAAGATTTGAATTGGCAAGTACACATAGCTACTTTCTTCGTCCGTCGTCGTCGTCGTCGCCGTGACGGTGGCCGGTGGTGGTGGAGCGGTGGCGTTGCTCGATGAGACTCGATGTGGCTCGGTGCTCGGTGGAGGAAACCAGAATGCCCAGGAAACACCATTTGAGGCGAAAGCGTGTCTTTTTCCTTGTGTGAGTGCATCTCTTGCTCTGCCATAGCCTTGCCTGGACTGCTGGCTATCCAGACGGAAGAGAATTCCACAATTCTGGTCTCGATGGTTCATTTTTGGTCTGCAATGGTGTCTCTACTCTATGCCTTGGCCTTCTCTTCCTCGGTTCCTCCACCAGCATCTCCATCATCACAAAAGTCATCGAGATTCTAGGAGTGTTTCCTCTTGTTCTTCTATTTCTAATCTGTCAAGTAATCGCTTGAGTATTTTATTTCTTAAACAGAACCCCAGTGCTAGTCGCTAGTGTATCTAGGAACCAGAGAAAGAGAGACATCGTGAGTTCTGGAATTTTGATATTCTTATACTTGAGAAACGAAAAGAAACAAGCAAGGCGGAAAAAACAGTGGATGCTGATCCCAGCCGCTAGAACAAGGAAGGAGTCCGAGAAGCAAGAATGTGCGTATATGAAATGAACATCACTGAGAGCTACAGAGCTATCCACCGCCACCGTCCGCGTTCGAAGACATCCGTGTTTTGGGAACCAGAATGATGGCGAGTGGGCCGGTGAGGTGCGGGGGTGGTGGTGGTATTTGAGTGCTGAAAATATGCGGTGGAAAGCATTTGGTTGTGACATGTGGAACAATTTAAACATTTGATGGATTATTTATTAAGAGAGATGATTTCCAATTAAGCGCACGGACATTCCAATGAGATGTGTTTGTGATTTATGATCTAGCGAGATGCTATGTGAAAGCAATAAATTGCTACACGCTCAGAAGTAAAGAAGAAGGAAAACAAAAATTGAGGAATAGTTTTCTTTCAACAAACAAATTTTGACAAAGTTGCGAAATTCGGGGAGACATCCAGGACAGCTTTTTTTCTTTAATTTATAAAAAGTCTTTCAAAATGTAAAATTTACGACCCAAACATAATTGATAATAAAAATTGATATTGATTTATTTTAACAGTGTAATTTGACATTTCACAACATTCTCCGGATTTGACATTGCAACTCGTCTATTGTGAATGACTTAAATACTGTCACCAGTTTGTTTACAACATCGTTGACGCACGTCGTAAATTTTACTGTCTATATGATTAAGTTTGTTTGTTGTTTAACGTAGGTGTGAAAACTGTGATTAAAAGATTTCTGTAAAAATAGAAGATCTTTATATCTCTAGCAAAATATCATTTCTCTGATCTCTAAGCTCAATTGCAGCTTCGCACAAAAACCCTCAGTAATTTTTTTGAGAATAAAAATGGTGATTCCTGAAGCATGATGTCTTTTTACTAAAAGAAGTCTTGTCATTAACAATGATTCCGTCAAACGGTCTTTTTGGTTATTTAATTATTTTTAAATGTTCTTTATTTTTAACTTCTTTGCAAGGCAGTTCGCAGCCAATGAGTTTTATGACTCCGCCTGTACTTGAGCGAGTTAGTGTTTCTTTGGGACCAATCTTTTTTCGCACTCGTACTGTGGCAAAAGTCCATAGAGATCTAAACACTCATAAATCTACTAGTCCGGATGGTATCCCCGCTAGTGTTCTATAGAGGTCTTCTTCAATGCTGGTAAAACCACTGCGTAAGCTTTTTCATCTGTCCTACTCCTTAGGGCTCGTTCCTAGAGGATGGAAAACTGCATTTGTCCAGCCCATCTCCCAAAAAGGTTATTCTTCCTCACCCTCTAATTACCTACCGTTTTCACTAACGTCCCTTCTTTCCAAGGTCATGGAAACGCTGATTAATTATCAGCTCAAGATATATCTCGAAAAGCTTTTTAATGACCGTCAGTACGGTTTCCGAAGCAATAGGTCCACTGGTGATCTCATGGTTAATCTCACCGAACAGTGGAGCAAATCGGTACATCGCTTTTTAGAAAGTAAGATTATTGCACTAGATATTACAAAAGCATTTGATAGGGTTTGTCATTAGGATCTCTTATCGGAAATGCGTGCTTTCGGATTTCATGAATCCCTGCTTCATTGGATTAGAAATTACCTTTTAGATCGTTCAACACAAGTAGTATTGGATGGATTAAAGTCTGAAAACCATATAATAAATGCTGGTGTGCCCCAGGGCTCTGTTCTATCTCCAACACTCTTTCTCATTTTTATTAATGGTCTCCTGTCTGCAACATTTAATCCAAAACATTGTTTTGCTGACGATAGTACTCTTAGCTTTTCATATTCGTTTTTAGACTCACATCCTTCTTCTTCGGCTGTGGAACTGCAAGGACAAAATATGATAAGCTCATTAAATTCGGACCTAAACAGAATTGTTCAATGGGATGAATGGCACTTGCATAAATGAGACTGAATCCTTCCATATTCTCGGTATGTGTGTCACCAACCACCTCTTGTGGAACGATACGCGATATCGCCAAAAATGCTGCAAGGAGTTTGGGTTTGAGTTTTCTTAGGCGATGCAAGAAATATTTCACCCCTTCTGATCGGGATGTTATCTAAAAGACTTATATAAACCTTGAGTATAACTTATTTTTCTGGTCTGGTGCTATTGCAACTTACTTAAGCCTCTTGGATAGTATTGAATGTAGAGCATTTAAATGGATAGATGATAATATCATCATAAGTTCATTTACTTAGGTTGAACATCGTCGTAAGGTTTCTTGTCTGACCCTTTTTTACCGTTATTTTAACGGTTTATGCTCTAGTGAAGTAGCCAGTTGCATTCCTCCCCTTAAACAGTTCAACTGTAATACTCGCGCTTCTATGAATCAGTAGTATACCCTCCTATGAATCATCAGTATACCCTCGAGTCCAACTTCGGTCGTACTGTCAAGTACAGATATTCGTTCTTTAGCCGTACTACGTGAATGTGGAATGCCTTACCACACTCTGTCTTTCCTAGTCATTGCAATATTAAGGAATCCAAAACCAATGTACAAAGACATATCCTTTCAAACCTTCTCTTCTTTTCCTAGTGCTCACACTGTGTCTGTATAATAAGGAAGGGTATAAATATCAACCTTGAGTGTGTGTGTATAAAACTTTATATATTCATCACCCTGATAAAAATGTTGATTTTCCTGAACGTTTGGACATTGATAGCTCGGTCTATTGTTTAAGGGTACGTTCACAGTAAAAGCTCTAAGAAAAAATTCTATATAATCAAATAAAAGAAGTACCAACAATTTTTTTCTTCTGTGCAAAAAGTCCAAAGGTCAGAAAAATTCTTTTGAGACGGTCAAGTTCAAGTCATAAAACAAAATTGCATCCTATGGCTTAACGAGTATAATATGCTCATATCCGGCATTGAGTCGCAATTATTTATGCACCGTCGCATCATAAGATGAACTTCCTGGCTTTTTTCTTCTCATTTTTATTCTTTCTTTCATTCTTTTTACCTTTCTTTTTCTCTATTATTGTGTGGAAAGAAAATGTCCCTTGGATGTTCTGGAAAAGAAAGATAGTTATCGTCCAATGAGATGTCCCACATCTCCTACAAATGATACTTGTTGATTGTTGCAACGCGCATACCAACCATTGGATTCCATGCGAATAAGTAGGTATACCTTCTTCATTCTAAATACAATATTGTGTTGCTTTTATCATAGAAGACTCCGTTTTGCTCCGCGCAAGATGCACCATCAGTACCAGAAAACTATAAGCTATAAAAGTTGCAATATGAGATGAATTCTTCGAGACTTAGAATGTTTTCTCAAAGAAACAGAAGAAAGAGAGAAAGATATATCAAGACCTGTGTGAGATAGACTGTGCAGTGTCTTTCGATTTCTTTTCCTTTTTTTATATTTATCATTTTTTTTGAATTCACGTGGAATTCCTGCCTCAAAACGTTCCCAGGCATTCCAGCGTAATAGTTGATTTCATACGGAAAAGTCATCGTCTTACCTTGCCAAACTAACCAACCAACCAACCATCCGCGTCCGTGTCCGCGTCCGTTCGTTTGTTCTTCTTTCCTTCCTTAGCCTATCAACCAAACTACAGAAACACAGCCCAGACGATATGCTGCAACAACTTCTGCCGAAGCTGGATATAGCTCGATGATGATGAAGATGATGATGACGTTGCTTTGGTGCCAATGTAGCCGATGCGCTGTTCTGTTACTGATGGGTTGTTGGCTCAGACTTCAGAGCAAATGTATCTAACTATACCTTTACAGTTCACAGTGTGTCTTGTCTTGTTGTTAGTTAGGCTAGCTATTGGATTGTTGCCGGTCTGATGCTGATGCTGCTGGCTGTTGCTGGTTGATGATGGTTCTTCCAACCCAACAACCAACCGAACCGACACAACCATACACTGGGATTGCAGTTATCCTTCCTCGTTCTACTCGTCTTTTTATTCTCTTTTTCCGACTCTGATGGGAGCTTAAGAAGTATAGATGTGGCGGGGTGTTTGTAGAAGAAATGTGAATTTTTCCTTCAAGATGAAAACGAAGAATGCAGAAAAATGAGATTGCCATTATGAGAGTTTGGCAGTATTTTTCACTTTCAAAAACGGAACCTTACTTCTTACAACTTTGTCTTCTTTGGAAGATAAGACAAAACTGTTGCTTCTTAAGTCTTCGATTTAAATCCTGAGTTAGGTGAGAAAGTCTACGACGACGCACGGTTGTGATACACGTATACCACACAAATATTGGTATGTGAAGCTGGAGACAGTTATTAAAGATCCAGCTATCTTGATACATAAGTTAGTTGATTTATGACTAGGTCTTCCTCTTTCAATCATGCTTCTTCTAGGAATTAAGGTCTTGAGCTGTGATTTTCCATCAGCACTATATTTTAGAAAGCCGCGTATGACAGTATCTATAGGGGAACAGCTCTACAGAGAAATGCACTCTGCTCTTTCAAGGTCGGAAAAGATATCACCGAAGCATTTGATGTCAAAAAAGGTTTTAGACAAAGCGGATTGTCATGCGACTTCTTTAACATCGTTCTGGAAAGAATTGTGCAAAACTCAACCGTCAACACTAGAGGCACAATCTTGTAAAGGTCCATCCAATTACTCGGATATGCAGATGATATTGACATAATTGGAAGATCAAACCGCGATGTCAGTGGAGAGTTTTTGGGCATTGCGACGGATGGGGAAGATGGTCAATGAGGGCAGGACCAAGTATATGCTGTCATCAAAAAAGGACACTGAACAACGACATCTTGGACAAAGCGTCACCATGGACAGCTAAAACTCTGAGTTAGTTAAGGACTTTGTTTGCCTATGCACCACTATAAATTCAGACAGCTACTCCAGCGCTTAAATCAAATGAAGAACAAGTTTTGCAAATCGCTGCTTCTTTGGACTTAGAAGGCAATTGAGTAGTAAAGTTTTTTCTCGAGCATTTAAATCACCATCTATAATACACTCATCATCCCGGTTCTCATTTTTATGGCACTGAGGCCCTGACCCTGTCAAAGAAAGATGAGAGCGTGTTAGAATACTTTGAGAGAAAAATTCTTCGGGTGATTTTTGGTCCCGTACGCATAGATGGGAAATGAAGGAGAAGATATAACGACGAACTACACGGGCTGTACAGCGACACTAACCTGGTCAACAGAATTTAAGCACAAGGGCTTAGATGGCTGGGTCATGTAGAGCGAATGGACATCAACGCTGCAGGCTTTAAGGTCTTCGGATCCCGAGGGATGGCGCAGTAGAGGAAGACCTCAACTCAAATGGCCCACGCAGGTGGGTGAAGATCTCAACCAACTTGGCGTGCGAAACTATAGACTGTTAGCTAGGGACCGAACTGGCTGGTTAAGGCCCAGGTCCACCTGGTATATTTAACAGATTCTTAGACGATAGTGAATTGTAAGCCAAGTGGCACTTGTTTTCAATAATGTGCATCATGTTTACAATAGTCACTGACTCTTTCCTGTTACTTACTTAGGTGTTTTAGACTTATAAAGTCCGTGGGTTTTTCTTAGTGGAAAAGAGGGCCTCAACTACATCTATCTTGTTCTATTTTCGGCCAAGTGCTTCAGCTTCCTCCAACTCGACGATTCCTTCTCGACTTTTATGCTTTTTGCTTCTCAGTCTTTTGCCTTCTGTCAGTTACTCTTGATTGCCTACCCTACTTTCTTCTAAAAGAGTGCCTAATGTACTGCCACCTGGAGATTCGTATAGTAGTTTCAATGTTAACCTATATAGTGTCTCTTTGGATTTACGATTGGGCAAGAAAACCGATAAGATGTTTCGCAGACACCTACTTATGAAGATTTGCAGTTTCTTAGTAATTCTGATATTGCTGATATTTTCCAGGTCCATTAAACATTACGTACTGATTTGACAATAGAGCGGAATAGTCGTAGATTTGACTTCAAACTGAGTGAGTTAGCCCTCGAAACATAAGACAGCATTCTAAATGCCTTAGATTTCCTAGTACGGCTAGTGATACTTGCTCTCTTCCACCTTCAGCCAGGGACAGCAGTACTTCCAAGATATTGGAAAGTTTCTACTTGTTCTACTGATTGTTGAGCAATGTTTACCAGAGAGAATAACTGGGAGTTTCTAAGGCTTGCCATTTTAGTTTGCTCTGTATTAATTTTCAGCCCAACGATTTCTACTTCTCTCCACTCTTGTTGTAATTTGATAAAGATCCATTATCCTCTGAGAAAACAAGTATTCATCGTCTGCGTAATTTTTATGTTTTATGTATGTTTTCAGAGTCCATCTTTTTTCTCACATCTTCTGCAGACCAAGTCAAATAAAGTCTGTTGACGCTTTTAAGAAGCTTTGCAAAGTCTGGGATCGATATTCCAGGTGTTCTCTTATGCGTTCTAAAACAATCTTTTGGCGACTGCAGGCAAAACGCGAATACCTTTTACCTCTTAACTCTTCATTTTTCATACTTCATCAAGCCTTATTTTGTTGGGAGTTTGACAATTGTTCATTTTTCTCACTCTTCGGGAAAGTGTTCAGAAACCCATACAGCTTTCGTTAGTGGTAGCAGCAATTAGGAATGCTATTAAGCCTTATTGCTTTGTTGGCATCCAATGTTTTTTGGTCGTGGTATACATGTATGTACATCTTCCTTACTGGCTGTTGAAGAGCGTTATCGGGAATTTGTTGCATCGGGAAACTCAGAAGATGTGAGTTGCACGTTGCTGTTGTATGCGGGGCTTAAACCTTAAGTGAAAAAATGTTCCTGTTGAACATTATTACAAAACTTTCCATGCAACTTATAATTGTTTAAAAAAAGGTTCATTCACAACAATGACTGCCAATCTAAAACCCTTTGAAAAACTATAAAAACTTTTAAAAAGATCTCAATCGTTTGTTATTGTGAATGGTTCCTTTAGAATTATTTTAGTAAGTATCATTCCCACTTTTTTGGCAGACATTTTAAATTTTATTTGTGGCAACCCTTAATTCCGGGTTGGTAATGTTGCTACATCGAAGTAAAAACCAGACTGTCCAAGTCAAAGAAAACTTCTCTGGTCTGACCTTATCCTCCCTCCGTACAACCCCTCGCCCAAAAACAGGGATACTCCAAAATCAAGGTATGGCGGCGCAACGCGGTGGTAGTATTGGCAAAAATCTTTATGGCCATCTTTCATTGTTGTTGTTCTTGCGCGTTATTGTTGCTTCTTGCAACATTGGAATGTTGAAAAATAAATTTGAAAAATCAAAGAATACAACAACAAAAAAAAACAGAAACACCAAATACCTGAGCTTGTGTTGGTAGTTATAGTTGGTTGGTTATTGGTGGATGGATATGAAGATTCTTCAGAAGATTTTCTTTAAATCACCATCAACATATTTATCGTTATGATGATCATTGCTATCGTCGTTGTTGTCGTTTGGACGATTTGGTTGCGGGTCGTCGTCGTGGGCTTCCCCGTTTGTTGTTGTCTTTGATAGTCGACAATCATCTGATGCCATTTAGAGACAATTTTTTGTTGTTGCTTTTTTATGTTTTACTAACTAAAAATAAGCAATATAAGCAATACATCTATCTACCTACAAACTCCTACCTTCCAACTGACTTGTAGTTTAGGCAATTTTTGCAAGATTAAGTTCAAAAAAATCTGGGAAGAAATTGAAGAGGGCTGGAGGTGGTGTGGGATAATATGGTGTCGCTTGGTAGATATACTTAACTTTATTATACGACCGATGAGCGACGAGCGACGCTACGCGACAATGACGACAACGGAGACGAAGCGAGTTGTGAAGCGTGTTGGTGTGCTGGGGCATAATTTTCACAGTGTCACTTAAGAAGCGCACTATATGAAAAGAGGTAGGTTTATACATAATACAGGAATTTAAAATGCTTGGGAAAATAATTTTCACATCAGACATCATCCCTGCTGCATCATCATCATCACGATGGATTGCGGGTCAGAGATGAGGTTGAAATTTGTGCATCACAGATGGGCAGAAAAACAAAATCAACTTCATGGCGGGCGATGTCATTTTTACAATGGAATTTGGCAAAAGAATGAGGAAGACGGAGAGAGAGAGAGAGAATGAGAAATAGTGAATGCACTAAATCGGTGAGAGAAGGTTGAAAAGATTGTCATGTCATTTTTATAAACAGAGCAAATATTGACTTGTAAGGAAAAATGGCGCCCAATTGAAGACCGATTGATATTCAATGAAGGGGTTTTCAATTGGCGCTTGTAGATTTTGGCGGTGGGTTGCAGCCATTTTGTTTTGGTGACATCTGTCAAATGTTTTGTTTATTCATGGCAAGTGACACGTTCTAATGATAAAACTTTATTATCAAAACTAGTCTTCTTTAACGCCAACGTTGCGTGCATTGCGACCGTTTTATTGTATACGTGGTGGCCCTTTACAGTCGACTCTTCAACGTTTGGTCGATAAATTTAAGAGACCGGTTCAGTAAACTAGCAGCCAACACTCGTACTTTCAAGGAACGCAAGAGAACATCGCTGCGGTCCGTGAAAGTGTACAGCAAGAATCGGCCTTTTGCAGACTTCAACTTGCCGAATTTTCCGTTGGGATTTGGGCCTACGCCCGTAAAAAATAGAACTGACGCAGGAGCTCTAAGTTCATGACCATACACAACGCCGCACCGTTTGTTCGCTGAATGGGGTTCGAATCATTAAGAACAGGACCCCAATTTTGGCCAAAATATCATCTTTAGTGACGAGGCTCATTTTTGGATGAATGGCTGTGTTAACAAGCAAAATTGCAGTATATGGGACGACACCAACCCACGCAAATTTCACCAGGTGATAATGAATCCTCAATATGTTACCGTTTGGTGTGGATTTTGGGTTGGGGCGGTGGCGTAATTAGTCCGTACTTCTTTGAAAACGACGTTAGTGAGGTGGGAGGCGTCAACAGCGAGCGCGTCATGATGATAACTTATTTTCTTATAGCCCAAATTGAACCAAATGGACCTAGACGACATGTGGTTCATGCAGAACGGAGCGGCGGAAAACGATTGATATTTTCATAATCTACTCCGCCCTTACTGAAAACTCTTTATGTAATAAAAACCTTTGACATTTTAAATGTTGCCCTGTGTTCAAAAATGGACGAATTATTCAACACAATAGGGAACAATAGAACGTTGAGAGGCTTTTCACATTCGTGAAGTGTAGCTAAAGAACGAATCTCTGTTTGACTAAAGTTGAGCTTAATGGTAAACTGATGGGCATCCCTACAAATGTGAGTATTATGGTCAAACTATAAAAGGGGAGAAACTAAACTAGCTATATTACTTGACACGTGACACACCCCAGGGTGGTATCATTTCGCCTCTTCTATGGCTTCTGGTCATGGATACAATTCTCGTTATATTAGAGAGATTTGGTGCTATTGGTGTCAGGAAAGGACACCTGTGTGATTAGTAAAATCACGGAGTCAGCTTTGAAGAAAGTTAGCAGCTGGGCCACAAGTTGCGGACTAGGAGTTAACCAATGTAAAACTGAACTGTTGCTCTTTACCACCAAAACTAAAGTATCGCCCTTCACGCTACCTCGACTAACTGTCAAATTCTATCATTGTCTTCCAGTGCAAAATATTTGGGAGTTATACTCGACCCTAAACTAAACTGGAAACTAAATATTGAAGTATGGGTTAAGAAGGCCTGATTTTATGGACGTACACAGCCGTAGTACGCCCAATCTTAACATATGGGTCGATTGTGTGGTGGCCTGCTCTTAGCAAAGCCTATAATATTAATAAGCTAAAGAAGGTTCAGAGAACAGCTTGCGTGGGCACCACAGGGGCCAGGCGTACTTGCCCAACGGACGCCTTTAATGTTATTTTGGATCTTCTACCAATCGACCTTTTTATTAAATACATAGTTTTCTGCATCGCTATTAGGCTAAAGGAATCAAACAGCTGGTTGTCGAAACCTTATGGTCACAGCGGCACGACGAAATTGATTCCCTCAGATATTATCTCGGTAGACACTGACTACTGCACTCCTACTTTGAGCCTTAGTAAGGGTTTTAAGGTTATTTTCCCATCCAGAGAAGATTTGGAGGATGACACCTTTACTGACGGCTCAAAGATGGAGTGCGGAGTTGGTTCTGGGATCTTTTCTGAGTCCCTAAATGTAGCTAAATCCTTTAGGCTTCCTGACTTTGCTATCGTTTTTCAGGCTGAACTGCTGGCAATAAGGGAGGCATGTAAGATACTTAAACAAAACTAAAACCAAAACCGAAATGCGGCTATCTTTACAGACAGTCAGGCAGCTGTCAAAGCCATTAGCTTGGCCACATCCTCATCTAAATTGGTCCAGCAATGTCGCAATGAGCTTGCGAGCCTGAATATTAACCTCGGTGTCATCCTGATCTGGGTTCCGGGCCATAGTGAAGGGTTAAATCTTTTCTATCTACCAAACTGAATCAAACCGAAGGTGGAGCAATGTACCCAACTGGATTATATCTAGGAAGATATGGCCCACCTATAATAAAACCCGTACAAACGATCTTCTATGCAGGCCAAGGCAAGACATAGCCAGGATTGTTACGGTTTTTACCGGACATTGGCCTATAGGAGTTCATGCAGAGAAGTTGGGTATCTCTTACAACACCTTTTGCCGTAGCTGTAGTGACCAAAGAGAAAGTGAAACGATAATCCATTTCCTCTGCAAATGTCCTGCTTTGGCAAACACTAGAATGAAATACTTTGGAAAAGCATTCTTTGACGAACTTGATGAGCTATCTGAGACACAGATTAGAGACCTAATCTTTTTTCTCAATGCGACAAAATGGCTCTAACATAATCGCTATG
Organism: Eupeodes corollae; assembly: GCF_945859685.1. Lineage (NCBI taxonomy): Eukaryota > Metazoa > Arthropoda > Insecta > Diptera > Syrphidae > Eupeodes > Eupeodes corollae. The sequence continues at coordinate 126,404,059 of NC_079148.1, forward strand.
AAGCTTCTCTATAAATCTGTCCCTTTCAATCACAGGTCAAACGAGTTTTTGGTATCAAAACGGCGCACTACAGCGCTAATTGGATCTCAGGCTAGGTTGCCTTGAGATCACCATTGAGAATAGTATACAATATACATATATTAAAATATCGGAACAAAGGGTAATGCAAGAAATTTTGCAACGATATTGAGTTAATTATAGAATATTTTCTAAGAAGCATAAGTAAGTATCTCAAGCACCAGCCCAGAGATGTCAGTTGTCAAGTCAAGTTCTGAAGGTATTTATAAGTTCTGTAAATTGTTAAATTTTACCCAGTTCCAGGTGGTGGTTGCATATATTGAGAATATCGATGTGTTTAGTTCCATTGATTGAAAAAACAAGTTGTTTGTGAAATATCAGAACTTCTGACCTTCAACAGAAACCAATAACAGCGGTTTAGTTAACATTCCAAAAGTCACCTTAAAATTAAGATCCAAAAGTCCGGAAAGAAGAATTTTTCATAAGATGAGACTTTATAGAGAAGAATTTCCAGAATGTTCCTTTTTCTTCTTTCGTTTTCATAATACCAGGTTTAAATTGCAACATTCACTCGTTTGGCAAAGTGATAAGTATCCATGAAAAAGACTAAGGTGGAATTGAACTCTCCTGATATCTCTGTCTAAGGTGCTTCATCCCGGCTAGAATGTCATTACTGGGAATTATAATACCAAAAATTCTGGTCTTTTCAAAAGTCAATGGACTGCATGAACTTATCCTAAAACAGATCTTAAACACAGAGGAAAATAGATTTAGTAAGAATATCCTAGACGTAAATAGAAACTAAAATCTGTCCCGCCACCGAAACGTATATATGGAGGCGATTCCAAATAAATATTCATTCACTAAATATCTTCCGATGCTATAAGCAAAAATAATATGATTTATTTTTAAGCTATTTCATTGACCTCGTCTAGAGGTAATTAATTTTAATAACAAAAATTTGTTGCTGCTATTCTTGGCTATGTCCAAAAATACATCCATTTCTATGAGTACCTACATATTGCTGCTTTCGATAAGGCACACCTATAAAGAGTCTGATGGTGAAAAACTCGCACTGGCTCATTTCACTTTCGCTTCTACTTTTTGTTTTTGTTTAACTTTTTTTTTTGTCATACACGCCAAAGATTAATACACTAATTTTTTTCTAAATTAATTGTTGCTATTTTTTAAATGTCTAACCTAAGTCTGAGGCCATCATCAACATTTAGACAAAATGCGTCAATTTCTGTTGTTCCTCCTTTAAATATGTGGACAGACGTCGTCGGTCGTCGATCGTCGGTCGCTTGTTTTTCCTTTTTTTTGTTGTTGATATTTTCATCTTGCTGTCGTTTCCTTGGCGAGACTATAAAGACTTGAATATCTATAATGATGAGATGGTATTAATAGAAACATTGGACTGAGTCTTATTAGAGGCTAGATGAGAAATTAAAAATAGAGCCAAAAAAAAAAGCAAAAAGAAGAAATAGTTCGGCGTCTGGCCGCCACGGTTGTGTGACTCTTATTGCAGTGGCATTCGTTGCACATCCATTCTTCCACATATCTGTATCTATCGGTCCATGCAGTATTCGTTTTCCCATCTAACTAAATCTATTCAAATATCAACTCGTACAAAATCTATCTGTGCGTATGCGTATCTTTTTTCTCACCTAAGCTAAACTCTGATCATGGGTTTTCCTCGCTGCGTTGCTTTGCGTTGTGGATGATGATGCCTGCGGGCTGCGGCAGTTCTGATACATTATGTGGCGTTCACTTTGTGTCACCACATGTCTCCGAACTGAGATTATCCAGGGCGGCAATGGTCGATGGTGCAGCACTTCATTTGAGATGAGAATACCAAACCAACATTGATATGTTTTAGGTGTAGGTATGTATAGCTATAGAGATATAGGTTCAAGGAAATGCCCCCGTATCTCGGTCGCCCTTTTCACTCTATTCAATTCATTTCATTTAGTAAGATTAGATACATTTTCGAAGAATTTTTGTTGTTTTGTTTCGTATTTTCGTAAGTAGAAAGGAAACCGACTTCTAAATTAGATATCCGCATGGACCAGGCTAGTGACTGTGACAGCCACAGCCATAGGGACAGGGACAGGGTGGAGGAAAGACGAAAACGAAAACGAAGGCGAAGAGTCAGCCAGACTAATCAAAGAAGACCAGGCAAGCGTTTTATAAAAGGGCAGTCCCCTTGATGTAAGTCAACAACAACAACAACTACAAAAGACGGCAATGGCAGGGCAAGGCAGGGCTGGGCAAGACAGGACAAGGGGTAGGTAAATGTGATTCTTCTTTATTTATCCTCTCATTGGAAAGCGTTTTTATTTTAGTCGATATCTTATTATAGAATCTGATCAGACATAAGTCTCTAGTCTCTTGAAACGTAACACACAGTTCCTATACAATACCCTATCCATATACCCTACGACCATGCACGCGTCATACAACTCTGAGAAGCGAGAAGACGAAAATTCTCTGAGGAATTTCGACGGGGAAACAAAATTTCGGAAAAAATCTAGACAAACATTTTGTTCGTATACGAATACAAAGCATCAGCTTGCTTGTTCGGTTAGAATACGTGAGAGATTAGTTTGGGTATTTTATGTCACTTTCGGAAGATGGGAAGATGTGGGGACGACACATTTGTCTGGCGCGGACAAGGCACTTTTATTTATTTGTGTCTATTAGGAGAATATATAGGAAATTTATGAACATCGCGCCCACCGCCGCTGCGCTGCCGTGCCACACGGCGGCAGCGGAACGCGAATGACGGCGTCGCCCTATATATGTTGTGCATACCTGCATTAATTGATATTTCAATATCTAAGTTAAAATGATGGAGGATAAGCTCTGGAATTATGTTGCCTATAAAATACATCAGTGAGACAAAACTAGGCATTTATCTTATCTAAAAGAATCTTTACTGTACTTTGATAAAATCATAATCGTAGTACTATTTAAATGGCGCCCAACGTGGAACACCAATGTTAAAGTTTTGCATGTTACCGATGAGATGATTTAGGTTCAACATCTGTTAAACCGAAATAACTGCTTTTATTTAAAACTCTATAGTACAAAAAATTCATAGTAACTTTTTTTTTTAAAATATGGCGATTAGCGTGAAATTTAAAATCACACTTTTTTGTTCATCTTTTCGTTGGAAACAGTAACAGATTTGTGTTCTGTGTACGTCCATACTGTTTTAAACAGGCCAGCTGTTCTGGCACTTAGTGAAACTCAGGTTGGTAAAAACACCGATCATACGGGGTTGGTTATAGCTTAGTGCCATTATTCCTTTCTCACCATGGCCAAGCCGTTTACGTCCGTAATGATGTTGCCTACCACCTTCATACTGTGGTTTGAAGCTGGTAGGCAACATCAAAGGGCATCATTCATACTTGTTCTTTTTATCGCAGACCAAGTTTGGATAGTAATTCGACTTCAAACGAATTCGATGCGCTGTCCGACTCTATCCAGAGAATTGTATCCATTTTCCTCACATGGAGATCGTTGTTACGGGCGATTTCAATGCACCCAATTCGTGGCTGCGCTATTCGGGTCAGACAACATCCGAGATTTTTGCTGCGTTAAACCACCTGAATCAGTTAGTTGACGAGCCAACTCGGATTCCTGACGTGGCAGGTCAATCCGCCAACACTTTAGACTTACTTCTGATCTTAATAAATATACTGTCAGAGTATTATCAGACCATTGTGTCATATCTGCAAATTTCTCATGCCAGTTAAAGTTAAAACCCCTACGAGAACCAATTGGCAATATGAGGAAGCCAACTGGGACGGTCTCAACGAATTCTTCAGGATCTTTAACTGGTCACTATGCTTCCTCGATAGTGACATGGATTCCAGTGCAGATATGATGACAAACTTAATTCCTTGTGAAATGAGAAATTTTATCCCGGATAGGGTCTTTATCGGTTACGACGCTTGTTTCTAAAGCCAACTCGCTTGCAGCATAGTTTTCTGTTAATTCGATGCTGCCAGTGAGTGACATGACTCCGCCTGTACTTGAAAGCGTAAACGATGCTATGGGAAGAATCTTCATTCGCACTCGTTCAGTTACTAGAGTACTTAAAAATCTTGACATTCACAAATCTGCTAGCCCGGATAGTATCCCCGCTATTGTTCTGAAGAGTTTTTATTAAAACCACTGTGTAAGCTTTTATATGTCATATTCTACAGGTCTCTTTCCGAGTGGATGGAAAACTGTATTTGTGCAGCCTGTTCCTTAAAAGGGCGAATCCTCCTCACTATCTAACTATCGTCCAATTGCACTTACATCCCTTCTTTCCAAGGTCACGGAATCGCTGATCAATTTTCAGCTTAAGAAATATCTTGAAGAACCGAACCTTGCAATAGGTCCACTGGTGATCTGATGGTTTATTTCACCGAACAGTAAAACAAATCCTTACTCGTTTTGAAGAAAGTAAGATTATTGTACTTTGTTGGACCGTTTAATTCAAGTAGTATTGGACGAGTTCAAATCTGATATTCACAAGATAAACGCTAGTGTGCCGCAGGGCTCCGTTCTGTCTCCGATGCTATTCTTTATTTTTATAAATGATCTTTTGTCTGAAACTTCTAACCCACTAAATTGTTTCGCGGATCACAGTACCCTCAGCTTTTCATATTTGTTTTTGGATTCTCATCATTGTTCTTCGGATGTGAACTACCAAAGGCAGCGTATGATAAGCTCATTAAATTCTGATCTTGACAGCATTGTTCAATGGGGAATCAAAAACCGTGTAGCACTTAAAGCTTCGAAAACTCAATGCTGTCTTCTGTCACAAAAGCGTAACACTCCCCCAATGCCACTATCCATGAGTGGTACTTGCATCGATGAGACTAAACACCTATCGGTCCTAAATATCTGCATTTAAGACCACTTGTTTTGGAGTGATCACATATTTTACCTCGCCAAAAATGCTGCTAAGTCTTTCGGTTTTCTCCGGTACGATGCAAAAAGTGTTTTACCCCTTCTGATCTAGTTACAATTTATAAAGCCTATATTCTTCCAAAACTTGAGTACAATTCCCATATTTGGGCAGATGCTCCTATAACCCACTTGTGTCTCTTGGACAAAATTCAAAAGAGAACTCTAAAAATGAAAGGTGACCGTTACTTCTATAAGCAATGCTCTAATGAAATAGCCAGTGAGCGTGGTTAGTAGATAGATGGGGGACCGTCTCGAAACCTACCGCGTGCTGTTGTCATGTGTTCTTTCTTTCTGTTGTTCTTTCTCTTCTGTCCTTCTGTCTTGTATTGATGTCTTGTGTTGTTATCACCTTATATAGTCTAGTTGCTCAAGGTGCTGTGTTCTCTACTCTGTACATTTATGTGCAGAGTAGTGTGAAATGTAATGTAATGTGTAATGTAATGAAATAGCCAGTTGTATTCCTCCCCTCAAACAATTCAACCGTAATACTCGTTATTTTAGGAATGTCTATCAGTTTACCCATGAGCCCAATTTCGGTCCTACTGTTAAGTATAGAGATTCTTTTTTAAGTCGCACTACAGGAATGTGGAATGCTTTACCAGGCTCAATATTTCCTCTCATTACAATGTGCAGGCATTCAAAACCAATGTGCATCGGTATCTCCTCTCAAATCCTATCCTTCCTTCCTAATTACTCACATGGTGTATAATCATTATAAGGGTATGGGTATTCATATCCCCTTGAGTGCACGTACAATATAAAAAAACTCCGCCAAATATTCTATCATAACATCACGTTTTATTTGTTTCCCATGCAAATTATGATAAGAAATCACTTAAATGGCGCCCAACGTTAAAGCACTAAAAGCTCTTTAGTGCACTTTTTTAACTTGCTGATAATTTAAATTTGCAGATAAAGATGTTCTTTATTTATAGAGATGTTTTTCGTTCACAATTGCTTTGTGAAACTAGAGCTTTTTAACTTAAAAAAACCTACATTCCTCCATAGGTCATCGATTTCACGGTTCTTTTTTTGACTATTGCCTCTAGATCATATATTTTATTAAATATACTTGATTAACAAATGAAACGTGATATTAAAAAATTCTGTATATAGAACAGCAAAAGTCAGCTTTGGTATAAACTATTAATTGGCGCCCAACGTGGAAAGCTCAAATCACTATTTCAATAATTAACATCAGCAAATGTATAAGTTTCAAACGAATTCTTTCAAAAGTTGGTATTTATTTCAGTTATATCAATCTACAAAGAAAAGGTTTGAGGTGTTTGTTCTTGGAATCTAAGGTTGCAAAGCATACCCAAATGTGTGTCACTATAAGTTTGCCTATTTTTTTTATTTCTGCCGATATAAGATAATCTTGTATCCGAAAACAATAAAATTGTGTATTGATGCCATATCGACGTTCTTGGGCGCCATTTTTTTTTTAAATATTTTGAAATAAAATTAATTTAAGTGATATCGAAAAGTAAAACTACTATAATTTAGAAATAAAATTTCATAAAATATTTATTAAACAAAATAGATAAGTAAAAATAAAAAAATATGTATATATCCTCCGATGCGTTCCGCTAAACAGATCTTATTACCACCCATATACAAAATATTCGTAAGAGTCTCTCAAGTAGTGTGGTCCATTGAGATTTATCACTAAAAATGTCGTGATGAATCAGAATTACATAAATTTTCCAAGAATGGACCGTGTGATGATGCTTGACTCTCATATGCATATATTGATTTCATTCAAAAAATTTCAAAAAGAAATCGAATCATAAAATAAATGAAAGAAGAGAAAAATAAATAATTTATTTAAACCATTTAACAAAAGATACAAATGAACGAACGAACGAACGTTCCTCTAACACTCTCTCTCTCTCTATCTTTCTACCTCTTTGACAGGTGTTTTTGTTTATCGAGCTTTGATCGTGTGACCGTCTGTCTGTGGGTCTGATCGTTTAATCGTTGTCTACTGGCCGACACCTTTTGAAGAAGCATTCAACAAACAATGCGGCAGCGAAACGCCCTGCGTTTATATGATAATAAAACATTGGGTTCTATCTTCTTCATTAAATTCATTAACAGTTGATTGAATTGATTCTCCTCATTCCAAAGAGGTTTGATTTTTGTTGAATGAATAACAAAAAAAAAAACAAAGTGATAATTGAGATGTGAACGAACTATTTGTATAACTGGAGCATAATCTTCAAAAATAAAAGAAGCCAGAATTGGAAAGCTAAATTAATAACTCTACTGTCATTTTTCTTAAGAGTATTTAAGTATTTGAAAGAATAATAAAAAAAAATATGGGATAGGTTTAGTGTTATGATGGGCTTGGAGGGCCCATTTAATAATATATTATTTTGTTGTGGTGAATTGAATATTTAAAACTTGATATTTTCTTATCAATAATGTCATAATGGACCCTTATAAAGCTTATATAGCAAAAACAAAAGGAAACAATAAAACTTAAGCGTGAGTGTTGGGCGCCATTTAAGTAATAAAATGTTATTAGAATATAATTTAATTTATCAAAACTATTCCAGTTGTATGTCTTAGGGATAATGAGTTTTTAAAATAATAAACTATATATTTTATGTCTCTTAATTCAGAATGAATGAATAAGTTTTGGTGTTCTTCCACTTTGGCTTTGTAAGATTATCGTACTCTTGAAATAAATAAAAATAATATAAACTTAAGTAAACAACCGAATTTCAGGGTCTTTGGCACGCTCAAAGGAAACCTTTTTAATAAAACTGAATCTGAACTGAAATTTGAATATAAAGATCAAAGTAATTGCTAAATTTTTGCTAACACGAACAACAATAGCAAAACACATTCCTGGCCAAATAACAGCACTGAAATCGTTTATATTTTTAGAATGTTGGGCGCCAGTTTAATGAAATTGCTTTAAAAAAGAACTCTGAGCTCAACATTAACATTAAAAAACTAAAGCAGTTATAGGACCAAAAAATGGCCAAATAAACAAAGCCCAAGAATTTTTATTTTAGATTGTTGGGCGCCACTTAACTTTTATAAAAGCTCCTACATATTGCCCAATACTCAGGGCGCCACTTAAACAAAAATCTTGTTAAACAATAGAGGCGGCATAAGACATTTACATGAAAAGTACAATTGCTTTGGAAAATTATAGTATTTTTTAAAATAGTATTCTAGAAACAGCAAAAATAATATAAATTTAAGAAAAAAACATAATTTAATATTAATATTAATAAAATAAATCTTTTTAAGAAACCTGAACCTGACCTAAAATTTACACATACAAATTAAACAATTTGCAAATTTTTTACATTTTTATAGACAAATATATTGTTGGTTAAATAACCGGTATGGAAAAATCAATACTTCAGAATTTCGGGCGCCACTTCAAAAACGTACTCTGAACTCAACATTTTTATAATAAAATCAAAGTAGTTAAAGAATTTTAGAACTATGTGTTGGAATACACGCCTGGCATATTAACCAAAGTGCAAACATTTCTATTTTAGATTGTTGGGCGCCACATAACTTTTACAAAAGATACTACATTTTGAAGTGAGTATTGGGCGCCACTTTAACTTAAATCTTGTTAAAAAATAGAATACATATAAGACGTTTATAGTACTCTTTAAAAATAATCTAGAAACAAACAAAAATAAAATAATTTTAGGGAAAAATTCTAATTTAATTATGTTGGGCGCCATTTAACAGAAATCTTCTAAAAAATAATATAGAAACAAACGAAAATAAAATAAATTTAAGGAAAAAACCTACTTTATTTGTGTTGGGCGCCATTTAAGAGAAATCTTCGTACCTGAAATTTGCACATACAAACTAAAAAAGTGTTTTTTTTTATTGTTGGGCGCCACTTAACTATTACAAAAGTTCCTTCATATTATGGTGAGGATTGGGCGCCACTTAAATTAAAATCTTGTTAAAAAATCCTATATAAGACGTTTATAGTTTTCTTGAAAATTAATCTAGAAACAAACAAAAATAATATTAATTTAAGAAAAAAAAAAAATTATTTTACTGCGTAAGCCGTCATTTAAGAGAGATCTTCTTAAAGAAGATGAATCTGATCGACCTGAAATTTGAACATACAAATTAAAGTAGTACCCGTGGCATGATGGGTTGGACTGTCATGCCTGAGGTCTTGGGTTCGATCCCTGTCTATGCTACCTAAAGTTTTATTCACGGGTACTGCTTCTTGCGAGGAATTGACAAATTCTTCAAGAGTAATTCTTGTTGAATTGGTTGAGAGTTGTAAGTCACTAGGCCTTTGTTCTGTTCGGAATATTGCACCACCTAATTTATTTAAATTAAAAAAGAAATCCTGTTCAAATAACCACACTGACAGAATCAATACTTCAGATTGTTGGGCGCCACTTTAAGGAAATTGCTTGTTAAAACAAATCATACTCTGAACTTAACATTTATATAATACAATTAAAGTAGGTAAAAAAGGTTCGTACTATGTGTTCTTTTTCCAAAAAGAAATACAGGCATGGCCAAGTAACCAAAGTGCAAACCAGAGTTTTATTTTTGATTGTTGGGCGCCACTTAACTTTTATAAAAGTTCTTACGTATTGACGATGATCATAAATGGAAATAAAATCTTTCAAAGCTGTATTTTGCTGTATAACTGTATATATCATACATTTCCTATCTTGCTTCATCTTTAACGGTAAATTTAGCAAAGAAACCTTCAAAGGAATTCCAATGCCCAATACTTTGTAAGAGTATAAAGCGATGATGTTGGTTGGTTTGTTGTTTGGTTCGCTCACCTCCTGCATCCGCTTGTTAAACTCCCGATCTCTCTCTCTTTTCTGTCTCTCTTTCTCTTTGTGTTGTTGACCATGTTGGCTGACAACAAATAAGTTTATATATATAAATTCCTACGGGTCGGTCTTTTTGTATTAAAAAGAATCCGATACAATAGCCAAGAAGACAGGCGACGAAGAACACAACAAGTCCGTATGATGCATCAAGCAGAAGCATAAGAAGAATATAATGAAAAGAACAACAACAACAACAAAAAAGGAACAAACAAAATACCAAACAAGGTGGATATCAAAAAAAGAATAAACGTATTCTAATTTTAGCATAATTTACGGATTTGTGTTGTTTGGGTTTTCGGCCTTCTCTCTTTTCGTTTGCGCCATCGCCATCGTCATCGCATCGCCTGCGCCTTGAGCGTCGTCGCGTCGTCGTCCCAATCGCATCGCGAGCCCAACATTTTGCAGACTATACTCTCGCAATACTGGACAATACACGCATCATATAGCATAACATTGAGACTTTTAGACCTTTCCAGGAATTCTGACCGTTTTTTGGTCGGTTTTGTTCTTTTCATATTATGAATTAGTTTTAATTAAAGTGCGGACGCGATTATGATCATGGTCAGGTTTTGTTTTTGTTGTTTTTATTTTTCTGCTGAGAGTTTTCTCTTTCTGCAAAGTCTCCATTTTCTTTTTGGTTTGATCGTCATTTCGTATTTTTGTTTTTATTGTTTTTTTTTTTTGTTTTGCAGATTTTATTGAAAGACTTGAAAGTTACTTAAGGACATGCTGTTTTGGTTAAGCTAAAAGCATCACACATCACTCTTTATGCTTAAGTATTTAGGGGATTGTGAGCTTGTTTTCAGAGGTCCAAGGTAGGTATATGCGGCACGAGTGAAAGGATAGAATTATGATGCAGCACATTTTTTTATTGAGGTTCGCGAGGGATAAGTGATAGTGCTGGAGCTGGTGCACTATTAAATGGGATATACCTGATGTTCCTGTTGATCATCTTGATATTTTATTTTATTGCACTTTGAAAGGAGCAAGGCTTTGTTTAGGTGTTTTTTTTGGAACGTTTTTACTTTTCGAGCACAATCAGAATTTGAATCAATGTGGTCATCCCTTTTTTGATAGAATTCTTGGAACAGTATTCAAATTCATTCAGTGAATGATCTGCACAATCCTCTCGCGCTTATGAAATGATTTCGGATTTGAATTTGAAGGCTGTTTTCCGGTAAGATGATATGCTTGTTTTTAAATTGCATAGGTAAAAAGTGATTTCTAAGAATTGAGGATATGAGTTTTATTTGAAATGAAAAAGCAGATGAATGGAATTTGCTTTTTGCTGTTCTGCGTAGTTGTTTCTTGGGAGATTCTTTTTTTTGTGATTATTCATGTTTTGGTTGTTTTTTTGTTCAACTATTCAAACTAACGGAATTCATCCCAGACAAAGTTCGAACAAAAGTACAATGTTCCAAGGAAATTGTCAAGTGCCCAATAGGCAAAGCAAAAGCTGCTAAAGTGTGAAAGAACAACCTATAGAGCCGTTCTAACATAGAGATGTGAGACTCTGTCACAAATATGCTGCTATTTTTGTGAATAGATGTCATTGTCGAATCCTCAGGATTTCCTGAAGGAATGTCATATGTAGGATTTTAAAATTGGCGCTTGTAGATTTTGGCGCCCGTGGTGGCCATTTTGTTTTGGTGACATCTGTCAAATCTTTTGTTTATTATTCAGTTGCTTATGTAAAAACTTTATGATCAAATTGAGCGATGAGCGTTCGTTAACGCAAAGGTTGCGTGCATTGCGCTCATTTTACGGTAGACGTGGTGGCCCTTCACATTCCACTCTTCAACGTTTGGTGTCCAAATTTGAGACGACTGGTTCAATAAACCGTCAGCCAACATCCGGTCCGTGAAAGTGTGCATCAGAAGCCGAGGCAGTATATTCCTCGCCGTGCACAAGAACTTGGCCTTTCACAGACTTCCACTTGGCCAATTTTGCGTCGGGATTTGGGCCTACACCCGTACAAGATCCAATTGACCCAGGTGATCAAAGTTCATGACCATAGGGAACGCCGTTTGTTCGGAAGATTTTGCTGTATATGGGACGCCACCGACACTCGAGGATTACCAGGTGATAGTTCATCCTCAAAAAGTTGCCGTTTGGTGTGGATTTTGGGCCAGCACGGCGGCGGCGTAATTGGTCCGTACTTTTTTAAAAACGAAGTTTGTGAGGCGGTCACCGTCAACAGTGCGCGCTAAATAACGGAAGTGGCAGTGGATTGGATTGGTCACACTCTATACTACGTGAACAAGACTTTATTCCCACAAAAAGGTTGGCGCAAAACAATTTAAAAAGCATCTCAGATTCTTGGAAAAAAGTTTGGGAAAGCTCAAACGCATTTTCGAAAACAGAAAAAGATGTCGTGTAGCACTCTATCCCTAACGCACGGAGGGTTCCAGGAGATAAGTAAGTAAGAAAAATGAAGTGTACGTCTGTAGGTCAGGTCTCCCATATCTTGGCAGGTGCTCCTGCAACTTACTTAAACTTCTTGGACAGTATTGAACGTAGAGCATTTAGATTGATTGGTGATAGTACCATCATATGATCATTTACGTCGCTCGAACATCGTTGTAAAGTTTCCTGTCTCACCCTCTTGTACCGTTATTTGAACAGTTTATGCTCTAAAGAAATATCCAGCTGCATTCCTCCCTTAAAAAGTTCAACCGAAATACACGCGCTTCTAGGAATACTCATCAGTATACCCTCGAGCCCAACTTCGGTCGCACCGTCAAGTACAGAAATTCGTTCTTTAGCCGTACTACGCGAATGTGGAGTTCGCTTATTATAAAAAAAAGATCTATGGTGTCTAGATTGGATTTCTGATTAAAAATTGTTGACATTCGTCTATAACGAAATAAGGTGGTTTAAGTTTTAAAAGTCCGCTAGAAAAAAACTCTACTCTAGGAAGCTTAGGTTTTAATCACGGTGATTTTGGAAAACAAGGTGATATTCATTGTGCTCCAGATTCTAGAAGATCAATAGGTTTGGTAAAAGTGATATTCATGTCTAGATCTTCAAAGTAGTTTAAACGATCAAAGCATTTCATCTGATTAAGGACTAACCATACTGACCATTAAGGTCAAATGTGTGTAAGGTCAGTTAAAATTTTGTTTGGGATTTAGTCATTATACAGGCTTCATGCGCTATTTACTTAGGAATGTTTGTAAATTTTCCTAAAACCATGTTTAAGCAAATTATTTGAGCTTCAGACTTAAATATAGTTTCAGTCTCAAAAACATAGTCTCTACTCAAAATCATCCTCATTAACTTATATTGTAAAAAAATGTGACCAATCTGTACATTCCTTTTACCTCTAGATACACTACCTTGCCTACAATATCCATATATAAATAAAACCAACAAAAAACAACAACATTCTTGGAAGTGGCAACAAAAAATTCAGGAAGCTCCTATTTTCGGACTCCCGGATCCCAATACCTATGCATGGCATATCTCTCTCGCTGTCTTTTATAACAGGTTGTTAAGGAGTAGCCAATCGACTTGGTTATACCTATAGTAGATAATTTTTCTTCTTTTCGCAAAAACCACTGAAAGTCCATGCTATAGCGCTATGTGAATGTGATGTAGGCGAATTCCTTTCTAGTTCCGTCTCACAGTTCACAGAGCACACGACAGGAATCCTCGAAATTTAATTTTATTACCTGTGTGAGTGTCTGTATAAATTACAGACACACATATGTGTATATGTAGTTGCGACGCGCAAAAACTAAACAAACAGGTTACTCACAGAAAAGGCATATCTAAAATATTGTAGGTAAATGCAACAAAAACAACAAAAAACAATAACAAAAAGAACACAACATAAGAAGGAAAAATAAAAATAAAAACAAAAACGAAAAAGGATCACCAGCATTCCAATAGAGACGATGACTTGACTTGGTCTTTGCCACTCTTCTTTAATGCTATAGCTGTTGCTGTGGATTGGATGCCAATGCCATCATCATCATGGTGCATGGTCCAAACTTTTATACCAACTTTATAACTTGGCTCGCGTATACCTAGGGTACTGGTGACTGGTGATAGCAACTCGCAATGGCAACAACTGGCTTGGCCAAGGCATTCCCCTGGCATTCGGAAAACACGAGACATTGACACAGAACGCCTGACGACCAAGTCGAAATCGAACTCGAAGTCAAAGAATAAGAAGAAGAAGACGATAAAGCGATGGCGTTGAGGACGCCTTCTCAACGGTACGCTGTTGATCTGTTGTTGCTGCTGCGGCGGCGCGTTGCGGCAAAAGAGGTTCCACCGCATCACACACCGCACCTTTACTTCATTCGTTGTCGGCTGCGTGCTAAAATCATTACAAAACGATTTTTGCAACTCTCTAGCTCTAAGAAGACCATCTTTGGCTTGAAGAGATAGAAAAATGTTTTGCAATCACAAGGTTAACACTGGTGTGCAAATGTTTTGCTCGAAGAACATTCATATCGGGGTTTCTAAAAGGGACTTGACTACTTTGAATTTAATTTGTGAACGCACCCTTTTAATAATCATAGTACTGTAATTATCAATTTATTCAGTAGACTCAACATTTTCCCCATGGTCAAGTACTCGAACGAACAACGTCTGCAGTATCAAAAATATTGCTGCTCCATAGCAAAAGATCAAAATCAGTCAATGCATTCTCAAGAATCGGACATAGCTAGCTCAGACTCAATAATTGTTGCCGATAGACCATCTGAAGTGACGTATGTTCTCTGATTGGGCGAGTTGTTAAGTTCTTATTCGAAAACCCTTTTGTTTCAAAAAATTAAGAAAGTTGAAATAAACTTATAAATTCGATTTAAAAAATAAGTATATTAGTCCTTCGAGAAATTGGGCCCAATGACTAACAGCTCTCAACCAATTCTGTGTGGGGAAGTCATTTCAGGAATCGAGGCAACCTACAGCTTTTATGCCGAATCCGAACGGCTAATTTGAGAAAGGACTTTTCGTGACAAGAATTACTTCTGGAGGATTTGTCAATTCCTCGCAAGAGGCAGTACCCGTGACAAAAACTTTAGGTGACACGGGCATGGATTGAACACAAGACCTTTAGAATGACAATCCTTCACAATAATCATCATGCCACTGGTACTACTATAAGATCGATTTACTGTAATGGCTTAAAATCATTTATCTTGCACTTAACATTGGAAGTATCATTTCCAACAAGACGTCATCTGCCTCATCGCCAAAGCAAAAGCGGCATAGGAATAACTTTATCAGCTTAAGAACAAAGCTACGACAGTTTCGCACAAATGTCGAATCTTTGCTTCTTTATGGGTGCAGCCCTTGGAAGGTTACTTCAGCCATAACAAGAAAGATGCAAACCTTCGTGAATAGATGGCTTCGTAACATCCTAAGGATTTTCTGGCCAAACCGTATATCAAATGAGGTCATTCATAGAAGAACAGGTCAGGAACCTATAGAAGCTATAATGGTGCAGGAAAGACGAGGCGGAATCAGCGTCACTAGGCAAGAGTGACATCTGCGGAAACCGTACACGATGGCACGTAGGCGTAGTAGAAGCCCTATGCCCCTTAAGGGGTTCCGAACGGACTTAACAAGTCTGAGGATCTAAGTAAGTACGCAATTAAGTTAATGGAAAGGTTTGTTACTGGCCGAACACAATGCAGTTTCTGCTGGAGCCGTTTGAAGTTCTCTCAAATTTAGAGATAGGAAACAAAGTATACAGCGTGACGTAGGGAGGTATAACTTCAGTTCACCAAGTTGCACCAACTTCTACTTTTTTCGACAAAAGCTGTATATCTGCTACATTTTGACAAGGGTTTTTGACATTTTTCAAAGGATATAATCCCAAGTTTAAAATCCTCAAACCAACATTCTCTTAAGAGAAAACATAAACCTGAATATCAAACATCTTCAAAACAAACATTTTTACATTTCATAGCCTCCAAAAGCCTAACATTATGGTTTTCTTCTAATGTTAAAAGGCAATAATTTCTCACTCGGATTTAAACAAAGGCCATCAATAAACCTTCGGATTTTTGATAATCTGTTTGCGATTTACAAAGCCTTGTTCCCCATTTTAATTACTATGAGGTTGGCACTGTTAAAGAGGGTCAAACAAGTGCAAAAAGAGAAATGGAGACGAGGAGACTTTCTTTGAAATTGGGGACTTGGTGATTCTTTGAAAATTTTGGAAATAAAAATTCATTCCTTGAAGATTTTTCTCTTTAGAGAGAAAGTGACAGTTAGATTATTTTTTGTTTTAGAGATTTTGTCCAATGTTGATATTAATTTTTTGGCGTTTAGATATTTGCAAACTAGCCTTTCAGTTCGTTCGTTCAACACGCGCCACATCATTTTAGATCATTATTGCAACATTTTTACACCAGACCGTCATCTTTGCTGGTTGCGTCGATGTTTTTTATTGGATCAATTTTCTCACACGTCACTGTGAAAATATGAAAAAAATTCCAGCCATCTTGACGTCTGTATGTGTGGCAGTGTGTGTCCGTATATGTGTGATGTCTGATTCTAATTGAGCAATAAACAGTTAATCATTGCAATGGAAGAAGGAAACAAATACAAACAAAAACGCTTTTATTGGAATTTATTGAGAAATTTTGACGTGCGTCGTCGTTGGTGTCGCCGTCGTCGTTGCCGTTTTTGTTGTCGTTTTTCACCATTACAAATACAATGTTTCTGTTGTCATCGTCATCACTGCACGCATTCTAAAAATATGTACGTACCTATTTATACGTAATACCTATAAATTCTTTTGAACAATTCTCCTAGTGGAGGAAATGAGAACTAAAGGAATGGCTAAACTCTGCTCTGCCTCCCCCATCCGGTCTAGTTTCAAAAAGTGTCCAATTTCTCGATGTTCGTTTGGTGCGTTTTTGTTATGTTCATCTTCCCCCAGCCCCTCCATATTCTTTTATTTAGCTATCAAATTTTGTTTAAGAGTGGCGCTGCGTGCTGGGGCTATAAAATAATGCTGCACAAACATGTTGCATAGAACCGAGCACACATTTCAAATACACGAGTATGTCGGGTCGTTTCATCTGTCCCACCGACACCGACCGACCGACCCATCGACCGTGCGACGACGACAATGAGGACGATGACGGTTGTATTTGTCGACTCTGACTATATGACTCTTGAGTGCCCCAAGTGCGTAGCATAGCGTACGTTGTTGCCCCCCAATCAATGCGCTGGTGGCCGAAATACTTGAAATTCCAGAGTTTAAGAAATCACACACCAATACCAATGTCTCACTTTTACGTACACACACACACTGACACATAAAAACTGACATTCGTAATCACTTACATCGCATCCAGAAGACAATAATTTCGAAATCTCATTTTATTATGGTATTTACTGAAGAAAAATGAAGGAAAATAAAAAAAAAAGAAACTAGTAAAACATGTTTCAAATAAGTGGCAATAGGGTACATACCGCTAGGCAATGCCATGAAATTCCATGCCCTGGAATGTCACCGAACACCGAACGCCCGGCTGAAGAAGGGGGAAAAGTGGGGTGCTTATGATGGTTGCAAGCTTACAACATCACATAATATGACAATATGATAACGAATGCGCTGCGTTACGTTGCGTACGAGTATGTACTTACCATTACCCCCTCTGACAGATGACAGATACATATATGCGTTCATCAGCACGTAAATCATCTGGATGTCGAGTGTTTTTCTTTTTGTGCGTTGTTTAATCAAATAATAATAAAATAGTTTAGATTAGAGGAGAGTTGTTGTCCTCGAGAAGTTAAAAAATAAAAAAACACATAGGTATTGAAAAAGGGCAACTTGGGCTTTCATATCGGGCACGAAGTTGCTTAATCAAAGACATATCTCACATTCCTCACAGTCTCAATATTACATAGAGGCACAGGTGAGTGCGATGGTAGGGAGAGAAGGGCGAAAAGGGTGATGTTATTGTTATTGTTTTCTTTTTTCTTTATTTTTTTTCGTCGTGCTGGTTTTATTTTGTTTATCATTGGATAAGTTAAGGAATTTATGAAGCTTTTTTGATGGATGATAAAAGATGGTTAAGATCTTTCAATATCTCTAAGGTTAAATTTGTGGCGCCTCATAAAATGTTAACAATAAAAAAAAGTAAAACTTATCTACAAAAATGTTGATTTTAGATTGTGCAACATTTTTTAGCATAATAAATCGCTGAAACGAACAATACTGACTTTTCGATTTTTTTGACAGCTAGATTTCATGGTTTTGTCTTCACGATAATCGCATCTTCATATTGAAAGCAAAATACATTATTTTAGTTCCATGAATGAAGGATACCGTTGCCAATATTCTGCATCTCACTTATTGTGAATCCACTTTGCGAAAGTGAATTTGGGTGTTCCACTATTCGTTATTGTGAATTGGATTTTCGAACATCCAAATGGATGTTCTGTATTTTCGTTTGTTCCATTTTTTGAACACATTCAAATCACAGTTTTTATTTCTGTGAATTGATCTATGATAGCTTCCTTCTACTAGAGCAGGTTTTTGAAGTTAGGAATCGACGAAGGTTTTATAAAAGTCCCTATTTCCCTTAGAACATATAAAAAAGCGTCTTTGCTTAATCTTAAATTACAATGAAAGCTTAAAAGAGAAAATCAAGAATTGGCTTTATTTTTCAGAACAATTCTACATAATTTTCACACACTTACATTGTTATTTTTTCACTTGAATTCTGCTTCCTTTTTTCACTATTCATTTAAAATTTCCAGTGCCTAATATTGCATCCATCTTCAAAACAGCAAAACAATGACTTCAGAAACAAAATAAAAATGGATGATCCTTCAGTTCTGACAGTTCGAAGAATTTTGAAGTTTTTGAAATCGATCGAATTGAAGAACATGCAATTTCATTTGACGTAAAATTGAAAAGTGATTTCAATTCACTTTCGATCGAAATTCGAAACATGGGCGCGTATGTCAATAGAAATCACAAAATAAAAACCACAGTGTTCTGCAAATAAATCTATTGCTGTCAAAAATGCTGGAATTTACTGCTTATTATTTAATTTTTAAATAGGTTAGAACAGCTTTTTGGCTATTATTTGTAAACTTGCATCAAATACAATTTATAATGAAATAGAAACGTCAAACATTCTGCAAGGAAAAAGTTGACATAGTTGGTCTACTCGTCCGTTATGTAATGGATTCTGTTAGTAGCATTGTGTAATTGACAGCTATTGTGATTCCATATTTAGTTCGGCATCTTATTTAAGTCTATTTTGAGTAATTTATTTTTCCAGAGCACAACTTATCATTGAATACTTTTAACAGCCTTTTGGTTAATGGAAAATTTGGCTTGGTAAATTTCCATTTTTCATTGGAAAAATTCATACAAGGCAATAAGGCTCGACGAACCATTTTACATGGTCTTTTTTGCCATTTATTGATGACAACATTTTTGAGTAAAAAGTTATGACTACTTTTCATCTCAAATTATTTGTGAAAATAAAATGAATTCTAACAACATTCTCCGAAGGATTTGTCTTTGCTGTCGACACCCTTAAGTCGATAACCCTTTTCAGTGATGTGATAGAGCAACATATCAGCGCAGACAAGGCCGTAACGATAGCTCGTCTCGAAGAAGAGTTTCAACTGAAGTTCTGGGGTCGGGTGAAATGGGCTCACGACCGACATGAACGAACAAGTACTACAAGCTCGCTTGGCTGCTGCTATCCTCTTTCTTCACTTCAACGATCGACTTCAACCCGTCTGAACAATTCACTAAGGAGAAGCTAATTGTCTAGAAAATATATCATAGAATCAACAACAAACAAAACTGTTACAGTAAAATTAATTTTATTTAAAAACATTTTCTTCTTCTTTCACAACAAATTCAATCCAAAATACTGAGCTTCTGTTGGCTAAATGTGCTTTCAAAATCCACATAAGTTGTGGCCGTCCGAGCAACTTATAGGCGGGGTTGAGAAGATGCTGAATGGATTCGTGTAGGTGCTTATTTCCGGAGCAGAAAAGGTCAATTCCTAGTTCCAGATTCGTACCAAAATCTCACTCATCCAAGGCGATCACTGAAGCTATTATGATAAACTGCAATTGCTCCAAGACTATTTCTTTGGCTTCTTCCTTTGAGGACTCGCCTGGTTTGTCTAATGCACTGAGGATATTCTTGATGTTGGCAGGCTGTTCATCAAGCTGCGATAGCCCACTGTTGTGGCTTTATTCACTGGAACAACGATTCCCACATTTTGGAATGTTTTAACTCAAATTTTCCCATCCCGCTGCGACTTAGCCTCCACCAGAAATTTTCTTTTATACTTATTCTCCTCCACAAAAGAACTCCTTGTGATTGAACGGAGTTACCGGAAAGTCTTTCTCCAGGTATAGTTAGCTAAAGCGTCGAACATATTTGTGGCGACGAGTTCGAAGACGCATACCTTGGATGCGAACTATGAGTTCTCGCCTCAGTAGCCATTCCGGTTCCTCGCTTAACAAAGAGCGTCTGAAACTCTGGAGGATCATAAAAGAATTTCCAGTGCCGCAAATAGTCACCAGGGCTTTTATTCAAATTTGATTAATGTTGCCGCAATTTTTTCTGTTGCCACGCAGCTCCCCCAAAGTTTCCTTTTTTTTTCGTTACACCTCATACACTTAACATATAGAAAAAAACTTTAGTATGCTACTCACAAACTACACGTTCCATAATCTCTTTTCACTTCAGTTCTAGAGAGATTCAAAGCTTTTACATCAAATTGATAAATAAATTCTTTTTCAACTATCCATTAACGAAAGTGTCACTTTTGCTGTGTTAACTTACTTACTTAGTTAATTCTCAGACCTATAAAGTCCGTTGGGAAGCCCTTAAGGGTCATAGAGCCTCTTTTACGCCTACGCGCCATCGTGTACGATTTCCGGAGATGTGTCTCAGCTCCCTCCAACTCTTGTCTAGTGACGCTGATTCCGTATCAACTGTCCTGCGCCATTGGCTTCTCGGTCGTTCAGCTATTCTTCTTTCTTGTGTGAGCGGATTCCACTGCATTGCTTGGCCTGCAATGCAGTCGTTACCTTTTCGCGTATGTCCAATACATTGCCACTTACGTCTACGTATTATAGATTCTACAGGTTCCTGACCTGTCCTTCTATGAATGACCTCGTTTGATATACGGTTTGGCCAGAAAATCCTTAGGATGTTACGAAGACATCTATTCACGAAGGTTTGCAGCTTTCTTGTTATGGCTGAAGTAACCTTTCAAGTGCTGCACCCATAAAGAAGCACCGATTCGATATCTGTGCGAAACTGTCGTAGCTTTGCTCTTAAGCTGATAAAGTTATTCCTCTAAATTTTTGACAGCATACGGAACGCCGCTTTTGCTTTGCAGATGACGTCTTGTTCGGTTCCACCTTCGATGGAAACGATATTTCCAAGGTATTGAAAGGTCTCCACTTTTTTCACCGGTTGCGAGAAAATATTTGTTTGAGAATATGGTCAGGTTCCGAGGCTGATCATTTTTGTTTTGCCGGAATTTATTTTCAGCCCCACAACTTCTGCTTCTCACTCCACACTTGTTGTCCTTTGATGGAGGTCTATGATCCTATGAGAGATTAAACAAACATCGTCCGCGTAATCCAAGTGCTTTAAATAGGATGTCAAAGTCCATTGGATTCCTCCACTACCCGACAGAGCTGAGCGGAGTACATCGCTTATCACCAATAAAAACAATATTGGCGACAGAAGACAGTCCTGTCTGATTCCACTTCGGATTTCAAAATCATCTGACAACCAACCATCCTGCATAACGTGCTGTGTTTGGGAATTTATATTCATGAAATTCGTGTTTAAATCTCAGTTCTAGAGCATCAAAAATCCCCACCCCCCCCTCTGGATCGGCCATTGTTTCGTCTCATTAATTTCTGTCTATAGATTTGTTGTATGTATCGAACCCTTGCCGAAGCAACGTTAAGACACTTCTTATCTAAATATAATTGACAGAGTTCTAATCAGAACCGAACCAGGTTCGTATAACATGGGTGTTCTGTAACTTCCCCTCAAAAATATTATACAATATATGATAATTGGATAGTATTTAGTAATGTGTTCGAAGTGAATTATATTTCAGAAGACTTAGACACATCAAGCGAACAATAATCCAGCCAAGGGACTCTTCGAATGCCAGGCCCCGTGTTTGTAAGGAAAGGAACCTCCAGATCAAACATCAAGTCATAACGAATACCAAATCGTCAAAATCGTAGACGATGGAAGACAACTTTGTCTTATTGATCTGCCCAAATAAGAAAATTATGTGAGGTTAGGGGGAATCGCAATGCTTCTTCTTGTGTTCCTCAGAACGTGATAACCGAGCACCTACCTACGTATCAGCTGATACTTTTCCTGTTCTTGTTGAATTAAAAAAAAGGGTTTAGATAAGTTCTTTTTCTTAACTATTCACCTTGACATCGTCTGATACATAACTTTGAGACTAGAGAGTTGGCTCAGATCACCTTAAGTTCTTCTTGATATTCCTCAAATTAAACCTTTTTGCAATTCCATATAAAAATGGAGGATGACTGTAACTGTTAAATTAAGTCAAACAATGTTGAATTTTTATTTTTCGGGACCCTTATACTCTAAATTGTTCTTTTTTTTTAGGGAAAGGTCTGTCCAACAAAACGTTTTGCGATATTTTTTAAATTGCCTTTCAAGCTAAAATATAAAAAAACATTTTTACAAAAGCTTCAATTTGGTTCGCTAGATACAAAAAAACATCCTGAGGATAGGAAAATATAAATATTACGATAGAAAAATGCTTAATCTAATTCAAGCTCATGAATGTATGACAGAAAAGACAGTATGATGGGGTAGACCACACCTCCACTCAAAGAATGACGTAGGCCTGGATCGTGTTAGCCAACAACCGGGAAAGGTGGATAGTGAACTATGCCTGGACCGGATTCCGACTATGGCAATTTTTTGAGAAACGTGCACTTAAAGTTTCAATTTTTTTTAAATGCATGCCAAAATGTGGCAACCCTATTCTACGAAAAGTAAGCAACAATTAAAAAAGTAAACAATATCAACCCATAGCCTAAAAAGAAAATATGTGTACACATTTAAGACGCATCAAGTTAGCTTCCATTATATTGTACAACAATTGTTCCACACACATACCTACCTACTTATTTATGTATAATCTCATCTCTAATACCACCCAGTTTGATAAGCGTCAAAAAGATACACAACCAAAATTAAAAAAAAAAAAACAAACATACACACATCTTTATATACCTACACGACACGCCAGCCAGCAGCGGCAGCAGCAGCAGCGGCCCCAAAAAGTCATTCGCGATCGATTCTGTTAATGAACACAACGTTTGTAGGCGAAAACAACGTTGGTGATGCTAGCGCGGGTGACTCCCCAGTTCGAAGGTGGCAGCAACCAGAAAGCAGCAAGCAGCAAGCACAAAGCAGTGGCATGAAACTATCGTATCGACTATATCGACCGAGTATACCGACCGAACGAACGATCGACACGATCGATGCTGGTCCAACCAAATCCATTGGAATGTTGTGGTATAAAAGTTGTGAATGAAATGAACTGAACTTTCAGACCCAAGGAATGTGCACTTGAGACAGCTAGTTAACCCCTCCTACCCCTCCCCCTCCCTCTCTCACAAACACTCTTTTGAAAATACAGTCAAAACGAAAACGTTACCAATCGCAGAGGAAACGAGACAAAACGAAAACAAGATTTTTGTGTATAGAATGAAATTCCATTATCAGCACTTGTATGTTGAGGGTTTCCGAATAGGGTTGCCACTATTCCATATGTTGAAATCAGTTATAATCGAAATTAGTTTACAATTTTGTATCTATGTATATAAAACCCGTAGTGTTATGTATGTTGCCTTAGCCGCAATGCAGTGTTAGAGGTCTTAGAGTTTAAGTCAAAAATGTCTACGTAGCCTCAAGATGCCATCACCTTAGAGTATCTCGGTAACTTTTACTATAAAAAGCTAACAATTAAGATGCTTCCCTCATAGAGGAGCTTTTTCACAGGAATCGCCTGTTTTAAATATGATAGACGCCCATATCTTGTGCAGCTTGAATGCAGCTACAAAAACGTGCAGTTCGTGTACGTCAATGACAGTGAGCTACAAACAAGCATCTTATATCTTCAAAATGGCGTGTTTGAAAATTTGTATTCAGCTGATGGTTTTTTTTTAAAATCATTTACTTCGCTAAAATGAGATAGACTCATTTAGGCTCCTTCAAGTATCTTTTTCATAAGCACAAAATGAAAACAAAATAATGGAAAAATGTAGGATTTGGTGAAGTGGTAACTCTGCTTGTGATAGTATAAGTTCAAGAAAAGCTATAGTCGTTTGTGTTTGTAGTGTGATAAAGATGTGTGCGCGTATAGCAAGCTATAAAAAGTTAAGCAAACATTGTAGAAGTGTGAATAATATCAACCCGTAAGCCCGCATTCCAATGTGATCTCAGGAACGATCACAGTCAAGACTATACAGCAGCGACATTAGTGTGCGCCCGTTTCCACCGATTTTCGAAGTGTCACCCCCTTTCTTGTGCATGAAGGGGATCACAGTAGTGGCGCTCACTCGTTCGATTATAAACTTTGGTTTTGAGGGCATCTTGTTTTTTCATTTTTTTCAGTTTTTTTTTTTATAAGGCGCTTGAGTAAAATTTTTGATAAAAACCGACAGAAAGTATCTACGCATCTACTGCGTGCTCTGTATTTGCGCACATGAATGTGCCAAGACTTACTTAGGTATACTCTGTGCAGAGTCTGGGTCTGGGTTGGGGGGTTAAAAATAAATTTCTCACGTAATTCTGACTTGATATTGTTGTTGTTGGAATTTTGGGCTTTTTGATATTTTTCTTGTGTGTAAATTTTGGCTATAGGTACATTTTGGGACCGATCAATTGAGAAACCGACTTGTGATTGGTCCAAAAGCTGAACAGCGAATTTGCTTGCCCAACTTTCATTTTTGTTGGTAAGCTTAGGGTGTCCCCCACTCTTTAGGGTTTTTGTTATTTATATTTTGTCCAATAACAAAACAAACAAATAAAAAAAAATAAGGTTTTCTTAGACCGTTTGGAAGAGACACACAAAATCAGGTTAAACTTTAGAGACACAAAAAGTGGGCATGCGAGGGGGAGAATCCTTGATTATTAATATGCCTATTAATGTTATTATTATTTTGATGTTTTTGTTGTTGTTTTTTCATTAATTTGGTGACTGAATGTCTTGCAGAGTTTCTATCGTTTCGATGCTTTGACGAAGATGTTGCTGCTGCTGCTTCTACTGATGATGATGATGATGCGTGTTTTTGGAATTCTTTTATTAATTATCATCGAGCTTGTTAATAGATTGATAGTTAATTTATTACAAAATTCCTCTTATTTGTTTTTGTTATGCCAGTACGCAGCCATTTAACCTAGTATAGCATTAAGATTATGTATGAATGTAGGTATAGTCTGGTGTGAGCAAGTTTCAACAGACATCTTGGAAGGCCATCTAGTTGTCAATTAGAATATTTTATTAGATTTGTTATTGTGCTGTTTTTTTTTTGTTTGTTATTTTTTTTTTTTAATATGGAAGCTAAAATCGTTTTCACACAGATTGCGTCAATAGATTGGAATTTTTGGTTTTGTTGGATAATTTTTTTAAGTTTAAATTTTTATTACCCTTTCGCTCGTGATGGCCTACTTTCTTTCTTTCTACTATGAGCGAAATGTTTGTCTTTTTTTTCATACTATTTTTTTCTCTGTCAAGCAGTAATAAAATAAAGTCACACAGTCTGGTAACCATAGATTAGACAACTTTTTGGTCACACACATTGGTGTGAAGTGAAATCGAAAAAAAACAAAATGGAGTTCTATTTCGATGTTATTTCATTTATTGTTCGTACGTCTTATAAGATAATAATAAATATTGAAAATAAAGTTAAGAAACTGTGTTATTAAATTGTTGGTGTTGAATAGAAATTAAATTCAATTTTGAAAGGATAGTGTTGTATTTTAAAATCATTATTTTTTTCAAAAATTAAAAATATATTTAAACAAGAAAATAAAAGGAAAATATTTGTTTGCAGTTTTAGTGGAATTTAGTAGAATATCTAATGATTTTTTATTTCTTATTTACTATAAATGTTTGCAAAGCTAAGTCTTAAAACTATGTAAGTTTTACAAACATACATATTTGAAGAATTATACACTTCTTAAACTTCAAAAATGTTCCATATTTAGGCTTAAAAGTTAGCAACCAAATATTGAAGACTTTAATCTTCGAGATCACGAGGAACTGCAGTTCTTAGACGTGTTTCGTATATTCACCAGGGTTTTTAAAAAGTTATTAAGTGGTATGTAAAGTATTTTCAAGTAAGAGATTTATTGTGAATAGACCACTATTTTGACAAATACCACTTTCAAAGCTACAGATATGGACATAAAAATAGAAACAACAAACAGAGATTTTTTAAAATTAAGTTTTGTATTGACTTAAAAAGATCTTTTTTCAAGTTTGGTCTTCATTTTCTTATTTTCTTTCTGTCAAACTAAAATTATACATTATTTATAGTAAAATCATAACTTAAAATGTTTTAAATGTAGGTTATTTTAACCTTTTTTTATAAAGTTTACAAACAACAAAAAGCATGGCTTTATTGCCGTCTGCCTAGTGACAAATCATAAAAAAGATAACATAGCTCCATAATATATTTAAAAACTTTGATTTATAATTCTACTTCTATAGAGAAGAGCAAGCCTGCAGAATTGATATAATTTTTAAACTTCCATATTGTTAAGCAAGAGTATAACTTGATTTTGCGTCAGTATTTAGCTACCAAAAGCATCCCTTCTTATTTCTTTAAGAACTGGACATATTCCAACAAAGTGTAAAATATATTCCCTTTCCTTTAAATTGCACAATGAGCATATAAATGGTAAGTCATCTCTATGAGGTATAAAGTTCAGCTGCATAACTTCATCTCTCAATTTAACCATTATTGAAATTCCGTCAATGCTATTATCATCCCTAAAATAATTCCTCTCTTCCAAGTTGTGATTAAGCTGACAGTAGAGCTGCCTGTATATAGATCCTGTGGCGTCAGTCATGTATTTCTCTCGTTGTTTTATGTCCACTGCAGAAATGAGCTGGCATAAAGATTCTTTTAAAATATCTTGATTATTAGACTAAAGGTTAAATTCCATTCCACATTCTCTTGCCAAATTTATCCAAACATCACACCAACTTGTTTTTGTTTGTATTACTTGAAGCGCTGCTATCTTCTGAAGCCTATTATTGCTCATCTTCATAATTCTCAAGATGTAATCGACTTGCATTTGTAGGGTTCTAATGAACATAGGTGATAATACTGATTCCAAAATATTAACATAGTTGGGTCTATTTGATGGCAGTCTAAAAATTCGCCTAATAAAGTATCGGAGAAGTTTCTCAACTGCTTCGTATTTCGTTCCCCAAGTTTGTGCCGCGCAAGACATGACAGACTCAGATACCGCCTCAAATGTCTTGAACTTGCTGTTATGTGCTATACTTTTGTTAGAAAAACATCTTTTCCAAGTTGCAATTATTGTACTTTTAGCCTTAACTAGTTACTCTCTTAGATGCATTTTCATGCTCAAATTTTTCGTTAAGTGAGCTCCAAGGTATTTGAATTCTGTGACAACTTCAATGACCTCTCCGTTGTATAACCATTTTTCTGTCGCAGAATTGCCTTTAAAAATCAAAATTTTGGACTCATTAAGATTCACCATCAAACTCCAAAGCTGACAATATTGATACAGGTGGTTTATCGTTAACTGTAATGATTCAGGTGATGCTGCCAAAAGAACAACGTCGTCCGCAAACAGCAATGCTTTTATTATTTGTCCGGGAAAGTATATGCCACGTGGTAATAGGTTTGTAAGATCTTTAATAAACAAGGCGAACAGTACAGCCTTGTCTGACTCACGAATATGTTTTAAACCCTCTCGACAACTCTCCATTCCATTCCATACCTTAGCAATTGTATCTGCATAAAGATTGTGAATAACTCTTCCGAACTTCCATGACATTCCGTAACTATACAGCTAGTAGATAAGCACATGCCTATCGATCATATCAAATGCAGATTTAAAATCAACGAAAAACTTATTTTAAGGGTACAAATGTGGTCAACCGTCGAATAACCTGTCCTAAATTTATACGAAGCATTTAGAAAGGATATTTATCTCTAATTAGACACCTCGGCCAAGATCCCTTTCTTATGAATCGGGAAAATGATGGACTCCTTGAATTCTAGTGCTATCATTCCTCTTTCCATGACATTGTTATATATAGTTGTCAGTCGGTTGATTAGCTCTGCTGTACTTTACATACTTAAGTTCCATTACAGCTGAAATCACTTCTTGGTGTCTTATTGCAGCATCAAGAGTTTCATTTTTAAAACCCGGAGTAGCGTATTGAAAGACTAGTTTCCCTTCTGTTGGATTCAACAAACCCTGAAAGTGATATGCCAGCTGATCAGAACCTATACTAAAATGGATTGAAAACTTTTTTCCGTTCAGCTGCTTTGCCAGGTTCCAATACTCGTTTCCACTTTTACAAGACGCTAATCTATTGGATTTAGCTTCGAAGAATGCTGCCTTCTTTAGCTTACATATTGCATTAAAAGATCTATTAGCCAACATCCTCCACAGTTTGGCTTTATTTTTTATTAAATGTTTCTTAACCGCGCATTTTTAATCTCCCGCAAAATGTTCTATGGGATTTAAGTCAGGCAATTGGGATGTCAACTTCAATCTCCAATACGCTGATTTTTTGGTCTTTAAAATACTTTTGAGCATATTTTGATGTGTTTTGAGGGTCGTTGTCCTGCTGTTGACAACTTTGAGAGGCATGTTCTTGTCAGCATAAGGCAGCATTGTATCCTTCATGATATTTACCTTCATATTTCAATCCATTTTACCCTCAATCAAATGTGTTGGTCAAACGCCATATCAAGAAAATTAACCCCAAAGTATGATACTGCCGCCACCATTCTTGACCGTTTTCTGGATGTATTTGGAATGCAGTACTTTCAAAGGATGCCTTCTAATGGTTTGTCTTTTATCACTTCCGCACAAATTAATCTTTGTTTCGTTCACTGACAAAACATTCCTCTACTTTTTGCCTTCTTTTGGCCCACTCCAATCAAAATGATCGTGGGCGATCATTTTGTTTGAATTAAAAAGGACACCATTCTTGCGATCCTTCTGAAAAAGTTAGTTTCAACAAGTCTTCTACGAACAGTTCTGGAAGTTATTGGAAGCTGCAGTTTGTTTTTTATTTACCTTGAAGACTTGTAATTATCTTTTTTTTGAGGCGCAGAATGATCATTCAGTCTTCTCTTGGGGTTGTTTTGCTTGGGTTTCGCAGCTGTTTTTTGGCTAAAATAGTCACATTGATTTTGCAATCAACTTGAATGATTTGCTCATTATTCTGGCTATTTCCCTCAAAGATTTTCCCTCACTTCGTAGAACTAAATTGCCAGCTTTCTCTTCTAGGGAACAATGCTTACCGCGAACAATGTTTTCCTTAGAATTAATTGTAGTATTATTAAAATAAATTAAGTTTATTTCCCTTAGGACTTATTGCCTTATAAAAGTAAAAAAAAAACTTATATTGTTGATCCTTGTTACATATTAAGGTCTGTGTTCCAATGTGTTTCTATTTTAATGTCCACCAAAAACACAGTCTTACCTGAACAACGGTTCATCTCCAAACAATCAATAAGCAAACAAAAAATAAAACCCATGTTATTTTGCTTAAGAGGAGAGTATAGCTTCTTTTTAATAATGGTTAAACTTACATCTAGAACATATTATTGTTTTTATTTGGGTTTACTTCTATAGCAACTGTCTCTGATGTGTCAAATAAATAACACTACAAAAAAGGTGAACATTTTTCTGTCATAGAACGCATAAAAACAGTAGCACCCGTGATGGTTAGTGCGTAAGATTGTCATGCTAAAAGTCTTGTGTTCAAGCTCTGCCTGAGCCATCTAAACTTTCTTTCACAGGTAATGTCTCTTGCGTGTAATTGACAAATCCTCTGACTAATTGATGTCAAAAAAGTGCTTTCTTTAATTATTCGTTGGGATTCGGCTTAAAACTGTTGGTCCCCACCAATTTTAAAGTTAGTAAACACAAGAGTTTGACAGGGAATATCACCAGCAACGTCGTATCTTCACTGAAATGGCCCTTGAAATGCATTAAAATAATCCAGACTTACACTGAATCATCTTCAGTGGTTAGATCCATTTTCAATTCGGAGGCTATTGTTCAAAATCATAATTGTCGCATATAATTCTTTGAAGCTAGCTGTGTTATAGACCTTTCTTATTCGAAAATGAGTCTGAATGAATAAAAGAAATTAATAAATATAGATGTTGACGAAGTTTATTTTCGACAAGAACTCGCTACGAGCCACACAAGCAACCAACAAATTTTACAAGAAAAGTTTCCTCTCTTTGTTATCTTATTGGAAAACCTTATAGCTTAGAAAATTCTAATTCTAAAATGAAGTTGAAACTCGTTAAGCTTTAAAGAACTCGTGGATGACATGAGAGTGTCAGATTATTGGGAATAGAAATTTGAACAAAAAAATGTTTCAAAAAATCTGTAACGAAATACAAAATAGCGAATATTTTGATTGCAAATTTCTAAATCCAAAATTTGTACACATTAAGAACAGTTGATTCTATTCTTAAGAACAAGTAATCAGTACTAAGTTCAGTGTAGATGACTTCTAGAAACGAGTACAGGTTCTTACAGTGCCAGAATTGAAATCACTTTTAAACTACAGTTGTAGGAATAGCTGATGAAATCTAGTTACAATTTAAGTCATACACAAAGATCAGCAGTCAATATTCGTATGGAAGGTCAGAACCTTAATAATACGTAAATAAAATAGTGACTAGATTTTTGGT
Source organism: Eupeodes corollae (assembly GCF_945859685.1). NCBI lineage: Eukaryota > Metazoa > Arthropoda > Insecta > Diptera > Syrphidae > Eupeodes > Eupeodes corollae. Next base: position 126,434,874 of record NC_079148.1, read on the forward strand.
TTTGAAAAATCCTACTTGGTCATTTAAAGGCAACACACAATTTTCAAGGAAACAATAACTAAAACACGTAAATCAGTTTTAAACAATAAGGAAAGAAAGAGGATAATGTGGTGGCATTTCAGATTTATTTAAAAGCTCCAGAGAGCCTCGATATACCAGAAGGTAAAGTCTTAAAAACTTCACAAGCTAATTTACGGACTTAAACAATCGTCAAGAATGTGGAACAAGAAGTTAACTCACGTATTGAAACTATTTGGATTTAAACAGTTGTAAACACATGTATTTATGTTTTTAACGATGGTTCTGAAGATTTTTTAATGTTGATGGTAGATGACATTTTTATACTTTTGAAAAAGAAAGTTTTAAGAAATAAATTAGTAAAACATCTTCAAGAAAATTTCAAATTGAAAGTGCTTGTACCAGCAATGTCTTTTTTGGGGCTTCGGAAGTTTGCCGTTTGCTGCACAGTTAATTCGTCCTGATACATGTTATGCAGTAAACGTACGCAGTCGTTTCACCAACAACCCCGGAAAAGGAACAATTGACTACCAATTAAACTATTTCAACTCAGAAGATTTTATTGTAGAAGGTTTCTGTGATGCTGACTATGCCAATGATCCAGATGAGAGAAAGTCAATCACATGCTACGTGTTTTCTATAGTCAAGGTGGAGCGATTTCTTGGGGATCTAAAAAACGAAACAACTATAGCATTATCGAGCTGCGAAGCTTAGCATATGGCTTTAGGATCCTCAGTGCAAGAAGTGTTGTGGCTTAGAGGTCTTGAAGAAGAAATTTTCAATACAAACCTAAACAATTACAAAACGAAACAATTATTTATAAGCAAATCACTTTAAATCCTTACCTCTTACAAAGAATATTAAATTTTCGAAATAAATGGAGATTTTTTAGATTTCATCGAATAAAGTTTTAGTGGGAATGTTGCAAATGAAAAATACTTTATATAAAATCTACTGTTCTAATTATATATGATCACCTATGTTTATGTGAAATATGTACAGTGGCTCCCAGCCAAAATGATGCACTCACTTTCTTTACTGAAAAATTTAAATAAATAGAGAACCACTTCGAAATGAAAAGACAACCATGTGTTATGTTATTTATTAAGTTTATTCAATTGGTGGTTTTAACAAAAAATAAATAGTTTATACATTGTTAATAGCTTAACCAGTTATATTTAATTTTTTTGTTTAGAAACAAAAGTCTCAGCTAAAATGATGCAATGTGTTAAGTTCCAACAAAAAAGTTGTTTTAATTGTAGAAAAATGTCGTAAAATGTTCTTAGTATTTCGTCGGATACCCTTTTTGCTTAAGCACTGACTCCAGTCTCTTTGACATTGATTTAACAAGCTTTGAGGTGCATTTCGAGGATATTGTGCCCCATTCTTCAAAAAGTGTCTTTATTAAATCTTCCTTGGCTGAAATCGCATGTTTTCGAATTTCGCGCCCCAGCTACGACCATACATTTTCGATGGTATTTAGGTCTGGCGACTCTGCGGGCGGTTGCATGACATGAGGGCAGCTCCAGATTAACAAAGTTTGCACAATTCCAGACATGTGTTTAGGTTTGATACAGTCGAAAACTGTCCTTGATGTTGGGTTTTTCATTACTTTACAACAAGTTTTGCTTCAAAATATCTAGATTCATGTTTTTGTCCATATTAACTTTGATAAAAACCAGGTTTCCTACGGCAGCAGAAGACATCCAGCCGCACACCATAACATGCCCTCCACCATGTTTCACTGTCTCACGTAAATTCTTCCGCTGGATGTCCGTATTTGTCTGCCTCCAAACGTACCCCATACCATTCGATCCTAAATTTACTTCCATCAGTAAATATTACGTTATTCCAAGAAAATTCGTCCATGTTAAGAAGTTCACGAGCAAATTTGATTCTTTCTATTTTGTTTTTACTGCTGATGAAGGGCTTTTTTCGGGCACTCCTTCCATTTAAATCGGCATCACTTAAGATCCGGCGTATTGTCTCAGCGCCGCACTTTTTATGGAAATATTTTGTCTGCTTCTTGGTCTAATTTTGGTGCACTTAAGGTAGGATCTTCCTTCACTTTTCTTACAATCCATCGGCAATCACTATCGGAAAATATTTTATTTGGAGCTTCTTTTGCCTTACTGACCACTCGATTTTCACGGACATAACGTTCAATTATATGTTGCACTGTTGAAGAACTAATTTTTACCATTTCTGAAATTTTTCCTTGGCTTTTTCCATTTTTAAAATGTTTAATTATTAGTTTGCGTGTTTCAATACTCGTATTTCGTCCCATTTTGAAAACACAAATTCGAAATACTTAATTATGCGATTGAAACACAAATGAAATTGAAAAGGAGCTGCTACTTCAATTTCGTTATACAACAAAGTCAATGCAGTATACATTTTACCGTTAAAACTAAGTGCATCATTTTAGCTGAGACATTGTTTCTAAACAAAATAATTAATATAACATAACAAAATATTAATATGAGCTATTAAAAATTTATGATTTCTTCATTTTTCGTTAAAACCATCATTGGAATAAATCTACTCATTTTCAAGCGGTTCCCTTGTTATAAAAGTTTTTCAGAAAAGAAATTGAGTACATCATTTTCGCTGGAAGCCACTGTATGCTTTGACTTTGAAAATAAAATTATTTTTACTCATTTTTTGTTAAACGTACGAAGAAGTTGTTTAATTTAAAAAAGGAAAACTCTAGAAATATTCTTCAAGGAGACGAATATTTCATCAACAATAAAAGGGATAGAATAAATTTGTGAGAAAATGACTTTACATCAGATATTCTTACTTAAATATTGGTGAAATCAAATTAAGTCTTTCTGATGAATCGAACTAGGGAATAAAATGACCCATCTATGTACATGCAGAAAAAAAAAATCAATGCTTTGACATTTCTTAAGCCTTCTTTAACCCTACTAAAGCTCAAATCTTCTTGTCTGTAGAGTGAAGAATGATCATTAAAAAACTTTACAACTGTCGCTTAATCAAGTAATACACCAATAAATAGAAATACTTTCCACTTTTTTCCACGATCTTTTAATGAAATATGCAACAAAAACTGTAAAACTTTAAAAATAAACTGATTATGGTTCATTCATCAAAATAAAATTGTCAAAATAATGGTATTTTTACATTTCTGTCAGTTTCAAAAGTTGTCAAATCCCAATTGGAAGAAATGTAATTATCATTATCACCTTTTTGCACAGGATTTTTCTAAAACCAAGAACCTGCAGTGCTTTAGAAAGTGGTAATTTCTGGCCATGCAAACAATGCTTTACTTACTTTTGCATCAGTCAACATTTGTATGTTGAAATTTGTCTTAAAATTCAACTTTTGACGCTTTCATTTCAAGTAACTCTTCATTTCTGCATCGGATCCTTTCAGCATTTTCGAAATATCTGTCCAATATTATTTTTTCAATTCTCTCTAGATAATGCATGTGTTTTTTAGATTAATAACTTAAAAAGTAATCGTGTGAATCATCTGCTACCTAGACATAAGTATAAAGGAGGGTTTTAACAATTTTCAAAAGTTTTTGACCAAACCACAAATCTCCACTAAGCTTTAATCTGGGATATTCCTAACAATTTCCTCCGAAATGTCATTAGTATGCAGAAAGCTTTTAATGTTGTTGAGTGATGACTAAGTCGTCTTCAACCTGAGTTTAATTTGAACGACATATTTTAATTATTACTATCTCTGATTTGATATCTCGTCATCATCATCAGCTCAAAAAATGTAGCCTTTTATAGTAGTCTCCGCTATAGTTCTATGATTCTAGGCCGGAATTGGAATTCTATACTGTTACTATTATAACTCCCCTCCGATTTCTTCCCTCCACATATACTTATACATCCACTATTTATGTCATTAATTAAAGTTACAAGTGTTAAGGCATGACTAACATTCAAATGAGGTCCGTCTATCAAGCTATATTATTGTAAGTTTCAAGTCGTATAGAATAGACCACGACTTCAAAAGCCTAACAAATCCACCGCGCCCTGCTTTTGTTGCTTTTATAATATAGTAATATAGTGGCTATGGGTTGAATATATCTACATACCTACCGCTGCTGCTGCCATAGAACCACCACTAAGCCTTATTACCAAGATCGAAGGTTGAATCTATTAATACGAAAAAAAAACACAAAGTTCTGCTGGCTGCAGGATTTGTGAATGGAAAACAAGATACACGAATCATCATAGAGAGGTTCTCGTTATTCGTTGGTTCGTTTTTCTCGGAATGCATTCTTAAGCTATGATAAAATCTTGTACATTAGTGTCGTTATAGAGTTGGAAAAGATTGAATGGAAACCTCTGGTCGGTCACATGACGACGACGACCGACTACGACCGACGACGACGACTTTAGAGTTAGAGGTGACTAAGGAAAAAATAAATTAAAATGAATAAACAAAAAGAAAAAAAAAACAGAAATAATACTTCTCACATTTTTATGCACGGCCTCCAGAAAGGTGGATTGGTATGGTGGATAACAAATAAGTAATAGAATATCTATTTGCTTATGCATGTAGGTGATTATATATTTGGAATTTTAATTGGTAATAGAATTCTAACGCTGCTTGCTGCGACTGCGCTAACTATGCATCAACCCCGAGTCCCCGTTGCCTAGCGCGGCGAGGCGGCGCAACGGGCTAATATGATGGGATTGCTCTGGGCTATGGGGCTCTGACTCTTACTGATGTGGCGCTTTGAAGCCCAACTTGAACTTCCATAAGCATAGATATACTCTTATAAGTCGTACTCGTATATATTTTTAATGGTTTAAGTGTTGCAACAATGACGAGGCATTCAATGAAATATTTATAGAAATAAATTGTTATCTGTGCAATTATTATTATATTCAGTTTTACTTATAGAAGAGTGCAAGTTATAAATTAAGTATTCATTTTATTAGCATAAGATGGATTTCTTTGAAATCAAAGTATCTTACCATATATGGTCATCATCATAACTACCTTTACTATTTTTAAATAAATTCATTGATAGCTTTTTTCATTGTATTTTATTCTAACCTATTCAAGGTTCACGGAGTTGTTAGTATTTCTGTCTTAATATTGACAATAAAGTAAGAATGACTTTTTAACTCGTGTAAACAAGTTGACATCTCCCGATGTCTCTATTGCCAAGGAAATCTGTCAACGGAGCAGAACCATTTAATTACTATATTTTAGTTCGTTTCTTAAGTTAGTTTTAGTTGTTGAAAACTTTATTTAACACAAAAGCTGTTTTGAAAGTTCTTTAATGTAGAAGTTCAGTTTGCTGTAGATCATTCTGTATTGTGCTGATTGTGCTTCCGTTTTAAATTTTTCATTATAAGTGTGGCTTATTCTCTCAAGGATCCCATTAAACATGTAACCTAGGTCCATAGGACTTATTTCGGATGAAATTCGGGAGTTTTCAACAAAAACATTTGCTAGCTCCTCCCACTTCATGACAATATTTCCCCTAGTAGTTTAGGTGTGCTGCAGTATTTGTTTGGTAACCTTCCCTCATCTATCTTCAATATTTTAATAATATATTCAAAGTGAATCTTAAGAGTGTCGAAAAATGATGGTGGAACGGTTGTTTCTAAATGCAGCATATGGTTTGGTGTGCAAGCAGGTAATCGAAAATCCTTTTTAAAAAATACCTCAGAAACCTTTCGACTTTTTCGTATTCCCAAAAAACCCAAACTTGTGCCCCTAAAGCGGTATGGAGTAGCAGTCGCACGAAAAATGTTCAATTTGGAACTATAATCAATGTATTAATTATCAATGCATCGGTTCCACGCTGAAGAAACTGCCCTTTTTGCATCGGTCAGCTTACTTTGAAAATTTTTTCTCATGCTGTGGTTTGCAGTAACTATCATTTCTAAGTATGTATACTCCCGCACTATTGTAACATATTCTCCTCGATATCTACATTTTTCGTTGTTTGCGTGCCTAAAACCTCCTTCCAGGAAGATCATCATTTTAGATTTCTCCAGATTGACGGACAGATTGCAAAGTTTACAGTAGCTATCAAGATGATTCATCGTTCGCTGCATTCCATCTACAGATTCATAGAAAAAACTATGTCATCAGCAAATATTAAAGCAGGTATTCGTATGTTTCCAAACTTGATTCCTCCATAGGTCGCTTCTACGATATCATTTATTAACAAGATGAAGAGTTGAGTGCTTAAGACACATCCTTGTTTTATCCCATTTGTGTTGTGAACTCCTGGGAAACAAACTCGCCATCAAATACATACGCCACATTGTTCTCGTACATTGCTTTTAGTATAGAACTAAAATCTTAAAAGATATTCCTAATTTATAAAGCTTATAAATGAGTGTTTCCAGTGCGATTGTATCAAAAGCTGAACGAAAATCGAAAAAAAAAGCATACAGTCTTTCCTTCCTTCGTTTGAAGCTTTCCGCAATATTGAAGAGGATCAATAATTGATCTAAGACCATGTAGTTTTTCCTAAACTTAGCTTGAAATTCGCACAGTGTTTCCTTGTTATTTATCCACTGCCTAAGCCTATTAAAAATCAGAGCTCTTAATAGCTTCGCCGATGTATTCAAAAAAATGATGCTTCTGTAATTTTCGGGATTATCGTATGATCCTCTTTTTTTGTGCAGTGGATATATAATTGCCTTTTAAAACTTGCAGGAACAGTTGTAGTCTCAAATATTATATTATAGTTCTCTTCTTGTAACACATAAGCACGCAATTTCGGGGGATTTTGGTACTCTTTAAATGTCAAAGATACAGTGGGATCATTTGGAATTGAAGAGAAATTTTGAAAGAAGTTGTCGGTACATGTCTTTGCAATTACAGGAAAGTCAGAAAGTGATACAAAGCATTTCACATTCACCTAGTTCGGCTTAACAACAAATCTCTGCACTTGAAAGTATGACAGAAGTTGGTAGAGAGGGAGGTATAGTGATTCCTGGAAGCACTGCTCTTGGATGGATTTCTATTTTTTGTTTGTATTTTCTTACAACAAAATGGCAATGCGGGGTTGATATCCTTAACAATTTCTATAAGGTATTTGTGTTCAAAGTTAAATAAAATCTTCTTCCTTACTATTTAACAAACAAAAATGCATGACAGATCAATTGTAATTGGCTGTGTTCAATCTCGTGTTGGATAGGGTATCTTGGATAGGCGAACTTTTAGATATCTTGGATAGCTGTCAAAAAATAAAAACAACTTTCAGCTTCGAAGTCGAAATTGTTGTAAGATAAAACATTTGATGGATAATTCAACTGATTCGTCAGACGATAAAGAATTGATAGGTGCGTAACAATTTAATAAATAAGAAATAACCTTAATCTGTAGACTATGTTAAATTTCTTCTTAATTTTATACGATTAATAATTTACTTGCAAAATCTCCGGTCTTAAACAATTTACATTTAAACAAAACTATCGTAATAGAAACGAGGACTTATGAAGTGACAATACCTAGATATAGTTTGGAAAAATTTCGATCTCATTTCCGAATGAGCAGAAGTTGCTTTGCGGTAAGATGTTGAGTTGGTTTAACTATTTCAAATTATTAGGATCTCTTGCACAAAGTGCAGCAAAGTAAAAGAACTTTTAACTTGGAGAAAACGTTTTTTTTTCGTTCGATCTTGAGTAAGATAGAAAGTTTCTTATCAGCTGGAGACGGGGCTCAATTAAGCTAAGAGCGGAATTCCCCAAATAGTATGTTTATTGCTCGGAGTTTTGCTTGTAGCTCCACAAGCTGTCCGCCTCTGTCTGCCTTTACATAAAAACAAAAAAGCTAGATTTATTTATTAAAATATATTTACCTGTATTTTATTCTAACTCTGGAATAGGATGAGGTTCTTTAACTTCAGAATGCAGGACACTAGACTGGAGGTAAGACCTAGCGAACTGGTCATCTATAAAACGAGAACAAAATAAGTTAATTTTGAAGTTTAAAAAAATAGATCATAATTACCTTCTAAAATTCGGAGGCAAAAAGCTTCTCATCGTCTATTACATATGAAAAAACGTTCTCAAAAACAACTTCAACTAACATTTTGTATGTTTTTGTTACCAACAAATACAAAAAGCTGAAATCAATTTTCAAGTTTCTTGAAATTCAACCATGTGTTGAATCAGCTGTTCTGTCAGATGCCTACATACCCCAAAAATTCTTGGATACCTTTGGATTCATTTTTTTGACAACTCAGCTGTTTTTGATCAGCTGTTAATTTACACGTAAAACACTAACAAAAAGGTATCCTGATAGCCTATCTGTCTGAGATTGAACGCATCCATTATGTTCTGCTACCTCTTAAAAAAAAAAAAATAGAATAACTAGCAACTCTGATCTAAATCTAAGTCAACAAATTAATTAAATAAAGCTTTATTTTTGACAGTTATTTGCTTTAAATCATAGGAATAGTAAACAAGATAAACACATAGGAAAGAAGTTTTGCCCAAAAATTCAGAACCCCAGGAGGAGAGTAAGTAATATATAAAAGTTACTTAGCAAAAATCAAAACATAACTACAATTTTCCGCCATTTTTAAATGACAGCTATGTTTGTTTGATTACAAAACAAATACTCCAGATGGCATTACATACTGTACATACATAAACAAACATTTATATTCCTAAATAGGTATGCGCCTGCAGTTTCATTGTTGTTAGTTTAATGTTTACAAGTCCCGCTGACAGCTGTCACAACTTTTTTTTTTTCTTACTTTTAACCCACAACTCAAGTGTAAATAAATGTTCAATACTCGTTTCGTTTCTTTCAAACCACATACAAGTTCAGTTGGGTTGAAAATTCAAAATGGCGTTTCTTAGAACTATTTTTGCCATTTGAAACCAATGTTCGTCCCAAAGGGGGATATACATACATATATTTGTTATTCTAGAAGCATTGATGGCTTAAACACAAACACGCTTCGTCTGCGTTACGTTGAGCTTTCTCCGAAGTTGCTTTGAATGACACTTTCAATATGACATTTCTAAAATGGCACTTCTGTCATTATGAATATATGAAAAATGCCTTTTGAAATCCAACAAAAAAAATAAAGTTATCGCCGAAGCAGCTTATACAGCCTTTAATAACCAATGGGAATTAATCCAAAAACAAATGTATTTTATTTGTTGACTTATTTACAGCAGTTGAGCTGTCAGACAAAGCAAATATTCAGCAAATTCGAACTAGAGCTGCCTTTTTACGTAACATTACGTTATTTCCTTACGATTGTCAAATGAAACGTGAGGTTGAAGCTTCATTGTGATAGCATGTATTGAATTCCTATGGCTAAACTCGTAAACGTCATGCGAAGCAGAAGCTGAAGCGTGTTTGTATTTTAGCCATAAAGCCATGCACATTTTCGCAGCATTTTTTAGAATGTTAAAAACCACATTTTTTTAAATGTTAAAAACCACATTTTCTTAAAACGATTTCTTGTTAGAGATATAGACATTTTAGTTTGCAGCACTTCAAGGACACAGCTGTCAGTTTCGGTTATGCTTAGTTTAGTTTCAATATAAATGTATTGACGTCTTAAAAATGCACACCAATTCCCAATTGTACAAAATTATTTTAAAAATCATTGTCTTGTTCGAAATACGTACAAGGAGAGTTTTGTTTAGCTATAATACTTCAGTAAACAATTATGTGAGTGATGTTAATCCTCAAATGCATGTTTGATGTGTTTTATCGGATAATTGAATAATTGGTCTGTACTTTTTTTAAAACGTCGATAACCACAACGTTACAGGGAATGCTTATCGCTATTGAGCCATTAGTATTGACTTTTTCATTAGTTGAATAACCATGATGTTCAGGAGCTGTGGTTTTAACAAGACTGCTGCTACGGTAGCGCCACAAGTAACACAAGCTCGTTTGATAATTGATTTATTAACGGACCATTCAATTTGCCTCCAAAACCAGAAGATTTAACGCCACTTGACTTTATTCTCTGTGGGGATATGTGATGTCGCAAGTCTACACCAACATATGGACACAATTTGCAGCTTTGTTGTCGATATATGGACAAAATTCCCAAACTAGTCCGTTTTCAAAGAAATTACAGGATTAACCTACAAAGCGATGCACACTGTAATTGGTAAGATGTTGGAATAGCTGTCTATTGTTTATTTTAAACGATTGTAATAGGCGGTAAATTTGAATGTATGCACTTGGCGTAGGAAATGCTACCCTACCTTAATTGTAGTCTTTCAGCTTACTTTCTAGTGTTGGTCCTCCAAATAATAAATGACACTAATTAGCAGTTTTTAAGATAGAGATTATTTTCAACTTTCTTATTTATAAAACCCATAGCTTTCGCCTCACAACTGTATCATTTTTCATTTAATTATTTAAAAACAATAAAACCAGTATTAACTGTTGGAAATAATACTCCCGACAAAATGGAGGACAGTTCGCTAAAGATAAATTGAATTCGTTGAAATGATGTGTAAGAAAAGCTGATTTTATATGCAATTGATGACTATTTGTTTATTTATTCATTGAATTTTCATATCTTGTTAAATTCAATCTTCTCTTACTACACACAAAAAAAATGTTAGCCAAGGTATGCAGGTCCATGTTAACAATTGCTTCATAAGTAACATTACCTTCAACGCGGCGCGTTTGCATTCAACTTAACAATTTTATCCGGTAACACTTAAATTGTATAGAGGCGCCACTCTACAACATCAGAGTCCAGCACGAAAAGGTTGCATATTTAAATAATTTTATAATCTGACATTTAATAAAATAAACGATCTTTTCGCATTGAAACAATCAAAAAAGTATGTATGTAGGTAAGTACAACAAAGTACAAGTAATCATCTCATCTTGTAAAAATAAAGTATGTACATTTAATCAATTTACACGTACAGGTAAATATGTCTATGTATATTTTATATAAATCTGAATGAAATGAATGAAAGTCCGATGATGGATCAAAATAAAAGATATATATAGCAATATAGCAAAAACGAAGACAACAAAAATTATCCCCACAGACTATTAATTTTATGTTTAGTATTTGAACCTAGTAGGAAATTCAATGTAAAAATAAAAATAAAATGGAGACAAAATAATTGATTGATTATTAGCATTTACAATACTCGAACTTCATGAGTTACAAAGTATAATAAAAAGTAGTTTTTTTATTGAAGAATGCAGGCTTATCTGTAGAAAACTTGTACCTACTTAGAAACATTATTCATTCATTACCAATTCATATTTATTACATCCCTCAATACTTTGTGGTCTTAGGAAGTTCTTTTAAAATTATTATTTCTTTTGAATTTTAAAATATAAAAAAAATTGCTTTTCTATAGTAGCAACAATGCACTCGTAGCGTCCTTTTTATGGGGTACACGATCACCCTTGCTAAGTTGACTATTCAACGTTTGGTGACCAAATTCGTTTACATTGACAGCCAACCCCTTTACGACAACGAAACGAAAGAACTTGGTCTGTCGCAGACCACAACATGGCAAATTTTACGTCGTGATTTGGATCTCCACCCATACAAAATCCAAGTGCCCCAGGAGCTCAGATCAAACGACTATAAGCAGCGTTGTGTGCTCAATAGTTGGTTTTTAGAGCTGTTACAAGTTGATCCCAATTTTGCTAGAAAAATCTTCTTTACCGATCACCCTAAAATTTAGGACGACATCAATTCACGTGATGTTCACGATTTGCCAATGCATCCAAAATGAAGGCATCATCGGTCCAAACTTCTTCGAAAATGATGCTGGGCAGGCCATCACTGTTAACGGCGATCCCTTTAGGTCCATGATCACCAACTTCTTGTGATCTGAATTAGATGATATGGACAGTGAAGACATATGTATGCTTTCAACAGGATAACGCTGTCACAAAGCTCAAGATACAATCTTTATTCTTAGCGAGCGGTTTTATGGCATGGTTATCACACTTCAAGGAGACGTAAATTGGCCATCAAGATCGTGTGATTTGACTCCTTTATCTTTCACTTATAGGGCGTTCTTTAGAATATGTGCCAAGCCAGCGAGGTCATGGCAGCCATTTGACTCATCGTGTCATTTTTAGGGATCTTAAATAAATATAAAATCTTTTTGATATCTCATATTCAGCTTGTTTGAATTTTAAAATCGGTCCACCTATAATGGATAATCCTTTAGAACTGTTGCTACGTAAATCGTTAGTCGATGAAGTGAGATTTTCTCTTCTTAATATGATTCTATAAAACAAAGACAAAATAAACTTACATTGGGCACGTTCAGGCAACATAAAAACAATTTGCAGTCAGCTTCATTCTTTGAATGTACATTTTGGCCAATGCAACTAAATAGTTTGTCAAGGGTCATGAATTTCACATTCAGAACTTTATTTCGAAAAACTCTACTCTAATTTCATAGTACCAAAAGTCGAACAAAATTAGTGTCTATAAAACATTCCTCAGGCAAGCTTCAAGTCCACCACAATTTAAATTTTGTATTGTTAAAAAATATTAGTATTTTTTTTTTAAATTGACAAGGACCCCTTTTTCAGAAAGCATTAATTTAAGTTGTGTAGAAACTAAATAAATCATAGAGTAATAAAGTTCAGCTTTCAGTTGAATAAAAAAAACATCACCAATTTTCATTTTGACAACAGCAGACTTGACTTAAAAGTTAGGGAGATTTTTCTTGACTGACTTTCCAGCAAACTTTCCATTAAAGTTGTCTTAATTGGAATTTAATTTTTTGGCAGCTTGCCAATCAGATAATAGAAACTTTCCTAACTTTCAAGTCCCTTATGTACGCTGAACCTGCCCATTTTTTTTAAAAAGATTTTTGTTTAAATGCGTTTCAGAGTTGTTATCTGAAAGTGGAGTGGAATTTTCAAAAATTTAATAACACATTACAACGCCATAACTCTATCTTGAATTGTGTGCCTGGATTCTAGATCTTACGAAATGTGTAGTAACTTACCAAAAAACTTATTTAAAAAAAGTTTTTAAAGGTGTACAGAAAAATAAGGACGGCATTTGATTTTGTTATTTCAACACATGCATTACAAGCGCGTGTCGGATTCGTTATGTATAGCATATTTCTCTACCCTAAGTTAAACAATTCATAATAATAAACAAATCAGTTATTGGCAGTATTTAAAAATATTTGCAATGCCAATTTAATTATAATAAAACTTGGAACTCTGAGCTATTGTGAGTATAGGGGAACTGAAACGAAAAGGCTATGCAAATGTTTATAAATGAAAATGTATGTAGCTTCAGGGTATATATCACCAAAAGGTGAACTTTCAAACCATTTTATTGCTGGCCTTAAAGATCTTGAAAACGCTTTTTGATGTTGCAGATTGTGATTTGCATCCATCAATGATACTCCTTCTTTGATTTGCAGTATAGTTCAGTGTTTATTCGACGCAGGTAATGATTGACTCCTTTTGTAATTGAGCGAGTACATGATTCTATGGTATGAATTTTTCTTCACATAGGTGTGATTGTTATAGTTTTTAAAAGATCTTGACAAACAAAAATTAAATGGCCTTAGTATTATTTGTCCTTTATGTTCAACCCTGGCAAAACCAATGCATACGCTTTCTAAAATGTAGTACATTACTGGTCTCTTCGCGAGTAGATGGAAAACGGCATTTATCCAGCATGTCCTCTTACCCCTCGTCCAATTGCCTTACATCCCTTCGCTGTGGTCTTGAAAACGCTAATCAATTTTCAGCTTAAGAAATATCACTTTTACAGCAGTAAGTGCACTGATGGTAATCTTATGGTTTATCCCACCGAACAGTGGGATTCTTTGGTGAATCTGGTCTTCGGTCGGATAGAAATTACTTTTCGAATTGCTTAATATAAGTTCTATTGAACGGATGGATAACGCAAAATAAACGGTGGTTTTGCCCAAGACTCCGTTTTGCCTACGACACTTTTCCTTACTTTTATAAATAATCTTTTTTTATGAAACTCATAATCCATCCACTGAATTGTTTCACTGACGATGCTAATTTCAAAGTTTTCAGATTCGTTTTTAGACTCACATCCTTGTCTTTCGGAAGTGTGCTACCAAGAATTAAATGTTGTCTTCTGTCGTAAAAGCGTAATCCTCCCCCAATGTCACCATCCATGAATGGCTTTTGCAACGAAGAGACTAAACAGCTTTCAGTTCTATATGAACGTGCATGTGCACAAACCACCTCTTATGGAGTGAGTGTTTAGGTTTTCTCCGCCGATGCAATGAGTTTTGCACTTCCTCAAATGTGGTTATCATTTATAAAGAATTTATTTTTTTGAAACTCGAGTATAATAATAAGTGATCCAATTAACCTTCCGATGCCAAGTGGGGTCACCCATCACCCCACTAATTTTTATAAAACCTCAAAAGAATACTTTTATCAGTTTTTTTTTTAATGTAAATACTTGATCTTTAATAAATTATAATAATTGATCTTCAGTTTCATTACTGTTTTTTGTATAAAAGTTATGGGACGATGAACAACAGCAGATGTAATTCACTAAGGCAAAAAAGCCTTGCCTTCGGAAGGTTAACCACTTAAATCTTTAAAAATTGAGATGACAGGTGACCATTGTCTGGCTGGAGCATTTGCACTTCTTCAGCACAGTCGCAAGGTTTCTTGTCTATCATTATTTTATCGCTTTTTTATTTGGTATCACTGCTCTCAAAAAAAAAATTAACTGTAATACCTGTACTTCTTTTTGAATGCTCATCAGTTTACCCTCAAGTCGAATTTTGGGCGTATTGTTAATAACTTCTAATGTGAAATGCTTAATCAGGCTCAATATTTCTCAATCGTTGCAGACATCAAAAGTAAATGTGAATCGGTATCTCTTTTCTAACCTCTATTATTATTGTTCAAACTTATGTTTAATCAATATTCCTAAGGGTATTCATAACCCATTCCTAAATTAAAAACAGTTTTCTTCTTAATATTTGTATTTGTACCTAGACCATCCAGCAAAAGATTTGTCCGTATTGGTAGTTCAAAGTCATGTGATAAGCTTTTTAAACGATTTGGACCAGCTTTTTAATATTTCTATACTTTTGTTAATGTTGCATTGGAAGTTTTTCAGTTCTCTTTTCATTTGCATTACCTGTAAAAATGTTGGTGCATTTCAAATTTTCCATTCTTTCAAATGGAATATTGAAATCCAAATACATCTCGAAACCAAACCAAAAACACTAAACACAACCGACTATGTACTTATATCTGCAAGTTGTAGGTTAAGTGTAAAGAAACCTAAAAAGGATCAGAACATTTAAAAGACAGTCAAATACGTTTGTTATCTAATGAAATTATTATTCATTGAAAATAAATAAACGAAAGATGTGACCCTTTGGGAACATGTTTCCATTTGGGGTCAAAATATATCAAAAGTCAAGATACCTATACATACTTTTAAGAGTTATAAACGTTGGAAAACAATAAAAACTTATTTCCAAAGTGAGCGCTGCTGTGAAACCCAAACAGTGCTTTTTGTTGAAGATAAGTTTCGACCGAAATGAAGCACCCTTCGCCCGTACAGTTTAAAAGTTTGTGTGCAAAAAGTTCGTGAATCATGAAAATGGTATGCTAGTAGACAACACACATTGTCGCTGTCATCGCCATCGTCTTCATATGTTCGTCTAACTTCCTTACTTACTTAAGGTGGCGCTACAGTCCTATGTCGAGTAGGGTCTCAGCCAACAAACTTCTCCATCTAACTCCGTCCCTAGCTAGATGTCTCCACTTTCGCGATCCAAGTTGGGTCGAGGTCACTTTTTAATCGTGTGCGCCAACTGATCTTCGGTCTGCCTCTACTGCACTCTCCTGTGAGTGTGCATTTGAAGACTTTCCGGACCGGATCATTATTTTCCATAAGCTCTATGTGACCCAGCCATCTTCGTCGGTTTGTATTGTAAGCCTTTTTTTTGATGACAGCATGTATTTTGTTTTGCCCTCATTAACCGTTTACCGATAACTTCAATGTCATCAGCATTTGCTAGTAATTGGACAGACTTTTGAAAGATAGTCCCTCAGGTGTCTAGTGTTTGTTAAAAAAATCGCATGACAGCGCATCTTGGCATCGAAAGGTTCTGTTAAGTTGTTTCCAACCTTTATGGAGCAGCGCGAATTATCCATATTCATCTGGCACAAACAAACGAGTTTGGCAGGGATGCCGAAACTAGATATGGCTCTATACAGCTCGTCGGTCGGTGTCGATTTAATGTTATTGTGTTTTTTTCCAGGGTCTCCGGTAGTGTGAATATTTGATCGACTGTGGATTTTCTTGGTCTAAAACCACACTGATAAGGACATATTAGGTTGTTGACGATGTTCTTTAGACGTTCACATATTACAGCAGAGAATATTACTCGTATGTAATCGATGGTGCCTCTTTAGTTGGTGCAGTTTAGAGAATCTTCTTTTTTTCAGAATCGGGCAAACAATACTAAGGTTTCATTCATCGGGTAAGCTTTCTTCCGACCATATCTTGCAGATAAGTTGGTGCATGGTCCTAACCAAATTATCTCTAGCTGCTTTGAAGAGCTCGGTATTTAAGCCATCTGCTCCAGCGGCTTTGTTAGACTTCAGATGTTCGTCAAAGCATAATTTAAATAGACCTAAGAAACCGGGTTGTTGACTATTTCATTTCATCTGACGATATTGATGGTTTTATTTTGACTAAAAAAATTATAGAAAAAGGCATCTCTAGATAATAAAAATGACTTACACTCAATTGATTTTCAGTACATTGAAGACATAAAAATAATGATTAATAAATGTTTAGGAATAGTGAAAAAGTTGTGAATGACGTGATAGAAAAAAAACTAAATGTTCTTAATTTTGAAGGTTCTTTTTTGGGCTACTACATCAAATTTTTTGAAAATTTTATTGTAAAAAAGACTTCGCTTCACTGATTTAAAAACTATATTAATTCTAAATAATTTAACCAATAAAGATTAATTGTCAATTAAGGCATTGTTTCAAGGACTTTCGTAATCCAACTGAATTTTGGAAACGTTATTGAGGCGATATCTTTCGATGATAGTAATTTGACGATAGAAAATAAAACAGAAAATGTCCTCGAAGCGGTAAGATCAAGCTCAAAATAAAAATACAAGCATTTGCTGTAGAAATACGCTTTAGACGCATCAACAAGAAATTTTGTTTCAGGAACGAAAACCTTAGGAGTCAACCGGAAGTGGTCAGTTATATTCATGAAGCCTACATGGCATGAGTCAAGTAATTCATAATCTTTCATATAAAAACTATAATCGTCAATGTTTTGACTATTTTCCGCTTAAGAAAATGGAAAGGTTTAATCGTTGAGCTTCTCCTTTAAAAGTCTAGTTCTTTATTGAGTGTTCTAAATTCCATTTTTGTCAATCGAATAAGAAGAATATGAATCTAAATCTTGTCAAATTTCACCAATCAGATTTTCAAAACCACTAGCTACGTCGCGTCTTCGTTCATCGTGCTTATCCCATTTTTTCCTAGTATTTCCAATATATCGATATCCCAACTAAACAAACAACTATCAATATATTTCTTAGTAGCTATATGTCAAATTGTATATTTGTTAAACCAACAAATAAAATGCGTGTGAGAAAATTGAAAAACGAAATTCGAAAATTCATTGACATAATATTCCTTAAACGTGAACGTGACGATGATGTGACGAGAGGACACCGAAACGATACTGAATATCGACGACGACCGTCAATATTGTTTGATGTGTCTTCTTAAAGGAAAATCTGTTAAAAATATTTCATTTATGGTCCTTGGGTCTTCTAACCCGATTTCCAAGAAGTAATTTAATTTGTTCCTATGGGAACGAGAAACAAAAAATACAAAAAATATATTCCGTTAAATGTTTCATGAAGCACTTAGTAAGGTTACCAGCGTTCAACGTATATGATCGTAGATCGTATACAAGGGATATTTTTTCCAGGAAATGAAAAGGACTTGTGCGATCCTATATTACACAATCTTACCTATGTGTGCATGGGAGAGTAATTTTTTTCGGGTATATCATAAATAATAGTGCGGGTGCAGATAAAAAGATCCCGAAAATAAAGTGCAGCAAAAATATTCATTGGAATTTTTTGAATGGATGGCGATGACGATGGCGCAGGAAAACAAATTTGTTTGTATATCATTTTAGATAATTCGAAATTTAATAGAAAACATAGGTATAGAGATCTAAGTTGTGTTTTGTGTGAATGTTGAACACTTGAATTGTTTCTATAGGATAACAGTCATATTCCAGACTTGACTCGTCAAAGATGACGGCATTTAAAAAAAAACATTCCAACAAATTTTCAAATGATATACAGCTAAAACAACTCTAAACCATTCCTTTCTTTTCCTTGAAATTCGCTTTTTTGTGACAAAATTTCTATTGTTGTATAAAAATGTGATGGAACCCTGACCCATAAACTATTCATTCATCTTTTAGAGCAAAATGTTGTCATGCAGGATGTCAAAAAACGTCACATTAAATAGTGTGACAACCTAGTTCAGCATAGTTTTTCACATTTAAAGATTAATCAGGTAAGGATTTGCGCATATGAAAAGACTAGTAAAAGTTCAAACACTCATCTTTTTTCTACCTTAAGTCCTAATAGACTTATAAGATCTTCACTTTCTATTCACTCCTGAAACAAAAAGTGAACTAAAAGTGGACCAAAACGGAGAAAAGGTCATATAGTCCAATAACAATGACATTCGACAGTAATACGAAAACAGCAGTAATTTGACAATGATGGTCTAAGGCTTGCACATACGTCCGGCATTTTGCTTTTTAAATAACTCTACAAATAAAAGTGCGGATAATAATTTTTCCTATAATGTTCTAAGACTGAAAAACAGTGTTCAAGAAGTACTTAACTATGAGTTAAGTACACAATAATAAGCCCGATCACAATTAACGAGGTAATCACTAAGCGGAACCAAAGGTACAACTCCCGGCGCCGAAAAAATTTCTTTCAAAATGCTTAAATATCTACCCGTTGAAGTCATACTCAGGTTAGTAAGGTTATATACTAATATTTTGAAAGAAGGTGTTTATCCGCACGAATGGAAGAAAGCTCATTTAATTCCGATTCCTAAGCCCAATGGCAACCAAAACTCCTTAGACAGCTACAATCCAATGTCCCTTCTTTTAGTACTGTCCAAATTATTCAAGAAAATAATAGGGAACAGGCTTAAATGGACTCAAGAAAAGCATCTCAACAGCGGTCAACACGGCTTTAGACCAGGAAGAGGAACCTACAAATGCTAAACCATGCACTTCACGCAGAGTGAGCCTTACGTCACCATTCTGTTCTTTTGTCCATGGATTTGGGGAAAGCGTTTGAAATGGTTACTATACTTATGCAGTGATCAATCAATTAAAAAACTGGGGAGTCAACAAGTAACTACTTCAGGTAATTTCTTCTTTCATGTCAGATAGAACAATCATTGTGAAGATAAACGGACCACCTTTCAACTGCTGCTTCCATCCGAAATGGAACTCCTCAAGGTTCACCAATCTCTACCGTGTTATAAAACGTTTATGTAAATCCACTCCTTGAAACACTTCAGTCTACAGACAAAAACCATACTTACCTATGCTGACAATATTTTCGTCTTAGCATCAGGAAAACCAGATGAAGTCAAAAACACTTTAAACTCGACAGTATCAAAAGCACTTGAATGGTGTAATAAATCTGGAGCAAAAATGCCAATTAATAAAATGGATGCATTACATGTTTGTGGAAAACAGAATTTCTCTTCTCAACAAAGCCATAATTCTAGGACTAGTGTGTACTTAATGGCTGGAACCAATACACGCTTAAGCTTCGGCTTTGCCTGACATTTACGAGGCCAACCATAGGAATTCAATGCATGCTATTACAATGGAACTTCGACCTCACGTTTTGTTGGACAATCGTAAGGAAAAGAACGTAATGTAACGTAATGTGACTCCAAACGGAAGCTCTAGTTTAATTATCTGAACATTTGCTTTGTCTGACAGCTCAACAGCTTAAAAAAAATGTCAACAAACAAAATATTTGCTCTTTGGAGGGATGAAATAATAGATATGTCCTTCAAAGCAACCTCAAAGCAGGCCTATCGTAACGGAGACGAAGCCAAAGCTGAAGCGTGTTTTTGATTCCAGCCATAAACTTGGAAATGGCATTTCTCATGAAAAAATTATATAGCAAAAGCTCGGTAAAACAAATAACTTGCATAAAATAATTTGCAGTAAGTACAAGGGACCTCACATGAACACAGCAATCGATATAGCAAAAACGCTTTTAAGAGGAGCTATCCAACACGGCTTTACTGTATACTCTCATTGGACTAAGCAAAACAACCAGAAGGTGCAAGTAAAAATAAATGCTGTGCTTAGAACTGCTTTAGGAGCATTAGCTTCAAATCCCATGTATACAAATATGAAAGTCATAAACTTTTTTTCTAAAAGTAATACAAAGCATGCTCTGCCTGATATTTGCAAATAATGTTGGTTTCAAGTGGAAACCTCAAAGAACGAAAGTGCCATCTTCAGTTCAATTCGCAACATTAAAGCTTCCAAAATAAACATATCTGAAATTCACAATAATGATGACCAAACTCCTCCTTGGCTGTTTCCTAGAAATCTAATTGATATTTCTTTAAGAGAATCGTCAAAAAAGCACACCAAATGAAGTTCTTAGACAAACAATTTTGCTGAAATCATAGAAACTGGCAATTTTGGTTGTGTTCTATACACGGGTGCATCCTGTAAAGATGGTGTAACCGGATACTGCGTTTATAGGCTTGAACGTTTTACTCCAAAAACTTATCAATCCTGATCAAAATTTGTATATTGGTGAAGTAATGGCATTGTGAAAGCGATCAAATATGCCCTAAATTCAGCTGTAAAAACAGCTATCTGCAGTGATTCTTTAAGCGCAATTCTAGCTATTAAAAACAACAAAAACCAGGTGCCAATCCTTCAAGCTCTCAAGGCCCATCTCTGCTCAGAATGTCCACGTATTCATTTAATATGGTCACCAAGACATGCAGACGCTGGTGCACGCCAAGCAACTAGAATACTAGAATACTGAAAAACGATTTCGGGCAATTTTTTGAATCCTGCTAATTTCGAATGCAGTTTTGTTGCTCCAGGGTAAATTGAAATATGATGATGAAGGTTGGAAATTAAAGAAAAAGTGTACAGAAATTACCACACTTCTTTTATGATGGGTACCAAAAACCTTAATTGGTTAAAATAGTTGACAACGTAATCTAATTTAATTTCCTGTGAACACAAAATTTAGGATACTCATTAGAGACTGTTAGATAATATTTTTAACCACCGAGATGTGGACGAACTTGAAAACTCTCAGTATTGAAATGTGGATAGTTCCTTCTTATAACTTTAATGATAACTCTTTCAATTTTGAAGCTCATAAGATTTGACATTTGACGAGTAAGAACGACGCCATTACTAGAAACAACGCATTAAATCTGTTAAACAAATCACTGCAAAAGCAACAAACAAACAGAATCAACCAATCAACATTAACTTTGTAGGAAAACTTCCCTGGCGACGTTATTTCTCGAAGAAGCGATTACAATTTGAAACTGAAATCATGTGTATTAACACCCTTAGACTTTTATCCTTCCACGGGTCGCGTGTTGAAAAGCGAGGTCTTTGCCAATGATCCACAATCGATTAAAGACCTTAAAGATGGAATTAGTAAAAATATCGAGGACATAGGATGTGCAAATGTGGGGAATTGGTCACTAAAATCTTCATATAAACCTCTATTTGAAAACCCTTTACCTCTTTTGATTAGGAAGATATAATTTTTTGTAAGAGTTTAATACCAGAAAGCCACAACTAGTACCCTTTTATGATAGAACATCTTTCCTAATCATCTTTAACACAATGAAAATTTGCTTTAAGACTTTTCTTGAAGTTCTTTAAAGTACTATATTCATAAGTGCATTGGAAATACATCTAGCAAGCGATGGTTTTGCTCACTACCCTTTCTATGCCCCAATTTTGTAACAAGGGTCTTAGTTATGAAACCAAATTCTATTTCAATGTGAATTTAGAAAACAGAGTTCTAAAAGTTTTAGAAAGTGTTTTTTTTTAACTTATCTTTTTGAACGTGTTGCTTTTGCCATTTTTAAATTTATATAATTTTAAATATTTGGCTGATTTATGGAAAATTTTCCAATTGGTTCATCATTTTATACAAAATGTACAAAAATAGGGCGTATTCAATAGCAGTAATTTCCAAAAAGGTGGTTAGAATAAAATTACTTCGATGAATGAAATTGAAAACTGATATGGCTATGACTACGCCATTTTATAAAGCAGATTAGGCTTATAATTTAATACAAATATAGATACAAAACATACCTAGGTACAACATTTTGATATTTAATTGCTATCAGACCGTTATTTAGTAAAACAATAGGCTTTAGCAAAATAATTCAGTTTGTTGTAAGTTAATTTGACATACTATGTTATCAAATTAGGCAGGCAGACTTCTCTTCAAAAATTCTAAGAAAAATAATGCGACGTAAAACTATAAACATCTACAATCAAATTTCTCATTGATTAAAAGCTATACAATACTTTGTGACCAAAGAAGATTTTGTAGCTTAATTTGTTTGTCATTTAAGATGCGCAATAGACAAAAATTACGTATTTAAGCATTTCCGCATTACAATTTCCATCTATTAGGTTAGGTTGTACCTAGTAAAATACTGACTCATAAAAATATAAAAATGAAAGAGCCTATAAAAATCCGTATAGCAAAGTTCTACTGATCGAGCAACAAAGTTGATATCCGCCATTTTATTTAAGACACATCACATGTGCTTTTTTTGTAGAAAAACTATCAGAAAAAGAAAAAGACAAAAACAAAAACAAACCACAGTCATTTAAACATCCGTTTCCGGTTAATATTTTGAGAAATCTAGTACAAAATACTAAAATAGGAATAAACACATAAATTTGTTTTGACATAACGAGGATAACAAACATCACGTCCTAATTTTTAACCTTAATTTTTTGTTTTGTCTTTGATTTTTAAACTTGACAAAAATATAAGTAAACCAATTGCAACAACAACAATAAGTAGGTATATTAAAATATAAGCAAAAGAAAGAAACAAGACGACAAGAAAAAAAAAATAGAACACGCCCCTACCCTTACGTCAAAGAAAGCACGTGGACAACATTGATAACACAACTTCATGCATATGCCACGTGAATTTAATACAAACACAATTTGTACATTTTATTTGTAGTGAATAATTCCTTTGGATCGGAAGTATCCTTTGACAGCAAGGATTCATTTTCATTCACCGATGAAGAACACAGCAACAAAAAAAGTCAAAAAACCTCAAAGAAAAAAAACTATCGATTCCCCATTTTGAATCTCGCATAATTCGCAAAAATCCAAAAACCAAAAAAAAAAGTTTAAAAAAAAATCAGCTTAGGACGTGTGTATCGGTTGTCCTAAATAAAAATTGGAATTTCTAAATAGATAAAGATTGTGTGAATTAATGTGTATGTGTGTGTGTGTGTGTGTATGGGCATGTTTGTTTGTGGGTTTGTGTGTGTTTAAACAAGGAGTGACAAAATAGCTTAACTTCTCATTCAAACAGGTCTTTCATACAGCCTACTCTTTCTCTCAAATAAAAGTCAAAACATATCAACAGATAATACATGCAACATTATTAAACATCGCACACACACAAAACACACGACCAGCGATACTTCAAGTTGTATCTCGACACAAAAATGATGACAGACGACCACAATTTAGCTCCGACCTTGCGCGGAACGAGCTCGAAAAATCAGAAACAATCTGACTGTGAAATATATCAGTTCGTACTCCTCGTCTCGTCTGGAAAATTATTATTACATACATTTTGTGTTAAATTAGTAGTTATTGTACTTGTTGTTGTTGTTTTTGTTAATATTTTTAAACAGTGACAGCTGTATCTATCTCCGTTCAATTGGATGAAATGTCATGTACCTACCTAACTAACTTTACCTATTAACCGACATTTGTGACAGCGTTTTCATTATTTCATTTCTCATTCAAATTGGATAAACTCTATTGTCTTTTGTGCATTTGTTATTTCTATCTCATGCCAGGGATTGTCATCGACACGACATTGACAAATCGAATCGAAAAGTGACATTAAAGTGCTCTAATTTTATTTCAACCACCATCAAAATCTATATATCAAAGTGTAAATGTCAAATTTCTTTGGACTTTGGTATATGTCAAAAAAAAGAGAAGACAAAATTAACTGAACTTAAGAACTAAGAACTTTTGTGAAAAAAAGAACGAATCTGGAACGATGAAGATAAGATAAGTGCTTTTTTTTAAATAAAAAAAAAATAAAGAAGAAATATGTATATATAACCTATCTACGTAAATATGTACTGTTGAGTACATACCTACTACATCTTTCGTGCCTATACTGTATCAAGTGAGAATTTATTTTTCTAACAAACCTCTCTGACAAATAAAAACTATTGATTCAAGTGAGTTATTACGTAATAAAAATACAAAAAATTTAAACATTTTTATGAAAATTGATAAGAATATGGAGTTTTGATAACAAATTTATATATTTATGACAAAATATGATATAAATGTCAATTTTGAAGAAAGTACTATTATAATTAAAGGATACCAACAATCAGAAATCTTAAAGAAAAAAACACAAATCGAACGGATCTATTTTTAGGGGTTGTTCATACAAGATTTTTGACAGTTTTATTGTCACCATCAGGAAGGGTTCGAATGAGGATATCAAAACAACCGGAAGTACCTTCACGTATGAAACCATTAAATATTCTAATCAAACAGATCTGACATGGAAAGTGTCATCGATGAGGTTAAGTTTTATTTGATGTCAAAAACTTCTAACAGTTGCTGAAAACGAAACTGAGAGAAGTTTTAAGGACATAATCTAATCATTTCTAACTGTTTTCACCTCTCAAAAAGCAAATAAAGTAACCTTTATAAAATACGATCAACTAGCTATACCTCAAACTATATGGACAGTAAATTCGAAAAAGTTCGCTTCTAGCCTAATTATTATTTCGCAACAAATGGAATATCCGAAAGAAATGTAGAAAGTTTATTGGTCCGTTTGAATGTCTTTGTTGTCTGTAGATTTATACCCAAGATAAATATATTTTACTGTCGCAAGTGTAATAAGCTTATATTTTTATAAGAGGCAGATTCATGTGTTTTTTTTTTGTTGTATTCAATGGTCTGAACTGCTCTAAGTCTTCTATGCTTTCGATCAGCGAATGGGCACTAAGCAGTCTTATAATCTAGAAAAATCTTAAGAAAAGAAACAAAATTGTTTAACATGTGTTAAAACTCTGATCACACTTTATTTTTGTGTACATAGAAATGGACGTATATATGTTTAGATAGATAGGTGGGTAGGTAGGTACCTAATTCGAACCATTTTGCGACTTTTTTTTTCTATTCTTCTCGCTCTTTCAAGCAAGCCATGGAAGACTAAATTTTAGAAGATCTATACAAAAATTAAAAGCTTTTTTGATTTTTATTTTGCACACTCCTCGAGAAAAAAAAGTCTACAGTCTATCTACACTACACTATACCATCGTCAGAGTCGGAAACCAGAGGGGCTCTAGCTCTCTAGAGACAGATACATTTAAACTTAATTTTTTTTATTATTATTATTTACCTCGCTCTAAAGGCAAGAAATATAGGTAGCTAGGTATAGGTTAGACATAGGGTAGAAGCATTTATTTTATACTTTATATACATATTCCTATTGTGGGCCTAATGCATGTGCATATATTTGAATATCTATTTACTCTATTCTCGCAGAGTTTCTAATACAAAAATTTCAAGAAAAAAAAAATGGAAGCAATACTTTTATTCTTTGCTGCTCTCTTGACGTACACTCGAGCTTCGCGTCTAGTCTACACTACATTACCTACATGTACTTTGATTTTCGAATCAGAAACAGAATCACACTAATACGCATTAGAAATTTACCAAGTGTTATTTTGTATTTTTGCTGTTCAATTTTTATTCTGATATCATCTGATTTTTTTATGTTTGTCTTTCTACAGCGCAGAAAGAAATAAAGAAAGAAAAAAGGAAAAAAAAAATCACAAAAATTGAGGTCAGTTGTTTGTTTGTTTAATAGAAAATCAGCAATTTTTTTGAAAAAAAATCATACTTCAACAATCAGACCTACGCACCCTGATTTTTTAATAGAGGGAAACTTTTTTGTTTCAAATAAATTTTCTCCTTTTTTTGGCGTTTTTTTTAAACTTATGACGTAAGATAAATAAAATATATTTGAAATCTCAAAATTTTCCAAAATTTTATATTCTCGCGTATAAAAATTTCAAATAAGAAGCAAATAACGAAAAACCTTGTTTTCTATCTTTGGAATGATAAGGCGTAGTAATAACATCAAACAAACATACCTACCTATACCTCCGCTTCGCGTCGACCATAACAACAAAAATAATAATAAAACATCTTAAATCGTTTCCGCATTTGGATGGCGCATGAAAATTGAATATAGAGAAGTATAGTTATAGAAATAATGGAGAACCACACAAACTAAAATGAATATAACCTAAAAACAAACGAAAAATGTGTTTTGTTTCGTTTAATGAAGTGTGGGGAGTTGTTTTTAGTTTTAAATTGCGTCTTAAAAGGTTTAGTTTTATTTTGATTTTAGTTCGTTTCGACAAAAGTTTGGTTTGAAAACGTTGTCGCCGTGCGTCGTTGTCGTCGTCGGATTTTCTTATTCATAATTTATTTGATTATATTTTTCTTAGCTTGTATTTCAATTCAGATCAATTGAATAATTGGCGAGTTATGATTAGTGCAGTTCGATGAGCAATTTCAGTGAAAGAGAAAGTACTATTATACCACTACTTCATTTATTACATTAAGGTCAGTTACACTATTTACATTTTTATTCATGGTATCATTGGAACAAGTATCACTTAATGTCATTTTCTTGACAATCATTGGCTTTGACATTTCTCACTACAATCATTTTAAAAACGTCCAAAACGTAATATTCAATCATCTATCAAACGTAGTTTTGATCGTTTTCGTAGTGTAGTATTTCTTAGAATATTACAACCGTTGTACCAATAATAATGTAGCACGAAACTTCAAAAGTCTACGAACAATCTACTACATTTAAATAATATTATAATTGTAATTTCATCGTATGGCTACATTTTCATATGATTATTTTCGAATTAAATAGGTGATTTGTAATACAGTTTTAACCTTATATTTTTTTCTTTTCATTAACATTTAAAATTGAGTTGTTTTAAAAAACAACGTAGTTTAAGAATATAATGTATATCAAGTAATTTGTAATAGATTTTTGTTTATATTTATTTAGGAATACTTCCAACTCTTCAAAATATCATGGCTGATGTGTTTTTTTTTCACCAAAATATTGACAACTATGGTATCTATCTTTCTCCATCGAATTGAATTATGTTTTTTTACTCTGATGTTTAAACTAAAAGAAATACAGTTATTTTTGGTTTATCATCTTATACAACTGCCAAAAAACACAAAAATAGGACTAGATTAGAAATGATGACCGTCAAAAACTTAACGAAGATTTACCAATCGAACTAACCTACATTTATTCATGTGTGTGACACTGAATGCTTTCATTAACTATTA
The DNA here is from genome assembly GCF_945859685.1 of Eupeodes corollae. NCBI lineage: Eukaryota > Metazoa > Arthropoda > Insecta > Diptera > Syrphidae > Eupeodes > Eupeodes corollae. The sequence continues at coordinate 126,462,607 of NC_079148.1, forward strand.
ATCAATTTTCTATCGTTTAATATTAATAACATTTTTTATAATTCTGTCCACTTTTTTTTGTAAAAATAGATCATTTTCTTAGGAGGTGTTCACACTTCATTCATTTTTTATTAAAATACGTCAAATCATTTCGAAAATGTAAGGAATTAAATAACATCGTTCAAAGAAAAAAAAACACAGACTTTTCTCAAGTAGCAGCAATATAAACTGGCTAAATTTTCTTGGATAAACAGAATCTGACGTTTGAAATAAACGTTGTTGTATCGTTAGCTTTGTTTGTTGACTTAATCAGAAAATGTTTTACTATAAATCTTTTGAAAGTTTTAGTTATTTGAGGTGTTTTAAAGTTGAAATGGAGTACTTCAAGCTTGAAAAAAACTTTTAGAAATCGAGTGACAGAATGAAGTTGTCAAAACAAATTACTACTTTTTATTTTTTGTACTTTGCTTTCACTAATATGTATCAAAAGAAACTATTTGGATGAAGTGTTGAATATTTTGTTTTGAATAAGTGAAGTTTTTGACGTTTGTCAAAAAGATAACTGTCTGTTTTGGTTGATATCATTCAAATAATCAGTTTTTGCATTTTTCTTGATGGTATACAAATCAATAGAATTATTTATGTAACTGTTTGCATTTTATTGAATATTTTTAAATTCAAAAGTTAGTTAATTAAAAAACAAGACAACACTTTAACTCAAAATGATTATGACACTTTTTTCTTTAAATCCAAAAGCTTTGTACTTTGAACTTAACTTGAAAATTGAAATTAAACAAAGACATTTTGTTTTTAAAGTGATTTGATTTGCTTCCAAGAATGTAACATTGCTATCTGTTGTTTTTTTTGCTTGTATTTTAATTGGAACTGATATAATTTTATTATCTCTTTCTTTTTTTTTAACATTATTTTGTCATGGTTTTTAATTTGGCATTTATAACTTTTTTCCTCAAAATTTTAGCAATCTCTAAAGGAATTTGCTTGCGCTAAATTATTATCGATCTAAACGGTGGCGCCATCAAGTTATTGATTAAACAACATAACCATGAAAGTAAAAATAAATTATTTGTTTTTTTTTTTGTTAAACTTGGTATTATCAGTTAAATTCTAGATACTTTAATTTGTCTGGATTGAAATATCAATAAAATTAATAATTTATTTCGTAAATAGCTAATCTAGGTGCATATTTCTTAGACATGTACCTTGATGTCATATTTGGCGTCGGTGTCAAAATAAGAGTTTTTAATAAATTTTATAATCACTAACCGATAGAAGTTGTAGTACCCGTAGCGTGATGGTTAGTGCGTTAGACTGTCATGCAAGGGGTCTTGCCTGTGCCAACTGACTTTTTTCAAGGGTACTTCCTCGTGCGAGGAATTGACAAATCCTCCAAGAGTAATTCTTGTCATGAAATTAATTCTTGTCGCAAATTAGCCGTTCGGGTTCGGCTTTAAACTATAGGTCCCCACAATTCCTGACAACATTACTCAGTCACTAATCCCTGATTCTTCATAGACTGTTGCGCCACCTAATTTATTTATAAATGATAGAAGTAAAACTCACAAAATCAAGCTGTACTCTCACTCGAAACAATGAGAATTTAATGGTTCACCTAGGCGTATACGTACTTTTTTTTCAATTTTTTTAAATTGATTTTCTCTGTAAACTTTTCTATTGTTTACGTTGATATTAAAAACGTAAAGACATATTAATTCAGTGGTATAATAATTGTTTTAAAGTTTGAAATATTTACGACAGTTCTAGAGTTTCACGGAATTTTCTGACCTCTTTTTTGAATAGTTTAAGTTTTAATTCATATTATTTATATGAATTGATATACATTTTATCGCCACAAGTTTAAAGTATAGTTTGAGTTATTTAAGCGTCTTACACGTAGGAGTTATTGAACTAACAACTTTCCTTAAATGCATACAAATATCTTATCTTTAAATTCTATTTTTAGCATAGGTATCCCTCGTCTTCATCAGAATTCATTTACAAATTTACAATTTAGATACACTTTTAAAAAATGATTTCATTGCAGGGAATTCTTAAGGATAACTCGATTATAAAAAAAAAGGAATTCATTATAGGTTTTTCGTTCATATAAATCATCAAGACTTTTCATTTGTTCTAAGATATCTTCACTTCAGCAGCTTTATTTCAACCTAAGTATGTATTCCCATAATGTGCTTCTATTAAGTTTTTGTTTGAGGTTGTACACATAGTTTACAATAACAATGAAACAAAAAAAAAACACAAAAAGAATACCAGTGCCACAAGTATTCCCTGAGGCATGCCATCATTTTAACACTTCAACAATTCTAAAGGTACATACTAAATAAAGTACCGTACCGTACCGATAGGAATTATCTTTTATTTAATGAATATTCATTTGTAAACCATCCATCGCTATTATAGCTGCAAAAACGCTTCTATACAATGTATAGGTACCTATTACCAAACTGCAGTGTAACACCGCCTTTATACCTTGCCTATAGTCTATAGGTAGTCATTTTTATTATATCGGTAGTTGTTTCCGTTTTAAATACAAAAATTATAATTTAATGTGTCTGCATGTACAAAATATGCCCGCCTGTACTCTATATTCACTGCTGCGCTGCAACGTATAGTAGAGTATGTACAGTACATACGTTACGTCGTCGTAGTCGTCGTCGTAGGTACTTAAACTCCTCTTGATGCCAATTATAATTTATACAACTACCCCAATTAAACGCGCAACAACAACAACAAAAATATAGCATGCACGTATCGCGTAGCGTAGGTATACTGATTTCGTTCAGTTCTTTTTTTTCGTGTACCTAATGCATAAAATGTATGCGGTACCTCTAGTCTAAACGTAATTAAGTGCTTTCTGTTTTTCCTTTTGTAAGTCGTTCACCCGCTTGTAAATTCCACCCCACCTACTCTCCTCTTCGCGAACGCCCTTAACTTTGTTTTTGTTGTACCTAGATATCGAACAACTATTTTTTGAAAGCAGAAAAAAAACATCCACTAGTTGCACACGTTTGTATAGTCGTTGCTCTTCTGTTGTCTTTTTTTGCTCTTCTTATAACTGAAACTTTGTGCGCACAGCGCACTATTAAACCTAGCTGGAACTAGAGGAAGTAATTAAATATGGGAAAACTGAACCGACACACAGAGCAAAACGATGGCAAAACCAGCACAAAATAATGGAAAAGAAATGAAAACAACAACACAAACAAAAAAGAAAAGCAAGAAAACCAAGATAAAAATGAAACATTACAACAAACACGTGGTCTTTGGCGTTTGGTGTTGCGTTTCTTCCTTCCGTGGCGGCGTCGTCGTCGTCGTTGCCGTTATCCTCATTGTGCACATGTACATATCACCATCATCATAGTCGTCGGATTCATCCATTCACGAAACACCCAGAGGCAAAGCCAAGCCATACCATAGCCGAGCCCGGATGCGGAAGACGTTTTATTAGGAAATTTCCTTTTTGGCTTGTTCCGTTCTCTCTCTATAAGTAAATGCGCGTCCACCGCGCCACGCCGTACAATGAAGGTTTTTCACTCATGCATTCAATATTTTTAGAACATTTGGTATAGAGTTCTATTTTTGGTGATATGTTTTTCCCTCATGCTCATTTGCTCATGGCCCTCATGGGGGAGTTCTTCTATCCGTTCTTTGATGACTGTGACTGTCTGTTTTCCATCCGTCAATACAAATAAACAAAAATACAAAAAAGAATCAGCTGCCAGTCTTATTTCCAACAGCACTTTCTTTTACCATCATTGCACGGACCGCGCGGCGGCTGTCGGTCGCCTTCATGTACTCAAATGTACACATGGAAACATGACGACGCGACGCCTCTTAACTTCCGAGTTTGGTATTATGTTAAGTTGCCACTGTTTTGCGTAGGAGTAGTAGAGAGGTGAGTTTATTTTTAGGTTCCAATTCCCTACTTCTAAGGAAACAAAACTAAAATTAAGTGGATGTTCCCTAAATTGGTAATTTATTGATTTATTTGTGTTGATTTCTGAAGTCATTTAAAGGGCTGTTATTCCAAAACAATATCTTTGTCAAACTAGTAGTGGTCTTACATTAAATGCATGTTGTCAAAAATAAAACGGTAAAACGTCTTTATATTTTTTACTAATTATTTTGACAGCTGTAATGTCTTATTAGTGTGGCAACAGTGAGAAATATGCGTTTCAAAATGACAGTAAAGAGCTTAAATCTTAAAAAAAAAAACATCAAAATTCAATGAATATGTTAACAAAAAGTGACAGCTATTTGTCTTAAGAGTGCCAGAAAAATAAAGTAGCTAATAAGAAGAAAATTGACTTTTCGAAACTCAAGGGTTTGACATTGGGCAGGTTCAGACAACATAAGGGACTTGAAATTTTGGCAAGTTTCTATTATCTGATTAGCCAGCTGCCAAAAAATTACCTTCACTTTTCGAAACTCACGGGTTTTTTAAAAATTGATTTATTTATTTTCTGCACAACTTCATTTAATGCTTACTGTAAAAGGGTTCCTTGTCAATTTGGAAAAGAAATAACTAACATTTCTTAACTACTACAAAATAAAAATCTTGGTGGAAACTTGCCTGAGGAATGTTTTAAAGACACTAATTTTGTTCGACTTATTGTGCTATGAACTTAAAGTATAGGCTTGCGAAGTAAAGTTCTGAATTTCAAATTCATGACACTTGAAAAACCAGCTAGTTGCATTGGTCAAAATTTACGTTTAAAGAATGAAGTTGACTGCAAATGAAGTCCCTTATCTTGCTAAACATGCCCATTTATAAACGAAAAAGAGTTAATGCATATCCCCATATTTTCTTTAACACTCAATTTACCGCTTCAATTGTCAAAATACAATGGGTACGTTCAGATTTATCTCCAAAGTGTTTTAAGTTTAAATTTGGAATATCTGTTTACACGGAAAAGAGTTTAAACGGAAAAGAGATTGAACCTACACATCCTCCTATTTTGCTTAGCGCTTACATACAATATACAACTTCAATTCTCAAAATTCAATGGGTACGTTCAGATTAATCTCCAAAGGGTTTGAAGTTTAAATTTGAAATATCTTTCTGGATTACTGAAAGTCCTTTTGCTGCATTGAAGCACGTTATTTTTCACAATCAAGGAGTAGATTTTGTGCTTTCTAGGCCAAATAAAAGTAAATCATTTTTGAATGAAATAGGTCATCATCTTAATACTACTAAGTTGAAACTGACATTTAGGATTTTGATGTTTGTGTTTTTGGTTGAAATGTAGTATTTCTTTCATATACAAATTTTAGGTCCTCTCTATTCCTGACATTACTTGCCAACATAAATCGTTGAGAGTTGTAAGTCTTCAAGTTTTGGTTCTTTAACATCTTAGATCCATTAAATATATTTATAAAATTAGAATTGCTTCATATAACTTTAGTTATGTAATGGAAAATCTTCAAGAACCATATCCAATAAATAATTCTCAAAAAATTGCAGAAAAATGAAAGTAAAATTTAAAAAAAAAGTTATTTTTATAACATCACTGTTATAAGCAACATTGTATTATAAGAAAATGTTGCCAGCAACATGTTGCTGACAATTTTATTAAAAGAAGGAGAGGAAACGAGTGCATTCGCATCGCACATGCACATGCATACAAAGTTAATTTTTATCACATTATTATTACCGTTGCACATATGTACATTATACATATTCACCGTCAACACTATAACAAATTTTCTGCATTTTCATACAAAATGCAACACAATCAAAGTAAAGAAGTATTTTTATTTGCTCTATGGCCAGCGAGCGTCACTTCACTATGAAGAAAGTCGCCGTCGCCGTCTCGCAATCCGTCCTATGAATAGAACGGGACAACGACGACGAAGACGAAGAGCGTCAAACGTCGAGCGACGACGCCGACGAAAGGAATGTCGGTTGATTGATTTAGTAGAAGTGTAACATCGTCGTCGTCGTCGAGCGAAGTGAAGTCGTTTGTTGGTGCTTTTAGTGGGAAGAAGTGGTAGAAAGGAAAGGCGATGCTATGCGATGCGATGGAATGGAACTTTTACGAGGAAGGTGTGAGTTGTTGGCGAAACGGAACGTGGAAATAAGAGGGTTTAAGTTAGAAGGAGAACTGTTGCTTCATGATGGTAGTGGATATACATTGTACCTACACATATGTATATTCGTAGATAATGCGATATAATATAGCCACGACAGAGACAGTATTACGAAATCGAGTAAAAATTTTTATGAATGAAAATACTGTTCACTATACACTGCGCGCTCCCTAATGGCTCTGAGCTCTGCTCTGACTCTATGGCTGGGTGTACTTGAGGTCTTTGAACTTTGTGAGCAACAGCCCGATGCCCGAGAGCAGCAGCAATAGCAACAGAGGTAGAGGCAAAGGCAGAGGCAACGGCAACGGCAGTGGAATGAATGCGGCGAGTCTACTTCACAAATTCTCATCATCATCTATGTTTTGTTGAATGGAGCGATAGACTATGATAAAGTAAGGAGAAGAGACTGAAGTAACACTAAGAAGAACATGGGAACACAATGCAGTTAAAATTCCGATGGGAGTTTTCTTTTTGTATACTTCTTGTTGTTGTCGTTTTTGTTTGGTGTTATGCTTTCGCGATTCATATCTACCTTTAGTTTCTCAACTCTTACTCCTACTATAGATATACCTATTTGTACCTAGGTACCTAGATTAGCAAAATTTAGAGCTTAATCCTTTTCTGTCTCCTCGTGTCCCGCTGCTTCATGGGTATCCAGAATCAAATACCGAATGATCTTGTACTGGAATTTCTCCAGAGCCATTGTTTTTTGCTTAATTTCTCTATTTTTGGTATTTTACCGTTGTTTTTCGCTTTGCTTCGTCGATTGCTTGGTTTTCGCCGCATCACATTCCTCAGTTTTTATGCAGTTTTTGGACTCTTCATTATTTCTAATTTCTGTATACCTATTGATATTCTGGTCCCATACACATTCTGATATTTTAATCTACACCCAACTTCAGGTATGTATCTACCTTGACAGCTTTTAGCGATTTTTCGCGGCGAATTGGATTTCTTCATGAGGGCCTATTGCATGCCATAGAACAGTTTGATGGTGAGGCATAAAATGCATAAATTAACTGTCAGCTGTATTGAACCATAGCACAGAACCGCATTCTATGAAAATAAAAAGGAATAAACGAACAGAGCTCGAGCTCTCCTTCCGAATGCGATATTCTGAGTAGCTTAAGTGAATATACTGGCGTGCTTAGCTTGTTGCTTATTGCCTGCAACGAACAGATAGGTACTATGTACCTATAAGTTTTATTGGAATTGGGAGACCAGCAGAAAACAATATTATTATGAGCGAGCGGGTGTGTTTATGGGGGTTTAATTGACCTTTTGTGGCTTTGTTGCAGTTGTGAGTATTGTATTCGATATAAAAAAGAAATATTTTGTATAAAGAAAGGAACGTACTGATAGTTCCACGGTACTGCTAGAAATTAGGTCTGAGAATGAGGCAATGAATTATGTTTTTTTTTTTTCTTGTTCTCATGAATCAGATGTTATTTTTCATTGTGGGAAATTTAACATTGTATATAATAATAATGATGGCATGCTGTCTCATCGTTGCGTTGTGTAGCATTGCAATAGCAGCATTAGTAGCAACAGCTGTCATTGTCAGTTAGTTAGGAAGTGAACAGCTGATTTGTCAGCTCATTCATTCACAGAATCTCGTATTCAGCGCAAGCTAAGTTGTTATGACTTATAAATATTCAGATGAATGAATTTATTTCTAATTTGAGATGCAGTATTTTTCTTTTTTAGCTAAGGTTAGTCATGAAGTCTTGAAAGGAAGTATAGTTGTACTTATAGTTAAATCTAAACTTCAATTATCTTTAAACTCACTAAGCCATATATTCATATTTAGAAAGTTTAGATTTTTAGTTACAAAGGGATTTACAAATTTTTCGAATTTAAAGATTTTTCTTAAATGGCGCCCAACGTTTAATGTACGTTTAGAGCTTTTTATTGTTTCTTCAAGTTATTTCTTTAAATTTCTTTTTTATTTTGTATTGTGAATTATATTCACTTATTGCACAAGCATATGTAATGTTATCCAAACATTGTTTTTCAGTGGAAGTGGCGCCCAACTTTTTGTCCACACGATTTGGTTATACTAATATTTTGTTTTGATCTCATGAAAACATTGCACAAAATATGGATATTGCCATGCAATTTGTCAATCATTTTGTGCAATTATACTCCTTATCAAATTTGATTAGTTGGTGTTGAAATGAGGAAATATACATGCTTGTAATTGGTTATTAACGTAAAGTTAATTTAAATTTTAAATGACCGAACCAACTTTCAACTGAACATAATCTGATTTACTAGTCTGAAATGTCAGTTACGTAATTTTAAGCTTTATTCGTTGTTATTTATCATGAGTTCTCTTGAATTGCATTGAATTTGCTCGATTTACATATGTCAAAACACGAAATTTTCATTCGCTTAAATGGCGCCCAACGTTTCATTCATATATTTTTGTTATTACTTTTTTCTGTTAACAAAATTTCATAAGTGTTTGTATAGCATTTCCTGTGGTGTGATATAAATTAATTTAAAAAATTGATAATATGTCCAACTCGACACCATTTTTGGAAAGGTACTCAAAAATATATAAAAATTTAGTTGACACAAGTGAAATTCATTGACAACTGATTATTTTTGAATGAATGAAAAATAAGAAAACATTGTGATGTGTAAGATATGTCAATATAGAAGATTCAAGTCCAATTGGATTTAAAGATAACTGTTTGGAATTTCATATCTCCCAGATCTTGTAATGTTATTGTTGGTTTTATTTACATAACATAACTCGTAACCAAACATTGAATGAAATTTTACTGCCCAATCAAATTTAAAATAGGACAAGGGAAAAGATGAATTCATCAAGAAAATAACAAAAATTTCAACAAACAAAAAATGAAAAAAAAAAACAAATAAAATAACAAAATCATTTTGAAATTTCCACATCGCACGATTGGAATTTGCCCTTCGCACACATAAATAACCTCATCGCCACTCCGCCACCGCCCCGCATACCTATACCTACACACAATCAAACATTTATATCAAGCAAATGAAAAAGATAAGATTAATAGTACCCCTTAAACAAATAAACAAACAAAACCAACAACAAATAAAACGGATATTCTTACAAAACTTCTCAAAAACTAAAAAAAAGAAAACCAAAAAAATGTGTACCGACTCTCAATCCCTTTCACCTTTCCCAAATTTTCAACCTAAAAAGCTTGTTAAAAAATCCAAAAACGAAATTTTAAATTGCTTTCCTTTCGTCACAATTAACATTCTTCGAATTCCATAGGCCATAGGCGTCAGCAGCGCCAGATTCAGAGTCGGATTCGTAGTCAGCGCCAACAACAACCGAAACTAAATGAAAACGAACATTAATTGCATTCCATAAGTAATAAACATCATCAGGCCCTTTTACACAACCTTATGGTCTTCCATTCATCAAAAATGCACAACCTCACAAAATAAAGCACACACAAAAAAGACAACATACCTAAAACCTAATCAAAAGCGTAGAGTATCTGTATCTGTTTGTTGGTGTTGTTGTTGTTTGTTATTTTATCTATACAACATTAGAAGTCACACACCTTAGTTGATTTTTAACCTTCCAATGAACCCTACCTCGATTTTTCTATATATACTCGTACGTCGTCGTCGTGTAACTACCATCATTCGAATCCGAAATATAATCACGCTGAGTGCGTCAAGAGCGTTACCATCATTGATCACATACCACAATATTTATGGCAACAACATTATGGAATGTTGAATGTGGGTTCAAACCAATACAACCTAACCTAAGTATAAAAGACCAAGCAGAACAACTTTTCATTGAGTAAAATCAAGCTCCGCAATTTCCGTTCGTGTCCGTTCCCTCGTCTTAGGCTTAATCTTTAGGCTTAGCTTAGGACCGAGACCGACCACGATCAATAGCTTCAGCTTCAACTTCTACTTCGACTTTAGCTTCGACTTAGACCTTAGTGCGCTTATTGGAGATTTTCTTTTGAACCTCACTTCATCACGATCGTTGTGTTTATCTTGTTGGGACTTTATTCAGGTTGCGAAAAGAAGAAGACAACAACGAACGGCAATGGCAACGGCAACGGAGGCGACGGAGAAGTTGGTGGTTGTGAGATTGGAATGTGCGTCCATTAGATTAATTTTGTGTTTTCTTTTTTTTTGTCTGTTTTTTTCTTTCCTCTCTCCGTCTTCTTTCTTATATTGCAAAGAAAATCGGTGGTTGTGTGAGTTTGTGACCAGATTATATGTTATGCAAGTGCGATGATCTTCAAACAAAACAAAAACAAAAATCAACGTAAAGAGAATGAACATTTTCCAACACTACTGTACCGACCTACAGAATGTTCCGAACGAATGTTCCCTTTGCAGCGCAGCATGTTTCTCTCACGAATTGATGACGATGACGACCACGATCGCTTCACCATCGCCATAGAATAGAATTCAAATGGAGTTCAAGAAGGATGCACACACACACATACATGATGTATGATGTGTATGACGTTGTATGAGTGTGTATGTGTGTGTGTGTAGATGTGTGTCTTGTTCTTGTAATAGAAAACTTATTAGTAGCAACAAGTTTACAATGAATTGAATTCCATTTAGATGAGTCATTCCATTCGGGATCGAGAGTAGTAAAGTAACAACGAGTCTCGGTTACATTCAGTCATTGACAGACGATTGTTTGTTGCGTTCGGGTTGTATGTTGTTCGTTCTCTATAAGCTCAAGCTGAACTAAGCTAAGTCAGCCAAGATTCAAGCAGCAGGACCAGGCACAGGCAGCTCCATCTTCATACAATAGTGGTTGCTAATAATACTCCCGAGAGATATAAATTGTGGTAGTCTAAGTTTTTGTATATTTTTGTTTTTTACAAAGGACTGTGTGGTGATAAAATTGATCAATGGATCTATTTTGTAATTAAATTTGTCGGTTATAAGAACAGCAAGTGATCAATTAGTGTGTAACGAGAAATCCTTTTGACGTTTGTGTGATGTTTTAACTTTTATTTTCTCTGACAGGATGAATAGGTATTGTATGGGTATTTGAAAATGAGTTTTTGTGTGAAAGAAAATAAAAATAAAAAGTAGGACAGTTTAAGTGCCACACGAACACGATTATGATTGTGACAGGAAGTGGTTAGTTATTTCAAATTTGTTTCGGATTAATCATAGAGATAGAAATAGAAAAAAATAAACAATTTGAGTATTTACTGTGAGTGATAAGATAATGATAATTGGAAAGGAAGAAGAAAAAGGAGGAAATAGATTTTCTAAAAGTTATAATGTGTCCCATAAGTGTGTGTTCAGTATTTGAAAGCAGCTTTTTAAAACTGAATTTGAATAATGAGTCTGATAAACTTGTATTCAAAGTAAAAATTTGATAACATTTTTATTTGGAAAAGAAAAGAAACAAACTATATCCATATTTTATTGTATTAAAAATTTCATTTTGATATAAATGCCTGGTAAACATTTAATTTATGGAGCATCTTTTATTCTTTGGGTTTTGTTTTGGTTCATGTAGAAACACACAATTTGATTGAATTTCGGGTTAAATTACATACAATTGTGAGTATTTGAGGACTTCGCGTTGGGCGCCATTTAGTTAGTCCTTAAGTTGTCTTAAATGAAATAGAGTTTTTAAACTAAAAAGTGCCTTACTCATTTTTTTTCTTATTTCTGATTATATATCCACACTTTTTTATAAATAAAATCGAAATAAACATTTATATTTTACTTAAACATTCTAAAAAATTATATTTTGTATCCAAAAATGTTTGAAAATACATTTTTAATGTTATTTTTTTATAAATAAAATTTAAAAAATAATACAAAACTGTCTCTTTTGTCAAACCCACTCATTTAAAAATTGTATCAAACAGAAACACGTGCTTATGTTTTTTTAAATTTTTTTTTTGTGTGTGGCTTTATTTATTTTTTTGTTTGTTTTTAATTTAATTGCTCTGTCAAAGAATTTAGGTATGTTAATCTTTTAAAATATTAGACATATTATTGACATATTTTGTGGTTTTGAAAGTTTATAAATAGTTGAGTAGCAGACAGTTTTTTTTTCATGTGATATTAAAAGTATTTTTACTTTTTCTTTTTGCCTGTCATGGAAAATCAAATAACTTCGGCGCCATGTTCTATTTTTGAATGTTTTAAATTAAATTAATATACTAACAACCTTAAATTCATATTTAGCAAGTTTAAGTTTTAGAGTTTCTTTGAGCTGACAAATAAAGAAAATAAGTTGTTATTTCTCTAAGTTGAATATAACTATGTCATTGGTTTCAAAAAAAAATATCAATCTTAACAACCCAACAATTCAAACACTTTACGTTTTGTATGGAATTTTACTCCAAAATATTTAAAATATTTACGATCTGTCAAAGAAAGCAGTATTTTTACTTTCTTACTTACTGAACGGGCCCATTTCTTGTATGCGTTGAGCCGAGTTCACATTCAGCTGCAATCATTTTGTTTTCGTTCTTTTACCCCCCACCATCGAAATTTTATTTCAATTAGTTTTCTATATAAACTTTGACGAAACTTTAAATAAGAAATCATACAAATATTGTCAGTTTTAGAAAGTATTCAAGCAAAGGTAAAGGACAAAAATATGATGATAAAACTGTCATAGAATGTAGGCCCCACAATAATCGCTATTAATCACAAAAATCTGAAGTAAACTTTAGTTTAAATATTTATGAGAGATTTTTTTATTCTAGAATCTTAATATTGTGTTATGATTCATTTCATTCAAAGAATTTTAAATATGCCCTAGACAACAACTCTTATTAAGTAGTTCCCATATTTATTTTATTGATGATGACTAAGTTTCCTATAATTACGATATCTACTCAGACGCGTGCCACTAGTCAATCAAATTCAATTATTAAAGAATTCTAAGTTAAATTCAATTAGTAATCAGTTAGTGAATTATAATACAATATTATTTACATGTGTACATTGAATGACGTAGATATATGAAAAAGTAAAATTGTAAAAAAATTACATCAGCATATTACTTGTCAATTTTTACGTAGGTAATTGTGGACGTCATCCACATACTCGTATAGATAAGTGGTGACTGGTGATATTTGAATTGATAAAGTGGAAATTTTCAATACTATCGTTGATGTGATGTTTTGAAATCACCGATTCATCATTATATTTCATGGAATTAGGAATTTAGTCATTCACAAAATATACTCAATAAATACCATATTTGTGAGTCAATATATTGATTGCAATTAAGTTTTCCTCGGAAGAACTGTCAATTTAACAAACTTTTATAGGAAAACACTTTTCACCTGTTTGATTTGTAATTTGCTGTGAAATTTTTTAAAGAATTAACTTTTGTCAGTCAGACTTTGCCCTAAATCTCTTAGAAGAAAATGACCAATCAAATATTTAATTTCTTAACCGTGTGACAGGAAAATATTTTAAACATTTTGATAGGTAATATAAATGAGAGTAATTTGACAGATATGACAGCCAAGTTGATTTTGACCTAAATATTTGCACAACTTTCACTCCATGACTGTATCCATAATAACCAACTATTATGTCTGCAGGATGTGAAATGTTTTGTTTGTTTGCTATAAACCTTTCCGTCAGATCTAAGTCCGGGTGTAGTCATACCTTAAAAGCACCAACATTCCATTCAAATTACTTTCAATGAAAGAAAGAAAAGGAGCTACTCTAACCGTATAAGCAATTAGCAATGACATTCCAAACTAGTAAGAACAGTTCAACAGACGTTACCAATATTATGGGTAACATTTTAGAATAGATGACGTTTAACCTGTTGACATAAAAGGTAGTTCTCTCCTATATTATTTTAAAATTAATATAGGACACATTCATTCTTTAACGTGATGATGATGATAACATTTTTTTTTATAAAAATCAATAAAAACTTTGAACCAACATCAACACACCACACCATCATTGACAACGACGAGTGACGGTGACAGCGATAGCGACAATCAGTGTATAGCAGCGCAGCGCCAGCGCACCCAAAAGATCTATTTATGTGGATGATCTCTCTCTCACTGGCACTGCTCGGCTCGGCTCTGCGCGGCTCGCTCCCTATGACTATGACAATCTCCACCATATGATCGAAATATGTGAATGAAAATTATTGACCTAATTTTGATCTGTGTCTACTATTTACTAGCAAAAGACAAGTCATCGTCTTTCGTCGTCGCTCGCCGTCCGACGTCGAAGGCGCTGTTGTCGTTGTCGCCGCGCCGTTCGACGTTAAAAAAAAAAATACAAGTAGAAATCAAGTAAGTTAAAAGCCCACCATCAGTTGTACCAGTACGTACTACACAACACAGTACACACATTATTTAGCTGTCTCGCTCTTTTTTGGTGCCTGTTATGGGCTTCTTTCTCTTTCTATCGAGAGTGGAAAAATATGCTCGCTATGCCATTTGATTTATACTCTTGCGCGGTTACACATATAGAGCATGATATATGTGGAGCGATCGGGCATACATATGATCGTTGGTTGATCTATCGAATCGAGTAGGTATGTGGTTGGGTTTGGGTGAGGTGATAGCGGGATCGGCGGGCGGGTGCGGGGAGCTTTTATGTGGCGCGGTGGAGTGGTGGCGATGGCGACGGCTACGGGCTACGTGTGTAGGAATGTGTATCTGCGCTACATAGCAGATAAAGTTCTTTTACTGTTTTATAATTTTGTTTCTGTTTTTTTATTTTTGTTTAGTGCGCTGGCGCTGCTAGCTGCTTACTGTGTGTGCTGCTGCTGCTGGCTTTAGTGTTCGATGGTTTTGGCTTCGTTATTCGGCAAGCGACGACGACGACGACGACGACTCTGGGACCTAAATGCTTCTGGATCAAGGCACGAGGTGGAGTACGAAACACTTTGCTGGTTGATCGTTTTACTCTGCCTGTTTTGTGCTGTGTGCTGTGTAAGCAACGACCAACCAACCAACGAACGAACGAACGCTTGCTCCCTATCATAAATTCTTCATTCTATCATTTAATCGTGAACTTTTTAACTCAAAGGTTGCCCCGACTGATCGACCGACGAAGACGACTGTGCAACGCAACATACACTTATTTACACTCGTTTCTGTTTCTGGCGTCCGTCGCGTCGCGTAGCGTCACGTTGCTTTGTGCTTGTCCTCCGTCTGTCAATTCGTTGGTCGCGTCCCGTCGTCGCGTCGGTCGATTTATAAAATTTAATTCATTTTTGTGTGTTGGTTCTTCTTTTTTTTTAATTCTGTACGTTGTTCGATTTTGTATCTATCTTCGAATTCTTTTTGATAACGGAACAATCGGGCTGGCAAAGGCTGGGCGAGCCGAGTAGAGCAGTGCGGTGCGGGATACCTACTTCTATTTGATAGTTGATACATTTTTTTTCTTTACCGATTGATGGGTGGCGGACGAACGACATCGACATCGACGTCGATATCGAAATCGACAACGCAACGTCGAAATGGACATCACATTGTGTGATGTGATGTGTGTTGTGTCATTGAAACGCACAAAGAGGGCATCAAAAATCAAACTGAAAAACATAAAAAAAAACGGACTTTGAAACGGAAACCGTTTGACTCTCTCTCTATTTCGTGCTAAAAAGGAAGTGAAGATTAGTATAGCGTACCGTACCGTCCGAATCGAATCGACCGTCGGTCGCGTCGTCGTTTGTCGAAAATTAAAAAAACAAAAAAAGTGCTGATCGTGCTCTGCTTTTGCTTCTGCTAAAGCTGAAGCTGATTGTGGGCAGTAAGTGAGTGGTTATCATTTCGCGGCACGGATCGGCGGCCGTGGTGGCGGGCGGACAATGTGTGTTGGAAGTGTTTTTTGTAGGTGATGACTTTTTGCGGTCAACAATTTGACGATTATGTGTGTTGTTAATTTTTTTTTGTTCTTCTTTTTCTTTTTGTTTTCGCGATTTGTGTTTCTTTGAGTAAATACTTGACATCGATCAAACGGATGTACTAAAGTCATTTCCTCTTAATCGCAATCGTAGTAGGTACGGCAACAAGACGAAAAACATAACAGAAAAATTCCCAGCTCAGGAAATGAGTGTGTTTTTTTCAGGAGAAAAATACTCAACTTTAACTATACTAACGAAACCGGTTTTCGATTTGGTTTGACTGTTTTTTATAAAGTGAGATCATTTTGAAAGCTGATTTTGTCAATGAATTCAACATTAATCGACGAGATCACCGAGCAACTTATTTGCCATAAAAAAGAGTAGACGTTTTACTACACTCTACAAACTACACGTCGTCGTCGAATTTGAAGTCGCCCATCCGGCACCATTGCCTATTAAACCAGCGAACGCCAACGCATCCGTTTGAAGCATTCCCACATTTGACACATTCCAATGACAGTAGTTGTTGTTATTTCTGCTGTAAGCTGAAAGCTGTCTGTGTTTTTCTTTTTTGATTCATTGCACAAGTTATTTTGTTGTTTGTTTGTTTTTCTTCTTTCTCTTCCTCTGTATATAGGGCAACAAACACATCAAGCAAACATAGCGCAAATATACACAAAATGCCAACATTGTAGTCAGCCTTAGCCAGAGTCAGAGCCAGCCACATTATTGTCGTTGTCGTTCGTGTGCAGAGAGACGATCAGTCAAAGGAGGAGGAGGAGAAGAGGTGGGTAAAAACGACCGAGCTCGCACATTCCACAGGGGCACTCACCTTTGTTAGATCGCTGTGCTGTGTTGTATGGCGGTGAACACAAAACAGTAAAAAAAAAAAACAACAACAACATCAAAATATTTCCCATACCGCATAAACGATGAAAAGAGACAGATAAATATCATTCTCTTCTGTTCATTCTCGATTAGAGTTGAGACACTTTAATTAAAATTTTAATTATAGGTCCAATATATAGATGTCACTCGGGTCGGGCCATAAGCGGATACACATAAACACTGGCCTACTTTTTATGAACAACACTGTCACCGTATCGTGGTTGTTTTTTTGTTTGTTTGTGGTGTACGTGTAAAATAATACAACAACAACAGAAAACTACGATGAGAGTACAAATGGAGGGAGGGGTGGGGGTACTAACTAACTACAACATAATATTTCAACACACAACAAACGGAAGTTGAAATTATGTTCTTCCGGTTGTTGTTGGCTTCGAATTTATTAATAAAACTGTTTTTGTTTATTGTTTTCTCTTTTAGTTATTCTCTTTTCTGTGTGTGTAGGTTTAATGTGGATGAAATGAATAAATTAAGTTTTTTTTTATACATATATTTCTATTGGATGTGGAGGGAATTTTAAACTTTACTGGTAATTTTCAATTATCTTTTCACTTTTTTTTGTGTCTCTCAAACTGTGGTTGTTGCATTTGATAACTAAAGAAATACAAGCGTCGATAATACAGGTCGGCTCGTATTGGTTGTTGAAAAAACTTGGGTCATCGTCGGTAAGAAAGGTTTAAGGTTTGGTTCTTTGATTAATTCCTTCCAGTTAATGGAAGTTGATAAATAGTCTGGAAATGTGGTTTAGATCTTTACTATTCCAAAAGAATTCCAATGGAAAGAAAACAAAATGGTTTTAAGAGATGATAAATTTAAAATAATAGTGTGACCAGATCAAGTTATTGAAATACTTGTTTTTATTATTTATTCTTAAATTAAAATTCCATACAATTATTTTCAATTTTAGTATCAATACTTTGATATTGTTGGTAAGTGATGGAGAGTTAAAAAAACCTACAAATCTGTGTTTTGAACGGTTAATTCACATTTTCATCTAAAATAAGATATTTTGTCACACTTACTGTCGATTGTAAATAAAGTAATAATTAAAGAGATTGGGATGCAACCTACACTGATAGCTTTCCATCCCGTCTATCAATTTGTCTTGCTTAAAAGGATTGTAGGTTTTCGTGATTTGTTAAAAATGTTTTCAGTTGAATTATTCCAAAAATTTTAAAATCTATTTAAGTTAACGAGATTTTTAGTCGAAATTCAACTTTTACCAAATTTAGTAGAATTTCTTAAAAGTTTTTATTTATTATATTTATAAACTTTTTTTTTACGGCTCTGGACCCTCAGTAATTCTGACTGGGAAAGAAAAATCTAAAATTGAAACCTTTCTTCAAATTGTCGACACACTAAGCGTTCATTTGAAACAGGGACTAGGTCTTATACGAAGATTTGCCTTTTTTTTATTAAAAAATCTGAATTCAGAAGACTAAAAAGAGAACTTTGGCTAAATTTTAAACCGAAGATGTAAACGGAGATGAAATTACATGCTGAATGCCTGAATTAAAAAGACTACTTGAAAAAAATTGCAGTGAGGAACGTTCCTTCTCTATTGAGTTATCGTTGTCTAAGCTTAAGGGTGATAAGTGATGTGATATTGACGGAATTTCACCAATCATTTTACGAATGTGTGTGAATGCATTGGCTGTTCCTTTAAAAATTATTTTTAATCGTTCACTTGCAAATGGCGAGTTTCTAAATGCTTGGAAACGTTCAACAATCACACCTATTTACAAATCAGGTGGTAGGCAAGATGTTTCAAACTATCGTCCAATTTGTAAAATTGCTACGATTCCCAAATTTTTTGAAAAGTTAGTCTATGACAAATTAACTAATTCTCTTAAAGCAATGATTTCTCCATATTTATAGCTGGTAGATCCACTGCAACTGACCTCACTATTTTTAGTAATTTAGTGTTGAATGCACTTGAGAAAGGTTATCAGTATGATGTTGTCTATACTGACTTTTCTAAAGCTTTCGACAGAGTCAATCATGATGCTTTACTTATGAAGATAAATAAAGTAGGTTTTCACTCAAACTTTTTAAAATGGCGTATTCAGTACGTTCGTATAAATAACATTATTTCTGCACTGGTATATGATACGTCGGGTGTCCCGCAAGGAACCCATCTTGGTCCTCTTCTTTTTTTGTTGTTTATAAACGACATTCCTGATATGTTTTTAAATTCAAAGTGCTTGATGAACGCAGATGATCTAAAGGTATTTCGTTGTATAAAATCTGAACATGATTGTTTTCTTCTGCAACAAGATCTTGAATCCCTCCTGGGAGGTAATTTATTTGCTTTTTCGTTAGAATTCCCTTCAATTCAAAACTAATCGTATTGCGTTAATGGATATGACCCCCATTATATTTTGAATTATTAATTTTTTTGTATATGAAAACAACATTTGTATTTTACTTCCCGTAACTTTGTTGCTAAAAGTACTACTTTTGACTGGAGATTGGACCAGAAACATAATATGAATCGGATATTCAGACCTATTCCAAAAACACAGCACAAATTCATCAACTTTTGACCAATTGACGATCCAGGGGGGGGTCATATGAGCCAAAAAGCTTATACAGTTAAGTTGAATAAGTAAAGATTTCATTTAAAGATTTATTAGTAATTTAACGACATTCACCAAAAAGTGGTTTGCTGTCAAAAACAACTCAAATTTTTATTTTCGTTCAATTTAGAACTTGAAAAAAACTTTAGTCATGCTTTAAATTATTTTCATAAAAATTGTTTCTAAGAAAAAGAGCAAATATTCAGGTTCTTAAGAAGAAACCTTGAATAAGAATCATCAATTTTATATTAAGTTGCCTTTGAATTCCTTCAACTAGCCTTCAATTTTATTATTACATTTTTTTGAAACACATAAATAGTGATTATTGAAGTGATCTTTACTGCGATATATAGGAACTATATAGCAAGTTTTGCATTAGAAAATAATTTCAAACTAGAATTTCTAATCAAATATGACATTACGACGGTAGAGAAGTCGAAAAAAGTGGGTACCGAGATTCCTTACGTCTGTCTGTCTTTCCTGGCCCCTACAGTCCAAACAATTTCTGATTGAAATTAAGATTTTTAGCTGATTAGTGTAGGGAGTTTTTATCATTTCATTAATACAAAAAATAACAGCAGTCCCCACACAAATTTTTTGGTTCAAAAACATGTGAATTTTCTAAAACTTTCTCAAAATTTTCTGTTCTTAATTTGGCTTCTTTCTACAACAAAAACATATTTTCGTATTGCTCCAGAAGAATACCCCTCAAAAAAATCTTTATTTTGTTTTTAAGATTTCTCAAGAACTAATGGAACAATTTCAAAATTCTTCTCTTTCTGTGCAAGCTCTTGTCAATGATCAAATTGATGATGATTTTTTATGATCAAAAATGTATTTTTTTTATTTTTAATAAAATACTAATTTTGTTTACAAAACTTGATATCTCAGAAAGGGGACAACATTGTTTTACGAAATTTAAATGTAAAATGTTCATATTATATTTATAAGCTCTTTACTTAGTGCTTATACCAAAAATATTTTTAAGACAAAATTTAAAATGATTTTCGAAAAAATAGGTTAATCTATTAGATTTTATGACAAATAAAATGGCATTTAAGTTATTGAGAAGAACTTATTTTGAAGAAAAGTACATTTTTAAATCTTAAAATATAGGCAATATTTTAAACAGACTTTTAGGAAGAAATTATCAAGTTCTTGCGACCCAGTCGTGCATTTCATTTCTTTCAAAATTGGTTTTATGTTGAATACAAAAGATCTTAAAAATTAAATAAAATAAGGATGCTCTAGAACTGAGATTTAAACATGAATTTCAATAATACAAATGTCCCAAAAAATCAAGTGACACTATTGTTAAACTAATGGCTAAGTGAAAAACATAATAAACGTTTCATATCTATTGATATAAATGCTTTGAAACGTGTAATTTGTGAGTGCTTCAAAACTTTTCTTCCCAACTTATTTGTTTACTTACCTTACTTTGTTTTAATTTAATTTTTTTTAGATAAATTATGTTCTTAAATACAACTATTTCCTTGAATTCAAGAACCAAACCTTTTTGTCTCTACAATTTTTAAGTTATGTTGACACCTTTATAAGATCCAAATACGAGTAAGCAGATTGATAACGATAGTAATAAGAGATTCCCGGAAATTGAGTTCGAAAAACCTACGTCAAAAAAAGCCCGACATTTTTACATACAGATCCTCTCTCATTTTCTGGATTTTTGAATTTTTGCAGCGTTCTTCGCATTAGTAGAAATGAAAACAAGAAAAGTGTGTTTTGTTTTTGGAATAAAGCAACGTTTCAAAATAATTTCCTACACTTCGGCGCGAAATGCACCAAAAACCCTCTAAGCTATTGTATTTTAGCTCTTAAATATGGCATATTTAGACAACTGTTCGAATCTTGGAATGCTTTCATATGAGTGTTCTAAGTAATTTGATAATTAAATTGTCATTTTAGCAATTATTAAATTTTGTTAGCATCCTTTACAAAACATTAAAGAACATTTTTAAGCGGAGAGTAAAAACTCATCTAAGTGTGTGACCCCCCCTGATGAAAAGTCTGGATCCGCCCTTGGGAGAAATGCAACTGGCTATTTCACTAGAGCATAAACCATTAAAATAACGGTAAAAAAGGGTCAGCCAAGAGACCTTACGACGATGTTCAAGCGAAGTAAATGAACTTATGATGATATTATCATCTATCAATTTAAATGCTCTACGTTCAATACTATCCAAGAGGCTTAAGTAAGTTGCAGGAGCACCAGCCCAGATATGGGAGTTATACTCAAGCTTTGGACGTATATAAGTCTTGTAAATAACAGCCAGATCAGAGGGGGAGAAAAACTTCTTGCATCGCCTTAGAAAACCCAAACATCTTGCGGCATTTTTGGCGACATCGCGTATGTGATCATTCCACAAGAGGTGGTTGGTGACACACATACCGAGAATATCGAGGTGTTCAGTCTCATTGATGCAAGTGCCATCCATGGATAATGGCAATGGGCTATATCTCGCTTTAACGATACAAGACAGCATTGGGTTTTCGAAGCATTAAATTCCACGCGGTGTTTTAATCCCTATTGAACAATGCTGCTTAGATCGGAATTTAATGAGCTTATGATATTTTGTCGTTGCAGTTCCACATCCGAAGAAGAGGGATGTGAGTCTGAAAACGAATATGAAAAGCTAAGGGTACTATCGTCAGCGAAATAATGTATTGGATTAGATGTTACAGACAGAAGATCATTAATAAAAATGAGAAAGAGTGTTGGAGATAAAACAGAGCCCTGGGGCACACCAGCATTTATTTTATGGTTTTCAGACTTGAATCCATCCAATTCTACTCGTATTGAACGATCCGAAAGGTAATTACTAATCCAATGAAGCAGGGATTCATGAAAACCGAAAGCACGCATTTTCGATAAGAGAGCCTGATGCCAAACCCTATCACTCCACTGTTCGGTGAGATGAACCATGAGATCACGATCTTCAAGATATTGATTGTTCACAAATGTTTGCTCTAATTGGGATTAATGTTCCTGCGAGATTGCTTCGAAACCAACCATTTTTTAATGTTCCATGTCATAGAACTGTGTATGCTTCCAATGAACCAATATCGAGGTGTTTAAGAGAAACAAATACTGTTTGCAACACGATTGATTTCAATGTTAGTAGATATTTATTCAAATCAAATTTATTGTTAATTCTAAATAATTTTGCTGGTGGTAATGTTTAAAATTTTAAATTGTATGTATTATATTATCTAGTAATCACTAAAGTACCTATTGTAACTTTGTTTGATAAATAAACTAAACTAAACTATAAAAAGAATCAAAAACGAACTCAGAACTACAAAAACTCAAGAAAGATTGACATGTTTGTCGCTGATATCAATCGAAAGCGACATCCTCAGAGGCATCAATTTTGAAAATGTGATCAAGGATTTTGCTAATCTCAATTCAAGAAAAAGACCCCTTCAATTAGTATTCCTTTCTCTTACCTGAAAAATATAGTCAGTGTCGAGGTTTTATTGTTTTAAAGGACGAATCAGTTACTCATTTCCACCAAGTCTTTTTCCAATTCCACACTTGTATATCAAATTGAGTATTTAGTTCACCAAGTGTGTTCGATCTTCATGTTTTGTTCATTATCAATAAAAGTTCTATAAAAGACCAGCTTAAAAAAAAGACCATTTGTTACATTTTTCAACATTCAGGACACAAGTATATCCTTAAATTTTTATTTCAGATTAAAATAACACATACTTTATTTTTTTTTTGGTTTGTTTTGTTTTATGTTAGTTTCAGTTTAAGTATTTTTGTTGTATTACATTAAAATATTAATAAATTTTATTCATACTTTTTATGTTTACTTTTTTTCCATTTTGTTTGTTTTGTATTTCATCAGTATATATGTATATAATAATATAAGTAATTCTTAGATTAATTTACTAAATGCTAATTTTGATTTTGTGCCTCCGATATAGGTTTTTATGTTTTTTTTAATTATTTTTAATTTTGTTTTAAATATTTTATTCTAATACGTTTTAAATATTTTTATTTGTTTGTTTTAAATTTAAGCTTAGTACAATTGTTTATGGTTTTGTTTTTGTTTTTCTTTACAATTACATTAAATATAATATTGTTTTTATATTTTATTTAATTTTTTTTCAAATATAGTATAATATAGTTTTAAGTAAATATTTATATATAAATACATTTTATAATAGAGGTTTTCTTGTTTTTATTTTAAGTTTTGATTTTGTCTCATTTAAATTTGTTGTTTTGTTTTATTTTGTTTAAATATTTGTCTTAAATAATTAAGAAAAATTTTGATTTTGCGCTCGTTTTTGTTTTGTTTTGTTTTGTTTTCTTATTCACTAAAGTTTTATTTTATTTTGTTTTTGTGTTTTTTATTATTATATTTTTATCATTAATATTTGTTATTTTTATTTTTGATATTTTACTCATTCAGTAAATAAATGAAAAATGTTAAAAAAAATAAAAGGGAAGGTTTACAACATAAAAATTCTCTGAAACAAAATTTCGAAATAATAAATATATGTAAATATTAAAAAATTTTACTGATAACATCAAAAATATGAAATAATGCAAATAAGAATATGTTTTTGAACCCTTGCGTTTTTTGTAAGGGTTTCCATAATAAAATTCATATCTAAAGAATCCAAAAGGACTCATCGAAAATTCAATACGCGTGAGAGTTCGAAATAAAGCAACAGACATTACGACGCATGTCGTCGTCGGTTGGTCGACGCGTTATGCACGGTGTAAATTTAATCTAGAATATCTATGAAATATTTGTGTCCCATATTTTGAATTATGCGTTCAATGTACCTAACCCTTTTTCAAAAACATCTGCCTTTACTTTATGTTTAAAGTAGACTACGGCTGAAGGACTAGGTAGGTAAGGTATAGCTAGTGCTTCTATGGTGTGTGCCATAAGCACTCCGCATAAATCCATTTAAAACAAAATTTCTAACCCTTCTAACTTTTCAAATCAAAAATTCCAAATGTTTTTCGTTAAAATGTGGAAAAATTTAACCCAAAAATAGAATTTTTTTTTCATTTATTTTATACTTTACACCCCTCAGTTTCCACTGGTTGTGTGTATCGTCCTATTAAAGGATAATAGGGACTCACACGCACCGTATCATCGTGCGTCGTCGTCGGTGCCTTGCCGGGTGACATTTTTTTGTTGTTGTTGATGCGAGTAGTGTACACAAACGTAACCCTTACGTTAACATACAGTTCAGTGCATTTTACAACCCTCTGTCTCTTTTCCAATAATAATAATTATTTGGATCAAAAGAATCGAAAGAGTTAGAATTTTTAGAAGAATGTGACTAATCTGCGAGAAAAAGGGTCATTAATACCGAGACCGTAGACGACGACGATGGAGATGAATAAAGGATTCGCTATGCGTCATTGCAGATTTTATATTTCAAATAATTTTGCTCGTAATTTTGGCAGTTTTTACCCAAAAACGGGTAAAATTTTGGAATTTTCAAGTTTATAGGGTGAAGAAGGTTGACACGCGAGGAGAACTTAAAAATTAAACCGGCCGACCTGATGTCACATGAGGTCGGCAATAGCAGCACGTACCTAACCTACTCCCAGGACTCTCAGTCGGAGGGTTGTCTCGGAAATCTTTTACATTTCTTCAGTTCTTATTATTACGATGCCATTCAGCAGAACGGTATTATTGACATTGGGTAAACATTTTGCGCGTTAAGAGAGAGAGAAAAGGTATAATCCTTGCGAATTGGCACCCATATATATCTTATGCTTTCCTATACCAGCTGGCTGTGTGACAAATCCTTTCTAGGTAGATTGATAAATCCTTTGAAAAAACAACATATTTTTGGGTGATTTTTATTGAAATTCACCCCAATTCGAGTTTTGAGTTAAAAAACTTAAAATGAAAGTGTTTTTTGACTAAAATCGAAAATAGGAAAGGTAGATTTTTTATATGCATTATTATATCCTGACAGGAAAAAATGGTTATTCTCTTAGGCACATGTCACATTAGATTTAAGGTTCCCCTGTGTTTTCTAGTCTGGTGTGTTGACATAAAAAGCCAATGAAAAACACAAAAAGAAAAAATACATTCAGGGACTAAATCACATTAATTAAAATAAGGGATTATTGGAAATATCTGTAAAACTACCATGTAATTAATGGATTAGAAATAGAACGATCGATTTAGAGACAGTGTCTGTTTTTTCTTGTCTTGTCAGTGTGTGTGTGTGATGCAGAGGGTTAGATTGGAACATTTTTCAAGTCTGCAACAACAACAAGACATAGGTACCTAAAATGGGTGTTAAAATGATGAATTGAGATAATTACATGACAGAAAATATGATTATTATGAAATAAAATGTGCAATAGTGAAGAGATATTGAGGTAACAAAAGATAAGTAATTGAATTTAAAAAAAAAATAGAAAGAGGAAAACCCTAAGAAAGTGTACATTTTTAGGCATATTCAAATTTTAATAATTTGAAAATCATCCTTTTCAAATTTGGAAATAATGGAAAATTTTAAACAAATTAAGAAAACATTTAAATTAATAGGTTTGTTTGTTCCTAATGTTTTCCTTGTTGATATCAGAATAAATTCTAGAGGATAAAGAACAAATATTTGTATACAGTTTAATTCATTATTCTTTATTTCTCTGATTCATCATAGAAATTCAGAGGAAAAAGGAAACAGACCAAATAATGAATAACTAGTTCAATTCTTTAAAGCAACGAATTTGACATTTGTAAACGAACGAGTCATTTTAATTCCGTAAATGAATTCGTTTGCTAAAATAACTTGTGTTTCGTTAAGCCTATTAGTAGATTTATGAATTTAAGTCACAACTTCTATGAATTACATTTGTTTATGTATGAACTTCACAGGACGTTGGACTAAAATTCACGGGAAATCAAAGAAATTTAGAGAAAAAAGAAATACCTTATAAATAATGGTTAGTTCAATTATTCAAAGTAACGAATTTGAAATTTGTAAAGGAACGAGTAATTTTAATTTTGTAAATGGATTATTTTGTTGAAATAACTTGTGTTTCTTTAAGCCAATTCCTAGATTTTCTGTGAACTTTACAGGACTTTGGACTAAAATTCATGGGACATCAAAGAAATTAATTGGCAAAAAGAAAGAGACCTAGTAATTATTGGTTAGTTCAATTCTTCAAAGTAACGAATTTACCATTTCTCACTATAATTTCGTTAATGGATTCGTTTGCTGAAATATCTAGTGTTTCGTTAAGTCAATATTTTTTTTTGTTTTAAATAAGTTATTGACTTTTTATCAGCTTTTTAATATGTACAAAGAACAATTGTAGGAAGATTTTTGAATCAATTCCAGCAGTCCAAAGGAATTAGTAAAATTGGATCATTAAAATGAAATAAACTGACTTTTTCGTTTTAATCATTCACTAACTTTAAGTAAAGAAAAGTGTGCTTGACAAAGTTATTTAAACTTTGTTAGGGAAATTTAAAGAATACAAAACTTAATTAAAATCACACAACTTGTGTTTATTCGTTTCTTAGACAACCCCAACACTTCTCCAAAGATTGTTTAAAACCCAAAATAGCAACAGTGAAAGTTCACAGATAAATTTGTTACTAAAGAAATGTTGTCTTGTTTCCTTCTTACCTCTAGTTACAGGAGCGATTAATCACCAATGAATAACTAAGATTTACATAGTTTATCAACTCGCTATTTGCACACGTTAGTCTTTTTTGGGAGTAATTAACAAAGAAAATATTATCTGCTACATCTTAAAGAAGTCTGTTGT
This sequence comes from Eupeodes corollae, assembly GCF_945859685.1. Lineage (NCBI taxonomy): Eukaryota > Metazoa > Arthropoda > Insecta > Diptera > Syrphidae > Eupeodes > Eupeodes corollae. The sequence continues at coordinate 126,489,842 of NC_079148.1, forward strand.
ACTTTGAAAACATTAACTCGTTGTTAAATGAATGTTTAAAAAAGAACGATTGAACAATTAAACGGATTTAGTCATTATCGTTGATTAGGTTAAATTTAAAATCTTTAGTTCTTTAACCCCAAACAGCAATTGAAAGAAGTTCGTTTTTATTTTTTTAAATAATTTATGGTTTTTACAATTCTACTCTTCCATTTTCAGACTTTAAAAAATGTTAGAAGATTTAGCAATAATTTAACAAATTAAATTGACAAGCATCAAGTTTATTGTCTTGAATTATTCTGGTACTACTCGTGTTTCGTTGAGATAGTGAGATTTTACGCCAATAACAAAAACAATATCGGCAGTATAGATACTACCGATAGAAGTTATAGTAGAATCTTACTACGAATGCATTTTTGACATTTATACGAGTCTGGAATCGATCTTATGTGATTTGGTTCTCAAATGTTGGTACGATTGATATTGCATTTGTATCTCGATGGCTGTGTTCGTTGAGTGGTTGTGCATTTGGAATAATGTGTTTTGTATTGGGGAAAAAAATCAATCTATTACTGTTGATATTATTTAGTTTTGTAAGTGAAAATGGACTAACTGGGCTAATTTTGCAAGAGAAAACATAATTAAGTTCTGCTATGCTTCCACCGAAGATTTATCTCAGTTAAGATTAAATAAATCTTTTTGGTGTTTCCACCACTCAAGAAGATTTAAAAATGATTAAGTTTAACAGATCTTTCTAAGATGCAAATAACGTTTAGATGTTTCTTATGATGTGCAAGTGAGATAGTTTGATTCGTGTTATTGGTTGAATGTTATTGAGTAACTTCCAACAGTCAGAAGGAATTAGTTAAATTGGATCAGTAAAATGGAATATACTAATTTGTTTGTTTCATTAATAAGCTAACTGTCACTTTTACTAAAGAAAAGTGTGCTTTACAAAGTTATTTAACCTTTCTTTGCAAAATTTAAAGAATACAAAACTTAATGAAATTCAGACAATTTGTTTCTGTATTCTCGTATTCGTTTCTTAGACTACCAATACTTCCCCAAAGATTATATAAAACACAAGATAACAACACAACAGTTCAGAGATAAATTTGTTGATAGAGAAATGTTGCTTATTTCCTCCTGCTCTCTAGTTACAGTAGCGAGTAATTACCAGCGTATTACCTACATTAACAAAGTTTACCAACTCGCTATTTGCACTCGTTAGTCTTTTTTGGGAGTAATTAACAAAAAAGATATTTATGCTTATTTTGAGATTCGTTTTCGATCGAAAGCTATTCGAATTCGAGAAGATTTTATTTTGAGATTCGATCATTTAAAACAAAAAAAAACTAAGTAAATTTTGACTTTCGAATGAATCGAATCAAATGTCATTTTTTTGTCGTTCAAATATTTTCTGGTGAATAGCTAAAGAAACATATACATATGTTTTAACAATTTTTATACGATAATTAAACAAATTGGTTTTATTGACGAGTTTTTTTGTTATTTTATAGAGGGCACTGTCACATTCTAATTAAAGCAATAGGGAGCAAGAAGAAGTCCTGATAAGGTTTATGGAGGAGAATCCGGCAGTAGCAAAGGTGTTTTTTTTGTAAACCTGTAGAATGCTGATCGGTTTCGGAGAGATGCTGCCGTGAAGCTCAATAGCCATAGGCCTCCATCTAAAGACGGTGCTACTTGAAAAAAGGTTTTGCTCAACTTTTCATTACCACAACACTAATGTCGGCGGTATGGACAAAGAATTTCTCCACTGAATCATAATGGAAAGCTTATCCAAGACATATTTAAATGCCCGTTTGTTGTGGCGAAAGTTCCTTACAAATCTACAAAACAAAATCTATTTTGTCACCACGATTTGTTATTGCAATAGAAAAATTTCACATCAATTTTACTAAATCGTCACACTCAAACGGATTTGATACGTCCATAATCCTTCTTTTAAAAACATGTTTTCGTTCTTCGCCATTAGAATTAAGTAACAAAACTATTTCCATTGTTTACTTTGTCCAAAATATGAAAAACTACACCGATTTGAAGTTTATAAACTTTGATTGTTTTCATTTCAATTGAAAGTGTGTCCATGTTTGACGAATATATGAATGTTTTTCTTTATAACTTTAAACTTCTTTAAATTTTCCAACTCAGAAACTGTTTATCTGTGACAAACTATGAATTAAAAATTAGGTTCTTTAAAAAATAAAAATTTAGTGTGGTCACTCATCAAAATGTCAAATCATTTAGAACAGCTGATTTCCAAAACAAGGTTCAATTCGGTACATTTTCTGCAATGAATATTTTTCATTCGAACGAATAGATCTAGTTACTCGAATCAAAGATTCGTTCGAATCACAAAATAAGCAAAATTATCTGCTACACCTTAAAGAAGTCTGTTGCACTTTGAAAACATTAACATGTTGTTAAGTAAAAGTTTAAAAAGGAACGAATAAACAATGAAACGGATTTATTCATCATCGTTGGTTAGGTCAATTTTAAAATCGCTGATTCTTTAACAAAAACCAAACTTGATTGTCTTGAACTATTCTGGTATTGATTTATTGGTAATTTCAGAAAATCTTACCCAATGAAAATTGTGGACGTGTCAAATTCATTGAAAAACAAAGAAGATTTATGTTTTTTTTATCGAACTTTCATTTAAATAAAATTTTTATGAAATTTAACGAACTTTCTTTTATTTTAACAACGGCGTTAATTTTAATAGGAATAAATAATTTTGCCTAAAAGTTTATCACGATTTTTTAGCTTAAATAATAAACCATTTTACTCAAAAAAAAATTAAGAATTGACTTTATTATTTTGTTGCTTATTTTCTGAAATTTCATTCATTAATCTGACTGAGATAACTGAAATTTGTGTGATCTTATTTTTATTGAACAGGGCATATTTAAAAATAGGTTTAAAATATAAAACAAAATACAATAATAATTAAATTGATAGCAAAATCCTGCGCTGTATCTTTACTATAAATTGCCCTTTATTTTTGATAACACATAAGAAAACATTCCTCCCAAAACCCTTTGAGGGAGTAAAAATAGGTATTAAATGACACCAAATAGAAAACTCAAGCCCTTACCAAAATAAATTCGCATATATTCTATATTTTTCTGGCTGATATCAACCATCATTGAAAAGCCATATCCTTGCATATATCTGAGAGTATGTATGTTATGTTCATTTATTCACAAATACATTTACGACATTAATAACTGGACTCTTTAATAAATAAATGAAAGTAAGTAGTTAATGTTGGACCATAAGCACAAAGTCACTCGTTCATATTGAATCTAAATAAATAAAAAAAAAAAAACAAAAATTGCACACATTCTCAAACTCTCAAACTCAAACCTAGTCGATTTGGAAAAGTCAATCTACCCATGCCAAGAATTGAAGACTTTTCCTCTAGGGCATCATGTGATGATAAACCACCCACTTTCTTCCTCGGCCTTACACCACCCCTACCCCCACCCCCAACCACCTTCTACAACACACAATATCACATCACCTAACTCTTGATTGTCCTTTAACGGACATCCTTAACCAAAGGCGAGGTGATGGCCGATGTTGATGTCGGTCGATGGGAATGGGAATTGGAATGGGCAAAAGCAAAAGACAAGGGCAAGAGACATGGGGTTTCGTATGTTCTATATGCGGCACAGAGGGAGGGGGTTTCGAGGTTTCGAACATCCCAGGCATTCTAGCTATAGTATCTTCTTTTAGTCTTCTTCATAGTTAATGATTTCTCCGGCACAAAAGATATACATCTCTTTGCTTTTCTTAATTTTTGCTTTTCACATATAATAATTTCTTGTTTTTTTTTTTTCTTCTTCCTTCTGCTCCTTCTCTCTTGATGGTGATTATTAATATAATCACCATTTTTCACATACGCATAGCGCAACACATATGTTTATTGTTCTACGTATGCGCGCATAATATATGTTTGTATGTATAATTATGTTTATATGAATTTGGTAGTGTGGGTGATGTGTAAAAATTATGTATTTTTTTTGGTGAGATAAAAATTTTCTATTAAATATTATCTGAGGAAAAAGGATAATTTTGTTCTATATCGAATATAGTTGATGTAATGCGAGAATTGCGTAGCGAATAACCCCACACCTATATCCTTTCTTATGTGTATATCCTTATAGAATCCTTACATAGATTAATTTATAACACAATCAGACCAGCAGATATCGTTCATATCTCTCTCTCTCTAAACCAACGCACAAAATGATAATAAACCAAAACGAATGAGAAGACGCAACAAAAAGGACTCTTGCGAAAAGTATAGAGAAAATATAAATAATAATTGGAAAGAAAAAAAAAAGTTGAAGACAACCCTGACGAGGAGCAGCATAGATGGAAGAAAAAGGATATTTTTATATCGATGGAAAAGAAATATATTTATGTACACGCATCAGAAAAAAAAGAAGTGTTTCTCATCACTTCATTGGAGTTTGATTTCACATTCGACAGCACCTCATGGTCCTGCTCCATGCTATACTCTCAAGCCCTCCCCATTCACACTTGTTCAATCATTTTTCCTTCGCCAAGGATATGAGTATTTATGATGATCATCATGTTGAAGTTATTTTTTTGTTTTTACACAATGAAAATCGAAAAGATGGGATGCTATACTCTTGACGGACGACGACTCACGACGGAGGGGCCACCATCCCCCAATTATTGTAAGATGGACAAAAATATATATAAAAAAATAGAAAATCAACCAACAAATTTAGACCATTTTCAGGACCAGTAATGAGAATGTTTGTTGGCTCATCAAAATGCCTTTCATATATTTTTAGAAGAGGTCTACAGTGACAGACATTCACGTCAAGACATTGTTGTTTTTTGGGAGGTTTTTCACGAATCATTGTTTTTTTCTCAATATATACATAGATACTATAGCTATGCACATTCTATATGCTATACGCTAAGAACTCCCTTTTAGGCTTTACACATTTGTATTGATTTTCAATAATGAAAAAGGAAACAAAAAAATCAAAATGAAAAAGGATCCAGGGCCTATGACGATGGCGATGATGATGATGATGGAACAAGCAATGAAGAAATTCTTTTAATCCAACAAGCAACCCCATCATCATCATCTCTGGGCAACATAACTTTTGAATTTCACAGGAGCGGAGTTGCTTTTTAGACATTTGTGTTGTGTATGATATTTTATAAAAAGTAAAAAAAAGGAATGCTAGATTTTCTATTCGCATGTTTTCAACCCAGAAAAAGCATAGGGTTGCGTTATAAATACATAAATATATGATTAAATTTTATGTTTGTGAGCTAATTGAAGAGAAGATAGGATTTTTAAAGAAGGTACCGATTAATTTTAACGTATTCCATATTCGTGCAGTGCGCCTAATGAAATAATCTCTGTATTTGAAAGTACGTCTGAAATTGTGCTCAATGCTTAACTGATGAGGGTTTCTAGAAATATGGGTTATGCGATTGAATTTTTCGATGGAAGGAATCCAACTAGCTATTTCATTAAAGGGCTGTGTATGAAAATAGCGATAAAATAAAATTAGACATGAAACATTGCAATGATGCTCAAGCGATACAAACGTTTCAGCTAGAAAAACAGTAGCATATCGTTTTAAAAGCTCTCTTTTGATCTAAATTTCTGTATTTTCTTCGATTAATTAACCAAAAATCAAAACTTCAAATTTGACTAGAGCTTAATGAAGATGCTTACTATTGATGATTAAGAGGATGGGGAAGATGATGGACAAATTGAAGGAAACTATCAGAGATCTTGCGGAAGTTTTTCAGAAATCCATTCAACACAAACCGACTGATAGTAGAAAAATTGATCAGATCATATGAAGTATCTATAGTTTTCTATTTCTAATAGACTTTTCACACCAAGTCCAAAACCCGGTTTTTCCGAAATTATCGGTTTTGGCCGAAAACCTACATCGAAAGCTCAAGTTTTCCCATACATTTTTGCTAAACCACAAGTTTTATATAAAACCTCTCGAAAACTAGTATCAATTCAAAGTTTAACTATACAAACAAACCTTTCGAAACAATTAGCTTTCAAATTAATGTTAACAAACCAGCTGATGGCTGCTGTCAAAACATATATTTCATTTTGGAATAAATTTGGTCGTGGGAAGTAATATTTAAAAGTAACTGCTTTTTGTTTTATATTTACAGAATATGGAAGAGAAAAAAAAAACAAACAAAAAAAGAAAGAATTTGCGGTCACTCCGTTCAATCACAAGGGCTTAGGAGATATGAGAAAGGCGATAAGTTCATTTGTGGAGGAGAATAAGTATGAAAGAAAATCTCTGGTGGAGGCTAATTCGCAGCGGACTAGGAAAATTTGCGTCAAAACATTCCACAATTTAGGAATCGTTGTTCCTTGATGGACAGCGATGCCAACATCAAGAAGATCCTTAGTGCTTTGGACAAGCCAGGCAAGTCCTCAAAGGAAGATACCATAGAAATAGTCATGGAGAAATTTCAGCCTACATAACAGCTTCAGTGATCGCTCTGGATGAGTGAGATTTCGGTACGAATCTGGAACTATGAGTTGACATTTTCTGCTCCGGCCATAAGGACCTACACGAATTCGTTCAGAATCTTCTCAACCCCGCCTATAAGTTGCTCGGACGGCCACAATTTTTGGCTATTCTGAAGGCACATTTAGCCAACAGAAGCTCAGTATTTTGGATTAAATTTTTTGTGAAAGAAGAAGAACATTTTTTAAATAAAATTAAATTTTACTGTAACAGTTTTGTTTGTTGTTGATTCTATGATATATTTTCTAGACAATTAGCTTCTCCTTAGTGAATTGTTCGGACTGGTTAAAGTGAAAAAAAGGATAGTACCAGCCAAGAGAGCTTGTTGGTTCATTTCGTGGACCATTCCACCCGACTCCAGAACTTCAGTTAAAACTCTTCTTCGAGACGAGCTAGTGTAACGGCCTTATCTGCGCTGATACGCTGCTCTATTAAAGCACAGAAAAGTATTATCGACTTAAGGGTGTCGACGGCAAAGACAAATCCTTAGGAGAATGTTGTTAGAGTTCATTTTATGTTCACAAATAATTTGAGTCATAACTTTTTACTCACAAATTTTTCCATCAATACAAAATTTGACAACTGATGTTAAACAAATTTAAATGTCAATTGCGATTTTCAGGTTTTCGAAAACTTTTTACCGAAAACTCGGTTTTGGGTTTGGTGTAAAAAGGCTATAAGACAGATTGTGCTTCCAGTAAAGCGTTGACCACTATTCTTCAAAAAATGTCAAAAATTTGACTTAAATCTGAACAAAAGGGCATCCAAAAATATTTGTTTTTGAACTTTCTTATTTGTCTTATGCATGGACCAAAAAAGATCCCTTTCAATTAATGTTTCAAATATGAAGTTTTACCTTATCAAATTTTCAGAATCACTCTTTTTTCGTGTAACTAATGGAATTCCTGAAATTGAACTAATTTTGAAATATAGTTGAGACTATTAAAAATGTACTTTTAAGATAATCTCTTGCTATTTTCTGGTAAATAAGTCAGCGCTTAGCTTAGTTAAACTTGGTTAAGTGTTACTTGAAATATAGACTGATAATTTCAGTGTCTAAGGTAATACAACTCAACAAAAAAAATGTTTACTAAGTACACAAAATGTCATAAGCATCGCTGTTGGATTTTTTTTTAAATTGTGAGCGTAAGGAAACTAGAAGATGCCGATGCACGATGGTCTTAAAGTTCTCAATATCAAAATGGGAGGGAAAGACAGAGTTGGCTAGAGCATTCCACTTTCTCGATTTAGTTTTCGAATTCCGTGCAAACCGAACCACAAATCACCCTCACAGCAAGCGCCTATATGTCTTCAATTGAATGAAATACGGACCTGTTGACCAAACGCCCATTCATTTGCAACACTTTTTCTTTCAACTTTCATACTTTTTTTTTTGAACACTATTTAAGTTCAAAGTATATATTTGGATGTAAATACATACATACGTGTGTGATGAGTTCATGTATGTACTTATGAATGTGTATATGACCAAAAAAAAATATATAGAATTTATAGCATTTTATACTTTCTCCCATATCCGAAAGCAACACCACCCTACCCACCCTCCACAACCCATCAAGATCAGGACCCGTCACCAGTAAGATTTTTCTTTTAACTAACCAGCCGTTGCCGCCACCACCCACATATGAGGGTGTAGTGTATATTCTGTCCATTCACCCACCCACCCAAAACAAAATGAAAAAAAAAATAAAATCGGAAAGGGAAAGGGAAGTAAGTAAAAACAAAATATAAAGAAAACGAAAATAAGAACTCGCACATACTCGCCGCAACATACATACATACACATATACATACATTGCCTTCTTTCTAATTTTCTCCTAAGGTCAGAAAAAAAGGAATAAAAATAAAATATAAGTAAGAAAAATTTTTCTTTTTTTTTCGTTAAGAAAATCTACTGAAAGAGGATGGATGAGGGGGGGTGGTGGTGATGGTTGATAAGGAGCAGAGGAGAAAATGAAAATATGTACGAGAAAAAAAAATTAGATGAAAATTACATTTTCTTCCTCTTGTGCCTTTTGGTCGTCCTCGTTTTCGTCCTTGTTGTGTACCACATGAGCGATCAACTACAAAACTCCGTAAGACCGACCGACCGAAGGACCATCAGACCACCCCTTTTGAACCCATTATCTCCGCTGCTCTGGATGATGGTCGACAGTTTCCAACATATCAGCCAGCAGTAGCAATAGCAATATAGCAATACTATAAGGTATGGGTATGGGTATAAGGTTTACATCAGGCTTTACACACAAACACGCATTCATATACTCAAACATTACGGTTTTTCTTGTAAAGTTTTTCCTATAAACTTATAGGTATAAGTACGAAGAGTGTGTTTGGAAGATGGCTTCTGGCATTGGGACTGCTTCATAGTCGCTGGACCTGGTGGCTTTGGCTTTAGCCGAGCCTGAGATATACGCATAATAGAAGATGTGGAAACTTTACTTTCCTGTTAAGTTTTTTTTTTTATTTTTGTATATTTCAAAACAAGTAGGTAATGGCATGAGTTTTCCAGTGCCAAAGGAAGAGGCACGGAAGAGGGGAGGTTAAAGAAAACATAAATTTCGAAATATATTTAGTTTTTCTTATGGGCTTATTTTTTTAAGCTCTCTCCAGGAAAATAGTTTTAGGTAAAAGTTTGTGGCACTTTTTGTAATTCTTCCTTGAGGCCCTTACCAACAAAATAAAAATTACATACATATAGGTATATATAAGACTTTAGCACTTAAAGGATTTTTTTTTTGTAAGCTTGAGGTTGTATAAGTGTTTTTCATTTTGCACTTCCTGAACACTTAAGCGAAGGCATCAGATGAAAAAAATATATCTGAAAACGGAGACTGAAGTATGTACGTACATACTTGTATGTGTTATGGTCACAGCGGGAAATAATTGTAAGACGTCGGTTGTCGTCGACGTCGTCGTTGTAGTCATCGTCGTTGTTGGCGTTGTCGTTGTCGACTTGGGTTTGGGGTGTTTTGGTGGTTTGTGCTTGGTGCTGAGTTTCTAATTATGATTAGAACCAAAACGGAATGGGGACATTTGAATTGGAAGAGCCCTTGTCCTTATACCGACTATAGTAATTACGTATATTTGCATTATAGGTATGTGGTGTGTTATAGTGGTGAGATTTTGTTGTAAGTTCCAACTACTCTTTAATCGTCATTGTTGTGTTTCTGGTAAGACAAAATTTGCACCGGCTGGTAAAGTTAATTCGAAAGGTTAACCGTCTTCAAAACAAGCACTCATTGATGCTAATAGTTCTCGATATCATAGTTATATAGATGTTAGTAAGACAGTACAGACTACATAGAAACACAGTCAACAAAATCTTATTTAACATAATTAACTGGCGCCCAATGTGAAACTCTAAGTTCATCTTATTTCAATATGACGTTTGAGGAGAATATGAGTGGATGAAGTCCGAATATCTTGAAAGTAAAAAATAAAATAGGTAAACTTACTAGTATGAGATTACATACACATACTGGAAATGCATATGTGTTTAACAGAATGTCAGCAAATCACTCAGTAAAATTGTTTTTCCTCACAAGTCTCAAAAATTTAATTCCTCCCTCTGTTTGAATATTCATTTAACATGACATCCCATTTTTGACAGCTTAAACGAATGCCCCTTTTTAATTTTGAAAATTCTCCCAATTAAATTCATGTCACGAAATATTTCAATTTTCATGTTTAAAAATATTGAAAACAATGTTATAATCGATTTCCACCCCCATTGTTAACAATATAATACGTAAACGCACATCAGTGGTGTATGATGTCAATCATATTCAGTAGTCTTTTAAGGATATTTAAACATACCACACCATACATGACACATGTGTATAATACTACATGTCCACATTTCAACAAAAAAAATGTTAGGGTTTGTATTTGTATACATGTTCCTACGCCTTTTTCAAAAATCATAATTCATATTTTATATACCTTTGCCTGAATGACACACAAATAAAAGTAATTTAAATAAAAATTCTACCCTTCAATGAACATGTTTAATTTTTGACAATTATTTTTAATGCACACGAACTGGTCGCAAACATTTACTGATACCGTTTTGTAAAATAAACTGAAAAAAAAAATAGAACAGGTAAGACGCAAGTTAAATAAAACAATGATTTCCCTACGTTGGGCGCCAGTTTTCAAATTTACGTGAGCTATCACAAATTGTGTCTACATTTCAATAAAACAATAAGCTTGGTGATATTTGAGTTAGTTTTAATTTATTTTTTTAATAATTTTAACATAAATTTAAAATTGATGTCTTCGCGTTGGGCGCCAGTTCTAAACAACTGAATTGTTATGCGTTTTAAAATATCCACAAAATAATTAATGTGGGGCAACTCAAATAATGACCATTTTCTGAAAAAACTGAAACTTACTTTGAAAAATATTGAGTACAAATTTTCTCACGTTGGGCGCCAGTTTTGCTTAATGGGTGATTTATGGACGATGGCATATTAAAACACTATGGTTGAATTTGAAATTGAATATATTTATTTTATTAGCAAGAAACATGTTATGCATTTAAAATAAAAAGAAAATATTCCACGTTGGGCGCCATTTTATTTATTTTAAGATATCCATGAAATATTTACATTACATTACATTACAAACTACTCAGCACATAAATGTACAAAGTAGAGAACACATCACCTTGAGCGACTAGACAATTTAAGGTGATAACAACACAAGACATTTATGCAAAACAGAACGATAAAAGAGAAAGAACAACAGACAGAAAGAACACATGACAACAGCATGCGGTAGGTTTTAAGACGGTCCCACGTCTGTCTACTAACCACGCTCACTGATATTAGTTTTTTGGGTGATCGATCGGAACCGAAGCTTTATCAGTGATTTGGCTGATGACTTCCATGAAATATTTAATGTGGTGAAGCTCAAGTTACTCCTATGAACGTTTCCTCACAAAAATGAAACTTACTTTCAAATAATATTGCAAGTATACATTTTCTCACGTTGGGCGCCAGTTTTTATTAATCGTTGATTTATTTCTTTTGTCATATTAAAACACTATAGTTGAGTTTGAAATTAAATAAACATATTTTGTTGTCAAGAATCATGTTATGCATCTAAAATTAAAAGAAAATGCTCCACATTGGGCGCCAGTTTTTGTGTTTGATTGAATTTATGTTTTTTAGCATAAATAATTTGTGTTTTTTCGATATGACGATGAGTTCATTTATCAATAACATTGACTTGAAGATTATTATTTTCTGTCCGAATTTTTATAACCGAATCTCAATGGAGCCATTCACAAACAATTTTTCAAAAGCAATGAATATGAGATATTTGATAAATAAATGTTGAAGGCCAATATTTTTATGAATCCATAACTGGTGCCTACACATTATACACACCTACATCGTATACTTCAAAAAAAAAAAAGGACAAAAGTTGAGGACACGATTACAGCCACACACATACCCTAATTGAAATAAAAATATTTATGTCCATGTATTGGTGGGTTTTTCATTTTTGGCCCCGATTTAATTCGAAAGTGAAATTTTCGAATCACGCACCATTATTTTGATTGCACCTTTTGATGGTGCCAATGATGATGATGATGATGACTGACTGACGCTCGCACATGTCATGTGCGTACAGGGGGTGGATCATAAAACTTTATTTTTACAACTCTATATGAATGTGACTGTGTGTCCAACTTATCATAATGTATATTTGTTTTTGTTTATTCATAATATTCCATTAAATTAAATTTCATTTTCATTTGGAATATTTGTCAAAAAAAAAAAAAAAAAAAGTTGTTTTCTAATTGCACAGCAGAGGGTTTATCTATAAAAAAACACACCAACAAACCAACGGCAACGCAACGGCAGGTGCCAGCGGCACACATATACTTTATTACACCTTTGTCCTAGAAGCACGAAAAGTGCGTGGAGGAAGGAGAAGTATCTATGTATATGTATATCTAAGGTTCTATTTTTTTAGAATGTCGACAAAGTCTGTGTTAATGATATCAAACTCATTTTTTTATAATTTATTCCAATTCTGGGTTAGTGTTTTTTATTTTTTTTGTTGTCATATTTTCAGGTGATTAGATTAAATGGGCTATTGATTTTTTTCCTTCACAAAAAAGTTTTGAGTTCATGTAGGTAAAATATTTTGGGTATTTTTATCACCCATTCCCCAATAGATTATTATAATTTGTTTTTTTTTTCTTTTGTTTAATATATTTTGTTTAGTTTTTTTTTGTTTCTTTCTTGAATGTGTTAAAATATGTTTTGGTATAGAAAAATTTTGTACACCAAAATTTATGGTAATTTTTATAATTTCCCCCCATCTCTCGTTCGCGTCTCGGTCTCTTATCCTTCTACTATACTTTTGCCTTGCCGCCGAAGATAATAAACTTTATAACGAGTTCTCGTAAAAAAGGAAAAAGAAAGCAATTTCGTAATGAGACATAAATTGTTAGTACAACAATGGAATTTATATTCCATACTTGTCCGTCCGTCCAAATATAAGGCCCATTCCATACTCCACAAAATGAAAAAGTTAAATATATGTAAGTATATATTTTCATACGAGCATGAAAAACTGGGAGGCTTAATAATATTATAATATTATGATCTGTGTGTATTGCAAAAAAAAACACACACATACACATTTATGTATGCGTATAGCAACAAATCCAGTCGACCGTAAGGCAAATTGAGGCAATATCCGATGATGGATAAACATTCATTTCGGTTGGAAAATTAAAAATGAGATGGATTTACAAATTACAAACAAGAAGCAAGAAAAGATATGTGCAGGATCTTCCAAAATCATCTATAGCCATCTATAGCAAGGCAGATATAGCTATTCTCAATTTACTTTGAAAATAATACGAGGATACGTGGACAATATACTCGTAGATACGCAGTATGATGAAAACTAACCATAAGGGAATTTGTTTTCTTTTGTGCTGCTGATACAAGGTGGAATATGTAATTTGGATAAGAAATAATATAATATGAGAGTTGAGGGATTCAATTTTATAGAATGAGAAGGATTTAATAACAAATTGTACTGGATACAAAATTCATCAGCTTGACAATTTGATTGAAGAAGATCATACCCTTTTCCAAAATGACGAATTCTCCATCTAACTTAGGAGATTTATAGCATTCATGTGAAAAATTTATGTTTAGTTCTTATTCTTATACAATTTCACTAGTTTTTAAAACATCCATTTAATTAAAACATCAAAATAATAGTTTTCAATTCTTAACGTTGGGCGCCATTTAAGAGTTAAGTTGTGTTTATGTTGCAGCTAAGATTATTTCAAAGTCTTCTTTTGAAGAAAAGTGGCAAACAATAATTTGCCTAACAGTTCTTAGTTGTATTAAGTGAGAGAACAAATGAAAACAATGTTTATGAGTACAGAATAATCCTGATGAGGTTTATTAAACAACCAAATAATAGTTTTCAATTCTTACCGTTGGGCGCCATTTAAGAGTTAAGTTGAGTTTATGTTGCAGCTTAGATTATTTCTAAGTGTTCTTTTGAAAAAAAGTGGCAAAAAATAATTTGCCTATACAATAATCCTGATGAGGTTTATTAGGTAGGTAGAAATGGCGATCTCAAGGCAACCTAGCCTGAGATCCAATTAGCGCTGTAGTGCGCCGTTTTAATACCAAAAACTTGTTTGACCTTTGATTGAAAGGGATAGATTTATAGAGAAGCTTTATAGCGGTTATGTTAGAGCCATTTTGTCGCATTGAGAAAAAAGATTAGGTCTCTAATCTTTGTCTCAGATAGCTCATCAAGTTCTTGAAAGAATGCTTTTCCAAAGTATTTCATTCTAGTGTTTGCCAAAGCAGGACATTTGTAGAGGAAATGGATTATCGTTTCACTTTTTCTTTGGTCACTACAGCTACGGCAAAAGGTGTTGTAAGAGATACCCAACTTCTCTGCATGAACTCCTATAGGCCAATGTCCGGTACAAACCGCAACGATCCTGGCTATGTCTTGACTTGGCCTGCATAGAAGATTGTTTGTACGGGTTTTGTTATAGGTTGGCCATATCTTCCTAGATATAATGGAGTTGGGTAAATTGCTCTTCCTTCGGTTTTACCCTTCATAGCACCAAGAGGAATGTTAACCATTTCCGCAAGTGAGCTATGAAGGGCAGATCCTTGCCTGGACTCAGAAAAGATCCCAGAACCAACTCCGCACTCCATCTTTGAGCCGTCAGTAAAGATGGTTGTGTCGAAACCTATCGACACGATGTCATCCTCCCAATCTTCTCTGGACTAAAAAATAACCTTAAAACCCTTACTAAGGCTCAAAGTAGAAGTGCAGTAGTCAGTGTCTACCGAGATAATATCTGAGGGAATCAATTTCGTTGTGTAGCTGTGACCATAAGGTTTTGACAACCAGCTGTTTGATTCCTTCAGCTTAATAGCGCTGCAGAAAACTATGTATTTAATAAAAAGGTCGATTGGTAGAAGATCCAAAATAACGTTTAAAGCGTCCGTTGGGCAAGTACACATGGCCCCTGTGGTGCCCATGCAAGCTGTTCTCTGAACCTTCTTTAGCTTAATAATATTATAGGCTTTGCTAAGAGCAGGCCACCACACAATAGAACCATATATTGGACGTACTACGGTTGTGTATGTCCATAAAATCATCTTCGACTGAAGTCCCCACTTTTTGACAAAAGTTTTGCTGCAGGCGTAGAAGGCAACACAGGCCTTCTTAACCCGTACTTCAATATTTAGTTTCCAGTTTAGTTTAGGTTTATTAAACAACCAAATAATAGTTTTCAATTTTAAACGTTGGGCGCCATTTAAGAGTTAAGGTGTGTTTATGTTGCAGCTAAGTGTTCTTTTGAAGAAAAATGGCAACAATAATTTGCCAAACAGAGCTAAGTTGTTTTAAGTGAGAGAACAAATGAAACGATATTTTTGAATACAAAATAATCCTGATGAGCTGTAGGTGTCATATTTTTAATTAGACTCATGATTTCTCAAAGAAAATCATTATTCATTTTGTTGATTGTGTTATTTTGTATCAAAGAATGACAAAATCTTTAGAATTCTAATCTAACACTTATAAGAAAAAAATAATTATTTAGTATAAAATGTGTACCAAAAGAGGAAAAAACTAAAATATTCGTTTTCCCCCGTAGGGCTCCTTAATTTTTTTTAATTTCGTATTTCATCTTTTTTTCAAATTTGTCTCATTTTCATATTTCATTGCATCAAGTTTATAACTTGTTGTTCGTCAGCGTTGTCAGGCCAACCCATTCATTAAATATAAACAACGAAATTTTAGACTTAATTTTTTTACGTTGGGCGCCATTTAACGATGAAGCTAACTTTGACTTGAAAGTGTTCATATTTTAGTATTTTGTGCATGTCTATTCTATTAATTGGTGTGATTATGATGTTTAACAATGCCCATAACTTATTTTAGTTAAATTTACCATTTTGGGCGCCATTTGTGATTTTTAAACTCTTGAAGAGAGTTATTTTTACTATAACATTGTTTTTCAAAAATGGATTTGCATATTTAGAAGATTTAAGTTCTCAACTTAGAATATAATGTGTATCATAATCACGTCAATTAAAACAATTTTTTCTTTATAATTGGATATAACAAAGCAATAGGAAAGAAACAGAAATAAAGTATTCTTTTATAATCGTTGTTTTGTGGACTGTTTATATGCAATACAAATTTGGAGACTTTAAGTCCAATGAGTTTTGCCCAGCTACGACAATTTGTTTCATCAGTTGGATGTGGTGTATTTTTCTCAGTGGTATGCTTTCGACACTACATGTGCTGTAAGTTATATTTTTCTAGGTAAATTTAGTCAAATTTAAAAACCTATAATGTTACTGTCTTGGCGGAGCAAAAAGCATTGGACTAAAAGTCGCCAAATACCCATCAAATCAATTGGGAAATTCATGAATGTGTCAATGTATAAATTGATAGTTTTTAGTTTTTGATTAATGGCCATCTTTATACAATGATGAAATATTTGTTCTTGTTGTTGGGCGCCATTTAAGAAATTTGTCTTTATATGATTGCTATTTTGTTTAAATATTTTGTTTTATAAACAACATTTTTAAGATAACTAAGAGGAATAATATTTTCTTTAAATCCTGTTAAACTAGACAAAAGACGAAGAAAATAAAAAAAATAGAACTGTTGGGCGCCATTTAAGAAAATAAACGCTTTTTCAACAACTATCATGTGAACCTTAAAGACAAAATAAAATATGTTATGATTTTCAATCAAAAAATATCTTCTCAATTTATAAAGCGAACGAAAAAATATGAAATACAATTTAATTCCCAAAAAAAACTCCAATTTATACTACAATATCATTATCTACACACATTCATGAACACACAATTTGCAACAAATAAAATATCCGGAGATATCAAATCAAATAAACTCAAACAATTTTCTTCAAAAAAAATACATATATATACGATAAATTTACACACATGAAACATAGCCTGAAGAGGAAACCAAAGCCAAAAAAAAAAGAAGAAAATATAAAAAGCATACAAAAACGAAGAACTTATTTCTCATTAGTTTTTCTTTGACTTTCCCCGACCAACCGAACGACAGAAGACGAAGACGTGTGCGTACCGCATTACCAACCAACCTTCTTCTTCTTACAAACAAAATTTTCTTTTATATTATTTCACTTCGATGGTTATCATCATAATCATTGAAAGGAAATGTCACAAAAACTGACATCTATTTACTTGTACCGTACATACATATTGTCAATTCGATTGGAAGTATAAAAAAAAGGACGAAATAAAATATTTCAAATACGAATATGTTTTTTCTACATAAATAAAGGACATTTTTGATTTGATAATAAACAAAAAATAAATTAAACAAAAATAATAACAAAATAATATATTTATAAAAATTATTTATTTTTTATATTTTTTTTTAAAAGGCTAAATTAATTTTAGAAAAATAACTCAAAATGTTTGAAAATAAAATTTGTATATTTTATGACTTTTTGTTTGTTTATCTCTTTAAAAACATTTTTTATAGAAAATTTAAAATTTTGGAATTAGATTTTTGTTGAACTTAGTCTAAAAAAATGTATTTTTTTGTTTTTTTTTTCTTAATGACTAAATTTTTATATTTTAAAAATAGTTTTATTTATTAGGGGTGGATAATGGAAATATATAATTTTCACATTATCCTTTTGATTTTGTTTGCTCATTTTTAAGGTACTTAATTATGTTTTTTGTTTGTTATATTTTTGTCTTTTTTTTATTTAAATTTTTGTAAATTAAATATGTATGATAATATTTTTTGTGTTTACATACATACATACAAACATTATTATTATTAATTTAATAATTGGTTTCATTTCTAAATTTTGTTGATTTTTGTTTTAATTTTGTTTTTTTTTTTTTATGAAGAAAGTTTTATGTATACAATTAATCCAATTTGATTCGGAGGAAATAAAAATGCCTAAATCAATCAGCCATTTTGTGCAAAAACGATGCCTTCCTTCATCCCTTCGTAAAATAAAATGTTCAAGGAAATTTGCATACGGTTCTTATTTTAATTTCTTTTATTTTTGCATAAATTAGCATCGCTCTTGTATTATCGGAAAATGTAATCGATACAATTTTGCATAAATAAATAATGAAAATCAATGAGGGTGCGCCCGATGAAAATGGAAAGTTTTTATTGGAAAAAATGTCTAATAAAACACAGAAATGCACCCCTACCCAATAAAATATTCAAATGCGAGTTCAAAAATTTTATTTCTAAGGCAAATGTATTTTGGATAAAAGATGGAAAAACTGAAAAAAGAACCCGGAACAAAAGACCATAAATGATGGAAAAAAGAAGAAAGGAAACACCATCCATTTAAAGCATAAGGGACATGTGCTGCACTAGCGTACGAGTTCAAGGTACACCTATAAACATCACACATCTCCAGGACATTTTCATAAAACTTACTGCTACCAAAATAAGTGAATGCATGCATTCATGCACACACACCGTTGACATTGACCTCTAGGGTCAACTGATATAAAGTGAAAATTTTCATTTCGCATCAAATGTCCTTGGGGAAGTTAAATCTCATCTCGTTTTTGAAAATGAAATGAAGAAAGAAAGAAAATATAATTTGCATCCCTTGAAAACAGCACGTGACATGGAAGAATATATAATTATAGAGATTTTCAAAGAACCATCGCATTCAGCCTTTGTAACTGTATCGGATGACCATGATTGGGTAACTTATATTGGGCATAGCATAGGGTACCTTATTCTTATAACTATAGCAACATGACGATATTAAATATTGAATCAAATGTGTGGCTGATGTTGGAAAAGGTATTGATTGATTTTTTAAGAGGACATGGAAATAATGTATGGATTTTTTTTTTAATTAGAAAAACGCAGCTGCAATTTTTATTTAGGACTTTTTCGGATTTAAATGGATGCGTTTGACCGGAAGCAAATGTGTTTGTCGTGTGCTCATGTTTGAACAAAAATTTAATGGTTTTTTTAATAGTTTTTTTTTCAAATTTTTTGGATAAAATTAGGATCGCCCTCTCTTCTATGTAAGGAAAAAATCAGCAGGCCTCGGAAAAAAACTATTTGAATTATGTTTACGGATTTGTTATTTTTTTTTGTGTGGAAAAGAAAACATCATTTGTGCATCTCAATTTTAAAATGTTGATCCAGAATACAATTGAAAGGCCCCTCAATTAATCTGAGATCAAACCCATGCTCCAATGACTGGTCGAGTGTAGGAAAGGTGATCACTAAAGGTCTTGGTTTTGTACATATTAAGGCTCTTCTGCGAAATTAACAGCCTTGAATTAACAAATATTAATACAGGGTGGGCGTGGCTACTTCCTTATCTGAGACTCTCGCAACTTAGCGGCTATTAATAATAGAGCATTGGTTATGGCACGTTATCTAAGGTTTTCGTTTTGATAATACACTGGACAAAGCAAGAGCTCGCGTTCGTTGTGGAGGCCTAATTTTCTTTCAGCCGTTCGATCATCGCAAGTCAGCTTGCTTGCAGAAACCATTTCAATATTGCACCTGCAAGACGTGTGTCTGATCGGAAAATAATTTCTTTGTGAGTGGACATGTTCAGGGATACCGGGAGTGTGCAGAAGAAGCATAATTTCAGAAACGTCAGTACGCTAAAAAACATCGAAAGGGTAAGGGCGACGATTTTGAAATCACCTAGGCGATCGGTTGCTTTAGGGATTTCTAGTCGCACAGGAGGAACTTAACTTTCACCCATACAAATTGGCAGTGGTGCAACAACTTAATCCACATTGTGTTGCGCGAAAAAATGCATGTGAAGCCTTCCTCGAAAATCTGCCCCAGGACGCCCTAGTTTTCTTTAGTGACGAGACACATTTGCATATTTCAGGATGTGTGAACAAACAAGCCCCACTAACCAGAGAGAACTTCATGAGCAGCCTCTGAATACAGAACGTGTGGCTGTTTGGTGTGCAATATCCAGAATCAGCATTATTGGCACATGGTTCTTTGTGGAGAACAAAAGAGCAGTTACGATGAATTCTGAACGTTATGTCAGCATGATTGTGGATTTTTTTCTGCCCAAACTTAAAGAATTGAAATAAGGGGAAGTGTGGTTTCAACAAGATGACGCCACAGCTCACGCTGCAAGAAGGTCAATTAATGTTTTGAAACCTTAGAGGCGATCTTCAGTGGCCGGCACGATTGCCAGATTTAGCGCCCCATGTTATTTTTTCCTGTGGTGCTACCTTAAATCGTTGGCCCTTTGTTATCTTAAAAATAATATTCGTGCTACTATCGCCAACATAAGCACTGATATGGTGGAAATAGTGGAAAACAAATTCCGACTATTTCAGTGCATTGATGAGTACGGTGGCCACTTTCGAGATGTCGTTTTTAAAACTAAACAAAAAAAGAGGCTGGGATGCGACCCACACTGATAACTTCCCATCCCGTCTGTCGATTTGTCTTGCTTAAAAGTTTGTCTTTATGTACTCGTATCAATTTTTAAAAAATTTGGGTACTCTTTTTGTAGATTTTATTTTTTATATGAAAAAACGGACTGTTGGATTTTTATATAAAAATTACTGAATATCGAAAACAATATTTTCTGTGAAATAAAATAAATTTCAAGCCAATATTTTAAAGTTTTGAAAAGCTATTTGAGACGAAAGTAAATTTTTACGAAGTTTTAGTATTGTTTTTTTTTTTTGAGTTTTATTTTTTGTAAAAAAACTGTCAATTAGATTTTTTTCAAACTTTAATTGTATGTTGACAACAAGATTCTTTGAAAGATAAAAGTCAATTAAAGCCAATATCTCAAAGTTTTGAAAAGATATTTGAGTCGAAAATCAATTTTTACCAACTATTATAATTTTTTTTTTAGGTTTTTAATTTTTTGTAAAAAAATCTGTCAATTCGATTTTTTTCAAACTTTAACTGAATGTTGACAACAATATTTTTTGAAAGATAAAAGTAAATTAAAGCCAATATCTCAAAGTTTTGAAAAGATATTCGAGTCGAAAATCAATTTTTACCAGCTTTTATAAATTTTTTTTTAGGTTTTTATTTTTTGTAAAAAAAACTGTCAATTCGATTTTTCTCAAAATTTTTCAGAATGTTGAAAACAATATTTCTTATAAGATAAAATAAGTTTGAAGCCTAAATTTAATGTTTTTGAAAAGATATTTGAATCGATATTCAATTTTTACGAACTTTGAGTAATGTTTTTTTTAGATTTTTAGTTTTTATAAAAAAAACTGTCAATTCGATTTTTTTCAAAATTTTATTAGATGTCAAAAACATTATTCTTCGTTGCACAAAATTGTTTTAGAGACAAAATCATATTTCAGTCGTAAAATTTTGGAGGTGACAAATTTTTTTTTTCAGTTTTATTGATTTAAAAAAAAAACCGTTATATTGATTTTTTTCAAAAAATATACCTGTTTGGTATCAAGTTACAATCTATTATATAAAATTTAATTCAAGTCTCTAGCGTTTTTGGTTCGTAAGATATTTAGGGTTAACCAAAATTTTCACCTTTTTTTCAAACTGCTATGGTAAAAAAACCACCCACGCAATTTTCTTGAGAGCCCTTTCTGCATCTTTCTGCCTTTTTATCTGTATAAAAAAAATTATTTGAAGTCGATATCTCTTCTGGTTCTTGAGCTATGGACGACGAAAAAAACGTCGCGAACGTACGGACGTACGGACGTACGGACGTACAAACGTACGTACACACGCACGCACAGACATCTTTCTAAAAATCTTTTATTTCGACTCTAGGGACGTTGAAACGTCGAGAAATGTCAAAATTTTCAATTTGACAAATCGGACCCATTACAATAACTTCCTATGGGAAGTTAATAAAACTTTTAATGTAAAAACTAAATCAATATTGTCAATACTTTTTGGGTTATGTTTTTTTTTTTTTAAATAGGGAAGTAACGACGCCCCACCCTGTATTTATAAAGGCAACATGTAAACTGAAAATGCGGAATCTAAAGAAGTCATATGCGAAAGTAATACCAGAGAAAGGTCTTTATTACTGGGTTAGCAAAGAGCGATTCTTTAACCTTTTCGAGACAAACATTAACAACTTCTAGACAGAGAGATATCTCACGTTGAACTACAGAAGAAACACAGAAAAGACAAGTTCTGACCTTTAGAAACAAACAATGTGTCTCGAAGACAAAGACCTGGGGCCCTACACTGTAATGCGTTTCGACAGCCAATCCGATTCCAATCTGATATTTGATTCGTTTATGAAATCGTACTCTGTTAAATGTTCAAATCGAAGAATTAAACAATCATCTAGTACTTTATCTATTTATTGAATAGATTTGCCGAGTCTCGAAGTATTTCTAATGAGATTTGTCAAAGAAAAAATACAAAAAAAAATCAAAACAACGAGGAAAAAATTAAAATTTTAGTCATTATTATCACTTGAAAATTATGATCGTAATGACTTTTTTTACACTTCACTGCTTTGCAATTGCCACATCTCTCTTTTTAATTCAAGCTTAAAAAGTTTAAGCTGATTTTTTTCATAGTCATTTCGTTTTTTGTGTTGAAATTTGTCTTTTGCCAAGGTTTATACTTTTTTTCCTTTAAGTCAAACGAATTTCACCATAATTTCAAATTGTTTTTTTTTTTCGCTGAGGATTCCCTGTTATGGAATTTATTTGCTTAAATTTTGAATACAATTATTATTACCTTACTTATATTTTATCTATTTCACACAACTCAACACAATTTTCCTTTGGGTCCTTTAAAAACGACCTTCGAATTGCAATTGTAATGACATTCCGAAACGCATTGCCAGGTACGAAAAATCCGAATACTGATTTGTCATTCCGTAAGTACTAGATTTCTTATCCGCATAAGAAAAAGAGAGTACAAAATATTTGATTTCGAAAATATTTGCTTTCGAAACGCATTACAAAGTAAGGCCCCTGGAAAGACAACTTTTCCGGAACGCTTCCAAATTAAAGCAACTTATAAAAGGTGTCTTCTTAAGAAGTATGGAACTTTGAAAGGTCATAAAATAAAAACAATGTTTTGTCTATTAAGCACGACATTTTGTATTTTATATTTTTAAACATTTGTGGCCGTATATCGGCAATAACGCAACGCGTTGAATGTTGTCTTCCAAATGGTCAATCACTTTGAATTTATCGGCGTAGACTAAAAGCCCAACTATAATAGTCATAAGCTAGCATATGCGCGCATAAGTAAACGTACGAATACAAAGAATCTCAATACGAGTGAACATAATGGTGTCTAGCTCCGCTTCGTTCAATTTTTCTCAGTTTCGTTAACTTAAGCAAACTTAAGCAAGAGTGTTTCCAGCCAAGTGAAAAGCCAACCGGGGATAAATCTCACGATTTTGAAGCTAATTCACCTTTGTTACTACACGTTTTCTACAATAAATTAACTGTGGCACGAGCAGTGTGACATGTTATTTCGCGTTATCTTGTTGAGACCACGCCTCTTATACATCACGGTTGTGAAATTAATGAACGAAAAACTCAGTAGTAATGGCTTAATAGCGGTCACCATTGAATGTAACATTTTAACCAGAACCGTTTTTAAAAAGGCACCCAACCCATAAAGTACGCCAAATAGTCACATTTTGTGGATGTAAAGGTTTCTCAAAAGACACTTGTGAAATATCATCACTCGAAGTACTAGATTTTCGTTTATTGACGTATCCATTCAACCAAAAGTGAGTTTCATCGCTAAACAAAATTCGCCTACAAAAATTGGGCCCATTCAACGAATCTTCTTTGTCTTGCTAAGTTATACTGTGAATGCAACTCTTGAAATGTCAAACCAAACTTAAAATAAGTCACTTGACAGTTGACAAAATGGCTCCAATTAAAAAAGTCTTGCCAGCTTAAAGTTCTATACATCTTAAACAACAGAACACTCAAAGAAAGATACAAGTTCAGTTAAACAGGAGATAAACAAAGAAGGAGTTACGGAACATGCAGTCCCTGGCCATATTATTAAACGCACTGCAGAGTTTTTAGAACTATTAGATTATTATACGCAATATTTTTAAATATTATAAACAAAAAATTCCTTACATCTGTAGTTTTATTTTTATAAAAAAATAGGAAACAGTTTATATTCTGCACACAAAATAATTTAAATGCATCACAATATTCGAAAACCCGATAAAAATAGCGGAAAATTGAGATTGAGAAGTGCGTCTCAAAACATGGCCAGGGACTGTAGGTGAAAGAACACGTGAATCGTGGAAAACCCCAGGAAACTAGGGTAGGTCAAAGGATACATAAATCCAAATCCAAAGCCCAAAAATACAATACTGATGTGATATCTCAAGAATTTCTCCCACATTAATAAAACTTATTTCACTTTTACTTTAAATTAATTTCAATTGAGCGATATTCTTGTAATAAGAAGTCTCTTAAAAATTTGTCATCCATCAATTGATGAAAACATCCTAATAATAGTCGCATCATTTGATACTAGTTCCTTACAACCGTAATAGTAATAAAATGCTGGTACCCTTGACTTTCACGACAACCGCGTCACAACGACGATGATATCTACCCTATTTTTGTTTTTTGTTGTTTTGTTTAATAAAAAAGTGAAAACTACATGAAAATATTTTCTACCCGTATTTTGTTTATTTTTTCGAAGTTTTTCTTTTCTATTTTTTTTGTTAAACCACATTGCAATGATTTTTTGTCCATTTTTATTGTGTTGTTACTGAAACTATTTTTCTTTGTCCAACTCCGACTGATGTAACAAAAATGAAAAAAAATAGGGGAATAATTACTGTTGCTCACAGTATGGGGTGGATGATTTTTTATTTCCTGCTAAAATTTTAGTTTTTCTTCATTTTTTTTATTCATTGTATTTAATTCGTGTAGTCGCATAGTGAACGAGAATAAAGTGTGTAGAACACGAGTCACACAGGGTCGAGTCGAAAAATATTAAGGGTGCATTTCTAAAATAAAAAATTACTTCCTTTAACACACCTCCTTGAAGTTTAACACACAGACAGAAAACAAAAAAAACGAAAATGAAATACAATCAATCAATTTTAAAATTGAGTACCTACTTCCATTCCATTCAATTTACCTTAACTACTTGTAGTTCCATCGGAAACATAAAAACATAACTAACACAACAAATGTTAAACGATGATAAATTGATTTCAATTTCAATCTCCCCATCAAATTGGATTAATTTTCTTGTCGTCATCAAAAAGAAAATAAAATAAAAAATAAATTAACACAAATATAAGGAAACAAAATAATAATTTATTTTTATATAATTTCTTTGTATTTATTTATAATTAAAAAATCAAAAAATTAAAATAATTAAAAATAAAATATTTTAACATAAAAATTGTTCTATTTTTTTTAATTGTAAATTTGCATTTCATCTCAAAAAGAAACAAAAGTTTTATTACATCATGTTTTTTTTTTGTTTAATTTTGTCTATACAGTTAAATAACAGCAATTGCTATAAGGCACACAGCATTTTAAATTTCAATTTAAATTGTAAATAGCAATTACCGAATGAAAATAAATGTATTTTTTCAAAAAATTTCTTCGTGAAATTTTATTCTTTCCCGAAGAAAAACACCTTAAGTTCTAGAAAAAATTTACACAGAGGAAAGAAACTTAACGAAGAAATTTTGAAAACAAATTTATTTTTGTTAATTTTTTTGTTTTTCTTTAAATTTAAGTTTTTTGTTTAAGCTGCGCTAAGCGAAGACTTTTGGTTGTTTTTTTTTTGGATTTATATGACTAGATTTTGTTTTTTATTGTTAATGTTGTTTATGAAATAAAGACTAGTTTTTTAAGTTTTAAGTTATTGACTATTTGTTTTTTTTTGGTTGTGGGAATGTGACGACATTTTTACAATTTATACTTAAAATTAAAACAAAAAAATTAAATTAAATTAAATTAAATAATACAAAAATATAATTTTAATAATAATAAAAAAATGAGATAATTTTCCTAATATAGAATAATTATTATTGTATATGAGGTAGCTTTTATTATGTGTTTTTTAGTTTTTTTTATAATAATTACGTTTACTGGATGTAAATTGTACTTTTGCCCTGAGATACCTTTTTTGATTATAATTTTTTCTTTAAGTTTTCATTTTGTTATTATTTAAATATAAAATGTATATACATAAGAAATTTAAAAGAAGTTATGTATAAATGTTTAAGTAATATTTTTTGGCATACAAACATTTACATTTTAAATTAATAAAAATGTATTTAACTTAATTTACTGGAATGACTGAGTAGATTTTAATACGATAATTTTCTAGACTTTTAACAAATTTGATGGAAATTAAAAAAATTGAATTAAAATTTTGAGTAAAAATAACTCTGATCGGGATTTATGAAATCAGAAGTGTTTATTTTTTGACATCAGAAAAGGATGAAAATAAGATAGTCGTACCTTCAATAAAGGTATTGCGTTACCTTATTGAAAAGAAGACAGCACTGATTGAAACACTTAAGTTCTCGAAATCTTACATTTTTTAAGTTCCTTAAGCAACTTTGAATATAAGCAAGGAGACCATAAATGCCGATAACTTTATAAAGTTGTTAAAACGAAATATAACTTAGCAAACATGCAGTTTTAAAAACATATTTTTCCTCCAAACCAAATACTGAGAATTTGAATGAAATATGTCAATACCTTGTGGACATTAATACTTCGAAAGTGTCAAACAATTGTCAACTTGTTTTATTTTTCTTCAAAATATCAGAAACTAACTCAAAAAATTGATAATGCTTGGTGTGACAGTAATACTTCGAAAATGTCAAACAACTGTCAACTTGTTTTATTTTTCTTCAAAATATCACAAACTTAATTAAAAAATTGATAATGTGTGACAGTAATACTTCGAAGTGTCAAACAACTGTCAACTTGATTTATTTTTCTTCAAAATATCACAAACTAACTTTAAAAAATGTTTAATGCTTATTGTGACAGTAATACTTCGAAGTGTCAAACAACTGTCAACTTGTTTTATTTTCTCCAAAATATCTCAAATTAACTTAAAAAAATTGATAATGTGTGACAGTAATACTTCGAAAATGTCAAACAACTGTCAACTTGTTCTATTTTTCTCCAATGGAAATTAATAAAATTGAATTCAAATTTTGAGGAAAAATAACTTTTATCATGATTTAAAATTAAATCAGAATCTTTTAAGTGAATGTATAAATACGAAAAGGGCGAAAATAAGATACCTTTAAAATAGAAATGGTACTATTACCTGCGATAAAGGTGTTACGTTACCTTATTGAAAAGGGGACAGCACTGATTGAAAAACTTAGGTTTTTGAAATCTTACATTTTGTAAGTTCCTTTGTACAAAGATAATGTAGATTATCAGACCATAAATGTCACTAACTTTATGAACGCTGTTAAAACAAAATAAAATAAAGCAAACACGCAGTTTTATATTTTAAAGACATGTTTTAAAAATATGTTTTTCCTCCAAACCAAATACTGGTAATTTGAATGAAATACCTTCAATTCCTAGTGGATATTAATACTTTGAAAATGTCGATCAACTGTCAACTTGATTTATTTTTCTTCAAAATATCACAAACTAACTTAAAAAAAATGATAATGTTTGACAGTAATACTTCGAAGTGTCAAACAACTGTCAACTTGTTTTAATTTTCTCCAAAATATCGCAAACTAACTTTCAAAAATGTATAATGCCTACTGTGACAGTAATACTTCGAAAATGTCAAACAACTATCAACTTGTTTTATTTTTCTCCAAAATATCACAAACTAAATTAAAAAAATTGATAATGTGTGAAAGAAGTACTTTGAAGTGTCAAACAACTGTCAAATTGTTTTATTTGCTCCAAAATATCTCAAATTAACTTAAAGAAATTGATAATGTGTGACAGTAATACTTCGAAAATGTCAAACAACTGTCAACTTGTTCTAATTTTCTCCAAAATACCACAAACTAACTTTAAAAAATAAAAACTTTATCTCTGCACTGTCAAATTTTTAAAATTTTTTTAAAGCGTGTCAGTTGTAGAAAATTAAAAAAAAAACATTTGCGTTTCAAAACCTCAGACATTCCAGTTAAAAGTCAAAAACGTATGCATTTTTGAATAAGAATATAAAATAAATAATACAAATTTGAGCAAGTAGTTTAAATCTATGTATATTTTTAATCAAAATAATAACTTCTTTCAAAAATTTCTTCTCTTAGTTAAAATTTTTAAAATGATACGTCAAATAGAAATAGAAATGTATGTAGTTAGAAATCTAAATTATATAATATAATTCCTATATACTCCAAGCATTTGATTTAACTATTTGCAATTTATATTTCGTTTCTTTTCATTATTTTTTTTTTGAAAAATTAATATTATATTTTTAATTATTTTCTTTTATATATATAAACTCTATTTTTTTATATATATAAATATATATATGTTTTTAGGAACTTTTTTCATTAATCACTAAATTTAAAAATAAAAATAACTAAAATTTAAATGAATAGTAAACATTTTGTTGCTGCCAGATGTGTTTTTTTTTCTATTGATTTAATTTTTTTTTTTATTTTTATGACTGGTAAATGTTTTTAAGTTATAGAAATTTCGCACTCAGTCTTTAGGTTTTATTTCATGTGAAAAAAGTAATTTTTTTTTAAATTTTAAATGTTAGTAAAATGTTGTTTTCTTTTGATTTTATGTTTCGTAGATTTTTAAATCAAATGTTAAAAAAAACATATCTGGCAACGTTTTATGACGTTTCTACAAACTGTTGAACATAAAAATAAAAACTATAGAAATTTATGCTGGTGTCAAAGTAAATGACACAGTTATTGGACCTGAAATACGTTCCCTAACTGGTAAATAAATAAGAGCTGGGACAAACCTGTTCGATCCATCGTTGTTACCCTCTGGTGTTGGGTTCTCTTGAACATAAAAAGACTGCATCAATTCGCTGCCTGCAACAAAGGATCCGTTTGGATCCTGTGGTATGGCGTAAGCTACCGGTCTGCTGGATCTATTTGCAACTTCTTGAAGGACATTAACATCGAAATTATATGAAGCTGGTGTTGGGGAGTGTGATGATGTGGATGATGAAGTTGCTGTTGTTGTTGCTGTAGTCGATGTTGCCAATGATGTTACTATTGCGGGCAGAGAAGTAGCCTGATTGGTTTTCGGGCTTACCGCCACAGTTACAGCCATCACCGTTGAGTCTCGTTTGGCTGTTTCTTGGGGTGTTTGCGGTACCGGTGTTGAGGCTGGCGTTGTTGTCGGAGTTCCCCCCGAAGACGTCGATGATGACGATGAGGACGACGAGGACACAGCAGGTTTTGTGGTTGGACTTGTCGTTTGGTTATTCGCATCTGCATCAGCGGCGATGGAATTCTCCTTGGCTATTGAGACCGCTGTTTCGGACTTGATGGGAGCATTGGGTGGCGATGAGGGTGGTACGGATGGAGCCGACGATGTTCCACTTAAAATGGAGTGTGATCGCTCGTGAATGAATAAGAACGCATAGTATGGCGTGGAAAATGAGCAAAGCGAACATTGATATTCCTTGAATCGGGGCGATTGCAGCGGATTCTCTGCACCAAAGAGTGCTGGGAAGGGATTCTTCACAAGGAGATTTGGATTGATATTGTTGAGGGGGTTTTGCTGGGGGAGACTGTTGCCGTTTGGAATTTTCAGAGTTGGACTTGTGGGTTTACTGAATGCAGCTCCAAGCTGCAATTCCATTTCACGAAGTTTCTCCACTCCAGACGGCCCATGATCACTCATCAAATGAGCACGGAGCCATTTTGCACTGCGGAAACGACGACTGCAAAGTGGACACACCTCGGTGTAGTGGGTGAAATACCTGGTGTTGAAGTCCACTCCTGCCAGATCGGCCTTGGATTCACCGAGGAAGGAATTGTTGACCATGTCAGGTTGTTCTTGCGGGAGCTCCATGCCATTGCTTTGCCGTGACTGGGGTAGAGGAGAGCCTTCGTCGACGATGCCATGTGTGTTGTGCTTGTGGACTCGCAAAAAGTACTTGCTGCAGAGTTCTTTGTTGCAAATGTTGCAAACTACTCCCCCAATTTGGGCGCCATTTTCAATCTCAATACCGTGCATGCGTTGCATGTGCGTCTTCATGAAGTACTTGTTACAGAGTTCCTTGTTGCAGATCTCACAATAACTGCTAGTTGGTGTGATGGTGTATGGGGCTCGGGTTCTATCGATTTGGCCAGCGCCAACTACCGGAGTCGTTGGACCACTGGAGCTCGCGTTTATCGGTCGCTCGGGGGTGACAAAGCCATCCCGCAGCGGGCTGTTATTGCTGAGACTCCCGGTAAAATGGTGAGCCTCGGCGATATGTTGTTTTAATTCGAAAAGATTTGAGAATTCCTTATCACACTGCTTGCAGACTTCGCTAGACATTCCAGCCATAGCTGATGATGGAGACGAGGAAGGCGATAGCTTTATTCCCATAAATGGAGGAGGGTTGCTGCCATTGTTGTTGTCCATCATAGAGTGTTCTGTTGCTATGTGGGCATGCAGAACGTATTGGTTCTCCATTTCCTTCCCACAGAAATTGCACGGAACTGGTCGCTTGCAGTTTAGGTCGTTCAGCTGCATAATCATGGATTGCAGCTTCTGCAGGTTCAGGCCCACAGCTTCTGAGTCAGTTTGCTGTTGTGTCGCTTGTTCCGTTGGTTCGTTTGGTGGCGATTGACCATTTTCGTTCTCGGTTTCCCCATTCTGCGGCTTCATATCAGTGTCGAACTTCTGCCGTTTTGCTGAATCCTTCTCACCCTCCAAGGAAGAGAGAACCTTTCGCTCCATGAACTTTTCATTGGCCATCATCAGGTTCAGTGGCGTTGTTTGCATGGCAAAGAACGGCCACTGCATTTTTATATCATCCTTGGAATCGTCTGGTGGCACGAAGATGCCATGCCGCTTCCATTTGTGTGTCCTTAGGAAATACTTATTGCAATACTCCTTGCAGCAGAGATCGCAAAATGCCTCCGGATTTAGTACTCCTAATCGCTTAAGCTTGTCGTAGGAGAAATTCGACTCCCGTGCTTGCTGCTGTGATGAGGGTGAAAGCTTACGAGGCTGTGGAGTAAAGGAAACATCTTCTTGTTCAACTGAAAAGTCCTCTCTAAAGCCCTCTGGCAAATGGAGATTACCCGATAAGGGGGTGGTCGCTGAAGTCTCCTTCTCCGGTATGTTTATCTTTTCATTGGAATTCCCTTGTGCCGTGGGAGTAGTCTCGATATCGTATTTCATTTCTTGTGGACTTGAACTGGCAGTGGAGACGGTTGTGGTGGTGGTTATATTTGAGGGATTAACCGAAGTTGGTGGTGGAACTTCATGAGCTTTGGTGCGATGTCGCTTCATGGCAAAAATGTTGGTGAATTTTTTCGAGCAAACATCGCACGGAATCATGGGAGCTGGTGGAACTATCTGTTGTGGCTGCAACTGTTGTGGTTGCAATTGTTGTTGCTGTTGTTGTTGTTGCTGTTGTTGTTGTTGTTGCTGTTGTTGTTGCTGTTGCTGCTGTTGCGCAGCTTGAAACTGTGCCGCTTGTTCCATTTGCTGTTGCTGCTGTTGTTGCAATTGAAGATGGAACACTTGACTCATGGCTCCCATGGATGGAGCATTTGTCATCCCAGAATCTGTGGAAGTGCAAGTGGGGTCATATATTCCATGTTTATTGGCCTTGTGTGTCTTCAGGAAGTACTTATTGCAGAACTCCTTGTTGCATAGATCGCAATAAGCCTCGGGATTGAATATTCTCAATGGCGGCCGAGTCAGACCATCCACGGACGGAAAGCCCGACGGAACCCCCAGCAGTGGAAGTTGTGAAAGATATCCACTGGAAAAAGCAGCAGCTGCTGCTTCTGGAGGAAACGGAAATCCCAAAGCAGGCATTGCTGACATCCATTGATCGGGCTTCTGTGCATTTCGACTGTCTTGCATGTTGGGTGATGTCATCTCGTCTTCGTCATTTCTCTCAAGCTTCACCTTAACTGATGACAACATTTCATAAGCTTGTTGCTCGTCTGATAAATTCCTCTTGTTTTGGTCTTGTTGTTGGTTGGGTGAATGTTCTTGCATGATGTGAAATCTTAACCTCAAATCAGAGTCGAAATTTTCACCACATTCCTTGCAGAATATCTGAGAGTAGTTTGCCATTGCGTCTTGATGTTCTTGTTCTTGTTGTTGTTGCTGTTGTTTTTGCTGTTTTTCTAGTTCTTGTTGTATTTGTTGTTGTTGCTGCTGCTGTTGTTGTTCCTGATTTTTCTCTTCCCTTTCGGGAGATTTTTGTTTTGTAGTTTCCTGGAAATTTTCCAGTGGTGATATGTTTCTTTGTAATAGCTCGAAGGGATTCAATTGTCCAACCAATTTTGGAAGAAATATTTTCGTCAACTTATCTTCGTAATCTTCATTTTGTATCATTTCATCTTCTTGATTTAATTCCTCTTTGATATTTCCATTGTTGTGCTCGTGTTGGGCGCCATCCAATGGCTGTTGCTGTTCCGAAATATCCATATTCTGTTGGTCAGCTCCTATTTTGGCACTCAAATTTAACGCCGCCAATCGTATAGGTGTTGTTTGTTTTCGTCTCTTTTTCGATTGATCAAATTGTAGGGCATCTAATAATGCTGAACTCGATGATGTGAGAGCTTGTGCCATCAATGCTTGATTATGACCCATTAAAACATCAGCAATACTTCGCTTATGATGATGATGATGATGATGTTTTTTATTACTACTTCCTCCTACTCCAGCACCGCCACCTGATGATGCTCGTCGTTCTCCATTCGCTCCTAATGCTCCTTCACGTGATGTCGAATTTTTCGAACTACTATGTTGAGAACTTGTGTTACTCAAGTGGGAAGAATTTGATGCATCACTAAGTGCTGTGTCCTCGCTACTCAAATCGGGTGGTGGGGTTGCATATATCGATGCAGCCATCTTTGTTATTACTATAAAAAAAGAAGAAACAAATAAATGAGAAAAAAGATAAGATAAGTTGCGAAGAAGAACATAGATATACGAGTAGTTGAAGAAAATGAAAATAGGGGTCGATAAATCAATCATAATTTGATTTGATTGTTTGATAAATTGAGGAATAAGTTAAAATTTGATTTTTTGATTAATTGTTCATGTTTAATAATCTACTTGAAGCCACTGTGTCTTCGTTTTTTATTAATTTGTTCGTGATTGTCAAATTAAAGTTACAACTGGGAGATGTGTTCTTTTTTATGGATTGGGGTGTATTGAAGATGATGGATTTTTAAAGAAACAATTATATAAATGTTGAATTTGAATGAGTGTAATAGAAATAAAAAAAGGCATTAGAAAGACAACTTTTAAAACGGTTCGACAACATCAAACAAGAAAAGTTCACAAGTTTTCAATTGACAGACAAATATCTTAGAAAAGAAAAAACATTCTTCATTAATGAGAAAACTATGACATTTAAAAATCAACCAAGTAAGAGACTGGAACATTTTAAGAATCTCATTGTCGGAGTTATATTGGGAGCTGTTGCCAACACGAATTTTAAGGTCCATTGTAATGAAAGCAACCTATTGAACTCATGGCCCAAAGAATAATAGACTGACAGTACAACAAGTTAACCCCTCCACATATGGGCAAACATGCAACCAAAAACAAAGGAAGATGTGTTTGCACCTTCAAAGCAACCAATACTGATTTTGACACGAATGACTATCTTTTTAGTGCCAAATTCCAAACACGCGAACATAATTCAAGAACAATAATCGGAAGTATGGCTACTACAACCTATTCCTTCCGCTTTCTCCTCCTGAATTACAAGCAATTAAAACACTGTTAAACGAACTAAATAATGGAAGAAATGGGAACGCTAGTTAGAAATTCTGCATTTATCGTATATTTTGGTTGCAGGATAACGCAACGTCTTCAATCAACCTTTTTTGTCAGCCTAAAGATTCTATAGCCTTCTATAGTATAGAATGATGGTATGAAAAATATGCAGCAAGACAAACTCGAACCTTGAAGTTGGGAAGATATCCAGCAGAAAAAAGGTGTGTTCAATCCGCTCTTCTGGAATATATTAATACAGTAAAATGGAGAAATTCTTCTATTAAATGATAAGTGGGTAATAATGTTGTGTATAATTCAGAATAACGCCATGTTTTCACGTCAGGTAAATAACGTCAAGATATATTTATAAATCAGTTAACAATTCAGCCTAAGAACTGAGTAAAGGAAACCTCTGAGCGAAAGAATAATTTACGCTTTGTCGGGTTTTAAAGTTTACATTAACCTAAAAGCGTTAGAACTTTAATTAATGTTTTATTCATTAAAAGAACTTCCATTAATTTTAATCCCTAAATCCTAAATCAAAAGACTCAAAGCTTAATAAATATTTTCACATATTAAAAATGTAAAAGTACCAAATTCTCTTCGACATAAAGTCAAGGAAAAAAAAAATAAGTTATAAGAATTTAATAAATATTCCCATCACATACATAAAACATACAACACAAATACATATACATTTTTAGAGATAGACCATATACGCCATTAGTCCCCAGGAAATGCCGGAAAGCTCTTCTTTTTTTTTTTGAAAGACCAGCCTTTAATTAAAAACTGACCCTTTTTTTTCTTCCTCTGAACACAGAGATAGGTTGTCTCTCTATAATTATCACCCATAATATCACACCATCACTTGCTCCCTTCCTTTGCAGAATTTTTCATGGATAGTGATATATCTATATAACGTGTAGGAGAAAAGGAAATCTACTCAAAGTTTTAATGTATGTATGTTCATGTATGGTAGAAATGAATGTGTGTATGTTGGTTTGTCAGGCTTTAAGCATCCTTTATTTTTTTTTTATTTCAAATCTAAGGCTTCCTATATTTGAGAAGTTGGAAAATAGAAAACTTTTTACCAATATCCTTCCTTTCGCATCGCATAACATACAAATATACATTTTGGATCCTTACACTCCTACAAACAAAATTTACTATATACATGTATAGAGAGTCATCCAATTTAATGGGATTCAACCGAGAGCAAAAGTAGAAGAAAAAAAAATCTCTTCTTTCTTTTCCCTTAAGATGTTTTTTTTTTTCATTTTCATTTTCATTTTATTTTCCACATTTGACTGACCGAGGAAGTAGAGGGAAGTAAAAGGAATAAATTCCTTTCGTTTCACTAGAAAATGAAACAAATTCTATGCGATATGTTGGAAACATAAATTAAGTTTCCATATGGAAGATAGTTTTACACTGCCACCACACCATTGCCGTTGCTTGCCACCCGCACGTCGTCGTCGTCGTCGTCCTCGTAGTCTTCAGTCTTCGGTCGTCGCACCACAAGCCACCTCTCTTAAGCCAAACGACCGACCCATTGTCGGCCATCCAAAACAAGGACGATCTCCTGCCTCGTGGGATAGAGTTTATGTTGTGGTGTGTAGTGCGAGGACCTTGGGCAGCCAAACCGAGCCGGCATCAAATGAACCAGGATACTACTAATAAGGGAAGGTGGGTGGTATAGGCAAGTGGGTGGCACTGTATATTTCTCTCTGTGCTTACACAAATCTCTGGCACGAAGGATGAGAATATAAATTTCCAACACATACATCTTAAATTTATTTTTATGTATGTTACATATACAAAATGTATAGGTAGATACAGTTATAGATATAAATATCGGCCAGTAGTACGTACTCATGTAAAATTGCTTGTATTTGCCGACAATTTTCGTCCTTGTTGCCACTGCTGCCGCGTCCTGCCGCTGCTGTCAACCACACTTTTCTATGAGGTTTCAATTTATTTTTATTATTTCGAAGAGTAGGTTCCTATGGCTTCTCACTCTACGCGCCGCACCTACACTTTTTCACTTTAAGTGCAAACTGTCATCATACTGTGACTTGACACATTTGTTTTGATGGCCATTTGCCAACTTGTAACACCATAAATATAAACAGTTTTCGCACTCCTTTTATATCATATAATCCAAAGTAAAATTATACATTTATACAAATTTAAAAATTTCGCGAAATCAATATTAAATAGCAACAGAAGACAAAAACAAAAACCAAAAAAAAAAACACCTCGGATGTCCTTTTTGTAAAAAGTGTAAATAAATACTGATTTGAAAAGTTCCAACTGCGCAATCGAATACCCTCCGCTGATTTAAGTCTCCTTCGTCTCGCCAAAGAGAGGGAACCCTCTACCTACATAATATATTGAGGCAAACCAATAACAACAACAATAAACCAAACAAAAAAAAAATATAATAAAATTTCAAAAAACCGATAAAACACCCCAAAACCTCACAACTGATAAGTTTTTCCTCAAAAAGTGGAAAACTATGCTCCGCCCCTTGCACATTTTTCCATTCAAAAATCAACTAATCTCACCAAAAAGAAAATATACTATATCATAATTTAGGGGTGAGTTTTTCTTTCACAGAATGATTTTTGTTCTTATTCACTGATTTTTCTTCCGTTTTTTTTTTCCTAATTTTTTGTTTTTTGAAAAATCGAAATAAAATCGGAATTTTATTGATAAGGTGAATGTATGTAGCTGTGATTAAGTGCATGCTTGCACTTTTCGAGGAGTTTGTGTCTTCGTGTTTTTGACATTTTTCAATTCGGTCGAATCTAGGGATACGAAATTGACAATCGAGATACGTGTTCCTGATGACAATGCTTGAAAACCCTTGACAGATATACAATTATGCATACATATGTATGTAGATGAGGGGGAGTTTATATGCCCAGTATACCGTTTTACCTATACCCACTCTATATATCTATACCTACATATATGAACATATATCTAAATTACTGTTATAGCAATTTGTGATAAGATCTATGGTTGTATAGTTCTCCCTCGCTGCTGTCATGGCACATGGGTGTATGATTTGAAATGTGCATATTATTAAAAACATTTAGTTTTACGATTTCGCCCTTATCGCTCTTATCGCTTTTGATTTTATTGAATTTTTAATAGCAAACAGTTCGGTTGTATTTGTTTTTTTGGGGGATCGGGAGATATCCATTACTATAACCGAGTAAATGAAATGGGGTTGTAGATTTAAGGTGATAATGGAGAATTTAACATTTTCAAGTAGGTACCCACCAATAGCCACTTCATACACCTTTTTTTACAGACTTTGATTTAAAACCCCAGAAAAACTGCGCATATCTTTATTTTCAAAAGATATGTTAAAGTTATGGTTACTGCTAAGTATATTTATTGCAGTTTCGTAAGGAATACTCCACTGTGGATAACATCTTCACGTTAACAGGCATAGCTAAGACATACCTTGATAACGAAACGAAGCTATATGCTTTTTTCGTGGATTTTTAGGCTGCCTTTGATTCCATAGACAGAAATTCTTTATTCCTTAAACTAAACAATGTAGGAGTTTCAACGAAGATCCTTAAAGTGTTGCAAAGTATGTACGAGCAAAACCAAGCGGCAGTTTGGGATGGGAAACAATTGTCTTCCTGGTTTGATACAAAATTGGGCATCAAACAAGGGTGTTTACTGAGTCCTTTGCTTTTTTCGATATTTCTTGATGACATTACTACCTCTCTCTCAGGAGGAGTTGATTTCAATGGAATAAACATTAAATGTCTAATGTATGGAGATGACATCGTCCTACTGGCAGAAACAGCAAATATGATGCAACTCATGGCCAACAAATTACAGGAATACTGCTGTAAATGGAATCTAAAGGTTAACACCGACAAATCCAAAATTATGGTTTTTAGAAGCACCACCGGAAGATACGCTAGGGATGAGAAATGGACCTGGGAAGGTGAGGAACTTGAAAAAGTCAAAGCGTACAAGTATCTAGGAGTAATCTTGACTCCCAAACTCTCTTCTTGAGAAACACTTCAGAGCCAAGTTACATGATGCTAAAATGGCCATTAACTGCAACTGGAAAGGGCTCCTTGGTAAAAAGAACGTCGCAACAAGTGTGAAATACAAACTTTTTGAGACGGTATTAAGATCAATAATGTGTTATGCGGCGCAGGTCTGGGGAGTTGTCCAATACGATAACGTTGAAAAACTCTTAAGATACTTCTTAAAGAAAATTTTCCGTCTCCCAAAAAATACTCTAACGTACATGCTCCATTTAGAGACTGGACTCCCTCCTCTCTTCGTGTACACTCTGAAACTTCACTTCAGCTACATAAGAAAAATCATGGAATACTCTCCGCAAAGACTTCATAAATAAGTGGCCTCCTATATCGTGCAACGCAAGTCCCAGTTCTTGGGCGAGTGGTCAAGATTATGCTTGGAACATAACCTAAATCTGGACAGCGATACCCCCGAAAGATGGGAAGAAACCTTGGATGTCCTGTGGAACACTATTAAGAAAACAAAATTTGAACATTTCCATGAACGAGCAAGACAAAGTGAATCCAGGAACCTATATCGAGTGCTTGATCACAACCTATTAAGCAATTATTTTCACGACAACAACAGTATAGATAATATTTCAACAATCTTTAAATCAAGAGAGAGTTTTTGCACCTGAACTATATGCCACATCGCAGCGACCGATCCACTGAATGTACACTGTGTAATCGACACGCAGCAGAGGACGTAATTCATTTTATTGGAACTTGCCCTGCTTTAAATGCCATTAGATGTGCCCACTGAAAATCAGTCTAACTATGGATGAACTAAAAAATATATTAAACGGCGACACTAGCTGGTCGACTTTAGTCAGCTTCGTTAAAACGGCATGGAAATACTGCTCTCAAATTGTACAGAAAGATTACAATATTATAACAACAACTATTTAAATTCGATGTTAATATATTTTCTCTTTTTCAGCTGACGGCTAATGCCATGCTCTAATTATGAACTATATAATGTATGTTTGAAAATAAACGAATATTGAATAAAGATCACAACTAAACTATTTATTGCAGTTAACACTTTATGTAAAAGCAGGAGATAAAATAATGTGATTTCAAGGGACATAAAGTTTTAGTATGTAGGATTTGTACTTTCCGGACGAATTTTTAATTAAATTAACTTAAGTATATTTCTATGTATTTAAAGCAAGTCTATTCTTTTGTTTGCTTAAAACGCTTATGCAAACCGAAAAAACTTAAAATAATTATCAAACAAGAGGTAAGATTTTGACTATGCACTTACAATAATAATGGTTACATTTTTACCGCACTCCCCAAGAGTTTCACCACTTCAAAACATGATTTTAGCTTCTTCTAGTGTAGAAAATTGTTGTTCGAAATTTATGTGAATTTTGGGAACAAGTTACAAGATGTAAAATCAAAAGTATATATTATTGAATACAACTCAATTCAATGTTTCGAGTTCTCGAAAATTTTGTTGATTTAACTTTATCGAATTTCTATGATGTAAAGCTTGATTCAAGAATCTTATTGATTTTAACCAAAGAAAATTCTTTTTCTAAATTAAGCATTTTTGTTCTTAAGTGGTATTGCAGACACGTGTCTAGTTATGGCAAAGAAACAGGCAATTATTCCCTTGGTAATCCTATGTTTTTAGTTGACACAACAGTCCTTTGAGTACTAGGGCCCAGTGGCTTACAACTCTCAACCATTTGATTTGGTTAGCATTGAAACACTGATGCTATTGACTACTACTTTGTGTGAGACTTATGAGCCTAAGCCCATGATTCAAAACCAGTGATTATA
The DNA here is from genome assembly GCF_945859685.1 of Eupeodes corollae. Classification (NCBI taxonomy): domain Eukaryota; kingdom Metazoa; phylum Arthropoda; class Insecta; order Diptera; family Syrphidae; genus Eupeodes; species Eupeodes corollae. The sequence continues at coordinate 126,529,703 of NC_079148.1, forward strand.
ATATAGTCATTGTATATCTTGTGCACTTTTTTACAACAATCGTTGCTATAGTCGTTTTTTGGGCGAGTTTTAAAACATGTGAATTACATTTAAAAAAAGAGGCTGTCGATTTGTCCTGCTTAAAACCTTAACAAATAATGATAAATAATTTGCAGTCAATATATTTCTATGTTCTCCAAATACTATAACTTGAGTCGGAAAAGCATTCCTTATTCGTTTTTTCTAGTTTTTGTAGGTTTTCGTGTTTTTAACAAAGTTGTCAGTTGAATTTTTCGAAAAAAAATAATTAATTAAAAATGAAATATTTTGCATATATGATGAAATAGTTTGATTTCAAAATCTATTTTTCTAACTTATTTTTTGATTGAAAACCAATTTTTACCATTTTTAGTAGCAATTCTTAAAAATTTGTATTTCTTTCATTTTACAGTTAATACCTTCATTTATTAACGAGAATCAAATATCAATTTTTAACAATTTTGTGCAGGTACTATTTTTTGTAGATTTTAATTTTTATGAAAATATTAAATTGTTGTGTTTTTTTATATACAAAATTCACTTTATATCGAAAACAATATTTTCAATACGATGAAATTATTTTGAAGCCAATATCTTAAATTTTTAAAAAGATATTTGAGTCTAAAATTAATTCTTTCCAAGTTTAATGTTTTTACTTTTTTTTTAAACTGTCAATTCGATCTTTCTAAAAAATTTACTAAATGTTGAAAACTATATTTTTCATAAGATGAAATTAGTTTTGAAGCCAATATCTTTAAATTTTGAAATGTAATTAAAGTTGGTTTACAATTTTTACCAACTTTTAGTAATGAGTTTCTTAAGTTTTGTTTCTGTAAATTTTACCACAATAAGTTTCAGCTCCTTTTTTGATAGGTTAGGTTAGGTTAACGTGGCTGCGGATTAAAAATCCACACACTTAGGTCAAAAGAAAGGCCCGTTGTGATACCACATGAATCTAGAGAATTACTTCTAACTAGTCGAACCATTTTGAGCTTTTTATAAAGCGAAGAAGATATTTGATATTATTTTTAGCTAGTTCACTGGGATTATCAAGAGTAGTCCCCCAGACGAAGTTTGCGTCTGAGTGAAAGAGCAGGGCAAGTGCTTGGAGATGAGAGATTGTTTCCTATTCTTCTTCGTCCATACAGCTCCTACAGAAGTCATTTGAGGCTACTCCAAGTCGTATTGCGTGTCTGCCTATAGGACAGTGTCCCGTAAGGACACCTATTAGGGAGCTAATATGAAGTCTGCTTTGAGAAAACAAGTCTTTAGAGCGCTTTAGGTCCAGTGAAGGCCATATGAGTTTTGTGGCTGCGCATGTTGGTAAATTGTAGCTATGGGTATACCTATCTCCTCCCTTTCAGGTGAAATAGGTATGACGGTTCCATTTTTAGCGAGTTCATCGGCTCTACAATTACCTGTGATGTCTCTGTGGCCCGGCACCCAACAGAGGTGAATGTTAAATTGCTGCGCCATCTCCATAAGAGACGATCGACAATCGAGGGTCGTTAAAGATTTGGTCGAGACACCGTCAAGGGATTTGATAGCATCGTGACTGTCAGAGAAGATTCGGATATCAGAAGTTGATATCACGTTTTCTCTTAGCCAGAAGAGAACCTCTTCGATCGCTAAAATTTCCGCTTGAAAGACGCTACAATGATTAGGGAGGCGGAATGAGATGCTTAGATTAAGCTTTTCTGAGTACACACCACCACCAACTCCCTCATTTGTCTTAGATCCATCTGTATAAAAATGAATACTTTTGTTATCCAGGAGTTTTTTGTCCTCCCATTCATCTCTGGATGGAATGGATACCTGGAAGTTTTTTCCAAATAGGGGTTTAGGTATAGTATAGTCTATGTACTTTGGTATAGAACCAAAGAGGTTCAAAATGATGGAGTGTCCCACATTATTGTTGGTCCATTGAGATGAGGCGTCGAGTCTTATCGCTGTACTCGCTGCCGCTTGTTTACTGAAGATGTCGAAGGGTGTCAGATGGAGGAGAGTGTCTAACACTGCTGAGGGTTAGGTTCTCAATGCCCCACTTATGCAGAGACATGCAGTGCGTTGGACTCTGCTGAGTTTGTCGACTTTCTCCAGTGCAGTCCACCATACTGCAACCCCGTACATAAGTATTGGTCGGATGACCGATGTGTAAAGCCAGTAGGTTATGCGAGGTTGAAAACCCCATTTGCTTCCTATAGCTTTCTTGCAAAGGAAAAGAGCTACTGTAGCTTTTTTAACTCTTTCCTGTATATTGGATTTCTAACTTAATTTTTTGTCCAATATCAGACCAAGGTATTTGGCTTCATTGGTAAAAATTAGTGGTATACCTTTTATTGAAGGAGGTACAATTCTGAGATCTTGTATTTCCCTGTGAAAAGGACGAAGTCTGTTTTTTGAGGATTAATACTAAGTCCGCAGTGATCAGCCCATCTATTGAGCATATTGAGTTCATTTTGGAGGAGGTCTCTCATTGTATTAGGATGTTCCCCTGTGACGGCGATAGCAACATCATCGGCATACGCAACCACTCTGTACCCTTCCCTCTCAAGGGATATTAGTAGTTCGTTAACCACTATGTTCCACAGGAGAGGGGACAGAACACCACCTTGCGGAGTGCCTCTACTGACAGACCTTTTTGTGCAAAAATTTCCCAAACTAGAGAAACCGGGACCATCAGCCATTGACTTGCTCTTCTAGCATTTTGGAAAAGCAAATTTAATAGGTCTTACCAAAGTGTGCGAAAGGATTCCACACCAACGAACTGTGCGACGGTTGGTCCACATATTGGTTTAACAATATCGTGAAAAGCATGAAGACGCTACACATGCCTAACAATGTGTGTAGGAAAGTCACTCCAACTTTAACTTAGTATGGCCGAGGGCTCATCATAAAGTATCAACGATGGAAAACCACTCTAAGAATATTTTAATAATTATCTTTTTGATTGTACGCTGGGCTACCGACTTTCTTCAACACGAAATAAAGTAGTTTTTCCTTAACCTACGACCGCTCGTAGGTACTCGGTATTGCGAGGAATTCCACAAGATTTTCCAGAAAGTCTTGGCTGGAATGGGAACTCTTTACAGAGATCGCGTGCGATGAAAGATACCTGGCTTCTCGGTCGCACACCCCAATCTTATAGATGGAGGAAGTTGCGGGCCCTAGACAGATCGTTTACTACGCATAAGATTAGAGAGCAATGCTTGAGGGCAAGAACTCGGAAGGGTCTAGCTCGCCATAATGATTGCACTTTTTAGATTGCGCCCAAAGCTAGAAGACGATCGAAAAATTGTGTGAAGGAATTTCTTTGAAGAACCTACGCAACGTAATTTTTTTTGTTCGAAAGTTTTTTTTTGAATTTATTTATTAAGTTGAAGATTCTGTTCTGCTGTGGAGAAAAATTGGGTTGGGAAAGGATTACGATAGCTGTTGTGAAAGTCGGAAAGGTAAGTATAGTGTTTTCTTTCTTTCTAAGAATATTGCTTTTTAGTGTCCTTCCTTTGTCTCTAATTCGTCCTTTTGACCTCCGCATCAAAAGTCTATTTTCCTGGTACTACGAGAAGTGTTTACCGTTTGATTTTTTGTGTGGAAAATCTTCTTGGAATGATTTTTTTCTGGTTGTGTTTTACAAATTTTGTTTAATAATTAATAATTTTCGTATTTAATTTTGCTCATACATTTTTATCGAGATTTGACCTTCATGTCGCAATTTGGAATTTTGTTGTCATTAAAGATCCTGGTTTTTCAAGCAATGAAGGATAGTTTTAGATTTCTATCTTTAAAATAAAATCACTCTTTTATTTCATAACTTTCTTTGGAGACTTATTCTTCTTTTATTTAGAGTCTAGGGACCTTGAAACGTCGAGAAATCTCAAAATTTTCAATTTGGCTAATCGGACCGATTATTATAACTTCTGATGGGAATTTAAAAATGCTTAAGTGTTAAGGCAACTAAAATCTTCAAACAAAAAAATAACACCCCACGAATTTTTTGAAAGTTCTATCTGCACAACTTGATGTTATTATCAATAAAACTTAGTTTATTTGAAGTCTATATCTCTGATAAAAGAACTTTCTCTAGGTTTAAAATAGCTACAAAATTAACAATAGAATACGTAACGAAAATATTCTTAGACTTCGTTCAGTTTCCTGCAACTTTATTTGATTAACTAACCACTAACTTTTTGGTTTTCAATGTACATATTTTTTTTGTACATTGTTCTGTTCTAAAAATATCTCTCATATTCTGGAGTGACAGAATTCAAAACATAAGAGATATTTTCGACTTTTTTATTGATTCAAACATAAAATAGTTCAAGTCAATAAAATAGGTAAAATAAAATAAAAGTGACAGATTGAAACATTTATATTGCATACAAAATCTCATTCCAATAAAAAAGGAGTATTTCCTTTTCTAGTCGCCTTGGCCTGATTTCAACCCTTTGGTTTAAAAATCGATGTATTCAACTTCCCGTTGATAAAACCGTCCCCAATTGTTTTTTGTGAACTTATTTTTAATGTTTAAGTGTTTACATTGTAAATAGATATACGTTACCACAGGGACAAAGATGGATGACAACCACTGTTTAAAGTGTGCTTATCTAAAGTAGAGGTGAAAATCCTGACCGGGCTTAAGTGATTCAGACGAAAAAGTCAAAAAACCTCTACAAATCTCTTGATAATGTGCATTGTACCCTTAAGATGACTACATTAAGAAGAAACTTTAAAAATAATTTTAAAATTTTTACAAAGTTTAAAAAAAAATAATATCGTTAGAAAAATCTTCTTTTTAGAAAGGACATAATAAGGACACATTTTGAAGAGTAAGTTTTAAATTCTATAAGACCAAACAGAACTCTACAAGACTCTAGAAAAACTAGACGGAAAAATATTAACCGATACAATTACTTGAGCAATTTTGACTTAAGTATCTATTTTAAGGTTTAAAAAATGTAAAAAAAAGTCATACAACAGTAATGCATAACATCGTTACCCAACTATCGTAACTACTTCACTATATTTGCTGTCAAAATTAACAAAACTTTGTCTATTTAAATTCAATAATTTATAAACTGTACCGATATTGACATTTCAAAGACATTATCAATGAGATTGATAAACTTTTTATTTGATAACCCACTTGTTCCTTTGACATTTGATTTCCAAGTTCAGAATAGGTCCAAATATTAAAGTTTTAGAGTAAGGCATAAAATATACTGCACTATGGGTAAATTTAAATTATTTAAACAATTTTTTTTTTAAATATTTGTATTATAAAAATAAAATAAAATCACATCATAATGATAAAGTTTGACAGCTTTTAAACCAATATGATCTTAAGGATACATTTATGGTAAAACAGGTTACAAGTTTAAGAAATTCAACTTCTAAACTAAGTCTTAAACATCTTTCCCTTCATAACTTATTCAACCAATCAAAAAAAAAAACATATAAATCAAATCTTCTCTAAAAATAATTATATTAATTTATTTCTTGCAAACGCTAGGGAAAAGATAATTTCTAATTCAAACCCACTGCCGAATTTTCGTTAAAAGAAAAATTCGTAAAAATAACAAGAAGAAAATGGAAAAAATCTCAAAAAAAAACAAAAAAAAAGAATTGCGATTCTCATTTAATCTTACGTATGCCTATCACACATGGACTTAGCATCCATCACACAAAATCTCATATCCGTTGATGTATACTTTGAATCCGGGTCTAGGACTGGGTCAGGGGGTCTGGGTCCGGTTTCGGGTGGCTGGCTGATGGTAAGGTTGGTTGGCACATCGTATGTAATCAAAAGATAAAACTTTACTTCCACCGATACCATCCGACCGACCCACCGTACCGTTCGTTACGTTTCTATATCGTTGTCCCATCACCGAAAACCCATCCTCAAACCCCCAACTACCCTCTGGCCAACCGTTGTTGTATACGGTAGGTAGTATTAAATTAAGAGCAGGAAAGTAATTTTTTGTTTTCTTCAGGTTTTTTTTTGTTGTTTCCCCCATCTTCATCTTCTTCTCAAGTAAAAAGGATAAATCCGAATATTCTTCCTTGAGGCACCTCTCTGTGATTTTACAGGACTTTTATAACAACCCAAAAAAAATACCACCCACAAAATCCTCGCTTCCTCTTTTACAATGCCAAATACAACAAAAGAAGACGAAAAAAAAAACATACATATTCATATGTATGCAAGCGTGTGTTGGTATAGAATAACGGAATATACACATTTCAAACCCAAAAAGTATACGAAATACCTTCCGATGAGAACAAAACAGAAGAAAAAAAAAAACACAAAATTCTTTTTCTTCAATTTTCTTTCTTTTTTTGACAGCTTTTTCTTTGAATTTCCATCTCCTTTGCCTAGTTGTTGTCCTCTACCTCCAACCTCCCTTGATAGCCATGGAAGTCCATTCCATAGTTTTCATTTTCATCTATTTCATTTCAGTTCAAGGAGTCCAAAAATCAAAAAAACATAATATCGCATACACCACCGACACTCAGGGTGAAACGAGGGGGAGGCAAGACAAATAGAATGGAAAAAAAAATTGACGAAAAAACATAACAGAAAGAGATAGTAGATATTGCATGAGCGAGAGGAAATGCGTGGAAAATGAAACTTTTACTTTTCATCCAAAAGCCCAAGTACGAATTTCGCATCCCAAGAACTAATGAGGTCGGGGGGTTTGCATCAACAGCACACGTTCATTGTTTATTGCCAAATGCGAATTGATTTGCGACCAGTAATATAAGTGAAATAAGGGCGGTAGTTGTCTAAGGGCGCCACACACTCTAAAAATCCCCATTCGATGTCAAAGTTCATAGCTTTTATATGAAACATTTTGCAAATAAAAAAAAATATGTCCTAAAACAGAACCCTGAGGGCCCTCTGAAGTAATGACCAAAGCAAACTTGAAGAACCCGTGCCTAGGGACCTACAGGTCAAAAACATTCATGACAAAGCGCTTTTTATGATTTTTTCATGGACGATTTTTCAACTTTTTGCAAAAAACAGTACTCGCGATTTTAAGGGGGCACAGGCATTAACAAAACCCATACCTCTGGCGTGACCATCTCTGTAACACTAACCAGCAATTCACACGTACTTAAGGACCTTCAGGTGTAAAATATTTATCTATCATAATAATTGTATGCAAATTTGCAAAATTGACAATTTGATGTTTGCTTTCAAAAATTTGACAGGAGAAGAATAAAACCGCTTACATTCCACCATATTGATTTTCAGATGAAAAAGTAAAACATATTTTTTAAATAAATTTTATCAAAGTCCTGAGATGCAAAAAATTGATCTTTCAAAATAATTCAATGCAAGTTTGTAAAATTGATAGTTTGACGTTTGATGCCAAAAAGAAAAATACAACTGCTCACATTCCATCATATTGGTTTTCAGATGAGAAGGTAGAATTTTTTTTTAAATAAATCTTATAAAAGTCCTGAGATGCATAAAAATTGATCTCATAATAATTCAATTCAAATTTGTAAAATTGATAGTTTGACGTTTGCTGTCAAAAATTTGACAGGAAAGGAATAAAACTGCCACATTGATATTCAGATGAAAAGGTAAATTTTATCAAAGTCTTGAGATGCAAAAAAATGATATTTCTTAATAATTCAATGCAATTTTTTTAAAAATTGACAGTTTGGTATTTACTGTCAAAAAGAAGAATAAAACTGCTCACATTCCATCACATTGATTTTCAGATGAAAAGGTAGAATTTTTTTTAAATAAATTTTATCAAAGTCCTGAGATGCAAAAAAATTGATCTCTCATAATAATTCAATGCAAATTTGTAAAATTGATAGTTTGACGTTTGGTGTCAAAAATTTGATAGGAGAGTAATAAAACTAACCACATTGATATTCAGATGAAAAGATAAAATATATTTTTTAAATAAATTTTATCAAAGTCCCGAGATGCAAAAAATTGATCTTTCATAATAATTCAATGAAATTTGTAAAATTGATAGTTTGACGTTTGCTGTCAAAAATATTTAACAGGAGAGGAAAAAACCGCCCACATTGATATTCAGATGAAAAGGTAAAAAATAGTTTTTAAATAAATTTGATCAAAGTCCTGAGATGCAAAAAATTGATCTTTCATAATAATTCAATGCAAATTTGTAAAATTGATAGTTTGACGTTTGCTGCCAAAAATTTGACAGGGGAAGAAGTTAATTGCCCACATTTGTCCATATTGATTTTCAGACGAAAATGTAGAATATTTTTAAATAAATTTTATCAAATTCATTTCATAATTTGTTGATATAACCCTGGACAAAAGTTATGGAAAGATTTGACTCTTGTAAGGCGCAATCGATTCCCAATCAACTCCTGATATTGCAAAAACTAAAATTCCAAAAATCCTGTACCCGCCCTTCCCCCATAAACTTCATAGATATCTAGTACACCAAAACCAACCATTCACACCCCTCAAGACACGCATTTTTTCGTCTTCTTCGTCTTGTTTTTGTTGTTGGCGTCTTCGTCGTACTTCGGTCGTCACTCCTTGCCCAGCAAACAACAAAAAAAAAAGAAAATAAGAAAATTTTTATGCTCGAAAGTATTTTTCACAAAGGAAAGTCGCTCAAGGAGCAGCAAAAAAAATATAAATAAATGAAAGTCAGTATATCAGGACTTTGCAGAATAATATTGTAACTGGATATGAATAGTATACATGTTCAGTTCAACTTTTTCGGGGAAAACGTTGGCGGGGTGGTGTAACATGCATAGGGTTGCTTTAAGATTTTGTTGTTGTTCGGTTTGGTTTTTCAAATATGGAAGATAGAGACAGTGATGAGAGGGTGGTGGTTGGGGGTATAGTTGGGGTTGAAGAAAATTTCTTAACTTAAAGGAAAATATTTCTTTCTTTCTTTTCTTTTTTTTATTTGAAGAAAAAATCTTCTTAGAATTTTATTCACCTACCACCACCACCCCCACACCACCTATCACTCCAAAAATCTTAAGGGTTTTTCTGAAGCGAATCGTAAATATAAAAGTAATACAACAAGGTACAGGATAGGATATAAATAGATAGGTATGGGCATAGGTATAGAAGCAGCATAGAGGGAGGGAGCGATTGTACCAGTTGAAGGTGCGTAAGTGTGTGAGTGTTGAATAAAGTTTTATTTTTTTTTGCATTTCTTTTTTTTTTTTATTTGGTTGGTATTTCATTTGTTGGGGTGGAGGATATTTTCAAAAAAAATGAGTATTTGAACGTTGGTTGTTGTATCTATAGGGGTACACAGTGTGGTACGATGCGGAACAGAATTTTAATGAGCATCCAGGCTAAATAAAACACACACAATACAAGAGAGAGAGAGAGAGAGGAAGCGTTTTGGGAGAAGGGGGTGTTAATGTTGGATGATATAGGAATTTAATGTTCCTTAAACTGTGGATTATTAAAAACTCAAAATTCAAATTCAAAAAAGGTATACCCACGATAAGAAACGAAATAAAGGAATTTTTAAGAATTAAAAAAAAAAAACGAAAAAAAGAATTTCAGAATTAAAAAATTCAAATTGCCAAAAATGTGACGCACGTGCTTATTTTAAAGATGCCTGTTTTAAAAGGTATGAAGAAAAAAGAAGCCGTGTATTAAAATTTTAAACATCTGCTTGAAGTTTGGATGAATAAAGGTTGAGTGGAAATTTGTTCGTTGTTTTATTTTTAATTAAAATTCACAGTTTTATCGATAAATTACGTATGCTGACGACATTCTATGACGTTAGTTGATCTCATTAAAAGGAGAACGCGTTGTTTAGAATTTTAAAATAGGCTATTTTTTTAATATTAACGCATTTAATTTTTGTTTAAGGATACAAACTTAACATTTTATATGTTAAATTTAACACCTAATGAAATTAAACAGCACATGGTTAGAATGACCTGGAAATTATTCGTACAGCTTAAATCGTTTATTTTTACATTAAGTACAATTTTATCTTTAATTTTCTGCGACACTAAGATCTTTTTAGCATCGATAGTAGAAATTAAAATCAAAGGATGAGGCTTAGGGTGTTTTTCTTCCACCAAAACAATAAAGGAACCAATACAAATAATTAAGAACAAAGCCCTGACACATTTTTTTAGCTATTATTAGCTATTGTAGCATTATTTCAACAATTTCAACATGAAGTTTTTAAAAAGGTTTGAGTTTAGAAAAGTTGTCTGATCTAAGATTTTTAACAAACATTTATGTGCAGAATTTAATTCAACTTGGACAATGGAATTGAGAAACCATAAAACATTAATAATTTGTGAAGTCACACATGCCTTTCAGAATAACGCGATGATCTTAAATTCTTTAAAATATCTCAAAACCGAAACCAAATTAATGAAATTAATTCTTAAAAACTGTAATTTTTTTAGTACAAAACAAAATTATATAGAAAATAAGTAATGCAGAGCGAGTAATTTAAAAATGTGAAATATTTTTCATGTATGAAAGATTTTATTACCACTTATTTAAAGAATTTAAGGGGTTTCCAATAAGAGGTTTCATTTTGATTAGCTCGCTTTAAAAGGCAGCTTTTATTTTTAAATTGTTACGTTTTGCCAAATGAAAACTAAAAACTACTAGATTTTTAGAAAGATGTCTGTGGTTGCGTGTGTATGTACGTTTGTACGTCCGTATCTGCTTATATGTTTCCGTTCGAAGAGATATCGACTTCAAATAAATTTTGTTATACAGATAAGAAGGCAGAAAGATGCAGAAGGGGCTCTCAAGAAAATTGCGTGGGTGGTTTTTTTTACCATAGCAGTTTAAAAAAAGGTGAATATTTTGGTTAACCCTAAATATCTTACGAATAAAAAAGGCTAGAGACTTAAATTAATTTTTACATAATGCATTGTAACGTGATACCAAAGAAGTATATTTTTTGAAAAAATTCCAATTAACGATTTTTTGTATAAATCAAAAGAACTGAAAAAATGTGGCACCTCGAAAATTTTACGATTACAAAATGGCTTCATCTCCAAAACAATTTTGTGCAACGAAAAATGACGGTTTGAATATCTTGTAAAATTTTGGCAAAAATCGAATTGACAATTTTTTTATAAAAAATAAAACCTAAAAAAAAAACATTACTCAAAGTTGTTAAAAATTGAATTTCGATTCAAATATCTTTTCTAACATTTGAGATTTTGACTTCCAAATAATTTTCGCTTAAAAGAAATATTGTTTTCAACATTCGGTAAAATTTTGAAAAAATTGAATTTACAGTTTTTTTATAAAAAATGAATAAAAGTTGGTAAAAATTGATTTTCGACACAAATATCTTTTCAAAACTTTGAGATTATGGCTTCCAAGTAATTTTAACTTATTAGAAATATTGTTTTCAACATTTTGAAAAATTTAAAAAAAAATCTAATCAACAGTTTTTTTATAAAAAATAAAACCCTAAACAAAAAAATGAATAAAAGTTGGTAAAAATTGATTTTCGACACAAATATCTTTTCAAAACTTTGAGAAAAGAAAATTTAATAAAAGTTGGTAAAAAATGATTTTCGACTCAAATATCTTTTAAAAACTTTGAGGTAATAGCTTCTAACTATTTTTTTCTTATAAGAAATATTGTTTTCAACATTAGGACAAATTTTGAGAAAAATCGAATTGACAGTTCTTTTTACAAAAAATAAAAACCTTAAAAAAAATGTATAAAAGTTGGTAAAAATTGATTTTCGACTGAAATATCTCCTTAAAAATTTTATATATTGGCTTCAAACTAATTTTATCTTATAAGAAATATTGTTCTCAACATTTGGTAAAATTTTTAAAAAATTCGAATTGACAGTTTTTTTACAAAAAATAAAACTCTAAAAAAAAAAAACAATACTAAAACTTCGTAAAAATTTACTTTTGAATCAAATAGCTTTTCAAAAATTAAAAATATTGTCTTCAAACTTATTTTATTTCACAGAAAATATTGTTTTCAATTTTCATTAATTTTTGTATAGGAATCCAACAGTCCGTTTTTTCATAAAAAATAAAATCTACAAAAAATAGTACGCAAATTTGGTAAAAATTGATACGAGTACATTATAGACAAACTTTTAAGCAAGACAAATCCACAAAGGGGTGGGAAGTTATCAGTGTGGGTCGCATCCCAGCCTCTTTTTTAAATTTAATTCTATCGATGAACAGTTTAAGTTATAAAAAGTGCTCATTAGACTTAAAGCTTCATTCTTCCCATAATTAGTTCTATGGAAGTCAATATGTAAAAAATCAAATGATAGCAGTTGATGAGTTCCGCCTCGGCAATTCAAATGCACACAAGATAGTAAATAAGGTGCATCAATTTCATGGAGAGATTGCATTTGAAGAAGCATAAAACGATGTTTATAGGGAGGCAGATCATAAGGATCATCCCAAGGAAGACCCTTTAAGGCAAAGCGCATAAAATTATGTTGAATTGATTCAATCCGTTTTCTATAAATTTCGTAATAAGGAGTCCATACCTACGAGGAGTATTTAAGATGAGGACGAATATGGCAAATATACAAAGAAAGAATGACTTTGGGATCATTGAACTCTTTTCCCCAGCGGTTTATAAAACCAAGCGTAGAACTTGCATTGTTGACAAAAAAATTAATGTGATGTGTTAACTCTTAGTTGGAACAGAAATAAAAACCTTAATTTTTAAAACGCGACAGAGATTTTGCTGTCAAATACACTAACGATTCGTTTTTTAGTAAAAGTTATCGTCTGTCATTTTACAGGGTTTAGGGCAAGGCTATTATTCCCACACCTAAATCTGAAAGGGATACGATCATGGGTGAACTTTATAATCTTAAAAATGTGCATATCATCAGCAAAAATGAGAACTTCACTTGAGCGTAGACATGACGAGACATCTGTAATAGACAGGATGAGCGGAAAGGGGCTTTCCTGGGGAACACCAAATGAAGCAACAAAAGGTTCAGAATGATAATTTCTAAATTTTACCTCATAGGATCTGTTTTCAAGGTATGATTTAATCCAAGCTAGAAAAATGGTGCAAAACCAAGAGCTTTAAGTTTAAATAAAATAATTCTTTGGCTAAGTTGGTCAAAAGCTTTAGAAAAGTCAGTGTATACAGTATACACAGTCAACTTCATAACCTTGTTCTAAAGCGTTTGAACATATGTTTGAGAATGTAAGGCGTTTTGTAACTTACTTACTTACTTAAGGTGGCGCTACAGTTCTGTGTGAACTAGGGCCTTACCCAACAAACTTCCCCATCTAGCTCGGTCACTAGACATCTAGTCTCAAGTTTCGCGCTCCAAGTTGGGTGAGGTCACCTTCAACTTGTGCGCACCACCTGATCCGCGGTCTTCCTCTACTGCGCTGTCCTGTGGGTGTGGATTCGAAGACTTTCCGGGCCGGAGCATTGCTTTCCATGCGCTCTACGTGACCCAGCCATCTTAGTCGTTGGACTTTTACTCTTCTGGCTAAGTCTACATCGCTGTACAGCCCGTACAGTCCGTACAGTTCGTCGTTCCATCTTCTCCTCCACTCCCATTCGATGCATACAAATCACACAAAGAACTTATCTCTCGAAGCGACCCAAGATGCTTTCATCCGCTTTTGTCAAAGTCTATGCTTCTGCACCGTATAGCAGGACGGGGGTGATAAGGGTCTTATATAGGAACACTTTGGTCCCTCGAGAGAGGACTTTACCACTAAATTGCTTTTTTAGTCCAAGAAATAGCGGTTAGCAAGAGTCATTCTGCGTTTGATCTCAGCGCTGGTGTTGTTTTCTGCGTTTACAGCGGAGCCTAGGTAGACGAAGTCCTTGACTACCTCAAAGTTACGTCTGTCGATGGTAACGTTTTGACCAAGATGTCGGTGTTGTGTGTCCTTTCTTGACAACAGCATGTACTTTGTTTTGCCCTCATTAACCGTTAAACCCATTTTGGTGGCCTCTGCCTCACAAAAGCTAAATTGACATCACGCTGAGTTCTTCCGATTATGTCAATGTCATCAGCATATGCTTGTAATTGGACAGACTTTTGAAAGATAGTGCCTCTAGTTGACGGGTGAGCTCTGCACTACTCTTTCAAGCACGATGTTAAAAAAATCACATGACAGCGCATCACCTTGTCCAAACCCTTTTTTAACATCGAAAGGTTCTGTTAAGTTGTTTCCAACCTTTATGGAGCAGCTTGAATTTTCCATGGTCATCCTGCACAACCGAACGATTTTGGCAGGGATATCAAAACTGGACATGACTCTATATAGCTCGTCCGTGTAGATGCTGTCATATGATGCTTTGAAATCGATGAAAAGATGGTGGGTGTCGATTTGGTGTGCTTGGGTTTTTTCCAGGATCTGTGGCCGTAATGTGAATATTTGATCAACTGTGGACTTTCCTGGTCTAAAACCACACTGATAAGGACCTATCAGGTTGTTGACGATTGTAACGGTTGATCTTTTTTCACAAAACCATGTTCTTTTCGCAAATGAGATTCTTATTAAAAAATGCTACACTTTCAAAAGCAACTTGTTCAAACGCTTAAGGAATGCAAGGCCTTTAATTGCATCCGACTTGTTACCTTACTTGAAAATTGGTGTTAGAAATGGCTCCTTCCATACACTGGGAAATTTGCCTGTTTTTAGAGAAAGTTTAAATAAGAAAGGCATTACTACACTTTTTTAATACTATCGGGGGAATACCATCGAGACCAGCTGAACAGTCATCATTCAACGCAGATAAAAGATCCAGGACCGTACTCTGTAGCACGTTTGTGAAAAGGAGTGAAGATTATGAAAATATACTTCATCAACTTCTTCAAGGCTATTAACAAATGACTCACGGAAATTTGTTGAGCAGACATCAACAGTTTTATCTAATGAAAGGTTTTTGTAACTGAAGTGAACTGAAAAGCCATCTGATTTTTTCTTTGAGTTTACAAAATTCCAAATTTTTGTACGACTCTCTTTCAAAGAGGTGGTCATATCAGTAACATAACAAGCATATACAAAATTAGAAAGAGACTTAAATTGGTTAAAGAGTTCAACATAAAAAGAGAAGTTGATTGGACAGAGTTTTGAGATACGTTTTCCATGCCTTATTTCTTTTGTTACAATGAAATAAACTTTCACTGATGTTTTAAAAAAAATACTTGTTTCAATTAAAAGCATTTTTAAGATGTAAATTTACTGAAAATGTTTGTTTTTTTTACAAGAGAAGTTTGATAAAGATTTTCAAGAATAAAAACCTTTTAATAATTGAATTTTAATTAAATCATCGCCAAGTCAAAGAGATGTACAATTTTGTATTGGTCAATTGCATTGATTTTCTGTGACTTCACAAAATGATGTAAGCCACAAACCACACAGCGGATTTAGCTTTTTCTTTTTTATCAAACAAAAAAAACGTTTATCACAAACAACTAGACTCTTTTCAACTTCTAGTAAAAATCTAAAGCAGAATGAGCTAGAAAGGCTTCTTCTACATCTTCAAAATATTTACCAGTATTTCTTGATCCACCTGGCTCCTAGATTGATATCCATTTCAAAACATCCCTCAATACAGCAAACGAAAATATAGCATCAGGAACAAATATCTTTATTATTCCAATTTGAACAAAATCCTGAAGAATTGAGCTTTTGGAAGAAAAGTCATTAATCATTTCAAAAAGCAGTAGAAGAAGGCCAACGAAGAAAATGACAACGCAACTAAAATATTATTGAAACTTTGAAACCATTAGCATATACAAAAAAAATGGTTATACGGCCTACCCACGATACAATTCTCATCCCACTTCCAGACTATATCAAACCCATGACATTTTTGACATCTAAAACCGGAATATAAATAAATCAGCTGATTGAACAAGGCTTGCCTTTGACTTGGTTGATAGTGAAACAGTGTTTCTATAACCAAAATGATCAAAGGTAAAAGATTAAACACTATTAAATAAGTCTCCTGTCGAAATCACGATTTGAAATATCCATAAGTTCAGTTTATAAACCCTTTCAAAAAGTATTAAAAACCATTTTCAAAAACATTTCAAAATGCAATAAAATTTAAATAAAATCATTATCTTTCAAAAGAACCTTCTATGTTCATGACATAAATCGAAAGTAGAACTTATTACTCCTACAATCATCCCCATACAACATTATGCACGACAAAAAGCATAAAATACAAAAAAGAAGTTATCTAAAGCTATCACATTCACATCATCATCCAGAGGTGGTAAGTAAGTGTTGAATTGTTGCTGGCCATCATCAAGAACCAAACATCAGAAAAAAAAAGAAGAAGTTATTACAGTCATCAAATGTTCAACAAACTGACACATCAGACGAGAACAGTAGATAGGTAAGTAGGTGGGGGAGGGAAGTTATCTAGGTATATGCAATTTAACGACATAAGCGACGTCATTTAACGGACTCGTCCATCACTAATCACCATTCATATAGCCGCCACATCGAAAGTGCATTCCTTTTATATAGAAAGTGAAAATCATTTTCTGATTTTATGACTTTCCCTTCTTCTCAGAGCAGCAGACCAAAAGGGACGATTCTGCGCACTTTGGAGCCCGAAAAGCCGGCTTTCAACTTTGGATGTCAAACAGCTATATCTATAACAGCTATAGCCCAGCAGCGCCAGGGGAGAATGGTCAAGGTTCTTCATTTTCCAAATATAACCAAAACCAACTTTCACTTTTACTTTCACTTCTATAATAATCCACCATCATCAAACACGTACGTATACAAACATATTCATCCCTTGTGAATTTATGTTTGTGTTTGTGCGATTGCTCTAGCGAGTAGACCAAAAGAGAGAAGAGCGAGATTATAATAAGCGGGAGACAATACAAAAAAAAACAACAAAAATCATCCCCTAAAACGCTTAACACACACTCGAAGTTGTAAGTATTTTGGTATACACTCGTTTGTGGTGGGTGTTCTACAATGTTTACATTCTTGTCGCATTTCAAAGATAATATTTGAGTTCTGGAAGAGCTAAGAGGGCTCTTACTGTAACTGTTCTCTGCTCTGTTGATGGCTGAATGGCTTTAAACAAAAACAAAACCGACTAAGTTGGGTAGATTCTATACCTAACGTATACATTGGAATGTTTTCAAAAATTTTATTTTAGGGGTTTTCTTTTTTTTTGTATTTTAAAACAACATAAAACTCATTTGAATATTAGAGATTGTTTGATTCGAAAATATAAGGGTCACTCAACCCTCACCAACAAGAATTTGACATCACGCAACCAGTTTAAAACCTATAAGCACCAATAACGCCTCAGCTTGGCAGTTGGTCGAACAACGGTGTATTATTGTTATTTGAAAGAAAGAAATTTGACATGACATGTGACGTTTTAAATTGGATTCCCTAATGATTGATATGTGGGCACTCTGTGTATTCAGCATTTACTTATTTTTAATATGTGGGGTTTTATTGTGTGAACGGTCGGCGGCGGCGGGCGGCGGTGGTGCGTTACCTTTTTCACTTTATTTTTGGTGACTCTGATGGCGATGGTGACATTATTGTCTGTTCAGAGGTGGCTGTGCGGTGGCACGATGACCAACAATTACAATATAATTGGTTTTTCAAATGAAATGTTAAAATGGTTGCTTTACTGGACAATGGGAAAAGTGACAGTATATGAAATTGAAAGGGTCCACCAATCGAAAGGGTCAAATCACAGTTTAAGAATATTTGTGGTCTAGCCGCATATGGTTTGGTTTTATGAGAATAAACAACAATTAAATTTAAATTAAATTAAAATGGAGGATTTTATTCTTTTTCCAGCTCAAAATGTTAAGAAAATACTTTTAAACCCCAAAGAATTACAGTCAAACTTCCCTATAGCGAATTTGAACGGGACCAGAAAATTATAAGTTACATAAAAAATTCCTTTTCACAGAAATGTTTTGTTTTTACTTTTATTTAAAGAAGACTGTGATTTTAGTTTGGATTACATTCTTCCATATTACATATTTTGCTTAGATTTCGAACGACTTGTAGCAAGTCTATGAACGAAGCTCGTTTGTTCTCGTCTATTTGTGTCAATATATTTTTCAAAATACGTTTTCTGCAATGTTGTTTTAAGTTGTAGATAATGCCTTAGTCCATTGGTTGAATTAAGGAAGTCATTTTGGGAGGAAAATAGGCAAGCTCAATGTTTTTCAGTTTATCTTTTACATTCTTAGGTAGCGCCGCCCGTGCAGTTATTAATAAAAAGAAATTTGCTGTCCAACTCTAAAACCCATTTTGTAAAAATTTCACTTGTCATCCTTGCTTTTTTGTTGAACTCATAATAAACATCCAGAGATTTTATTTCTTTAAAACATCTTGGATTTTTGGCCTTCTCTATAACAAGCAATTTAAGCTTCTTCGACCCAATCATATTGCTTGCTACAAAGACAGTAAATCTCTCTTTGCTCTGCTTTCCATCAAAGCATTTCTTATTTTTAAATGCCAGCGTTTTATTATGTAAGCATTTGAAAAACAAACCAGTCTTATCACCATAAAAGATGTCGTTTTTGCTGAAATTTTGTACCAATCGTGGCAAAACATTTATAACCCAATCATCACGATCCTGTGTGTTGACATCTGCACTTTCCCCACACAGGGTTTTTGAATGATTCCGTGCCGTATCTTAAAATTTTCAAACCATTCTGTACTTCCTTCGAATTCTTGCATTGCATTGGCGAACTCCTAGGCTTTTTGTCTCATCAATGGTCCAGAGATAGGAAGATTCCTCCCACGAACGGCGGTTATCCATTTCAGCATTTCTTCGTCAATATCCTCGAAAAGACATTTTCAAAGTCTTTTGCGTTTAGTGCTTAGTTCTTTGACTTCTACATTTTTTAAAATCGCTGCTTTATTTTTTAAAATTGTTGTAGCTTATCAACTTATCAGGGAGAAATTCCAAATTCTTCAACTTTATTAATTATCAACAATTTTTTCTCAAGAGAAATGATACTTCGAGACATTTTCAATTATATTCATTGAAGCCTGAACATAGAATACGTACATTTCAAAACTTGGGGAAAACCCATTATAACAGTTTTTAACAGAAAATTATTTGAAAAATTCGTTATGTGGAAACAAAAACGTATGAGATTTGGATTTCCAGCAACAACATTTTTTCGCTGTAGAGAAAAATTAGCTTTATGGAAATTATTGTAAGGCCTAGTTCACAGCTGAATTGAAACGAATTTTTTCGGCGGTCTCCAAGTGCAGAGCAAAATGAAAACGAAAACCACAGCGGAAAAATATTTGTGGAGAGTTCTATCAGCTGTCAAAAACAATTGACAAGTTCTGGCAGCTGCTGGTAAACAAAAGTGAAAAAGAATTCTATTTATTAACATTTTGTTGAGCAGTTAGTATGTTTTTTTCATTTATGCAGCTATATTACTCCAGATGCTTGCAATGGCTGAATTATTTTTGTGAATTCTATGCTACAACTTCCGAATAGCTTCAGTGGCTTCAACCAACGAAGACTAAATCGTTTTTTCCTCCGAAGAGAAATACATTTTTTTTCTTCGGTTTATTTTTTGGAAGTTGAAGTTCACTTCTTGCACATCACCAATAACATTTTCAATTCAGAAATTTTCCGATTCAGAAATGTATTGTTGGAACACATTAGAAAAATCCATTTTATTTTTAATCAAATATAAACCAACGCAAAACACCGAAAGTCACGAGTAAACAATTTTTTTTCCCAATACAAAAATTAAACGTCAAAATTTCGCAAGCAATTAATGTGCCGGGCAATTAAATTGAAAACGAAAAGAGTGGAGAATTGTACTAAGAAATCTAGTACAGCTATCCACTAAAATGACACATTTCGTCGTTCAGCAGCGTACTGAAAAACGAAAAGCACAGCGAAATTTTTCGTTTGTGATTTTTGCATTGCATTTTTGTATGGAAATTTTCGTTTCGCATCAGCAGCGTACTAGGCTTAAGGAGATCAAAACACACCAAAAAAGTAACCAAAGAGTTGTGTACTCAAAATCAATTCGTAATAGAGAGATCTTCATTATGTAGAAGTTCGTTATAGGGAAGTTTGACTGTATAACCATAATTGTCATTAAATCAATGGCCCAAAATTTAAATCGATTTAGTAGAAGGTTAAAGCAATTTTCTAAGCTAAAAAGGTGAGTTAGCTTATTTTGAACGATTTTAACAACTTCTATCAAGTAGTGACTGTGTCATGATGGTTAGTGTGCAATTTAGTTTATTTTTCACGGGTACTATCAGTTAAGAGGAATTGACAAATCCCCCTTGTCATTAAAAGTGCCTTCAGAAATAAGCTGTTCGGTTTCGACTTAAAACTGTAGGTTCCCTTTATCTCTGACAGAGTGTGCGAGTAGCACACTGGTTGAGATTAGTCAGTAATTAGGCCGTAATTTTAAATGGACTGTTGCAACTCCTAATTTATTTGTAGCTATACCACTTAAAATTTTTCTAAAGTTAAAAAGATCTTCTAACTTTTAGCAATTTGATAAATTTATACGGCATCTGCCTTTGTCTTAGACAAAATTTCTTATAAAAGCAGGGAATGGAATAGTCTGGTCTGAAATTTCAATTAATAGGTTTGAAATGGACCGTTCATTTTTACGTATCACTGTTTAGACATGTTTGGATTTTAAATTAAAAAAAAATATCAGAAATTTTAAGTTAGAAGAACGAAAACTAAGGTTTAAAATTTTGGAGCCGCTAATAAGTGTCTATATATTTAGCAAATTTCTACTTTGTAATATGTTAAGCCCTTAACACAAAATTTAGATGGTAGCTTAAATATGTATACCTTGAACTAAATACTGATAAGGTATAACGTTACCGGGTAACGTTAGTCCTTGAAACTGTTCTTCAGAAAAATTTAAAGCTTATTACATTTTCACTAACAGAAAATTTAAAGTAGGTAAAGGATTAACGATTGATTGAAATTTTGTATTACAGACTATTTTTATCAACCGATTTCCATTGATTTCCAAAATTTTGAAAAATAGGTATATCTGGAGTGAATAGAAGACTACGATGTCTTGTCAAAAAAAACTATGAATGATTCTTCCATATTCAAACCTTTTTAATAAGCTGTAAGTACATTTACTTATATTACAAGAAATTTTGTTAACACATCTTAAGAACTGCATCTGAACCAAATTTTGGAAAGACTAATCTTAAGTGTCAAAGTTTTCTTGAGGAGCAAAAATGCTACCGTAGTGTGATAAGGCAACTGCTTTAAATGTCAAATTTTGATTGAGGAGCAAAAACGCTACAATTTAGTGTGATAAGGCCACTGCTATACTGATTAACTCTCACTTTTAAAACTTAAACTTTTTTGTGTTTGTCGTTACAGTTAGCCAATGTAACAAGTTTAATAATTTAACAGTGCGTAACAGCATTTTTTAATTAATTCGAGAGTTAAAGTGACTTTTTCACTATCAACCTTAATGTTGTCTTACATTGTTGCAAAAATGTTATCAGCTTAAATCAAAAATTGAATATACCTTGGGAGAAATTTATTTTTTGAAAAGTTTCAGTCATGTTCTATATTTTGATTGTAGTAATTTTTCAACCGAATTGCAGTAATTTTTGAAAAATTCAGGGTTAGTAGAGCAAAAGATAAAGTAATTGCATTGTTTTCAATAAATAAAATAATATCCGTTTTCATGTTAAGATACTAAGACTTTCGATTTCTGAATTTTAAGAGCCTGAATTGACTAGTTGCTGTTGAAAAAGTAAATATTTATAAATGGCTAGCGTTTAGTTTACCCAATCAGAATTTTCAGAACAGTGAATTCTTTTGAAACAATTGTTCTAAATCCAACTTATTATTCTAAAAAAAATAAAAAAAATTTCTGCGTCAATTCAGTTTTTGATCATCCAATAAAAACAAAATCAAATTGTGAGATTCCAAATTGCGTTATCATTCACATTCTCAAATAAAAACCCACTACAAAATTATATAATGTTTAAATTTTTCAAGTCTTCAAGTTAATATTGACCTTTTTCTAAATAATTTAGCACTGCTTGATCCGACCTAGTTCAATAGGCCATTAAACTGGCCTAAGTGCGTCCGTTTTTTATCATGGACAGCCACTTTAACCTAACAAGTTCAATATTTTATTACCAATTAAAAAAAACTGTCAGCAATTACTTTAAACATTCTTAAACTTGCACTATTTTCAAATGAAATTGGTGTTTAATATGTTTTTTTTTTTTTGACCTTAAAATACAATACTTTTCTTCAAAATTTAAAACTTGAGGAAAACAAAACTTTCAAACTTAAAAAAAAAATCCAAATATTGGTAACACTATGCAAATGTGTTATGGGTGGTTTACATAGCGCAATAAAATAAAAGTTGACATTTGAAAAGTCAAACATTTTTAAAAATGGCGGTCCAATGACACATCTTTTGAATTCACAATTCTTAATTAATTTTAAAGTAAGAATGTATGGTAACGATTATTTTCTTGGAAAATCTTAAAAAATACAGAAATATCATTTATGTTTCTATAATTTGTCTTAAAATCGATTGAAAACAATATTTTGCATTAATTAATCCACTTTAAAAAGAGAAACAGATCAGATTGAAAAAATAAGAACAAGTGCATTTTGGCTAACCATCAATGTTTGAGTAAGCAAACAATAATCATGCAATAATTTGACTTCCAGAATTTAATAACTTTAAACAAAAAGAAAATCTTTACAAAAAATCTTAAACCTTAAAATCTTAGAAAAAGTCTTAAATGATTTATAGATGTTTACACTAAGTTATAAACTTATATATTCATTCATATAAACTCTAAACACCTTTTATAGTTTTTCATGAATTTTTAAAACTATAAACTACTAGTTTTAAAACTGCACTGTTTAACCATAGACAGGCTTAGGAACACCCTTAAAAAATACAAACCACAAAATTTGAAGTTATTTATCCATGCTTAGTAAACAAAAACATAAACACGCACAATAATTTGTTTTCACTTAAGTTTATCACAGTATTTTTGTTTAGAATTTTTTAATCCTTTTATCGTTTTTTTTTTTGTTAAACTTTATTTAAACAAACAAAAGTAAAGTTCACATCTTTTAATTTTCACATCTTTTGTTTCACCGTAAAAAAAATATAATCATCACCACTTTTTTTATCATTATTCAGTTTTTGTTTAGTCATTGTCATTATATTATTGTTTTTTTTTTTTTTTGTTTGCAGTTTAAATGCAAAAGTTCATAAGTTCGTATATTTCGCATATATCGGGAAGAATATAAAAAAGGTAGGTAACATTATTATTCGTTAATTATAATCTTAGGCGGCCGACGCACGACAACGACGCTGCTACCGCCCACACACAATGGTACGCGCGTATATTCATTTTCACTTTTTCTTCTCAACCAACTGAAAAATTAATTTCATATTTTTGTATTTTTGTTAGCCCATACATTTCTTCCCTATACTCTAAATATCATCTACCTATAGCTCTACCTACATCTACATATATCTACATCTTTTGGCTAGACTCTCACTTTCGCGCGCGCTCGCTCTCTCTCTCTATCTCTCTCTCTCTCTTTTACTTTTTCCCTATTCCACACAATAAACACCATAAAATCATCCCCCACCATAAAATTCATCAACTCCCAACCTCCATGTCCCCTCGCCGACGCCGCCGGCCGCCCGCTACTGCCACAAGTCCAAAAATTCAATTCATTTTGTATCAACCCCCAATAAAAACACCAACAACAACAACAACTACTACTACTACGAAAACCGTACGCACCAAAATCCTATTTTCCATCGAAAAAATTCCCCGACCCAAACCAAAAAAAAAAAAAAAAGAAAACAAATTAATGAAAAGTCTAAAAAAATTGCAAGTGTATTCGAGAGTCCATAATAAACAAAAATTGTATGTATATCGTATAAAAGCGATCCCCGCGCTGCGCTGGCCCTTCTAAAGCCCCATCCCTAGGCCGACACTTTATACGCTGCTCGCCGTAAACGTGAATGGGTGAAAAAGAAATATCATCAAGCCACCCACTACCTATCACCATCACCCCCTAATATGCCTTAGCATTAGAAAAAAAAGGGCCAGTAATATTTTTTCTTTTTGATAATTTTCCCTCCTTCGTTGTTCGTCCTTCGTCCTTCGACTTTTTCGGGTTCGAAAAGTTCGGAGGCAAAGGCATGAAATTATTTTTCTTTCCATTTCTGACACTCAAAAAATATTATTTTCCAGTTATGTACGCCGCCGTATGTAAGAAGTCCTTAGATAGGTAGGTAGGGAGGTATGCTTGTATCAAAAGCAAAACATTCGACAAAGGGGGTGGAAGAGTGTGTAATAATAATAACAAGAGAACAGAACAGAAGCAGCAGCCAGCCATCATCAGTAACCCAACAACAATAATAATAAAGAAAAAAAAAAAGAAACTTGGTATATTGATTTTGTATTTTTCTTATTCTTGTCGAAGAATTTTCCGTTTTTCTTTTTTATAGATGTCCTTCATCCCCCGCACGGTACTGCAAAAAATCCTCTCTTTCGCATCAACTCATCTACTTTATTCCGCACTGTGATATGTTTAGTGAGCGCTCCTCAGGCCGCACTACCAAAAAAAAAAGGGGGCTTGAGGGTGGAAGGAATAAGCTGATGGAATGTATTGAAATTGTGAATTCGATCAACCCCACATCACCCCAGTAACCCACCACCCCACCTCCCATAGCACCAATATACATATTTTTATTCATATTTCATGAGGGGTAATGGCTTATTACCGATTACTAACTACCCCTCGGAAACAAGGTAGGCAGGTAGATACTAATTTCTTGAAATCACCACCACTCCACCCCTCGCTTCAGTTGTTTTTGGTCCTTGTCCGTTGGCACCTCAAACCACATCGTCGTCGTCGTCGTCGCTGCCGCCACCGGGACAACATACACGACGCGACGACAAACGAGTGGCAGCAGCAACAGAAGCCAAAAGTTGGAGGAAAAGGACAAAAAATAGGGGATGCCCAATTTTTGGGGGAGGAAATCCAAATCACAATCACGCGTAGGTGTTTGTGTTGCGCTTTAAACAAATGACAAGAACAAAAAAAAGAATTCTATAAAACACAAAAGGAGTTCAAATCGAAGTATCCTGTTTTTGTTTTTTTTTTTCTGCAGGGTAGTTATATCCTTTTGTTAAATCGATAAGTAGTGCAAATGGACTTTTTATTTTTTCAATTCAAATAAAAAAAAAGCCATTTTGTCGCATCCTTTAGAAAAATCCTTTTTTATGAGTTTTAATTTTTTTCTATAAAATTTCTTAAGAAATAAGAAATTGTTGGTTGTATATTTATGCAAATTAACGTTGAGGAGAGGGATGAAGTTTAAATTATTTTTGTTTTTCATTTTTAATTTAAGGACACTTACAGAACTCTAACAGGGTGTATCACTTGTTTATCATACCGACAAAAACTTTACACGCCGAGAGAGTGTAGCCACAAACGGCTACTTCTTGTTCACGAACGCGTTTTCTGTAGACTGAATTGTGGCATTTGAATAGCCTTGGTAAGAACCCATAAGGATACGAAGATTATGTTATGGATATCCTTCTCCTGCTGAGTTCTTTTAGTTTTCTTCTAATATACATACACATCACATTTGTTGATGTGTGTAGTTTTATACAAAGTGAAGTGAATGAACGAACACTAATGCGAATAAGATTCTCTCTTTTTTGGGATTGAGACTTGGGAAAAACGTGCCACAAAAGGAATTGAGGAAAAAAAGGACAATGAACGGGGGTGGTTGGAAAATTTTGAAGAACAGAAAGACGTATCATCTGGAAAACTCTGAGCGAGCATGTACCATAAATACACATACTCACTCACCTCACTAATATAGACACACACAAATGAGAGGATTTATTTCTTCTACTTTCTAAGTATTATTTTTTTTTTGGTTTGATGTTTTGCTTCTTGTTTTGTTTGTTGTTTTTTTTTTCGTTGTGTATTTTATTTTGGTGGATGAGGGGTGGAACGTATTTCAAACAAGTGTTTTTGAAAAAATTTTGAAAGCATACACTTCTGAGCTGGAGTTTTATTTTTGGTGTGCTAGCGAATTTTGTTTTCGAAGATTGTCAGTCGCATGTATTTATAAGATTTCAGGATATGTAGATTAACTTATAAACACACACAATCGTGATTTTTATATTTAAAACAGATTTGAAAAACTTCGTTTCGTCCCTAATACTAAATTGTTCGCTATGAATTTGTACAATAGCCCATTTCTTCAAATTTAAAGTGTGCACAGCATCATTTGGAATTTAGATAACGTAAATCGCGATCAAAGCTTTTATTGGAACTTCAGCTCTTATTTAAAGGAACAGTGGAGAGTTATTTTAAGTGACCATTTTATAACAGTTTAAAAAAGCAAATACAAAGTTGTTCCTTATCAACGAGGAGCAACAAGGTTCAATTTAAAAATAAAGCACGTGTTTCAGTTAAGAAAATGGTTATGTTATGTTGTGTTTGGAACCGATAAAAAATAAAACAAAATATTAACACATATTATTATCAATAGATCACAAAAAAGTAAATGTTTCGTCATTTTAAAATATTTTAACTTCAAAACAAATTAATGAATTTAATTGTCATTTTATTCAACGAAAAAAGTGTTTATCATACCATGTTTTTTTAATTAATGTGCTTATAAAATATTTTAATTTTACTAAGCTATTGGATTGTTTTTGGAGCTTTAAGTATATCCTTATTGTTAATTATTCATGTTTCATTATATACAGTGTTGGCCAAAATAAAAGTAACTTAAATTGCCTCGATTATTTATAACTTAAGATTAAATTATTGTATATTTTTGTTTTTAAAATTTAGATAAATTTTTAAAGTTTCAAATGGGAAATAAAGACAATTGTTTTTAAAATACATATTTCATTAAATATAGCAGCACAATGACCCAAAGCAAACTTGCAATACGGTTAAGACGTGGTTTCAAGAGATCCGGATTGACGTGTTAAAACGGGAAATTGTAGATAGACGAATTGTAAAATGTAAATTGGCTTGAAAAAGTATCCCAAACAGCATAATAAGCAATTTAATAGACTCCATGCATCGAATATGTGCTGAAGTGATTAAAAACAAGGCTACCAAATACTAGCAATATTTTATAAAAATAAATAAATTAGGTGTACCCGTGGCATGATGGTTAGTGCGTTGGACTCGAGGTCACATTGCAAGAGCTATGTCTTCGACCAACAATTTAATTTTCGGGGCGTTCAATCCGAACGACGAGTATTTTGAAAGTGCACTCTTGAGCGGCTTCATTCCACCAAAGGCATTCCTCTTTTTAGACAAATGCGGTCTGATACAGGATATATTGGCAGTTCCGTTAATCTACCACATCAGACGAAGAACAGTGGATAGGCGTCTCCCGTACAATTGGGACGTCATGGCACAAGATGGAGCGGAGCTCCTTCGGTTCAGTAGGGCTGTGTCCAAACGGGACCGAACTGATAGGGTGAAGCAGGAAAACCAGTTTTGGTGGCTTCAATCGGCACTTGATATTGGATATTCGGGATGGGTTTTTTAAGCCTTGGCCGGCTTACATACTTGTTTCATAGTTTTGGGGTTTAGTTTTAAGTAGAATAGGCATGGTGGCACAACAAAAAAATTAACAAAAAAAAACATGGAATATAAAAAAAAAAATTAAAAAAACATACAAAAAAGACAATAAAATATAAAAACAAAAAACGTTAGATTTTCTGCTGTGGTTGTTCTAGTTTTAAGTAGTTTATAGGTAGAATAGGTAGTTTGCGTTAGTTTTAAGTTTTATATTAGGGACCTTTATTTTAAGTAGTATTTAAGTAAAAATAAAAAGGATATAAGTTTTTAAAATTTTCTAATTAATACAATATAAATAAAATTGAATTGAAGTTAAAATAGATCTTAGGGCCGAAAGGCATTAGTAGTTAGTGTTATAGTTTAACTTGGAGTGTCCGTATGGGACCATTAAGTTAGTTGTAAGTTATGGATAATTGTTTTATGAATTTTTTGTCTAGCTTTAAGATAGGTTTAAGAATGAACTAATAAAAATGAATTTAAAAAAAAAGAAAGAAAAAAAAAAGTGCGTTGGACTGTCATGCTAGAGGTCTTGGGTTCGATACCTGCCTATGCCACGTAAAGTTTTTTAGGTGGCGCAACAGTCCATGAAGAACCATTCCTGTGTGTGAAATGTTGCCAGGGATGGAATAGCAATATTTTAGTAAGTCTAAAAAAATGTATTTCTTAAAAGTTGCTTTTGTTTTGAACAACAACAAATTGGATTGACTGTTTTACTAATGTCATATTTAATGAACCGTAATGAAAATACATAATGCATTAAATTTTAGAAACAAATTAACATTATTTGCCTAAGTTGTTAATTTTTGAAGGACATAAAGATGAAGATAATGTTTTGGCTAACACTTGATATAAACTATTGTATTGAAGTTAATATATATCCACTATCTTATATTATTATTTAAAAAAATTAAAATCTACCTGAATTAACTCGTTTGAAAATGTTCCACATACGCCACCATACACTTTTTATTTATTTGTACGGCAAATTTAATTTTAAAGGAAAGTTATTACCATTATTATTATTAGTTAATGTTTTTATTACAAAAATATACATATTTTTAACTTCCCATAGGAAGTTATTGTAATGGGTCCGATTTGTCAAATTGAAAATTTTGACATTTCTCGACGTTTCAAGGTCCCTAGAGTCGAAATAAAAGATCTTTAGAAAGATGTCTGTGCGTGCGTGTGTACGTACGTTCGCGACGTTGTTTTCGTCGTCCATAGCTCAAGAACCAGATATCGATTTCAAATAAAATTTTGTATACAGAAGGCAGAAAAATGCAGAAAGGGCTCTCAAGAAAATTGCGTGGGTGGTTTTTTACCATATCAGTTTAAAAAAAAGTGAAAATTTTGGTTAGCCCTAAATATCTTACCAACCAAAATCACTAGAGACTTGAATTAAATTTTATATAATATGCTGTAACGGATACCAAAGAAATTTTTTTTGAAAAAAATACATTTAACGGTTTCTTAAACTGAAAAGAAAAAATTTTCACCTCCAAAATTTTACGACCCAAATATGATTTCATCTTCAAAATAATTTTGTGCAACGAAGAATTATGTTTTTGACATCTGATAAAATTTTGAGAAAAATCGAATGAACAGTTTTCTTACAAAAAATTAAAAACCGAACAAAAATTAACAAAAGTTGGTAAAAAATGATTTTCGACTCAAATATCTTTTCAAAAATTTGAGATAATAGCTTCTATCTATTTTTTTTCTTATAAGAAATATTGTTTTCAACATTCGATAAAATTTTGAAAAAAATCGAATTGACAGTTTTCTTACAAAAAATAAAACTCTAAAAAAAAAAACAATACTAAAACTTGGTAAAAATTAACTTTTGACTCAAATAGCTTTTCAAAAGCTAAAAATATTGGCTTCAAACTTATTTTATTTCACAGAAAATATTATTTTCGATATTCAGTAATTTTTATATAAAAATCCAACAGTCCGTTTTAGTAAAAATTGATACGAGTACATATAGACAAACTTTTAAGCAAGACAAATCGACAGACGGGATGGGAAGTTATCATTGTAGGTCGCATCCCAGCGAATTAAAGAATTATTGTTTATACTTTTTGACCATCGAAAGTTGCTAAACTAGTTTTTAAATTACACTTGAAAAAAATTATTATGAAATGTACATATTACATTTTTTGTAATCACATAAGACACAAAATAGAAATAATATAATTTGGTTGGTAATTGTTTCTAAGATTAAAAATCACGATTTTAAGCGTCATAATCAAAGCCAGTTTTATCGATAAAATGAAAAACAATCAATAAAATCTAGTTTACAGAAAAAAAGAATCATATTTAAGAAGTTTATGAATTTGGAACAAAATGTATATATTTTTGAAAACAATATTTACATAAATGTTAGCTTTTAAAAAGTTCTTAGTCACAAGAAACATTATATAGATTTTGTTCACCAATAAAACAGAATAAAACGAGAATATTGTATTTAACTATTGAATATGTTTTCTTTAATGTGTTGCACAACACGTGGCTTTTTTGCTTTTTTGCTTTTCTGTTAGAACTTATAAACTTAAACTGATCAAAAATCTATATTGCCGCATAGATAGAATTGTTTTCATTGTGGAATACAAAATTATAATAAATATAATAACAAAGTAATGATAAAGTAGATACCTCTTGAATGCAATGGAAATATTGAAAACTATTCAACTAGCAATAAAAGCTATAAAATTCTATGATATTTGTAACTCGTTATTCGTACACTTATGTATAAACAAATATTAGCTTATAATATTAATTTTCCTAATTCATATGGCAGCCATTTTGTTAGTCAGGTTGAGAACAGGGGCCCTGCTATGTAACTCGATTCTACAATGAAATTGCTCGAATTCGAAAAATTGGTACTATGCATCTATTTGACTACTTTTGAAACAACGAGAATCGAATAGTTCTAGTAGTGCCAACAATATTCTTATGAACTTTTGAATAATCGAGGAACTACGTAACCCGAAAGTAGAATTCAAAACAAGGCGAAATCGAAAATAATTACTCTAGTCAAATGTGTTTGTATTTATTTTGTCAAAGTGTAAGTAATGCGGGACTCTTTCAATTGAAGTAAAAACTTCGACAAATATTTTGACATAGTTTGCTGTGCAATTCCAGCGTTCTTGTCACCACTGATTTGGTTGTGGTAACCTCCTGTTGCCAAAAAAAATCAATGCTGCTGATAACTTAATGATAATCGGAACATTATTTTGTCTTCTGCGAGTAGTCATGCTCATGTCGGATGATATGGTGCTAAGTAAGAACATAAATCAGTCTTTAGAAAGGCGATAGCTCTTAACAAAACTAAAACAAAAGTATATATATATATATATTTATCATTAAGAATGCGTTCAAATATTCTACCGTATATGTATTTATATGTAAAAACCTTTTCTCACTCAGCTCCATTATTTTGAAATTAAATTTATTCTTCTGCGTTGATATTGTTTGTACCGTTCTTCATTTCCTTGCAAATTAAACCAAATTCCAACGGTGTGCAACTCGATACTCGTTCGAAAGTACAACATTTTTTGGCATAACCGGCATCCGATTCTACTTTCATAGGTAGTACCTCGGAAATTAGTTTCGAATAAAATCAAAAGTAGAATCGAGTTGTAGTAGTACCCGTGGCATGATGGTTAGTGCGTTGGACTGTCATGCCAGAGGTCTTGGGTTCGATCCCTGCCTATGCCACCAAAAGTCTTTTCACGGGTACTGCCTCTTGCGAGGATTTGACAAATTCTCCAAGAGTAACTCTTGTCATGAAAAAGTGCTTCTCGAATTAGCCGTTCGGATTCGGCATATAAACTGTAGGTCCCCTCCATTCCTGACAACATTACTCGCACACAGGAATGGTTGAGAGTTGTAAGTCACTAGGCCCTGGTTCTCAACGGACTGTTGCGCCACCCAATTTATTTTTTATTTTATAGAATCGAGTTACATAGGAGGGCCCCAGAATTTTTAAGACAGAATATTTTCGAGAATATGCTATCATACAAATTTAGCACTAACTTAACTTTAGAAAAATATTTTAACAAAGTAAATTGAAACAGTTTTCTTTTAATAAACATACATTTTGTGTCTTCTTAAGAAATTGTTAGTTTTTAATTGTTAAGTGATTTTTTTTTATAAAAATATCAATATTTTGAATTTTTCTTTTCAACTATGGTTTTAATGTTGCTTAGCATTTATTGCCTTTTATAACATTTTTGTTTTGATTTTCAAAAAGAAACTTATACGTAAAATTAGGTGTTGGCTTTTTTATATTGATAAATAAGAAAAAACTAAGTATCTGTATCTTTAGAAGATACAGTGTTTTGTGAATTTGTGATACAAAGAATTGGAAATATGGTATTACACAGATACAATGTTTTGTTTTTAAATCATTTTGTTGTATAGTACTATCAGTGTGCAAATTTTTGAAATACACAATTTAAGACATAAAGTATAAATATGAAGTATCACATTGAATTTTGAATAAACAGAGTTCGGAAAAACAGTATATCTAATCGCTCTCTTGATAGGCGTAATCTTTAATGCTTTTATACGTATATTTATATTTAACAAATTAAATTATCATTTATTACTGTTTTAAGTTAACAAGTTCAAAGAAGTCAGTTAAAAACATGCAGGTGATAAAGCTTTTATTCGCTTGTTAGTAAAGCTAGGTATTTACGATTGAAAGATTGGCCGAACTCTCAAAAGTCTTCCAAGAGTATCTAATTACATAGGTGAAATTTGCTAATTTTCTATCAAGTTAAAACTGTTTGTTTATACGGTTGGTTGATGTTATCCGAATATTAGACAATTTTTTGGTAGATGGTAGAAAATATGAAAATTTATTTTAGAAGTGAACACAACGCGTCACGCAAAAACATTTTAAAAAAATATAAAATATAGAAAAAAAAAACAATCATGAAGCATTAATTAATCTTGTTAAATTTATTAATGCGTCCCACTCTTTTAAACCTTTTTTTGTATAACTTCTTTTTCGTAATTTTGCCAAACAGTGACTTTGTATTTAAATGCATTCAAAATCCTGTAAACTTTTGTTGTTGTTTCCTGCTCAAAAACTTTCTCCCAATTCAAAATTTATTGACGTTTTTTGAAAAGAAAATCATCTAATATCACAATCGTACAATTATTTGAAAATGCAACAAATTAGGTGTTTAGACGAGTACAAACCATTGCAAGAAAACGTCCAATTTTTTAATAGAAATTTTGCCTATTTTTTCCGAAAAATCGGCCAATATTAGAAGATTTTCCATATGTGTATTCTTAGCTTACGTATTTCGTTTTCGCTGTAAACGGTGTTCTCACTTTATCTTGAGTTTATTTTTCAACTAGCTCATCCATATTCAGAACTTTTGGGGCTTTTTAAATTTGTAGAGCTTTTGATTTGGGATAGTTTTGAAACTAGCTGCTACAATATCAAAGTCTATCTAATTTTGTTTAGTTTACTTTGGCACATCGTGTAAATTTATTTTTAACTTTACGCACTGTTTTATTGTGAAACCATCTTCGGGAAAGAGGTTGATTTCTGGGTTAATGGAAAAGTGAAAAAAACATTTTGATTGTTTTTGGAAACTCTTTAGATTCGAATAAATCCCGAAACAAATTATATTTTACAGGGGCCTACTTTGGCGGAAGCGTCATTGACCCATTTTAACTTGAATCTATAACCGACCGACGGCGAAGGTGGTACTAACATTACGGTAAATAATAAATGTTGGAGAAGAAATGGTTCCAACACGCGACACAAGCGAACGTTTGATGATCGAATCAACTTAAGAAATAGAATTGTGAATTGGCCACATCGTCACCTTAATTTAAAAGCGAACATTTAACGCCCTTTTTATTAAATGAGAATATCTATGTTCGAACAAATAGTAAAAAATTGGGCCGACGGAATGGCGTTCATAAGCCACATACGCGATGGAAATATGCCAGAAATTATTTTAAAATTAAAGGTTTTGCCTATTTGAAACGTTCACCGCTTCAAATGGTCCATCCGCTTCAATTCTTTAGTCGGATTAGTTTTGTAAACCAAGATCTTTATGGGTGAAACATAAACACGCTTCAGTTTCGGGTTTTCCTGACGTTTACGAGTTTAGCCATTCGATTTTCATGTATGCTATCACAATGAAGTTTGACCTCACGTTTCGTTTGACAATCGTAAGAAAAGAACGTACTATTACGTAATGTGACTTCAAACGGAAGCTCTTGTTCAAATTTGCTGAAAGTTTGCTATGTCTGACAGCTCAACAGCTATGAAAAAGTCAACAAACAATATACATTTGAATTTGGTGGAATAACCATTGTTTATTAGACAAAGTTAAAAGGTAAGTTATTGAAATAGAATAACAATATAATTTTTTCTTGAAAACGTTTTATTTTTGTAAAACAGAAAAGGAGTTTCTAAGAACTCCTCGTAGATTGAAGAACTCCGTAGATTGAGCTCCCGGACATACCGACGCGACGCACGTCTATCAGTCTGCACTTCTTCTCGCTCCATGAGCTAAACATATCCACTTCTGCGATAAATTCATTTTTTTTTTCGATTTCAAAATTCATATTTTTTACTGCACGAAAAATCAATACAATGTTTTGAAAAAAAAAGCAGCTGATAATGACAGAAATGTAATTCAAAGCAACCTCGAGGCAGGCCCATCGTAACGCAGTCGAGGCCGAAGCGTGTTTGTGTTTCAGCTATTACGCAGAATATGCCATAATGTAGTCCAAGTAATGTCCAATTCTTGAGAACGCCATGGAATCGCCCGTTTTAAAACAGCACGCGATATTTTCGACACTTTGACCAACCCGTTGTCTCACTAACACAGAAACATCACACAACGACATGTAGACGCAAATGTTGGCACTTAACTTTTTATTTTTTGTCTACTAAGGCGAATTTCCGTAATAAATGTTTACACACGTTTCTCGTTGTTGAGTTTATTAAATAAATTGACAATGACAGTTCGATGCTTATAGCTATAGGGTGTGTTCAGAAATTAAATTCTGAACACACCCTATTAGTAATCACAAAATTTAATACCATGCAATTTGAAAAACTAACAAAGCCAAAATGTTGGGCATAATATTCACCCCTATCACAGAGTCCCTCGTAGCGAGTCCCCGAAAATTGTGTTACGCTACGAATACGAATACATTTACATCATAAGCCCCGAACGAATTCAAGAAAGTATTGGCACACAGAAATACTAATTTCGGAGTTTTAAAATCAGCTGATATGCGTCCAAATAAGAAAATTAAATAAAAATTCGTTTTTCATCTTTCGATTTGTTCTTGTTTTTATTTGTTTTTGTCTTTAAAAATTGATAGTATCATCGTTGCAATCTTTGCAATAAATGAAGAAAATACACGAAGACTGGATGAATCATATGATTGAAGCGAAGTGGTTGGAAGACGCCGTGGAACATTTCTCACATCAACTACGTCTGATGACATCGAAACATCGGCAAGTTAGTTCTCTTCACAAGGTTTATGTGATTCTAAAGGCTCGGAGGAATTTTCGAATCCAAAAGATTGTGGATCTTTTATTCCGCTGGTCAAAGTTTATTCATTCTTATGTCACCTTCTTCGAGGCTGCTAAAAAAATGCATTCTATTTGCTCCGCCACCTGTAGCTTAGCATTCTTTTTTGTTCTCAACCATTTACCTCTTGATTTATGCCTTTCAATCTAACCACACTTAAGAATTAAATTAAATTATAAAAAAGTTTGGACTAATTTATTCAATTTACTTTTTTCAAGCTAGAGGTGTCCTTAGAAGGTGGGTCTTTAACTATTTAACTCTACTTTTACTGCCTCCCATAACGAATTCACTTCCTCCTTAGGGATTTTTGAAAATCCTTGGGCAATTTCAAGTTTTTCTTGAAGACTTTTCATAAAGCCTTTCGAATTGAATTTTATTTGTGATAACTTTATTTGCCCTTCAAAAAAAAAAATAAAAAAACATAGGTAAACACTTTCACATTAAAACAATAGTAAAACTTACATGATTCTTTTCATATATTTTATTTTAATTTAATTTATCTTCGCGAGCTTAATTTTTTGTTCGTTTTAAAAACTCCGATCAAAATAATTGTTCGTAGAAAAAACTGCCAAACTTCCTATTCATTCGGGACTAGTGATACCAATTTTCATGAACTCCGAATTTCGTAGCAAATTTTTTAGTACGACGGGACCAATGATACAATTATTCGGGGTTCGTACTACGAATCTATTACGACGGGGCCTGTGATAAGGCTGATTAAATATGTTGTCTTATTTTGGGTCTATAAACCAAAAACATAACATCCGAAAAAATATATTACGTGTATGATTTTTCATTAAGTACCATTTTGTAATTTCTAATTTGTGTTTTTATTTACTCATTTTTCTATATAATTTTACTGCTTTTAAACTTTTTGAATTTAACAAAATTTAAATTTGTTTTTGTAACGGATTTGTATACATTCTTTTTTGTTTAATTGTTTGTCTCTTTCTACTCCAAAATCGTTAAAAGACAGTTATTGACCGTTTTTTTTTAAATATTCAAATTTTGTTTTGATTATTTCAATGGCTTCTCTTTATTTTAGGAAAAGCAAGTATTTTTTTAAGAGAATACAAATTCATTTGGAAAACATTTCTGTAAAGTAAGAAAAATGGAAATCAAGAATTTTTTCATCTTAACTCACATATTAAAGAATTTAAAAAAAATGAAAAATAGAAGTTGTCAAGAAAATCAATTTAATTAAATTTAAAAAAAATAACTTGTAATTTAAGTAATTATAACAAAGTTAAACAAAAAAATGTGTCTTTATCAATTTTTGTTTTAAGGAACCGCTACAAATGTTTTTAACTTTTAAATTTGTTTATTATAGTTCTTGAAAACCTACATATACTTAATCCTAAGTATTTATTTTACAATTTAAGTTTGTACAGCCAAGAGCAAGTTAGTACGACTAATTGGTAGATATAAAATTCCTTATGTCTTAAAATAAACGTGGGTGAAGTGATTTATAATTTTTAAATCAGTTTTCAATTTAATTTAAACAATTAATAAAAAAAAAATATTTAAAAAATTCTGTTGGCTTTTGACTTTTCTTAATTTACAATTTTGAATATGTATGTTTTTTTGAAAATAAAAATTAATCCTTCTACCTCCATTCCTCTATTTCTTACCTAAGTTCTATTGTTTTGAAGATTTTTTAATAATTGTTTTCGACACAAAGGTGCGCAGGGATGATGGATGTAAAATACAGGGATGATGGTTAATGCAGGGATGATGGTAAATGCAGGGATGACGGGAAATACAGGGATGATGAAGGATACAGGGATGATGGAAAAACAGAGATGATTGTTTAAAATAGTTTTTTGCTTGTAAATTGAATTTGGCGCTAACGGGTAAGTTAAGGAATCGTAAAATAAAATTGAAAATTGAGGTAAGCAAAACATATTTGAGGCCATATTTATTTTTACAAAAAAGATAAATTATTTGGACTGTTTAATAAATGCATAATCAATATTCAAAATAATGTATAAATCTTGTTTTGGTTCCCATTCATATTGAGGAAGATGGCGGTTGGTGCTACAAACGTGTTGTTTCGAAATTCTTCATTTTTTTTTGAAAAACCTTAGGTGTACCTTTTTTGAAAAACCTTAATATATACCTCAAAAAGGATAAATCCAAAAATATACATATAAGACGGTTGGTTTCTTCTTTTATTTTGAATTATTTGCTTAGGTGCATAACCCTTATTCAATAAAATACATATAATCTTCAAGTTGGTAGTTACCTTGATGTAGCCTAGATAATCATAAGAAGCTTATTTTATGCATGGTTTAGTTTTCAATGGCTGCAACTGTTTCCTCCATTTTCAGATTTCAAAATGGAGAAAATACCGCCGCAAGATTTATAAGAATGTGAAGACTTTTTTGTTTTAGTTTCTTTTTATTTAGTTTAGGTCATTGAGCTGCCGATGTACCTTAGCCTTAAGAAATGTTAAGGAGTTTTTTTACATTAAATCGTTTGTAAGCTTTTTCAAAATCCTTCATTATGTTTACTTTATAAGTTATTGTTCAAGATAGTTTAACTGTCCTTTTTTGTTTTGTTTTTTTTTTTGGGTCAGTGAAAGAACCATTTTGATGTTATGTTCGAAGTCGAAAACAACGTTTTTGAAACAATTTACACGTTAAAAACTTTGATGTTTGGTTTTTATTAAGAAAACAATTAGGGGGCACTTTTCTAAAAGTCTCAATAAGATGTTACTTAAGTGCATATCACTTCTCACAAGCAGGATAGTTTTGCCTTCTTCTTCTTAATTAATTTTGACAACGAACTTCTCCACTTCTTGGTTCTGTGGTTTTGAACGAATTTCGATTATTTTCTTTCGTTTTTCTAATATACCAATATTGTATTTTGGTATGTTTTAAGGACAAGCTTTATATTACAAGTTCAACATAGAAGAAGCAGAGAGTTCTAAAATTCCGACGGGAAAAAAATACCATGTTTTGATAAACATTTGTCTCAACTAAATGCGAAACATTTTCCAATTTTCTGTCAAGATTTCTGTCTTAACATTTTTCTGAGTATTTTTTGTTCAATTATTTACCTTTTTCTTTGTTTAACTATTTCTCTCTTTGATTTTTTAGTTAAAATGTCCTTCTTTCATCCTTTTACCTGGGTTCTATATAAATTCTATTCTCGTATCAGTCGAAGGTGGTACAGGGATGATGGGAAAAGCAGGGATGATTGTTTTTGATTTTACACTCACACCAGTTGAGTCTTCTTATTTTTTGTTTAATTTTTTTCAATTAAATGAGTTAAAAATTTTAACTAAATTTTCAACAAAATCACTTTTCAACATTTAAACTTTTTGAAAAAACAAAAAAACTAAAACTTTTCAATTGTTTTTCATTTCAAAAAATCACTTTGAATTTGAATTAAATTTTTGTTTCAATATTTTATTTCTTGCGCAGTCGAATATTCTACCTGTAACCATCTCTGAGTGCCGAATTGAAATGTTTATTCGTAAAACATGGATAAAAATGAGGTACACAAGGAGTAAGTTTTCAAAGAGATTCCATGGCCGTTGATAGAAGCAGGAGGAAAACAAATTTGCATGAAAAAATATAAATCTGAAGATCGGCACGTACGCCATATTTTCATTTAACTTGGCTGTTACCAGTCAAGTACAGAGATGACTGCCTGTAAGGTCACCCGCAGTTTTTGGATTTAAATCAAAATATGGAGCGTGTACAGTAGGTACCAAGTACCATTATTACGAAACGAATAACTCTTCATGCAAACAGGATGGTTTTTAGTTTGAAATGCAGTTTTAAATTTCAATTAAATTCAATTGACCAAAACTGAACTAGAATAGTTGCAACAATTTATTGTGTGTGTGTTTTTTTTTTGTTCGTAGAGCTATAGGTATGGGATGTGACGTCGTCGGCATCCTGACGTTAATAAAAGTAAAAGAAAAAACATCCCTGTGTTGCTATATTTTTGTCGCAGTTTTCAAAGACCAAGTAAAATTAAATGCCGAAGAACGTTTAAATTTCTAAAGAAAATATATAAAAATAAACAGCATTTGACCATAGGTGGTTTAACATTTTTTAAAAAAAAAAAAGGTTACACATTTGTAAATGATTGAAGGACAGTTTTGCAAAGAGATATCTGTTTAAAACGTTTAACATTCACAGACGTATTAATATCACTTGTGTATGTAGAAGGTTAAACAATATAAGCGAACCTAAACTGTTTACAATTAATGAAAAGGTTCTGTTGGGCGCCACTTTTTTATATTTAATGGTTTTTACTTTTTATTAAATTGAGTTGAAAATCGTTAATAAGAATAAAAACATTACTTTTTCAATAAAAGAATAAATCTTCAAGGATTGTTGGGCGCTAATTAAATTATGATTCATTTTTGGTAACCAAAACAACATTTTTTAGAAAGCATAAAACGGAGGATTTAATTTTTTTGTTTTGAAAAAAAGATTTTTTATAGGAATCTAGATTACAAAAATATAAATTAAAAATGGGAGATATTTAGATTGTTTTAAATAATTTACGAAACAATTATGACCTTATAGAAAATTGGACGGAAAAAACTGACTTCAATTATTGTATGGCTCTATTATTAAAAAACTGTCAATTCGAATTTTTTAAAAATCTTACCAAATGTTGAAAACAATATTTCTTATAAGATAAAATTAGTTTGAAGCCAATATTTAAAATTTTTGAAGAGATTTTTGAGTCGAAAATCAATTTTTACCAACTTATTTAAATTTTTTTTTAGGTTTTTATTTTTTGTAAAAAAGCTGTCAATTCGATTTTTCTCAAAATTTGTCCTAATGTTGAAAACAATATTTCTTATAAGAAAAAATTAATTGCAAGCTATTATCTCAAAGTTTTTAAAAGATATTTTAGTCTAAAATCATTTTTTACCAACTTTTGTTAATTTTTTTTTTCGGTTTTCATTTTTTTATAAAAAAAAACTGTCAATTCGATTTTTTTCAAACTTTAACTGAATGTTGGCAACAATATTTTTTGAAAGATAAAAGTAAATTAAAGCCAATATCTCAAAGTTTTGAAAAGATATTTGAGTCGAAAATCAATTTTTACCAACTTTTATATATTTTTTTTAGGTTTTTTATTTTTTGTAAAAAAACTGTCCGTTCGATTTTTCTCAACATTTTTCAAAATGTTGAAAACAATATTTTTTATAAGATAAATAATATTGAAGCCCAAATTTCATATTTTTGAAAAGATATTTCAATCGATATTCAATAATGTTTAATGTTTGTTTTTTTTAGATTTTTATTTTAGCTATGGACGACGAAAAAAACGTCGCGAACGTACAAACGTACGTACACACGCATGCACAGACATCTTTCTAAAAATCTTTTATTTCGACTCTAGGAACCTTGAAACGTCGAGAAATGTAAAAATTTTCAATTTGACAAATCGGACCCATTACAATAACTTCCTATGGGAAGTTAAAAATATACGCTTTTAAAAGTTCTTATTGATTTAAAAAAAAAACAATAACCGTTTTTTAGACCATAGCATAAAATTGGCCACAATTTTTTTCTGTAAACAATTAAATTATAAATATATTATAAGTAAAAAAGATCTATACTTTCTTAAGAAAAAATAAAACCGCTTGAAATTAGAAAAAAATATATTATTTTGTTTTATTTATTATTATATTTATTTAAGATGTTTCGATCAATCAAAAATTAAACAATAGTTGATTAGTTTGTTGTTAATTCGTGACATAAAAGATGTTTTAGTAAGAGAAGAAAGAAGGTTTTTAAATGTTAATTGAAATTTAAATTCTATTCTAAAGAAGAATTACATTTCTTTTCGGTGTTCTGCTCTTTAAAAAACTTAACCAAATCTTTTAAGTTAAATTAACAGGCGCTTTCATCGGTTTCAAAAGTCAATAGTTTGAATGAAATAAACTATCATTTTTTTTTCTTACTAATACTTTGATTTTAGTGTTAATTTCAGTCAGTGCGACTTTTTAAAATTCTGAAACAATGTCTTTAAATCTGAGATTTAATATTCTGAGTTGATTTCTTAGAAAGAAAGAAATTGAATTTATAAACTTCCAAAATAATGGCAATGCTTCAAAAATTATTAATGAAATAAATAAAAACACACGCCAAAGGATTTTGGTATTTTTATAACCTAAGTTATTAGAATAATGTACGATACAAAAAATTAAAATTCAAAAAGAGTTGAATGCAAGCTCCAAAATATTTCATTATGGTATTGAACAAATTCAAAAGTTTTTTGAACAAAATTAATGCAAAATTTAAAATTTGTTTGCATTAAAACAATTTTTAAATGCAACAATGGTGGATACAGACTTTTGATTAGGAGGGGGGGCTTACACACTTAACATAACGAGTTTTTGAGCACCCCTTAAAAATGTTCTGTAAAGGAGCTTGACAAAATTACAATAAAAAAATGTGAATACATGTTATCGTTACATTTAGTATTTCAAGGGCTAAATTGAAAATGTTTGTTATTAGATTCTTTAACAAAACTGTTGTCATGCATGGCATGGCCTAACTATTTAATTTCGCCGGCTCCTTGCATATGAAGGCATTCTAACGGCTCGCGTACACTAAAACCGAATTATCGGCCGATATCGGGTCGGAACAATTTGGACGAGATTCTCGAACGTTCGACTGCATACACTGCTTCCAACCGCGGACAATATCGGTATAGAGTCTTAATTTGTGAAGCTTGAATGTAAAAAAAATATTTTTTCGTCGATGTTTATGGGTTAATGAAATATTTATGCAAAGAAAAGAACTGAAGATTTGAAATTACAACCTATCAAATGTTTCAATATTTCTTTACATAAAACTCCCAAATCTATGAAAAGAAAAACGTGGATTTTGAGTTATTGGCAGCAATTTTTTACAGAGTTTTGTATGTTTTTGTGATTGGGTATCTTAGGTCGGGATTCTGTTGAGGTTGCCGGGTGCGATAACGTTGGGGAAGCAGGCTTTGATACATTTGGCTGAGGTTCCGTATTGTATTCTTGGCTGGGACTCCATATTTTATTTGGTTTGATTAAAGTGAGTCGTAGTAAGCCCAACCATACTTTTTGTTTTCGGTGTACTCTTTTTGGAATTGGTCCCTTAACTTAATACTCCACTTTTTCTTTATATCCGCAATAGTCAGTTCCATCTCTGAAGAAACTTCGGCCCATAGCTGTTAAGCAATGTCTCTGTTATTATTAGTTTTTGAAAATTTATCCCAGAGAGGTGCCCTTTTGTGAATACAATTAATTAATTTTTCGTTATTTTTTGTTCTTGAACTTTATGGTATGAATTTACCCGACAACGGAGGAAAAATCCAAACATGTTTGGATTATTTCGGTTCATGGGTTATCGGGCTTCATCGG
The DNA here is from genome assembly GCF_945859685.1 of Eupeodes corollae. Classification (NCBI taxonomy): domain Eukaryota; kingdom Metazoa; phylum Arthropoda; class Insecta; order Diptera; family Syrphidae; genus Eupeodes; species Eupeodes corollae. Next base: position 126,572,275 of record NC_079148.1, read on the forward strand.
ACGTTATAGGACGATACCGCTTTCAGTGGTGTATATATATGTACGTGCTCTCTTTCCTGTGGAAACCTGAGATTTGTTTGCTTCCCAAAAGATCCAAATCTAATTTTGGCTTGGGTTAAAGCTTGTGGAAAACAAAATGTGAATACCAGCTTTGCACAAATATGCTCGTTGCATTTTAAAGAAGACGATTATTGTCTTAAAGATAAATTGATGAATGTGCCATTGCCTAAATCAAAACTTGAAAGCCGTACCAACCAGAAACATAGCTGAAAGTTGCGGTGACAATGCGCGTGCTTTATCAAGGGCTCTAAGGGCGGATAAAAGGAACAACCGAAGAACTGTGGCAGGTTGCCTCCAACATTATGAAGAGAAAGAAAATATTTCACCCGATGTGCAAAAACAATTGCAGCATGTTGTCGAGAGGGGAAATTCAATTTTAACTCAAACAAAGTAGGTTCATTTTTATATTAAAATATTAAAAAGCATTGTGTTAAATTAAAATTTTGCTTCAAATAATCGAGTTGGAGAAACAGTAGCAGCTTTGCCAAAAAGAAAATAACAACCGCAACCTTGAAAGCTCTGTTGCATCTATTTTTACTGATGGCCAGATGAAACGACTAAAGAATCCCAAAAAAAAATGTATCAACCGTCACAGTTCTGAAACCATCGGAATATGTTCAAGTGGTTATGGTTAGAGGTCTGAGTGGAAGTTGGAAGCAACCAGTCTTCTATGATTATGACTGTAGAATGACGGCAAGTATATCCTACAAAACATAATTATTACTCTACACCAAGTGGACTTCACTATCGTTGCAATTGTTTCTGATATGGGTTCAACAAATCAAGGACTATGGAGAGAGCTAGAACTTACAACGGACAATACTTATTTTGAGAATTCCGTAGACGAAAACTTAAAAATATTCGTATTTGCCGATGTTCCCCACCATTAAACTGTTCAACTATAAAAACTAAATTCTAAACTCTGAATCTCTTGAAGAACTACTTCAACTACCTTTATGCTCAGAAGTCAAAATTATCCGCCTAATGTTAAACAAGCTGGGCGACAAAAAGTTAAATTAGCCACACAACTTTTTTCGCACACTGAATCTTGTGCCATCGAGAGGGCATTTTCGTTTGGACTTTTAAAATGAGAAAATTCTTTTATTTGTGCCTACTGCATGAAAGTTGTAAACCACTGGTTTGATGTATTTAATTCTAAAGTGCCAAAAATTGACACCAGGGATTGAATGATGGCGTATGGGCTTTCACTTGATATTCAAAATAAAATTTTGCAAAAAATGACTGATTTAATATCGAATATATTAGCTCCGAAACGAAAAGCTCTACTTCCATTTCAAAGGAGTATATTAATATCGAACTCATCATTGCCTCAGCTTTGCAATTATTTAAAAGTATATAATATGGAGTTCATCTTGACGTATCGACTAAATCAAGATGTTTTTTTTTGCGTAATACGTGCAAAAGGTGGCTTGCATGACCAACTGCTTTAGAATTTAAATATCGCCTGCGATCATACTTATTAGGTAGATTTTAAGTTTCAATATTAAATAAACGCATTTATATTATTATTTTTATAACAAATAGTACCTATATTTTATTTTGTTATCGTCATTTCACTTATTGTATGTTTTTCATAGGAAGAAATGAAACATTGCTTCATACAAGTCAGAGTAGCAACGTAGAAGAAGACGATGAAACAAATATTTTAAGACTGAACTTCAATGAAAAAGAAAATATTGTGATAACGGAGAATTTGTTCAAGACTCTTAGAACGAACGATGATGAGACTGAAGAGAAAACTGAACCAACTGTGATCTGGAGTGAATTTGAAGAATTGGAGTTTGAAGAATTGAAATATGATGCATTAGAAAACTTAGCTGGGTATATACTTAAACGTATTGACATAACGTCTAAAGCCTAGTACATACTTGTGAACCATCTCGTGAACCCATACAAATTTCAGTTTTTGGTTCACCCGTGAACTTGCTCGTGAAGCTGAGTGGAGAACAAAGTGGAGAGTTTTCGTTCACGGGCAATTCACGTGCAAAATGTACGGGAACTGTTCGTGAAGCTGAAATCAAATGTTCACAACGTGTACTCACAAGTGTGTACCAGTGAGCAATGTCAAAAGTTCATTTTCTCCACTGGCGAACGTTCACTTCACGAGGAAGTATGTACTAGGCTTAAGCAAGAAAAGCAAACCTCATTTACATGGGTTGATGCAATATATGAAGGTGGTCTGCACAAACCATCTCCAGAAGTTATGGAAAAAATTGTTGCTCTTGAAAACATATTTATTAAAATCAATAGAAATAAGATACATGTGATAAGTGATAAGTGATTACTTAAATTTTCACTTAACAAACTGTGATGATGTAAATTTACCTAAAAAAGTTAAACTTTTGTTCTTTAGTTGTAGACTTTATTTTAGAATAAAGTCTTTAAATAATATTAATAACGAAAAAAGAAACAAACATACAAAAAAGAATACAAATTATTACTCAAAAGAGAAATACCTATAGTCAATCTTTTTATTTCAAAGATCATACATCAGATAGGAATGAAAAGAAAGCAAAGAAAATAAGGTCAACAAATTAAATAATGGTATACATATGTCGATACCCTGGCCATATTATTAGACGCACTTTAGATTTTATGCAAAATCTTAATATCCAGCTATTTTAATCAGGTTTTCGAATAATTGAATGCATTTAAATTATTTTTTATGCAGAATTATAAACTCCTTTCTAGATTATTTTCAGTTTTTTGTTGTTGTTATTTTTGTAATTTTGTTCAATATTTTGTATACTGTCAATGCGTGATTTGACTGTTTCCTGAATTTGTGGGTGATGATTCCACACGTGAATTATTCTTTCAATAAGTGACTGCATCTTTAGCTACTTCCCTCTTCATCAGCTCCCACACGTTTTCAATTGGGTTCATATTAGGCTGTTTCCCGGCCAGTCCAAGGGATGTTTTCTTCCCTCAAATAAGTTTTTATGGACCGGGCTGTGTGGCATCGAGCTCCATCTTGCATAAAAATGTAACCATACATCCATTCTTGAACGTTGAAACTATTGCGAATAATCTAATAATTATAAAAATTCTGCAGTGCTTTTAATAATAAGGTCAGGGACTGTATATCACATGCCTTCACCCTAGTTTGCCAAAGCAGGGCGTTAGTTACCAACACTGTTTACCCGCCGAAGTGCATATTTTTTTAATATAAATTTGTCACGTGACAAGGTTGGACCACATTTTTAAAACAGTATTTTATACAATTATATTTGTTATCCAATAAACAATAGTTAAATACATTTTTCTTTAACAAATTAGATAATACTTAAAATTCAACATTGTGCAACTGGCTTCTAAAGAAATGTGTTGTATAGGTTTGTGCAATACATTGAAACATACAGTTGTGTTCATAAAAATAGCAGTATTTGTATTCGAAAACTGTGTTTGGAGAGAAAAACGTGCCAAAATATTCAAGACATCCTAGGCTTCTTAGCAAAAATGGTCAGTAACGCCTTAAAATGGCAAAATAAATTGAAAACGCGAGGCTCAAAAAGGATGGCTACTGAAAGAACAGTCAAATTATTCAGTAAGCAAAACAGAACCCTTCCATAGGCTAACATAGGAAAATAAGAAATGGACTTGAACTGTCTGTTAGCGCTGTTATAAGCAAAGTTACCAGCCTGAAGTCCACGCAAGGTACCATTCTTGACGAAAAGAAATGTGGCAAAGAGAATGAAGTTTGTTAAAGCACATAGAGATTGAGCAAAAGAGAAATGGAGGAATGTTCTGTGGAGCGATGAAAGCAAAGTCGTTCTTTTTGGATCCAAGGGTTGTCGAGAATATGTGAGAAATGCAGCAAACGATCCACGGTACACTATCAAAACAGAGAAGCATGGTGGAGGAAAAATTATGTTATTGGCTTGCTTTTCATATTACGGGGTCGGGCCTATTTATCCTATGGGGGGTATAATTGATGCAACCGAGTATATGAAATGATCGAGGAGGTCATGTTACCCTATGCTGAAGAATTCGAAAGAATTGTGGGAAGCAGTGCTTGATTCGTGGAACGCAATACCAATCGAGAGGTGTCAGGTTTTAGTGGAATCGATGTCACGTAGATGCGAAGCAGTCATACAAAACAATGGTTATGCAACAAAATACTAATTGTATAAGCTAATATTATTTGTGTACTTTCATATAACTTATTACAGTTGTTCTTACTTCTTACGTAATAGATCTTGCACTGCTATTTTTATGAACAGTCATATATTTAAAAAGCGGTTTCTACTGTGACAAACCTAACGGTAAAAAATCGATACTACTTATTTTCTGTTATTACGAATAAAATATTTTAGTTTGTTATAAATTTAGTTTGTTATGAAATATATTATAACGTTGATATTGAATGCCTTTTTGTTTTATTTGGAGAGCACTGCTATTTATATGAACACAACTGTAGATTTTTTCCGAAAATAATATATTCTGTTCTTGTTGCTATTCCTACACATTAAAAAAATTCAATATTAAGAATGTTCTGCCTTTTTTAGCGAATTTTCTTCTGATGCTCCCATTTTCAGTCTGATAACTCGTAGATTGGAACCTGATGCCAGAAGACAAATTCAAAATAAATTAATGTTTTGGGTGAACGTTTTGAAATCTATTTGATCAAAAAGTAGTACAAAAAATTAAACATTAAAGAGAGAAAAATGGTTGTTTACAGAATCTCTTTTCTCTCTAATTTTCAAAAGATTCAAAGCTTTTTATTTTACATAAATGAAAAGATATGACATGCAAACTATGCATTCTAATAATCCATTAGTTTGACGATAGTGCCATTTTTGCTGTTATTGAAATTCACCTCAAAAAGTAGATTTATTCAATTTATTAAGATCTTAAAAGTTTTTGTATTTAATATATATCATTTTTTTTAATTATTTATGCTGGCAACAGGAGACTAATTTTCGAATTGATGTTCCTGAATTTATTGTTTGCATTAAAATTTGTACATTTCTGCATGGAAGTGTCTCTTAATTTATTTCGTTTCCTATACCGAAAGATTTCTAATATTAAGTAATACCAGATTTAACTTAAAATCGAAGACCACATATAATATAATAGTTTATGCTCTAGAGAAATAGCCAGCTGCATGCCTCCCCTTAAACAGTTCAACCGCGCTTCTAGGTATGCTCATCAGTATACCCTCGAACTCAACTTCGGTCGTACTGTCAAGTACATGGATTCGTTTTTTAGCCGTACTACGTGAATGTGCAATGCCTTTCGACTCGTCCTATTCCTATTTATTGCAATATTCAGGAATTCAAAACCAATGTGCATTGATATCTCCTTTAAGCACTCTCTCCTCTTCATAGTGCTTAGAATGTGCCTCTACATATTAAGGATATTTATATCCCCTTGAATGTGCTATTATTATAAACAAAAAAGCAAGGATGGTTTCATACTAGTTCTTGTTAAATTTTACATACATTGAAATAAAGGCCAAAGATATGCTATTAACTTACTTATTAATAAAAAACTAACTGAGATAATAATTTAAAAAAATTGTCTGTTTCGAAAATTTTAAACAATCAATCTTCATCCAGGTTTGTTCAAAATATTTTGGTTTTAAAAACTATATTCTTGTTGCCTGATTGGACTCAAATTTTTTTATAAAATTTGTTATTGCTTATCTAATAGGGATGGTTTTAATCATTGAAAACAAACATTGACAGGTCGTTTATAGCTATCCTTTAAAATTTATGCTATTGAAAAAAAATCCTGATTGGAAGCCATCGAACAAATTTTACTGACAGAAATCTGTCATTGGAATTGTGTGAAATCGGAACCCAAATCAATGGAACTATTCGTTTCAATTTTGAACATAAAAGCATCAGCTGTACAGGAAAATGAATTTCCGTTCGGAAAATAGAAAAATACATTTTCAGAGAAAACGACTGCACAATTTCATTTTTTTTTTCCTCAAGAAAATCTTTGGGTGATTTCCGATCGATCATTATATCATTTTCATTTATACCTATTTGACAAAGTGAAACTTCGTCAAATATCGATTCAAAAATGTTCGCAGATCGATTTCAATGATAGCTATAACTGGTCCCAAATACATTTTTAGCGAAAAATAAATGCGCAATTACACTCTTTTTCTCAAAAAAAATGTTACCGGGTCGATTTCAATGATAGCTATAACTGTCTTTATGTACTTAAAGTTGTCGTCGACGATTCCGAATTTCGGTAGAATTTATTTTGTAATTTGTAGACATTGCTTGTTCCTGCAATTTACTTTGATGAAAATGTTGAGTTTATTGATGATAAATGAAAAAATGCGTTTTTATAAATTAAATTTAGAGTTTGTAAGTTCCCATTGAAAAACCCGATAAAACAAATAAATTGAATGAATCTTTGTTCTTTTTTTTTTTGTAGACATTTTGTTTGTCGCTCGAATTAAAATGTTGTTCAATAAATTGGTTAATAATAACGGGTTATCCATTTTGCAGTTTAAAAAGTATATTATTTCAGTTTAAAGTCTGACATTTACGAAAATAAATCACTTAACTATCGCACAACGGATAAAAATTGTTAAAACCTTCTACAAAAATGGTGATTTTGCCACAGCCACTTATTGTGCTTTAAGAAGAGATTATGGTTTACAAAAAATCTTCCAACTACGCAAGCAATTGGCAAAACTGTAAAGAAATTTGAAAAGATCGGATTGGTTACAGTTATTCTAAGGCCGGTGCATCATCGTTTCACTTGTACCACTAAAAATATTGCTACTGTAAGTGAAAGTGTTGCCGAAGACCCGAATGTGTCGATTCCTCGTCGTTCTCAGGAATTAGGTCTGTTTTACGGCACATTATGGCATATTTTGCATATGGATTTGAACCTACATCCATACAAAGTCCAGCACACACAACAGCTGAAACACATTTCTCACTCGGGGGGTATGTTAATAAACAAAATTGTCGTATTTGGGGTTCTGAGAATCTTCAAGTAATTGAAGAGAGGCCATTATATCTACAAAAAGAATATGGCTTTATTGCAAGAGACATTTTCGCGTAACTACTCGTGGTGGCGATATCAACTGGCCACCAAGGTCAAGCGATTTGAACCCGCTTCACTTTTTTTCTGGGGCTATGCAAAAGTCCGTGTTTATGCATACAAACATTTAATTCTTGAGCATTTAAAAACCAACCACCTAACAGATTTGTTGGCATTGTCGAATACGTAATCGATACATAAGAAACAAGGAATCTCTTTTCTAAATGCAACATATAAGATCTTAACAACAATGTTACAGAAACGACTTATAGGATGGATTAAGACGCGAAGTGTGCTAAACGATATTTTTGTCCTCAGGAGCCTTGCTGAAAGCTTTTGCATGCAGGGTAAAAAATTGTATGTATTTTTCATTGATTTCAAAGCAGCTTTCGACACAATCAACAAAGGTGCCTTACTTTACAAATTGTTCAATCTGGGATTTTCGTTGAAGTTCGGCCTTATACTCGAAGAGTTGTACAGATGAACGCGGGCTGCAGTTTGGAATTAAGCGGAACTTTCGGATTGGTTTGCAACCTCGTCAGGAGTGAGGCAGGGATGCACACAGAGTCCTACCCTCTTTTCGCTCTTCATAAATGATCTAATTGATTTCCTTCATGGAGGAGTTGACTTTGCGGGAGAGCGTATTAAAGTATTGATGTTGGCGGATGATATAGTCTTGTTTGCTTACTCCCGAGAAACACTCCAACTTGTGATAAACAAGATTTACAATTACTGTTGTTTATGGAATTTGATTGTCAACACTTAAAAATCCAAGGTGATGATTTTTAAAAGAGGAGGTGGACGGAACGCATCGAATGAAAAGTAGGTGTTTAACGGAGAGCACATTGAATGCGTCAAAGAGTACAAATACCTAGGCGTCATCTGTTCGAGCAACTTAAACATGGAAAAGCATCTAGTAGAAAAACTGCACAAAGCAAAAACAGCTATATTTATATCATGAAAAAGAGTTTTTATGAACGTCAAAATAGCACATAGTATAAAATACAAAGTATTTGAATCTGTAGTACGGCGCCCAAGTTTGGGGATGTAAAAAGTTTCTCACAGTGGAGAAACTACTACGTTTCACTACGTGAAAAGAGTATTTCGTGTCTGCCATTGAACACACCAAACTATGTTATTCTTATTATGCTAGAGACAGGACTTTCACCTCTATTCGTCAAAACCCTTAAACTGCAAGCGGACTATTTCCTGAAAGTTTTCAATATGCCTGATTCCTGACTGGTCAAGAAAGTAGCTCTTAAAGCAGTACAAAATCAAAATAGCTGGTACAGGGAGTGGAATTGCCTCGCCGAAGGATGTATGTAACGTGGAATTCAATTTAAACGTTGGAAGTATATCAAGTTGCAAGGATATCTTATATGATGTGATTGGGAAAGTAGATGAAAAATGTAGAGAAGATTATGTAGCTGAAGCTGCCGAGTCCTTATTCAGAACTATTTATAGAAGGCTGAACCACAATCTTGCTGAAAGAAATTACTTCAGTGATCCAAATAGTGTGAACGAGATTTCAACAATGATTAGACTCCGAAGCGAACTTATAAGTCTGAATTTCATACCACATAGACCCGAATTTCCATTGGAGTGCAGTATGAGCAATCTTAGAGAAAGAGAGGACGTAATTCATTTCGTTGGAAAATGCCCTACTTTAAAGGAAACAAGAAGGAGCTTTTTTGGAAGTGACTTCTTATCGGATGAACAAGTTTTTGCCTTCCTCAAGGAGATGAATGTCGGCAATTTGTATAAACATTGCAAAATCGCGTAAAGTTATAGATCTAGAATTATTAACGAAGATATCTGATTTATCAAACAATAATCCACTTTAATTAATTCAAACTTAAAGTTGAAAAATTATCTTCTTTTTTAAATCCACTAAACAATTATAAAAGCTAATTACAATATTTGTATAATTTATGATAATTGTCAATCTGGCAAACGTCAATTGCCATGTCATAATGATTTTTGTTTGTATATAGGTACGTATGTAAAAACATGATTTGTTTAATGTATTTATAATATTCTAATAAAAAAAATCTAAAGCTAATCATCATGGTGTGCCCCAGGGATCTGTTTTATCTCCAACACTCTTTCTCATTTTTATTAATGATCTTCTGTCTGCAACATCTAATCCAATACATTGTTTCGCGGACGATAGTACTCTTAGCTTTTCATATTCGTTTTCAGACTCACATCCCTCTTCTTCGGATGTGAAACTGCAACGACAAAATATGATAAGCTCATTAAATTCCGAACTAAACAGCATTGTTCAATGCGGATTAAAAAACCGCGTGAAGTTTAATGCTTCGAAAACCCAATGCTGTCTTGTATCGTTAAAGCGAGATATACCCCCATTGCCATTGTCCATGGATGGCACTTGCATCAATGAGACTGAACACCTCGATAATGATCACACACGCGATGTCGCCAAAAATGCCGCAAGGTGTTTGGGTTTCCTTAGGTGATGCAAGAAATATTTCACCCCTTCTGATCTGGCTGTTATCTACAAGACTTACATACGTCCAAAGCTTGAGTATAACTCCCATCTCTGGGCTGGTGCTCCTGCAACTTACTTAAGCCTCTTGGATAGTATTGAACGTAGAGCATTTAAATTGATACATGATAATATCATCATACCTTTTTACCGTTATTTTCACGGCTTATGCTCTAGTGAAATAGCCAGTTGCATTCCTTCCCTTAAACAGTTCAACCGTAATACTCGCGCTTCTAGGAATGCTCGTACTACTCGAATGTGGAATGCCTTACCACACTCTGTCTTTCCTAGTCATTGCAATATTCAGGAATTCAAAACCAATGTGCACCGACATCTCCTTTTAAACCCTCTCTCCTCTTCCTAGTGCTCACACTGTGCCTCTGCATAATAAGGGTAGTAATATCCCCTTGAGTGTGTGTTTATTATAAAAAAAAAGAAAGAAACGATCTGCGATACACGTACCAGATATTGATCAGGGTCAATTTGAATTGATAGTTGAGCTTCTTTTCTTTTGATTAGAAATGAAAATTTTGTACTGATCAAAAATAACACAAACAATGTTTTCGAAAAAAAAGTTTCATTGCGCAGTTATTTTTCTCTAAAAATGTATTTCTCTATTTTCCGGACGGAAATTCATTTTCCTGAACAGCTAACACTTTTATGTTCAAAAGTGAAACGAATTGTTCCACTGATTTGTGTTCCTATTTGACATTTTTCCAATGACAGATTTCTGCCGGTAAAAATTTGTCAATGGATTTTAATCAGGAATTTTTTTTCAATGGCAGACATTTCTAATGATAGCTATTAACAACCTTTCAAAAAAATTCCAATGTTTGTTCTCAATAATAAAAACCAATGATAGCTATAACTAGCGTCTTAAATTAAATTGGAGGTATTAAGAAATCAGTAAGACCTCCCTGATGCCATCGGAACAATACAAAATTGAAACGCAATCAGTATAAGGGGCCAGTTATAGCTATCAGTAAAATGCATCAGTAAAATTTGAAACAGGAGGAATTTGAAATGTTTTACTGATGAGCGATCATAGCAATCAGTAAATTTACGTCATTAAATTAATCGAGCTTCGCGCCTCAGACAATTTTTTTGCTGTTGCTTTCATCAGTAAAATTTTTAATGATGTGATCGGAACAGCAAAAAATTGAAACACGAACAATAAAACGAAATGGAATTTCTTTTGACTTTTGGCAGTCAGCTGTTCAGTAAAATGAAATTTCATCATTAAAAAAATTAAAATGGATTTATAAATTAAATAAAACTTTAAATGCATTGTTTCTTTTTGAAAAAAATACTTCAATATAGGATTCATCTTATTGCATCAATCTTTTGTTAGAAATAAATCTATAACACGCTCAAAAACTAAAAACAAAAATTTTACTGATGGATTTTACTGATAGCTATAACCGGCCCCTAACAGAATAGAATTTTGAGGGATTTTGCAGTCAGCTGTTCAGTAAAAATTAAACTTTTATCATTCGTGATTTCTCAATACCTCCAATTTAATTACGTTAATTTCCAGATCAGAAGAGTTGAAACATTTCTTGCACCGACAAAGAAGAAATCCTAACCACTTTGCAGAATTGTTTGTATTTTCGAATACGTAATCATTCCATATGGAAAGTTGATTAGGGGCCAATTATAGCTATCATTGAAATCAATCTGGAAAATGTTTTGAGTGGATGTTTGAGAGTGTTTTCTTTTGATTAGAAATGAAAATTTTGTATTGATCGAAAATTTTTAGCTAAAAATGTATTTTTCGGACGGAAATTCGTTTAAATGAAAGCTGTTAATTTATGTTCAAAATTGAAACGAATTATTCCACTGATTTCTGTTCCAATTTCACACATTTCCAATGACAGATTTTTGAATTTTACTGTGGATTTCAATCAGGAATTTTTTTTGTAAATGGGAGAAATTTTTAATGATCGCTATAAAAGGCCTGCTTATAAAATTCAAATTTATGGTTTCAATGATGAAAACCAATAATAGCTCTAATTGGCCCCTCAGTTTGTTGCAATTGACGTTCACAGGAAACAGAATTAAGTTTTTGAAGCATTGAATTCTTCATGGTTAATAATATCCTAATGGACAAAACTTCCAATCTAGAAATAAAAGTGAAAAACTGAGGGTTATCAGTGAAACAGTTAAATGAATAAGAAGTGGCAAACATAAGATCGGTTATGAATTTAAAGAAGGAAGAAAGTCGGAAAGAAACGGAGCCAGCATTTATTTTGCGACTTTCCGATATGAAAGATTTAATGGGCCCTATCGTGAAAGAGATTTCCCGGGAAATATTTCCCACGTTCGAAAAATTCGTATCGTGAATGATGTTCGAAATTCCCCTCGGAATTTATTGCTATCGTGAACAATATTTGCATGGGAAATTTGATGTGATTTCTCTGGAATTTTTCCGCATTTATTTTGGCGGAGAAATTAAGGCGAGACGGAGCAATGTAAGTGCATTTGAAACTTTTTTGATAAATAAAAACAATTTTTTAATGTTATTATAGGACGAACTCAACAAATCAAAACCAATTAGAACTTCTGGTTAGTATTATGGAAAAGAATACGGATATAGCGACTGGATTTACCACCTATAGAGAAAAAGAAGATTTGGCAAAGTTTTGGAAGAAAACGGAGACGGAGCTCAATAGCCTTGGTCCACCAATCAAATCCATATCCGATTGGAAAAAAGTAATATTTTGTTTACAAAATTATAATGCTTGTGGCTCTAAAAATGTTTTTCTTTTTTCAATACAAACAGGTATGGCTCGACAAAAAAAAATATATTCGGAACAAAATGTCAGAAAATATAAAAAATAAAAAAGCTACCGGAGGAGGTCAATTTAAGGAACACAAATTTTCGCGTTTGGAGGAAACCATCATCAGAATATGTTCCATGAAGGATTCGATAGAAGGTTGCCGAAATGCATCTTCATTTGGATTACCTTCGTGTAGTAAAAAAAGGAAAATGGGCAACCAAGATAAAGAAAACGTTCCCTCACTTCAAGCAAGTTTGGAATGTGTTCTTGACTTCGATGAAAGTCATTCTAAGTCTCCAGTAGATCGTCAACAAATTGAACCAGAACCCCAGCCTGTCGCTGATGACATTATGAATTCAAGCAAATCGTCAAAAAAAAGAAAATCATTTAATACGACGAACCCAGAATATCTAGAACAAGAGCTTTCTATTCAAAAAGAGATTTGCACTAAAATAGGAAAAGCCGTCGATTTTCTGGAAAGTCATCAAGAGGAATTTTCTCAAAAAGTACAAAAAATTTACCGATCTATAGATAGGCTCTATGATCAGCAAAAACTTATGTTGAAAGAAATGTGTCGCCATAACATCCAATTGGAACAGCAAAAACAACAAAAGTTTGAAGAAATTAAACGCCACAATAACAAAATGGAAAACTTGAGACTCAAAGAAATTGAATCGAAGATAAAATTTAAAGAGGACCTCATTCAAATTGAGGAAGAAAAGCTCCGAAAGATGCAATAATTTGTTTTAAGTGAAGAAAGTTTTGTAACCAGTTACTTTATTTATTTTATGTAGTGAAATATTTTTATGTTTATTTTTTTGCTTATTTTATTTATTTTTTTAATAATAATAATATATATATATACATATAGATATGTTTGTGAAGTTCCTGACTGTGAATTGAAGATGATGTGATATATCAAATAAAAAAAAATAAGTTTCAAATGCTGTTTCTGCCCTGATTTCTGACCTGATTGCACTTTTTTTTGTTTCTTCCTCCTCCACCGCCAGTAATACAAATCCTATGCTATGCATTTTAAAGATTTAAAATTCGATGTAACCAAAACAAAAATTATTTCAAACAACAAGAAATGTAACTGTCAAAACAGTGTTTTTAGATGGAGGGACTTTTTATTCTTCAAATTCTTCAAGAGTCAAAGAGGACAATTTTATGCTATTTTATGCCAATTTTGAGAAAACAAAAGTACCATATAATTCTTCCTTCACATGAAAAAAAAAGAACGCATTTTAAATATTCCGGAACGAATAAATAAAAACCGCAAAATGATTTATCCGGAATATTCTTCTGAATAAAGAAACGTAAAATGATGTTTCAAATATTCTTAATGAATAAAGAAACAAAGTTGATGTTTTAAAAGATTTTACAAATTCATAATAGGGGAAATTTGTTTGGGATATTGTTTTATTGTACAGGGAATTTTAGGGAATTTCAACTAACAATTAAATTTTTTTTAAGTAAGATCCTATGATAACACTGCACACAATTCGAAATTGAGTTCCGAAAAAAATTTGTTTTTTCGATGTTGGTAGTTATTTCCCTGGGAAAAATTTATTCCGAGGGAAATTCACGATAACTCGAAATGTTTCTTGGGAATGAAACTTTCCGTGGGAAATAAAATTCCCCGGGAGATTCCCGATAAGGCCCAATTTGTAATCCAAGAAGGAATTCGTCAACATCAAAAACACACATTTGAAGTCTTGTTCATTTATGTAAGTAAAAGGGTTTTCTTTTTATTCAAGATAAACACATGCTCACAATAAAATTCCTAAGAAAACAAAACCTTGGGTAAACAAAAAAATTTAAGCACTGTAAATAACTTCTTTTACTATTTTGTGTATCATCCTATGATAAATACATAAATGTTTTCGCTAGAATAATTCAGTTGTAAATGTTTTACAGAACACTGCATATGAGGATTTTTAAATTAAGTAAAAATAGATATCGATCGAAATTATTAAAGCTCATAAGCTTGAGTTCAAGAACTTACCTAACTTGCTCAGAAATAAATAACATGTTCCTTTCAAAAATTCAGTTTTCAAAATGATATTTAATTTCCTGAAGCTTCACGAATTCAAATTTTGTTCCCGTTTAAAGATAAAAATCCCATTCTCCCTGAAACAATAAATTCTTCGTGCACAGCACTTTTAAGCTGTAAAATTAATTTTTATTTTTGTTCATGAAATTCTGAGTCTTAAATCAACACAATAAACTATTTTTACTAATTTACTTTTCAGTCTGTAGATTTTTTTGGTAAACTGTCCAATAACTCTTTATATTGTTCTACAGAACCCATTTCATGTTTTGATATGAAAATCACTTGCTGGGGTTTCTCTAGAGCTTTCTCATTTGCTGCTGCTTCTTCTATTTTCTTGGCTTTCTTAGATTCTTTGATTTTATTTCGCACCTTATTGCCTAGTCGGGATGCTGCTAATACTTTGCTAACTCTTCTGCTATTTAGCCATCGATCGTTCCAAGATTCTGTTTTCTGCAACACAAAATGGAAAGAATTCAATTTTTTGGCTCTTAGAACTTATTTATATTTACCTTTTTTATTTTTGCTTCTTCATCACTTGAATCATCTAAACAAATGATATCTTCGGGCTTTGTCACCTCCTCCACATCATCTTCCATGTGTTCCTTCATCTCATTGACAAGATCTCCGCCTTCTAGAGAAATCACATCGTCATTGTCATCATCTTCACTCTCGGAAAGTTCCACCCTTTCTGAAGCCTGATCTTTGTTTTCGGAAAACGGTTTTTTCTCGGAGTCAATTTTGTCCACAGTCTGAGTAGTGTCAGGATCTTTGCTGTTACCTTCCGCTTGATTTATAGAGTTGTCAGTTTTATCGGTTTCAGAAGCAGTAGTCTCAATTTTTTTTACTTTAGGTTCTTCTTCATCTTCGTCCACAATTTCACCTTCTTCTTCACTTTCTGGTTTTTCAACTTCTTTGGGTGAAGTACTGACTTTCGAAGGCTCATCTGCATTGTCAGGTTTCTTTGGAGGAGCTTCGATATTTACAACGCTTAAGATTTCCAGCTGTTGAGAACTCTTAGCCACCGCTACAGTCGATGTTGCCGTCTCAGGAACAGCAGTTTCTACTTGATTGTTAGCAACTTTTTTCTCCTCATCCGAATCACTTATGCAGAGGGTTTCGGGAACAGCAACAATTGGAATCACATCAGGCGATGGTGAGCGGGCTTCTTTTTTGGGAACAACTTCCTCAGTTGTTTTTCGATTGTCAGTTTCAGTTGATTTACTCTCATCGTAGCTATTCTCCTCGCCTTGAGTTTGTTTACGGAAATTCCGTTTCAATTTGATACGTTTCGATGGAACAGCAGGTTCTCCATTTGGTATTATAACGGTGAGGGTTGAATTTGATGTTTTTTTGCCAGCTTCAGAAGATTTTCCATTTGATGAGCTACCATTTGTGGTTTTGCTGGATTTTTTACGTGCGGCAGCAGCTGATGGAGGCCTCTGCTTTGGTGGTCCCTCTTCCTCGGAATCTGTGTTGACTTCTATTTTGGTAACCGGCTCTAGAGCTAGCTGCGAGCGAATAGCACGGGCTCTGGCTTGTAATTCAAGAAGTTCCAACACACTGAATTGTTTGTCTAAAAAAAAGGAAATACAAAGTTAGTTTTTTTTTTTGGAAAAAATTATTTATTTTTATTTTTCAATATTTGAAGTAAAAATTTTTATTAAATAAACAAAATTAAATCAAAATTCTTTTTAAAGAAAAACGCATCTAAATTATTTTGTAAAAATACTTACTTCCATCATCGGTGGCTTCCTTCTTCACCTTTTGTTTCTTTCTGCCTGAAATAGAACCGAAAAGAAAAAGATCAGAAAATGGAAAATGAATTAAAGAGGCCATCCGAACTGATTCGGCTTTTTGTGAATCCTCATATCCCAACTAAAGAAGAATTCCATGAGGTGACTCCGACTCAACTCGAAGAATACATTACCGAGACCAAAGAGAAGAAATCTAAATCCGAACACAAACGGAATAAATATCATGAACTGGCCATAATGGCAAAAGTAGACCACCTCACCACAGAAGCAGAATTAGAGAGGTTACTGCATAGCGACGTTCGAACTTTGATTGTCCAGAAGAATTACAACAGTCCAAAAGATTTCAAACAAATTTGTGAGAAAATCGAAAAGTGCGTGGATAGATTCTATTCAGAAAACCAGCACAGAACTCCAATTGGAGTGGCAGTGGAGATAAATGGAGAACTTTTGATTTCAGGTCGAATGAGAAACAATCGAAGTGTCTTTCTGGAGATGGGTCATATTATCGTTTTGACCAACAATAAGGACTACCAAAACTGTTGTTTCAAGGAAATCTTGTACGTGAGCAATTTGTGGAGATATTCGGAAGTTGTGGGCCTTGGAGACGTTTTTGTGATGGGAGCGGGAAGTCAAATTGTGACGAAAGTCGTAAAATGTGGCCCTATGCAGTCAATCACTGTGAAAGTTATGAAACCAGGTCTCCTGACTTCATTCATGCGTTGTAAGTTGCCCTATTACATCGAAGCTAAGGAGCTAAGTGAAAAGGACATTGCAGACATCGACGAAGCTGTGAAAAATGGAGCTCATTTCCTTATGATTCCCGGAATTAAAAGTGCTCCATTCTTGAAGTTCACTAAGGAACACATCGGAGAAGATATTGGCTTGCTGGGATCAATCGACTTGGAGTATTTGGAATCGAAGTTCATTGATATGGCAGATTTTCTGCTAGAACTTGATGGGGTCGTATTGAACGATATCATTTATCCAGCTTCACAGAAGCTTTTGGCAAACCCCATATCCCAGTGTAAACATCTTCAGAAGCCAATGATAGGGAGAGTTCCATTGGATTCATGCAAAGATTTCAAGAAACTAGAGAATCACATGAGATTCAAGCAAATGGATTGTTTGTTAATCCAGAAGAGTCCACTTCGACAGAAGTTTCCTCTCATCGCGAAGAAGTTACTCCCAGTTGGGAATCTTAAACTGAATCTCCCTCCAATTGATAGTTTGTCATGTAAGGATGGAATAATTAACTTTGTTCTGCGAATTATCTACTCGATTCCTTGTCAGGGACTTGTGATTACTAATTCGTGCTCGAAAGCGGCTGTAGCATTTTCGTATTATCAAATCTATTGCCCTGTAATAGTTGTCGTGGATAATGATCAAATGGCACGTGTATTGAACCTTAGAAAGAACCTCAAAACTGTTATTTGCGGCGATAAGAACCTAGCTATGGATTTGGGTATCGATTTTGGTCGAAAACAGGGAATTTTCACAACGGGTGACTTTATCATTTCAATTTCGGACAGTTTGGAGGCGAACTCTCAGGTTTGTGTGAATCTTAGGGCGCACTTTCTGCCTCCAATAGTACAAGAATTGTTTAGCTAACTTACCGGCGCCTTTGGAAACCTTGGATTCGGCAATATCGCTGTCTGATGATATCTCTTCCAGGGATATGTGCTCTGTAGATAAAAAAGAATAAAACATGTTCTTAAAATAGTATTCTCCTTTGTTTGTTTGAGAATTTCTAACCAGTTACAGCATTTACTTCATCCTCACTTGAAGTCTCTGTGTCGGTTGGACATTTGGTTGAATTGATGATGGACAGGAGACGTTTCTTTGAAATCCCAAGGATCTCATTTAAGCACTGTTCTTGTATGTCTTCCAAATTGTTTTTCTAGCAAGTATAACAAGTGGTTTAGGAGTGAAAGAACCTTGTTAAATAATGTGCTATACCTTTAAGAAGTCTGGAGCTAAATTTGTGATCGTTTTTGGTTTCAGGGATGAGAATATTTGTCGAATTAATTCAACTCTATCGTCGACATAATGTTCCATGGGCATTATGAGATGGTCATCCTCCTTTTTGATTTTAATTGGTTCAGGGATTTTAGATGATTTTGACTTTTTCTTTAATTTTGAAGAACTCATTGTGTGGATTTAGTATTTATTTATTATTTATTTAGAAAATAATTAATTTTGGCTGAAATGAATGAGAATTCTTGTATTTAGTTGGTCTTGACATATGAAATGTCAAAACAAGAGGTATGTTTGTTTTGTTGATTTATTTTTGTGCATTGGATGTGTTCAAGAAGAAAAAGTCATGTCGCTGGGTTTACACAGCAGCGGAAAAAGTTATTTTATTTTTCTGATTGACGTTTAGAATGTATAGTGAGTTTTTATTTGAAATATGATTTTTGTGTTTATCTTAGATTATATTTCATGCAACCTTCAAAAATTCAAATCAATTTCAGGTTGTTTAGCTATGTTTTTAGAAAAGTCCAGAAGTGTGAATTATATTTCTTTATATTTATTAAGCTGGATACGAAATTGATGTTATCTTATGAAATTAATTAACTTAACTGATAAAGAATTTCCTTTCTCTTAGACTATGTTCACATTGCAAACTGTTTTCATATGGGATTTTACATTGAATATCTCATTATTCGGGCAACTGTCACTTTTGAAGCTGTCATCTTTTGATATTTCATATAAACATCACCTTTTATAAAACCAAATACAACACTCATTAAAAACACAATGATATCGTTAAAACTCACTAAAATTACTAAGCTTGACGTTTAAGAGTTTGAAGTGTCAAGTTGGGTTAAACTTAAGCTCCCGCAAAAGATTTAAATAATTTGAAATTTGTTAATTAGTTAAACATTTATTTAGTGTTAAAAGCGTTCTGGGGCTAAATAAGAAGGTGAGTCGGCAGTCGGTGTTATATTAAGTAAACTAAGAGCATATTTACACCAAAATGTCTTTGAGACGAACGCCCCCTAACAATTCCCAACACAAGAGAAATAATGCTGATAATTCAGCAAAGAGGCAGCATAGAGACTTAACTCCATCTCCCTTATCATCGATGGGCAATTCATCGTTATCGGATTCGTCGAGAATGGTGGTCGGGAATTTGGCAGTTGACGATCTAAGATTATTAATCCAATCTTCCGTGTCCTCGCTTCTTGATGATAAACTGAAAAATATGGCTAAGAAGGCGGACATGGAGGATATTAGCCAACAAAGTAACAAATCGCTGCAAACACAGCTGGAAAACATGCGGACACGATGTTCGACCTTGGAGCGACAGATGGAGATGCTCGAAAAAAAGTTTTAGGAGCAGAATGTAATTGTTCACTTGCCAAAACCAAATGGTGTTAGCGCCATTGAAAGAACGAAAACTCTTTGTCTTGAAATGTTACGGTCTGACAAAATGACAAAATCCGAAGGGTACGCGAGCTCCACTCGAATGGAAATGTTGCAAATATTATTGTCGAGTTGCAAGACAAAAATGATGCAATTCAATTGCTAAGGACTAGGACAAATTTTGTCGGCACTGGTATTTCGATGCACAAGGACTTTCCCATGGCAGCAAGAGAACGTCGGAAAAGAATAATCAACCTGAGAAACAACGTAACAGCTAAAAACAAGGATTTAAAACCAATAATTAGAGGCGAAACATTAAAATTAAATGAAATCACATTTGACTTTGATAAAAACAACAACCTTGCGAGTGACAGTTCTGATGGATTGACGTTTTTTCAACAACTGATCGGGGATGGTACAGAGGTTCCTGCTTTCACCGCAGCTAATACTTATGCGGGAAACACAATGAAGTCGTATAGTAGCCGTTCTTTTAATAACCTAAGTAGCTCAAATTGTAATTTTTAGTTAAAATACCGTCTGCCGTATTAAATGTTATCGTAACCTATCAACAAGTAATAATTGTAATTATTCAGTTCTTTCTTATAATGTATCAGATCTAACCAATGAGACCTTATTTAGTAGCTTTTATAACTATGTTAACAGCTATGATTTTGTATTTTTGTTTGAAACCTTTGTAATATGATAAATTTGAAAATAATTTGAAACCAGTAATCAAATTACATTTATACGCTTAAAAATTGGAAACCAGAAACTTATAATCTTACCACATTAGATGTGGGAATGAAACCGGATTAGTAAATGAATTTGCTGGAATAATACGTCATTCCAAAGATGAAACGTGTAATGCTAGAGGAAAGAGATTACTTGACCTATGTGACACCTTTGGACTGCGAATTGTGAACGGGACATCCGCATCACACGAGTTTGGTGAACTAACTTTTGTTGGAGCACAAGGAAAATCTGTCATAGATTATTGCCTGATAGGAGGGACATGGAGCGACTATTTTCTTGATTTTAAAGTTGATGTAGTGACATTCTCGGAACATCTACCCACAACTATGAAGTTACGAGTCGGTGGATGTGAGGAGGATGGTATCGTTTACAATTGATACCAAAATTAAAGTGGAATCCTAATTACCTAGCTTCCTATCAGAATAGTCTCAATTCTTTATTGATGAATGTGGATTCCGAAATAGCATCGATCACAAATTCAATAAGATCTGCATATCCAGCCTTTAGAACCAACCATAGGAAGACATTGCCAATAGAACCTTGGTTTGATAGTCAGTGTATGCGTGCTAGACAGGGATCTTTTACGTGGTTGAAGACCCTTCGAGTTTACAATAATGAATACAGAAAAAATAAATTTTTAGAAGCCAATAAAATATAGAACGACCTTTGTAAACAAAAACGAAACCAATATTTTTGGAGTCTAGTAAAGCTCTTGTTATAAGCGTAGCCGAGATTCCCAGCGAGTTGCCGGGCCCCAGCTCTGCAGCTAAAAATAATTAAAAAACGCGCTGAAGGTCATCCAGATTAATCTGAAGCACTCTAATTGTGCTTTAGATAATCCTTAGGGAGGAAAACTTCGACATTGGATAAACGGCCTCAAGGTGCGAGGCCTCCAAGACAACCAATACGACCTCTTTTATAAAACCGCAGTCAAGACCAAGGTAATCCCAGAACTTGTATTTTAGCTATGAAACATTTAAAAGGTTTTTATGGCCAAATTTTAGCACTCCCAATCTGACAGTTGTCAGATTTGAAGATAAGAATACACAGGGTTTGTTGTTGGCCTCTTTTTACTCTGCCATAATGCACCAAAACCTCCGGAGGAGGTGTGCAAAATCATAACCGAAGCTAACATCAAAAAGGCAAACCTTCTGATCGGAGGCGACGCAAATGCTCGGCATATCCTTTGGGGAAGTTCTGTGATCAACGAACGAGGTGAGTCACTTTTTGATTTTATTATTGAAAATAATATGATCATTTGTAACAGAGGCAATACTCACACTTTCGTCTTTCCGAGCTCGAATAATTATGATGGATGGGAGGATGTACTTGATGTTACTTTAGTAAACAACCGTAATTTATTAGTGGAGAATTGGAGAGTTTCCCCATTGAATTCGTTTTCGGATCACAAGTGGAAAAACCCTCCGCCTTACAGAACGCGTAGTTTTAAAATCGACAGCTACACTCTGACAATTGTTTCTATGGACAGGTTCAGACGAAATAAAATCAACGAAAAATTTCCTTCCAATTAAGGCAACATTATTGGAAAATAAGTCCAGAAAAATCCCCCTAACTATCATGCCAAATCCACTTATGTCAAAATGACAGCTAATCATCTATTTCATTCAGCTGAAAGCTAAACTTTATTATTTTAGAATTTAATTATTGTCTGCAAAACTATATTTAACGTTTTCTGTAAGAAATGTAATCAATATTTTATATAAAAACCCTGGTCGAAATGAACGTTCAAAAAATACAAAATGAAAAAATGATTTATTTTACTAATTGAAAACTCATTTGCTGAAATTTATTAAGTATAAAATTAAAATTATAAATAATAACAAGTTTCAACATTTGTTTTGTTTTGAAAAATAACGGCGCAAATAAAATCTACATATTTTCTAGTTCAGCAGTTAACTTTCTAGCTTTCTCATGGACATCATCAATACTTCCTACCATATAGAAAGCAATCTCTGGATAATCATCCATTTCACCATTGAGTATCTTTTCAAAACCATCGATTGTTTTCTCAAGTGGGACAAGAATACCAGGCTGCCCGGTAAAGACTTCAGCTACTTGAAACGGTTGTGCAAGGAATCGCTGAATTTTTCTAGCTCTTGCTACAATCAACTTATCTGCTTCTGACAATTCGTCTATGCCAAGAATAGCTATGATGTCCTGGAGTGATTTATAACTTTGCAATAATTGTTGTACACCTCGGGCAACATTATAATGCCTGAATCCCACAATTTTGGGATCCATAATCCTTGATGTTGAGTCGAGGGGATCAACTGCCGGAAATATGCCCAATTCAGCTATTTGTCTTGACAGAACTGTTGTTGCATCTAAATGAGAGAAAGTTGCAGCTGGAGATGGATCACTAAGATCATCAGCTGGAACATAAACGGCCTGCACTGAGGTTATAGATCCGTTTGTTGTGCTTGTTATTCGCTCTTGCATTGTTCCCATGTCTGTTCCCAATGTGGGCTGATAGCCAACTGCCGATGGTATTCTTCCCAAGAGTGCTGAAATTTCAGCTCCAGCTTGAGTGAACCGATATATGTTGTCAATAAATAACAAAACATCTTGACCTTCAACGTCTCTAAAATACTCTGCTATTGAAAGACCTGTCAAAGCAACTCTGAGTCTGGCTCCTGGTGGCTCATTCATCTGTCCATAGACCAAGGCAACTTTGGAACTATCATCATCCAGAGAGATCACATTTGATTCTATCATCTCCGTATAAAGATCATTTCCTTCCCGAGTTCTCTCACCAACACCCACAAACACCGAGTACCCTCCGTGCTTTTTGGCAATGTTATTTATAAGTTCCATGATCAGAACAGTCTTACCCACTCCAGCCCCTCCAAAAAGACCAACTTTTCCACCCTTCACATAAGGTGCCAAAAGGTCTATAATCTTGATTCCAGTTTCAAAAAGCATTGGCTCCACATTAAGAGATGTCAATACTGGAGGTTCACCATGAATAAAGGAATATTGTTGTGTTTCAATGGGACCACGTTCGTCAATAGGTTCGCCGATAACATTAATTATGCGTCCAAGTGCAGCCTTACCCACGGGTACTCTAATGGGATAACCAGTATCGACAACTTCCATGCCTCTCACTAAGCCCTCTGTGCTGTCCATTGCAACAGTACGGACAATATTGTTGCCAATATGATGAAAAACCTTTAGAATCAAAAGTTGAGCTATGTCTTTCGAAAAACCAAATAACTTATGCCTACCTCCAAAACAAGCTTTTGTGAGCAATCCCACTTTATCTCGATGGCATTAAAAAGATTTGGAATTTTATCTGGAAAGTACACATCGACTACTGGTCCTATAATAGCATGGATCTTGAAAAAATCAACTCGAAATTTAATATAATGGTAGATTAGGAAACAAACAAAATCAAACCTTTCCAACTAAAGGCGGAGGCCTCAAGATGATATCATACTTGTCCAAAGGAGTTGTTTTGGTTTCGTCTTCGAGATTCTTCGGCTCAGGGATACAATCTTGTTCTGGAGGATCGCGTGAATCATCTGACAGTTTATTTGGATCTGAAAAAGTCTCTGGGAAAGTTTCAGACATAGAATATTAAATCTTGATGGTTTTCAAGGTCTTACTTGAATTAAGTCCAATTGATTCTTTTTCAGCAACATATCGTTGAGTTGAATTCTTTAAAAGGTTTTGCTTAGGATCTCCGAATGGAATTACACTTTGATCAGTAAAAGCTTGAAAAGTTGTGTTTTCATCATTATTAATGTTCTTTTGAAATTGTTCATCTTTTTAGTAATAGAAAAATTATATTTACAAATTGTTACAATTAAATATTATCCAAGTTTACCGATTATTGACTGTGAAAAACATCTGTACAATTCCCTTGATCGATCCAAATTAAGTAACGTCTTTCTACTGGACTGGCCTTTAATTTTGAAGAACAAATTCTAGAAGTTGCCTATGAAATGAAAGAATGTTATGAGAAAACTTACCAACATTTTGTATTATCCTAAACATCTTTAAATTGTCTTACAGGTAATAAACTTTGAACAGAAATGAATAAAAATGTATTTTTGATTCATAAAAAGAAAAGCAGATTAGGTAATGTTTACTTTGTTTAAAATTCTGCAATAGGTATAGAATGACAGTGGTTTTAAAAAACATATTTTTGATATGTTATCCTTATTTTAACCTTAGCCTTTAGTTTAACTTTTATAGGAATCGATAAACTGGAACCAATTGAAACAAATAGCAGTCCTTTTCCCCACCAAAAGGTGCATTTTTAATTACCGCCGATACCAAAATGAATATTGATTCACTTATGGGGTTTTCCATTCCATTTATCCATTTCTGTGAAAACACAAGTTTTCCCTGGTTTTGCATTCCTTGGGGCAAAATAAATTGATTTATTTTTAATTTAAGATCAAATCTGCAGATCTTTATTTTTCAGCAGATTTGCTCCTTTTCTACCAATAGGTAGGTAGAAATGGCGATCTCAAGGCAACCTAGCCTGAGATCCAATTAGCGCTGTAGCGCGCCCTTTTGATACCAAAAACTCGTTTGAAATGTGATAGAAAGGGAAAGATTTATAAAGAAGCTTCATAGCGGTTATGTTAGAGCCATTTTGTCGCATTGAAGATTAAATCTCTATTCTTTGTCTCAGATAGCTCATCAAGTTCTTGAAAAAATGCTTTTCCAAAGTATTTCATTCTAGTGTTTGCCAAAGCTGGACATTTACAGAGGAAATAGATTATCGTTTCACTTTCTCTTTGGTCACTACAACTACGGCAAAAGGTGTTGTAAGATATACTCAACTTATCTGCATGAACTCCTATAGGGCAATGTCCGGTACAAACCACAACAATCCTGGCTATGTCTTGCCTTGGCCTGCACAGCAGATCGTTTGTACGGGTTTTATCATAGGTGGGCCAAATCTTTCTAGATATAATGCAGTTGGGTAAATTGCTCCACCTTCAGTTTGATTCAGTTTGGTAGATAGAAAAGATTTTACCCTTCATAGCAGCAAGAGGAATGTTAACCATTTCCGCAAGTGAGCTATGAAGGGCCGATCCTTGCCTGGCTAGCTCGTCAGCCCGTTCATTTCCCACGACACCACTATGGCCCGGAACTCAGATCAGGGTGACACCGAGGTTAATATTCAGGCTCGCAAGCCCATCGTGACATTGCTGGACCAATTTAGACGAGGATGTCTCCGAGTTAATGGCTTTGACAGCTGCCTGACTGTCTGTAAAGATAGCCGCATTTCGGTTTTGGTTTGGGTTTTGTTTAAGTATCTTACATGCCTCCCTTATTGCCAGCAGTTCAGCCTGAAAAACGCTAGCAAAGTCAGGAAGCCTAAAGGATTTGGCTACATTTATGGACTCAGAAAAGATCCCAGAACCAACTCCGCACTCCATCTTTGAGCCAACAGTAAAGATGGTTGTGTCGAAACCTATCGACACGATGTCATCCTCCCAATCTTCTCTCGATAGGAAAATAAACTTAAAACCTTTACTATGGCTCAAAGTAGGAGTGTAGTAGTCAGTGTCTACCGAGATAATATCTGAGGGAATCAATTTCGTTGTGTTGCTGTGACCATAAGGTTTTGACAACCAGCTGTTTGATTCCTTCAGCCTTTATATATAGCGCTGCAGAGGTCGATTGGTAGAAGATCCAAAATAACGTTTAAGGCGTCCGTTGGGCAAGTACGCATGGCCCCAGTGGTGCCCACGCAAGCTGTTCTCTAAACCTTCTTTAGCTTATCAATATTATAGGCTTTGCTAAGAGTAGGCCACCACACAATCGAACCATATGTTAAGATTGGACGTACTACGGCTGTGTACTTCCATAAAATCATCTTCGATTGAAGTCCCTACTTTTTGCCGAAAGTTTTGCTGCAGGCGTAGCAGGCAACACAGACCTTTTTAACCCGTACTTCAATATTTAGTTTTCAGTTTAGTTTAGGGTCGAGTATGACTCCCAAATATTTTGCACTGAAAGACAATGATAGGATTTGACCGTTGAGTCGAGGTAGCGTGAAGGGCGGTACTTTAGTTTTGGTGGTAAAGAACAACAGTTCAGTTTTACTTTGGTTAACTCCTAGTCCACAACTCGTGGCCAAGTTTGCTAAAAGCTGACTCCGTGATTTCACTAATCACAGAGGTGTACATTCCTGACAACAATAGCACCAAATCATCCGCATAGGCTACCGCCTTCACTCCACATCTCTCTAATTTAACGAGATTGTATCCATGACCAGAAGCCATAGAAGAGGCGAAAGGACACCACCCTGGGGTGTTCCCCTACTCACGTGTTTCGTTGCGATTGTATTGCCTAGAGTGGCTCGAATCTTCTTACCACTGACCATGGAAATAATCCATTCTCGAATGAAGTCTTCTACACGGAACTTAACGAGCGATTCTTCTATGGATTCTGTAAGGACGTTGTTAAAAGCAACTTCTATGTCTAGGAAGGTGGCAAGAGTAAATTCTTTATAATGGATTGTTTGTTCTACAGTACGCACTACCTCATGGAGGGCAGTCTCCGTATATTTGCCCTTAAGATAAGCATGCTGAGAGCTTTCGAGAGGTTGTCCAACTAGGATTTCTCTAATATGGTAATCAAGAATGCGCTCCAAGGTTTTAAGCACAAAAGATGTTAAGCTTATTGGTCTGAAATCCTTCGCGGATTCGTGACCTCGGCTACCCACTTTCGGGATAAAACTACTTTGATATGTCTCCACGACATGGGCACATGTTTGAGAAGGAGACATCCTTTGAAAATTTGTTCCAGTCATGGAGCTGCCACATCATGCAACTTTTGAAGCATAACTGCCAGTATGCCATCCATGCCTGGAGATTTACATGGAGAAAAAGTATTGATGGCCCACAAAATATTTTCTCTGGTTATAACGGAATTGACTTGCTCCATATGAGCTACGTTTAGCTCTGTGGTTTCAAGCGATTCGGGGTTATCACTCTCGCAACCCGGAAAGTGCGTCTTCATCAGTAGCTCTCTATTCTCTCCAGCCTTGTCTTTTGGCTGATGACAGGGCTTGCTTGTAAATTTTAAGAGAGTCTTTATACGGTTGGTAAAACTTATGTTTGTTGCAGATATTGAAAATTGTCCTCGTCATTTTCCTAAGACTCGACAGTTCTTCATTCCACCACGAAGGAAGGGTTTTACGGCTATATTTAACTGGGCAAGAGACTCTAAAAGCTTTACCTATAGAAGTTTCAAAGGTTTTCACCTTTGAATCAAGGTCTCCTATCGATTCAGTGAGATTCGGTAAGTTGCTTAATTTGGAATTCGCAATTTGACTGAATTTCGTCCGGTCAGTTCTTTTGGGATTTCTATAAGGCGGAGGGTTTTCCGACTCAAAATTAATATGAAAAAGAATCCACTTGTGATCCAAAAACGACCTTCAGCGAGTTTTTTAATTATTTTTAGCTGCAGAGCTGGGGCCCGGCAACTCGCTGGGGAACTCGACTCCGCTTATAACATCGTCAACCCCGACGTTGTCATCAGCTTTGTCGGTGCCTGTTCCCCGACTCTGCAGAATTTTAATTTTGGCATTCCTTATGCCAAAACTGAGTTTGTATTCGGCCTTTTCGAGAGCCTCTAGACTCACTAATCCTCAGAAGGTAAGAGGTGCTGGTCCTTTGCGGTTCTTCTGCTTTAACTAAAGCCCAATTTTGCCTCTGAAGACCGCTGATCAGGTCCCGTCGGCTTGGCTTTATGCTCATAAGCGGTAACCAAATGCGAGCCTTCGACAGTCTAGGGATGTCCTTAGCTGAGATAAGCTTTAGCTTCAAGCCCTCCCAGTCATTGCTAACCTTAGCAATGCTTTCATTAAGGAAATCCCTACAAAACCTGTCCGCACACTTAATTACCCTATGCTCCCTGAGCATCTCTCCAGAGTCAAAACTAGGGTATAGGCCCTCACTGTTTGTTATAGTGTATGAAAACACCATCTCACAGAGCTTGACCTCGATAGAGTTCCACACGTTTAGCAGACCTTTGCTGTTTGTGGAGAGCTCATCCACAACTCCTACGTGGAGGTCATCCCTGAAAACCTCACTAAGAGTACGCAGTTGCGCTGCTCCAGAAGATGGTGCTTTCACTGGCTTTGTCCTGTCGTCAAGCTTGCTCTTTTTCTGAGACGTGCAGATCTCTACCTGAGATCTGTTTCGCTTAACGGCCTTTTCTTGGCTGGCCAGATGGCTTTTTGGTTCCTGGAGTTGCACTGCTACTCGAGGGTTTCGGTTTTGTATACGCTTTAAGAAGTATAGGAATGCCCTGCCAAGGCATCGGATTGAGCTCGTTAGCGACTGGTTTGCCCCCAGCCTTTCATTCTTCGGCACGGATTATGTAAGACGCTCACACCTCCACTGAAATTAGGGACCCCGTATCTATGGTCAAATTGCAGTGGTAATGCTTCCTAATATTAAGGAGTAGGAAACTTCAGCAATTCAACCTGACCTTAGCTGATCTCCATCTTGACAACGTGCAAGACAACTGTGTTGATCATTACCGCACGGCACCCACTGGGAGGGTTTGAAACGAGGATCTTTGCCAGGCTTTTCTACCAATACTAATACAAATAGAAAAAAATTGTTTTGATTTGAATTTGATTAACCAACACTAATACAAATTTAAAAAATAGTTTTGATTTGAATTTGACAGCTCTACTGATTTCGTTAACACGTACAAAAATTTACACTTACACAACGTCAACAAAAAAACA
The DNA here is from genome assembly GCF_945859685.1 of Eupeodes corollae. NCBI lineage: Eukaryota > Metazoa > Arthropoda > Insecta > Diptera > Syrphidae > Eupeodes > Eupeodes corollae. The sequence goes on from NC_079148.1 coordinate 126,601,331, forward strand.
ATTACTTTCGTGTTCCATACACCAAGAAAAAAATCAATTTTTAAAGGAAATTTGAATTTACCCATGGAAAATCCCATTAAATATCTATTTTGGCATATATATTGATTTATTTTTTGATTTAATCTAAATTTTCCCTCTCTCGAACCAATTCAAAAAAATACAATTTTTATCTGTCAGTGTGTATAAAGTTTTTTTTTACGTTATGAAAATTTCGTTAAATATTTTTAAGAACATTTCTTCCTCAAATATTTCAATATTTGAAGCTTATCAAGTTTTTATCCTAATCCAATTTACCAAAATGTCATAATACAAACATTTTTCAGAATTAAATGAATCACGATTTCAGTTCTGACTGACAACTGATTGGTAATAAGTGTTTAATGTGTACATAAGTAAAATCTAGATCTTCAAAATGTATTTCAACTCATATTTATCTATAGAACCCCGTTTTGACATTTAATTCTTGCTGTAATGTTCTATTTTGACGTTTCATCATTTACGCTCCTTGTTGGTTCATAGGAGATAATCTAGTGAAGGTAATATGAACAAATGTCAAAAAGGGATGCCTAATATTTTCAAATTTGTTGTTTTGACACATTCAATCCAAAAACCTTATGTTTTAGCAATGAATAATTCCATAAAAATTGCTGAAATCTACTTTTTGACAGTTGTAACATCGTTGATGTCAGTTTAAAGTATTCTAACGGTTAACAAAGATTCTTATGATTAAGTTTGTCAATAGTTTCTAGGGTGAAATTTACAAAAGGAACTTTTTAATTTGCTGAGCTCTTTCTTATGTTTTTATAAATAAATTATACCTAGTTCAAGATTAAATAAATCCAAGCTTAAGTCACTTTTCCATTATACCAAACTTAAATAATCTACATAATGAAGCTTCATAATCTTTGACCTTTATTGTATAAAAATAGCTTTTCATTCAAATTAATTGATGGCAAAATTTCCAAACAACACAAAGTCGCATTTCCTCAGTCTTCTTGTCCATTGCATTTCTCTCATAGGTCACTTAAAAATGTTGTTTTTCTGATCTAGATTCCTTGATTAGAATACAATTGGATTTATTAATTTGATGGTGTAGTTATCCATGTGCAGTTTTGAACTAGAGTAGTTACTGCTCATATAATTTAGTGCATGCATCCCACGTGAGTGGCGCATTTCACAAACCAGACTATACTATTCTATTGAGCTTCCATCGAACCCGCGTATCTGATGATGTTCATCTACAAACCGCCCTCTTTCAAATTTTGTTGTCTAATTGGTTTAATATTTTGAAAATGCGTTTATTAATTTACCCCCATCATCGCATCCCGAAAGAAAAACGAAACCACATGCCCAAAAATACGGTGTGTTGACTCAGAGAGTCTTTATCATTTTTATAGAAATTATCTCTGACCGACAATAAGCGTAAAAACTCATAGTCTCAAGCTCATCAGACTGACCGACCATATAAAACAAGAGTCATGTTTATCTATATGTACCACAACTGACATATTACAGATCACACATCACATCATGATGACTATGAGCAATGCGGTGGAATGGCAATGACAGTCGGTTGTGACAATCGCCAGGGATCGTACTCGATTTAGTCCGAATATAGAGTTCAGAGTTCTCTCATTTAAAAATATAAAAATTGTGTTTTTTTCGTATAAATTTAGATCGGAACCGTCAAAGAAATTTACCATCCGCCGGGTTATGTACAGGTTACATGCAATAGTTCTGATCCTTTGCGGGATTCTTATAACGATAAGTCGAGGTGATACAATTGAAGATGGAACGAAACAGACCCAATCGCAGTTTTGTAAAAATGTTCGATCACAACATTCTTTGAATATACAAGAAGTGTGTACTTTATTATTCTCCTTTTATTTTGAATTATAAATGAACAAATTACCTACGTATTGAAAAGGGTGTTTTTTTGCAAACCTAAATGTGACTTTAAGTACAAAATTAGTTATAGGTAGTTCATGAAAAAAGATAAGATTGTGAAGAGACATCTGAATTCCTCAATCAAGTGTCCCAGTTTTTACTCAAAAAATGATATGAGACTATGCCCAAAAGTATTTTTAAAGATCTCATATTGTTTCTATCAGTTTCATGTTTTTTAAAATGAATTTGACTGAAATTTAGACTAAAATCACAGAAACTTACGGTAAACGAACAGATCTTTTATTTTACTGAACTAGACGTTAATTGATTTTGTGAACTGATTACACACTTTATGACATCTAAGTGCTTATTAATTCAGGAAAATTTTGACTTTTCCACAAAGTAAACCCAAAAACCTTGTTCGAATCTACTAAAAAATCAATTTTGGTAACAGAAGTTTAGTTTTTTATATTTAATAGTTCTAGTTTGCTGTCAAAAAAGTTAAATGGGAAAGTGAAATTTTAATTCTTTTTCTTAATTTTTGACGTTTTTTTATTTATTTTCCCATATTTCCAGTTTAACTTGATTGCATTAGAAAATTGACAAGTGAGTGACACTTCTGACTTATACAAAAAAAAACACTCTTTAAGAAAAAAAAGTTTCAACACTGCGTTAAACGCACTTCTGTCAATAGTTGATTGATATTTTTTATTCAATTAGTGACCCACAGATTATGACTTGTATGATGACTATGTTCTTTATGGTAAAAAATAATAAATGGTGTCAAATGTGAGTGTAATAAAATAAATAGCAATTGAATTTTCAATAAGGGTGTTGGCGCGATCTATTAGCATCTTTTATTTGTATATGTTTTTTGATGTTTTGTTCAAACGTAAAATGGGAAAATCTTCGATTTGGTGATAAGAGAGGTTCAAGGTTAAAAAATTAAATGAAATTTATTGTTTCTTTTGTATCAAGGAATGTTATTATTTTTATTTTTTTGTTGAGCGTTAATTGTCTATGTAAATAGATTTAACTTGCAGTCCAGTATACAAAACAAACTGTCATTTGGGGTCATAAATTCCGTTTAAAAATGACTTTGACGTATAATTATGGTGAATATTTGATAGATTTGAGTGATTTAGTTTATATTTTGAATTCACTTCGTCAGCGTGATATTTTTTTGTGTAAACCTAGCTAGTAGATTTTTGATCACGGATACTTTGGGATGCATACAAAAATTGTTGCCTCCATTTACACGGCGAAGCTAGGAGCAAGTGATTTTTTGACGTTTTCATATGTCATAGAAAGTTAAATTAATTCTATAACTTAAACTTTTCTAAAAAAACGATAAAAGGAGACAAAAAAAATGTAGACTAAAAAGATGCATAGCTTTATTTCGTCAAGTTTGCCAGTGGACATTGTGCTCTTGTTTAAAGTTTGACAACTCCATTTTAAGATTAAACTATCAAAATATGCAGACTAAAAGGTGTATAGCTTTATTTCGTCAAGTTTGCCAGTGAACATTGTACTCTTGTTTAAAGTTTGACAACTCCATTTTAAGATTAAACTATCAAAATATGCAGACTAAAAGGTGTATTGCTCAATTTTGTCACGTTTGACAGTTTCTAGGAACTAATGTTTTCTTAAGTAAAAGGAGACGAAACATATGTAGACTTAAAAGGTGTATAGCTTTATTTCGTCAAGTTTGCCAGGGGACATTTTGCTCTTGTTTTAAGTTTGACAACTCCATTTTAAGATTAAACTATCAAAATATACAGACTAAAAGGTGTATAGCTTTAATTCGTCAAGTTTGCCAGATTCTGGGAACTAATGTTTTCTTAAGTAAAAGGAGACGAAAAAAATGTAGAGACTTTAAAGGTGTATAGCATTATTTCGTCAAGTTTGCCAGTGAACATTGTACTCTTGTTTAAAGTTTGACAACTCCATTTTAAGATTAAACTATCAAAATATGCAGACTAAAAGGTGTATAGCTTTATTTCATCAAGTTTGCTAGTTTCTGGGAACTAATGTTTTCTTAAGTAAAAGGAGACGAAAAAAATGTTGAGACTTTAAAGGTGTATAGCTTTATTTGGTCAAGTTTGCCAGTAAACATTGTGCTCTTGTTTTAATTTTGACAACTCCCTTTTAAGATTAAACTATCAAAATATGTACACTTAAAGGTGTATAGCTTTATTTCGTCACTTTTGCCAGTAAACATTGTACTCTTGTTTAAAGTTTGACAACTCCATTTTAAGACTAAACTATCAAAATATGTAGACTTAAAGGTGTATAGCTTTATTTCGTCAAGTTTGCCAGTTTCTGGGAACTAATGTTTTCTTTAGTAAAAGGAGACGAAAAATATGTAGACTTTAAAGGTGTATAGCTTTATTTCGTCAAGTTTGCTAGTGAACATTGAATTCTCGTTTCAAGTTTGGCAACACTATTTTAAGCGATTAAACTATCAAATAAAATACATCAACACTCAATCAAACTTAATCTCCAAATCTCATTGAACAAATGGGTTTAAACATCTTTTAAACTGTCAAAAATTTGATAGAATTAAGTGATTTATTGTTATCGTTGGTAGTTTTTGCACTGATAATCTTGTTTTTGTTGATATTTTCTAGATTTAAGTTTGTACTCTGATATTTCGAAACCTTGACCTTAATTAATGCCGACTCATTCAGAATACTTATCAGACATCGTCTAAGAATGCGAATCACATTTGCATTTCAAATCAAAACCATTAGTTGCTTAAATTTCCTGCTGCAATCTGAAGTACTTGAACATCAACAGATGCACTTATGAGTACATCAAAGTTCATTGAAATATTACAATTATCAATTTTAAAAGAAAATATTGTTTTATTTATATTATATTGTTACAGATTACAGGGTTGTGGTATGGAAGTGAAATAATCGCACATACCGAAAGCAGTCCAGGAACTTATTACTATGATACTTGTGTTTTAATTCATTTGACCGATATCACGCAACAAGTATGTACTCAGTTTCTTCCTTGTTTTGTTCTTGTTTTTAATTAGAGTTTACTCCACTCTTAATTTATTTATATAAAGATGGCAGCAACAACAGAAAGGGCTTATGCACATGGCGGTAGTTATAAAAAGTCACCTCATCTACGACAAGATCCGCATAATCGTTACTTACGACTGGCTTGGAATGAAAGGGAAAATGATTTGGAATATACTCTTAACTATACGGAAGCTAATCCAGGTCTATGGATGAGTATTGGTGATCAGCGGGGGACGATGTTAGACTTGCAGTACAGTCAATTTCGGGGAACTATTCAAGTGGCGAAGGCTGTACATGATCATATAGTTCTGACGTTTTGTGACTTCAAAGTGAATAGTACGTTTTTCACGATTGTACTAACGAGACAGAAGCAAGGATTGGGAGAAGACGTAAGTTGATTTTGGTTTCGTTAAAATAATTATGCATTGCATGATATTGTCGTTTCAACTGTCAAAACTAAAAAATGGTCATGTTGAGGCGACATAAGGCAAGATTCTAGTATCTGTTTGGCTTGCTGCCAAAATAGTGTCCTCCAATTAAAGCAACTTTATTGGAAAGCTGACTGGAAAGTTAGTCAAGAGTAGGGAAGATTCCCAACTACCTTTCACTTATGTCAAAATGACAGCTGATCATAAAGTTTTTATTCAACTGAAAGCTGAACTTTATTAATCTACGATTTATTTATTTTCTGCATAATTCCAATTGTCATATGGAAAAATAGTAAGTAATACTCCTTTAAAGTATAAAATACAAGTCGATAGGACTTGTAGCTTGCGTGAGGAATGTTTTGTAGAAAATTTACGTTAAAAAATACGATTGACTGCAAATGAGGTCCTTTATGTTGTCTGAACCTGGCACTAGTATCAGTAGATTAAAGGAACTAGTATCAGTAGATTAAAGAAAACGCAAACAAATATCCGCCATGTGATAGAATTATCATGGTAACAGTTTCCGATTAATGTTCTGTGGATGGACTTTTGTTTTGACATTTTTAATACTGTGCAAATGTCAAAATTCAAATTTGAAATGCCATATTGACATTTATTACCCTCCGCAGTTTCTCGTGGGATTATTGGATTATTCAATCTGTAACTATTATTGAAAGCTTTATTGACTCTTTTATTTTATCTCTTCCAGGGTCTCCGAAGCATTCGATCACTTTTGGCACGACGAGGACTGGCAACCGACTCCATACGAAAAGTATGTTCATCAAGTGCAACTCACATTATTTCTTCAATGACACTTTCGATAATTCTGTCAATGTTTCTCTTCTTACGTTCAAATTGATATGAAGTAACAAACGTCCATCAAAACTTACAGCCACTTTACAATTCTCTGTCTCTTTATATTTACCAATTAATGTAATCTAATTTTTACAATAATATTCTTAAGCTTTCTACCATAGTTATATCATTTTTAATTTATTTTATTTTCTCTGGGACTTGCAAGTGGGCAGTTTTCATTTGTTACTTTAGAAGACTAAGCAGCATTAAAAAATAAAAGTTAAACAAGTAAAAATATTATGTTGTGTTGTTTATTTTTATGTTTTTATTTTTTTGTAGATCTTAAAGATCATCTATCTAAGAAAAATTTATTAAACAATTAATTTGGTTAGCCAATTAAACTCAATTATTACCGATTCAATAATTTACCAAAAAGACAAAAGTAAAAAATGTGTAGGTGGATTAATGTAGGCGATACACAAGTTGAAAATTATGTAATTTGTGATGGATAAGTTTTTAGGTTTTGTTTACATCATCTCACCATCATCGGTGGATATGTTGCAATTGAAAAGCAAACAACAGAATTTTTATTACAAATTTCATTCTAGCATGAATAATAAGTTAATATAAATGGGTTGGATCTTAATAAATTAATTGGATAATTTAATTTTTGATGTCGATTAACGCATGTTTAATTTGCATATCTATGAGAAATGTACTAACTAGAAGAGCTACTTTTTGATTAGGTTTGAAGACAGAACGGTTTTTTTTAATTTTTGATTATCTTGAGAAGGAAAAAGTCAATAACAGTTTGTCATCCTTGTTTTAAGTGCTTAGCTAAATTATTAAAATCTATAGAGAAGTAGGTTATCATGTCATTCTAGAATATGATGAATAAATTGACGATGGCTATTTTCGACACTTTCATGTCAAATTGACTATTACACAAACTACTCATCAGATTCTGTAATCATTGTGAATATCTTTTAATGATTTTCATCAAATAAATAAAAGAATTTGTTATTTATTTAAATCTGTCAAATAATCGAAAATGCTCTTTTTCTCGTTCCATAGGGGAAAAAAATTGATTTGTCTCTGTTCTTAAACAAATGTCCATTTTCCTGATGTAAAATGTAGTTTGTTCGATTGTAAACATTTAAGAATATTTTTCTTTATACGAAATCAACTTTAAATGAATTAGTTGATACATAATTTTCTTTTTCCTATACGAAAGCACACCAGTTCAATGAAAAACAAAATAATGATCAATCGTTTTCCATTGGACACAAACAATATAAATTTTATTTATTAAAAACAAAGTTGACTTATGGAAAACCTCATAAGAAAAATATGAAGAACAGGTGAAACATCATACTCTTTTTGTTTATTAGAGCAAAAATATAAATAATAAAACTAATACTTTAATACTTTATAGTATGCAAAAAAACTAGACGTGTTTTCTTCGTGGTCTAATAAATGTTCCTATTTTTATGCCAGACTCACAGTTTACTTACTTACTTACTTAAGGTGGCACTACAGTCCGGGGCGAACCTGGGCCTCAACCAACATGCGTCTCCAGCCAGCTCTGTCCCTAGCTAGCTGTCTCCATTGACCACTAAATCCATCTTCTTCTCTTCCGTCGCAATGCTCAGAAATGTTCCACTGACATCACGCTTTGATCTTCCAATTATGTCAATATCATCTGCGTATCCGAGTTATTGGACGGACCTTTGGAAGATTGTGCCTCTAGTGTTGACGGTTGAGTTTTGAACAATTCTTTCCAGAACGATGTTGAAGAAGTCGCATGACAGTGCATCGCCTTGTCTAAAACCTTTTTTGACATCAAATGCATCGGTGAGATTTTTTCCGACCGTGATAGAGCAGCGTGCATTCTCCATCGTCATTCTGCACAAACGGATAAGTTTGACAGGGATGCCAAAACTAGACATTGCTCGGCAGAGCTCTTCCCTATGGATGCTGTCATACGCGTCTTTAAAATCGATAAAAAGATGGTGGGTATCGATTTGAAGCTCCTGGTTTTTTCCAAGATCTGCCGTAGTGTGAAAATTTGATCGATAGTGGACTTTCCTGGTCTGAAACCACACTGATAGGGTCCTTTCAGGTTGTTGACGAACGGCTTCAGGCGTACACATAATACGGCAGAAAGGATCTTATATGCAATGTTAGGGAGACTTATGCCTCTGTAGTTGGCGCAATTTAGAGGGTCTCCTTCTTTATGTATTGGGCAAACTATGCCCATGTTCTCAACATAGACTGCGGTTCTACTACGATGTTCCCTGATCGTATTCAAAGGCTTCGGTTCGTGGCTGTTACCTTTGGGAGTTTTTTTTTACCTCTTGGTAAAATATACGAACCTCATTCCTGTTGTGACATCCCTCTATCTCCTTGATCACGCGCTTCTGGTGCTCTCTTTTTTTTCATCTAAGAAGTCGGTGTTCCTCTCTCCTCTTCTGCTCGTAGAGCTCGCGAGCAGCTCTAGTCCTTTTGTGCAGCGCCGTTTTGTATGCTTCTTGTTTCGCTGCGTGTGCTTGCCAGGGGTTTCGTGGTGGTCCGAGTCAATGTTGGCCTCTCGGAATGTTCGGATATCCTGGATACTGGAGAAGTGTCGTACGTCGATCGCAATGTGGTCAATCTGGTTGACGGTTGATTGATCAGGAGATTTCCATGTCCCCTTGTGGATATTGAGATGCGTGAACTGCGTACTAGCTACCAGAACGTCTCGCCCCGCAGCGAAATCGACCAGCCTGAAACCGTTGTCGGAGGTGGTGTCGTGCAGGCTGTATCTCCCGATTATGCCACCAAAGATGTCTTCTCTTCCTAGCTTGGCATTAAAATCTCCTAAGGCAAAATTAATGTCATAGCCAGGGCACTGCTCATAAGTTTTGTCCAAGAGCTCAAAGAATATGTGTTTGGTGTCTTCATCTTTCTCCTCTGTTTGGACATGGGCGCATATTAGGCTTATGTTGGCGAATTTAGCCTTGATGCGGATTGTCGTGATGCGCTCGTCCACACTGTTGAAACTCAAGACTTTTTGCCTGAGTCTAGTTCCAACAACAAATCCACACCCGTAGTATACATCGCAGTCTTTTAGTTTGCGTTTGCTCGGTCCATCCCATCGCACTTCTTGGATGGCGGTAATATCTGCCTTGCAGGGGTTTAGGGCTTCCGCTAATTGTTCGGCTGCACGTGGTCTGTTAAAGATCTTTACATTCCACGTACAGATGCGAATTTCGTTTTCCTTATATCGTTTGCTTGGTTTTCTACGTGGTCATGAAGTCACCCCAACGCCACAACCCCCAACCTGGAAGGCCAGATCCTCAGTATAACCCCAAGGACGGGGAGCCGGCGATAAACCGCTCCTTATAGGCCTGGGCTCCGAATAAGTCTTAAAAGCCCCATAAGATGTTCACTAAGAAGTTCAACCTTACTGGAAATGTAGACGCCACGGAAAGGTGCCTTAGTGGGACCACCCCTCCCCCTCTCTCGTTTGCTGCCGCCAGGTACTAGGCATCCGATGTTCACCGTTAAAAGTAATCACTTGTTGCATTTTAATTGAAATAATTTTGCTTTGTTTTCTGCGATTTAAAAATGCCTAAAGTGATTCCGCACTCTACCACGTGAGTTTAAACGGTCACGTAACCATGTTACGAAGAAAGAAGTGAAGAACATTGGCTTAAGAAAAGGTGTCCAAGTTTGTGCTGACGATATTGATTTGGAGGATATGAGTCGTAAATTTTCTACTTTCAAAACCCAATTTAGTTGTATGTCCTCAAGAATTGCAGATACCGATAGTATGAACGCATATTCAATTAATGTTGTATATATGGGTTCAAGTATATCAAGTAAATCAAAGCGCACTGGGATTCTACATCTTCTTCTTCATCACATAACTCACATCTTCAACACAATAATAAAATAACATCTACATAGCCCACTTCTTAGAAGGTATCCAAAATTATCTCTATTCCAAAACAGATTAAAGCAAAAGGGGTACAGACCCATATCTATACTTCCTTTTTTATTTAAAGCCAAACCACTCTTGACACTTCTGCAGTCAGGATTCCCGATGACATAAGACAGGCCTTAGACCTAAAATTAAAATTTACCTACTGCGATAACCGTACTTGACTATTCGAAGGTATTTTATTGCGTCGATTATAATCTTCTCTGTGATAAAGTGACTACTTACTTTAACTTTTCTTACACAACTAAAAACCTTATTTTTTCATATTTGACCAGTCGTATGCAAACCGTATCTTGTAATAGTATAAGCTTGCTGTTCATACTAGTGTTCCTTGAGGATCAATACTTGGGCCTTTACTTTTTTCGTTGTTTATTAATGATCTGCCTTCTGTTTTGTCTTTCTGTCAATACCATATCCACGCTGATGATGTTCAGTTATATATAAGCTTTCCTGAGAGGATATAGCTAAAATGAACATTGATCTTTAGTCTATATAAGATTGGTCGACCGCAACGGCCTTGAACTAAATCCTGCAAAAAATAAAGCTCCTCCAATATCGAATAAAAAACTCAAACCTGAGAACTTCCCTTCCGTTATATTAAATAATTCCATACTTGAATATGTTACACAAGTCAAAAAGTTAGGCTTGATCTTTAACAATAGACTAACTTGAAGTTTCCACATCGATACTATTGTGTCAAAGATTTATGCTTCGCCTATAATAACACCGAAGTGCTAGCTGTTTGTAGACCTTGGCTCTCATTGGGCTCAGAAATTAAATGAAGCATTTGATGCCCCTCGATTCGTTTTAAACCTTTGTAGATTTGATCATATCTCGTTTCGGGCTCGTTAACTTTTTAGCTGTAACCTTGAAGCTTTCTTCAAGTATCGGTGTTGTATTTTACTTTTCAATTTAATTGTTAAAAAGACTCCAAGTTATCTATCTAATAGACTTAATTATTGTTTCGCAAGCCGTTTTATACGTGTTTGACATCTGTCAGCCAATTTTTTGTTTATGCTGTCAGACTGTGGAATAATCTTTCCAGTCATATAAGGTCAAGAATATAAAACAGAAAGTTCCAAGAAATTTGTTTTGAAAATTTCTCCGACTTAAACTGAAGTTATGTATATAAATTTCATATTCTTTTAAATTTAATAAATTGTACATATGTATGTACGTAATAAATCCTGTACTTTATAAAAAAGTAAATATCAAATACCAAACATCAAAAAATCAAAATGTCAAATAAATGTTTATCAATACTCAACAAATAATTATTCAAAATCAATTTCTTACTTTTTTCTCTATTATCATTACTACTTTTTGTTGTTTTTTCATTAGTTATCGTTAATCAAATTTATTGAGGTCTTAATAAAGATAACAAAAGGACTTTTAACTCACCCCACCCTTTTCTTTTCTTATCTCAAAAATTGAAAACAATAGTTGCCAACATTCAATTAGGAAAAAAAAATAAACAATTTTCGCACTCAAGAAGTTCTTGTGAAAAAGATTGCCTTCAATGATTAATCATATCTTATGTAGTATGTCAGTTTTTTTAAATTATTATAGCCATTCAAGAAATATTCATATGGCCAAGAGAAAATTGAATCGAAGTACTTCAGATTCAAGACCTGCCTCCAAAAAGTTTAATTTACTATCAATTTAGTGATTGTAGTCTTTCTGACAGACGTCATTTATTCAAACGAGTAATTATTATCTGTTCAGGTTCAGATGTCTTTCCTAAGGAAAAAATAACCTTTGGGCCAACTATGGAGTAAAAGGGGGTTGGCTAGCATCATCACACATGGCGTAAGACCGTGCTTATTTGGACTACCGCAGACTCTATTATCAGTTTTGATTATTTGAAGTAAACATGCATTTAGAGTTTTTTTTTCTAATCTTAATTTGACAGCCGATAGAAAAAAAAAAAACAAGATAAGAATTTTTTTCAAAACAAAGTTTGAATTGACATGCAGACACGAAAAATATTGTTAACACGGAAACATTTAGATATGAGAGTTTCTGCTATCATTTAAATTGGCAATAGATGGTCTTAATTCAATTCCACCAATAAAATGGTTTTTGAGTTTAGGAAAAAGATTTTTGAAGTGTTTTCGCAGTCTTAAGGTTAAGGGAAGATAAATAATAATATTTTGTTATTGTTTTTGAAAATGATTAAAGACATTTCTTCACCATGTTTATGTGGAATGCTGGTGGTGAGTAACCAACAATATAACAAAGCTTTTACATCAACATCATATTATCATTGTCTAGAGAGCTTATCTTTTATTTTCTTTTTGTTTGATTTTTTTTTATTTTTATCAATTTATAAATCTACGCCTTTTATATGAAATTGTGATAAGAGCACGTTGGCAGAGGGTGTGCAACTTTCAAAAATTTCACATAGATTTACTAAAGCTAAGTACAGATAGTTGTCAGATAAAACATGTCAGATTATGTGAGTCTGACAATAATGTATGTGTATATCTTCCAATGAGCTGACATTATCGAAATATGTACGTATCAATGAAGAACTTCCTGTTCACACGGTTTTCTAGTTTTTTCCTAAAAATCTTATGATGAGATGATTCGATTTTACTTCAGTGTACAAGATTTATTATAACTGATGTTTATTTTTAAGAGGTATACAATTTTAAGTTGGCAACACTTCTTTAACTGGCGGCCATTTTTTCAGCTGTCAAGTGATTTATTTTTAGATTATGATTTAAATAGAAAAGTGACGTTCAAATCATTGTTTTCTTTGAAATATGTACAGAATTTAAAATATGAATTTTTTAGCGATTAACCTCATTTTTGGTTAAACAACCCTCAAGACTGTTTGGTGTGCCTTATGGGTTGGTAAAATAATTGGTGCGTTTTTATTGCATATGATACCGGCTAGAACATTATACTCAATGGTGGCCTCTGTAGGGCCATGGTTACTGTCTTTTTTGCTCAACAACCATGATGTGCATGACATTTCACACAGCTTGTGTCATAATTGATTTATTAAAGGAAACGTCAGTTTCACATTACGGGTACGTCAATTGGACAATTTACCAGTTGGAGGACAGCATTTGACGTGTATTTGCCAATATACGACTACAAATGTTGATAAACGTCATCGAAAGTTACACCTCTAGATTAAACATGCCAGAAATAATATTTATATAATTGAAATTCAAGAAAATTATCTTCCGACTAAAGTACATTTTTTTTTTTCAAAATTAAGTTTTATTTCATTTTAAAGTTTTTAACCTTTAAATAAACACCCATTATTAAAAATAAAATAATTATTAGTAATTGTCAAAATTCTCAAAAAACGACATTTGACCACTTTAAACGCACCGTCTGACAATAGCTGGAAAAAATGTTGCTAGCTAGTAACACAAGAAATTTATAATCTCACAAACATTTGTAGCATTTTCTTTGACACACTGGAAATTATTTTGATTTCTGACATACTGCTGTGCTCAATAGAAATTATTTGTTAACTTTACAGACCAACTGTACAATTAATTTATATTTTTCAACTTATTGTCACCCCTAAGCTGAGTGAATACGATTTGTAGGTCGTAGAATACTGTCAATGAAAAACATGCTTAAAATATATGTTACATCCGTGAAGTCTGCCCAATTATAAGTTTAAATTTAAATAGCTGTCAACTTATTATATGAACACGTATAATTTATTGTCAGACAATGGACAGGTTCAGGTGACATAAGGGACTTGAAAGTAAGGCAAGTTTCTGGTATCTAATTGGATATAGTTGCCAAAAAATTACCTCCCAATTAAGGCAAATTTAATGGAAAGTTCACTGGAATGTAAGTAAAAAAAAATCTCCCTAACTATCAAGTCAAGTCAGCTTATGTCAAAATGACAGTAAACCAAGTTTTTTCATTCAACTAAAAGTTGAACTTTATTTTTCTATGATTTTTTATTTTCTGAAAATTTTTATTAAATGTCTTGTGGAAAAGGGTTCCTTGTCAAATTGGAAAAGAAATAAGTAATATATTTTTACAATACAAATGTTGATTGACATGTACATAGCTTCCCTGAGGAGTGACAAAATAGTTTTTGGTAGTTTTTGTACGATGAACTGAAGGTTAGTGAAGTAAGGTTCTGAGTTTGAAATTTATGACAGTTAAAAAAGTATCTAACTGTCTTGTTCAAAATTTGCGTTCAGTGAATGCAGTTGACTGCAAATTAAGTCTCTTATGTTGTTTGAACCAGCCCAATATTTACCAGTCACCTGACAATAAAGTTATGCGTTTACACGGTTGGTAGAAAGTCAGTTAATCTCTTGAATTGTATGATGGATATTTAGGTAGCTATCTGACAGTAAATTCTCAGCCAACTTCTGACAGTAAATTGAAAGTAATTGGAAGTTCTACTTCTAACCGTGTAAGCACACATTTTTAAACTTTCTGGTAGATAATTGTCAAACATTCTAAGAATCGTTATAGCCTAAAACATACGTTTTAAATTTCTTATTTAACAAGAGAAATTCAATAACATTAGGGTAAACATGATTTAGGGTAAACACGATTTTTGCGTTAACTAAAATTTTCTTTAAATTAATAATTATGTAAACGTGGCTTTTAGTCAACAAAGAACTTGAAAATGGTATCTAGAGGTCAGTTGATGATCTAAAGCAAGAAAATAAAAATTAATAACTAATTTCAAAAGTCTATATGACTGCGCAAAACCTTTAATGCAAAAAATAATAGTTGAAAAAATTAACACGAAAGTACAGTCAACAATGATAATAATATTTATTCTGTATAGTTACTCTGGGGAACTATTTGTAGATTAAATTGTTTACTTATAAAAGTACGACCATTTTTTATCTTAACTATACTTATTATACATGGAACACAAATAAGGTGTACTTTATGCCTGTATGTATATAAGTTTATAAATTAATATGTGGTCGCACTTAGGACTTTAAACTATTTTAATCTTGTTTACTTTCCGAAAAGTGTTTTTTTTTTGTTAAGTTTGCCATATTATTGTTGTTAAATAATAATATAGTTATAAAATGATTGACTGCAAAGATGATTAAATAGATAAATACTTTGACATATAATAATTGAAAGTAATAAAACTTTGTTTATGTGGATTATGAGTGCTGTTTTGCAGTTGATTTTTTTAGTATTTTATAATATTTAACAGATTTTCAATAAGCCCACTATTTGGACAGCTGCCACATCTGAAGCTGTCATTTTTAACATTTGACAAGTAAAAAACTACGCCGTTACTTAAAATGCAAAATGTTCTACCGACATGACGTGATTTAACACCTTTGGACTTCTTTCTTTAGGACGACTTTAAAGACAAGGTCCAAAAAAGATTCTTTTTATATTTCTTAGGACACGGACATTTCTGAGATCTTAATAAACTTTTACGAATTAATGGTCTGATCATACTTTTTGTTTCTACTCTCATCGAAAGAAATTAGTGATATTTTGTTCTTTATTTATGACGTGCTCAACTTTAAAATTGTTAAGACTTACTTACTTACTTACTTAAGGTGGCGCTACAGTCCCGGGCAGACCTGGGCCTCAACCCACATGCCTCCCACCTCGGTCCATAGCTAGCTGTCTCCAGTTTCGCACGCCAAGTTGGTTGAGGTCCTCCCCCACCTGGGTGCGCAACGTGAGTCGCGGTCTTCCTCTACTAGGCTCCCTCGGGATTGGATTCGAAGACCTTCCGGGCTGGAGCGTTGAAGTCCATTCGCTCTACATGACCTAGCCATCTAAGCCGTTGGAGTTTCGTCGTCATTCTGCACAAACGGATAAGTTTAACAGGGATGCCAAAAAAAGACATTGCTCTGTAGAGCTCTTCCCTGTGGATGCTGTCATACGCGGTTTTAAAATCGATAAAGAGATGGTGGGTATCGATTTAAAGTTCCTGAGTTTTTTCCAAGATCTGCCGTAGTGTGAATATTTGGTCGATAGTGGACTTTCCTCGTCTGAAGCCGCACTGAGAAGGACCAATCAGGTTGTTGACGAATGGCTTTAGACGTTCACATAATACGGCAGAGAGGATCTTATAAGGAGACTGATGCCTCTGTAGTTGGAGCAAATTAAAGGGTCTCCTTTTTTATGTATTGGGCAAACTATGCCCATATTCTCAACATAGACTGCGGATCTACTACGATGTTCCCTGGTCGTATGCAAAGGCTTCGGTTCGTGGCTGGTGCCTTTGAGAGGTTTTTTTTTACCTTTTAGTAAAATTTACGAACCTCATTCCTGTTGTGACAGCCCTCTATCTCCTCGATCGCGCGCTTCTCGTACTCTCTTTTTTTCATCTCTCCTCTTCTGCTCGTAGAGCTCGCGAGAAGCTCTGGTCCTATTGCGCAGCGCCGTTTTGTATGCCTCTAGTTTTGCCGCGTGCGCTTGCCGCCATTCGCAGGGATTTCGCTGAAACCTAGCACTTTAGAAGCGGCATCTTTGATGGCTACAAGACAATGTTCCCACTGGTTTTCAATGCTTAATGCAGGCAGCATATGACTGCTTAAGAGGTTACTAGAGACTCGATCGTAAAAGGACATAGCAGTCTCTTGCGATTGTAGCCGTCTAACGTAGAAACTTCTCACAGTACTTCCTTGTTTTGGCTTGGACTGGGATATCAGCAGCCGTACCTTGGCTATAACGAGGTAGTGGTCCGAGTCAATGTTGGCCCCTCGGAATGTTCGGATATCCTGTATACTGGAGAAGTGTCTTGCGTCGATCGCAATGTAGTCAATCTGGTTCACATTTGATTGATCAGGAGATTTCCATGTCCCCTTGTGGATATCAAGATGTGTGAACTGCGTACCAGCTACCAGAACGTCTCGCCCGCAGCGAAATCTATCAGCCTGAATCCGTTGTCGGAGGAAGTGTCGTGCAGGCTGTGTCTCCCGATTATGCCACCAAAGATGTCTTCTCTTCCTAGCTTGGCATTAAAATCTCCTAAGGCAAAATTAATGTCATAGCCAGGGCACTGCTCATAAGTTTTGTCCAAGAGCTCAAAGAATATGTCTTTGGTGTCTTCATATTTCTTCTCTGTTGGCGCATGCGCGCATATTAGGCTTATGTTGGCGAATTTAGCCGGATTGTCGTGATGCGCTCGCTCACACTGTTGAAACTCAAGACTTTTTGCCTAAGCCTAGTTCCAACAATAAATCTACACCCAAATAGATGATGCCTTTGTTCTCGGTAGCAGTCGCCGTAGTATATATCACAGGGGGCTGCTGGGGTTAGAACCCAATATCCAGTTGAGGTACTAGGCAACCGATGTTCACCGTGGGGAGGTAAGAGTAGGAGTTGATAGACAGAGGTGGGTTTTGAGAAAAATCTGTGGACGCTTGTGTTCTCTTGAATGCACATGTGTACCATTTGAACATTTGTTAAGACCACTTGAGAAAAAAATTAAATAATCCAAGCCTTCAAACCCCCTTCAAACATGACATCATTTAAGACACTATTTTGTAAGTATACCTATATGTAATTGAATTGTCTTTGAAGTTGATCAAAGGTTATTTTGTATTTTGTGAAACTAAACTTCTCAATACATAGTTGATTCAAAATTAACAAAAAATCGTTTGTTAAAGATTATTGCATTTGCTTTCCGGAAGTAACACTCTGAAACTTCTTTGTTTCAATGATATATTTTTTCCCAAACCCTAACAAGAAAAATTCGGCTTCAAATTTTTGTTTGAATTGTTTCCTTTAAAAATAGAGTGTAGACCACAATGTTTTAGACAGTTTTTCTCCAAATCCTTATCAATTGTATGAATAAGTTTTAATAATAATAATAATTTAACAAAGGAAAAACCTATTATTTTCTTTCCTCCACTCCAAATTAAGGTTAATTTTCATTAAATTTCAATGACGTTTAAATGAATCTCCTAACTAAAAATCTGTTTTCCGAATCTTGTCAAGTTTTATATAGGTCAGTTCAAATTTTGAAATTTATAATGTAAATGCCTAAATGTGAACTGATCTGAACATGTCCTAAGTGAAGGAACGGAGCTTCGTAACCATGACAGATCATCGATATTAATAATTCAGATATTCTGATTTGAGCTTAGGAGAGTTTACAACAGAACGCAAATATTTAAACTGCCTTATCGGAAAACGACTCGTAATGACTTTTCTTTATTTCTTACCACCTTATTTATGTGATTAATCATTTTAAAGTCAATACTATAAAATGCTTTGTAGACACTTTGTCTACTGTCTACCTGATAATATGTCAACCTTCCACGCGGCGAAAAAGTGAACTTCTGAAAATTAGGTTATGTATTTTTTGTAACCATTTAAAAGGCTTACAATTTAATTTCTAAGCAAATAAATAAAAATAAAAAGAATTTGATTTTTGTTTTGAAATTTTTTATCGATTTTTATTATTATTCAAACTTATTCTAAATTTGTTTGTTTGTTTTTTTTTTCTTTTCCTTGATCACAACTAAAATTGGATTAATTTTTAGAATATTTTTTTTTGTACTCCGATCTTGCAGTTTCCTTATAACTGCAACCTTTTTGGTAGACCTTAGCAACTTTTAGCCACATATAAGCTTAATTTATCACAAATATTGTTAACATTTCTTTTGTTTGCTAATCTCTTATTAACTACATTATTTATATACAACAACTTAAAAAATAAATTTAAGGACACTGGTTTTCTATTTCAGTTAAGTTCTTAATTTCAATCACTTCCTGGTAAGGCCGGGACTTCTGAAATTTGTGGTGTAGTTTGTCAATCGAATATTTTGTGGTGGCAATTTTTGACTCTTGTCGAATTCGAAGGTTTTGTTGTATTTGTACATCTTGCCGGATTCCTTACATCTCCAGTATACAGTTTGGACAGCGTTACGTCCAGCAATGTAACGGGTGGTGGCTCCGACCAAGGCGTTAATATTATTTGCGGTCATTTTTGTTTTTTTTTTATTTAAAAATACAAATAAACACTTCAAAATATAAAATTCCACAAGTTAAAAATTCACTCTTTCTTTGGCTAAAGCTTTCTACGGTCTCTGGTTAATGGAAGCAATAGCAGGGCGTTTTATAAAGGTTTCAAGTGCTCTCAAAATATAATAAACATATAAGCGATTGGTGCGACGACGACGCCTCTGATGTGATGTTGTTGTTGTTGTGGATTGCTTATCTGATCATGTGAACACAGCGAGTCTGGGACTGGGAGGAGTGCTCGCTTCGGGTTTGTATAGTAGTATCTTTAGTAAACTCTTGTATAAGCTTGTAATTATTGTTTTTTTATAATAATTTTTATTATTTGTTTGCAAACAATAAAATTCTGATATGAAAAGCACTCGCTGAGTAGGTGATTGGAGAACTATTGGATGATGTGTTATTCAATAATATGAATTTACTATTTTTCTTTATTTTTTTTCTTGAATTTTATATTTTCAAATGATTCAAGAAAACATCTTGCATCGCATATAAAGATTTTAATCTTATTAAAATGCGTCAAAGAAATTCACCCTATAGACTTAGTTTCAGAAAGTACATAGTTTAATGTGCCAAGTTGACCTTTCAGGCCTCTAATAGAGTTTTTATATGCACTTTACGTCAGCTTAGATTTCAAAGCTAATATTTTAAGGGTGTGAGTAAACTAGTGAAACAACGCACAGAGGGCGATGTCAATACTCTTAATTTGGTTTTGTTTGACATTGAGAGGCAGAACAATAAAATGTAAAGTCCACATTGATACAAAATGTTGTCCTTGAAATACTAGTCGACTTCCGGCTTTTGCGTAGTTTTTGACAATGCTATTTTAATCAGGTATTATAAAAGAGCAAAATGTCAAAACTTTTGAAACAAAAAATCGGAAAAACTGACAACGAAAAGTGACAGATAACAATCTTACAGAAATCAAAGGAGAATACAAAATATTGACAAATTTTAGCGGTTAAAAATGATTGTAGCAAATGTATTACCATCGTGTCAACTTACAATTTTGTGTGACAATATTTCCTTAAACGTCATTGTCAACTTCATCTGACATTCCTGACAAAGTAAAGTCGAATCATCTAACTATCTGATATTGGCTGCGTTCAATCTCGTGTTGGATAGGGTATCTTGGATAGGTGGATTTTTAGATACCTTGTTGAACGAGTTGGATAGCTGTATTTAGATAGCTGTCAAAAAATAAAAACAACTTTCAGCTGTTCAAAAAAAGCACAGAAACGATTCACGTTTAACAGAAAATTATCCTAACAGAAACGAGGACTATTATGAAGACAAATACAAAAAGCTGAAATCAATTTTCAAGTTTCTTGAAACTCAACCATATGTTGAATTAGCTGTTCTGTCAGATACCTACATACCTCAGAAATTCTTTGATACCTTTGGATTCCTTTTTTGACATCTCAACTGTTTTTGATCTGCTGTTATTTTACACGTAAAAAGCTGGCAAAAATGTATCCGGATACCCTATTGTGAAACTTTGGGGCAAAATCTGCCAACCGTGTGGACGGATGAAATTTTTTCATTGATTTGGTTTATGTCAGTTCATTGGCATTGACAATATCGTATGATCTGACAATTGTCTGTGATTAACTGTTGTTAGTTTTGTATTTATTGTTTTTATTTTTTGAATTTTGAGATGTCAAAATGTCGGTTTTTTAAGCTTTTAAAAAATCTAATAGATTCTGGAATTTGAATAAGTATGTTTTTAAGTATAGCTTGACAATTCAGTTTGACATTTAGTTGAATGACTGTGTTTGTTTTTCTGGTTGGTTTTGAATTTTAATCCAATTTAGAAGAAGAAATGTAATGTTTGAAGGCGAACAATCGAAAACGTCAAAAAATTATACATTTTTTATATGATATGATTAACAAAGTGTTAACTGTCACTTGAAATACGTACACAGAATCGTAAGTTAAATACGAATTGCAAACCAAATTGTTATCTATAGAAACAAATTAGTTCCTTATCAAAATAATTACACTTCTACCCCCATCCAACTAATCTAGTGCCCAATTGACTTACTTATTTAATAATTATTATGAAATACTTTTTTTAATTTTTGGCAATGCTACTTTCATTGAAGTCAAAGTATTATCTGTGGAAAGTTTTTGTTGACTCAATTTAGTAAAAGCTAGAAGTCAACAAAGTCTGGGAATTCGTTTGCTATAAAATATTTTTCTCCAGGTTGTTTTTGTTTTTATTTTTTATCAGCACCACAGTGCGTGTCGAAATGATTGTGCTAAGAGGCATTCTCTTTCTTGGGCGATGATGATAAGCACAAATTTCTTGAAGCCTTGACAGTGAAAGGTACATCAAAATAGCGAAGTATTACATTAGGGTGTTTCAAAAATAATGTTCCTGCTTTTCTTGAATACATAATTTCGTACACTTAAAACGGATACATTGCTTTATAAGTTTTGATTTTGCTCTAGAAAAATTATGTTTCTAACTTATTTTTGAGTGTGTCGCTTTTGCATTTTTGTAATAAGTCTTGAAATGTCAACGACTTTTCACATCAATTTTCAGTTTTTATGATTATCTAAATCGAATTTTCTCATTTTCTAAAAAAGTTGTTTTTTATACAGAATTTTTCAAAATATTGAATTTTAAAAATTCTATAAAGGAAATTATCATAATTGTACCCAAACAAAAACACTGTTTAAAGAATTATTTTTCAAATGTACCGTTATAGGTATAAATGTTTTATTTATTTTCTTAAATCTAAATTTTATAAATATTCCAAATATTGGAGTCCAATAATTTCACAGTTTCACTTAAATTTAATTAATTCTTGTAATTAACACTATTTTTTTATTCCACACTTCTTATAAAATATTTAAATGTAAGTTTTATTTAATTTTTTAAAACACTTAGGTTGTTCTTCATCCCTTCCAAAATCACAGGTCTTACTATACTTGTAGATTCTTCCTGAAGGCGAAGTCCTCCAATACACAGTTTGTAAGGCATTTCGTCCTGGGATGAAACGAGTTGCTACTCCAAAAAGTCGTTTAACAGCTGACATATTGCTTAAGTTTTTATTGATTTGTTTGATATTTCGAAATATATTTTTCGAAAATTGTAATTTACCGGTTAAAAAATATCCGGATAACTTGAGAGTGCGTACGAGTATAAGAAAGTTTGATTTCTAATTTGTTGTGGGTGAATGTTCTTTGCTTTTATACATAATAATAGGGGTACAACTCAAAAAGTTCTTATCATAATGGATTTATTTAAACAAAAGCTATGCTAGCTAAAGGCTTTATTTGTTATCATTTTCGTTTTTATGCCTTCTATGAATTTTAGAATTAACTGTCATATAGAACAGGGATTTAGTAATTTTTCTACTAAATTTTTAATGAGTTCTAAATGTAAACAACAAATACTTTTAGATCACCTGTTGTTTGAATGGAATACAAGGTTCGTACAGCAAAAGTTAGATAAAGAATGTCTAGACCTCACAGGAAACTCAATACAAA
The DNA here is from genome assembly GCF_945859685.1 of Eupeodes corollae. NCBI lineage: Eukaryota > Metazoa > Arthropoda > Insecta > Diptera > Syrphidae > Eupeodes > Eupeodes corollae. The sequence continues at coordinate 126,623,914 of NC_079148.1, forward strand.
ACGGAAGTATTATTGTGAGATCTTATCAGAGAAACTAAAAAAATTACGATTTTTGAAAATCATTGTGTTTGGGGATTTTGAGAAAATTTATTGATAACAATTATTTTGACCAGAGACTTTATCTGGGAGAAAATTGATTTGACCAATGGAACTTTTTGGCTGTCATTTTGATGACATAAACAATTTATACTGATAAATTTCCATTGGTGATTTTTATAAAACAAACTGTGATTTGAAGAACTATACAAAGTATTTAGACAAAAATTGAAGTTTAGTAAAAGTTTTGATGGGACGTTTACTAAATTTTAACAACAATTTTTTGTATAAGATGAAATGAGTTTGTCAATATAGTTTTTATCTTTTCTTGTTCTCAAGGTATATTTGAGTTCAAAATCAATGTTCACTAATTTTTAGAAACCAAAGCTTTTACTTGGATTTTCTAAACATTTTATCAGATTCCAATAGTGTAATTTTTCGTACACAAATTAACACAATTATTTTTTTTATATACCAATCTTCTATGACGTCTAATGTGTAAAACAAATTTTAATTGAAGTCAGCATTATTGATTCGTGGGTTATTTTGTGTCAGCGGTTTTTATTTTTTTTAAATGCTATACCTTGTAAAAAAAGCCTTTTGAATTGTTTTATCAAATTTCTTCACATCTTGATGTTATTTTAGGTGTGTTCCAGACATTTCTCGCACTAAAAGTTGGTCAAATGTCAAATTTGAGGAGTAGGGATGAAATGCTCTCAGAGAGAAAACAAACTGTCAAAATGCCTGGAACGGTTTTCAACAAAAGTAAACTTATATTTATTTTAAATAAAAATAAAATCATTCCTAAAATTTTGCAACTTTACCAAAACTAAAATGAAAGTAAAAGAATTACTTGGGCAACCCTTAGTCAACCTTCTGTCATTACTTCCCGGAAACGTCAAATCAAATTTGACAGACAGAAATTTCTCGCACTAAATCTCCCAAAAAGGGGAAATGTTTTACTCTCTCGCGCGCGCTCTCTTTTGTAAGAATTAGCACAACTTTTAAAGGGTGGAACGACTTCGGACTAAAAATGACTGAAACTTTCAGTCTGAAACTGTTGGAAACTAGATGTGGAACAGAGCTTATGTTTCCAAAAAAGTATATAAAGTCGATGTGCCTGCTAGTTCTTGAAGTAAATTAAATTAAATTGAATTGGGTGGCGCAACAGTCCGTTGGGAACTAGGGCCTAGTGACTTAAAACTCTCAACCATTCATGTGTGCGAGTAATGTTGTCAGGAATGGAGGGGACCTACAGTTTATGTGCCGAATCCGAACGGCTAATTTGAAAAAGCACTTTTTCATGACAAGAATTATTCTTGAAGGATTTGTCCATTCCTTAAGAGGCAGTACCCGCGAAAATTAACTTTTTAAATGAGGTGGCAGAGGCAGGGATTGAACCCAAGACCCCTTGCACGACAGTCCAACGCATTAACTATCTTGCCACGGGTTTTTGAAGTAAAGCTGACTTAAAAAAAAGGTGTCCCAACCTTAGGTCTGTTCTCTTTTGAACAATTGTTAACTATGGTCGTTAAATCAAAAAAATGTTCAATTGTCATTGGGCATGGATAGTCGACATAAGGGGCTTGAAGATATGGCATGTTTCTAATATCTGATTGCCCAGCAGCCAAAAAATTGCCTACCAATTAAGGCAACTTTATTGTAACGATGACTGAAAAGTTAGTTAAATATCCCACTCTAATTCAAGTCCAATTATGTCAAAATGACAGCTAATCTAGTTTTTTCTTTCATTTAACTGAAAGCTGAACTTTATTACTATATAATTTCTTGATATTTACCTAAAAGAGAATAAGTAATGCTATAAGTCCTTACAATACAAATTAAAAGTTGTGATGGACTTGTAGCTTGTTTAAGGAGTGTTTATTAGATAATAATGTTCTTGGTAGTTTTTACACGATGAACTGAAGGTAAGTGCAGTAATGTTGAGAGTTTAAAATTTATGACACTTGAATAACTCATCCATGGTTAAATATTTAGTTTTTTTTAACCAAAGAATTGTTAACAATGAAAAGCAAAAAGATGAATCAACGAAAAACATTGGTCTGTATTCTGAGCTGAGTTGTGAATTGCTACAAATCATAACTATTTGACACTTCAGCAATGAGTTTAGGAACGATGTAATTAAGACAAATTGTGTTATAAATTGTAATTATTTAAAAATCTAGGAGCGACAATGGTTAACAATTCTTAACAATAGTTAGAAAAAGAACAGACTTCCTACATACACGTGCACAACAGACACCTCACTAAAAACCATGGATTTCGTTTCTAGTGACATTGAAAATTCGAGAAAAGTTAATTTAAGTCTGACTAATCGGAACAATTAAAACAAAAAATTTCCAAGTGGAATTTTGAAATAAATGTGACATGATTAAACGTCACATTTATTCCCGAAACTACTCTGAGAAAAATGAAAAATAATAAAACTCCTGACATAGATGACATTCCGATTGAATTCTACAAGAATAGTACGGAACCGTTTAAAAATCATCTTCTGGAGTATTTCCACAAACTTTACGAAAATTCTTTTGTTCCAAACAATTTTAACGAAGCGGCCAGAGAACTATAGAGGAATCTCAATTCTCAACTCGCTACGAAAGATTCTAACTTCAATTCTGTATGAAAGGTTGACGGAATGGATTGAGAACAACGACCGACTCACCATGTTCCAGGCAAGATTTCGGTCGGTCTACTCAAGACCATATACTCGCTCTGACGAGTATTATCAGGAGATCGATTGAGCAGAAAAAGAAATTATATGCCTGTTTTGTGGATTTCAAAGCAGCCTATTAAAAGGTAAATAGAAATGCTTTGATATACAAATTGCCACCTTTAGGAATTGACGTAAATTCTTAATGTTTTATTTCAAATTTCTTGCCTCATCTACTGCATCAGTGTGGGACGTAACTAAATTTTTTGAATAGCTTAAAACAACATCAGGTGTCCCGCAAGGGTGTATATTAAGCCCGATATTATTCGCCTTGTTTATTGATGTACTTCCGGGTGATGTTCTTCCAGGTGGAATACTCTTTGCCGGTATACAAATCAAAGTTTTGCTCTACGCCGACGATTGAGTTTTACTGTCTGACAATCCATCTACCCTTCAGCTGCAAATCAACAAACTTAATATATTTTGTGAATCCTGGAGTCTCTGCGTCATTACTAACAAGACAAAATAATAATATTTGAACCGCGTCAGAGAAGAAGATTCGAATAGGACAAATTGGTCCCTAAACAACGCGCCAATTGAGGTCGTTCATTATTTTAAATATATTGGAGTTTATCTGTCTTACAATCTTATATTTCGAAACACGTGAAAGAAAAAAGCAAGGAAGCCAAAGTAGCCCTGAAATTGGCCTAAGTTATACTCTAATCAAAAAATCGATCTTAAATCCAAATATCGGTACCCAAGTATTTGGATATTTTAAACTGGAGAAGTTTGAAGCCGTGCAAAGGTATTTCTTCAAACGCTCGTTCCGATTGCCTACTTCAACACCCAATCATGCTATATATGTAGAGTCTGGCATAACACCTCTTTACATTACAAAACCTTAAAAGCAACTCAGACTACATATTGAAAGTTTTGAGGAGAGATGAAAGAAGAATCAAATGCCTCCCCATTTAAGGAATGGAACCATATAGCTTCTTCAAATGGCAGTAATCTATTCTTTTTGGAGTCCAATTTGAATCAATGGCACACCATGTTCAATGATCTGATCGCCAGAACTTATGAACATATCTTCCGTGAGCACTTTCAAGAGCCTCAACAACATTTATTTAGAGCCCGCGTCGAAATACTGAATCTTAACTCTATGCTGCATTGAACTGATCTTTCACAAATCTGTAACCTTTGCCATACCAGAGAAGCAGAAGACATCACACACTTCTTTGCATCGTGTTTTCTACTATAAGAGATTCGACGGCTGTATTTCGAACTGAGTTTTCTTCCCCTAACTCGGCTCTATGGAATCCTTAATGGAGCTTTGGGTCTGTCTATACCTAGATACTGCAAACATGCTCTAAATTACCACAATAGTTTTCGCTTTTACAAACTATAAATTTCTTGTTTTTTATACATATAATTAGTTGAACTTATGTTTATTATTTGAATTTCAACTTCTTTACATTTAAATTGTGCTTTTGTTCTGAAATGTCAATCAGCAGACGGCAGAGTTGCCATGTCCATATTCTTAGAGAAAAACATTTGTTAATAATTTATATCTTAAAATAAAAAAACTATCTATTCCTAGGAATTAATTTTTCGCTTTTAATAGAGATATAAATAACTTTAACATTCCTTTCCTTTTTCTTAAATCTGTTCCATTATTTTACGAAGAAGAGAAATATAAAAATTATAGTAGAATAAATAGAATCAAATTGTTTTTTTTTTGTGTATTCATCTGAATTCTGAAATTCGCAAAAAAAATGATCTCATAGGTATTCTTAAGTTCATGTCTAGGTACTTATTGATAGCTGTTTATATTTTTTGTAAATAGTGTAATCAGTTTTGTTTGTGTGTTGTAATAATTCAACAATTCAATTGTTTTATAACACACCCTTAAGTTAATTAGTTCACTTCCTATCTGACAATAAATTGAAAAGTTCTATATGCGTTTTAGATTTAGACTTCAAAGAACTTATAAACAGTCATTACAGAATTAGTTGGACAAACAAGTTTAAATGATTTGTTAATCCTTAACTTATATTATATATACCTATTTATTATAATCTTATAAGAAAGGTCTTAACTTAGAGCTTCTGTATATTTATTATTCCAACGTTTGATATATAAGGTCCGCCGAATAACTTCTTTTTTTTGTTTAAATGCTATACAAATATCGAGTGTAGCACGTAGCGCCGTCCTGTTGAAACTAAATGTTGCTAATATCTTACTCTTCCTTTTGTGAACAAAAATTAGTTCAACATGACCCGATAACGATGCCATTGACTTAACGGCCACGCCTTGCTCATTTTCGAAGAAAAATGGCCCAATTATGCCTCAGCACCAAAATTTGAACAAGTTGAATTTTGACTGCGTAACCACTAGATTTGTGAATGCAAAACTACACTACAAAGCTAGTCAATCTGGAACTGTCATATTATTGACAAATGCAAATATATAGGTATAATAAGAAACCTTTTTGATTTGATAACTTTAACTTATCTTTTGTGTTTTTAAATTCAATAAAATCAAATTTGAATTTAAATATTAACCTTTTATTTCATATTGAATTCGTGTTACTTTACCGAGAAGCTGATTGTGAAAAGTCAAAATCATTCTCCACTTACTTTGTAGCCCAATTTTTTACAATACGTCGGAGGGGAAATTTCAACTACTTTTGTGGTTAGATTTAACCACGGGAGCTTATAATAATATACTCGTAAATGCATTCGTGAATGTAAACGATAGGAATTTTTCTTAGCTTTTGGCAGTCAGCTGTTCAGTAAAATGAAATTTTATCCTTAAAAAACTAAAATCCATTTATAAATTAAATAAAATTTTAAATGCGTCGTTTCTTTTTGAAAAAAAATACTTGAATATTGGATAGATTTTATTGCATTAATCTTTTGCAAGAAATAAATCTGTAACATGTTCAAAATCAAACATTTTGTTGATAGATCTTACTGATAGAAGCTATAACCGGCCCCTAAGTGTTACCATTCACGAAAGAAGCCCTAGTTGAAAAAAACGTTAGATGGCGGACCCTATCGGTATAAGTCAATTAGTGCCCGTGCGCCGTGGATTACGAAAGTAGTGTGATTTTTCTGTGAAAAAAATAGTGACGCAGTTTTCAAAATGGAAATATTTTAGACATAATTTATTTCATTTACGCATTAGATTATGTTTTATTTAAGTAAAATATTAATAACTTCTTTGTTTAATTAAAAAAAAGAAAAAGATGTAAAATTTTATGAAAATTATTTGGTGTCCGGGTACTGAAGCCCAAATTTTTAGCTGAGTTTAGTTTCCGGACAGGGTGTCCGGGTACTAAAATTTGTATGAAAATTTTAAATTCACATTTTTATACTTTTAAACGATATCTATAAGTATTTTGCTTAATTTAAGTTAAGAGTATTGCACCTTTCTCTCATAATTTTAGTACGCGGATAGTGTTTTTTTAACTAAGAAACTGGCTGTCCGGGTACTGACAATTTTAGTTAGGACAGTTTTATATTTTTACTTTTTGGTAGGAATTTCAAACATTATTATTTATATTTTTTAGATCTAACCCAATATGGAAGAAAACGAATTATCACTTGCCTTAGAAGACATGTGTAATTGTGGATTTCCCTTACAAAAAGATGATCTCCTTAATAAGGTTCAACAAATAATTAAGGACGAGAAAAGGGAAACCCCTTTTAAAAATGATAGGCCAGGCAAAACATCGCTCAGAAATTTTATGAAAAAAATCCTTCTTTGGCTATGAGGGAAGCTGAGAGCATCAGCAAAGGCTTAAGGTTTAAGGAGCTGCAAGATTACTTAAAAAGTATAAACCAATAAGGGGATCATGACGAAATCTAGAATGCCAAAAATCTCGAATGCCGAAAAACTCGAAAATAAAAAAAAATTATCTAGAACGCAAAAATCTCGAATCCACAAAAATCCCGAATTAACAAAAATCTCGAAAGACTCTATCTAGAAAAAAATCTCGAAAAAAAATAAAAATTCGAGATTTTTTTTTTGTATTTTAAAACAGTTAAAACTCAATAAAAAATAAATACATCAGTTTACCCAATATTTTATTTTCTGAGCAAGAAAAATAGTTGCATGACTAGCAATGTGCAATTGTATGATTGATAACTTTACTTGTCAACTTTAAGATTGTCAAGGAGAAGTAAAGGCCCAACTATAATAGGCATAAGCAAACATAAGCTTATGTCAAAAATCCAACGAAAATTCACTTAAGTTTGTGAAATTACTGCATAGCCATAATGCAATTTTGCTTACGTATCTACATGTCAGATTTTACTTATGCGGCGAGCGATTGGGATCGCTCTTGCTTAAGTGTGCTTAAGTTAACGAAACTGAGAAAAATTGAACGAAACGGAGCTAGACTCCATTATGTTCACTCGTATTGAGATTCTTTGTATTCGCACGTTTACTTATGCGCGCATATGCTAGCTTATGTCTATTATAGTTGGGCCTTAAGTTATCCAGAATGTATGTTTGATTTTTTGAGACAATTTTTAAAATTCGCGCGAATTTTAAACATTGTCTCAAAAATTCAAACATACATTCTAGATTTTTGCATTCGAGATTTTTTTTTTTTAGATTTTGGCATTTCGAGGTTTTATTTTCTAGATTTTTGTTTTCGAGATTTATTCCATTCTAGATTTTTGTTTTCGAGATTTTCATATTCGAGATTTTTACCTTCTAGATAATTAATTTCTAGATATCGTGGTACCCACCAATAGGACATCATGCAAGACCTATTAATTATTCTCAACGGCGATGGAAGTAGTTTTTGCCTTTATCCAAAAACTGGCAAAGTTATTGCACCAAAAGGTTATAAGAATATTTACCAGACATGTGCTGGTAATGAAAAAGAAACATTAACTGTGCTGATTGTTTTCTGTGCTGATGGGAAGTCCTCCAAAGGACATTGGAGAAAGTATGCCTCCATCTTGGATTCTTGGGAAAAACGAGAGCGGTTAGACGCGCAGTGAAACATTTTATGAATATGTCGTGTGCATAAACGCTCACTGGCAGACCAAGTAAAACGTCCAGCGATATTATTTGTTGATGGTCAAAAATCTCATTTGGCGTTGGAGTTAAGTGAATTTTGCTGCAAGGAGCCAATTATTGTATATGCATTACCAGCTAATACAACTCATATAATGCAACCAGCTGACGCGAGTGTGTTTAAGCCTTTGAAATCTGACTGGAAAAAGACTGTTTGTGAATGGCAAACTACGAATCTTGGACAATCACTATCGAAAAGAAATGTCTGCCCTCTTTTTAATGAGTACATTATGAAAAATAAAGATATGGCGACAAAAATCAGGAATGGATTTCGGAAATCCCTTTATCCCTTAAATCCAACTGCTGTCGATTTCTCAAAATGTGTGAAGAACACAGCTGAAAACCTTGTGATTGCCGAAGCTCCAAAATCTATAGAATCGCTGCCAGTGGATAAATTTAAATTTGCTGCTGAAGTGATTGAAAGCCTCTCAAGTCTGTTTTGGATATTATTGCTGCAGAAGCTTCGAAAGCTGACAGAGTGCCATCAACAAGCGATCTTGATATTACTATTAAATGACTCAAGCGTTGGGGTTTATTATCTTACCAATGATGGCACTCTAGAAAAGGAAACAGACACAGCGACCAGCTCAAACGTAAATCCGGGCAATGAGGATGTTTCACAACACTCTCCAGAGCGAGTTCCTATTTGCAATAGTTCTGAAGTCGCAATAGCAATGACTCCATCGACAAGTGCATAGTATCTTAGAGACTTGGCAACAAACACAGGCAGTTTTTCTCCGTCTACATTAAATGTACCATCTCCATCAAGCTCAACCATTTCTTCACACTTCTTCTATTCTAAGTTAAATACAGTTGACCAAAAAAAAAGAAGAATTTGAGAACGCCAAGTGCAATTTCATCTGAGGTGTGGAGAGAAATTTATGCCAGCAAAGAAAAACAAAACAAAAAAAAATCGAAGCTATTCAAAAACGGAAAGCAGAACGTTTAGAAAAGAAGAAAAACAAAATTTCAAATCCAAAAAATCAAAGAAAAATGTCAAGAATGTGGCGACGAATTGTAAAGCGATGTCGAAGACGATAATTTGAAAAATATTGGCTGTGATACGTGCATTAGATGGTTCCACGTTGTACCTCCATGGAAAACCTGAACTACAATATTGCAAGCACAAAAGATTTTATTTTCAACCATTGCTGTGAAATTTTACCATAATTATACCTAGTCTAGGTCAAAGTAGTTTATATCCCGAAAGTGAGTAGGCGAGGTCACGAATCCGTGAAGGATTTCAGACCAATAAGCTTAACATCTTTTGTGCTTAAAACCTTGGAGCGCATTCTTGATTACCATTTTAGAGAAATCCTAGTTGGACGACCTCTCGAAAGCTCTCAGCATGCCTATCTTAAGGACAAATCTACGGAGACTGCCCTCCATGAAGTAGTGCGTACTGTAGAACAAACAATCCATTATAAAGAATTTACTCTTGCCACCTTCCTAGACATAGAAGGTGCTTTTAACAACGTCCTTACAGAATCCATAGAAGAATCGCTCGTTAAGTTCGGTGTAGAAGACTTCATTCGAGAATGGATTATTTCCATGCTCAGTGGTAGGAAGATTCGAGCCACTCTAGGAAATACAATCGCAACTAAACACGTGAGTAGGGGAACACCCCAGGGTGGTGTCCTCTCGCCTCTTCTATGGCTTCTGGTCCTGTATACAATTCTCGTTAAATTAGAGAGATGTGGAGTGAAGGCGGTAGCCTATGCGGATGATTTGGTGCTTTTGGTGTGAGGAAAGTACACCTCTGTGATTATTGAAATCACGGAGTCAGCTTTGAAAAAAGTTAGCAACTGGGCCACAAATTGTGGACTAGGAGTTAACCACAGTAAAACTGATCTGTTGCTCTTTACCACCAAAACTAAAGTATCGCCCTTCACGCTACCTCGACTCAACGGTCAAATCCTATCATTGTCTTCCAGTGCAAAATATTTGGGAGTTATACTCGACCCTAAACTAAACTGGAAACTAAATATTGAAGTACAGGTTAAGAAGGCCTGTGTTGCCTTCTACGCCTGCAGCAAAACTTTCGGCAAAAAGTAGGGACTTCAGTCGAAGATGATTTTATGGACGTACACACACACAGCCGTAGTACGCCCTATCTTAACATATGGTTAGATTGTGTGGTGGCCTACTCTTAGCAAAGCCTATAATATTAATAAGCTAAAGAAGGTTCAGAGAACAGCTTGCTTGGGCACCACAGGGGCCATGCGTACTTGCCCAAAGGACGCCTTAAACGTTATTTTGGATCTTCTACCAATCGACCTTTTTATTAAATACATAGTTTCCTGCAGCGCTATTAGGCTGAAGGAATCAAACAGCTGGTTGTCAAAACCTTATGGTCACAGCAACACAACGAAATTGATTCCCTCAGATATTAGCCCGGCAGACACTGACTACTGCACTCTTACTTTGAGCCTTAGTAAGGGTTTTAAGGTTATTTTCCCATCCAGAGAAGATTGGGAGGATGACATCGTGTCGATAGTCTTTACTGACGGCTCAAAGATGGAGTGTGGAGTTAGTTCTGGGATCTTTTCTGAGTCCCTAAATGTAGCCAATTCCTTTAGGCTTCCTGACTTTGCTAGCGTTTTTCAGGCTGAACTGCTGGCAATAAGGGAGGCATGTAAGATACTTAAACAAATCCCAAACCAAAACCGAAATGCGACTATCTTCACAGACAATCAGGCAGCTGTCAAAGCTATTATTAACTCGGCCATATCCTCATCTAAATTGGTCCAGCAATGTCGCGATGAGCTTGCGAGCCTGAATATTAACCACGGTGTCACCCTGATCTGGGTTCCGGGCCAAAGTGGTATCGTGGGAAATGAACGGGCTGACGAGCTAGCCAGGCAAGGATCGGACCTTCATAGCTTACTTGCGGAAATGGTTAACATTCCTCTTGGTGCTATAAAGAATAAAATCTTTTCTTTCGCCGAAGGTGGCGCAATTTACCCAACTGCATTTTATCTAGGAAGACATGGCCCACCTATAACAAAACCCGTACAAACGATCTTCTATGCAGGCCAAGGCAAGACATAGCCAGTATTGTTGCGGTTTGTACCGGACATTGGCCTATAGGAGTTCATGCAGAGAAGTTGGGTATCTCTTACAACACCTTTTGCCGTAGTTGTAGTGACCAAAGAGAAAGTGAAAAGATAATCCATTTCCTCCGCAAATGCCCTGCTTTGGCAAAGACTAGAATGAAATCCTTTGGAAAAGCATTCTTTCAAGAACTTGTTGAGCTATCTGAGACAAAGATTAGAGACCTAATCTTTTTTCTCAATGCGACAAAATGGCTCTAACATAATCGCTATGAAGCTTCTCTATAAATATGTCCCTTTCAATCACAGGTCAAACGAGTTTTTGGTATCAAAACGGCGCACTACAGCGCTAATTCGATCTCAGGCTAGGTTGCATTGAGATCGCCATTTCTACCTACCACACCTAGTCTAAGGAGCGAAATTTGTGCTTGATTTAAAATTAATTTTAAATCAATATTTCGCGTTTATCTTTTTATTGTTTTACTAAATTTAAAGTCTGATTTTGTTTTTGTTATTTTATCTTATTATTATTTTGAATTATTTTTTGTTTCTTTTAAAATGTGAACCTAGAAGTAAGCTTAAGATTTAGTTAGGTAGACACTGTACTGATATTTTATTTATTTATTATTAATGTTACGAATCGTGTGAACAAATAAGTTCTTTTTTATTTACTGAATTTGAAGTCTGAATTTTCTTTTGTTAAAGTTTTTTTTATTTATTTTGAATTATTAATTTTTTAAACGTGCACCAAAAAGTGTTCTTAATTATAAGTAACTGAAGTTTGAAATAAACTAAATATTAATCGTTGTACTGTGTACAAGTGAGTATTCTATGTTCTATTCTATAAAAGTATAAAATACTTTTTTATGAATTCCTATTTGTTTTGTTTTTGTTAAATTAAATTACTTTTTAAGTTATGAAGGAAAAATTGTCAACAAAAATGTGATTTAAAGCGATGTCCGGGTACTAGTGCCTCTACCCTATAACATATTTCTTAATTGGATGTAAACTTCTTTGGTGTTGAAAATTTAAAGCAACTTTGCCAAGCATCATGCAAGTCTCTCCATAATTGTTTTAATCCTGCTTTATGCCCATTCCTGGCTTAAAAAGTCTGCTATAACTTTTTTTTAGTTCCTAACCTTGATTAAAATCCCAATTTAAAAACATCAAAATATTTTTGCTCATTTTTCTTTTTTATTCCCGGTCTTCATATCAAACAAATGCTTTTTTGCAAAACAAAAATATAAATAAGTAAATGCTTTTAGATGCGCAGTGTAAAAAGCTTATTAACGTCGACTTTGTAGCTTATTCCATTACTTAATGGTGCAATTAACCAATTTACTAATTAATACTTCTCCATTGGGGGCTTGCAAGTTGTTATCCCTCCAAACGGCAACACCTTTGCTGTTTGTCTTCAAATCGGCTTGAAGTTTATCCCAAACCTTACGACAAAACAAAATTAGATTTTGTTCAAGATAGAAGATTGTTCAGAAACTTACTTTCTTTTTGGGATTAAGTTCTTTATCTGGAGTTCCGGAATATCCTTCAACGGAAATTCTATCACCAGCATTTGATCCACTTGGAACGATGATTGGTTCCACTTCAGTATGTTCGGCACTTGAAATAAAAAGAAACCAAGTTATTAGGACAAAGGAAGACCATTTCGATGTGATTGTTAGAAGAACCTACTTTGAGGCACACAAAATCATGCCTTCGGAGAGGATTCCACGCATTTTGGCAGGTTTAAGATTGCACAGCACCAAAACCTTTCTCTGCTCAAGTTCCTCGATTGTTGCGAATTTTACCAAACCACTGACAATTGTACGTGGAGGTTCATCTGCGCCCATGTCAACTGTCGACACGTACAAAGTGTCAGCGTCGGGGTGACGCTTGACTTCAGTGATAAGTCCCACCCTGAGGTCCAGACGATGTGGGCCATCTTCAGTTGCTTCGGCGGCTGCAGCGGCGGTGTTGTTGTTCGCAGCGGTTTTACCTGCTTTTGCTGGTGGAGGGTAGGCCTGTGCACTGAGTTTTCTACACACAGAAAAAGAAAAACTTTGAGAATCTCAAGAAATCAAGAACTATCATGGAAACCTACTGAAGCTCAGGACTTTCGAATGTCTTCCTAATTGGCTCGAGGAGTTTATTGATGTACTTCTCTACTGCAGCCTTCAAATCTGCAGGATGCAGGTTATTCTCGGCAAAACAGGTCTCGAGCTCTGGGTAGGTCAAGAATGTGACATCTCCCCCGTTCTTCTCGTTCCTGTTGACGGTGAATCCTTCACCTTTGGGAAACAGTGAGAATAGCACGTGTTTCACAAACGACAGTAGACCATTGTCAGTGATGTTTCCAGGTTCGCAGAAGGCCTTCTTTAGCTTCTTCTTGACATTTGCTGGCGAGTCAAGCAAGTCAATTTTGGAATCTTCCTCCGATGAGGACATCTTGCCTCCAGCTAGACCGGGAACTGTTCAAAAAGATAAAGAATAGTCAGAATTTGTATGTTTACTTTGGGTGAATAATTTTACCCATTGGATTCATGAAATGGATACGCTTCTCGTAGCCCAACTGAGGCAGGTACTTCTCAGCGAAGGTGAAGATCTTTCGCTGATCCACACCACCGAACTGGGCATCGACTTTCAGGTACTCTTCGTCAAGTGCTTGCAATCCCGGATACAACAAACCAGACAACAGTGGATATTCGACTTGTTTGACGACTTCGGCTCCAGCTTTTCTCGCGTCGTGCTGAGTAACGACGGAAGTTAGTTTGTAGACGTCGAGTGTGTACTCCCTCGAGAGTTGGTAATCTGTTCCCTTAACAAACCTGAAGCGAAATCTTTAGTGTCATCCGATAAAGAATGAATTCAACTTACTTCAACTTCTCCAAAGGCACTCCGATTGAAGTCAGCATTGCTTTGATGGCTGCTTCATAGTATTGTGTCCTCAATTCAAGGAGTGACCATGGGGCCTTCATGTTGTCCAAGTAGGCGTGCAGATCAGCAAAGAGGATGGTAACCTAAACAAGACTTGTTATCGATTTCGGAGAACAATTGCAACCAGATACTAACCTCACATCCAGCTTTAAGGAAATCAGCAATTTTGGACATTGGGACAAAGTAAGCGACATGTGGTTTTCCTGTCGTCGCTGTTCCCCAATAGATCTTGATGTCACGTTCCTTAAGCAAAGTATTCAATTTCTCCTCGCCGAGAAATTCTTGAAGATTTCTCGTGATGAGTTCTTTCTTTTCTTCGGGTGTTTGGACAGACATGGTTTGGATTGATTTTTGTTCAGTTTTCTATTGGAAACGAATATCAGAGTGCGATAATTTGTGATTTTGGAATTTCACAAATTCTTTGAGTATTTACGATTGGTCGCAACAGAGAAGCTGGAGACCGATACCGATACCGATGAGTCGACGGAGAAGAATTTCCACAAAATCCTATTCGAAGGAAAAAACGTGTGGAGTGAAAGGGTTTCTTTTTCTTTGCAGAGAAAGAAACGTCATCAAAATTCGAATGCATTTGACATTTCTGATTTTGTTTTGGTTCCATATTTTGACAGTTTTGCTTTTGGATGATGCACTTTTAAGGTAAGGTTACAATAGACTTCTTAAGGGGTGTTCTTTTTTTTAAATAAATTTGTTCAGGTTTTGAAATTAATTGAATTTTTTGAGTCAATTATTTAAGTAAAATGACAGATATATTTTTGTATGATCTTGAGCGTGTCACAATTGCATATAAAATCTGGATAGGTCAATTTTTAGATACCTTATTGCACGAGTCGGATAGCTGTATTGAGATAGCTGTCAAAAATTAAAAACAACTTGTTATTGTCTATGATAATGTTGTAGCGCTTTTTGATATTTTTTAATTTTATTTCTAATTCCTTGTTGAAAAAATGTTCTTAGCCGGGTTTTTGGGTCTCGAAGCCGGTCCTTTCTCTTTCTGCATTCCTCCAGAAAGAGCAGAATGGATTTATGTTCCAACCTTATAAAAATGGAATATAGTGGTTCTTCTTGTAGTACCCGTGGAATGATGGTTAGTGCGTTGGACTGTCATGCAAGGGGTTTTGGGGTCAATCCCTGTCTGTGCCACCTTAATTTAAAAAAATTAATTTTCGCGGGTACTGCCTCCTCTTGCGAGGAATTGACAAATCCTTCAAGAGTAATTCTTGTCATGAAAGAGTGCTTTCTCAAATTAGCCGTTCGGATTCAGCCTAAAATTGAAGGTCCCTTCCATTCGTGACAACAGTACTCGCACACAGGAATGGTTGAGAGTTGTAAGTCACTAGGCTCTGGTTCACAACAGACTGTTGCGCTACCCAATTTAATTTTTATTTTAGTGATTCTTCTTTCGGTTTTTTGAATCATCTGAAAGAAAAACTTACCTTTCCTTTCAACGACCTTATTTGCTTGTAGCTCCAAAAGCTGTCCGACTCTGTCTGCTTTTTTACATAAAAACAATAAATAAAGCTTTATTTATTTCCACAAGATTAATATATTAACTAACATTACACTGAAATCAATTTTCAAGTTTTTTGAAATTCAACCCTGTGTTAAATCAGCTGTTCTGTCAGATATCTACATACCCCAGACATTCTTGGATACCTTTGGATTGATTTTTTGACATCTCAGGTGTTTTTGATCAGCTGTTATTTTAAACGTAAAACACTTACAAAAAGGTATCCCGATACCCTATCTGACTAAGATTGAACGCAGCCATTGTATGGAATATTTTTCTTGCGGAGTAGATAAATTCACTTTCAAATTTGATGAAGACAGTGATAAATATCCTTATTGATCCGAATTGTTGAATGAACCTTATCCCAGAGAGGTTTCCCATTGGTAAAATAAATAAATTTGTTTTTGATTTTACTCTTTTAATACTTTGAATGCTCATTTTGAGATAGAAAAGGGAACGAGGCATACTTTTTGTTTGAAACGTCAAAATAAGAGCTCTTGTACAAAAAATCAAATTGATTTTAATTATAATTTCTGATCTTATTTTTCTGGATCAAAATCAATGGTTTAATTATGTGTCATTTTGATGAAATTAGAAGTGAAAATCGTGTTTGCAATATTATGGAAGAATTTCTGATTCGGGTGGTTATAACGAAAGTGTGTCAAATGGATCACCTCGACTTAGTGATCAGTTGATCCCAAATTTAATCAGGTTACTTTCTTACTTACATAAGGTGGCGCTACAGTGCTGTGTGAAATAGGGCCTCACCCAACAAACTTCTCCATCTAGCTCGGTCACTAGCTAGATGTATCCAGTTTCGCGCTCCGAGTTTCCACTTGTGCGTGCCACTTGATCCGCGGTCTTCCTCTACTGCGCTGTCCTGTGGGTGTGGATTCAAAGACTTTCAGGGCCGAGGCATTGGTTTCCATTCCCTCTATGTGACCCAGCCATCTTAGTTGTTGGAATTGTACACTTCTGGTTAAGTCTACGTTGCTGTACAGCTTGTCGTTCCATCTTCTCCTCCACTCCCCTTCGATGCCATCGGAACAGTAGATCACACGACGAATTTTTCTCTCGAACCGACCCAAGATGCTTTCATCCGCTTTCGTCATAGTCCATGCTTCTGCACCGTATAGCAAGACGTTGATGATAAGTTATTATATAGTAAAACTTTGGTCCCTCGAGAGAGGACTTTACCACTCAATTGCTTTCTTAGTTCAAAGAATCAGCGGTTACCAAGAGTTATTCTGCGTTTGATCTCTGCGCTGGTGTTGTTTTCTGCGTTTACAGCGGAGCCTAGGTAGACGAAGTCATTGACTTCCTCAAAGTTACGTCTGTCGATGGTGACGTTTTGACCAAGACGTCGGTGTTGTATGTCCTTTCTTGATGACAGAATGTACTTTGTTTTGCACTCATTGATCGTTAAACCCATTTTTGCCGCCTCTGCCTCAATACTCACAAAAACCCCATTGACATCAGCTGAGTTCATCCGATTATGTCAATTTCATCAGCATATGCCAGTAATTGGACAGATTTTTGAAAGATAGTGCCTCTAGTATTGACGTGTGAGCTCTGCACTATTCTCTCAAGCACGATGTTAAAAAATTCGCATGATAACGTATCACCTTGTCTAAAACCTTTTTTGACATCGAAAGGTTCTGTTAAGTTGTTTCCAACCTTTATGGAGCACAGTGAATTTTCCATGGTCATCCTACACAAACGGCTCGTCCCTTTAGATGCTGTCATATGCGGTCTTGAAATCCATGAAAAATTGGGTGGTGTCGATTTGGTATTCTTGGGTTTTTTCCACAATCTGCCGTAATGTGAATATTTGATCAACTGTGGACTTTCCTGGTCTAAAACCACACTGATAAGGACCTATCAGGTTGTTGACGATGGGATTTAGACGTTCACATTTTACGACAGAGAAGATTTTATAAGCGATGTTAAGCAGAGTGATTCCTCTATAGTTGGTGCAGTTTAGAGGGTCTCCATTTTTCAGGATCGGGCAAACAATACTGAGGTTAATTTAATTAGCTGCCAAACGAAATAAGTCAATTAACAAATAAACACTTAATTTTTGTTTGGACATCAAAAATACAATATTACAGCTCTGTTACACATTTTCACAAGTCAAAGTTACTTTCAGTAGTTTTGAAAAAGCATAATACATATTAATATGAAAATAAAATAAAAATACACACAAATTAAAAATCGAGTTTCTATAACCTGGAACGCCACTAAAAAATGTTTGACAACCTTCACAAAATCTGAAATGTCAAAATATTTTTGTTTCGCGATTTGCAAAAAGTAAACAACGCACGTGTGGAAATTAAACTCGGAAAGTTTATTCTCAGCATAATTTTAATTTTAGTTTTTGGAATTTAATTATTATTTGTCAACTCGAAAGATGCCACACATCGACACCGAAGACTTTATCCAGCTACAAAAGGACATAACAAAAGTCCGAAATATTTGCATTCTAGCTCATGTTGACCATGGAAAGACAACTCTAGCCGATTCACTTGTTGCTAGCAATGGTAAGCAAAAGACTCAAGGTTTCTTATAAGATTCGATTAATTGGAATTTTTTGGGATGCAGGAATAATCTCACAACGTATGGCTGGGAAGCTACGTTACTTGGACAATCGAGAAGATGAACAGGAACGTGGAATCACCATGAAAAGCAGCAGTATTTCGTTGTACTACCGAGACGAAGAGATGACAAAGAATAAGGATTATCTTATAAATTTGATAGATTCTCCAGGACATGTTGACTTCTCCAGTGAGGTATCGACTGCTGTGAGGTTGTGTGATGGAGCTATTGTTGTGGTAAGTTTGTTTTGGGTCTTAAAAGGGGGTAGAAAGTGAAGAATAATTTTTTCAGGTTGATGTTGTTGAGGGAGTATGTCCGCAGACTCGAGCATGTCTTCAACAAACCTACGTAGAACATCTGAAACCAGTTTTGGTTCTAAATAAGATCGATAGATTGATAATGGAGAAGCAAATGACTCCCATTGATGCCTATTTTCATATCTCTCAAGTTCTTGAGCAAGTCAATGCAGTTCTTGGAAGTGTCTTTGCCTCCGATGTGTTGTCAAAGGAAGACACTTCAAAGAAAGACAATCATGAGTCTGCTCTCGAAGATGTTGATGACTCTGCTCTCTACTTCACTCCAGAAAATGGAAATGTCGTCTTCTGTTCAGCCTTCGATGGATGGGCTTTCTCCATAGGTGACTTCTCCAGGACCTATGCCGAGAGACTGGAAATCCCACGCGAAGAACTCGATAAAGTTCTATGGGGAGATTTCTATTATAATTCCAAGAAGAAATGCGCCATGCCTGGAGCTCAAGAAAAGGCCAAAAAGCCAATGTTTGTGCAATTTGTCTTGGAGAACATATGGAACTTGTATGATATTATTGTGGTAAGAAAAGACAAGGAGAAGTTGCCTGTGATAGCAGAGAAACTTGGCATCAAGCTTAGTCCGAGAGATCTCAAGATGGGCGACGTGAAGTCGCAAATCAAGGCTGTCCTTGGGCAGTGGCTTCCTGTGGACAAATCAATCTTGCACATGGTTATTCGACACATTCCTCAGCCGAATGTGATTTCTGATGAGAGAGCAGAGCGGTTGTTATTCCCGACGAATGTCGAGCTCACCACATATCCCCCAGAGACGTTGGCATTCAAAGAGGAATTCAAAAAGTGTGATGCTTCGAGTGAGAATGTTGTTGCATTTATATCAAAGGTGTGTATTTTTTTGTCTCTTTTAGCCAATTACCTAAAACAAGTTGTTATTCAATAGATGACCTCGTACCATACGTCTCAATTGCCGGAGAACAAACCAAAGCGTATGACGGAGCAAGAGATGTCGGAACGACGAGCAATCATTCGACAAAAGATCGAAGAAAGAAAGCAGTTGGCTGAGCAAGCGGCTCTGGAGCAAATCACAGCTGGAGTTCAAGAGATGACTAAAGAACCAAGTCAAACAGAAGTTGCGAAACCCGAGGAGCCTCTACCAGAACCAGAAGAGAAAAAGGAATTTGTCTTTGTTGCTTTTGCGAGAGTTTTCAGTGGAACTTTGAGAACTGGACAAAAGTTGTTTGTTTTATCTCCAAAACACGATCCCAGAAATACGAAGTTTGTTCATGTCCAGTTTTTGGGAGATGTTTTATTAGTTTTCTGTTTTTTTTTTTAGTCGAATTGCTACAGATTCACCTTTTGTAACCGAAGTTACTATTGGAGAGTTATACCTGTTTATGGGTGGGGAACTTCAACACCTGGATTCAGCACCAGCTGGAAGTATTGTTGGAATCGGAGGCTTGGAGAATGATGTAATCAAAACAGCTACACTCAGTAGTACGACGTTTTGCCCTTCATTTAGTGAACTTACCGTAATGGCCACACCGATTTTGAGAGTTGCCATTGAGACAGTCAATCCTCTGGACATGCCTAAGTTGATCAAAGGACTTAAACTTCTTAATCAGGTAAAACGAATTTGTTTGGTGGAGTCCTATTTTAAACTAACTATGTTTAAACTAATTTTTTTAAGGCTGATGCTTGTGTCCAAGTTTCAGTGGAACCTTCAGGAGAACATGTTATTACCACTCTTGGTGAAGTTCATGTAGAGAAATGTGTTCGGGACCTAGAAGAAAACTACGCTAAGGTGAAACTTAATGTCTCCAAACCAATTGTTTCCTTCCGAGAAACCATAGTTCCCGAAGCTACAATGGATATGGTTAATGAAGCAATTGTCAAAACAGGTCAGCTTAAAGTTTAACAAGTCTATGACAAGGTGCATTAAAATATTTCTGTCATTTTAGCCACTGACAAAGACATCAGTAAAAAAGTTATAACTCTTCAGACCGTCAATAAATTGGGAACAATCAAACTCATAGCTCTTCCTTTACCAGAAACTGTTGTAGAAATTCTTGAAAAATATTCAACTGTTTTCAAGGTACATAACTTTTTTTTGGGGTAACTTTTCAGTCTCTAAACAGATTTCTTGATTTTGTTTACAGGAACTTTCAAACATGACAAAAAATTCTGTGATTTCCGACAAATACAAAACACTCCTTGGACAAATTAAAAAATCCCTCGCCACTGCACTTGAAGAACTCGACTTAAAAGCTCTCTCCAATGCAACATCGAATCTAATCGATCGAATCTGGTCAATTGGACCGAGAAAATGTGGAACAAATATTCTTCTCAATCTTACTGATTATGAACACGTTAGTTTTTGGTTAGATGATCCTGATTCGGTTAAATCCGAGGCAAATGCTGAACATGATGTACGTCGTGACTATGATAGTTCTTTTGTTAATGGTTTCCAATTGACAACGACAGCGGGTCCATTGTGTGATGAACCAATGCAAGGAGTTTGTTTTGTTGTCTTAGAATGGACTGTGGATGCAAGTGATGAATTGAATTCTAAGTCTTATGGACCGTTTTCTGGTAAAAAAATAGAAGAATTTAAAAACAAAATTGAAAGAAAAATGAGTAATGATTGATTTTTGTTTTATAATTTTAGGTCAAGTTATGTCAACAGCAAAAGAAGCATGCAAACAAGCCTTTTGTAAACAACCTCAACGTTTGGTAACACCGATGTATAGTTGTAATATCGTTGTTAATGCTGAAGTTTTAGGTAAGTTATAGGTTTTAAAACTGTTTGATTTTTTGGTGGTTTAAATGCCCATCTTTCAAAGTACTCAATATTCCTCTCTAAGGTGGATTTAAGTACATGCTAATCCAACAACATACATTTTAGGGTGGGTCATTTTTTTAATTTAGCTGATTTTGAATTCTAATAGTAATGAAACGTGGCCAAATGGGCTTTATAATGACCAAATAAAATATTTGCTCATCGACAGTGAAAATTACCTTAGAAAACATTAAAATCCCATATTCAAATTTTCAAATTTAATTTTTTTTACAATCAAAAGCGGAAGGAACTTCATTACTTTAACTTATTTCAAAGCGTCAAATAGTTATTTTTATTCATGTGATCGTGACCAAAACGCTGAAAGTTTGTTTGATAATATCAATAATAATACAAAATAATAATAATATTCGATCGTCGACAAACAGGATTGGAAAAACAGAGAAACTTCTTTTAAAGTTAGCATCATTTCGAAATGGAAAAAACAAGTCGTTGTTATAAATGTCCAGTTTTTGGAGCAATGGAGGAACTCAAAGAAAATATTTTACCAACTTACGCAGATGTTATGAAGTTTTACGAATGGACCAGATTTCATCTTAGGTTAGATAGAAACACAAAGAAAGAACCGTCCTTTTATGATGTAGAAAAACTAGTTTCTCAGATGAGGAAAAAAGCATCTCTGCCAATAGTTACCAATGCTCAAATAATTCAGTTATTGAGATCATACTATGCAAAGTGTAAAAATTTAAATAAATCTTTAAAAAGATGTTCCGACGAAAAGAAGCAAATTTTTTTGAAACAAACCACAGTTTTGTTTGACATTTGCTTATGCAAATTCAAAGACATTTCTTAACGTATTTGTGCAAAAGAAAACAAAGTGCATAAAGAAAATCAAACCATTTTATGAGATCTGATGTTTCAAGATTCTGAACTGTAATAATATTTATTTTCAATACATCAAACATATAAAAATTAGTACAATTTGATAACGATAAAATAAACTAAGACTTTAAAAACAAAGTATCAAATCTCAACTTTCAACAAGATCAAAGATCTAAGAGAAAAATGAGGATAGGTAGTGTCGATCGTGTAGCTTCTGCCAAATTGCAAAAAAATAGAAAGATCAATAAGACGTTCGGCTTCAATAATACAAAAAGAGCAACAGAAAGAACAAAGAAAGGAGAAACTTAACAATTTATCTTCATCGTGTGATTCTGATAGTGACAACCTTTCCATAAGACCTACGTCAAACGAAAATGGAGAGATAAATAAACCCTCAACGTCTAAATCAAAGACCAAAAAAGACCACTATTATCCAAGACATGTGATAGGTATGCAGTTTTTGATAGGGCAGCAGCCGCCATTGTTTCTGCTGCACTTTATGATCTAAAGTCCGATGTAGAGACGATTGATAAATCTAAAATACGTCGAGAAAGAAACAAAGTACGGACCGAATTAACATCCAAAGCTTTATGTTCAAATCAAATGTTCCTGCTTTGTATTTCTATGGAATAAAATACAAAACTCTTGGTGTCGTTAAAAAGGGTACCAAAAGATACAAACAACGAGTACGCTGGCAGATTTGTCAGCAAAGAATTACAACTGCAGTGATCACCGAAAATTTTCCATCTTACTTAGCAAATAAAGCGCCTGGAAAGATGTCTCGTGCCCGATGGCTTATGAAAGCGAACAGAATACTCCGCCTTTACGTATTTACAGCAAATCCATCACAAAATTTAATTTATGTGGCAGATTTTGTTGTGATGGTTTATGCACCACTATGGTTTCAGATAAAGATGCATTCAAATATGCAAGGTCGGTTCAAGTGTTCAAGACATTTTTGGAAACTTATTGAGGAGTATCGATAAGTTCTCTCCTGAACTCAAGCAAGTTATAAATCCTGTAATCCAGCGAAATGCATACTTTGCACACCCTGAAAACCTTTTATTATCAATGTTAACAGATAGTACACTACACGTTCGGAAGCTTGCTGCCAAACGAATTCTCAAAGCTAGAAGTTCGACTCAAGAAACGTGCAACGAGTTTTTGAAGTCCCAAAAATTAATTTGTATGCTTCATCATACACTGATATGATAGATTGGCAGCAAAAAATTTATGAACCCCCAGTTTTAGAAGATGTTCCTAATGATGAAATTTTGAAAATTATAAATTCAAGGGGGGTAAGCAACTTAACGTTTTTGAGGCTGCCTTGCAACACCCAAGCAGTCGAACGTTCTGTCAAAATTGTTACCGAAGCTGCGATGTCTACATGTGATGACAAATCTAGACAGGGTCTAATTCAAGCAAAAATAGCGTCCAGAAAATACATGCCGAAATGTGAAAGCAAAAGTGTATTCTTTGATAAAAATATTCCAAAGACTCAAAAGTTCCAAATTTGTTCGTAATTTTTTAGACTTCCTCCCTTCCATTATACATACATTTCTAACCAAACATATGTAATTGAATTGATTTTAAGGCTTCGAAAGCAAAGCTTAACAGTAATCATAACATAATTTATAATCAAAATAATTTAATTATAAAGTTTACGCGTTGCTATGAAGTTTGAAAACGAATTTCGAATATAGGATTTCTGGGATTCCTCAAATTCCTTCCTTTCAGAAGAAACATTTTTTTTATAATAAGCGCACACTCAAAGAGATAATACTACCCTTATTATGGTTGAAAGGAGGTGTTGGTGCACATTTCCTGAATATTGCAATGGCTGGGAAAGACAGAGTGTGGCAAGGCATTCCACATTCGCATAGTACTTCTAAAGAACGAATCTCTGTACTTGACAGTATGACCGAAGTTGGGCTCGAGAGTATATTGATGAGCATTCCTAGAAGCGCGAGTATTACGGTTGAACTGTTTAGGTGGAGAAATGCAATTGGCTTTTTCTCTAGAGTATAAACCATTAAAATAACGGTAAAAAAGGCTGAGACAAGTAAAATTTCGACGATGTTCAAGCGACGTAAATGATCTTATGATGGTTATATCACCAAACCAATCAATCTAAACGCTCTACGTTCAATACTGTCCAAGATTCTTAAGTAAGTTGCAGGAGCACCAGCCCAGATATGGGAGTTATACTCAAGCTTTGGACGTATATAAGTCTTGTAGATAACAGCCAGATCAGAGGAGGAGCAAAACTTCTTGCATCACCTTACAAAACCTAAACATCTTGCGGCATTTTTGGCGACAACTCGTATGTAATCGTTCCACAAAAGGTGGTTGGTGACACACATACTGAGAATATTGAGATATTCAGTCCCCTTGATGCAAGTGCCATTTATGGATAATGGCAAGGGGAGTATATTTCGCTTTAACGATACTAGACAGCATTGGGTTTTCGAAGCATTAAACTCCACGCGGTTTTTTATTCCTCATTGTACAATGCTGTTTAGGTCGGAATTTATCGAGCTTATCATATTTTGTCGTTGCAGTTCCACATCCGAAGAAGAGGGATGTGATTTTGCAAACGAATATGAAAATCTAAGACTACTATCGTCAGCGAAACAATGTATTGGATTAGAAGTTGCAGACAAGAGATCATTAATAAAAATGAGAAAGAATGTTGGAGATAGAAAAGAGTCCTGAGGCTCACCAGCATTTATTTTGTGATTTTCAGACTTGAATCCATCCAAAACTACTTGTATTGAACGATTTAAAAGGTAATTTTTAATCCGATGAAGAAGAGATTCATGAAAACCGAAAGCACGCATTTTCGATAAGAGAGCCTGATGCCAAACCCTATCAAATGCTTTTGAAATAGGTATCAAGTGCAACAATCTTAATTTCTCCAAAACTATGTAAAGATTTGTTCCACTGTTCGGTGAGATGAACCATGAGATCACCAGTGGCCTATTGCTATGAAAGCCTCATTGTCAGTCATTAAGAAGCTTCCGTTCTTCAAGATATTTCTTGAGCTGATAATTAATCAGCGTTTCCATGACCTTGGAAAGAAGGGACGTAAGTGCAATCGGTCGATAATTAGACGATGAGGAAGATTCGCCTTTTTTGGGAATAGGCTGGACAAATGCGGTTTTCCATCCACTCGAAACGAGACCTGAGAAGTGGTTTTGCCAGCGTTGAAGAACACCTCTTCAGAACAATATCGGGGATACCATTCGGACTAGCGGATTTATGTATGAAGATCTTTTTGGACTCTCGCTACACGTACGAGTGCGAAAAAAGATTTGTCCATAGAATCACTAACTCGCTCAAGTACGGACGGAGGCATAACACTCACTGGCAGCGTTGAATTGGTGGCGAATTGCCTAGCAAAGAGATAAGCTTTCTCTAAAGAGCTAACAAATGTAGTGTCATTTTTAAACGAGCGTACGAACCGTGGAAAAAGAAGAATTCCTCATGTTTTTTACAAATGACCAAAAATTTGTACTGCCTTTTGGGACGTTGCAGTATTTTTTGCCGTAATTTTTGGTCATGTAAAAATTTGTTGTCTGTCGAATATGGGCGTTGCAGGCCTTCCTGGCTTGCCTGAACTTATTCCGTTTTGAAAGATCATCACTTTAGTCTTTACCGTGTTTACCTCTAAGCTCCATACCTTGCAATATTCTGCTAGTCTGTTTATCATTAATAAGGACGTGGGTGACTCAGCAAACATGACAATATCGTGGCATACATTATGTTTTTTACCAGCTTGTCACCAAACCTTACTTCACAAGGCAGATATTCAGTCAGGTCATCGAGAAACAGCGCGAAGAGCAAAGGACTTAAATTGCAACCTTTTCTTACTCCTCGATTGACTTCCAGTTTCTTTGATATATTTTCTCCATCAAATACGTACGCTTCAGTCTGTTGATGGAGCTTTTCCAAAGCTTTTACAAATTTGTAAGAAACTCCCAAGTTATACAGTTAGTAAAAACGGGCCCTTCGGTCGATTTTCTGTACATAATATACTATGAAGAAGCTATTTGTTACGCACCAATCAATTTATCATCGTCCGACGAATCAGTTGAATTATTCATTAAATGTTTTATCTTAAAACAATTTTGACTTAGAAGCTTTAATGTTTCTCTACTTTTTGTAAAAAGCTAAAAGTTTTTATTTTTTGACAGCTATCTCAATACAATTATCCGTAGCGTGATGATTAGTGCGTTAGACAGTCATACAAGGGGTTCTGGGTTCAATCCCTGTGTCACCTAACTTATTTCACGGAAACTGCCTCTTGCGAGGAATTGAAAAATCCTCCAAGAGTAATTCTTGTCATAAAAAAGTGCTTTCTCAAATTAGCCGTTCGGTTCGGCATATAAACTGTAGGTCCATTCCATCTCTGACAACATTACTCGCACACAGGAATGATTGAGAGTTGTAAGTCACTAGGCCCAGGTTCTTCATGGACTGTTCCGCCACCTAATTTTTTTTTATTTATCTCAATACAGCTATCCAACTCGTTCAATAGGGTAGGGGTTATAGGGGTTTCAAATGTCAGCGTTACTTGAAATTACAAAATTAAAGGTCTTATATTTTACTTAAAATTGTGAAAAACAATATAATGCAAGTTATCATCAACTTAAATAGAGAAAATCCAAAATGTTTGATTCTTTAAGTTGCATTCTTTTCTCAGCATTTTTTGTATGTACTTTTCTTTTGAATTAAATTTCAAAAGAATAAAACCAAAAATGTTCAGTACATACTGTCTTTAAGAACTCCTTTTGACTCTAGAATTTGCTCGTCATATCCGGTGTTTCGTTATAACCAATTTTCAATTTTGTGTTCCCTAAAAAAAGACATTATTAATTATTTTTAGAAGATTATAATTTATTTATGGTTAAGAAGCAACGTCATCTGTGTCTACAAATCAAGTTTTGACATTTAAGCCTTTTCTTCAATACTACAAGCATCATGCATTAGTTTTGAAACAAACTTTCCACCTAATACAATATTGGCAGTTCCTCTAGTTTTTTTAAATTGTTAAAAACGATATATTTTAAATTTAATTATTGTTATAATCGAAGTCGTTATAACTGATTTTGACTGTATTTTCAAATAATGGTCAGGTTCAGACAACATAAGGGATCTAGCCAAAAGCAACTAGTTAAATTTTCAAGTGTCATGAATTTCAAATTCAGAACTTTAGTTTATAAATCTCTATTTAAGTTAATAGTACAGAAACTACCAATAACATTATTGTCTACAAAACACTTCTCCGCAAGCTACAAGTCTATCACGATTTGTATTTTGTATCGAAATAAGTATTACATATTTCTTTGACAAGAATCCCTTTTACAGAAAACATTAAATGAAGTTGTGCAGAAAATAAATAAATTATAGAGTAATAAAGTTCAGCGCAGTTGAATGAAAAGACATGATCAACTGTCATTTTGACAGAAGTAAATTTGACTTAATCGTTAGGGATTTTTTTTTTGACTTACTTTCCAGTCAACTTTCCATTACAGCTGCCTGAATTGAAATGCAATTTTTGACAGCTAGCCAATCAGATACTAAAAGTTTGTCTAACTTTCAACTCCCTTATGTCGTCTAGACCTGTCCAATGCTATGAAACGTGTGTTTCATGTAAAGAGCTTTCCAATAAATTTTCTGTTAATTATGAAGCTGTCATCTTTTGACATTTCAAAAGGTTAGAACTACACCTATTCGATTTTCTAGCTGTCAAAAGAAGATCTGTTCTACTTTTTTAGCTTACATATATTATAACTCTCAGGTTGTGCTTATTTTTTCAATCAAAACAGGCTCTATGAGCTCTGAATTAAATGTCCAAGCTAATGGAGTAAAAAGCTGAGCATGTAGGATTTCATATTTGTTTTATGTGTATTGGCTAATTCTAAAGGATTTGACAGTTTAGTTCTTCAGTTTGTTTCAGAAATAAAGCGAAGAAAGTGTACTGTACTCAGCCCCTTTTGTATCCATAAGACACAATTAATGGCGCCTTATTTTTTCCAATTTACTTTAAAATAAAAACAATCAATTTAAATTGTACGTTTTTATTTTATTTCATTAATCTAGTAAATGCTCCTTAAATCTAAGTACAAAAAATAATAAAATAAATAAAAATAATTTATCTTTCAATCTTATAATTTAATTATTCTGATATTACATAGTTCTTGTATGTTCATCGATTTTCAATACGTTCACACTTATCTATGTTAAACTATGTACCTATTACATTTTTTTTAAATATGTAATTTAAATATTATTAAATTGTTTATAACATATTTTAAAAATATATATTTATAATCCCATATTTCTGGGTACATTTCTCTAATAAGCTCTCCAAAAAATACTTAATTTGGATCTGGAACTCAATTAAAGATCGTTCCCAAAAAAAAAATTAATACTCCTCCAAACCCTTCTACTACACAAAAATACATTTTAAGTTTTTGTTTTAATATATAATTAAATTGGCGACGAAAATAAATGATGATGCTAAATGGATACATGTTAGGGTGTAGCATAAATGAGCTTATCAAAATGGAAGTTTTCGTCGGCAGACATTTAGTTAATAATACTCCTAGCGGATATAGGCTTTTGATAGTAGGTTTTTTGTTTTGCGCTTTCAGTCACAGTCGAAAAATTAAATTTATAACGGTTCTTATTCCCTTAATTTAGTCCCACACTATTGATCGTTGAAATGCCATTGCTCGTTGCCATGGAAATTCCGGTGTACTCTCCTCACTGTCATAAATTTCCGTTTCGAAATCATCGGCATCATCAACTACTACTGATCTTTTGTCTCGTTTGGTAGCTGCTCCAGTGGCGGCCTCTAACGTCGTTGGAGACTCATCAATTTCAGCTGATGATGATGTCCGACTGATTTCTTCTGATTTTGTTTCGCTCGAAATGGGACTGATGCTACTGCTGCTGGGAGGACTGTCGCTTTCACTAACACCGCTACTGCTGCTGCTGCTACTCGAGCTGGTACTAGTGACGTCTTCATCTGTAGCTGGAATTGGTTTCTCTCCATTGCGTTCATTATTACGGCCATAAATGCCACCATTAAAACTAATTGATTCTGGATAATCATTGTGACTATTGTGGCCATGGTTGTTGGATGAACTGACAAATAGAGTTGAGGAACTTTCAGGTCGGTTCAGGTATTGATAGCTGTCTTGTTGATGGAGAGTATGATGTTGTGGAGGAGGCTGGTAGTTGAGACTGCTGCTGCCTCCTAGCGACGGTGAACCGTACGATGGTCGACTGTGGTCTTTTATCGAACTGTATTTGTTTTGGGAATTTGGAATGTAGTAAGGCTTCTGGAGTTGGTAGCGTTTTGGTGGTTGAACTGATGGTTTTCTTATTGAGAATCCAGGTTTAACACACATCATTCCGAACACACGAATACCGGGTACACTGGCGTATGTGGGTTGATCATGCGCCATTGGTCCCTCTGTGAAATAAATAAATTTAAAATTTGAGAAATTACTTTAATAATGGGGGTGTTCGTGCATAATTTTTCCCCGGAATGTTTTTTTTTCTCGAATTCTCATTTCGAAGGAAATGTACTTCCAAGAAGATTCAAGATACCATACAAAATTTGGAGAAAAGAAATATTCCGACGAAAATCAAGATCTCTGATAAGACTCAATGGGAATTCATATGTTACTTACCCATTTTGAAGTGATCAGGACATCTGCAAATAACCAAATAATGTGACTTTCCAGTGCGTGTATTTTGTAGAGCAAGCAATGACCAATCCTTAGGTGTGCGGCATTCCCGCATCTCAGTTATAGCTTCACATGTTTTTGCCAATGTTATTGCCTTTAAATAAAAGAATCCAAGAATATGAGTTTCAAAAATTGAAGAATCTTAAACTTAAAATAGAAAAATAAATTGTGAAACTTTTTTTTTCAGTAAAATGTTGCATTTTAATTTTAAAAAAAGTAACTTTAGAAAAAAAAGTGAACAGTATTCCATTAACAAATTTCCGCCACAACTACAGCTGTAATTCCACATCATTCCCAAAATTAGATTACTTCACGAATCCTACCTTCAAGGCCTTTCAAGGCCCTCATAAAATAATATTTACATATGTATAGGAAATATTTTGAAATTTCCACTTTCATGAAGTGTGTGTTCAACCTTAATTTAAATATGCATGTGGCGTTACTGTCGTTAAGATAAATATAAAAAAACAGTGGTAAAAAACGTCACAGCTGTCAGAATTCAACAAATTGTAAAATGTTACAAATCTACTGTCAAAAAAAAATTACAGATAGAAAGGTGCCCTCAAAATATAATTGAAAGTCAAACTTTGGACTTTTATTTATTAAATTTGCAAAACTTGTAAAGCCTTAAGACATAAAAAGTCGTTATGAAAAATTTGTTGTAATGCCGTTTGTAGAATGCCTGTCATTGGTTTTTTTTTCAAATGTCTCCATTTTTATTTTACAAACACTCGGTTATGTTTGTCTCTATAGATCTATTCGTCAATTTAGTTTGCAAAAGAATGCAGTCGTTTTGTGAATACAATGATTCAAATCAAACATTGCATTCAATTAACTTACCCAAATACTGAGGCTTCCAAATTTTCAATCTATAACAAGATTGCAATGTTAAACACTTGTTAAAGTCCTTGCATTCAAATGTTAAGACTTTATATCTATAAGTGTATTCAAGGAATATAATTTTTTTCAACAAATTTCGATGACTAAAAGTATCCTTTTAGCTTTTATTTTCTTCGTAAATGATTTTTAAAAAAGTAACCAAACACTTTAGTGTTAACATCCTTAAAATGTGACATCAAAAAGAATTCAACCTTAAAGAAGTCCATTTCTTGCAATAAACGAAAAGGAAGAAGGTTGAGACACATCTAGATTTATTTTTGTATGCTCGTATGTTGTAGCTTTTTTTTGACCATCTTACAATCATCTTTAAGACATCCAGCATACTCGCCAATATCTTTCCTCATATGAGGGACTTATCACACAATTTGTTCAATAGGGAAGCAGAGCAAAAGAAAAAAAAACTTCATTAACTTCAAACGGAAATTAGATTTTTTCCCCCCAAATGGGTACCTATAGATGTATAAAAATAAAAGAACTATACACACACTTCACACAACAAGGAAGCAAAATAGTAATAAAAAGCGATTCAAAAAGTCCATCTTCTTTTTTCTTGACGATGTTACGCTTACGATGTTTGATGGCCACATGCCTCGCAGGCAATTAAATTGCTAAACAATGTTCCAATCTTTTTAGCTTCGGGAATTGCCTGGATGATGATGTTGATGATGATGTCGATAGCGATGCCTGATGCCAGATGCCCGAAGTCTGATGCCCAACTTGGCCTAAGACGATGACTACCTTGAAGGCAACATGAAGATGAAAACATAAACAAAAAACTAAAAAAAAAATAAGAGCACGCTCTGTCATAATTAAGCAATAAAAGTTCAATGTTGCATAAAGCCGATTTCCGTGCCCGTTCCCATCAAAATATATGTACTGTTTATAAAGACAGGCAGACAGACGGACCCAAACAACAAAACACGAACAACTGATCTGCTTCGCCGCAGAATGGTCTTGGTCATATCTGGAAGCTGACCCTTAGTAATTTTCTAATTTCTCACCGTATTTTTGCTCCTATAAAATATCGTAGAAGAAGATTGGCGTTGTACCTCTTTTTTTTGTTATTACGAAGAGAACAAACTCTTTTGTTGCAATTCCCGGCATTTGAGCTTCTTTGTCAGGCGCATCATCTTATGTTAGAGGTGCATCTATATGTGCGAGGCCAGGCCGCTAAATTAGCTAAAGGTTAATTGCATTGTTTCTATCTTCTAAGGGGGCTCTACAAAACATAGTGATGGCTATCCGTGCTCCATCTATCTTTTGTTTGTTCGAATCCCAGATATTCCAGGCTAATGTAGTTTCAATGTCGAGCCGAACTGGCATAGAGAAGAAGCAACCCATGACAATGAGAGTGGAGTTAGAGTCTAGGTATAGTGACGAGGGATATACCTATCAGAATCCCCCTCTTATAAAAAAAAAGAAGAACACGCCACCAAAAACAACTTTATGATGCTCCTCCATCGATTACGGCATTTTGCCACCAGCAGCGGTATTGACGTGATTTTAGGGGTCTTCGTGTGGCTATAGCTTTTCATATATAAACGCAAATGTCTAAGAGAGGATATGTGTAGTCATAGATATGGAAGAACGTGTGGTTTAGTTGGGGGCTATGTCAAGATACCGATGAAAGGAGTAGCACTATAGCACAGCATCACAACATCAGCTGAATAATATCAAAAACTTTAACAAAATAAAACAACACTTTGGCTATGCCAACAGTCTACACATCTTCACCTATGTATCTAACTATAGGGTCTCGTCCCAGGTCTGGAGTTTCATTCTCGTCTCTGTTTTGATCACGATATCAAAACGGATCATCATGACATGAGCGCGTTGTGATCATTCTTTTTTGCTGTCTCCACCAGCACCACACGATTTGATGTTATTTTTCCGTTTTTAATGCAAAAGTTAAGAGAAAGATAATGTTGAATAAATTTGAGTGGTGACGTTTAAAAGTGGGCGGATTTGGTCTTAATGACACTTTAAGTACTGTACTAAAGTTGAAAAGAGGTGGGGCTCTGTTTTACCATTTCATTTAAAATCAGTTTTCGATAGACTTCAGAACGCCATTTTGGATTTGAATATGGTAGCCACGAATGTGTCAAAAAAAGTGTGATTTGATTTATGTTCTATTGGCAACAAAAAGTTAATTTAGTTTATATTAATTTGTCAAAAAAATAGATTTTGAATATTTAGTTAGATTTGTATACTTTAGATCAATTAAAACTTGAATTTTTAACACAGTAAATGAAACAAGATTTAAAATTGATTTTTGATTAATTTTGTGACGTTTCTTTTTGTCTTAAAACAATTGTCAATCTAACTGTCAGATTTGTATTTCCTTTTAAGCAAATTAACTTGAAATACCAAATATATGATAAGTCAAATTGATAGTTTAAAATGTTATTGTTTTTGTTCAAGTAGCGATAGATCCTGAGACACAATTTAATTCTGAAAATTTGATGTTAAATAAATATTAATCAATTTATTTTGCCCAATGGAACGCAAAAACAAGGCAAAAAACGAAAGAAATTGATTTATCAAGTTATGGAAAAATTCTAGAACAGTTCAGTTCTTCTGTTTGTTTTATAAATAAATCGGAAAGTTTTGCTCACGACGTATTCAGGGTCTACTCTGTTCTAAATTGAGCTTACCAAGAAAAACGTGTTTATTAACTTGAAACAGATTGTAGAACATATTGTCAAATATGTTTTATGGAAATAAAAATATTTTGATATTATGGTGGTTTGACAAGCATGTTTGAGAATATTTGTCAAGTCTGAATGAATTTAAATTGTATGGCTGAGTCACAAACACGCTTCAGCTTTGGCTTCACCTGACGTTTACGAGCTCAGCCATAGATCATCACAATGGAGCTTCGATCTTACGTTTTGTTTGACAATCGTAAGGAAAAGAACGTTATGTAACGTAATGTGACTCCAAATGGAAGTTCTAGTTCAATTATCTAAACATTTGCTTTGTGTGACAGCTCAACAGCTGTAAAAAATGTCAAAAAACAAAATATTTGCTCTTTGGAGGGATGAAATAATAGAAATGTCATTCAAAGCAACCTCGAAACAGGCCCACCGTAACGCAGACGAAGCCGAAGCTGAATCGTTTTTGTGATTCAGCCATTAAAAGCAGAATATAATGGTTTACTTTTCTCTAGTTGTCTTCAAGTTTAGAAATACAAATATCTTCCCTGTTTTTTTTAGCCGTGTTTATTAAATTAAAATTGATTATAGAAAAGATTGTCAAGTATGATGAATAGAAATTAAAATATTTCAATATTTTGATGTTTTGACAAGCAAATTTGAAAATATTTGTCATGCTGATAATAGTTGAATTTTAAATGCAGAAAAAAGAATACATTTTCTTTAGTTGTTTTAAAGCTGGGAAAATTTAAATTAAGGAAATATCTCCATCTTTTAAATCTGTTTTTATATTCCTTATAGGTTCGTAATGATTAAAATTCAAACCGGAAGTTTTGTTTGACAGCATGATTGACGAATGTAAACGCTGATGGTTCTATTTCACCACATGTTTGACGTTTTCTGACATTTTTTTAAATTTTCATCTTAACGACAGCAGCGCCAGTTTATGAGTTGAGTTGTTAAAAGTGCACATATAATAAATATAAGGCTGAATACCTACTTGATAAAATTTCAAAATCTCATGATAACATGATTTTTCCATCACATTTTTGACGTTTACGGCCATTTTTTGATTTTAATTTTCATCTTAACGACAGCAGCGCCAGCTTATGAGTTGAGTTCTTAAGATCTTACATACATATAATTAAATTAAAGCTGAATACCTACTTCATGAAATTTCAAAATCTCAAGCTTAAAATATTTTAGCTTTTTTTGAGGAGAGTTGCTATTTTTGGAAATTCAAGGCCCTTTAAAAAGTCTATTTCTATTTCGTCCCTTTTTTCTTGAAGTGTATTTATTAAGGAGAGAAACCCCAAAAAGAAACTGACTCACGACACGGATAAATTAGAAAGAAGCTCTTAAGGCATTCCTCTACCGCCCTTCGCCTACTCCTCCCCTCTTCCAAATATATCCCAGAATCGTAGAGGGTACTAAAAAAATAAAACAAGCAACAAAGAAACAAGCCACGCAAAACAAAATTTAAAATGAAAGATGCACCAACATCAGGAAAAAGGGAGTCAGTCACATGACCGCCACCGCATGTGCTTAGCATAAAAACGAAGAAGATTTTAACAAAAACCACTCTTGTATCTGAGACTACTCTATGCAGCCAAGACCTACTCTAGGTTCATCTTCGTCTTCATAGTTTTCCAATTGTAAGCTATATCATTGCAAATCAAAGAAGCTAACCTACAATGTGATGTGATTTGATGTGATGTGATGCGCTGTGGCGAAGGTGGCTTCTTCTAAAAACACAATACTCGTCTTATGAGATGTGAGAGGAGCAGAAATGTTTCTTCTTCTTTTCGAAGAAAACCCAACCCAGAGACGGAGCCGGAGAAGATAACGA
Source organism: Eupeodes corollae (assembly GCF_945859685.1). Taxonomy (NCBI): domain Eukaryota; kingdom Metazoa; phylum Arthropoda; class Insecta; order Diptera; family Syrphidae; genus Eupeodes; species Eupeodes corollae. The sequence continues at coordinate 126,658,930 of NC_079148.1, forward strand.
TGACGACGAAGATGCGATGGAATTCTATTCTAACGGAAAAGTCAGTGGTTGCTACTTAGCGGTTATGATGAATGACTTTGGGGTTAATGATATGACGATTATATTCGTATTGTTGATAATCAGATCGAAGATTTAATTTTAGCCAAGAGGAGGCATATACATTCAATATTTAGGGCAGGGCCAGATGGTAGAAGCGGAAAAAGACGTAGAGGCTTATAAGAGACTAGGATAAGATATGAAGTTGCATGACTTAAAATAATATATCGTATTTTGATTATGTTAATTTATTCGAAGAAGAACCAGCTTCAATTTATTGGTTCGAGTGAGAGGAAGTATGAATTTCCACACACATCATGCGGAATATAATAATAATAATAGAAGATTATCACTTTAATCCATTGAATGGAAATGAATGGATATTATGTGTGATGAAGTATTTTGATATGGAGATTAAGTTATGTGGTTAAGTAAATTAGTTCACAGAAGATGAACTGGAGGATTTCCTCTACAAATATAGGAGTTTAAAGTATCGATGGATTGTTGATCTTGGAAGGAGTTTAAAGTGTTAATCATTGAGGAGGAATTCTATGTTCTCCGCACTTAGGATAGTTCAAATCTCTCTCAAAGTATAAAGACTAAAGGAAATATTATTTTTTTCTCTAAAAAAATGTATTATTTCATTATTCAAAATAAGGGGTATCATTTTGTATAGCCCGCTATTTGACATTTGTTATGTTTTGACATTTGACAAATATACACTACGCCATAACTAAAAATGGAACGACACACCAACGTATTTAAATAGTTGAAATTCAACACAAAACTTGGGAATATTTTACAGTCAGAGTTCGCAAAACAATGGTACTTTCGGGTCGTCGTTGAAAGTGTTGAAAAATTTGAGCTTTTGGGACAAGTTTTTGATGTTAAGAATCGAAACTGAGAACATTACTGCTGTAGCTCGTCTGTAGTTTTGACGAAAGCCTACAATTATCGAGTCCTTGTCGATCCTAAGATTAAAAAATTGAGTATACGCCAGAGTAACCCACTTTTGTTTAAAGTCTAATAACGTCATATTTTGAGGTAACAGGAAGTTAATTTAATTTACGTAATGAACATGAAATATTTGATCTTAAATTAATTTGTTATATTTGTAGCTTCTTACTTTTAACCATGTACTGTATAAGATTAATGTCAGAGCAGGATACATTTTGTGTTTTAAAAAAAACTAAACACAATTGTTTTATTTCTGAATTTTCGTAAATTAACTGCTATCCGGTCACTTTATGGTCTATAGATTAGATAGGGTCAAACATTTAAGAAACAGAGAAATTTCACCTTTTCCTGGAATTAATTTTAACGTTCTTTTGAATAATCTGATTTGCAAAATGATTTTCTGATTAACAAAATGCAGAAGTAAAAATTAGATATTGTCAAAAATATTATTTTGAGAGTCCGTAAATTTTTAAAAAGATAATTTTATTTCCATCGAGTTGATCCCCGTATTTTTACTTGCATCTGTCAAAGCATCGACTTTTTCTTTGCATTTAATGAAACATTAGTAAATTATTTGTAAGGTTTTTAATTTGTAGTATTATAATTTTATAAAATTGAAACTGATTAAAAAACGGTTTCAAATACACTTTTAACTTCCACTATATCTCAAAAACGAGTAAAGATATCGACTTTAAATAAAAGTCAAACCCATTTCGTATAAAGTTTATTATAGAAGAACGTCATTTCTAAATTTTAACAAAGGCTGGGATGCAACTCACACTGATAACTTCCCATCCCTTCTGTTGACTTGTCTTGCTTAAAAGGTTTGTAGGCTTACGTGTTTTGTCATTAAAGTTGCCAGTTGTATAATTATAAAAAAATACAAAATGCAAGTGAGAGAAAGTATGGTTAATTTCAAAATTTATTTTTGTGAATGAGATCTTTCGTCGAAAACCAATTTTTTTTTAGATTTTTATATTGCCAAAAAACTGCTTATTCAATATTTCTCAACATTTTGCTAAATGTTAACAACAATATTTGTATAAAATAAAACTAGTTTTAAGCCAAGATCTCAAATTTTTGAAAAGACATTTGAGTCGAAAATCAATTTTTACCAACTTTTGGAAATATTTTTGTATGTTTTTATTTTGTATTAAAAAAAAACTGTAAACTCGTTTTTTCTTAAAATTGTATCATTTTTTGTCCTTAAAATCGTCGAGGTGACAATTATATATTTTTCAGTTTTTTTTTTGAATTTTAAAACAACCGTTCATTAGATTTTTTTCTAAAATATATTGTTCTATATTTTACTATATCTTCTGTAGTATAAAAATAAGTCGGGTTTTCCTTCCTGACCTGACGCTGTAACTATAGAACGCACAAACCGATTTCCTCGGTTTTGCATTCTCTGGAAAGGTCTCGGGCTCCGTGAGGTTTATAGCAGACAAAATTCAGGAAAAATTTCAACAGAAAGGCGGTAAACTCCGTTTAGCTTTCCATAGAAAGCTATTGTAAAAGTTCCGATTAGTGGAATTGATTTTTTTTTAATTTTTTGACGTTTTAAGGGCCCTATATTCTTAACTAAACCTTACTTACTTAGTTGTACATTTAGCAGTGCATTTGGAAGATGGACAAAGAGTTTACTTCACTGAGGCTAATGCTGCACAACGAGCTGATAGGCCACCATCGACAACATTGACTAGCTTCTTTGCAATGCGTGCAGCAGATCCATTCGCAGCGACGCGACGCTGATGCATGTTGAAATTGAAATTAAATGCCCAAGTATTACACTTGAATCAATCAACAAAGAAATTCCAACGTGTCAAACAAGGAACCTCAGTTCCAGATTGGCCACAGGTGTCTTCGACTGATAAGCTAGGTCGCATGTACACTGTTCATCCTAGAAATGATGAATGTTTTTATTTGTAAATGTACGAGGACCAAAATCATTTGCGCATTTGAAAACTGTGAATGGTCACCAATGCCAAAACAAAAAATGCACTTCAATGAAATGGATAATTTTCGGACAAGTACAACGCTTCTATTCAGTATTTACTTTGGAATCACTTTAATTTTTTACTCAAAGAAGTTAATTTTTGTAATCGAAATGAATTCATTACTGTTGTTAAATGAAATACCATCTTTTATTTTGACTCTAGGGACCTTGAAACGTCGTAAAATGTCAAATTTTTCCAGGGCCGTCTTTACCCTTTTGGGTGCCCTGGTTCGAAAATGGGGCCCCTTTATGATTATATAAAAATGTTATGTTATGTAATAAAGGCATACAGAAAAAATAATTAGTTATTGCAGCATTTAAAACATAAACAAAATAAAAATAAATATTTCATAAAAAAATTCAAAATAAAATAAACAAAATTTAATGAAGGGGTCTTTTTCTTGATTTAAAAATAGCAAAATCATTGATTACATCTTTAAAATCTCTGTTTCTGAGGATGTCGCTTTCTTGACATCAGCGACAAGCATGTCAATCTTTCTTGAATCATTGTAGCTCTGAGTTCGTTTTTGATTCTTTTTAATTTAGAGAGGGAACCTTCCACACTGCAATTGGTCAACTGAAGAAAATTTTTAGTGTAATTTCAACATTTGAAAATTCATATCAATTTCATTAGTTTTTAAAAAAATATAAAGCTCTACAATGTTGTCAGTTTTTTCATTTTTGTGTCAACTAATTTTCAAGAAGTCTTTTAAATACAGGCATTCAGCATGTAGTTCATCTCCGTACACATCTTCGGTGTAAAATTTAGCAAAAGATTTGCACTTCTCTTTAATTCTTCTGAATTCAGATTTTTAATCGTTGGCCAATCTTCGTATGTTTTAAATGAACGCTTAGTGTGTCGACAATGGGAAGAAGGGTTTCAATTTTAAATCTTTCTTTCCCAGTCAGAATTACTGAAGGTCCAGAGCCGTCAAAAAAAGTATGGCGTGTGCTTCTGCACTTCATCCTTTCAGAAAGGTCCTTATATTCGGAATCCGGGTTTTTTGTCTGGCTGATGAATCAAAGTTATCAAAATGGTCCCTGAGTCCAATTATAGATTCATCTATTGCACTCAGCAAATTTATTGCAACATCCAGGGTAATATTTTGGTTTTGAAGTAAAGTACTTGTTTTATTAATTATTTGCATTAAGAGTTAGAAAGTTCTGTAAGTATGGTAAATTCAAGCTTGCACATTTTTTTGCGAAGACTAAATGCTTCGTCTCTGGCCTCTCGTGCCTCTCCTAAATCGTTCGCTGTAGACATCAAAGCTTCTTCAATTTCTTGATGACCTTTATGTAAGGCGCTTACTGCATCAGCTCGCGCCGATCATCTTGTTTGAGAAAGACTTTTTAAAACTTTTTTTGGACCTAAATGAGCAGTCAACACACTCCATCGATGAGAAGATACCTAAAAGAAGTTATGCAATTTTTGAATAATGTCAAAGAATTTGGTTTCTTCTAAGACACACCCAGCGGCATGCACTCCTACCAAGTTTAATGAGTGCCCTGCATATGGTGCAAAAGTGGCAAATTTACATTTTTCTTTTATTCTTGCCTGCAGACCAGAAAACCCTCCCGAAATCTGTTATCAATCTGTTATCAAAACGTCATGATCCTCCAAAAACTTCAGTATGGTTTTTGCTAAATAATCAGATCTATGTTCGTTAATTGGAAGCTAAGTTTGGACACTAGGCATCAAAGCGCATTGAAATTTTTGTGTAAAACTGGATTTTGAAAATAATCAATGAATAGGTAAAAATTAAGAGATCGTTTTTATACGTTGCTTGCTTTGTTTTATTAAGAGCAGCTCTGTTCGGAATTTCCATACAAACTAACATCATAAATTGGTGTATCATTAGAAATTCCTGAATCATAATAGAATAGCTAATTCCGAATTAAATAAATAATGACGAAATATTAATTTTATATGTAATTTGACATATATTCTGGACGGAAATCTATAAAAGTGAAACTCACAATAACACATACGAATACAATGATGTTTGTTATTCATAAATGAAAATGTTCCTTGTATTATAATTATAATTTGCATTGTAGCTGCATTAATTGAGATTTCATGTCTGTGTCCACAGTCCGTTAAATCCACGGCACTTTTTTGCTGAAAAATTTAATGGAAAGCCTATTTGTCTAAAATGTGCAATTACTATGGGAAATTGTTATAGATTCTATGTTCATTGGTAATGCCGAATTTTATTCATGAAATCATAATGGGAAACCATTTTTTTACTTTGTAAGTCCCTTTTTCAGTAAGGTGTAGATAAGTGCAGGGATTAATGTATTGATTATTAATTACTTGCAGACGTTTCTCCTGCAATTGAAGTGAAATACGATGTCAGTTTTGGTAATTTTTCAATTAATTCTTTCTGTTGTTTAGATTTCTTCCTTTTCTCGGATCCACATATGTACATATAATTTCGCAGGGAATGTGATTTAAATTGTTCAGCAAGTAAAGTACGAATTCTGATCATTCATTATGCATCTAAAATTGTATCGAAATATTTTTTTTTTTTCTTGAAAATAGACCAATAGAGGTTAAATAATGTTTTAGCAATGTGGGGGCCCCTGGTGATTGCGGGGCCCTGGGCCTGGGCCCAGTGGGCTAAAGAGGGGTCTGAAATTTTCAATTCGATAAATCAGACCTATTACTATAACTTCCTATGGGAAGTTAACAATAATGTAGAGTTTTATTTTTTTAGAGTTATAGAACTTTAAGTTGGCAATACCATTTGGGCAGCCATTTTGTCAGTTGTTAAGTGACTTATTATAATTATAATCCTAAATAGGCTGTTGCATGCAATTTTGGCAGCAATTTTTTTAAGTTTTTATTTAAAAAAAATACCGAATGGATTTTTCCAACAATACTATCTTACGTTAACAACACCACTTAGCATAAAATGGAATAATTTTGAAATCAATATTTTCATCTGTTCTTGAAATATTCGAATCAAACTTCACTTTTGACCAATTTTGCGTATAGTATTTTTTTTTGATTCTTATTTTTTAATAACTATCAATTGGATTTTTCTACTAATTTTACCAAAACTTGAAAAAAACCATATTTTTCATAAAGGCAATATTTTAAATTGTTGGCAAGATGTTTGAAAATCAATTTTTAACCACTTAAGTCACTAGCCTTATAAGTTCGTGTGATATTTAGGGTCAACCAAAGTTTCCACTTTTTTTTTAATTCAAAGTTATAACCGCATCTTTTGATGTTACTATCTGTTAAACAACATTTATTAAAAGTCGATGTCTCCACTTGTTCTTAAATTATGAACCATAAACTGCTAAAAGTTGCTAAAATATTTTTTTGACTCAAGTATCTTGAAAAGAAATAGCGATATTTATTAAAAAGTTATTTTTATTTTAAATGTTTTGACAAACCTAAAATAAAAGAAAGATTGATTTATTTTCCCAGTAAAAAAAATCATTTAAATAAAATTTGTAGATACACAAAATTAGCTCGACTGTCAATATAAATTCAGTTAAAATTTTTATTTCAAGCGGTGATACACAATTGAAAATAGAAATCTGAATTTATCAACGGAAAAACATATAAAGCTTAGAATTGTTAAATTGTTGTCTTGTTTCATTTCACTTTTCTAATCATTATCCGCTTAATAATATTACCATAGTTTAAAACCAGACCTATGCCACTGTTCACAAACAATAAATCATCAATAAAACCTACTTCCCACATCGCACTCTTGTACCTGCCTTCTCAAAAATCCCAACAACCTACAATCACAAAAACCACAAAGCTCTTAACCTAACTCACTATGCACATAATTCTATGAAGTGCAATTCAACCTTAAAAAAAGAACCATACATTGACCGACCTATTTGTTTAATGAATGTAATCAAGTGAAATTTAAAAATCACTTTCAGAACGATTTTCATTATCCAGTTTTTATGTTTTTACTAATTTCATCTTCGAAACCAAAAGACCGAATCAAAACCTAGAATTATTTGTTAGAAAATTTTCTCACACACAACACAAATAGATATACAAATTTATGTAGATACAAATTTTGTTCACTTTATTAACATCACACCGCAATCTGACAACCACACAACATAACACACATAAATTCTCAAAGTTGATGATATCTTCAGAAACTTAAGTCTTCCGGCCCCAACGACGACGTAGTGTCCCTTCCCTGCTTTTCGCTTCTCCCCACTTAATCCCAATCCCACTCCGCTCTCATGTCCTCATTATAAAATGTGCTGTTCAAGATTGTTTTGAACTTTTCCACCCAATTTCATTCCAACCAAACGGTTATCTCAATTAACACCTGTAAATTGATTGTTTCTTAAATCATTGTATCCAATCGGAGAAGGTGCGATGGCACCGCGTCTTGGTCTTGGCCATGAGTATATACAACTCTACGTGAAGGTATATGATTTAGCTGTAATCCAATCGATTGGTTGTTTAACTTCGATCGCGTCGCATCGTCGTCGACCATCATCGTTGTCCCCATCTGGTAATCGGATTTTGCATGTGAGGAGACCACAACCTCATCTCGACCATCATCATCCAGAGAGGAAGAACCTGTATCCTTGTTGCCCTGGACTGGCCTGGTCTGGTCGATCGTGGAAATGTTAATGGAAATGTGTTTTAGCCCAAAAAGAGTTTTTTTTTGTTTGGTTGCTGTTGTTGTTTTGTCAAAAAAGAACATGACTATCTGCCAGCAGCGCAGGCTCAAGCGCAGCACGCTAGAGCTCAGATTTCTAACCACCACTGGTCATGTAGAGAGATGCAATTACCCTATAGCTGTATAAAGTGATCGCACAAGTGCACACTAACTGCCCATTTCGGGGCAATTATGTATTTCTTTTTAGTGGTTGTTTAAGGAATAGACTTACCTTCTTCTTTCCATCGCCGACCAATTTCGTTGTATGCTGATCGTCCTCGTTCAAACTGGCCGAACATGGATCCCGGTACCTGTAAAACAATCGATTTGGCTCACATTAATTTCTTGAACTTGTTGTGTGATGCTGCAGAGAAGGCAGGAAGTGAATTTGGCTATGGCTTATAGTTGAAGCTCATGAACCTCTCTATGTACATAGATGGTTTAACCATACAACATCATCTTCCTCGATCCTCTGCTACATTGAAACTTTGGGACTTTGGAACTTTGGGAGGATATATTATTTCGTGGTTAAGAAAAAGTCTTAAAATTACCTTGATGGGCATGCGCAGAGTGGTTGAGTGTAGTTAAGTCGTACGTAAACTGCATTGCAAACTTGTTGAATAGCGCACTCTGGTAGCAAATAGATATGTTGGTTATGTGGATAGTAATGGTATTTCGTTGGCTTTGCTGTCGCTGAAGTTTTCTAAAAACAAAAAACAAAAAAATGGATGTCGTTAAGAATTGTTTTATATTGTATCTTTCTATAGTTTGTAAAGGTTAACATTTAATGTATGGTATGGTTATAAAGACAGAAGCAATATTGTATTATCCTCTCTCATAGGGTCATAGACCGAGCCGAAGAGCACAGCAGCAGAGGACAGAGGGCTTTAGAGTAATTGTTATTGCACGTGATAATGGACAATGGAATGTGTTAAGGACATGGTTTCGTGCATGGATCGGGAAGTATTCCAAAAAGGAAGTACATATCACGAATTTGTTTCTGATCAAATATTTGAGTGTTTTGCTGAAAATACCTGAATTGGCAACATTTTTTACAAGCAGCTTGTGGTTAAGAGTTAAAGAGTTACAAAGTTCACGAATAGATTTAAGACTCTCCATATTATAGCAGGCAATGACAGCAAAATTTCCGTCTGTCAAAAAAATTAAAAATGGCGATAGATGTAATTACGGCTCTAAAAGTCTTCTTAACAACTTGTTTAAATAACATTTTGCACCTAAATACTTAAACATTTACGAAAAGGTAACACCAAATAAAAAATGGCATAAGCTTTTCAATAGATGTAAACCAAATAGAGTGATTTCTGATGGTAACTGAAAATTTGTTTCAATTTTATTCTAAAGTTCTGTCAAATTGGATTCAATTTGTGACTATTGTGAATTTGTTTTCTTTAACTTTCAAAATTTTCCAAGGAGGAAAGTTGATGGTACTTAAGCGACAAGAAAATACATATCACCTCAAGTAACGAAAACTAATTCATATCGAGTAAAATTATTCTAAGCGTCACTTATTATTGAAGCATTTTGTAATAAAGGGTGATTTTTTAAAAGCTGTAGGAAACTTTTTGTTCAAAAAAAAAAACTGATAGTACTGTCATTATAATAGTCCAAAGGCGTTCAATCGCATTATCTTTGAAGAGGTACGGTCCAAAGATTTAACCAGCCCATAAACCGCTCCAAACTGTGACTTTTTCTGGATGCATTGGTAGCTTTTGAAATGCTTCTGCCTGATATTCACTCAAAAATCAACAATTCTTGTTATTTACGTACCTATCTTACTTAGTTACTTATGGTGGCGCTACAGTCCTGTGTGAACTAGGGCCTCACCCAACAAACTTCTCCATCTAGCTCGGTCCCTAGCTAGATTTCTCCAGTTTCGCGCTCCAAGTTGGGTGAGGTCATCTTCCACTTGTGAGCGCCACCTGATCCGCGGTCTTCCTCTACTGCGCTGTCCTGTGGGTGTGGATTCGAAGACTTTCCGGGGCATTGGTATCCATGCGCTCTACGTGACCCAGCCATCTTAGTCGTTGGAATTTTACCTTTCTGGCTAAGTCTTCGTTGCTGTACAGCCCGTACAGCTCGTAGTTCGATCTTCTCCTCCACTCCCCTTCGATGCATACGGAACCGTAGATCACAGAAAGAACTTATCTCTCGAAGCGACCCAAGGTGCTTTTATCCGCTTTTGTCATAGTTCATGCTTCTGCACCGTATAGCAGGACGAAGGTGATAAGGGTCTTATATAGCAACGCTTTGGTCCCTCGAGAGAGGACTTTACCACTCAATTGCTTTTTTAGTCCAAAGAAATAGCGGTTAGCAAGAGTCATTCAGCGTTTGATCTCAGCGCTGGTGTTGTTTTCTGCGTTTACAGCGGAGCCTAGGTAGACGAAGTCCTTGACTACCTCAAAATTACGTCTGTCGATTGTGATGTTTTGACCAAAACGTCGGTGTTGTATGTCCTTTCTAGACGACAGCATGTACTTCGTTTTGCACTCATTAACCGTTAAACCCATTTTTGCCGCCTCTGCCTCAATACTCACAAAAGTCCCATTGACATCACGCTAAATTCTTCCGATTATGTCAATGTCATCAGCATATGCTAGTAATTGGACAGACTTTTGAAAGATAGTACCTCTAGTGTTGACGTGTGAGCTCTGCGCTATTCTTTCGAGCACGATGTTAAAAACAGACAGCGCATGACCTTGTCTAGAACCTTTTTCGACATCGAAAGGTTCTGTTAAGTTGTTTCCAACCTTTATGGAGCAGCGTTAATTCTCCATGGTCATCCTGCATAAACAGACGAGTATGACAGGGATGCCAAAACTAGATATGGCTCTATACAGCTCGTCCCCGTAGATGCTGTCATATGAGGCCTTGAAATCGATGAAAAGATGGTGGGTGTCGATTTGGTGTTTTTGTTTTTTTTTTCCAGGATCAGCCTTAATGTGAATATTTGATCAACTGTGGACTTTCCTGGTCTAAAACCACACTGATAAGGACCTATCAGGTTGTTGACGATGGGCTTTAGACGTTCACATATTACGGCAGAGAAGATTTTATAGGCGATGTTAAGTAGACTGATTCCTTTATAGTTGGTGCAGTTTAGAGGGTCTCCTTTTTTTAGGATCGGGCAAACAATACTGAGGTTCCATCCATCGGGCATGCTTTCTTCCGACCATATCTTACAGATTACGTACCTATCGCTGAACACAATTTTTCGGTAAAGAACCGCTCGATGAACTTTCTTAACAGAGCACGCATTTTGATAATAAAACTCAATAATTTGCGAGCGTTGTTCGTTTGTAAGACGAAACATTGTTAAATTATAGACCAAACTGAAGATATTTGACAGTGAAACAAAACACGAAAAGTGCGTCAGCTGTTTAAACCAGTGTTGCCAAAAAGATAAAAGCTCAAAAATCACCCTTTAAATACTTTTTTATTCTTTTTGAACATTTTGGCATTTTTTTGAGAAAAGTGTGTTTCTTGGTGAGTTGGATTACATGCTTTTTTTTAAAATACATAAAGTTTAAAAAAGAACCCCTTTTGATTCAAAAACTAAAATTCCTATTCTAATATAAAGTCAAACTAATGTTATACATACATTTTTTTAAAATAAAAGTAACTTACAACCACAATTTTCAAACATACAAAAAAAAACAAAAGCGAAACAATAAAATTGCCTCATTTATACAAAGCCTTTCTTGTTAAACGATATATTTCAAGCGTAACGCCTATCAAATTATCCAGAAAGAAACAAAAACTTTCAGTTTCATGAGTACTGAAACCAACATACCCATATTTACAATGTCATTACACCAAATTATTCGTTTAAGAAAAAAATACTTTATTTATACTTTTTGTCGATGATTTAAACGGCTTAGTGCCGCCCTAGGCGAATTTTTATTTCTCTTGAAGTTTTCGCTTTCGTTTTAAGTCTTTTATAACAATTGTAAAGAATATTTCCTCACATTAAAGAGTGTAATTTTATTTAAATGTTTTGTAAAGGTTTTGAAGATGACAGTGTTGAAGAAATCATTATAGGTAGGTGTCTAAATATTGATGAGACCAATTTTACTAAATAAGCTCATAAAAAAGAAAAGGTGACAAACTTACAACATTGTGAGACATTTAAGAACAAGTGAAAAGAAAAATGATTTTCTAGTCTGGAAATTAATTTAATGTATGAATTGTGGTGTACCGTTGATGAAAGTTGACGCATACTTAAATTTCAAATAAATTGAATTGAAGCTCATACGGTTTAGAACATATAAGGCTTTAATTCCATTTATATAAAATTTTAGTTTCACGTTGGGCGCCATCTAATACTATCTTAAAATTTATTTGTGGAATGTTTTCTTGTGATGCTCTCAATACAATTATATTTCTAGATACCAAGAAATCTTTTAGAAAAAATAAAAAAGATTAATAAATACTCTAAAGCTCCAAATGCTTCAAAAAGTGTTGGTGTAATAATTAGGCTAATTTTTAAAAATACCACCAGGTATCTTGAACTTGAATGAATAGTAAAGTATCAATATTCTTCAATTTCAAGTTGAACAAATAAATTGGATAGATGATCAGTGAAATTTAAAGCGTCAAAACACTAGCTGTCAAAAGGTCCGGCATGAGCTGTTTCTTTTTCTTATAATATGCGCACACTCAAGGAAATTTTACTACCCTTATTATACAGACGCACAGTGTGAGCCCTATGAAGAGGAGAGAGGGTTTGAAAGGTGATGTCCGTGCACATTGGTTTTGAATTCTTGAATATTGCAATGACTTTGAAAAACAGAGTGTAGTAAGGCATTCCACATTCGCGTAGTACGGCTAAAGAACGAATCTCTGTACTTGATAGTACGGCCAAAGTTGGACTCGAGGGTATGCTGATGAGCATCCCTAGATGCGTGAGTATTACGGTTGAACTGTTTAAGGGGATATGTGTCGCCTTAATGATACAAGACAGCATTGGGTTTTCGAAGCATTAAATTCCACGCAGTTTTTATTCCCCATTGTAAAATGCTGTTTAGGTCGGAATTTAAAAAGAGCGATGTGTTTCTAAAAACGAATATGAAAATCTAAAAGTGAGGCAGCAAACGAGAGAGGGGGGGGAGAGGTGTTTCCACTAAGGCACATCCAGACGTCAGCTGACGAGTTCTCGAGATGGCATCAACGTTAGCGTCTACAGTTCCAGTAATATTGAACTACTAAGTGAACACCTAAAAGGGCTTCTACGACTTATTTGAAGCCCAGGTCTATAATAAGCGGTTTTATCCGGGCCCCTGTCCTTGGAGTTATACTAAGGATCTGGCTCTCCAGGTTGAGGGTTGTGCCGTCGGGGGTGACGTCCTGGCCACGTAAAAACATCATAGTTGCGAAGCACCAACAAGCCTCCGATACGGACGGATTTACTGTTGACAACCTACACAAACGAATTAAGGACACTGAAGTTCGAATAAGCACGTGGAATTTTAGGTCCCTTATCAGACCACGTGTGGCCGAAGAATTAGCGGAGTCCCTAGACTGCTATAAAGCAGACATCACCTCCATCCAGGAAATACGATGGGATGGGCCGGGAAAAAAGATATTAAAGCTGCTGGAGTAGATGGCTTGAATGCCGAGCTCTTTAAAGCAGTTGGAGATAAGTTGGTTAGGAGCATACACCAACTTATCTGTAAGATATGGTCGGAAGAAAGCATGCCCGATAAATGGAACCTTAGTATTGTTTGCCCGATCCTAAAAAAAAGAAGACCATCTAAACTGCACGAACTATACAGGAATCAGTCTTCTTAACATAGCCTATAACATTTCTCTTCCGTAATATGCGAACGTCTAAAGCCCATCGCTCAAATATTCATATTACGGCAGATCCTGGAAAAAACCCAAGAACTCCAAATCGACACCCAAAATCTTTTCATCGATTTTAAGACCGCATATAACAGCATCTACAGGCACGAGTCATGTCTAGTTTTGGGATTCCTTGCCAAACTCGTCCGTTTGTGCAGGATGACCATGGAGAATTCACGCTGCTCCATAAAGGTTTGAAATAACTTAACAGAACCTTTTGATGTTCAAAAAGGTTTTAGACGAGTTTTTTAACATCGTGCTTGAAAGAATAGTGCAGAGCTTACACATCAACACTAGAAGCAATATCTTTCAAAAGTCTGTCCAATTTCTAGCATATGCTGATGACGTACATAATCGGAAGAACTCAGCGTGATGTCAATGTGGCTCTTGTGAGTATTGAGGCAGAGGGGGCAAAAATGGGTTTAACGGTTAATAAGGGCAAAACAAAGTACATGCTGTCGTCAAGAAAGGACATGCAACACCGACGTCTTAGTCAAGGACTTCGTCTACCTAGGCTCTGCTGTAAACGCAGAAATCAGCGCCAGCGCTGAGATCAAATGCAGAATAACTCATGCTTACCGCTGTTTCTTTGGGCTTAGAAAACTGCTATACAGTGCAGAAACATGGACTATGACAAAAGCGGATGAAAGCACCTTGGGTCGGTTCGAGAGAAAAGTTCTTTGTGTGATCTACGGTCCCGAATGCATCGAAGAGGATTGGAGGGAAGATGGAATGACGAGCTGTACGGGCTGTACAGCGACGTAGACTTAGCCAGAAGGGTAGAAGTCCAACGACTAAGATGGCTTGGTCACGTAGAGCGCATGTAAACCAATGCTCCGGCCCGGAAAGTCTTTAAATCCACATCCACAGGACAGCGCAATAGAAAAAGACCTTGAATCAGGTGGCGTGCACAAGCGGAAAGTGACCTCACCCAACTTGTAGCGCGAAACTGGAGACATCTAGCTAGGGACCGAGCTAGATGGAGAATTTTGTTGGGTTAGGCACACGCTCACATAGGGCTGTAGCGCCACCTTAAGTAAGTAAGTAACTATCGTCAGCGAAATAATGTATTGGATAAGAAGTTGCAGACAGGAGATAATTAATAAAATTGAGAAAAAATGTTGGAGATAGAACAGAGCCCTGGGGTACACCAGCATTTATTTAGTGGTTTTCAGACTTGAAGCCATCCAAAACTACTTGTATTGAACGATTCAAAAGGTAATTACTATTCCACTGAAAAAGGGATTCATGAAAACCGAAAGTACACATTTTCGATAAGAGAGCTTTAGAAATATCAAGTGCAATAATCTTACTTTCTCCAAAGCTATGTAATGGTTTGCTCCACCACTGTTCGGTATGATGAACCATGAGATTACCAGTGGACCTATTGCTTCGAAAGCCGTACTGACGGTCATTAAGAAGCTTTAGACCTTCAAAATATTTCTTGAATGTAATTAGTCAGCATTTCCATGACCTTGGAAAGAAGAGACGTAAGTGCAATCGGTCGGTAATTAGAGGGTGAGGAAGATTCGCATTTTTTGGGTATGGGCTGGAAAAATGCAGTTTTCTATCCGCTCGGAACGAGACCTGAATAGTAGGACAGATGAAAAAGCTTACTCAGTGGTTTTGCCCGCGTTGAAGAACACTTTTTCAGATATGTTGAGCCGTCTCGTTGAAACCATAGTTCCTAATATAATGATTGTTCAATTAAAGACCAATAGAGTGGATGAATATTCATTCGAGTCTTCTTCTACGCTGTGCTCTACCAGAAGCAATGACTTCTTCTATACACCCTGTACGACCTGTTTGTTGGTGCGTATTATTATTAAAAGTAAACGTGGTCCTCTGATAGATGATTGACCGTAAAATAGACGTAGTACGCGAAACGTATTTCGAACAGAATCAAGAATTTGGAAGTCTTTTTCAGGCGTCTGTCAGTTGAAGTACCAAACCAAACAAAAATAAATCATTTGATAGCTGAAAAAATAGTGGCCAGTTAAAATAGTGTTTCCACCACTTAACAGAACCCTAAAAAGCTTCAAAAATAATAATAATAACTTTTCCTGTAGTTAGTCAGTATTTAAGACGTCATTCTGGAAATTTATCGCTATTACTCTTTGTTGGTTCTAGTTTTCGAGTGTAAACTGATACTTTTGACAGTTTAAAGTCTCATTCCATGTTCAAACATAAACTTTGAAAAATTTCTGTTACGTCTGAGTTGATTTGACTTAATATCTAATCATTCTTTCCACATAGGTAGGTTTACTTCGTAGTCTTGTTAGACAAACTACCAACATTAATTCCACCTTAAATTCCTATCTCATCATACTACGAGTATAGACCTGTAATTTTAAATCTAACAATTAGTTTAATCCCTGTTCTTGTGTTCCTATATAGTATAAATATACCCATAGATGACTTTGCTTGTCTAGCTCTATGGAGATGGATAAATACCATGCACCTGTTGTGCAAGAAAACCTTCAACTTCAACAAAGTAGTTAATCGTTGGTGTTGTGCATCATCGGTAAATTCCAACTAATCACAAACGAAACTAACCCGTCAATTTTGTGAGTACATGATGCGTTTTTTTTTATAAAGTTGGACTCTTGAACTTGGACTTGGTCGAGAGGGGTCCGATCTTTAATGTTGCCTCTTTTTCACTTGAAAATCTTGAAAACCCCACATCAATTTTGATTTGAATTGTGCTAGACTTGAGCTGAAGTTAAGTTAAGTTAAGTTAAGTTAAGATGGACTGCGGAAATGAATATCAAATGCAATTACATTCTATTTTCTTTATCGTTTCATTTTATTTCGTTTTTTCATCTTTTGTTGTTGTTGTTGTATTTCGAATATCATCGTATCTCTGTAGATTTTTACCTTTTTTTCTTTGAAGTTGCATGCACCGCAGAGTCTATATTTTTCTATTAACCATGGTAAAGATGATGCCTTATAACAAAAAAGACCTAGTTCTCAGGACGTAAAAGATATAAAGGGGCATGGCTCATGATGATGGTGATGCTGGTGAAGCTTTATAATAATATAATAAGACTTTCCGCACCGGGCACGAAAAGATGTGAAAGTGTGAAAAACAACACTTTTTTCCTTTTCTTCCTCCACGACCTTACATATCTTCATATTGTTGCTTATGATGGTTGTGTCTTGGTCGTTTTCATCGTCATTGTTGTTGGACAAAAAAATAATATTCATGACTCCATAAAGTTCGAATAATTTTCTATTATTATTTCTTACTTTTTTTTCAATTTTTCTAAGTTTTTTCCACGATTCATTTTTTCTTCGTCTTTTTGTTTTGTTTCAATTCCCAAAGAACAATGCTCGTCATTCACGATTTGAAATACAAAAGGCCAAAGTCAAAGCCAAGAGCACCAAACCAAGTCACCACCGAGTCGTAAAACAAAGCCAACTTTGTTATTGGCGAGTATCTGATTGGAATACGTAGCACCATATCGTTTCTTGTGGTCATTTAAAAAAATAGAAAACATAACACAATTGATCTTCTCACAAGCTGTAGTAAGGATTGTCAAACGAATTAGAGGCTTCTGGTCTTTTGGTGTAATGGTGAGGTGACCATTAACGGAAGAAATCTGTTTCCAAATAGATGCAGTTGGAGCATATCACTTTCGTCTGTCTTAGCCAACAAAGTTATGAGTGGACTAGTTTTTTGGTATGAAGCTTTGTAGGTAATTTGGAGGAAACAAATTATGTTCCTAAACAGATTTGTTACTCTTACTGATAGTCTGGGGAGTTATGTTGCACTTTTTTTTAAACTTAAAAAAAAAGTTTGAATCTTGTCGATATCTAAGTTTGTTTAAACCAAATGGAAAATTTAATGGAAATTTCTGGAAACACTAGAAGATAGCAGTTTTGAAGAATACTACTTCCTTTGGGGTTTTGAACATAATTAGTTTTAAGATGGATTACTTAGAATTGGAAATGTTATCGAGAATAGAATTAAACTTACGAAAAAACCGAGTTTTAAAATATTTCGATATTAACCTTTTTCTAAGGACTGTAATTGTCAGTATCTAGTATTTGAAATCAAGGATCATGATTTTAGTTTTTTTTTATTGCTACCAGTCAACTTTTATCTAATCTTAGTATTTAGTGAAAATTGATGAGCTAGACATAAATGTTTTATGAAAAATGTATTACAAATAAAAAACATTTTCAAAAAGAAAGGAACTACTGTGAGTTAATGTCCCACAGTTATGAATACTATTAAAGTCCTTACCAAGTCAGATAATTTTGTGTTCAAATTCCCCTTTTTTTAAATCTCAATTTATAGTGTATGCTCAGAAATGAAAATTTTCCATTTATTCAAAAGTATTTTGATCTTACTTTTTAAAATCCAACCAATTAGCTCTATCAACGTTTTTAATAAAAGTTATTATCCTAATGTTTATGGTTCCATTTTTACCATTAAACCCAATCAATTTCTTTTTAAGTATTGTTTTTTTTTTTCTATAATTCTGTAACATATCGAACTCTTCCAGCCATCCAATAATGTCATTTTTACCTTCAGACGTTTTATTATAATTTTAATTGTCATTCAAAATATGAAAGCAAATGATTTACTGATCATGATTATAGGACGTTCATTATAATAAAACAACTTTTCACTGACTTTTCTGACATCCTATATGATGACTACATTCCAAAACTAGAATTAAAGCTTAAAAATTATACTTATAGTTTTTAAAAATTCATTAATTGTAAGAAGAAAGCGTGTGGGTACCCTAACTGATTCGACATCAAATAGTATTGAGCCGAGTATAATTGCGAGCATGTTTGCAAACTACTTTAAAGATGCTTTTCTAGATCATTATACTATTAGTTTCCCTAACACATCTACCACTGTTTCAAATTTCTCCACTTAAATTCTATCAATTACGTTATAAGTAAAAATATACTGTCTTTAATAGTATCCTACAACCTGACGAATGTTTTAGTCCTGGTTCCGTCGGTGTACCATCATCCATTTTAAAGAAATGTGCTGCGTATTTAGCACACCCGTTATGTGTCCTTTTTAACACGTCTTTAAGTCACTCGCTGTTTCCTTTTATCTGGAAGAGCTCCTTCATAATACCAGTACACAAAAAAGGTCCTAAGGACGAAATAATGAGCTACCGACCCCATGTTAAACTATCTGTGATACCTTAACTGTTTGAGTCAATCGTATGTAGCGTCCTCTCTTTTCACTGTAGTTCAATTATTTGTGGCAGCACTGTTACTAATCTGTTTTACTTTACGTCTTTTTGTTTAGATGTTTTTGAAAAACGTGAACAAGTAAATTGTATATTTACTGATTTCAGCAAGGCCTTTGACAAACAGTGTCATAAAACATAACGTTTAAAACTATCACAGGAAGGTTTTTACGACTATTTCATAAACTGGATCTTCTCTTAAATTTCTTAATGAGTTTTCAAGTTCATTTGTTGTGAATTATGGTGTCCCCCAGGGTAGTCACCTTGGTCCTATTCTATTTTTTTTTTATTTATAAATGAATTGGTTTCGATCATACAAAATTCGTCTGTCCGAATATATGCTGATGACATTAAAATTTTTAAGTAACTCTGCATCTGACAGTCTTCTCTTGCAAGAAGACTTAATATTATTTAGGAAATGGTGCAACAATAATCGTCTTGTTTTAAATGTTGACAAATGTAAAACCATGAGTTTTACGCGTAAAAAAGTTAAAATCGTTTTAAGTTATGTGTTTCATTCTTGACATTTAAGTAGAGTATATGTATTTTCTGACTTGGGTGCTGTCTTAAATTCTAAACTAATATTTAATGAACATATTAACTTCATAGTTAAAAAAAGCAAATAGAGTTCTGGGTTTTATTAAGAGATTTGACCGTGATTTTCGTGATCCATATGTCTTAAAATTATTTTTTGTTTCATTTTTTGAGATTAGTCAACTTACTACGCCGTAAACTTCACAAGACTCGAAGCCATTCAGAAAAGATTTTTGCGTTTTTGTCTACGAGCACTTTCATGATATTCAAACATTACCGCCTTATTCACACATAAATCTTCTTTGACAAATTATAGGATGTACTTGCAGTCTTGTTTTATTGTTGGAATAATAAACGGACAAATTTCATCACCATCAGTTCTTGTAAGTTTAAACTTTAGTTTTTGTCGTTCAAGTATAAGACTCGAGAATACTCCATTGAATACTATATTTAGCATATCAAACTATGCTGCAAATAGCCCCTTAAATCAATTGATTGAAATTTATAATGAATTTTACTCTTGTATTAATTCTCCAAATGATACTATAAAAAGTATAAATAGCAAATTAGTTGAAGTTTTAGATTTTAAGTATAGATTATATTCATAAGAATTGTTAACGTTAGTATTTACCGAATTATAATAATAAACAAAAGCATTATAACTCCATATTTAAAAACCTGTTTTTAAGTTAATAATATAACCGACTTTCTAACATCCCAGTCTATTTTGAAAATTCATTAAAATTACTGATTTACTATAATCCCAAGTTCTATGGTCTCAGTTCTTACCAATTAATACTTTTTATCCTATTTAAAGTGTTATTCTTTCAAAATTTCATAAAATTATAATTTCAAATTTTAAATTTCCATTCAGTGCATTTCAGTAGTGGCATGACGGTTAGTGCGTTGAACTGTCATACTAGAGGTCTTGAGTATAGGTTCTGCCTCTTGCGAGGAATCGACAAATTCTCCAAGAGTATTTCTTGTCATGAAAAGTTCTTTCTAAAATATCCGTTTGGATTCGACATAAACTGTAGGTCCCTTCCATCTCTGAAAAAACATTACTTACACACAGGAATGGTTGAAAGTTGTAAGTCACTAGGCTCTGGTTCTTTATGGACTGGTGCCCAGCCTTATTTATTTATTCAGTGCATTTCGCCTCATATTCACATTTAACTACCCATTTTTCACCATTCAGCTCTTTCATCATCCTTTTAAGTTAGGATCGTTCAAAATTTTTTGTTAACTCTGAGACACTTTAAGATTCCATTTTAAAACGATTAAGTCCCTTAATTCTCTAATTCCCACACTTTGAGGTCCCATTTGTTAATTTATAACCGAAGTCACTTAAATCCCATTTCCAAAATCCCGATGTTTTCTTTAAGTTGCTGTAAACTCACACTTCTTGGACTATATTGCATAAATTGTTATGTTGGTTGCGTATGGAAATGTGAATTGAGTTTTATTACTTCAGTTTCTTGTATTTTAGGAAGAAATCGAAAAAGAAAGAATTTATTAATTGGCGAGAGAGGTTTGTTCAAAGAATTATAAGGTAGTATCTCCCGAGTATATTGTATGTAATTAGCATTGAATTTTATTTACTTTCATCGAATAAATGAAGAAAGTAGGCCGCTAAAAGGCATAGCTGATGTCATAAGTTCTCTAAGGAGAATACCAAAGGTTTTTATTTTATAGTATGTAGATTTCTTTGTTTGATAAAAAAATTATAATTATGTGCTTAATAATTGATGGTAAGTAAGTATCTGAAAGTGAAAACCTTATGCTTAGCAAAATTAGTTAAAAAAGCAACTCTTTTAAAATGAAAAGTGCAAAAATTAAGACGGTTGTCAGACTTGTGAACTCGAATATCTTATTCTACTAAAAAAATGACAAAAGGAATAAAAACAACATTTTTAGGAAGACAGACAGAAGTCTGTAATATAAAATAAATCGCACAAAGTTCTCCTTAAAAACAAATCCATCAAAAATGAATGTAAAAACTTTATTTCTTTGTAAAAAAAGTTTTTCTAATGTTTTCCGTTTAATTTTTAACTTCAAGTAATACGTACTTACTTATCATAAAATGAAAAACCATAGTTTCAATACACAAAGAACTATGTAAAGTTTCAAGTTTAGCTGAGTTTTTAATGAAAGACCACTCACTTATTCTACGGAAGAATCCTTCTCAAAGAAAAAAAAGTTTAGTAATAACAAAAGTTAAAAAAATTGCAGAAACTAATCTGCAAACAAAAAATGAGGAAAAAGAACAAACTTTTGTTTTTTATTTGCAAACTTCAAGGATTTTCATATAATTTATGTAAACAAGAAGAAATTGATATAATACTTAAACGGTAATTCTATCCTCTTTTTTTATTTTAACTTTTTGCTTTGAACTAAATTCTGTATTCCAAACTTTTACAAAAGTGACAGATATGGAAAGGATTTTCGAGTTCATGAAAAAGTAATATTTCACATTGACGTTTGCTTTTAATAAAAATTGATTTTGAAATAAGAAAAAAACAAAACCGTGACACTTAAACCATCGAACTGTCAAATGACCTCGAAAATCCTTTTCATATCTGTCAGATTTGAGTTACAACTGACCAAAACTAGCTGTAGCAACAAATTCTAAATAAAATAGTGTAAATTGGCCTAAATTGACTGAGAAAGTTGGTATTCTCTGCGATTTTTTACGTCCAAACTTCTATTTTTAAGTAATGAAGCAGAAGTGAACTTTTGAATCATTACGGAATTGTTTGATGTTTTTCTTTCCATGAAAGGTATTTATGATATAGGTACATAATTTCTATTTGTCATTTAAGCTTTTTGACAGTTTACGCTAATTAGTTCCGTTTTAGTCTCTTATATTTGTCACTTAAGTTGAATTGACAGTCAATTCCACTTTTATGAACTCCATTTAGATAAATCTTTCGGTTATATGCAGTAGAAAGTTTGTCAGGGCTTTTAGACTCAAATTTGTATAAATAATTACAATCCGACCTGAATTTTGAATCAGTCCCAAGTTTAATACGAAGCTAGAGCATTAAACTTGATCAAAGTTTAAACAAAGTTTGATATAAAATTAGGTAGCATAACAGCTCGTAGAGAGCTGCCTAGTAACTTTGAGGTCAGTTATAGATTTCGTTTGCTATCATCATTGAAAGAAATCATTGGAACTTTTTGACAGGTCGTTTATAGCTTTCATTGAACCTTTGTGCATTCAAACAAAATGTTCTGATTGAAATCAAACATTTCCTAATTAAATTTAAGAAATAATTGAAAACGCTTTCATCATCGAAAAATTAAAAATCAAAAGAAAAAGTCCTGGGTTAAATTACTCCAAATATTCTACAACTGACCAAGATTTTGATATTTAATCTTTAATCACTTTTAAATCTTAAAATTCTCAATGATGAAAATAAAAGATAGGTATAACTGGCACCTAACCGAAATCGTTCCATTTTTTTACATTCCCACCTGTCAGTTTTCCTTTAAATGACAACTCTAACCTACAAAACAATTTCAATGGTTGGTTTTAATGATGAAAACCAATGATAGCTATAACTAGCTCTTTACAACTCTGATCCATTCTTGTCTACGAGTAATGTCTGGGGTCGAAGCGCCCTACACTTTTCAGGACAAGAATTGCTCTTGATGGACTTTTCACTTCATTGCAAGAGGCAGTACAATCTACAACTGATCAAGCTTCATTTCGACATTTGATCACTTTTAAATCTCGAAAAAAAATCCTCAATGATGAAAACCAATGAAAGGTGTAACTGGAACCTATCTGAACAAAAGCTTTCCACTGAAATTGTGCCACTTTCTTTGCATTCCCACCTGTCAGTTTTCCTGTCAATAATCACATCTAACTTAAAATGCTTGATTCTTATTCCAATGGTTGGTTTCAAAGATAAAAACCAATGATAGCCATAACTAGCCCTTTACAACTCAGTTTTCCTACAGTTTTTATGCAGAATCTAAAAAGCTAGTTTGAGAAAAATTTTTTCAGGACAGGAATTGCTGTTTGTCAGAGCAGCATTTATATGTCTTTTGAAATATAAATACTGATCTAACCTAACCAGATACCGAGGTACTTCACTACACTTTTACTCGCTAATCGCTGCTCGTGAAGATGACCATCTTGAGCCAGTTCTTGCATGTATCCCTCGTGGCCCTAGCCAACGGAGCCTGGAAGTATCTCCGACTTCTGGACATTTATTTTCAGTTTTCTGGCGTCGCAATATCGCTGAATCTTGTCGAAATCACGCTGAAAGAGAATTTAAATAAACTCAACCTTTCGCGCCGTTCTGTAGTCAATAAGATCGTAGGCGTACCGAATTGCCTTTGTAAGAATACCTATCAGATCGCTGGTGTAAATGCTGAAGAGAATCGGCGAATTCACCGCTCTCTGTTGAAGACCATTTTTAATTAAGAATGTTGAGGTAGAAATTACATTGCCACTTTTGACAAGAAACTTTCTACCATTAAGCATATCATAAACTATATACAATAATGGTTGGCTTATGCCAAGCCTGCTCAGTTTTAGGTAAAGACCCTCTAACCATACGGTGTCAAAGGCCTTTTCCAAATCAACCAGAACAGCACCTGTACATTGTTGTTTTGATTTATTCCATCGGATATCAGAAACGAGTTTAGACGCAGCATGAATTGCGTCATGACTCGTCTGGAACCCGAACTGTTAATGCGGACTTATTTTTTTGTCCGCAGCCCACTTAGTCAGAGCCCTATTGATGATCTTTTCGAAAACTTTGCTGATGCTCGGAAGAAGACTTATCGACCGAATATTTGACGGGTTGGAGTTGTCCTTTCCCTTTTTCGGGAGAGGACGAACCACAGCGGTCTTCCAATGCACTGGATAATATTCATTATTCAGAGCATTGTTGAAGAGTGTGGTTTAAATGTCAATTGCTTCCATCGGTAAATGTCTTAGTACAACGTTGGATATACCATCGACACCTGTTGACTTTTTATTTTTTATTGAATTGAAGATGGGCTGAAGCTCAACCTTCGTTACTAATAAGGGACTTGGTCCCGTTTGCTTGGCGATTATGGTATTTGCCAAGGAATCGTCACTGAACCGCATGAAACCGCAGTTCTCAGATCGCTTTGTGTCATATCATTTGTAAGGTAAAAGGGTTAAGTAGGGCTCTGTTTTCCAGGTCGTGGTTGGGGCGAATGCTAACATTCAGCTTGTACACTTGCTGGAATGCAGCTCCCACTGCCTCCACTTTCTCCTTCGGATCTTCAATTATTAAAAACACATCGTCAAAGATGGCTTCTAATGTATCTATATGCGCTGTACTGAGTACTTCTCTGTTGTCTTCAGTTCTATGGAGTTTCAGGCACGAAAGGTCATTAGTCCAATATACTAAACTATCATGCAACGGGTACTTATTATCTAAGAGTTATCTTAGAAGACAAAAGTATGTACATTCCAAAATCATCATTCAATGTGTTGTTCAAAACTATGTTGTGTTTCTAAAAGAGGCATAGTTTTAAAACCAAATATGACTCGAAATCAGGAAAAAAATATTAAATCCTTAAAAAAGTATCGATTTGTTCATAGTACAGAAAAAATATTTAAACTGAAATTCCGGAAGTAGTTAAATACAACAAAGAAAATTGTACTTTTTATTCTATTTTTATTATGATCCGAAAAAATCTTGAAATTTCCACTTTGCGCGTAGGTTTATAAAAAAACCTCTACGTCAATAATGAATTCAATTGATCCCACAAATAAAAAGAATCGCCACCAAATAAAACTCAAAGTATTTTTCAACACTCAATATAATTTTAGAAAGATACTTTAATCCTCTTTTTATATTATTTGCTTCTGTAATAAAAACTTCTTTTGAATAAATTAATTCCAATTAAAATCTCACTTTCCATGAATATATTTTCCCCCCATCATTGAAATGTTTTCACATGGATAGGAGGAAAAATTATAAATCTCAGTAAAAAAATAAAATTAAAAAAGACGGGCAGACGGACATATACCATACAACCTCCAATCAATGTTAATAGAATTCTTAGGAAATGCAAAAAATATAAAAAATATTTTTAAGCCAATCTACATTCATCGAGCATCCATTCCATATAAATGTATGTACTTACTTATCCTATAGACCGACGACAAGCTTGTTGAGCTACCACTCTTAGATACTATATATGCGGAATTGCAAACTGAAAAGAGGTTAATAAAAATCTAGACCTTTAGATACACATAGACTCTGTGAAAACTATAGAAACCCGAGATAGAAATAAGAATGGAAAAAAAAAGAAATTTTTTGTTTAACCATCAGCGCCAGCCAGCGGCGGAAAACAATTGCAAATTAAATTTTCTATCTGAACACATTTTTTATTTCATTTCACTTTCCCCCCTTTAGCGTGCGGAGGTTCATGTACTTATAGATGAAAGTTCACTGCACAATCTTTGGTAAGGTAAAGGCAGACAGACACTTAGGTCTCTGAGAGAAGACTTTACTGCCTTATACCAATCTAGCTGATAAGCTATACACCTCAAAACCATATGGTTTGTTTCCCAGAAAATGGAAAAAAAGATTGGATGCATATTGGATTAAAAAAAAGAAACAGAAAAAAGATTGAGCACAATGGATGTAACGCAGCATTGGTCGAGAACAAGCTAACGATCTGAAAAAAAAAATCAAGCCAAACCTTATATGATTTTCATTTTCAAGTAAACTGCACGAAAATTGTAGCCAATCTTTGAAAAAGTATCTATGCATGCAAGTATTATGGCAAACATGATTATGAACTTATTTTGCAGTGAAGAACGCCAACAAAAACAAAAGAAAGTGATTTGTTTTCCTTTGTTTGGTTGAGGGGGGGGGGGGGGGAGGGGCTGGTGGAAGAGAGTGGTATGGATAAGAAGCCTGCCTCCGTGAGGAGCACTTTATGGTTTGGTCGATTCAAATTAATTTCTTTATAAGAAACAAAGAAATCTTCAATCTTGTAAGCTTATAAATTGGTTTCTTAATTAATCATTGCTTCTAGCAAATATTTTGCTAAGTTTTGGTATTTTTCTTACTTTCTTTTGCATTGTTTTTGGATTCTTTCTTTTCAAAAACAATTGTACGGGAAGGTCTTAGTGAATCTTCTTCAAATTGCAACACATTTATTTATTCACATAAGAATGCTTGAGTGTTAGGAGTCATTATTCAATAATTAAATTCGAACATTGATTGAAAGAAATGTAATTCCAATAAATTAACTTTCCAACATTTCTTTCGATATTTTCTTAAACAACAAAAGACCCAACCAAAAAAATCTGTTAATATATAAATATTCATTTTGGTGTTGTATGGTGGATATGGCGTCTTCTTAATTATGTTCAATTATTCACTTCAAATGCCACCACAAAAAATATCGGTAAGCATAATACCACGCTATTATCAGTATTAAATGAAGACATCATAATACAAAACAAAACAAAATTAAAAAAAGAACCGAATAATTTATTGCACTCATTTAAAATGAATGTAGACTTGTTCCACGAAAAAAAACTCCATTTTGTACAATTAGACATGGCAATTAGTCAAACTGTCAAAAGCCGCCAAAACAAGCATTACACTGTCATTGCTGTCAGTTCAGAACAAAGGCTATATTGTTATCTCTAAATGAAGACATAAAGCCATCATGACTGCCTCCGCCTGCCGTGGGCTTTAACGTGTAATGAAGCTTAACACAAATAATATTAAGAATAGAAATACAATAAACTAATATATAATTGCTTTTTTGACGTTTACATATGTCAGTTTTCCGAAATTTTGATTAATCAAATTTCATTTGAAAACCTATCAAGATTACATTGTTTGTTTATGATTAGAAGTAATGTGAATCACGGTTCCTGTCTTTAAGAATTATTGTTGAATGTGTTTTTTTAATCCAATGGTTTCTAGTAGTAATAATTATTAGTTATGAAAAGCTAATTTTATATATCAATTAGACAAATTTATTCAAATTAGGGTTTGTATAATATATTTGTTTGTTTTTATGAAGCTAAATATAAAAAATATGCACTATATCAAAAATTAGTTGGCTGACATTTTAGTGGTATTTTGAGTTCCTGATGTGCTTCCACTTTAGTGGCATAATTAAAATTACTTTTATTTGATTGGATTCATACATCCGGTGTAAAGATTGGATTGATTGGATTCATACATCCGGTGTAAAGAAATAAAGTTGTCAGAAAATTTAAATTAATTTATTTTATCATTTTGTTGGAAGTAAATTACGTCGATGTTAAACTGATTAATTTTCTACAATTTGAGAGCGTTCTGCCGTTGAACGATTCATGGTGAATTTCTTAACCATACTTTGAACAGTAATGTTAACACGGTCTAATATTCTCTACTGTCAAACCATAGACATTCACCACCATCTAAACTTCTCAACACATCCTATTCAATGTAGACCTGATTAATTTTTAATAGTGCCATAAATTTGTTATGGGGGAATGTTTTAAATACAACTATGATGTCCAATTATAAGAGGTTTTCGTAAGCAGAGAGTGCAGTCCTCTTAAAGTTTATTTTGTGCCTACATGTGCCAACCTTAAAAGTAAAGGGTTTCCAAGAAATTTTATTTTAGGGTTTCTAGAAATCTTTTGAAGAATGATTACTAACAGAATTTCAAAATAAACTGAAGTGCATTTTTGCATTTTAAGTTAGATTTTTGTCTAACAACTCCTCGCCCCTACTTTGTTCATTTCAAAACAAAAAAGAGGGATGCGACCCACAAGAATTACTTCCCTTCCCGTCTGTTGATTTGTCTTGCTTACAAGTTTGTAGGTTTTCGTGTTTTGTTAAGAGAGTTATGAATTGAATTATTCTTAAACATTTTAAAATTACTACCAATATTTTTCATATAAAGAAATAGTTTAGTTTGAAAATCTAGTTTTGTTGAATAGATTTTTAGTCGCAAGCAAATTTTTACCAATTTTAGTAGAATTTCTTAAATTTTTACAAATTGAATGAAATTAATTTGAGAGATGTCAACCATTGATCACTTTTTCTTGTAGATTTTATTTTTTTATGAAAAACCGACTGTTGGATTTTTATAAAAAAAACTACTGGATATCGAAAAAATAAAGTTTAAAGTAAATATTTTTAACTTCCCATAGGAAGTTATTGTAATGGGTCCGATTTGTCAAATTGAAAATTTTGACATTTCTCGACGTTTCAAGGTCCATAAAGTCGAAATAAAAGATTTTTAGAAAGATGTACATATGTGCGTGCTTGTGTACGTACGTTCGTACGTCCGTACGTTGGCGACGTTTTTTCGTCGTCCATAGCTCAAGAACCAGAAGAGATATCGATTTCAAAATAAATTTTGATAATAAAGCAGAAAGATGCAGAAAGGGCTCTCAAGAATATTGCGTGGGTGTTTTTTTTTACAATAGTAGTTTAAAAAAAGTGAACATTTTGGTTAACCCTAAATACCTCTTGAACCAATGACGTTAGAGACTTGAATTAAATTTTGTATTATATATTGTAACCCTAATTAACGGGTTTTTTTATATATCAAAAAAACTGAAAAAAATTGTCACCTCAAAAATTTTACGACCAAAATATGATTTTATCTCCAAAACAATTTTGTGCAACGAAGAATAATGTTTTTGACATCTGATTAAATTTTGAGAAATATTTAATTGACAATTTTTTTTTTATAAAAAATAGAAACCTAAAAAAATCATTACTCAAAGTTGAGAAAAATTGATTTTCGACTTAAATATCTTTTCAAAACTTTGAGATATTGGCTTTAATTTACTTTTATCTTTCAAAAAATATTGTTGTTAACATTAAGTAAAATTTTGAAAAAAATCGAATTGACAGTTTTTGTACAAAAACATAAAAACAAAAAAAAATTAACAAAAGTTAACAATTGATTTTCGACTCAAAAAGCTTTTCAAAAATTAAAAATATTGTATTCAAACTTAATTTATTTCACAGAAAATATTGTTTTCGATATTCAGTAATTTTTATATAAAAATCCAGCAGTCCGTTTTTTCATAAAAAATAAAATCTACAAAAAATACTACGCAAATTTGGTAAAAATTGATACGAGTACATATAGACAAACTTTTAAGCAGGACAAATCAAAAACAGACGGGATGGGAAGTTATCAGTGTGGGTCGCATCCCAGCCTCTTTTTAATTTTAATATTTTTTAAAAGATAAAAGTAGATTAAAGCCAATATTTCAAAGCTACGAAAAGGTATATGAGTCGAAAATCAGTTTTTCTCAATTTTTATTAATTTTTTTGTTTAGGTTTTTTATCTTTTGTAAAACAAACTGTCAATGCGATTTTTCTTAAAACTTTTTCCGAATGTTGAAAACAATATTTTTTATGAGAGAAAATAAGTTTGAAGCCATAATCTCAAAGTTTTGAAAAGATATTGGAGTCCAAAATCAATTTTTACCAACTTTTGTTCATTTTTTTTAAAGTTTTCATTGTTTGTAAAAAAACTGTCAATTCGATTTTTCTCAAAATATTTCGGAATGTTAAAAACAATATTTCTTGTAAGTTAAAATTAGTTAAACGTTTTTTGAGTCGAACATCAATTTTCACCAACTTTTGTTAAATTTTGTTTAGGTTTTTAGTTTTTTGTAAGAAAACTGTCAATTCTTTTTTTTTTAATTTTTTTTAAACGTTGAAAACAATATTTTTTAAAAGATAAAAGTAGATTAAAGCCAATATTTCAAAGCTACGAAAAGGTATATGAGTCGAAAATCAGTTTTTCTCAATTTTTATTAATTTTTTTGTTTAGGTTTTTTATCTTTTGTAAAACAAACTGTCAATGCGATTTTTCTTAAAACTTTTTCCGAATGTTGAAAACAATATTTCTTATAAGTTTAAATTAAATGAAAGCCATAATCTCTTATTGTTGAAAAGATATTTAGGTCGAAAATCAATTTTTACCAACTTTTGTTCAATTTTCTTTTAAGTTTTTATTTGTTGTAAAAAAACTGTTAATTCAATTTTTCTCAAAATTTTATCGAATGTTAAAAACAATATTTTTTAAAGATAACATTAATTTAAAGCCAATATCTCAAAGTTTTGAAAAGATATTTGAGTCGAAAATCAATTATTACCAACGTTTATTACATTTGTTGTAAAGGTTTTTATTTTTTATAAAAAAACTATCAATTCGATTCTTCTCAAAATTGTATCAGATGTTAAAAACTTTATTTTTGTGGCACAAAATTGTTTTTTAGATAAAATCATGTTTGGTAGCGCGTTACAATATATTATATAAAATGTATTTTAAGTCTGTAACGTTTTTGGTTCGTAAGATATTTAGGGTTAACCAAAATGTTCACCTTTTTTTTAACTGCAATGGTAAAATAACCGCCATACGCACGCACAGGCATCTTTCTAAAAATCTTTTATTTCGATTCTAGGGACCTTGAAACGTCGAGAAATTTACAAATTTTTAATTTGACAAATCGGACCTATTACAATAACTTCTTATGGTTAGTTAATAAACTGAAGTGCAGTTTTGCATTTTAAATTAGATTTGTGTCTAAAAACTTCTCGCTTAAATTTTGTTCATTTCAACACAAAAACTACTTAAACCAAAAGTTAAGAAGACGAAACAAAGTGTATTTTTAAAAAGAAAGGGCTAATAAAATATTTTGACAGATCATTGTAATAGGTTAATACAATTATAGAGTAAAATATTATTTTCGAAATGCTTGAATATATGTTTATAATATTTAAAAAATCTTTTCTTAAACTTTCAACTGTCTTTAAAATGCATAACAGAAGAGGCTTTGGAATCGACCATAAAATTAATATGTTAAACATTTTTTAACTTAATTAACTGACTCATGTGATTTTATGATCCTAGATTATCTCCGAATTAGGGAAAGAAAATTCTTCGCTTTCGGTAAAATTTACAATTCCTAAACATAGATTGAATGAAGTTCTCCATTGGTAAATTTTCATTTTAGTAATAAAGTTGATTTTTTGGAACCAATAGAAAACTATTAAAATTAATTTCTTTCCTTTCATTATGTTGGCGTTCTTTCTTGTAACTGAAAAGAGTAGATCGGCTATTGTCGAATTTTTATTCGGTTGATTTGCACCTAGATATTTCAAACACACTTTTTACATTTTATAACCATATTATTCAAACTCGCAAAATATAAAATTCGTTAATGGTTTTTTGTTGAAAGAAAAACTATAATATTTTCAAAAGAACTTGATCCTGAAACAAAAACTGATTTATGTTCGTAATAGAAAACCACATAAAATATGTTTATATTCATTTTAACGAAATATACTAGTACAACCTCACCAAAACTTTCTATAGACTATAAATCAAACATTTAAAGACAAACTATAAGCATGAGTTCTATCGAATCTTATACTCCGTTAAGCAAGTTGTTTAGAGACCACCTGAGGCAAAACTGAACTGTCATTTACGATGAACGTCAAACAACTCAAAATATATTTTTTTACATCAATAAATAACACGAATACTATAAATCATCAATTTCTGCAATAAAGAAAAACCCTAAAGCCTGTTTCTTTAAAATTGTCAAAGTGTGCACGGGGCACACATGTCAAAATATTGACACTTCCACTTTTTTTTTTCTTTCTATTTTTCATCATTTCTATATATGTTGCTTCGTACAAGAAGAAAAGTCATTAAAAGTTCACTAACAATTATTATTCTCTTGAGCTATACTCATCTATAACTGTGAAATGAATTACTGTCAGTCACAAAGAGTTAGGTATGTTCCTTCATTTTATAACAGTAACTTATTTGACCATCAAAAAAGAAACACATAGCATTCAGGAAAACTTCCACAACGAACTTAAAATACAATTAAAATGTATCAAAAGACAGAAGAAAAATAAAAAAAAAAAGATATGGCACACTACAAAACGCCATTTCTTTTGCGAAAATTCATCTCTTTCTGTCAGTTAGACGTCAGCTACGACGTATGTAAACCCATTAAAGGGTCAATGTCTCCCAAGATCAAGAATGACCAACATAAACTACTATTTTTATATTTGCTGTTTATGTCATAAAAAGAAAAACTAGGTACCTACATTTAAGTTTTTACTTTGCTTCTGTTAAATGCGGCGCATTCCAAAATATGACCGGTTGTTTGTTTCTCATGTGTCGCGGAAAGAGATAAAAAACATGGACCGTCATGATGACGAGGAGTTGAGCTGTTGGATGACAGAACTTTACGTAATCTTCAACACAAATATACCAGCAGCAGCTGTACATCACAGTGAGTACAAACAATAAAGACGCAACGTTAACGTGCTTCTCTCACTGTTTTGCTCATCACGTCTTCGTTGCGTCGTCGGTTGCTATCGAACGCATTACGTGTGTGCAACGCCATGTAATGTCATCTTAATAGCTTAAGGTCGGTCATTCATTCATAAGAAAGAAGCACCAACTCACAAGAAGATAAAAAACAGGGCCCATCCGCAGCAGAGCTCCAATGATGGTCATTACAACTTCTCCGGATCGGAAAGACTGGCCGCAAGCACCAAGAAATGCGTAAAAACAAAACAACCAAGAAACTCATCTCTTACCGCACCAAGTTGGGGTATTGTTTGTTTATTTGAGTTGCTGTTGACGTTTCTCATCTTTGCCGTCATATTCTTCATTCCATATTAGCAGATGCGTACCTATGTGATGTACAGTTATTAATACAACGATATACAACTCTGGCGGCAATTTTATTTACCATCTCAGCGCAGCGTGATGAGTGATGACAGAAGCTCAAAACTCACACACAGATGGTGCGAGAAAGAAATTAATTGACATTGACATTTCAAAGTCGCTGTTTTACAGGTGATTGAATCAGTTGCTTCTTGCCACTTTACTATCCATTGAACATGATGTTAAAATTTGTAATCTTCTTGTGTCAACCAAAAAAAAAAAACTTGAACATTTTAAACTTGAAAATGGCTACTCATTCCATCCGTCATCACTGTCATCACCTCACCTCGTCATGATGGATATAATGTTGTGTTGAATATGGAATAGAGATATGTTAAAAAAAAGAGAGAGATGAAAGGAAGTGTAAAATGTGTCACATCTATGCGAGGGACCGTAAAAACGTCACATTGAAAATGAATAATTTGAGAAAATGAAAAATGGATGTGTAGACAAGAGTGACTTTTGCGTTAAATTCCGTTTTCTTTTCACTTTTTTTTTGCTTTGCTAGGTTGGCATACCTACTTACTTCTGTTACATTTCTTTCTTTTTACTTGACACGAGTCTCGTAAACCCTGTGAGTAATTTACTTCGGCTTCCTGTCCAAATGGAAGCACGAAATTACTACTTCCCTCAAAATGAAGTACTTATACACATTCCTTCTCTCTTTTTTTCTTCTTCTTTTGTTTTGTTGTTGAGTGAAACAAAAACGAAAGACTTACGAATGACGGACAAATTGTTGATGATCCCAAAAAAAGAGACGAAAAATATGTTTATCATCTAAGAGGAAACGACCTCGTGTAAGTAATTGAAAGTTGTGTGCTTTCTTCTAAAAGCCAAGACAATTGGCAAAGATTTTTATATTATATCGCTTAATTTTGTGTTCTGTTGAAAGCTAAATTTAAATAAGAAACAAAAACAACAAGAAAATAGGATTTTGGGCTAAGTTCATATAAATATCTAACTCAGGGCATGTAAAAGTCGACAATTGTCCGAGGATTTGTCGAACAAATGTTTTTTCATCCACAGTTCTTTTTTTTTATAAAGTGAAACCAACCTCAACACACAACACGAAAATATCAAATCAAGTGGATGTAATAAAGTTTTGATGTTTTATGGAAGCAACAGGACATTAAATCCCAGACAGATAAAAATGTTATTCCCTCGAGGATGTACATGACACACTTATAAATTTGTAGCTTTGAGTACACAGATGAGTGTTTTTACTTTTTGTTCAAAGGACGTTAGACAATAAAGCATCAAAGATATTTTTATTCGATCTCTTGGGTCTTTAATTTTATTAAAATAAATTCAAGGATTTTATTAAGATTCTTCAAGTCCAACATGAAAATCCTTCTAATTCGGTTTGTAGGTGCTTTTTTGAAAAAAGTTTTAAGAACGTTTTGGAAGAAAATTGTCTTGGGTTCAAAATTTCATCTAGATATTTTCTTCTCAAAGTGATAGTTTAGGAAATATTAACGAAAAACTGATTTGGGGTGTCTTTGTCCCCCTTTTGAGTTTAAATTTGTTTATACGGGCTAGGAAACTTATTGGTGATGTTTTAAAACGTCAAAAAGAAACCGTACGCTATAATTAAACTGTCTCCTGAGTTTTAAGACTTCAATAATTTTAACTACTTTAAAAAACGAATAAAAGTTCAAAGTTTAATAGATTTTCTTGTGATAAATTTGTTTATTTCATTTGAATTTGATGCGACCACTCTCTATTTTAAGATGCATCTGTACGATCGGTTGTAAAATTAAACTAACCAATTACTTTCTATAAACCAATAAATTCCCTACAATTTATTTCTTGAAAGTAAAATATGAAAAACACCATTTCACTATAAACTTGTACACCATTCATAATAATGTAGGTCAGATTTTTCATTCATAAAAATGTATGTGTATGTTTATAATGGTCATATAAACGTTATTATATTCAATGACCTTGAATATTGAAAGCCTGATGATGATAATGAAGATGCAATGGTCAATTTTCTTGATTCGAGGCCTAAAAAAACGCAAGATGCAAGCTGTTGAGAAAGTAGTGCACCTCTTTTTTTTTGTATATAAAGACTGGATTCTGTAATATCTAATTCTTGATCTACTTTAAAACATTATTAATTTTATGTTTTGCATTTTCGTTTTCAATCAAGAATTAACATAAATGTTGAATGAGTACGCAAAGAGAAGACATTATTTTTGTTGATATTTTATATCAATACCAATTAAACTTGAATGTTAAAGTGTTAATAGAAAATAGTAAAATCAATAAAAATAAAAATGAAAATAAAGAGCTAGATATTAAAATGAAAGTTAGTGGTTTTTTGCCGTTATTGTGGTGGTGCAGCAATCAAAAGAAGAAAAAAGATTGTCTTTTTTGATTGCTGTGAATAATATTCCCAGATAAGGTAAACCTTCTCTTCCGTAAATATTTTTAACGTATGTTTTACGTTAAACTTCTGTTGGCTTACTCCCCATATTTTTGTTTACATTGGAATACAATTCCTTCCAAAATTATTTTTCTTTCCCTATGTCTATACTGTCAAAAGAACCGCAGAAAACCAGCGCCTCTTACCTTCTGAGGATTAGCGAGGAAAGTCTAGGGGCTTTCTAAAAGGCCGAGTACAAACTTAGTTTTGGCATAAGGAATGCCAAAACTAAAATTCTGCAGAGTTGGGGAACAGACATCGACAAAGCAGATGACAACGTCGAGGTTGACGATGTTGTTAGCGGAGTCGAGGTCCCCAGCGAGTTGCCGGGCCCCAGCTCTGCAGCTAAAAATAATTAAAAACGCGCTAAAGGTCATCCAGATTAATCAGAAGCACTCAAAGTGTGCTTCAGATAATCTGAGAGTTTTCCTTAGGGAGTAAAACTTCGACATTGGTGTTATCCAAGAACCGTGGATAAACGGCCTCAAGGTGCGAGGCCTCCAAGACAACCAATACGACCTCTTTTATAAAACCGCAGATCAAGACCAAGGTAATCCCAGAACTTGTATTTTACCTAAGAAACATTTAAAAGGTTTTTTATGTCCAAATTTTAGCACTCCCGATCCGATAGTTGTCAGATTTGATGATAAGAATACGCAGGGTTTGCTGTAAGCCTCTCTTTACTCTGCCCATAATGGACCATCACCTCCGGAGGAGATGTGCAAAATCAGGGGTAATCATGTGTAACAGGGGTAATACTTCCACTTTCGTCTCTCCGAGCTCGGAAAATTATGATGGATGGGAGGATATGCTTGATGTTACTTTAGTAAACAACCGTAATTTATTAATACGGAATTAGAGAGTTTCCCCATTGAATAGGTTTTCGGATCACAAGTTTATTCTTTTTCAAATTAATTTCGAGTCGAAAAACCCTCCGCCTTATAGAAATCCCAAAAGAACTAACTGGAAAAAATTCAGTCAAATTGCTAATTTCAAACTAAGCAACTTATCGAATCTCACAGAATCTGTAGGAGACCTTGAAACAAAGGTGAAAACCTTTGAAACTTCTATAAGTAAAGCTTTTAGAGTCTCTTGCCCAGTTAAATATAGCCGTTAAACCCTTCCTTCTTGGTGGAATGAAGAACTGTCCAGTCTAAGGAAAATGACAAGGACAATATCAATATCCGTATAAAGACTCTCATAAAATTTACAAGCAAGCCCTGTCATCAGCCAAAAGACAAGGCTGGAGAGAATGCTGTCAATCAATCGAAGACATAAAAGACTCCGCATGGCTCAGCAAAGTTTTATCGAAGGAACATTGTAATCCTTCTTTTCTAAAAAAGCCTGATGGAACCTGGACAGCCTCTCCAACCGAATCTCTTGAGCTACTGATGAAGACGCACTTTCCGGGCTACGAGAGTGATAACCCCGAACCGCTTGCAACCACAGAGCTAAACGTAGCTCATGTGGAGCAAGTCAACTCCGTTATAACCAGAAAAAATATTTTGTGGGCCATCAATACTTTTTCTCCATATAAATGCTTCAAAAATGGCTCTAACATAATCGCTATGAAGCTTCTCTATAAATCTTTCCCTTTCTATATCATTTCAAACGAGTTTTTGGTATCAAAACGGCTTACTACAGCGCTAATTGGATCCAGGCTAGATTGTCTTGAGATCGCCATTTCTACCTACCTGCCATGTCTATGTTGTACAAAACGAACAAACCTATTGTAAATATTGCAATAGTGTGAATAAGCCTTTATTATTTTGAAAATGGCGTTTATTGTCATTTGTGTTTTGATAAAGGCTACGTGTTTAAGTAGCTATCCAATGCTTTTCGAATTTCAAATTGGATTGTGGAAAACGGTACAGCTGGTTATGCTAGAACATCAACCGCCTGAGCTTAGAGAACTCCGAGGAGGATATTTTAATAATCTGCTCTATCATGCGTCGAAGGGTCCTTATTCAATTTTTTTTTCTATCATAAGCTTCCTCATATAAAGTGTTAAGTTTTGTTCTTGTACAATTTTCTACTTACAAAATTCAATAAACAAGATTCGGAGAAAAATCGGAACCTTGTGGTACACCATTTATTTGGAATTTACTTAAAATAAAAAAATAACTGGTAGACAAGAGCGAACTTTAATTCGTTCTTGAAGGTATCTCTAGGATGTTTGAACCTAATTTGAAGTTAAACTTAAAAAGGCTTAAAAGAAATATTCAACCAAAAGTAAAAAGAGGCTGGGATACGACTTACACTGGTAACTTCCCATTCCCTCTGTCGATTTGACTTGCTTAAAAGTTAGCAGATTTTCGTGTTTTGTTAAAAAGTTGTCAGTTGAATTATTCTTAAAAATTACCAAAAATATTTATTTACTTATTCGTTTTTCAAGTTACAATACTTCGTGGAGACTTCATTAAAATCAAACATTATATTTACAAATTGATAGTGGTAAAAACATAATGTTACAACAAATTCAATGCATCTTTCTTAATATCTACTCTATTTTTATTAACATCTATTATAAAACTCAAATTCGTTAAAAGCAATACAAAAAGCAGTTATTGGATTATGTTTCGTATAATTTGTGCTATAAAAAGAAACGTGTAGAAAATATCCATTTCTAGGACGCAAATTCCGAGATGGAATATACAAATTAGACTGAGACAACAAAAATGAACAATTTATGTTAGAGTTGAGCATATGTAAGCAAAGAGTGCTGAATACAATTTTTTTCTAGATACTAAAGGTTTAAAGGTCAATTTTGAATAATTTCGTTAATCTTTTCTAAACCTTTTCAATCCTTAAAATACTTGATTGTGTAAAGGGATTCCATATTATGCAACAATATTTAAGTAAAGGTCTTACAAAGGATAAAAAAGAGTCTTTAAAATATTAGGATCTTCGAATGACTTAGAAGTTCTTGAAATAAATCCCAACATGACGTTAGAGTTTGAAATAAAATTATCAATTTTTCGAGAAAAATTCATATTCGAGTCAAAAATTAAACCAATTATAAAGACATCTCGAACTTTCGATACAATTCGGTAAATCATTTTTAAATAAATGAAAAGGAGTGGATGGATAAAAGATGACTACCTTGTGGTACATCGGAAAAATTTTGTATTTCATTGTCTTCGTCCAACCAAATAGCTTTTGATCTATTTTAAGAGATTCGAGTGGAAGCCAAGCAATTCAAGTTTTTTCAAGAGAACAGAATGTTGTATCCGATCAAACGCCTTGGAAAAATCGGTATAATTACTCCACTTGAGTACGATTTTCTAAACGACCAAGAAAGTAATTTGTAAAAATTGCTAAATTTGTTGCAGTAGACCTACCACTCATAAAGCCATGCTGATGCAGGGTTATATGGCTTTGAACTAAACTATAAAGTTTAATTTTACAATTGCTTCAAATAATTTGGGGATTAGCTGAAGCTTCGCAATAGGTCTATAATTTTCCACCGATACTTTAGATCAAGATTTATGCAAGGGAGTTATCAGAGAACGTTTCCATGTATCTAAAAAAAACTCCTTGTTTCAAGGACAAATTAAAAATAAAGCAAGGTTTGGTTTTAAAGTTATATTTAAAAATTTCAAAACTAATGGTAGAATATTGTCCGGTGCAGCAGAGAAACTGTTGTAAAGCTACGATACAGCATTTAATATATCAACTCTCGATAAAAAAAGGTCACCAACATTAATGTTAGAATTGAAACTAAGTATTTCAATATAATCTTAACCCAAATCAGAAAAGTTCGATCAGAAAAATAAAGCAAAGTTTTTACAAATATCTTCTAAATTTTCAGAAAAAAAACCATTGTACGAAATACTGGAAGGAATGCCAATTGATTTTCTTTTAGTATTTAGAAATGACCAAAAACACTAACAATTAGTATTTATTTTGGTCTCGAGTTAAAACCATTTTTACATATTCGAGGTGACAAATATTTTTTAATCTGTTTGTTTTATTGATATTTAGATAATTTTTCTTGTTTGGTATCACGTTAAAATATAGCATATACAATTTAATTCAAGTGTCTAGCGTTATTGGTCCGGAAAACATCTTGGGTTAACCAACATTTTCACCTTTTAACTGCTATGGTAGAGTCCTTTTTTGCATCTCTCCTTATCATTATCTTTATGACAAAATTTATTTGAAGTTGATATCTCTACTGGTTCTTGAGCTTTGGTTGACGAAAAAAACTTCCATTAGTGGCGCTTGTATCAAGAAAACTGAATATCTCGAAATTTTCTTCAAACAAAGCTTTCGGAACGATGACTTTAGATTGCTCTCAAAATGCCAGATTTTCTGAGGCGATGCAAAAAGTTTGTCCTCAACTTTTTGGTTTGGTTAATATCCAGAGCTTGTTTAGTAACTTACACATTATTTGAGTCAGTAATAAAAAGCAAGTTTATTCAATTGATTTCGGAAAACCACATTGTTGATTAATTTATCTCGCCTTAACGCAGTCATTTGTCTAATTTTGCTTTCCTTTATTTGAATGTATACTGCTCAAGTGAAAAAATAAAATAAAAAAATATTCAGTCATACTGTCAAATACAGAGATTCATTATTTAGCCGTACTTAACGAATGTGAATTGGCTAATTAGACTCTTTGTTTTCCTATCATAGCGACATCAATGGAAACCAATGTGTGCCGAACCTTCTTAGGCGCCAGTTATACCTATCATTGAAATCGATCCGGAAATTTTTTGAATCGATATTTGACTTGACGGTGTTTCCCTTTGATTAAAAATACAAATTTTATACCGATCGAGCGCAAATCAGGTGCAAAAATGAACGAGAGCTGCTCATGAGCTCTATCAGCAGAAGAAGCCCCGACTTCTCAGGAGGAAAAAGAGATTGCACGAGAAGCGTGCGGTCGAAAATGTTGAAAGGTTTAAAAGCAGGAATGAAGTTCGAAAGTTTAACGAAGAGGTGAAAGAAATTCACAGGTACACAAACCTAGAACCGAAGGCTGCAAAGACGAAAGTAGAAACATCATAGTGGAACCGCAGTCAATGCTGAAAATATGGAAAAACCACTTCTGCAGACTGTATAACGGCGACGACGAACTGAATTCTGCTGTCAGGCAGGATGATCCATTCAATATAGACGACAAAAGCCAACAATCCCGTCCTACCGACTTAGACGAAGTAAAGATTGCCATATCTAAGCTGAAGTCTAATAAAGCCGCTGGAGTGGATGGCTTGAATGCCGAGCTGTTTAAAGCAGCTGGAGATAAGTTGGTTAGGAGCATGCACCAATTTATCTGTAAGATATGGTCGGAAGAAAGCATGCCCGATGAATGGAACCTCAGTATTGTTTTCCCGATCCTAAGAAAAAGGAGACCCTCTAAACTGCACCCACTATAGAGGAATCAGTCTACTTAACATCGCCTATAAAATCTTCTCTGCCGTAATATGTGAACGTCTTAACTCATCGTCAACAACCTGATACGTCCTTATCAGTGTGGTTTTAGACCAGGAAAGTCCACAGTTGATCAAATATTCAGATTACGGCAGATCCTGGAAAAAACCTAAGAACTCCAAATTCACACCCACCATATTTTCATCGATTTCAAGGCCGCATATGACAGCATCTACAGGGACGAGTTGAATAGAGCCATGTCTAGTTTTGGCATCCCTGCCAAACTAGTCCGTTTATGCAGGATCACCATGTAGAATTCAAGCTGCTCCGTAAAGGTTAGAAACAACTTAACAGAACCTTTTGATGTCAAAAAAGGTTTTAGACAAGGTGATGCGCTGTCATGTGATTTTTTAACATCGTGCTTGAAAGAATAGTGCAGAGCTCACACGTCAAGACTAGAGGCACTACTTTCCAAAAGTCTGTCCAATTACTAGCAATTATCCTGATGACATTGACAAAATCGGAAGAACTCAGCGTGATGTCAATGGGGCTTTTGTGAGTATTGAGACAGAGGCGGCAAAAATGGGTTTAACGATTAATGAGGGCAAAAGAAAGTACATGCTGTCGTCAAGAAAGGACATACACCACCGACGTCTTGGTCAAAACGTCACCATCGATAGACGTAACTTTGAGGTAGTCAAGTACTTCGTCTACCTAGGCTCCGCTGTAAACGCAGAAAACAACACCAGCGCTGAGATCAAACGCAGAATAACTCTTGCTAACCGCTGTTTCTTTGTACGGGCTGTTGAGCGACGTAGACTTAGCCAGAAGGGTTAAAGTCCAACGACTAAGATGGCTAAGTCACG
Source organism: Eupeodes corollae (assembly GCF_945859685.1). Taxonomy (NCBI): domain Eukaryota; kingdom Metazoa; phylum Arthropoda; class Insecta; order Diptera; family Syrphidae; genus Eupeodes; species Eupeodes corollae. The sequence goes on from NC_079148.1 coordinate 126,700,599, forward strand.
TAGAGCGCATGGAAACCAATGCTCCGGCCCGGAAAGTCTTCGAATCCACACCTATAGGACAGGGCAGAAGAGGAAGACCGCGGATACTTTTTTGTTCAAAAGTGAAAATAATCGTTCCACTGATTTGTGTTCCAATTTCGCACAATTCCAATGACAGATTTCTATCCGTAAAAATTTGTCGGTGAATTTCCATCAGAAAATTATTTGCAATGACTGAATTTTTAATGATAGGTATAAACGACCAGCCAAAATAACGCCAATGTTTTTTTTTCAATGATGAAAACCAATGATAGCTATAACTGGTGCCTTACCAACTATTCTAAATCTTGCTCACACTGTGTCACTGGCGTAAAAAGGTTAAAAATCCAACTAAGAAACAAATCTTATTTCCATACCCAATAATTCAAACTTCCTCCTTAATTTATTCTCTATACTTGTTCTATATCCGATTGAAAAAAAAACTTCACTTAATCAAACTCCAATCAACTTGTATCGTGTGCCTTAAATTAGAATTTAAAAACTATACTTCTTTTTCAATATCCGACTAATTTTGCACTTAATTTAACTTCATTCCTACCGTCTTCGTCTTCTAAAGGTAATAATAAATATGCTCAATCGGCTTCTTTATCTCAATCTTAAATCTCACAAATTGATTTAATTAAAACTAACTGAACTTGTTACACTTAAGAGGCTAATTTTTCACCACAAAGAAAAAGATAGATAGAATGGACATGTAGACATCACTTTATTCTATAGCTCCGATATAATTCGTTATATAGGGTATACACGGGACCGTATTTCTAACATACGAGATATAATCAAAGTGCCAGAAGAAGTGCAATTATTACACACTAACCTCTTGAGTAACTCAAGTCGCTGATGTTCTGCGTGAAGACGAAGAGCAGAGCCTTAGGCTTTGTAACACGGTAGCGGCAGCGGCGCGGCGGTGACTTGGATGAACGGTGAGCGGTGAAAGAAGCTAAGACAGCCTCCGAAGCTTGTCTGGTTCACCTTTGTCAAACGGTTTCCATAATTAACCAAATGATCCATCCATCTTTTGTGCCCCACTGACAGTTCTACTGCGTTCTGTCCATCACCTATAGCTCGCTCCAATGCGATATGTGCGTTCGGCGTTTGGCGTTCCCCGTCATTAAGACCATCATCAGTGCTCTGCAAAAGGCACTTCTTGTACATAGTTTGTACGTAAATGCTATGCTATCGACCTGTTCACCTAATTAAAAGCCACTCATCTTTCGTTAGGCGCTGCACTGGTTGGTATACCGGTCCAAAGTCTCGCAGAGGCTCCACCAAACAGCATCACCCGATCGTCCACATAATCTTCCTAGAGTTGAGAAACGTGAAATTTTTCTTTGATAGTCGGACCAATTTGGAAGAATCATACGTCGCCGGCCGTAGTCGTTGGTCGTCGATTATTATTACGAGATGCGTGTATGTTATGGTGGCAAGTCATTTGGTAAATGCACTTGCCCCACAGGCAGACCTAGCTTAGGCTCTCTCCCTGGCTCAGGAACCAGCAATCACATGCACTATGCACATCACATCACTATCGCCAAAGAATAAAAGATATTTGCAAACGACCAACCGTTCGTCGACTTAAGCTATTTAAAGTTGCTCCAAGTTGGCCAATTGCGGTGATGTGTTCGGGAAATAAAAGTTCCACCAACTCAAATCGACTTTGCCTAAAGAGATGGCCAAACAACATTCCGTGCATTTATGTTCCCATCCCGGAATGGTTGGATTTGAGGCTTCTTGCTGCTGCTGCTGCTTGGTGTGTCCCTGCTGAGCGGTCGTTGTTTACAAGTTGCTGTTACTATGACTATTGATTATCTAATCTAGAGACAGAGAGAGGCACAATGGGAAGGAGGGATGAAGAGTGCAGGCCATTTGGGTGAAGCAGGATTTGCAATTAGCATTGCTTTGGGGCTCGCGTGGTGAATGCACGTAAAACAACATATTCAATCGCAGATACGCAATAATACTAGACGCCAGTTTGGCAGCAGGAGCTGAAGAAATAGTGTGCCTGTGCAATGCCTTGCAGGTCCAGTTCTCCTGTCGAGCCGAGACTTTCTATAGAATTTTTAGACACGCATAAGCGTTACAGTGTGCTGCAACTTCCACACACAACCTGTCTGTGTGTAAATTTCAAAGCTTAAAAAAAGAAAAGAATATCGAATTTACTTTGGCGAATATTGACCGGTGGTGTCCTCATTTTTTACCCAAACCACTCAACTCACAATCCAGCAAGTTCCGCATCTCCTCTTGTATTAATCAATTTCAAGGGGAAAGCCTGGAAGAGGAAAAAACACTATAGACGATGCGACGACGGACGTCACGCATACGACGGACGAACGGACAGAACAGCAGCAATATTTGAAAACTCTGGCGAAATGAAGCGGAAAATTTGTTACAAATGACCTGTTCAGGGAAATCGGTAACAAATTTCACGGCTATTTAGGCGTAGGTTTCGCGACTCGTATAAGCTAGCAATTATATTCTTCTACACTCTATAAAGGAGGGTATATAATTTTATGAAATTTAACTACTCTATTTTTGCAATGAAGGCTTTTTGACTTATTTTTGATTTATTACGTTCGATTCGATGGGAAAAGAGAGAGGATAAAAAGGAGGTAGGTAGATTTACAGGTTGTTAAATATCAAAAACTTATTTTCTCACACCATGAATCTGATAATGGGTGGTGGGCATAGAAAGTGGGGTGGGAATGAACCTAAATATTTACAGCTTTGCGCGTAGGTTAGGAATGAAGTTTTATTGAAATTAGAGCACAAAACATTGACAAAGAGAGAATATAGAATTGAATTTAGAAATAATTGATAAGTTTATAGAATTTTTAGAATTGAATTCAATTGAAATAAAATCTCATTGATTGTTTTTGATGGACGTTTAGGCACAAATATCAAATTCATCAAAGTTTTGAATTAACTTGTTTTGAAGGTCGTTAAACGGTTAGTTTACAAGTGATTAGATAGTTGTTAGGCGTAATTGATGGTGGTGATGTTTAAAATTTTTAATTTAACACTAATTTCTACAATTTTGATGTTCATAAAAGTTTTTCATTTTTGCTCAAGGACGTTTGCTGAATTTTCTGTAATAATGAAACATAAGCTACTATAAGGCTTATTGTCTGTTTTATTTTAGGAGGTTAGGGAAAAAGTTTAAAAATAGTTTTTGGATATAATGATGTCCCAGCTCCCAAAGGTTTTAGTTTCCACTCCTCAAAGCTTGTGGTATAAATAAAGAGTGTTTTTTAAACGTGTAGTTACGAGAAATAGAAGGCATAAAGTTTAATGTTTAAGCTGATAATTTACCTTTCTTTAAAAAGATAAACGTTTGCATAAGTTTTGAAAACGACTGCAGACAGTTTGTAGTCTTGGCTGGCTCGAATTAATTCCAGGCGGAGGCCTAATTTACGACTGCTTTTTAAAACAATTGGAGCCGTGTGTCAGCAGTAATGCACTTAATATTCTTTTGCAAGGCTTCAATCATCGTCATCTTATCTACTAAGTCGCATAACCTCACAAAAAAGTCCATCAAGGTTAAATCGCTTGAATTTGGAGGCCAAACCACAGGCTCACTACGATGCGGTCACTTTTCAAATTTTCCAAACATTGTTCGGGATATTCTTTATGAAATAGCAAAAATAAACCGAGCTTAAAAAAGTGTGCCCGTGGCATGATGTTTAGTGATTTGGACTTGAAATCTTCGGTCGATAAGTATTTTTCCGAGCATCAGCAAAGTTTTCAAAAAGATCGTGAATAGAGCTCTGACTAAGTGGGCTGCGTACAACAAAATAATCACGGATAAACAGTTCGGGTTCAAGGCTGGTCATGACACAATTAATGCTGCGTCTTGCCTCGTTTCTGATATCCGATGGAATAAATCAGAACAACAATGTACAGGTGCTGTTCTGGTTGATTGGAAAAGGCCTTTGACACGGTATGGTTAGAGGGTCTTTACCTTAAACTGAGTAGGCTTGGCATAAGCAAGCCATTGTTGTATATACTTTAATGCTGAACGGTAGAAAGTTTGTTGAAAGTGGCAATGTAACTTTTACCACAACATTTCTAATTAAAAATGGTCTTCAACAAGAATCGGTGAATTCGCCGATTCTCTTCAGCACTTACACCAGCGATCTGATAGGTATAGTCTTACAAAGGCAATGGCGTACGGCCTGAAAGGTTGAGGTTATTAGAATTTTCTTGCAGCGTGATTTCGACAAGATTCTGCGATATTGCGACGACTGGAAACTGAAAATAAATGTCCAGAAGTCGGAGACAATTCTATTTCAGACTCCGTTGGCTAGGGCCACGAGGGATACGTGCAAGAATTGGCGCAAGATGGTCATCGTTCATCTTCACGGGCAGCGATTAGCGAGCAAAAGTTTAGTGAAGTACTTCCGTATCTGGTTTTTTTTATTTTCCGACAGACATATAAATGCTGCTCTGACCAGGGCCAGAGGAGCTTTCGCTCTGACGAAACGGCTATTTTACAGCAGTCGGCTTGACCCCGAGTAAAGGTAATTTTTTACATGGCCTTCATACGGCCGATGATAGTTTATGGTTGTCCTGTGTGGTTCAACGTTGCCCCTTCCCAGATGGAGAAGTTTCCGGTACTCGAGCGGCAGTGTTTACGGCGCTGTACAGGCTTATATTGAACAGTCGAATCTTCTTACGTGCATTATCCGAACGACGAATATTTTGAGAGTGCACTCTTGAGCGGTTTCATTCCACCAGAAACATTCCTCTTCTTAAATATATGCGGTCTGATATCGGATAGATTGGTAGTTCCGCTAATCTACCACGTCAGACGACAAACCGTGGACAGGCGACTCCTGTGCAATCGGGACGTCATGGCACAAGGCGGAGCAGAGCTCCTTGGGTTCAGTAGGGTTGTGTCCGAACGAGACCGAGGTGATAGGGTGAAGCAGGAGAACCCCTACATCCCTAACAACAATACTCGAACACAGGAATAATTGAGAGTTGTAAGTCACTTAGCCCTAGTTCTCAATAGACTGTTGCACCACCTAATTTATTATAACAAAGTGATAGCTGTCAAAAAGACTTACCTCTGAAAAAGTATTACTAGAATAAAATCAAACGTCCCATTTTTAATTTTATTAAATGTTGTGTGATACGTTGCAATTATTTTCTCTCTAGATGCTCCAAACAGAGTTAGTCATAACTTTTTTCAGTAACCTTCCATAACCGTATCAGTCATCGGGCTTTTAGATTAATAACGCTCTTATTTCATATCTTCAGATTCTTTCAATAAAACGACTTTCTTTAATCTAAAATGGGGTTTGAAAATTTCTAAATATGGAGTCTCCTTTAGTTGAGATTCTATCCTTCAATGGAGCTTTTATAGTGAGCTTACTGTTTTAATGAGCTCGATCACTTTTTTTTTGAAGACTTGCTTTCGATTACATTAAAATTGTCCTGGAGCTTTTGTTAAAAATAGTTGCCTTTTGAGTTAAACTAGAGGCTTAAGACTTGAAAAAGGATAGTTAATTTAATAAACGGTTTCGTAATCGTAACTTTCAATAACTTCTTTACAACTTCAAGATGTTGTTATAGGTTTTGTTAGAAGAAAATGTCGATTTTGTCTAATAATTTCCAAAAATGTCCAAAAAACCAATAACCGCTAACAGTGGCACGTTTCTAATTTTGAAAAAGTAGGGTTTTATAATATCGTCAATAACTACACCAAGCAAGTAAATGCCTTTGAGTACATTGATCTTTGGTGCAATAATTAAAGATTTAGTATGCTGTTAAAATGACGGTTTTGAAATAGATCTCCCACCAATATATCTGACTTTCAATTAATGAATTCATGTAGTTGCTTATCTAGTCTTCTGGATTCACTTCCTTCCGTCACTAAAATCTTTTACGATTCTGTAGAAAATAAGATTGGTTGTCTAACTGCCGACGCGACGCCTAAATCGGCTAACTGATCTCTGAAAAAATTTTCTGGATCTTCGATCTTCTATATTGAGACAATATTTTTTTACTTCGTTCCATTATCTGTTTGGTCATGAAGGTAAAAGAATCGTGATCATTCTTAAACTCTTGAAACATACCACTGCTTAACCTGAAATTTGCGATACAACAGGGGTTAGGAGACTGAAATGCGAAAAAAAAAATATTCTTGCTGCAATAGTTATCCCCTTTAATGTTTCCCTCGAAAATATTTCATAATGTAGTCTTCATATCAAAAGCTAAATTTCATGCTGATTTGAACATCAACTTAACCTCAACCTTTAAGGTACCTACCTTTTTTCTTTATAATAGCAATCAAGTTCACTCAGTGTAGGTAAAGAAAATACAAATTAACAAACCTAAAACCCATTTGAAAGTTCAACAGCCTTCTTTTAATTTTAAATTCATACTAAAAATACCCTGATGGAAATAAAAAAAAAAATCATTCCTAATAAAACACGGTTCAGCGAGGATCAGAGGCGCTCAATAAATCTAAAATAAACTAGGCACAACTCACTAACAATCTTCTTACTTATAGGTATAATTTAAGTTCACGTGAAGCCAAGTAGTAAAGTTTTTCAAATTAATATTCAAAATAATTCTTGCATAACATTACCACTTCCCTAATAGACTTCGATAGCGTGATTATTCATATGTGTACGATGTATGTACATATTCATATAGTATTTATACTAGAAATGAAATTAATTTTATAGAACTAAAGCACGCGATATAAAAGATGACTGAATCTTCCAATAGACTGCTCTCATGCCATTTATACCAAATTCTCAAGTTGAATATATGCATTTTACGAGTAGGTTCTTTATATTTACACAATTTTAAGAGGCATTTAGTTTATACAGATATATCTACTTAGGGTCTAATATAACATGACCAAAAGAACCCTAAGCGTGATTCGAATTTCTATACCGAGTCACAGAGAATCAAATTTCGAATTCTGTCATGTTAAGAACAGAAAAAAACGAAGAAAACGAAGACCAAAAAAATATGTAGAAAGTACCATAAATGCCATGTCGTTCATTGTCAAATAGAACACAAAAACCTAAAAAGAGGAAAAAACGACAGAAACATACAAAGTACCAACAAGTTTCAATAGAAGACCAAAGTGACAGTGTCCAATTAATATCCCTCTCTAGGTTTTCAATTTAAATCAAACACTTTATCACCATTGCCAAATCAAAACACTGTCCTATTTTCCTCTTCTAAAGGTACGTAGGTACATAGATATGTACACATTGCCATTGCCCATATCTCCACTTCTACAAATTCGACATCAACTCGACATTGGCAGTGATAACTGATTGCCCATTAAGTTTGCTGCATGAGTGTGTCTTTGCAGAGCAGGCCAAACGCCCGTCAGCTTCTAAACAGGGCCATCATCGTCATCGTCATCATCATCATCATGATCATCAGCAGCAGCCAGCATTAGTATCAGCATCAGTTCTTTTTTGGCCTCAACTTAAACGGACCTCATCCCTTTTTAAAAGTTCGATTCGTCTATTGTACAGCTCAAACATGATGGCCCACAAATCGAGAGAAAGATACACGATTGTTGTTACGTTTTTTTTGTACTCGTATTGTTGTTATTTTTCTTTTTTGTTGGCCCAAAGTGAAAGTTCTTACAGTGGGTTATAGTGGGTAAATACGCCGAGCCGCCCGTTTTTATAAAAAAAAGGTTCCTACTTCAAGACTTCGAGTAAATATATAGGCAATAGTCAATTCTTACCTAAGAGCAATAGGACAAAGTACACTCCTGCTTGTCTACAGAAATAACAAATATAAAATGCTCTGTCTGTACTCGAATCCATAAATACTATTTTCTGTTTTGTGTAGGTACGCCAATTTCCTGGGCACTAACAACTTTAACTTCTATTTAAAAACAGGGTTGCCATAAAAAAAACAACTTGAAGTAAAGAACTCTGAAGTTTTGTGGTTGAAATGGTTCATGGTTTTTGTTTGGTTGTCAAACTTTGAAGTGACATTTGGACATGTTCTTTTTTATAAAATGGTCCCTCAAAATGAATAAGTATTAAAAATGATGTTAAAAACCCCCGAATTCTAATAACTGTTCAACACATTAAAGTAAATCATTTAATATAGATGTCTTTAAGTGGCGCCCGACATAAGGCAAAATACTATAAAGTTGCATTTTAAATTATTCAATGTTACAGAATCTATACTAAAATAAATTAGCGCTGAAAGTTCTTGTTTTAAAACTTATACAAAATAACCCAAAACATCATTTAAAGTAAATGACTTTAAGTGGAGCGCAACGTGACTTAAAAGTGTCCACTGTGAATAAACATTGGATTTTGTTGTTAAAAGTTGTTATTGTTAAACTGTCACAATTTAAAAATTTAATCAAAGTTAAACATAATTTTTATTAGATGACTTTAAATGGCGCCCAACGTGAGTGAACGTGTCTCCTATATTTAAATGTATTCATTGCTTCTGAAAATTCTTGTTGGTAAAACCTCATAAGCAAAAGAAAAGTAAATTAAATTAAAAATAAGCTTAAGCATCATTTCAACAAGATTCCTTTATGTGGCGCCCAACGTGAGTTAAACGTGTGAACTGTAGGATTGCATTTGTTCATATTCATTCCTGCTTAAAGTTCTTCTTTTGTAAAACCCTTTCAATTTAAAAATAAATTAAACTAAAACATAATTGTTAATAGATAACTTTAAATGGCGCCCAACGTGAGCTCAACGGATCTACTACTAAGTAGTAATTGAACTTATGTATTACTAATGAAAGTTTTTGTTGCAACTCTTGCAGTTTAATAATAAATTAAATTTAAATTAAGGTTAAAATATCATTTTAAATTCATAATTCACTTTTAGTGGCGCCCAACGTGAGTTAAATATGTCTAGTTTGAAGTATAATTTGATCTTGTTCATTTTTATTAAATTTTCTTATTGAAAATTCCTTAGAATTCAAAAATAAATTGAACTTAAACTAAACCTAACCATCATTTCAAAGAAAATGATTGTAAGTGGCGCCCAACGTGAGATTTAAATGTTGTTAACAACCCATTGTTGCCCTATGGTGAATACGGTAAATAGCCACTTGAACTAAATTTAAATACGAAAAAAATATCACTTTCGTTGAGTAGCATTCATTACGAAGAATTCAACGAAAAAGTATAAAATAATTTAAGATTTTGTTAAGAAATAAAAATAAAAAAAGTGCATCTTTAAAATTCCACTATGGCAACCTTACGTTTGTCAAAGTTTAGTTTAAATTATTCTCTTGTTTGTTATGCCTCCTTTATGTGTTCATTTTTCAGTTTGAATCTTTGGGTTAGTTTTGGGCCATGCAATTTGCAATTGAAATTTATTCGACCATCACCAATACGAAGTGTAAGTGTAGTCTAACCAATATTCCCGGAACTTTTTTTTAGATCTTCTATTCATAGCCCTATACTTTGTGTCTTTTTGTTTTGTCTGTCTGATGCCCTTCTTTTCAGGTCGGAGAAGAAGAGAAACTATAAAATTTTCATTGATAGATTCTTTTGTGGAGGGAAATAAATCGAAATCCGAATAAAGAAGGAAAATTCTCCAATGATGGTTGTTCCTTTGTATCCCCATGAGTCTGTCACACAGTTGATAGAAAAAAAAAATAGAAATTCTAAAAAGATCTTCGTTTACTCTGTAAATACGAGTACGAGTATATTCGCAGCCACACCCACAGGGTTGGTAAGTGGATGGTGCGAGTGAGCTAGGCTTGCCTTATGGCTCAAGCGTAGGCACACCAGAGTGCAGTGAGTGGCTCTTCCAGCTGGCTCACTTTGGTTCGCTTTGGATGTCTGTAAGGGAAGACTGCTTGCCTATAGTTTATGCCTTATAGCTATCATTTGATCTGAGAGATTTATCACAACTATTGGTTTCACAATTTTTCAGCGATTCATTGTTCGTAACACAATCTGGAACAAATCTTTTTTTATTCGACTACGAATACGACAACGATGACTATGACTATGAATATGACTACGACAACAGCAAGCAGCACAACGTACGTCTAGAGTACGGACTATGGAGTACCCTACAACTCGTATCTTTGGCGAGCTTGCTGGTATCTTCAATTTTTTTTTTTTATTTCTTACTGAATTCTAGATCGTCGAATAGGTATGTCTATAGATGAAGATGAAGTTGGTACAGGGGCACAATACAAAAAAAATAGTTGACGCGCTCAGGAAATGAGAATGTGGCTAGGGAAATATAATAAACTTGTTTATATGCGGAAGATTGCATTTTTTTGTTTTCTATTCTATTACTGACATGGGTGGTGTATAGCGATCGCAAGAATACCATCACCACACTGCACCGTACCGCAACAACACAATCCACAGTTGGCATCACACAGAGGCAATGTTAATAAAGTCATAGATTCCGATTCCAAATAGCTTCGAGGTTCCTAATCTCAATCCCGACATTGATATCACAACAAACTTCAAAAATACAGTGCGGTTGAGTTGATTAAAATCACTTTACTAAACATTTTTAATGAATGAAGATTGCAAAGTTTTTTTTTGTGTTACTCAGACAAGATTCTTACCCGATGTAAATTAGGGTAAAAAGGGATGCAAACTGCCCCGAATTTAACATTTTTTTCATATTAAATCCCTTTTTGTTAGTAATTTACTTTGAAAAATAACTCTTGAATTTGATATTTCATAGATCTAATTTTGTATAGGGTGATATAGGGTTAATTCGAAAAAAAGGTACAATCGGAAAACAGTATTACCCTTAACAAAAGGTCTGTTAATAGAAACCATCACAGATTCACTAAATTAAGCCTTTGAAATATGAAGAGAGTAAACATGTTAAAAAAATGTAGGCTGAAATAGGGTAAAGCCGACAATTTTGAGGTCAATCAAGTTATAAAGAGATTGGCTTTTATAAAGGGCAATATGGTAAGATAAACAAATTGTATTAAAATTGTTTTTTCGATTTCGAAAATATTACCTTGAGGAGGAATTAAAGAAAGGTAATTGTTTCGAACTAAGCAGTCTCCGTGGCATGATGGTAAGTGCGTTAGACGTTGGTGCAAGATGGTCATCGTTGATCTTCACGGGCAGCGATTAGTGAGCAAAAGTATGGTGAAGTACCTCGGTATCTGGTTAGATCAGTATTTATATTTCGACAGACATAGATAGCCTTAGCTCTGACGAAACGGCTGTTTTACAGCAGTCGGTTTGACCCCAGAGCGAAGGTAATTTGCTACACGGCCCGATGATAGTTTATGGTTGTCCTGTGTTCAACGTTGCGCCTTCCCAGATGGAGAAAAAGATTTAGAAGTTTCGGGTGTTCGAGCGGCAGTGTTTAAGACGCTGTAACCGGCTTATATCGAGTAGCCGAATATTCTTACGTGCATTACTATTCCAACGAGGTCCTATACAACAGGGCTCGAATCAACAAAATTGACAATTTCGTGATAAAACTCGTTCCAGGCCACATTGCTAGAACTATGCCTTCGACCAACAATTTAGTTTTCGGGGCGTTCTATCCGATCGACGAGTATTTTGAGAGTGCACGCTTGAGCGACTACATTCCACCAGAGGCAATCCTCTTTTGAGAAAGATGCGGTCTGATACCAGATAGATTGGTAGTTCCGGTAATCTACCACGTCAGATGATGAAACGTGGATAGGCGACTCCTGTGCAATCAGGAAGTCATGGCACAAGGTGGAGCAGAGCTCCTTCGGTTCAGTACGGCTGTGTCGGAACAGGACCGAACTGATAGGGTAGGAGAACCAGTTTTGGTGGCTTCAATTGGCACTTGATAGTGGGTAGTCGGGATGGGATTTTAAGCCTTGGCCGGCTAACATACTTGTTTTCTAGATTTAGGGTTTAGTTTTAAGTAGAATATAGGCATGGTGGCACAACAAAAAAGGACCTAATTTAAAGTAGTTTTTAAGTAAAAAATTAAAAAAGATATTGAAAATATTTTTCTTTAATCTTCTTCTTCGTCTTCTATATATATAAAAGAAAGACGTGTTTGTTACAACACTTATAACTCGAGAACGGCTGGACCGATTGCCATGGTTTTTGATTTGTATCTTTGTTTCCGAATAGCAGAATACATCTTAAAAAGAATGAAAACTCGATATGTGTAATGAATACTTAATCGTTTCAATAGCTGCTGATTTGTTTATTACAAATCAAACATTTGTTGTCCAATCCTGTCAAATTATGTAAGAAATATTTTTTTTTAAGCTTATGGCCTGGTTGCTGATACCTTTAAGCCACAACTTTATTTTTTTCTGAAGACATCATGTGTGCGTTCAGGAATATATTTTTTGTAAAATGTCTACAAAGTTCATATAAAGTTATATTTGTTTATTATAGACATTAATTTTCGATGTCAAGAGCTAAATTTGCTTGAAAACGATACTCATTGGGACACGACAATTGCTGAAGCAATTATTTCTGCATCTCCAAGTCAGATACGCACATTATTTGCTATCATCATTTCAACATGCTTCCCATCGAACCCACGTGACCTGTGGAACAAATACAAAGATAACATGTCAGAAGATATTTTACATCAAATTCGAGACAGCTCAAGAAATTCCGATCTTGAGGTGAATGACCAGACTTTGCTCATGATCGAAGATATGTGTTACCTCATGTGCGGCAATTTGTTAGGTAGGTTAGGAATGCCAGTGCCAGATCGCGGAATTGGAACGTGAATATGATCCAAATGAATTACTCCAATCAGTTCAAACGAATATACCTCTGTTGTATCCTAATCAGAGGAAAGTCTATGATACACTGATTAATGCAATTGAAGATGGAAATGGCGGCTTATTTTTGGATCAATCAATGAAATTTGTAATAAACTTTTTAACTGTAATCTAAAAAATCTCCTTTTGGTTCCTTCCGAACAAAACATACAAAATATTTTCAAAATTTTAAAACTTTTAAATCTTCACCAGAGTATTTAACATTTATTTATTAAAAACCCCTGCGGAGGCGGTCGGAGTAAGTCAGACCTATTACTCTTACTTACTCCGACCGCCCCCTGCAGCTGGCAAATTTAAAACATCATAATATCCAAAAATACTATTTTAAACATTTCAGCTAAAAGCCCTGGTAGCTATTAGCTTTTAAGTATTGTTTTGTACATTTATGTATAGTTCAATAAATAATAATAATAATAATAATATTTTTGGATGTTTCTGGTGGAACTGGGAAGACATTCCTCATGTCATTGATATTGGCCACTGTACGTGGAGATCCGAAATTGCGGTACCAATTGCTTCTTCTGAAATAGCGGCCACATTGTTAGACGGATGTCGTACAACTCACTCAGCGTTAAAATTGCCATTAAACCTTTAAACTACTGTACAACCGACATGTAACATTTCGAAACACTCCGCAATGGCCAAACTTTTAGTAGCATCAAAAATCGTCACATGGGACGAATGCACAATGGCGCACAAACACGCATTGGAAGCACTAGACCGAACATTAAAAGATCTGCGCATTGACTCTAGATGTTTTGGTGGTGGCGACAAACACTACCAGTCATTCCAAGATCTACCGCTGCCGACGAAATAAACGCTTGCCTCAAAGCATCAAATCTATAAAGAAACTTCAACTGTCTGTAAATATGAGAGTTGCATTGTTGAACGATCTATCTGCTGATGATTTCTCGAAGCAATTGCTGACTATCGGTAATGACGGTGTTCCTGTTGAAAAATCGAGCGGTTTGATTTTATTTCCTCCAAATTTTTGCAATTTCGTATCATCAAAAAACGAGCTTATCAACAAAGTATTCCCGGATATCATTGCTAACCACAAAAATACTAAATGGTTAAGTGAGCGAGCAATTTTGGTCGCTGAAATTAAAGATGTAGATGACCTCAATTTTATAATTCAAAATCAAATCGTACGTACTCTGTATTCATTCAAATCTATCGATTGTGTAAAAAACGAAAAAGAAGCCACTAACTATCCAAGTGAATTTTTAAACTCCTTGGATGTGCCTGGTTTCCCACCGCACAATTTAAAACTTAATGTTGGCTCGGTAGTCACTTTTAATTCTTTGCTTCTATCTATATAAATATATTATTTTGTATCATTGTTTTACGTTCATCAAAGCCTAAATTAGTTCAGCTAAAAAGTAACACGACATTCATTGAGTGTTAGGCGGTACAAAGTTCGCCGGGTCAGCTAGTTTTCTAATAAACAAAAAATTAGTAAAATGAATAACAGTAAAATAGATCTTAGGGTCAAAGGCATAAGAATTAAATATTATTGTTTAACTTAGAGTGTCCGTATGGAAGCAGTAAGTTAGATATAATTTATAGTTAATTAGGCTAGTTTTATGAATTTTTGTCTAGCTTTAAGATAGTTTTAGAATAAATTAATACAAAAAAAAGTGCGTTGGACTGACATGCTAAAGGTCTTGGGTTCAATCCCTGCCTGTGTCATCTAAAGCTTTGTACTACTTGTAGGTCCTACTACTTGTAGGTCCCTTCCATTCCTGACAACATAAGCCCTAGTTCTCAATAGACTGTTGCGCCACCTAATTTATTTATTTATGATTGTTTCCAATTTAAACTGTTTATAGGGCAAAGTGGGTTAAAAATCGAAAACTGCAGAACTTAAAAGGATTAACAAGCAGCATTGGAAATTAAAGGTTACAAAACAAGTTATTTTTATATTAAATGAGGCTCAAAACAAAAATTATGTAAGAAAGAGTAAAAAGACAGAATTAGTAGACAGAATTGTCACCTTTTTAGTGAAACTTGTGTAAATCCGTCTAATCAAATAATTTGCAGTGTAAGTTTATAAGAAATCTCTTAATATACATATCTATCCATCTACGTTTGCATGAGCCTTTAAGCATTCTGTTACAATTTCAATTTAAATCTTGTCTCCTCTTTGACTCTCTGAAACAGTGGTGCGGGTTTGAGTCTATTTTTTTGTTTTTATTGTGTTGTTGTTATTGGATTGTTCCTTGTTTCGTTCATGCAGATGTGATTTTCTGGGTTAGAAATTGAAGAAGACCACAAAAAGATGTTAGTGTTCCAAATATTTGGTATTCTTGATGTTTAAAGGTTTTCTCCTGCCTTTTGCTGCTTTATATGTATATCTATCTATCTTAGTTGTATCTTTTTATCTGAAATAGACAGACATAAGGTTTTGCTTACACTAGTGATGAATTAGCATAAAAATAAAAAAAATCTGTAAGAAGGTTTTCTTTCTAGAGTCATCTCTGTTATTAGTTTTTCACTTTTTATTTGAATACTTTTATGAATAGTTTACAATTTTTGAGGAAAAACGTATTCAAGATACAATAGAATTCTTAAGTATTTAGATTGTTTTGTTATGTTTATATTATTATTTCTAATTAAACTTTGATCTAAAAATTTGGAATATTTCTTATGACTTTTAATCGCTTTGTAGGATAAGATACTTTTGGATAAGTAAACAAGTTCGTTCGACCCAATCGTACACTTAACTCCTTTTCACTGATTTGCATCGATTCGCCATAGATATGAGAGTTTTATGTATGTTCTGGTGGATATATAACTTTTCTTGTCCATCGATGCGTGGAAAATTGCCTCGTCAGTGCAGGTGGCATGAGGCCGGGGCTTACACACAGGTAGGAGGTCAAAGAGTTTTGTTGTTAAAAAAAGAAAAAGTTTATTGCAAGATCTTGAAAGAAGATTTGTTGTCTATATGCGAGATGTGATGTGTTCTTGATGCTTGATGCTGATCATTTGCATAATTTGAATTGCACAATAAATTGTTATTGTTCTATGTTGATGGGGTTTGTTTTCTCTTTAATAAAATTTATCATTTCAATGGAATAGTTATTTGAAAATACCTTTTTGTACACGTTTTTGCCATATTTGGAATATTTTTAGATGCACATAAAGTCGATTCAAATTCAAATGAAGGATGATATTTTGAAGTGAGTGTTCATGGATGTGAAGGAACTTTGTATTTATAATGGAATGAGTTTTTAGATTTATATCTCCAATATGTTGGGAGGCCTTAAATTGTTCGTTAAGTTGAAAATCCTTGGTGATGGTTTAGAATTTCAAAATATTTTGATAAAAAAGACGTCAAAAAGTAACATTTTGAAGTACTTGAATAATTATTGAACTTAATTGAGTGATACCAACTAATTTCTAAAATTAATAAATGTTGTCCCTAAATGAACACAGTTCTTTGCTTGATAAAATTATGACAGTCTATCATTTTTTAAATTCATGTTTTTGAGCTTGCATTGATTTTGAGAAATTATTTATCGATTAGCCTTTTTCATTAAAATATGAATGATAGAAGTTCGACATCTGTCAGCTTCAAGTTCGAAAGCAATTCAAACTTTGGTGCGAAAATAAAAAATCTTGATATTAGCGGAAAATTTTATTACACACTTAATGCAAATTCGATTAAAACCGCAACGGAAGAAGAGAAGTACAGAAATATGAATTAATGAAGAATCAAACTCAAGTACTCAATATATTTTTTTGTTAACTTCCCATAGAAAGTTATTGTAATGGGTTCGATTTGTCGAATGGAAAATTTTGACAATTCTCGACGTTTCAAGGTAACTAGAGTCAAAATAGAAGATTTTTGGAAAGATGTCTGTGCGTGCGTGTAGCTCAAGAACCAGAAGAGATATCGACTTCAAATAAATTTTGTTATACAGATAATAGTGCAGAAAGGGCTCTCAAGAAAATTGCTTGCGTGTTTTTTTTTACCATAGCAGTTTAAAAAAAGGTGACAATTTTGGTTCACCCTAAATATCTCACGAACCAATAATGCTAGAGACTTGAATTAAATTTTAAATTATATATTGTAACGTAATACCAAACGAAAAATAACGTTTTAAACATCTGGTAACATTTTGAGAAAAATCAATTTGACAGTTCTTTTTTATAAAAAATAAAAACCTAAAAAAAAACTTTATTCAAAGTTGGTAAACATTGAAATTCGTCTCAAATATCTTTTCAAATACTTGAGATTATGGCTTCAAACTTATTTTATCTTATAAAACATATTGTTTTCAACATTCGGTAAAATTTTATGAAAAATCGAATTGACATTTTTTCTTACAAAAAACATAAAAATTTAAAAGAAAATTTAACAAAAGTTGTGTAAATGATTTTCTACTCAAATATCTGTTCAAAACTTTGAGATATTGGCTTCAAACATATTTTTTCTTATAAGAAATATTGTTTTTAACATTAGGAAAAAAATTGAGAAAAACCGAATTTACAGTTTTTTTTTACAAAAAATAAAAACCTAAAAAAAAAACAATTATAGAAGTTGGTAAAAACTGATTTTCGACACAAATATCTTTTTTAAACTTTGAGATATTGGCTTAAAACTATTTTTGTCTTTTAAAAAATATTGTTGTCAAAATTCAGTAAAATTTTGAAGAAAATCGAATCGATAGTTTTTGTACAAAAAATAAAAACCTAAAAAAGCATTACTAAAAGTTGGTAAACATTGATTTTCGACTCAAATATCTTTTCAAAACTTTGAGATATTGGCCTTAAACTACTTTTATCTTTTAAAAAATTTGATTGTCAACATTCAGTTATGTTTTAAGCAAAATCGAATCGACGGTTTTTTTTAACAAAACACTAAAAACCTAAAAAAAATTAACAAAAGTTGGTAAAAATTGATTTTCGATTTAGATATCTTTTCAAAACTTTGAGATATTGGTTTCAAACTAATTTAATCTTATGGTTAGTTAAGGTTAGGTTGAAGTGGCCGCGAATTCAGAATCCACACACTTAGGCCAAAAGAATAGGCCCATTGTGATACCACATGAATCTAGAGAATTACTTCTTACTAGTTGATTCATTTCGAGCTTTTTATAAAGCGAAGAAGATATTTGATATCCTTTTTAGCTAGTTCACTGGGATTATCAAAAGATTAGTCCCCCAGATAAAGTTTGCGTCTGAGTGAAAGAGCAGGGCAAGTGCAGAGGAGATGAGAGATTGTTTCCTCTTCTTCTTCATCCATACAGCTCCTACAGAAGTCATTTGAGGCTACACCAAGTCGTATTGCGTGTCTGCCTATAAGACAGTGTCCCGTAAGGACACCTATTAGGGAGCTAATATGAAGTCTGCTTTGAGATAACAAGTCTTTAGAGCACCTTAGGTCCAATAAAGGCCATATGAGTTTTGTGACTGCGCATGTTTATAAATTGTGCCACCTAGAGTTTGCTATCGCAAAAGCTGTTTCTTTTAGCAGAAGTCTACATGTTGCTATCGGTATACCTATGTTCTTCCTTTCAGGTGAAATAGGTATGACGTTTCCATTTTAAGCGAGTTCATTGGCTTTAAAATTTCCTGTGATGTCTCTGTGGCCCAGCACCCAACATTCACCTAATGTTAAATTGCTCCGTCATCTCCATAAGAGACGGTCGACAATCGAGGGCTGTTTGAGATTTGGTTGAGCAACCGTCAAAAGATTAAATAGCAGCCTGACTGTCATGAAAATGCGGATATAAGAAGTTGATATCAAATTTTCTCTTAGCTATCAAAATGTTTAAACATTTGAGAAAATTTTGAAAAAAATCGTATTGACAGTTTTTTAACAAAAAAGAAAAAACCTGTAAAAAGCATTTCTAAAAGTTTGAAAAATTGCTTTTCGACTCAAATAGCTTTTAAAAAATTAAAAATATTGATTTCAAACTTATTTTATATCACATAAAATATTGTTTTCGACATTCAGTAAATTTCTGATAAAAATCCATCAGTCCGTTTTTTTTATAAAAAAAAATCCCAACCATTTTTTTTTTGTAATCAAGGGGTTATTGATACTCTTAGAATGTTTGAAATTTAAACACAGTGCGAGCTTTAGAGAAACAGGGAAAATTAGTCTTAAGTTTTGAATATCAAAATGATAGGGAAAAACAGAGCTGGGTAACACATACCCCATTCTCGATGTGCAGTAACAAAAAGGAATCTCTATACTTGACAGAACGTCCGAAATTGAGCTCAAGGTTAAACTGATGTGCATTCCTAGAAGTACGAGTATGACGGCTGAATTTTTGTGGGGGGGGGGGGTGATGCAACTTTCTATTTTGACAGAACACTTAATAAAAATTTCTTTACAACAACGAAAAGGATGAAACAGTGATGATTATAAATGAAACTATGAAGACTTTAACTATCCCAATCACTGTTTTTTTAAAAAGCACCGATTACAAAACAGGATTTTTTGACGAAAGAAAATTTCAATTCTATATTGCATATAATCTAGATACAAAAAAGAAAATCATCACGATCACAATATAGGTTAATGGCATATCTCTAATATAGTAATCAGAAGCAGAAACGTATAACAATCTGTTCTTGTAATGGAATATCAATAAAATCGTACAACCAACAAAGTGCACAAACACAAATCATAATTGCATATTCAAAAGCTACACATTTCTATACCTAATAACGTAGGTAATAGCAGCTGCTGATTCTGATTCTGTTTCTGATGCTAAATCTTATTTTGAGCCTGATTCAGATGCTGATGTTGATTCTTATTCCGATGCCTAAATGCAAAGCCTTTCTGTCTAATCCTAGACTATACAGTATGTACATAGTCAATAATCATCATTACTTGGTTACCTTACAAAACACTTCCCGAGATTACTTAAAGAGCCCCATATCTTCTGAATCTGAATGGATGAAACAAGCTTAAGCGGCTACAACAAACCTATCTCTCGTTCACTTCTATATTTGAACACCTTTAAGGTTATGAAAGGTTTGGCTTTATAAAAGATGAACGAACACAAATTGCGTTTAACTCGGGCGTTGAATGGCAGCACCGCACTAAGGCAGGACTAGGTTATATATATATATAGCATTAATCAGGCCATAAAATCCATCCATCCATCTATCATTCCTTTCCAAATACACAACTACGTGTTCGGGCAATTGTTTGTACATCAGTCCGACTATTCGAGAACTCTAGGCAGCACCCTAGCTAAGCCCGCAGTATCCAGCTTAGCGCGTCTTGATAGTTGATAGCAATTGCAGCGCAATTGGGATCGGATTTGGATCTGATGCACGCCGTCCTGGTCGTCGTCATCGTCTCGGCCGTCGTCATAGTCATCGTTGCCAAATGGTTCTTTTCTAATATTATCAGCTAGAAACCCCTTTTGAAAATTACTCTCTGTCTGGCAATCATTGACATAGCCAATAATTTAATATGACACACTGTGAATGGAAAGGGCAATTCTACGAATCACCGAACGACCGGACGACACGATCTCGCAATAGGATGGGTAAAGAGGGAGGATGGAAAAGTGGCTTGGACTCGAACTTGGGCTCTAGCTCGACGAGCCAGGATTGGATTATTGTAATTTACGTAACACACAACAAATGGGTCTTGCTTTGTGTGTCTTGAATGGCAGCTCTCCAATTCCAATTCAGTTTCCATATTACCTCCATTGTAATGCCAAAAGCTACTTCGAGATCTACAAAAGACTCTTCGGCTTAGCCTCATCGTGTAACCTAAGTTTTAATGGATGTGTAAATGCTGTGTTTAGAGAAGAATTCTAGTATAGAAACGGACTTATTCAGGAAGGAGGTTCCTGGTTTTTTTGCTACTCTTGGATTGTTGCTCTATAAATAGATAAATGATGATGCTGATGATGATATAGGAACGTGTGAGGATGTGAAGTGAAGTGGCGAGAGTGTGGTGTGTCGGACGAGTAATTATCCGACCGGATGGACTTTAAAGGTGCGGGTCTAATAAACCTTTTGTGTGTCGAAATATGAATGGTCTCCGTTTAATTTGTCATTTTTGTTGCAAGACACCTCATTTGTTGTAACGTACCTAGAGCTTCTCAGGTTTTGTTCATCATATGAGATAAATAGAAGCCGCTGACCGACACGCTGCTGATTAGTCTTGTTTTTTCTGACACACTTGATTATATTTATGCTGATGATTAAACGATTAAGTTGATTAGACACAAATTATTGTGTTCTTATTATTGTAAAGCACTGTAAGGGTTTTTTGATGGAGGAACAACACCAGTAGCCATAATGTGAGTTTTAAAAATTCCTACAAGTAGTTTGTTAATGACGGAGAAGAAAAATAATAATCCCTCGAAAAAGCTTAAATTATAATACACCTGTTGTAAATGCTCCTTATATGCATTTTGAAAACACATGGACAAAAAATAAGTTAGAATGGTGGTCTGTGGTAAGCCCTTACAGTATTGAAAAACATGTTTTAGATGAAATTCATTTTTAACATGAAAAATATTTATGTTACATCAAACATTTTTCAGTTTTGTAAATCTAGCATACATTTTGACCAATAAACCAAGAAAACTCATTTTTTTGATCTTTTTCATTAAAACTTAAATAGTTTGCTTTAGTTTGAAGAAATTGAAGTTTTTAAACTCCAAAAAGTACATTTTGTTCTTTTTCGTTCGATCATCGACTGAAAAGGAAGGATAATGCACAGAAATACTGTTTGTAATAGACTTTATATAGCGTGGAAACACGGTAGGGGCGTTCTTAAGATGTTAATTTTATTGAATCTGCGGCCATTTTCACGTGATGAAAGCCGCTTTTAAGATCGAGTAACGAGAAGAATTTTTTATTTAATTTCATAATTTTTAAAGTACGAGTTTCATCGCGGTTATTACATAATTCAATTTTTAAAATTTGTTCGTCAAAATCTAAATCTTCAAAATTTCCGTTACAATCTTCATCATAAAATTCATTATTTAAATCTTCAATTAATTCGTAATTTATAACATTTTCAATTTTGTCTTGTTCTTTAACCTCAGCTCTTTCATTTACTAATTTATTATTAGAATTTTCAATCTTTAACTTAATATTGGTATTTCGTAAAAAATCTCGACCTAATATAATCGGATCGTTCATTGTTTTCTCACTCACAACATACATATAAACAAAAACTAACATAATTATCATACAATTTTGCGTTACATAATAAATTACCTAAGATATCCAATTTGGAATTATTGATACCAACAAAACTGCAAGGCGATGGCTCAAGTGATGTCATTAAAAATGGTGGATCATATTGTTGCTGGATAAAGCTTATTGGACTTCCAGTATCTATTATTGTCATGATTTTCATGCGAACTGCAAAAATTTCGGCCTCACGATTCGCAAAAGCAAGCTCATACTCCAAGACTCCATGAAAATCGGTCATCAAAGTTGAAATTAGAGTTCCATTAGAAAAATGTTCATTCTGGACAACCAAAACCGAAGATCCTTGTGGACAATTGGTAACGATGTGTCCTTTTTGTCCACAAGGGAAACACGAACCTTTTTCTCGTGGAGCCTAAGGACAGTTGTTTGACATATATCCAGCTTCATTACAGTTGTAGCATTTAACCTTTGTTTCGGCACGTGACAAAGGTTTGCATTTCTGACTTTATTTTTTCATACTTGCGTAGAATTCCCTTAAGCTCAGCGATGGTATTTGCAGTTAACATAAGCTGCCTGTTAAATAATGAATCTGGGATACCCTTGATTATATACGCAATCAAGTCCTGCTCGTCAATTTCTGCAGATGAAGAAATCTCCTGCATGGCCAATACGTACTGCTGGTAATTTTCGTCTCTGCGTTTCTTTCGGCTTCGCAACGTATTGTAAATGTCTGTTGCGGTTGTGTGATGATGAAATTCGGACATCAAAGCAACTTTTAGTTCTTGCCATGAACGAAAAGTCCTTGACCCCAAGAACAACCTAGCGGTACCTTAAAGGAGTCGTTTAAAATAAATAAAAGATTCAGACTCACTCAAGTGATAAATGACCAATGCGTCCTCGACGTTCTGAATCCACTTAATAATAGGGTAGTTATCATCACCACTGAACAAAAGCAATGAATCTTCGATATCACGTGACGAGTGAAAAGAACCAGTACGCGGAAACTCACGGACAGGGCTGTTAGCATTGAGTTCAACCAAACGTTTTTCCAACGTAACAATTTCTTCCTTTTTCTTCACTAATTCTCGAAGCCTCTCTAGACGCTGCGACACAGCATCATCATCATTTACCGACTCGTCATCACCACTTGTCTCACCTTCTTCATCGGCCACATGGAAAAATATTTCCAACTGATCAGGCTCAAGCGATTCGATGGCTTCGTTCAAACGAGCTTGTCTTTGTACCATGAGTAGCCAAATTCATCTCAGCTAGCTTTTCTTTAAGTTTTTGCATAAATTGATATAAATTGAGAGAGCACTCTTAAAATACATAATAACATATGTTTTATAAAACATAAGAATAAATTGAAAAGCTTTGAAGTCTCTTACATGTTCTTCAAACTTCTATGCAATTTTCCCGAAAGTGTAAATAGACGACCATAGCCATATTGTAATACGTGAAATGTATCAACGTTTGAATCACCAATTTTGTAGTAAGCTTCAATAATTTTAACGCGTTGTTAGCTAATATTATGACTGTTCAAATGACAGCTGTTATTAAAGGTGTCAAACCACCAATTTTAGAATATCACACAAAATCTGATTAGTTGTTTTAATGACCATCAATGATCATCAAAGACATTAAATGAAAGAATATTATACTATTCTTACTTTTCTTCTGGCTTTTTTTATTTTGTTTTTCTAAAGTAAACCTCCCAAAACAGTCAATCGTTAAAAAGTCACTGAAACTAAGAGAATGCATGTTTATAGTGTGGTTATCCATCACTGCCTTTTATCACATCACGCATGCTCAATTCAACTAATTAGGGTTAATAAGTGTCCATAAATAACACTAATAACACAACCATCATCACACAAGGCCCTAAAATTATAACTTTTGTACCTTATTTAAAATTCATTAATCATATACACCTGCATCATCAAGATTTATGTAAGGTACCCATCAGGTTAATTTCTATACGTATGGCTACTCTTCTGTTAGGTCTTGATTTTTCTCAACTTTTTCGTTGATGACCTGTTCTACAGGTCTATACTTTATTTCCTGTTTCTCCGCCTTCTTATTGCTCTTGCACCGCATAATTTAGAGAAGATTTCTCACTTACAACAAAAACTTCATCCATTGATCTTTCCTCTTTCACATCAAGATTCCCCCCCCCCCTCCTTTAAAGAAATAATTCCCGATCAATTTATCGCTTAGAAAAAGCGACTTGGAATAGATGGTATGTGTTTGAATAAAATAAATAAGAAGAAAAAAGAAGTAATAAATACAAACAATAACGGGACTCTTTAATGCCCAGGTAATGTTCGTATCTAACTTCAAAAGAATTCAATAGAATTCCAATTGATTACAAATAAAAACGCAAGATATTCATCGTCTCTTCGTTTCAAGTTCTACAAGTTTCATGGTGCGTATGAACCTAACCTAGCCTACCTCCAACAAACCTTCTTATGTTTAACAAAAGCAAAGAACTGAAGTCTTCCTTCCTCCCCGAAAGAGTATATCTATTAACCAACTGAATGGAAATAGATAAAAAAGAAGAAAAAGTCGAAGTCAAAGAAAAAAGTCCTATCTTAAGTTGTTTATTTTAGTTAAACTTGAGCCCATCAAGTGATTTGTTGCAAGGTTGTTTCGTTTAAGAGTCCCTCGACCCATCATCAGCAGTTCAGCTTTCAGCATCAGAACATCAGCATCAGCGACAATAATACAAGTGATAAACTACATCAATCGATTTTAAGCCTTCTTCAGGCTATTAAGCTTGTATATGGCACCAGGTGCTGATGAAGCTTCCATCAGAGTAATTTTCTGTTTCTCTATTTCGATTTCTTTTATATTCTTTTGAAGAAATATACATACAAAAAAAAAACAAACAATACGTTTGTCCGATACAATCTTGAAGAAAATAATGGACATTAATTGACGATAATATGACCCATTATTGCACTGCAAATGATAAAACCTAAGAGCAAAAAAAAAAAACAAATAAAGAAAAACACACAGAAGGTACACACCCCCCGTTTGGATTTTCCTGTCCATCACTATTTCGCCTTGAAAGGACTCACAAGGAGGAATAAGGGGGTGGGAGATTTACTTATGTGCACGTGGAGAGGATTAAGTGCAAAGTTGTTGATGCTTAGGGCGACAATACCTTAGAAGGCTTTGAAAAATTGGATGAATTTTCCAAAAATAAAAGTGGTAAGGACATTCATTTTGAAAAATTCAATCTGCCTAAAAATTTAACGTAGGTCAGACATTTTTCACCTTATTTGCACTTAAATCACAGAAGAACAAATTATGAACAAAAAAAGTGGGGTTTTGGAATCGTGGATACCAATCAAGTATTGAGATGGAATAATAGATTTTTCTGAGAAAGTTAAATATGAACAAGTTGAAAATTCCACCAACTCTAATTGCAATAAGGGTAAGATTAAGGAAGATATCACTCTCTTTTTAAAAAAACTAAGATTAGACGCATTTTCGTTACATGAAATTGGTAGATAATATTTTTCATTTAATGTTTCCTCTTCAAAGCACTATTAAACAATATTGCTCTTAAGGCTTTCGGTGGGAATTGCTAAAAAATAGATAAAGATTTTCGACAGGGCTTCTACAGGCGTCATTTTTAAGACATTGGTTTTTAAAGTAGACCAATTTTTCATAAATTTAAGTGCAAAAAAATATTTACAAACAAATATGTTTTTGTTCGGTAGTGAAATAAACTGATTGAAATGAAAGTAGTTCTCTGAGGTGAAAAAACTATATATAATTTGCATTTTAATGTTTTGTCTTCGAAACACTATTAAATAACATTGCTCATAAGACTTCCTTCGTGATCTACTAAAAAAAGAATAAAGATTTTCAACAGGGCTTTTAAAGGCATCATTTTTAAGTCATGGATGTTTATGGTAGACCAATTTTTCGTATATTTAAGTGTTGAAAAGTATTTTCAAAAAAATATGTTCTTGTTCGGTAGTGAAATAAATAGTTTGAAATAAAAGTAGTTCTCTTAGGCGAAAAAATTAGATATAATTTGTATTTTAATGTTTTGTCTTCGAAACACTATTAAATAACATTGCTGATAAGACTTCCTTCGTGATGCACTAAAAAAAGAATAAAGATTTTCGACAGAGCTTTTCTAGGAATAATTTGTGTGTTCTTCAAAGGACTTAATTTGTAACTGTCCCTCTTTAAATTTAGTTTAAACATTTTTTTATATTGGTTATGGATCAAATGCACAGGGTTATCCATTTTCCGGTTCCAAAAGTTGACGATAATAAAACACATAAAGGGTGTCCCAAAATTAACGCAAGATTTGAATTAAATAGAAAACGCCGTTTTTAGTCTTTTGAAAGTTATATTTTTATTGACTCATAAAGTACATAGGATAGGATTATGTATGGAATAACGCATCGGACAAATAGCCTTCATGGCTTTGCATGCACATGCGCACTCTTTTGTTGAAATTTTCCATGACCATTCTGCGTAAATGTGGCTGAATTTCGTTGATGCAGCGTTGAATCTCTTGTTGACTTGTTGACATAGACTTGTGATTTCAAATAACCCCATAAAATGAAGTCTAATGGTGTTAAATCACACGATCTAGGAGGCCAATTTTTATCACCGAAACGAGAGAGTACACGACCTGGAAATGTCTCATGCAGTAATTGAATTGTTTCACGCGCTGTATGACATGTGGCACCGTCTTGTTGAAACCACATATTGGACACATCAATATCATCCAATTTAGGCAGAAAGAACTGTGAAATCATGTCGTGATATCGAGCACCAGTAACAGTCACTGCTTGACCAGCATCATTTTCAAAAAAATATGGCCCAATTATACCTCCAGCCCAAAATCCAAACCATACAGTCACGCGTTGTGGATGCATTTGTTTTTCGACAATCACATGTGGGTTCTCCGAAACCCAAATGCGGCAATTTTGGCGATTGACAAAGCCATCAAGATGAAAATGTGCTTCATCGCTTAGGATGATTTTGCTCGAAAAATCAGGGTCCATTTGTTGATGTTCAATAATCCATTCAACGAACTCTCTTCTCTGTCCATGGTCATTAGGCTTCAATTGTTGTGTTAATTGAATTTTGTAAGCATGAAGACACAGATCTTTGGTGAGTATACGCTGTAAAGAGGTTCTTGAAATTTGCAATTCTTGTCCACGACGTCGAATTGAGGTTCCTGGATTGTCAGCAACTTTTTCACGAACTGCTTCGACATTCACATTTGAACGGCTTGTTTTTGGACGACCAGTGTGTTTGGCGTCTCCAACGGATCCAGTCTTCATGAATTTTTCAATTAATCTCTTCACAGTTGACGAAGTTAAAACACTATTCCGACCATATTTTGTATGAAATTTTCGAACTGCAGCCACCAAGCTTTCACTATTTTTGAAATATTCTTTAATAATGAAGACACGTTGTTAGCTGTCAAACTGCTTTTTTCAGGGTTGCTAACACTTCACTGCACAAATGGAGGCAAATTCAAACCTTGCGTTTATTTTGGGACACCCTTTATAAGATATATACAAAAATATTCGCTCGAGTTGTGTCCAAGTCGTATACTTCAATATTCTTCCATAACTCTACGGATTGACGGTGACAATCGTTTAATTGCGTATTCGAAGAAGTAAGGTTCAATCACACCTCCGGAACGATGAGCGCACCAAAGAGTATCTTTTTGTGTATATGATGGCCTCTCTTCAACTACTTGAGGATTTTCAGAACCCAAAATACGATGGTTTTGTTTATTAAAATACCAACTGCAAGGAATCTACACATTCGGGTCTTCGGCAACACTTCCACTTTCAGCAGCGATATTTTCAGTGGTACGAGCTTAACTATAATACATAGGCTTTACAATACCTGTCTCTTCAAATTTCTTCTCAATTATTCCAATTGCTTGCGAAGTTAGACGATTATGAAAACCATAATCTGCTCTTAAAGCACAATGTGTGGCTGTGGCAGCAGAATCACCATTTTTGTAGCAGGTTTTAAAAATGTGATGCATTGTGCAATAGTTAAGCGATTCATTTTCATAAATGTCAGACTTTCAACTAAAGCTAAAAAATTGGTTTAACAACTTAGTTTGACATATGTTATGTATGTCAAATTCCAGCCCTATAATCTTGAAACCGCAAAATGGATAACCTGTTAGTAAGATAGAAGATTCGACCTAGCTGTGAAAACTAAAAGAAACAAGTTTCAATTTCACTTTTTCTAACAAATAAAATATGATTACCGAAATATTCTCGTATGGATTCTGAAAAAAAAGATGAAGGTGCTGAGATGATGATTCCTTTTGATAACTATAAAGAGACTTTTTGTATTGATACTTTCTTTTAAAGAGTGCTACAAACTAGATTCCTACCAATCCTTCTTCAAAATTAATAAGAGGAAAATTGTTATTATGTATGTTTGAAGCTTATTCGAAAGAACTTTTCAAGGAAAGGTTGCAGTTCCATTTTCACTATAGATTGCAAAAATGTCCTATCAGATTCCAACAGGACTTTTCTCAAGTAGTTTCTTCAAGAATCTTTTTAACAAGATATTACTTAAGAATTCAAAGGAGCCAGTTATAATTTTTTTAGGTAATAGCTATCATTGAAAATTTCTGTCATTGGATAAACATATATGATTGTTGATAATTGAAAGAAAGCTTCAGTTTAACGAGTTTGTTTTGTAAAAACGAATTTAAAATTTACTTTAAAAAAAGTCCTGCAAATAAAGTATTTATCTTAGTATAAAAGTTCTTCAACTAATTATGTAAAACATAACAAACCTAACTTTCCTCATCGAATTTAAATCTCTAAACGAAATTTTCAATGATAAAAACCAATGATAGTTATAAGGGGTGAGTCATTGCTACCATTATTGGTTTTTGGATCATTGAAACTAGGAATTCGAATTTTTTGACAAGTTATGGCTTCCATTGAAAATTGTTTTGATTGAAACAAAATTTCCTGATTTAAATTAAACATTTCCTGGTTTTAGTCTAAAATTGGAGGCAAACGAAATGAAACGCTTTCAGTTGAACAATTATGTTTCGAAATGTGAATCAACTATCAACTCTTCTTTGAAATGATTGCAATACCACTTTAGCAGGATTTTCAAAAGGTTTCATGCTAAAGACAAAAAGGATGTATAATTTAATAAACTGGAATTAAAAAATGAAGTTTTTATAAAAGACGTAACATAATTGAAATTTAGTGGCGATTGTTGAAATATACTATGAATTTTTTTTATTTTTATTAAAAGCGTATTTTTGACAATTTTTAATTACAAGAATTAGTTTCGTGATTATGATTTCAGAAATAAACCACCTTTCCAAATTCCAAATAATCGAAACCTACCACTGTTCAAATGTATTCCGGCATTGATTTCATCCCAGATGATCAAGAATGATTTTTGTATTCTTCTCAAATTTTAAATCTAGCTTCAAGGACGACAAAAATATAAAATTTATATAACTTTCTGAATTCCAAGAATCTTAAGTCCAAATTGTACAGCAGTAAAAAGTCCATAAATCCACCACTGACATAATAATAATGATTCTTAAAAACTCATGGAATTAAACTCAAAATGTAAGATTCGAACTTATTGCAATTAAGCTCTCGTATTGTAGAATTTTAATGTTCATAAATCATTTGAGTAATTATAGATACTTAAAGAACTGACATTAGTGTATCCCTATCTATCTTTTGCTTGCTTTCATATTCTGTTGGATAGTCGCTGTCTGTACCAAATGTATCCCTGATGAATAAAGGAAGTCATCAAGGGAAAGATAGAGTTCTGGTGTATATTCCAACCGAACCGACAACGATGGACAGACCAGACATTTATATAGATAAACCATCCAACCAATGACGCTGACGATGACGACGCAATGTAGCATCATCATGGTATATACCTAGAACTACAAAAACATCTGACAAAGAACACTTTAATAGTTCATTTAGCTAGAAAAATAAAAATTCAAAAAAATAGTTAAAAGAAAACACAACCAAGAAAAACTGAATGAAGAAGAAAAAGAAAAGTTTATATAGCTATTTGGCTCAAGGCAAGTCTCTAATTAACGGCAGGTAATTTGTTCATTTTCTTTCGCAATAATGAAAGGATTTAAAAGGATCTCATTAAATACAAACGTGAAACGCTTTTCTACAGATACCTACTTAACTACCTACCAACCTTAACCTACCCACAACTTATAGATACATACGTTATGTCGTATTTAAGCACATTTAATGGACCTTCAGTGATTGAATTCAATGGCAATACTTATAATGTAAGGGAGCACATTAAGCTCTATAAGAACAAGTGACTGGCAGTGATGGTAGCAATCGGTGGCGGAGGAGGCGGTGGCGTTGGCAGTGAAGATATAATGCGAGAATTTATGATTGAAACAATTTGCAAAGTGCATACGTAACCTACCTTTACAGACTCCAAGGAGAATTGTAGATTTTTATGAATCGAATAGGAAAGATGCTGTGAATATCAATGATTTTGTTTCTGTTTCTTTTACCGACAAATAAGTCTATAAAATCTATAAATAATGAGTACTTATGTTGTCTCCTTATAGCAATGAACAAATTATATGAGTACATTAAATCGTCTTAAAAAAGGAAATAAATGAACTAAATTTACCACTGTCTCACGCTTGTATCCCTTTTCGTAGTTCGTGTGGGAATAAACGTTGAAAGGATTATACTCATAGAAAATTTAATTGTTCATTTAATTGGTAAACAAACTCTGAAAAAACATAGTTTGGCTTTAAAAAGGAACATATGCTGTAAAAACACAAAATAAATGTTTAGAAATCATTGGTGCTCCGAAGTGCGCTAATCTGGTTTCCACGCATCGTTTAAGCAAATAAAGATTTTGGATTGATATTGTATTGATTTTGTATTAACTAATAATTTTTTAGAGATATTTTTCACTAAAAACGGTTGCTAAAATTAACTTTTGAAATTCAACTTTAAAACTTTGATTCAGTTAAAATTTTTAAATTTTTCCAAAAATGGTCGTTCTTATATTCATTTTAAAAATAGTAAAATTCGTTTTCTCCATTTATTTTTGATCATTTACTTAAATAAAAAACGGATCAGTTTAAACAATGAAATAAATATTAATATGAAAATAACGTTCAATGTTGGAAAATTTTACAAAAGTAGGTACGACAAAATAAGTTGTATAAACCTTTTTTTTTAATAGTTCAAAGAATGGGAAACACAAAATTCTCAAAACTATTATTCATAGTGAGTTTTATTAAACAATATTTTAGCCGAAACATTTGCCCGGAAAATCAAAAGTTCTTATGAGTTTCATCTTAAAGCTATTTAAATTCCAAGATGAAATAAGTAAGTAATCAAATTTCGAACAGCTTTGAAAATCTAAGCAAACATTTTTGTTTTAAAAACATACATTTTCGAAGAGATAAATGAGTGGGAATTTTTGTAAATCCACCAGAAACTCGATTGAGACATTGTTTGATATTCCCGGTGAAATATTTTCAAAAGTTGGATCAATTAAGATTATAAAATACAAAAATGGTTTGCAAAAACTCCTCAAATCAACACTGAATTAATAAACTAATTTTATTACAATAAATGATGCAATAAAAATAATGCTAAAGGGAATTCGACTCTTAATAAATTTGTTTTCCTGTTTAAAAAAAAACTTGATTTGCTTCTTTTTATTATAATTAGCGCACACACTTAAGGGGATGATGCCACCCTTATTATGCAGAGGTTAAGACAAGAAACATTTCGACGATGTTCAAGCGACGTAAATGATCTTATGGTGGTAATATCACCAATCAATCTAAATGCTCTACGTTCAATACTGTCCAAGAGGCTTAAGTAAGTTGCAGGAGAACCAGCCTAGATATGGCAGTTATACTTAAGCTCTGGACGTTTATAAGTCTTGTAGATACCAGCCAGATCAAAGGGGGAGAAAAACTTCTTGCATCGCCTTAGAAAACTTAAACATCTTGAGGTATGTGATCGTTCCACCAAGAATATCGAAATGTTCAATCTCCTCGATGCAAGTGCCATCCAGGGATAATGGCAAGAGATGCTTAATGCTTTCGAAGCATTAAATTCCACCCCAATGTACAATGCTGTCTAGGTCGGAATTTAATGAGCTTATCATATTTTGTCGTTTCAGTTCCACATTCGAAGAAGAGGGATGTGAATCTGAAAACGAATATGAAAGCTAAGAGTATTATCGATCATTAATAAAAATGAGAAAGAGTGTTGGAGATAGAACTGAACCCTGAGGCACACCAGTATTTATTTTGTGGTTTTCAGTCTACTTTCTATAAACAAAATGAAATAACAAACAAATGATGTTCGCTTGAATTTTTTGAGTACGTATAATATACAAATTTGAATTACAAAACTATTCAAACATTATTGCAGATTTCGTAGTCTTAACAAGTTTTAATCGTAAAGGTTTGAAATTTAAAAAAATGTTTCTATTTTCGAAATTAAAAAAATATTTTATTAGAAAAAGAATTATTTTAATTTTGTATTTCCTTGTGTAATGCTTAACGAGAAGAACGTAAACATATGGGCCTACGGTACAATCCGGCCTTTTAGATCCAGCTTATTGGCAAGCCCTAAAATATTTTAAATTTCAAACAAAAAATATCAGATGTCAATACAAAAATTCATGAACTTGTAAATACAAGCAAAAATTTAGTTTTTGGAGAAATTTACTTTAGAAGCTAAAAACGTTTACAAGTTGGATATTTGTTTGAGTTTCGGTTTTGGTGTTATTTTTAATCTAAAGTAGTTTTAATCTGTCCATTGCATACTTAAAATTTGTAAGACAACCACTCCTCAAAAAAATATATGAATGTTTAATTTTCAACAGAAAATCACACAAATAGTTTTTAACTATGCATCTTTAACCGCTCCTTCGGAGCCTCAAAGTCTCTTTCAGCATTACTCAAGTATGCTGAGAAGCCGAGTTCTTAGTAATATGAACTTTGCATAGAAACGGTTTGACTTGTCGAAATTAAAATGTAGTTTTTTTGTTGTTGTTCATAGGTCTAGAGATATCGACTTCAAATAAATTTTGATACACCGATAATAATGCAGAAAGATGCAGAAAAGACTCTCAAGAAAATTAATTGTGTGTTTTTTTTTAAATTTGAGATATCGGCTTCAAACTAATTTTATATTATGGAAAATATTATTGTCAACATTCACTTAAAAGTAAAAAAAATCGAAATAACAGTTTTTCTTACAAAAGAAGATGAAAAAAAACCTAAACCAAATCATTACCCAGATTAGTATTTTTTTTTAGCCAAATATCTTTTCAAGGATTTAAGATCATGGCTTCAATCTAATTTTATCTTATAAGAGATATTGTTTTAAACATTCGGTCAAATTTTGAGAAAAATCGAATTGATAGTTTAAAAAAAAAATTAAAATAAAAACAAAAAAAAATACTGAAACTTAGTCAAAATATACTTTTGACTCAAATATCTTTTCAAACATTAAAAATATTGGCTAAATAAAAAAATAAAATCTTCAAAAAACTACGATGTTATCAGTGCCCCTTTTTTTTTAAGTTCCTTGTGTATACTTAAGACCTAACAAATATTGGCCTACCGTATAATTTATAAGCTTTACAAATCCAGCTTTTTCGCATACCTTGAATATTAAATTTTAAACACAAAAAAATCGGGTGTCGGGTGGAATTCATAAACTTGTAAATACAAAATAAGTTTTGCTTTTCGAAAATTAAAATTGGAAGGTAAGAATGTTTAAAAGGTTTTCTTTTTTGAAAACTTCAGACTATCAATCTTCAAAAATAAATGTATATACATATAACTTTCCACAGAAAATCATATACAAAGTTTTCAAGTTTCTTTAACCTTTGGTTCTGAACCTATCAGTGTCTTTAGCATAACGCAAGCATGTTTTAAGGCCGAGTTTTTAGTGTCACTTTTCTTTATTTTAGACTAATCAAAACTTTGAAATTAAGAAGAATTACTCCAATGAAAAAAAAATATTTTATTCCAAAAGAATCAAAATATTGACGTATGAATTCTTTCTCAGATTGAACTTTTCAAAGAGCTAATTTTTCACCTTAAGTAATTTTCAAAGTAAATTACATACAAATAATGATCCGAACATTTATAACCATTTGATGAAAAATAACTATTCAGGCAAGTAGTTATTTTATACCCAATAAATTCCTATTTTCCTTATCCTTTAAGTGTGTTTAATCATTGCCATAAGGTAATTAAATCCTCTTAAGCTCATTAAAAAGTCTATACAAGAACCTTTAACAAATTCAATGAGTACACGAGTATTTTGATTGCCTTCATTCTTCCAGTTGGAATAAATTACTTTCAATTTATAAATTGATTAATTGGACTAATGACTTCTTGTCGATTGATTAAAATCCAAACATAACACCCACCCATCCCCTCATGAAAACGACGACGACGCACGACCAAAGCGACGCCTGCAGGATTGTTGTTTACCTACATATTTTACAAAACACCTCCTGGACCATTCAATTATTCATAAACTGTCATGTAAATGTTACTTCCCCCTTTTCGACCAAAAAAATAAACAGAGGGACTTTATATGAACTTACCTTATCCTTGTTATTAATTCCTGCCTTGTTGTAGAACTCCTCGCGGGCATTATTCAAACTGTCGATTATCGAAGATGTATTCACATTCGAATCGTAGAGCATGTCTGAGCTCAAACTGCTTCCATCTGTGTTCGTGATGATGCTCCCTGAACTGCTGCCAATAGTTCCACCAATTGGTGTCCTCTGTTGTATTTGAACTGCTGGAGCTGGTTGCTGTTGTTGTTGTTGCTGTTGCTGCTGCTGGAGGATCGGTGGAGTTGACATTGTTTTTTGTTCAATTTGTATTTGCTGTTGTTGTTGGAGTGAAGCTAGCGAAGACGCTGTCGCCGCCGCTGCTGCAGCCGCAGCCGCAGCCGCTGCCACAGACGCTTCTTGCTCTTGCTGCAACAGTTGCTGTTGATAGGCTTGTATTTTATTCAACTGTTGGTGTTGTTGCTGTTTTTGTGGCGATTGATGCTGCACTTTCATCATTGTCTCCGAAGGTTCCTTGGATGGAATTGGAGACGATGGTTTTTGTATCTTTACCATCGGCTGAACGGTTGTTATGGTAGAAGAAGAAGGAGACGAGGAAGATGTGGCAAATGATGTCGTCGTGGGCTTCATCGACGATCCAACCATCGATGATGGCTTTTGGCCATTAACACGTTTTATCGATGACGTCGATAATTTAGTCAATGATGATGATGACGATGATGATGCCAATGATGATGACGAACCTGGCCTCTTTGTTGAGTTGGGTCGTGATTTAGTCTTGCTCGTGGAAACTAGGGTACGATGATTATTGTTATTAGATCTTGCCGCAACAAATTGATCCTCATCCGTCTCCCCAGAGCCGATAGTCGTCGAAGTTGGAATTTCTCCATCATCTCCACCGCCTCCTTCGTTGTCTTCATTTAATTCAGATGATATATCATCATGAATGTTAGATTCATCATCGTTGTCGGCATTGGCAACGGAATCAGAATCAGTGGCGATGGCGTCCATTTCTTTGGCAGCAGCAATTTCTCCACTTGCGTTGATGTCTTGATTGGTCGCCATTGAGTAATCATCCATATCTTCCACCGCTGTCGACATCATCAGTGATCCATCTGAAGTGGTTGTTATGGCATCGAGATTTTTTGTCGTATCTTCGATCGAACTGGACGATGATGGTGAATAGGCCGCCTCCGATTCAGAACTTGTCGCCAAGCTATCCGATAGAGTTGTCTCTTGGCTTTCAGTTGGAGGCGAAGCATCAGCTGATTCACTGCTACTTGCATTAGTTAAATTATCCTGAGCCTGGTTTATGTCAATAGATTCCTTGAGACGTGCCACTCTTTCGACAATTCTTTCGAGGATTTCCTTTTGGGAATCGGGCAGGTTCTTCGTATCCATTTTCAGGAGTTTATTGTATTTTTCAATATTTTGTTTGACCGTTTCTATGTCGGCAGCCATTTTGGTTTTTGATTGACGATGCATGTCATCGGGGGCGATGTAATGGGTGCGGGCTTTTCGATCGCTAAATCCGACTAATTCGATTACTCCCGGATAATTAGGACTGGGTGTGGGAAAGACACTGTCTATAAGTCCGGCAAGGGTACACAGCACTAAGGCCCAACTAAGAGGGTTAAAATACATTTTTTCACTGTAACGTTTTTTTTTTTCAAAACTACTGTCAAACACTACCAAAATGTTATGTTCACACGCGAAGGCAAGAGCGAGTAACACTTTCCAGGACACTTTTTGGTATCCTGCCGTTTTTTTGTTGAAGAAAATTTGAAGTATTTAGTTTTACATCCACGGTTAGAAAAAACGAACTCGGGTATCTTAAAAATTATCCAAGTATCTTTTGCACTTAAAAAGTATCTAACGATCAAAAATTTCCGAAAATCAAAATTTCACAAAATTTCCTTTTCACTTTCAAGTTTTCTTCCTATTTTTTTTTAATGAGCTTAAATTTAAATAAAATCAGAGAACTTGTTGGATACAAAAATAGTAAGAAAAAAAAGTATCTATCCAAAAGAGGATCTCCTAGTTTGTTCTAAGTGACGATCTAGCTTCGGATGACAAACACAACATACTAGAAGCACCGCTGCGGTACAAATGTTCCATGAAGCGATTTTGCTGCGTCTTATAAAATTTCATGACCAACTTGCAGCCGCAAAAGTTACAATCTTTCTTTCTTTGGTTCTACCTTTTACTTCTTCATATTATTTCTTATTTCTCGTTTGTTTTCTATTTTCTTTTATTATTTTCTTCTCCGTCGTCATCATTAATATCATCATCATTATTATCATCATCGTCGTCGTCGTCAGAATGGATGATGATGGTCTTAAAGTCGTGGTTGGTCTTCACTTCTTCTGGTTGAGCATTATCTTTGGTTTTTTTTTTAACTTATTTTTTTTTTTGGCCAAAAATCATGGTCATGGTTTGAAGAGACTTAGATACTAGATATATGTATGTAGTTATAGTAGCGCACAAGATTGGAATACTAAAAAATAGTATTAACAAAAAAGAAAACAACAAAAAAATGTTAAATTCACGAGAATGTTTTATACGGTAGTACACTATAAGTTGCAATGTTGTGAAGTTTGGTGTTATATATAGGTGGATGGAATATATTTTTTTAAAATTTTTGTTTTTGTTTTTATTCATGCTTAAAAGGTATAAGCTACTGATGATGATGGAGATTTAGCCTTTATAGTGGGTTTCTATTTGAGAAAAGTAGAATTTGCGTGTAAACTTTATGAATTTATGGGCATCAGGAGAGTTAAGGTCAGAGTTACAGTTTTCCACAGTTTATTGTGTTTGTATGAATTTAGCCAGAATTTGGTAGCTCATTAAGAAAGTTGCTTAAACAGAAAAAAGTCAAAGTTGACCATTTGTGCAATTGGTTTTGATATGTTGAGTATTTTGTTCGAAAAGCAAATATAATCGTAAACTTGTTTGGAAGACTCAAATGTAAATAAGCCTGTCTTCTTGAATTGACTTAAACTATACAAATTCTAACATTACTTGACCTTGCTTACTTTATAGTTTTTTTCGCAGCGCTGTAAAAATAAGTAAAATGAATATATTGAAAGTCATCTTGAATCTTAAATATGCCTACTTTCTGGAATATCAGTGCTATATAATTTTTCTTATCGTTTAATTTTTTTTACAGCTAGAATATAACTTTGCGAATAGAAATTACAAATTTTTAAACAAACCTAAGCAAATTTGGATGCAGATGCAATGGTGCAATGTTGACTAGAATATTTTCACTTATAGAATCTAAAAGCTAAGAATGATTAACGAAGTTAAACTGTCACCTGAATCTACACATTTATTAAAGGGTTTCATTTGAAAATTGAAAAGAGAAATTCATATATGTTTATTTTTTGAACGAAAGATAGTGTGTCAATAACTTTGAAAAACGATATCAACCAATTGGCCGCCACGGCTACGCTTGATGCAATATATCCTTTTCATCCAATTTTCCAGTCCCGACTTGCTAATTTATAAATCAAAAAGACTGAAAATTTCGACTCAAATATCTTTTATAAAATTTGAGATTATGGTTTTTAACTTATTTTGCCTTTTAGAAAAAAATTGTTTTCAACATTCAGTAGAATTTCGAAAAAAAATCGAATTTCTTACAAAAAATAAAAACCACGAAAATGTACAAAAGTTGGTAAAAATTAATTTTTGGCTTAAATATCTTTTCAAAACTTTGAGATATTTGCTTAGAGCTAATTATATCTTAAGAAAAATTTTGTTTTTAATGTTCAGTAAAATTTTGAGAAAAATCGAATCGACAGTTTTTTTTACGAAAAAATAGAAACCTAAACAAAAAATTAATAAAAGTTAGTAAAAATTAATTTTCGGCTTAAATATCTTTTCAAAACTTTGAGATATTTGGTTAGAGCTAATTTTATCTTATGAAAAATATTGTTTTCAATGTTCAGTAAATTTTTTTGAAAAATCGAACTGACAGTTTTTTTTTACAAAAACTAAAAACCAAAAAAAAATTAATAAAAGTTTTATAAAAATTGATTTGCGACTAAAATGACTTTTCAAAACTTTGAGAAATTGACTTTAAACTAATTTCATTTTTTAAAAAATTGGCTGCCAAAATTTAGTACCATTTTAAGAAAAATCGAAATGAGAGTTTTTTTTACAAAAAATTAAAAACCAAAAAAAAAATGAACAAAAGTCGGTAAAAATAGATTTTCAGCTTAAATATCTTTTCAAAACTTTGAGATTTTGGCTAACATCTAACTTTATGGTATGAAAAATATTGTTTTGAAAATTCGATACAAATTTTTGAAAACAAAAAATAAAAACCATTGAAATTGATTTTCGACCCAAATGTCTTTTCAAAAATTAAAAATTGATTTAAAACTTTTTATCTCACATAAAATATTGTTTTCGACATTCAGTTAATTTTTGATAATAATCCAACAGTACATCCAATTTGTATTTGTTGATATAAGAAATAAAATCTTTTAAGAAATGCTACTAAAATTGGTAAGACTTGATTAACGACTAAAAAACTCGTTAAGAAAGATTTCATTATACAGGGTGTCCCGTAAGTAATGGATAACCGCCGAATTAGTGAACGTGAAGGATTTGCCCAGAAATTTGTAATGCAGCTGCCTCTATACGATTTCTTAGGTCTTCTAAAAACCTGATCGGCTTGCTGCATACGATTTCCTTAATGCATCCCCAATAAAAAAATCAATTAGATTCAAGTCTGGTGAACAGGGTGGCCATCCAATTGGTCCCAGACGTCCTATCCATCTGCTTGGATATCTGGCATTCAAATATGCCCGCACAGGCACAGCATAGTGTGCTGAAAACCCATCATTTTGAAGCTAATGGGATTCCCTTAGTTCTTGAGGAACTTCTTTCAGCAAGGTTGGGAGATCATTTTGGAGGAACTGAACAAAAAAAATCATATAACTTTTCTTGTGGTTGGGATAGAACTTTTTTTTATCAGTTTTCAGGACGGTCATAAAGTCTAATATGCGGCATTTCAGGGTTATCCATTACTTACGGGACACCCTGTATGTAAAATATTCTTATTAATTTTAAAATTGTTTAGAATAATTCAATTGACAACTTTTTTAACCCAACACGCAAACTTAGAAGAGTTTTAAGCAAGACAAATCGACAGACAGGATTGAAAGTTATCAGTTAGGGTCGCATCCAAGCCTCTTTTTACCTTAAATGTCTTGAATAGAACATTGACATATTCTAATTTTCAAGTTGTAACAATGAAAAATGTCTATAGGTGTTAAATCATAAGAAACAATTATCATTTTTAATTGTCTTATCGAAAATTTAAACGGCAACAAAACTTTTCTACAACTTTATTTAAATTTTTGCAAATTTTGAAGTTTGTATTTGTCAAAAGGCGACAGCTCTTAAAGTGATGTCTCCCTAGATTGAGAATTCAAAATAAAACCCTTTATTAGAAAGCCCCATACATAGCTCTGCTTTTATCGCAAGAAACTTAAATGTTTTTTAAAAAAATTCCAAAAAAATGTGCAACAAAATGAAGCAGTTGGATTGAATCCACAGCTATTTAATACGCAAAAATATTGTTCACAAATACTCAAGTTTTTCGAAATTCTTAAAATCGCTTGTCTACGAAATCTATCTTTTAAGATCAATACTCTTACATTAAGATGGTGACCACCAATTCTCTTAAATCAAGATACTTGAAGGCTATAAAATACGAACCTTTAGAAAAAGAATCTAGACACCAGAATCAACATCAAACATTTCTACTCTAAAATCTGGATACTTGGATTAACTCTTGATTTTAGAATCTTTAATCTTAAAGTAAAAGCCAGAAAAAAAGCTATAGAAACTTATACCTTAAAAGAAAAGTAAAAGTATTGTCAAAGTATAAAATGGTAGAAGCTTACCACAAGAATTAAGAAGTCTTTAACAAATATGCATATATTTACTATAGTCCGGTCAATTTAGACATTTGACCCACGACAAATTCAGGGGAAGCTGAAAATTCTTAAAATTGTTTAAATTATAATTATAAACATTGTCTTAAAAGTCCCAACCGATCCCATGTAAGGAAAAAATTTTAGCGGGGTAATAAGGTCCAAAAAATGAGTTTTTCGCGATTTTCTTGAAAACGGTAAGTTTTATCGCAAAATTACCCAAGACATAATTTGTAGATCAGGGAATTTCCTATAAAAAAGGTATCAATAATTTTTTCCCTAAAAGCCACCGCTTCTGAGATATAACGATGCAAAAAATTGCAAGCGTCATAAACGCACACGTTTCCAGGCCAACTCTGAGGTAATGTACTTAGCGCGTTTTTTTTAACGTGGTTTCCCCAATAGGCCTATTCCACGGGTCTGTTGTGATTAGATTTAGAAATTAATAGTTTATTCGTCGGATTCGGAATCGTCAATCACTTCTTCTTCTTCCTCTTCCTCTTCTTCTTCTTCTTCTTCTTCTTCTTCTTCTTCTTCTTCTTCTTCATCCTGACTATAGGTGAATTGTGTTAAAAGTGAAGCATCACATGTTTCTTCGTCGGTATTAAATGAATCCTCTGTTGTTGGTGATTCTACATTAGAACAAGACTGGCCTTGACAATTCGTACAAGCCAGAGAACAAAACAGCCCAACTTTTTTGCGACCACATTTAGCATTGCATCCTTTTTAATTTATTTATTTATTTATTTATTTATTTAAATCTATCAAGTACATCAAAACTTTCTTAGATTGATAAAATATTGTTTCTTATTTCGAGTATTTTTGACAAAAGATGCATATTCATCAAATAAAATGTCGGAAGATGAAGATGTTGCCAAAGTTCGACGACGCTGTTCTGCTGCTTTAATATTTGTCGTGCAATCATTATAGCCATCAAATACGACAGTAGCTCTGGGACCAAAATGTCGACGTACATACTGAACGTACTTATCAAAAATAACACTGAATGTTTCTTCAGTATCCCAAACAACACGGTACAGTAAATATCCACCATCAATAATGTACGTCGCATTATCGTTGTTAATATCAATGTTTACTTTTTCGAAACAACCGTAAATGGCACTTGTAAATGTAACTTAAAATCACCGACAGAAACATATTCTTACTTACATTACAGCTACAGAAAGTATATGGGTGAGGTACTTAGGCATATTATGACGCTTGCAATTTTTTGCATCGTTATATCTTAGAAGCGGTGGCTTTTAGGGAAAAAATTATTGATACCTTTTTTATAGGAAATTCCCTGATCTACAAATTATGTCTGGGGTAATTTTGCGATAAAACTTACCGTTTTCAAGAAAATCGCGAAAAACTCATTTTTTGGACCTTATTACCCCGCTAAAATTTTTTCTTTACATGGGATCGGTTGGGACTTTTAAGACAATGTTTATAATTATAATTTAAACAATTTTAAGAATTTTCAGCTTCCCCTGAATTTGTCGTGGGTTTACTGATTTTTTGGTCTAATTTGACCGGACTACTAGACGATCTAGAAACTTAAGAGTAACATCAAGAACCTTGAATCTTTCCACTAAACTAAACTGGTACCAAACAAAATTAAAAGAAAAAGAATTAAGAACATTTGTACGCATTTAAAAAATCGACAAAGCCTCAAATTTATAAGTTTTGTTTTGATTGCTTTAAAAATAACGTGATAATTCGAAAAATATTGTAAAACACTTCTAAAAAAATATTTCTTTTTTAAAAAAGCTCTTATTGGATTTCAAAAATATTTATTAAACGTTTTATACATTTTTCATCTATTTTAAAATCTAACCATTTTCCTAAAAAAAATGCCATTTGGTTCGTACAAACGACAAGTGTTTTAAAATTAATATACCCCAGGAACTGTGCGGCTTCAAACAAATTCCAGAAATCATAAATAACCAAAATCAAGGTAACAAGAAACCTTGCCAGACTGGCAGTTTTCTTTTAAGATTTCTTTCTATACTTTTAAAACCCTCATTGCATACAAAGATATTTGTATCCTTGAGTATAGTTCTAAGCTCAGTGCCCAATGCCCATGCCCATGTTTATGTTTATATGTTGCCTTGAACAAATCGGTCAGTCAGAGTTCAACTGCACCCAGGCAACTTTTTTTGATTATCAACTTAAATTTATCTAAATCTTTTAAGCTATTCCTTCTCATTTTACATTCTATTCAATCTTTTAACAGGACGGAAAATTCAAACAAGATTTTAAAGGATGGAAAGATTGCATTAACTTGCACTTGCGCTTCAATTCCTGTAAGGTGCAATTTTTGTTTCAAAAACTTGGAGATTCCTGAATCCGATAAAGGTTGAACCCTAAGTTGGGACTCTATTTACAAAAAAGGGAATGCTTTTCTCTTAATCATGGTTGCTTAGTCAAAATTTCGAATGATCCAAAATGAAGACTCAAATTTACG
Source organism: Eupeodes corollae (assembly GCF_945859685.1). Lineage (NCBI taxonomy): Eukaryota > Metazoa > Arthropoda > Insecta > Diptera > Syrphidae > Eupeodes > Eupeodes corollae. Next base: position 126,743,565 of record NC_079148.1, read on the forward strand.
AACAGCGGAATTTTTTTCTCTTAATGATGGTTGCTTATCAACATTTCGAATATCGCAAATTCAAGACTTCAAATTCTAAAATTTCGAAACCTCAATATCAGACTTTCTGTATATTTTGAGATTTGCGATTTTCAGGATTTTGAGTAGTTGGAATTTAAATTTGTCGGGATATGAGAATTATGTAATATATGAATTATGAGTTATGGAGTTTAAGGTTTAAGGGATTATGGAGGCTATAGGTTGTGGAAATTATGATATAAGGGTATTATGAATCACGAAAATTATTATTAGTTAATTGAGTTGTGGGGATTATAGATTAAGAAAATTATTTGTTAAGGATACAGTAGGTTATGTGGAACGTGGGTTATGTAAAGAACGAGTCATGGGCATTGTGTTTTATGGAGATTAAGGGTTTTATAGGATTAGGTAAAACAAATTTTAAGTTTATCTGATTTAAAATGTTCTAGATCTTGGGTTTTTGAATTCCAGATGTTTTTTTTAAATTGAAATAATTAAATAAATACAAAGTTGTCTAAATTATTTTATATACTAACCCAATACTCTGCCTTAGAACAATTTTCAGCAACAACACAAGTATAAACGTCTAAGTTTTTCCTTTTACAATATAGCTCCCCCTCATGGGATAGATACATTTTTGTTTTTTTTTTTTGTATCTCTTTCTCTTCTTAACTTATAAAATATACGAAACCTTTAGAGAAGAAGCATCTTCTTCCTTGTAAAATGTCTATCTTTCCGTGATAGGCACAAGTATACAAGAAGTTGAAGAAGTAGTAGGTTTTATAAGTATCTTCAAATATATACAAGTACTTCATTCTCCTTCAATTTGAACTTTGGCCGATTTGAGTATCTATCAATGCGCCATTAGATGTGTTTGCATAAACTCTCAAATAGTTAGCCTAGCCGCAGGCCGCGTGCAAGATTCTATTCATTTTAGTTTGACTAGACAAATGTTTTGAAAATACAACAACAACAAAAAAAAAAACAACTTTAGTGTCTAATGGGCCATAATCGTTTATATACACGGAAAGTTTAGTCTTCCCCGGATACGACACTCACACTATGGATATTTGCATATTTAAGAGCTTAGAGGTATGAATTTTCTTCTATTAAAATCTGTTCCTTTTTTTAGGGTAGACAGTAGAATACGTTGATTTTACATCTGTCTTTTTTGCCTGTTTTTTCTCTCTGTTTTATCTAAACAGAAACACTTCACTGGCAAAACTTCACCACCAAAATACGGTGAAGATTAAACAGCGAGTATTTAAAAAAAAAAGCAGAAAGTAATGGAAAAAGATTTCCGAAATTATGGCCTGGGTCATAAAATATCTGTTGGTTTGGCGAATTCAAATAATATAAACTTTATTTAGAGAAAAACTTAGAATGAAAATTAGAAATTATACAAAACAAACTTCGATTTGTTACAGTAAAATTATAGCAAAGTAGATATTCTAATACCGCCTCTTAATTTTATCAGTTATCAAATTAGTAACAAACAAACAAGATTATTAAAGCTATACATTCTAAAACTCAATAAATTAATATTTACAATTAAAAAAAAAACAAATTTCGTTTAAATTAAAGTAGTTGGAAAAATTAGTTAATATAGTCTTTTGAAAAAGAATTTTTGCAAGACCCTTTGTCATTATATCAGCAACTTGATTGTTAGTAGAGATGTATTTGAGTTTGATTTCTTTATTTACAATAGATTCTCGAATGAAGTTGTATTTCACATCAATATGTTTCATTCTTTTATGATCACGTGATTCTTCAGCTACCTTGATGCACGCTTGATTGTCTTCAAATATTGTTGTTGGTGAATTGCAAGGATGTCCAATTTCTTTTAAAAGACAGCGCAACCATTTTGCCTCACAAATACATTTTGCTAATGCCAAATACTCAGCTTCAGTTGATGGCAGGCTAATAGTTGGTTGCTTTTGTGATAACCAACTTACTGTATTCCCAAAGACCTTGAATACATATCCCGATGTTGATTTGCGATCGTTCTTATCACCAGCCCAGTCAGAATCGGCGTATCCAGTCAAAATATCAGCCTCAGAATCACGACGATAAACCATTTTCATATCAGATGTTCCCTGTATGTACCTTAAAATACGTTTTGCATACATGAAGTGTTCATCTGTAAAGCAGTTTTGAAATCTACTAAAATAGTTTGTCGATGCACATAAATCTGGTCGAGTTGTTTGAGTAGCATATGTTAAGCATCCAATGAGTTCTCTATATGGCTGACTAGATAAATTATTGCCATCATCATTCTGCAAATGTAATCCATTTTCGATTGGTGTTGCAGCCGTTTTGCAGTTATTCATATCAAATTTCTTCAAAATATTTTTCAAGTAATTTGACTGGCTTAATTGAATTGAATAATCATTTAAATTTCTTTCAATAGAAATTCCAAGAAACGAATTGATTTTACCAAGATCCGTCATCTCAAATTCTTTTGACAATTCAGTTTTAATTACATTTATCATTTTTGTACTGTTTGAAATTATTGCTAAATCGTCGACGTATAAGAGTATGTAACAGACAATACCATTTTCAATTTTCATGTACAAACATTGATCTGATTGACAACGATTAAAACCAATTTTAAGAATGAATTGATTAAAGCGCTCATTCCACATCCGTGATGCTTGCTTTAACCCATAAAGCGATTTGTTTAATTTGCAAACCATAGATTTTTCTTTCACAAATCCTTCTAGTTGTGTCATGTAGATGTCTTCCTTTAAATTTCCATTTAGAAAAGCACATTTAACGTCCATCTGATGTATATCGTATCCAAAATGGTTAGCAATGGACAATAAAATACGGAAGGTGGTCAATTTGGCTGTTGGTGAATATGTTTCGTTGTAATCGAAACCTTTTTCCTGTGTGAACCCACGAGCAACAAGTCTGGCTTTATACTTGTCGATGTCACCATTTGACTTATATTTCAACTTGAAAACCCATTTACAAGTGACAGCCTTTCGACCAGTGGGTAACTTACACAAAGACCAAGTACGATTCTTCAACAACGAATAATATTCATCATTAATAGCCTATTCCAATTTTGGCCAATCAACACGCTTCCTTGCATCATTCATCGTGACCGGATCATTCTGTACAAATTCCTCAGCAGAAAGTGCAAAGTTTGCAGACCATGCAGCACGTCCATATCGATCTGGTTTATTTTTCTCACGAACACTGCGACGCAAATCATTGTTGTTATCAGCACTATTTGAAGCACTGTGGACATTGTCACTGATGTTACCGATGCTTTCCAAATTTGCACCGTGGATTTCTTGTTCACATTTTTCATCGATGTCATAATTAGCTACCTCTGAATCAAATATGTTGATATAATTCAAACGATCAAAAATTGATTTTTCATTGAACGTCACATTACGACCCATGACAAGCTTGTCACCTTCGATGTCCCAAAGACGATACATCTGTGAAGACGAACCATATCCAAGCATGTAACATTTAAGTGATTTTGCATCTAACTTCGTACGATTTTCTGTTGGTACATAGTTGTAACAAATCGACCCAAAAACACGAAGATGAGATAAATCTGGCTTTTTACCATACCAAATTTCAGCGGGTGTTTTATTTGCAAATTGTTTGCCAACAGCACTAGTTGGTGAGCGATTTTTAACATAATTTGCATGTAAAACTGCTTCGCTCCAAAATCGACGACTCAATCCACTCGACAAAAGAATAGTCCTTGCTTTTTCAACTACTGTGCGATTGAAACGTTCAGATACCGCATTCATTTCCGGATTGTATGGCACGGTGTAATTCAGTCGAATACCTTTCTTGACACAAAAAGATTTAAATTCGTTTGAGCAATACTCACCGCCATTATCCAAATGCAATTTCGAAATTTTTAGCCCATGTTGTGCTTCAGCCATAGAAACGTATTGTTGAAATTTTTCGAAAACTTCACTTCTCTTCTTCATGAAATATACCATGGATGCACGTGAAAAATCATCAGTAAAAGCAACGAAGAATCTGGAACCATCATGTGCCACTTCATTCACTGGACCGCTGACATCTGTATGGATGAGCTCCAAAATACGTTCAGATCGGATTTCCTTTCGTGGTGGATATGGTAAACGCGTCTGTTTACCAAGCACACACGATTCACAAAATTTGTCAGCACTATTTATACCTAATTCTAACAATCCAGTTGCCATGTTTTGATTCACCATCTTCTTCATATCATTAACATTCAAATGAGCTAAACGAAAATGCCATAACGTTTGCGAAGCTTTGCTCAATTTTTCCGCACCAGCAATTCCAGCATACACACTTCGTTCAACATAAAAAGTGACTTGGTACAGTTGACCATTTCGACGAGCGGCGAACATATTTTGACCATTTTTGGAGATAAGGGCATCAACACCATTAAAGGTGATCTTGTAGCCTTTGTCAGTTAATTGACGAATTGACATCAAATTACATTTTAGATTCTTAACAAACAAGACGTTTTGAATAGTTTTTGTTGAATTATCTCCATTAAAGAAAGTTTTGACCGAAATGTCGCCTTGCTGCTTTGCTACCAAGGAATCACCTGCTTTTGCTGTTGAAATATTTATTGGCTCGATTGTATGTATATTGTTGAAAAAAACTTTATTATTAACAATATGATGGGTAGCACCCGAATCAAGAACAAAATTAATTTCTTCAAAGCCCTCATTACTATTTCTTGACGATTCACTTATACAGCTAGACGCAATTTCATTGTTGTTCACTATCGCCTTTCTCTTTGATAACATTTGTTCTTCACAAAGTAAGAATTCAGGATCTTCATTTTTTCTTGCACAATTTGCACCTGCAGTTTTCTTACCATACGAATCAATTTTCTTCGACAAATTAACTTTACATTTCGATTTGATGTGGCCTGGCTTTTTGCATCTGTGACAAATTATTTTCGAACGATCTGCTTGCATAGCCATTGAGTCGCTTGATTTTATGGTACGCCTACAACTACTAGCTGCACGCTTTCCACATTCATCCAAAAGACGACTTTTAACGAATTCAATCGTTAATTTAGTTGTATCCATCGTTTCCAGTGCGGTAATTAAGCCATCAAAAGATTTTGGTAAAGTTAAAATCAAATGACATGCCACATCCAGCTCTTCTAATGTTGCACCAATCGATTTCAACTCACGCACTACATGATCAAACTGAAGAAAATATTCATTGATTTCATCTCCATCTTTGTATCGCATCGTCAATAATTCTTTGCGCAGAAGTAATTGGCCAGCAACACTCTTGCGTTCAAATACACCAATCAATGTATCATATATTTCCTTTGCGAAAATTTTGTCTTTGATATATTCCAATTGAGAATCACCAACACATTGAACTAAGATGGATTTGCATTTCTTCTCTTCAGATTTCAACGATTCTTTGGCCTTGATACTATTTTCATTAGCAGGAACATCCTCCAACAACGATTGCAATGTATTTGCTAGAAACTTCTCCAAACCTTTTTCTTCCAGCAAAATTTGAATTCGGTATTTCCAGTTAGAAAAATTCGTCCCATCAAATGGCTTCAGTTTTTGTACATTATTTTCCATATTGTTTTATAATAAAGAAACACCGATTCAATGCGCCCAATTCAATAAACGCGTGCGATTTTTATTTAAATAAAATCTTCCTTTAACGCAAACAAAAATTAAAATTTTTTTTTTATTGAATTTTCTCCTGGGCCCATAACCTGTTGGTTTGGCGAATTCAAATAATATAAACTTTATTTAGAGAAAAACTTAGAATGAAAATTAGAAATTATACAAAACAAACTTCGATTTGTTACAGTAAAATTATAGCAAAGTAGATATTCTAATAATATCCATGCTCTAGATTCACTTTGAAATGAATTCAATCCAAAAAATAAACACCTAATTTTGTATAGAGTTCCAAAAAGTTCATATTTTTAAAAACTACAAAAGATCTTCCTTTCAAAAATTTAATAAATTAAAATAAAAACAAAACAATGCATTTTTGAAACTTGAATGATAAAAATCAGTTGTTTTAAAATACGGTGAGATCTTCGAAGTCTTCATACTTTTTAAGGTACCATAAACTGATTTACATATAGAAAGTTGCGATGTGATATTAATTTTTAAGCATTTCTTAAGAGAAATGAATTGATGTTTCTTTCATTGTAAAGAGGAATTTATGCCACCGTTACACCGTATTCTTTACATGAAATTTCGCATGAATAAATCGTATATTTGCTCCTAAATTTTCTCGATAACCTTACGAATTCTATCTTTATGGCTGAAGAACAAACACGCTTCAGCTTCGGTTTTGCCTGACGTTTACGAGTTCAGCCATAGGAATTCAATGAATGCTATCACAATGAAGCTTTGACTTCATGTTTCGTTTGACAATCGTAAGGAAAAGAACGTAATGTTACGTAATGTGACTCCAAACGAAAGCTCTAGTTCAAATTCTTGACGAATATTTGCTTTGTCTGACAGCTCAACAGCTGTAAGCTATAAGTCGACAAACAAAATCCATTTGCATTTGGAGGCATAACCATTGTTTATAACAAAAAGTTGAAAGGCAAGTTATTGAAATATTGAAAACGTTTTATTTCTGTAAAACAGAAAAAGTGTTTCGAAGAACTCCTCATAAATTGAAGAACTCCGTAGATTGAGATCCCGGACCCACCAAATTCTCTCAATCTGCGCTTTTTCTTGCTCCATGAGCTGAACATATCAACAATAGGCTCTGTAAGCTACTTCAAATTTTGAGAAAAAATAACAGATGGTAAGGACGGTCATTATCATGTCATTCAAAGCAACCTCTAAGCAGGTTCCATCGTAACGCAGACGAAGCCGAAGCTGAAGCATGTTTGTGTTTCAGCCATTAAGGTCTTAAATGAAGAGTGGATCATTTGATAAACTTTATCTTTCATATAACCCAAAAGATAAAAACCTTAAAATGACTAATTGTGATCTTTTCTTCGAGAAATAAAATGATCATTAAACGTTCCACATCAAAATTCTCTAATTCCGGCCACACAATTCTTTTTGAAATAAGTAAGGTCCAATTAAACCACTAGATCAAAAACATTCGACGATGGCGAGGATTTTTAAACGAGGTGACATTAGCCTCATCACTGAAGGTAATGCTTTGAGGTTAGGCAAAAAGGACTTAAGGCAGGAACTGGTCACATAGACTCGATGAACTTTAGACGTTAATACCAAAACAAATATGAATGTCTCTTTCGTATTGTCTTAAGGCTAAATTGATGGTAAATTTAGCATTTTTTCATGACACAAATTATTATTATAACAAAAAACATACAAAAAAGTCCTTTACACAAAATCAAAAACCTAAAACGCAATTTTTTGACTGACTTAAGACCATTTTATTTAATTCCAAAGAATTTTTCTTAGAACACCTTGATCATTTTGTTACATTTTAAAGACTCAATCAGATCGGAAGATACGCACTTGCTGGTCATCAATCGGCTTGTTTTCTTTTTTAACACTCTGGTTTTTCAAAAAGCCTTTGCAACTAAGTGTTTCTGAAAAAAGAGTGTCGTGTCATTTGTGAAATGTCTTAAACCTTGGTTTTCTTTAACAGTACAACCTACGACAACAATAATCTCAGTAGTTCTTGAGTGAAGCAGACGGGTTCAATTTTTAATATCACGGTTTCATTATTACGATTTAAATGAAATCGTGAAATTGTCACCATTGTAATGGTGAATTTAAACAATTTTGATGCTTTGATCGAGCGGTTCGACTATAAGTAAATTTGGACAACTTTCCATTACCGCAGCACGAATTTCGATACGCGTTTTTTTTTATTTGATAGTTATGTGCAAATAATTAATAACTAAAGCAATTTTAAAGTAAGGAAACATTTATTTCTATTTGAAATTAATTTTCAAAGTTCACTTTTTCACATACAAAATACGCAAAAATGGTTGAAATTGACATTTCAAGACATTTGATTGCAGGGAACAGCACGCCTCTCTTACATACCTAGCTATAAGTACGCCACAAAGTGGTTCAGGTTGTATGGGAGAGTGAAAAAGTCTGTTTAATCTGAACGGTTCAACGGATTTAAATACAATTTAGCAAACATGTTTAGATTAGTCTTATACATATTTGGTCAAAATTTGGTTGAAAAAAAATAATTATAAACAAAGTTATTGACATTTTTCTAAAATTTAAAGGTTTTGATGTTTGTATGGGAGAGCGAAAAAAAGTCTGTAAAATCTGAACTATTAAGCGTATTTTATTGAAATTTTATGCACATTTTAAGATTAGTCTTAGACAAGTTTTGTCAAAATTTGGTCAAGAAAAAATTATTACAAAAAAGTTTTTGAAATTTTTATAAAATTAGAGGCTTGTGATGTTATATTTAAAAGAACATTTTTTTTTGTAAAATTTTGTCTTAATGGCATGGCATGACGTCTTAATACTTAATATTGGAGTTTCGACAGTTCAGCTTGTTAAATAATGCAAGAGCTTTATCCAGATCATATTGAAGCAGGAAAAGCAATCTGATGTTGATGCATAGTTTAAATCTTCTTAAGGAAATATTTTTCTAATTTCGTCCCTCTTATACCTTTTAGCTCGATCACATCATTCGTCAAAACTCTTTCGTGGTCTTCCCATAATAGTTGACGTTTCGGGCAATAGACTTTGGGTTAGTTCTACTTCGAAAACTCCTTCGAACCAGTGAGTGTATTTTTTTTCAAAATTACTTTTTTTGTATAAACTGTGGTCCATAGGCTTAAAAAATGAGACAAAACGTTTTTTTTAAATCTGACAGCACAGTTTCTATTTGCTCAGAAATTAAGCTGGGGTATTCCCTTACAAAATATGGTAGAAGATTTTGAAAATCATGACCATTAGTAAAAAGTTCACTATACAACACCGAATAAGGAATTTCGATTGAATCCATTTTAATGTATTGAATTCATCATATTTGTTTGTTATTATATTTTACTTCTTGGTTGATCAAAGAGTAAACATTTTTCTAAACACCTTTTTTTTTTAAATTCATTTTTATTCATTCTTAAACCTATCTTAAAGCTAGACAAAAATTCATAAAACTAGCCTAATTATCCATAACTTACAACTAAGTTAATGGTCCCATACGGACACTCTAAGTTAAACTATAACACTTACTACTAATGCCTTTCGGCCCTAAGATCTATTTTAACTTCAATTCAATTTTATTTATTTTTGTATTAATTAGAAAATTTAAAAAAAAACTAATATCAATATCCTTTTTATTTTTGCTTAAAAACTACTTAAATAAGGTCCCTAATATAAAACTTAAAACTAACTTAAACTACCTATTTTACCTATAAACTACTTAAAACTAGAACAACCACAGCAGCAAATCTAACGTTTTTTGTTTTTATATTTTACTGTCTTTTTTGTGTGTTTTTTTTTTTTTTTAATTTTGTTTGTTTTTTAAATTCCATGTTTTTTTTTTTGTTTTTTTGTATTTTTTTTGTGCCACTAAGCCTATTCTACTTAAAACTAAACCCTAAAACTATAAAACAAGTATGTAAGCCGGCCAAGGCTTAAACCCCATCCCGACTACCCACGGTCGAAGTCATAGCTCTTGCAATGTGACCTCGAACGAGTTTTATCACGAAATTGTCAATTCTGTTGATTCGAGCCCCGTTGTATAGGACCTCGTTGGAATAGTAATGCACATAAGAAGATTCGGCTGTTCGATATAAGCCGGTACAGCGTCGTAAACACTGCCGCTCGAACACCCGAAACTTCTCCATCTGGGAAGGGGCAACGTTGAACCACACAGGACAACCATAAACGATCATTGGCCGTATGAGGGCCATGTAGCAAATTACCTTCACTCTGGGGTCAAGCCGACTGCTAAAAAACAGCCGTTTCGTCAGAGCGAAGGCTCCTCTGGCCCTGGTCAGAGCAACATTTATATGTCTGTCGAAATATAAATACTGATCTAACCAGATACCGAGGTACTTCCCTACACTTTTGCTCGCTAATGGGTGACCGTGAAGATCAACGATGACCATCTTGCGCCAATTCTTGCACGTATCCCTCGTGGCCCTTGCCAACGGAGTCCGGAACAGAATTGTCTCTGACTTCTGGACATTTATTTTCAGTTTTCAGTCGTCGCAATATCGCTGAATCTTGTCGAAATCACGCTGCAAGAGAATTCTAATAACCTCAACCTTTCGGGCCGTTCTGTACGCAATTAGATCGTCGGCGTACGCAATTCCCTTTGTAAGACTACCTATCAGATCGCTGGTGTAAATGCTGAAGAGAATCGGCGAATTCACCGCTCCCTGTTGAAGACCATTTTTAATTGAGAATGTTGTGGTAGAAGTTACATTGCCACTTTTGACAACAAACCTTCTACCGTTAAGCATATCATAAAGTATATACAACAATGGCTTGCTTATGCCAAGCCTGCTCAGTTTTAGGTAAAGACCCTCTAACCATACGGTGTCAAAGGCCTTTTCCAAATCAACCAGAACAGCACCTGTGCATTGTTGTTTTGATTTATTCCATTGGATATCAGAAACGAGTTTAGACGCAGCATGAATTGTGTCATGACCCGCCTTGAACCCGAACTGTTTATCCGGAATTTTTTTGTTGTCCGCAGCCCACTTAGTCAGAGCCCTATTAATGATTTTTTCGAAAACTTTGCTGATGCTCGGAAGAAGACTTATCGACCGAAGATTTGACGGGTTGGAGTTGTCCTATCCCTTTTTCGGGGGAGGATGAACCACAGCAGTCTTCCAATGCACTGGATAATATGGATTATTCAGTGCATTATTGAAGAGCGTGGTGTAAATGTCAATTGCTTCCATCGGTAAATGTCTTAGTACAACGTTGGATATACCATCGACACCTGCTGACTTTTTTTTTTTTATTGAATTGAAGATGAGCTGAAGCTCAACCTTCGTCACTAACAAGGATTTTTTTTCTAAACATCTTGCAAAAATGCTTAATAACTCAATACTGACTTTTATGTTACATAATCTTTTATGTATATAGGTTTAAGTAAGAGATTTTATTCTAATAAGCCAGGTAATAAAAATTTACGCAATAAACAACAGAAACAAAGTAATAAAACTTTAAATATAACAAATTTTTTATTTCTACCTGCTCTACTTTTAGCGAAAAATTAAGAAAAATAAAAGACTATCCCCAATCCTTTTCTTTATTTTTATTATTTTGAGTTCAGAGTTAAAATAAAATTCCAAACTTTTTGGTAAACACCACCTTCAAAACGGAGTTTTTTGAAATCCGATTCAGTGAAACATTTTTGATCATAACTTCCACATCTTCACGTATCTGCAGATGATTTTTTCTTGAATGTGTGATTCATATGCTGGCATACTTACTTTCTTTTGGGCCTTTTTTTTAAATCAAAAAGTTGAAAAAACGCATTTTTTTCTAGTACTAAAGCTTCTGACTACTTATAGAAGGTATATTTTATAAATAATCAATTTTTTAAGAGGCTAGAAAATTTATTTTAAGGAACTTGGGAAAATACCATCTCAAAATTTGTTGAAAATACGGTTCGCGATTTGAGTAAAATTATTTTTCAACTTTGAGGGCTTGTAAATCAGAACATAAAATATATATGTTAAAAAATACTTTCAAATCATGCGCTCGAGTTATCTAAGAGTACTTAAACATACATTTTAAAAGGATAAATATGACTTTTTAAAAAGACTTTTTTCCGCTCTCGCACCACTGTGCGCCGCGCCGTGCTATCAGTTCAAAAAAACGTATTTTAGGCTTAAAAATAAAATACAAAAAATGTATCGTAAAGACCGAAAAAAAAAATATTTTTTTTCTATGACTTAAAGGTGTTTCCTCCCATTCATATATTTAAAACATGTTTTATTGAGACCCCTACCTAACTGCAAAAAAAAATCAAATTCGTGCTGCGGTATTGGAAAGTCGCCCAGTAAATTTGTTTTATGACACAGTGTTATGATTTTCAAGGTTTTTCTGAAATTTTTCTATAAAGCTCATTATCTTACAACAAAAGTCCACACCTGATTTTTTGTTGGAGTTCATGTTGAAAAACGTTCACAAGTCCTATTTTTGTACATTCAACACATTTTTAAATGCAAATTATAGGGTATCCTGCAAATAATACTCTTTAACCTGTAGCTCCTATAAGGCAATCACTTTTTTATCAAGTTTAAAAAAAAAATGCTAATAGTGTGTCAGTGTGGTGCAGCAGGTTGCATATGAGATGAAAAACAAAAAAGATCCATTGGACTCTCCTGATGGTGGAACCCTGCTGGACTTGTCTTAAAACACCAACTGATTGTATTCGTATTCCGTACCCACAACCCCATCGGGCATACTACCAACTCATACACAATTTGTTTGTGCACAGCATCACATTAGAAATATAAGACAAGATCGAGAAGCTTATGTAGATGCGGGCAAATGGATCTCATCTGGCGCTAGACCGTAATTTGTCAATAAGAAACTAATCTATTTGTATGTATATGTGTTGTTATAATATATTTGTATTGGTTATACACTAATAGCCTAAAGGATTTAAATAATTTCTGCTTTCAGCTGGCTTGAAAATGATGCTGATGTGCAACTTCTTAAAAACGACTTTTCATTGGATTGGTGGATACCTAGATTCTTGGTCAAACCGCAGGTTTTCTTTCTTTCTATCTGTCTCTGCCTACTTGCAAAACCGCACATAATTCATTAGAAAATAAGCTTCCTTCAATTTCAACAACAATGTTATGGCATTGCAGTCAGTCAGTCAGTCAGTCCGGATAGTTGTTATTTCAGTATTAAGGTGGAAGCTATATGGAAGAACTATCATTATCAGGGTTGCCAGGTCATTAACTAGCTCGATAACACAATTTAAAAATAATTGTAGCCCAAAATTGGAACTGAAAAAGTAGCTCAATTTAAATAGTAAAAGTCTAGTAACTTCAATTGGAATTCATATTTTTTGAAATAATAAACTAAAAATTTTGTTAATGAAAAAATGTATGATGATTAATATTAATATCATAATTAACGGTTTTATCTGATTTGGGCTAATTATAGCACAATTATTACTATTGGACTGTGTAACTAAATTTTCTGTAGTCAATTTTGGAAAAAGAAAACCAAATTTCCAATGAATATCCCAATGTGGCAACCCTGACCATTATCCGTTCACATAAGAAATGATAATATGAGAGTTTGGTATGGTGTCAATCATCTGACGCCATCATCCATCTCTCTAGGATACTGGTACAATGTGTGTGGTTTTTTTTTGTATTTTCCTATTTTCTATAAAAATAAAACTTCTCAACACTGCTGCCGCCGTGTGCGATGTGCTATAAAAATGAAGTTTTTAAAAAGGAATAAGTATGAAGAAGTCAATTAGAAATGGAATTTGATTAATGCAAAATTGTTTTATCAGTTTTGTTTGTTTGTTTCTTCTTTTTTTGTTCACTACATAAATGATGAAGTGCAATTAATGATGATGAAGAAGCTATCTATGAAAATGATGCATAGCGAGGGTTTAATTAGATTTGTTCATTTTCATTAAAAAAAAGCTGAGATGAGTTCAACTGATATTCGAGACAGATAATTGAAACGGTGGTTGGTTGTTTCATTTGTAATGGCAAAGGACTTATCTTAACTTTTTTTTGTAATGAATAACTGATTTTTGTTAAATAGTTTTAAACAAATTAGTAATAATAAATCACCTAGTTTGGTAAAAAGGTATGCGCTTATAATAATCTAGTTTCATTCATTACATTACATTACATTCGCTCTAAGTTCTCTAACCAACATTTTAATTCTATTTCAGAGGTTAAATCTGATATGTATTCATTTTTGCAAATGAACATTTGTCTTGAGATTTAATAGGATAAACCTGACTTGAATGTTAAAAATATAGCTTTGTATATTTTATGGAAAAATATCAATTTTGACATTGGTTAAAATTAAAACAAATAATCAAATTCATAACACGAATTGGCAACCACTGATATTTGATCAAAATGTCTTGGCAGTGAAAATTTTACAAAAAAGATATTTAACAATTTATTTTTTAGGCAAAAATGTGAAGTCATCCCTTTTTGATTAATAATGAATTTATTTATGTGTAATTCGTAACAGAACGATGACGGTAGCATAAAGAAGTACTGTATTCTTACTTCTGCTAATACTCCAGCAGGTAGATGAGAAGAATTATCGTCAATGAACAGTGAAAACAATATCGACAGCCTTGCTTCACTCCTGATGTTGTGTTAAACCATTCTGACATACTTTTGCCATCCCACACCGATTGTCGAGTATTTTGGTACATATTTCTGAGGACTGTTGACAGCTTCGTAGACAATCCTTGCTTTGACAGCTTGTAGAACAATGCATTGCGATCAATAGAGTCAAAAGCTGCTTTAAATACTACAAAAAACGTGTACAATTTTTTTATTTGTTTCAGAAAATGTTGGACAATGGTCGTCACAGTGAAAATGTCGTCTATCGTTGAGTAGCCTTATCGAAAACCTGCTTGATACTCGCTCAGTACTTCGTTTCTTTCTATCCATTCGTTTATTCGATTAAGTAGAATTGAAGACAAAAAGCTTGCTGTTCAGTTTAAAAACCATAAACCCCTGTAGGTAGATGCTAAATTAACAGCACCTTTTTTATAAATCGGGTACACTACAGCATCTTTAAATTCCTGAGGCACCATACCGGTTCTGAAGATGTAATTGAAGATGTCAAGCATGTGCGTTAGAAACACAATAGGAGCATTTTTGTACAATTCGTTAGGGATTCGATCAGGACATGGTGCTTTTTTGTTCTTAGAGTTATACAGGCGCAATTGCAGCTTATTTAGAGTTATTTCCCGATCAAGTAGTTCATCTTCGACAAGTGGTTCTGCGTAGAGAAAGTTCTGCTCTTCCAAGTAGCATGGGTTCAGCAATAGTTTGAAGTGTTCGGCCAGTTTTCCTGCCGTTAAGTGTATCCCACAAACGAAGTCTAAGCCTTTAAGTGACTTTATTTTTGCCCAAAACCCTTTGGTATCTCTAGTACAGGAGAGCTCTATAGCTATTGCATTGTAGTATAATGTTTGCGTTTATAAAGGCATAATTTTTTATAATTTTTATTTGCGGTGAAATATTCTTCTCTTATAGTTTCGTTATGACCGAAGGTGTTCCTCAATTTTCTAAGCGGAACAAATGATAGCTTTCTTGCGGTGAAGCATTCTTGGTGGAACCATTTTTGACGGTAGTTATTAGATTTTGATGGGGTAGAATTTATGTACGACTTCCTTTATAGAGTTGTTTAAAAACGTATTTTTTCGTCGTTCCGAAGTTCAAATGTAGTTGAAAAGGTTAAGTTGATCTGGCTAAGTACGTTTATTTGAACTATCTTTCCAGACAAATTTTGGGGGTAGTGCCATTTTGTAGTGATATGAGGATTTGTTGAGCAGAGTTCTACTTAAAGAGCCAGAAAATGTTTTTACTCCTACTTCGAAAGACGATTTGATTTTTATCCATTCAATTAAAATTGCGCAAAAATTAATTTCTGATTTGCCTGATCCTCCAATTCTCCTAGTGAATAATTTTTACTACAGCCATTAAGAATAAAAAGATCGTTTGTTTGACACATTTCCATAAAAAGTCTACCATTTCTGTTGACTGTTTTGTCTTTAGAATTTTGTGTTTATTTTCTATCCGAGCATTAACGTCACCGATCAGCATTATATTTTGAGACTGCAGTGTGTGTACACAATCATCGAGAGCATTGAAATGTTTATCCCAGAAATTGCAATATATATACGTGAGCACAATAAAGTATCTTTTACTCAGGTTGTTGATTACAAGACATGTTTGATCATTTACTACGGTAAAGTTGCCACTGACGTTACTTTTAAAGCCAAACAAACATCCATCTATCGCTTTGCCAAAATTGATCTCACGAGTGGCAGGTATCCAGTGTAAGTTATACTCGCTGAAATATTTGTTAAAATTTTCTATTTGTTCACTTAATTAAAACGTCTCAAATAAAAAGAAAACATCATATTCTTTTACAAATTTAAACAAATCTACAAAAATAATTTGTTACCTCAACCAGCTACATTATAAGAAACTATTTTAATTTTACTTTTTTTATATTGTTCATTTTCAAAATTATTATTATTAATTTAATGTATACTTAAAATTTAAAAACTGTTCAAAAGTATTAATTACTTTTTATATTATCATTTGGTGAATAAATACAAGAGTGAAATTTATTAAAGATTTCAATTAATTGATTTAAGGGGCTATGTACTGTACAGCGTACACCATAGTTTGATCTGCTTAAATTAGTATTCAATGGAGTATTCTCGAGGCTTATACTTGAACGACTAAAACTAAAGTTTAAACTACCAACAACTGATGGTGATGAAATTTGCCCGTTTATTATTTCAATAATAAAATAAAACTGCAAGTACATCCTATGATTTGTCAAAGAAGGAAGAATTATGAGAGAAAGTCTTTGTGAATAAGCCGGTATTGTTTGAATGTCATTAAACCACGAAAGGGATCGTAGACAAAAACGCTTCGAGTCTTGTCACGTGTACGGCGTAGTAAGTTGACCATGCATAAAACATGTCAAGGACTGATCTCAAAAAATAAAACAAAAAGTAATTTTAAAACATATGGTTCACGGAAATCACGGCCAAATCTCTTAATAAAACCCAGAACTCTATTTGCTTCTTTAACAATGAAGTTCATTAAATGTTAGTTTAGAATCTAAGACAACACCCAACTCAGAAAATACATGTACTACACATAAATGACAAGAATGAAACATGTAACTAAAAACGATTGGAACCATTCCCTGAATAATATTAAGTCTTCTTGCAAGAGAAGACATTAAGATGTAGAGTTATTTTTTTTTAAATTTAATGTCATCAGCATATATTAGAACAGACGAATTTTGTATGATCGAAACCAAGCCATTTATAAGTAAAACAAATATAATAGGACCAAGGTGACTACCCTGGGGGACACCAGAATTCAAAACAAATGAATTGAACACTCATTCATTACGAAATTTAACAATATAACGTCCATTTTTTAACAATGAAGAGATCAAGTTTCTGAAAAAGTCGTTAAAACCTTCCTGTAATAGTTTTAAATTTGTCAAAGGCCTTGCTGAAGCCAGAAAATATACAATCTACTTGTTCAGGTTTTTCAAAAACATCTTAACAAAAAGACATAAAGTGAAACAGATTAGTAACAGGGGAACGCTTTTTAACAACACCATGCTGGTTATCACAAATAATTAAACTACAGTGTAAAGAAAGGACGCTACTTACGATTGACTCAAACAGTTTAGGTATCACCGATAGTTTAACAATAGGTTCATTACTTCTGTTTTAGGAAATTCTTTGTCTACTGGTATTATGGAGAAGCTTTCCAGATAAAAGGAAACAGCGAGTTACTTAAAGACGTGTTAAAAAGGACACATAACGGGTGTGCTAAATAGGCAGCACATTTCCTTAAAATGGATGATGCTACACCGTCGCGTCGGGACCAGGACTAAAACATTCGTAAAGTTTTAGGATACTATTAAAAACAGTATCCTCACATATAACGAAATTGATAGAATTTATGTGGATTAAATTTAAAACAGTGGTAGATGTGTTAGGAAAACTAAAAGTAGTATATTCTAAAAAAGCATTCTTGTAGTAGTTTGCAAAATTGTTCCCAATTATACTCGGCTCATTACTATTTGATATCGAATCAGTCATTCAGTTAGGGTATCCACATAATTTCTTCTTACGATTATCGAATTTCCAAAAACTCAGGATTATTTTTAAGGTTTAATTCAATTTTCCGAATGTAGTAATCATATGGGATTTTAGAGTAGTCAGTGAAAAGTTGTTTTATTATAATGAACGTCCTATAATCATAATCAGTTCCTGTATGATTATACTTTATCAAAGCTTTGTTCCTTTTGTGTTTCAAGTTTTTAACTTGAGATTTTAATTACATAAATAAGAAAATTAAAAATTTTTAAATTTCAAAATAATTAAATTTTCTTTTCTTTTTATTACAGGTAAGTCCCATACAAATTTTAAAGAATCTACCAAAAATGGTGAGTGACGAAATGTTTTTCAATTCAATTCAAGAATTAAGTCAACTTAAAATTTAGTATATTAGTTACAAATCCAATGAGCTCATAATATTTTCTGTGTTGAACCTAAAACCGTAATTTTAGAATAAATCTTAATATTGTGTAATAGTAGAATATTAACTTTCCAAAACTGTCAGTTGTAAGAACGAAATTAAAATCTTGTGTTAATTTGGGATACATTTTTAAGTAAGAGGTTATTTTTTTTTACGGTTTCAAAAGTAAACATTAATAAAACACATTCAAATTCTGTTTTGCATGATATTTTTCAAAGTTTAAACTTTGATATTATGTGTAAAACAATACATCATTTAAATCACCACCACGCGAATTGTTGAGTTAATTTTCGACCACCATTTTACACATATTAGACGGTATCTCAGCCATAACTTGACGAATGTTGGGTTTTAGATGCTCAATACTTAAAAGTTGACGTGCAACAAAAACGGTCTTTTGTGGAGCCCCACAAGATAAGTCCAGCGAGAAATGTCGCTGCCAGAAATGTCTCTTGTAATAAAGCCATATTCGCTTTAATAGTGTAGCATGTGGCACCGTCTAGTTGGAATCGCACATTCTTCAAGTTGTATTCTTCAAAAGCAGGTAAATAAAAAGAAGGTTATTATATGTCCATAACTCTCCGAAATAACGGTGACAGTCGTTCCATTGTCGTTTTCCAAGAAGTAAGGTCCAATCACACATCCGGACTAAACAGTGAATTTTTGTGGATTTAATGGCATCTCTTCAATTACTTGAGGATTCTCAAAGCCCCAAAAAAGACAACTTTGTTTGTTATAATACTCACCGAGTGAGAATAGTGCTTTGTTCGAAAAATCGCCGGTCACCGCTTGTTGCTCAAGCACTCATTCGACGTATCTACGACGTTGTGAATGGCCAGCTGACTTCAGTTGTTGTGTGAGTTGGACTTTATATGGATGTGGGTGCAGAGTCAAATGCAAATTACGCCATAATATGCCTTAAGCACTCCTAATTCCTGGGAACCACTAGGAATCGACACATTCGGGTCTTATTCAACACTCTCACTCACACAGCTATATGTTCACGATATTGGTATGACCGAAATTATGATGCAAAGGCCTTACAATATCTGTAACCAATCCAGTCTCTTTTTCTTTACAATTTTCCCAATTACTTGCGTAGTTTGACGATTATGTAAACCATATCCTCTTCTTAAAGGACGATATATGAGTGTGGCAGAATCACCATTTTTGTATTAGGTTTTAACAATTTGCATCCGTTGCACGATAGTTAAGCGATCCATTTTCGTAAGTGTCATAGTTTCAATTGAAAACAAAAAAAATGGTTTAACAACTTACCTTGACAGGTGTCGATTTCAGCCATATACTTTTGAAACCGCAAAATAGATTATCCCTTATAATTGTTAGATATAGATTTTTTTGAAATATTAAAATGTTTTGAAAATAAAAATGATTGACTGGTTAAGCTTGTAATTTAAAAAGAACATAAATAGACAGAGTGTGTTGAAGTATTTTCTTTCATCGACCTTACCCATAACATATTCTTTATAATATCCGCAGTTAAGAAATTGTCAGTTACCAAGATTGTACACGATTCGAGTCGGAAGTAACATTGAGCTTATTTTCACATTTAAAAAAAATCTGATTTTTTGGAGTTGATTTTTGACGAAAGAACATTTCTGTTTTCCCCCAAATTTAATTTGTATAAACTCTGAACCAAGGCGTCAATGAGTAAAATAAGCTTCTTTTAGTTTATAGAATCATGATAATTGAAAAATATCGAAACTGGAGCTTTTAAAACTAAATTACTAAAAAGCTAAGCAGTTTGTAAATACATTTTTTAAGAACTGTGATTACATGTACAATCGTCTAGAACATATTTATTTATCAGAATTTTTATCAATTTGTTTGTTAAAGGTGGTTTGCTCAGGATTGATGATTCGAGGTAATATACTCCCTGCTTTTCCTACGTCACACGAGGTTTTTTTTGAAATAGCTAGGGTAGGAATACATTTCTTGGATTATATATGTACAATTAATTTCGATCCAAAGCTTCAGAATATGTCAAATCTCCGAAGACAATAGTCTCCTTAGACTTTTGAAGAAGACAACAAATTTAATTCCTCTCTCTCCTAATCTTCAGTAAAAAATCACCTATGACCCTTTGAGATTGTAATCCTTAACTCATATATCTATAAAATTCATTCCTATCCCATTATAATTTTGGTTGATTGATTGCATGCATAATTAAAAACATGTTCGTGATTTCAAATACAATTCATGTACTCCGAGCTGCTCACGTGTCATGATACCTATACGTTTCTTCTTCTTAAGGCAAAACACCTGCATGCTTGAGGTGGTAAAAGCATAATAAATGACCCTCGAGAAAAGAAATGAAAAAAAAAAATATAAAACAAATTCCAATCTAATGAATACCTTTTGGAAAATGACTTTCAACTTGAAATCAAGTCAACACAAGGAAAAAACATAATAACAATAACATAACACAAGGCTCTATACTGAACTTATGTGTTGAAGCTGAAGGTATATCTTCATTAAGACAGTTTCGTGTCAATTAATTTCTCGAAAAGAAAACGAAACCAAACTTTCATTTTTTCTCCAAAATGACAAAATAAATATGAGGATTTGTGTGATTCTATTATAAGTAGGTGAGTATGGTTAGACGATTATGAGAAGTATACCCTCTTTGTTGTCGCAGCTTAAAGCATCTAAGAGCCAAATCATTGTTGTTAGAAGGCATAAGTATCTTTATCCCAAAAATAGACAAAACGAACATCACGGTGACATGACACGCCATCCATCCGCATATTACTCCAACTATGGAACGCAAAAGTCGTCGTCTTGGATTGCAATTAACTGCTTGGTTGCTTACTTCCCATAACGAAATGCTTAAGCCACAATGGTTTCGGTATTTTTTTCTATTTTATTCATCAATTTTTTTACGAACAAAGATCGTCGCATGCAGTTAAGTTTTTCTTTGCTCAGAAACCAGGCAATAATTTTTCATATCTTCCAGAAGAAAGCATCATCCTCAACCTCCACCACCACCGCTACCGCATTGAAAATCTTCCAACCTATGTGCTAGATACTTACCCAAAGTTATTTAAATGAGCCAAAAGACTGAGACTGAGGCTGATTGAATAAGGCACAAGATGGCGCTATACCAACTCGTAGTGTAGTAGTTACAGTTGTTGTTTTAGCAAAAATGTTTCTGCCAGAAAGTTCAACTCTAAAAACGGAAATCAAATTCTTAAAACAAAGAGATACGAGTGAAAATTTCCATTTCCATTTCCCCCGCAATACGGATCTGATCATCTGATGGTCTTGCTACTTTTGGTCTTGGTTTGGCTTCAGTTTCGTATTCAAAAGATACGAATGTACGAATTGTTGTAATTCTCTGGTGAAAAATAAAAACCGCACAACGGAAATGGACAGATATACTCATTTATTATTTGACACTCTCCAAAAGCGGTAGTTCTTGTTTTAATGGAGCTGTAATTAGGGACGTGTGAATATTTTATGATTTTAGATAGCAACGTGCACCGCACGCCACCACCCGCCATCCGTCGCGGTCCCTGCAAAAACCTAACACAAATGGATTTTCCTATCTAACATGAGATTTTATTTTTATTTGTATTTTTTATTTATTTGGTTGTTGTTGTTGTTCTATTTTTATTATTTTTTGGTTGTTGGAAACATGTAGAATTATTTTTATTGTCTGAAAGGTTTGCATAGTGTAATTCTGTTTTACAAGAGGAATTTCATAAAAAATGCATACAGCTTACCTTAGAGCTTAGAGAATATTGTAAAATGTTGAAATCATTCTAAAATAAGTATTCAAAAAGGATTTCAGATTGTTTGGATTAAAAAATGAATACATTTTTAAGCAAAGTGTAGGTGAAAGGGTCGAATGTAACGTGTGAGAAGTAAACATCTGTTAGTTTTGATTTTGATATCCGTCTGATAACAAAAACAGAGTTGCCACCTTTTAAATATTTGTATAAGCTTAACAAGCTCTTTGGAGTTAAATAAAATAAAAAAAACACAGTTTCCTCAAAAAGTTTTCATGTTCTTCAAATCTTATGAAAGAAAGACCAGTATTGATTATGGCAAGTATGACCTTAGTTTCCCAGACTAAGTCGAAAGTATTCTTAGCTTTAGCGCCACTTTTGCATACACTATTTCACAATTTAATTAATTTAATTACACCTTTTCCTCTATCCTAAAAAAACTGAATATCTCAAATTTTTTGTATGATGCCAACTGGGACGGTCTCAATGAATTCTTCAGGAACTTTACCTGGTCACTATGCTTCCTCTATAGTGACGTGGATTCCAGCGCAGATATGGTTACAAATTTAATTATTTGTGGAATGAAAAATTTGTTTTCCGAATAGGTTGAAATCTATCAACGCCAAAGAGAACTCATGGTTTGATTCGAGATGTAAAGAGGTTATTAGGTTCAGAGATGTTAGTTTCCGTTGTTATAAAATCCACCGGACCGATGAAAACCGGAATAAGTTCAAACAAGCTAGAAAGACCTGTAATGGTCATATTCGATGAACCAAATTTTTGCATGATCAGAAATTAAGGTAAAAAATACTACATGTCCCAATGGTAGTAATCATTTCTGGTCATTTGTAAAAAACGTATGAAACACCACGTCATCCGCGGTTCCAACGCTCGTATGCAATAACACTTCCTATGCTAGCTTGATTGATAAAGCCAATTTACTTAAAGCACAGTTTGCTGTTAATTCGACGCAGCCAGAAAGTGCCATGAGTCCTCCAGTTTTTGAGAACGTAAATGATTCTATAGGGCGAATATTCTTTCGCACTCGTGAAGTTGCACAAAGACCTTGACATACATAAATCCTCTGGCGTGGATAGTATCCCCTCTATTGTTCTGAAGAGGTGCTCTTCAACGCTGCAAAACCATTCTGTAAACTTTTCCATCTTTGCTACTCTACAGGTCTCTTTCCAAGCGGATGGAAAATAGCACTTTTCTAGCCTGTGCCTAAACAAGGCGAATCCTTCTCTACCTTCAAATGTCGTCCAATAGCACTCACGTCCCTTCTTTCCAAGGCCATGGAAAGGCTGGTAAATTATCAGCTTATATGTTTCACATATCGGCTTTTATGGAATGATCACATATTTGATATTACCAAATATGCTACCAGGTGCTTAGGATTTCTCCGACCACGACGGTGTAAGAAATGTTTCACCCCTTCTGATCTTCTGTAATTTTCAAAGCCTTCATCCGTCCAAAGCTTAAATAAGATTCGCATATCTGGGCAGGTTTAAATCTTTTGGATATAATTCAAAGAAGGGCTTTTAAAATGAAAAGCGATAAAACTATAATCGAAACATTTCCATCGCTGGCAATGTCTTATGCCTTCCAATGTTCTGTTGAATTGACAGTTGCATTCCACCTCTTAAACGATTCAGCCGTAATACTTGCTCTTCCAGGAATGCTCATCAGTTCACTCTTGAGCTTAATTTCAGGCGTACTGTCTAGAGATTAGAGTATAGAGATTCTTCCTTAAATCGCACATTGAGAATGTTGAATGCTTTGGCCAACTCTGTTTTTCCCTTCCATTTTGATGTTCAGAACTTTGAGACCGATGTGCACCGGTATCTCCTTTAAGATCCTTCCCTATTTTTCTAAAATATAAATATGTAAAGGGTACTAATAGCTTCTTGAGTGCCTGTAAATTATAAAAAGAATGTGAATCAATTATCTCCTGTGGAATATTCTCGAAGGCGCTGTCACCAAAAATTCCGAAAAATATTTGTGGTTTCCTGAAGTTATACAAGAAGCTTGTTTCCTGTTCTGATCTCACCTTTACCTTTAAAACCTATACACGTCCAAAGAACTTAAGTTTAATTCCCATCTCTGCACTGGTCTGGTGATCTTAGCTTACCGAAGTGAATGGTGAATGCTTAAATCCTCCTCTCTACCACAATTTCGATGGTATTGTCATGTAAAGAGATTCCTTCTAGAATGTGAAATATCCTTTTTCTTTGTGAATTTATTTGACATGAATATACCTTTCATAGTAGAATCGCAGTCAATGATGAGGATATGGAAGGACCACTTCTGCATATTTTACAACTGCGATTCTGCTGTCACGCAAAATTATCCAATTAACATAGATGACAAAAGCCAACAATCCCGTCTTCTCAAATTAGACTAATTAAAGATTGCTATATCTAAGCTGAGGTTGTACCCGTGGCATGATGGTTAGTGCGTTGGACTGTCATGCCAGAGGTCTTCGGTAGATACCTGCCTATGCCACCTAACTTTTTCACGGTAACTGCCTCTTGCGAGGAATTGACAAATTCTCCAAAAGTAATTCTTGTCATGAAAAGTGCTTTCTCAAATTGGCCGTTTGGATTCGGCTTGAAAATGTAGGTCCCCTCCATTCCTGACAACAGTACTCGCACACAGGAATGATTGAGAGTTGTAAGTCACTAGGCCCTAGTTCTCAACGGACTGTTGCGCCACCCAATTTATTTATTTTATTTTACATCTAAGTTGAAGTCTAATAAAGCAGCTGGGGCAGATGGATTGAATGCCAAGCTCTTCAAATAAGAAATAATTTTGTTAGGAGCATGCATCAACCTACAACACCGACGACTTCTTGGTCACAACGGCACCATTGACAGTCGTAATTTTGAAGTAGTTAAGAACTTCGTCTTCCTAGACTTCGCTATAAACGCAGAAAACAATACCAGCGCTGAAATCAAACGAAGAATAATTCTTGGTAGCAGCTGTTGCTTTGGGCCAAAACAGAAATTGATTAGCCAAGCCTTCTGCCGAGTGACCAAAGTGTCGCTATATAATACGCTCATGATTCCCGTCCTGCTATACGGTGCAGAATCATGGACTATGACAAAAGCGGATGAAAACTCCTTGGGGTGCGCATAATTGTAAAGTGACCGCAACAAACGTGAAACTGGAGACATCTATCTAGGGACCGAGAGAGATGGGGAAGTTTGTTGGGTAAGGCCTTAATTCACACAGGAATGTATAGCTCCACCTTAAGTGAGTACGATTATACCTTTCACATTGCATGCTTTCATAAGACTTAATATCTTACTTTTATCCATTGGCAGTCATGAGTTCATATATGTACATAGCTTACCTAAATACCAACCCAAATAGAGGTCGTAATCATCATCACCTTAGAAATTACTCATAAAAACACTTTCTTCCATCATCAGAAACATCATCACCACAACCACCGTTTATCTTGTGATTTATGAAATACAAATTATCCCACCAAAATGATCCTAATAAAACCCTCAAACCGAACAACAACAACAAAAATAAAATAAAAGAAAACTTAAATTAAACATCTCATTAATTCACTTCCCGCAAGAAGACCCATTTTCCAAATGAGCACCTCATATCATCTTATGCTGTCATTTCTATGTAAAAATAAAAATCCAACAACTTTGCGCAAATCTCAAATTATACGAATATGTTCTTTCTATACGAGCGCACTAATCTCACATTTGCTTCATCTGCGTTGCGCGCTACGCCACAACACTTAAGTTTCCCTCTATAAGCGTGATATACGGCCTCGTGTCGGTCGGTCGGTTGGCTCATCAAAACTAAATACCCAGACAAATGAGTAGTTACGTCTTCCTTCTAACTCGTGCGTCACCATATCAAAAAATTTCGCCAAAAAAAATAACAACATTCAACAAGAGGAAATAATGTCCAATTAATGTTCTAGAGTAAATTAGTCTTCTAATTTGTTATTCTGGCCATCGTCAGGAACTACATAGGAATGTTCCTCTATTAATAATACAGCCTTACACATATTGAGACCGAATGACTTGTGGTGGCGAAGGTGGTGTGATTTTGGAGGCTCCCTTTGCTTACCTGTTTTTATTGTTGCCGTAATTGTTGTTGGTCTAATAAAACGGAATCTATTTTATTCCCAGGCGGGATGATGATGCGTGATCTAGTTTTAATGAGCCAACCACATACATATGTATGTGTATGTATCTAAGCTACATCGTATGTATGGTATCGTGTAAATAGACTTTAGTTGACTTTGAATCTTTATAACAAAACCCAGCAACGTAGGAACTTCGAAAATACATATACTCGTAAATTATACAGCCTTGTCGTGAGAAAACCCAACTTTTTACGATCTTTTCTGTTAGACCCCTCTCTCCAACCCTCGTTGTTACAGGGGTGGTGTGGTATGAGACGTCGTCGAGAGGAGGCTGTGTAATGCGAAGATAAAATTTCCCATTTTACCAAAAGTTCCACGGTGAGATATTAACATTTTGTGCACCGAACAACGCCACAGCAAAGCCACCGCAACAACTTTCCAAGTTCCAGCAAATGCCGCAAAAGCCAACCAGCAGCGGTAGAAGCACCTCTGGGAACTTAGATTTTATTGTGTCTTGTCTGCGAAATTTCGTTTCTTATTGATGCTGAACACACTCATTTCACTCATTGAATTTCTGTAACGAGGTAGATACATATACCAAGACCTACCTTACCTACATAGGATTCAAAAATGGCCGAAGTCAAAGTCGAAGTTTAAGTTAAGTCTTGCGTCTCATCTCTCGCCGGATCGATGGATGCATGGATGAATGGTAATGCGGTAAGGAATGAGAATTTAGGTCATTTTAATCCAATTGAATCAATAATAATGTGCGACAAAAGTGTCGATGATGGCAAATCAAAGTCAGGTATCATAATCTCTGCATAAAGTCTCTCTCAATCAAATTACAATTCAACTTTGCATATGATTAATGGAAACTGGGAATTGTTTGCCTCTCTTCCGAACAATCGATCTCTTTCGTTTGTCGTTGTTATCCCAGAGATTGAGCTTCAGAAGAGGAAGGGAAAAAGAACGTTTTATTCGATTGCGGTTGATGTATTGGCGATATAAAGTAAAAATGTATCGCAATATCTCATCTCAAAAAGCAAGAGAGAAAACATTCAGCGCAGCACAGCAGATAAACGTTGACTTTTGACATGAAAACGTTCGCTCTCATCGAACTGCCTACCGACCGACAGACCGACAGACGATGGCAGCGGATATTGGATGGATGTGAACATTGTCGAAGTCGTCACCATTGTCTTTTTTGTTGTTGTTGTTGTCATTGTCGTCGTCACGTCTTTTTGCAATGAGGTGAGATAAATTCTGCTCGTATACAAAAATATGTACCTTCTCTGATTTTTTTCTGTATTGACAAAAGAATGAAGCACTCAAAGTGCTGTGCCATAACGAGAAACTACTCTAGTTAACGATTGATGAGAAGTCCTCCAGTCCTGTACAGTTAATACATAAGAGAAAGAAAAAACGAACGGAAAGGCATCCAATTTCACTGTGCACCAATAAATACCTTACGGATATGGAAAATGTTGATACTTGTGATGTGAAAAGTCTGAAAGGGCGAGCATTTTTTTTTTTTTTTTTGAATACCCATGCTGTGCCTTGGTGCCTTTTTGATGATGATGATAGTTGTGAGAGTCTGACGGCTCTGAAGCTTATGGGCTGTAGAGATTTGTGCTATAGCTTTTAGGAAAGTTCGTAATACTTGATATTGACTTGTTTTATTGATGTTGTAATTTATATATGGAAACTTGTTTACTTTTTTGTATGCCTTTTAGATATTTGGGAAAAAAATAAGCATTGGTTTTTCTTAAAGGCCTAGTTTCCTGACATAGCTTTTGTGTTAAATCAATATTTGAAATGTTACAGAGATCGACGTCAAAAGGCTTAAAGGTTTTGTTTTCCGACTTTGAGGGATTTGTTCTTATGTTCTTTTAACATTGTGCACATAATAATGAGGCTTAAAATCGTGTATTTCTTAAAACCTTACTGAAAATGTAAGAATTTAGTCAAAAAGTCTCAAGCAATTGTATATGATAAGTAAGATTAGAAAGTCAAAAGTCGTAATTTTAATTGACATAAACTGTTAAGAAAAAGGATGATTTTTCACATTTCATAAAATGTCAGTTTTACTTAGTGAAGGTACAGGTATTTGGTTAAGTGACACCTTAATAACTCTCAACCTTCTATAGGTTGTATTCGGTTAGTTCTATCCCCTCTCCTCTGGAACCTAGTGGTAAATGAAATCCTAACTAGTGTGGATGCGGAGGGCTTCAGACGACGTTGCTATAGCAGTCTCAAGAGAACATCTTAACACCTTAAAAAAAACTCTTACAAAATGCCTTAGACAGACTTATACTTTGAGCCGATCGGTGTGGACTGGTTGTTAACCCACACAAAACCGATTTGGTCTTATTTTCGAGGAGATACAAAATTCTATTTGTCAACCCTCCCTATATTAAAGGAATCCAATTAAAATTCGCAGACGAGGCTAAATACCTGGGTCTTGTCTTAGATAAAAAGCTAAATTGGAAACGCAACGTAAAGGAAAGAGTCAAAAAAGCTACTGTAGCTCTCTTTTCTTCCAAAGAAGCTATTGGTGATAAATGGGGCTTACAACAAAGAATCACGCATTGGCTATACAAATCAGTAATCAGAACAATTTTAATGTACAGTTTGGCAGTATGGTGGACTGCTTTAAAGAAAGCTATAAACCGTGACAAATTATTTAAAGTCCAACGTTCAGCTTGCCTATGTATAAGTGGATCGCTCGGCACGACCCCCTTACATATTTAGAAAACAAATAGCTGCAAGCTCTGCTTTTCGCCTAAAAGCTTCGTTGCAGTGGACTAATAACAACATTGGCCACTCTACAATTCTTAGGTATTTAGAATCAATTCCCAAGCACACAGACTACACCATCCCCCAACTTCAATTCGACAGAAACTTCCAGATTTCCTTACCTCCCAGATCTATCTGGAAGATGAGTCAATCCATTTTTATACAGATGGTTCAAAAACGAAGAAAGGGGTGGGTTGGGGACAGTCAGGAAGTAAAGAAGGCAAACACCAGGTGGAACGAAAAACAACTGGCCAACACAAGATTTAAAGCGTTGAAGGTGCTTGATATCTCTTAGCAGATCGCATATAAGCTCGATAAAAGGTGTTATAACCGGACACTGTCTAATAGAAAAGCACGGCACGCGGTTAGGCGTATTCTCAAATGACTTTTGCAGAAGCTGTATGGACGAGAAAGAGGAGGAAACAATTCTTCAACTTCTTTGTACGTAACCTGCTCTAGCTCAAAAACGCATGAATTACCAAGGAGAATTCTTCTTTAAGGATCTAAACGATTTAAATCATTACAGCATAATCAGCCTCTCACATTTCGTAAGGGACTCAATCTGGTTCCAATGAGCTTAGGAGGAAGACTCAAGATTCATGTGGTATCACAATGGTCCATTAAACTGGCCTAAGTGTGTCCGTTTCAATCTTGGACATCTACTTTATTCTAAGCTAACCTATCGGTTTTAAGAAGTTTTCCAAAATGAACAGAGGATTTGATTAAGATACCATTTGTTTAGTAAAGTTTTGGCAGTTCTTTCTTTAGAGTACAATTTCAGTTGTAGTACGAAAAACTTTGCAGTATTGTAAATTTTAAAGAAAACAAAGAGAAATATCAATTTCATGGGTTGCTTAGAAATCTAAGCAATAAAAAATACCGAAAATATGTTAAATATTTAATTATATTTAACATATTTTTCAGCGTCTAATTAAGAATAATAGTGACTAATATTTAGGTTAGATCGATGACAATAAAGAACTTTTCGATTTCTATGAAGTTAAAATTTAAATATTTCAAATCTATTAATTTAATGATACTTACTTTTTTTACCGGTTCCTGGTTATTTAAATTTCTAAAGAATTTATATTGTTTATAAATTTTTCAGCCGATTCAAATAGCTTTTTGACCTAATTTTATTTATAGTTTAATCAAATTCACTATAACAATGAAACTGAATAAAATGATCTAAATTTAAGGTCATCAAACCTATTAACCGTGATTAATGCCAATATTATTTTATTGATATGATATAAGATAAAATAAATCAATTCAATTTTTTCTTTTAAATAATAAATTGATCGAAAAGATTAATTAATATTCTTAAATTTTGATACAAAAACGAATTAAAAAATGTTGAATTTATTATTGATTGTAACGGAATTCGATCAAAATATGCTGTTTTGATTTTTTTTTTAAATATTATAATAGGAAAAGATTAGCAAAATTATTTGACTGTTATGTTTCTGTTTACCATTATACGTGCTGTATTTAAAATATGTAAATTTGTATAGTTTTTATGTGTCTGTAGGTCAAAACCGACTAAGACGATTTATGTGACTTACTTTTGGAATATTTGTTTTGTTTGTTGATTTTGTTTATAGCTGACAAAGTATCTATTAATAGTTTGAAAATTTAGGCGTCAAAAAGTGATAACGTCTGAAACTGAACTGAAAAAAAAAATCAAACAGCAAAACTTACAATAAACTTTTATACAGGTTTGAAAAAACAATAAACTCGTTCATTGATCTTAAATCCAAATCAAATTATTTATGTTCATAGGTTTTGGAAACCATTTGGAAAAACACATGGCAACCTTCCTGACTGATTTTTTACTACCTCGACCCTTTATTACTATGAAACTTTACTTAGAAGACGGAAACGTTAAAACTTTTATACAAATTTACTGGTTTAAAATTTGAAAGACAAGGGCTTTGAACACAATTGATCAAAATTTTCGTACAATCAAAAATCAATATAAAATAATTAAACTTGAAATTTATAATAACTTATATTAAGTTTGTAACAAATGAGAACATAACAAAGTTTTTATTAAATAAAATGTGACCTTTAAACTTATAAATAAAGTAAAAATAAAATAATATTTATTATTTTGAATTATAAATACTTTTAATTTAAATTTGATAAAGCACTAATTGGTCCACAATATTTTTGGTTAACCAGTCTTTCACTAACACAAATATGTTCGACGGTTTTCCTACACGTGAACATTCTACATATATGTAGATGCGCATGAGAACAACATACATTTTTTTGGCCTCATTGTTAGACATATTCGCAAAAGCGCAACGGCACTGCATAAAAGGACGAGAGCTGCTCTGAGCAGAAGAGGCGAGAGGCACGCCGACTTCTCAGAAGAAAAAATAGAGGGCACGAGAACGTTCGGTCGAAGATGTTGAGAGGTTTAAAAGCAGAAATGAATTTCGAAAGTCTTATGAACAGGTGAAACGAAATTCACAGGTACATAAACCTAGAACCGAAGGCTGCAAAGACGAAAGTGGAAACGTCATTGTGGAACCGCAGTCATTGTTGAGGATATGGAAGGACCACTTCTGCAGACTGTATAACGGTGACGACGAACTGAAGTCAGGCAGGATGATCCATTTAATATAGACGACGAAAGCCAACAATCCCGTCCTCCCGACTTAGACGATGTAAAGATTGCCATATCTAAGCTGAAGTCTAATAAAGCCGCTGGAGCGGATGGCTTGAATGCCGAGCTCTTTAAAGCAGCTGAAGATAAGTTGGTTAGGAGCATGCACCAACTTATCTGTAAGATATGGTCGGAAGAAAACATGCCCGATGAATGGAACCTCAGTATTGTTTGCCCGATCCTGAAAAAAGGAGACCCTCTAAAGTGCACCAACTATAGAGGAATCAGTCTACTTAACATCACCTATAAAATCTTCTCTGCCGTAATATGTGAACATCTAAAGCCCATCGTCAACAAAATGATAGGTCCTTATCAGTGTGGTTTAAGACCAGGAAAGTCCACAGTTGATCAAGTATTCACATTACCGCAGATCCTGGAAAAACCAATAACAATAACCTTTAGTCTAAGTAGCACGTGGCCAACTATACTAACACCAACAAATTAAAAAGTAAAATTCACTGTATTTCGTTTGCTACAAAATAAGTGTAACCTAAACTTTAGCCTCAGCAACATTTGGTTATTATGCTATTAAATTTTAGCTTCTATTGAATACTTACTCAATCCAGTCATACGGAAAGGCTGCCGAGCTAGATAAATAGTATCCAATGTCCGTCTCCTGGCTCTAAGCTACCTACCCACCAATTTTCAGATATATCGGTTCAGCCGTTCTTAAGTTATACATAGTGTAACTAAACGACTTTCTTTTACAAAGATAATGCCCTTATGTCTTACTTAATAAAACCATTTGTTCATGACTATAAAAACTTTGAAATTAATTCATTTTAGAAGCTATTAAATTGTGTCAGTTCTTTGCATCAAACTAAAGTTTAAAGTTTAAGCGGCATCCTCATATTCTTTTCTTTTTTTAATTTTTTTTTATTTTTTATTTAATCTACAAGTAATATTCAAGCTAACGGATATAAGCACTCCAAGACCAAATTAAAAAGTGAACAAATATAATGCTTCAGTTTAAAATTTATTACGATTAAGATTAAAAAATAGGTCAATACTTGAAGAAACTTCATTGAAATATACAATAAATATTGATAAAGTTTCATTAATACCATAATCTGTCATGTGAATAAGAATCTAGCTTTCATAGACCTAGCGGGAACAAAGATTGGTACCAAGGTAAGAAGAGATGGACATTTAATATGGTAGCATAGTAAGTCTCTAATAAGCATTACACTAACAATTTTTCTTTTTGATTGTAACGACTTTATTCCAAGTAATTGGCATCTAGCCTCATAACTAGGACTAAAGTTCCAACCAATTTTCTTACCTATATATTTTGTAAATCGTCTTTGAACCTTTTTAATCCGATCAGAATGAACTATATAAATATTACTCCAAATAACATGTGCATATGCCAAAATTGATCTGACGAGAGATAAATACAAGGATAATTACACGAAAGTATCTTTTGGTTCCTAGGAACCAAATAATCGAAATGACCTTTAAAAGAAAGTTGGGAACCAAGAATAACTCCCAAGTCTTTAATAGTTGAAACCCTATCTAAATCCACAGATTCAATTGCATAGTTGAATAACAAAATATAAGATTTTCTGGAAAAAGAAATCGTACTACTTTTTTAGATATTCAATTTAATGTTATTGATGTGACACCAATTTGATAAAGAATCAATTTCAGATTGCAAAAGTTGACAATCGTCCAAACTCGAAACTTTTGAAAATATTTTCAGATCGTCCGCATATAATAAGCATTCACAATAACTAAAGACCCAGACAATATCCTTAACGAACATTTTAAAAAAACGGACCTAGGGACACCTAATGTACACTAAATTTCGTTAGAGTATGTATCTTCAATCTTAACTTGTGTTCTACAAGATATATATGACGATAACCAACGAAGAAAGTGAGAATGAAAACCAAAAATCTTAAGTTTTTTTCAGAAGTATTTGGTGGTTCAAAGAATCAAAGGCCTTACTAAAGTCAGTGTACACTGCGTCCACTTGAAATTTTTGTTCCATAGCATTAGGGACATACGAAGTGAAATAAGTTAAATTGGTAACAGATGATCGACCGGTTACAAAACCATGCTGTTCTTCTGATAAATATTCACTTGTAAGAAAATCAAGCTTTATTTTCACAATGCTTTCAAACAATTTGGGAATTGCGTAGAGTTTATCATTTTAAGAATATGATTTATGTATAGAGACCAAGTAAGAAAGTTTCCATTCATCAATAAAAATACCTTTTTAAAGGGACTTGTTCAATATTCTCAGTAAAGGAGCATAGATGGAATCACAACAATTTTTTCACACTGCCGAAGGAATGCCGTCTGTTGCAGAACTATAATTAGACTGAAGTGATTTTAGTCTGGAATTAACTTCTTCAAAACTTAACTGGATCGAACCAATATCAAACCTACTTATTATGTTATTTAGTGAACTATTATTAAATCCTGAATGAGAATAAACGGATTTGAAATAATTAGCAAACAATTCAAGTATGGAATCTAAATCCGACGATTCAACACCTCTGTAAAACATGGTATTTGGAATGCCTATCAATTTTCTTTTAGAATTGAAAAATGACCAGAACGATTTACTGTTGTTTTTCATATTATTTTCAATATTCAAGATATAAGCTCTATATAGAAACTTACTAAGAACCACAAAATCTTTACGTAATTTACTAAAATTATCATAATCCGATTGATTTTGTAATTTATTGTATTTCACGTATGCATTACGTTTCTTTCTTTTTAAGTCGGATAATGTTCTCAAGATTATTTATAAACTTTGAACTATTTACTTGAGGATCCTAATATTGGATTGACAAATTTAACTTGTGGTCAAAAAGAATTTCATAGCTATGAGAATAGTGTTATTCAAAAAAGGCCGCTTGTAAATTAGCACGTAAATCTAAAAGCCTGAAAATGTCCTTACTTCTCGTATATTTCGAAGATCTTTCAAAGATTGTCTTACCATACAATCCTTATCTTATTTTAAACTGCTCTCTAGGTTGTTAAACATGTCAAAGGTAACTGGTTATCTTTTGTTGTGGAAATAACCAAAACAATATTTACATTTTTAGACTACTTGTCGCCTATAAAAAAAAACTATTTAAAAGCAAACTGTGGCGTATGTGTAACATTTTTTTCAATGTAAACAAAATAATAATGTTTTATTTGTATAACCCGCGCAATTAATATTATATTACAGTAAAAATGTTTAGATTATTTAAGCAGACGTTTCTTCACTTCTTTGAAATTTATTAAAAAGTGATTTTCAGTCAACAGAGTGAATAGTGAACTTACTCATATTACCTATACGTATTTTGTCTATTATTTTCTAAAGTGCTGTAAAGACTCAGCGGTCATGATGTCGGTAAAAAAACACATTATTCTTCAATTCCAAGAAGTTCATCTTTCTCATAAGTCATGAGATACTACTTTTCTATTTTAAACCTTTTCCCTACAAGTGTCTGCTGCCACCAACGCCACTGTTCTCAGCGACTTCCGCCACCGCCGTACAGTAACCTACATCCTGTTTTAAAATGATGGAGTGTAAAATTAATGTTTGTAATAAAGTTAATTTATACATAATATTTGGACATTTATGTCCGGTGTAATATCAATTGCCTGTAAGCCCAAATTTATTGCACCTCGCTTTAAGAGAGACATTACCATTAAAAATTTTGTGAAACGAACAATTTCTTGTGTCTCCATTTAACAACAAAAAGAAAACACTAATTAAGGAAAATTCTTTTTCTTTTTTTTTTATTATTCAACTTCCCATTACATCTCATTTCGTTGATTAATTCATTATTTGTGGGAAAATATATAAACTCTCACCTTATGCAGCAGGGGGAAATATGAATATTCTTTAATTAAAGTTTGTGGTTTCTTGTCTTCATGGTTTTATGTTTATGTCTATGGCACATCACTTTAAACAATAACCGCACAAAAAAGTCTTTTATAATCTTCACAATTCGCGTTAAATTACTACCGCTGCTGATTTTGATGTTGGCGCTGCCAAATAATAATACGATGACAAATCAAAGGCATTATAGAAAAAACAAAATTGAGGCCGTCTTAAGTATATATTAGTGATATATTGACTTAATACAGGTCGGTCAATTCTGCGATTTAACAGTACTCACAGCGGGATTATTATTATTAGTTTATGGGCCATGTTATAGTGGTGACCATATTTATAGAATCATATTTTGATGTTACTAAAATTTTGAATGTGATGTTATTTTTAAAGAATGTGTGCAATCTGCATTGGGGACATAAGTCCATAGTTCAAGAATTGATTATTATCTTTTTTTATTTTTAGCTGTTAAAATAACCAATAATGTTTAAGATGGTTAGTATTTTAAAGTATGCTTCTTTCTATCTTCTAATTTCTTAGCAACTTCAAATTTGAGTTAGAAATATAAGTAGAAGACCAGAAGATGGTCACCTTAAACAATAGCAATGGAACGCATAGTTAAACAATCATCAAGATGGCCAAATATTTTCTGACCCTAATTTAAAATAGGTTTCCATTTCTATTTGATATTTGCTTTGTAGCTTTGGAACTACATAATTCATTCATTACGATGTGTATCATGTTTTTGTTTTGGCTTTTAAAAGAATCCGCGTAGAACTCCGCAACCGAAGAACCCATTAAGGTCTTTGGCAAATTTGATCATAACTCATCATCATCATCAACTCTTAACATAGAAGATGAATTACTATGTGCCATTGTTGTGATTGTGATTTGTTGGCCAACATTCCGCTCGGCTTGTTCATCATTCTTACACACAAAAATAAAGTGTGTCTATTCTTTGATTATATTCTCGTATCTCTGGAACTCGAGCATGATTATTTTGAGATTTTAATTAACAAACAAAAAAACTCCACAACAATAGCTTATAAGTTGTTTGGAGTGTTGTTTTCCCATCAGAGTAATAGATCGGCAGTGGCGGTGTGGCGGCGGTACAATTGGTAGCACAATTTTTCGTGTTTTGTCCATTTCCAGGAGGATGGACTTTTGTTGTTATAGGATATGTGATTAATTTTTTTTGTATCTATAATAAATTGATGTTAGGGGCGTGTATTTGATGAATGGAAAGATTCCATTTCTATAGACCTATATATTTTATTTTGCAAAGTAGGTCGTGGGCGAATCAATGTTAATTACTTAACGGAAATAATCTAATAATACAGACCAAAAAGATTTCTATTGCTTTAATACAACAACTCAAAGTATTGTTGATGATTCCAAAAAGTTTCGAATATCAGTTTAAGTAGTTTTGAATATTTTTGAGAATTGTGTAAAGCTAAATAATTTTTTTTTGAACGGGAAATATTTTTTGAAGAACCTGTAAACTGTTGATACAAGAATTTATTTTTCTTAAAATGTTGAGTTAGACATTTTCTGGATTTTCGATATTAGTTTAAAAATGTTTTTTGTTTGGTAATTTTTTTATTTTGAAGTATTAACTTATTTTCCCACTAAATTCCGTATCCTATTATAATTTGTATTATAGCAACATACGAGAGACTTTTTTTTGCGTCATCCTTGCAAATCCTGTGTGGGATATTTTTGTTAACAAAAATTAGCTATTTTCAGAAGTTGGTAATCCATTGAAAATTCAATTAGAAGTTTAAAATTAGAAAGATCCTCTGAGATGTTCGTCGTTTGCTATGGGATATTCGAAGTTAAAAGAAGGAACACTCATTACGAAGTTATTGAAATGCCATACAAATTAAACTCATTTCTCTTGCTTCACAAATCAATCAGAGAGTCTTAGGTAACAGAGATTGATGATATCTCATTTCTGGTAAAT
This sequence comes from Eupeodes corollae, assembly GCF_945859685.1. Classification (NCBI taxonomy): domain Eukaryota; kingdom Metazoa; phylum Arthropoda; class Insecta; order Diptera; family Syrphidae; genus Eupeodes; species Eupeodes corollae. Next base: position 126,780,946 of record NC_079148.1, read on the forward strand.
TCGATCAAAAGTTATACTAGTTGAAAAGTGAATGAAACTTTATGAGAAGTCAAATAATAATTTTTTTAATATTTTGTCACAATTTTTATAAAAGTATTGTTAAATAATCAAACAAAAAAGTCAATATTATCAAACGATTTTATTTTCATGAAATCTCGAAACCAATCCATTTAGAAGGATATTTACAAATATTCAAACAGAAAATACAAGTTAAAAATCACAGAGTCGAAATAAAATATTTTTGGAGAAACATCTGTGCGTGCGTGTGTACCTACGCTCGTACGTCCGTAGGTTCGTGCGTTAGCAAAGTTTTTTTCATCATCCATATCTCAAGAACTAGTAGAGATATCGGCTTAAAATAAAGATACAAAAAAAGCTTTTACTCTGTTTCGGAGCATTTTAAATTTAGCGGTTTCTTCTTACGTTCCTAAAAAACTTTATTTAAAAGTTCAAATAAACCTTTTTGGTTCAGCAAAATTATATCAAGACTGAAAAATGTCATAAATTAACTTAATAAAATTAAAAGAATCTTCAATTCATTTAAATGAACAGTTCAAACAAATTAGAATTGAATATGATTTTTTGAAAACAATGTATACAAGCAATATATCTCGTCTCCTTAATCGAATATTAAGAATAAGCCTAAGAGTTTTTGGTCAACTGGGATTCCATCTAGCAAGACTTATAATAATATGTTGTCAGATGATATTAATATAATTTGCAATAACTTCGCAACTTGTTTGTTTACAGAAATAAAAACTCTTAAGAAATTCTTTTTAATTTCTTAAAAATTGGTTTCGACTAAAAATCTCGTAAACAAAAATAGATTTTAAAATCAAACTATTTTCTTTTTATTCCTTCCCATGTTTTTTTGGACCATGAGCTCTTGAGGCTTGGTTCTTCTTAATCTCCGAACATGGTTTCTTATATTCAAGACGGACTTCATTTCAGAATTAGTATGACTTTGCAGTCTCTGGTTGTGCGATACAGCGTATTTTTTAACAACTTCTGTAACCATTTCTATTTGTAAGTCACGATGTAGATCGGTATTTCTTATGTACCAAGGTGCATTAACTATTCCACGAAGGACTTTGTTTTGGAATTTTTGGATGATTTCATTATTTGTTTTCTTTCCAAAGTCATTCCAAGGTATTTGGCCGTATTTTCGTAAGATACAGCTTGATTATTAATGATTATTGGAATATTGTTTATCTTTTTATTTGTAAAGTTTATATGTGAAGATTTTGTTTCATTAAGTTTGATACGCCATTTTTCGGTCCAAGCTCTCACTGTGTCGACGGCATTTTGTAGTTTTACTGCTGCCTTAGAGACACATTTGTCGGGTACCAAAATTGAGGTATCATCTGCAAAAGTAGCCATTATGGTGTAATTTCCAACTGGAATATCCCTTGTGTATAGTAAATACAGGGTTGGACCTAGGACACTTCCTTGTGGTACACCGGCTTCTATTTTCTTCAATTCCGAGTATTTTTGATCGTACCTTACCATAAACAATCGGTCTGGGATGTACGATTTTAATATTTCAAAGTACTGCCTGGGAAGATCCCTTTGCAGTTTGTACTCAAGTCCCTCATGCCAAACCTTGTCAAAAGCTTGAGCAACATCTAAGAAAATAGCTGAACATACTTGTTTTTCTTCTTATGCTTTTTCTATTACATCCGATATTCTATGAACTTTGTCTATCGTGGAATGTTTATTTCTAAAGCCAAACTGATGGTTTGGGATTAACCTTCTTTCTTCTATGATTTTGCTTAGTGTCTTCAGAAGCAGTTTTTCAAAAACTTTTGCCATAATTGGTATAAACGATATTGGTCTGTAAGCCGTCACTTCTGTAGGTGGTTTACCTTGCTTTGGTATGACAATTACTTCAGCAATTTCCCAATGGTGCGGGACATACCGGTGCTTAAGGCATGCATTTATTATATATTGGAGTTTTATGAAGGCTTTCAATGGCATTTCTTTCATAACCTGAGCAGTAATTAGATCGTAACCTGGTGATTTTTTATTTGGTAGTTGATGTAAACACATACTTTTTATTTCTTTGAGTCTTACAATTGGTATTTCACTTTCATCTTTCTTTTCAACAAACTGTAAATTATTTTCAGCCGCGTTTGAGGAGTATGGCTTAAAAACATTCGCCAGATGTTCAGCGAAAAGGTTAGCTTTTTCTTTCGGGTTACCGATCCATTTCCCATCTTGGGATTTCAAGCACGAGTTTCGTAACTGCGGTCTTTTCCGGCGCTTGGCTGCTTTCCATAGCGAAAAATCGGTTGAAGCACCAGTCGTTAAATTCCTAAGGAATGTACTGAGTGAATCATTTTTGAATTTGTAAATTTGTTTTTTAAGATTGTTGCTTATCTGGAAATCTTTTACTTTTTGAACAAGTTTTAACTAATTGATAAAATTTAAAAACATTTTCTAAAATGTATTTCCAAAATAGCACTTTTCAAATATCTCAAAAAAAAAAACACTTTTTTTAATAACAGAATAAAAAAACACTTTTTATGAATATCCTTAATAAAAATGTTTTCCTAGTTTATTTTAGTTTCAAAAATATTTTGTATGCTAGATTCATATACGTTTTTTGGCATTAAAATAGGTTTCGTCGAATATCCCACAAATGAGTAGATACAAATTTAAAAAAATTTGATTATGTCTCGTCCTTTTAAGACAAATATCTCAACCAAATTGTTTTTTTGCACACTAAGTTAAGGAGATTGTCTACCTTCGCGTTCAAATTTCGGGCCTACTATTCAAAGATGAATATTAAAGAAACTACACATGGTATTGGAATAATTTTGTTTATTTGATTAGTCAATTTTTCAACTTTAATAAAAAAGACTTTAAAAATCGAAAAATTTGAAAAAAGCTTGTGTCTAGACCTAACGAGATGTTTTGTAAGTAAGTAACGCTTCACAGATTCAGGATATCTTCTATAGTTTTCTCAAAATCGTGCAAACAGTTTTGAAAAACTGTTATAATTAAACATGATCGGCAGAACTTACAGTTCAATCAGCTCTACCATCAGGACCGTACAGCAATACATAGAGCGATTCCAAAATAGCACTTTTCAAATATCTCAAAAAAAAAAACACTTTTTTTAATAACAGAATAAAAAAACACTTTTTATGAATATCCTTAATAAAAATGTTTTCCTAGTTTATTTTAGTTTCAAAAATATTTTGTATGCTAGATTCATATACGTTTTTTGGCATTAAAATAGGTTTCGTCGAATATCCCACAAATGAGTAGATACAAATTTAAAAAAATTTGATTATGTCTCGTCCTTTTAAGACAAATATCTCAACCAAATTGTTTTTTTGCACACTAAGTTAAGGAGATCGTCTACCTTCGCGTTCAAATTTCGGGCCTACTATTCAAAGATGAATATTAAAGAAACTACACATGGTATTGGAATAATTTTGTTTATTTGATTAGTCAATTTTTCAACTTTAATAAAAAAGACTTTAAAAATCGAAAAATTTGAAAAAAGCTTGTGTCTAGACCTAACGAGATGTTTTGTAAGTAAGTAACGCTTCACAGATTCAGGATATCTTCTATAGTTTTCTCAAAATCGTGCAAACAGTTTTGAAAAACTGTTATAATTAAACATGATCGGCAGAACTTACAGTTCAATCAGCTCTACCATCAGGACCGTACAGCAATACATAGAGCGATTCCTCTCGCCATTCGGAATAATAGCCGTCCGTGACACCTGCGGCCGAGCCACGTAAATAGGCAGGGTGGGCTGGGTTTGAGGCTCGATATCTAGTAAACCAGCATCTTTTCGATCAAATCATTAACTGAACATGTAGATGTCCCCCTTAAAAGAAAAATTATTTTGTTTCGAATATCCCAATCTTTAGGGTTTTATGTTATCATTCTATTCTAAATCCAAATATTTTAAGTTATGCATAAAATGCTTCTAGTAAGGTGCATAGTAGGACAAACTTATTTATTGTGAAAGTTCAAAAATAAAATAGCTTATTTAAAATTTTTAAAAATTCTTTTGAACTTAAAACTTGGAAATGTACAAATTCTTTTTTTACCCTTATCGCTTAATAAATAATTCACTTTATATCTTTGTTTTTGGTTCAATTCCTTTAATTTAATTCCAAACTTCATAGAGGGCTTTGCAGAGTTTTAAAAAATTTCCGGCAATCATAACTTGAAATGCCGCATTAATTTAAAATGTTCTTATAGCGTTTTTTTCTCGTTCAAGATATGCGATTCCAATATACTTTTAAAATTACACAAATAAGTAATTTCACAGCACACTTTCTGATGCACAAAATTTCCATCTGATGAATTCAACATTCTGCATTTAAATTTTCTTTCATCTGCATTTAATAAAAATTGCTACCATAAGCCTTGAGTCTTACATTATTTATTCTTACAATCCCATTGCATTTGATGATGATAAACAAGTCTGGGTGTATGGTATATCATCATCAGAAAGTGCCTTCACTACTTTGCGCTTTCACAGCTTGTCGTAGTTAAACTCAGCATCAGATTGTTAATAATGCATTTATGTATGTAGCGTGTGCATTATTATCTGCAATTCCTTTGTAATTAATATTACCTCGTCTCGGATCAACCACAAATTGTAACTCTTAAGTGCATATATGTATAAACTTATGTATATTTTTATGTAAGCAGGCTATGGAAATAATTTACTTACTCTATGCCAAGTCAATTTATAATTCACTCAAAACCATCAATCTTATAGTTTAATTCATATTCAGAAAACCGAGGCGGCGTATTGTAAGTAAGGTAAATTGAATGTAGATCAGAACAGAAGCTTCTATCACGCTTGTCTTGTTTTTTTGAAATCGTTGTTGGAATGTATAAAAGCATAACTTACCACCTAAACAAATGAAAGAACCAACGGGAGCCCCCTTTCATTAAACAATTGACGGAAGTGGTACTTGAGAAAGCGCGTCGTCGTCGTCGTTGAAAATTTACTGTACAGTGTACATAACTTTACGTCATGTGCGCCTGCGCTATTTTTTAGTTTAGTTTTTGTTAATTTTTCTTTTTTGGTTTGTTCTTTTTTTTTAACGAACTGACAAACTGAAGACGGTTCTTATCGCTCACTTGTGATCTACCACCACCAAAGTGTGATCCTCATTTCATTTCAGAAGCGACAAAAGAAAATGTTTGTAATTCACTTTTTAATTAAACGAATGTTGGATATGTTTGGTGTTCTGGCGCTGCGAGATCTGTAGTCGGAGTCCAATTAAGAGTACACTTTGTTTTTTGTTGTAAGGTCATTAAAATTGTACTAAATTTAGCTGAATGATGTATTATTTTTTTGTTTTTTACTTTAAAAAAGAGTTTCAGGTAAAGTGATAGTAAGTTAAACTATAGTTTAAAAGACGTGTGTGACTTTTGCGAATGAGTCACTTGCATGACTTTGATTTAGTGGTTTTTGAAAAGTAACAGTATTCAGTAATATGTGAATGAATTTTTCGCTGCATGTGAAATTGAAAAAATTTCTCTTCATCACTTTCGCATTTTTTGGTGAAAACGATTTTTTTTGCAAAAAAACGGTCCATTAAAAATTAGAAATGTGTTTTAGAGATTTGTAACCTATATAAAACTTACTGTTAACTGTTTTGGAATAATGATACGATAAAGTGTAATTAAGTACATATTTCTAGTTAGTAAAATGTATCCATTATTTTAAACAAACCTCTGGAGCAGCTTAGTTCAATAAATTGCCAAACTTTATTGAATTGCCTTCTTGATCTAAGCACTGGTTCGTACTATTATAGCTTGTTTTGTGACATTGCTAAAAAAAAAAATTCTGGAACGTTAAGGTCTTAACGGATGCATGCATTGGATTTATAAAAAGTAAGTAGGGCAACCAAAAATATGTTCGAACATATTTTTTGTTTACATCATTACTAACACGAGACTGTGATAGAAATGCGTTTCATTGAAATCTTCGTTTTTTAAACGCCATCTCTTGGGGCATATTTTTGCATATTTCACTGAATATAAATTTTTTTTCATTATTCCTTTCAAAAGGCATATTATAAGCAATAAAAACAAAGCATTAATAGAAACGAAGAATGAAACGCAACAGTTGTTTTTTCGAAAATCTTTGAGTGATTCAAAACATACAGAGTTTGAAAGAGATTGATGTGGTGCTTTTGTTGGGGCAAATATACCCTTGTTCAAAATTCGCAATAAAAGTATTACTTTTTTGGAAAAATAAACCGAGCACACAATTCCTTCAGAAACAATCCTTCGCGAAAAAACAATTTGTTCACAAAAAAAAAACAATCGATGCAATCGAAAACAAAATAAAAAATCGATGTTTATGGGTTTCAATGGAAATGTTTCAAATGTTATCATCGGAATTTTTGATCCAGATGAAACGTTCGCTAAAGATACATTTGTATGAAATGTAGATTAAACGGAAATGATTTTAATAAAGACTCGATCTTACTTTTTTTATCAGATGCTTCTCCGTATATGAAAAAAGCGACAGAAGCTATTCAAGTTTTTTACCCAAAAATAATGCATGTTTCATGCCCCGCACATGGACTTCACCGAGTATGTGAAAAATTAGAAGTGAATTTGCTGATATTGACCGCTTTATAGCAAATGGAAAAAAAGTGTTTTTAAAAGCTTCATCCATTGTGAAAACTCTTAGAGACATAGAACCTGGACTAGAACTTCCTCCACAACCAATCAATTCGTGATAGGGGCCATGGCTCGAAGCGGTGAACTACTACTCCAAGCATTTTTAAAAGATTGTTCGAATTTCGTATGCTTTTTTTTGGTATCAAGTTATGGGTTTCTACTAACATCAATTTCGAAAATTGAATCACGTGGTTTATCGCTCAATACCAGCAAATAAATTATAAGTGATGTAGTGAAGACAATCTACAGCATTAACAGCAAGGCTGTGAAATCAGTGAAGAAAAAATAGAACATGTAATAGAAAAAAATGCTGGCTTCAAAAAACTGAAAATAATTGCAATGGCTTTGTCAGGAAAGAAATTCATAGCAGTTGAAGAATATACAATTGCTTTTTTTAGTTTTAGCATTTAAAATCGCTCCGATCACTTCTGTTACGTTGAACGGAGTTTTTTTGAATGTTCTTCGATCAAACAAACAAATCTTAATTTTCAAAAATTTTAGTGAAATGTTAGTTATTTACTGGAACAAAATTTTGCAAATTTTTTTACTGATCGCCAACATTAAAAAATGTCTTTTATTCAAAAATGAAATTGCTTAGTTTCCTTTTTTATTCGTAAATAATATATGTGTGCGAAGTTGAACTATTCGCCATTCAACACATTTTTTGGATGTTTTATGTATCTTCAAAATGATTTGGTGAAGAAGGAAATTTTCTATTATTTTCTAATAGTGACCAAAACGAGTCAAAAATCCTGTAGAAAGTGATCTTTTGAAATATAACAAAAAACTAAAAATTTGAAAAAAATGAGTCTTCAAAAAATAAACGCGTTTATAACACATCAAAAAATTACGTATGATTAATATGTGCAAACGTCTAATGAAAAGAGTCAACAGAATTTTGTTTTTTTTTTCACGCTGTGTAAATAATTCTTTTCTTTTCCCATGAGACTTTGCTTCTTCTTAATTCCTTTAAATGTGTTTAAGTCGCCATTTTAGTATTATCAAATTAAAAACTAAACAGTACCGAAAATAAAATTGAATGTAAAGAGATTTCATGCTTTTAACGGAATTTTATCAAAGCCTTATAATAAAAGACAGAAATATTGTTGAATGTAATCAAGATCAAGAGCAAGTAGAAACTTACAATTGGCTATGCACCATAAACCAATACACCCAATTTATTTGGCAGGTTGTCTGAGCAAAATATTGTTACTAATTTGATTTCTTTTGATACAAATCCAGAAGACTCCAGCAAGCTACTTTTAAACCTATTTTCCTTCTTTTTAAAAGCGAATAGAATTCAAATTTTAACAAAGCGAAGTAGTCCTAACCGCGGCTAATACAGATTCCGTGTGAAAGCGATCGAGTTTAAGCTCATCTTCGTTATCTAGCTCAGGGTCATCAAGCGGCTAACTAATATAACGATGATATTCTGAATGATAAGCCTTACATATCAAAAACTTTAAGCGATAGTGAAAACAAATGCAACGAAGCCGCACAGATTTCGACTAGTACTCAAGAATTTCCTCTTGTTTCTCCCCAAAACTTAGACCCAGTACATCAAGTGTAAGAGAAAGCCCAAAAAGGCACCGAAAAAAACGAAAGAGAAATGAAAATATGTGGAAAAGAAATCTTGTCAAAAAATTGAGAAACAGCGGAAAAGAATTCAAAATGTGAAGTGAGGAAGACACCATTCGAAATAAGAGAAAACTTAAATCTTCCTGTAATGACAAATGAAAAAATTAATTTATAAAGACCGAACCCAAATTTTTACATCTTATTGGGAATTAGAAGATTTGTCGAAGCAACGTCAATATATTACCCGTCCAGCCAAAATATCTTTATGTTCGTGAAAATAGTACAAGGAAGAAAAAAGATAATAATAATGCGGTTTATTTCCATCGCAATGGTGAAAAAGTAAGATTATGCAAAATATTCTTCAAGAGCACGCTAGATATTACCAACGGAACAATTCGTACAGTATTGAAAAACCAAACGTTGCAGCAAACAACTTGTTGGAAGATGATCACCGGGAAAAAATTGATCAATCTTTGAATGAAGGTGTCAAAGTTTTTATTGACAAAATTCCAAAGATCGAAAGCAACAATACAATCGACAGAAGTAAGTCAATTGCGGATATTCATAGGGACTATGTAACTGAGTGCAAGTCAGAAAAAAAACTTCGTTTATTATCTAATGTTTTACAAAATATTCACAGAAGATTTTCATATATTGTTTTTCGTGCCCAAAAATGATCTTTGCGAAACGTGCACTGCCTATGAAAATGACATTGCAGATGGAAAACCGAAACTATAAGACATTTACGAGCGCCATCTCATCGAAAAAGCAGTATGGAGAACCGAATAACAAAATGATAAAGAGAAAACATAATAACGACTCAATCTAGTTAATACACAGAAACCGTCACATTTTTATACCAATAACGTCATAATTCAACATACACTTCTTCTTAAGGCTTGCCATTAATTGCAACAGTGGTTTCTTTCTCATTTCGATAGAAATAAGGACAAAGGCCAGCGTGATAACCGCACCAAAAAGTCAATTGACTGATTTAATAGTAACTTTTTAATGGTTTGAGGATTGTATTCTCTCCTTGTTTATTGACGAAGCCATTTAACCAGAAATGAGCTTCATAACTAATTATCTTAACATGAACAAAATTGTTTGTAAACTTCTCCGAGAGTTTTGTTTTGTTTTTCAAAGTACATTTCCATAATTTTAAGCTGTCTCTTACCGTTAAATGACTCATGCGATAACTGAAAAGAAATTTCAACACAGTTTAACGTTCCCGATTGTCAAAACTTTTTTTTAATACCTAAAATCTGCTGTACTACCGAAAGATCTTCTATCACAAATATCCCTTGGTTGTTTTTTTAGGAATCCAAAACTTACCCGTTAGTAAATTGATTGCATTAAAATATAAATCCAGCGTAAACAAAAGAAAAAGTATTTAATTCTCCTAAACAAACAATTATCAGTCATCACTCATCAATAAGAAAAACATTTAATTATTCTTCCATTACCCAAGCTTTTACACTTGTCTTTTATCCACCTGCTACCATTATCTGATTGACTTAAAAAAAAAACCCACACACTATTACCCACAGCTTAAATGAAATGTAAGCTTCCCTAAGCAATATATTATAATATCCATGCATCTGTTGAAATGCCTCATTTATTCCTGTCAAAAAGAAAATTGAAAAGGAAATCCCTCTAATTGTTTGTCATACTTCGTCAATTGTTATAAGTCTAACTCTTTAAACCCTTGAATGTTTTGAACGATTGTCCGTCCCCATTTTAACACTTTCTGTCAAGACAAACACCACAAACAAACAAAACCACCTAGAACCAACCTACAATGCATTTAAGCACGTACAAGCTTTGGTATATGAGTTATGAGAATAACATTTATCCCAGTGACCTGGACCTAGATAAAAAAATGCCCATTTTAAGTGCATTAAAGGTGTGCTCTATTCACAAACAACCCATCAACCGCCTTCTTAGTTTCTTTCTTATATAAAATGTTAAAAATGTAAACTAACTACATACATAAATACCAACATATATACTTAAGGAAAAAAGAACCCAAATCATCAGTCATTGCTGCTCTATGGAGCTAGGAAAGTTATGACAGCAACAGCTTATTCAAAATAATTGTTCAAGATCAAGATGTAAAAGTTTCGAGTACAAAATAAGAAACAAAATAGCATCCAACAACAACAAATAGCTGAAGTAGTATAGAAGAAGAAGAACAAGAACAACGACATGACCGGAACTAAGTATGCAGTTAGACACTGCCTTGGAGTGCACTCGAAGACGTGATAACCATCTCATTATCGTTGAATTCGTTGGGACAACATTAGACAATGTGCATGATGCAGCTGGGGTTTTGCTATGCTATGCGATTGCAACTGCAACTGTGGCGGGCGATGGCGTTTGGTGTTTGGCGGTTGGAAGAGCAACTTAGAAATGGAACAAAGTGGAGTCATTTTTATTTCAGAGGGGACACTCTTGTCATCTTTATCATCATCATTGTCTAAAGCCTAAACGTTTCACCATCATTGCATCGCGCAAACATGACTTCCAGGAGCGGAGTATATACACCATAGTCGTCCCATCAGCCAGAGCTATAAGGCTTTTGCAGTGCAGCGCAGAGCATTGTGCAGTACAGTGCAGTGCACCAAAAGAACAACCAACGAAGAACTAAACAATTGCCACCATTGACCTATACCAAAACGACTATATGCCAATCTTCACTACTTTCTCTGATCTTATAGAGTTGGAGCCATGGATGGAGGATGATGCCTGATGATAATGATGATGATGATCGTCTCTACCATTTGTTATTAACTTTCTTCACCACCAGCTAAAGCAGTATCAAGTATTTTGCAAAATTTCAAGGCTTTTGTCGATGGATCAGTGGATTTAATTTTGTTCATATATTTCTTTTTATTCTATACCATCAAGGTGGAGCCGGAGTTTTGGGTCTAAGTCAAGGAATTAGCTAAAGATTTTCAATCTTTATTAATGGTTCCCAAAGGCATGATGATATATTAATATGAGTCTCGAGTCTTAACACCAAAATGGGTGGTCACCTGAGATGATTCCTTAAAATATCCATCATACATCGCTGAGCAGTTAAAAGGTAAAAATAGTTAAAGAAAAACAGAAGAAGAAGAAGAAGCCAGTTTTTATGGAGCACCAACTAACCATCAGAAGCAGAGTCGTTCGTCTTGGTCGTCGCCATGTTAGAAGTTATAAAACCACGATTGCTTCCTAAACACCACGACAGACGACAACAACGATGTTAAAGACAGCAAAATTCTGTTAGCCAGATATAGTCTTGGGAGCTATGTATTGGAGTGCAAGTATGTAGGGAGCTGTGACCTTTGAGGAACTCGATTTTTGAGTAGGTTTTTGCATTAAAGTCATAAAAAACCAAGTGTAGGATGTGGGATGTGCCTTTACTTGTATACCTACTTATATAGACCGTTAACCGTTTGTTTTATCATGATGAGTAGTGATTTTTGATATTTTCTTCTTTTTTTTTGTTGTTGTTTCTTGAAAAGGTTTGAATTCTATAGAAAAGGTGGACTGGAATGTTTTTAATAAAATAAAATGTCGGTCTGAAAATCCTTTCCAGCACCCAGCACAGCCTCAACTATTTTTGTTTGCAATAATATGAAGTTGAGTAACAAAATACAAAGAATCTTGTTGGTATGCAATAAATTAAATGAATACTCTAGACTTTTAAATGAAAACAAAACAAGAAAACAAATAACTTGAAGTAGCATTGTAGTGAAATTCTTCCATTCAATGGTTTTATATACAAGTTTGATTTTCGAAAATTAATAAATATAATTTCTGAGCTTAGAATTTGTATAAAATATCAAATTTGTTATCATAGATCTACCAAAACAAAAATAAATACAGGAATGAAATGTGATTTTTTATTGCAAAACAAAAGAGCTGAGGTTCGAACTTAGTTATATAGATTTTTTATTTAATGCTCACAGATAGAACGTCTCTTGCACGATATTCGTAATAATTTTTCTAATGCATTTTGAACAAGGCTTTAATGTTGATTTAAAAAATTCGATACGTATTTTATATTCATGTTTTACATTTTGTTATGGAGGAGTTCATGTAAGAGTCCTAAATTTCTTGCGCTTTGTTCGTGACTTCAAAGACGAAGGATCAAGTCCCTTCGCGACAACAAAATAAATTGGCAACACCTGCGCAAAAGATGAAATACAGCCGTCTCGCTCATCAGTCGCTTTCAACTACTAATTAATCTTTGTTTATTCTATTTTTATACGTATGATTCTTGTTTTGAAATTACTAATGGCTGGTTGTGGCTCTTAATTCAAATTAATAGTTAACTTACTCCTGAATAAATATTAAAATTGTATAAAGTGCTAAAAGGATTGTTTATTATAGGAAAAATAATAACACAATTAGTTGCAACAATAACTTCCATTCCTCCGCGTGTTTGAAAGACTATATTTCATACTTGCTTGCTTTTTTAAAAATATTTTTGTGAGTAATCTTCTAAAACAATTGTGTTTAGTTTATAGGTTTAAATAGATGTTGAATATTGTAGCCATTTGGTTATTAGCCTGTCCCTATTTATGTACATTATAAAACTAACTGCTAGACACCAAATCTACAGATGAAAAATAAGTTTTAAGTTCTTAAACAGTTTTATAAACTCAATCAAATAATCAATCAATTACTTGTGTATTTTTACTGCTTTAAAAAAATCTTTAATCCATAACTGTCCAAAAACGTATGCTGCTCATTTAATCGTGCAAGAAAGAAATTTTAAAATTGCTTGAATTTGATTATAAATTTTGTATGAATAAGTTATTATCAATTTCCGTTTTTATCGCAAACTTTTCACTTTCTAAGCCCAAAAATTCCCACACTAAAAGAGAAAAATAATAGAAAATTAAATAATTTCCATAATAATAAAAATTTAATAACTTATTCTGCAGTTATGATTAGTGTGACTACAAATGATATAATGATGATTATTTTGACGATGATCATTAATCAATTTAAAAATGTGTGATAAACTATAAACATTTAATGACCTTCACTTTTAATAAACACTAATATTAATTCTCTTTCTATATAATATCATCGTTATAGGCATCTCATGAAAATCTCAGAACCATCATCTTCGCTATATCAGTGCCGCCTTGCCTTTAACCTCCACCCATTGCCAATGGCTACAAAATGGACATCAATTATTATTACGACGTAAAACAAAAAAGTTTTTCATTATATACTTACAGACTTTCTCTAGTCAAATTATATCGCGTACAATTAAATTAACTCTCATCAAAAACCAACGATATACGAATAAGAATCTCTTTACATTCCCCTTGATTTATAAAAAAAGCTCTTAACGTTACCAAATACAAAAGAGGACAAAGTCACCGGAATAGCTTCTGAAATTAAGTCAGACTATAAGTAGGCATATCAAATCGGAGACTGAGAGAGATAATGCATGACCTGAAGTATTTTTGGTCTGTTCATTTATTTATAAGTCACTCTTTGATCGCTGTCCGTAGCTTCCTTATGAGACTTCGTTTATGATACTTAGTCTGATTCCGGGATTAAAAATAAACCCAAAAGTCAATTAACCTAATGAGTTTCTCTATATTTATACATTTGAACTTTGTATGTGATGTTTATATGATACTGAACACCTACTCGTACCTATACGCTTATCTCAACACCACTTCACGAAGTCCACCGCCATCTGTTGTCTGATTTATAAGAGATTACAACCGAAGATAAAAGTTTTGCTTCTTAAAATTAGATTATCTGAGAAAAATCGCTAATGGCATTTGATGATAGTGCGAGAAAATCACCAAGATAAAGAATCTTTGTTTATGTTTTTTTTGTCCATCTTCCATCGATTAGGTAAGTTGAAGCCGAAAAAAAACTTTAAGCTAAATATTGTCTTTCGCATAACAGAATATCGGATTCTTTGGGTGGTTGATGATGATGATGTCTAATTAGGTCACATTATTATATGTTTTCAGGGGTTTTTATGAGCTCAAAAGGTCTCATACCTGACGACAAGCAAATTAATTAGTCGTAAATTCTTTGTTTTGCTTTTGTTTACTCTTTTTTTGATTTGGCCATGTTTCCTTTCTATTTTTTGTTTTAAACGGTTTTTAATTCTTAATTGATTTATGGTTTTCTTTTTCTCATCGAAATTTAAGGTGCTTAAGGCTTTGTGCTACATTTGGTCATAATTATAAGGTAGTGGCTAGATAATTAAAATTGAAATTAAACAAAAAAAACACTAGTAGCAGACATGTATAGGATTTAATTTGACAAGCTAAATACATATTGTAGCCGAAGTTACTTTCAGTTTGATGCCCGTCATTTGATTTAATTCGCTGAGAAAGTGTTAATTGATCCCCCATCTTCCATCATATATTTTCATAAACTTTTAAAATATTCTATTCTGAAATTCTTTAATAAATTGCCTGTGTCTGTTCCGGGTAGTCTTTATGTCATAAAAAGACTTTAAAGTAAACTCAGTAGCCATGCTAATATATAGAACGCGCCCCTAACTCAAATGAATTTAATATTTAAATTATCAGGTGGCGCTACAGTCCTGTGTGAAGTAGGGCCTCACCCAACAAACTTCTCTATCTAGCTTGGTCCCAAGATAGATGTCCCCAGTTTCGCGTTCTAAGTTTGATGAGGTTACTTTCCACTTGTCTGCGCTAACCGATCCGCGGCCTTCCTCTTCTGCGCTGTCCTGTGGATGTGGATTCGAAGACTTTCCGGGCCAGAGCATTGGTTTCCATGCGCTCTACGTGACCCAGCCATTTTAGTCGTTGGATTTTTACCCTTCTGGTTAAGTCTTTGTCGCTGTACAGCGCGTGCAGTTTGTCGTTCCATTAAAAAACACATAATTTCATCCTAGTAGAATATTTCTCTGCTTTTGTTTTTGTATTCTTCTTTGCTTTATAATATAATTAAGTTTTTCATATGAACAATTTTATCCGTTACCAGTATCTTACCATAATTTAGCAATAGCCATTATAGCAGCATTTACTTGAACCACAACGATTATGTTAACGGAAAAGGTGCATACTTTTAGGGTTTGTTTTATAGTTGCCTACATGAAAACTAAAAAATTTTGACTTGATCTTTTCTCTAAACATTATCACTAAGAAAACCCCTACAAGTTAGCAAGTTTTCTGAAAATCAATCAAAATATTTTTTCAGCTTAAATGTTTGTAGTAAAAATCGATTTTATTTACAACGCCCTAATTAAATTCATATCATTATTCTGCTTAGTTTAAAATCGAGCCTAGATAAAAAAACAAGATCAATTTCAAAAAAAAGCTTCTTAATAGTTCAAAAATTTAAAATTCAATGTAGCACAGAAAAAATTGAGTCTTCCAAACCTAAATAAGACAATGACATACATTTTAGACTCCATTTATTTAAAAAGAAATTGATTTGAGTCGTATTGTAGATAACTTTCCTGAAAAAAAGTTGTTCTTATACCTTTTCTTTAAATAAAAAATATTTTGTTCAAACATAAATTAAAAAAAAAGAATGTTCCCATCAAAATAAAGCATTTCGAATATTTTTTTTTTTGACAAACCTTGCGACCGGTTTTTGTTTTCTGTGTAAAACTGTAGTTAAATTTGTGTAAGACGTTTTAGAAGCTCGTAAATTTTGTTATGAAATTTTGAATTTTTAAAGATTTAACTTTGAATAAAGTTTACCCAAAAATATTAAATTAAAAAAGAATATTAGAAAATTGTACTGGTATTTTAGCAGTATCGTTTTAAATCCTTGGCTGTGCCACTTAAAAGTCTTTTCACAGGTACTGCCTCTTGCAAGGAATTAAAAATCTTACAAGAGTATTTCTTGTCATGAAAAGTGTAGATTCGAAAACAAAAAAAGGAAGGTCCCCTTCATCCCTGACAACATTTCTCGTACACCGGAAAATTTTAGAATTGTAAGACTATATGTCTGGTTCTTTAATTTATTATTTTTCTTTTTAATTTATTGAAAATATTTAACATCCAATCTTGACAAATGAAGGTTGGGACCATACTTTGTTTTCCAATAAAAAGTTTTATTGTTAATATCAAAATAAATATATTTTTTGGGGAAATTAAGTTATATTTATTTCATTATTCAAAGGAAAGTTTGCCATTAAAAATGAAAAACAAAACTATCGAAACGGCCGTCACGACTGCATTGAATGCACCATCCTTTAAATGAAATTTTCCATCAACAGTTCGCTCATTAGAGTTTGTCTGTCCTTGATAACTTCATAAGTTCCATCTTAAAAAAAACCTTGGATTGATTTTTAAATATTTGCAAAAAGTTTATCTTTGCTCAATTTTTAATTTTCTCTTCGAGAAATAATACCATCGGAAAAGTTTTCTTGACAAACACCTAACTATCAACTGTTTGTTTTAATAATTTAAATTTTTTTTGGAAGCGTGTTCTATTTTTTAGTGTTGAAGTATATGTCACTTGTCAAATGTCAAGGGATGATAGCTTCAAAAGAGACAACTGACTTTAAAGCGCGGTATTTAAAATAAAAGCATTTATTGGAAATCCTTTAAATATTTAGGTAAAACTTTTTTCAAAAAACTCTTAAATCCTTCTTTGAGTAATTTATATAAAACTCGTAGCAGGTAAATTCTAGAAAAATATCCTTATTTTTATTTTTTGAAAACAAATTACATTTTAAATTAAGACAATTTTGTACTTATATAAATAAATTTTGAGTTAATAAAATCCGTTGGGGAATAGTTTGGAAGACCACTTAAATACAAAACTTTTCAATAACTGCTGAAAGAAATTTATAAACAAAAATTAATCATAATAAGATGGCACGATAAAAAGCATGTCTTAAAATGTTTTAAGCTGATACAAAACAATGAAATAAAAAATTTAATAAGATTATTTTATAATGATACGTATTTTAACTGAATATTAATTTAAATAGCTGTTCACATATACAAACATTTCATTTTTTTATACGCTTTACCCTCAAAACGAATCAAGATTCAATATCATTGAGAAACAAAAATGAATTTACAAAAAATATATTTGTCCACAAGTTAATACAAAAATTAAGTTATTTTTCTTTAAACCTTAAATTTTAAAGCCTAAAACGTACAAAATTACTTTTCTCAAAAAAAGACTCTTAAATAAAAATTAATTCTTTGGTCCCCCTTGAATTTGAAAAAAAAAACTTTTTGAAATGGAGATTTACTATTATGATTTTCGTAAGGCTGCTTTCAACAATCTTCTTAGGTCAGCCGACTTTCAATTAAGATGCCTCCACTCAACATAAGAGTCCCTTACAAATTGGTTTTATTAGATTCTCTCATACTGTATTAAAGAATCAGTACTGTTCTCTTGTAAAAAAAAGAGGTCCGTAGCCTTAGAAATCCCCTTAACAAGCTTTGAAAGATCTTTTACAGTCCAAATCTGATACCGACCACAACAACTATCTTCTCGCCTATAATTCTTTCTCTGAATCAAAGGAATCCCTTTATAACCAATACCTCAAACAAATAAAAAATAACCTTCTTTCTGATGCAAGGACATTTTTCAAGTTTATAAATGTCAAACGAAAATCTGATGGGTTTCCATCTTCAATGAGTTTCTCCAACATAATCTCCTCAGATCCAACAACCATATTAAATCTATCTAATTTAGCAAATCGTATACTGAACATCTTCATAACCCTGATCCTAACTTCTTTAGTTATTTAGATGGTTGCACTCAAACCTCTCTTTTATCTTTTACAATAACTGAAGAAATGGTACTTGCCAAAATCGTAAGCCTCAAAGAAAACTTTAACCCTGGTACTGATGGCATCTCAGTTGTTCTAAAAAATGTATGCATTCTCTGTCAAAGCCTTTTCCGTAACTCAGTTTCCAGTCCCATACATACAACTTCTGGCGTTCCACAAGGTAGTCACCTTGGCCCCTTTCTCTTCGTCTAATCTGTTAACGATAAAAATTAAAAAAGTTGGGTGGCGCAACAGTCCGTTGTTAACCAGGGCCTAGTGACTTACAACTCTCAACCATTCCTGTGTGCGAGTACTGTTATCAGGAATGGAAGGGACCTGCAATTTTTGGCCGAATCCGAACGGCTAATTTAAGAAAACACTTTTTTATGACAAGAATTACTCTTGAAGGATTTGTCACTTGATCGAAAAAGACAGTACCCGCGAATATCATTTTTTTTTTGAAATTAGGGTGGTACATGCAGGGATCGAACCCAAGACCCCTTGCATGACAGTCGAACGCACTAACCATCATGCCACGGGTACTTCATCTGTTAACGATGTCTGTCTTAAATTAAAAAACTCAGACATCCTTATGTTGGCGGATGGTAAGAAAATGTTTAAGATTATCTTAACTCCACCTGATTCCTTACTTTTACAAAAACATCTTAATATCTTTTTGGTCTAGTGCATGCATAATTTCCTAGAGTTGTTAGCAAATGTTCTTTTCGCGCAAACAAATCCCATCTCATTCCCGTTTTGACCAAATTATTAATAAAGCTAATAGATCTCTCATTTTATTAAGAGATGGTCAAAAGAATTGTCCAACCCCTATGTAACTAAAGCGTTTTACCTTTTACTAGTCCGTCCTCATCTTGAATATGCATGCCAAGTATGGTTTCCCTTTTAAGAAAACCAATCACTCAGAATTGCAAATGTTCAAAGACTTTTCGTTCGATTTGCCTTAAGTGGCCTCCCCTGCGAGGATACATCCAACTTGCCTCCTTTTGCCGATCAACTAAAACTGATAGGTTTTCGACCCTTATTAGACGCAAAAACGCTGATATCTTATTTGCTCATCAATAGTTAATGGGCAATATATATTCCCCAGCAGTCCTGAGTGATATTCATCTTAACACCAACCCTTGAAATCTGCGATCTGTCTCCCTTTTCTATATCCCTCACCACCGCACTTATTACGGGCACTTTGAACCAATGTCCAGAATTCTATTCCTCGACTTTAACATTTCCAAATCCCATCTGAAAGAAACCATTTACTTTTCCCTTTTTGAGTCCGCATTTCTCGTCCCTTTTAATTTTAAGTCTAATAAAATCAAAATTGTAAGTTCTTGTACATTAAATAACTTATATTGTGGCCTTATGGCCCGCATCAATTAATGTTGAAAACTGATATCAAGTTTTGAAAACGTCAAATTTTTCTCTCTATTTTCACTTTAAGAAAATTTGCAACTTCACTTTTGCGAAATAAAACATCAATTTCCTTCTTTTTTTTACTCTATTTCACAACTTTATTTGTAAAATAATTTTTTTTACGAAAAATAAATTTGTCACCAATTTCTCTCATGTTCAACATAAAAGTATAAAAATAATTTTTGTGTTTTTGAAAATAGTTTGTATTTTATTCGCATTTCGTTCGAAATAATATATTTTCTTTTACTCTTATCATAATCAAAAAAAAAATTAACTTACATGTTTTAAATATAATTTATATTTCCATTTTTAATAGCAAACAAATAAATACTACGTTCTAGGAAGATATACATAAAATATTATTTTATTACTACAAACTACTATACAGGCATTTTATTTTATTTTTATATAATTTGTATTTATGTATTTTATATATTTATGATATACAATACGTGTTTAGGTTATATATAAAATATATTTTTTTATAGTATACTTTTTGTATTTTGTTAAATTTTGTTCAATTTTTAGTTTTCAGTTTTTTTTGTTTAAGTTTTTTTTTTATTTATTTAAAAAATTAAAGCAAACAGTTTATCGTAACGCCAATTTTTATATAGCGATTTTCACAATTGCACTTTTTATTTGTTTTCATCAATTTTTGTCCTTCCTGTTTTTATTTAATATTTTACCAATTTATTAATTTATTTTTGGAGGAGCCACAGAAATATTTATAGGCAAGAAATTAAAGAAAAAATATCATTTCATTTACACTTAATTTAAATTTTTAATTTTTATAACTTAAAACAAATAAAATAAAAATATAGAATAATATACAATTATTGTTGTCAGGTACATCTATATTATACAATGATTACCATTATTTTGTTTTGTTATTTAAATTTAATTAGCTGCATTGTTGTGTACAAGACTGTTGGTTTTTTTTATGTGTTATAAAATTATATTATTAAAATGGAATATTTTTAACATTTTATTATTTTGCACCGACATTTGGCACTCGAGAAAATTATACAAAAAATATATAAAATATATACATTATTTATTAATTTTTCATAAATATCTACGATTATGACAAGACAACTAAAATTAAACAATTTACTTTTTTTCTTTTATTTATAATATATTTATATACTTCCTTTGTATAAATAATAATTACATGATACACTATATATAAAAGATTTTCCTTAAAAGCCTACTTCATGCTTTTGTTTTTTTTTTTTTTAAATTGAAATAGTATATAAATATTTTGGTAACTCTAACAGCTTTTTTGCGATGCATTTGCATTTCGTTTTTGTTTTTAAAATTATTATAAAAATAGTTACGTTATTTGTATAGTCGTCTTGGTCGTAAGTCAAATCAATCGTTGGCCATACAATAACCAGAATATGTTTGAATGTTATCCTCAAGATATGTTTCACCAGGTATAACCCCAGAATTCGTATGATGACTCGGACAACGATGTCCTTTGGGACATTGACACAATGCATTGATATTAACTTCGTCTAGAAATTCTTGACGTTTTCTTACTGTAAATAATTTACAAGGTTCTTTTCGTTGACATCTTATTCGCTGTAAAGAAAAAATATAACATTTTGATTAGTTTTTATTGCTTAAATGATTTCTTTAACAGACAAAATTCTAACTGATTTCAAAAACTGTATCTATCTTTATTATCAATGTGAGATGCCTCACTTTTAAGACCAAATTTAGTTATTCAATATTTATTTTCGATTTTTGACTACAAAATTTGCTCTTGCTCGATCTTTAACAGATCTAAATCTGCTATTGTTAAATGAATTAAAATGAAAAAATACCAACAAGAAAATCAATTGATTTCTGTTCCAACCCAAATTCACCCAAGTTTTACACCTGAAATTCTTCAAAATTTGAAACTTTAAGCCTCCCAAAGTAAAGCAACCCTTAAGTTACCTAATTTTCCAGCGAATAAACTTTGTCATGTCTAAAGTTTTGTGAATTACGAATATTCCCCGAAAATTCTCATAACTTTCCTTACTCGTGTATTCGAAGAATTTTTTAATGAAGCCCTAAAGCTAAGTAAGATTTTGTCATATTTTCAGTTAAACCGCACAGCAGTAATTTATCAATTCCCTTTGACAGCGTTTTTGAATGGAACTTAATTTTGAAAGTGTTTGCCCTCACCGCGTTCCAGAAATACCTACGTCCTTAGCGTTCCTAAAATTCTTTCTAAACAACTCTAAGTCCTAACTTTTGTCAGTTATAATGAATCTATAATTGTATGTGTGGAAAAGTTAATTAAAGCAATACACGAGATTGAAAAACCACACATGTGAATCTCCTTTTGGATTCACTTGAAACCCAAAAAAAACTTAGCTATATCTTTTTGTACCATCATTTCTATTGCCAATGATCATCACCATTGACAACAACAACAATAATAATGAAAAAATCAAATCAATATCCAATCAATACTTACAGTTAATGGCGAACATGCAAACAGATAAGTATATCCATTGATGCCATCTGTTTGGGGTTCCCGCTTTGTCAGGTATGTAACTGAATTGCGAGGACACCTGCAGTGAACAATTTGTTCGGTTACATTCGTTTCCGCTGAAGTTGTCAGAGTCCATGTGTAGTCCCGGAAGTGTCTGCAAAAAGTGATAGAATTTTGTTTTCATTATTTTTTATTTCCTCGATTTCGGATTTCAAAACCTTTCCCAAAGAGAAAGAAAGAAACAAACAAACATACCTGCAAACTGGCAGCTTATGTACAGGATTGCATAATTTATAGTGCCTTGTCTTGTCGACAATTGTATGGCCATCCTCGATTCCCAAACTACTAGGACATCCGCCAATAAAGGGAATCTCCTTTGGCCTATGCCCATTGTGGCTTGAGTGTCCTGAATGCCTCATATGTGTACCACGATTCGATGCCACCGCTGATGATGATGAAGATACAACTCCTGTTTTATAGATGTTGCCACTGCCGCTGCTGCTGCCACGATGTACCACTATTGGCATTGGGAATTCATTGTCATGAATTTCAAATGCACCAATAGCACTTTCGGAATCATCACCATCGACATCGCCATCGGCTCCACCGTTAACGCCGCCACCACCGCCAGTGCTATCGTCCAGCATCACATCATCCAAATCTAGTTCATCTGAATAAACTGCACCAAGTTTCTGCATTAATTTCTTAAAGTGAATGCTCTCGAATTTCCTACTGCTCTCGTTGTAGTCAAGCAGTCGCTTGTGCTGCAGAAGTTTTTCACTTTCGTAATAACTGTGGAATTTTTCGTGCCTCGAATATGAATCTTTGTGATGTAAAATTACATTTGGTATTCGATTCAAATCTGAACATCGACATTGTCGTTCTATCCATGGTGTTTCGTATAGATCGATTTTTGAACAGACTGCATTTGGGGCACAGATGGGTAGATCTTCTTCGGACTCCTAAAATTAGATTGCAAATGAAAAAGAGAAGAATTTCAATTAGTATATTGTGCATACTTTAGGGAGAGAGATGAAAACTAGAAAATATTTTTGCTCGGTATTACAGTAGGTGTAGAAAGTTTTGTTCTAGATATATACAAATTCGTATTAATTGCCTTAAGATAAACCAAGAAGACTTTAACTTTATTTTTTTTGATAAATAATTTAAGGACAACAGACCATGGGAAGATGGTTGATTCATAAGACTTTAAGCGCAACCATTCTGAAAAAGTTGACCAATTCAACTCATAAATTGAAAACATAATTTTTAATAAGAGGTATTTATTTTTAAGTTAAAAACTGCCTACATTTTAAAAAGGTAATAAATTCGAACAAATTCAATTCAATTGGAAGAAATATTGTAAAAACAAAATTTTTGGTACCATATAATTTATAATTCTTAAATGTTGTTATAAAAGATTGCTAAGGTGAATCAGATATAAATACGTTTTTTTTTCAACAACCTCCTGACTTTTTAAAGAATTAGATATGTCTTAGTCATAAAATGGAAAAAAAGTAAAGGACTAAATACGCTTTCATGAAGTACTTTTTTAAACTTAGATTTAAAATCTGAACCTTAAGTTGATAGATAGATTTTAAACCTTGAAACGTATATCAAATTAATGTATAACCAACAAAGCCTAGTTATTTCTAAATCAAATTTTAAAAACGGCCTACAGTAAATTTGTATCTTCATTTTCAAAACTTAGTCCGAAAAGATCTCTTAAGTCAATTAGAATTATATATAAATTCTTTTTTTCATAGATAAGTTTTTCCCAAAAAATTAAAAAAAAAAGTAAAGGATCGTAGACTCTACCTTGGGGTACACCGACTAGGTAGAAAATTTATTCGTTTTCCTTAAAGCAAAAACTAAAAATGTGGAAGATTTATTGAGGTGATCGATGGATTAAAAATCTTTACCCATCGATCAAATTGAGTTAAGTATTTCTTTATAGAGTTTAAGGAAATACGAACAATAAATTTCGATCTACATTTAAAATTATGTTTGTCGAAAAAAATCTCTAAAGTCAATTAGATATAAATACGTTTTTTTTTTCAATAATCTTCTAACTTTCTAAAGAAAAAAATATGTCTCGCCCACAAAATGGACATACAAAATTAGACTATAAGCTATACTCTTCCATTTGTGATATTTTTAAACTTAAATCTAAAATCTGAATCTCAAGTTGACAGATGGCTTGCAAATCTCGAAAAGTATATCACATTAAATGAAATGCCAACAACGCTTAGTAATTTGTTTATCAAATAAAACAGAAAGGTCTATTATCTACATTTTAAATTAGAATTAACATATAATTCTTTCTTAAATGAAATCCGGAATGATTCTTTAAAAAAATGAAAAAGTGAAGGACCTTAGAAGCCTTCTTGTGGTACACCGACTTAAAGCATTGAATAAAGATGTTAAAGACTTGAGTTGATCGATAGGTTGAAAATCTTTATCCATCCATCAAATTTATAACCAGAGTTTAGTTTTTCTTTAAAAAACAAAATTATGATCTCCATTAAAAAAAAAAATTGTCAGGAAAGATCGAAAAAGTCGATCATAAATATAAATCAGGTTTTTTTTTGTCTTAACTTCATTAACATATATCCATTTGTCCTTGATTTTTATTTAAAATCAAAAAATCATTTCCAAAAAAACTTACACCTGCTACACATGCACTGCCCTCATTCTATTATAATTCAAAGAAAGCAGAGAAGATCAGCACTTGCCTCTTCTTCTCATAATGAAAAAAATAAGTATAAAAATAAATCAAAAACCTACAATAACCTAAAATTGAGGGTATGTATTTTCTACTGGTGCATATACGAATATAGTAATAAACCCTCCATATGTTTCGATATTAAGAAAAACGAAAAAGACGAAAAAAAACACAAAATTCTTCATGGGAAAATCAGATCCTATTCCATGTTCAATATCCTCCAGAAAAAAAAATAAAGAAAAGAAAAGATCAACAGAAAAAAATAATAAAAATTGTCACCACCTGCGAGCCCATCGACCTAATCAAAAAAACATAAATCTTCTTTTTTTTTTCTTCATTTTTTGATAGAAAGAGCATATGGTAGCATATTGTATGTTTAAGGTACATTTGATCACCCTTCTTGTATTCATATGAAAAATATAGACTAAGATACTCGATACATATCACAGCATGAATAATAATTGTTTGCTTTATTACCAGTTTTGGAGAAATTTTCAAGAAAACGTTTGATCCCTAAAAATCAACTTGGTCTTAGACATATCAAAATTTTGGCGACGACGTTTCCTGAAACCACAAAAAATCTTATGTCATATACACAAAGTGAATAATAAAATTGATTTCTTTCAGCGTTTGCATTAAAAAATTTAAGTTTCGAAGGAATTAAGCATATTTCGCTTATAAAAAGAAAAACAAAATGTAAAGGACCTAAGGCACTCCCCTGTGGTACACCAACTTCAATTAAAAATGTTTTAATTTTTAGCAATACATCAATTGCTAGGAATTGATTCTATACCTTCAGCGTGATAAAGGAAAATTAAAAGATCTTGAATCGTTATGTAGTGTTTCTTTTCAAGAAAAATTTTGATTCCAAAAATCAGCTAGGTCTTAAACTTATCAACATTTTGGCTTCGTTTCCTGAAACCACAAAAATCTGATGTCATATACATAAAGTTGGTGATAAAATTGAGTTCATTTAGCACTTACATTCAAAACAACTAAGCTTTCGACAGAAATAAGCATATTTCGTTCAGAAAAAATAAAACAAAAAGTAAAGGACACAAGACACTTCCCTGTGGTACACCAACTTCATTCATATATTTAATAGCTTTTAGCAACACATCGATGACTGTGCAATTAATTCTAGTGTGACAAAAGAAAATTAGAAGTTGGATTTAAAATCTTGAACCGTTATGTAGTGTTTCTTTGGCAAGTGTAAAGAACAACAGGAAGTTAATTTAGGAAACTCAGCTTTGACTATTTTATTACATTTGAACTTAACTCTTCTTCCTTGGTATATTTTTGTTGGTTTGTTTGTTACTCGTGCATCGTATCCTCTTTCAGTTGAAGCATTTAATTAACACCTAAAGAGAACGTGTCCGAAGGTTATCTACTTCCGACCTACAAGTTGAAGTTGTACCTTCTATAAGTATATATTTATACTTATATATCTAGCAAGTTGTTATTTTTCCTTTCTTGGGTTAGATGCATCCAAAGAACAAAAAAAAAAAAGAAAAAGAAGACGAAGTGTAATTTTCTATCAACATCCGCTCAATCTGTCAAACGTTTGACCTGTGTGTGTCGTGTCCGTGTCTCCTGTCGTCCTCCAGAGTTCAATCCGCCATAGCATTTATTTTGTTGTTGTTTTTTGTTCTTGATTTTTTTTGTATCCTTCTTGAGGCATCCTCTCTTTAAGTTTCGACTGCGATATGAAGTGGCTACTAATTATCATCAGTTGTCGCAACAGGCAACAGGCAGTCAGCCAGCCGGGCACTTGCCAAGATATATACCTGTCCGGTGCCGGTCCGTGTGTCCGTTCATCCGTATAGTCGTCGTCGTTTGTTGGTTGGTTCATGGTTTGCCATCATCCTCGTAGTCTTCATCTTCTTCTTCGTCGTTGTCGTCGATGCTGTTGTTTTTGGTTTTTGTTGATTCTAAGGTCTGGAGTTGCACACGCTTATCCTTGCGTCTATAGAGAGATACCTCACATCCATCGGAGCCAGTTTATGTTTTGTTCCTTTTTTTTCCCTCAACTATTTCTTATTTGCTTTGAAAAAAAAGGAAGTTGAAAAATCCTAAAAGAGATACAGAGTTACACAAAGCAATGAAATGAGAATACAGCAAAAAATCAGTTTACGTCAACGCCTACGGGCATCATGCGGTCTTTTGTGTGTGCGATTTTAGTTCCGGAATATATCTATTGTCTGAGGACGCTCAAGCCGCTGCTGAACAGACCATTGCACATCAGGCAAACCATCAGAGATAGTAAAATAGTTTTATGTAGGCACAAAGCAGATATCTGAACGGACAACGCAAGGACGTTTGTCAAATTCCAAAGCAACAATCTGCCTATAAACACAGGCAGGAAGAAACCAAAGACCGGACGTAAACGAATGGAATTTATTTCCGTATTTTGTTCTCGGTTTTATTTTTCTCTTCTTAATGTGTTTGTGTCCTTTCAAATGCGAGAAGGGAAATAACATTCCACCTGTCTATAAAGGTCATACCTACCCATACATTGTTTGTGATAGGATATATTTATTTTTTGAAGGGGAAAATACCGGAAGTCCGGAAGTGATTTAGGTATACCTCTGTACCTACCTACAAACAATTTGCTATTCCCATTCCCCCGCACACAACAATCATAACCTTTAAGTTGGTCAAAAAAGGATTACCATACTTCATGCTATTTAGAAGAGTTTATTGTGTGTTGTGTTTTTTTTTTTATTTTTTTTTGTGGAGTTCCTTCTGCTTTATGAACATTTAACACCGGCAGGGGTCCGGAAATACACTTATGTGTGTTACTTCCGGATTTTCTATGAAATTACAAAAATAGAGGACTGGGAATTACCTTAAAAAAATAACGACAAAAACGACAACGACGAAGGCGACGGAGATATTCGTTCACACAAAAATAAAAGAAAACAACATAAAACGGAAGTAGAACTCTTAATAGATCTAAAAATCAAACTAAAAAATACAAAACAAAACTTTGGGTGTACATCTTTCTACGTATGGACACATCTGGCTATACACGATGGGATGGGATTATTTTAAGCTCTATACACATCGTATATCGAGTGTGAGTTTACACAAGTGATTACGATCGACGACCCTCGATATTTTCATATTAGAGTTACGCATATAAGAAATATGATAATACCGTTCTTCCGTTTCTTTTATTTATTTTAATTTTTTGTTTGTTCGGTTTTTGTGTTTTTTTATACAACACAAGAAATCTGAAGGGCGCAAAAAGAATCCCTTAAAGACAAAAATTGATGAAGAATTGCGTCGTATCTTGTGGGCACCACCACCGACTTCACCATCATCAACATAACACTATCTTCTTCCTTTAGAAATGATAACAACGCAAAATAAAATTCAATTCAACAAACAAATGTACATATATATATAAAGATGTGATGTGCTCATGAATAATAATAATACAAATATATTTACAAAAAAAAAGAAGAAGAAAAATACAAATCTGCAAATCAGACCATATAAGTACCCCATTTATGTCTTCTTTTCAGAGTTCATTTGAATGGGATAAAAAGGATGTGATGCGCAATAAAAATGTATTTTGAATAATTTTTTTTATCTAAGGTATGGGTAATCTTCATTATTATCATCATTTCGAAAAGAGTAGGTAATTGAAGAGCTCAAAAGATAAACGGTAACAATAAAATATTTACACTTAGAAAAAAAAAGAAAAAGAGTTCACATTGTTGTTACGTTAAAGACGCATATACTCGTAGCTGGAGGAAAAGTCTATTGTTTGACATCCTGTATACTCTGATGTATTTGCAATTTTATAGTGTGTCAATTTTTAAGACGCATCTTTTATGTGAACTCAAAACAAAAAATGGTCATTTTACTTTAAGTCAATTCAAGTGAAGTTCCTACCTATTTATAGATTTTTTCAATAAAAGGTTTCATTTTGGAAATCTCGTTATTTGGACTTTTTATCAATCTTGAAGCTATCATTCTTGACATTTGATATGTTAAAAGTACATCATTATTAAAAATGTAAAGATATGAACAAATTATAATATTTCATAACGAAATTGGTAAACATTTTGAAGTCACTGTTTGCAAATTTACAAGAAACGTTTCCTGACTGTGTTTTTTCTCCAAGAGGAATAAAAGGCAACCATTAATTCTTTTCTTAGAACTTTCCTTGAATTCTTCAAAAAACAATTAAAAACACAATTTGAAGAAAAAAATTCAAAAACTTTATTTGGTTGACTTAGAGAGTGGTCATAACATAAGCCATAACCGCCTAAGTCATACTTTTTAGGAGATCAGTTTGAAGTTTTAGATCGTGTTTGACAAAAATTGTATGGGAATTTGTAAAAAAAAAAATTATGCAAAATTGAAGAAAATTCACTCTTTTTTAGCAATTAAGATTTTTGTTAGAAGATTATTTTTACAAATGACAACTAAGGAGTAATTTGAGAAAAAAAAACTTAAGCTGTTATGGCTTATTGAACTTGAAAAAAAAAATCTTAGGTCGAGTTAGGCTTTTGTGACATATTCAAGAGGAAAGAAGAAAAAATCTTAAGTTGAGTTATGCTATTTTCGCAAATTAAGGAAGAACAATTAAAATTTCTTATGTCGACTTAGGTCGATAATCTTTGTGTCAGAATGTGGTATATATGTTCAGTTAAGTTCTTTTTCTTACCAATAAGGAACCATATTTTAAGTTTCTTTTCCTAGATTTTAACTTACGTGTCTGTATGTTTCATTTTAATAAACAAACAATTTTTTGTTTTTATTTTAGTGACATTTTTTAATTTTTTGACCAATATCGCTGTTTTAAACAACATCTTCGTTGTCAGGCTCCTTTAAATCAGGATGGGTATCTGGCTCGTCCATATTTGTTTTAAGATTATCATAAAAGGATAAAGAATCATTACTTATGCATTGTTTTAAGCTCATAAGATCCCTTTTTTACTTGCGACATATAGGAACTATATGGCAAGTTTTGCATTCGTGCAAAATTTCGAACTCGAGATTTTAATCAAACATGACATTACGATGGTAGAGAAGTCGAAAAAAGTGGGTCCCGCGATTCCGTCTGGTCGGTTTTGTCTGTCTGTCCACGCTCCTACAGCCTAAACCTTTGGGTCGATTGAGTTCAAACTTGGAAGTTAAGGTTTTGAGCAGATTCGCGTTAGGCGTTTTTTTCATTTTTTTTTTAAGAACAAAACTAACAGTGGCCCCCATACAATTTTTTTGGTCAAAAACAGAAAATTCGAATTTTCTCAAAAACAAACCGATAGATTTTTTTTAAATTTTCTCTAAAATTTTATTTTTTAACTTGGCTTCTTTTTATAAGAAAACCATATTTTTGTATTGCTCAGGAAAGGTGCCACTCATAGAACCGTTATTTTGTTTTTTAATTTTCTCAGCAACTTATGATCCGATTTCAATAATTTTTTTTCGGAATGAGCTCTTATATTGCTTTAACAATATTTGATTATCAAAAGTGCAATTTTTTATTGTTTGGATTTTTAAAAAAATATTGAATTTTATTTTTTCAAAATTCGATATCTCGAAAACGGGTCAACATTTTTTACGAAATTCAAATGTATAGCGTATATTAATAATCTCTAAACAACTGCGTACCAAAAATATTTTTAGAACAAAATTTTAAAATTTTATATATAAAAAATGAATTTAAAAAAAAACCGCTCTAACGATTTTCAAAAAAAAAAATTTGAAAAATCAAATGCTTTTTTATTTATAAAATGACATTTAAATTTTTGAAGACAAACTTATTTTTCGGGCGAAATTTCGAATCTTAAAATAGTTTTTTTTTTTAATATTTTAACTGTGCATGAGCCCGAAAGAGCGCATTATTTTAACAAAATTGTAATTACATTCCTAGCTTTTATCTAAATTAGTGCATAGTGCAAATTCATCAACCTTCATATGGAAGCTCTTTATGTGAAAACATATCCAAGGTTAGATCAAATAGAATGAAGGAAATTGTGTAGACTTTTTGGGTCGAAAATTAATTATCTCCCTTACTCTGTTGGCTGCTTATGGGAATGGAAATAATATTTTTTTCTCGCTCCATCTGAATTTCTCCACTTTCGATACTAACGCCACGCCAACGACTCAGTATCTGGTCGCCCTCAAAGTTTCTGCTCATGAGAGTACTATGGTTTTCATATACAAAGAACGTGCGGTTTTTTTGACAAATCAAATGGCATTTATAACTTTGAAGAGAAACTTATTTTACAGGTATATTTTTAAATCTTATATAAGTACTTTTTTAAACAGACTCTTAGCATACAGGAGCAAGTTCGTGCGACCCAGTCGTGCATTTTATTTCTTGAGAAATGCTTGGTAATTCCATTACGTTGGAAATTTTATTTACAGAAGCTCATCTCTATCCTCCTATCTGATATGTCTGTCTTAAGCAAAATTCTAAATGTTCAAAAACATAAAATGATTCAATTATAAATTTTAAAATATACAAGTTTTAACCTGTAGTATTGCTCCTGGCGAAGCTCTATTTTGGCTAGTACAGCTTTAACACTAAAACTATAAACAAAACTTAAACTAAATTTAATCTAATATAAAATAAAAAAAAAGAGGCTGGGATGCGAACCACACTGATAACTTCCCATCCCGTTTGTCGATTTGTCTTGCTTAAAAGTTTGTCTATATGTACTCG
The DNA here is from genome assembly GCF_945859685.1 of Eupeodes corollae. NCBI lineage: Eukaryota > Metazoa > Arthropoda > Insecta > Diptera > Syrphidae > Eupeodes > Eupeodes corollae. The sequence goes on from NC_079148.1 coordinate 126,812,273, forward strand.
TATCAATTTTTACCAAATTTGCGTACTATTTTTTGTAGATTTTATTTTTTATGAAAAAAACGGACTGTTGGATTTTTATATAAAAATTACTGAATATGGAAAACAATATTTTTTGTGAAATAAAATAAGTTTCAAGCCAATATTTTTAAGTTTTGAAAAGCTATTTGAGTCGAAAGTAAATTTTTACCAAGTTTTAGTATTGTTTTTTTTTAGAGTTTTATTTTTTGTAAAAAAAACTGTCAATTCGATTTTTTAAAAAAATTTAACAAGTGTTGAAAACAATAGTTCTTATGAGATAAAATTACTTTGAAGCCAATATTTAAAATTTTTTAAAAGATATTTGAGTCGAAAATTAATTTTTACCAACTTCTATACATTTTTTTTTAGGTTTTTATTTTTTGTAAAAAAACTGTCAATTCGATTTTTTTCAAACTTTAACTGAATGTTGACAACAAGATGTTTTGAAAGATAAAAGTAAATTAAAGCCAATATCTCAAAGTTTTGAAAAGATATTTGAGTCGAAAATCAATTTTTACCAACTTTTATAAATTTTTTTTTAGGTTTTTATTTTTTGTAAAAAAACTGTCAATTCGATTTTTTTCAAACTTTAACTGAATGTTGACAACAAGATGTTTTGAAAGATAAAAGTAAATTAAAGCCAATATCTCAAAGTTTTGAAAAGATATTTGAGTCGAAAATCAATTTTTACCATCTTTTATAAATTTTTTTTTAGGTTTTTATTTTTTGTAAAAAAAACTGTCAATTCGATTTTTTTCAAACTTTAACTGAATGTTGACAACAAGATGTTTTGAAAGATAAAAGTAAATTAAAGCCAATATCTCAAAGTTTTGAAAAGATATTTGAGTCGAAAATCAATTTTTACCAACTTTTATAAATTTTTTCTTAGGTTTTTATTTTTTGTAAAAAAACTGTCAATTCGATTTTTCTCAACATTCTTCAAAATGTTGAAAACAATATTTCTTATAAGATAAAATAAGTTTGAACCCTAAATTTAAAGTTTTTGAAAAGATATTTGAATCGATATTCAATTTTTACCAACTTTGAGTAATGTTTTTTTTTAGATTTTAATTTTTTATAAAAAAAACTGTCAATTAGATTTTTCTCAAAATTTTATCAGATGTCAAAAACATTATTCTTCGTTGCACAAAATCGTTTTAAAGATGAAATCATATTTCAGTCGTAAAATTTTGGAGGTGACACATTTTTTTTTTCAGTTTTATTGATTTATAAAAAAAACCGTTTTATTGATTTTTTTAAAAAAATATTCCTGTTTGGTATCACGTTACAATATATTATATAAAATTTAATTCAAATCTCTAGCGTGTTTGGTTCGTAAGATATTTAGGGTTAACCAAAATTTTCACCTTTTTTTCAAACTGCTATGGTAAAATAACCACCCACGCAATTTTCTTGAGAGCCCTTTCTGCATCTTTCTGGCTTATTATCTGTATAACAAAATTTATTTGAAGTCGATATCTTTTCTGGTTCTTGAGCTATGGACAACGAAAAAAACGTCGCGAACGTACGGACGTACGGACGTACAAACGTACGTACACACGCACGCACAGACATCTTTCTAAAAATCTTTTATTTCGACTCTAGGGACCTTAAAACGTCGAGAAATGTCAAAATTTTCAATTTGACAAATCGGACCCATTACAATAACTTCCTATGGGAAGTTAAAAATACTAAAGATACAAATTTTCCCCAAATAATATTCTTAACAATACCTTCCTCTGTACTTGAAAGAGCATCTTTTACATAAAAAGGGATTTATTTAACGTTTGCTTCTGGTCTTAAAACAGCGATTGACCCCTTATTGAAAATATTAAATGATGACAGATAATATTTGCCGACTGCACTATCATTGGCATTGGAGTCCCTTAGGGATCTTATCAATGGGTTTACATGTACATTTATTTTAAATTTTTTTTTTGTTAAAGAGAAGACTATTTGAATACCATTTCTATCAGGCTCTGGTAACAATCCACAACAAAATCTTAATATTTTTCTTTCAAAGACTGTCAATCTTTGTGCAACAGTTGCGTCGTCGGTGATGTGTTGAACCAAGTTAAAAAAGTGTATGTCAGAATCGGCCTAATAAATGTCTTTAACATTAGAATTTTCGTTTTTTCTAAAAGGAACTTTGAATTAAACAGTACTTTAATAACGCGGTAGCCATTTTTGCCTTTTTTAGTACCTCCCTAGCATGTGTATTGAATTGAAATCGTTTCTTGAAGTTTATTTCCAGCTACTTCGTTTCTAGACATAGTGGTATTGCTGCGTTAATTATTTTGAGATCTCAGAACTTATTTTCTTTATCAGCGAGATAGTGTCCTTTTCCGCTGGTGTTTTTGAAACAAATCAATCCACACTTGTTTATGTTGATTTTTAATCTTAATTTTTTGGAAATAGTTTTCTATAAGTCGCAACTTTCTGTTATTTTTTTTAAAGCCTGGAATTTGTCGACTGTCACTAATATGGCAGTATTACAAGATTCATTAGAAAAGGATTCTAAAAGGGGGAAGTCTTGGAGATAAAAGTTGAATAAAAATGGACCCAATATCGATCCCTGAGGAACACCTGAACAAATCAGAATTATTATAAATAAAACTTTTTTCTGTTTGTTAAAAAAACTGGAAATTATGTTGATATGCCAATTTTTAAAATTGAACTTCATAAGTTTATGAAGAAGTACCCGATGCCAAAGTAAATTATCTAGATTCATTCACTGTGCACGTTTTATTTCAAAAGATTTAAATGACCTTGTCTTGAAGTAGAAGCAAGGCATGTTTTGTTGAATTTTTTTTCTTGAAATCTTTCTTCACAGAAGCCATTTAATGGCTCAGCTAAAGCAGTCTACCAATGTTAGAAAGAAGGGAGATAGGCCAAAAGTTATTCACTTCTCTTGAAGCTTCATGTTTCGCAATTCGCAAGATCATAGCTCGTTTCCAAATGTTGAACTGAAACCTCTTATTGGAAACTGAAGTGAATACTTTTAATTTATTTAATTTCTTACTAATTTTTTTCTAAGTGTGAATGTATGTACCTCCGATAATAAGACATATGCCTGGAATTCACACGGATTCCTTTTTCTTGTCTATACACACATTTCTACATATTATGTATATGTAAGTGAGATAGGGGCTGATTGTATTGTGATGTTCTAAAAGGCTTAAAATTCATGTCATACGGTATTCTACTGATATATCTTAGTATTGTGTTTTTGTTTCGATTTTGTATTGTTTATTTATTACATACACATCCAAAGATATTTGTATGTCTCTTTAAGGCACTTGTTTGAATTCCTTGGGGGTAAAAAAGATATAAATTCTTTTTTTTTTTAAATGCAAATGAAAGAAAATATGATTTCTTATTTAAAAAAAAAAAATATGAAAGTTAAGAAAATTGATTTATGTATTTTATTTATAGACAAAAAATAAATAATGAATATTTATCTGTTTTAAAAATTGAATTACTCGTATTTCTTTTACCTTGTGTCGTATTTTTTTGTACATTTTTACATGAATCACAAATAATAAATTACGTGGCCTTGTTTTTCTTTATATCAATTTCTAAAATACCAAATATGTTACTTATGAAAATAAACTTCTATATAAGTCCTAGAAAACTCAGTGTTTTCAATTAAATTTTAACTATTTATTTCTTTATTTCAAACATAAAAACAAATTATACAGAAATTTCAACTTTTATCCATGTTGGCGTTTTTAAATTAGTTTTTGTATTTTATTTTCTTATGGGATTAAAAGTCAAAAGATGAAAATATAGTAAATGCTTTTTTTTGTTACCGTTACGTGCAAAATTTCAAGAATTAATAAATATCTTAAAGTTCTTTCAAACGAATATAAAATCGACTACTAAGGCGTATACGTACTATTTTTTAGCCATAATATTTCAGTTTATTAAGACAAATTAAAATTTTTAGAGAATCCATCTCAGATAAGAACAGAGCTATAAGATACAACAAAACATCGTTTATCAGGCTATCTAGTGACTAGATACGTTCCAAATATCAAGGTATGGCCGACAGTCGCAATAGAAATCGGAAAACATTCATTTTCTTAGCGCGTAGATTAACAAACTCTTTAAATAAATAATTTCGTTCCAAATGATTAATTTGTTGATTCAAATCTTAATTTTCTATTCACAACTTATTGGCTGTCATGTTTTATGTCTAACTTAAACTAAACATATTTTTTGTATTCCATCTTAAAGCTTCCCCCTATATGTGTATTTATCAAACAAATTCACATTTTAATCATATAGTTTTGTTTTCGAAAAAAGAACATCATCATACCTAGACATAAGTTTATGTTGTGGGGTTGATTTATATCTAAACACATATCTCTTCCAAAAAAAAAATATATAAGAAATGATAGACATACATCTCTCACGCACATCGATCATCATCTAGTTCAATGATTAAAAAAATGTAAAAAAAAGATTCCAAAACAGAAGGAACATCACACAAAACTCTCTCGAGAAAGAAAACTTGCTTCGTCTAAAAATGGATGCGGATGCAGTATAAACGTTGATTTCCGGGCAACTAGACAAGAACTTCAACTTTTTTCTTTCTGTTTTTTTTTTTCTTCTGTTCATCTTCTTTTTGTACTCTTCTCCGTTTCTTATACTTTGCTGTGTTTCAATATTTCTTTTTATTTTGCTTCTCATACTTTTCACTAGATTCTCTTAGAAAAAAAATTGAAAAACAACAACCAAACCACAGCAAACATCACATGAACGATTGGTGTATGTTGAACATTTATGGTAGGTATATCCATAATTTACTGTACCTACCTACTATGGTAGCTTTAAGGAGCACCTTACCTATAAAAACCCTTTACACAAAACTCGTATACGTATTTGATTGAATTCCTCTCCCCCAATCGTCAAAAAACAACAACAACAAACAACAACAATGGTATTGACTCAAAAATCCTTGTCCTGTCAGTTTATCCCCTATATCGGTATCGGGGGCCTTTTAAAACCACAACCACAAGTCTCCTTTCTCAAAATCAAAATAAGAAGTTTAAAAAAAAACACTGAAAACAACAAACTGAAAAATGTTAATTTCCACAACATAAGGTCAATCGAGTTGCCACTTATGCGAAACTAAATACATTTTGTATATGCAACGCACCCAAGAAAAATGCCTCTGAAAGCAGCAGCACCAACCCCCTTCCCCTCATTCACGACTCAATCGTCTTTCAGACACGTATGCATAGGCATACTCGTATATCTCATTCGAGCGAGTACACCTTCTGGTTTCGCAAGGTTTTATGAATGAATTGAAAATAAATTCCAATTGTATCTCAAAAGAAGCATAAAAAGAGAAAAAAAGATACAAAACAAATGAATGGACGACTTGATCATGAATGGATGTGTGAATGGTTTAAGATGTGTGATGATGATGATGAAACTGGAACCAATAAGTATACATAGCTTGATTCTCCTCTGTTCCGTCCTTCGAAAAATGCACCTCACTTTGCCATCAGAAAGAGTTAAAACCAACCATGCAAGCTATGTCAATATATCGTAGATTAAAAAATGGTTACCAATCGTTAAAATTAGACTGACGTTAAAGTGTCAAAAATCTTAGAGGGTCTTGGGTCTAGATAGTCAGTACTCTTGGTAAATTTGTATTTTGTTCAAAAATGACTCAGAGGTGTTTGTTTATGCAAATACCTATTAATGAATATCTATGTGTCTAAACGTCAAAGGTGACATCTATCATTTTGTAGCAAATGCCAGAAGTTGGATAGAAGACAAAGAAACGTCAAAAATGACATATATCATTTTGAAGAAACTGCAAGAAGTTGGATAGAAGAAAAAGGAAATGGCGAAACGTTCTTTTCATAAATACAATTTGATAGTAATAAACTGCCTATTCCAAACATTTTGAAATTTAGTTTGTGTAATTTATTCAGAGAAATGTCAAATTCCACAAAGTGATGATTTTGACGTTTGCAAATAAAAATAGAGACAACCCTAAAACTGTAAGTTATAAACGGTTATTTTCAAACTTAATGGACTTCACATAAATATTCTTCCTCACAAATGTCAAATACACAAATATCAATGCGTCTAAATGTCAAAAGTGACAGACATCATTTTGTTAAAAATGACAGAAGTCAAACGAAGAAAAAATGAATGATTCAATGTTTATTATGACATTTAAATTTGACAGAATATGAATTTTTTTAAATATTTAAACTATATAATTTGTTCAAAGTCATTTAAATTTCCAAAAAGTGATTGTTTTGACATTTGCAAGAAAAAATAGAACTTTAATTTTTGCTGTCAAAAAACCGTTGTGACATATAAGTTATCAATATTAATATAAAGACCGAAAAAGCTTAACTAACACTCTTCTCCACGAACGTCAAAACTGACTCTTCTTACTTCTAAAAAGCTTTAGCTCTGAACTAGTTTAAGAATAAATCAATAACTCAAAGTGGCATTCATAAAAATACAAATTTTCAGAACTTTCCGAACGGATGATCGAGTGCGAAAAAAGACCAACTAAAAAAAACGCACGCATATCGGAACGGATCTTCACTCCATCATATGCAATCCAAATGGATCAATGTATTCGTACGATCAATCTCGTATTTAACGATGATTTTATGAATGAAATGCTAAAGTTGTTCTAAACTCGGTAAGATCCGGCGGCGATCGATCGTGGCGGCAACCAGCAGTGACGGCTGTAGTAGCAGTGGAGCGGCAGTGGGAGACACGCACAAAAGTTTTGGAATTCCACCATCTTTTTGGTGTCGTGTTTTTTTGCTCTATTATCTTTTTAGCCGCTCAATCGATGGCTGAATGCGTGTTTGGAGTCCGTTTGTCCAGGTTTTATAAGACTTCTTCATCTTGTTTTGGACGAGCACAACAAAAAAAAAATCAGTCTGCTGCCAAATAAGCGGTGAAACTAGTTTTTTTTATCCAACCGACGACGTCGACTACGACGATGTATAAAAATACGCCATGTATATGTGGTTACATCCGTTGGATGGTGGTTTTCTGTTTTGGAGCCGTTGCTCCTCTCATCATCATTATCATCATCATGATCATAGTGGCAAAGATCGTCGTCGTGGTCGTCGTCAACATCAGTTACAATAACAAAAACAACATCTTCCTGTTATCTGGTATGGCTATCTGGCCTGCTGCCATCTTCCAGTCCCAACTGGACGATTTAAACAAAAAAAAATAAGCTGAAGTAAAAAAGGCCAATACGGCAAAACTTAAACGACAATGACTCCAATCTGTCGGTACAGTAGGCCAAGTCTTCTAAATAGTTAAAATGAAATGAACGTTGAATTGTTGTACTTTGTGTCGTTTTTCCTTTTTAAGTTCATTTATCTTTTATTTATTTTGTTCGAAAAAGAGTTTTAAAACAAAGTTTAAGGCATTCCACCCACTGCCACGCCTATTTTTTTGTATACATAGTGCCTTTTAAATCATAAAATTTAAGCAGTTAATATTTTTGTAGAAAACTTCTTGAAAGCCAAGTCGAAATTTTGTAATGATTTAAACTAAAAACTGGTATATGTAGAAGCTCTTTTGAGTTTAATTCCAATTTTTCCCTTTAACCGACCCCACTATGCGATATCGTCCAGCAGCAACAAGTTAGTTGTAGTATTTATTATTATTCTTTTTTTGTATTTTGTAGCTATCAGATACAATTTTTTTTTTACTTTGCTTTTGTGGTATTTTTGGATTTCATTCATCGATTTTTGCGGCAACTAGCTCCAAGACTATACCAAGCTGGACAACCAACTTTAAAACCAAACCAAAAAACGACAATGACGATGTTGGTATAGACGGGACAAACTGGATTCCAGCAGTCATACCAAATGTTGGAATCATTTCGCCGCCATCGTCAGCCACCACCACCACCGCTGCCGCCGCCGCTACCGGCACTGTACATCCTCTCTCTGTGGAACTTTGGGTCTGAAGCTCTGAAGGCAGGTTAATGTTCAAGTCTTTATTTTTTTAGTTTTGTTTTTGTAATCGTTTTCTTTATGATTTTGTGTTCAGTAATGATTTTTACTATGGCGACGTAAATAGCGATTAACGTACAAATATGTACGTACAAATACCGCGAGTGTGCGCTCGCGCGCGCGCGCGTTCGCTTGTTTTCTTTTCGATGGTGAATCTGCCAGCACCACCACCACCACCGCCACCGTGGGTCGAAGTCGCCGCCGCCGCCGTTGCGCTCTGCCGCCGTTGTGCCGCGCCGGCCGCAGTATTCTACTTGATGTGAGTTATGTATTAATCTGGAGCCGAATAAATTACGAGCTGGTTTTATTTTTTATTTAATTTTTCTTATGATTGTACCTTTTTTTTGTGTAACTTCATTTTAAGAGAGAGAAAGAGGTTCTCTTGTTGTTGTTGTTGTTATTTTCTTGCATTCAATTCTTACCTATAATTTAGGTTGTTTTTTCTTATTCTTATTAAATAATTGTATTCTTTTATCTCATTTTAAAGATTCAAAAAAAAAATAACGTCGCGTGTTTGACGCGAGCGATGAAATTCTTTCTTGAGAATAAAAAACGATTCGTCAGTTAAGTTTTATTTCTTTTATTATTTTTATTATTATTTTTCTTTTATGTTTAATCTTCTTCAGTTTTGGTTTTAGGTCTTTTTGGTGTATAAGATAAATTTGGGTTTGTGGAATTTTAGAAAATCGATTAAAATGCATAAAAGGTGTTTGTTTGTTTTTATTTTAGGTGAATTTTTAAGACATTCTTTTGATCAGAAATTTCACTCTTACCCCACTCGAATCTAAAGTTAATCATAGACAAAATTCCAATAAGTCCAAATATCTAAAATATAAACTAATTAATCACTTAAGATGATTTTCCGTTGTTATTAAAACATTAATTTAAGAGATTTCAATAATTAAACTAGAGTATACTCAAAGCTATGGTACCCGTGGCATAATGGTTAGTGCGTTGGACTATCATGCTAGAGGTCTTGGGTTCGATCCCTGCCTATGCCATCTAAAGTCTTTTCACGGGTACTGCCTCTTGCGAGGAATTGACAAATTCTTCAAGAGTAATTCTTGTCATGAAATAGTGCTTTCTCAAAATAAGCCGTTCGGAGTCGGCATATAAACTGTAGGTCCCCTCCATTCCTGACAACATTACTCGCACACAGGAATGGTTGAGAATTGTAAGTCACTAGGCCTTGGTTCTCAACGGACTGTCGCGCCACCCAATTTATTTATTATTATACTCAAAGCTAAACTATTTTTTAGAATAAATAGAATTTGTGTTGAAATGCCAAAAAGAATAAATTATATCTTAAAAGGGTATAAATGTTGTATAGTGAAATAAAACGTACAATTAAAGTGCTCTCTACTTAAACAACATTTGTATTTTCAAAAATTAATTGGTGATAAAATTTCTTCAACAAATAATACAAAGTACTCATAATTATAGAAGAGAAATAGATTCTTTTTTTTAACCATTGGTTACAAGAAAAATTAAACTTTTTGTTTTGTTATTCATTTTTTATTCGTCGATGGATAAATCAACTTCAGCAATTATTTCTATTTGAATACGTTATACCAGCGTTTTATTCTGAAACTCATTCAAGTGCATTAAATAATTCTTTACCCATTTAATACTTTACATGTTCCGTTCATACCTCACCACGATTTTTAACTTCGTTGCAAAAACTAAAAAAGAAGTGTTCCCAGATGTTAATTTTTTTTAATAAATGAAATAAAACCCCATTCCAATTTAGATCTCAGGAATATTGTAAAAAAATGTGCAGTATTAACAGACTTAGTTTCAGAAATGAAAACATATTTTTTAAACAAATAAAAATCTGACAAATTAAACTCTAAAGAAATGTAAATGATTGCAATTGTCTTGAAACATTAATTTTTGAAACTATTTAAAAAATAAATAAATGTATTTCTGAAATATTTCAACATACATTAAGGAAATAAAAATTATAAATCAAAAACTAGCAGAAAACATAATTTCTTAAAATCAAAACCTTGAGGTAAAAAAAATTAAATAAATTTAAGAAAATGTGAATTAGATAACATAAAATTTTGAAAACAGTTCTTCAATATTTTGCATTAGATCCATAGAGTGTCCTTAACCTTTTTTACGAAAACGTTGTTGCTTAGAAAATGTCTTTATGTATATTTAAAAGTTTACACAAGAATTTCACACATTTTTGAATAAGTTCCAAAAAATTTTGAATAAATTCCACAAATTGTTGATTAAATTAATATCAATAACATAGAAAGTGAATACAAACATTTCACAAAATCTGGAATTAATTCTAGAAAATGTAGAATAAATTCCACAAAATTGTGAATAGACTAAAATATTAAATAAATACCTCAAAATTTTGAAAACAGTTCATAAATACTCTGTCAAAAAATCGTTTATATGAAATTTCGTTTCTTTTTTGAACTCATTTTTCCTTAAAAATCGTATTTACTTAATTTTATTACCTAATGATGTTTTTTGTATGAGTACTTTTTTTATATACAAAAACTTAAACAAAAAGTGGCTAGGATGCGACCCACACTGATAACTTCCCATCCCGTCTGTCGATTTGTCTTGCTTAAAAGTTTATAGGTTTTCGTGTTGGGTTAAAAAAGTTTTCAGTTGAATTATTCTTAAAAAATTTAAAATTACCAACAACTTTTTTCATATAAAGAAAAAGTTTAGTTTGAAAATCTAGTTTTGTTAAATAGATTTTTAATCGAAAACAAATTTTTACCAATTTAGGTAGCATTTCTTAAACTTTTACTTTTAGATGAATAAAACTAATTAAGGAATTTTGTGTACTATTTTTTGTAGATTTTATTTCGCGTATAAAATAACGGACTGTTGGATTAAAAAAAAAAATCTGAATATCAAAAATAATATTTTCTGTGAAATAAAAAAAGTTTGAAAACAATAATTTTAATTTTTGAAAAGCTATTTGAGTCGAAAATCAATTCTTACCAACTTTTATTAATTTTCTTGTTAAGGTTTCTGTTTTTCTAAAAAAACTGTCAATTCAGTTTTTCTCAAAATTTTTCCCAATGTTGAAAACAATTTTTCTTATGAGTTAAAATTAGTTGGAAGCCATGATTTAAAATTTTTGAAAAGATATTTGAGTGGAAAACCAATATTTGCCAACTTTTAAGTTTTTATTTTTTGTAAAAAGAAACTGTCAATTCCACTTTTCTCAAAATTTTACTGAATGTTGACAACAATATTTTTTAAAAGATAAAAATAGTTTAAAGCCAATATCTCAAAGTTTTGAAAAGACAAAGACAAATGAAGTTTTTTACCATCTTTTATTAATTTTTTTGTTTAGGTTTTTATTTTTTGTAAGATTTTTTCAAAATTTCATCGAATGTTGAAAACAATATTTTTTATAAGATAAAATAAGTTTAAGACCATAATCTTAAGTTTTTGAAAAGATATTTGAGTCGAAATCCAATTTTTTACCAACTTTGAGTAATGTTTTTTAAGGTGGTAATTTTTCCTTAAAAAAAACGGTCGGTTTAATTTTTCTTACCCGATATTAAAAACATTATTTTTTGTTGCAAAAATTGTTTTGGAGATGAAATCAGTTTTTATTTGTAGTGTTTTAGAAGTGACACATTTTTTTTAAGCTTTTCTGATTTATAAAAAAAAAGCGTTAATTGGATTTTTTTACAAAAATATACTTGTTTGGTATCACGTTACAATAAATTATATTAAATTTAATTTAAGTCTCTAGCGTCATTAGTACGTGAGATATTTAGGGTTACCCAAAATTTGCACCTTTTTTAACTGCTATTGTAAAAAAACCACTCACGCAATTTCATTGAGAGCCCTTTCAGCATCTTTTTGCGTTATTATGTGTATAAAACAACTTATTTGAAGTCGATATCTCTTCTGGTTCTTGAGCTATGAACGACGAAAAAACGTCGCGAACGTAAAAACCTTTTGTCTCGACTCTAGGGACCTTTAAACGTCGAGAAATGTCAACATTTTCAATTCGACAAATCACACTCATTAAAATAACTGGGAAGGTAAAAATTATTTTAACTACAAATCTTTATTGGATGATATTGATTTGCCAGTCAAAATATAAAAATTATAACTTACATAAATCTCGACCATTACAATCTCGTTAACCCTATGGCAACCCTAACCAAAGAATGTAATCAAATGAAAAAAAAAATATATTCAATTCATAACAACTGACTATCGATTTTTAACCCCTTTATCAATTTGTAACTACGGCATTTTTTGTTGTTGTTGAAACATACACATTTGTTTCCCATAAAATATACAAGTTGTACATTCTTGTATTATATGTACATACATATGCATCTATATAAATTATATTTTATTTACTTTAACATTGTTGAATGGGATGTTATGAATTTAATTTAAATATAACTTTATAAATTTATGTTTGCGTTTTTTTTTGCTGTTGTTGTTGTTGTTGTTAAACTCGCAAATGAACATAATCGAATGATTTATTAACATGATTTCAATTTAAATAAATATAAAACGTGCCAATCTATAGGTTAATCTTACGGACACCACCACCGCTGCCCCTGGTGATGTGTATTTACAAATAAAACTTTATGGGGTATTATATTAATTTGATGATAAAAAATTAAATTAAAAATCACCATAAGGGTGCAAAATTGAGAGGGCTATTGTTTTTTTTTTGTTTTGGAAGTGAAATAAGTGAATTATCAAAAATATATTTATTAAATTAATTTCAATGTATGGATGTACAACTTACTATTGTTTGTTTTGTTTTTTTTTTTTGTTCTTATTCAAAAAAATTATTTAATTAATCAGTAATTGATTTAAAATAAATTGATTGCTTTTTGGTTAAAAAACTATAAGTACTTTTCAAATAAAAAGAGATTAAACTATTAGATGTTGTTATTAATTAAATCAAATAAAATCCGATTAATTAATTAGATGTGTAATTGAGAACAGTATCAAAGCAATTATCCAACATGTGTTTTGTGGTGAATTTTTAAATGCCTAATCTAATACGGAATCCAATTAATAAATAATAGACTTAACAATTTCGTGTATTAAAAACAGTTTGCATATTTTATGTAAATAATACAATTTGTGTGCATTAAAAGAAATAGACAACAAAATATTGCCAGTAATTTGAGGGCTTTGTAAAAATTGAATAGAGAAGGATTTCAATCTTTTTGCTATTTTTTTGTTGGTCCAAGAAGAACTTAAACTATTTATTTAATTTCAATTTTGTTTGTTTATAAAATTTAATAGTCTAAAAACTTATTGCATGGGTTAGCCCTTACTAAAAAACACATTTTTTCAAGTATTTCCAAAATTCGTTTCCAAAAACATTGTTGGCAGAATAACAGGCACTATATGTATTTTGGAAATGTATTTAATAATGGGGTATAAGGACGCAACTGTCAAGACACTTGTCATTAAAAACATTTTGCCGAGGGTTCAACAAATAAGAAAATATCTTCAAATTTTGAAAGTCCAACCGATTAAAGCAAACAAATTTATATCGAAATTAAGACAATCTTCTTCATTTTTGTTGATGCTTGTTCTTAAATTCTTCTTAATTTCTTCCCAAATACCTTGATGGTGATAAAAAGTCTTAAGTTGTCACTTTAAATTTTTATGTTTATGACTGTTCTGAAAATATTTAACAGAAAAAGATACACAATCTACTGATTGCCGCATGAACTTAATATTTGGCCGGAAATGGTTTTTCTTCAAAGGAGCAATGACCAGATTTTCAGATTAAAAAATAGACATACAAAAATTGAAAGTTAAATCCCATCATTGTTTTATTACATTTCAATTTTGTTCCCGCAATAAATTAAATAAAAATCCAAATACAATTCAATTTAAATCAAAGCCACCACAAACATTACAAACATTATAAACATATATGTATATTTTTTGTTCAATTTAATTTCCACTTTCAATCAATTCACAAAACGACATTTAATCAAATAAATAAATTAAACAAGAACTAAAAATAAAATAAATAAATTACCAATAGGTACCTATATCACGTCCAATATATGCCCGATCAAACCACAAAACGAGAAGCACACTCCATCAGACACTATATAAATGTATCTATATATGAATGTATCTATGCATACCTCCAATTACATTTCTATAACTTTATACGATACTTGACAAGCTATATGTATGTAAGCTACATCTAAATGATTGCTCATTTCCTTTTATTGAATTAATTAACCAAACAAGAGTCAACTACACAATTCACTTCGCAGTCGTTATAACCTCACTTTTCTACAACAGCATATTATAGTATATGGCCTGGTCAAGCTATTAAACAAAGACAACTCTCCATTTATGCATACTTACAACAACAACAAATTAAAAAATATTTTATATTAGTTTTTTTGTTCTCTTTTTTTTTTGTCTATATAGACAAACGACATTATGTTCAATAGGTCACCCAAAGGCGCAATTGTGTATCTTATGGATATTGTATCTTATTGAACATTGCTTGTTAAACGTTTTAAGATCATGTTTCATTTTTTTTTGTATCTTTTTTTTAATCAAGTAAAGTTGCTGAGAAAAGATATTTTGTTCATAGAATGTTTATGTATATCTTAACTGTCTGCAAGTGAATCTGATGACATGGACATGACAGACAAAATGTCAGCTGTTATGCATATCATATTGTCCATCTTTTGATCGATATTGTATCTTGATGCGAATAATTCTGAAAATATTACCAAACGTCGTCATCGTCCCTCTGGATGTTCATTGTTCAAGTCAACGTATCCTTGGTATGCTAAAAAGCAAAGCCAGTAACAGCAACAACTAAAAAAAAGCACACCTAAGTGATTTTACATCATGCATCACTCAAAGTACTCTCGTCTCGAATATGGGTAGAGCTATGTGTATCTTTTGATGAAAAGTGATATCAGATACAAAAAGCTTTATTATTTTTTGTTTCTTTTCTTCCTTGGCGTTTTTTTTTTAATTTGATATTGTATCTTCAGGTGATCAAATTACAGGAATGCCAAGAACGCACTCACTCTGTGTGTGATGAGGATGACGATGGGAGAGAGACGCCCTGCCTGATGACAATCATAAACTTTTTTTTTATACAGACATTCCCAGAATAATCTTTGGAATGCTTCCTGTCTGTCACCATTAAAACCACTATAGACACACCACCAAGACACAATATGTAATTAGTCGCCGTATCCAAGAATTACTGAGTACCTTTATCTACCTTCCTTTATACCACCATCTTTAAAGTATCTATCTCTGGGTAGGGTATGGGTACCTTGTTGTTGGATTGGGGTTAAGTATGTTGAGGTTGGATGGGGCGACTGACGACCGACGACGACGAGTACTTGTATATCTACGCATATAGAGTTCACATTCCATTGTCATGTTGTACCTTTATATTGAACAAAAGATACAAAGATACTTTACAACTTTATTTGTCCATTTCACTAATGAACATTTATATGGTTATAAGGAATGTATGTGAGTATTTGTATCTACAATATGGTTAAAAAGTTATAAAACCTCGCCTTATACTCTCTCTTTAATCTGATTCTGTCCAGAAAAAGCCATGGAATTTCGCTATTATTTCAAGCTACAAGAGTGTGTAAAGTATCTTTGTATCTTTCATAGGCCATTTGACACGAAATCCGGAGGACGTGGTATCTTTGAAATTGTATGGAACTTTATTGTATGATTTTATTACCTTCTCGACGAGTGACGACGACGAGGAAGACGATCTTTTGACATTTAAACTCCTTGTTTTTTTCTTCTCCTGATATGCCTCTCCCTGCGTATGGAGGGAATTCCTTTTGACATTCTCAACACGATGTTGAGTTTTTTGTTGTGTTGTTGTTTTCTTACTTCCAAGGAAAGGAAGTTCGACCGCAAGTGCTCTAGATTCATTGAGAAAAAGAAACAACATATAAAAACCGGACATCCGGTGTGTGTGTGCTGCAACAAGCGCACAGAAATGGCAGCTTAGAAGCATACCAACGACAACGAAGCCGACAACGATGATGATGAAGACAGTGCGGTGACTTTATACAAAGGGTATTTTGTAGTCATAGTCAAGTCGATGAGTTTTGAAAAGAAAAAAAAAACCGAACGTGTGATGAAGAGAGAATTTTCGCTACTGCTTCAGCATAATAAAGGATTAAAATGTATCTAAGCAGTGAGGTGTTGTTGTGTGATGATGGAAGGAAGAGACTTTATTATAAGTAACTTAAAGGTAGGAATATGAATGTATAATGTGTCCTCGTCCTCAAAGACTCAAATGCTGCATGCGTCGTCGTCTTTGTTGGTCGGTCAGTCGAACCTATTTAAGGGAAGAAGATTCTTTTTTTCGTAAAGCCTTACGACGACAACGACGAAGACGCGACGCGACGCGACCCAAGCCATCGTCATCATCATCATGCTCAACATCATCCAGCTACCGGTGTTGATGATCCGTGTGGCGTCTAATAATCACGTATTGCGTCTGTTAGTTATTTAATTCAAAGGAAAAGATACTTTTCTGTTTCTTTTGTCTAAAGGGATTGTTTTTTTTTTGTTTGTTTCAATTTTAATTTTTTTTCTTGTTCCGTTCGTGTTATGAGTTTTTTTTTTTTGTTGTGTCTCTTAAGAAGTTCTTCTAAGAAATTGGGCTTTTAAATGGTAATTTTCGAAATGGATGTAGTTTTTATTTTTTTAGTGTTTCATTGAATCAGATGCTTTAAGGGTTATGGTAAGATTGTTAAGAGGATTGAAAAGGCTTAAATAGGTTCAGAGAAGTGATTGTAATTAAGCTGAGGTCATCAGATTTTTTTCACAAGTTAAGTACTCTTTTCTCTCGGTTTCTGCTGAGAATAAAACAAATAGCTTTAACTTACAGCGAATAGTATCTGTTCACTACATTTTTAAGGATAAAAGCAAATCAAATGTAAGATCCGGCTCTAAAACTTTGAGATCTAGCAAGAAAAAACATATTCAATCAAATCAGTCATATTGTTGTCATTCTATAAAATATCGCCAAAATGCCGCATTGCATTTGGGTTTTTAACGCGATGCAAGGAGTTTTTCTCCCCCCCTAATCTGGCTGTTATCTACACGACTTATATCCAAAGCTTGAGTATAACTCCCATATCTGGGCTGGTGGTTGTGCAACTTACTTAAGCCTCTTGGACAGTATTGAACGTAGAGCATTCAGATTGATTTTTGACATTACCATCGTAAGATCATTTACGTCGCTGGAACATCGTCGAAATGTTTGTTGTGTCACGCTCTCTTACCGTTATTTTAAAGGTTTATGCTCTAGAGAAATAGCCAGTTGCATTCCTCCTCTTAAACAGTTCAACCTTAATACACGCGCTTCTAGGAATGCTTATCAATATACCCTCGAGTCCAACTTCGGTCGTACTGTCAAATACAGAGATCCGTTCGTTAGCCGTACTACGCGAATGTGGAATGCTTTCCAATATACATGAATTGAAAACCAATGTCTCCCTTTCCTAGTGTCTACATAGAAATGGTAGTAATATCCCTGCGCTTATTATATAAAAAAAATGTAAGTTCGAGATTTTTCTTAGAAGGCTCTCGTGGCTGTAGGCAAACTCGAAAGTGGTTTCGATGAAGATTGTATATAGTTAGTAATTGCAGCGTCTTAGAAGTCAGAAAAGTTTATAACTTAGTACATATGAGTATTATACATAAGTTTTCAAAAAACAATACGTGTACACTCTGGCGTATACGCACTTTTTTAATTTGCTGAATTTTCAGTAATTTTATCTTTATTTTTCATTTTGAACTAGTATATTCAGCACCACCAACAAGCAAATATTAATTGACAACTTAGACGTTAAACTTAAATAAATGATTGACTTTTTTTGTAACTCTTTAACTGACATAGTTGTCAGTCAATGTTTATCCATCTTGATCGTTTAAACTATGTTGAAATATTCTATCTTCCAAATCATTTTAACTTTGACCTTGAAGTTTCACATTCCACACAAATCTACATGTAGTGCACGCAAATTGAAAAAAGTCTTCAACATATCTGCACACATAAAACGTATAAACAATAATTCCTTTTTCCAATATAAACACACCACCAACATATCGAAATATTCGATAATAATTTCATTCATAATTATTTTGTTTATTGGACATTAATTTACGCATTTTCTATAAATATATCGTAAACTTGTTATAAAATTGAAAATTAATTCACAGATTTTCCATTATAACTGAAAACAAAGCAATAATAATTATTGATAATGATCAAATTATTTGTATATTATTATTGCCTTAAAAGCTCTTGAAATAATTTTATAAAAGCTGAAATCATCATCGTTGATATAATAATAATAACAATAATTTGTAGATTAATTTTTATGTTTTTGTTGTTGTTGATGTGTTTTCAGTTGATAGTTTATGTGTCAAGCCTTCGTATGTTATCTTTGTAGGCCTATAACCTATATTTCATTCATAAATTGTATTAAAAATATTTACAATAAATATACATTTGGAATTAATTAGCATTTTTGCTTTGAACTTCCATATTTGATGATTGTTTTATATTGTTTTTGAATGTCAATTATGTAAATTTGATAAAAGGAATAATATTTAATGGATAGTTTCCAAGAACTGCTATAGTTTTTGACGTCAATGTTTTGGGTTTGGTTTTGTGAGTTAGAAGTAAACTATTTAAACTTGCCTTACGGCCAATTTCTTGACAATTTTTTACAATAACTTTATCTTCTGATAAATTAAAAGTTAACAAGAAAAAAATTGTTATTTTCATTTGAAGGATCTCGTTATTTCCAAGAATTTTGTTTTATTATCAGTTCTTTTTACAGTTCGCTAAATCTGCTCAACGTTTTCACAAGTCTCTTCTTAAATGGCATTAATCGAACGAATCTGACTTATTTGCCTTCAGGGATAAATCATATGGATTAAAATTAAGTTACTTTTGATAAAGCGCTCCAAAGGTTTTTTTTTTATAAAGCAGTTTTATAAAAGTTAATGCTTTTTTCAATATGAATTAACCAAAACATGTTTGAGTCATAGAAAGACTTTCAACGCTTCTATTGCATACCTTCATACGTCAAAAATTATTTTTAAAACAAAAAATGCATTAGTTAAACATTTATTGCCAGTTCTTATGATGTCATTTTTTTCAATTTTATTAAAAGTAGAAACGTCACTTTTTGTTTGTCAGAAATAAAAAAAAAACATATTGTTTACTTCCACCAAAATCTTGTTTTTTTATTTTTAAATTCTATACAAAGAAAAATACAAATTATTTTGTTTATTTTATTTTGGCAAAGAAAACCTGCCCCAAGAACCTATGAATCAACAAAAAAACTCTTCAACTACGAGTATGTTGTCAATGAAATACCATTTAAGTGACGAATTTATTTATAGTATGTTTCTCTCATAGTCTAGGGGATAAATTATGTATGTATACATAATTTCAATTTTGTGGATTCTAATGTTTAAAAAACAATACACGTTGTTCGAAAACAGACAGAAATAAATAAATACTTTAAGGCTAAGTATAGGCCTTTATCGAATTTAACAATATTGTCAAGTCTGGTAATGTTCTGACAATGGCTTTTAATGAGCGTGCAGAAGACAAATTTTCAAGAACTATCAGATGTCTTAAGGAAGCAATTTCAAATGTCATTTGACAATGGTGGAAAATGACGTTTTTAGCCAGATTGTCACACAAAATTGCAAGTTTTTACCATTTGAAGCCTTTTGGGTAATTGTTAGTACTGACAAATTTGTCAATATACATAGTAAAAGATCTTACAACCTCCTGTTCTTAACCTAAATTACTATTACCTTCGATTGCTTCAAAAACGTTGTACAAGAAATATATCAAGGACACTCTTTGTCGCATTTAAATTCATATCAAAGCTCTTGTTATCTTCATTGTAAGTCGTCAATTTAAGTCCCATAATAATGAACTTAGTCCTGAACAATACAAATTTGGTAACTTAGTCTAGATTTTCCTTTTTTAAAAAAACACACAAAATCCAACTCCACGTCTCGAACTCTATGACAACCGATGACGTATGCCGTCCTTGAAACTATTGATGTTAATTAAATCTATAAAAAGGGACGCATCATTCGTCGTTGTCGTGTCGGCGCGGGGCAGTGTTGTTGCCTATAAATACACTGCCAAGAATCTTGTGGTTGTCGTCTGCAAAGCTAAAAATCTCTCAGCTTTTTAACTGATCTACCAAAAAAATATTGACGTCTTTAACGTGTCATCACGGTGTGGCGGTGGTGGCGGCTGCGGAACGGCAGTGTGATGCCAGAAACTATACTGCGGATACCACGAGCATCATAAAACAATAACAATGAACATGTTGAAGATGATGAAGACTTCCGATAGTGATTCGATGCCAAATGTTCCACCGTCACAAATATGTGATGCACCTTCTTTTTCGTCTTCGTCAGAGTCAGCGTCAGCATCGTCGTCGTCCGCTGTTGCTCGTCTTCATTTTGTACGTATATCAAAACAAATGCCACAGGTGTGACGGATCAAAATCAGATGCCAGCAGATGCTGCTGCTGTTGCCTACCTACTCATATATATACAACATCGCTTATACATTAATCCATCTAAAAGATACATCTATACACAATTTGATGTTAATGTTGTCTCCATTCATATAGGCAATGGTTTTTATTATTTTTTTTGTTAGTATCTTTCGTTGTTGTTGTTTTGTTTAACGACCGAAAGGTCATAAAATACTTAGATTATCCAACCCACTGTCTATCTCAAGAGGTAAGGTTAACTACTAACCGACTTAACGACGATCGTTAGATTCAACAGCCATTAACGAAAGATATTTCTGACGAAAACAAAAAGAAAACAAAACAACAACAACCTCATAGACGACTACGAAAATGTTGGTCAATAAAGCGAAGGTGTTGAACTTTTGTGTACTATTTAATTACGGTCTTCAAATATTGATCCAGCGTGCTAAAGAGGGAAAGGTGAAGAAATACCAAACAAAAAAAAACTTTAACTAGTGCTAGGGTGTAATTGCTTCACACCCGTTTTCACACAATCCCCCCATCTCAAGACCTCCAAACTCCATCCATATCTACATAATTCGAATGTTAAAAAAAAAAACGGAACAAGTATTGTACAAGTCTGCTGCTCCCACATGTGTGTCCCGTATTTTCATAGTGGGCCCATCCATCTATCCATCGGCATCGTTGGTCGGTCGGTTTCGGTATCGATATATAAGAGTCAGAGTATCTCTGTAAAGGCTGTGTGTTGTAGTCGTCGTCGTTTGCTTATGGCTTGCGATGCAAAGTCAGAGACTTTTGAAGGCACCTCTACCTATCTACAGATAGAGATACTACAGACAATCTTCCCGCGCATTTTCTTCGAATAATGGCGGTGAAGGCGGTTAAGGTGGTGGTGATGGTGGTACTGGTGCTAGCTTGCTGGCTGACTGGCTGGTTAGTTAATGCTCGGAGAGCGATAGTGTTTTGCGCGCCGTAAAATATGTGTCGGCTTTAGAGGAGGCTATTTGGTATTTTCTTATATTATTATGGTAATATCGTATCGTGCGTTCGCGTACAAACACTTTTTTTTTGTTCTCTAGTCAATTGGAATTTCGAATTAGGCATGCCACGCGTATTTTCATTCATCCGCACCGGATTTGGATGAAGTTCTTTTTCTTCTTTTATATTTCATACAGAATAAGAAAAAAAAGATATTTTTGTTTTTGTTGTTGTTTTTGTATCGCTTAACTCAACCGTTGGTGTTATTTTTTTGAAAGGAACGTGTTGTTGTTTTCATTTTTTCTTATTTTTTTGATTTTGATGGTTTTTAAGTCGATGGACGAAATCTTTTCTTTTTGGGAAGTTATTTGCTTTGGATTTTTTTTTCAAGAATGTAGTATTATTGTTTTTTTTTATTCTCATATTTTGAAACAAGCTAAACAAAATACTACGTATTTACTATATTGATTTTTGATAGTGGACTTGGTGTGATCGGAAGTTCAAGTTAAATAATAGATAGATTTGATTTTATTTTGACTGAAAATTACTGTCAGATTGCAGGAAAGACCTTTTTTTGTTGTTTTGTTTGTTCAACTCTGCTTTTAGAGTTACGGGTAATTTTATTTAAATACAAAATTTTATTTTGATATTTTTAATGGAGCAGCGAAGAAGTGGGTTAGTTTTTGGGGATTATTTATGTTAAAAAGTTCGATGGCAAGACGGTTGTTATGTTTCCTTCAGTGTTTTGAATAAGAAAAATCAGCTGATAATTGAAGTATATTTATGAAAATTAGTTTCAAAACAATTTATTGATGTTTTTAAAACGTCAGAGAATGATTTAACTATTAGATACTTAGCATTTTAACACTTTCATTAATAAATTACAATCTCTTTTTGAAATTTATTGACTGATAAGAAAGTAGCACCATAATGAAAATTTGTTTTGTTAAAGTTTTTTAAGAGCTGTCAAAATAATGTTAGCAGTTTAATAACATGAAACTTAGCACCTGTTAACAAATAATAGCTTTTGTTTTGAAGGTTTTACCCGTCCACCTTTAAAGTTAATATTAATCACATTAACATTTTGACTTTTTTCTAAAGTTTAGAGTTGTCGACTTTTTTCCAAAGTTGAGAAGTATAAGTGACTTCGTGTTGGGAAATTTATGAATTGAATATTGTTATTCTTCAAGTTAAGCATTATGTCCAGTAAATTTCTCTATCAAATTAGACTTGTTTTACAGAGCAAATATGTAACTAGAATGTTTTTTTTTTTCAATTGCCTAACGTTCAGACTATTTTTTCAATATAAAAGGCATCTCCTAAATATTGGTCGTTTTCCGAATACCCTGTCGAGTATATCCTTAAGAATAAAATGAAGGCACACAATTCGCATGAGTATGACAGTTTATACTACGACTAATCTATTGGGCTTCTTGGTCAGAGCCTCAATATTAGCTTAAAGTAGTTGACGTTAATTAATATCTACGATTTTATTAGTAATTGAGGATCCTAGATTTAAAAAAGCATTGGAATAATAATATTCAAGGTGAATTGTTTGCTTGTTTGTTTGTTTGAACGCACTAAACTCAGGAACTACTTTACGGATTTTAGCAATAGGCTATTGAACATCGCGTCAAGACTAATAAGGATTTTTCACTTCGTGCTCTAATTGACTGTTAAAGTTTGGCTATGAAAATGTATAACAGAAATAGTTCCCATTCTAAAATAAAAAGTCAACGACAGAATATGTCTATCTTTAAAATCAGTATAATCATCATCAGTATAATCTTTTTTATGCTAACTATATTTTTTCTGAAACAAAGCATGAAACTTCGGACAAAAAATAATCTCATTATTAAAGGGAAATTACATTTTAGACAAATGCAAACATTACATCTTATTGGATATTAAAATTTAAATATTTCAGGAGAGTAAGCGGTGTAATTTTGTTTATATTCAATGTTAGTTTCAATCTACAGTAATTTTACTGACAATTATACACATAATCTTTCTTTACAGAAATGGCAGTTCTCAGTGAATCAATACGAATTAATGATTTCTTGTGACTTATTAAATTTTCTAATTTCCCTAAAACTCATTTTTATTCTTTTTTACATTTAACTCATTATGAATTCTTTGAAAATGATAGTGACTGAAAATACATAGCTTTCCGTGAAAACGAGAAACCTTGACCTGCTATAGAAAAAAATCTGAAAATTCCTTACCCTGAATCATCATCAGCATCATCCCATCTCGTTCTTATTCTTCATCTTCTTCATTATTATTATCATCTCGTTCGCAACCTCATTCTCATTTCATATGTTTAAATTTACATTCCCACTTAAAACTACATATGGGTGAATTTAAACCAAACTCCTTGTTGCATCATATGTCACTTAATAGAGCATCGTATGTCTATACAATATAACCCACCCACAAAAAGCAACACAAAAAAAATCATCACCATAACATCTTACAAATAGCCCATCAGTCTCAAAACGAAGCACACTAACAAATTTTAGTCTTTCTATCTTTCAGACTTATGGCAATTAAAAATTCTATGAAATTGATTAACTTAATTAAGTTCGGTTCAATTGATAGATAGAACTTTGATGTATAGAGATACATGAAACAAAATGTATCTACACTACTGTGACACCCCTTTGAGTTTTCGTATACTGATGTAGTAAATTCATCTTCAAAAATGAAGATCTTTTTGTAACTGAAAATTTCTAACAAACAAAAAATAAAGAAATCAAAAATCCTTACCCCAATTTGATATAATATCTTCGTCGGCATATGTTGCTCCCGCAACAACTCATTCTGACTCCTTTGATGTTGTTTCTGCAACATTTCCATCATCTGCCTTGGTTGTCTAATATCCAATTGTTCAGCACTGTCCGTCGATTTCTGCTTCAAATAATTACTATTCCCTTCGAACACTTGCTGCTGCTGTTGTTGGTGCTGCTGCTGAAGCTGGTGTGTTGCAATCGGTGAGGTTTGTGGTATTTCGTAGACTTCAAGTGGCAATCTTGTTCCAATCACAAGATCACTCATTTGACAGAAAACCATTAATGATAATGTTACTGTCAGCATTTTTGTATATTTATTTATTTATAAAGCTTTTCTTAAATACGAGTTTGCTTCTAGTAGTTCTAAAGCTGATTTGTATAATGTAGTTCTTCGAGCACAGTGCTCAGATCTCAGTTAGTGCACTTTATATGTCTATATACAAATACACAACTTGTAGTCCTTGAAAAACGCGCGAGCCGAGCCAGCAATAATTAGATATTGTATGCGATATCAAATGCGAAAAACGAAAAAGAAAACACACTGCTGAACAAGCGAAATACACGATCAATCAATAAATTTTACACGATCGTGATCGTGAGTTTGACGTACGTTACGTTTAAAAAATAGAAAAAGAAACAAAACAACAACAAAAAAGTCACTCAAAGATCATAAAATCGAGATCGTTGTTCGAATCGACTCTGACTATGACTATGACTATGGCAATTCACGATACCAATCAATTGCTCTTGCATTTTCATTCATTAAATAAAATACAATTCGAGCATTAAACAAAAATCACTGTCTTTCCTTTTTTTTCTTTTGTTGTAAATTATTGTTTTTGTTGTTGTAAGTTGTTGCTTTTGATGATGGTTATTGTTGTAATGTTGGTGGTTGTTGGTGGTGCCCCCAAAAGTGGTGCTCTTTCTCTTTCAATAGTTCACGTTGAGCTGCTGCTGCTTCAAAACTATATACACTACTGTGCCTGAGCTTAGCTTCTCGAAAATATCGCCGACTTCAGTTCAGTTCTGATTGAAGCCCAATAATAAGCGTCTTATTCACGACTTTTCATATAGTTAAAGATAATATACCTTTTTACTCAACTTTTGTTGTTGTTGCTGATAATCTCAGTGACTATGAGATACATGGAATGTTTCGTAGTAATTTATAGATTTATTTATTTCTGTATTATTATTTGAAGAGAATAAAACACCACATAACTTCGTTTCACATTTCACATAGAAGAATGTAGATAGGTGCGCGGTAAGGAAAGCAGCATAATCAATTCAAAAAAACGACAAACAAAAAAGTTAGACACAAAAATAACGACTTTTTTCCGACAACCAACACGACAGGGAACGTCTAAACACTGTACGTATCTTTTTTCCTTCAATCTATCTATTGGCAATGGATTGGTGTTGATATTGATTTACCACGATAAAACATATTTCTTAGAATTAAAAATTTTGCATATTACAATCAAAAATACCACATGTACTTCAAAGATACTCTCGTACTCTCTTGTGTGCCGTGTAAAAGTATCTTTTAGTTGTTGTTTCTTGTTATTATGCTATATTTTCACCACTATACTTTGATGAATGAGAAAATATTCGCGTGTATCTATCTATATCTGTATCTATACGTACATTT
This sequence comes from Eupeodes corollae, assembly GCF_945859685.1. Lineage (NCBI taxonomy): Eukaryota > Metazoa > Arthropoda > Insecta > Diptera > Syrphidae > Eupeodes > Eupeodes corollae. Next base: position 126,838,290 of record NC_079148.1, read on the forward strand.
ATACGAATCGAATTTTTTTGTATGAATGAATATAAAACTCGTGAATGAATGAATTTTATATTGAATGAATATAATGATGATGATGATGACAACGACCGACCGGGGTGCGGCGGCGATTCACGTTAAGACTTTGTGATAATACTCGTTTGTATAACTTAAAATTTTCGTGGAATGTATCTGTATCTTTTTGTATATTAAAAAAAAAAAACCTTTTACAACATAAATTCGAGATGAAATCAAAATCTTTTAAATATTAACGATTATTTTTTTTGTAAGAAGATACAAGTTTAAGTTTTATGTTCTTGTCTTGTAGATAGATATGTTTTTTTTTTTATTTTAATTTTTATAAATTTCAAAATGCGCGCGTCCAAAGAGAAACAACTTCACTTTCCGAACTGATCAAATAAACTAAAAACAACGTAAGTAAAAAAATACAACATCATCGGGAAGCGAAAAACTTGAATGAAAACCAATACATTGGTGCAAGGAATTCGATTTGCTATCGATGTGTTAGTCGCATGGTGTGTAGATACATACATGTGCATATTTGTTGTGTAAAAGATACTTTAAAACTCATACCAAGACAAGATGTTGGGATTTTTAGTAGCAGCTATCGAGCGGAGTGAGCAAAAGCAGTTGGAGTTGGAGTTAAAGTGGTACGGCCGACGACGAAGAATACGAACCTGATGTTATGAATGAAGATTTTTGTTGTTGTTTGTGAAGTTGGATGATGATGGTGGTACTTTGCTGGTGCTGCTGATGATGATGGTATAGTCTTCCTTTCATAACGAAGCCGTGAACAGTGATGCAGTTGGTATACCTCAAGAGGTATTAAAAAGGAGGAAATTTGAATTATGAAGAGTGAGTTGGGAGTGAAGAGGGAACACTTTACTCTTATGAATTTTTTAAGGTAGGCTTTTGCTTTTTAAATCATCTTCTACACGGACAACTCTGGTCAAAAATTTGTGGAGAGTCTATTCATAATTCTACAATATTTGGTTCTTCGTATGCGATTATGACGAAGTTGAAGATGATGATGCTGTGATAGCGAGATGCTGGCGAGATGATGATGCTGGCTACGCGAGAGCAATGAGAGATAGAGTTTTTGTTTGTTTCTTCTCAGAATCTACCTGCGCGCACAACATGAATATAGGTACCATATAATTAGTATTACACTCACACTATAATCGTTAAGATAGATTTAAGTAAAGGTGTATCTATGTGTATTTATTTTTAAGTGTGTGTTTGTGTATTGGGGGATTAAAGGCAAGCTTAAGATTTGTATAAAATTTAATTGAGGCTACTCTTAGGTTAACTCTTTAGACTTTAGGATACTAAATTAAATACACTGAAAGTAATATATGGCTTAAAATGTTCTTTGACAGAAAAAAAAATAAGTTTCTTATATGAATCTTTTTTATAATACTAGATATTCTTCGGAGATTTGTCTCAAGAAAAGTGATTTTATGTTTATAACTTATTGATAATATTTGCAATTTTCATTTGAAATAAAAAAAATATTGGTTTTCTAGAACTATAAACCAACATTTAAGCTAAAGAGAGAAAAATGTCCTATTTCTACTTGACTTGAGTATCTTTCAATTTTTTTTTCAATTCAAAAAACTTATGATGTATCAGAACTTAAAAACAATTTTTACTTTTTTCAGTTCATTTGAAAAAATGACATTTATCGATCATTTAAAAATTAACTTCCACAGACTCTTTAAATGTTGTTTTTTAAGGTTCAACTAATAGTTACATTATAATTAAATATGTGGTTTTAAAAAGTTGTGACAAAATAAATTAGTATCTATGTTCGCAAGATAGTATCAAAATAATATTTAAAATGTATCTCTGTTTTTTAATTTCTTTTGAAATGCATGTACTCAATAAAAAGTTCTGATTCTTAGTTAACACTTCAAAATTCTTACCTTGAATTTTTCAATTCTTGTCAATGGACCAATAAAAATCTGAATTTTGTATCAAAGAACCTCTTTTCATGTTTTAGAAAAGATACTGAAAATTCATTAGGTTTTGTTTACTTTTACTTTTGTAAGAAAAAGGTGAACCTCAATTTTATAAAGCTTTGAGACGGCAGAAATTGCTCTTGACCCATAAGAGTTTCTGTTTTTAAGCTTTCTTTTACATTCAATTTAATTTTTACCACAAAAGTAAATTTGTAAATATTTTAAACTTACTCAAATACTTTTCCTTATCTTTTCCAAGCCCGATTTGTTTTATACGTATTTGTATATTTTGCTAAATTGCAGTGTTCGAAAATGTCTTTTAAATCTTTAAAGCCACATTACTGGAATTTACCGTCACTTGTGATGAAAAGTTACTGACATCAGAAGTAGAAATGAAGTTTCACTTAAAAAAGTAACGTGTTTTTATAAATTAAACAAATTTTTCAAAAAATAACAAATTTGAACGCTCTAAAGTAGGTAGTGTACTGACATTTGAAAATCTTGTTCTTAAACAACCAAAGTTCTTAGTGAAACAATAAAGCCACCAAACATTCCTCATTTTTGAAGTATTGTGCTCCCAAAAATAGCACCAGAATAAATAACTCCAGATTTATTTGTGTCCAAAAAAAGCAGATTTTTTTTCTTTTTTTCAGAAAATAAAGAAAAGAAGAAATACTACGCCTCTAACTTAATGTTATGGCCAATAGTTTAGCTTTATAATGAAAATAATGGTCCGTCATTATCTTTTAAAAATGATTTTGGTAAGTAGTCGCCGTGAATGGTTAAAAAACTTCCCATCTGGTCTGTCGATCTGGCTTGCCTATAAGTTTGTAGGTTTTCGTGTTGCGTTAAGTTGTCAGTTGAATTATTATTAAAAATTTTTAAATCACCAACAATATTTTTCATATAAATAAATAGTTAAAGTTGTAATTCTAGTTTTCGTAACGAGATTTTTTGACGAACACAAATGTTTGCCAATTTTAGTAGCATTTCTTAATTTTTTACAAATTTGGATGAATTAAATTAATTTGAGATATATCAAGAACTGAACATCAATTTTTCCAAATTTGCGTACTATTTTTTTTATAAGAACACACACTGTTATATTTATAAAAAAAAACTACTGAATATCGAATACAATAGTTCCTGTGAAATAAAAAGAGTTTAAAGTTTATTTTTTTAAAAGCTATTTAAGCCGGAAGTAAATTTTTACCTAGTTTTAGTATTTTTTCTTTTTTTCAGGTTTTTATTTTTTGTAAAAAAAAGCCAATATATCAAAGTTTTGAAAAGATACTTGAGTCGAAAATAATTTTTTAAAAACTTTTGTCAAATTTTCTTTTAAGTTTTTTTTTTTGTAAAAAAACTATCAATTAGATTTTTCTCAAAATTTAAACGACTGTTGAAAACAATAGTTCTTATAAGATAAAATGAGTTTGAAGCCATAATCTCAAATTATTGAAAAGATATTTGTGTGGAAAATCAATTTTTACCAACTTTTTAATTATTTTTTGTTTAGGTTTTTATTTTTTGTAAAAAAACTGTCAATTCGATTTTTCTCAAAATTTTACTGAATGTTAACCACAATATTTTTTAAAGCAAATATCTCAAAGTTTTGAAAAGATTTTTGAGTCGAAAATCAATTTTAACGAACTGTTATTAATTTTTTTGTTTAGCTTTTTATTTTTTGTAAGAAAACTGTCAATTCGATATTTCTCAAAATTTTTCAGAATGTTGAAAACAATATTGCTAATTAGTGAAAATTAGTTGGAAGCCATAATCTCAAATTTTTGAAAGATATTTGAGTCGAAAATCAATTTTTACCAACTTTTTTTCTCAAAATTTTACCAGATGTTAAAAACGTTGTTTTTCGTTGCAGGAAATTGTCTTGGAGATGAAATCATTTTTTATTCGTAAAATTTTAGAGGTGAAACATTTTTTTTTAGTTTTTTTGATTTATAAAAAAACGTTAATTGGACTTTTTTTGAAAAAATATACTTGTTTGGTATCATGTTACAATACATAATATAAAATTTTATTCAAGTCTCTAGCGTTTTTGGTTCGTGAGATATTTATGGCTAACCAAAATGTTCCCCTTTTTTAAAACTGCTGTAGTAAAAAAACCACCCACACAATTTTCTTGAGACCCCGTTCTGCATTATTATCTTCAGGTTTTTGAGTACGAACGTATTTACACACGCACGCAACGATATCTTTCTAAAAATCTTTTATTTCGACTCTAGGGACCTTGAAACGTCGAGAAATGTCAAATTTTCAATTCGACAAGTCGGACCCATTACAATAACTTCCTATGGGAAGTTAATAAATTCTAGCTGAGAGGCCCAATTTTCTGCAACTTTTTGCAGAAATTTGCTCCATGTGTTAGAAATATTGAGCCCCCATATATAGTCTTTCAAGGCATCATTTGTCTCGAGCTTATCTGCGTACACAAACGACTTCACATAATCCAACAGAGCTGTTTTCAATCGCAATACTTCAGAAGTCATTGCATATGTTCCATTTACTAACTCTGCTGGGAAATTATATCGACCGAATATAGGACGTAGAGTGCGATGTGTCGCGCGAACTGAACCATTATTTTGTACGATTTGCAAACGTCCATCAGAAGTTAGTCTATTTATTTGAATAAGGCAAACCAAACTGAGCATAAATCAAGTGACAGCTGTCAAAAAGACCAATTCCAAAAAAGTATTTCGAATTGAAAACCAAACTTAAAAAAAAAACAGAAATTAAATTATGCTCCATTAAAACTATTTCTTGAGTATCCGCTGTCATGTTGTCTCTTAACCCTTTAAAAACGTTTAAGATGGAAATCGTAGAACCCTTTTTATAAAAGATATTCCTGTGTTTGTTTTGAATCCACTTAAAATAATAATTAAAAAACAAAAAAACAACTAAATTACAATAGAAGATTATTCAATATTATTTATTTTAACTGATTTAACCGTTTGTTATAATCATTAAAAACCAACCCACGAAAAAACTATCAAATTAAATACAAAAAAACTTTTCACCGAACGGCTATACATTGCCATACACCTATTGATTGCCATTTAACTTGCATTAAAGTTTTAAATTTATTTAATTTAAACAATAATTTTTCGATTAAAATTAAAATATAAATTAAATATCAATTCATATTTTTATTTTAATCAAAAAATTAACAAATCAATACAAATGTATTATAATTTCTTTCCGTTGACTTTTATTGCAGTCCTTAATATTTATTTATCAGTAAAATAAAAAAAATAATGAAAAAACAAAACTTTATCTATTATTAAATCTAGAGTATAATTTAATTTAATTTTTTAATGCAAATTTAATAACTCTGCTTCCAACTCACTTGACTTAACATTTTATTTTAAACAAGCTTCCTGTCAAATATAAAAAAAGTAGAAAGTGAAAATAAGATTAACCAACCTCAACTTCCAGTTAACCTAAAATAATAAAAACCATCGATATTTGCAATATTCATTTCATTCCAAAGAATTTCAAATATTTTGACTTTGAAGATGCCACGCTAGACCATCAAACACATTGACCTGTTCCTCTTACTCATCTTTGAAGCATCTTCAAATTCCAATGAATAACTACACATGTACCTCTTCATCTTCTCTGATGTACACACCGGATGTTCTTCTGACCCGGAAGTTATAAACTTACATAATACCCAACCGCTCTTCTACATTGAGTTGTTTTTCTTTTGGTAACTAACAACACCACCAACTACCATCATTAAAACAAGAAAAACACACATTGGTCTCCTCAAGATTGATCATTAAAAAAACCAAACCTCAACTCTCATGAAAATAATGTACCAAAAAACCTCTTCGACCACCGCACTACAAAAATACCTACAAAAATAAATATAAGCGCACGCAATATAATAATTTCATATGAATATCAACAAAAAAATTAATAATAAACAGATAAGCCGTTATTACATTGTAAATAATACATTTTCCGGTCGAATGTGTTGATGTGTGAAGTGATACATTGTTGTAATACAAAATCAATGAAATTCGAATTCTCTCGGAAATTATCGACAATCGTATCGAAATTCTATCAACGCCAAACAAAAACAAAAAAAAAAACCAATGTGGGTTTGCATGATTGATTGTTATTTAGTTTTAATTTAAATTAAGTTTTTTTTTTTAACTTTTGCTTCTTTTCATTTCTTAAATATTTATACAAATTGGAAATTTAATCTAGTTATAAATTTAAGGTGTGCTTCCTTCGTTTTTATTATTTTAGTTTTTTTTTTTTACTTATTTTTGAATTTGGTTTATGACTTTTTAGGTGTGTCTCTGTATTGACCTTATGGATCGAAATATTCTGTTTAATAATTTGGTCCATAAATAAAACCTCTATTTTTTATTTGTTCTTAAACAAGCCGAACCTTTGCTTCTGGGCTGGTTATGCAAAAAAAAAAACAGAATCTTTTCTAATTCTAAGAAATATTGACTTTGGCAAGAATAAAAAACTGATCCAATAATTAATGATTGATACAAATTTCATCACTACTCGCCAGTTTCAAAAATATTATAACTTGTATTCGTTGTTTTTTTGTTTTATTAAAAACGATAACTTAAAAAACTGCCATAGAAATGAAATAAAAATTAAAATAAAAACATATAATTGCAGCTCTCGCGCATATAAAACTCGTATTAAAAATTCAAATCAGATTCCATAAATTTGCTATAAATTTTTTATAGTCAAAGAAAAAAAAAGGAATAAGTTTATGGTTTTTAAATTATTGAATTTTGTTATACATAATTTAGTTTCACAGTTTTTGTTTTTTTTTCCTTTTTTAAATATTTTATTATCTTTTTTTGTTAATTTTAGGAAAAATGTATGCTGTTATTGGTCGCCGACATGGAAAAATTGTATCTGGTGATTTAACACAAGGAAGTGGAAATTTCTCGGTTATGGCGTATCTTCCGGTTATTGAATCGTTTAATTTTGCCCAGGAAATTCGAAAACAAACATCTGGTTTGGCAGCACCGCAATTGATGTTTAGCCATTGGGAGGTGAGTGTTTAAGAAATTTTTGTTATATATAATGTTATAATAATTTAAATTGAGTGTACGAGAACTAATGATGTTTTGAATATTTAGAAATGATGTGTTGAATTTATTGTAGAGCTGGTAATGTAATGAGAAAAGCGTTACGACCAATCAGTTTGTTAGTTTTATTACTTTTAATTTTTGAGCTTTTGATAAAATTCCTTACTAACTTACTTACTTAAGGTGCCGCTACAGTCCTGTGTGAACTAGGGCCTCACCCAACAAACTTCTCCATCTAGCTAGGTCCCTAGCTAGATGTCTCCAGTTTCGCGCTCCAAGTTGGGTGAGGTCACCTTCCACTTGTGCGCGCCACCTGATTCTTGGTCTTCCTCTACTACGCTGTCCTGTAGGTGTGGATTCGAAGACTTTCCGGGCCGGAGCATTAGTTTCCATGCGCTCTACGTGACCCATCCATCTTAGTCGTTGGACTTTTACCTTCTGACTAAGTCTACGTCGCTGTACAGCTCGTCGTTCCATCTTATCCTCCACTCCCCTTCGATGCATACGGGGCCGTAGATCACACGAAGAATTTTTCTCTCGAACCGACCCAAGGTGCTTTCATCCGCTTTTGTCATAGTACATGCTTCTGCACCGTATAGTAGGACGGGGATGATAAAAGTCTTACATAACAACACTTTGGTCCCTCGAGAGAGAACTTTACTACTTAATTGCTTTCTCAGTCCAAACAAACAGTAGCTAGAAAGAGTTAATCTGCGTTTGATCTCAGCGCTGGTGTTGTTTTCTGGGTTTACAGGGGAGCCTAGGTAGACGAAGTCCTTGACTACATCAATGTCATCAGCATATGCTATTAATTGGACAAACTTTTGAAAGATAGTGCCTCTAGTGTTGACGTGTGGGCTCTGAACTATTCTTTCAAGTACGATGTTAAAAAAATCACATAACAGTGCATCGCCTTGTCTAAATCTTTTTTGACATCGAAAGGTCCTGTTAATTTGTTTCCAACCTTTAGCAGCGTGGTCCACCATGGTCATCCTGCACAAACGGACGAATTTGATGCCGTCATAAGCGGCCTTGAAATCGATGAAAAGATGGTGGGTGTCGATTTGGTGTTCTCGGGTTTTTCCAGGAACTGCAGTAATGTGAATATTTGATCAACTGTGGACTTTCATGGTCTAAAACCAGACTAATAAAGACCTATCAGGTTGTTGACAATGTGCTTTAGACGTTCACATATTACGGCTGAAGAGAAAATTATAGGTGATGACTGATTCCTCTATAGTTGGTGCAGTTTAGAGGTTCTCCTTTTTTCAGGACCGGGCAAACAATACTGAGGTTCCATTCATCGGGCATGCTTTCTTCCAACCATTTTTTACAGATAAGTTGGTACATGCACAAGTGCTCGGCATTCAAGCCATCCGCTTCAGCGGCCTTATTAGACTTCAGCTTAGATATGTCAATCTTTACAATCTTTACGTCTAAGTCAGGAGGACGGGATTGTTGGCTTTCGTGGTTTATGTTGAATGGATAATCCTGCCTGACAGCGGAATTCAGTTCGTCGTCGCCGTTATACAGTCTTCAGAAGTGGTCCTTCCATATCCTCAGCATTGACTGCGGTTCCACTGTGATGTTTTCACTTTCGTCTTTGCAGTCTTCAGTTCTGGGTTTATGTACCTGTGAATTTCGTTTCTCCTGTTCATAAAACTTTCGAACTTCATTCCTGCTTTCGAACTTCTCAACATCTTCGACCGCACGCTTCTCATGTCCTGTCTTTTTCTTTCTGAGAAGTCGGCGTTCCTCACGCCTCTTCTGCTCATAGAGCTCATGAGCAGCTCTCGTCCTTTTATGCAGCGCCGCTTTGCGTGCCTGTTGTTTGGATAAATTTGCATTCCGACATTCCTTATCAAATTAAGGGTTCCTTGTTGGTGGTAGTAGTAGTAGTACCCGTGGCGTGATGGTTAGTGCGTTGGACTGTCATGCAAAAGGTCTTGAGTTCGATTCCTGCCTATGCCATCTAAAGTCTTTTCACTGGTACTGCCTCTTGCGAGGAATTGACAAATCCTTCAAGAGTTAATCTTGTCATGAAAAAGTGCTTTCTCAAATTAGCCGTTCGGATTCGGACTAAAATTGTAGGTCCCTTCCATTCCTGACAACAGTACTCGCACACAGGAATGGTTGAGAGTTGTAAGTCACTAGGCCCTGGTTCACAACGGACTGTTGCGCCACCCAATTTATTTATTTATTTGTTGGTGGTTACTTGAAACCTAGCACATCAGAGGCGGCTACTCTGATTGCATCTTGGCAATGTTGCCACTGGTTTTCGATACATTGTGTTGGCGGCAGAGAATTTTGAGAGAGGTAACTTGTAACTCCTTGCTTATGTTTTTAAAAATTTTGAAAATGTGTTTTGATGAAAATGCAATATTTTCCAGATCTAAGTTTTAGATCGAAAAAGCATAGCTTCTAGATGAAACGAAAAATTGAGTATATTTTAAAATTTAGTTTGTTTTGTTTGTATTTCAGGTCGTAAACTGTTAAATTTCCAAATGACTAAAAATCCCTTTTTCTATGATTTTAAAGCACTTTTAAGTAAGTGGTCTCATTTTGGATGAAATTGAAATAGAAAAAAAGGTGATCCAATTGGCCACCGAGATCTTGTGATTTGACTATTTAATTTAGGCTATGAAGAAAATAAAGTATACATAAAGTGTTTTACAATAAGGGCGGCTAGGTGTTGAAATGGAATAAAACAAGCTTAAAGGGCACATGTATTCCATTAAGTCTGAAATATAATATGATTCCAATGACAACCTCGATTTCTTACGATGGGACGGAACCGAGTGGTCCAATTTCGAATGACTCTTTCGCTGAATTTTCGCGATGGCCTTTGTTATGTTCTATTTTCGGGCATCGCTCGATTGTGGTTTATTTGAATAGACCTGCGACTTTAAGAAAGAAAAACTCTAGTGTGGTAAAATCGTATGCGACCTTGGTGGCCAATTCACATAACCCCTGCGAGAGATAACCTTACTCTCAATTCGTTCAAGCAAAATGTGAATCGTGGCGTTTGCTCTGTGGCACGTAGCGCCCTTCTGCTGGAAACACATGTCGTCTTGGTCCATATGGTTCAATTTGGGCCATAAGCAATTAGTTATTATCGTTATCGCTCACTGATCCCGCTTTAACGGCCGGCGTTTTAAAAAAAAGTACGGTTCAATCACGCCGCCGGCCCAAAATTCACATCAAACGGTACATTTTTGAGGATGCATTATTACCTTTTTTTTTTTTTTTTTATAATAAACACACACTCAAGGGGATCTTACTACCCTTATTATGCAGATGCACAGTATGAGCACTAGGAAGAGGAGAGAGGGTTTAAAAGGAGATGTCGGTGCACATTGGTTTTGAATTCCTGAATATTGCAATGACTAGGAAAGACAGAGTGTGGTAAGGCATTCCACATTCGCGTAGTACGGCTAAAGAACGAATCTCTGTATTTGACAGTACGACCGAAGTTGGGCTCGAGGGTATACTGATGAGCATTCCTAGAAGCGCGAGTATTACGGTTGAACTGTTTAAGGGGAGGAATGCAGCTGGCTATTTCACTAGAGCATAAGCCGTTAAAATAACGGTAAAAAAGGGTCAGACAAGAGACCTTACGACGATGTTCAAGCGAAGTAAATGAACTTATGATGATATTATCACCTATCAATTTAAATGCTCTACGTTCAATACTATCCAAGAGGCTTAAGTAAGTTGCAGGAGCACCAGCCCAGAGATGGGAGTTATACTCAAGCTTTGGACGTATGTACGTCTTGTAGATAACAGCCAGATCAGAAGGGGTGAAATATTTCTTGCATCGCCTAAGAAAACCCAAACACCTTGCGGCATTTTTGGCGACATCGCGTATGTGATCATTCCATAAGAGGTGGTTGGTGACACACATACCGAGAATATCGAGGTGTTCAGTCTCATTGATGCAAGTGCCATCCATGGATAATGGCAATGGGGGTATGTCTCGCTTTAACGATACAAGACAGCATTGCGTTTTCGAAGCATTAAATTCCACGCGGTTTTTTAATCCCCATTGAACAATGCTGTTTAGATCGGAATTTAATGAGCTTATCATATTTTGTCGTTGCAGTTCCACATCCGAAGAAGAGGGATGTGAGTCTGAAAACGAATATGAAAAGCTAAGAGTACTATCGTCAGCGAAACAATGTATTGGATTAGATGTTGCAGACAGAAGATCATTAATAAAAATGAGAAAGAGTGTTGGAGATAAAACAGAGCCCTGGGGCACACCAGCATTTATTTTATGGTTTTCAGACTTGAATCCATCCAATACTACTTGTATTGAACGATCCGAAAGGTAATTACTAATCCAATGAAGCAGGGATTCATGAAAACCGAATGCACGCATTTTCGATAAGAGAGCCTGATGCCAAACCCTATCAAATGCTTTTGAAATATCAAGTGCAATAATCTTACTTTCTCCAAAACGATGTAAAGATTTGCTCCACTGTTCGGTGAGATGAACCATGAGATCACCAGTGGACCTATTGCTACGAAAGCCGTATTGCCGGTCATTAAGAAGCTTTCGATTTTCAAGGTATTTCTTGAGCTGATAATTAATCAGCGTTTCCATGACCTTGGAAAGAAGGGACGTAAGTGCAATCGGTCGGTAGTTAGAGGGTGAGGAAGATTCGCCTTTTTTGGGAATAGGCTGGACAAATGCCGTTTTCCATCCGCTCGGAACGAGACCAGAGGAGTAGGACAGATGAAAAAGCTTACGCAGTGGTTTTGCCAGCGTTGAAGAACACCTCTTCAGAACAATAGCGGGGATACCATCCGGACCAGCGGATTTATGTGTGTTTAGATCTCTTAGGACTCTTGCCACAGTACGAGTGCGAAAAAAGATTGGTCCCATAGAATCACTAACTCGCTCTAGTACAGGCGGAGTCATAACACTCACTGGCAGCGTAGAATTGGCGGCGAACTGCCTAGCAAAGAGATTAGCTTTCTCTAAAGAGCTAACAAAAGGAGTGTCATTGACAACGAGCGTAGGAACCGAAGAAGAGGAAGAATTCCTCATGTTTTTTACAAATGACCAAAAATTTTTACTGCCTTTGGGACATTGCAGTATTTTTTGCCGTAAATTTTGGTCATGTAAAAATTTGGTCCGTCGAATATGGGCGTTGCAGGCCTTCCTGGCTTGTTTGAACTTTTTCCGGCTTTCCTCAGTACGGTTGGCTTTATAGCAACGGAAACTAACCTCTTTGGCCCTAATAACCTCTTTACAGCTCGCATCAAACCAAGCGTTTACCTTGGGTCTGATACTTTTAACCCTGTTTGGTATAAAAGTTCTCATTCCCAGGAGAATTAAACTTGTGATCATATCAGCGCTGGCGTCAACGTCACTATCGAGGAAGCATAGTGACCAGTTAAAGATCCTGAAGTAATTATTGAGGCCGTCCCAGTTGGCTTTCTCGTATTGCCAAACGGTTCTCTTAGGAGCTCTTTCTTTAACTGAACAGTTTTGACACGAGAAATTTGCTGATATAACACAATGGTCAGATGTGCCTAGAGGAGATAGAACACTAACAGTGTACTTATCAGGGTCAGAGGTAAGAAAAAAGTCAAGAGTGTTTTCTGCTCGACCTTCAACGTCCGATATTCGGGTGGGCTCGTTGACAAGCTGAGTTAGGTGGTTCAACTCAGCGAAGATTTCTGCACACACTCCATCGGGTGTTGTCTGGCCTGAATGTTGAAGCCATGAAGAATTGTGTACATTGAAATCGCCCGTAACAACGATTTCAGTGCGAGGATAGGACGAAACAATTCTTTGGATGGAATCAGACAAAGCATCAAATTCACGAGAAGTTGATACTCTGTCTAAATTTGGGCTTCGATAAAGGAAGCAGTAGTGAATGATTTGCTTATTCACGGAGAATTTAAACCACATATAATTAAAAAAGGAATTGGTGCAAAGACCATATTGTGGTAAGAGCTGATAAGCAACATCATTCCTAATGTATATGGCGAGGCCATGGTGGGAAAAGAATAAAGGCACCAAGCTATACCCATGAATAAAAAATTCAGCAGGATCGGAATCCTCACCTACTTGGGTTTCACTTAGTGCCAAAACAGCTGGCCTGTATGAAACAGTATGGCGGTATGCTAACAAAAAATTTGCCCTTAGCCCACGAATATTACAATAATCTACTCTGAATTGTCCAGTCATTGCAAAATAAAAAATGTCTAAAACCAATACAGATAGAGATGAAAATAAAATTCACTGAATTGAAACACAGAATAATCATCAATACCCTTCACTGCTAGTGTTATGCCTTAGCAGTGACGAGAACCGATCCGACCCTGTGATGCAAAACAGTAAATTCAATTCAAATAATCTGCTGAAACACAGATTAGCAAATGCACCAATTCCAATTGTAATTGATACATAAACTAGGCTGTGCAACTGTGGAAGAAGGGGAAAGTAAGGATGGGATGGTACTCACTGTGAAGTGCTGTGTTGAATGGCTTATCATTTTTGTTTTTGGTGTGTTTTTGTTGTTTTTTGAGTGGCGTGATTTTTTTGTGAACCTGGTGAACCTCGTAGGGGTTGGTGTCGTCCCAAACCCTCGTCAGTAAAGATGATTTTTCGGCAGAAATTGGGATCCTCTTCCAAACGATTCGAAGACCAGTCAGTGTACCAACGGCGTTGTCTGTGGTCATAAACTTTGAGCTCCTGAGTCTGTTGGATGTTGTGCGGGTGCAGGCCCAAGTCCCGACGTAAAATTCGCCAATTTGAAGTCCGCGAAAGCCGAGTTCTTGCGCATGGCGAGGAATAGACTGCCTTGGGTTTTACGGACCGTGCCGATCTTCTCCGATCTTGAGTTCCTTGAACGTACGGGTGTTGGGTGATTGTTTTTTGAACCAGTCGTCTCAAATTTGTCCACCAATCGTTGAAGAGTCTACCGTAAAATGGGCGCAATGCGCGCAACGTTTGAGATAACGAACACTAGTTTTTATAATACAGTTTTGTCATTTAAACGTGCTGTTCAAACGTGTAACGTACCATGATGATTTGGCATAAACAACTGAATAATAAACAAAAGATTTGACAGATGTCATCAAAACAAAATGGCTGCGTAGAGCCGACAAAATCTACCCGCGCCAATTGAAAAACCCTTTATATCTTTACTTCGCAATCGATTCAAAATCTTAAATATGGAAGTCGTAAAGTTATTGAGAACGTAAAGCGGGAAAAGTAAAAAGTGGCCATGTTAAGCTTACGAACAAGAGTTGGTGGTAACATTTAAGCCAATTAGCTGATATAGTCTTTCATTGAAATGGAATACCTTTCTCCTTACAACGAAATAAACTTCGATTGCTTTGTTTTAAAAAGTACTCCTTTAAAAAAAAATCAAAATGAAACCTGCTATTTTAAATATTTAAATACTCCTTCGAATATTACTCATCTTCTTTGGGGCATAAGAAATATGTCGAAAATACCCCTTAGAGTTTACTTATGTCTGAAATGAAAACTCCAAGAGGCTTTAACTCTCATCCCAAAAAATCAACTTTGAGCTCCTAAAATACAGTACAGAAGTGTTGGAATTTTCATTTGACAAAACATTGACTTTCCGGTAACGATAACTATTTGGTTGACTGTAATCGATTGTCAGAAATTCAGACATCAGTGAGTGTTTTCTCTTTAAAATTGGCATTAACTGCTTATTTACATAGGAGGTAACTGAGGAATTCAGTCAGATTAGACATACCAATTTTGAAAGCTATTGAAAGAAAAAAATAATTTCTCAATATTTCTTTACCAAATATCAATCCTTCTTTAGTGAATTGTACACAATTAATTCTTTCTCTCTTTCGAACCAAAAATGGACAAAAATTGTCCTAAAGCACGAAGAATTATTAGTCTTGAATAAAAAATGCTCCCCCTCAACTGTCGGACTCATCCCAACGCTTTTGATAAATGGTGCCGTGAAATAAAACCAACATCATTATTTTGAGAAATAAGAGCAAATTGTTTTTACGGTAAGTATAAACAGTAAGATATGTTAGTTGCTGGGGGCAACCCCCCTGCTTGGACACACTATTCGTAGTAGGTGCGAGGCGTATGCAAAGTTTGTATAGTATTTATCGCAAACCATACTATTGAAAGTGAAATAAAACCAATTTAGCTTTATTTTATCTTGTTTAAGAGTTAAAAGGCAAACTGATGAAAATTGGCTCTATTGAGTTTTGTAAAAGTGAAATAAGGCCGAGTTTAAAAATTGTACTAATTTCACTTGGTTTTATTTCACGCACCTCAAAAATCTTGAATTATCCAAAAATAATTGGAGCTTCCAGAACTAGAATTGGGTAAGATTCAGGTTTAGGCTCATACCACGGAAATTAAATCCTAAAAGCACAGGTGCATCAAGTTAGCTTTTAACTTGTGTCAAGTTCAGCTATTTGTATGCTTTATATTCAATTCATCATTTGTCCTTCCTTTTGGTCAACTTATTCAAACAATTGTTCCATATAGTCCTGTTTCTACGTGAATCTCGTATTTAAAAAATCAACGTGTCTTAAATTTTACTTAAACGAACACAACTTTCAAGCCTAATTTTCTGATTATCGATAGTTTGTAAGGTCCCAAACAAAATTAAGGTAAGAACAACAATAACCTCTAAACAATCCATACTTTTGTACACGTATTCAAAAAACTTAATTTTTTAGTGTAGTACAGAAAAAACGGGATCTATCATTTGTGATATTACTGCAATTGCCACTGGATTGGAATATAAACTGTCTTCAACTTTCCATTGAACCTTTCTGTATTTTATTTTATTCATTCCTGAATTAAAAAGCAAAACTAAGTCACACGTAAATGTGAAGTAGTTTCTTTAGTTGACCCCACCCTTACAATATAAACATACATAAAGTCGTAGTTGCACCTTATTTCCAAATGACCAAAACTTATTAAGAAGCTGTTTGTTGTTCGAAAGTGTTAAATCAAGTCCACCCCATAAAGTCATCATCATTAGTACCACCAAAACCGAACCCACTCAAAATTATTGTGATCCAAAGCGTTTTTCCATCAAACACTTCTAAACAACAAAACAACTTACACTTATTATTACACACTACCAAACTATCTTATAGATACGAGTACATATTATGCGGGGACTAAAGATATAAGTATACGATATCAAAACGAAGTATTTATATTGAATTATTGAATCAAATCAAAACCAAAGCACGCATATATTCTAATTTAACGGTAACGTTCAGAGCAAATTGCATGCAACACACGGTTTGCCGGTTCCACCACAAAATATATGTAAAATAAAAAAATAAAAAAAAACAAGGTGGGGAAGTCACGTGTAGAGGCGTGGTATTATACGCCTGATTTCAAATCCTGCATTCAATGTGTACTTAGGCATTCATAACAATGCCATAAAACCTCCAGCTCGAGCTCAAGCTGTTTAGCTGTACGTACCTTGTATATATCGCTACAAACTATACTCTACGTCGTCGTCGTCGGTCGTTCGTACAAATACAATAAATGCGATGTATCTTCTGGATTCGTTTATTTTCATTTTTAAATCCATTGCTTCGGTTTGTTTGCCTTTAGATACTTGTACCTACTTTAGATATTTTTTGTTGTTTAATTTTCTTTAGCTCTGGATTTGTGGCACATCACACTCCACTCTCGTGTCGTCGTCGTAGTCGTGTTAAAGCCTGGCTACTGGTATTTAACGATTGTGTATACGTTGCGAGCGTGCGGTGGGACGTGTGGGGTAGGGCATCGGTTTAAAGTTGGTTGGACAGAACAAAACAAATAATCTGATAACCCGTTTTGGTTTGAAATTGAAAAAAAAATTAAAAAAATGTATCTCGCGCTCGACACCCTGTAGATCTGAGTGTATCTGTAGTACAACCAACAACTTACCACGCGGTCAGGCCAAACCAAAAAATCAAAATCAAATACGAAACCGAAACCAAAACCGCGCAAAGCCAAATCCAAAACCCAAAAGCCGAAGACGAATACGAATACGAAACCTAAACCGGAGCCGATGCCGATGTCGAAGCCGGTGTGTTGCTTGCTGCTGCTGCTGCTGTTGTTGCTACTTCAACCTCAACTTCAACTTCAACGGCTACTGGGCTGCGCTATTGGTGCTGTCAAAATGACGAGGCTCTCAAAAGATAATCATCTTTACGTATTTCGGTAGCTGGTTCGTAAATTACTCTCGAATCACGACGTTCTTAATCTGTTTATGTCACGTAGTATTATTTTTTGTTCCTTTTTATATACTTTTTTTTTGTTTTGTGTAATCCTCCTCCTCCTGCTCCTCGTCTTACACTTTGTCCTTTAACTTTTTTGTGTTTATATTTTTGTTGTGTTGTATTTTTTTTAGTTTGGGACTTTTTATTCAGTTTCAGAGCCTTCGAGTCGAGGTGCTGTTAGCTGTTGTTTAAATTGCCCTAAAGGTCTCTTTCACTCTCCTTCCATGTTGCTGGACAGAGGCCGCGGGCTTGAAGTGCTATAGATACACAGCAGATATGAATTGATAGTTGGTATTTTTTTTCCTTCTTATTTTTAATTGTTATTCAGGTCTCTTTTTGACCGGTCAAAACCCAGGCTTGATAAAGGTGTAAAAAATGTTTGCCATCAGTGCGAGTTTAGTTTTGTGTATCTTTTGTTACGAACCAACAACAATATATATGACACTATCGTGTGGCTCAAGCGATCCAGAAGAAGATTCATCCTACCTGAATTTTGGGATGTTTCCAGAGAGATTAAACCTCGATCAATGGTCAACAGGAAGGTCGACTTTTATATGTGTCATTCTCCATCACAAAATACAAAAAAAAAAAAAAACATATAAACATGAATTTAAAATAATGTTGGTATCCATTTAGTTTCACTTTTAAAGATTTTTATAGCTTGAAGTCATAAATTTCATTAAAAGATATTAAAACTCGAACAAATGAGCCATAAAAAAAGCAAGTTTTTTTTTTTTTTTAATGTGAAATCTCTTAAGAAATGTTTTAAAAAATATTAGGTCGATTTAAATTCAGTAAAACATAATGCCCCTTATGATCCTCCATTTTAACACGGCTTTTTAGAATCGGAAAGTCGTGTCCAACTTTGCAGGGGTTAATATTCAGAAACATTCAGCAAAAATTAAAAAAATTGTACTGTCTTCGATAGAATAAAATGTAACCTAATGAAGTTATGAAATGCATTCTTAGAAAATATTTAGTAAATTAAGATTTAAAAACTTTGAAGTAGCCAGATGTGAGCGTACCCTAAAACTGGTCACCAAACTGTCAATGTCAAAGCATTTATTAACAATTTCACTACAATATCAAGTTGACCCTTCAGAACTGGTGTTTAAAAAAATTCAATTTATTGGCAAGATCTTATAGAAATAATGCCTAAAGTAAAGAGGAGGTTGTTAAAGCTGAGATCTAAAAAAATACGAGTTAATTAGGTGGCGCAACAGTCTGTTCAGAACTAGGGCCTAGTGACTTACTGTACTGTTTTCAGGGATAGAGGAGACCAACAGTTTTTTTTTAGCCAAATTCGAGCGGCTAATTTGAGAAAGTACTTTTCATTACAGAAATTCTCATAGAGGATTTGTCAATTCCTAGCAAGAGGCAGTACCCGTGCAAAAAAAACTTTAGATGGCACAGGCACGGATCAAACCCAAGACCTCTGCTATGACAGTTCAAAGCACTAACCATCATACAGGTACTACACATAAAATCTGAGATCTAAATTGTATATAAAAGGTTTTCCAATTGGCGGGGTAGATTTTGGCGCCCCGTGGCGGCCATTTTGTTTTGGTGACATCTGTCAAATCTTTGTTTATTATTCAGTTGTTTATGCTTAGTTATCATGGCGAGCACTTTCAAATGACAAAACTTTATTATTAAAATTAATGTGCGTTTACGCAAACGTTGCGCACATTGCGCCCCTTTTACGATAGAGGTGGTAGTCCTTTACAGTCGACTCTTCAACGTGGCCAAACTTGAGACGACCGGTTTAAAACTATCAGCCAACACCGGTCGCTTAAAGAACGCAAGATCGACTGAGAATATCGCCGCGGTTCGTGAAAGTGTACAGCAGAACCCGAGGCAGTCTATTCCTTGCCGTGCACCAGAACTCGGCCTTTCGCATACTTCAAATTGGCGAATTTTGTGTCGCTACTTGGGCCGTTAAAGATCCATCTAATACAGGAGCTCAAAGTTCATTACCATAGACAGAGCAGTTTTTTCGCTGATTTGACCTCGAATCGTTTGTAAGAGGACCCCAATTTAAGCAGAAAAATCATCTTTAGTGACGAGAAGCATTTTATGGGCCGACACTATTCTACGACGAAGTGCATCGTCAAAAAGTTACCGTTTGGTCTGGATTTTGGGCCAGTGGCGTAATTGTTCCGTTTTTTATGGAAAACGATGTTAGTGAGACGGTAACCGGCAACAGCTAGCGCTATATAACGATAATAACTTATTTTGTATGGCCCAAATTAAACCATATGGACTTAGACGACTTGTGGTTCCAGCAGAATGGCGTTACGTGACGCACAGCAAACGCCATGATACTCGCCCTTATTGAAAAACTCTTTAGATTTAAGTGAAGGAATTGTTGGTCCGCTTTGTATGCCAAAGACACAGTGCCAGCGTTTAAAAGGAAAGGTTTAAGTTCACAGTGTTTTTCAATTACTGACAGAGATTGTTATATAATAACCGTGTTTTTTTGGCATTCTTAAAATAGTATAGTATAATATTACCAAGAAACCCCATCGCCAGTAGCCAGATTTGTGTATTGAAAAATTGGTACAACTGATAAAAGATCTGTCACAATAATAATAGAAAAAAGACAAATAGAAGAAAGTTTTGTGAAAATCAAAAGTTAAATTAACTTCAGCAAAAAAAATTAACTAAAACTAATAAAATGGACCTTACCCGTGGCATGATAGTAAGTGCGATGGACTGTCATGCGATAGGTCTTGAGTTCGTTCCCTGCCTATGCACCTAAAGTTTTTTTCACGGGTACTGCCTCTTGAGAGGAATTGACAAATTCTCCCAGAGTAATTCTTGTCATGAAAAAGTGCTTTCTCAAATTAGCTGTTCGGATTCGGCATATAATGCAGGTCCCTTCCATCCAGTTTTCAGTCATTAGGCCCTAGTTATCAAACGGACTGTTGTGCCGTCCAATTTATTTAATAAAATGGACAATTTTTTAAGAAGAAATTGAGATAGATATTGAGATCCTATAAAAGTATTTTGACCAAAAATAAAAACTTCAAGAAAGAGGTTCGTTCGTAGACTACTTTATTAGCTTGTGGTGTTGAAGCGAGCTTAAAGATCGCCTCAATTCTTTACATACCTGAATCGAGTTGAAATGAGCTTGATTCGACTGGATTTCGGTCGGGGATCGGATTCGAGTCAAAACTACTGAAGAAAAACCTGTGTGGAGAAATTGGTTTTACAGATAATGCATTATGGTCTGTTTATTTGCATGTTTGTGTACAAAAAATATAGTTTGGTTTCAAATTAAAAAAAACATTGCACATGGAGTAGGTAGCATATTCTAATATGGTGTTGAACTATTTAGTTCTTCATTGTTTAACACGAATCAAACTATCTCACTTGCACTTCATATGAAACATCGAAACATTATTTGCATTTTATAAAGTGCCGTCAAACTTAATCATGTTTAAATCTTCTTGTGTGGTGAAAACACCATGAAGATTAATTTATTGTAACCTGAGAACAACCATTGGTTGAAACATAGCAAAACTTAATTATCTTTTCTATTGTATTCTCTTGCAAAATAAGTCCAGTAAGTCCATTTCATTAACAAAACTAAATGATAATCAACAGTAACAGATTGATTTTTTCCCCCAATGGAAAACACATGACTCCAAGCGCACAACTACTCAACGAACACATCCATCGAGATGCAAATGCAATATCAATCGTACCAAAATTTGAGTACGAAATCATATAAGATCCATTCGAGGCTCGTATAAATGTCAAAAAGCCATCCGTAGTAAGATTCTACTTTAACTATTATCGGTAGTATTTATACTGCGGACAATGTTTTTGTTAATCGTCTAAGATCCTTGTATAGTAGGATATGTTTTCCAACAAAACACGGGTAATGCCATATTCGTGTAGTATGTTTAAAAAACAGTAAGAGTTATTACATTTGATTTGCTAAAATAGATACATAATCTTTTGCAAGAATGGTACAAAAGGGTGAGACAAGATACATTACAACCGTCGTCGTCGCAACAGTGTTCAAACTAAGTAAAGGAATCAACGATATTATTGTCCAAATTGCCAACTACTTTGCAACCTTTTTTTGAATAATATCTAAGAGACTTAACTAAGTTTTAGAATATAAGCGAGATGGAAACCTTACTTAAGACACAAGTCTTACATCGACTTGGGAAACTCAATCAAATAACCGAGTTTTTGGTGACCGAAATTTCGTATGCGATCTGTCCACAAGAGGTGATACGCATACCTAGAATTTCGAAGTGGGCAGTTTCTTTGATGCAAGTGTCACTCCTGGATAAGTCAAAGGCATCATTTAGTTTTTGACGCATTAAATTCTACACTAGTTTTTACACTAGATTTAACAATTCAGTCCAGGTCAGAATTTGATAAGCTTAAGTCAACTAAAATTAGGGCAGCAGTTCATTAGTTAAAATGAGAAAGAGTGTCGATGACAGGACAGAGTCCTGCGGTACACCATAATTTAGTGTGCATAGTTTTTAAATTTGAACCAATCCAATAAAACTTTTGAACATTGAACAAAACGAAGTGAGAATTTATCAAAGTATATCTGATATGAGGTTCAAGAAAACTATAAGTTATAGGCTGGTTTTAAATCTAGACTTCTAGTATGCCAATCTTCAGCTATAACCATCATGCAACAGGGGCACTGTACGACGTATTGACCATGATCTAAATGTGAATGAATAGTGACCCTCTTGCTTACCTCCATTTTAACCAACAACAAAACAATCATCAATTTATGTTCATTCCTCTGTTAAAAATAAAAAAAACCATGCCATCAAGGTGTGAAAATAACAACGAACCAGCAAAAACCTATGCCCACTTCAACTCAAGGGTTTTTCATGGAAATTACCGCACAACAACTGGAACAACAACAACGACTAAATATATGAAGGTATATGATCCTTTTGTTATGTGTCAAGTACTTGCTATTGTCTCCGGGTGAATAAGAACACAGGTACGCACTTTTGTGCGAACAAAAGGTATGCGAATAAATTCCACAAAATTAAATGCTGCATACTCGGCTGAGCTGCTGCCGCTGTTGAAGTACATACATAGCAATAGGTAGGTTAGGTAAAGGTAGGTTAGAGGTTTAAGGTATTCAACTTTAATTTATTTTCTTGTTCTTCTTGTTGTTGGCAGGAAACCACATCAAGAGGGAAAGGCCAATGGTTTCCCTTTGAAATTATGTACGTTGTCGTCGTTATTCGTCAATACTTAGAATTCCTTAGGGATGGGTCTTGAGAGTATTATGGAGTGGCGTTAAATGCGCTTTTGTCTTGTAATCCTGTTATATTGGAATGTATGAACTGAACATACCTATATCTCACATTGAGAAACAACAATTGTTATATTTTTCGCTTCCTGGGGGGATAAGACATTTGTATAAGGTCCTATCGTAAATGATTCACAAAAGTGATGTCGGTCATTGAGAAGATGAGAGAAGAACTGTTATTCAATTCGATTCTCTTTACGGTTGGTCCTTAAAAATGACAAAAGAAAAACCATTAAGTTTTGTTGTCTTTTCTTTTTTTTCTCTCTTTATTTTAAACATTGTTTTTTAAAATTTGAATAGAATTAACAAGAATCTTCTGTTGAATGATACTCGAAGCAGGTGATATGATGATATGCACATTTGAAAAGAAAAAAAATCTTACACAATATGGGTAAGGTACCTATCTTCGGTACTTTTTGTTTGTACTCAGAAGGAACAAAACTTCTATCTTCTATCCTTGAATGAATTGTATTGAAAACCATTTATCAACATACTTTTTTCTAACGATTTTTAACATTTAGCTGTGCTTTAATAACCGCTAAGGCATAGGGATTTATTTTTCAGAATTTATCATAATTTCATTTACATTTGGTAGTTAAAATTAATTAAAATACAATATTATGACGATTTCTTGCATTTCTTTCCAGATTATTAATATGGATCCATTTTGGGTTCCCTCAACCGAGGAGGAGTACACTCACTTTGGAGAAAAAGCCGATTCAGCAAATCGAGCCAAAGTTTACATGGACAGCGTCCGCAGACGTAAAGGATTGTATGTGGATGATAAAATAATTGAACATGCTGAAAAACAAAGAACTTTATCCAAAAATAAGTAAACTAAATTGTAAAAATGTCTGTTTTTTTAAAGTAAATGAAATAAAGTGCACTTTTTTTAATGGTTTTTTTATTTGAACACATTTAAGGAGAACCTTTTGATACAAAAAGTTTCTGATAAATCATGCAAAATGTAATTTTGATTGAATTTACAAAATTTTAGAAAGGATTTAGTTTGAAAAATCAGCATGTATTATTGCTTCAATTTTCTTGAATTACCAGCTGTCAAATATGTAAATAAAATAATGGGACACAATTTGTATTTGCATTTTATTTCGATGGTTGTTGACTGAGAAAAAATATCATGAATAACGAATACAATCGCAAGTTTAAGGAAGTGTCATTAATGTTACTTAAGGGGGTATTCTGGTCTAGAGACATGAATTTTATGTAATTTTTGAAGTGCTGTAGAAAAAAGCAAGCTACAATTTTACCATACATTTTTTTATACATTATTTATTCACATTAGAAGCATACAAAAAAAAATAAAAAAGTAAAAAAAAATAAAAATTCCGTTAGTTATCAGCTGATAGAGTAGTGCGTCTCAAAAATTTGGTGCGTGACCATACCCACGATTTTAACTCTCCTAGAAATCTGAAATCAAAAACTAAAAAAGATTATTAATCTACAATAATGTCGCAATGTCTGGAACTACGGAAAAGTTACAAACATTTTTTTTTACAAAATGGCGGCTGTCTAAAGAAAAATACAAAAAATTTACCATTTTTTTGAACATTCTTCGATTTGTTAAAAATATTAAAAATGAAAATTTGGGGATGGCCGTAGTTCCGGACGTAGACAAGTCCCTAAAGAAGAATCTCTTAAAATTTCAAGTAAATCGGTTCGGCAGAACCTGAGAAATCGTGGGTATCAGATTCAAAAAGACAGTTCTGAGAAAAACGCGTTTAAAGTACCCCATTATGTATTTTGTTCTATTAGTTGCAGCCCAACCGATTTGGATGGCTGCTCAGCAAAATACTTATTTCTCCGAAAATAATTTGAATTTGGGAAAATCCTCTAGTAGACATATTCTTAAATAGTTAAACTATGAAAATATGAAAAGAAAAAAAAATCGATTTTTTTTAATTTCTAGACCAGAATACCCCCTTAAGTAGCTCTTGGAATGAACTTGTACCTTGAACTATCAAATCTTTCGGTTTAAGAAGAAAACAATTAAAATAAATAAACTAGACAATGTTTACAGATTAGGAATATGTCTTTCAAAAAAGAAATGTTTAACATATATTTTAAAGTGTTACTAGTTTTTGTTCAAAAACTGTATATCCACGTTTAGAAACATGAATTTATCAAAAATGAAAAAAAAAAACTATCACGGGAAAATTATCTTTAACCTTATAAACATTTCCAGGAATTGTTGGTGATTGTATAAATGTTTTATGGGACCGACATAGTTTTTAATGTATCAGAAATTAGACAAATAAACAGATATGATATTCCGAAGATTACTTCTTCTATATATTAATAACACATAGAAAAATACTTCTTAATGATTAAATTGTTGAAAAGCAACTTTGATGTATTTCTTGAAAGAATTTAATTTTTTAAATAAAGTTCAACCTCTTTTTTACTGAAAATTCCTCCAGCTGATATTCAACGTACATATGTATATTGAACAGAAATAAAAAATGGTAAATTGAGTATTATATCACACTGAAACAATCCAAGGGATTGGAAGGCTGCACAATTTTGTAATGTGTCAATCAAAATTTATACACAAATTAAAGGTATTCGCAAAAGTGATCAAATTTAAGACTGTCTTGCGTAGGCAGTGTTTTTCTTAGAAAAGTGAAAGTTGGTATCATATTCAAATTGACTAAGTCTTAAATTCTTTAGAGTTGACAAATGTTTGAAGAAATGTTATGGGTGATTAAATATTACAGTATATAATCGACTTTAGTTAGAACTATTAGAAATTAAAAAAAAACTTCCCATAGGAAGTTATTGTAATGGGTCCGATTTTTCAAATTGAAAATTTGCGCGTGCGTGTGTACGTACGTTCGTACGTCCGTACGTTTGCGACATTTTTGCGTCGTCCATAGCTCAAGAACCAGAAGATGTCGATTTCAAATAAATGTTGCTATACAGATAATAAGGCAGAAAGATACAGAAAGGGCTCTCAAGAAAATTGCGTGTGTGGTTTCTTTACCATAGCAGTTTGAACAAAAGGTGAACATTTTAGTTAACCCTAAATATCTTACGAACCAAAAACGCTAAAGTCTCGAATTAAATTTAATATAATATATTGTAGCGTGATATCAAAGAAGTATATTTTTTGCAAAAAATCAACGGATTTTTTTATAAATAAAAAAAAAACTGAAAAAAAAAATTTGCCACCTCCAAAATTTTACGACTAAAATATGATTTCATCTCCAAAACAATTTTGTGCAACAAAGAATAATATTTTTGACATCTGATAAAATTTTGGGAAAAATCGAATTGACAGTTTTTTTTACAAAAAATAAAAACCTGAACAAAAATTAATAAAAGTTGGTAAACATTGATTTTCGGCTGAAATATCTTTTCAAAACTTTGAGATATTACTTTTATCTTTCAAAAAATATTGTTGTCAACATTCAGTACAATTTTGAGAAAAACTAAATTGACAGTTTTTATACAAAAAATTAAAAACCGAAAAAAATTAACAAAAGTTGGTAAAGAATGATTTTTGACTCAAATATCTTTCAAAAATTTGAGATAATAGCTTAAACTTAATTTTCACTCATAAGAAATATTGTTTTCAACATTAGGACGAATTTTGAGAAAAATCGAATTGACGGTTTTCTTACAAAAAATAAAAACCTAAAAAAAATGTATAAAAGTTGGTAAAAACTGATTTTCGAATCAAATATCTTTTCAAAAATTGTAGTTATTGGCTTTAAACTACTTTTATGTTTCAACAAATATTGTTGTCAACATTCAGTAAAATTTTGAAAAAAATCCAATTGACAGTTTTTATACAAAAAATTAAAAACCAAACAATATTAATAAAAGTTGGCAAAAATTGATTTTCGACTCAATTATCTTTCTAAAAATTTGAAATATTTTCTTCAAACTAATTTTATCTTATAAGAAATATTGTTTTCAACATTCGATAAAATTTTGAAAATAATCGAATTGCCAGTTTTTTTTACAAAAAATAAAACACTAAAAAAAAAACAATACTAAACCTTGGTAAAAATTTAATTTCGACTCAAATAGCTTTTCAAAAAATTGAAATATTGGCTTCAAACTAATTTTATCCTATAAGAAATATTGTTGTCAACATTCAGTAAAATTTTGAAAAAAATCGAATTGACAGTTTTTGTACAAAAAATTAAAAACATAAAAAAAATTAACAAAAGTTGGTAAAAATTGATTTTCGACTTAAATAGCTTTTCAAAAATTAAAAATATTAGCTTCAAACTTATTTTATTTCACAGAAAATATTGTTTTCGATATTCAGTAATTTTTATATAAAAATCCAACAGTCCGTTTTTTCTTAAAAAATAAAATCTACAAAAAATAGTACGCAAATTTAGTAAAAATTGATACGAGAATATATAGAAAAAGTTCTAAGCAAGACGTTCGAAAATAAAAGAGGCATTTAATTCCAAGACTTCAAAAATGTCTTGAATTGACAGGAAAGATTATCGTAGGTCGCCCTTTTAGCATGATACTAAGATTCAAGTGCCCTGTTGATAAGTATGTGAACAGTTGAATTAGTCATATCATATGATGGTAAAAGTTCAGACAAAAATGCGAACTTTTGAACTTTTCCAAATTTTATGTTCCTATAAAAATTTTGAGTTGGCAGTTCCGTATTCGCCGTAATGTCTTAACTCCTAAAAGCATATACAAATTATAGCAGAATCTTGTGCTTATTTTAATCTCCTTAAAATATTCTGTATATTTTATATTGCGTTTTGGCCTCCTTAAAATATTCTCTTTAATTCATATTACCTTTCATTCTCCTTAAGATATTCTGTACATTTCATATTTCGTTTCATCCAAAAAGTATGCAAATATTGTTAAAACTTGTTACAATCAGTTCAGTTTAAAAATACTAATGAATGTACTAACTTCCCATTGGAAGTTATTGTAATGGGTCCGATTTGTCGAATTGAAAATTTTGACATTTCTTAACGTTTTAAGGTCCCTAAAGTCGAAATAAAAGATTTAAAGAGATGTATGTGCGTGCGTGTATGCGTACGTTTGTACGTCCGTACGTTTACTACGTTTTTTCGTCCTCCATAGCTCAAGAGCCAAAAGACATATCGACTTCAAATAAATTTTGTTATACAGATAATAATGCAGAAAGGACTGTCAACAAAATTGCGTGGGTGGTTTTATTGTCATAGCAATTTAAAAAAAAGTGAAAATGTTAATTAACCCAAAATATCTAACGAACCAATAACGCTAGTGACTTGAATTAAATTTTATATTATGTATTGTAACGCGATACCAATCAAATATGTTTTTGCACGAAAATCCCAATTAACGATTTTTTTAAAAATCAAACAAAAAAAAACTGAACAACAAATATTTGACAGCTCGAAATTTGTATGAACAAAAAACGATTTTATCTCTTTAAAACAATTTTGTTCAACGAAAAATAAAGTTCTTAACATCTGGTAAAATTTTGAGGAAAATAGAATTGAAAGTTTTTTTACAAAAAATAAAAAACTTAAAGAAAATAATACTTAAACTTAGTAAACATTTTATTTTGACTCAAACATCTTTTCAAAAGTTTAAAATATTGGTTTCATACTAATTTCATCTCATAAAAAACATTGTTTTCAACATTCAGTGCATTTTTTATTGAAATCCAACAGTCAATTTTTTGACAAAAAAAAAACTACGAAAAAAGTACGGAAATGCTACTATAATAGTGAAAATTTATTTTTTGACTTAAAATCTCCATCCGTAATGTAAAATTGTATGAGATTTTCCACTACGAAAGGATTTCATGATACAGTTTTTCGGGATTCGAAAAAATTTCCAATTACGATGGAATTCATGATAGGGCTGAATTTTAAAATCAGACTATATTGGCATAAATCGACAGACGAGATAGGAAGTTATCAGTGTCGGTCGCATTCCAGCCTCTTTTTTCAAATTGAAATGTAAAATTTTACTTTATCGTTGCCTAAAATCAAAAGAAATAAATAAAACATTGGTTAATTTCTGATAAAAAATTAAATCTTAAAATTTCTTGTGATCTAGTGAAAAAAAAAACTAATGGCAGTAGATAAAAAAACCAGTCAAATCGTCATTTGAGGCCGATCCACTTTTTACAAATTTGATTAATGATATTTTATAAAGCTTCGCCACAAACACTCGAAAACCAATAAAAAATGAAAACAAAGCTATTTTTATAAATATTTTTGGAAACAAATTTTGAAGTGCTGTAAATTTTAAGTTAAGATTTTAAAAATTCTTCCGCAACCAAGGTCTGGCAGTTTCTAACAGTTTTGCTAAACTTTAAACTCAAAACCTTTAACGAATGTTAATATCACTAAAAAAGTGTAATTTTTTGACTTTTAGGTACCAACGATTTTTTTCAAAAACTTTTGTATCAAAATAAAAGTCGTCAGTATAAAAATTAGCATTTTTTATTTAAAATGTACACAACTCAACTTTTTACTTTTAAAAAAACTTATTCTAATGTTTGTTTTGTTGAGCTATTGCTAGCTTATATTGTTACTGCTTTCTATGCTATTGGAACTCTTATTGGCTTGTGACTCGATTATTTCTGGCGATTTCTTATCGTCAGTAATCAGACCATTTTCTTTGTCATCGGCAGCAACAACAGCGAGTTCATTATTTCCAACTTTCAAATGAATCCCTCTGCAATGAAATATACATATTTAGATGTTTAGTTTCAAAGAATTAAAATTATCAACCAAAATCCACTTACAAAATTAAGAAAAACACCGCAATTTGTGTAGCGATAGTTAACAAAAATACTGCTGATCTTTTACCGATCGTAGATCGATAGATTTGCGAATAACAAACTCCACTAATGAAAGGTACTGCATTATCACAAACTGACAGAAGAGCGAAAACTTTCCCTCTTTCGGATTGTGGGACGATCTTAGAAGTGATCGATCTGATCATTGGGCCAACGATCGGTCCCAAACTGCAAATAACAGCTCCGGTGTAGAAAAATGTGGGTGTATCGGCAAAGTAGTAGAATAATCGAGCTATTGCATGGGCCCAAACTCCAATGAAGACAATTGCCTAAAAACGACAGAGAAGTTAATATTTTCACTTTTTAAGTTCAACTTTCAAAAGACTCACAGTGTCCCTCCATCCAAAGACCTTGTTTAGAAGAGGAATTGCTATCAATGCTGCGATCACATAAGCTGTTGATTGGAAAGTCTTAAAGTTGCTGTAGATCTTAACGTCCCACTGGAATTTCAATTGAGCATAGAGATACAAGTAGGGCTTCTCATCCCTTTGGAATGTGTAAAGAGCCATTGAGATCAGTAGAATTATGAGAAAGGATCTTCGATTTCCTGGACGTTTCTTCGCTAACACACCAAATGAGTCCTGCAAGTGTTGAATGTCAAAGAAGTCGGGAAAGAATCCACAGAAGGTTATTTCTCGTAGAGATCTTTGCTTTGAAGTTGTTTGCCACTGAAAATTAATTTCTATAAAATTAATCATCTCAATTTAGAGAGTGATCTTACCAACCTTAAGGAAGATTATGCTGTAGACGATGCCAACGAACATTATTGATGCATTTATGGCAAACATTGATGCATGGGACTTATTAAGGACATTATTAAACATATAAGAACCTAGAAATAATAATGTTATTCAAGAAATAAATTATTGTTTTAAAGGGTGGCATTTGTAGTCTTACCAAATGCCACTCCAGTTGGCATGGCACTCAAATAACAGATATCAAGAATTGTGACTCGCATTGTTCTATTTTTCAGAGATGAAACATCTGAAATATAAGCAAAGCAGGAGGCAAATATCGCAACATCAGCTCCTGTGAGTGCACATGGAAGAGTAGCAGTGAAAATTACATATTCCACTGGCCAAGATTCTATTAAATAAAAAAGTGAGGAGAAAAATTAAGAAGACGTTAACAAATCGGTAAGTGTCCACCTACTTTGCCTTGCATTCACAACCATCATTATCGAATAAATGAATTTGCCGCACAAGCCCATAAGCAATGGGAATTTACGGCCCCTTTTATCTGACCATGATCCTAAAAATAAAGCTAATACTATTGGAAATATGTGCGCTGAGATATTTTCCCATTGATGAAATTTTGATGTTGTTATCTAATACGAGATTTATTGATTACTTCAAAAGAATAATTTAATACAATAAATTTTACTTACCTGTACTTCTTTTTTGATTTCAGGAAATTTATCTAAATTATTACAAATTTCTAAACTATAATTGTTATTAACTAAACATGATTTTCGAACAAAAAAGTCTTGTTCTACCACAGAGGTGAATAAAAAGGCAAACATATATAAAAACATTGTTGGCTCGACGGATATGTCTCGGTACCAAGGCGAGAGGAAATTTCCTTTCCATCGTTGAAAGCGACTTTCTGGAGGTTGGTTGGTCTGAAATTCATACAAAAATAATTATAGATTACTAAATTGAACAAGGAGTTAGTAAATAGAATGAGTGAATACATTTTAAACAAACATAAAATATTTTTAAACGAAAGAGTTCTCGTACGAACTTGCTTTCTCCCTATATCATCTTATATGAAGCAGAGATGCTAATAAAATGTCATTTTACTAAAAAATCATTATGAAAGTGAAACCACTATAATAAAATACCAGTTTTTTGTAAACTTATGGCAATTGTTAAGGTTCCGGTCAGAAAATCATGAATTAAATGCTTGCTGTTTCAGGGCTGCATTTTTGCTAACTTCTTTATTAATATTCCTTCATTGTTTTGTTGATAAAAAATGGTATTTTTTGTTGGCAACTAATTCTCAAATACATCAAAACCTATCTTGTATTCAAAAAATTTGATTTAATTGTGTATTTGGGTGCGAAAAGTTGTATTTTTGGGTTTTCTCTGGAAATATATTTTTTATAAAAAAAACACATATTTTACAGTGGTACCGGAATGGAAAAAAATATCTTGGAATTTATTTTAATAAACACTCGAAAAGTTCATATTTTCGCAATATGATATTAAAACAACACAAAAACTTTTAAAATGTAATTCCCACAATTTCTGCATTATAATGGGCTGCAGATCGTTTTATTGAAAGACTTCAATTTTTTGATATCTCAAATACGGGTATGTTTGTTTTTTTTTTAACTTCCCTTAGGAAGTTATTTTAATCGGTCCGATTTGTCGAATTGAAAATTTTGACATTTCCCGACGTTTCAAGGTCCCTAAAGTCGAAATCGTCGGGATCGAACACAAGACCTCTTGATGACAGTCCAACGCACTAACCATCATCGTGCCACGGGTACAGCGTTTTTTTTTTGTTTTAAAATAGCAATTTAAAAAAGAACATTTTGGTTGACCCTAAACATCTCACGAACCAATAACGCTAGAGACTTGAATTAAATTGTATATTTAATATTTTAATGCGATACCAAACAAATATATGTTTGGAAAACATTACAATTTACGGTTTTTTATTTACGGTTTTTTATAAATCAAAATCTGAAACAAAATATTGGTCCCTCAAAAATTTTACAAACAAAAAATGATTTTATGTCAAAAACAATTTTGTGCAACGAAGAGTAAAGTGAAGATGAAAGCCTAAGGAAACATTACTCAAAGCTGGTAAAAATTGATTTTGGACAAAAATATCTTTTCAAAGCTTTGAGATATTGGTTTTTAACTAATTTTATCTTATAAGAAATATTGTTTTCAAGTCAAATCGACGGCCGGGATGGGAAGTTCAAGTTATCAATTTGGGTCGCATCTCAACGTTTGTTTTCATTTCTTGCTTTGAGGTTATTTCTTGAGGTGTTATTTTACGGAGACCGGATTGACACCAAAGCCCAGCTTTTTTGGATTTTGTTTGCGAGTGATTGTTCAAAATATTTCTATGGTAAGTGGAAGTATAGTTTTGCGT
This sequence comes from Eupeodes corollae, assembly GCF_945859685.1. Classification (NCBI taxonomy): domain Eukaryota; kingdom Metazoa; phylum Arthropoda; class Insecta; order Diptera; family Syrphidae; genus Eupeodes; species Eupeodes corollae. The sequence goes on from NC_079148.1 coordinate 126,870,816, forward strand.
TGGCTTTTTTGGTCACTGTAACAATTTCGAAATGAAACAATTAAGTTACATTAACTTTCTCTAACGTTTGAGGGGAACTTTATTAAAAAGAACTCCCTCCGAGCATTTGCCTACCCCTGTAGCATATAAGAAATATGTTGATTTGTGTAATAAAAAACAAAGGAAATTCTTCCGCCCGATCTACCTTCTCAGATAGTGCTTAGAGCAAAAGAAGACAAACCATTAAATTGCCGAGTCTATTTGCCATCGGATGTTGTCCAAAAGAGGAAAGTTTGTCGAGTGAAAAGCCTCATGGAAAAAATGCCCACTGATTTAAGTGAAATAAATATTCCAAAGAGATTGAGGTAAATATTATTTACATACAAGTTATATCAGCGCACACTTTTGCGTTCCCATAAATCTTAAGTAATATAAGAACACACTTGTGTGTGTTTGTCTCCGTACAAATAAAGTAAACAAAAAAGGGATATGAGAACTATTAAGATATGATGCAGTATCAACACTACTTGGCCTAACCAATTCTTTGTATTTTTGTATAATTAATTATTGCATCATCCGCAGACAAACAAATCCGGTCTCAAACTTTTCAGATCTAATATTCATCTCGACGTATAAGCTAAAGATTTCCCCCCACCAGTGGTAAGGGATCTAAGGCTTCAAATTGAATAAAGTGACAATTTTTAAATACAAATCTTTGTCTTTTATTTTCTGTTCTCCGGTGGAGAACAGATAGAATATATTTTTTAGTATATCGGCGATACTAAAATATAAATTACATAAGACGTATTGCTGCGCTGATTTATAAATCGAGTCGACCTATGTCGATTGAGTCAATTCTTAATTCTTATCGCAAATTAAAATAAAGCAATTCAATCGAAAAAAGTTGACTCGATTGCCTATCCACAACCACAATGCGGGTCATATTTAAACATTATTTATTATTATTTTACTACTACCCAAATTACAGGTACGTCGATGGAAATACATTTGTTCTGTTAGAAAAAGAATACGATGGCGGGAATAAGCTGATAATTTTGGCAACGACCGAACAACCTCAACTGCTCGGGTCATCAAGTATCTGGCTGATGGATGGCACTTTTGAAGGCGTTCCATCTATCATGCGACAACTGTTTTCCCTGCATTGCATGATAAAGGATGAAATTGTCCCAGTAGTTTTTTGCACCATGGTTTCAAAGTCAAGGGCCGCTTATGAGATTTTATTTTCAGAGATTATTAAAAGCTCTTCAGAAAATAACATCACACTCAATCCATCCATTATTATTTCAGACTTTGAAAAAGCCAGCTATAAATCAGCCCAGTTTTTTTTTCCTCGAGCTCAATCAAAAGGATGATATATTCATTTAGGTCAAATCCTTTATCGAAAGATCTAAAAAGTAGGCTTGGCCAAAAAGTAAGGAAAGGATGAGAACTTCAGTATGCAAATGCGAATTCCTGGCTTTTGTACCTGCTGATGAAGTTCGTGACTACTTCAATTCATTGAGTGATCAATTTAGCGAAAGCAGTAAATTAATAGGAAACTGGTTTTATAGAAACTATATTGGCACCAAAAAATCGAAGCCAATGTATTTTCCCTCATTTTGGTCGTGTGCGGACCAAGTAAAGCAGAGCCTCCCCAGAACTCAAAACAAAGTTGAGTCTTGGCACAGAAGGCTTAAGATTTTAGTTGGAAGACCTCATTAATTTAAATTTTGTAGAATGAATCTGTTTAAGTAAGGTGTCTTGTTGAAAAACTGCAGATGGGAGAGGAGACGAGATTAGACGAGAGTACTTACAAAAAGAAAAACGTATCTTGAAAGTCCTCGACGAAAAGGAATAGAAAAGTTATGTTGGGTTCTTGAGAAGTCTTGCGACAAAACAAATGTATAATACTTGTATTAAGTAATTATTATTTTTTTTTGTTTTGTTTATTTATTTAATTTGTTTTTGTTTTTGTTTTCTTTTTTGTATTGTTTGCAACTATTTTTCTTGCTCAGAAAATAAAATATTGGGTAAACTGATGTATTTGTGTTTTATTACGTTTTAACTGTTAAAAATACAAACAAAAAAATCTCTGAATTTTTTAATTTTATGTCGGACTTATGATTCGAGATTCGTTGTCTTAGAAGTTGTTTTGCGGTCCCAATATAACACAGGTTGCAAGTTCATTTGTCAGTATCAGGTCTCGTCTTGAGTTAAGTAAAACAATAGTCAAGTGTTTTATTTGATTTGAAAGCAAGGCGAACCTCTGTTAATTTTTTGGAAATGGGTGTTTTTAAGTTTTCGGATAGAGTTGGGACGTAAACCATGGTTATGTGGTGCGTTCTGTTGGTTTTTGATACTAGTCGAAAAAGGAACGATTTTCTTCACGGTAGATTTTTACACCTAAGAAACATATTGTTTTGTTAACCTCATTTTCAATTGAATATACAATTTCAAAAAGGACACATCTCTGAAAAGTTAAATTGCTTAGAAATTGAAAAAAACTGGTTAGTTTTCAAACTAGTGCATACATTTTATTTGATTTTTATTAATAGCAGAGATGTGCTGTTTTCGATCTTGATGGGTGTAGACAAGCACTTATGTCACATTGGTATAAAAAACGTATTTAACAAAACATCCGACATGTTTCCTTTTCGAAATTGTATATTTAATTGTGAATTACGTTTTTGAGTAAAATCCGTTTAGAATTTTTAGTATTTTGTCTATGTTTCTTTTATCCATTATGGCAAATACGTAGTCAACATATTTTGCTGTGAACGCAGGGTTTTCTTCGTTGTTATTTTAATATTGATCTAAAACGTGTTCCAAAACCAGGTCTGCAATAGTCGGAGATAGTGGGTTGCCCATTGGCATCCCAAAAATTTGTTTGTAGATAGTGTTTTTGTATTGATGAAATTTGTTTTCTTTAAGACAAAAGTCTAGAATCTCAATAAATTTGTTTCGTGCGATCTTTTTGCTTTTAATTTATTATATCCCGTTTTTTTCTTGCCAATGGTGATAGTTTGTTGAACGGAGATGTTAGTGAACAGTGAAACTGCATCAAACGACACTAAAATATCATTTTGGTAATTGTTTCATTGCGAAAATTTCATCGACCAAAAAAGTTGACGTAAAACTATGACTAATCACAACTATTACACAAATTGGTCAATAAATTAACACAATCATAATATTTCTAGACTATACTTCGACCACTATTAAGGTGAGTGCAGACCAAAAACACTTTTTTAAAACATTTCAAAAACTTTTAAAAAAACGTATCAGAAATAGAGAAACATTTCTGAAAAGTTGTCTTTGGTCTGGCAACTAATGAAGCATTTCTGAAATGTTAATAAAATGTTTCTTTGTTTACCATTTCAAATTTCAAACTTTATTTGTTTACCTAGCTTTACATATGTAGAAAGTACTTCTTTGGTTATTAATATAAATATTAAATGTAGCTAAAAGTGTGGCCAACGAGAATGTTAGCCAATTGATACAAATGTATAAAATAAAAAAGTTTTGTGAAATTGTGAAAAAGATGAGGTAGAAAAAAAAACATTAGGATGAATAACCACACTATCAGGGCTATTTCTTTAATACTCCATTTTCGTACACAAAACTGGAAGCATAACTGGGGAATAAAATCTGTTTCAGAAATTCTACTCCGAAATGTTGTCTGAAATGTTTCTGAGACGTTTTTAAAACAAATCGGAAACATTTCCGAAACGTTTTTTAAACAAGATTTCCCTTTGGTGTGAATACACTTTGAAAAGCCCCCATCTGTCCTAAACATTCCTATAAAATTAAGAGCAAGTCTATGCGATGCACTCGTGGTCGTGAGTTTAAGTTAAATTTATAAGAATACAAATAATATTGCTTTTCCCTTGCGAGTTAACTTCAAGGTAAGAGAGCTTAGTAAAGAGAATCCAAACAGAACTGACACAAGCAATGTGAAGTAACAACAAATGACAAAAAAGTGTCTCGATGAAGAACGAACTAAACGGCGGCGAGACGCAAGACGACACCGAATTAAAGCAAGAATTTTTAATGATTAAGAGAATCAACAACCACGTGCTTTGAATGCGACCTGCGCATTATAAAAATAGCACATTTATTATATTTTGTTATACACAAAACAAAAACAAAACAGAAACGACCGAGAACCAGAATCAGACGCTCACGTTTCGAACACACAGATGCTGTTATACAATCCAAATTTGTTGTGAAATCGATGAAATGAAGAGAGCCACCACCACAAAAATGTTTTATCAGTCAAATTCTTATCAAATTTTAACATTTAAATTCTGAGAATATGTAAAAATTGTACCTCTTTGTCCATTGTGAATAAATAATTTAACAGTTTTTCCTTTTTGAAATTGTGGTTGTTTGTCTACAGTGGCTGTTACAAGCAGCCCCACCAACCGAACGACTTTTCACAACACAACACTTTCGCGGCACCAACTAAACTATACTGTGGAAGTATTGTAGACCGTAGGTAGCTGTCATTCGACTTGAACTGTACGTAAGCGATTCATGCATCTGATGGATTATTCACATTGAATTTTTTATAGATGTTGGTTGTAGCGTGTTCTGAAATTGAAAAATAAAGAGAAGAGAATTTTTTTTTGAACTTTGTTGATTATATTTTGCGGCTGAAAATTAGTTGTTAATTTAAGTGTTTTGTTTTGTAAACAAATAATTAAAATATGAGCTATTAAGAGGTTTAGGAGATAAGACTTAATGTGTCATTAAATATTATAGTAATTTTTTCAGCTATATGTTCTTTCATGCTGGCAGTTCTGGGTTCTAAAAAAATAGGAAATGATGGTTAAATTGAATAGCTTGAATTGTGATAATGTATTGTGGTATTTTGCTCTAACATTCTAGGTCAAGTTAGGTAAAACATTCTAAGAAAGAAATGAATTGGTTTTTCCTAATTAAAAAATCCAAGCAAAACTAATAAACTGATAAAAGTATTGAAAAGACAATCGAATTAACTACTGAAATTAACTCCCAATACTTTGTTAAAATAACGTATCAAATTGGTAAACCAGATCAAAAACAAATAGTAATAAAAAAAACACAGAACTATTTACCATAGGCTTGGTCTCAAAAAACAAGTGTATTAAGGTGAAGACCAAAGACTTTTAAAACATTTCAGAAACATTTAAAAAACATTTTAAAAAGAGAGACACATTTCTGAAATATTTTCTTTGGTCTGAACGTTTAAGAAACATTTCTAAAATGGTTCTCTGTTTTAAATTGCAATGTTTTCCCAATATTTACAAATGGGTAACAGAGACCCGAAAAAAATGGATAGATAAATTGGAAACAAAAAACATTTTAGAAATAATTCTCAGAGCGTCCATACCAAAAAAACAAATCAAAAACATTTCTTTAATATTTTTTAAACAAATATCAAACATTTCAGAAACAAGTTTTTTTTTACTGTCCCCTGAAATCTTTCTTTGGTGTGGACACATCTTCAAAAACCAATTAAAAATAAAAGTATTGTAAAAAAATATAATTGATGATATAATAACATTTATATCTATCTATCTAAAACTGTTTTATTAGAAGGGGTTAAAATTATTTACAATTTTTTAAAACATTATTGTTATTTTTGATAAGGGAACTACATTCATTTTCTAACCATTCATCAATTTGAAACATTTTTTTAATTGCTTATCTATTTCCTATTTTGTCCTATGAGGCGTGCTTCATTTTTGCTTTGAACTATGATCATTTGAATTTAAGTCTCTTTATTATTTTGTATATGCTAACTATGTAACTGATATGGGCACCTCTTTGAAAGAGAATCCTTAACAATTCTGGAAACTTCACTTACAAGAACCTTTCATTAGATAAAACTGTTGATATCTGTAACGCTTTCACAACAAATTTGATTGAGTCATTTGTTAATAGCCTTGATTAAGTTGATGAAGTATATTTTCATAATCTTCACTCCTTTTCGCAAACTAGCTGTGGTCACATACCTATGTCCTTGTCCTTTTATCTGCTTTGAATGATGACCTCCGATAGTATTAAAAAAGTGTAGTAATGCCGTAGTTGAATCACTTACGTTCTTATTTAAACTTTTCTGAAATATGGCAAATTTCCCGGTATATGGAAGAAATCATTTCTAACGCCAATTTTCAAGAAAGGTAACAAGTCAGATATAAACAACTACAGGCCCATTGCAAAGCTTTCTTGCATTCCTTTAAAGTGTATGAACAAGTTGTTTGTAAAAGGGTAGCATTTTTTAGTAAGAATCTTATTTGCAAACAGCAACATGGTTTTGTGAAAAAGGATCAACCGTTACAAGACTCCTCACATTCTCGAACATATGTTGAAACGCTTTAGAACAAGGTTATGAAGTTGACTGTAAATAGACTGACTTTTCTAAAGCTTTTGACCAACTTACAACATTTTTCTTAGCTTGGATCATTTTATGAGGTAAAATTTAGAAATTGTCATTCTGAACCTTTTGTTGCTTAATCATGGTGTTCCCCAGGGAAGCCGTATTGGTCCTTTTCTTTGTATGTCTACGCTCAAGTGGTGTTCTCATTTTTGCTGTTGATATTCAAATTTTTAAGATAGTAAAGTCCACCCATGATCGTATTCTTTTACAAGCCGAGATTGATAGTATCACATTTTGGTGTGGGAAAAATAGCCTTTCACTCAACCCTTTGAAATGCCAGACGATAACTTTTACTAAAAATTAATCGATAGTGTATTTGATTATTGTATATCACAGCAAAAACTATGTGTCCACATTTAAAAGTTTGGGTGTTTATTTCCGGCAAAGGAGTTCAATGATCTTTTTACAATTGTCATGTTCGTTCTCATCCTGAATATGCAAACTGAAACGGTCTCAATAATTACTTCAGGATCTTTAACTGGTCACTATGCTTCCTCGATAGTGACGTTGACGCCAGCGCTGATATGATTAGATCACAAGTTTGATTCTCCTGGGAATGAGAACTTTTATCCCGAATAGGGTTAAAAGCATCAGACTTAAGGAAAACGCATGGTTGGATGCGAGCTGTAAAGAGGTTTTTAAGGTCAAGAAGGTAAGTTTCCGTTGTTTTAAAGCCAATCCAACCGAAGAAAACCGGAATAAGTTCAAGCAAGCCAGGAAGGTCTGCAACGTCCATATTCGAAGGCCCAAATTTGTTCATAACCAAAAAATACTGCAATGTCCCAAAGGCAGTACAAATTGTTGGTCATTTGTAAAAAATATAAGGAATTCTTCCTCGGTTCCTACGCTCATTGTGAATGACACTCCATTTGTTAGCTCTTTAGAGAAAGCAAATCTCTTTGCTAGGCAGTTCGCCGCCAATTCAACGCTGCCAGTGAGTGTAATGACTCCGCCTGTACTTGATCGTGTTAATGATTCTATGGGGCTAATCTTTTTTCGCACTCGTACTGTAGCGAGAGTCCTAAAAGATAACATACATAAATCTGCTGGTCCGGATGGTATCCCTGCTTTTGTTCTGAAGAGGTGTTCTTCATCGCTGACAAAACCACTGCGTAAGCTTTTTCATCTGAAAACCGCATTTATCCAGCCTATTCCCAAAAAAGGCGAATCTTCCTCACCCTTTAACTACCGACCGATTGCACTTATTTCCCTTATTTCCAAGGTCATGGAAACGCTGATTAATTATCAGCTCAAGAAATATCTTGGAGAATGGAAGCTTCTTAATGACCGACAGTACGGCTTTCGTAGCAATAGGTCCATTGGTGATCTCATGGTTCATCTCACCGAACAGTGGAACAAATCTTTAAATTGATTTGGAGAAAGTAAGATTATTGCACTAGATATTTCAAAATCATTTGATAGGGTTTGGCATTAGGCTTTCTTATCGAAATACGTGCTTTCGGTTTTCATGAATCTCTCCTTAATTGGATTAGTGATTACCTTTCGAATCGTTCAATATAAGTTATATTGGATGGATTCAAGTCTGTTTTATCTCCAACACTCTTTCTCATTTTTAGTAATGATCACCTCTCTTTAACATCTAATCCAATTCATTGTTTCGCTGACAAAAGTACTCTTAGCTTTTCATATTCGTTTTCAGATTCACACCCCTCTTCTTCGGATGTGGAACTGCAACGACAAAATATGATAAGCTCATTAAATTCCGACCTAAACAGCATTGTACAATGGGGAATAAGAAACCCTGTGGAATTTAATGCTTCGAAAACGCAATGCTGTCTTGTATCGTTAAAGCGAAATATACCCCCCTGCCATTATCCATAAATCGCACTTACATCGAGGAAACTGAACATCTCGATATTCTCAGTACAGTATGTGTATCACCAACCAACTTTTGTGGAACGAGCACATACGCGATGTCGCCAAAAATGCAGCAAGATGTTTGGGTTTTCTAGGGCGATGCAAGAAGTTTTTCTCCCCCTCGGATCTGGCTGTTATTTACAAGAATTTTATACGTCCAAAGCTTGAGTATAACTCGCATATCTGGGCTGCAACTTACTTAAGCCTCTTGGATAGTATTGAACGTAGAGCATTCAGATTGATTGGTGATATTACCATCATAAGATCATTTACGTCACTTGAACATCGTCGAAATGTTTCTTGTCTCACCCTCTTTTATCGTTATTTTAATGGTTTATGCTCTAGAGAAATAGCCAGCTGCATTCTTTCCCTTAAACAGTTCAACCGTAATACTCGCGCTTGTAGGAATGCTCATCAATATACCCTAGAGCCCAACTTCGGTCGTACTGTCAAGTAAAGATATTCGTTTCTGAGCCGTACTATGCGAATGTGGAATGCCTTGCCACACTCTGTCTTTCCCAGCTATTGCAATATTCAGAAATTCAAAACCAATGTGCACTGACATCTCCTTTCAGATCCTCTCTCCCTTTCCTAGTGTTCACACTGTGTCTACATAAGAAGGGTAATAATATCCCTTTGAGTGTGCGCTTATTATAAAAAAAAAGGTATGGGCTCCCTATTACGAAATTCATAAAAAACGTATTGAATCAATTCAACATAATTTTATTCGCTTTGCCCTAAAGGGTCTTATGATCCTTATGATTTGCCACCCTATGAACATCGTTACTGCTTTTTCAAATGCAATCTCTCCATCAAAGTCGTGTTAATAATGACTTAATATTTCTTCATCTTATTTGCTACCTTGCGTACTTTTGACTTTATACATATTGACTTCCATAGAACTAACTATGGAAAGAATAAAGCTTTAAATCGAGTGAGCATTTTATATGACTTAAACTCTTCATCGATTGATTTAAATTTATGTTATTAAATAAGGTGGTATTAAATCATTGATTACAACCAGTGCTCCACTATCGTAAAAGTTCTCATTTTAAATTCTGAAGTGTTAAAAAAGACTGGGTATGACCTTTTTGGAACACGTTAATACCATTTGTTTGATTTAATTATCATAACAAACTTATTTTTCGCTAATTTTAACATAAGTCTACATAAGACACTAATAAAATCAAATTGCTGTCCCATTTTAATGAAAACGTTTGTTAAGTTAATATTAAAACAAGTTTCTAAGAGATCGCGTGATACACAATTTAAAAACTTAGTAAATGCCAAATTTGTGGTCTTCAAAGGACAAAAATGTGTCGAAAATCTTAAATGATTGTTTTTAATCCAATGAATTGCTATTACACTTCGTTTAGAAGGATAATTTTTAAATAGCTTTTGATACTTCGAAGTTGTTTATTAAGTGTAGTTTTTAAACCACCATTTTTTGTCAAATATCTGAAAAATATAAACCGTTAATGAATTAAAACTGCAGTTCTGAAATTCTCGATGATCTTATTTGTATTCTTTCTCTTGTTGGCAACGTACAAACAGGATTGTACAACATTTAAAGAATGCTTTTGTATTCCTTCAAACTTGTTACACTGATAAAAGAGATTGACGAAAAAGGCAGAAGATTTTTCTATAATCAACCTCAAAATCAATGTTAGTTTCCTTTTAACAAAATATTCTTTTTTAAATATTAAAATTTGTTTACCTATTTCAACTTATTTGACGAAAGCAAACCACTAGCTATACAAAAAATTAGTTGAATGAGATTATAAAAAATGACTTTTTAATCTTTCACGATATTTATACCCTCCGGCACAGTAACAGGAGTATTTTGTTTTGTCTATAACTAAAAAGTAATATCAAATTCAAGGGTAATCCGTCAACACGATTTTTTTGATTTAAAATATATTCTTATCATTTAATCACATGAAATTATTATTGAATTATGGAACAAAAAAAGTAAACACAATGATAATCCATTTTAAGTGGGCTCTTATCATCTTATTTATCTCGAAACATAGTAATCTTTAACATTTATAATGTGTATTGTTTTCGTTAATTATAATCAAAATATAACAACACTTATCTCTGATCGATTTAGTAGAATTTTTGTTTTGATTTATTGGCGATCATTTGATGGAATCTTGCGTTGAACATAAAAAGATTTGAATTGACATATTATTTGACATCACTATTTTCTATTGACAACAAACTGACAATAATTTTTCATTTGTTTGCTAATAAAATTCAATTTTTGCAAAACTGTTATGTTCAATCAAAATCCATTAGAGACACATAATTTTTTAATTGACTGATAGATGAAGGTTATATTATGCAGTATAGATTTGATTACAGAAATATCTTACTTCAATTCAAAAAATGTATAACATCTTATATGTGAGTGTCGCGAGAGGTCAATGTCTCTTGTAGGTTGTTTCTGTTTGTACGATTATAATATTTTGTAGTAAGACATCAGTCTTAAATTACGACCGGCCGGCAATACAATTCGACAACAACTGAACTGAGGTCTGATAATAATTTTTTGAATTCAATTATTTCGCTGGGTAGCTATAGCTGCATACGTAATATGCCATGAGTGTTCTGAGTCTTTAACTAAGTATATCAATTCAATTAAAAAAATCTATAGATTTGTTTAAGTTGTCAATTTATGTTTAGAATTTATTTTGTTTTTGTTTTGTTTTTTCTTTAGGTTTGAATTTTCGCTGACGTTTGTTTTGATGGTAGATTTCTGACCTAAAGTCAGAAAACAAAGATATGCTTCGTGGTGTTTTGAATTTTTTTTGTATGTCATCTGCTTTATGGGTTGTAAATCAGATTTATAAATTATACAAGTAATTTCCGTAGGTATTTTCGTCGTATTGGCGTGAATAGTTGAGATGCAACGGCAAACCTGATTTGACCTTTTTTCAACAACCTACCAAACGCTAAGTAAAATGAAGAGGCTGGGACCCACACTAATAATTTCCCATTCCGTCTGTCGATTTGTCTTGCTTAAGAGTATGTTGGTTTTCGTGTTGGGTTAAGAAAGTTGTCAGTTGAATTATTCTTAAAAATTTTAAAATTACCAACAATATTTTTCATATAAAGAAATAGTTTAGTTCGAAAATCTAGTTTCATTAAAAGATTTTTAGTCGAAAACAAATTTTTACCAATTTTAGTAGCATTTCTTAAATTTTTACAATTTTTTTTTCAGTTTTTCTGATTAAACCGTTCATTGGATTTTTTTACAAAAATAAACTTGTTTGGTTACATGTTACAATACATAAAATAAAATGTAATTTAAGTCTCTAGCGGCATTGGTTCATGAGATATTTAGGGTCAACCAAAATGTTCATATTTTTTTAAACTTCTATGGTAAAAAAAATTCCACAGTAATTTTCTTGAAAGCCCTTTCTGCATCTTTCTCCATTATTAACTGTATAACAAAATTTATTTGAAGTCGATATATCTTCTGGTTCTTGAACTATGGACGCGACGAAAAAATCGTCGCGAACGTAAGGATGTAATAACGTAAGTACACTCGCACGCACAGACATCTTTCTAAAAATCTTTTATTTCGACTCTTGAAACGTCGAGAAATGTCAAAATTTTCAAATCGACAAATCGGACCGATTACAATAACTTCCTATGGGAATTAAAAAAACGACATACTTTGGTATCAACTCGATTAGCCACTTTTTTGTATTCGTAAGTACATGGTGTCAGGTTATGACTTAACAAAATAGAGAAACTTGTCTGTCTCGGCGGTATTATGAGGGCTTTTGTAAGATAGTTAGATAGAAGCTATATGGCAAGTTTTTGTTTTTGTTATAATAAATTTACAGTCAAGGAAATATTACTATCCTTACTATGCAAAAACCAGACAACACAAGGTTTGTCGTTGCCCATTGGTTTTGAATTCCTGAATATTGCAATGACCATTCGACATTACGCATTTACGACGATGTTCAAGCGATGAATGATCCGAGGATGATATTATCACTTATAAATCTAAATGCTTTACGATCAATACTGTACAAGAAGCTTAAGTAAGTTACACTAGCACCAGCCCAGTGATAGGATGTATATAATTCTGCCATATCAGGGGGTTGGTAGCCATAGATTTTTGCGTAGCCTTCAATCACATTGATGAAAGTGCCATCCATGCACGTTAAGAAGGGGGTTTATCTCGCTTTAACGATACAAGACAGCAGTGGGTTTTTTATTCCCCATTGAACAACCCGGTTTGAAAAAAATTGTAAGGATTGAATTCGTAAACAAAATTCCGAACACGGGAAATCAATCAAACATAATTAAGATGGTAAAAAAGTCGTAAAAGTGGGTTTGGCGATTTCGTTCGTCTGTCTGTCTTCGCCTTTACAAATTACTCATTTCTTAAAACGATGTATAAAGTACTTTTTTAAAAATTGGTCTTAGATCGGAAATTTCAATTTATCTAACACCGACCCATAGATTTTTATGAAATTTTTACTCTATTTTAAGATTTAAAGTAAATACTTTTTTTCAAAATTTGATATCTGATAAATGGATTTATTTTTTGTCGAACGAAAATCAAATGTAAAAAATATATTAATAAGTATTCAGTAACTAAATATAGTTATTTTTAAAAAAAATTAGAAAGTTGCATATTTTCAAAACTATTTTTTTTTTTAAATCTGATCTTAAGATTTTCGAAAAATATCAATAAAATAAGATTTTTTCGATACATTAAATCAAATTTCAATTTTTCTAGGTACTTTTTTTACACAGACCCTTTCATTAGTTAAACGTTCGCTCAAACTATGCACCCGTTTTATTTTTAACATTTTTGTTTGTTTACTTCGGTCCGATTTGTCGAATTGAAAATTTTGACATTTATCGACTCTTCAAGGGCCCTAGAAAAAGAAAATTGTTACTCAAGGTTGGTACAAATTGATTTTGGACTCAAACATCTTTTCAAAAAATTTAAGATTATGCCTTCCAACTAATTTTATTTTATAAGAAATATTGTTGTTAACATTCAGTAAGATTTTGAGAAAAATCGAATTAACAGTTTTCTTACAAAAATTAAAAACCTAAATAAAATTAATAAAAATTTTTAAAAATTGATTTTCGACTCAAAAATCTTTTCAAAAATTTGAAATATTGGCTTTAATCTAATTTAAACTTTTAAAAAATAGAAATATTGTTGTCGAAATCTCGTAAAATTTTGGGAAAAATCGAATTGACTGCTTTTTTTACAAAAATAAAAACCTAACAAAACAAAGTTGGTAAACATTGATTTTAGATTCAAATATCTTTTCAAAATTTGAGATTATGGATTCAAACTAATTTTGTCTTATAAGAAATATTGTTGTCAGAATTTGGTAAGATTTTGATGATAATTGAATACATAATTTTATTTCAAAAAATAAAAACAAAAAAAAAAACAATACTAAAACTTGGTAAAAATGTATTTTTGACTTAAATATCTTTTCAAAAGTTAAAAATATTGCCTTTAAACTTATTTTATTTTACAGAAAATATTGTTTTCAACATTCAGTAACTTTGTAAAAAAGCCCAATGTCCATTTTTTCATAAAAAATAAAATCTAAAAAAAGTAGTGAGCAAATTTGGTAAAAATTGATGTTCGGTTTTTGATATCTCCTGAACAATAAAAGGTATTAACTTCAAGTTAATTTCATTCATTCAAACCTACAAACCTTTAAGCAAGACAAATCGACAGACGCGATGTGAAGTTATCAGTGTGGGTTGCATTCCAGCCTCTTTTTTAATCTCATTTGCATTATAAAGTGCTTAATAATAAGACAGATATATGTTAGTACAAAAAATTGATGTCCATTACCACTTTGTTAAAATTTAATAAGAGTATCAACCTTACAAAAATTTGTATAGCTTTATGTTGGTTTATTTAAAATTAAATTGGAATATCTAGCTGAATAAATATTCATTGAGGTATTTCTTTGAAGCTTTCTTACGACTCGCAGATAAGTTTTATTTTTAGATTTTTATCTCTATAGCGATTAAGGGAGAGTGAATGGCAAATATCTAAGTTATCTTTATTAGATATATTAAATAAAAATCTCATATCAATTATAATTAAATCTAATGAAATTGCTTTTAAAGTGTAAAACCTCAATTAAATGTAATCTCGCTTTTAATTCTGTGTGGCACTGAAAAAAATGTAGTTGACAGCATCCGCTCTAGATTTTCGTATGATATTTACCTCTTTTATTACAACTAACTCTTGTCTTAAAGATGTATTCCAACGGCCTAGAGACAGATACAGAATGAAAAGGAACAAAATAATCCACATGCACAGTTAAAGTATAGACCTTTAGATTTTTCACGCCTAAATAACGTATTTTTCTATCTTCAAAACATTACTTATAGCACAAACAAAGTAATTAAGTTCATTAAAACCTTAGAAAAAAGTGTATTAGGCTTTCTAGGATTATTACTTTTATTTTCATATGTTTTCATATGCTTTTAAATGAACTTATAATTACACATTTCATTTAAGGTCATTAACTTATATAAACTTTTTCAAAACAAAGAATAACATACAACGAACTATACTCCTGTATCAACTTACTCATAAAACATTTTTATGCTTTAGCTGCAAAAAAAAACCTGATTGAATCAAATGAAAACCACAAATAAATAGACAATAATAATTTATACAGTTCAAGCGAACTTACTTTATTTTACAGGGTGTAATTTGTTCAAAGAAATTACAATATATCCCTATCTGAATTGTGGCTTCAGGAATAAATATCAGTTTACCCTTGATCTCAATGTTAGACTTTATGTCAAGATGTTCTTTATTCAGCTACACATCACGAATGTGGAATGCTTTACTGAACACTGTTTTAACTACCATTCTTATATTTAGAAGTTCCCAAAAAATAGTACTTAAATTTAATATATTTAAAATCAGTAAATTAATAATTGTATGTGAAAATTTAGATTGCAGTTAAAATATTTTAAATTGTTGTATAACACATTTTATTTTATAAATACAAATCAAAAACGATCTTTTAATTTGTTTAGTTACTCTAAAGAAAAAGGATTAAAAGTTTTGATTAAATAAGATGCTTATATTTAATATATTTTAACTCATTGTTTTTAATCACCCTGTAAGAAATTTAACTTTAAGGTTATCATTTCCATGTTATTTGATTTTAATTCAAATTTGGTCTTATCTATTTTCTTGAAGACAAATTAATGTTCTACTTTATCCTTTTCATTCAAACATATTATGTGATAAAGGTTTTAATAAGTTTTTCATAAACAATTTAAAGAAAAATCCAAAAGTCACATTAATTTGTCTGATAAACTTATTATATCTCATTTTTCTTATGATCCAATAACTAGGTACGTTTTTATAGTATCTCTATAGCTTTAGATGATAAATATAGGCTTTTACTTTTGCAACTTGTGTACATGCATAACTACATGGAACTCCCTTAAAGGGCTTCCCTATACCTACAGCATGGATATTGCAGATGTAACTTGATACACTATATTTCTAGTTTGTCAGTCTCCAGCTATTGCATGGTCAGGGTGAGAGGGGTATTCTTGGAGTTTCTTTAGAAGTAGATACATACATTTATTGTATTTGTCTGGTTAAATCCCTTCTTCTACCACTCTCCAACTTTTATTTTCTCTGTACAAGTGTACATAGATACAAAGTTTATAAACAGTAACTATATGTTTTATTTTTATAGGAGTTTGTTTGCCTATGATTCACAGTGAATCTAATGAAAATAAAGGGGAATTTCACCAAGAACATTTATACAAATCCACCTCTCTAGGCCTAATTTCTATTTGTGCTAAAAGATTAGAAATCAATAATAAGTTTATAAAATTGTTTGAATTAATTCTAAATAAGAAACCAAGAAACTCTTGATTTAATTAAACACTTAATGATTTAACTTAACTTCCCTTTAGACACAAAATTAACATCGGGATTTACTTATCTAATTTCTTAAATTGTTGTTAAGGTTGTTGGTTAGATCAGAGTAAGCTAACCGAATCTTCCAAGATTCTTAGTGTTTTTACTTTTAGAATATTGGACCAAAATTTAATTTATTTCTGTAAGCAAAAAACGTTCCTTTGATTTAACTTACCACTTAAAATTTTGGCCTAACTAAAGCTATTGTTATGGACTTCACAATTTTCAAGGTATTTTACAATTTACTAAGTATTCTACCACTTAAAACCAATGCTAGCTTTTTAAATACTGTTTCCTTTTGATTACATTATATTTATAGGTGGGTATTCTGAAACCTATTACGAATACTACTTAATTTTATTTATTTATTTTATATTCTTCTTTTTATACATTTCAAATTTAAATATAAGAAAATTAACTTAACATGATTTATAATATAATTTATTTAACTAATATTAAATTACCATATTTAAGTGTTTTTCATTTGGTATATAAGAAGAAGGTACAATCTGTTGCCAAGGATAAGAATCGAAAGTACCGAAAGAAATTCAAGATATAAAAGGATTTGACATAATTTTACATTAGAAGTGTTGAGGGGTGAACACTTGAAAAAGAGTAAACTAAACATTACATAAGAATCCTGATAATGTTATTGACTTCATTGAGATCGAAGCTAAAAAATTGAGTGCTTCGTAATTCAAAAGGCAGTAAGTTAAAAAGTCTTCTTGAGGAAAAGAAATTTAAAAATTGACTAGTATTGTGCGCTGCAATAATGGCAAGGTTTCCTATGTTAATGGTTTTCACTTCACTGAAGTTGCCACCTATTTTAACAATCTGTTTTCTATTTTAAGGTAAGAACAATTATAATTTAGCATAAGGCCTCAGAATCCAGCTTTCACTAACTTTCTAAATAATATTTTATGGTCTACTGTATCAAAAGCTTTTTTTATGTCGATATATAAATCACTAAAGTAGTACCCGTAGCAAGATGGATAGTGCGTTGGACTGTCATGCAGGGGGTCTTGGGTTCAATCCCTGCCCGTGCCACCTTAATTTAAAAAAAAAAATAATTTTCGCCTCTTGCGAGGAATTGACAAATCCTTCAAGAGTAATTCTTGTCATGAAAAAGTGCTTTCTCAAACCAGCCGTTTGGATTCGGCTTTAAATTGTAGGTCCCTTCCATTCCTGACAACAGTACTCGCACACAGGAATAGTTGAGAGTTGTAAGTCACTAGGCCCTGGTTCACAACGGACTGTTGCGCCACCCCATTTGATTTAATATAAAGCACTTGTTAATTTGTTTTGGTTAAAACTTTCATAAATTAGACCGCAATGAGCTAAGAGCTCATCTTCCATCGATTTTCCAGCTCTAAACCCAAACTGCTCATGATTGAAAAACAAAATACTCTCTAAAGAGCTCAGAACTCTTGATTTCACAACTTTTTCAATTTTTTTTGAAAAAAAACCGGTACAATAGAAATAGGTCTATAATTCGAAATACTTTCTGTATCCCTTTTTTAAAAATTGGAGTAATCTCATCAAGTTTTAAACTATCCAGGAAAATGCCTTGATAAATACTCTTGTTAAATAAGTGGATAAGGTATCAACTATATTAAGACTTATTATTTTAATAAAATTATTTGTAAAACCCCTTAGATGTAGTTGAAAAGGACCTGTTAAGATTTTGAAAAGCTCTGATGAGCTAAAACCGACATTCAAAAGCACAGAAGCTATTAATTTCAAATGTCAGAAAGAAGGAATCTTATTTATTTAAGAAGTTACTAAAATATAAAATAAAATAACTTTGTAAAATTGTAAGTTTGTAAAATCGTTAAAAAACATTTACCCCAACTAAAATAGCTCAAACATTTCATTAAATTGCTCATAAATTTCCTGCTATTAAAAAAAGAATCAAAAAAACAATAAGTTCATTAAAATACTAAAATTTGTATGCTTCTAAGCACTTGTAAACTTTCTAGAGTGGCTGATGAAATGCACCTCTTCAAACCAGGTGAGAGATACTATGTAGTCTTCCGATTAAATACATGCTTGGCGGGTGTGTCTTGGACGACGAGGGGGATGAATAACTAGCAGCTCCACCGCAGCCAGCTATAGTACTACTCTCAGTTATAATTCAACCGTGTTTGCATACAGATGCCATTATTTTTAAAATTATTAGATTATCTACAGTAATTTAAAACAGACAATTATTATAGAGAAAAAAAATGTCAACTGAAAAGTTAACGGGTGCGGGTGCCACTGCCTCCACCGTCGCAGGAGAGGATGGCCTAAGTGAAATGGAAATGCAAAATATAGAATCGAACTTGGGTAATAAAACGTCCAGTGACTCGAAAATTTCGACTCGTAATAGTTCCGAAAGAAGCCTCCCTTTGAGGAGTTACAGTAAATGGGCACCATCCGAACAGGGTGCAACTCTAGTTTGGCGTGATCTCTGCGTTTACACATCCTTGGATGGTTCGGGCTTAAGTAAAATGAAAAGGATTATCAATAATTCCACAGGAGCTGTTCAACCCGGAAATCTAATGGCTCTAATGGGTTCAAGGTGAGATTCTGCGTATCTTTTCATACACCTCATACAGCTCTATGCTTTCTCGGTAGTGGCATTTCCTCATAAAACAAGTCCGTGTTTTTGTTTGTTGTTGTCTTTAATTTGCGAATGTTTCCCAGAATTTCAACTCTAAGTGCATTTTTGTTTGCATATTTCATGTCGGGTTGGAGTATTATATTACCAGGCTTACACGTTACACTTATCCACCTCCTGTTACAGTAATGAGCACACACATGGTATCTATAGTTTTCTATATGAAGTGAAGATACATAAGCTCAGGTGATAGATACACTTTGTTATGCTCTATCCATGAATGCACTCATTGTGTACAAAATTCTATTTTTATATAAATTATTTATCTATCTCGGCTTCGTGGCCAAGAGCAAAGTTGTATATCTATGTCTACCTTATTTAGAGTGATAGTGATAAGGAATTTTCAACATTTAAATTTTCTGGATTAAGATTTTATAACTTTGCACAGTGATTTCTAGAGTTTTATTTATTCAGTGATAGAAACGACATTTTTGTGTACTGGCTGGTACTCGTATTCGTACATTTTGGATACGTTTTGAAGATAAATTTTGTGTTACCAAGAAATATGTAGATACTGAAAGTGAGTTCTAAGCTAAAAGTGATGTATGTACATATTTATTTTTGCTTAATTCAAAAACACTTGAATCTTGTGATAAGATGATACGTTTAAGAACGTTTACTTATAGAAGAAACACTTTATTTTACAATTTGTGGTTGTTTTATTTGTTTACAAGAAACTAGATCAAGTAAGTAGATGAGATTGGAGTAGATGACATATTAAGAGTAGTCGGGGACAAATACTTATATAAAAATATATTAAATAATGGTCATATAATTACTGATATATTTATGTGTCTCATATACTTATGATAAGTTTTAGTTAATTTACCCATAAGTACATAGACATTTTTTTGGATACATCAATTTGTTTTTGAATCGTTTCAAAATGTTTGTTTAATAATTCAGTATTCAAAAATTCTATAAAATAATTATAGTTGATCAATTGTAGTAAACTAGTGCTTCCAAGAAATAATGTTTTACAATTTCGAAACTGTTCTTTTCTTATTTGCTGATTCCTATAAGAGATTTTCGAAAAGTCATTTTCAAAGCAATATTTGAACCCCAAAAGTTTTTTTTCCATTGACCCATAAAGAAAAACATTCGAATACAAAAGTGAGAATTGTCTTAGTTTTTAAAGCTTTAAATAGGTATACCATCAATATTTCAAATATTCATCAATACGGTCAAGAGAAGAATAATTTTTGTAGGGTGGGATTTACACTATCTTTAAAATTAGACTAAAATACAATGATTTGATAAGTCACGATCTCCTCGATTTTTATTAAATTAAAAGTTTTCGATACTAAAATTTTACTTCAAACTTTTGTTAGGTATCGATTGTTCCCGGAAACTGCGTTCGACACGTTGTTTTTTTAAATGCTAGGAATGTATTTCTCGTTAAAAATGGATAAAAATGAGAAAATGAACACTAGAAGCCTTGAAAATTGTGCCCGACAGAAATGGAAAGAAAGTCAGAAAGAAAAGTGAAAAATAAGAAAGAAAATCAAAATTTATATCCTTTAGTATCGTTGTTTTTCAATAAGAGCGCTACAAAAGTTTTATTTAAATAAAACAAAAACGGTTTTGGATATCAATGAAACTCTTTATTCCTGTGAAAGTACGTTTGACTTCATTATGTATGGAACTCGATTTATTTTGCTTGGACACCAAAGGTACGCTTGCAGAAGCAGAAGTCGAGATTTTGAACCCAATTTTTGACGGTTTTCAAGCATAAATCGGTCGATAATGCTGCAATTTCATGTTCGATATTCGTACGAAGTTCATCAATCGTCGCTGGCTTGTTGGAATAGACCATAGACTTGACAAAGCCTCACAGGAAGTAGTCTAACGGCTTCAAATCACACGACCGAGGCGGCCAAGCGACTGGACTATTTCGTGAAATAACACGTTCTCCAAACTTGGATTCCAAAAAATTGATTGTGACATTCGCAGTGTGGCTTGTGGTGCCGTCCTGTTGGAACCACATGTCCTCCAATTGGGTCCATAAATATTCGGTTATTATTGAACGATAGCGATCCCCATTCAAAGTAACGTGCCGGTCTTGATCATCACGGAAGAAGTACGGCCCAATGAAGCCGCCGGCCTTTAAACCACACCAAACGATATAAGCCTCATCGATGATTTTTCGATGAAAATATGAATCATATTGAAGTTGTTGCTCAGCCCAACTCACGAACATACGACGCTTCTGGTGGTCAATCGGCTTCAGTTCAAGATTTTTTTTTGCCCAAAATTCGCCATGACGACGTCAAAGAGATGCCAACGCTTGAAAACAACGTGTGTGAGACACATTAAGGCTTCTACAACTGAAGCCTGTGCAGTGGCAGCAATATTCTCGGCACTACGGGCACTTTTTTTCTCACTGACACATCAGGAAATTTTTTTACAATGCCTGTGGATGCAATTGTTGATCTGGTAGGACGGTTATGACGACCATAAATTGAACGTAGAGCTCTTAACGTTGAGTCTACTGACTCCGAATTTCGGTAGTAAATTTTAATAATTTTGACTCGCTGTTGACTCGTATATCTTTGCATCATGAAATTACAAACCTTACTGAAGAGAAATATCAAAAGAGCGGCAAGAAATATTACGTCGTTTGCTGGCCCTGTTGCTCTACTTTTGTAGTGTCCCTTTTGAAAACCCATGCCTAATCTCCAAATCGCAAGGTTTAACTATTGTAGATCAAATGGTTTCTATTACAGTTCCAGTATTTACTGTGAGGCACGCCTAGGACGCATGTAAACCATAAAATGTTTTTGGCCTTTTTGGCATTTCTGGGCCGCACGAACATGCTTATTTATCCAAAGATCTAAAAATGTACCTGCAAAAAAAAACAACATTTAATTTTTCAAAAATATCCTTAATATTATTGAGACAGTAAAAAAATTTTTAGAATCGGTTGATTAGTTCTTGAGAACACTTAGAAACAAAATATCGGTTCTATGAGGGTACAAAATAAAATGAATTGGGTGGTGCAACGGTCCGTCCAGAACTTGTGATTAGTGACTTACAACTCTCAACCATTCCTGTGTGCGAGTACTTTGCCAGGGATGGAGGAGTCCTACAGTTTTAAGCCGAGTCCGAACGGTTAATTTGAGAAAGCACTTTTCATGACAAGAATTACTCTTTTAGAATTTGTCAATTCCTCGCAAGAGGCAGTACCCGTAAAAAAAAAACTTTAGATAACATAGGCAACAATTGAACCCAAGACCTTTGGCATGACAGTAAAGCGCACTTACCACCATGCCGCGGGTATTACTACGGGGGTAACCTTCCTTAATTTTTTTTTATCTATCAGGTAGAATTTTCAATTTTTGACAAAAAAATACTGTTGTTCGTTTTTAAACATAATTTAAAAAACGTCTTCCCGAAACATGATATACTTTTGATTTTGAGTGAGTAATTCATGCCCCATTTAACTTATTCTGTACCGAACTATTTTAAAGTATTGTCGAAAGCCTTTGTTTTGTCTTTGAATTTAGAAAGCTTCTTATATTTCATCTGAAAACCTGTGCGTATTGATTTCTTAAAGACTTACTTTAGCCTTATCCTAAATACGCTAGAATGAAAGAATACAATTTTTGAAAAAATTTTATCTAAAACTAAAATAATTTTATAATCGTTCTTATAGTGGATCTGGAAAGACAACCCTTATGTCAGCTTTAGCATTTCGTCAGCCTGGTAAGGTAAGCTTATTTATAGAATATCTTCCTATTGACATTTTTAATTTTAGCCGGAACACTTATCCAAGGTGATATATTGATCAATGGCCGACGAATAGGACCATTTATGCATCGTTTAAGTGGATATGTCTACCAAGATGATTTATTTATTGGACAACTAACAGTCTTAGAACATATTAACTTTATGGTAAGACCGTCTACACTGTGCAGTTCCTCAATTTCAAACCCATTTCTATAGGCCAATTTGCGCTTGGATCGTCGTGTAAGCAGAGCTGAACGAAGAATTATCATATCCGAATTGCTAGAAAGAACTGGATTGCTGGGCAGGGCAAATACTCGCATTGGAGGTGGAGACGATGATAAGGTCCTATCCGGTGGTGAACGCAAGAGGCTTGCTTTTGCAGTAGAACTCCTCAATGATCCATTGATTCTATTTTGTGATGAGCCCACAACTGGCCTGGATTCGTTTAGTGCCCAACAACTGGTGCAAACTCTCTATGACCTGGCCAAGAAGGGCACCACAATTATTTGCACTATTCATCAGCCTTCGAGTCAGCTCTTCAATATGTTTAACAATGTGCTGCTACTGGCAGATGGTCGAGTAGCTTTTACTGGTTCTCCTGAAAATGCCCTCGCATTCTTTGCGGAAAACGGCTATCATTGCCCTGAAGCTTACAATCCAGCAGACTTTCTGATTGGAGTTCTAGCCACCGATCCTGGTTATGAGCAGGCCTCTCAAAGATCAGCACAATATTTGTGTGATCTATTTGCAGTCAGTTCGGCAGCTAAGCAAAGAGACATGTTGGTCAATTTAGAATTCCATATGGCTCAGAGTGGTGATTTTCCATTTGACACGGAGTTGGACACATTCCGGGCACCATTTTGGCTTAATACATTCTTTTGGGTATGGCGTCGAGCTACGATTGCAGCGTTCAGAGATCCTTCGGTTCAGATGTTGCGATTTGTGCAGAAAATGGCAATAGCTATAATTATTGGAGCTTGTTTTGCTGGCACTACTGATAAATCCCAGTTAGGTGTTCAAGCTGTTCAGGGAGCATTGTTTGTTATGATTTCTGAGAATACTTACCATCCGATGTATTCGATATTGAATGTTTTTCCTCAAGGGTTTCCGCTGTTTTTAAGGGAGACACGTTGCGGGATGTATTCGACCGCACAGTATTACATTGGGAATATATTGGCTTTGGTGAGTTTTTAGCTAAACTACATTTTAAATTTAAAATATAATAAGAACACATTCTGAAAACTATTTGACTCAGCTTATTAAAATATTGTATTATCGCGTGTAGAAGCTTTTTTAAAATATGTTCCAAAACTTTAAAGAATGCAAATTAGTTAAAGAATTCTACAACATTTTTGTTTGATGATTTTCAGCTTCCTGGAATGATTATTGAACCTCTCCTGTTTGTTATCATCTGCTATTGGATCACAGGCCTTAGAGCTACTTACTATGCATTCGGTGTAACAGCTATTTGCGTGGTTCTGGTTATGAATGTTGCCACAGCATGTGGGTGCTTTTTCTCAACGGCTTTTAATTCAGTTCCATTAGCAATGGCGTATTTGGTTCCCTTGGATTACATCTTCATGATAACTTCAGGAATTTTCATTAAAATTAGGTAAGCTATTTAGAATCACAGATCTTCCGTGCGTAATAATCTCATTTTTCTTTCTCAGTACACTTCCTATGGCATTCTTTTGGACTCAGTACTTTTCTTGGATGTTATATGCTAACGAGGCTATGACTATTGTACAGTGGACTGGTGTTCAAAATATAAGTAAGTTTGAAAAACATATTGGTTTACAGTTTGTATGAGACTAAATTTATTATTTTCATTTTGAAGCTTGCTTTGAAGAAAGTGATGATTTGCCGTGTTTCCATTCGGGAAAAGATGTCCTTGACAAGTACAGTTTTAATGAATCAAATCTGTATCGGAATCTTTTTGCAATTTTAGCAATCTACTTTGGATTTCATGCTTTGGGCTATTATTGTCTTTGGAGAAGGGCAAAGAAAATATAAATTACTACCTGAGTTTTTTTTAAATTCTAAATGTATTTGAAATTTTAGTAAAAAATTTAAGGCAATGGGGCTCGATTTAGTAAATAATAAACAACTTTTTGTATTTTATATTTCGAACTGTTTTTTGAATATAAACAAAACTTTTGTAGAATAGCTAAAAAATAATAGATATTTTTTCTTTTCAGTTTTCTGTATTTTAACATTTTTATAAAATTTAAACCACTCAACTAAAAAACAAAACATTCAAAAATGTTGTTGATTGACTTCGGAAATATTTACTTAATTATAGTGAACTCATCCAAATTATGTTAGCTCGTATTTTTAATGGATGGTAAAATATATTTCATGAATTTCTTCGGATTCAAGCCGGAAGTAACGATGATAATAATTTTTAAATGAAAAAAACCACCCAACTAACAATTTGAATTTTATAAGGCTTAATACTGTCTAATTTCCGACTGGTAAAAAACACATTGAACTATAAATTAAAGGACAACTATTGATTTAAAAAAAAAATCGTTATTGTAATAACAATAAAATGTTCATTCATACCTTATCTACTAGTTAGAAATTAAGTTTTTATAAATTAATACTTTATTGTAAACTTCAGTGGATAATTCGACTGTATTAGTTTGTGTAAGTAGCTTTTAAACTTCTTTAAGAAAACTAACGTTTTTCCTAGAGAAAGGTATCAATCAATCTCAAAAGGAATACTTCCTAGAAAGTAAAATGAAAGCTTTACAAAGTTTATACGTATTATTTTTGATTCCTAATTTGCGTATAATTTAGTTGTCTTGCTTAAAAGGTTTGTAGTTTTCTAAAAAATTAAAATTAGCAAAAATATTTTGCATATAGTTTGATTTCAAAATCTTTTTTTGCTAACCAAATTTTTTAGTCGTAAACTTGTTTCTTTAACCTCTGTAAAAAAAATTACGGAAACACCCGCGTGAAATCGGTATTGTCAAACAATCTTAAAAGCCTGTTGGTGAAGTCAATTGTGATGCTCTTAACAAAAAGTTTACGTAATTGCCCTTAAACGTTGCTTCAACCGTTCATTCCCTTACTGTGTAGGAACCAATTGCTATTAACAGCTTTTTGAGTTTTATAAGAATACAAGAGGAAGACATTGTAGAGGCAATACTATCGATTACACATTTAACAGCATATTGACTACTTCCGAGTTTCCTTTAGAATGGAAGAAGGCTAAGATTATTCCCATACCAAAAAGCATATACGTACTGCTGCAGAATTTCGGCCGATTGCCATTCTTCCGTTTCTTTCGAAGGTGTTTGAAAAACTATTCTGGGGCAGATCCAAAAATATCTTAAAATCAACAACCTGTTAAGTACCTGTCAGTCTGGTTTTCGGCCTTAGTGCAGCTGCAAATGCGCCTTACTTTTTGTAACTGATGAAATAAAAATGGCAATGGACAATGATCATGTTACATTGCTTACTCTGTTAGATTATTCAAATGCTTTTGATACTGTTAACCACTAAATTTTTTTGTGGGAAGCTGCAAATTAACTTTGGGTTTTCTTTAGAGTCCTGTAAGCTTGTTCTTTTGTATCTCAGCGGGAGGCAACAATGCGTAGTGGCATTTCTCAATGTTTTGAGTGGAGTACCACAGGGATCAATCCTTGGACTAATCCTCTTCTCACTTTACATAAATGAATTACCACAAGTTGCTAAACATTGTTTAATTCATCTTTATGTTGATAATATGTAGCTCCTGATAAGTCGACCTTTTGGGGCTAAAAATGACGCCGTAGCTTTAATGAACGAGGATCTGCTCCGCATTTCACAGTGGTCAAAAAAGAACGAAATTTGTATAGAAATTTTCGTTGAAACTTGACGACTAAACCATTGAATATGTTAGGACTGCATAGAAACCTAGGAGTAGTATTCAATCGCACTCTCACTTGGGATGACCACCTTAATTGTGCCATTGGTAAAGTCTATGAAAGTCTCCGCCTTCTTCAAGTCACTCGAAATTTCATCCCGATCAAAACTAAACTGCTACTTGTTAAGGCAATTATACTGCTAATTGGGCGGTATCGGTGTGAAATCTTTTGTAAACTAGACTGTATGACTATCCGCAAATTGAATATTGCTTATAACAATATTGCCCGCTATATTTATAATCTACGTCGTTATGATCACATATCCATTTTTGCGGTACTGATTTCTGGTTATAGCCTAGATGCCATTGAATGTATTTACAATATTTTTGGTTAAACCCTGAGGTGTATAAATAAATAAATTCGATGGTTTTCCAACTCTGGAACACGCAACATATAATTTCCCGTGAGAAAAACATTGGTTTTCTAAATCTAAGCCACAAATTGTCATTGTTTGGCCTTGTGACTTATTTATAATCGTAGCATATGCCAAGCGGATTGGAAATTGTAAAGGTTTGAATGGTATAGGCGAATCTGAAGGAATCATTGGGATCCGTGGTAAAAGTACAACTTCACCTTGAAATTTTCTACTCAAAATAGTGGCTTCATGAATGTTGCCCATGATTTTCTTTACAACTAATCGCGTGCCATTACACAATTTTGGGGCATTTAAATTTCGAAGCAAAATTATAGGTGAGCCCATTTTCAGTCGAAAATTATGTTGTGGCATTTCAGGTAGATCTAGTGAATTTAGAAACTCTACAGGATAGTTGGCAACTTCGTCAGGATCAACAACAGTGTCAATCGATTTAAATGTAATTTCATCACCAGGCAATGACTGTTGTATTTTAAAATTGATGGCGTCAACATCTAAATTTTTTGCGGCTAAAATAGCTAGCTTTCGTAGCCATTCATGATTAGTATAATTATGTCTTAAATCTGGAAAGATACTTATTATTAACTCATCTTTGGTAGCCACCATGTTGCAAAAATTCTCTGGAAGTCGAATACATTGTGTATCTTCATACAATTGAATTGTACCGTTGCCAATGTCTAACAATTGTTCAGAGAATCCTGACGCTAATGGATCATTTTGAAGTCGAAGGCGCATATTAATAGTAAGGCATAATTAAGTGACACTTGGCCATAGATAAGATTCTTTCAAACATGCGTTTATTTCGTCTGCATATGTCGCGCGTGGAATGACTGGTTATGTTTGTCTGAAATCACCAGACAGCAGCAGTAGAGCACCATCGAAAAGCCGAGCATTATTTTTGATATCTTTCAGGGACCTGTCGAGAGCTTCAAGCGAATGCTTGTGGGCCATTGTACGTTCATCCCAGATAATAATTTTACATTTTCTCAAAACTTCAGCCATGCCTGAATGCTTCTTTATGTTACACATTGCTTCGGGATTTGTATGAACGTTCAAAACAATGGCCAATGCAATATGATTTTGAGATCGAATCTGCTCAAGTATCAATTCAAAATATCCTCACTCATTGAGTCTTTATATTTGTTCCACATCTGCTCTGTGGAACGGAAAACACGTTGTCAATATTATTGAAAATAATATTGTGGAGATGAGCTCAGTGCTGCATCTGCAAGTGTGAGATCCTAATGGTTATAATCGCAAAAAAAAATATTCGCGTTGCTTAGGATGAACTGTATATAATCGACCTAAAGTTTTTGTCATAAATATGTCAGCGAATCCTGGTACTAGAATGCCACGTTTCCGCGGTTAAAACATTCCAAAATCAACAACTACTAATAAATTAAAAATTAATTAAAAAAACATTGTCCAGCGGACAAAATGGTGAATCTAAACCATTCTCATATACCCTTGAACACACACAAAAAATTTCATCAAAATCGGTCCAGTCGTTTAAGAGAAGTTCAGTGACATACACATTCACAGAAGAATTATATATAAACGGTGATTTTTAAAAGAGCTTGAGAACTTTAAAAAAAAAAAAAAACGCATAAAATTTGCAAAATCTCATCGATTCTTTTTTTGAAACGTTAGATTGGTCCATGACATTTACTTTTTGAAGATAATTTCATTTAAATGTTGACCGCGGCTGCCTCTTAGGTGGTCCATTCGGAAATTCCAATTTTGGGTAACTTTTTCGAGCATTTCGGCCGGAATAGCCCGAATTTCTTCGGAAATGTTGTCCTCCAAAGCTGGAATAGTTGCTGGCTTATTTGTGTAGACTTTAGACTTGACGTAGCCCCACAAAAAATAGTCTAAAGGCGTCAAATCGCATGATCTTGGTGGCCAACTTACCGGTCCATTCCTTGAGATGAATTGTTCTCCGAAGTTTTCCCTCAAAATAGCCATAGAATCGCGAGCTGTGTGGCATGTAGCGCCATCTTGTTGAAACCACATGTCAACCAAGTTCAGTTCTTCCATTTTTGGCAACAAAAAGTTTGTTAGCATTGAACGATAGCGATCGCCATTCACCGTAACGTTGCGTCCAACAGCATCTTTGAAAAAATACGGTCCAATGATTCCACCAGCGTACAAACCACATAAAACAGTGCATTTTTCGGGATGCATGGGCAGTTCTTGAACGGCTTCTGGTTGCTCTTCACTCCAAATGCGGCAATTTTGCTTATTTACGTAGCCATTCAACCAGAAATGAGCCTCATCGCTGAACAAAATTTGTCGATAAAAAAGGGGATTTCCTGCCAACTTTTCTAGGGCCCATTCACTGAAAATTCGACGTTGTGGCAGATCGTTCGGCTTCAGTTCTTGCACGAGCTGTATTTTATACGGTTTTACACCAAGATCTTTGCGTAAAATTTTCCATGTGGTCGAATAACACAAACCCAATTGCTGCGAACGGCGACGAATCGACATTTCACGGTCTTCAGCAACACTCTCAGAAACAGACGCAATATTCTCTTCTGTACACTGTACACATTCGTGTGGTTGGTTTAATGTCCAATAAAGTAAACTGAATGCGAAACTTGGTCACAATCGCATTAATTGTTTGCTCACTTGGTCGATTATGTAGACCATAAATCGGACGTAAAGCGCGAAACACATTTCGAACCGAACACTGATTTTGGTAATAAAATTCAATGATTTGCAAGCGTTGCTCGTTAGTAAGTCTATTCATGATGAAATGTCAAAGCATACTGAGCATCTTTCTCTTTAACACCATGTCTGAAATCCCGCGTGATCTGTCAAATACTAATGCATGAAAATCCTAACCTCAAAAAAATCACCCTTTATTAAGATTTAAACAGAAACCTTAGGTATATAATTTCATGTCCTACCTTTTTAATGTTCACCTTTTTTAAATTGTTTTGGTACAAAACCGCCCACTCATTTTTAGAGAGTACTTTCTGCATCTTTCTGTTTTATTATCTGCGTAACAAAATTTATTTAAAGTCGATATCTCTACTGGACGACGAAAAAAACTTTCATACTAAAAATGTACGACCCTTGTATATGACCTGTCAATTTTATATTCACAAGTGTTGCAAGCTTTTATTTTGAAAAGTAGTTGACTTGCATAAAAAAGCCTAATGCTGTTACCATACAAATTATTGCTTCCCATTATTCAAAAAATTTGACCTTATAGAAGCTTAATAATTATTAGTTAAGCTTCTTTTACTTACCTTAGAAAAAAAATGCTTTATTCCTGTAGGAATAAAAATCAACTTTTCTTACTCTTAAAGTAAAACATTTTATAAATTTGTATTTTATTAATATAATTTTATTTTAATCTCATCATACAAATTTACAATAAATAACTTAGCATTTACAATTTAAATATTTTTGTTTTCTTTTTTGCAATTTTAAAACTACTATTTTCAGTTTGTAATTCGTTTTTTATTTAAGCTTTATTTTGAATTTATGTTTTTGATTTATATTTTTAATATTATATTTTTAATGTTCAACAAATTTAATTCTTTAATTTATTTAACTACATCATTTTAAAATTATTTTTTTTGTGTATATAGATTTTTCATTTAAAGATATATATAAATTTTATGTTTTGTCTAAAGATTCTTTGGTATATGTATGACAAATCTAAAACCATTTTGGTACAAAATAAATGGTTTTTCTTTTTTAAAATATAATTTCTTTTCTGACCAACATTTTTAGATAATACTTTTTTTTCTTAATAACTTTGTTTCATTTTATAGAGATTTATTTTTATAAAGATATCATAAGCTTGAGCTGTTTTGTTTTTTACACACACTGATTAGAATTTAACATTTTTTTGTTTCTTTTTTTTTCAATTGTACATCGAAACTACTAGAATAGTTTTAGTGTTTTTAATTATTTTTGTTTGATATATTTGAAATTGAATTGATCGCAGCAATCACAGATTAATAACAGACATACTTACTATGCTTTTTTATTTTAGTTTTGTACACGAAGACGGATGAATAGTATAATAAAGTGAATATGTATACATTTTACACGTGAAGGAGAAATTTGAAATTAAGTTTTTAGAATTGTTTTTTTTTTTTTAGAATTATATTATTTATATCTTTTCTTACTTTTCTTCTTAATAAAAGAATTTTGTTTTCATTCGAATTAAAAATACAAAATAAAACAAACATAAATTTGATAAACTAAACGTTTCGAAAAGAATAATAGTATTTACCCTGATAATCATGAGTTTTTAAGAAAATCTCTAATTCCTGAATTAAAATGTGTACATTATGAAATGAAATAAGTTTCAAGATAAAACAAAATATTCATATTACAAACTATAACCTAAATGAAGAATAATACTTTCAGAATTCCTGGCCCCTTGGACTATAATTACAAGTTGCAATATTTTTACAGGCTTTAAATGGATAAGACAGCAGGAAAACAAACACTAATACTATATTTTGGCTCACTTGGGTGTTTTGAAGAAAATAATATCGAAAAGTATTTTTAAAACCAATTTATGCAAACAAATTTTAAAAAGTACACTCTGGCGTATGCACACTTTTTATTTTACTAACTAAACACTTTATTTATTTTGACAGAAGATACTTGAGTGATTTTCTGGAGGCTATGATTTTAAAGTAAAGCAATAATAAAACTGCGAAATTTAGGGTTCGAGCAGTTAATTAATGTTGGGGAAGGGTTTGTTTGTGGACATTTTTGCTTAAGTTAATTTGCTTTGTTATTTTGTGTCGTGAATGCCACCACTTTAGAATGAATTTCAAGTTCAATAAAAAAGAAATTTATCATAATTTAATAATCCAACTTAAGTTTGAAAAATCAATTATGAAATGATTTTGTTTTTGTTATATTTTTTAAACTAATAGCTTAGTATTTGAAATATTGTTTGACAATAAAGAAACGTTCCTGCCGATACTGTCCAAAAATATTCTTCAAAGGAATATTTAAAATATAATTATGATATGAGTTTCATCAACTTTAAAGTGGTCGATTGGTTTTCTTCTCAACTATTCATTAAAAACGAAAACAAAACGAATAATTTAGTATCTTTTAATACATTTAAGTTCTTTATGTTTAAAGATTAAAAGGTCAACAAAGAAATCAACTGAAGCTTAAACAAGATTAAAATGACATGTTAAAATAAATGTAGGATAGTTTACAAGGACCCGGATATTGTAAAGACCTGTATAATGTTTTTTCCTCCCCCCACTTCCCTTTTTCAAAACAATAAAAGATACAAAATTACCATTTACATTTTTCATCGCTCGAACTACAGCATTAACTCCTGCTTTTATGTTATATTCCAATTGATCCTGTAATCTAATCCATTGTATTGGTTACATCAAGAAGAACATAATTAGCACTTCCCTTGCTGTTTATCAACGTCAAACTACGACTATTGGGTATGACATATGCTTGCGTGGACAAACCTATCGGACACATCGACTGTGAATTCTTGATGGGGCTCCTTTGTGTGTCCAATTTTAATAGTTTGGTCCATTCATGATGGTCATGTGGTGAGGAGTCGTCTTTGTCCTTATTCATGATGTCATGGATGTCCTCGTTTTCGAAACTCTTGTGGCTGTGACTGCTGCTGGTGCTGGTGTTGCGACGATGATGATGTTCCATTGTTGTTGTTGATGTGATTGTTGATGTTATCGATTTGGTTGTGTAGGTTGTAAATTGAATTACCCGTTCGGACTTGAAATTCAAAACTGTCTCCTTTTTGAGAAGATTCTTGGTAGATTCGGCTTGCCGTAGGCTTATTTGTTGTTTATTGCTCAGATCGGAAAGGCTTATGTTGTTTTTCAGTAGAATCTGTAAATTCTCGATGGAGTCCTTGAGAGCTGCCTTCTCGCCCATCATAAGGTCGTATTTTAGTTCGGTGATTTTGGTCTTGGGGACAAATGTTTGTTTGTTGGTCAAGGAGTCGGGTGTAGCATCACCACCACCAGAACTTCCACCACCACCACCACCGCTAACAATACCAGTTACTGTCGTTGTTGCAGAAGGAGTACCAGCTGCAGTACCAGTACCAGTAACACTACCACCACCACCCCCAGTTCCAGTCCCACTTCCTGCACCAGCTGAAGGAAGATTTTTCACAATGGACACATGTTGACTGCCGAAGGCTGTCATACTTGAACTATTCGATTGACTTGGAGTGATTCCGGCACTATATGTGGTTGTTCCGAAGGACGATGAAATATTATGCTGACGGCACAATGATTTGCGTCTTTGTGATGTGAGATTACTCATGTTGGAATTCATGTCAACTTCGTCAGCTGATATATCTTCAGAGTTGCCACTATTTTGGTTTGGTAGAATGTTTGCATTTGGTTCGATTGTGGTTTGGGGACTTGCAAGCGATGGTGGTTGCTTGCCCTTGAGGAAATATGTAACCATTGTTCCTTTGCCTTTGACGTTGACATTGCCACGACACGTAAGCAGATAGCCTCGGTGTTCTAATATGTTGAATGTTTCTTGGGTGACCTATTTTTTTTTTTATGAAAAAAAAAACACAAACAGAAGTTAGGGTTTGTATTTGAACTTGTTTCGAAAATGCATTATATTTGTTCTGAAAGAAATGGAAAGAAATATTAATATTTTGGGAGAGCACTATGAATTCATGGACGTGAGTAGGAAATTTGTCACTCTTTGTATTTATTTTGAATATTTAAAACCTCTACATACAGATGCTAGAATATTTAAGGTTAGAATTTATATAATTGATTGAATATTTGACATGTGATTCAGCTTTTAAAATGTATAGATTTTATGCAAAAGGCTAATGTTTGGGCCGCACAAAAATCAACACTGTTCCCACAAGACCGTTGACCTTCAGTTTATCAGTCTATGGAAACTTAAAAGCCATGACATTAAATATCAAAAAGCGGAATAGAAACTCAAACTACACTCTCAAAAAGGAAGGGATTGAATTGATTTGTGTAAAACATCATACCACGGGGTAGAATATTGAACCAGGAGTTAAAATATCAAATTACTGGTTGAAATCGAAAAATATTGAACCAAATTGTAAAATATTGAAGAACAGAATAAAATATCAAACCAGGCGACAGAATATTAAGCAAGTTATTGATATTACAGCTTGAAATAGTGAAATATTTTAGAAGATAAGTTAAATATTTTACAACAGGAAAGATTATCAAACCAATTAAAAGTATTAAAAAGCAAAGTATTGAACCACGAGGCAAAATATAACCAGTTGAAAAGATATTGAACCACGTAGTAAAATGTTTAACCACAAATTGTAATATCGGAAGATTAAATAAGGCAATAAAAAAAGAATACGAACTTCAAGGTTTTAAGCAAAAACTTATTAAAAAAGTGTCTTACATATAAAAAGTAAGTGATAGGTTAGATAAAAAGTGTTCAATTTGGTTAGGAAACACTTTTAACCAAAAAGACAAGTATTTTTTAAAAAACCTTAATCAATCTAAAAAGGTTACAATTTGAAAAGATTGCTTTTCTCAATAATTTACGGTTTATCGTTTCTGACAATCTGTAAGGATATTCATCTTTTATTATAGGACACTCTGAGAATTATGTAAAACCTCACAATGATGGTTGATATTCCTAGAAATTGCCCCCAAATAGATACAATCTCTTAGAACTATTGGATATTCTATTCCATCATCATTCGACATTCATGTATTATTCATTCATCCCTATAACTAAAGTCAATATTGTCAATAAAGTCCTTTGCATTCAATCCCCCTAAAATATACAATAATTCATTCACTGATGCTTCTTGTGCCCTATATTCATGTTTGAATGAGTATAATATAGAATCATTCAACTAAAACAATAGATGAAATTAACTTATCCATCTGAGGGGCATTTATATATTCATACATATATATATGTATATGTTTAATCAAATTACCTGAATGTGATCAATTAGACCAGTTGAATCCATGCGGGAGGCGACATTAACAGCATTTCCCCAAATATCGTATTGTGGTTTCCTAGCACCAATTACCCCCGCAACCACTGGACCAATATTGATACCTAAAATCATTATTTCTATATGTATAGTAGTTGCTCTATTATTGATAAAATTATATATTATGTTTGTGCATATGTAAATTAATTAAAATTATATAATACTGCGTCTATAGTATCTTTAAATTATTATGGTTAGTTTTTGGTTTGGTTTGTCGATTCGATGTTGAATTAATATTATGATGTTATGGTTGAGTTGTGGTTGATACTAAGTATTGTCGAAGTATCTATTTTGTGTTTATTTTGGTCAATAGGGGTTAGATACAACCTTTAAGGGGATCAAGATAAGACTTACCTATTCGCATTCGGAAATTATTGAATGAATGTTTATTTAAATCGTCGATTTTATCAAACAGCAGCAGCGCATAGTCTGCCATGGCAGTGACGTGAAGAAAGTTCTCCATGTCGCATGTGTTAGCGGTAAGGCCGGATGCTGCCATGTATGTGGCTCCAGTGCTTTTAATCTTCTCAATGTACCTGCGAAAGAGAACGTTTTTGTAAATAGAAAAAATGGACAATTATTTAGTTTTTACACTATATACACAAAATATTGGTGCAGGAAAAAAATGTGCTTAGTTTATTTTCCTAACTTGATGTCTCTGAGAAAAATTGTCTGATAAAAACTAGAATCTCCGGAATTTTTTCGAAAGACTATTGGATTGGATATATTTATTTAAGCAGAAAATATATTACATTGATATCTTAACCTTTATTGCACAATTTACAGAGGTACGGTATATAACTACCGTGCTACTGACAATAAGCATAAGCAATATTTTAAGCAAATGAATATGTAGACCAAAAAGATAGTGAAGGAAAAGCTTCTAAAAACCTTCATTAAAGGAGTTGAAACTAATGTTAGGCGGTGAAGCTTTAGATAGAACCAAGCTTCTCTCCGAAAAACTACTTTTTCTTATATTTCACTCTTTTGTAGAATTTATGTGAAATATTCTAAAATATAATGTTACGTTTCAAGTGGTATCAGCAATGGATGAATTACGCCTCATTTGGATAAACAAATTTAAGAGGGCATAAGTTGAAATTCAGCTTGAAGGCTGTTTGATTGTCCTTATTTTCGGCAGAACTCTAGGATGTCCCTAAGTGCCAAGTACGAGAATTTGCAGAGGTTATCCAAACAGCGCTTTCCAAGGGCTGGTATTCTGTATGTAGAAGTAAGAAGTCTCCAATTTCACCTCATCTTTTAAACCTCATGTAGATGAATTGATACCAATTACTGTCAAGTGTTTTTAGCTGTGAGGGTACCATTAAGAAGAATACTGCTTATCTAAGTTGTAACGTAGCACATAATTTTCTTTTATTTTTATTAGATGTATTAACTCGTAAAGGAGGTTATTGTAATCGGTCCGATTTGTCGAATTGAAACTTTTGAAATTTCTCGACGTTTCAACGTCCCTAGAGTCGAAATAAAAGATTTAATGAGAGATGCTTCTGCGTGCGTGAGTACGTACGTTCGCGACGATTTTTTCGTCGTCCATAGCTCAACAACTAGAAGAGATATCGACTTTTTTTTAAACAGATAATATTGCAGATAGGGCTCTCAAGAAAATTTCGTGGGTGCTTTTTTGCCGTAGCAGTTTAAAAAAAGGTGACATTTTTGGTTAACAACAAATATCTCCCGAACTAATGGCGCTAGAAACTATACCAAATATGTATATTTTTGAAAAACAATCCTATTAATGGTTTTTTTTTTATAAATAAAAAAAATGTTCACGTCGAATATTAACCCACACAAAACCGATCTGGTTTTATTTTCGAGGAGATACAAAATTCCATTTGTTAACCCTCCCTATATCAAAGGAATAAAATTAAAATTCTCAGACGAGGCTAAATACCTGGGTCTTGTCTTAGACAAAAAACTAAATGGGAAACGCAACGTACAGGAAAGAGTCAAAGTAGCTACTGTAGCTCTCTTTTCTTCCAAAAAAGCTATTGGTAATACATGGGGTTTGCAACCCAGAATCACGCATTGGCTATCGGCAATCAGGCCGATTTAAACGTACGGTGTGGCAGTATAATGGACTGCTTTAAAGAAAGGTATAAACAGGGATAAGTTACATAAAGTCCAACGTTCAGCTTGCCTATGCATAAGCGGATCGCTTCACACGACCCCGTCTGCGGCACTGGACACCTTGCTCTACCTTACACCTCTTGACATATTTAGCAAACAAATAGCTGCAAGCTCTGCTATTCGCCTCAAAGCTTCTTCGCAGTGGACTAACAACAACATTGGCCACTCCTTAATTCTGAGGTACTTAGAATCAATTCCAAAGCACACAGACTGCACCATCCCCCAACTGCATTTCGACAGAAACTTCCAGATTTCTATACCTCCCAGATCTTTTTGGGAGGATAGGACATTCTTGGAGGATGAGTCAATCCATTTGTAGACAGATGGGTCAAAAACAAAAGAAGGTGTTGGTAGAGGTGTGTACTCTGAAGGACTGAATTTAAGTCTCTCATTCCGCCTTCCCAATCATTGTAGCGTGTTCCAGGTGGAACTTTTGGCGATAAAAGAAGTCTTATCTTGGCTCAAAGAAAACGTGATATAAACATCTGCTAACCGTATTTTCTCAAATAGCCAGGCCGCTATCAAATCTCTGGACTCTGTCTCTGCAAACTCTATAACAGTCAATAACTATCGATCATCTCTAATGGAGATGGCGCAACAGTTTAGTATTCACCTTTGCTGGGCGCCGGGCCATAGAGACATTCCAGGTAACTGTAAGGCAGATGAACTCGCCAGGAACGGCAAGTACTGGCATACCAATCGCTACTTGTAAACTGCTGCTAATGCAAGACGCTGTGAGGAGGGCAGGCACCAGGTGGAACAACATCACCACGTTTTAAGTCACAAAAACCATCTGGCCAACACTGGATTTAAAACGTTCAAGGAGCTTGCTCTCTCTTAGCAGATCGCATATAAGCTCGATAATCGGTGTCATAACCGGACACTGTCTAATAGGAAAGCACGCCACGAGACTAGGCGTATTCTTGACTTTTTCGGAAGCTGTGTGGACGAGGAAGAGGAAGAAACGGTT
The DNA here is from genome assembly GCF_945859685.1 of Eupeodes corollae. NCBI lineage: Eukaryota > Metazoa > Arthropoda > Insecta > Diptera > Syrphidae > Eupeodes > Eupeodes corollae. The sequence continues at coordinate 126,908,873 of NC_079148.1, forward strand.
CTTCATCTTCTCTGCACATGCCCTGCTCTAGCTCGAAAATGGAAGAATTACCTAGGAGAATTCTTCTTTAACGATCTAAACGATCTAAATCATATCGCTATAATCAGCCCCTCACGTTTTGTAAGGGACTCAAGCTGGTTCCATTGAGCTTAGGAGGAAGCCTCAGGATTCATGTGGTACTTCAATGGGCCATTAAACTGGCCTAAGTGTGTCGGTTTCCATCTAGGACAGCCACTTTAACCTAACCTAATGTAACTGCCGATGATGAAAATGTCTTATCAGTTTTGACTTTGAAGAGGAGGATTTTAATTTCCATCTGACCCTAAAAAGAACATTTTTTTAAGAAGAGTGAAAGACACTTCAATGGACCAGGATCTTTACATTGTTCAGATTAAATCCAATCTCCTTTTCAATCCACCGTCTGCAGTGTCAGTCTCTCATGGTTTATTATTAACCTTATTTTAATGTCTTAATTTTTTCATGACCGAAAAAGGCTCCCTTTTAGTTTTTGAATTTTTTCATCCGGAGCACTTCTTCTTTCATAAAAAATCGAATGGAATTGGTAAACACAATATTTCTAGGCCTCCTGAATTTTCATATTCGTTAGGTTAAGCCCTTAGGAAAAATATTAAGATGCTGAAAAGAAGACATATTTATTCAGTTTGATTTCCAGTTTACAAAGGGTCAAATCCTTACAAAGGGTAAATAGCTAAAATAAAAGGCATTTTTTAATTGATTAACAGATTTAATAAGATTCCTTTAGTTTTTAATATTAAAGTCTTCTGTTAAAAGGCACCAATTAGGGGAGAGAGTGAAAATATGTTGTCAGTAGTATCAGGAACCCTCTACTTCTTAAAATTCAGTCTCACTGCAACCTGTTTGCTCAAAAGTTAAAAGGTTGATAAAATGAATACCAAAGATTCTTAATTCTGAGAGTCGAACATCAGGATATTAATTTCATTAACCCACTTCAAAAGTTTCTACGCGTTGTACATATATAATGTTCTCAAAAGCAAGGAGTACATTCTTTACACTTTGATAACCTTCAAAAGTATAGGTACCTAAGTCAAAGTCCTTTAATTTCAATTTCAACAGACAAAAACTTTCGCTTATATAACAATCATCGCCTCATATAATTATATCAAAATGTATAATTAACAAGAGAGTAAACTTACCGAAATCTTTCGTCACTTAGCAACTCATCAAAATCAGCTATAATTTCATTTAACAGTCTTAAGCACTCAACTCCTTCATTGTTTGACTCAAGTTCAACGTAGAACTCTGAAAAGTTGGGTATTGAAGCAAACAGGATACACACGCTATCACATTGTTCGTGGTACAGATCCTGGAAAAAAAAACAAAAAAAGAAATATTGAACATAAAGAATTTGCAGGACATACAACTGAAAAAAAAACACCAAACCTCCTTAAAGACCAAAAGTAATTCATTCAATTGTATATAATGATATGATCCTGATGGAATCTCATATTACAAATGCAGACTGCAAATCATTTGGTTAAAGCAAAGCAAAGTACTTATCATGTTCATGATGTACGAAAACGGAAATACACACAATGCATCCTTAAGGATACACCTACTCGTATGTACGTAACGTAAGAGTACATTCAACTAAAGTACTCCCCAGTCGAATGCACCTCTTACTGTTTACACATGCAATTTAAATAAATGCATCGCACGTAATGGGATTGCAAGTGTATCATGCACATCTCTAGAGTGCACCTTCAATACGTACCATACCTACCGGTATCCTGGTTCTAGGACATAGACAACAACAACAAAAACAACAACAAGTTCTCTTTGTTAAGATACTTACGTCGATATTTTTATCCCTGCTCAAAAAGTGCTCAGCCACATGCACGGGAAGGATATTCTCCAGGAGTTTTCTATTGTACGCCTGTAAGTGCTCCATGTCCTCTTTTTCCTCTGCAAAAACCAGACAAAGACAGCAAAACAGAAAAATCACATAAAAGCTTCTTTAAACAGAATCACGTGCTTTAAAAATATAAATCTTTTTTTTTCTCTTCTATTTCACTGATGGGACATCATCTCTTATAGAATCTCATATTGCACTCACCGCACTTACTCACCACCATCCTCACCAATCTATATAGGTAAGTGAACAATATCCTTTTTCATTAACTTACCGGTGGCTTGCAGCTTCCAGATAAAATCCAACCTGTACGTAGCTTCCGTTTGATGGCTATGGAATATGAGGGCCATAACGAACGTCAATAGAAAAATTAGATCAATTATGTATCGAAATAATGTTTCCTCGTTCCTGAGAGTGTTCCAAGGATATCCGTAGGAGGTAGGTAGGTAATAATGAAAAAGGATACATTTTACATTATTTTTACTATGTGATGGTATGTAAGCAAAAGTGACTTACTCTAATGAAATGTGAATCCCCCGTTTCGAATAGTAACACATTGAATAGCCAATATAGAAGAGGCCCGCCGAAAGCAGGAGAATGATTTTAAGCAAAAGCCGGAGCACTTGGTAAATGGCACATGTCATCGTTGATAACAGAGTTAGAAGTAGAAAGGTCTGAAAGCCAGCCAATTAATGTGGAGGGGTTGAAAGATGATTATAATCAAAGTGAGACTACTTCCACTTACATTAATGACTAGGTAGTGATCACAGAGCATGACTTCGTTCGCCCCTTCCGTCCCATCGCCGACGACGTAACCATCACCACTGCTTCCAATAATGACACCATCAGATGTTGCTGATGCTGCTGCTGGTCCAATGGAGATGGAGGAGTTCTTTACTTCTGATGAAGAAGACGTGTCACTTAAGTCTTCGAACATCTATATTCATATACATATACACAACCAAAAGAAAATGCGTGAGGAATAATAAAAGATTAATTTGAGAGCTTTTTAGCACACAAGAAAAATGAGGACATAATTGAAGGAGTTTTTTTAATTACAATAAAAGTGTACAGTTCTTTAAACATGATTCTAAAGCTGAGATGTATTTAAATTTCAATTAGGTAGAAGTTTTTTTTCAAGTTAATTATTTTGGGTCTTTCGAGAAATATGTGAAGCTAAGAAGGATACAAAAAATCAGGCTTTTATTGCTAAATGTAGGAGAGCTGGTTAATAAGTCGTCTTTTTAATAAATGCTAAGGTTAAAATATTTGGTTTGTTACTTCCACAAAATACAAATTTATAGCTTATTGAAAGGGTTTCAAAATTCTTTATTAAAAAGTAGGTTTTTACAATTTGCTCATGCAATTATTTTATATATAATATTAAATTTTAGAATTCCTCAGAAGTCTAACATTAACTCGTATAATTTTATAAAGGTTAAAAATGGGGTTTTTTAAAAACCGATTTACCTATACAGATTAAACCATCAAAACGAACACAAAGGTTTCGGTGACATTTGTAATGTTTTTGAGAAGAACCTCTCTCACTGATTAAATTTCCTTGATTGTTTTTTCACCAGTGCTTATTTTCTATATTTTAACAGTTTCGGTAAAGAATATTTTAAGATTTGTTTAGGCCTTCTATCCTGATATTTCTGGATAAACTTATGATTGAAATAATTAAAAGCCAAACTACCGTCAAATGATATAGCTAAGGACCGATACTGCACTGAAAGAATCGGTTTATTGGATCCAGTCTTATGCTTTGTATCCTATATTTGAACTAACTATACCTGATCCAATCTTAATCTATATCCTAATATCTAAAATTGTCCGGATAGCGTCTGATCTCAACTATGGGATTCAATATTTCAATATCGGACACTTAAGTATGTTTCGATATCTATTCGTTGATTTGATTTTATAGAGCTTTTTTGTTGGTATGATATGCTTGGTTTTGGATCAGCGTTTTCATAAATTTGAAATCTTAAACTGTTCAAATAATGACGTTCTTAGATAAAATTATAAGAACTTCGTAAAGATCCGGTCACAGTTCAGCACGACTTGAGGCACATCGATCGGATACCCATACCGAGAATATCGAGATGTTCAGTTTCCTCGATGCAAGTGCCATTTATGGATAATGGCAGGGGGGGTATATTTCGCTTTAACGATACGAGACACCATTGCGTTTTCGAAGCATTAAATTCCATGTGGTTTCTTATTCCCCATCGTGCAATGCTGTTTAGGTCAGAATTTAATGAGTTTATGATATTTTGTCGTTGCAGTCACATCCGAAGAAGAGTGACATGAGTCTGAAAACGAATATGAAAAGCTAAGAGTACTATCGTCAGCGAAACAATGAATTGGATTAGATATTGCAGACAAGAGATCATTAATAAAAATGAGAAAGAGTGTTGGGGATAAAACAGAGCCCTGGGGCACACCAGCATTTATTTTGTGGTTTTCAGACTTGAATCCATCCAATAAAACTTGTATTGAACGATTCGAAGGTAATTACTAATCCAATGAAGGAGGGATTCATGGAAACCAAAAGCACGCATTTTCGATAAGAGAGTCTGATACCAAACCCTATCAAATGCTTTTGAAATATCAAGTGCAATAATCTTACTTTCTCCAAAACAATCTAAAGATTGGTTCCACTGTTCGGTGAGATGAACCATTTGATCACCAGTAGACCTATTGCAACGAAAGCCGTATAACGGTAATTAAGAAGCTTTCGATCTTCGAAATATTTCTTGAGCTGATAATTAATCAGCGTTTCCATGACCTTGGAAAGAAGGGACGTAAGTGCAATCGGTCGGTAATTAGACGGTGAGGAAGATTCGCCTTTTTTGGGAATAGGCTGGACAAATGCGGATTCCATCTGCACGGAACGAGACCTGAGGAGTAGGACAGATGAAAAAGCTTACCCCTCTCTCCCTTTCCTAGTGCTCCCACTGTGTCTACTTAATAAGGGTAATATATCCCTTTGAGTGTGCGCTTATTAAAAACAAAAAAAAATAATGACGTTCTTAGATAAAATTATAAGAACTTCGTAAAGATCCGTACAGTTTTTTATGAGCTCAGTTCTAGCTTAGAATTTTCACCAAAACTAACGAAGTAACGCAGGGCAGCTTTAGGGATTCTCTGTCAATTTCTCATTTTTTTCAACCAGTCAATTTGATATGAGCTACGAAATTCTAAGAAGTTTTCTTCTACTAGTTCTTAACACATCATCGCATTCAAGTTGCTGTGGAAAACTATTTTTTACGTAATTTGATAGTTTTTACAGCAATTTTCTGAACTCTTCAGATTAAAACCGGAGTTCGCTTCCAGAATAATTCATGATAGAGAATATCAGCTCCATCGTATACTTGAAAAATGTGTTGAATTAGAAATTATGCTTAAGCTCGTGCTTGGGTTAAGTAGAAGGAATAACCTTTGCCAGCTCCTTAAAACAAAACAAAAATTAAAATGCTCTGACACTGCCATCCGCAGGACTCTGTTTGCTGCTTTAACCCTTTTTGCTCATCTTTTCCTGAATAACTAATGTAAATTAAAAATTCCGACCAAGTCTACTTTGCATTTTTCTTCTTGTAATTATTCTCTTTGGTTAGAATACCATGAATGCATCGCACAGCTAATATCAACCATAACAAGATGCAAATTTAAACATTGCACTGCAGGGTTCATTGAATCTTGCCTCCATCTTTCTAGACTTTTTAATCGTTCAAAGCAAATAACATCCAGGACATCTCCATTAACTTTTTTTTCATCCTTTCCCTCTGCGATGCGTTTCTATTTCAAAAAATTGTTTAAATGAAAAATCTTAGTGGTCTTGCTAATCTGCTTCTGTGTCAGAAAAGTTTGTTTTTTCCTCCTCTTAGTTTTGCTTTTTATCTTATTCCTCATCGACTTCGACAAACATTTATAGGATTTTTTAGCTGTGATGCTGTGACGACTTTTTTGCTATAAAAAATGTGAAACTTTTTCCATTAAAGTTTGAAAAGTGTTTATATCACTTGCGATTGAAAAACGTGTTGGATGTTAACAAAATACTCACAAAAAAAAGGTCCTTTAGAATTTTGTTTTTGTTCAATATCATTTCCTGAAAAAGTCGATATGGTAACTAAGGTTTACAATGGTATTATGTGTTTTGTTCTTCCTTTTTTTCCGACACTCTTAATGTGTGCTACTCGAGTGTTTTTTTGGGGCAATTTTGAAAGTTAATCTTTGACATTTTCCACACTTCAAAAATGTACAGAGAGGGAACAAGGTGTCTTTATTTGGAACAACAAAAGGACGTTAACAAGAAGTCCTTAAATTGAACACAATTTGTTGTATCTAAGAAACAGTAACAAAAGTCACCAATTGTGTGTGTGTGTGTGGTACATTATATACAGTGAAGTGGTAATTTGGTCTTCATCGTGTGACATCCTTGTTACTTACGTGTTATTATTTTGTTCAAGTTGATAGAACTTTTCACTTTGTGACTTTATTATAAAGGAGATGACAGAATATAATATAGAGGCTTAAAGACGAAATTCTAGGGAGGGATATCGTTTGAAGAAATTGTTCAAGGTTTTTTTTTTTTGAGGAATTATGTATGGTAATAATTTTATTCTTTGAATGACATGTTGACAGTCTTTAAGTTTAATTCACATCGTCAGGGGAGAGTATTTTAAATAAACATAAGCATATGTTTATTAACTATACAATATTGTCATTGTGCTTTGACTGATGATGATGAACACATGAAAGGAATGCCCGTGCCCACGTGTTTTCAACAAAAAAAGTCAAGAGACTTGGCTCCTTTATTCAATATTAATATAAAGTTATAAATGTATATTCTTACATTTCAAAGAAAAAGCCTTGACTACTCGATTTCCATACTGACTGTGGACTTTGCTTGGATATCTATTGGTAATTGTAATGTCTATAAAATAGACAAGACAAGACATTAAGTGTCATTCACATCAAATGTTTATAAAGATTATTCTCAATTCATCGTTGAAGGATTTATTTCTTTTCATTGAAATCATTGCAAAACTATCATCTTAAAGAGACAACAAGATTTGCAGCACTTCTGGATGGAAAAGTATTTCCCTTTATAGGTTAAGCTTCTTGGAATTATGTACAAAGATTTTTTTAATATTACATTGAAATTAAAACAAAAATAAAGAAAAAAAGATGACGAATTCAAAGTGTTTTTGAATTATCAATCGTTAATCGTTTTTTTGGCGTAAGGAAAGATTTATACTGAACTTAAAACTGTTACTAGTAAATTTGTATGTTTTTAAGAAATGCTACTTTAGAAGTTGTGGAAATATTAAATCTGGTATATATTTTTGAATATGCTTTATCTAAACGCATTAGAAGTTTTGAAATTTGTTTACCGGCGAACTCTGTTCCGCCTTAAAGGCATGAATAAGTAGATTTTTGAATTTTATATTTTTCTTTTTATAAGAAAAAAACAAAACAAAAAACCAAGTACCTACAATTATCATTCATTATTTTCTAAATAGGTTGGTTTTTACTTAAGTAACTTGTGATACACTACATTTTTTGTTTTATTATGAGGTGCGAAAACAAATAACGCAGATGGTCTTCCGACCCGTGAACATGCTACATATAATTGACCATGGGAGAAATATGGATGTTCTAGATTCAAACCAAAAAAAGACGGATCGGAAATTGAAGTCTTTAAAATTCAAACGGCAGGTCGGTTAGGATCATCGGGATCCTCGGAATGAGAACTTCTTCACCTTTGAATTTATTGTTTATTAATTTTCTATAACCACCAAACGCGTACTGTTGCACAGTTTTGGTCGGTGATAAGCAATTCACATTCAAAGAGTCTAAAAATGCTATTGCATATTTGGAGGTTTCGTCTTCATTTGGGACGCAATCAATAGATTGGTCCAAGGATCTTATTTTGAATTATGTTGTTCAGGTCATCTACATCTTTATTCTTAGCCGTTAAAATATCTCTCTCACTCAACCATTCAATATTTTTGAAGTTAGTAATAATTATTGGAAATGATATCAATCCACTGGATTTATTGACAGGTACTTGACCATTACCGATTATCAGTATTTGCTTAGAGAAATGTTCACCGACTTCAGCAGATCATTAAATAATGCAACTCTCATGTTTGTTGTCAGCTACAGTTTCTTCACATAGCGCCATAGATTTGATGATTTGAGGCAAGCGTGTATGAGTACAATGGCTAAGGTAGCGGAGTCAACAATGGCAATATCAGTTTACCACTAAGGTATAATTCGGCCGTTTCTCCGGAAAACTTTAATGCACTACAATACTGGCAAACAACCTTCATTTGCCCAATGCGCTAGGATGCAAGCTCTATGATCATAATCTGCACTTAATAATTCTCTTGTTCTGCGTTCCAAATTATATATTTGTTGAGTTCTGTTGTTCGCTCGAAGATTTTGCATTGCCAACTGAGCCGTTTCACAGGCTGTGATAAAGAAGCACTAACTCGAGCCATACTTACGTGGCGGTGGTCACGTGCGATTTCTTGTTCTTTTTCTATCGCGAAAGATTCGATCCTCTTGGTCGCAGCATTATGTTTATTAAACTTCACTTAATTCACCTAAAAATGTATTTCACACCTCAAATTTTCAAGGAATCATTCCTAGACAAAATTACTTAGCTGTTACAGATGTGCAATTTGTTATTCCAAATGCATTTTTAGTTTACCATCTTTTAAAGTTCAATTCACTTTTCTGTCATTTGCGTTTTGTTATTCCAAGCCTGGTTCTTTTTCGTTATACCACGATTTATAGTGACAGACTTTTTATGTCAAGTCGAACGTAATTAACAGGATACTACTACCGTCTCCTCGCTCTAAGCTACCTACCCACATTTGGATAGCTGATTTTAAGAAGTTCTATTTGAGATGGTAAAAGAATCCACCTTGTCCCGCCGAAACTGCAAGCATGATGTGGTCATAAACGGTTCTTTGTTCTTCATTCATTAGTGGGACATTGCGAGCAACACTTGCTGCCATTTCTACAGTATTGTATTGAAGTTCACGATTCAATTCGGTGTCTATTAAATCAGATGCATTTGAATTTGGTGAATGCATATTCGAATGACTGAGTGGTAAGTTGTTAATGATAACGCAAAGAACCTCGATAGCAATCAATGTTTCTTTGTACATAGCGTCACTTAATACTATCGTAAGTTTGTTGCACCTTGTATGATGTTTATGCAACTAAACCATAGCAGTTAGGAATATAAAAAATAGATGAATTCTATTCTCAGGCCTAACGAATGTATAAGCGAAATTTCATTGAAATTGGTTAAGCCGTTTCGGAGGTGTACGGCAACTAACACTGTGACAGGCAAATTTTATATATTAGAAAGAATAAATCGAAATCAAGAAATTTCAGCTTTTCACTTAAAATCAATTTTTCTACACTTTCCAAAGTTAGAACATTTAGCATTTCTGGGACTTTAATTCCTGGACTTAGGTTTTGAAAAAATACTTGCGGAAGGCCATCTTTCTATAGCCATACTATTTGGAGAACCTCAGTTTTGTTTGCCCGATTCTGAAAAAAGGAGACCCTCTAAACTGCACCCACTATAGAGGAATCAGTCTACTTAACATCGATAATAAAATCTTCTCTGCCGTAATTATGTGAACGTCTAAAGCCCATCGTCTACAACCTGATAGGTCTTTATCAGTGTGGTTTTAGACCCGGAAATCATCTACAGGGACAAGCTAGATAGAGCCATGTCTAGTTTTGGCATCTATGCCAAACTCGTCCGTTTGTGCAGGACCATGGAGAATTCACGCTGCTCCATAAAGGTTGGAAACAACTTTACAGAACCTTTCGATGTCAAAAAAGGTTTTGGACAAAGTAATGCGCTGTCATGTGCTTTTTATAACATCGTGCTTGAAAGTGCAAAGTTCACACGTCAACACTAGAGGCACTATTATTAAAAAGTGTAATCTCAATGGAGCTTTTGTATTGAGTATTGAGGTAAAAAAAAATAAAAAAAAATAAATTGGGTGGCTCGTCAGTCCGTTGAGAACCAAGGCCTAGTGACTTACAACTCTCAACCATTCCTGTGTGCGAGTAATGTTGTCAGGAATGGAGGGGACCTACAGTTTATATGCCGACTCCGAACGGCTAATTTTGAGAGAGCACTTTTTCATGACATGAGTTACTCTTGGAGAATTTGTCAATTCCTCGCAAGAGGCAGTACCCGTGAAAAGACTTTAGATGGCATAGGCAGGGATCGAACCCAAGATCTCTAGCATGACAGTCCAAAGCACTAACCATCATGCCACGGGTAGTGAGTATTGAGGTAGAGGCGGCAAAAATGTGTTTAGCGGTTAATGAACGCAAAACTACGGCAAACGTAACGTCTACCTATTCTCCGCTATAAACGCAGAAAACAACACCACCACTGAAACCAAACGAATAATAACTCTTGCTGTTTCTTTGGGCTAAAAAAGAAATTGAGTGGCAAGGCCCTTTCTCGAAGGACCAAAGTGTCGCTTTATAAGACCTTCATCATTCCCGTGCTGCCATACGGTGCAGAAGCATGGACTATGAAGGAAGCGGATGAAAGCAGCTTGGATCGTTTCGAGAGAAAAGTTCTCGTGTGATCTAGATTCCGTATGCATCTAAGGGGAGTGGAGGAGAAGATGAAACGGCGAGCTGTACGGGCTGTACAGCGACGTAGACTTAGCCAGAAGGGTAAAAGTGCCAACGACTAAGATAGCTGGTTCACGTAGAGACCATGGAAACCAATGCTCCGGTCCGGAAGGTCTTCAAATCCATACACAGAGGACAGCGCAGTAGAGGAAGACCGCGAATCAGGTGGCGCGCACAAGTGTAAAGTGACCTCACACAAATTAGAGCGCGAAACTTGAGACATCTACCTGGGGACCGATCTAGATAGAGAAGTTTGTTGGTTGAGGCTCTAGTTCACACAGAACTGAAACGCCGCCTAAAGTAGGTATGTAAGTAAGTTAAGAGCTTATAAATATACGTTTAACATTTGAATTTCCTTAAAAAAATTGTTGACACATTTTTGACATATCGAGTTTCTAAAAAAACTGTTTCAAAAATCAAATAAAAAGAACAACGAAATTTATAAGCTTCGAATAATTTTAAGATAATATTTTTAGTCCTAAGAAAAAATAGAAAAGCTTAAAACCTTAATTCAAAGTTTAAATTGAATTGACCCAATGGTTTTGTCTCTAGGTTCAAGGACAGACAGATGGACGGGTCGAATCGGGGGACGAACTTTTTAAGACTTCCCTACCATCATGTCATGTTTTAAAACCTCGAGTTCGAAATTTTTTACGAATGCAATACTTGCCATATATTTCCTCTTTTTCGCAAATAAGAAAAAAGAAATTGGCTAAGCCAAAATATCTTTCAAACCAAAAATGCTAGCGACTTCAATTGAATTTTATATTATAAACTAACTCACTTGTTATATTCGAAATAAAATTTCATGACGATAAACAATGTTTTTGACATTTAGTAAATTTTTTAGATAAATCACATAGATTGTTTTCTACACCGAAATGAAATCCTAAAAAATACTACTAACCACTTTTACAACTTTATTTTCGGCTAGAATATTTTGGCAGTAATTGAAGATATTGGTTTTAAAATATGTTTTTTAAAACAAGCATTTTTTTTAGCATTTTAAGCAAAAGCCAATGTTTTTTTATAAAAATAAATCTGCAAAATATACTGCAAAAAATTATTAAAAGTTGATTTTCGACTCAAATCTCTCAAGGTATTGACTTTAAAATTATTTCGTTCTTCAGAAAAAATTGTTATTAACCTATGGTAATTCTCTTAGTTAAATCCAAGTGGAATTTCTGGAAAACTCAACAAATGTATTCTTAGTTGGGTGAGTAGGAATATAAGTAAAATATGATATTTTAAAAAGGGTTTCGTAAGTTTTGAAACACTTTTTAATGTTTAAGTATTGAATGATTGACTTATAAGAAAACAAATATATAAATTTTTGCTCTAAAAGCATTTCAAAATTTCGTATAATATGTATAATTAACGTTTTCCAACAAAAAAATGGTTTAATTTTGCTTAAGTACATTTTTGTTAAGTTGTTAACAAGTTTCTAAAATTATTAATGGTTGTTTTCTTAAAGTTTGGTAAAAGATAAAATCTGTTTTAAAAGTGTCGACAAACTTTCACGGCAACTGGAATCAAGGTATTAATAAAATCACAACCCTTTTGGGAACTAGAAACTACAATGATATAATTGATTAACATGTATATTTAAAATAAACTTAAATCAACTTGTGACTCCGAGCAAACAAACTTTATTTTTAGTCTATTTGAGAGTGTCTTGAGATTGTGATTGATTTAGGTTAGATTAGATTAGATTTGGTTTTTATTTTGATAACGTAGGCAATCTAAAGATTGTGATTGCTATTCAATGTAATTTAAAAAGAAATTAGAACTTTCTTATGTTCTAATTTTCATTAAAAATTACATCTTATATTTGCTTATACTCATTTATATCAAATAATTTAAAAAATCAAAAATAATTTTATACTTTACTTACAATTGACAATCCCGTAAGGAATCCAATCAGACTCACAGTGAAAAATCCAAAACACTGTGACAGCACTCGATTACTATGGATTTTCTCTGAAAACCCTCTCATTGAGCTTAAAGCCTTTAAACAGATAAGAAAAAAAAAAATTGTTAATAAAAAAAATCATTAAACTATTTTAAGTTTAATTTTAATTTTATGAATAATCAATAAAAATCATACTTTCACATTGAGATCATAAGAAGCGACTAAAAGAACTACAAATAGCAATAGGATAATAGCAGCACCGGTTGATAGATAAGTTAAATAATTTCTGAAAATATAAAATTAGTTTCAAATTTTAAGATTATCACATTTCATATATTTGCACAAATCCTTGCCATTAAAAACTTACTGCTTAAAAACTACAAGACGGATAGTTGTCGTCCCTATCAGGACAATAAAACTGCAATAGAAATACAAGCTCAGCATTCGATCCGGCTCGGAGGAATACTATATATATTATAACGGAGAGGATTTACGTGGAATAGAAAAACGAAAAACACATAAGTAGTATATGATAAATAGGATAATAACAAGTGTGTCAATCATGTGACAATCTACCTTTCTTTCTAAGGAAGATTTCTTAAAGGATAACAGCACTGACTTACAGTGCTCTGATCTCAGATGATCTATGCTACGAGCATCAATAGCTCGCATAAGGTACTCATTCACTTCGTCCTCTGGGTCCTTAGTCATCTCAGAACCGTCTGTGAAACCAAATCTGTATGATGAAGTGTGTTCCAAAAGGACCTCATTAAATCAAATTTTTGTTTTTTTTTCCCAGAAAGTAGCTGTCTACTTACTTTGAGGCATTTTTCTGTGTGGCATGGCCCATCATCCGCAGCTCCTTCGATATGTTTCCATTAACCTGAAGTTTATTTCGAGATTTCTTATTCTAAACAACAAAAAGGGAAAAACGAAAAGAAAGAAAAAAAATAAAATATCATAAAAATGAAGAAATATTAAGGTAAAAAGTTTTATTTTTTATTCTTTTAAATCGTGTATGTGACATTTTAAGGATATAAATATGTTTCTCTTACTGGCCTATAAGTATCTCCAGGTACGATTAAATATGTTTCTATTTCATGGTCCTTTAAGTATGAGTTACGTTCACCGCCTTTGCCCTCTTCAACTTCATAGTCACCGTCTAAGCATTTAAGGGTCTCCTTTGTGATGTGAACTCGGCTAAAAATTTAGAAACAAAAAACAAACATAAAATAAAATGAGAAAATAAAAATACCAAGATTTTCCATCTAAATTGAATGTAAACAGATTTTTGTTATTTCCCCATTTTTCATCCTTTTTTCGTTTCTGTTTTATTTCCTGATTAATTTTATCATCTACCACCACAGAGACTTAAACAGAAGCGTTCTGTGCTATAAAAAACATCAAGGACCTTTTTTAATTCTTTCTGTTTTTCATTGTTTCTTCTGTCTTTTGGTTTTTTTTTTTAAAGAGTCATAAATATAAATATTTTATGATTAGAACTTAGAACACAAAACCAGCATTCGGTGGTGCTTTAAATAACGTAAATAATTGAAAAGGATATTAATTTGCGTGCTTACCATTTTCCGTCACTGCTACCATTGCTCAAGCTATACCCTCGTTTGCGCGTTTCAACTGTTTTTAATGAAGAGCTTTTCATTAACACAGGATCATTTAGCTAATTAGTTTGTAATATAATATTTTATGAGCTGAATATTCAACATACGAGTACTCGTGCTGGATTTTATTTTTGGGAGGGAGGGAGTTTAATCCGAAAAAAGGAGTATTTTTATTGTAAAGACCTCTAAAAGAACTTGAACAAAGTTTTATGTTTCTGGTGCGCGGGTAATTGTTAAGCACTTTCTAAGATGGAGAACGATTATTTTGTTTTTATTTGCCAAAGGATGTGTTTATGTTTATTGGAATGCTTTAAGTAATATTTCAATTGCTCAATGCATGGATAAGTGAAGAAATAGAGACGCAAAACAGTTTCCGTACATTTTATTGTGTTTGTAAAGTTTTATGCTTTTTTGAGGTTTTGTTCTTTTTTCAATGATTGTTTTTTTTTTTCTAGTTTTGCACTCTTGAAACTTTATAAGACGTACACAGATCTTTTTTAAGTAACACATACGCTATGTAAGATTAATTACATCCTAAGCCGACTAAACTCCTGTTTGCAAAGGAATGCCTCAAGAAGAATGTATGTGGCCCCTTTTTGTTTTTTTGATAAATCGATAAGTATTTTCGGCTAAATAACTTCAATCTTTTTTTTGTTTTTATTGGAAATTTAGTAAAACTAACCCCCAGATTGAGATACGAAATTGACACTAAAGTAATTTCAAAACCAGGGATTTACAAAAGGGATGGGTTGATTTTGACAGATCAAAAAATCTTTTTTATTAAGTCACTAGGGGCAAATCATTATCATAAGTAACAAAATTGAGAAACACGACGTTCTTTACACGTCGTGCATATGATAATTTTTTTTGTTTGAATGGTTATTCCCTAGCCTCTTTTACAGGGTACATGGTAGTCCTTCCAAGTCGACTAGCTGTCCAAATTCGAGAGCACTGGCTTAGTAAATGATCAGAAAACACGGTATGTTTAAAATATCGCTGCTGTTTGTGAAAGTATGCAGCAGAATCCAAGGCAGTCTATTCTACGTTGCTCACAAGAAGATGACCTGTTTCAGACCACAACAAGGCAAATTTGGTCCTGCAGCCATACAAAACATAACTGGACCAAGGACCTGAAACCAAACGAACATACGCAAATTTGGAATACGAAAAACAAAATTCCTTTGTGATTAACGAAGAGCTCATACATCCAACTAAAGTTACTGTTTGGTGTGGATTTTCGTTTGGAGGCGTTGATGCCGCCATTTTTTTTATAGTAAACGGCCACTCAAGGGGTTATTAATACCCTTAACATGTTTAAAGTTTCAAAACAGTGCGAGCGTTAGGAAAATAGGGAAGGATTAAAGAGGAGATACCGATGCACATTGGGCTTAAAGTTTTGAATATCAATATGATAGGGAAAACAGAGCTGGGTAAAGTATTCCACATTCTCGATGTGAGGTTAAAAAAAGAATCTCTATACTTGACAGTACGTCCGAAATTGAGTTCAAGGTAAAATTGACGTGCATTCCTAGAAATACGAGTGTTACGGCTGAATTGTTTTAGGGGAAAATGCAACTGGCTAATTCGATAAAACACTGTTTATACAAATATCGGTAGTACAACGAAAGGCATGAAACGGCGGTGTTCAAGTGACGTAATTGTTTTGGTTATAGTTTTATCGCCTATCATTTTCAAAACTCTGTTTTGGATCCTGTCCAAGATACTTAAACTTGTTTTAGGGGCACCTGCCCAAATATGTGAGTTATTATTCAAGTTTTGGACGAATAAAGGCTTTATAAATTACAGCCAGATTAGAAGAGGTGAAAAATTTCTTGCACCGTCGGAGAAATAATAAGCACCTAGCAGCATTTTTTGCAATATCGAATATGTGATCATTCCATAAGAGGTGATCTGTGATATTTATACCGAGTACTGAAAGTTGATTAGTTTGCTGGATGCAGATGCCGCTCATGGATAGCAGCATCGGGGATGGGTTACTCTTTAACGACAGGAAACAGCATTGATTTTTCGAAGCATTAAATTCTGCACGGTTTTTGATTCCACAATGTACAATGCTGTCGAGATTAGAATTTAATGAGCTTATCATACGCTGCCGTTGAAGTTCCACATCCGAAGGACAAGAATGAGAATCTAAAAACGAATATTAAAAGCTGAGGGTACTGTTATCAGCGAAACAATTTAGTGGGTCAGAAGTTTCAGACAAAAGATCATTTATAAAAATAAGGAAGAGCGTCGGAGACAAAACGGAGCCCTGTGGCACACCAGCGTTTATTTTGTGAATATCAGATTTGAACCCGTCCAACACTACTTGAATTGAACGGTCCAAAAGGTAATTTCTAACCCAACAAAGAAGGGATTCTTCTATACCAAAAGCACGCATTTTCGATAAGAGAGCTTGGCGCCAAACTCTACCAAATGCTTTTGAAATATCAAGTGCAATAAGCTTACTCTCTCCAAAACGATGTAAGGATTTGTTCCACTGTTCTTTGAGATAAACCATGAGATCACCAGTAGACCTATTGTTACGAAAACCGTACTACCGTTTATTAAGAAGCTTCCGTTCTTCAAGATATTTCTTGAGCTGATAATTAATCAGCGTTTCCATGATCTTGGAAAGAAGGGACGTGAGTGCTATTGGACGATAGTTAGAGGGGGAGGATGATTCGCCTTTTTTGGGAATAGGCTGGGCAAATTGCCGTTTTCCATCCGCTCGGAATGAGACCAGAGAAGTAGGACAGATGGAAAAGCTTACGCAGTAGTTTTGCTAGCGTTGAAGAACACCTCTTCAGATTATGATTTGTGTATGTCTGATTTGTGTATGTCAATATCTCTTAGTACTCTTGCAAATGCACGAGTGCGAAAGAAGATTCGTCCCATATAATCGTTTACACTCTCAAGAGGACTCATGTTACAGCAAACTGTGCTGCAAGCAAATTGGCTTTATCGATCGAGCTCACACAGGGAGCGTCATTGTGGACAAGCGTTGGAACCGAGGATGACTTGGTGTTTCGTACGTTTTTTACAAATGACAAGAAATGTTTACTACCTTTGGGACATTTTAGTATTTTTTGCCTTAATTTCTGGTCATGTAAAAATTTGGTTCGTCGAATGTGGCCGTTGCAAGTCTTTCTAGCTTGATCTTACATCTCTGATCCTAATTACCTCTTTACAGCTCGAGTCAAACCATGAGTTCTCTTTATTTTTAATTAATTTAACCTTATTCGGGATAAAATCTCTCATTCCACAAAGAATTAAATTTGTAAACATATCTGCGCTGGAATCTACGTCACTATCGAGGAAGCATTGTGACCAGACCAGTTAAAGTTCCTGAAGAATTCATTGAGACCGTCCCAGTTGTTGATTGTGTATTTATTAGAATTAGAAGTAAGAAACAAGTCAAGGGTGTTGGCGGATTGACCTGCAACGTCAGGGACTCGCGTTGGCTCATCGACAAGCTGGGTTAATTGATTTAACTCAGCAAAGACTTCAACATACCTTCCTTCCGGTCTTGACTGGCCAGAATAACGAAGCCAAGAAGAATTGTGTACATTGAAATCGGCCGCAATGACGATTTCAGTGTGAGGATAATGAGCAACAATTCTTTAAATGGAATCGGACAGAGCATCAAATTCGTTAAAAATTGAATTTCTGTCCAGATTTGGACTTCGATATAAAACACATGCGTGGATGATGTGCTTATGAACCGTAAATTTTAACCACATGAAGTTAAAGTTTGTGTTAGAGCACAAACCATATTGGGGTTGAAGTTGGTACGCAACATCATTTCTTATAAATACGGCTAATCCGTGGTGGAAAAAGAATAATGGCACTAAGCTATACCCATTTAGATCAAATTCCAAATGATCGGAATCTTCACCTATCTGAGTTTCACTTAATGCCAAAACAGCTGGCCTATTTGTTGAAGTGTGAACGTATGCGACACAGAAATTCTTTCTTTTTCCAAAATGATGCTGGCCAGACCATTGCCGTCAGTAGGAATAGCTGTTAATCGATGATCATCAATTTCATGTTTCCCGAATTCAATGATATGGACACTACGTGCCATACAACTCAAGATACAATCGATATTCTGCGCGAGTGGTTTCATGATATGGTTATCTCATGTCAAGACGACGTGATTTGACCCCCTTTAGACTTTTTCTTCTGGGGATTTCTTAAGTCACAGGTCTATGAGATTAAGTCGCAAACCACAGCGGTCCTCAATACAACATAATCAATACCGAGTCGGTCAAATTCAGACTTATTTATTTCTTATAGGAAGTTATTGTAGTGGGTTCGATTTTACGAATTGAAAATTTTGATATTTCTCGTAGTTTCAAGATCCCTAGAGTCGAAATATGATTTTTTTCGTTCGTGATGTTTTTTCGTCGTTCCAGCTCAAGAACCAGAAGAGATATCGATTTCAAACTAATTTTGTTATACAGATAATATTTAAGGAAGATGAAGAAATGGTTCTCAAGAAAATTGCTTGGGTAGTTTTAAAAAAAGATGAAAATTCCGGTTAACCCTAAATATCTCACAAACCAATGACGCTAGAGACTTGAATTAAATTGTGTGTGTTATAAAGTGATACCACACTAGTATATTTCTGAAAAAAAAAATCAAATTACGGGTTCTTATAAATCAAAAAAACTAAAAAAAATGTTGTCACCTCGAAAATTTTACGAATAAAAAATGATTTTATCTCCAAAACAATTTTTTGCAACGAATAATCGAATTGACAGTTTTTTTTTACAAAATATAAAAACTGAAAATAAAATTTAACAAAAGTTGGTATAAATTGATTTTCGACTGAATTACTTTTCGCAAAACTGTGAAAAATTCGATTGAAACTACTTTTATCTTTTAAAAAATATTGTTGTCAACATTCAATAAAATTTTGAGAAAAATCGAATTGACATTTTTTACAAAAAATTTAAACCTAAACAAAAAAATTAATAAAAGTTAGTATAAATGTATTTTCGGCTCAAATATCTTATCAAAACTTTGAGACATTGGCTTTAAACTACTTTTATTTTTTTTTAAATATGGTTGTTAACATTTAGACAGAAACAGAAACAGAAAAGTTAATAAAAGTCGTTTTTTTTATAAAAATCCAACAGTACGCAAATTTGGTAAGAATTTATGTTCGGTTCTTGATATCTATCAAATTAATTTCATTCATCCAATTTGTAAAAATTTAAGAAATGCTACTATAATTGGTAAAAATTGGTTTTTGACTAAAAATCCATTTAACAAAACTAGATTTTCAAACTAAACTATTTCCTTATATGAAAAATATTGTTGGTTATTTTAAAATTTTTCTGAATAATTCAACTGACAACTTTTTTAACAAAACACGAAAACCTACAATCTTTTAAGCAAGACATATCGTCAGACGGAATGGATGAATGGAACCTGTTGTTTCGCATCCCAGCCTCTTTTTTAATTTTAAATGATTCGGTGTAATAAACGGCATTGCATTGTTGTAGCCCTATATTTTTTAGATTTAACTTCTTCCACAAAGATAGGTTAAATTAATAGTCAAAAATTAACTTGCCGTAGAAATCTTGAAAAGCAAAGACTCAATAAAAAAAAAACTTTAACGCAAAAACGTCAATAAGAAAGGCGAGATGCCGAGACTTGCATTTTTCTTTATTCACAAGACCGAGAAGAGATATGAAAAATTATCGCCACATGTTTCTTGTAGCAAACACAACATCTGAAGGAACAAATTTAATCTCAATACATGATAATTCAAAATAAAATTAAATGTCCAAAAATCTCAATGTGACTTTATAAATAGTTGGATTCTTGTGTCCTTTTGCTGAAAGTCATAATTAATTACATTTTCTGTAATTTTTGATTATGGGTGAACTTTTAAAACCATTTTCAGATGATCTCTTTTTAAAAATAAATTACAAAGTGTCAGAAATATGACGACGAGCATGAATATAAAGGTACATTTTATTCCGCATTCCAAAAAGTGTACTCATAAAGACCAAGTACTTCCATATGTATGTACACTCCTTTGTAATATTAAAAATTGACATTTCATTTATTAAATCATTGCAATTTATATAACAGAGCTTCATTTTAATTAACTTTAATTAGATTATTAAAAATGCGTAGCACCCACGAAAGTTCATACAAAAAATCTCATTATTAATATTATAATAATCAATTTCTGTTCGTATAAATCCCCTGAGGTGTTTTAAATCTTTCATTAAAAAAATTATATATCCCAAATTGGCTTTATGCAACGTTTCACTAAAAAATTGAAAAACATATGTATTTTAAAATACCCATGCATATAAACTGTATTATATCACAAGTGCATTGTTCATGTTTATGGAGCATTTCATGATCCTTTGTGACTTTTATTGAGTTATCACGCTTTAAAATCAAAAACGGCTTCACAGCATGTGTCGCATCATGTCGTATCGTATTGTCGCGTCGCCGTCGCTCGTCGTAGTCTGCATTACGTACATCAACATATTCATCGGTGTTCCAGGAAATTAACTCGATGATAAATATTCATCTAAATACATTTTCACAGTTGTTCTTTTTTTGTTCACTTTCACGGGCTTTATATTTATAAAGGGTAAATTCATTTTCCGTGTGTATATCTATGAAACCCCAAAATGGCATTGAATGCCTAGCCTATAGCGGCATGGGATAGATATACTAACTGATTTATCCTTTTTGAAAAGTTTCATATATAAGGACTATTCGTCTAATACTCCAACCCATGCTGTAACAAAAAACCTCCATCAACCAACCAACAACAGTGCTCCATCATCATCAACATCTCGTCATCATCATATGGCTATATGCACAACACTACCCCCTTAACCATCACGTCGGTCGTCGCCATCGTCGTTATACGTGTCATGGGCCCAAAGAGTGTTTTGAAATTGAATGATGATTGAAAACGTCAGGTTTTTCACAATGCCATTCTGGCACTTTGAACAGTGTATGATGTGCTATTCCAGGTGAGTCATCAACATCGACAATAACAACAACAATAAAACAAAAACAACAATCATAACAATGGCAATATGAAGGCTTCGCACAAGTATACCTTAGGCACACATAAATGGAGAGCTCAATTCAATGAAGTGGATACCCTTCTCATGCATCACACAGGTAGATATTTTTTTTGTATACCTATTTGTCCTTTTTTGTTCCTTCATGATACTATGGAATTACTCCTTTCCGCTCCATTAGCTTCGGAGCTTTTTTGAATGACATTCACATTCCACCCACTCCTACACACCACCCCCATTATCATCCACCCAATAACCACCACCCCCATTTAGCCGTCTACAGGCTTTTAAAATTATGTAAACTCTCACTCACTCACCCAGGGATGCCTCCACTCTCCATGTAGTTAGCCAATGTCACATCATTTGACCATACATCGAATTGCCATTTAACAAGGCCCAGCACTCCACAATGTACACGTCCGGTGTGAATGCCAACCCGCATGTTCACATTGACAGCCATTACTTCTCGTACCAATCTGCAATAATAAAATTGAGAAATAAAAAATATAGAGCACGAAACACAACAAATAAAAATCCACTTTGTAGAATCAACCCGCAGGTAATAATGTTTTTATTTTTCAAATAAAGGGTGTTTCATAAGTATTATTTGCAATGCACAATTCAATTTTTGTTACACACTTGAAAACTCTGCCATAATTTGAAGCTGTATCACTATTATTCAAGCCATATGTATGAATGTGGAGTTGAAAATTGTGGTTTTATAGAATTGAAGACAGTCGAACATTTTTTGTAGAATTGGAAATACTTTCACCATACAAAATACCAGACATTTTGTAAACAAACAATTAATACAAAAACAAATAATGCGTATACGCCCGAGTGTACAATTTTTATATGATCAAACTAGATTTCCGCATCTTTGTCATCAAAATCTTCTTTAAGGAATTCAACACTTTTAAGATAAGAATAGCAACCATAAAATAGCCTTAAAGTAAAACATAAATTAAAGTGGGAGAAGTGAAACTTTTGACTTCAAAAATGCCAATTGGTAAACTTTTAAACTGGGAATGATAGCAAGGCTGAATAGTATTCCTGATATTTCAAATATAAATTTTAATCAATCTCAAATTGATAAAAATATCGCATTATTCACATCTGCTATTGTTAAAAGTGTTGAAAGCTCTGTGCCTAAAAGAAAGATCAAACTTGGAAACACTAATTTCTTACCTAATAATTTACTGGAACTGATTAAAATACGGAATAGCTACAGAACCAGGTGGACAAGAACAAGAAATTGTTTTTATTTCAACGAAATAAAAATTCTTAATGCCTTGATTAAAGAAGGAATATCATAATTTAGAAAAAATTCCTGGAACCAAAAACTATTAGTTATGGAAAAATCTATCAAACCGTTTTGGAATGTAGTAAGAGTAATTAAAAAATGTAATTCCCACATTCCTGCGCTTAAGATAGGAAACCAAATTATAATGTTGGGCATTGAAAAGGCAAATGCACTGGCTGAAACATTTTGTAATAATCAATTGTTAGCTGGCAGCACTACAGGTAACATTTATGTGGAATCTCTAGTTTCAAATTCAATTTATTTCATTAACACTAGTGCTGCTAACAATACTATAGATCAGTTTAAAACTGACGATATAAAAGACATCTTCATTTCTTTGAAAACACGAAAGTCACTGGGCTTTGACAAACTCAAAAACGTGTATTTAAAACACCATTCCAGATCAAGATTTATATTTTTACAATCGTTGTTTAACTCTTGTCTTCAGCTTGGGTATTTTGCAAACGAATGGAAAGTTGCTAAGGTTATTCCTATTTAAAAATCTGGAAAAATTGCAACTATGCCGGCTAACTACAGACCAATAAGTTTACTAAGCTCCTTAACCAAGTGCTTTGAAAAATTAATAAAACAAAATTATAATCTTTATTGACCGAAATAATATTTTACCCCCTGAACAGTTTGGTTTTCGGCCTTCTCATAGCACTTTTCATCAAGTCCATCGTATTACAAACTATATCAAGGGAAATGTTTGTACTGGAAAAAGTACAGATATGATATTGCTTGACGTAGAAAAGTCATTTGATTCTGTTAGGCATGACGGACTTCTTCATAAGATGTTTGCTCTTAATTTTCCCATGTACCTGGTAAAAATTGTAAATTCCTTTTTGTACCCAAGAAAATGTATAGTGTCTGTAAACAATTTTGTATCTGATATGTTTACTTGTGTAGCAGGTGTTCCTCAGGGTTCTGTTTTGTGCCCGATTCTTTACACTATTTTCACTAATGACTTTTCTAGATTCCAAAACTGCGAGACAGCTATTTTCGCTGACGATACGTGTATATTTTCCACACATTCAATTGCTTCCATTATTGGAAATAATTTGCAATCTACCCTAAATATAACTAAAAACTATTTTGTTGTTATACTGGCCAGGATGCCTTCTGAGTGCTTTGCCGTGTGCGTTGTTCATTAACGATATTCCTGGTGGGTTTCGGATAACTAGCACTACAATCAATGTTCTACTGGATGCAAACGATCTAGTGAACCTTTCAGAGTCACCAGAAAAACCGCAACACATGGAGACTTGCAATAAATACTAATAAATCTAAAATAATGGTATTTACAAGATCTTAACACAGTTTAAAGTTGCCATCGTCTTAAAATCACTAACGATTACAATTATTTCGGCGTGAATTTGAACAAAACGATGGATTTCATAAAATCATCTAATTGAAAAGGCAAAGTCTTCCCAACGCTTGCTGAATATGGAGACATTTTTTCTCAAACCAAAATGTGTTGATGTCAGCTAAATACAAAATATTCGAATGTGTTGTTCAAACATCTCTTTGTTACGCGGCACAAGTTTGGGCAACGGATGAGTTTGAAGCAGTAGAAAAGATCCAAAGAAATTTCATCAAACAACTTTTTAATCTGCCAAATGGAACACCTAACTACGCAATTTACTTCGAAACGAGAGTTGCACAACTGTTTACCAAAACCTTTTGGATGCAGGCAGTTGACATCTATAAAGTTGCTTCACATGCAGATGCTCGTTTGACAAAGAAAATGCTGCTTTATGAAATGAGGAATAAGGACTGGTGGTTTTCAAAATGACAAAATATTGGCGATAGCTGTGGAGAAGATATCTAATTTAATTTGAATAACTTGGCTTAACTAAAGGAGTAGTTTAATTATATAATTCAAAAACACGAAGACTTTGTTCAAGAAAAATAATAAGCAGTCTGAGCAGTCTGAGAGCAGAATAATTTTCTTGCAACTAAATCATAACCTTTTAAACAATAATTATTTTGAAAACATATTCAGCTATAAAGAAATATCGTTAATATTCAAATATAGATGTGAGCTCCTAAAACTAAGTGGCAGTTCATACAACGGAAATTTAAAGCAATTCTGTACCCTCTGCAACATGAAAGCAAAGAAAACCGCTTCCATTTTATAAGCATTTTTCCAGTGTTAAGATACCAAAGACTAAGATTTTTACAGAAAACCAGATTTAGAATGCAATGCAAGAAGCAATAGAATTATTATATGGTGTGAATTCAAAATTATTGCATTGTTTTTTAAATTCAATTTAAAAGTATATAAATCTATAAATGACTGAATTTATTTAAATCAATTCATTTAAACTTTATGATATAAATTAAAATCGTTTGATATACTTTGCCAACTGAGCTGGCGGCTATGACAAAGTTGTATTAAATTTGTTATGTTTATTCAAACTATATTGAAACATTTATAAATAAATTAAATTAATTTTTGTAATATTTTGAATGAAGGTTTTTTTCGTATTTTCCTTCGATTTTCTTATTAACCATTTATTATATTTTTTTTTTCCCAAGATAATGTTTAGTTGTAAGAGATAATTATCAAATCTCTGAATTGTAAAATGAACGGTCATAGACTTTTTCGAAAATATTTTTTACATAATGAAGGAACTAACATTTCATTTAAGTGACACATAAGCGGACGAAAACTTAATCTTGAGTTACTTAATGCTATTGTTTTATTTTTCAAAAATTGTAAATTATTGTGTGTGAGGTTGGCAGTACTATTAAAAAAATAAGAGGTTGAATAGCCTCCCGAATATTACTCCAAAATTTGTAATTAGAAAAAAACACCTGAATTGGAAAAAAGACGATGCCAGAGAGCAATATCATTCCAGCATAATTTCAAAATCTCTTAGGTACAATAATATTATGCATTATGGTGTGTAAACGCGTTGAAGTATCCAACTTGGACTATTAGTTTTTAGGGTAGCTGGTAAGGTAGGGTGTTTGCAAGCTAATACTTCACTATTTGCATATCGCTATGCATAATTTTGTACACTTTTTTCACGTACTAAATGCTCAATGTATTTTTTTAATAATTGTTATTATTTCTGACTTTCCCCAAGCACAAAAAAAAAACGCGGAAAATTCAAAATGTCGGAAAATAAACATATTTAAAAGAAGAATTTTCTCAAAAATTAAAAATCTACTGCAGTTTATCTAATTTTCGAAGTTAATTTTGTTACATACTTCTATTTTTTTTAAATGTTATGGAAACGTTTTTATTTTTTTCAAATGCTGCTAACAAATGTTGAAAGGACAAATACTAAAGGTAAGTACAAATTATCAAAATTTTGTATTATCGAAATATAATAATAATTACGGTGGTGGTTTGAAAATATTCATCTCGCCGATAAGTTTTCCAGTTTCCAGTTATGGAAGAAGACATTTATGTATTACACCGGTCTTTAAAAAGGGTAACAAGTTTGACATTAGGAGTTTCAAACCAAACTATAAACTGCCCTGCATTCACAAACTTTTTGAACAAATGTTGAATTCGATTGTAATTATTTTCTTTTAATATTCTGTATAAATCGTTCGAATGAAACTGCGGCAAAATTGTTGGGACCAATTGATAGTTTGCCTAAACCTGATGAAGTTGAAAGTGATATTGATCAAGCATCAATGACGCAAGTTTCAAATGACGTATGTTTTCTTGCTCATTATGGTCAAAAATAAATGAAAGATCCGGAGACAGCAGCTCTGTCTCGTGTTCAAGAAAGCAATGTTATCAAGTCTGGTGGAACTGTTGGACTACGATTAATTTGAAACACTCGTCTCTTATCCAAATTTTTAATCGAATTTTTAACCTGGATATGAGAAACGAAATCATAAATCAGACAAACAAGAAGGCCAGAGATATCTACGAAAAATTAAATGCATAGCGAACAAAGCAACGTTTTTGGAAGCTTTTAATGAATGAAAGATGGTCATCAGCGTCTACATACACTTTGGGATCCAATACATGGCCATACAGTTCTTCGCGCTGTGATGTCAATTACACGTTTTGAGGAGTTGAATGTATTTTTGCGATTCGATGATTCAATTTGCCGTCGAGGACAGTCAGCCTTTTCCTTTTGAAAGAATTGAATCAAACCTTGACATCAAATCACATTCCATCCGAAAACCTGACCATTTACGATCAATTAAAAGCCTTTCGTGGGAGCTGTAAGTTTCATCAATATATGCCAAGGAAACCTGCTAAATATGGTATCAAGTTTTGGTGGCTCAATGAGAGTTCAACTGGATATACATTTTAACTTCCAATATACACTGGCAGAAGTGATCAAAGTGTAGGCCTTGGCTGTGGATACGATGTTGTGATGTCATTGATGCCGAGGTATTTTCACACCGGAAGGAATCTTACAGTAGATAACTTTTTTACTTCTGTAAATTTGGCACTAAAGTTATTGGACAGAAAAATTACTCTTCTTGGGACTATTCGCAAAAACAAACGCGACATTCCCAAACCATTTGTTGTAAAGGAACTCCTAAATGAATATGATATACCAATCAAAATTAACAACAAAAAACAATACCGTTCACTTTATTCTTCACTTTTTGGATTTTTAGAGAAAATGGCATTAGTTGTATATGTTCCAAAACAAGTTTTGCTGCTTTCAACACAGCACGTTGTTGAAAAGGCAGTTTTCGGACCTCAAAATAAACCTCTCATGATATTGGACTATAACAGAACAAAAGGAGGAGTCGACGTTTTTGACCAAATGGTATCTTTATTCTTATGTTCTCGTCAAACCAATCGGTGTGGCCCATTTTTGTTTTTTTACATTTTTTTTTGATGTTTCAGCTTAAGCCACAGTTATTATTTTTTGCCATTTTAAACTCTCCTTCAAAAATATAAAGGTATTTAGAATCAAAAAGCTTATCCAACTTGCACAACAACTAATGGAAAAGGAGTTCGTTCGCATCGTTCAATGGAAAAAAGGTTATCCAAAGTAAGTCTTGATGCTCTCCGCGTTATGGGAAGACAACTGCAGGTTTTTCGTTCAGTTGACAAGAAATTTCCACGAAAACAGGTATTGATTATTATAAAAAAAAAACAAAATGTTTTTAAAAAGCTTTTTATTTTCAGGCCAGATGCCAACTTTGTCCGAGAGCAGACGACAGGAAATCCAGACCAACTTGCGATGTTTGTGAAAAACACATTTGTCATCGCCACGTCAATACAGTTTGTACTAAATTTCTTCCAGAACTTCCATCTATACCACAATAATATAACGCATCGAAATGTTAATTATAATTATTATTAATTTATGAAAAATAAAATAAACATTAAAAAATTGATTTATTTTACATTTTGATCATTGGGGTGTAACACACCCCAGGCAAGTGTGAACGACCTTTTTTCACACGAAATTTCCAAAAAATCAAGTTGAAGCTCTTTGATTAAATAAAGAATACATTTTTTCAGAAAAAAACAATTTTTTTCACAGATTTTTTATCCCAAGTCGAAAATCCTCCTCAGTTTATCACATGGATTTCATCTTATCTTCAATCTTAGTAAGTTAAATTCAATTCTTTCTCTAACCCTTTCATTCCCAAATCAGGAGTACCCCAGGGTAGTCATTTAGGACCTCTACTCTTTATATTAGCCATCAATGATGTACCCCTTTGTTTACGATATAGAAACATTTTAAATATACGGATGATATGAAAATCTTAAAAAGCATAAAATCTATAAACGATAGGTTACAACCTCAAGAGGACAGTTTTTTATTTGGTGCAGAAAGAATGGGCTAAACCTTAATGCAATTTAATGTCTGTCAATGGCTTTTTTTTAGAAATGCACTTCTAGTTTGTTTGATCATAAAGTATCACAGCACTCTATAAATCGTGTTCATGGTTTTAAAGATCCAGGAGTTATTTTTAATTCTAATCTCGGTTTCACGAAGCATATTAAATCTTTGGGTGGTAAAGTCAACTCTATGTTATAATTTGTTTAACGTTGGTCTAAAGAATTTATGGATCCCTATGTTGCTCTCGTGCTATATACTACTTTGGTCCGCCCTCTTTTTACTAGATCCACTAGATCTACAAGAATGGGATAGAATCTGAGCAACGCAAGGTAATACGATTCGACGTAAGAGGGCGACCATTGTATGATCCTTATAACCTCCCTCCTTATTAATATCGGATAAGGCCTCTTTAAATGCACCCTCTCAATGTTGTATTATCTCTTCGGAAATAATAACCATTTGTTAAGAGTCAAATAGTTTTAAGAAAAGATTGAGAATTTTCAAAAACTGCTTTGAAGAAAAAAGTTATTGTATTTTTAAATTTGTCAAATGAAGCATTAGTGATGTTTATTGCACCAACTTATTTTTAACAAAACTATCACCGATTTTTATTAAACAATATAATTTTTTTTTAAACACAGCACATAAGTTAATTCATTTAGTCTTATTAAAATACATTAAAGAATATTTTGGGAATGTTAAGAAACTTTCAGGAATATTTCTTTTTTCATATCTTCAATTTTATGAAACACCCTTTTTTGCTTAAATTCTGTAAGTACAATACATACGCAATAGCATCAATCATGTCCAGTCCCATTTCGACAGCACAATGTGCGTGGTCTGGTCTTGGTTCTGGTAATCCTGAAACACAATAATAGCAGTCACCCAAAAGTTTTATCCTTAAGCAATGATGTTCTGCTGCCAATCGATCAAACCTGCACCAAAAACAAATACAACAAAAAATATGTAAATGTATAGGTAGGACATATGTATGTATACATATGTTGCTATAAGGACATATGATAAATTGCATGGTTAATTAAAGCTTTTCCTTTTGCTTTTGTTTTTCAATTCTTCTTTTGTTTTTTGTCAACAAAACAAACATTTATGATGAATGGAAATTGAAATTCGTGTGTATGATTACTTTATGTATGTATGTTAATTTTACCTGGCAAATAATTCATTTAGAAGTCGTACCAGCTCCTCTGCTGTACATTGATCGGAGAGACTTGTGAAACCACAGATATCAGCAAATAGGATGCTGTGAATTAGAAACAAAAATAAAATACAACATTTTACAAAATTAGGGATAAAAACATTCGGAAATTATAATCAAAAGCAGTTGGACATTTTCTTGAAATACTCGTACATGAACTTACACCATTTTGCTTATATTTCTAATTATTTTACCGATTTTTCGATTTGATTTGAAGAATTTCTTTATATTTTCACCCCTAAGCCGATCAATCTCTATTTTCAATATAATTTGACATAAATACAAAGACTTGTATTTATAGAAAAATAGGAACTGCAAATGACATCAAAAAGATGTCATAAAACGATAATGTGTCTTATATTTCTGACAAAGTATGCTTTCCTTTGCTACCCCTTAATTCGTGTATTGTATAAGGAAGGCAGGTTGATGGTAGTCATTATTGATGTTTCAAGGATGTGTATTACTGTGTACGGGATATACAGTGCTGTGTAATGACTGCTTTCCATTACTTTTACAGTATAGAGAATTTTGTTTTGAACAAATCTTTTAACTCTCTTAATTGTTAACTTTTCTCAGTACCTCAAAAATAAACACTTTTCTATGAGAGCCAAGGTCTTCTTGGATACTTGATTCACGTTTAATTTTTTAAGGTTCCCCATTCTTAAACACTGTCAAAACTACGTGTGGAATTCTTTTCACGATACCCCAAAAAGTATCTTTAAGACTCAAAGGATCAAATATTTCGTTTAGTTTTTTTGGAATACCAATTAGTCCTTTGGCATTGCAAACAATCTCTTCTTTCAATCAGTAAGGAAAATGGTTAATATAATGAGAACAACACTAAGTTAAAATGTTTGCTGGAGTTAAGATAGTTTTGAAAGCTAAGTTTCAAATATGGTATGCTTTATTGATAAGTATTCCAACAGCACTGTACCCAATATAAAATCTCTGATGTAAGGACATGTGAGTTTTTTGAATTGTGAATGAATGAATGTCAAATATATAAGTAAAGCCGTCTATATTTTCTTACCTTACATTCTCGTGTCGTTGTATATAGATTTTGTGAAATTGTGTGTCCCGGGGCTGGCCTGCTATATCATCTTTCATTTCCATTGCAACATGACGTGGCAACACCGATAGTAGAAGACGTTCCTAAAAGCAGGAAATTCACAACACACAAAAAAAAGAAAAAAAAAAAAATAGAGTGTCTCGAATTTATTTGGATCATCATTAAATTTTCAGAGGAATTTCCAATATTTTTTTCCAATTTGATTTTGATTCGGATTTCAAGATATTTGATTTTCTACATTTTTTATTTAGTACTTTAAATTTTTAAACCTTGACAATTTATTCCTACTTTTCGTAAGTATATGTTTATAAAATGATGGAGACAGTTATGTGAAAGGAATGTCATATGAATTTATAGTAAACGTGATGGGCAATATTTTAAATTGATTTAATGAAATTAGGGGAAAATAGTATCTTGTTTTTTTTTGCATACAGTGATTTAATCTCAAAATTAAATTTGATATTAGGTGCATGCAAGGAGTAAAAATACCTAAAAACTGGTTTAAACTAAATTCAACAACTGACACGCCCATATTTTGAATATTTTAGTTAAACTCAAAGTTATGGTCTTCAGTTATTATTTTTTAGTTGAGATAATAGCAAAAATCCGTCCGTATCCGAGGCTTGTTGGCGCTTTGCAACTAAGGTATTTTTTTACGTGGCGATTAAGTCACAATGACGGCGCAAAGCCCAACCTGTAGTACCCGCGGCATGATGCACTAACCGTTGGAATGTCATGCCAGAGGTCTTGGGTTCGATCCCTGCCTATGCCATCTAAAGTTTTTTCACGGCTACTGCCCCTTGCGAGGAATTGACAAATTATCCAAGTGTAATTCTTGTCATGAAAAGTGCTTTTCAAATTGGCCGTTCGGATTCGGCTTAAAAACTGTAGGTCCCTTCCATCCCTGACAACATTACTCGAACACAGGAATGGTTGAGAGTTGTAAGTCACTAATTACCACCAATTTATTTATTTAGTGGAACCGCAGCCTATGTTGAAAATATGGAAAGAACACCAACTACAGATCTTCCTAAGGTCCATCCAATAACTCGGATGCGAAGGTGATATTGAGAAAGCTGGAAGATCAAAGCGTGATGTCAGTGGAGCGTTTTTGAGCATTGCGACGGAATCGAAGAAGATGGCTTTAGTGGTCAATGAGGGCAAGCCCATGTTATAACTAAAACATAAATTGGGTGGTACAACAGTCCGTTTGAGAACTAGGGCCTAGTGACTGACAACTTTCAAATTTTCATGACAAGAATTACTTTTGGAGAATTTGTCAATTCGTGGCAACAGGCAGTACCCGCGAATAAAGCTTTAGGTGGCACAGGCAGGGATCGAACCCAAGACCTCTCGCATGACAGTCCTACGCACTAACTATCATGCCATGGGTACTACAGACCAAGTATATGCTGTCATCAAAAAAGGACACTGAACAACGACGTCTTGGACAAAACGTCACCATGGACAGCTATAACTTTGAGGTAGTTAAGAACTTTGTCTACCTAGACACCGCTATAAACACAGGCAACGATAGCAGCGCTGCAATTTTACGAAGAATAACTCTTGCAAATCGCTGCTTCTTGGGACTTAGAAGACAATTGAGAAATAAAGTCCTCTCTCGAGCACCTAAAATCACTATCTATAAGGGACTCATAATACCAGTTCTCATTTATTTCGCTGAGGCCTATACTCTATCAAAGAAAGATGAGAGCATCTTAGGATGCTTCGAGAGAAAAATTCTTCGGGTGATTTTTGGTCCCGTACGCATAGATGGAGAATGGAGGAGAAGGTATAACAACGAACTGTACGGGCTATACTGCGACACTGACCTAGTTAGCAGAATTAAAGTCCAACGGCTTAGGTGGTTGTGTCATGTTGAGCGAATGGACATCAACACTCCAGCCCGGAAGGTCTTCGAATCCAATACCGAGGGACGGTGCAGTAGAGGAAGACCGCGACTCAGGTGGAGCACTCAGGTGGGTGAAGACCTCAACCAATGCGAAACTGGAGACAGCAAGCTAGGGGCCGAGCTGGCTTGAGACGCATGTTGGTTGAGACCCAGGTCCACCCAGCACTGTAGCGCCACCTTAAGTAAGTAGGCAAGCAATAGCAAAAAAAATGTGGAAAAAGGAACCCAGTTTTGGTTTCAACAAGAAATTTATTGTAAAATTGTATAAGACCTAAAAATATGCTAATATGAAAAATGTTTAGCTTTTTAAATTTTAATATTTCTC
The DNA here is from genome assembly GCF_945859685.1 of Eupeodes corollae. Taxonomy (NCBI): domain Eukaryota; kingdom Metazoa; phylum Arthropoda; class Insecta; order Diptera; family Syrphidae; genus Eupeodes; species Eupeodes corollae. Next base: position 126,941,670 of record NC_079148.1, read on the forward strand.
GTAGATTTTTAATAGAAAAAGAGGCTGGGATGCGACCCACACTGATAACTTCCCATCCCGTCTGTCGATTTGTCTTGCTTAAAAGTTTGTCTATATGTACGCGTATCAATTTTTACCAAATTTGCGTACTTTTTTTTGGAGATTTTATTTTTTATGAAAAAACGGACTGTTGGATTTTTATATTATAATTACTGAATATTGAAAACAATATTTTCTATGAAAAAATAAGTTTGAAGCCAATGTTTCAAATTTTTGAAAAGATATTTGAGTTGAAAATCAATTTTTACCAACTTTTGTTAAATATTTCTTACATTTTTAATTTTTTGCACAAAAACTGACAATTCTATTTTTTTTAAAATTGTATAGAATGTTGAAAACAATATTTCTTATAAGATAAAATTAGTTTGAAGCCAATGTTCCAAATTTTTGAAAAGATATTTCAGTCGAAAATCAATTTTTACAAACTTTTGTTAAATATTTTTTACATTTTTAATTTTTTGCACAAAAACTGTTAGTTCGATTTTTTTCAAAATTTGACTGAATGTTGTAAACAATATTTTATGAAAGATAAAAGTAGTTTAAGCCAATATGCACAATTTTTGAAAAGATATTTGAGTCGAAAATCAATTTTAACCAACTTTTATTGCTTTTTTTATGTTTTTATTTAAAAAAAAACTGTCAACTGTCTCAAAATTTTATCAGATGTCAAAAACATTATTCTTCGTTGTACAAAATTGTTTTGGAGATGAAATCATATTCTAGTCGTAAAAATTTTGGAGGTGAAAATTTTTTTTTTCAGTTTTTTTTTGATTTATAAAAAAAACCGTTAAATGGATTTTTTTTTTAAATACACTTCTTTGATATCACGTTACAATATCTTATATAAAATTTAATTCAAGTCTCCAAAATATTCACTTTTTTTAGTCTGTTATGTTAAAAACCACCCACGCAATTTTCTTGAGAGCCCTTTCTGCATATTTCTTAAACATTGTCTGTATAACAAAATTTATTTGAAATCGATATCTCTTCTGGTTCTTGAGCTATGGACAACGAAAAAAACGTCGTGAACGTAAGGACTACAGACATATTTCTAAAAATCTTTTATTTATTTATTAGGGACTCTGAAACGTCGAGAAATGTCAAAATTTTCAATTTGACAAATCGGACCCATTACAATAACTTAATATGATAAGTTAAAAAACTGCCAACAAATATTTGTCACCTCGAAAATTTGACGATCAAACATTTTTAGATCATGCTTATTTTGTCTTATAAGAAATATTGTTTTCAACATTAAGTAACATTTTGAGAAAAATCTTTTAACAAAAAAATATCATAAACAAAATTGCTCGTAAAAATTGATTTTCGACTCAAATATCTTTTCATTTTGACAATAATCGAATGGACATATTTCTTACAAACAATGAAAACCTAACTAAAAAAAAAACAAAACTAAAACTTCGTAAAAATTTAATATCACTCAAATAGCTTTTGAAAAATTAAAAATATTGTCTTCAAACTCTTTTTATTTCACAGAAAATATTGTGATATTCTGTAGTTTTTTAATAAAAATTCAACAGTCCGTTTTTTCCACAAATTTGGTAATAATTGATGTTCGGTTCTTGGTATCTCTCAAATTAATTTCACTCATCCAATTTGTAAAAATTTAAGAAATGCTAATAAAGTTGGTAAACATTTGTTTTCGACTAAAAATGTATTTTACAAAACTAGATTTTCAAACTAAACTATTTCTTTATATGAAAAATATTGCTGGTAATTTTAAATATTGTTAAGAATAATTCAACTAACATTTTTACTTGCGACATGTAGGAACTATATGGCAAGTTTTGCATTCGTGCAAAATTTCGAACTCGAGATTTTAATCAAACATGAAATTACGATGGTAGACAAGTCGAAAAAAGTGGGTCCCGCGATTCCTTCCGGTCTGTTTTGTCTGTCTGTCCACGCTCCTACAGACTAAACCATTGGGTCGATTGAGTTCAAACTTGGAAGTTAAGGTTTTGAGCAGATTCGCGTTAGGCGTTTTTTTCATTTTTTTTTAAGATCAAAACTAACAGTGGCCACCATACAATTTTTTTGGTCAAAAACGAAAATTCGAATTTTCTCAAAAAAAAACCGATAGATTTTCTTTAAATTTTCTCTAAAATTTTATTTTTTAACTTGGCTTCTTTTAATAAGAAAAACAAATTTTTGTATTGCTCAGGAAAGGTACTGCTCATAAAACCGTTATTTTGTTTTTTAATTTTCTCAGCAATTTATAAACCGATTTCAATAATTTTTTTTCTGAATAAGCTCTTATATTGCTTTAACAATATTTGATTATTAAAAGTGCAATTTTTTATTGTTTGGATTTTTAAAAAAAATATTGAATTTTATTTTTTAAAAATTCGATATCTCAAAAACGTTTCAACATTTTTTTACGAAATTCAAACGTATAGCGTATATTAACAATCTCTAAACAACCGCGTACCAAAAATATTTTTAGAACAAAATTGAAAAATTTTATATATAAAAAATTAATTTAAAAAAAAATCGCTCTAACGATTTTCATAAAAAAATTTTGAAAAATGAAATGTTTTTTTATTTATAAAATGGCATTTAAATTTTTGAAGACAAACTTATTTTTCGATCGAAATTTTGAATCTTAAAATTGTTTTTTTTTTTAAATATTTTAACTGTGCATGAGCCCGAAAGAGCGCATTATTTTGACAAAATTGTAATTACATTCCTAGCTTTTATCTAAATTAGTGCATTTGGTACATATTTATGTATTTTTATAACTTAAAATCTTGTAAATACCAACGATGGCCGCCCATGTAGCGCAACTGTAGCGGATTAACGAATATGATATATTTAATCAACAGTCTATTTTAAAGTGTCTATCAAGCAGGGGCGATTTCTCATAGTCAGCAGGTTTAGCGGCGCTAAACCAAGAATTTAAGAATAAATCTTATTTTGTAGTATAAATATTATTTGGTAATTGAATTACTAACCAACTCAACAGTCGACTATTATGTTAAACAATTCGGTTTTAGTTACATAACTTGTAATCAAAGTGACAATATCTAATCTATTTTGAAACATTGTTCTTGGGCATAGCAAAAGCTTGCGCTATCAAATTTCATAAGTTTTACAGAAACAGATAATTCAAATAAAAGCCTGTACAGATAAGTAGAAGGGTTAGCGCAAAATAAAAACACAACAGAGAGGAAGACCCGGTGCAATAAAGATGTCTTCTCACTTTATACTTCGTATGGACTAAGTAAGAAAGAACACCACTGACAAATCGAATCATACCATATTCGTTTTTGAAAGCAGAAAATTGTGCGAGGTTATTTATTTATGTGAAATGGGGGTTTGCTGGCAAACTTGCTTGACCTTGTTCTACAAGAATATAGTGAGCAATGCATGTTCGTGGGTTAGCCCTGCTTTTAGCGATTATACTGATTTTTGACGATCTTTGAGGAAAAAAAAAATGGCAAAGGCTTTGTAGCTTAGGCGGATTATTCATATGTTTAATAGGAAGTAGTTTTTGTTTGGAACCTTCTTTTATGAGAAAAAGAAAGTGACTTAAGAAAGTGCATTTTCATCGCTATTGTTTTTTAACTAAAAACAAAATGTTACATGATCAATATGTTTTTTTTTGTACATACATTTATTGTAATTACTATTAATATAGTTTCATATCAATTCAAACACGGTACAGGCAAGTCGTAAGAAATTATTTTATTTGATTTTCTTAGAACAGCTTAAATATAAACAAGCAATTCTTTTTCCAAAAATAAAAATTAAATTTTTTAATAGCTTTCAAAAAAAAAACAAATATTTAGTCGAAAAATCAGTTTGAAGTGTGATTTTTTAAAATGATTATTTTTATTAATTTATTATTAATGCTTAAAAAAATGAAAACTATAAGACTTTAAATTGAAAACTCCCAGAGCGAAACAAAACTAAATAAAAGAACATTACGACTTATGCAGCTGCATTGGATCAATTTCAATTCTTTTGCAATTAAAAAAAAATATTACAAATTTTTTGAAGTTTATTTTTCAAAGTTGACTTCTAAGTCATGGAATTGCATAATTCTATAACCAGCTAAGAATAAGTTTTAAGGTCATAGCCTATAAGTCGTTATAAAAAGACTGTCTTCTTTGTTTGTTTAAAAATAGATACTTTATGTTCATGATCTTGGTGTAACAAAAGGAACTTTTATTTTGGTAGGAATTAAAATGGAATCTCCAATACTTCTCAAGCAAAGCCCACAATTGAAAAATTATTTTAGAAACCATTTTCAACAATATCGTTTTCGAAGAAGCTTATAATGGGAGTCCTACAGATTTTAAATGAACACACAAGTATAGAAACAGAGAGTATACTCGAACCTTAAGCGAAAATCAATCTTCAATATTGTAATATTACCAATTGCTATTTGGTAGCGAAAATAACAAGAAATTATTTTGTTGATCTTGTTTGCTTAATTTCGGTATCTCTTTCACATTGAATTCCTCGGATGAAGACAATTTAAACACTCTAACCACACTTTAGAGAAAGCACAAGCTATAAGTGCCTCTCATTTGCAATGTGTAATTAAATTAGCAACCTTTGGTCAGACTAGGAAAGACGAAGCTGTGTCTTACATAACTTTAAAAAAATCGTGCGATATTTAAACGTCAACAGTTTGTAAAGTGTTTCAATTGCTATCCAAAATGGTTTAATCAAAACTCTTGCTAGGTCATCACATTACTGATAGAATCCAACCGCAAGAGTTTATAGCTTTGTCTGACATTCATCTTAAGTCCCAATTATCTATTATTATTCCTTTCTTAACAAAAACCATGAAACATTTGCTGCATTTATCTATGTAAGCTCAGGGCGGACTGCAGAAAATTCGAATAAAACTCATTATTATTTTTGAAAACTTATCTTCCACTTCTAGAAGAAACTATCTAACCCTGAGATCATGAGCAGGAATCGCCACTGCTATCAAGAAGTATTATCTTGGTAACTTTGTATATGTGATTTTAAAATATTATTCTTTACGAATAAGGTTGTTTCACACATGATTTACTTTCGTTCGCCTATATAAACCTAGTACAAGTTAAAGAAACGGGCTAGAAAGAGTATATGTATTTACTATTAGAATCAATTTTCCAACGTATACACATTATACCTATTTATAAAAGTATTACGTACGACTTCTACAACTACTGCTTACGTGTCACTTCATAACTAAAATCCCAAACGCACAAAAGCCTGACTGGAAACAAAACATCAATAGCAATTTCTTGTACCTGTTCGTATGCTTGTTATTTTTTTAAACTTTAACAAAATAAATAAACTGAACGTAAAAACTTCTTGTTAGCGCTGAAAACTTATAGTAAAGAAGGAATGTAGTATGTACCTTTTAGCTACCAATAACATTCCTTCATTATCATCATAAACATGGTTTTATCTATCTATCTGCATAAAGCTAAGCTCGCCAATGAACTATTCTTTATTCGTTTTAGACATCTACCTACCTGTTACCTAACTACAGAACCAATAGGCGATCGCTTTACAATTTAAACATTCATGGTCATACCTCTTTCTTATCTTTTTTATTTTCCATCCTGGTTCTTCTAATATAAAATTACAATAAAGCTATCTAAAGGAAAAAAGCTTTTAAGGCTTAAGCTTTATCTTAATAGAAACCATTTTTCATATACAATGATCGTACCGGAGTAAAAGCAGACTTATGAATGTAAATAAAAACAAATATCGGTCAAAGATCCTAAACAGCTGACGTAAGAATGCAAAAGTTTGTTTCATCCCCTTATTAGATACAATATTAAGTAATTTTGTTTTTTATATAAAGTGCATTGATATAAATAAAACAAAAACAAATTCATCAACCTTCATATGGAAGCTCTTTATGTGAAAATATATACAAGGATAGACTCAAGTAGAATGAAAGAAATTGTGTTGACTTTTTGGGTCGAAAATTAATTATCTCCCTTATTCTGCTGGCTGCTTATGGGAATGGAAATAATATTTTTCTCGTGCTCCCACTGAATTTCTCCACTTTCGATACTAACGCCACGCCAACGACTCTGCATCTGGTCGCCCTAAAAGTTTCTGCTCATGAGAGTACTATGGTTTTCATTATGTACAATTGTACATAATGGCATTTATATCTTTGAAGACAAACTTAATTTACAGGTATATTTTTAAATCTTATATACAAAGCACTTTTTTAAACATACTCTTAGCATACAGGAGCAAGTTTATTTTTAACCCAACGCTACAAACTTTTAAGCCAGACAAATCGACAGACGGGATGGGAAGTTATCAGTGAGGGTGGCATCCCAGCCTCTTTTTGTCTAAGTTTTTGGTAACCTTAACATTATGGATAATAAAGTATCAGACGTTTTCCAGACAATCAATTACAATTGTTGCGATATTTTAGATGTCACTAAAATTACTTATGATTTAACGTTCACATTTATCCAAGTGGATTTAATTTTAAAAGCTTAGTAAATATTGCAAATTTTAAATAACGGATTTTGTGGTTTTGAAGTTCAAAAAAATCAAATGGGGTGGCGCAACAGTCCGTTGTGAACCAGGGCCTAGTGACTTACAACTCTCAACCATTCCTGTGTGCGAGTACTGTTGTCAGGAATGGAGGGGACCTACAATTTTAGGCCGAATCCGAACGGCTAGTTTGAGAAAGCACTTTTTCTAGAAGGATTTGTCAATTCCTCGCAAGGGGTAGTACCCGCGAAAATTATTTTTTTTAAATTAAGGTAGCAGAGTCAGGGATTGAACCCAAGACCCCTTGCATGACAGTCCAACGCACTAACCATCATGCCACTACTACTACTACTGCTACTTTTTTTTGAAGTTAGGGACGAAAAAAACATCGGCTAATTTTGTTCCTATAAAAAGAGGAAGTGTTCGAACTTGGTTTGCACTACAAAGATGCAATTATTCAAGGGAAGACATTTCAATATAATTACAAAAGTTCTAAAAAAAATTCCGGTCACGCCGTTTACTTTTTAATAGTCTTGTTAACTTGAAAACTGAGTTTTCTTTTTGATAATTTAACTATAGAGACTATTTGTAAGAAATTCCAGAATGTGTTGTTAAAAATCTAAAAACAAAATTTAAACTAAAAAAGGTTACAAAAAACATCAGAAAGCTTTCAAAATATTTGTTTACTACATAACTCAACAAATTTTTCGACCTTTGTCCTGAAAAAATAAGAAGCTTAAAGTTTTTATTGAAATAGAGGATACTGTTGTATTTATTCATTTCATATTAATTTATTTTGCTCCTTCACCCCTCCTCCTTCAACTCCATGAATTTGAATCGCAATTTTGAAATTCGAATTACTAAGTCAAATGGGTGTGCAAATCATAAAAGCTTAACGAAAAGTCAAACTCAATATGAATATCCTCTTAAATGGTGAAGAGAAACCTTTCATCACAAAACGCGCATATCAAACTAAAAACCCTGAATAATAGAAACCCTATATTCAAAACAAACTTTCCTACCTCCCCGATGTCAGATGTCAAAAATAGAATACACATAATCTACTTTGAAACAAACAACATTTTGTTATGAAAGTTGATAAATTTCTTAAATAAAAGGTTATTTGTTTAAAGGGGGAGGGCGGCAAAGTAAAACTCTCATTGTGCGTGTTTCACGTTGTGTAAATACATACAAATATTTTAAAATTCAATTTTAGTTTTCTTCATCAGGAAAGAAGAAGTTGAAACACAAATAAACAAAAGATAAACAAGCCAAATAAGAAGAATGTACTTTGTACATAGGGTAGGGATGGTTTAGTGTTAGGTTTCATGGAAATATACGTATATATAAGTTCATACTATGTAAATTTTATCCTTACCTGTTGTTGATTTTCCCTTTGTGTCCTTAGACGCGCTTCAATGCATTGACGTGTCTCAATGAATGCCTTCCTTTGAGCTTTCTCCTTGGGCCAATGGGTAAAAACTCCCGCTAAATTGGTGCACAGTAACGCTAATATCGAACACAATAGCTATTTCAATGTTATATGTACATTCATACATACATTCCAAGAAATAAAATAAGAAGAAGAAGAAGAAGAAAATTTAACTACATAAATACATAGCTTTAGATGTTTGAACTTTGCTCCTTGAACAAAATTTAATCCTTGCCCTTCTGCTGACAAAATACAATCGCAAGGCGTCGTCGGTCGCGCGGTGCTTCACTCTGTTCAAACAACAACAAACTCACCTCTTGCCATAGAAACCTTTCGCTATTTCGAAACGATGAATAAATATGCGCCAGCGATAGAAGCACCCCGCCAATAAACGCTTCCCTCAGCCGAACAGGAAGCATTGTATAGGTCATGTAGATGAATATCAAACAACAAGCGCTGCCGTTAAAGGACCTCCTGCAAACAACACACACTATTGCGTTATTATAAATGCACACAAAAATAGTTCAGCTCAGCAGCTCCTCTCTTCTCGACCTTTACGACAACATTTAGGGGATGAAGAGGGGTGGCGGAGGTCTGTTATGGGATGATATTTACCTTGGCACTGTTGCATAACCCACAGCTACCTCAATGGCAAGGAAAGTGGCCACAATTACATAGGATACAAGGACGAGGAAAATCTCGTTCATAGCCGGCTTCGAGAGGATACACAGGAGACCTGTTGCAGCAAGGGATGGTTCAATGGTTCGATGGTTGGGTATAGTTCGATGGTTCGGTGGTTAGTTGTTGATGGTGTTTTCGGGTTTGAGGGATCAAATTTGATTTATGAATTGGAAAAAGAAAATATACGATAAATAAAATTGAATACTTGTGCCTCTCGACACACGAAAGGACCCTTTAACAAAATCAACTGGATTAAGTATGAATTGATTCTGAAATAGAGCCGTCTCGTGTTAAGGCTTATGATGACTATATAAATCCACTTACCAATATAGACAACACCACAGATGGCCAAAACCACTAGCAGGGCAATAACTTGATCCGTTAATGGAATTGTTGACATTATGGTGGAAAGTTGCTCCATGGTACTTTCGTTGGCGTTGTCGTCGTTGTTGGGCAACAACTCAGAGTGGTTCTTTGTAGATATCGCATCGTCCACTGCCAAATTCAATTCGATTTCATTGTTCAGGTACAAAACCCTCAAGTCGTTCTCATTGTCATTGTACCCGTGCTGCTGACCGTTGGCCACTTCTATCCAAGTACTTATCTGACGCTTGAATCTGCAAGAAATGAAATAAAATCTATAAGAGGACTCACAGGACATAAATAAAGCACCTAAATTGCTACACAATATCTATGGTCTATCCTCACGATATGGTCTTTAGACCAATATATTGAAGTGCTATTTTTGTGAGGAGGGAAAAGGGGAAGGAAGAGGATAATAAATTGATTTTCTCACAAGAGGATGAACTGGGACATAAATATAAGGCCAACAAAGTTGGAGAAAGGAAACGAAACATGTTATGGTTCATTCAATTAGGGGATTTTGTTACTTTCCAAGGACCACTTCAGGGTGACTTATTTTTCTGGGGAAGGTAAGTGTTCTTTTCTTTTTTCGAGTAGTGCGAGACACATAGGCAATATTTCGTAAAAGAATATATAACTTAATTGGACGAAGAGCTTGTGTTATTTTGAAAAATGAGATGAAACAAGAACTCGAGATCTATTATATAGGAGTGGAGTAATTAATCTTAATCTGACGTATATTATTATTTGGCAGGACCTTATTCTTGTTTTTAATACTACTTAAGGATTTGAGGATTTTGACTATTTCTGAGGGAGATTGTTGAGTTTCTTAAGTACAAATATCTTTTTTCAAGAAATTTGATTTAAAGTTATTAAGTGGAAACTAAATCTGTGTATTTAATTAAGAAAGTGGACTTTGTTAAACAAAAACAAAATCTAATTAATTTTTCAAATCGAAAGAAGTTATTCAAGACATTATAAAGGCGTAGTGAAATATGATTTTAAAATAATACACTTGAGATTTTTTGTTTTATTAATTCCTTAAATCTTTGTATATTTCTAGAACATCAATAGGCACTTTTTTGAAACACTTGAATAAAATCAATTGAAGCGATAAAAAATATACAGAAAAATTCCCAAAGGTGTATTTTTTGAGTATTGAGTAACAACTAGTAGTATTAAATTACCAGATAGCAATTCCTGGTGAAGAAGTTCATGAAGAACCAGGGCCTAGTGACTTCAACTCTCAACCATTCCTGTGTGCGAGTAATGTTGTCAGAGATGGAAAGGGACCTACAGTTTATTTGCCGAATCTGAACTTCTAATTTGAGAAAGCACTTTTCACGACAAGAATTACTCTTGGGGGATTTGTTAATTCCTCGATTGAGACAGTACCCGTAAAAAGAGTTAGGTGGTACAGGCAGGGATTGAACTCGAGACCCCTGTCCAACGCCTTTTTTTGGTATTCATTTTTATTAATTCAATCTTAAACCTTTCTCAAAGCAAGACAAAAATTCAAAAAACTAGCCTAAATCCCATACGGACACTCTAAGTTCAACAATAATACTTAGTGATAATGCCTTTCGGCCCAAAGATATATTGACCTTCAATTCCATTTTATTTCGCCTATCCATGGTTCGTCGTCTGACGTGGTAGATTAGCGGAACTGCTATCTGTATAAGACCGCATCTGTCTAAAAAGAGGAATGTCAATGGTGGAATGAAGCCGCGCAAGCATGCACTTTCAAAATACTCGTCGTTGGGATAGAACGCCACGAAAATTAAATTGTTGGTCGAAGACATAGCTCTTGCAATGTGACCTCGAACGAATTTTATCACGAAATTGCCAATTCTGTTGATTCGAGTCCCGTTGTATAGGACCTCTTTGGAATAGTAATGCACATCAGCTGTTCGATATAAGCCGGTACAGCGATCGTAAACACTGCCGCTTGAATACACGAAACCTCTCCAGCTGGGAAGGGGCAACGTTGAACCACACAGGACAACCATTAACGATCATGGGCCGAATGAGGGCAAATTACCTTCACTCTGGGGTTAAGCCGTCTGCTAAAAAAAGCTGTTTCGTCAGACCGAAGGCTCCTCTGGCCCTGGTCAGAGCAGCATTTATATATCTGTCGAAATATAAATACTGATCTAACCAGAAACCGAGGTATTTCACTACACTTTTTCTCGCTAACCGCTGCCCATGAAGATCAACGATGACCATCTTGCGCTAATTCTTGCACGTATCCCTCGAGGCCCTAGCCAACGGAGTCCGGAACAGAATTGTCTCCGACTTCTGGACATTTATTTTTAGTTTCCAGTCGTCGCAATATCGCTCAATCTTGTCGAAATCACGCTGCAAGAGGATTCTAATAACCTCAACATTTCGGGCCGTTCTGTACGCAATTAGATCGTCGGCGTACGCAATTGCCATTGTAAGACTACCTATCAGATCGCTGGTGTAAATGCTGAGGAGAATTGGCGAATTCACCGCTCCCTGTTGAAGACCATTTTTAATTGAGAATGTTGTGGTAGAAGTTACATTGCCACTTTTGACAACAAACTTTCTACCGTTAAGCATATCATAAAGTATATACATATACAACAATGGCTTGCTAATTTTAGGTAAAGACCCTCTAACCATACGGTGTCAAAGGCCTTTTCCAAATCAACCAGAACAGAACCTGTGCATTGTTGTTTTGATTTATTCCACTGGATATCAGAAACGAGTTTAGACACAGCATGAATTGTGTCAAGGCCCGCCTCTAACCCAAACTGTATATCCGGAATTATTTTGTTGTCCGCAGCCCACTTAGTCAGAGCCCTATTGATGATCTTTTCGAAAACTTTTCTGATGCTCGGAAGAGATTTGACGGGTTGTAGTTGTCTTTTTCCTTTTTCGGGAGAGGATGAACCACAGCGGTCTTCCAATGCACTGGATAATATGTATTATTCAGTGCATTATTGAAGAGTGTGGTGTAAATGTCAATTGCCCCCATCGGTAAATGTCTTAGTACAACGTTGGATATACCATCGACACCTGCTGAGTTTTTGTTTTTTATTGAATTGAAGATGAGCTGAAGCTCAACCTTCGTCACTTACAAGGGACTTACTCCCGTTTGCTCGGCGATTATGGCATTTGCAAGAAATCGTCAATGAAGTGCATGAAACCGCGGTTCTCAGATCGCCACATAGATTGCTAAGGACACTTATTACTAGTGATATCGATGTTAATATTTCAGCAACTGTCCGAATTGCCAATTCCATCCGGTTCTCAAATTATTCATGTAGAGTTTTATATTTTTTACATGAGTGATCAGAATATCACCTCCAACACATAAAAAGACTATTTCGGACCTTCAGGCCAGTTGAGCGTAATATAAAATTAAATTCAGTACCAAAAGTTACAGTTATGTGTTGATTCCAAAATTGGAAGTCGAAAAGACGCCAGGCTAGAAGCTTTTAAAAATTACATTTCTGAGTATAATAATAATCTTACAAAATTGTTCTTACGCAAGAATTAAAACCATATTTTTTAAGTTAGTTTGCCAATTTTCATTTCTTATTACAACAGTTGTCATAATTCCTAAAAAATTGCTTTCACCTAAAAAAAAATTCAACAGTTTTGAAACATGGCACACTTACTAAAGGATGGCTGGTGATGATTCAAAAAAAGTCCCCAAAAATCCGACGTGAGCCCTAGCGGCAGTTAAGAGAAACATGGAGTTTGTTTCAGTTTTTTCACGTTTATCTCGAACATTTTTGTCGTATCAAAAATTTAAAGATCATTAAATTTTATAAAAAAAGCTTCTATGAATTTTTTTGTAGCTCTTATAGTTTATAAAATAACTCTAGCGGCAGTGAAGAGAAATATACGGTTTTTTCGGCTTTTCTGTTTTACCTTGAAAACTATTTTTCGTATCAAAAAATAGTCTTATACAAAATTAAAGCTTATTAAATTTCCGAAAGAAAAAAATATTATTAGGCTATTAACAACTCCATCCACATTGAAGGAAAACAAGAATTTTGTTCATGCTTATATTGAAAACGGTTTCTTGTATCATTAGTTTTATTTTTCAAAAATAAAATATCATTGGGTGCAAACATGTCCTAAGTTGTGACTATCTACCCCAACTTTTAGCTGTTAATTGGTTTCCCATCCAAAGTTGTACTTGGTGGTATACCCTTGTCCTTTTGCTGCAGCTTTCTTGAACATTTCATATTAAGGGGTGTACATTTAGGTGATGCTCCGTAAAAACATTATATTTCCTGCATTTTCTATAGTTTTGTGAGAAGAGGTCGGGCTGTTAAAAGTATCAGCCACACTTTGCAACTCTTCAGTATACTTTTTAAACAAGTTAATTGGTTTTATTTTTCCTTTGCGACGTCTTGGACAAAACATCACCATGGACAGCTTTAACTTTGAGGTAGTTTAAGACTTTGTCTACCTAGGCACAGCTATTAACACAGACAACGGCCTGAAATCAAATGAAGATATGCTATGATAATGAATTTTGTAAAAGTGTTTTTAATTCTGTTAATTGCAAAAATAGTTTCCTTATTATTCAACAAAATATTAGAAGTCTTCGAAAAAATTTTGATTTGTTATTGATTCATTTGGAATCATTTGTTAATAAGCCTAAACTAATTTTTCTAACCGAAATTTGGATTTATGAGCAAGAAAATGATTGCTGCAGGTGGTACTGCTATTTTCGTTAATGAAAGTTTAAATTTTGGTTGTTGTAGCACAGACCTCGTAAGCTCTGATATGGTTGAGATATCTTTAGTTTTTAATTCAGTTAAACTGGTTTTATGTGTTTCTACAGATTTCATAATGTAAATGAAGAGGTTTATTTAAATAATAGCGCAAAGCACTTGTTTATTTTGGGTGACATAAATAAAGACATCTTATCTGAAACTGCAGCAGTTGAAAAGTACAAATCGTAAATGTCAGCTCATGGTCTTGTATTGTATTTCTTGTATTAATGTAACAACTAGAATTACTTCTACATCCAATACATGCATTGATCATATTTTAGCTAGAATTGATTTAAAAACTGATTTAACCCTCACTAGTTCATTGTCTGATCTTAAGATTTCAGATTTCATCACATGACTTGTCCATTTTTCAATTTTAAAGAAAAGTGCGAAGTCGGTTTAATGTAACAGGTCCTGAATAGGCAAGCTATCATAACAAATTTTGAAATTTTGAATTCTATTTTATTATTTGAAAACTGGTCAAGAATTCGAAGCGATCCTGACCCTTCCATTGCTTTTGACCATTTTTTGTATCCTTTTGAAACGTTTCGATTATTAAAGCTCTGAAGTTATTTCAATTAAAAAAACTCCAGCCCTGGATGTCTAATTGTTTATTAGAAAAAAATTGATTTTAAAAATAAATTGAGGATTAAGTGTAAGAAACACTCTAATAACGTTTTATACCGTGAAAACTATGATAATTTATGTAAAGAAATCAGACTAGAAATTCCAATATGTAAGGAAAATTTTTATATGGATAAGTTCCATAAAGCAAAAGGTGATTTAAGAAAAGAATGGGGTATAGTCAACTAATTATTCAACAAAAACAAAACTTCTGATTTACCTTCTTATCTTTCTTTCAATTCCCAGACTATTGTTGATCATTCAGAAATGGCTAAAATTTTATGATTATTTTATAAAAATAGCTGTAGAAACAATCATAAATGCTGGTATCAACTGTACTGAAATGTGTTCTGAAATTTGTTTCAAAGAATGTTTTCAATCTCATAGTTTCCTTTTTCAGCCGATAACTTCTTTCGAAATCTTTAAAGTAATTCAAGGTTTAGATAGTTCTCATTCTTCTACATCTAATAGTTTTTGAAATTTTTTGATTAAAAAAGTTAGTTTTAATATAGTTGATACACTATCTCTTTTATTTAACAAAAGTATTTTTCACGGTGATTTCCCGTCAAGTTTAAAAATAGCTGAAGTTATACCTATTTTAAAAAAAGGGGATAAGAAATGTGTCAACAACTTTAGACCTTTTTCTCTATTACCAGTTTTTTTTTTTTAATTTTCGAGAAGATGTTAAAAGAAGGGTTATTAATTATCTGGATGGCATTTCTTTTTTCAACTCTAAACAGTTTGGTTTTAGAGCTGGAAAATCTAAAGAAAATGCACTTTTAGCTCACTGTAGTTTTATCTTTAAAAGTATAGACCAAAAAAAGTATACTGCTGCTCTATATACTGACATCAAGAAAGCCTTCGATACTGTTGACCATGAAATATTATTAAGAAAATTAGAGAAAGCTGGTCTCAGGGGTTTTATGCTGGATTGGTTTTCTTCTTATCTAAAAAACAGAAAACAAATGGTCAAAAAAGGCAATAATTTCAGTGATGTCAAAAATATTAATAAAGGTGTCCCACAAGGATCAGTCTAAGGTCCAATCTTGTTCCTTATTTATATTAATAGTATTTTTCATCTTAACTTTAAAGGCAAAGTCTGTGGTCTTGCTGATGACATAGCTTTTGTGTATTATAGTACCACTGTTCTAGATATGATTTCGGATATAAACAATGACTTAGAATTATTCAGACATTGGTTCAGCATCCATAAGCTTGTCATTAGTGAAAAAACAAGGTTTATGTTTTTAAACCATTTGATTCCTTTACTAATCCGCCATTTCTTGTTCAACACAGTTTTGACTGCAACAATATCCCGCTAAGTAGTGTATCTTGTTATTCATCTAATGTTTTGTCACCAACTAATGTCTTAAATAATCACTGTTCTTCTAAGTGTTTTAGTATCGAGCAAGTTTTCGAATACAAATATCTTGGTTTAACTATTGATCGCAAAATAAACTGGAAAATTCACACTTCTCCATTAAAAAAATATTTGTTATCAACTACTTATATTATGTTTTAATTGAGGAAACTGGTATAATTTGTTGGGGTGGTACATTTAAAAACAATTTACAACCTCTGACAGTTTCTCAAAAACATATTTTAAGAACCATCTGGATGACAAAGAAAAATTAACATAGCTTTCCGTTATTCCTCAGCTCTAGTATCCTTCCGCTCTAACATCTTTATTTTTTAAAGTTTTAAAAATATTTTTCTTGAAAAGTGGTTACCTCTTAAGTCGCAATACGCCAGCTTACTCACTACGAAGCAACGATAGAAATCTTTATGTCATTCCAGTGCACAATTCTCATCACTTTTTAAACTTCTATACCTCGGTAGCACCTAGACTTTTAAACGCGTTACCTTTTGACATTATTCGTTCTGCTCATTTATTCAATAAAAACATTAAAAAATGGCTTTTTAACTTTGATTTTGAAGAAATAAATAACATTATGATTATGGTTTAAATTTGTATATTCACATTTAATTTCCCTTGGCAAGAAAAAAAAGTAATAATAATAATCTTAGATTTTCTTTTTCATACGATACCCCACAACACTTCTTTATGTAATTCAATTTTAATTTATGATTAAGTTAAACTTATTTGGTACTTTCGACTCTTGTCATAGGACAACAGATTGTACCTTCTTTTTCGTTCTCTATTATGAAAAACACTTATAATTAGTATTAATAGAGTACATTTACAAAATTGTTTATTTTTATTTTTTTTTAATCAAGACTTAATTAACTAATTGTTATGTTTGAATTTTATACTGTCTATATTTAGCGTAAAAGAAAAAGTAAATAAACTGAACTGAAAAAAAAAATAACTCTTGCAAATCGCTGCTTCTTTGGACTTAGAAGGCAATTAAGTAGTGAAGCCCTCTCTCGAGCTTCTAAAATCATCATTTATAAGACACTCATCATCTCGGTTCTCATTTATGGCGCTGAGGCCTGGATCCTGTCAAAGAAAGATGAGAGAGTCTTAGGATGCTTCGAGAGAAAAATTCTTCGGATGATTTTTTGGTTCCGTGTTCATAGATGGGAAATGGAGGAGAAGTTATAACGACGAACTGTACGGGCTGTACAGCGACACTGACCTAGTTATAAACCTCTTTCATCGTAAATGCCAATAAACTTTGATGCCAACCAAAGAGTGTCATATGAATATGGCTGTAAAATTTCTTGGAAACACGCATTCACATTCTTAAAAAACAAAATTTTTTAATCCGCCAAGGTAGTTTTTGAGCTTTTCCATTCATGTGTCGGTTTCTTTTTCTTATTCATCTTCATCCGCCCAAAGAAGGAAATTTTTTTAGTCCAACTAACGTTCTGAAATTAAAGTCCAAATTTTTAAACACAAATTGGTTAAATGAACCGCTAAAATTTGGTAGCTTATGGAAAATATCTGGTATTTCCAACAACTGAGCTTCAAAGTATAACAGACAAGAACAATTTTTTATAAAATTTAAAGACCTTTTTTTTAGTTAACAACATTTTTTGATACCACAAACAGTTTTTTAGATAAACGTGAAAACCTGAAACAAACTCCATGTTTCTCTTAACTGTCGCTAGAGCTCACTTCAGATTCTTGGGGAAGCAAGTTTTCCAAGTTTTAAAAACTCTTGGATATTTTTTGAGGTGAAAACCCTTATTAACTGGACTATACTTTATCAACAAATTTATTTGAACAGTTTTGTATGTATAAAATTTTGCAATTTTAAAAGTTTGAAAATATTGCTGGTATCCAGTTTTGCATATCGGTTCGGTTCTGAGAAAATTCTGGGCCGTGGGATCCAGGACAGGCAGACGGAATCGGGGGACCCACTTTTGTGACTTTTCTGCCTTCTTAATGTTTTGATTAAAATCTAGAGTTTGAATTTTTTTACGAATGCAATGCAATACATCGGTCCTATATATCGCAAATAAAAAATAAGAATGCGACACTCTTGCGTATACGCATTTTTTTATTTAAAAAAAAATGTCTCCCTATTTTTGCGTGATATAGATTTTGCTTTAAATATTCAATAACTTTAAGGTACAATTGGTGAAAATAAAATATTTAACAAGAATTCCATAACTAAGTTTTAAGTTTATCATGACCAATTTTGTCTAAGATTCAACCAAGTAGAAAAATCTTTTAAGAATATTCAACTAAAAAACCTTTCTATTTTAATTCAATTGCAAAATTATTATTTCTATTTCCATTTTGAATTCATATTTGAATCCTCCCTTATTTTATGTGCACGCACTAGAACGAAAAATATTCCATTTTCTTCGTTTAAGAGCATATTTTCTTATGGCTGTTGACCACTAACCGCTGCCGTTATTACAATATTCTCAAGAAGTCCTTTTTTCAAATTGAATCCAACCATATTGCCTAAGTACTCAAAGGACATTTTTATTTTTTTTTTTTGTTTTATTCTCCGAATGCATAATCCATGAAAATAATGGCAATTTTATTTTTTGTTTTCTCTTAGAACAAATAAAAAAACATCATTAAATAAAATAAAAAAATGCAATCAAAAAATAAAAACCTTTTTTCTATAAAAAGAATAAAAAAAATAGATTCCAAAAGGAAAGTGTGAAGTACCAACTAAAATAAGAAAAATAAGAAGAAACGAACACAAACAAACTAGTGCGGTATTTAAGTGTTTGTTTTCCAAAGGACTTTCCTATCTATTACAATCCTAAAGCCTTTTTTGAACAAAAACAAACACAAACAAAAAACAGAAAAAAAACAAACTCCAGAATACATTATCCCATTTTTTGCCTTCTTTAAAATTCGATCTAATATTTTTATGCCATCGGCAAGGCACCCTTTATGATATTTTCCACTTTCTAAATGTTTACCTTGGTTCGTTTCGTTTACTTCTTCTTCTTTTTTATTATTTTTCAATCGCATACAATCATATAAACAGTCATATATTTAGATACATTATGATACCTTTTTTTTGTTATAATGTTTATTGTGAATTTTGTGAAAATATTTCAATTTTCGAGAAAAGTGTTTGTTAAGAAATTTTTTCTTTTTAAAAAGTTCCCTTTGAGACCCTTGGCGGTATAGAAAAGTTTGAGTTTCTTCTTTTGTTATTTTCAAGCTAATGCTATTTTGAAAGATAAATACACAAAGGAAATAAACCCTTCGACAATAATATATATAAGAAAATACAGAATTACATAAAAGCTTATGTCAAAACTATGCACGATAAAATATACCCTATAAACGTTTTTAGAAACCAAAGGTTTTTTTTAGGAGAATTTAGATAGGTATTTATTCTTAAAATATAAAACGTACCTATATAATATTGTACTTTCAAAAATAATATGCCACAATTGGAATGTTTTACAAAGTGCTCGGACCTAATCCCTAATTCGATTTTCAATCCTATTGTTTTTTTTTCATATATTCTCAAAACGCAATTTTAAAATTAATATTTATAAATTAAAACCAAATAGAAACCTTGTAAATTTCTGGAAAACCTTAATCATTTGAAAATTGATTAAATGATTATGAGCCATGCTATGTTTTCTATGGTAGACATGTGCATTCAAGAGGACACAAGCGTCCACAGGTTTTTCTCAAAA
This sequence comes from Eupeodes corollae, assembly GCF_945859685.1. Taxonomy (NCBI): domain Eukaryota; kingdom Metazoa; phylum Arthropoda; class Insecta; order Diptera; family Syrphidae; genus Eupeodes; species Eupeodes corollae. Next base: position 126,961,149 of record NC_079148.1, read on the forward strand.
CCCACCTCTGTCTATCAACTCCTACTCTCACCTCCCCGTGGTGAACATCGGGTGCCTAGTATCTCAACTGGAGATTGGGTTCCAACCCTAGTGGAAAGTTGTTGGTGGCAGCAAAGCAGGGAGGTGGGGAGAGGTGTTTCCACTAAGGCACCTCTCCTTATCCAGACGGCAGCGGAGGAATTCCCGAGATATAATCAACGGTGGCGTCTACAGTTCCAGTAAGGTTGAACTACTTAGTAACCACCTTATAGGGCTTCTTCGACTTATTCGGAGATCAGGCCTATAAGGAGCGGTTTTATCCGGCTCCCCATTCTTGGAGTTATACTAAGGATCTGGCCCTCCATGTTAGGGGTTGTGCCGTTGGGGTGACTTCCTGGCCACGTAAAAGCTTTTATAGTTGCGAAGCACCAACAAGCCTCGGATACGGACGGATTTACTGTTGACAACCAACGCAAACGAATAAAGGACAACGAACTTCGGATATGCACGTGGAATGTTAGGTCTCTTAACAGACCAAGTGCGGCCGAAGAATAAGCGGAGGCCCTAGAAAAATTGCGATATTTACTATGGTGACTGCTACCACGAAAACCAATAGCGCTTATTTGGATGCGGCTTTGTCATTGGAGCCAGACGCATCAAGGCTCAATTCGGGAACATTAGTCTGATATGCGCGCACGCCCCCACAGAAGAGAAAGACGATAACACCAAAGATATCTTCTTCGAGCTCTAAGACAAAACATATGAGCAGTGTCCTCGCTACGATATTAAAATAGTCCTGGGCGATTTTAACATCGACTCGAACCACTTCCTCGTTTTAGCCAAGGTAGCACTTCGGATTTGCAGACCCAAGGCAAAACAGGGAGGTGCTGGGAGAAGGTACAACGTCAAACGGCTACAATCACCAGAGATCTCCAAATCCTTTTCCGACCGAGTTACAAGTAACCTCTTTCGAAGTTCTCTGCCGCCAATACAATGTATCGAAAACCAGTGGCAACATTGCCAAGATGCAATCAGAGAAGCCGCCTCTGATGTGCTGGGTTTCAAACAACCACCCCTGTTTTGATGAGGAATGTCATGAGGAAAATGCCGCCAAACAACAGGCACGCAAAGAGGCACTGCATAAAAGGACGAGAGCTGCTCATGAGCTCTATGAGCAGAAGAGGCGAGAGGAACGCCAACTTCTCAGAAGGAAAAAGAGAGGGCTTGTAAAGCGTGCGGTCGAAGATGTTGAGAGGTTTAAAAGCAGGAATGAAGTTCAAAAGTTTTATGAACAGGTGAAACGAAATTCACAGGTACACAAACCTAGAACTGAAGGCTGCAAAGACGAAAGTGGAAACATCATAGTTGAACCGCAGCCAATGATGAGGATATGGAAGGACTTCTTCTGGAGACTGCATAACGGAGATGACGAACTGAATTCCTGTCAGGCAGGATGATCCATTCAACATAGACGACAAAATCCAACCGTCCCGTCCTCCCGACTTAGACGAAGTAAAGATTGCCATATCTAATCTGATGTCTAATAAAGCCGCTGGAGCGGATGGCTTGAATGCCGTGCTCTTTAAAGCAGCTGGGGATAAGTTGGTTAGGAACATGCACCAATTTATCTGTAAGATATTTTCGGAAGAAAGCATGCCCGATGAATGGAATCTCAGTATTGTTTGCCCGATCCTGAAAAAAGGAGACCCTCTAAGCCACAGCAACTATAGAGGAATAAATCTACTTACCACCGCCTATAAAATCTTCTATGCCGTAATATGTGAACGTCTAAAGCCCATCGTCAGCAACCTGATGAGTCCCTATCAATGTGGTTTTAGACCAGGAAAGTCCACAGTTGATCAAATATTCACATTATGGCAGATCCTGGAAAAAACCCAAGAACACCAAATCGACACACATCATCTTTTCATCGATTTCAAGGCCGCATATGACAACATCTACAGAGACGAGCTGTATAGAACAATGTCAAGTTTTGGCATCCCTACCAATCCAGTCCGTTTGTGCAGGATGACCATGGAGAATTCACGCTGAAGGTTTTAAACAACTTAACAAAACCTTTCGATGCCAAAAAAGTCTTAGACAAGGCGTTGCGCTGTCATGCGGTTTTTTTAACATCGTACTTGAAAAAATAGTGCAGAGCTTTAACGTCAACACAAGAGGCACTTTCTTTCAAAAGTCTGTCCAATTAATACCATATGCTGATGATATTGAGGTAGTCAAGGACTTCGTCTACCTAGGCTCCACTGTAAACGCTGAAAACAACACCAGCGCTGAGATCAAACGCAGAATAACTCTTCCTAACCGCTGTTTCTTTAACCTAAGAAAGCAATTGAGTGGTAAAGTGCTCTCTTGAGGAACCAAAGTGTTGCTATATATCATCCCTGTCCTGCTATACGGTGCAGAAGCATAGACCATGACAAAAGCGGATGAAAGCACCTTGGGTCGCTTCGAGAGAAAAGTTCTTCGTGTGATCTACGGTCCGGTATTTATCAAAGGGGAGTGGAGGAGAAGATGGAACGACGAACTGTATGGGCTGTACAGCGACGTTGACTAAGATGGCTGGGTCACGTAGAGGTCCTTTAAGCCAATGCTCCGGCCCGGAAAATCTTCAAATCCACACCCACAGGACAGCGCAGAAGAGGAAGACAGAAATGGAAGGTGACTTCACCCAACTTGGAGCGTGAAACTGGAGTCATCTAGCTAGTGACCGAGCTAGATGGAGAAGTTTAATAAACAATTTTGAATAAACATTCAAAATTGCATCCATTAATTTTTTCAACAATGACATTATTTTACCTAACAACTCAAACGCACCCTACTCAACTAGTTTTGTATATAAAAATCACAACAATATTGAATTCCTTCTTAACCCAAAATGTTATCCTTTATGTCCTTTACAATATAAATAAATACAAAATTTAGTTACCTTGAAGTAGTTTTATATCGATACTTTCGGAATTTCCGTTTCTCTCGAAAGTGTGAAACTCCTCCATTGTCCGTTATTGTCTCCGGCAACGACCTTCGCATCAATCTGGCCGAAGATGACACTAAGTTGTCTCCATCCTTCCGTCGTTCACGTTTCCAGGATTCTATGCTAATTGGAAAATTTGTTGAAGACCTTTCAGAACCTCCCGCACCGCCATAACTTTCATCATTCACACTGATGCCCGCTCTATACGATGAAAATGATGGTGAAGATTTGTTGAATGTGAAATTAGATTCACTACCGCTTCCGCCGATGCCACCGCTAGCGCCGTCCATTGAATTGAATGGTGAAAAAGTTTGTGAAAAGTTTTTGTAATGGATATTCAAAGTTGCCAAAACTATATGAACTGCAATAAGGGCAAGGATCAGAGCTAGAAGGAGACCAAGAGTGTGTGTGGTGTTGCTTTGATTCATTCGCAGGAAATAACGTTGGTAAAGCATTTCCACCTGACAGAAAAAAAAATTAAATAAAATAAAAAAGAAGTTTATTTTTTTCATATGTATGTTGGCCTTCTAAGGAAAAATGTAATAACTTAAATTAAAATTACGAGCTTCCTGCAGGCTTTGGGATTGGGATTATTTTATTTTTTCTTTCACTTTACACTAGCCTGCCTGGGAGCTTCTCATTCTGTGTGTGTGAGTATTCAATTACCTGTAAGTTTTTGAATTGGTGGGTACTGCACATTCGTATTACGAGTTTATTTAACCGAAACCAAAAAGAGATGGTGGGACTTCCAGCATTGGTGTTGGCTTCAAGGTTTTTAGCGTCCATTTCGGATCCTGTTTTAAAATAAAACACAAAAAAAAATAATAATGATGATGATAAAAATTCAGGAGAGCATTAAAATAAAGTAGCAGATATTTCATTTTCATTATTTTGTTTTTGCTTATTACAGAAATTCAATATCTGCTATTGGAGTTATTTGATCCAATTTATATTATTTTTTTTTGTTAGGAATTTTGTTATGAGCCACGATAAAATCTTTTTGTTGATGGGAATCTAAAATTTTATGCCAAATTCTAACAACTCTTATATAAGCAAAATAACCTTTGCAAACAAAATTTGTTTGGGTGGAAAAATGAGATTAAAGATATTTCTGGTGGGAGACTCCTGTACCACGCCATCGTGTTTACAAAAATAATACCTTTGTTTTAAGATTAAATAAAATTAAGACCATATTTCAATTTTAATTGTCCTTGCAGGTCACATAAGCTCGGCATAAACCACACAAAAAAATACATAAAAGTAACCTCTTAATAAACCTCGCTCACATACTCGTAAATCAAATCTATACCTACGTTGAAAGGTCCTTTTTTGGGGTTTTCATACCTAGAATTTATTAAAAATTATTATAAGAATGTTTTTAAAATCTCTGTTAACAACCAAAACATATTCTTTTACTAACACACTTAATTCCCACACAAAAAAAAACATGCCATAATCGTGTCGATAAAATTGAATTTTTCAACAACACAGCACAAAGAAAAAACAAGTCTCATAATCCTAAATGATTCTGCCTCATTTATGTACCTTAAGGGTAAATAAATAAAAATCTAATAGACCACAATACCACTTCTTTGGCAAAGATAAATAGCAACATTTCTATACCAGTATTATATCGGGAGGAACATATTCCAGAAAGATAATATTGGTTGTTTTTGTTCATCGTTGAGAAATGGATATGACTCCAAGCAATAAATTTATAGACCTTGTAAAGCTAAATAACCATTTATTAACTTGAGAAGTGTAATGTTGTAGGAGCACTGTACAACCTTTAAGAAAAAAGCATTCGAAATAATCTTTTTACCTTTAGGGTTGTAATATCAGTTCATTCTATTGTGATTTCAATTTTCTTAAAAAATGGATTGTGTCAGAAAGTCAGTGATATACGATAATTTGAATAACTTTAAAAATTTGTGGAACAAAGATTTTTTCGTATCGTAAACAATACGAGATAAAGGGTGATTTTTTTGAGGTTAGGATTTTCATGCATTAGTATTTGACAGATCACGCGGGATTTCAGACATGGTGTCAAAGAGAATGATGCTCAGTATGCTTTGACATTTCATCATGAATAGACTTACTAACGAGCAACGCTTGCAAATCATTGAATTTTATTACCAAAATCAGTGTTCGGTTCGAAATGTGTTTCGCGCTTTACGTCCGATTTATGGTCTACATAATCGACCAAGTGAGCAAACAATTAATGCGATTGTGACCAAGTTTCGCACTCAGTTTACTTTATTGGACATTAAACCAACCACACGAATGCGTACAGAAGAGAATATTGGGTCTGTTTCTGAGAGTGTTGCTGAAGACCGTGAAATGCCGATTCGTCGCCGTTCGAAACAATTGGGTTTGTGTTATTCGACCACATGGAAGATTTTACGCAAAGATCTTGGTGTAAACCGTATAAAATACAGCTCGTGCAAGAACTGAAGCCGAACAATCTGCCACAACGTCGAATTTTCAGTGAATGAGCCCTAGAAAAGTTGGCAGAAAATCCGCTTTTTTATCGACAAATTTTGTTCAGCGATGAGGCTCATTTCTGATTGAATGGCTACGTAAATAAGCAAAATTGCCGCATTTGGAGTGAAGAGCAACCAGAAGCCGTTCAAGAACTGCCCATGCATCCCGAAAAATGCACTGTTTGGTGTGGTTTGTACGCTGGTGGAATCATTGGACCGTATTTTTTTAAAGATGCTGTTGGACGCAACGTTACGGTGAATGGCGATCGCTATCGTTCAATGCTAACAAACTTTTTGTTGCCAAAAATGGAAGAACTGAACTTGGTTGACATGTGGTTTCAACAAGATGGCGCCACATGCCACACAGCTCACGATTCTATGGCCATTTTGAGGGAAAACTTCGGAGAACAATTCATCTCAAGGAATGGACCGGTAAGTTGGCCACCAAGATCATGCGATTTGACGCCTTTAGACTATTTTTTGTGGGGCTACGTCAAGTCTAAAGTCTACACAAATAAGCCAGCAACTATTCCAGCTTTGGAAGACAACATTTCCGAAGAAATTCGGGCTATTCTGGCCGAAATGCTTGAAAAAGTTACCCAAAATTGGACTTTCCGAATGGACCACCTAAGACGCAGCCGCGGTCAACATTTAAATAAAATTATCTTCAAAAAAAAAATGTCATGGAACAATCTAACGTTTCAAATAAAGAAGCGATGAGATTTTGCAAATTTTATGCGTTTTTTTTTAAAAAAAGTTCTCAAGCTCTTAAAAAATCACCGTTTATAATATGCCCTCGTGTTACAGGTACGTCACTTTAAAAAATCAGAAATTTTAAGAATTCTAAAGTTAAAAATCTGGAGTAGAATTTTCAAAAAAGAATATGTTGCAAAGCGCTTGATATAGAATATTTGGAACAGTTCGTGGTTCAATTATTTGTTATGCAGGTATGGACAATTTAGCACTTCGACTTTAAAGACACTTCATGAAAAAAATTATTAGTCTTTTATATAATATGCCAAACTACAGCTCCATCTAGACAACGCGAAGAAGTAGATTAACCAACTAGTACATCACCTTATTAACTTTTCATAGGAAGTTATTGTAACTGGTTTGATTTGTCAAAATAAAAATTTTGGCTTTTATCGAAGTTTTAAGGTTTTTAATCAATATCGAATATTTTAAGAACACAAAATTATTTTACCTCGATAATAATTCAATGCAATGAAGAATAACGTTACTGCAAATAGTTACGTTTTGAAAAAAGTCAAACTTATCTTTTTTTAGAAAAAATAAAAACCTAGAATAACATTACTAAATGATGGTAAAAACTGATTTTCGACTCAAATATCTTTTTTAAAAACTAAGTCTTTTGGTTTTAAGCAAATTTCATTTAAAAAAAAAAATAGTTTTTAACATTCAGTTTAATTTTGGGGAAGATCGAAATAACAGTTTTTTTTAAATATAAAAAAAAAATTTGTAAAAATTGATGCTGAATTAAAATATATTTTCAAAAAATTAAGATATTGGCTTCAAACTAGTTTTATCTTATATATACTTTTCGATATTCAATTTTTAACTTCCCATAGAAAGTTATTGTAATGGGTCCAATTTGCCAAATTGAAAATTTTGACATTTTGTGCAACGAAAAATAAAGTTTTTAATATCTGGTAAAATTTTGACAGAAATCGAATTGACGGTTTTTTTTATTAAAAATAAAAATCTAAAAATACATTACTCAAAGTTGGTAATTGATTCTCGACTCAAATGTCTTTTTAAAAATTTGAGATTCTGGCTTTTAACTAATTTTTACTTATAAGAAATATTGTTTTTAACATTCCGAAAGATTTTGAGAAAAATTGAATTGACAGTTTTTTGACAAAAAATAAAAATCTTAACAACAAATTTATTAAAAGTTAGTAAAAATTGATTTGCGACTCAAATATCTTTTTAAAACTTCGTGATATTGGCTTTAAACTAATTTTTGCTTTTACAAAATATTGTTGGCAACATTTAGTAAAATTTTTGAAAAAAATCGAATTGACATTTATTTTTACAAAAAAAAACGTAAAAGGAAATTTAACAAAATTTGGTATAAATCAAATATCTTTTTAAAACTTTGCGTTATTAGCTTTAAACTACTTTTCTCTTTCAAAAATGTTGTTTTTAACATTTAGTAAAATTTTGAAAAACTTCGAAATGACGTTTTTTTTACAAAAAAACTTAAAAGGAAATTTAACAAAATTTGGTAAAAATTGATTTTCGACTCAAATATCTTTTTAAAACTTTGAGATATTGGCTTTAAACTAATTTTTACTTTGAAAAATATTGTTTTTTACATTAGGACAAATTTTGAGAAAAATCGAATGGACAGTTTTTTTGCCAAAAAATAAAAACCTAAACAACGAATTTATTAAAATTAAGTAAAAAATTATTTTCGACTCAAATATCTTTTCAAAACTTTGAGATTATGGCTTGCAGCTAATTGTTACTTACAAGAAATATTGCTTTAAATATTCGGACAAATTTTGAGAAAAATCGAGTTAATGGTTTTTTGACAAAAAATAAAAACCTAAACAAAAAAACTAATAAAACTTGGTAAAAATGTACTTTCGACTCAAATAGATTTACAAAAATTAAAAATTTTGTCTTCAAACTCTTTTTATATCACGAAAAATGTTGTTTTCGATATTTAGTAGTTTTTCTTTATAAAAATTAAATAGTCCATTTGTTCATAAAAAATAAAATCTTTAAAAAAAAAAGTACTCAAATTGGTTAAAATTGATGTTCGGTTCTTGATATCTTTCAAATTAATTTCATACATCCAATTTGTATTTTTCGACTAAAAATCTATTCAACAAAACTCGATTTTGAAACTTAACTATTTCTTTATATGAAATATATTGTTGGTAATTTCAAAATTTGTAAGAACAATTCAACTATCAACGAAAACCTACAAACTTTTAAGCAAGACAAAAAGACAGACGGGATTGGAAGTTATCAGTGTGGGTCGCATCCCAGACTCTTTTTTTTTAATAAAATCCAACAGTCAGTTCTTTTATAAAAATTAAAACCTACAAAAAATGAAACACGAAATTATTTAAAATTGATGTCAGATTTAAGATATCTCGTGAATAATTGAAGGTATTGACTTCAAAATGATTTCATTCTGTGCTAAATTTTCTTAGAAAAATTGAATCTGTATTTGTTTATATAAGAAAAAGAAATATTCAAGAAATGCTACTAAAATTGGTTTTCCACTCAAAATCTCTTTAACAAAAACAGATTTTGAAATCGAACTATTTCATCGTATGCAAAATACTCTTGGAAATTTTAAGTTAATTTTTTAGAAAAGTTTAAAAACTTTTTTAACAAAACACGAAAATCTGCAAAAACAACAGAAAAAACTGAAAGGAAATGGTTTTCAACTCAAGTATTAGGTGAACAAAGAAAGATATTATCAAATAGCTAATCTTACATAAAATATTGTTAAAGTTTTTAGACAGACAAATCGACAGACAGGATGGGAAGTTATCAGTGTGGGTCAAATCCCAGCCTAAATAACAATGTACCAACAAATGGTCTAGCCTCTGCAGAGAAAGTGAAAAGTCCGCCCAATTTGCACGATCAAACCCAAGATATTCAAATAAGATACTTCCATACCAAACTTACTCAGAATCAACAAGCCTCATGCAACATGTTTTTTTAAGTCTAAAGGGAAAAAACTGGAACCTTCTCTACAATACTATCAAAAATGCCCTCAAATACCGACAACAAATAATAAAGTTCACTTTTATTGCTAAACTTTCTAAGACGTAACGTTATCAAAATACAAATGAAATTTTTTTTGACTGAAGCTCTATAATCAATAACACCATTCTAAAAATTTTCCACTTCTTGAATTATAAAATGCTAAGATTTTGAAAAAATTTAACTAAGGCAAAAAAAACGTAATTTAAGTAGCTACAAAAATATTTAAAACACAAAAGTTTTTCAAAATAAACAGTAAATCCCTTAATATTCATATTTAAAAAAAAAGAGGCTGGGATGCGACCCACACTGATAACTTCCCATTCCGTCTGTCGATTTGTCTTGCTTAAGAGATTGTCTATATGTACTACTATCGATTTTACCAAATTTGCGTACTATTTTTTATAGATTTTATTTTTTATGAAAAAACGGACTGTTGGATTATATAAAAATCACTGAATATTGAAAAGAATATTTTCTGTTAAATAAAATAAGTTTGAAGCCAATATTTTGAATTTTTGAAAAGCTATTTGAGTCGAAAGTAAATGTTTACCAAGTTTTAGTATTGTTTTTTTTCAGAGTTTTATTTTTTGTAAAAAAGCCGTCAATTCGATTTTCTTCAAAATTCTATCGAAAGTTGAAAACAATATTTTCTATAAGATAAAATTAGTTTGAAGCCAATATTTTATAGATTTGAAAAGATATTTGAGTCGAAAATCAATTTTTACCAACTTTTGTTAATTTTTTTTTTAGGTATTTAATTTTTTGTTTTTCAATTCGATTTTTTTCAAAATTTTACTAAATGTTAACAACAATATTTTTTAAAAGATAAAAGTAGTTAAAAGCCAATATCTACAATTTTTGAAAAGATATTTGAGTCGAAAATCAATTTTTACCAACTTTTATAAATTTTTTTTAAGGTTTTTTTTTTGTAAAAAAACTGTCAATTCGATTTTTCTCAACATCTTTCAGAATGCTTAAAACAATATTTCTTATAAGATAAATTAAGTTTGAAGTCTAACTTTCAAGTTTTTGAAAAGATATTTGAATCCATATTCAATTATTACCAACTTTTGTTAATTTTTGTTCGGTTTTTAATTTTTTATAAAAAAAACTGTCAATTTGATTTTTCTCAAAATTTTACTGAATGTTAAAAACAATATTTCTTATAAGATAAAATAAGGTTGAAGTCTAAATTTCAAGTTTTAGAAAAGATATTTGAATCGATATTTAATTTTTACGAACTTTGAGTAATGTTTTTTTTAGATTTTTATTTTTTATAAAAAAAAACTGTCAATTCGATTTTTCTCAAAATTTTTTCAGTTTTTTAAAACATTATTCTCCGTTGCTCAAAATTGTTTTGGAGATGAAACCATATGTTAGTCGTTAAATTTAGGAGGTGACAAATTTTTGTTTTTCAGTTTTTTTGATTTAGAAAAAAAAACCGTTACATGGATTTTTTTCAAAAAATATACTTCTTTGAGATCACGTTACAGTCTATTAAATAAAATTTAATTCAAGTCTCTAGCATTTTTGGTTCGTAAGATATTAAGGGTTAACCAAAATTTTCACCTTTTTTTTAAACTGCTATGGTAAAAAAAACCACCCACGCAATTTTCTTGAGAGCCCTTTCTGCATCTTTCTGCCTTATTATCTGTACAACAAAATTTATTTGAAGTCGATATCTCTTCTGGTTCTTGAGCTATGGACGACGAAAAAAACGTCGCGAACGTACGGACGTACAGACGTACGGACGTACGGACGTACGGACGTACGAAAGTACGTACACACGCACGCACAGATTTTTTTCAAAAAATCTTTTATTTCGACTCTAGGGACCTTGAAACGTCGAGAAATGTCAAAATTTTCAATTTGACAAATCGGACCCATTACAATCACTTCCTATGGGAAGTTAAAAATCCATAGTTCGAACTCTATAAGTCCTACATAAAGTTACACAGTTTTAAAGAAAATTATTTTAGTTTTTTAGTCTTTAAGACGAGATTCAAAAAATCTGAACTCGGAATCAACATTTTAAGTTTTTATTCCCCAAAGTCTGTGGCTACTTTAGAAAAAAACAAAATAACATGATATACCACAAGATTGTGTTATAGGACCAATTTTTTGTATTGTTCTTATTCGCCAAGTATAAATTCTATTAAAAATTTATAGAAGACTCTAAAGGAAAACAGAAAAAGACAATGCAGAATTAATACAACATTTTTTAAGACAATAGAGGAAAACAAATATTCATTTGGAGGATAAAAAGTTGAAGTAGCAAAAAATTAAAAAGTTCAAACACAACTTTGTCCCAAGAACATAAAATTACACGAATAAAATACAAACAACACATAAAGAAGAAAATAAAATTCATGGTTGATAAGAAGACATGAGGAGTGAATTAAATTTATTAATGCTACATGAACATGAATAAAACCTAAGTAAGTAAGTAATGGAGTCCTTTTTGGACATATTCTGCATGTAATTGCAAACAAAGAAAAACAATAAAGGAACATTTCAAAATAGGAATTCCAAGAGAAAGTCCTTCGTGGAATATTTTGTCCATGAAAAGAACAGTATTATGCATCGTGACCTTCATTTTGTATGTATGCAAATGTACTCATAGTATATTCACGGTGACACATCCTGTAATGCAAACAGGAAGCGACGGTGGCGGTTCGGTGGTTTAAACAACGAACACATTAACTTTGAGAAGGTTTTTTGTATGTTGGTATTTTACTGAATAATTTTAGGTAAATATCGGAAGAATTAATTGTCTAAATAGTCTCCAACGTTGTTTGAATTTCAAAAACAAACATAAACAAGTTAAAAGATCTTAAATACAATCTTGAACACTGTTTTTTAGAAGAACTGAAATTGGGTATTTTTATTCCAATTACCTACTTTAAAGAAGCTCCAATTAATAGACCCGTATTACACCACATCCCATCACACTGACACGTTCTATGAATAATTTTCCACACAATTCAATTGTGCTATGATAAGTTATCATCATTAACTGCTGACATGACAACTTTGAAAACTGAGAAATAACTTGTCAAAAGAGATTTATACTGAATTATTTGTTTTTCTTTTTTTTTTATTAGCAGAAAACTTTGCTAAGAAAAGTTTGAGGAAATTTTAAATCCTGTTTTTATTTTTGTTTGGAGTTCAAGGAAATCATTAAATTAAAAAAAAATTGAAAATATTTTGATTTTCGCGGAAAATATTCATGTTCACCAAAACAGACAAAATGAAATAAGTGTGTTTTTTTTTTGGAATCCTTTTTGGGGTGAACAAGGCTTGAATATTGAAAATATTTTTTTTGAGTTTTCGTAAGAAATGTTTTTATATTTATAGTATATAAAAGGGGTTATAACATTAAAGTATAAACATAGTACTTTAGTACATAGGGAAGCATATAAAGGGTATACCTGTACAAATGTTAAATGGTAGAGAAAAACAAAGCACTCAACATTCTTGATTTATAGCAATAATATATTATGTCTATACTTGGCAGTACGTCAAAAATTTAGCTTATATTGATTCAGCCAAGTAAATCTTTTAAATATCTTTCTTTTCAAAAAGAGGACGAATTATTAATAAACCCCCAAACATCCTTATGTTTTAAGAGTCTAAAAATCTTGGATGTATTCGAATTAAGTGACTTGGTATAAATGTGAATATAAATTTTTCGAGAGTTACTAACTGCTTAAAAAAATTCTTCAATATTTGGATTTCAATTTTTAATTCAAACAAACATTCTTGTCGCATTTATCAAATTTATTTAAAGCCTAAAACTTCCCATTTTGCAATCACACATAATTTTTTAAGTGGTTCCTATTAGACAAATCAACTCTTCTTCGATAATATTTGTCCATTTTCTTTGTTTGTAGGTACCAGGCTTGTAAATGAATACAATCTCTTGGGAATGCAATACTTTATGACTTCGATTTGAGTTCATGGCCTTAACTTTTAAACTTTGAATGATTTCGTACTTCACATGACTGTGAAAAGAGGCAAAGTACATTTCTGTTTTTAGACTTTCAGGTACGTTACTACCAATTCGACCGAAACCGCTAGGTAGAGATGAAAGTATTTTCAATAGTTTTGATAGGTAGTATTTCCAGTGATGAGTCCACCTGAAGTCCAAGATATTTAAACAGACTAACTTGGATATATAAACAAAAAAGTGTTGGTCCAAGTACACTACCTTGTGGTACCCCATCTCAAATGGTTGCTTATGGCTTGCATATCCTTCCAAACTTATGTACTGACATCGATTTGATCCAATTAAATGAAAGAGCAAAAAGCTTTCGTAGCAGGATTTAATAGTTGACGGGTAGTCGAATGCTTTTGAAAAGTCTATGAAAAGCGCGATGGAAAGGTTGCGATTGTCTTTATTACTTCGAAGTGCTGTTTTAGTGTCTGATTTTTCCGGAAACCATTTTGTGTTGTGCTTGACAGTTTATTTCGCTCGATATATATTGAAGTAATTGGTTGTTAATAAATTTTTTGATAATCTGCAATAAGATTGATAAAATTAAGATGGGACGATAATTGTTGTAGTCTTCAACATCACCATTCTTAAAGACAGGGATAACACGGGCTTTTTTCATCATACTTGGAACGTAGCCAACTTTCACGGATATGTTGATAATTGTTGTAATTGGAACACACATCTCTTCTTTGCACTTCTTAATTATTTCGGTAGAGAGATTATCAATGTGATTAGCTTTTGATGGCTTCAAATACATTCGAATGTTTTCGAGATTCGAATTAGTTGCCTTTGAATTGGAAAGACGATATTTTCAGATGTTCATTTTGAGATGAATTTTTTGCCTATGCTAGAGAAGAATTTGTTGTTTAGTTGATTAATTTTATCAAGTTTTTCTTTCCCTGAGTAATTTTTCAGGAATGGACAATCCGTATTCTTTTTCGGTTTGGGATGTAATGAACTATTTATACTCTCCCAGGTTTTCCTGTTGTCAGTTTATGATTTTTCAAATTGATTCCTGAAATAATCTCGATTAATTTTTACATTCTGTTGATTCAAGAATTGTAAGGCTTGGCAACAATTTTGCCGTCTGCCTGATTGACATATTACGAGTTTTTAATAAAAAGAAAAAAGTTAAGGTTATAAATACAAACATATTTATCAAATATAACATATTTGAAAATATTAAATCAGATTTAATAAATTTTTAATAAATAAAAAAAAAATTAAATTTTAAAACATGTTTTAACAAAAATATAATTTTACATTTTGTTTAATCAGCATTTTCATTAGTTTAATATTCAATCGACGAAACTGTTACGGTAACCTAAGGCATGATTCACATAGAGACAAAGAAGTTTTCAACCTAAGCAACCATTTAAATCGTTTCTAACTTCAAGTGTAAGGAAACTCGGAGGCCAATTGACCGGTCCTGAACGTGAAATAATATGTTCACTGAACTCTATAAGTATATTGTTGCGTGTGCTTTGTGGCATGTGGCAGCGTCTTGATGAAACCACATTTCATGCAAGTCAAGCTCTTGCATTTCGGGCAAAAAAAGTTGGAGACAATCTCACGGTAGCGCTCACCATTTACAGTTTCGTTGCGATTCGCATTATCTTTGAAGAGGTACGGTCCAATGATGAAACCAGCCCATAAAACGCACCAAACTATGACTTTTTCTGGATGCATTGGTAGCTCTTGCAATGCTTCTGGGTATTATTCACTCCAAAATTGATAATTCTGCTTATTTACGTACCCATTGAGCCAAAAATAAACTTCGTCGCTGAACACAATTTTTCGGTAAAAAAGTGGATCTTCGGCCAACTTGAACACGCATTTGATAATGAATTTCAATAATTTTCAAGCGTTTTTCGTTTGTAAGAAGGTTCATTGTTAAATGATAGGCAAAATTAAGGATGTTTAATAGTGAAAAAAAAAACACAAAATGTGTTTCAGCTGTTTAAATCAATGTTGACAAAAAGATAAAAGCAAGAAATCACCGTATAGGTGTTGAGTTATCAATTTTAAAGATGTGCTTATAAAATAAGCGTTGAATTACTTTAAACTCTTCTAAGTTTTGATACTCAATCACTTGATTTCAATAGCACAGGCATGTTTTAATGGTCCGCTAAAGACTCTCAACTTAGCAATTCCATCCACATACAGAAGAAATTACTCCACATAAGATTTATTGCCGTTTTGGCTGCATTGCATTTTTTTTACATATGTGCAAAAGTCAATGTTATGAGTTATCAAAAAACCTTAGTATTTGAACTGACTTATTATTTATATTGTGTCACGTTCTAAAATCCATTTTTCTTGTTAAGTTCTTCTTCACTGAGTATTTTCAAAAACCATGATTTTCGAGTTTGCACCAGTTAATACCCATAAATCACAAAAACGCTTGAGCTTGTTTAGTTCTAACTGCAAAGCCATGGAATTATTAGCCAAAAGCACAATGTTATCCGCTTATAGAAGCATTTTATTAACTTTTCACCAACCTTTATACCACCAGGGAAATCTTTGGATACGTCATCAATTTGTAGTGCAAACATTAATGGACTTAATCCACAACCTTGTGGAACATTTCTTTTTTGGCGATATTCAACAATTAAAGAGTTCTTTAGTTGTGGTGTATCTTCGATTATTTTATTAACAGTGTCACTGGATTAAAATGTATGATTAACTGTGGACTTGTTTGTGATTCCATTTGTGAATTCATGTGTATTTTAAATTGGCAATTCAGCATTTTCTCGGAGCTGGAGAAGCCCAATGCAAGATTGTTTTGCAAAGTCAACTTTATTGGGTTTCTCTTCTGCTGGAAAATGCACAACAACAGAATTTTCATTTTCTTTCCGCTATAGAATTTCATGTTGACGTTCCAACGCTTGAAAGTAGCTTTCCGTGTTCTGTATGCTGTTAAGCAGGTAAACGTTTTGTGGCCGTAACAACTGAATATTATTTGAGACAGCTAAAACTTCTGTCTTCTTTGTTGCAACATCCTGAAATATTAGGATCAGGCTCTAATTTAAAACAATCTTTAGTTGCTCAATCGACATATTTCCTACTTCTATTTTTTTGGCTTTCTTGTTGTTCAAAGAATGTTCCGGTGATGCTTTTTGAAGATTTCGTTTTGCTTGCATATGCGGTACGTTCACAGTGTGCCGATCAATTTATCCCCAATAATACGGGTAGTACCCGTAGCATGATGGTTAGTGCGTTGGACTGTCATGCAAGAGGTCTTGGGTTCAATCCCTGCCTGTGCCACCATAATTTAAAAAAATAATTTTCGCGGGTACTGCCTCTTGCGAGGAATTGACAATTCCTTCAAGAGTAATTCTTGTCATGAAAAAGTGCTTTCTCAAACTAGCCGTTCGGATTCGGCCTTAAATTGTAGGTCCCTTCCATTCCTGACAACAGTACTCGCACACAGGAATGGTTGAGAGTTGTAAGTCACTAGGCCCTGGTTCACAACGGACTGTTGCGCCACCCCATTTGATTTGATTTGAATACAAAAAATTAAAAAATTCGCACGTTTTTGAATGACGAAGTAACTTAATTTATATGTTGTAACTTTAAAAAACAATAATTGTAAATTTTAATTGCTTTATTTTAAAAAAAAATCAAAGGGCACACAGAACTTCAACCTTTATAGAATAACCAAAGAGCTGATCGGTGCACACTGCTCAAAGCAACACTTGGTGAATGAAGTAGATGGTACTATGATAAGTTCGGTGGATGAGCAAGTAAGAAGGTGGAAAGAACACTTTTCCTCAATTTTAAACCGATGCTTTCTGAAGTGCCTGAACGAACTTATCTCCGAATCCGCACCGGACCTCCCAGTAAAGATGAGATATTTGCAGCAATTAACAATGAAGCGATAGGACTTAATGGAAATCCCGCAGAGCTTTTACAAGCACCTCTAACGTCATCAAGCGGACTGCTTCATCTGCCTGCACCGCCGAAAGCTTCCCCTATGAGTAGAAGAAAGGAATTATAGTCAAACTCCCAAAAAAAGCAGATCTAACAAAGTGCGAAAACTGGAGAGGAATTTTCGTTCTACCTACGGTTGCCAAAATAGTAGCAAAAGTCATATTGGAACGCAACAGAGAACACCTTGAGGCCACAATCGATGCCGAACAAACAGGATTCCGCGCTGTATCCTCCTGTATTGATCATATCAACACTCTGTGGACCGGTGGAAAACGTTGAGAGCTTTTAATACCTTGGAAGTATCATTTCCATCGAAAGCGGTACTAAACAAGACGTCACCTGCCACATCGGCAAAGCAAAAGTGGCGTTCGGTATGTGAAAAATTTGGAGGAATAACTCTATCAGCTTAAGAACAAAACTACGACTGTTTCGCACAAATGTCGAATCACTTAGAAGGTTACTTCAGCCATTACAAGAAAGCTGCAAAACTTCGTGAATAGATGTCTTCGTAACATCATAAGGATTTTCTGGCCAAATCGTATAAAATAAGGTCCTTCATAGAAGGACAGGCCAGGAACCTATAGACTTTATAATACAAAGGCGTAAGTGTCAATATATTGGACATACGCTTCGAAAAGGTAACGAGTGCATTGCAGGCCAAGCAATGCAGCGGAATCCGCTCACACAAGAAGTAAGAAGAGCTGGACGTTCGAAAAGCACATGGCACAAAACAGGCGAGTTGGGATCAACTTCACTAGGCAAAAGTTGGAGGGAGCTGAAACACATCTCTGGAAACCGTATACGATGGCGCGTAGGCGAGGTAGAGGCCCTATGCCCCTCGTCGTTCTTAGGAATTAGGACTATCTTGTGGCACATTATGGCCTATTTTTCAATTTAGATCTACACCTTAGTCCATTTAAAGTCCACCTTACACAACCACTAAAGCCAGCTGACCACACACAACGTCGTAAATACGTTGAATGGATTCTTGAACAATATGCGGTGGACAGCGATATTTCGAACAAAATTTTCTTCAACTACTAACCCCATTTCTCTCTCAATGGGTATGTTAATAAACAAAATTGCCATATTTGAGGTTCTGAGAATCCTCAAGTATCCGCAAAAAGTCACTGTTTGGTGCGAAAGTGTGATTGGACATTACTTCTTCCAAAACAACGATTGTCACCTTCAATTTGGAGAGTTTTGGTGATATGGTAACCAACTTTTATTGCAGAAGACGACTTGGAGAATCTATATGGTTTCAACAAGATCGTATGTAGCCTAACACAACTCTCTAGCGAATATGGCCTTATTGCTAGGGACATTTCCTAGCCACGTAATTTCTCGTCGTGGCGAAATCGACTAGCCACCAAGATCGTGCGATGTGACACCGCTGAACTTTTTTGTGGGGCTTCAAGCAAGACAGTGTTTATGCAGATAAACCTTTAACTCTTGAGCACTTAAACCCAACATTCATCCAGTTATGGCTGAGATACCGCCCAATAAGTTTCAAAAAAGTGGTTGAAAATTACCTCAAAATTATTTCATATCAAAAACCATTATTTTAAAAATGTTCGAATTCTTTGACAGAGTTAAACAATTATTAGTATGAATCATCTTTTAAATATCCTTTCTTAAGTGTACATAAAATAATGAGTAACATACATTTTTAATGAAGGTTTTTTGAAAACTAGAAACAAAGAACAATTCTAACCACATTTTCCAAAAATCAAATTTAAGAAATATTGGTTAGGACTAAAATTCATTTTATTTAAATCACGTTCACCTTAAGTTTTTCAAAAATATTACCCAAAGAAATACAAAAATTAATCATTTTAAAACGTTAGGTAATCCTTTAGTTTTTGTGAATTAAGACAGCTTATCAAAATTTGATGTAACCCACCTCCCGTTTTTCATTCTAAAAATAGTTCTTAATTTCATAACACTTTTAATGAAGCATAAAACAGACATCCTCCTGCATTGCTGGATGCAGCATTTATAAGCTCACTTAACTTTCAGCTTTACTCATCTGAGTAAAGCTTTAGTCTACCTTCAACATGATATTCTTCTATAAAATATTTATAATTAAGTTAGAATAATTCAATAAATGTTTCATCAACGCAATAAAGACCGAACAAAACGGCCCTAATCCGGATGCAGTGAAATTTGATTTAAGTTTATAAAGAAAAAGATTATATTTCTTCCGGTTAGTTGGGTAAATGCAAACAAAAAACTCCTGACACAAGGAAAAGTACGAAAAGGAGAATTCCCAAGCTTTTTTTATCTGCAAACTTATCCTTTTTTGTGCAAAAATTCTTCATGATTTAGTGTCATTTTTTTGTACCTAAAAAAAAAAACGAGCAACAAATCTCCCCAATCAAGATACCTTGCCTTAGCTTGGCAGCAATAATAATTATAATGTCCTTGATGTGGGAAAAGCTTAATCCTTGGCAAAATTGTGTTATAACTAAACAAAAAGAAAAACGAAAAATCAAACTTACCCTGGTGCTGTTGCAGTAGCTGTGCAGCCTCGTCTCGCTGGCATAGCATTGGACTTGTACACGTTGAACCCGAGTTGGTCGAATCCAAGGACTCATCAATATTGCATCTCGTCACACCTACCTGGGGGTTGACAAAAAAAACACAAGCATACAACACAAAATGCATCTCATCATCATGATTATAATAACAAATGAGTTTCCTGTATTTGTACTCTTTAGAATGCAAATACTCTTTCACATACACTCTACGCCACTGCAAATGGTACAGTTTATTTTTAAATGTCAAAAAGAAATGAACTCAATTTTTTTCTTTCTCAAGTTCCCTTGAGGCAGTGGCAAACTATGTACCGACAGAAGTTTATATGGATATGAAAGTTTGTTTTATAAAAAGTACTTACCGCTATAAGACTGCTACTAACAGACGATTTGCCTCCCTTCGAGGGGTTAAAATGTTCGATAACTTCCCAATTGGATTTCTTCGGTGTGGTGGGTTGAGTAGTTGTTGGCAATTGAATTTGCGGTTGAGGGATGGTGGGTACTTGTAGCTCGAGTGCTGGTTGAACAGACCGAGGCTGTTTGAGTGAGGAAGATCGACCGGAAAACTTTCCAGATGTTGTTTTCTTCTCCTTTTTTAGTACAGATGATACAAAAACGATGCACAAGTTGGTGTGAGGTTTATCAAGGCGTATATATAGATTTTGAAATGAAATAAAAAATGGAAAAATAAACAAGGTTCAAGGTGATGGGACGGCATTGCCATCGCCATCGGCAGAAGAAAAAGAAAAACTAAACTAAACTATGTACTTTTGACTGTGTTGCAATATGGAAATGGAAAACTTTCATTTTCTTTTTCTTGAATTCTTTTTCATCTCAAGTTTAAAAGAGCAATTTTCAAGAATTGAATGCATATATTTGAATAAAGTGTACTTATGCAATGGCTACTTACATCTTTCTGGGAGTGGCGAGTGCCCCTTAGCGACAGACGCTTGCTCCATTCCTTCTTTTGACTTTCCGAAGAGAACGAACGAAACATGACCGAAGGGTTGGTGTGTGAATTCATGGCTGAAATGAAAATTGGAAATAAATTATTAAATAGTTTTAAAAGAGTTTTCTTAAGGACATAGAAAGTTTTGCATGTATCAAATTTGCCCAATCTCTCTAGGACAAGTAATAATCGCATAAAAGTGGTGCAAAAATGGAAGTATCGTTTCCTTTATAAGGACTTACTGATGTTTTAAGAATTTGATAGCTTAAATATAATATATCAATATTCTCTGAGCCTATAAGTCGTTGACATAAATGAACCCTTCTGATGGTTTCCTTCCCTTGAAAGCAATTCAGCTTGAGTGCAAAAATCTGTCAACATTTCAATCATCAGGAATCATAGGTTGTCCCTTGTGATAAATAGGTATCCGTTTATCCTGTTTTTTATATTTATTGAAAAAAGCGTTAAAGCCACAATAAAGTAATACACTTTCCTTCATCCGTTCTATGGAGACCCCTTATCCTACATTTGGTCTACAAAACTTATTTTGTCTTTCTCTTCTTAAAGGAAACAAACTTTAATACAAAAAGCACTGAATTCGTGAATAAACAATTTGAATTTTGTTTACTTAAAAGGTAAAGTCTAAAATTGAACTTCATTCCAGAATTAGACCCAAACTGACAATTCCGTTCCCTATCATTGTCAAAGTGTGCCAAATGATGGGGAAAGAGAAAAATCTTTTTCCAAACAGAAAAAAAAAAACAGATCCTTTTAGTCGTTTTTAAGTGCTAACAAACTTGCTTGCTTCTGTCGCTGTTAGATAGTCCTTTTTTGTTGCTGTTATTATTTCCTCTCCCCCACACAAAAATACTCTATCAATTTAAATAAACAAGGATTCTTCTTCGATTTCACAACGGAATTATTAATGAGGTGGCTAAGGGTGGCTTTTACCTTTTACTTATTTCTTATTTTTGTTTGTATTTTTATTTTATTTTTGCAGAACCGTGAGGATTAAATTGAGTGAAATTCATTGAAACGAGACGATGAGATGGTGAATTTTTGTATTTTTGATTGAGACTGATAAAGACAGAGAATAATAAATGAAAAATCATTAAATTAATGATTAAATTTATGTCATTAGAGATTATATTTCTTGAAATTTAGAATTTTTTTTTGAGAAATATCTTTTCCAATTTAAATCATACAATTTTAATGAAATCGAATATTTATATATCTTTTGATAGGATAATTTTATACATAAAGGTACATGTTCAGGGGAGAAGGAGGTAATGGAATTATTCTCAAAGTGCATGCAGCAATTTAATCTTTAGAAGTATACATTTATGTATATCGAACTTGGTATACTTTGTCGAAAACAATTATCCACTTCAAACTGATTGGAAAGATATTATTTCTAACAACTGAAATTTGTGTAAGTGTTCCCAATTTATTTGAATTTTTAGAATTTACTCATGACAATTATTTTGATAAACCGTGTTTTAGAGATAATTGAGACTGTATTTTCAAGTAAAGTTTGTTATTTTTACATATTAATGATTTTCTGACACAATTTTTTTTGTTTTACTTACAGCTTAGGTATCTCAAAAACATCTTTTGGGATTTTAATGAAAAAGTATTTAGGTATTACTTTTTTGACAATGTTAATTGCTTTTTCCAATATTTCTCTGTAAAATTAGTGTAATTTTTATAGAATCATTTATTTCACTTTAATTTTCATTTGGACATTATTTTATAGCATACATTAAAACTACTTTTATTTTACTCTATGATCTATAAAAGTGGCATCACTTGAGCATCAAGATTATTCGGATTTTCGTTCATGGTCAAAATGTTGTTTTCCATGATGCGATAAGCCTTAATGATTTTGGTAGAGTTCGATTAGAAAACAGAAGGGAAATTGATAGAAGGTATATGGTTAGATACTAAAATTGAATTATTCTGATAGTTTCATAAATGCATAAAGCTTTTTGATGGCCTATAAAAGCAAATTACATAGTTAGATAACTTGATTTGATTGGAGACTTGATATTATCAAGAATATGATACAATTCGGGCCACTTTCTCTTTATTCCTAAACCTCTTTTAGAGTTTTTTTTATTTCTTATCAAAATTTAATTTGTTTTATTTTTTTAATTATTCTGCTTTTATTTTGTAACAAGGACTTCATTTATTTTAGCTATTTTTGAAACATTATGAGTTTCCTCAGTTCTGTTAAAATAGAAAAGTTAAAATTTAATTGGTATTTGATTTTGGAAAGATGCCTTTTATATCCATAAGTGGAACCTTATCTATCATTTTAAATCAAATATCTTAAAATTTCCTGAGATATTGTTTGTGTTTTCAATTTATTTACATATACATATATTTTTAAATGAAGACTTTCTTATGGTAAAATGTTTGAATTGGTTTTTTTCTGACTGATGGGATAGACATTTTTTGAAAATAGTTTTTCAACAACGTATATGAAAGTTGTTTCCACATAACCTAAAAATTCCGAAATATAACTCAAAAAAGAGGCTGGGATGCGACCAACTAATAACTTCCCATCCCGTCTTTCGATTTGTCTTGCTTTAAAGTTTTTCTATATGTACTTGTATCAATTTTTACCAAATTTGCGTACTATTTTTTGTAGATTTTATTTTTTTATGAAAAAACGGACTGTTGGAATTTGATACAAAAATTACTGAATATCGAAAACAATATTTTCTGTGAAAAAAAAAATAAGTTTGAAGCCAATATTTTTAATTTTTGAAAAGCTATTTGAGTCGGAAGTAAATTTTTACCAAGTTTTAGTATTGTTTTTTTTTTTAAGAGTTTTATTTTTTGTAAAAAAAAGGTCAATTCGATTTTTTTCAAAACTTTATCGAATGTTGACAACAGTATTTTTTGAAAGATAAAAGTAGTTTAAAGCCAATATTTCAAAGTTTTGAAAAGATATTTGAGTCGAAAATAAATTTTTATTAACTTTTATTAATTTTTGTTTAGGTTTTAATTTTTTGTAAGAAAAATGTCAATTCGATTTTTCTCAATATTTTTCAGAATGTTGAAAACAATATTTCTTATAAGAAAAAAATAAGTTTGAATCCTGAATTTTAAGTTTTTGAGAAGATATTTGAATCGATATTCAATTTTTAACAACTTTGAGTAATGTTTTTTTTTGATTTTTATTTGTTATAAAAAAGCTGTCAATTCGATTTTTCTTAAAATTTTATCACATGTCAAAAACATTATTTTTCGTTGCACAAAATTGTTTTGGAGATGAAATCATACATCGTAAAATTTTGGAGGTGACAATTTTTTTTTTCTGTTTTTTTGATTTATAAAAAAACCGTTAAATGGTTTTTTTTTTTTAAATATATTTTTTTGATATCACGTTTCAATATATTATATAAAATTAATTTCAAGTCTCTAGCATTTTTGTTCGTAAGATATTTAGGGTTAGGGTCGAGAAATGTCAAAATTTTCAACTTGACAAATCGGACCCATTACAATAACTTTCTATGGGAAGTTAACAAGATGCTAAATAATAATACCAGCTTTTTATTTTCAAATTAACGTTAGCAAAATAATATTTTGACAAAACTTAATCCTTTCCAATTAAAGGAAACAAATAATTGAACCGATTGTGGAGTATCGGTACAAATCTTATCTTTAAAGTTATCTCAAAGGTAAAATTGAAAAACCTTATGTAGTTAATATTTTATTGTTGCTTCTGTGCCACCTTGTATTACATTTCAACAATTTAAATGAGTATTTAGAGAATGAATCATGTTATTTTTAGTAATAGCGTAATTTATTTATTTATTATAGGCTTTTCAAACCAAGTCCAAAACCCGGTTTTCGCAAAATTATCGGGTTTCGCCGAAAATCTGCATACATTTTTGGTAAACCACAAGTTTTATATAAAACCTTTCGAAAACTAGTAGCAATTCAAAGTTAAACTAAACAAACAAATCTTTCGAAACATCCAGAGCTCAAATTAATGTAAACAAAACAGCCGATGGCTGCTGTCAAAACAAATATTTCATTTTGAAATAAATTTTTTCGTGGTAAGTAATATTATTTATACAAATTCCTTACGAAATAAGAATGATTGCTTTTTGTATTTTACATTACATTACATTTTGCACTACTGAGCACATAAATGTACAGAGTAGAGAACACAGCACCTTGAGCGACTTGACTATTTAAGGTGATAACAACACAAGACATTAATACAAGACAGAGGGACAGAAGAGAAAGAATAACAGACAGAAAGAACACATAACAACAGCACCCGGTAGGTTTCGAGACGGTCAACCATCTGCCTACTAACCACGCTGATGCTTGATTTCGGTGATCGATAGGAATCGAAGCTTTATCAGTGACTAGGCCGTTGCCCTTTCTGTATTTTATTAACATAATATGGAAGAGAAAAAAAAACAGAAAAAGGAACATTTTGGGGGAGCTGCGTGGCAGCAGAAGCTCTTTGTTAAGCGAGGAACCTGAATTAACTATGAATTCTGGCGTGATGACCCCAAGAACGAGGAAGACTTTCTCATAGTTCGTATTGACGTTTCCAAGAGATGCGTCTTTGAGCTCGTAAATCCAAATATGTTCAACGCTTTCGCTTACTACCTGGAGAAAGACTTTCCGGTAACTCCGTTCAATCACAAGGGTTTGGGAGATATGAGAAAAGCGATAAGTTAATTTGTGGAGAAGAATAAGTATGAAAAAAAAAATGGACAGCGATGCCAGCATCAAGAAGATCCTTAGTGCTTTAAACAAATTTGGCGAGTCCTCAAAGGAAGAAAGAGATAGTCATGGAAAAATTGCAGCCCATCATAAAAGATCGCTCTGGATGAGTATATTTTTGGTACGAATCTGGAACTAGGAATTGACCTTTTCTGTTTTGGCCATAAGGACCTACACGAAATTGTTCAGAATCTTCTCAACTCCGCCTATAAGTTGCTCGGACGGACACAATATAATATGGCAATTCTCAAGGCACATTTGGCCAACATAAGCAATAGTCAGAAGCTCAGTATGTTGGGTTGAATTTGTAGTCAAAAAAGAAGAAAATGTTTGAAATAAAATTAATTTTTATTGTAACAGTTTTGTTTGTTGTTGATTCTTTGATATATTTTCTAGACAATTAGCTAAGTGAAATGTTCGGACCGGTTGAAGTGAACAAAGAGGATTGCTGCAGCCAAGCAAGCTTGCAGTTCTTGGTGGTACATGTCGTGAGCCCATTCCACCCGTCTCCCCAGAACTTCAGTTGAAACTCTTCTTCGAAACGAGCTCGTGTTACGGTTTTCTCTGCGCTGATATGCTGCTCTATCACAGCACAGGAAATGATTATGGACTTAAGAGTATCGACGGCAAATACAATTCCGAGACGGCGGATTCGAAACGTTTGTTTAACCACTCAATGACGTGGTAACATTCGTCCTTTTGGAGCTCGTATTAATCTTTGTCTTCCTGAGGTTAAAAATGATTAAGTATGCATTTCCAGATAATTTATTACATTGCAGGGCATATCGAAAGTTTTGCGGCTCATTCTGAAATGTTGTTTAAAATACTCATCATCGTTTACTAACATTTTACGTTCCCAAAAAGTGCTGGTACGAACCTGCATAAAACATTGAAGCCCTTCTTTTCTTTCGAAGTGCCAAGATTTGCAAGAGAAAACTAGTTTTTTTATGAGGCTTGAGCTAATAAAAACAAATTTAACAAAATCTTTATACTTGAACTTCAACTTTTTTTTATGTATTAAGATCAATTTGAATTTATTAGAATTCATTTTATTTTTACAAATAATTTCAGAAGAACAAAACTCACAAATTTTTCAATACAAAATTTGACAGTTTAAATGTCATTTGAAAACATTTTCGGCTTTTCGAAAACTTTTAGCCGAAAACTGGGTTTTGGGTTTGGTATGAAAAGGCTAGTACATCAATTATAGTTAACAGTATTTCCAAATAGACTAATGAATAACACAAGTTTTATTTAAAATACTATACGAGTATTATAAACTAAGAATGAAAAGTTAAAAAAAATAGACTTAGCATATATTTCAATGTATTTCTATTAATATGAAAATTAAAATCAATAAAATTTGATGCGTTAATAATTTCTCTCACACTTCCACTTAATGGTTCGTTGAAGGCATAGTTCACTCTATGAGCGTTTTCGCAAGGGATCGTATGGATCTATAAGAGCTTTTAAAAATGGACAGTTGATGTGGTAAGATAAGATGTCATAAATAAAAGTTATCGCATACATATTTTTTCGGTTTTCTAGTCACTGAATACCAATAAGTTGACATCTTACTATGTAATAGTGCATTTCAATGTTGCACCTTAATTTATTGAACATATATCGTGTGAATCTTTTTTTAATTGCTTCTATTCTACGGTTATGGATATGTTACAAAAAGGATTCCTAATGATGCAGCAGTATTCTAGAACTGACCGTACATCTATACTAATATTATAAATGCGAATGTAAGTTTGTTTGTTACGCTTTAACGCAAAAACTACTTAACCGATCATCGTGAAACTTTGCACATACACTCTTGAAGGTATTAGAAGTAGCATAGGATACTTTGTATTAAAAAAAATAAAAATTTTGTACGAAAAATAAGAAAATTGTTTGTCAAAATATCGTCAAATTTAGCCACTTCAACGCCATCTTGCATAATTGTAATTGTAATGAAGTTTCAACCCTGAATACTGTAATACCAACCCACTGTATTATCGACGGCGACGACAATATCTAATTCAATTGAATATAGTTTCAACTGTTTCTAATTTTTCTATATTTATTGTTATTTTCTTCTGTCGTTACATGCAGTATAATACTATTCACATTTTTGAGGTTATCCGTAATTTTTGTGGTTAGCTGTTACTTTTTTATTTTAGATCTTACTCGCTGATGTTACTTCTTACTCCAACAGAAAAGACCAAATAATAGCAGTTGCTGTAGCTTCGTCAGGTATTGCCGCGACGCTATTAAACGCTATTAAAGGGCGGTCGTACGGCACATTCCGTTTTAAAATTACCATTAAATTTGGCACAGCAAGATTCGCCCATCTGTAATTTTAGTAAAAATAGTTCACGAGGTAGGATGCTGCGAGAATGCAAGCTTTTAGTACAATGTCTTACAAAAAGGCTATAGAAGCTTTAAACCGGGCCCTCCAGGACTTGCGAGATAGTACAGATATAATGGGAGGCATGGTAGTTTTATTGGCTGGTGATTTCCGTCAAACCGTCCCAGTAATTCAAAGAGGGACACCAGCAGATGAAATTCAAGCGTGCATTAAATCATCAAGCTTATGGCCGACAGTTGAAAAACTCCGCCTGAAAACGAATATAAGAGTGCATCTTCATATTGACGTGGTTTCAGGACTTTACGCAGAAATGTTGTTGAAAATTGGTGATGGTTGTTAAGACGTTGACGAAGAAGGCTACATATCACTGTCAAGAGAATTTTGTAATTTAGTAGAAAGTGATGTGGATCGCATTGCTAATGTTTTTCCGGAATTGCAACAAAATTTGTGTAGTGATCAGTGGTTGTGTGCAAGAGAAATATTAGCACCAAGAAATGAAATTGTAAATAGGATCAACACTGACATTTTAAACGAGGTTCAAGGAGAAATGAAGGAATATTTGTAAATGGATACAATTATGGATACGGAACTAAGTATTTCATATCCTGTGGAGTTTTTAAATTCACTTAAACTATCGGGTGTACCGTCACATAAACTTCAATTGAAACTAAATGTACCAGTAATGCTTATGCGAAATCTAGATGCTCCTCGGCTATGTAATGGAACAAAGCTTCGGATAACAAAATTGGGACAGAACATACTTGTGCTACTTTTTTAACAGGTGTCGGTAAGGGATATAGTGTTATAATAAATAAATAAATAAATAAATTAGAAAACCCATGCTTCTCTCATGGTCAACTTTATGTAGCCTGTGCACGTGTATCTAATGTCCGGAATTTACACATATTTGCACCCGACGGGAAAACTTATAACATTGTCTATATAAATATCTTAAATTAATACTTTGTATTTTATTTTTTTAAATTGTTATAGATTTCAGAATTATTTATTTTTGTTACGGTGAAATATATTTTAACATTTGTTGTTGCATTTCAATAAGCGTATATTAAGGTGTTGAAACTTCATTGTCTGTAGTAATTTTTAAAAATTGTTGATCTCAGCCAAGCAATAAAATTTAGTTATTATATTGACTCATTTCTATTATTACACCTTTACCCTTTATCTCTCATACTTATTTAATTTCTCCACTGCGGGCGAAGCCGCGGGTAAAAAGCTAGTAACTTATAAAGAGACTCTTCAACTTTTACGGATTATGTAAGTTGACATAGTTTCGATAAATAAAACCAAGCATGGAGTTCGCTTCGTTAACTAAAAATTCGATATTTTTGCGAAAGTTCAATTTATGGTCAAAAATAGCACCAAGATCCTTTTTTGTAAAAACTTTTTCAAGTGTATGATTTCTAATGTTATAATTATAGTCAATTGAAAATTGGAGGCGTGTGAGAGTGATTGACATTTTAGAATATTCAGATTTAATTGATTTATCTTACACTAGTCAGAAAGTCTTTTGATTTCATTTTGCAAAAGATCGCAATCGCTTGTACTTTGTATACGTATAAAAAATTCCAGATCATCTGCAAACAGGAGACACATTGAGTTTTGAAGTACATTAGATAAGACATTAATGAAAACGAGGAATAAGATCGGACCTAAATGGCTTCCCTGGGGAACTCCTGATGAAACAATTATATCATTCGATAGATTTGAATCAATATGTACATATTGACAACGATTAGTTAAATATGTTCTTAACTAGTTAAGCATTTTAGAATGAAACCAGATTTTTGTAAGTTTTTTCAATAGAATATGGTGATGCACCCTGTCGAATCTGTGTAAATAACATCCGCTTGGTGACCCTTCTCCATTTCATTCATAACATAATTAGTCAAAATAGCTAAGTTCGTAGAAGTGGATTCTTTGAGTATAAATTGTACTTTTCCGCAAATAAGCTTTTCAAATAACTTCGGTATCACACATAGTTTACTAATAGGCTGATAGTTACAAAAATGTATTTATTAAATTCGTTAAACAAACTAACGTTAGAACTTAAGACTAACATTGCATTTATTCTTAGATTAATAGATTAACAATTCTTTAGATTTACAATTCTTTAAGCAATTTGCAAAAAAAAAAAAGCTAAACTGAAGTATTGAAAAAATGTACTTTAAATGTTTAACTTTTAAAATCATCGCTTACGGAATATACCAAAAAGTAATACTTGTTGTAAACTGAAATCAATTGGTTGAGGGGACTGTTTTTACCATAGTTCGATCTGCTTGATATAAGACGTAAAGGAACTTGTCTTCTAATACTTGAACGGCTATGAATAAAGTTTAATTGTTCCAAAATTGGTGGTGATATGACTGACCCATTGATTAATTTTATAAAAAAGCTCAGCTGAATGCACTCTTTGTGTTTAGAAAGCGATGGAAGATTTATGGGCGTGAGCCTATGATTGTAGGGTGGAAGTTCAAGCCTATTTATATGCTGTTTATATGGACTGAATAAAAGGGAGACCATTTTATCTAGATATATTCCTATATTGATCTTACAAATGATATATCAAGAAGTTTAAGAATATAAGGGTCGCGAAAATCATGTGAAAACCGTGTTATAAATTCGAGCGTCTTATTTGCTTTTTTAATAATATAGTCATAATGACTTTTAAAGTTAATTTTGAGTCAAGAATAATACCTAGGCTAGAGGAAAGTAGAGAGTTTAGTCAAATAAGAATAGTCTAATTGATAATTGAAAGTCAAAACATTTTGTTTGCGAGTAAAACACATTGATTTAATCTATGTCTAGTAAAAGCTTATTTATAAAACACCATTCGCGATCGTCTTGTAGGAGTAAACAGTCGTCATGTTTCAATACGTTTGAACATTTTAATGTCATCAGCGTAAATTGAAACAGATGAGTGTTTTATTGTTTTATAATAGAAGGTAAGTCATTAACGTACAAAATAAACAGTAAAGGTCCTAAGTGGCTACCTTGCGGTGAGCCAGAGTTGGTATAAAAATGTGATGACTCATAAGTATGACGAAACCCAACTATTAAATTTATCGTTAAAGCCTTGAGATTTAAGTTTGAAAGTTAACGTTTTATGGCACAATTTATAAAAAGCCTTACTGAAGTCTGTGAAGACACAGTCAACTTGTTTGCGTTTTTAAACGAATCTAAATAAAGAGAACTGAAATGAAAGAGATTAGTAACTGTTGACTTATTTTAAACAAAACCATGTTGACTGTTAGAAATTATAGACTTACATTTAAACGATATGACTTTGCAAATAATGGACTCAAATAATTTAGGGATGACGGACAGTTTTGCAATGGACGATAATTTTGTAGTTTATTTTGACTACCCTTTTTATGTATCGGTGTTATGAACGTCTTGTTTTAGAACCATTTTTATGGATTGGTATTATACAGGACGTTATCAATTCAGAAGAAACAACCCATGATGAAGTAAAAAAATTATAAAAAAAGATGAATACTATTTTGCAACAAGCGGAAGCACACTATTTTAAAAGAATAGAGGGAATTCCACCAGTGCCAACATTATTATCTTCGTTTAACTCATTTAATGCATTCTGTACTTCTGGTATTTCAGTGTCCTATGTTTACATTGCTAAAGGATTGTTCATCAGAAAAAATTGAATTATCATTTAACTTGATACAATTCGATTTAAAAAAAAAAACTCAGAGAAAGCATTACAAATGTCAGTCAGAGTATTTAAAGTCGATCTTGAATACTGCATACATTTTGGTATTCTATTAGATTTTATTTTATTTTTTATAAAGGTCCAGAAATATTTGCTGTTGAATTTAATTTTAGATTCAATTTGATTGATATAATTCTTAAATACGAATTTATTAAGAACATTCAAATTCTTCTCCAAATTTAAGTAATTTTTTACGCAGATTGGAATTAAATGGAGATTTTCGTGAAAGTTTGTTAGCTTTGTTTTGTTTGTATTATTTAAATTAATAAGCTGTCTGTTATACCAAGAAGGTTAAGATGTATTGAGACATTTAATTTTAGACACATATAGATCAATACCCTCTTTCAGGTAGTTACAAAATTGTAATAGTAATGATATAAATTTTGGACATTCAATCGTGTCTGGTGGCAACGAAAAATTGTTAATACAACTGGAAAAGTTACTGAAATCGGCTTTCGAAAAATTATATTTAATTCGATCTTAATTTGGTTTAAAAAAAATTAATAACATTGAAATGAAAAGTAGAAGCTACATGGTGAATTGAATTTGAAAAAAATTGGGAAAAGGCTATTATTGAATGATACACAAAGTTCTTCTTCTTTCAAAAATGACAATTGTCCAAATGTCAGACTATGCAATATAAATTCTCTTATTGAGAACCCCTTTACATTATATGCAAATATATTAAATAATGATAAAATGTATAGCTTTTTATTGTATTATTTAAAAACAAACAATTATGATATAATACAAACTTTTGAAAATCTACCAGGGATCCCTTGTGTGTTCTTTTTTTTCTGGAATGAAGTTTTTCAAACTTATTAAGTATACCTATATTTATTTTCTAGATTCTTTGTAAATTTCTTTTCGTTGTTCGTTTTTGAATTGCACTTAATAAGTTTTTTTTTCTAGCATCTTAGAAACTTTAAATTAGAAGAACAAGTTCATTGGAAACAAATTTTTCAGTTAATTCAAATTTTGTGATACAATGATACACAGAAACACTTTAAGTCGGTTTTACATTATTACTCGTATGTTCAGTGAATATCTTAAATTTCTTAAAATGTTTGTATGCCTAACAAGGGTAACCTTGAATGAAGGTTTTTTGACAGAATAATATTTGTTTTGGCAACAGATAATGTATCTACCCCAAACACGTGCGGAGTATATTTCAAAAAGAGCTTTTTTATTGTTTAACGTATGCAAACATTAAATATTTCAGTTGAGTGCCTTTCTTACCTTACCTACATTATATACCTATTTGTGTATAACTTTTGTAACAGGAAAAGATAGGGTTTGAAATGTGTTTGGTTAATGATAATAATATTTTTTTTTGTTGTTTAACTTTTGAATTTCTTATTAAAATGAAGAAGAAAGTTCTCATACACTTTTTTTTAATCTTGTACCCTTATCATCCTATACTTATGATTTGTGGTTATGGACAAATTATTATATATCAACAAATAAAAAAGAAAACTCTTGGACTAACAGAGGCTTATTTTAAATGGAAATTTTATTGCTTATACATATAGTTATTATTATATAGTTTAAAATCAAATAAACCTTGTAAAGATAAAGAATAGGTAGGTTTGTTTTTGACATATGGTTCACATTAAATGTTGTTTGTTAACCTTACTTTAGAGTTAGAAAAAGTAGCAAATATAGCAGAATGTTGAAATGAAGGATATTTCGGTGTTAATTCTTAAAAATTGAGATCTTTTAAAGAAAGTAAATACTTAATCTTACGAATAGAACATCACTTCTTAAAAAAGAGGATGTGATGAGACCACCTCAAATTCTTGAACTTAATATTTTTCCAATAAGGAAAAGTGTCGAAATCAAATTTAAGCTGTTGTCTAAAAAGATTCAAATATTCCCGTTAGATTTTTGAAAGGTTTTATTTTTTTCTCATGACGTTTGATTAATTTTTTGTTTTATTTAATGAAATGGTTTTCATGTCAATACTTGATAAAGTCATAATGCCTAAAATAAATTTAATAGATCACTTTTTTTCAAATTACTATTATTGAAATATCGTATATGAGGTCACGTACGTTGGATGTTAAAATAAAACATACTTATTGGACAAGTACCTTTCTTTTATTAATCTTTGTTTTGAACTGACAAAAAGACTGACTTTGGCTGGACGTTGCCAGCATAATATAACATTCTGCCCCCATTAAAGTTCACTTTAATTAATAATTAGTTTAGATATTTTTACGATGGGACGTTTGAGTTCTCCCAGTTTTGTACGCAAGGTAACTGCTCGCACCATTTCATCTTTTCCTGGATGTACTTCGGTTATACGCCCAAGAAGCCAAGCAGTTGGAGGCAGGTTATCTTCATGTACAAGGACTAAATTGTCAACTGCGACATTCTTATGTTCCTTTCTCCATTTAGGGCGTTGGTTAAGTTCATGTAAATAATCGCGTGACCATTGTTTCCAATATGATTGAACTATCCGCTGAATTTGTTGCCATCGGTTAAGTCTTTGTGGGTTTGTTTCTAAAAGACTCTTTTCTGGAAGTGCAGTTATAGCAGTGCCTATTAAAAAATGACCCGGAGTTAAAGAGTCCAAGCTGCTTGTATCGGAGTCACTGATTTGAGATATCGGGCGGGAATTAAGAATTCCCTCAATTTGTGTTAGTAGTGTGGCCATCTCTTCAAATGTTAGCACAGCATCACCTATTACACGCTTTAGATGTGTTTTTACTGCTTTGACACCTGACTCCCACAATCCGCCAAAGTGGGGTGAAACAGGCGGGATGAAGTGCCACTGGCACTCGTTTTTGATAAAAATGTGGATAAGATGTTGTTAAAATCTGTTGATAAAACCATCTTATAAAGTTCTGAGAGCTTTCTTTTAGCACCAATAAAATTGGTCCCATTATCGCTGTATATTCCAGCTGGAATTCCCCGTCGCAAAATGAAACGTTTTAATGATGCAATGAATGCATCTGTTGTTAGATCGGATACCATCTCCACGTGTATTGCCTTTGTACTGAAACAAACGTACAGTGCGATGTATCCTTTACTTGTTTTTGCACCTCGACCCTTGTTGAGACGAATTTTGATGAGACCAGCGTAATCTACGCCGCAATGCAAAAAGGGCCTGCTTGGATGTAGTCGTTTTTCGGGCAGGCTTCCCATAAGTTGTTGTTGTTTGATGCGTTTAAGTCGAAAACAGTTCAGACATTTGTATATATAATGACGAATTGTGCTTCGTCCCCCAATAATCCAGTATCGTTGCCGCATGATGGAAAGGAGAAGGGTCGGGCCTGGATGCAAATATCGTTTGTGATACTGATCTATCAAGAGAGACGTTATTAAGTGTTTCTTTGGGAGTATGACTAAATGCTGTGCGTCGAAATTGCATAACGAGTTGTGAAGTCGACCTCCAACTCGCAGAATACCATCACCATCGATGAACGGAAAGAGCGATGAAAGTTTGCTACACCCGTTAACTGATTTGCTCGTTTTAAGACTCTTAAATTCTTTGGCGAATTCTACTTGTTGTACCCAGCGAACGAAGCTAGTTGTAACAGTTTTTATTTCATGTGTCGAAAGTAAGCTGAAAGCAGGCAAAGGTGTTATAATATCAAGTTTTTTTTGTATTACCTTGAATTGTAGAATGCTTCTAAGCAGCAACCAATACGCCATCATGCGAACGATTTTGTCAAATGAAGATGATGTCGTCAGTATCTTCTCCAATACGGAATCTCACTCAGTTGTATGGAAAACTTGAAAGTTGATTCTTTTCTCTTCATTTTTTGTTTGGTATGATGATGATGACTGTTGCGAAGGCCAATATGATTTAGGTTGAATTAACCACATTGGACCCTGCCAGCAGATAGATGAAGATTTCAGAGTTTTAGGAGATGCACCCCTTGATGCTATGTCAGCTGGATTGTCTTGTGAGGGAACGTAGTGCCACCAATCAGCTTGACATATGTTTAATATTGCTGCGGTTCTGTTTCCGACAAAAGTTGTCCACCGCCGAGGCTGGGAGTTCAACCAACTCAATACTATTTGAAATCTGCCCATGCTGTCATGCTTTGTATTTCATTATTTAAGGCTTTTCGTATATACTCAAAAAGACTTGCAAGTAGGAGAGCTCCGCAGAGCTCAAGACGTGGAAGTGATTG
The DNA here is from genome assembly GCF_945859685.1 of Eupeodes corollae. NCBI lineage: Eukaryota > Metazoa > Arthropoda > Insecta > Diptera > Syrphidae > Eupeodes > Eupeodes corollae. The sequence continues at coordinate 126,996,773 of NC_079148.1, forward strand.
CTGTTTCAGTGGAGCTACCCTAGTTTTTGCAGCGACAATTTTGACGTGTATATTTCCTTGATCCTCTGTTCTGCAGTAAATGACGGCTGAATATGCTGTCTCTGACGCGTCACAGAAACCGTGGAGCTCGCAACTTTAAAAATTAAAATTTGTTTCTTCTTTACATTTCAATTAGTAAAAGAATATTTTTCTAAGTCCATATTGAAAATGACCAAATTTTCCAACGATAAGAAAAATAAATCCCAGTTCTTCTAAACATTAATTACTTCCTCACAAGAACAAGAAAATATATCAACTTCAAATTAAAAAAAAGGCTGGTATGCGACCCACACTGATAACTTCCCATCCTGTCTGCCGATTTATCTTGCTTGAAAACTGTGTGGTGTGTTTTGTTAAAAAAGTTGTCAATTGAATTATTTTATAAAATTTAAAAATTAATAACAATATTTTGCATATGATGAAATAGTTTGATTTCAGAATATATTTTTGATAACGAGATTTTTTAGTCGTTAACCAATTGTTACCAATTTTAGTATTATTTGTTTAAAGTTTTTTATTTCTTATATAAACAAATACAAATTGGATGAATGAACTTAACTTGAAGTCAATACCTGCTTTTGTTCACGTCATATCGAGAACCGAACACCATTTTTACCAAATGTTCGTACTGTTTTGTGTAGGTATTTTTTGTTTGTGAAAAAATGGACTCCTGAATTTTTATCAAAAATTCACTGAATGTCAAAAATAATACTTTCTGTGAGATGAAATAAGTTTGAAACCAATATTTTTAATTTTTGAAAAGACATTTGAGTCGAAATTCAATTTTTACGAACTTTTAGATTTGTTTTTTTTTAGGTTTTTATTTTTTATAAAAAACTGTCAATTCAATTTTTCTCAAAATTTGTCCTAATGTTGAACACTATATTTCTTATAAGTAAAAATTAGTTAGAATCTCATCTCAAATTTTTGAGAAGATATTCGAGTCGAAAATAATTTTTTACCAACTTTTGTTAATTTTTTTCGGTTTTTAATTTTTTGTAGAAAAACTGTCAATTAGATTTTTTTCAAAATTTTACAGAATGTTGACAACAATATTTTTTGAAAGATAAAAATAAATTAAAGCCAATATCTCAAAGTTTTGAAAATATATTTGAGTCGAAAATCAATTTTTACCAACTTTTATTAATTTTTTTTAAGTTTTTATTTTTTGTAAGAAATACTGTCAATTCGATTTTTCTCAACATTTTTCAGAATGTTGAAAACAATATTTCTTATAAGATAAAATAAGTTTGAAGCCTAAATTTCAAGCTTTTGAAAAGATATTTGAATCGATATTCAATTTTTACCAACTTTGAGTAATTTTTTTTTTAGATTTTTGTTGTTTATACAAAAAACTGTCAATTCGATTTTTCTCAAAATTTAATCAGCTGTCAAAAACATTATTCTTCGTTGCACAAAATTGTTTTGGAGATGAAATCATATTTAAGTCGTAAAATTAAATGGAATTTTTCCAAAAAATATACTTCCTTGATATCACGTTACAATATATTATATAAAATTTTATTCAAGTCTTTAGCGTTTTTGGTTCGTAAGATATTTAGGGTTAACCAAAATGTTCACCTTTTTTTTCAAACTGCTATAGTAAAAAAACCACCCACGCAATTTTCTTGAGAGCCCTTTCTGCATTTTTCTGCCTTATCATCTGAGAAATATCAAAATTTTCAATTTGACAAATTGGACCCATTACAATAACTTCCTATGGGAAGTTAAACAGGTTGTGACCTAGAATATTTTGCTAATAAAAAAATGATATTACCTCCAATATAGTTGTATGAATAAAAAACCAACGTTTTAGACCTCTGGTAAATGTTTTACAGAAAGTAAAGTGATAGTTTCCCATAAGAAATAAAAAATGTCACTACTAAAAGTTGGTAAAAATTAATGTTCAACAAAAATATCTCCTAAAAAAAAACAGAATTTTCAATCAAACTTATTTTATCATTAGCAAAATATTGTAGTTAACTTTATTATTTTTTTTCTAAATTCCAATTAACAATTTGTTAAAAATACCTCCAAAAACTTTAGACTTAAGTATATTGAAATCAATGGAAGATATTGACTTCAAACTTTGTTTGTCTTACACACAACTTTGTTAACAATATTTTTTAACACTTTTAGAAATATCGACAGATGGGCACGAATTTCAAGATATCAGTTCAGTGTTGGTCGCACTCCAACTCCAACCTCAATATGGAATGGACGTTTTGAAATTTAAAGAAATTAAAGTGTCAATACCCAAAAAAGCAAATAAATAATTGGATTGACTTTAAACAGATAATATACAAAACAATTACTAATTGAAGAGTTTAAAGTATGTTTAACATTTAAAAATTGAGAAAAAGTGGATTGATTGTTGGATGCCATGGAACAAACCGTCCAAACGTCAAAGGCATTTGATAATGCCTGGCATCTAGCTCTTTTATCAAAAATTCCTGCTTTTGGCATTGAAGAATCTCTTCTTAGTTTGCTTAGAAATTTTCTTTCGAAGCGCTCAATTCAAGTTGTTTTGGACGGATTCAAGTCTGAAGTCCTAAATCACATAAAATGAATGCTGGTGTGCCCAAGGGCAACCAATCTCCAACCGTATTCCACATTTGTATGCGAATGATCCCCCGTCTGCAACTTTTTATCCAATACATTGTTTCGCACTCCTAGCTTTTCATATTCAGCATTGTACAATAGGGAATAAAATAAAATGCACGACTGGGTCGCACGAACTTGCTACTGTATGCAAAAAGTACTTATATACAATTTTAAAATATATCTGTAAAATAACTTTGTATTCAAAGATATAAATGCCATTTCAACTATTTCGTTCAATTGGATAGCCTTATTTTAATTTCATGTTAAAAGAACCAGGATGGAAAGTAAATTATCTGAAGATAAGAAAGAGGAAGAATATGTATGTTTAAATTGTAAAGCGATCACCTATTGATTGTGTAGGTGTAGGTATCCTTCTTTCCTACAAGTTTTCAGCGCAAACATTGAGTTATTCCGTTCAGTTAATTTTTTTCGTCAAAGTTCAAGAAATTGCTATTCATGTGTTGTTTACAGTCAGGCTCTTCTGCGGTTTGGATTTTAGTTATGAAGTGACACGTAAGGTGTAGTTGTAGAGGTTGTACGTTTCTTTATCTAGTACTAAGTAGGTATTTATTCTTTTATATAATCGAAAGCAAGTAAAATATGTGTTAAACAACCTTATTCTTAAAGAATAATATTTTAAAATTAAAGTACCAAGATAATACTTCTTGATAGGCACTTTAAAATAGATTGTTGATTAAACATAGCATAATCGTTTCAAGGCCATAGTTGGTATTTGCAATAGTTATATGTAGTTATAAAAATACATAAATTGTACCAAATGCATTAATTTAGAGAAAAGATAGGAAAGCAATTCAAATTTTGTCAAACAAATTTACTAAAAATAAAAATAATTAAAATAATTAAAAAAAATATTTTAAGATTCAAAATTTTACCTGAAAAATAAGTTTGTCTTCAAAAATTTAAATGCCATTTTATAAATCAAAAAACCGTTGATTTTTCAATTTTTTTTTTTTGAAAATCGTTAGAGCGGTTTTTTTTTAAATTAATTTTTTATATATAAAATTTTTCAATTTTCTTCTAAAAATATTTTTGGTATGCAGTTGCTTAGAGGTTGAAAATATACGCTATGCATTTGAATTTTGTAAAAAAATATTTACAGGTTTTTGACATATCGAATTTTGAAAAAAAAAATTTCAATATTTTTTTAAAAATCCAAACAATAAAAAAATGCACTTTTGACAATAAAATATTGTTCAAGCAATATAAAAGCTTATTCAGAGAAAAAATTATTTAAATCGGTTCATAAGTTGCTGAGATAATTAAAAAACAAAATAACGGTTGTATGGGCGGTACCATTCCTGAGCAAAACAAAAATATGTTTTTACTTTTAAAAGAATCCAAATTAAAAAATAAAATTTTAGAGGAAATTTAAAAAAAATCTATCGGTTTGTTTTTGAGAAAATTCGAATTTTCGTTTTTCGACCAAAAAAATTGTATGGGAGCCACTGTTAATTTTGATCTTAAAAAAAAAATGAAAAAAACGCCTAACGCGAATCTGCTAAAAACCTTAACTTCCAAGTTTGAACTCAATCGACCCAATGGTTTAGGCTGTAGGAGCGTGGACAGACAGACAAAACTGACCGGACGGAATCGCGGGACCCACTTTTTTCGACTTGTCTACCATCGTAATATCATGTTTGATTAAAATCTCGAGTTCGAAATTTTGCACGAATGCAAAACTTGCCATATAGTTCCTATATGTAGCAAGTAAAAACGTGTGGACTTTAAAGCTTCGAAACCATAATGCTGTCTTGTATCGTTAAAGCGAGATATACCCTCCTTTCCACTATCTATGAGTGGCACTTGCATCAATGAAACTGAAAATCTAGACATCCTTAAAATGTGCATCAGCTACTTGCTTTTGTGAAGCGCTCACATACGCGTTGTCGCCAAAAATGCCGCAAGATGTCTAGGTTTTTTGAGACGATGCAAGAAATGTGTCTCTTCGTGGGATCTGGCTACAGTCTACAAAACCTATAAACGTCCGAAACTTGAATATAACTCTCATCTTTGGGCTAGTGCCCCAGCCTCTGGGACAGTATTCAAAGAAGAGCTTTTAAATTGATTCGTGACCTGAACATCATCAACTCGATTACGTCACTCGACCATCGTCTTAAAGTTTCTTGTCTCGCGCTTTTTTACCGTTATTTTAAGAGACTATGCTCTAGTGAAATAGCCAGTTGCATTCCTGCCCTTGAACAGTTTAACCGTAATACCCGCGCTTCTAGGAATGCCCATCAGTTTACCCCAGAGCCTAACTTCGGCCGTAATTTGAAGTACAGATATTCATTTATTAGCCTTACTACTCGAATGTGGAACGCCTTGTCACGCTCTATCTTTCAAAGCAATATTCAGGAATTCTATATCAATGTACACCGACACCTGCTATCCAACTCTTTCTATTTTTCCTAATGCTCAGACTAGATGTGGGATACAAAAGGTACATAAACACTGTCATGCGAGGGGTCTTGGGTTCAATCCCTGCCTGTGCCATCTAACTTTTTTCACGGGTACTGCTCCTGGCGAGAAATTGACAAATCCTCCAACAGTAATTCTTGCCATGAAAAGTGCTTTCTCAAATTATCCATTTGGATTCGGCATATAAATTGTAGGTCCCTTCCGTCTCTGACAACATTACTCGCACATACTAATAGTTGAGAGTTGTATGTCACTAGGCCTTAGTTCTTCATGGCGCCACTTATTTTTTTTAAACTCCTTTAAATGTTCGCTAATTATAAAAAAACTAATTTTCGAAACACTGCTTGTGAAAAGTAAAAACAACAACATCATTAATTCATCAAACTTTCATTAAATTTGTGAATTCGCAGTGTTGTTCTATTATTTTCCTGGGATTCACTCCGTTCCTTCTAGTTCATTAATTTATACAATTAATTTATTAATTTTATTTACATTTTAGAAAGGAAGTACGTGTATTATGTGGTATAAACAATAAACATGCAAAATTCCAACTGAAAAACAATGTTGTTTTTATTTTGATCCTACACCAAATGTGATGCAAATTGTAATTTTAATACTCACTTCCTTTTTATAAACATAGTTTTAGATTTTACTTTGTTTCATTATAAAAACAAAATTAACCTCTGTTTACATACTGCTATTTCCTCAGTAAATATTGTTTTTTTTTATCAAAGTTGATTAAATATTGTAAATATTATATTTATGTACATTTATATCTTTTACTTTACTCGTGCCCCCAGCAACAATATTTTTTTTCTCAAAGTTTATACACATGATATTTACACCAAAAGAGTTAATTACAAGTAAACAATTTGTGCATGTTTCAGTGTTTACATTTATTTCAAAAATAACCAAAGCTACATTTTTTTGCTCCAAAAGTCTACCGATCTGATATACTGTGGTCTTCTGTACTTATTTAACAATTTTATTTAATCGAGAATTTATCTGACTTGCAATAAATTAACTAGGTACATAATTATAAATCGCTACTGAAATAATGTTTATTAATCTGATCATCATATAACAGTTCATATATTTATTATATTTTGTATATAATGTACTTATGTGAGAATGTAATTGAAATTCACTGAGGAAGAAAAATTAATTGGCTGCTGAAAATCACTTGTCTTCTTTAATTAAATCAAAGATTATAAATAGATAAGAACACAGTATTGGGAATTTTGTTTATTAAATTTTGCATAAGATTCTTATTTTTTTTTTCGTTATATTAAAAATATTTGAACAGCACTACTTGTATAAAATCTTCAAGAAATATATTGTAGAAGAAAGTAATAAGATTGGTATGATAGGCCTTTCAATTTTACGAGGCTCTTATTTCAATTATTTACAGGTAGCATAAATTACTAAAGGGTGAGTTCTTAGCTTTTATATTTTGAGAAACACTGGTTTAAACAGCTGACGCACGTTTAGTGTTTTGTTTCACTGTCAAAAATCTTCAATTTGGTCTATTATTGAATTTTATTATCAAAATGCTTGTTCATAGCGCGCTTCTTCGAAAAATTGACTTTTTTTTGGCTCGATGGATACGTAAATATCGCAGAATCATTGGTTTTGGAGTAAACGTCAGCTAGAAGCATTGCAAGTGCTACCAATGCATTCAGAAAAAGTCACAGTTTGGCGCAGTTTATGGGCTGGTGGACCGTACTTCTTCAAAGATGATGCGAATCGTAACGTAACTGTTAATGGTGAGCGCTTCCAACTTTTTTTTGCCCAAAATGCAAGACATATGGTTTCACCAAGACGGTGCCACATGCCATAAAGAACGCTCTACAATGGACTTATTGAGAGGCGAGTTCGGTGAACATTTTCTTTCTCGTTCGGGACCGCTCAATTTTCCACCTAGATGGCGCTATTTAGCGCCTTTAAACTATTTTTTGTGGAGCTATATTAAAACTCATTGTCTACACAGACAATCCCGCTCCAAAAAATGATACCAATATACATTGCCAAATGTACACATTTTGCTATAATTTTATTTATGTTTTACGAAATTATATTTTGTTTTTCCATTTCCATTATCGCATTGACTAAATATAAAATCAATACAAAAATATTTCATTTTCAGCTTATAAAAATGTTAATATGGAAATACTGTTTTTATTGGAGTGAAAAAATTAATGTTTGTATCACAAAAATTCACAAAAATGACCCAAGCGTGAAGAAGGATTTCGCTTTGTTGTTGGTATTAAAATAAGTTGATGGTCACATCTGGATCAATGAGGAACATAAATCGTCAAGTTATGCTAATAAATGACAAAAAAAAATTTAAAGATGACTTTAAAAAAAGTTCATAAAATTAAAAATACTCTAAAAAAACATTGTGATGTACATTATTTTAGATAATGGGTCCAACAATTCTATTTTGAGTCTTTGTGTAGGAACTTCAACCTACAGGCTACATCACAGACATCAACATTTTTTTCTACACCTTTAAAGTTCATAATATTCTATTGTGGCAAAATATGTTTTTTAAGCTTAAGAAAAGAACTGTATGAGAAGTTTAACATTCATAAAAAATTTCGATCTCGAGATATTAATCAAACATGACATAAGGTTTGTAGAGATATCGAAAAAAAATGGATCCCCGATTCCATAGTTCTATTTGTCTATCCTAGCTGATACATCCCAAAACATTGGGTAAAGTGACTTCAAATTTGGAAATTTTGATTTTGAGCCGATATTTGTTTGCTTTGTTTTAGAAGCTAAAAATAACAGTAATCCCAATACCAATTTGTTGGTCCAAAATCGAAAATTTGAATTTTCTCAAAAACAAACCGGAAGATTTATTTTCAATTTGAGTTCTTAACTAAGCTTCTCGAAATGTAACACTCATATTTTTGCAGTCTGTCAAGTAAGCCCGATCCTGAAAAAAGGAGACCCTCTAAACTGCGCCAACTATAGAGGAATCAGTCTACTTAACATTGCCTATAAAATCTTCTCTGCCGTAATATGTGAACGTCTAAAGCCCATCGTCAATAACCTGATCGGTCCTTATCAGTGTGGTTTTAGACCAGGAAAGTCCACAGTTTATCAAATATTCACATTACGGCAGATCCTGGAAAAAACCCAAGAACAACAAATCGACACCCACCATCTTTTCATCGATTTCAAGGCCGCATATGACAGCATCTACAGGGACGAGCTGTATTGAGCCATGTCTAGTTTTGGCATCCCTGCCAAACTCGTCCGTTTGTGCAGGATGACCATGGAGAATTCACGCTGCTCCATAAAGGTTGGACAAGGTGATGCGCTGTCATGTGACTTTTTTCACATCGTGCTTGAAAGAATAGTGCAGAGCTCACACGTCAACTCTAGAGGCACTATCTTTCAAAGTCTATCCAATTACTGGCATATGCTGATGACATTGACATAATCGGAAGAACTCAGCGTGATGTCAATGGGGCTTTTGTGAGTATTGAGTCAGAGGTGGCTTAAATGGGTTTAACGGCTTATGAGGGCAAAACAAAGTACATGCTGTCGTCAAGAAACCGCTAACCACTGTTTCTTTGGACTAAGAAAGCAATTGAGTGGTAAAGTCCTCTCTCGAGGGACCAAAGTGTTGCTATATAAGACCCTTATCATCCCCGTCCTGCTATACGGTGCAGAAGCATGGACTATGACAAAAGCGGATGAAAGCACCTTGGGTCGCTTCGAGAGAAAAGTTATTCGTGTCATTTACGGTTCCGTATGCATCGAAGGGGAGTGGAGGAGAAGATGGAACGACGAGCTGTACAGCGACGTAGACATAGCCAGGAGGGTTTAAGTCCAACGACTAATATGGCTGGGTCACGTAGAGCGCATTTATACCAATGCTCCGGCCCTTAAAATCTTCGAATCCACACCCACAGGACAGCGCAGTAGAGGAAGACAGCGGATCAGGTGGCGCGCACAAGTGGAAGGTGACCACACCCAACTTGGAGCGCAAAACTGGAGACATCTAGCTAGGGACCAAGCTAGATGGAGACGTTTGTTGGGTGAGGCCCTACTCACCCAACAAACGTCTCCATCTGTATCGCCACCTTAAGTAAGTAAGTACGTAAATCAAGTAAGAGCGTGGTCGACTTTACCGACAGTTAGTGAAAGACTTCACTTTTATTCCTTAGCCAGAAGGTAGAGGGAAGCTTTGTCCTTGATGCATTTTCAAGAAAGGTTCAGTTGTCTTTGATCTCTTGAAAGAGAGTCAATTTAAACGCCATGAGTGCTAAGTACGCATCGGGCTACTAGTCTGTGTTCCTTTCCATCCACCTGAAAGGTCCCTGTATTCAGTGGAAGACTCAATCTGGCATCGTTACATTGGATTGGCCGTTATAGTAGCCCGATACAAACCCTATCGAAAATATGTGGGCATATATTAAACAGAAGCTTCGTGGAAGACGCACATAAACTTTGAAGCAGTTGTCTTACGAAATTCGTCAGATCTGAAGATCCTTGCCTCTTAAATACGCCGTCAAATTAGTAGAAAGAATGCCCAGAAATTGCCATGCAATTCTCGACGCCAGTGGTGAAATGTAGTTATTAAATGAGATACTAGACATTTGCTATTGAAGAGTTTAAAACTAGAACAAGACAGAGCATGGAACAATAACTTTATGTCATTTAGTCCATTGCTGAACATCATGAGTTTGGATTTGTTAATGACTAAAAATTTATGGTCCACAAACCATACCCTTAATAAATGTACAGCAGTGTTTATATGTGAAACCAAATTTAATGGACTAAATGAATTGTATCCAATTGCTATATCATCAGAAAATGCGTTAACTTTCCCTTAAAATTGGCAGATTGAGAATGGAATTTATATAAACCAAGAAAAGAATGGGTACAAGAACTGACCCTTGTGGGTCACCCAAGCTAATATCTATGGAATCACTTAGAACATTAACTACTTTGACTGTCTGAGTCCTCGGAAACCAACATCATGCAATTTTTTCAAAAGGAAAGAGTGACTGACCATATCATAGGCGGTTGTAATGTCAACAGTGTAATAATAGAAATAAAAATATTTATCAAAAATATCCTACACAAACCTTATTGTTTAACACACTTGGATAATAAAACAATACATTTTGATATAATACTACCTATCTGTGATTTATTTGTACCAAATGCACCCTTAAAAAGATCCTTAACAAACAAATTTATATCCGATAGTAATAAATGATAATTCAAAATTCAAAGTTAGAAAAAGCGTAATTTTTTTACTCAAAACAATAAATGAATAAAAGCAAATAATTGGATTAATTGTATACTTCCAAAAAATATCAACATTTTTTATTCGAAAAACAAATTTATATTAAGTCACAAAACTTAAAATACATTCTTTTAAATATAATTTGAGATTTCGAAGTCTTCGCAAATTTTAGTGAACATACCATAGAATTATGAATACAGTCATACCTACAACCTGTGCTTAATAACTCCAGCAAATGTTTAATCATGTTCGTTTTAGTGAAATAAGTGCATCAATCATTTAAATTCCACCAAAAACCTTTCAGTTAGAAAACCTTAAATGAAAACAAAATTCCAAAGCAAGTTTATTTGAAGTCCAATGCATAATTTTCCCCACAAAACTATCTTCAAAAAAAGTTGAATTCTTCCTTAAAATGTTGTTATTATTAAAAATAATTTTGTTATTCTTTTTTTTCTTCAACTAAAAATCTTAAAATTCTTGATAATTCCACAGAAATAATAACAATCTTTCACAGCACCTGAGCTTAAATCGTAAAAACAACAACAGCAACAATAATATTCATCTTGTAATTGAAAAGTTCCGGAAAAGAAGAATTTATGTACCACAAATATCTAACAAATATTATCGTGTCGTGGTTCTACCGTTGCGTCGTCGTGTCGTCTTCGTCGTTAGAAACATTTCAACATCAGAAATGCAAGAACAAAATCAAATCACATTCAAGAAATAAAAAAAATATATTCCCATTTCCCTCTGTATCCCTCTCTGATGTTTCTGCTGCAAGTAATGCAAAAATCAATAAAATTTAAATTAGTTTTTCCGAAATTGAATTCTTGTCATTCTTAGATTTTAAACAAGAAAATAGCTTTTTGAAAGAGCAACAACAAAAAGGGTTCAATTATACATCAAACAGAAACAAAAATAAAAATGTCATAGAACGTAATATGACTTCTCGTCATGCCAATTTTCATTTTTTAAGACTTTTGTACATTGAAAAACATAAATATGATTGCTTTATTAAAGGGTTTGGTTCTAAGTCTTGAACTATATAATTTTATAGAAGTATTTCCTGAAAAAAATAATAAGCATGTTGTTTTTTTGGAAAATTATTGATTCCTGCATTATGAGGAGCTATTAGAAATGATTTTCGGAACTCTTCTAAGAATTTGAGAAATCGTCCGAAAAAAACTCCTGATTATTTTTGATTCTATAAAAACTCAAAAACATAAAAATCATTGAAAGTTTTTGACACGAGTGACTAAAGTATTTTATCCAGGAAACTTCGAACAGCTCTTCAAACATTAAACAAAAGACTTCTTCTTTAATGCAGATTTAATTTGTTTAAATTAGTGGACCATATGAGCAAATTTCAACAGACAATTCGTTAAAGAATAAAATTTCTCAGAACTTTTGACTTTAGTCCTAACATACGAGTACTCTTTAACTCACATCTTTAATCCAATAGTTAGCCGCTTTAAAGCCTTTAACCATAAAAACTAAGTATCTTATGTCTGGGCTTAAATCAATGAATTGAATAATAGATCTTTTGCAATTTATCTGTATAAACCCTAAACATCATCGTTTATGTGTGTTTTTATTTTGTATTTTTCCTTTTCTCGAAATCATATTGAACTCAAGCCCATCCATTTTCAATGTTAAGAAAAGCAATTTCATTTTTTAAAGTAGTGTGCTTATTCCCTACCCGAATGATGAAGGCTTCTAAAAATACTTAATACATATATATTTTGAGCACCTTACTAAATAATACGAATCTGTGTGTATAGACGATACAAAAGCCCTATACAATATGTTATTGAACCATTCAGAGCCTCTATATAAGAAGCAAGGTCAAGAATAACGCCGGCAAATTTGCTCTGGATGTAATCTTTGTGTCAGAGACACATAGTTTTTTTTTGCTCCTTCTTCTTCTTCTTGAATCAACAAAAGAAAATCGATGTCCTTGTAAATGAAATCTTATTTTTTTTTGCAGCATTTCCTTATTTTTTTTTCTTACTTGAAGATTATAAATTCAATATCCTTTTCAAATGGCACGTGATGAATTAGGATTTAATATATTTGAAGAAGCAAGGAAAGAAAAATTTAAAAAGGTGATGAAAACATTTTGTTGTTGTCATGTTAGACACAACTTTTAGTTATGGATTGTATGTACCTTTACACCTAGCTAAAAAAAAGCAGGGTTTTAAAAAATGTACAAAGACCGAAAATCAACAAATAAAAGATTAAGGAAAAGAAGGACCTTTTATGGGTTTATCTCTAATATTATATGGATTGAAAAGTTATTTACAAAGTTCCTTAAAGCTATTCCCAGACCCTCACCTACCTGTTGGGTAAAATATAAAATTTAGGGTGTCTTGAATTTTTTTTTTGTTGAAGCCTAAATTTACAAATAATTGAGTGTAAACAATGATTTTATCATTCTTATCGTGATATCCGTTCTCAGAGGAAACTTTTTTGGGGTGTCTTATTCGTTCTATGAAAATAATGACAAATAACATTAAGACACATTATCAAGAAGCTCGGAGCTGTGCAGTAAACATATACACAAAAATAAAAGAAGAAAATAAAGAATAAAAAAATGTTTGTGTTAAATTTTCGATAGCAAAAATTTAAATAGGATTTCGAAAACACAACGAATCTCCGTTGATAGAATTTAAGAAAAAAATACTTAAAAATCTACAAAAATTAGTAGAATTTTCTTTGAGGGAGTACTTTTTTTTAAATAAAAGTCAACCAATGGTTTTAGAAAAAAAAATAATTTTAGAAATACAAAAAACAATGAGGAAGAATTCCTAAAATTAATAATTACTTTTTATTACAAGTTTTTAAACACGTTTTAAAAAATTTCTCACAAACGGAATTTAGGAACAGAATTTAAGACAAACACTTTTATACAAGATGATATTTTTATTTTGTTTTAATTTGAATAGAAGAAATCTCCTTAACAAATATTAATGTCAATAATTTTAAAAATTTTATAAAAAAAAGTTGTCGGTTGTTCAATATTTTTAGGTGTTACTTTAATTAGAATTTAGGTTTAATTTAAAATTTTAAAAACAATGTTATCTAAAATAACCACTATTTTCAATTATTAATTATTTTCACTAAACAATATTTTGGCAAGAACTGCAACTTTAAAGAAGTATAATAACTCAATTTTTAGCAGTTGACAAAATGAAATAAGGCCAAAAAATAAGTATTTATTTATAACTATTCCATGACGCAACCAAGTTTATTTATTTGAACTTTCTTTTCTCACTTGAAGAATTAACCACCGAAGAATGTAAAATCACCAATGTGCTTCAACGCAAAGGTCAGTATTTTCTTAAATAATAGCGTTTTTCAAGATACGATTTTCTATAAGTTCTAATTTACACTGCGCTCGATACTACGTAAATTTGATACAAATCTAAAAACTGTATTTTTTAAACTCGGAAAAAAGAACTACCGTTTGGAATTTCCATTTTATGGAAACTTTATTAGTTAAATTATTGTTTTTTTAATTTAAAGTACAATATTTGATTTTCGTTTAAATTTAATCATTTAGTTTTGGTTATTCCACAGGCAATATAACTTTAATTTAATTAATTAATTAATTTAATTTGTTGGTCTAAATATGGCGTTCTGAAGATCGCCTCTAAGAGAGATGAGCCGTTCGGGGAAGTGTTCACGCAAAATAATCGTGTGGATTAAGTTATTGCACTACGGAATTTATGGAGAATTCGTCTCACTGTGCGACTAAGAATCTCTTAAGCAGTCGAATGTTTGTGTGCAGAACGCCTAGGGAATTTAAAAATTTCCGCCCTTACCCTTTCGATGTTTTCTGGCGTTCTGACGGTTCTGGAAGGTCCATTATGTTTCTTTTGTACACTAACCAAACTACTTTCAATAGCCACTTAGTTGTGAGAGTTTCAAATAAGAAAGTAACCACGCCCCACCCTATACGTCCTTAAAGTGATAGTGAACTACAGAAACTTATATTGTAATAAATTTGTAAGTGACCTTACAGTTTACATGTAGCTATATAATTACTATTTTTTATACTCGAAAACTTCAGCAGAAATAGGAAATATTAAGATTTTTTAGTATTTAGTAGTACCCGTGGCATGATGGTTCGTGCGTTGGATTGTCATGCCAGAGGTCTTGGTTTTGATCCATGCTTATGCCATCTAAAGTCTTTTCATGGGTACTGCCTCTTGCGAGGAATTGACAAATTCTCCAGGAGTAACTCTTTACATAAAAGAGTGATTTCTCAAATTATCCGTTCGGATTCGGATTCGGCATATAAACTGTAAATTCCCTCCATCCCTGCAATTACTCGCACAGTAATGGTTGAGAGTTGTAAGTCACTAGGCCCTCGTTCTGTAAGGCCTGTTGCGTGACCCAATTTATTTATTTTTTAGTATCATAATTTAATGATTTTATTTTATTATTTTCTGGTTGATTTTAGAATATAAAAAAAAACCTTAGTACTTTTTGAAAACATAATTTTTTGGACGAATTTCATGTTTTTGGACTTATTAACTTATTTATAAATTTTAAACTGTTCTGCATTTTTGTTTTATTTTCAATTTTAATGCTCTCCCTGGATTACCATAACAAAAATAGAAATTTTGAAAGTACAAATTTTTCAAATTTAAGAAAATCTTAAACTGCACAAATTATAATTTTTTTAACTTGCAATAGGAAGTTATTGTAATGGGTCCTATTTGTCGAATTTTTAACTTTGACATTTCTCGACGTTTCAAGGTCCCTAGACTTAGTGTCAAAAAGAGTTTTAGAAAACCGTACGTTCGCAACGTTTTTTTCGTCGTCCATAGCTCAAAAACAAGAAGAGATATCAACTTCGAATGAATTTTGTTTTAATAAATAATAATGCTGACAGATGCAGAAATTGCTTCCAAGAAAATAGCGTGGGTGATTTTCTTACCATATCAGTTTTAAAAAAAAGATGAACATTTTGGTTAACAATAAATATCTCACGAACCAATTACGCTAGAGACTTGAATTAAATTTTTGTATTAAATATTGTAACGTGATAGCAAAGAAAATGTGTTTTTTGAAAAAAATCGAATTTATGTTTTTTTATAAATAAAAAAAAACCTGAAAAAAATATTTGTCACCTCGAAAATTTTACAAATAAAAAACGATTTTATCTCCAAAACAATTTTTGCAACGAAGAATATTGTTTTTGACATTTTTTAAGATTTTGAGAACAATCGAATTGACAGTTTTTTGTATAAAAAAAAAACCTAAAAATACACTGCCTAGAGTTGGTAAAAATTTCGATTTCAATATCTTTTCAAAAATTTGAGATGATGGTTTAAAAATTATTTTATCTTATAAGAATTATTATTTTCAACATTTGGTACAATTTAAAAAAAAACCGAATTGACAGTTTTTTACAAAAAATAAACACCTAAAAAAATATATTTTAAAAGTTAGTAAAAATTTATTTTCGACACAAAAGTTTTTAAAGCTTTGAGAAATTGGCTTTAAACTAATTTTTTTTATATATTTTTGCAAAATTGAGTAACATTTTGAGGAAAATCGAGTTGACAGTTTTTTTTAACAAACAAATTAAAAACCTAAGAAATAATTAACAAAAGTAGATAAAAATTGATTTTCGAATTAAAATTCTTTTAAGCACTTTGAGATTTTGGCTTGAATCTAATTTTATCGTATGAAAACATTCGATAAAATATTTTGCAAAATTAATTTGAAAGTTTTTTAACAAAAAAGAAAAAACCTAAAAAAAGCATTTCTAAAAGTTCGTGATACTTGATTTTGATTATTTTATCTCAGTTGAAGTATTGTTTTCAACATTCAGTGAATTTTTGGATAAAAATTCAAAAGACCGTTTCTTCATAAAAAAAAAGTAAAATCTACAAAAAATAATACGAACATTTGGTAAAAATTTATGTTCGGTTCACGATATATCGTGAACAATAAAAGATATTGACTTCAAATTAATTTCATTCATCCAATTTGTATTTGTTTATTTAAGAAATGCAAATTTTTAAGAAATGATACTTAAATTGGTAAAAATGGGTTTTCGATTAAAAATATCGTTAACAAAAATAGATTCCGAAATCAAACTATTTCATTTTATGCAAAATATTATTGGTAATTTTTAAATTTTGAAGAATAATTAATAGTAAGAAGTTGTCAGCGTGGGTCGCATCCGAGCTTATTTTATTTTATTGTTTTCTGGTCGATTTTACAATTTTACAGATTTGAAAAGAAAAATATTTGTTCTCTTTGAAAGTATAATTTTTCGGAAGAAATTCATTTTTTTGGACTGAATATATAATAATTCATTCCTGATATTGATGGACTTTTAAGACAATGTTTTTATCTCCAATATTCCTTTAGTGAAATATCATTATCAAAAACCAAATAGAAGTTTTGAAAGTACGAGTTTTTCTATGGCTATTTTTAAGAGTGAAGTCACTTGCACGCTTAATTTAAAAATTAAACTAAACTAAACAAATTTGTTTTAACAAAGCATGTAAAATATTTTTGAATTGATATTTAAATCTTAAAGGAGTCCTAACGTACTTTCAAAAATATCTTTGCAAAAGAATTGAAGTAATAATATATTCTTAGGCATTATCCTTTGCTTAAAAACTTTTATTAATAATTATTTTAATTCAAATCTTTATATCGCACAATAAAAGTCTATTCTATTGTAAAATTTTTTAAGAATCACAACTTTTTGAATCCTTACAAACTAACGAGTTTTTGGTTTCAATACGAACTCATAGCCTATATTTATTTAAAATAAAAAACTTAAAATATGTTATATTCAAAGAAATTTGTTTTCTATGCCCTTGAACTCAAAACAAATTTTTCCCTTCAACATTTCTCCATTGAATTGCAGTAGCCCTATGATTTGAAAAAAGATAAAAAGGTACATTCTATTCCCTTTGAGTGAAGAACTGACAAACACATAAAAAGGGTGTAAAATAAAAATAAAAATAAAAACTTTTTACCCTAACTCAAATTTATCTAACATTTCTTTTTAAGATTTTATTTTTCATATGCTTGATGTTTTGGATATGTTTTGGATTTATTTTTTCATCTTCGTACACAGGATTAGTATCTTCAGTGTCATGTTTTCAATCAAAATACATAATTAATAATAATAATTTATCATACACAAATTTATTTTAGCAAAGACATTTAGTTTGAAAGTTAAAGGGAACTTCATCACAAGACAGTCTTTTTAACCGAACCTACGAAAAACTTTAAACAACTTCATTATTTTTTAAATTTGCTATAGTTCTCTTTGAAAACAAATCTCTACTAATTCTTGAATTTTTAGTAATAAATGTAACTCCAAAAATAAGAGTTGATTACATAAAATTAACATTCCCTTCTTGAGCATTAATCTTCCAAACCACGGAAAAACCAACCATTCCCAGGAAATTAGTATTTTATTTTTACCAAATTTGCGTACTATTTTTTGTAGATTTTACTTTTTATGAATAAACGGACTGTTGGATTCTTATATAAAAATTACTGAATATCGAAAACAATATTTTCTGTTAAATAAAATAAGTTTGAAGCCAATATTTTTAATATTTGAAAAGCTATTTGAGTCGAAAGTAAATTTTTACCAAGTTTTAGTATGGTTTTTTTTTAGAGTTTTATTTTTTGTAAAAAAACTGTCAATTCGATTTTCTTCAAAATATAATCGAATGTTGAAAACAATATTTCTTATAAGATAAAATTAGATTGAAGCCAATATTTTAAATTTTTAAAAAGATATTTGAGTCGAAAGTAAATTTTTAGCAACTTTTGTTAAATTTTGTTTAGGTTTTTAATTTTTTGTACAAAAACCATTAATTTTTTTTTATTCAAAATTTTACTGAATGTTTACAACAATATTTTTTGAAAGATAAAAGTAGTTTTAAGCCAATATCTACAATTTTTGAAAAGATATCTAAATAGAAAATCAATTTTTACCAACTTTTATACATTTTTTTTTAGGGTTTTATTTTTTCTTAAAAAACTGTCTATTTGATTTCTCTCAAAATGTGTCCTAATGTTGGAAACAATATGTCTTATTAGTAAAAATAAGTTAGAAGGTATTATCCCAAATTTTTGAAAAGATATTTGAGTCGAAAATCATTTTTTGCAAAGTTTTGTTAATTTTTGTTCGGTTATTAAGTTTTTGTAAAAATACTGTCAATTTGATTTTTTTCAAAACTGTACTGAATATTGACAACAATATTTTTTGAAAGATAAAAGTAAATTAAAGCCAATAGGTTTTTATTTCTTCTTAAAAAACTGTCAATTCGATTTTTCTCAACATTTTTCGAAATGTTGAAAACAATATTTCTTATAAGTAAAATAAGTTTGAAAAGATATTTGAATCGATATTCAATTTTTACCAACTTTTTTTTACCAACAAAATTTTATCTGATGTCAAAAACATTACTCTTCGTTGCACAAAATTTGTTTTGTTCATATTTTAATCTTAAAATTTTGGAGGTGACAATTTTTTTTTCAGTTTTTTTTTGATTTATAAGAAAAACCTTTAAATGGATTTTTTTCAAAAAATATACTTCTTTGATAACACGTTACAATGTATTATATAAAATTTAATTCAAGTCTCTAGCGTTTTTAATTCGTAAGATATTTACGGTTAACCAACATTTTGACCTTTTTTTTAAGTTGCAATGGTAAAAAAACCACCCACGCAATTTTCTTGAGAGCCCTTTCAGCATCGTTCTGCCTTATTATCTGTATAACAAAATTTATTTAAAATCGATATCTCTTCTGGTTCTTGAGCTATGGACTACGAAAAAAACGTCGCGAACGTAAGTACACACGCCCCCACAGACATCTTTCTAAAAATCTTTTATTTCGACTCTAGGGACCTTGAAACGTCTAGAAATTTCAAAATTTTCAATTTGACAAATCGGACCCATTATAATAACTTCCTATGGGAAGTTAAAAAACTTTGTTGGTGTTAAATTATATCTAACTCAACACTCCCTGTCGAGGACACTACTTAAACACAAAAAATATCCTTGAACAAGAGAAATCCATTAAAAAATATTATTAAATTAAATGAACTTGACAAATTTTCCACGAAAGGAACACCAAACAACAATTAATTTTCCTAGCTAATAAGATTCTAATTATTTTAGCTGTTACTCTCTCTGTAGGAAGTGTTTGTTTTTTTGTTTATTCCTTTTTTCGTTTTTCTCGTGCTTAACCAATTTTGAAACAAACCATCAAATATCTAAATCCCTACAACAACACTGCAATGCTGATTGAATTTAATTTAATTCTCTTTCACTTTCACCATCATCAGAATCATCATCAGAAACAGCAGTCCAAAACAATTATTATTACCTAAATCTCAAAGTCAAAAATAATAATTCGCCACGGCATTAGCATCCGCAGTCAGAAAAACACCTTGATTGCTCGAATTAATTCAATTTTTATTCTAAAAACACTTTTAATTACTTGATAAACTTATCTCCCAAGCTTGCAGCAAACAAATTTAAATTTTATGGAAAATCTCGTTCGTTTTTCAATTGAGAAGAATATCTATAAACAAAAGCGAAAAAAAATGGTTTTTTTTTTTCACTTTTGATTTTCTAACTTTAATTGGCATCTTCTTTTCCTTTTTTTTTCCCTCAGCACTGCTGATGCTCATTTTCCACCTTCGCATAAAATAGCTTAGAAATTCAGATTCACAACTGCCGGGCACAATTTTCTTCTTAATCAACGCAACAAAAATCCATTAAATCCAATTTAAATTTCATAAATAAAAACGAACTGAAAAAATTATTTCAAACTAAGTTAAAAGAAAAAAAAGAGATATTTGAAAACAAATTAAAAATAAAACAAAAACAATCGATAGGGGATATCAAAAACTACCCGCAGGGAATATTTCAAAAAATTAGCATAATATACTTTTGGTATGGGCCCCCTTCTTCCCAATGGAAAAAAAAGAAAAACAACTCGAAGAAAAGTGTACAAAATCGAAAACACCATACAGTAGATAGATATTGTATCTGAAAGATACTCAAACTCACTTCGGTTTTGCAGATGAAGAAAAAAAAATATTCAATATTCATACAGTGGTCCGTAAAAATAAACCAATCACGCACAAGCTATTAGGCCCCCTCCTTATATCCTTTAGGACCTACCTTTAGATAAACATATCCTGAGTTTGATATGAAGATTGCAAATTTGACGCTGGGGGATTGTTTGTTTTTTCCTTATTTTGTATTTTGATTACAACTTCGACAGTGTCTGAGGTACATAATCCAGATTCGATATATGATGATATTTGGTGCTGGAGGAAGGTATCCGAAATCAATTACTTAAAGATAAAAATGAAGATCGACACGGGAAACACTTGTCACACACAGGACACAGGACGTGATGAGATCCGAATTCAATTTTATGAATTATCTTTTCTCCTTATTTCTTTTTGAGATATTTTCTTTACTTTGGTTTTTATTACTCGTATTCAATTTTAATCAAGAAACTTCCTATGAGGGAGGTATTTTAAATTTAGGATTTATTCACATCAACAACCCTCAAAACACTGAAAGTATCTTAAAGATACACAAACTTGCTATCTATGCGGTAGGTGTATTTTTTTTTGTAGTAAAAATTTCACTTTAATTAGTTTGGCCTAAAAATAAAATCACCCTCTTTCACTTTACTTTTACTATCTCGCATGCACTTTTGCATTTCCGAATGCAATAAATCGCATCACATGCAGTGTGCTGCTATTACTGCAGATACAAAGGATATAAAGGATACAATGCACCATCGCACAGTACAATCAACTTCATGCAATGAACCCGGTTGTTGAAAAAGATTCCAATATTCAAAGGTGAACCTGAGCACCGAGATCCGAGAGGTTGGATATTGCGTTTTTTTCTGTTGTTGTATTCCTCTATGATAAGAGTGGCTCTTGTATATTCACTTGTGCAGCACTAAACACAATGAAACTATACACAAATACTAACACAAACACATAGATATTCTATCTTTATTTGTGTGGCACTTTATAGAGATCCTTTTTCCATCTAAGGAGGGAGACATTTTCCTTCCGATTTTCAGCTTGTTCGACCGTAGTCGACGAGGGAAAACGCGAGACTAACCATTTTGAAGACAATCTGAGGAAAATCTATCTGAATTTTTTTGGAATCCAAAGATTGAGCTTTTATGAAAGATTTTGTGGAAAAGCTTTGGGAAAAGTTGGATTGTCGTCGTCGTCTCGTTGCGTCGCTTTGGTGGATTGGGAGAAGATGGATACGAATATATTTTTGGCGAGAGAAAGGATGTTTTGTTTTGGTTATAAAATAAATCTACAAAATACCAGACCAGACATAGACCACCTGTTTGGCACAGAAACAGTGTTGTTTTCCGGCAGAGAGAGAATCAGATAAACTTAACGAAAAATAACACTTGTGGATTTCGTTAAATTTCTAACCATACCGAGAGAAAAGAAGAAAATTAAGAGAGTAATTTAAATCACATAAAACTTGTAATTTATGTTAGTAAAAGTACAGGTTTATTCAACAAGTTAGCTTGTGGACTATATACACGGTTTTGAGGGAAACTTTTTGATGTTATGACGTGAAAATTATTGATGTTTTTCTTTTTCATTACATGTATTTTTTTTCTGTAAATCTGAATTTTCAGTAGATACAAACATGAAAAATTACATAGTCTTGAATTAAAGAAAATGAAACTTAGTTTAAGTTCAAGAGCTTTAAAGGGTTGGGAATTTGTAGGAACTTATGTTAAAAATGATACTTTTAATGTTCAATTATAATAATTATTAGTTACTCAAATTAGTTTTGTAGAGATGAAGATTCTTTTAACGAAATCATTTTTCAAACAATTTTTATGACTATAAGGTGATTAGAGGGAAAAATGTTTTTAAATTTTACTTATTACAGTTGTTTTTTGTGAATTTTTAAAGTTTGAAATAAAAGCGATGAACTTTTTTAAAAAAGTAGGTATTTTAGATCTTTTGAGCACGAAAAATAAAATGAACGACTTATCCGTAAGAAAGAGCTCCTGTATCTAAAGAATTACCTACATTTTAAGATAATCTTAAAAATGAATTTATCTTCAAAAATTTTAATGGTATTTAAATTTTCCAAAATAATTTAGCTTTTTTTTTAAAAGAATTTTGTATATACACATACAATTTTTCAACTTTTTAACTAAGTTATTTAGCATTTATAAAATGCTTAAAATGTTCGTTTTACGTTTGAATTTCTTAAAAAATGTTTACTTGTCTATGAGAAAGCTTATTTCAAAATTAAAGTAAGGCTTTCAATAGACGATGATTTTGTGGACGTACACAGGCATTGTTATCAATTGTGTAGTGGCCTGCGCACATATTGCACATTGGACTCCTATTTTATAGTTATATAGCTTAATTTTAAAAGTTAAAAGTTTAATTTTAGATTTGATATAATATCTCTTTAAAATTTCAAGTGTATTTTGAACATTGGTTTCAATATTCCAAACTCATGCGAAGAAATTATGCAGATGTCATCTTCATAAGTCACTACTTTACATAAAATAATTGTGGAAACTTAGACGTGTACACATTATATAAAACAGGACCAAGAATTGAGCCTTGAGGGACGCCATATTAAATATTAACTAAAACGGATTTACATTTATTAACGTACACTTGAAAACATCTTCCTGATAAAAAACTTTGAATTGTTTTTATGAGAAAACTTGGAATCGCGAATGTTTCCAGTTTGTAAATAAGAGCACTATGTCAAACAGAGTCGAAAGCTTTTTGGATGTCTAATAGGACCATACCTGTAGATCTTCCTTCAGAATATTTATTTTGATTATGTTAAAAATCCTAAGGACTTGATGGGAATTGCTTTGATGGCTCCTAAATTCAAACTGTTGGTAAGGAAAAATATGTTTTTCTTCAATTAATAAGTTAATTTTTTTAATACTTCTTAGAACACCTTACTCAAACTACTCAGAAGACTGATCGGCTTTCAATGTTGGTATGACCTTCGCTATTTTCCAGATCTAAGCAAAGTATTGATTCTTCATACAGGCGTTGGTAATAAACATTAAATACTCTCTTCCCGACTTGGGTAAATTTTGAGGTATAGATTTTGTATGTTATCAAATCCATCGGTTTTCCGTACTCTCAACTCTTTTATTATAGCAGAAAAATCGTCAACAGAAATGTATTCATATTAGGGTGTTTCTGCTTTAGAGGATACGATTCTATGAGAGGCAGCGTCTACCAAACTTATAGTATCTAAATCACTTAGCTGTTGGGAAACGTCATGGTTTTTCCTTATCTCGCAACTCAAGTATTTGATCGACTGTGAACTTTCCTGGTCAGGTTGTTGACGAGGGGCCTTAGACGTTCACATATTATGGCAGAGATGATTTTATAGGCGATGTTGAGTAAACTGATTCCTCTATAGTTGGTGCAGTTTAGAGGGTCTAATTCCTTAGGTTCAGGCAAACAATACTGAAATTAAATTCACCGGCCATATCTAGATAAGTTGGTGCATGTTCCTAACCAATTTATTTCAAGCTGCTTTAAAGAGCTTGGCATTCAAGCCATCCGCTCCAGCGGCTTTATTAGATTTCAACTTAGATATGGGAATCTTTACTTCGTCTAAGTCGGGAGGACGGGATTGTTGGCTTTCGTAGTCTAAGTTGAATGGATCAGTTCGGCGTCGCCGTTATACAGTCTGCAGAAGTGGTCCTCCCATATATTCAGCATTCACTGCGGTTCCACTATTATGTTTCCACTTTCGTCTTTGCAGCCTTCGGTTCTAGGTTTATGTACCTGTGAATTTCGCTTCACCTGTTCATAAAACTTTCGAACTTCATTCCTGCTTTTAAACCTCTCAATATCTTCGACCACACGCTTCTCATGCCCTACTTTTTTCCTTCTGAGAAGTCCGAGTTCCTCTCGCCTCTTCTGCTCATAGAGCTCATGACCAGCTCTCGTCCTTTTATGCAGCGGCGCTTGTTGCGTGCCTGTTGTTTGGCTGCATTTGCCTGCCGACATTCCTCATCAAACCAGGGGTTCCTTGTTGGTGGCTGCTTGAAACCCAGCACATCAGAGGCGGCTTCTCTGATTGCATCTCGGCAATTTTGCCACTGGTTTTCGATACACTGTGTTGGCGGCAGAGAACTTCGAGAGAGGTTACTTGTAACTCGGTCGGAAAAGTTTTTGGCGATCGACCTACTGGCTTCCATGACGTTTCGCTTCTCAGCAAAATCTATGAGCTTGAATCCGTTGTCGGAAGTGTTATCGTGCAGGCTGTTCTTCCCGATTAATCCACCAAAGATGTCTTCCCTTCCTAGCTTGACATTAAAATCGCCCAGGACTATTTTAATATCGTAGCTAGGACACTGCTCATATGTTTTATCTAGGAGCTCGAAGAACATATCTTTGGTGTTGTCGTCTTTCTGTTCTGTGGGGTGTGCGCTCATATCAGGCTTATGTTGCCGAATTAAACCTTGATGCGTTCAATAGCTCAAGACAATTTGCCTAAGTCTGGTTCCAATGACAAAGCCGCATCCAAATAAGCGCTCTTGGATTTCTTGGTAGCAGTCATCATAGTAAATATCACAGTTTTTCATCCTCTTTTTGCCGGCCCATCCTAACGTATTTCCTGGATGGCGGTGATGTCTGCTTTATAGCGGTCTAGGGCCTCAATTTATTCTTCGGCCGCACGTGGTCTGTTAAGAGACCTAACACTCCACGTGCATATCCGAAGTTCCTTGCCC
Source organism: Eupeodes corollae (assembly GCF_945859685.1). Taxonomy (NCBI): domain Eukaryota; kingdom Metazoa; phylum Arthropoda; class Insecta; order Diptera; family Syrphidae; genus Eupeodes; species Eupeodes corollae. The sequence goes on from NC_079148.1 coordinate 127,021,929, forward strand.
CTAATTCGTTTGCGTTGGTTGTCAACAGTAAATCCGTCCATATCCGGGGCTTGTTGGTTTTTCGCAACTGTGAAGCTTTTACGTGGCTAGGAAGTCACCCCGACGACACAACCTCCAACCTGGAGGGCCATATCTTAATTATAACTCCAAGGATGGGGAACCGGATAAAATCGCTATTTATAGGCCTTGGCTTCGAATAAGTCGAAGAAGCCCTATAAGGTGTTCACTAAGTAGTTCAACCTTACAGGAACTGTAGACGCAACCGTTGATTTCATCTCGGGAGTTCCTCCGCTGCCAACTGGATAAGGATAGGTGCCTTACTGGAAAGACCGCTCCCCCCTCTCTCGTTCGCTGCCCCAACAACTTTCCACTAGGATTGGAACCCAATCTCCCGTTGAGGTACTAGGCACCCGATTTTCACCACGGGGATTTGAGAGTAGGATTTGATATACAGAGGTGGGTTTTGCGAAAAACCTGTGGACGCTTGTGTCCTCTTGAATCCAGATGTCTACCATTTGAACATCTCTAGATTATAAAGGCGTTTCTAATTTTTCAATAGAAAACAGCTCAAGTTTGTATTACATTTTCGAAGCTTAAATGCTATTTGCATCTTCTAAATAAACATACACCAATAAGAAAATATGTGATGATATTTACAGTCTTTTGGTAAAACGCAAACTTTTTTAACGTTAACATTATTTTAATTTAGGCATTTAATTTTTTTTTTTGAAAAACTAATTACCAAATAAACAATTTATGTTCAGATTGTCTGCGGTACTTACAGACATCATATTAACTGCTCAACAAAATGCCTACGTTTCTTTTTATTCTGTATGAAATAATTTATATTTCCACATTTGTTTTTACAATTGAAAAAAGCTTACACTTCGAGTACAACAACCTTGAAACAACAAGGAACTTTATTTATTATAATAAACACTAAACAGATGTATTTAAAAATTGATTTGCGAGTCAAAATACTCGCAGCGAAAAACTACATTGAAAACTCAAAAAAAAAAAATTATTATGATTTTAAAATACATTGAACTCTTTCGCATGAGTAGGAATATCATTTTATGAGTTTAATAACTTAAAACAAACAAAATATACAAACAAAATTTAAAATATGTACTCAAATGAATTTATTGAAAATGTTTGTTTATAAAGAATTTTGTTAAACTGAATATTTTATTGGTAAAGTACCTGACTGTGTATAATTTTTTACTTTACATAAATGTATATAGTGAAGAAAAATAAAATTAGATTTTGAAATGAAACATACGGCCTATCATAAACTTAGAATAAATGAAATTCAAAAATTGAGTACTTATTAGTTGTACTCATAATATAATAAGGAAAAGATGCTTATTATTATTTTAATAGTACATGAAATTAAAATAAAATGGAAAGAAACATGAAGAAGCTATAAATTGTAATGTTGTATTTTCTGTCCAACACTTTTATTAAAGGGCGAATATTATAACCCAAACACAATTTCATGATCTAATTTCTTGATAATTTAAGACTTCTTTATCTAACAAGTATCTTTCCTAAAAATCTTCAAATCTTAGCATAAGTTTCAATTTGTTAATATAGATTAAGTTTTTTTTTTTTTATCTTTAAGTCGATTCATCTGAGTTCAAAAGTCTTCATCAATTATCATTTTTCGGTAACTACGTGAAGTCTTGCAAAATTTGTTAATAACTTCCCAGTCGGGACCGTTTAAAGCATTTTTCACTTCTTCGGATGACAAGCTTGGTTTCCCAAAGCAGCTCCTTCTGATGTCTTAAAATGCTGGGCATACTCCTATGAAATGAACGGAATCCTCACGCTGTACCATGTTGCATATTGAACAAAAGAGTGGTAGATCACTTCTATGGGGTATGAAATTTAAGGGAAGCACCTCTCCTCTTGCTCTAAATATATATGAAATTTTTTGGGTGCTATGACAGTCTTTGAAGTAGTTATGGGAGCCCAAGTTAGGTTCCAAGGTCATGTAAATTTCTCTGTGAGTGGAGGCATCTGCGTCTTCTCTCCATTTTATTCGCATTTGGTCATCTATGTGCTCAATAAATATGTAAAGGGTTTCCTTTTATTGGGTTCTTGAGTGACAATTCAGTTGAAGAGGAAAGTTGTAGCTCTCTACTATGTCCAGAGTATCCTTATGCCATAAGGAGTTATTATTGGCTGCAAAGTTAATAAGTTTCCGTGGTTGTCTATCTGCATCCATATTAATTGCTTTAAATATATAGTTGATATTGAGTTTTAGGGTTTGAATAAATAAAGCGGACATTTCTGTTTCAATCATCAACAAATAATTCTACAAATATTCTACGAAGTTAATATATTAACAGTTTTGCAACCGTATCAAACTATAAGTGGCCCCATGCCTGGGCACCATAAAACAAAATGGATTTCTCTACTGCTTCAAAAACTTGGTATTTTGCATTGTGCGCGATAATACTTTGGAGTGACATTTCAACTGTCAAAGGTGAAAGTTTAAAATTTATTCGCTCGGACAAAAAGTTTATTTTTCTCATTAAAGTATCTGCAAATTTTGAACAAAAACTTCATAAAGTATTTTTTGTTGCCTTTTTTATTTATACAACACAAAATTCGTCTGTAACAACATAAGGTACGAAGTTTATTCTTTGATTTTATTATCGCCAAAAGGCATTTTCGTCGTTACGGTATTGTCCTTATGAACCATAATTGTAAAAAACGAAATATAAACGAAACTTCTCCCGAACCGAACACCAGTAGCAAAAAATACTCTTCATCAAACGAATTTAAAATCTATTAATCGATGAATTGAAAGGCATCCTCAATGATATCTTTCACCGAAAAACTTAAAGATCTTGCTACAAGGGATGATCTAACGAGACTTTACAGCGAAATAAATTCTCTGAAAGAAGAAAACTTGAAATTAACAACCAACTTCATGTGATGTCGGAAAGATGCGAGCTTCTGGAAAATCAACTTGAATTCTTATAACGTAAGGCCAACGAATGCTCCATTGTTGTATACCTTCCCATAAACGCAGAAACCAATGCAATTCAATTCGCTACACAAAGTTGCAAGTGGCTTCTTAAACTACATAGTCCAGTCAAATTAGACGAAAAAAGGGGTTCAGCTCGGAAAAATTCCCACCTAGCTGAATTTTGGTACACATCTTCTTTATGTTGTTGTTAACAATGTGTAAAAAGTCGACCTCGATATCATGTACGCGTCAAAGGTTATTCGAGGTCAAAGGTCACGGAATTAGCCTTTTTTTTAATATCTCGTTTTTTATTGGTCGTACAAAAAAAAATTGTGGACACAAATTGTAGAGGAGGTAATTATCTACAAAAATGGTCTTGTGACATTTTCACGTCAAGTTGATAGTTTTTCCGTTATAAGGCCAACAAAGTGTACACTTTTAATGAAATTTGAATTTTTCGCTAAAAACAAGTAGCCTTTGCGTTAATTTCTCGCTCCATACTGTTTGTACAGTAAAAAGCCTCAAACAAAAATTGTAGAGGACAAAATTATCTACAAAATGGTATACATATACAATATATATCCAATCGCACTTGCGCTATACATATTTTAATGTTTACCATACAAAATTACAATAATGTATAATATATCATATTATAATAAAGATAATAAGAATGCATTCGTTTCCACACCACCATTCAAATTCAAGCGAGCAAACAGAGTTCTTCCGCTTTTGAGTGTTAAAAGCTCTATTAAAGTGCATGATCATTCAGTTCCTATTGATCCTCTACTACTATTTCAAAGAATTAGTTTAAATTCAAAATTTCAAGATAATCTAAATGAATATTTAAAATATGAATTATCTCCATACCCTTTGGCTATATTTGACGATGTAGGTATGCGAAAAACGAATAAATCCACATTATTCAAATGTTTTAAACCAAGTCTTTACGAAATGGATACTTCAAACGCTACCTATATCATCTACGGTGGATTTCTTTTGCATCGTGTTATATGGCATCAAGATGATACTTTTCAATGTATATTTAATAAATATATTGCATATTTAAAAAAACATTTTGGATCCAATGTAATTGTTGTATTCGATGGATATAACGATAATAGTAAAAATATAAAGGCGATGGAACAGTTTCGACGGTCTGAGGCATTTAGTGGGTCTTTTGAAGTTTTTTTTAATGAAACAATGAAAGTGCCTATAAGTCAAGAAAAGTTTCTTTCAAATCGATCGAATAAAAACAGATTTATTTCTACATTGATGCAAAAATTAGAAAATGTGAATATAGTTTCAAAACAAGCTCAAGACGATGCTGACGTACTTATTATAGAAACAGCAATTGAAGAAGCATACACTCGGAAAACTGTTATTGTTGGAGAGGACGTAGATCTCTTAGTTATACTAATAGCACGCACTCCGTCGCAAAAACAAATTTTTTTTTTAAAACCCGGTAAAGGAAAAGTTGACACAAAAATATACTCATCTACTAATAGCATGGATCACTACAATTTTGGTAGAGAACATATTTTATTTTTGCACGCTGTCACAGGATGTGATACGCCATCTACATTTTTTAATAAAGGAAAGGTAAAAGTTTTAAAACTATTAGAAAATCGTCCAGACCTTCAAAGTGCAGCAGCAGTGTTCAAAAAACAAAATTGCTCCGTTCAAGACATTTTCAAACATGGAATTAAATTTATTTTAGCAATGTATGGTGCCCAAAAACAAGTGGTCTCCATCGATAATTACAGATATATAACATTTGCTAAGCTAACTAGAAATAATAAGCCTGTGAAATTATCATCTCTACCACCAACAAATAGCGCCACCCAACAGCATCTGCTTCGAGTTTATTACCAGATACAAACTTGGTTGGGTAACAAATTAAACCCAGAAAACTGGGGGTGGATAATGAATAACAATGTTTTGGAACCTATAATGACATTGCTACCACCCGCACCTGATGAATTGGTGAATATAATTTTTTGTAACTGTATAAAAGGTTGTGGTACTAACTGCAGTTGCAAAATTGGTATCAAATGTTCGATTATTTGTGGACATTGTCGTGGACTGTCATGTTTCAATTCAAGTTCCGATAATGCTTTAGATAAAAATATAGACACACTTGACGTTTTGTCAGCGGATTTAACGGAAGAAGACAATACATATAATTTTGAAAAAAATGAAGAAGATCAAAATGACGAAGAAGAAGAAGAAGAAATGCATGAAGACGAGAGCGATGTTGATGATTAATAATAATTTAAATGTAATATTTATTACTTTGTTTTGACGATAACTATGATACCTATAATAACTATTGTTGACTACATGGACTAGGCCTACCGGGGAAACCATGAAAAAAAAACGCACCATGCTTCTTCCTCAATGGTGGTGTGGAAACGAATGCATTCTTATTATCTTTATTATAATATGATATATTATATATTATTGTAATTTTGTATGGTAAACATTAAAATATGTATAGCGCAAGTGCGATTGGATATATATTGTATATGTATACCATTTTGTAGATAATTTTGTCCTCTACAATTTTTGTTTGAGGCTTTTTACTGTACAAACAGTATGGAGCGAGAAATTAACGCAAAGGCTACTTGTTTTTAGCGAAAAATTCAAATTTCATTAAAAGTGTACACTTTGTTGGCCTTATAACGGAAAAACTATCAACTTGACGTGAAAATGTCACAAGACCATTTTTGTAGATAATTACCTCCTCTACAATTTGTGTCCACAACTTTTTTTTGTACGACCAATAAAAAACGAGATATTAAAAAAAAGGCTAATTCCGTGACCTTTGACCTCGAATAACCTTTGACGCGTACATGATATCGAGGTCGACTTTTTACACATTGTTAACAACAACATAAAGAAGATGTGTACCAAAATTCAGCTAGGTGGGAATTTTTCCGAGCTGAAAACCTAATTTGACTGGACTAACAGGAAAGTGATAGTTTTCACATTAAAAAGTCCCGTCACAAGTCAAGTCAAAGTCAAGTCAAGTCAAAGTCACAACAACAACGCACAACGGGGAACTGTTGTTCTCGAGCTTCTTTCGGCAGAAATCGTAGACAAGATTATAACCGCGGCGCACCATCTTAAAAACTCGGGCATCAGTATCTTTTGGGAGCAATCACTTTTATATAGAAAAAAGAGGCAAACACTATTGTAATGTCAAAGCAAACTCCTCGAAATTAATCCGAACGTGAAAATTATTGTCAAAGGCGACAAAATGCAAATTAATAGCCACACATTTGTTTACAAATATTCACGTGGACTTAATGTCAAAAGTTCTACGGAGTTAACATTTATCAAGCAGATGTTTGGCGACAGATCGTCTGAATTTTTTGACTGCGGCGAGGGAGTGATATTTGCACCAACTTCGATCTCTCCATCTTCTTTACCATCTTCCTCTCAACCGATTATAGCGCCACCTGTGAGTCAACATTCACAAATCGTAAAGGGGGGTTCGCAATAGGAAGAATCTGTCGTCTGCCACAATATTAAAACTAACAATAATTTACAAACTTTAAAAATTGTACCGTATAATATTACAGGTCTTAGAAGTAAGCTTGCACAACCTGATTTCTTTAACTTTATTCAAGATTTTGATGTTATAATTTTATTAGAAACTTTCTTAGAGGAAAAACACGAAAATGATTACATAAAATATTTCAAAAATTTCAAAATAATGTGTTCACCTGCAACTAGAACAAACGTCCTCGGTAGAGCTAGTGGAGGAATTTTATGTGGTGTCGAAAAAGCTAAATAAAAAGCTAAATACTCAGTAATTCCGGTGTACTTGAACTGTAATAACTGGCAGAGTGACTTCGATTGCTTAATTGATTACGTGAATAACAATAATCTGGAGAACATCATGATCATTGGAGATCTAAACGCATGTATTGGGAGATATCAGATTCCTTCAAATTATGAATTACTGTCGCTAAACTTACTAAATGTTGCTACAAACTCAAAAGATGAGAAGTTTAATAGGAATGGTCGACTTCTTACCGAATTCTTTGAAAAGTTTGGACTATTTGTACTAAATGGTGCGATTATATGCGAAGAATATGGATTGTTTACCTTTATCAGCGGGCAAGGACAGTCAGTGATCGATATTTGCGCAGTATCAATTGAGTGGCTAAATACAACCCCAAACTTCAAAGTCGGCATTGCGAACTTCTCTGCACACCTTCCAATAGAAGTCAACGTTAAGTTCTTTGATGTAGCTAGCCAAAGCATCTCAAAAAATTTCCAAAAGTAAAGGTGGAAAGAAAACAGTGCTACCGTTTATAAATATCTCCTGGATCGTAACTTTAGCTCCTTCCCCATGCCACAACCGAAGTAGAACATTTAGATGAACGAATAACAATTGTAATTTGCCATTAGCAATAACAACTCTAACTCTTTTACTCCTAAAAACTTATGATAATGATTGCAAGAAGCTCCGCAAACTATTATTTGTTTATCTGAAACTATTTCGATCCATAAATGCATTGTTCTTCAAAAGTATTTACCTTCACGTAAATAAGGAGTACAAGACTTTATGGGCAGCAAAAAGAAGAGACAACAATACTAGTCTGGCGAAGAAACTTGTAGATTGTAAAAACTCAAAAGTATTCTGGTATAATATTCGCGAGCTAGGAGGACGTTGTCGATATTCGGTGAATACTCTCGCAGCTGAGACACTAGCGACTCATTTTTGAACGCTTTTGTAGGCTGACGTGAATTGGAATCAACTTTATAAAAAATGAAAAATAATAAAGCACCTGGTATCGATGGAATTCCAGTAGAATTTTACAAAAATGGTACTGAGCAATTGAAAAACTATCTTCTTCTATACTTCAACCGATTATAAGATGAGTCTCATGTTCCAAACAATCTAAACAAAGCAGTTATTTTTGCAATTTATAAGAGTGGAGATGTGAACCAGCCAGAGAACTATAGAGGCATATCTATTCTTAGCTCATTAAGGAAGATCTTCACTTCAATACTCTACGAACGGCTGACCAATTGAATTGAGGACAAAAACCTTCTCAGTATGTTCCAAGCCGGTTTTCGAGCGGGTTCCTCAACGCTGGACCATATATTTGCGTTAACAAGTATTGCCAAGAAATGTATTGATAAAAAGAAAAAATTATACGCTTGTTTCGTTGACTTCAAAGCTGCATTTGACAAGGTGAATAGACAAGCATTGTTGTACAAGCTTTCAATGCTTGGAATCTCTCGGAAATTCTTGCAGCTATACTTCAACTTCCTTATCTCGTCGACTGCCGTCTATCAGATTGGTTTGAAACGACAACATGTGTCCCACAAGGCTGCATTTTAAGCCGAATCCTCTTCGCTTTATTTATTGATGATATTTCCGATTTTCTTCCAGGAAGAATATCATACAAGTAAAATTTTTACTCTATGCTGATGACCTAGTATTGTTGGCGGTAAACCCTTTCACTCTACAGCTGCAAATAAACAGTGTAAATACATGGGGGTTAGCTATCGACACTAGCAAAACTAAGGTGATGATTTTTGAGACTCGTCAAAGAAGACAACTAAATAATATTGCTTTTGAAGTGGTGCAAGAATTTAAGTATCTGGGAGTTTTAATCACACACTACCTTAACTTCGCAAAGCATGTTAAGAATAAAAGTAATGAGGCTAAATAAGCTTTGAGCATAATGTGGCCCAAGTTCTTTGCGAACCAAGAAATTGATCTGTTGTCAAAATACCGTGTGTTTCGCGCGACTGTGAATACATGCATGTGCTATGGTACCCCGGTTTTCGGACATACTTATATCGAGGCGTTCGAAGCAGTACAAAGATATTTCTTCAAGCGCTTATTTAGATTGCCAAATTCAACGCCAAGTTATGCCATCTACGTTGAATCTGGATTATCGCCTCTTTACATTGAAAATCAAACTACGACTATTTAATAAGAGTTATGAGAAGAACCGGAAAAAGTCTTTATAAATCAATCATGGTAAGATTGTTGCAAACGAGGGCTTAACCATTCAAATATTGGAACGAGTTAGCCCTAATCTTCCCCTAAGTGAAACAAACGTTGATGAATGGCCGGGGTTTTTTGCTAATGTCATCGCTAAAATAGATGAAAAATCTACACCCAGCATCTATCTAGAGCAAATGAAACTACATCTAGAAATATGTATAAGAACTTCAATCACCAGTTACTCTCGGAAGCGAATTATTTCTGTACTGAATTTTCTTTTTCGGCCGAAGCTATAAGCTACATATTCAGAGCTCGTGTCGAATTGTTAAACCTAAACTTTATGCCCCACCGAGCTGACTTGTCACAAGTTTGCGAGCTTTGCAACAGACGAGAGAATGAAGATACAATCAATTTTATTGCGATCTGTCCAATGCTGCAGGAAATCCGACGATTGTATTTCGAATCAAGTCATCTCACCCTAAACTGACTCTATGAAATACTCAATGAAGCGATAGGATGGTCTACCCTCTATAAGTACTGGAAACACGCCTTAACATATCGCAATAGTTATGTAACTTAAAACAGCAGTTGTTGCAATTCAAGCACCAAAATTTTTGTTGATATCTTTTGTGTTTCAAATCACTTTAAAATTGAAAACGTATATTTGTCATTATTTAAAAATTGGTATCTTTTTGTGTTTCAAATCATATTAAAATTATAAAATTTCTCAATTGAATTTTGTCAATCTAATTTTGAGTTACTTTATGCTAAAAAACACTTGTTACTTTTATTTATTTTATTTCATTTTTATTCTTTATAACACTAAATGAAATGTGACGGCAGAATAAGCCATGTCAATATTCTTAAGAAAAGAAATATTGTTAATCAGAATTTTTTGTTAATAAAGAAGTTATCTATCTATCTATCTATCTATCTAATACTTTTTAAATAATTTCTTCATGTTGAATTAATTGCACACTTATCTTGGGATAGTTTTTCAGTTCAATGAGATTCCATATTCATATTTGAGGTGAAAATCCTTCTTAGGTACTTGTATTGCTTAACTACTTCGATTGATTCTCTCGCAAATACCCATTTCTCTGTGCTGTGCTCTAGCCAAAATGACAATGTCGTCAACGTACGAAAGAGCCTTGATATGCATTCCTGCGAAAGTAATTCCACTTGAGAGGTGATCCATGATGTGTTCGATGTAAAGGCCGAAAATTGATGGACCTGTGTTGGATCCTTGTCTGACTCCACCTTTTGTTGTAAACCACTCTGACAAATCGCTTCCGCACCATACAGCTGATTTAGTTTTATCGTACAAGCTTTCTAAGGGTTTACCAAATTTGTGGCTCTAACCATAGTTATATAGCTAGTAAAAAATTTTTTTGCGATTAATGGTGTCAAAAGCAGCTTTAAAGTCTATGAAGAAAGCATATAACTTTTGTTTTTTAGCAATAAAACTTGCGTCTATGCTGCGTAACAAAGATATGTGATCGGCCGTGGCATAACCAGAATGAAATCCAGCTTGAAACTCTTTCAGAAGCTTGTTTTTGTTGATCCAAAGTTCTAGCCGGTTTTGGACAATACTTGTAAAAATTTTAACTGATAAGTTCAGCAGTGAAATTCCCCTACCTACTACTAACCGGGTAAATTATTGCTTGCTTGAAACCAATCGGTACGATTCCAGTTTCGAATATATTATAAAATGTTTCAGTTAGTGTGTTCTTGAATCCTGTTGAACTATATTTATAAAATTCTATGGATATTCGGTCTAATCCTGGAGCTTTTAGATCCTTCGCCCTAACTAATGCATTCTCAACTTCTGGGGTCGAGATTGACTTATCTAAGGTTTCATTAAAATGGTTTGGTCTACTTAAAAGGTTTTAGAAGTGAAATTTAAGAGTTTCGACTGTTAACTCAATGTTTACCTTTGGCTTACTTGAGGTGGCGCTACAGTCCGGGGCGGACCTGGGCCTCAACCAACAAGCGTCTCCAGCCAGCTCGGTCCCTAGCTAGCTGTCTCCAGTTTCGTACGCCAAGGTGGTTGAGGTCCACTCCCACCTGGATGCGCCACATGAGTCGCGGTCTTTCTCTACTGCGCCGTCCCTCGGGATTGGATTCGAAGACCTTCCGGGCTGAACCGTCGATGTCCATCCGCTCTACATGACCTAGCCATCTAAGCCGTTGGACTTTAATTCTGCTAACTAGGTCAGTGTCGCTGTACAGCCCGTACAGTTCGTCGTTATATCTTCTCCTCCATTCTCCATCTATGCGCACGGGACCAAAAAATCACCGGAAGAATTTTTCTCTCGAAGCATCCTAAGACGGTCTCATCTTTCTTTGACAGGGTCCAGCCCTCAGCGCCATAAATGAGAACCGGGATGATGAGTGTCTTATAGATGGTGATTTTACATGCTCGAGAGAGGACTTAACTTCCCAATTGCCTTCTAAGTCCAAAGAAGCAGTGATTTGCAAGAGTTATTCTTCGTTTGATTTCAGCGCTGGTGTCGTTGTCTACATTAATAGCGGTGCCTAGGTAGACAAAGTCCATAACTACCTCAAAGTTATAGCTGTCCATGGTGACGTTTTGTCCAAGACGTCGTCGTTCAGTGTCCTTTTTTTATGACAGCATATACTTGGTCTTGCCCTCATTCACCACTAAACCCATCTTCTTCGCTATCGTCGCAATACTCAAAAACGCTCCACTGACATCACCCTTTGATCTTCCAATTATGTCAATATCATCTGCGTATCCGAGTAATTGGATGGATCTTTGAAAGATTGTGCCTCTAGTGTTTTTTTGCACAATTCTTTCCAGAACAATGTTGAAGAAGTCACATGACAGTGCATCGCCTTGTCTAAAACCTTTTTTGACATCAAATGCATCGGTAAGATCTTTTCCGACCTTGATAGAGCAGCGTGCATTCTCCATCGTCATTCTGCACAAACGGATAAGTTTGACAGGGATGCCAAAACTAGACCTTGCTCGGTAGAGCTCTTCCCTATGGATGCTTTCATACGCGGCTTTAAAATCGATAAAGAGCTGGTGGGAACCGATTTGAAGTTCCTTGGTTTTTTTCCAAGATCTGCCGTAGTGTGAATATTTGGTCGATAGTGGACTTTCCTGGTCTGAAGCCGCACTGATGAGGACCTATCAAGTTGTTGATGAATGGCTTCAGACGTTCACATAATACGGCAGAGAGGATCTTATACGCAATGTTAAGGAGACTGATGCCTCTGTAGTTGGCGCAGTTTAGAGGGTCTCCTTTCTTATGTATCGGGGACACTATGCTGAGATTCCACTCATCGGGCATGCTTTCTTCCGACCATATTTTGCAGATGAGTTGGTGCATTATCCGTACCAAGTCATCGCCTGCTGCTTTGAATAGGTCGGCAGTGATGCCGTCAGCTCCAGCAGCTTTGTTTGACTTAAGTTAAGATATAGCTATCTTCACTTCGTCAAGGTCGGGTAGGCGGAATTGTTGATCTGCGTCGCCGAGGTTGAGTGGTTCTATCTCCCTTACAGCGGAATTCGGTTCGTCATCGCCGTAATATAATTTGGAGAAGTGATCTTTCCATATTCTCAGCATCGACTGCGGTTCTACTATGATATCCCCTTGATCGTCTTTACAGGCTTCGGTTCGTGGTTGGTACCCTTGTGAGGTTTTTTTACCTTTTGGTAACCTTTGGCTTAATTCTTTTAATTTTATTTGCTGCTTTCCAAAAATCCGAAGGATTGTTGCAGTTTGAAAGTTTTTGGGTTCCAATTCAAAATGTTCCTTTTTTTTTGCTCGACATAACTTCTTGTAGTGACTGTTGGCTGTAATGTAGAGTTTCTGGAAAGTTGCAGTGTTGAATTTTCTAAACGACCTTAGGTAAGCAAATGTCTTCTGTTTCGCTTTTAAACACTCATTACCAAACCATTGATTTCTGAAGTTTGTTTTTTGACTTTTATTTCCTGAAGGAGTTTGGTTTGGTATAGAGAGTTTAATTATTTCTTCTAAGTTTGACATATTACTTGTAGATCGCTCTGATAACAGGTTGTTAATATTAAGCCTATAGGTTTCAGCTATCGAATCGGCCCACACACATTTTGGCAGTAGCATAAGCACACGCATGTTATCTACTTCAACACCTTCTAGCCCTATTTTTGCAATAATAGGGAGATGGTCAGAGTATGGGAAAGAATCAACTTTAAAATCTGCAATAAGGGAGCACCAGTCTCCTCCTATACAGCAATAGTCAATTAAAGTTTGATGTTTTCCTTTGACGTAGGTAAATTCTCCTTTCTGGTCTGACTTTGAAGTTCCATTCACAATTCTCAAAGTCCAAAGAGTCCAAGAAATCCAACAGCTTACGACCACATGTGTTAATGGTTGAATCTTTCGAGTTTATTTTAATTCCTTGTCTTATGTTCGATTCACCTCCCAAATTACCAGTCCTTCCATTTAAATCAGATATCACAAGTTTACCTGGCAACAACCTGCTTTTTTTCAATCTGATTAAATGCGGTAGGTCCTTTTGAACTGTGATACCAGTTGCTCGTAGTTTGTTGGCTCCTTTCAAAGCGCTAGTTACACTTAGCTTTAAATTCAATTCAACGACGAAGCTGACGAAAACTGTGTTCAAAGGCTATTAAAATGTAGTTTTGTCTTTAAAGATTGATTTATATGCTTCAAAAACTTATTTCAGGAATGTTTTTATTTCAAGAAACAGTTGAAAGTCACAAAGCATCAGTTTTATATGAGCTGTTGTGCTCATAACCAACATTAAACAAAAAATGGTCACTAAGGCGTATACGTAACAAAAAAAAAATTTGCTTTATCAGCGATGTTTATTGTATAACGTCCAAAATTAATTCCCATAAAGTGTTTTAGGTGTTTTCTTAAAATAATCTTTTCAAAATTATTATTATTCAACATAATTTTTATATACAACCTGTCTCAAAGTTAAATGAATTGTCTTACCACTGAATCAAATTAATTATATTTTTAATACCACACTGCCTCAAAAATGAGAATTTTAACAAAGTTTTTAATCGACTTGTAAATGTTATACACATCCAACCCAAAGAAAATATAAAAATAAAAATCAACACGTTGATTAAGGTATAGGGCAAAGTATCAAAGTCTGATGATATAAAGTTTTTAACTAAATGGAATTTTGTATTTAAGAAAAACTGATTTTTGGTAATCCACAAAATTAATGAAAAACACAAAAAGAAAAAACAACAAGCTATGTGTCTGACGGACTTATGTGGTTGAACCTTTTTGCCTTACTCAATAAAACTTCATGAAGACGTAAATTCTGTCTTGCCCGCAATTAATATCGATTTTAAGTGAACATATATTTCATCAATCCTATAGCATGGCCTTAATAGCTATTAGCTAATAAAGGAAAAGTACTTTTCAAGATGCAAAGTAAATGTTAAATACAATTATTGATTTCTTGAAAGTAAAAATAATTTCATTTCTGTTAAAATCTAAAACATATATATTCTTATTCAAGTCTTAAGGTTGATGACCATATCGTTTATGCCTTCAACCTTTTTTTGTAATTTATGGATGTAACCAATAATCTTTAAATAAACAAATATTTTATCTTTAAGAACTCAAGTTGTTCTCTTGTGTTAATCTCAAAGAAAAAAAAACATTAAATCAACACTTTTGCCATTTTTTTGTCACTAGACTTTAAAATGACCTTCACATTCTAATTTATTCAAACTTAGGGACTTCTGAACAAAATTGTATTTTGAATAAAGTGAACAACCTTAATATAGTCCGTTTTTATTTGGGATGAATATTCATTTTCATTTATTTTAAAATTCAACAGGAAAAAAATTAAAACCACTCCATGTGGCCTTTTCATCGTTCCTTCTTTTCATAGAGCCGCGTCTTTATACATTATTACTTCAAGACCAATGTATATACTTACATCCATAGGAAAATAATTTAAAATAAAATTAAGTTAGGAATACTTTACGGATGTCTAATGAGAATTTATTACAAATCCAGCATAAAAATATCCCCTAACTAAAAATAACAAAAAAAAGTAAGTACTTTTTGGTATAATTCCAAGGATACGATTACATTTCATTAAATTCAAATGAAAATTTATATTTATTTTCTTATGTCTGGAAATCATCTCATAGTAGATTAAAGCTATTTTTAAAAGTTTCTGCTGTTAAATCATCAAAAATATATAAGCTAAAGAAAAGAGACAGCTTTAACAATGAAATTTCAAAATCATTAAACAACCGAATATGATTTGATTTTTAATTTATTCTTCAAGCCCTCAAGCTCATAACTATCCAACTTCCTTCTCTTTCGATATCGATTTTTCAAAACATATTTTAAAGCAATTTAAATTTTCTGCTAAATAAGTTGAAAATACATAAAAGAAGATATAAAACGGATAATCGGTTTAAATGAAAAGATTGGAACAAGGAAATTGAAAGTTTGTAACTGTAAGTGGACTGGAATCAATTGGATTATTATATATATCAAGAAGAGACCTACGCCACTCTGTAGTACATAATTTACATCACATCTAGAAGACAAGAATAAGACATGACAAGATAAGACCATCAGTTGAAGTATTTAATCCAATTTTGATGGAAGCTAAGTCACATCACCAATTAACTTATATTCCATCAGAGGATAGAAGGATAAGTACGAGAATGCAATGACTTTTATTTTTCAATTTCAATTTTTCTATTTTTCTATTTTTCGGAATCAAAATTAATGGAACGATGTTTATATTGAAAAGCTCTGAAACGTGCTGTAACATATTTTTAAACTTATATTAGAAGAAGAAGAAAGTATTTCAGTAGGATTCTTAAATGATAATTGGGATTTAAGGGTATTTACTTTTACTAACATTTATGTACATATGTATGTAAGACATTAAAGGAGCTGTAAGAAATATATAATTTCTGGTAATTATTTTATTTTCCTACAAGCCTAAAAATGAATCTTGAAGTTACCTATGTTTGCTTAAGAAATTATTTCTAACCATTGACAATAACCCTGTAATAAAAAATTCTAATTATTGTATTATAGTTTTTTTTTTTGCTTAAATATGGATGGCAAAATCTGATTCTTAAAGCTTCCCTTAAAACAATTGTAATGGGTCCCATGTTTCAATTCAAAATTTTAAAATTTCCCAAAAGTTTCAAGAATCTTTTAATTCAAACAAAAAAATATTTAAAATTGCTTACTATTTAAATCTCCTAATAACCCAATGATATATTGTTTGTATTATATTGATCAGTAAAGAGTAACAACTAAAAAATAGAAAAGAATTGGGTACTCTTATTATGGGTTAGTCTAAAACAGTTGGATAAACAATATTTTTCGTTTTTCCATTTTGAGCATGAATAAATAAACAGTTGGGCGTACCGACTCTGGAACAGGCACCATAAAGTTAGCCATGTAAAAAACATTATTCCTCCAAATTGACACCACAAACTATAAGTGTTTGCCTTGGGCCTAATTTATGAACATCGCAAATGATAAACGCACAGGATATTGTAATCTTTTGAATTCAAATGTCATGTCAGTTGGAATCATAGGGATACGAGGTATCAAACACACTTCTTTTTTTGATTGCCAGTTAAGATTGTAGCTTCAATCAAATTTTGCAATAACTTTTTCACTGCCAATCTGGTGCCTTTACACAGTTTTGGTGGATTAATGCTTCGCAAAAATAAAATCAAAGAACCAATTTTCAGATTCAAGCAATGCGGTGGTATTCCAGCCGGTTTCTACTTACTTACTTACTTAAGATGGCGCTACAGTCCGGGGCGGACCTGGGCCTCAACCAACATGCGTGTTCAACCAGCTCGGTCCCTAGCTAGCTGTCTCCAGTTTCGTACGCCAAGTTGGTTGAGGTCCTCTCCCACCTGGGTGCGCCACCTGAGTCGCGGTCTTCCTCTACTGCGCCGTCCCTCGGGATTGGATTCGAAGACCTTCCGGGCTTGAGCGTTGATGTCCATTCACTCTACATGACCTAACCAACTAAGATCTAAGCCATTGGACTTTAATTCTGCTAACTAGGTCAGTGTCACTGTGCAGCCCTTACAGTTCGTCGTTATATCTTATCCTCCATTCTCCATCTATGCGTACGAGACCAAAAATTACCCGAAGAAATTTTCTCTCGAAGCATCCTAAGACGCTCTCATCTTTCTTTGACAGGGTCCAGGCCTCAGAGTCATAAATGAGAACCGGGATGATGAGCGCCTTAATGATGGTGATTTTAGATGCTCGAGACAGGACTTTACTTCTCAATTGTGTTAATAATAATAATAACGGTGCCTTGGTAGACAAAGTCCTTAACTACCTCAAAGTTATAGCTGTCCATGGTGACGTTTTGTCTAAGACGTCGTTGTTCAATGTCCTTTTTTGATGACAGCATATACTTGGTCTTGCCCTCATTGACCACTAAACTCATCTTCTTCGCTTCTGTCGCAATGCTCAAAAACGCTCCACTGACATCACGCTTTGATCTTTCAATTATGTCAATATCATCTGCGTATCCGAGTAATTGGATGGATCTTTGGAATATTGTGCCTCTAGTGTTGACGGTTGAGTTTTGCACAATTCGATGACAGTGCATCGCCTTGTCTAAAACCTTTTTTGACATCAAATTCATCGGTGAGTTCTTTTTCGACATTAATAGAGCAGCATGCATTCTCCATCGTCATTCTGCACATACGGATAAGTTTGACAGGGATGCCAAAACTATACTTTGTTCTGTAGAGCTCTTCCCTATAGATGCTGTCATACGCGGCTTTAAAATCGATAAAGAGATGGTGGGTATCGATTTGAAGTTCCTGATTTTTTTCCAAGATCTGCCGTAGTGTGAATATTTGATCGATAGTGGACTTTGCTGGTCTGAAGCCACACTGATAGGGACCAATCAGGTTGTTGACGAATGGCTTCAGACATTCACATAATACGGCAGAGAGAGGATCTTATACGCAATGTTAAGGAGACTGATGCTTTTGTAGTTGGCGCAGTTCTATCCGGTTCCAATGAATTTAAAAATTTAATTTAATAATGCACTGCCTCATCGTGATTCATAGCACTGTCAATTGATTTATTTGTCGTGACTACACCTGGCGGTGTCTCTTGAATTTGAAAATGAATGCCATTAATATGAATTTTTTTCGGTGAATGTAAATATGAATGTAAAATGGTGCGTTCCCTCAACCAATTATGATTTCTGTAATTCTGAAGAATATTCTGAAAAACACATTCAATCAACTCATCTATAGATTGCGCAATTGTACACAAATTATGCGGTAAAGTGATCACTTCGTTGGTACTGTCAATTGTTATTTTTTCATCACCAATTTTCAACAATTGTTTTGAAAACTCATGGGTAGTTGCATCATTATGTAGGTGAATACGCATATTAATGTTTAGTGTCAATTTTCGTACGTACATATCTCCAAACTTATGACTTCAAACAGGCGTTTATTACATCAGCAGGAGTTGATCGAGGAATGAGAGCCAATGTTGGACGAAAGTCCCCTGACAGCAATATCAGAGCACCACCAAAAATCTGTTGATTACCGCGAAAATTATTTGCCATTGTGCACTTATCCCATAAAATAATTGACGTTATTTGCAGAACTTTTGCCATAGAAGAATTTCTGGAAGAAACAAGTTGGAGTTTCAATCACCCATGCATTCAATGACAATTTTAATGCAGAGTGTGTGGTCCGACCACCTTCTTATTGTGAAGCAGGTGCATCCAAAAAATATAATCCACCTGCATTATTGGAAATGGCTTGCATGATTGTGTCATATACATTATCAGAATTTTCAAGACTTTATGATTCAGATTGATATAAACATGGAACAATCCTGTTGAGGTTTTCTTTGCAGCACGTTCAAGCTGCGATGCATTAGCCTGTGCGTGTTCATCTGTAATCTGAGATCGTCTTAATGATGCCACTTGATTTGCATTACACGTTCGCCGGACTATGTTTGGTCGTCTTGCTCGTGACATTTTACCTTCACTCAACAATATTTTGGAAAATTTAAACACAACAAAGCAATAATTATCGCTTGTAAAATGAAATGACATTTGATCACATTAAATTGGTTTGACAGAACTAACGTTACTTTCTTTGATAGAATTATGTTGATTTTCGACTTTTTCGAGATTTTTTTTAAATTTTCTCTACGTACAAACCTTCTCTGAGCTTTCACGAATAATTCAAGACCAAATTGGCCAAATCGGTAAAGGCATTGTTGAGTTATAACATTACAACGAAAAGTGGTATTGTATTTGATATTGTAACGTGATACCAAACAAGTATATTTTTTGAAAAAAATCCTATTAAGTGTTTTTTTTTATGCATTCGAAAATTTTACGAATACAAAATGATTTTATCTCCAAAACAATTTGTGCAACGTTTTTAACATCTGGTAAGACTTTGAGAAAAATCGGATTGACAATTTTTATTATAAAAATAAAAACCAAAGAAAACTTTACTCAAAGTTGGTAAAAATTGAATTTCGACTCAAATATCTTTTTAAAAATATGAGATTATGGCTTCCAACTTATTTTAACTTATCTTACATAAAATAAAATTCTAAAAAAAAAATTATAAATTTAGTAAAAATAAATTTTCGATTCAAATAACTTTTCAAAACTTTGAGACATTTGCTTTAAGCTATTTTTATTTTTTTTTTAAATATTGTTGTCAAAATTGAGTAACATTTTGAGAAAAACACAATTGACAGGTTCTTTTACCAAAAATTAAAAACCTTAAAAATAATTAACAAAAGTAGGTTAAAATTGATTTTCACCTTAAATGTCTTTTCAAAAATTAAAAATATTGGTTTCAAACTTATCTTATCTCACATAAAATACTGTTTTTGACATCTACTAAAAACAGTACAAATATTTGGTAAAATTAATGTTCGGTCGTCAATATCACGTGCACAAAAGAAAGTATTGACTTTAAATTAATTTCATTCATCCAATTTGTATTTGTTTATATAAGAAATAAAAACTTTTAAGAAATGCTACTAAAATTGGTAAAAATTGGTTATTTGACTAAAAAATCCCGTTAAAAAAATAGATTTTGAAATCAAACTATTCGATCATATGCAAAATATTGTCAATAATTTTGAAATATTAAAGAATAATTCAATGGACAATTTTTTTGACAGGACACGAAAACCTAAAAAAAGCCTTTAAAGCAAGACACATCGACAGACAGGATGGGAAGTTATCAGTGTGGGTCGCATCCCAGCCCCTTTTTTTTAATATGGCTTTATTTTTTTTATTTATGAACTTAAAAGTTTTAAATGTAAAACTTAATAATATTTATTTTCAAGGCTTGTCTGAAAAGAACTCTCGATTGGATCTTATTTGTACGCAATTTGATTTCCTTCATAAAAATGCAAGTTAAGATTGAATTTTCCTACCTCAATGATTTAGAGTTTTTGAGGCAAAATGTTGATGAGAAAAAAGTTCAAAATAGCCGATTATAACCATCAAAACAATTTTTTTATTGCTGAATTACTAAAAATTTTTAATTATATTACCATAGCTAAAAATAAAAGGTTAACATTTTGGTCCAGTCAATTATATGATTTAAAACATCTCTTTAAATATTAATATTTCAATATAACCATGTTCACTAAAAATGAAGTGAACACATAGATACAAAAACTGATAGAAGTTTTAACGAAGTTAATTTTTATTGTTACTTTTAATTAAAAAACTCAAATTTATTACCAAATGAAACCAATATTTGCCCTAATGATAAAACCCAAATACCAAACATTTTTTTTAAACGATAGATTTATAAATCATTACGAATGTTTGGATAGTTTTTGATGATTGAACAGAAAACTGTGTTCACGTGGAAAAAAGAGTATTTGAATATGTTTTTTTTTTGTTAACAAAAACATTAAATATAGATTTGATTGATTGCAGTCAAATCATAAATTTTCTAGTCTATTTTTTATTTGTGTGTTTCAACGAAAGCTAATCCATTCATATTGATATATTACTATGAATAATATTTGTCATTATTTGAAGAGGACTGCAAAGCCTAGATAAATATTCATTTATCTACCTCTGTCTATAAAATAGATATAATATTTTCTATTCTATGTAGTTGAATGCATTTGATTTATGTGATTTCGTGAAGTCTAAAATAAAAGTTTTTATGATGAATATTTCTGTGTACATTTGAGTTAATCTGCTGTCTGCATATTTTTTTGCTAATAAATAAAAAGTGGCTTTTTTTGGTTGGCCCTTCAGAATACTCTTTCATTTCTAAAATGACATTTTCCAAAATAACTTCAAAATAAACAATAAAAGTCTCTTCATCAATAAAATATTGTTTGATGAAGTATCATCTCGTAAAGTATAGGTTATAACTTATTAACAATTCATACTTAACACTCGAGTGAAATCACTCATAAACTGAAATTCTATATCCCACTTATTATTTTCGATCTGGATGTAAAAGCCACTTTAGTTTTGAGTTCTCGGATTCTTTAGATATACGAGTATATCAACAATCTATAAGAGCAGTCAAATTAGAGGCCGACATTTTTATATAGAGCCTTCTTTTGTGGTAAAAATAAACCTTTTTGGTCAAGTAATCATATTAAGGTTGAAGGGTTTCTTTGTTGAATATAAAGAATTTTACACAATACTGAAGTCAATTTAGGTCTAAGAGAGATTTGTACTTTGGTACTTTTTGAAACCAAAGACTTATCCATTATTTTAACTTGGAGGGTGTCTTTGTTAAGGGAGTATATGGCAAGTACAAATCATCAGCAATAACTTAAAAGAATAGCAAGAGGTATATATATAATCAAGGACATACAAATTGGCGTGCCATCTCCCTTCTCTTCTAGTCCTTAACATTCTTTCCACCCCCTCGAAGCCCTTAAATCACTTAATTTTTGAAATATGATTTGAACTTAATGATTTTAGGAGTTTTCTGGACTTTGCGATTGCATATTTTATCCGTTTTCGAACTTAAAGTTAACATACTCGTAAATCTCGATTTGCATCTTTTATTTCTGTTTGCAATCATTATTCGTTCTTGTGCAGTGTCTTTCATTTTTTTGCTCTCTTTATCACTCTTTACGCTTCTAAATGTCTTAGCATAGCATAGTCTTGAAGAATAGGTTTAAAATTAAATTGATTCGGTCTTAAAATATTTGGATGGTGAGTCTTTGGGCTATCGTTTTTGGGTTTTTCTAGATTTTGGATTTTCAAAATTTTGGGTTTTCTGAATTTTAGAGATCTGTTTATCCCACTCTTAAATTTGGCTATGGTCAGAAGATCAACGTTGGTTGAACTAAAAGAAAAATGTTTAAGTGATTTTAAAGGCTGTACAAAAAAGTAAGAGGAAGATTTGATTCTTTTAGGTTTCATTTCCATATTAAATATAGCGATTGACCCAAAAATATAAGTATAAAAGTACCACAAGTTCTCAGTTGTAATAATCTCTTTGATGATGGTCATGGTCAGGACTTTTCTTAAAAAATTGATATTTTTGTTTGCAAAATTTTAAAAATGTCAATACGTGGTTGTAGTGTACATCATTGCATCTTCAGTAATGGAAGAGTTTACTTGTCAAATGCCAAAATGATGGCTGCCTTAGGTTAGGTTAGGTTAACGTGGCTGCGGATTAGAATGCACACACTTATGCCACAAGAAAGGCCCATTGTGATACCACATGTATTACTTCTTACTAGTATTACTTCTTACTAGTCGAACCATTTTGAGCTATTTATAAAGCGAAGAAGATATTTGATATCCTTTTTAGCTAGTTCACTGGGATTATCAAAAGAGTAGTCTCCCAGATGAAGTTTGCGTCTGAGTGAAAGAGCAGAGCAAGTTCAGAGAAGGTGAGAGATTGTTTCCTCTTCTTCTTCGTCCATACAGCTCCTGCAGAAGTCATTTGAGGCTACACCAAGTCGTATTGCGTGTCTGCCTATAAGACAGTGTCCCGTAAGGGCACCTATTAGGAAGCTAATATGAAGTCTGCTTAGAGATAATAAATTTTTAGAGCGCTTTAGGTCTAGTGAAGGCCATATGATTTTTGGTCTGTGCATGTTGGTTAATTGTCCCACCTAGAAGTTGCCCCTAGCATGATGGTAAGTGCGTTGGACTGTCATGCAAGGGGTCTTGGGTTCAATCCCTGCCTGTGCCACCTTAATTAAAAAAAAAAAAATTCGCGGGTACTGCCTCTTGCGAGGAATTGACAAATCTTTCAAGAGTAATTCTTGTCATGAAAAAGTGCTTTCTAAAACTAGCCGTTGTTCGAATTCGGCCTAAAATTGTAGGTCCCTTCCATTCCTGACAACAGTACTCGCACACAGGAATGGTTGAGAGTTGTAAGTCACTAGGCCCTGGTTCACAACGGATTGTTGCGCCACCCCATTTGATTTTTGAGAAGTTGCTATCGCAAAAGCTGTTTCTTTTAGCATAAGTTTACTTTTAGCTATCGGTATACCTATCTCCTCCCTTTCAGGTGAAATAGGCATGACGGTTCCATTTTAGCGAGTTCATCGGATCTACAATTTCCCGTGATGTCTCTGTGGCCCAACATAGGTGAATGTTAACTTGCTACGCCATCTCCATAAGAGACGATCGACAATCGAAGGCCGTTTGAGATTTGGTTGAGACACCATCAAAAGATTCAATAGCAGTCTGACTGTCAGAGAAGATGATGATATCAGAAGTTGATATCACGTTTTCTATTAGCCAGGAGAGAACCTCTTTGATCGCTAAAATTTCCGATTGAAAGACGCTACAATGATTAGGGAGGCGGAATGAGATGCTTAGATTAAGCTTTTCTGAGTACACACCACTAACAACTACCTCATTTGTCTTGGATCCATCTGTATAAAAATGAATACTTTTGTTATCCAGGAGTTTTTTGTCTTCCCATTCATCTCTGGATGGAATAGAATCCTGGAATTTTTTTCCAAATAGGGGTTTAGGAATAGTGTAGTCTATGTAGTTTGGTATAGAACCAAAGAGGTTCAAAATGATGGAGTGCCCCACATTGTTGTTGGTCCATTGCGATGAGGCTTCGAGTCTTATCGGTGTACTCGCTGCCGCTTGTTTACTGAAGATGTCGAGGGGTTTCAGTTGGAGGAGATTGTCTAACACTGCTTAGGGTGTGGTTCTCAATGCCTCGCTTATGCAGAGACATGCAGTGCGTTGGACTCTGCTGAGTTTGTCGTAGTATGTGACTTTCTCCAGTGCATTCCATCATACTGCAACCCCGTACATAAGTATTGGTCGAATGACCGATGTGTAAAGCCAGGAGGTTATGTGAGGTTGAAAACCCCATTTGCTTCCTATGGCTTTCTTGAAAAGAAAAAGAGCTGCTGTAGCTTTTTTAACTCTTTCCTATATATTGGATTTCCAACTTAATTTTTTGTCCAATATCAGACCAAGGTATGTGGCTTCATTGGTAAAAATTAGTGGTACACCTTTTATTATCAGCCCATCTAGTGAGAATATTGAAGGAGGTCTCTCAGTGTATTAGGATGTTCCTCTGTGACGTCGATAGCAACATAATCGGCATATGCAACCACTCTGTAGCCATCCCTCTCAAGGGATATTAGTAGTTCGTTAACCACTATGTTCCACAGGAGAGGGTACAGAACACGGAGTGCCTCTACTGACAGACCTTTTTGTGCAAAAATCCCCCGACTTAGAGTTGATGATCCAGCTTTTTAGCATTAGATTAATCAACTCACAGACTGAAGTGATTGCGAAAGTGTCAACGTTGTTGAAAGCGCCCTCAATATCCAGGAAGGCCACCATAGTATATTCCTTTTGCTCTAGGGAGTATTCGATAGTTCTTACCAGAGTGTACAAGGCTGTTTATACCGATTTCCCTTTGCAGTAAGCATGCTGAGACATTGATAGTCTCTTTTCAATGCTATTACGTATATGGATATCGATCAATCCTTATAGAGTTTTGAGAATGAAAGATGATAGGCTAATAGGTCTTTAAGGTTGACATGCGAGCATTTTCCCGCTTTGGGAAAGAAAACTACCTTTACATCTCTCCATAGAGCTGAGGTATATAGACCAGATTTATACAACTTTTGAAGATCATCTCAATGATGGGCAAAGTTATATCAGTGCTATATTGTAGCACAGACAGCTGCCTTAAAAATTATACTTTTTATTGGTAAACCGTATATAACTCAGTTATACAGAATATTAAAACCAGTAGGTATTGGATGTTCTAGGAAACTACAAAGCTTAAAATTATAAAGCTGAAGTCAATGTTTAGACAAAACATTAATCTCCTTCTTAAAACACCGTTTTTTAATACATTATCTTTGAAATATTTTTTATTATAAGAGAAATCTTAAATTTGTCTTTTCTCAAATAACCTTCATTAACTCAGATTGATGACGAGCCAACTCAAATTCCTGACTTTGCAGGTCAATCCGCCAATACCCTAGACTTGTTTATCGTATCTGCAAATTTCTAATGCCATACAATCCCAGTTAAAGAAAACCTCCTAAGAGAAACGTTCGGTGTTAGGTTATTACGATCAAAGATATAAGTTTCCAGAATAATAGTATCCCCGCCCACCCATTGTTCCGAAAAGGTGTTTAACACTAGCCAACCCACTGCGTAAACTTTTCCATATTTTCCACTTTACAGGTCTCTTTCTGAGCGTTTGTGAAATAGTATTTGTCCAGCCTGCCCATAACCTTCCTCCTTTAACCATCGTCTCTTCTTTCCAAGGTGATGGAAATACTGATTAATTATCAGCTTAAAAATATCTCTAGGAACGGAAGCTTCTTAATATGTAGATCCACTGGTGATCTCATGGTTTATCCCACCGAACATTGGAACAAATCTTTACATCGTTTTGAAGAAAATAAGATTATTGCACTTAATATTTCAAAGGCATTTGATAGAGTTTGGCATCTCTTATCGAAAATGCGTGCTTTTGAACCGTTCAATGCAAGTTTTATCGGATGGTTTCAAATCTGAAATTCTTTTAAAAAATACTGGCGTATCCCAGGGCTCCGTTTTGTGTCCGACTCTTTTCCCTATATTCATAAACTATCTCTTGTCTGCCACTTCTACTCGTAGATTCACACCCTTGTCCTTCGGATGTGGAACTTCAACGGCAGCGTATGATACACTCTTTAAATTCTGATCTCAACAGCAATGAGCAATGGAGAATTAAGAACATTATAGATTTTAATGTTTCAAAAGCTGTCTCCTATCGTTGAATCGTAACCCGAACCCGATGCCCGTTTGTCCATAACTTGAATAGAACTCACATATTTGGGCATTTGCCCCTAAAACATGTTTAAGTATTTTAGACACGATCCAAAAAAGAGTTTTGAAATGAAAGGCGATAGAGCTAATAACATCGCAGCAATGTTTCATGCCTTTCGTTGTTTTACAGATATTTTTACAAGCAATGCTCTATTTAATTAGCCAGTTGCATTCCCTCCTTCAAACAATTCAGCCGTAATACTCGCATTTCCAGGAATGCTCATATAGGTTATAGTTTACCCTCAGTCTAAATTCCGGACGTACTTTTATTGATTCTATTTTTAACTACTCATCGAAAATGTGGAATGCTTTACTCTGTTTTTTCCTCCTATTTTAATATTTAAAATTTTAAGACCAATGTGAACCGGTATCTCCTCTTAAATCTTTTACTATTTTCCTAAAACTCGCAATGTGTTTAAAAGTAAACATGTTAAGATTATTAATAATCCTTTGAGTATACAAATAATCTCCTTAAATCCTTTACTAGCTTGTGCGTATGTTTTTTCAAGACATTCCTTATTATTTGAGATAAATTCAAGTAAGTTAGTAATTTACATATCTCTAAGCAAAAAAAACTTAACTTTTTGTGTTGTAATTTAATGCAGACACATCTCATGATGTCCTTGTTGATTATGTACCTACATACGAAGACGATTATAACATCTCACATAATTTTATTATTTAAAAAAAAAAAAGGATTAAACAAAATAACCTGTCTCCTTTCATATCTGAACACACCTAAGCCCTAAGTTGATAAAATTCAAAAACTCAGACAAAAAACAACAACAAAGCCAACTTTTGTTAGATACTTCTTGAAATAAATCTAGAATTCCAATTTATGTACATTGAAAAGTGAGACTAAAAAACTTTCTGCATATAAAATTCTTGCTTCTAGTGGTTCTCATTCAACACAAATTATTATCATACCTTTCTTTTTTTTTTTAAAACTATAAACTTTTCCATATTCGTACTTCAACTACAAACATTTACTCCAAATATTTCCTGAGAAAAACTTTTCCTTTCGGTTAAAGGATTTTGAAACTTTTATTTTTCAACTATTGAATAAAAAATACAAACGAGTAGAAAGTATGTTAAAATATGCATGGAAGTTGTTCGTTTTGAAATGAAAAAGCAAAAAGGAATAATTGCTGTTGTTGTCGTTGTTGGATCCATGTGATATATTAATTTGAATTTAAAAGTTTTTTGATTTTTATCAAAAGTTGTAACGAAAGGTACCTTACGTATAACAACTAATAAAGTAGTGTTTCTAAGTTTTTGTGGTCTTGTTTACTTTTGTTTCTTCACTTTTTGAGGTTACTATCATAGTAACACTAATTTACACCTCGTAGTAAGTTGAAAATTCATTTGATAACTTTCTTTATTCGATTTATGAAGGAAGTCCAAAAATATTTCCAATATTTTAATAAAATGTATATACTTCGACAAATGGTTAACGACAACCCAATATTCTTTGTACGTTTTTTTGCAGGAGAAGATATTCTCGAGCAATCAGGTTCTGGTGTTAATAACGCACAAAGGGTACCTGACAAACAAACGAAAAAACCCAAAAAAGAAGCCGAGATAACTCTGGGCTTGCTAGAAATTGTACCTTCCTCAATTAAACATTCGCATAGTACGGCAAAGGAACGAATCTCTGTACTTGACAGTACGACCGAAGTTTGGCTCGAGGGTATATTGATGAGCATTCCTAGAAGCGCGAGTATTACGGTTGAACTGTTTAAGGGGAGGAATGCAGCTGGCTATTTCTCTACAGAATAAACCATTAAAATTACGGTAAAAGAGGGTGAGAAAAGAAACATTTCGACGATGTTCAAGTGACGTAAATGATCTTATGATGGTAATATCACCAATCAATCTAAATGCTCTACGTTCAATACTGTCCAAGAGGCTTAAGTAAGTTGCAGGAGCACCGGCCCATATGTGGAAGTTATACTCAAGCTTTGGACGTTTATAAGTCTTGTAAATAACAGCTAGATCAGTGGGGAGAAAACTTTTTTCATCGCCTTAGAAAACCCAAACATCTTGCGGCATTTTTGGAGACATCGCGTATGTGATCGTTCCACAAAAGGTGGTTGGTAATACACATACCGAGAATATCGAGATGTTCAGTTTCCTCGATGCAAGTGCTATCCATGGATAATGGCAAAGGGGATACATCACGCTGTAACGATACAAGACAGCTTTGGGTTTTCAAAGCATTAAATTCCACGCGGTTTTTTAATCCCCATTGAACAATGCTGTTTAGATCGGAATTTAATAAGCGTATTATATTTTGTCGTTGCAGTTCCAAATCCAAAGAAGAGTGATGTGAGTCTGAAAATGAATATAAAAAGCTAAGAAAACTATCGTCAGCGAAACAATGTATTGGATTTGATGTTGCAGACAGGAGATCATTAATTAAAATGAGAAAGAGTGTTGGAGATAAAACAGAGCCCTGGGGCACACCAGCATTTATTTTGTGGCTTTCAGACTTGAATCCATCCAATACAACCAGTATTGAACGATTCGAAAGGTAATTACTAATCCAATGAAGGAGGGATGTATGAAAACCGAAAGCACGCATTTTCGATAAAAGAGAGCCTGATGCCAAACCCTGTCAAATGCTTTTGAAATGTCAAGTGCCATAATCTTACTTTTTTCAAAACGATTTGTTCCACTGTTCGGTGAGATGAACCATGAGATCACCAGTGAACCTATTGCCACGAAAGCCATATTGTCGGTCATTAAGAAGCTTCCGTTCTTCAAGATGTTTCTTGAGCTGATCATTTATCAGCGTTTCTATGACCTTGGATAGAAGGGACGTAAGTGCAATTGGTCGGTAGTTAGAGGGTGAGGAAGATTCGCCTTTTTTGGAAATAGGGTGGACAAATGCGGTTTTCCATCCGCTCGGAACGAGACCTGAGAAGTAGGACAGATGAAAAAGTTTACGTAGTGGTTTTGCCAGCGATGAAGAACACCTCTTCAGAATAATAGTGGGGATACCATCCGGACTTGCAGATTTATGTATGTTTAGATCTTTTAGAACTGTCGCTACAGTACGAGTGTGAAAAAAGATTTGCTCCATAGAATCATTACCTCGATCAAGTACAGGCGGAGTCATAACACTCACTGGCAGCGTTGAATTTGCGGTGAACTGCCTAGCAAAGAGATTTGCTTTCTCTAAGGAGCTTACAAATGGAGTGTCATTCACAACGAGTGTAGGAACCGAGGAAGAGGAAGAATTCCTCATGGTTTTTACAAATGACCAAAAATGTTTACTGCCTTTGGGACATTGCAGTATTTTTTGCCGTAATTGTTGGTCATGAAAAAATTTGGTCCGTCGATTATGGGCGTTGCAGGCCGTCCTGGCTTGCTTGAACTTATTCCGGTTTTACCTTATTGACTTTAATAACCTCTTTACAGCTCGCATCGAACCATGTGTTTTCCTTAGGTCTGATACTTTTATTCTTATTCCGGATAAAAGTTCTCATTCCCAGGAGAATCAAACTTGTGATCATATCAGCGCTGGCGTTAACGTCGTCACTATCGAGGAAGCATAATGGCCAGCTAAAGATCCTGAAGTATTTATTTAGACCGTCCCAGTTGGCTTTCTCGTATTGCCAAACGGTTCTCTTAGGAGCTCTTTCTTTAACTGGAGAGTTTTTACACGAAAAATTTGCTGATATAACACAATGGTCAGATGTGCCTAGAGGAGATAGAATACTAATAGTGTACTTATCAGGGTCAGAAGTAAGAAACAAGTCAAGAGTGTTTTCTGCTCGACCTACCACGTCCGATATTCGAGTGGGCTCGTTGATCAGCTGAGTTAGGTGGTTCAACTCATCGGAGATATCAGCCCACACTCCTTCTGGTGTTGACTGGCCCGAATGTTGAGCCATGAAGATTTGTGTACATTGAAATCCCGTAACAACGATTTCAGTGCAAGGATAGGACGAAACCATTCTTTGGATGGAATCAGACAAACCATCAAATTCACGAGAAGTTGACACTCTGTCTAGATTGGGGCTTCGATAAAGGAAGCAGTAGTGAATGGTTTGCTTATTGTGGCAAAAACTGATAAGCAATATCATTACTAATGTATATGGCGAGACCATGGTGGGAAAAGAATAATGGCACCAAGTTATACCCTTGAATAAAAAATTCAGTGGGATCGGAATCCTCTCCCACTTAGTGTCAATACAGCTGGCCTGTTTAATGCAGTATGGGAGTACACAGAAAGAAAATCCGTTTTAAGCCCACGAATATTACAATAATCTACACTGAAATTTCTAGCCATTGCAAATAAAAGAATAACAAAAACCGAAACAGACGACGACTATTCGATACACGCCACTACTAGTGTTATGCCTTAGTAGTGACAAGAATTGAATCCGGCCCTGTTAATACAAAACAGTTAAATTTTTGTTGTCAAGAATCTGCTATCAACGATGACGTAGTCTGTGTATCAATTGCATTAGTTATTAAACTCAATGCAATTTGATACACCATGCTAAGCCATGCGACTGTATCCTTAATAATTGTTAAGAAAAAAAGTTTCCTTTAACGAAATCAAGAAATGCAAATTTTAGCCACCCTAGTACATGAAAGAATTGAGTTTACTGCGTAACAAAAAAAAAAAAACAAGGCTTGGAAAACTTATCTCAAAACTCTGTCTCCAATCAAATTCTCTTTTCATGTTGAACTTTTTAACGAATTTAAGTCTCTTTCTAATTTTTTATTTACTATTTATGTTACTGATATGGGTACCTCTTTTATATTTTGTGTTAGGCTTTAATTGTATGATGAGCCTCTGATTGTAGTTTGAAGCTTCCTATAAGCTAACTACTTTCTGAAAATTCTCAAGTGTAAATTGTCCTGTTAAGTGTGAAACATTCAATGTTTAATCAAATTAAATTTTGTTTCGTCGTCTGTTTGTCGTTTGTTTTAAGGATTGTTCGTTATTAACAAAATTTCAAAAATTACAAAGTTAAAATTAAATTAAATTTGTCTGGTCAGAATTCAGGTCAAAAGTAAAACCTCGCTGTATAAATGGAAGAATTTTTTAACACATTCGATAGAAATACGATAAGTTTAAAAGGCCCAAGTCTGAAAAAAGGATATTCATCTCCAACATCAATACCTTTGAATAATAAACATGTTTTCATTCTATAATTAAGATATTTTAAAAAATACAATATTTTAGATTTTCACGCGCCGACAATTTTGTTTACTTTTTAAACTAAACTCAAACAATCAACAACAAGCAAATAATGGTTCCGATTCGATGGAAAATATAAATAGACCCTTAGCTACAGTAAAATAAACTTTAAATCACACTAAATGTCCATTTTCGAAAATATTTATATACATATACGTATGTATGTGTATTTATAGAATTTAAAACAGAAACTCATAAAAAAAAAAACAATTAATTAGTTAAAATAAAATAAATTAGTTTTAATGAACAACTAAACAAAATGGTTATAAATAGACAGTTGTTATATTCTGAGCTCATTCCTTCCGGTATTAATTTCCTCAATTTTGAAATTAAACCCACCCGTGTGTATGGGAATGAATGAAGGTCAAACAAAGGTAAATAAAAACAAAAATACAAATAACATTTTCTTGTTGATCTAACAAAGATCAAAAGCTTACAACAACAACATTCCAAAGAGTATCCTTTATCCTTTTGATGCGAAGGCAATGGAGCAATGTTATCAACTATACAACAAAACCAATATCACTCTCCCTTGGCTGATGCTAAAGGTTGTTCTTCGTCCAGCCATCCAGCGCCAGTGCGAGCTACCAGCGTGTCATCATCACCCCCTTGTCCCTTCAACTCCCCCAAATAAAAGAACAACAATGAATAGTAATTAACAGTGCGCAAAGTTGTTTTGTTTATATTTTGCCTGTTTTATAATGGGATCCTTCTCGTTCATTGTAACTGGGAACTGGACTACAAATTCCTATCAGAAAGACCTCCGTTTATAATGTTCCCTGCTGTCCCTGGAGGATATAAAGTATGCGCTAACGTTTTGGTTGATAGTAATGATGTTTCTATATGTTTCTAATGGCTAATTTAACAACTAAACAATCGACCCCTAGTGTTTTTTTGTTTGAAGAAGACAACATCGAATTATGTGCGAAAGAAAAGTACCATGGAGAATGTTGAGAGCGTGTGTGTCCGGTTGGTTGGTTGTCTGTTTGGTATGTGAATTGGTAAATAATGATTTTAATTAAGTAAGAAATTTAATTTTTCTAATTGTTGACAGGGAATTGAAACAAATACTCAATTCTATTCAATTAGAAAAAAAAACACTTTATTTCACTTAAAAAACTCATACACAATTTTATCCTTATGGGGATTTTGAACCAATTTGGTAAAGTTTTTAACTTTTAAATTGAAAACTTTGTTAAGTTTTGTTTTACAAAAATTGTAAATATTTATTATAGTTATAGAGGAAGCTAACTTAACGAATCAGGGATACATTAATTTATATTAAATCTGGAATTGTTCTTTACTAACTGGACGGATTTTAATTAAATTAATTAAAAAGTCTTCTATTTTGTGTCTATTTAAAATATTCTATAATGTGGAGAATAAACAATGAAACGAATTTAAGCAAAACAATAATTAGATAAATCATTTAAAAAGCTCTCCATTAAAAAGAAAATTGGTTAACCTATATTCCAAATTACGTCTTAATTAAACACAATGTAAGAAAAAATGATGAAGTAAAGCTTACCAAGAATTAATTGTTTACTTCACTTGGTTCTTAAATACATGGGTTTTTATAGTTAATTTCTTGTTGCCAAACGAATTTAAGAGTTTATTTCCTAAATGGGGGGTGCTACCAACACTAAAGAAATCTAAACAGTGTCCCTGAAAGTTTGAAAAATGATTTTTTGTTAAAAGCAAGAATCTTTGAAAAATATACGAACAAAATTTAATTGTAAGTTATTTTCTGTTAAGATATTCAGGACGTTTTACTTATTAATTATAACTTGATTTAGGGTGTATATTTCATAAAAAATTCTACCAGTTGTCTACAATGGAATTGGGTTGAAATACTGGTTAAGTCATAATACTTATTTAAAATATAGATAAAAGTGATTTTTTAAAATCCATATCAAATCAAAAAAAAAACACATACAATTCAGAAAAATTCATGAAATCTTTATTTAAATCGATAGTACGGTCCATATTATTTAGTTTTTGAAGATTATTTTATGCAAATGACTGCGCCTCCACTTATTCCAATTTTGGCATACTCTTTCCAATATTTCGACTGGTATCTCACGAATAAATTCTTCAATGTTGCCTTCCGATGCGTCAATTGAAGTGGGCTTGTCTGTTAAGACATGAGCTTTAACATAGCCCCACAAAAAATTGTCTTAAGGCGTTAAATCGTTCGATCTAGGTGGCCCAATCGACCGGTCCCGAACGTGAAATAAAATATTCAATGAACTCGCCTTTCAATAGGTCCATTGCTGCGCTTGCATGTGGCATGTGGCACCGTCGTCGTGTTGAAACCACAAGTCATGCAAGTCAAGCTCTTGCATTTTTGACAAAAAGTTGGATATCATCTCACGTTATCACTCACTATTCACAGTTCTGCTAATCTACGTAATCATTGAACAAAAAAATGGGCTTCGTCGCTGAACACAATTAAATTGAAGAAGCGGACGATGAACTTTCTTTACAGAGCACGCATTTTGATAATAGAATTTAATAGTTTTCAAGCGTTGTTAGTTTGTAAGACGATTTATGGTGAAATCTACTGCGTAAGCTTTTTCATCTATCCTATTCTTCTGGGCTCATTCCGAGTAGTTGGAAAACTGCATTTGTTCAGCCAATCCCACAAAAAGGCGAATCTTCTTCTCCCACAAATTACCGACCGATAGCATTAACGTCCCTTTTTTCTAATGTCATGGAAACGCTGATCAGCTTAAGAAATATCTTGAGGAACGAAAGCTTCTTAATGACCGGCAATACGGCTTTCGTAAGAATAGGTCCACTGGTGATCTCATGGTTCACCTTACCAAACAGTGGAACAGATTTACATCGTTTTGGAGAAAGTTAGATTATTGCACATGATATTTCAAAGGCATTTGATAAGAACTGGCATCTTGATCTTTTATCAAAAATGCGTGCTTTCGGTATCGACAAATCTTTTCTTCGTTAAATTAGAAATTTTCTTTCGTACCATTCAGTACAAGTTGTTTTGGACGGATTCAAGTCTGAAAATCATAAAATAAACGCTGGTGTGCCCCTGGGCTCCGTTTTGTCTCCAACACTCTTCCTTATTTTTATAAATGATCTTCTGTCTGCTACTTCTAATCCAATACATTGTTTCGCTGACGATAGCACTCTTAGCTTTTCATATTTGTCTCCAGACTCACAACCCCCCTCTTCGAATGTGGAACTGCAACGGAAAAATATGATTAGCTCATTAAATTCCGTCCTACATAGCATTGTACAATGTGGAATAAAAAATCGTGTGGAATTTAATGCTTCGAAAACACACAATTATGAAAAACATTATTTCGATGCGTTCCCAATGGAATTGTGTATAAAAATGAAATAATTGTTTTCATTAGTTTTCAAGATATTTAAGTAAGGAAATTATTATTTTCAATGCTTACAGTCTTATTTAATAGAATTCACTAAACAAATGAATAGTTACACAATACATAAGGATTTATTTAGGCTCTATGTAAAAGTACCAAAATGGAGGATTCTATTCCATTTATCTGTCAATCAAATCTGTTGTTTGTCATTACAAATACAATTCAAACATTTGTGTTGTGGATGGAAGGACATCATGGAAATTAATTGCCAAGTTTTGAAGAACTGCTAAGGCTATAATAGTTGTTTTGGCGTTTTCTAAGGAGCACCTCATACCCGATAAAAAGTGCGGAATCTTTGCTTCCAGACGCCAAAGCATCTTTCCATCGTGTTGTATTGTATTATATTGCAGCATCCTTCGAGGATTAAAAACGTAGAGAGTATATTATTACAATGGTACACACCATCTCCTAGCAGACGACCACTGAACTCTCTATCATCAAATCTTTGCTTAATTCTGCTTTCCCTTAAAAATTCTGTGTCATTAGTGCTGCGTCTCCAGTGGCAAACAATGTCATTTATTTTTAGGGATGCGTCCCATATTACTTGGGAGTAGTACCCTTTTCTGTTTATATAGTACTGCCCTGAGAGGCCACCTACTTTTGGGATCCTTATGTTGGTACAATCAATGGCCCCAACCACTTTTGGAAACTCCCGTATTTGAGGGAACTTGTTCATAGTTCTTAGCTGGTTAGAAAAGAAGTTGGAATCTTAATGAATAAAGGTTTTTTGGTAGATAATGCTCTTGACACTCGCTTAGAAATTTGGCAAAGAGTAAGTTGACTAAATCCATCGTCTTGAATCTATACACAAATCGTAAAAAGTACGGATTTCGAATTGGTGTGAACATTTAGTACAAACGTACCTCGTTCCGTAGCCAATATCTGATTGCAGCCGTTACTTGCATATCTATGGGGATATGGCCTCCTCTATTGTTACTGCTGAGTTATGAACGGATAATTCCAATTATTTTGTATGACATATTTTTTTTAAATTCTTTGTTTTTTAGCTTCACTTTGTTTTATAAACTTTACCCCTTCTTGGAGTTGGTAAAATGCGATTTAAATTTATTAAAATCATAAATAAACGAGCTAAACTGGAAAGCCAATTATTGTTTTCTTTTTAATTTCAATAATGGAGAGAAAAAAATGTCCTTATATACGCTCTATTCAACTTTAAAACGCGTTTAGCTCATTATAGGACTATGCAACCTTGCATAAGTTTTATAAATAGCATTTTTGCGTTAAGAGGCAATAAGACACTGTTTAGTATTTGAATTTTTTCTTCTACGAACTTTAAACCAATCCCTTTAACAGTCCTTATGTATGCAATTAAATTCCCATAAGCTAATAGCATTATTTGTTTAGTAGATATGTGGGATCAATCAAAATTTCGAAATTGGTTTCGAAAGTAGTTATAATCGCATAATTTTTATCCAATATTGTTTTGAAAGCCGATGTTAAATTTAAAGCTAGCTTTTCTGTTCCATATTTAAAGAATTCCAGTGGTAAACCATCATCATGAGTTATGACACTATCCAAAATATCATTCGAGTACGAAGGTTAAGCGTATTGGATAGGAAGCGTAAGACTGAGGGTTTTATGAATTTTTCATGTCGCCTATTGAATATGATAAATATATATTTATTACTAATTTTGAAACTTCCATAAATTTCAAAATTTTTGATAAGACAAATTTAAGCGATACTAATTATACTTAATCGGAAGTTAAAAACTCCATAATGGCTGAAACATAAACACGTTTCAGCTTAGGCTTGGCCTGACGTTGACGAGATAAGCCATAGGAATTCCATGCATGCTATCACAATGAAGCTTTCACCTCACGTTTCGTTTGACAATTGTAAGGAAAAGAACGTAATGTGACTCTAAACGGAAGCTCCAGTTCGCTTTGTCTGACAGCTCAACTGCTGTAAGAATAGTCAAAGAACAAAATACATTTGCTTTTGGAGGGATTCCCATTGGTTATTATAAGCTGTGATTTAAAAACTCATATATTTTACTTTAAGAAAAATCAAAACAAAATTTTGAGAAAAAATAACAGCAGCTTATGACAAACGTGTAATTTTAGAAATGTCGTATTGGAAATATCATTCAAAGCAACTTCGCAGCAGGCCCAACGTAACGCCGCAGACGAAGCCGAAGCTGAAGCCTGTTTGTGTTTCAGCCATAAAAGTATTAGTTATTTGTAATTGTATTCCTTTCCAAATTGCTCACAGTGTGGTTAGTCATTATAAGGGTATTCATAACCCTTTGAGTGCGTTCAAACTACAAAAAAACCTTTTTTGTAAGAAACATTTTTCAATAAATTTTAAGATTAAGGCATAATCCTTCGTTATTCCTCGTTTTATAATTTGGCTGTTGATGTTTAGAAATTTTGATTTGAAATTTCTTTAAAAATTTAAGTATTTAATCCCTATTAAAATTTTACAACTCTATTTGGAAAAAATTTAAATCCAATTAAGTTTAACTTCAAAAACAAGTGGAACTTCCATTCCTAAGTACCCAGACTTTACATATTAAATTCTCGATATTCGTAACTAACTGTGAGATTATTCCTAACATTTCTTCGATCTTCGAAAATGTTTTATTGAGAATTGGACTTCCCTAAAAAAAACAAAAGACATCCTTTAACAAAGTGTACCTATAGTAGTACTCGTAAAATAATATCAGACGATATTGAATGGAAATTTATTCGGCAGGGAATATTTTGGTAAACTTACTTACGTCAATATGCTATAACCGTGTCTATAAATCCTATGCCATTTAATGAGCTCATGTTTTCATAATCCCAAACGAGCACATGTTCCCAAGGGAAACAACAACATTACCTATAATATTTGTAACTAATTGAACCTTTGATGCGAATAGAAATCCACTCAAAACGTCGTTCGTGTCGTCGTGCGTCGTTGTCGCTTTCAGTGCTCATTATCGTCAAGCTAATCGATTTATCGTTAATAAATTATGAATCACAAAATTGTGTTGCTATCAGCAAGACTCTTGTTAGTACCTATTTACGTCTTGTTTTTGGAAGAGGTCTTGTGTGTACATAACATTAACTTTATGGAATATGGAAATGTATAAATGGGCGTAGATATTTAAGGTTGATTAAATACCAGGTGGTAAAACATCTTAGAGTGTTTTTTGGTTTGAGAAAATAGTTAAGACGTGTGACTGGGGGAATAAGTACTTATTTGTTGTCGATAAATTAACTTTAATGAAATAATATTAATACATTTCCGTAGAGGCCTAAAGTTATTTTCAATATAATAAGGTAATAAAGTATCCGTGTCTAAATCAAGGCCTCTGGGGAATGGGAAAATGATGGCATATGGGGTGAATTCCAGGACAGCTTTCCCGAGTTATCGTATTCTTGTGGCCTTATGTGAAATTGTATAAAAAACGAAACTATTTATGTTCTCGATTTCAGGAAATATTAAGGAGAAAGTAAAGCTTATTTTAAAGTTGAATTAGAAATTGAAAATGAGCATATACTGTTGAAGAATTTTGATGTCCTCAGCTATTCTTTATGGTACATAGTAAATACCTTAAAATGTCATTAAAAGTTGTTCAAATAAAATATCATGTATTATTTAAGCTATGACAAACGTTATGACATTTCAAATGACAGCGTGTTTGACAGGTGTCAAATACCTACGCTACTTACTTAAACCACTGAATGAATTACTTTATTCAACGAGAATTGACTTCATTAAAATTTCTTGAAATATCACAGGAAAACCAATTGACATAATAGAAAAAAATGTGCTCTTAGAGAATATTTTCACAGGTTCCAATGGAAATTTTTTGTATACCTGGAAAATTTAATTTTTGTCTCCGAATTTTAAATCGAGATCAAGGCAGTTGATCACTAATTATAGACTAACATGTATAATTTCTTTATTAAAAAAATTACTCGAGAAACTAGTTTGTTACAAACTTTCAGATTTGTTTCGTAGTCATATATCAGTTTTTCAATATGGTTTTATGTCAGATAGGTCAACTGAGACAAATTTAGATTTGATTACTTATGACATAATATCAAATATGGAAAAGATGTGCCACAGACTTTGCAAAAGCATTCGATAAAATAAATCAAAAAGTATTACTTCATAAATTATCTTTCTTAGGTATTCACTATTCTTTATTGAAGTGGCTAAATCATATTTAACATAGAGAATCCAAAAAGTTAAAATTGATCGCTCGTTCTCATATAACATCACTGTTTTATCAGGAGTTCCACAAGGGAGCCACTTAGGGCCATTACTTTTTTGTTTTAATGACCTCCAAAATTATCGTAAAATATGCTGTGAATCTGATTGTCTTTTTTTGTGAAAGATTATGCACGATAGATCACTGGTGTGAACGGAATAAACTTCTCCTTAATATTTCAAACTGTCAAATTTTGACGTCTTTTAGGAATTACCGACCCATTTCGTTTGAATATAGTATCAATCACATTAATTTAGAAAGAGTGAAAAAAAGAAAGACCTATAGAAAGCAACTTGTCATTTTTACCTCACTATGATTATATGGTAAAAAAGAATTAAATGCTTGGACGTATCATAAGAAATACTAGAGAAATCTCAGGGCCCTATGCCATAAAATCACTATACAATTCTTTATTAAGGTCGGTTTCGGAGTATTGCAGCATAGTCTGGAATCCTTATTATAATAATTCAAGTGATAGAATCGAAAGAGTTGAAAATATTTTCACTAGGT
This sequence comes from Eupeodes corollae, assembly GCF_945859685.1. NCBI lineage: Eukaryota > Metazoa > Arthropoda > Insecta > Diptera > Syrphidae > Eupeodes > Eupeodes corollae. The sequence goes on from NC_079148.1 coordinate 127,061,579, forward strand.
ATGCCTTCTTCAAGTTAAAATGGAAAATTTCAATACCGGCCAATAGCATTTAGTGTTTGCTGTTTGGAATACAACTTAAAGATCGTAGAGTATTCTTTTCTGTGATTTTTATTAAAGACATCATAATTTATCATATTAATTGTCCTCCGCTACTATCATTATTATCTCGAGGAAATGCTCCATTCAAACAACAGGTTGTCGATTTTTATTTTATTAACAATTTCATCATTCCAATTATGGTCAGAATGAACCTCTTTTCCGTTGCATCAGGCAGGAAATCTTAGTTTTTAAAGGGTTAATTTGTTTCCAATTGCTTAAGAGACATTTTTTAATTATTTAAAATAAGACAATTAAATATTCTATTTTTATACTTTAGGTATGTTTAATACATTCGTATAGTTCACATAAAAAATAAAATTATGTACTTTTTGTACTAGTCTAAGAGATTAAATGTAATCTTATTGATGTAAATAAATAAACGGCAAAATAAACAAAACAATTTCATTCCATATATCACAACCATCCCAACCTCTTTTACAGTTTATCCCTCTTTCCATTCCGGTTTGACATAATTTTCAAAGTTTCAGACTCACTTTCAAAAATATCTTCTATTGCCCACAAGATTTCGAGAACCGAACATTTTTATTTTGTTTTCATGAAAAAAACAGACGGTTGGATTTTTATAAAAAAAAGAGGCTGGGATGCGACCCACACTGATAACTTCCCATCCCGTCTGTCGATTTGTCTTGCTTAAAAGTTTTTCTATATGTACTCGTATCAATTTTTACCAAATTTGCTATTTTTTGAAGATTTTATTTTTTATGAAAAAACGGACTGTTCGATTTTTATATAAAAATTACTGAATATCGAAAACAATATTTTCTGTGAAATAAAATAAGTTTCAAGCCAATATTTTTAAGTTTTGAAAAGCCATTTGAGTGGAAAGTAAATTTTTACGAAGTTTTATACATTTTTTTTAGGTTTTTATTTTTTGTTAAAAAACTGTCAATTCGATTTTTTTCAAACTTCAACTGAATGTAGAAAAAAAGATTTTTTGAAAGATAAAAGTAAATTAAAGCCAATATCTTAAAGTTTTGAAAAGATATTTGAGTCGAAAATCAATTTTTACCAACTTTTATAAATTTTTTTTTTAGGTTTTTAATTTTTGTAAAAAAACTGTCAATTCGATTTTTTTCAAACCTTAACTGAATTTTAACAGCAAGATTTTTTGAAAGATAAAAGTAAATTAAAGCCAATATCTCAAAGTTTTGAAAAAATATTTGAGTCGAAAATCAATTTTTACCAACTTTTATAATTTTTTTTTTAGGTTTTTATTTTTTATAAAAAAACTGTCAATTCGATTTTTTTCAAACTTTAACTGTATGTTGACAACAAGATTTTTTGAAAGACAAAAGTAAATTAAAGCCAAAGCTTTGAAAAGATATTTGAGTCGAAAATCAATTTTTACCAATTTTATAAGTTTTTTTTTAGGTTTTTATTTTTTGTAAAAAAAACTGTCAATTTGATTTTTCTCCACATTTTTCAAAATGTTGAAAACAATATTTCTTATAAGATAAAATAAGCTTGACGCCTAAATTTCAAGTTTTTGAAAAGATATTTGAATCGATATTCAATTTTTACGAACTTTGAGTAATGTTATTTTTTAGATTTTTATTTTTTATAAAAAAACTGTCAATTAGATTTTTCTCAAAACTTTATCAGATGTCAAAAACATTATTTTTCGTTGCACAAAATTGTTTTGGAGATGAAATCATATTTCAGTCGTAAAATTTTGGAGGTGACAATTTTTTTTTTTCAGTTTTATTGATTTTTAAAAAAAACCGTTACATTGATTTTTTTCAAAAAATATAACTGTTTGATATCACGTTACAATCTATTATATACAATTTAATTCAAGTCTCTAGCATTTTTGGTTCGTAAGATATTTAGGGTTAACCAAAATTGTCCCCTTTTTTTCAAACTGCTATGGTAAAAAAACCACCCACGCAATTTTCTTAAGAGCCCTTTCTGCATCTTTCTACCTTATTATCTGTATAACAAAATTTATTTGAAGTCGATATCTCGTCTGGTTCTTGAGCTATGGACGACGAAAAAAACGTCGCGAACGTACGGACGTACAAACGTACGTACACACGCACGCACAGACATCTTTCTAAAAATCTTTTATTTCGACTCTAGGGACCTTGAAACGTCGAGAAATGTCAAAATTTTCAATTTGACAAATCGGACCCATTACAATAACTTCCTATGGGAAGTTAACTAGCGGACCTGACAGACTTCGTCCTGTCATAAAGATTTGTTATTTTCAATTGAAGATTGTGAGTTGGTAATACTGGCAAATCCAGCAAGTTTAAAAACTCCGGTTTATAATTGACTACATCATCTCGGTTTGAATGTAATTTATTCTTGAATTTTGAAATTCAATTCATTTACGTCAATGTTTTCTGCAGCCTATATAGCTCGTTCGCTCAAAAAATCATGGTTTCTGTAATTTTGAGAAACATCCGAAAACACATTCTGAATAATTTCGTCTTTTAACTGCGTTAACTGACATGTTTCCATGAAGTGTTTGACGAAAATTTCCTGCTAATAAAATCATTGCACCACCAATTATGATATTATTGCTTCGTAGATCTTTTAATGTTCTGTATAAAGCCTCCAAAGATTTTTTATGTGTCATCGTACATCCATCCCAAACTATCAATTTACATTGCTGAAAAACCTTTGCCATTGCAGAGTTCTTCGAAATGTTGCAGGTTGGAGTTTCATTGCTTTGCATATTTAATGGCAATTTTAGTGCTGAATGGGCTGTTCGACCACCTTCAAGAAAAGTTGCTGCGATTCCCGACGAAACGAGTGCAAGTGCAATTTTATTTTATGAGCGAATTGTTCCTAATATTATTGATATCAAAAAAGCAAAAGCAACTAAGAAGTAAATCCCTCCAGTTTCATCATTTATTACTTTCACAAGAGTATCAAATACATACTACTGTTATTCATTCAACAGTGGAAGATTTGTTTGAATTAAAGTGTTGAGATCTAACAGGTTTTTTAGATGCAACTCTTGGTTAAAAGCATCATACATTGAGTGCAGTCAGGCCTAATTGAGATGTTATTTTTGTACCAAACACTTCAAAATAAAACAAATAAGCAATGAGTTATAAATTTATGGATTGTCAGTGATCAAACTTTAATAATATTTGATCTTTTAAAATCATATACATATTTAGTTGTAACTAAATTCTATCAATAAACGCATTAACTTAGGTGATAGAACATTTTGGTCGCTTAAATAATTATGAATAACTGTTATAATACATACCTTGAAAGTTGGCATGAAATTTTCACGAACTACATTTCATGCCCCAAATGAAGCAATTGTTATAGTGTTGGATATGTGTCAAAAAGTCTATGGAATCTGTTCCTATTGAAACCAATGAGTACAATGGCTCTGATGGTGGATCCAATGGTATCCATTTATTTGACTTTACCATTTGCGCAACACAATCCATTACCTTCGTTTTTGTATTTCAATGCCTTACAGTGTGAGTTCATAGAACCAATAACAACACATTGGAAGTTACTGTAGTCAATTGAAACATCGTAACTGAAAGCAGCTCTTTTCAAACTTGAACGATCAGTAGTTGAATGTCTCACTAGCGTTTTACGCGTTTGTGTTAACCGAATTCTTTCACGTTCAATTTGGTCTACACATTCTTGTGCACTACGATTAGATCGGTAGTCAGCTTCTTTTGTAGCAGTTCAGGTTCTTCTACCTGAATTGCTATCGTAATAAATTACCTTGTCACTAAACACTAACTAAACAAAAACTAACACTCTGCACAAAATACGATATACGGATTTGTTTCAGCCCTTTATCAGTTGAAAAAAGCAAACTCAGAAGGTAGGGTAACATAAGATCCAAAAAAACAACAGCAAATCGACATCAACACTTTTTTTTTTTTAATTTGATATGACTTGAAATCAAATTCTTTAAGACGACTACGTTTTAGTTAGTAAACATTTTTATGGGAAAAAGAAAAGGGCAGTTTGTATGGTTTTTTTTTGCCATCCTTGAACTTAAACGAATATTTAAAAAAAGAATTGGTCCAGGCGTTATTGAGTTATGCGGTAACCAACACATTTTGCGATTCATTTTTATATATAAGATGAACTGAATGTGGAAAACAATCTGTGAGATAATTTGATGTCAATATTTTGATTTTTTGAAAAGACTTTTGAGACCTTTTTTTTCAATTTTTTTCTGAATGTTGAAAACAATATTTCTTATAAGATAAAATTAGTTTTAAACCATAATCTCAAACTTTTGAAAAGACATTTGAGTCGAAATCAATTCTTACCAACCTTAAGTAATTTTTTTAGGTTTTCATTTTTTATAAAAAAATCTGTCAATTCGATTTTTCTTAAAATTTTACCAAATGTTAAAAACGTCATTTTTCGTTGCACAAATTTGTTTTGGAGATTAAATCATTTTTATTCGTTAACTTTCGAGGAGAAAAATGTTAATTGGATTTTTTTTTTCCAAAAATAAACTTGTTTGGTATCACGTTATGATATATAATATACAATTTAATTCAAGTCGCTAGCTTTATTGGTTACTGATATATTTTGGGTTAACCAACTTTCACCTATTTTTTAAAATTGCTATGATAAGAAACCACCTACGCATTTATTTTTAAAGGTAATTTCTGCATTATTATCTGTACAACAACATTTGTTCAAATTCGATATCTCTACTGATTCTTGAGCTACGGACGACGAAAAAAACTTCTCGAACGTACGAACGTATCTTTTATTAGATTGTAGGACCTTGAAACGTCGAGAAATGTCAAAATTTTCAATTCTATGTGTCAGCACCTGAAACTAAATCATCTATGTACGTACATGTCTTCACGGATCATTGCGGCGGCTAGTGGGTATGCTGATTCTTCGTCAGAGGCAAGTTTTTTGAGAGTTCTGTTCGCTAAATATGGAGCTGGAGCAGTACCAAACATCAAAACCTTAACCTTGCCAATACAGCATTTGATAATATGCATCATCTGGATAAATGTGGATTTGCCTATACATTTTTTCTATATCAGATGTAAAACTAATTATATGTGTTCTTCACCTTAAAACTATTGCTATAATATCTGTTTGTGTCTTAGGTCCAGTCATAAGATGGTCATTCAACGAAGTTCCATTCGAAGTTTTAAATGATGCGTTGAAGACTACACGCAGTTTTGTGATTGTACTGGAGTCTTTTATGACGGCATGATGTGGCACGATGTTGTGAAAAGGTGAGTTGTAGATGCTGTCTTGAGTGGTATCCACTTCTTTCATTTGGTTAAGTTTTAGATATTCTGCCAGACATTTATTATATTCTTCGTGTAATGTTGGGTTGATAAGTAACTTCTCTTCTTGCTTGTAATACATCCTTAATGCTGTTTGTTGTGTTGATTTTAGTTCTGGACGTTGATTTGCCTTGAAAGGTAACGATATTTCAAAACGCCCTCCCGGCAACCTCTTGACGTGTTCGAAAAAGTGATTTTCGCAAGCTTCATCTTTTTCTGTTTCGGTTTTTTGGTAAAAGCCCTGTTAATGTTTTATATACACAACCTTTTGTCGACAGAGTAAAATCTAAATAATTTGAACTTAGGGTAAGTTCAATATAGTTTTGACAAGAACTGCTTTTGTTCTGCCCTAATACCGAAATATCAAATGAAGCATTGTATTTTTTGAGTCGCAAAAGTTGAGATGCTGATTCCGTTATAAACGTAGCTTGTGATCCAGGATCAATCAAAGCTCTTAATTTAATAAAGTTTTTATCAGCTGATTTGACTTTTATGATTGCTGTTGCAATTAATATTTGTGTATTTTTAAAGTCTTTTAAGTGAAGGCAATTTGATGATGTTGATGGTGGTGGATCGTTGAGATAGAAGGATGATGCATTTGGATTGAATTCTGTTGATATATGGTGTGCATGTGAGCTGTTTGTGTTATTGAGTTGGTTTTGTGCGTTACCGAAATGAAGCAATGAATTATGTTGCTTTTGACAAAAATGGCATTTTTTATGTCTAGGGTAACTATTTGTTTTATGACTATATGTCAAGCAGTTAAAACGGTTCCCCAATTGTTTTACAGTTTGTTGCCTTGTGTTGACATCCATTTTTAAAAACTTTGTCCATGTTTTTAATGAGTGTGCACCCTTATGGCACAGTTTACATGACAAATTTGCTGTTTCAGCATTAACATGAAATACTGTTTTTAATGGTTTTTTTATGTGTTGAGGTTGATTTCACATTTTGTTGCTCATCAACCATTTCCAGTGTTCGGAATCTTGTCTCTAAGAAATGCGAAAACTCCTTATAAGTGGGTATCTCTTTCTTAGTTAAAAGTGTTGCTTCCCATTTCGTTTGTACTGTTGATGGAAGCTTTTTTAAAAGCATGAAAATGATGATAGCATCCCAATGTTGGACTGGTATACCTAGGTTTGTGAGGGCGTGTAAAATTTTGGTTGAATTATCCGACAATTCGCGGATACCTTTCGAATTGTCCTAATGAATTACTGGTAATTCATAAAACAACTTTAACTCGTTATTAACAAGAATTCTCTTAAAATCATACCGTGAATTTAATAATTCCCATACCTTTTCATAGCTAGCATCATCTACGTTTATATGTTCAAGCAAAATGACTTTAAATAATGTAGTTTTTTCTATATTTGTTAGTGATTTATTGCTATGGACCAAAGAAACGAATTGATCTCTAAATGAACGCCAATTCTGATATTCACCCGTAAATGTCGGAGGATTAATTTTGGGTAAGCGTACATCGTGGTGCATATTATCGTCAGATTTTGCAACAGCAAGAGGTATTTCTTTCGCTTTCGCCTCTGCAACTTGTCCAACTCATCTAATAGCATAGCTCTGTAGAGCGTATAGATCTCATTTACTTCATTAAACAATTTTTCGGTGCTTTTTACTACATCTTCTTTAACGTCATCACTGCAAATCATTAATTGATATTGATTTTTTATGTTCACCCAATTGTCTTCAAGGGTTTCGAGAAGTGTGGTTACATAATTTTTGGTTCTCCGAGTGGGGCTCACAGTATTTTTTGGAAATTTTCAAAATCTTTTGAAATTTGCGTGCAGGTGTGTTTTACAATCTTAGTTGCATTCATTGTTTGTATTTATTAAACAAATTATATTTCTTTTAGTGTAATTGTTTCAACAAATAAACGAAAAGTGTACTCACTGTGATTTTTGTACTTATTCCAGATAAATGGCTGCTTAAAATTGATGGCGCTTTGTGATGGGTTGCTATTGGCGATGGGTAGTTATTTGCGATGGGTAGCGATTTGATTACTCTTCAGATGATCGGCATTGGACTGCACGAATTCCTTTATTTTTTTTGTATAAATTATTATATCAATGAAAAGTTGTTTCAATGTTGTTTGTAATTTTCAAAGTTTAAATATATATTATCAAACAACAAGACGTCGGCACACACTCTTTTAAATTTTGAGGATTTGTGTAGCAAAATTTAATGTTTATGGTTCGCTTTTTAATAGGCAACGAAGGACCAAAATGTTCTGCACAAAAAAAAAGTTTGATTTTGTTATAAAAAATATAAAAAGAAACTCAAAACTTCAAATTTATTAAATTTGTCTTAATTTTAGAAAACACCCTTTTCAAATCACAATTTAAACCGAAGAGTCCATGGTTCTTGTAATAACCTCCATCTGACCTTCTTTTTATTAAATTTGTATAACAGCTGGTGATTTTTAATCCCACATTATATTAATGGTACGAGTAAGTTGACATTCCGATTGTGGCATAATCCAACTAGTTTCATAGATCCGCAACAATTCTTATTTTTCAAAATGAATCTCCTTTTGTAGATTGTAAGATTATGTATAATACCAAATATCCGTTGGTTTTTCCAAGTTTTCGTATTCCCAAATAATTGGTTGGTTGTGCTTTTATTGTTTCCACTTAACTTGTGACTTGTTTATTTTGTGGAACTATATAAAAATCCCTTAAGGCCTTTTTTAAGTAACCTTGCTCCATTTGATTAGATTTGTAAATGTACAGTACGTGTATTTTTTCATTTAATGGATGCAACCACTTTGTCTGATTCAATATTTACCGTCTGCTGATTTTCCACCAGCAGACATTTGCCATTACTTTATTCAATTAGGAATGGTTTCGGGTTTTCTATAATGCAATAAAATATTTTTTCTTTTTTGAAAGAACGAACAAAAATAAAATCAAAGCAAAATAAAATATTTATGTTTTTATGTACATAGATCAGGTGCGCTTTGTCTAAATTCATTGAAATCAAAAAATCAATCATGTTTTATTAAACTTTAAATTTATTTCAACTTCTGTTAAAGTCACTCACGTTTTCAAAACATTTATTTTATTTAAATAAATACATGTTTAACCTAATATTCGTATGCAGATGAGCAGAACTTGTCTAGATAACTGCATAATGTTTTTCATGGTTCACTCAGGCGTATGCGCACTTTTTTTTTATTTGCATAAAACAAAAACCCTCTTTTACGAATAATTATTATTAATACCATTAAATTGTTCTCTTTATATTCCAGTTTGGAATTGAACGAACAATATTAATTCACATGTGTGTTAAAAACACGTTATGTATTCACATATTATTTGTTTTATAAATTTTCAAATGTAAACAAAAAATCTCTTGTGTTTAGATTGAATTAAAGGGAAATCTAAATAAAATTATGCCAAATCATTTCCCAGTTAGAAATGTATCTAATTTTAAAAGGAAACTCAAATATGAAAGTGCCAACAAGGACGCGATTTGAGGAGATTAAATTAATGTTACATATGAAAGTACGTCATCCACACGTTTGCAGTAGGAATGAAGGAATATTCGAGGATTTAATGGTATCTCAGTAATCTTTGTTTTATTTTTAATGCAAACAAAGGGGATTCGTTTGAAATTAAAAGATTTGTATATTTATTGAAATAAATGTGGGTTATTTGTATGGCTTTAAATATTAACCTTATGTCAAACGTAATTAAACAAGAAGTTGTTGTTTCATCCATAATGAGTTAGTTAGTTAAGTTAGTTAATTGACTTTTTATTAAAATTATTTTTTTGGTGATAATACAATTTTTTTTTATACAATAGTAATATTAAAACAAAGTCTTTTAGTTTGGCCTAAGAGCCGTCTACTAGATTAACATTTTTGTATTAAAATATAAATGTTTTTGTAAATAAGATAAGTTATTAACAAATTAATTTAAGTATTGACAAAGTAGTATATTCTTATTATTTTTTTTTCTTAAAAATCTTCTTCTCTGATTTGTTGTCTGTACTTCAGGGTAGCTTTCACATATGTATAGAGTATATTCCATCCTCGTCCACCATTCAGAATTCGTTTAAACTCATCGACGTCTAAAGTTCTATCTCCAAAATACAAAAGCCGGAACTCGCAGAGTATTGGACATACAGCCATAAAATGATATGTGTCTTCTCTCTCGTTTCGATTGCAAAGATCACAGATTATGGGGAGGTCAAGTCCATGAGGCACATAATTTAACCCTATCAATTCACCTCTTATCATAAAGATGTTTCTTATCATATCTGACGTATATCTGTTTAAGAAGTATGTTCCCTCATTTAAAACATAATTAATGGTGCTGTAGTAAATTCTATGTTGTGAAGAACGTGCTTCATTTAAGTAATTGTTGTACAGGCAAGTTGCCGCACTCTTGATGATGGTATCATATTTGATTCTTATTGTGGCCTCGTCGTCACTTGGATTGAGTGTAAAATTGCAACCATAACAAGTAGCCATTTCCTTCCATTCATTTACAAGATCATTATTTTGATTTATCATGTGTTTCAGCAGAACTTTTGGTAAGCGTTCATCTTTCATTTCCATTACTTTCATCATATATTCGAAGTGAATCTTTAGTGTTGTAATTATAAGTGGACTACCAGTCTCGAGATATAACGTGTAGTCTTTGAAACTTTTCAACGGTTTTTGACGAAGTATATCCCCAAGCTTGAGCTGCGTATAGAAGTATGCTCTGAGCAGTTGGTTTTATTAGTTTTATTTTTGAGCTATGCGCTACATATTTGCTTTACATCGTTTTGGAGAAAGTAAGATTATTGCACTTGATATTTCAAAAGCATTTGATAGGGTTTGGCATCAGGCTCTCTTATCGAAAATGCGTGCATTCGGTTTTCATGAATCCCTGCTTCATTGGATTAGTAATTACCTTTCGGATCGTTCAATACAAGTAGTATTGGATGGATTCAAGTCCGAAAACCATAAAATAAATGCTGGTGTGCCCCAGGGCTCTGTTTTATCTCCAACACTCTTTCTCATTTTTATTAATGATCTTCTGTCTGTAACATCTAATCCAATACATTGTTTCGCTGACGATAGTACTCTTAGCTTTTCATATTCGTTTTCAGACTCACATCCCTCTTCTTCGGATGTGGAACTGCAACGACAAAATATGATAAGCTCATTAAATTCCGATCTTAACAGCATTGTTCAATGGGGATTAAAAAACCGCGTGGAATTTAATGCTTCGAAAACCCAATGCTGTCTTGTATCGTTAAAGCGAGATATACCCCCATTGCCATTATCCATGGATGGCACTTGCATCAATGAGACTGAACACCTCGATATTCTCGGTATGTGTGTCACCAACCACCTCTTATGGAATGATCACATACGCGATGTCGCCAAAAATGCCGCAAGGTGTTTGGGTTTTCTTAGGCGATGCAAGAAATATTTCACCCCTTCTGATCTGGCTGTTATCTACAAGACTTACATACGTCCAAAGCTTGAGTATAACTCCCATCTCTGGGCTGGTGCTCCTGCAACTTACTTAAGCCTCTTGGATAGTATTGAACGTAGAGCATTTAAATTGATAGGTGATAATATCATCATAAGTTCATTTACTTCGCTTGAACATCGTCGTAAGGTCTCTTGTCTGACCCTTTTTTACCGTTATTTTAACGGCTTATGCTCTAGTGAAATAGCCAGTTGCATTTCTCCCCTTAAACAGTTCAACCGTAATACTCGCGCTTCTAGGAATGCTCATCAGTATACCCTCGAGCCCAACTTCAGTCGTACTGTCAAATACAGAGATTCGTTCTTTAGCCGTACTACGCGAATGTGGAATGCCTTACCACACTCTGTCTTTCCTAGTCATTGCAATATTCAGGAATTCAAAACCAATGTGCACCGACATCTCCTTTTAAACCCTCTCTCCTCTTCCTAGTGCTCACACTGTGCATCTGCATAATAAGGGTAGTAATATCCCCTTGAGTGTGTGTTTATTATAAAAAAAAAAAGGTATTACAGATAGAATTGATTGCTCTTTTTTCTTCCGCAAGTTTTGTTTTGTGATGTTTTTCCATGTTCAAGTTTGCTGTAAACAGAACTCCAAGGTACTTATACTCTCGTACAACTTCAATAGTTTGTCTTTGGTATTTCCAGTTTCCATTCCTCGAAAAGCGACCTCCTCCATTCCTGAAAATCAAAACCTTTGTTTTTTCGAGGTTAATTGTTAGATTCCAAGATTTGCAGTAGCTTTCAAGCTTATTTATTTTAAGTTGCAGGTTGTTTACCGTATCTCCTAGGAGGAAAATGTCGTCAGCATACATAAGACCAGGTATTGCGACTTGGTTTATCGCGACTCCACTCACCATTTCATCAGTTAAGTCGTTGATGTATAATATAAAAAGCAAAGTACTCAGTATGTATCCTTGTTTCACTCCCATTGTCGTAGGAAACTCTTCCGATTGAAAATTTCCATCCCAAACTGTTGCTACATTATTTTCATACAGGGCTTTTATTATGTTAATCATCTTATAGCTTATACCAATTCTATGGAGTTTGTAATATATGGCTTCACGTGGTATTGAGTCAAAAGCTGATTTGAAGTCAACGAACAAGGCGTAGAGTTTTTTTGTTTTCGTTTGTAAATTTGGGCAATACTTAGAAATGCAAATATTTGGTCGAAAGTTGAATACTTTTCTCTAAAACCAGCTTGGAATTCATGTAAAATATTTTTGCTTTGAATCCATTTTGATAGTCTATTATAAATAATGGCTGTAAACAGTTTGGCTGAGGTATTCAGAAAGGATATGCCTCTGTAGTTGGCTGGATTAGTAAAATCCCCTTTTTTGTAAAGAGGAAATATAATGGCGTTTTTGAAGCTTTGTGGTATATCCTCGTTATGAAACCATCTGTTAAAAGTGTCGGTTAGGGCTTTTGCATATTCAGTGGTGCAGTTCTTATAAAATTCGAAAGGAATTCCATCTTCTCCTGGAGCCTTATTGTCTTTAGAATTTCTAATTACTTGAATTGTTTCCTCAATATCAAACGGTGCATCAAGGTATTCATCAATAAAACGGGATTCAGCATATTGAATCTAAGGGGACATCTGCGTGATATTCAAGAGATCTCTAAAATACGCATGCAATTTACATGATTTGAGCTGTACCGATATTCTGTTTTTTCTGCCATTCATTATTTGACTGCTTTCCAAAATTCAGCTGACGATCGGGCATTGTTAATTGAAGCAATATTCCTGAATTCAAATTCGATTTTTTTTGTTTTGCAGATAGACTTGATTTTTCTATTCGCTTCAGCATACAATAGCTTGAAAACAAATGTTTCGTGTTTTCGGAGTAATTTAAGAAAAGCAAATGACTTGTTTCTCGCTTTTATACAATCCTGATCAAACCATTTTTGCTTACAGTACTTATTGTTTCTTGAGAATTTTAGGCTGGGTGATGCAGTCTTGATTATATCCGTTAATTGATCAATACTCAGTGTTTCTTCAAAAGTGATTTGATGATTTAGTTCTGTGTTAAGCGAAGTTTGGTAATCAATTAAATTGTTTTTATTCCAGAAAAACTTAAGCAAGAGAGTGAGCTCAGTTGTATTTCGCTCATTATGATTCTGAATCAGTTCAAATTCAACTTCCAACGGTATTTGATCGGAAAATATCTGACTTCCTATTCGAAAGTCTGTAATCAAACCACACCAGGTAGCATTGGCAAAACAATAATCAATCACCGAGCATGCAGTGCCTCTTATAAAAGTGAGCTCACCTTTTGAATCCCCTTCGCAACTTCCATTTAAAACATGACAGTCAAAAGCATCTGTAAGTTCAAGTATTTTACTACCTTTCCTGTCACATATCTCGTCTTTGGATTGTCGATTTGATTTCAAAAGTTCACAATTTGTGCCTGACGAGAAATCGTTCTGGGAGAGTCCTATTCTACCATTGAAGTCACCTATGAGAACCAGTTCTTTTGAATTTAAATCGTTAAGTAGGTCACAAAGCTTGTCGAATTCTTGTTGCCATTTGTTGCAGTTCAGGTAGATAGGAACCAGGTATAAATTATTTGTACTTACACTTAACTTACTAGTACATGCGAGTTATGTACATACGTTAACAAATTCTACATTCAAATCTATACTTTTACGGTATGCAAAAAGTTCACCTCCACTTGCTCTTCCGAATATGTTTAGTTTCTCTGCAGGAATGCATTTTAGTTCATAATTTATAAAAATATTGTTAAATTTTACTTGATCAACATTTAATAAGTGCGTTTCAAATAAGAAGAAAATTTCAATTTTTTTTAAATAATTAAAGAATTCAGTAGCATATAATTTGTTATTAATTCCAGAAATATTATAACTTAAGATTTTATATTTTCTGTTGTCTTGAATCGAGTAGACGGCTTGGGCTCATTGACTGTGCCTATCTAAAGCTCCAGTCATGTTTTGTACAGCGTCGTTCTTTTGTCTTACTCTTACTATCCCTGTACTTGTACTCGCTGTCGAATTTGACAGTTGCACTTCGTTATCATTATTTTGGCTTTCATTCATAAGTTCGCTTATAGTATTTCGTACACCTGTTGGGATATTACCAAATATTTGTATCAAAGTTTGGATTCCATCAAAATTTCCGCACTTCAATCCATCAGAATTGTCCCATGTGAATATTTTATCCTCAACATGCAAGCGATCGTCTCTTAATACAATCTTTTTCTGAGGTTGATTAACTTTGATCTTCTTTGGCGTACATTAAATGGAAGGTCTTTGCTGACGGAGATACCAGTGTTCTTAAGTTTGGCTGAGTTTCGTAGGACACCCAAAGCTTTTTCACGGGTTTTCATTTGGATAACAATTGTGGCTTTTTGATTATCTCGGGTTTGGACTTTGAAGGCGCTCTCCATAAGTTATACGGAAATTTTCAATCTTCATACTTTCTTGAGTTTTTACTGGCAATCGTAGAGTCTTAGTATAATATGGCTTTTGCTTAAATTTTGACCAAGAGAAACCCAAAAAAGTACGTCTCAAGTCTACTTACATTTTTTCAGATTCTTTAATTCAAAAATGTATTAAACATTTTCCTTATGAAAATTGTCAATTTTCATCTTAAAATCAATAACGATTACTCATTTCCTTGTTTTTCTGTACGTCTTCTATTTCCAACGACCTGAACTCTAATCTTTAAGTTATAAAAAACATAAGCTTTTTAGATCTCTTATTTTACTCGTTACAAACAAAAACATCGACCTTTTATACACTACATTGAAGACAATAGTGAGTTAGAAATTGAAATTGTTTTCCACCCTTCTGATGCTTTGGGGGCTAAAGGTAAAATGGAAAAATGATTTTGTTACATAAACCTGAAGCTATCATCATCGTTCTCAATCTATTTAGTAAGGTTGGAGTCAGGTGGGAAATACAAAAAAAGTTTATATTTTCTTTTGTTTACCTTTTTGAAAGTGTGGTGCGTCTTGAACGAACAAAAAAAATATTTTTCCTGTATTTTGTATTTCCAAAAGATAGAAAAACCACGGTATGTAAAATTTCATATGCAAAAACCTCCATGGCCTTAGAAGGTAAATCAAATCGATTTACATAAAGCCATTTGCACCTGATGTTTTGGTTCTTTTGCTGTATACACTCCCTCCAATATTATTAACACCTTTTCGCTTAGGGTTGACTATATGGCATGTTAAATTGTTGCATATCTTTTCTATCCGCTATCATTTTGAAATGGAGTGGAAAATATGCCACTTAATGTTTGTTTATTGTTTTTGTCTTTCACGGCTTTAAGGTTTGGATAAGAGGAAAGTATTTTTTATTTCTTGTGACAGTTTGATGGGTTAGACAAAATGTTTTTGTAATCAAAAACTGGCAAATTGAGTAATAAAGAGATTTTGAAAATTGAAATCACTGTCTGCAAGAGAAATAAATATGTTAGAAATAGATTACTTAATCCTCTGAAGAAAATAGCTGGAGCTTACGTCAAATGTCTTCTGACGCACGTTTTTGAAGAGAACAATTTTATTTGATTGATTGCAACTGTCAAAATTAATGTGCAAATTTAAAATTATGGCATTCTGTCAGAAATGAATAAATTTAACAAATCTTTTACAGTGTATCGTAAAATTACCATATTATTTAAAATTTCTGACAGTTCTTATGTTTTACCAACTTATACTTGACTCAAGAACTATTCCATTCACGAAATTCTAAGTTGTTTAGTTGCCTGTAAAATGTTTACCACTTAAAGCCAATTACATTTCAGCAAACCTAAAAATGTGTTCAGCAATATCATTATATTTCAATGATACATACCATAAGAAGCAATGATGCCTAAACATCAAAATAAGGGTGAGGAAACGACATTTTAAATAATTTTGCTCTAAATTTTATTCACCCATTCCATTATGTAAATTAGAATGAAATTAAGTTTTTCCTTTTTCATTTTGTTGTTGCTGTTGTCGTTTCTGAAAACATAAACCCTTAGGCGATATAGCTTTCCTTTTGTGGGAGGAACTTCTGTTTTTTTTTTGTGTGTCATGGAAGAAAAGCAAATGTAGCATTGTATAAATGCGAAGAATTAAATGTAATATCCTGTTGAATTGCCATCATAAGTTTAACCACGTTTTAGTCTATTGTTGTAGGCATTTGTTGGATTTTACCTTAATGGACATTAAACGGAAACAGACGATAATAATAGGTAAAAGTGCTACACGACTATGAGAATGAAATTGAATAGTCCTAGAATTTAAGTTATGAATTAAAAAAATGTTTAGCTACAGAATAAGTTTTGCGCTTAATGTAAACTCTTAAAAAATGGGTTGCATCAGTCAGTTATTGTATTGGTATAAAGTAACATTGCAACATTTTAACCGTTTTCCGAATGTTAAAATTTTAATTTAAATATTGAGAACAGCCCCTCGAAATAAACTCCGGAAAACTAAAATATAAAATCCTTGCTTCGGGGAAATACGTTACAGATTGAGGGGAAACACTTTTTATTATAACCAAAACAATGTTTTGACATGTGATAAGGACCGAGGTATGGAGTTTTTCCAACAACTGACAGTTGATGTGTCATCAAATGAAATTCCCACCATAGACCTTCTAACTGTAGGTATGCAGATTGCAGGTGCTGCCAAATTTTATTTAATACTAATTCCGTCAGCCATGTTTACCCCAGTAATGTTGGTAAAGATTTAAAAAATATTATTTCTCGTAAAATATGTTCTTATAATGTATCAGGATTAGTGGACAAAACTCTTTTCATTCTCTCTCCGAACTCGGTAGTGAGTGCAAGTGTTTTCCTATTGTCATCCGCAAAAACCTTACTATTACTCGTAAAAGAGTTCGTACTAACTCTGGTGAAGGCGTCGCGTCGACCGTCCTCCCAGTAAGCATATAAATATAACAAAAACTGATCATTTTTCTGAAATATCTAATAGACACAATTATTACCAACCGTTGTAAAGCCTTATGGCTGATACAAACGTAATGGAAAGTGAAAATAATAATGAACGTTTGAACGTCATAACGTTTGTGGTCATAAAATCAACAAATCAAAAAATGCGTGGCATTCTGAACGACTTAAACATTGAGAAAACCTATGAGAAAATCAAAACTGAATTAAAAAATAAACAGTGTGAATTATTTTCTTATTCACGCAAGGAAACCAGACCTCTCAAGGCTATTTTGTCAGGCCTTGACTTAATAAACGATAAACTGATCAAAGAAGAACTCATCTCTTCGGGTTTAAAATGCATAGATGTAAAAACAATTTCTACCAAAAAGCAATTCAAAAGCTACATGGTTTACTTTGAACGAGACACTACCAAATTTAATGAACTAAGGCGATGTTTTTCTAGCATATTTTACACTTTTTAACACATATCCCCGGGAAGGTTACACAGTGTCATAATTGCCAGCTTTATGGTCATGGGTCTTCAAATTGTCACATTAATAGTTTTTGTGCAAACTGCTCCGGCTCCCACAAAACTGATGACTGTACTTTGATTGATGTTAGTAGCTGCGCTAATTGCAACGGTCCGCACAAGCCACCCGATCCTAACTGCATAAGCCGTAAACAATATTTGGATAAACGAAATAAAATTTCTTCTCGTCGTCAAATCAATAACGTCAACAACATTCAAGCTCCAGCCTTGCCTAAAGTGCAGCACCAAGTCTCACATGATCGTTTTTCTCTTTCACATTTTCCTACGTTGTCTCATCGTTCAAAACACTGCTCTGTCGAACAAATACCAACAACTACAACGTCATCGTCATCAAAAACTAGAATGAATTCACATGTTCCTCTTGAGAACAACTCTCTATTAACTGAAGTCATGACTAAGCTAAGATCATGCCTCACTAAATCCGATCAATTCAACGTAATTACATCACTAGCTATTGAGAATGTCTATTCAAACTAATATGTTAAATTCCTCTCTTAAAATTTTCAAGAAAAAACTTGAATTTTTCAATTTCATTAGAAATAAAAAAGTTGATATTGCCCTAGTCACAGAGACTTGGTTAAAAGAGGATAAATCAGGAGGTACGTAGACATCTGAACAAAATTACTGTTGGAGGCGATTTAAACTGTCGTCATCAACAATGGAATTGTCTTCGTGCCAATTGTTGGGGCAATCTACTATACGAAGTAAATGAAGTTTATCCTAGCTTTTCATTCCTATATCCACCTAACTATACTTATGTCCCCACATCTCGAGGTAAGAGTCCCTCTACCCTTGACTTTTTCGTCACTAACATACCCAACCACTGCACCAGGACATTTACTTATAATAGGCTTGGTTCCGACCACCTTCCCGTAAATATTACTTTAGACAATGTACACCCTGTTCAGCAGAAGACATTTATTTACAATTACTCTGATGCTAACTGGAATCTATTTAAATCTTTTATTAATGCTAACTGAAGAATAAATGATTATGCATCTAACGTTGACATCAGCTCGCATCAAGTCGATTCCCTATGCGACAATTTTGTATCTCTTGTTAACCGGGCTTCCGAAGTTGCAATCCCTTAGCTATCTACAACAGCCCATAGTCAAAAACAAAAACTTCGTTTGAGAAACTTTGATAGACGTAAATGGCTCCGCTATCTTTACGACTTTTTCCTCGATAATGTCAAATATTTTAACAAAATAATCGAATGGCTTATTATCTTAATTTGACAAATCTAGTAAACCATTCTGGAAGGTTACTAAAATACTAAAGAAAAAAGGTACTAATATTCCACCTCTTAAAGCACAAAATCAGCTTTTCATTGCTCCAAAAGATAAGGCTAATCTTCTAGCAACAAGTTTTGCAAAAAACCACAATATTACTGGTAACCATAATGACAGCAATACATTGAATACAGTTTCTAGCTCTATTACAACCATAGCCCATTGTTTTCCTGACAACTATTTGGTGAATCCTGAAAAGAAGAATAGACAGGATAAATGACTATTTAAAATGAACAATTTATGATCGTACCAGTGTTTATCAATTGTAACAAATGGATGGAAAAGTATGTGGAGCTTTTTAATATCCTTCTACGCCAACATGTGACGCAACGCTTGACACAAATGGGAAAAAAAACTAACAGAAATGTGTGAATCAATTGGTCTAACCATGTTGTATGGAAGAAAAAAGGGAAAAAACTGGTAAGTTTACCTTTTTTAGAGGAACCACAAACTCCGCAATAGACTACTGCCTTTTACGTGGAAAGTGGTGCTAGTACACAATAGACTTACCGGTGGAACAACTGGTATACTCAGACCATCTTCCAGTGGTTATTTGTTGTTATTTCACCAAAGACTCAGAATAACCCACCGAAAGTCTAGAACTCTTACCGAAACTCCAGTGGAAGGAATGTTTTTTGCTGTCATACCAAACAAGCCGTGACACAAGTCTGACCCTTGTAAACGATGATCAAATTCAATCTATAAGTGGTCTTGAGTTATTGGTTACGTGTGTCGAACAAGCCGCCCAACCAGTTCAAGCAAACCGCAGGCAAAAGTACAGGAGGGACCCATGGTTTGATGAAGAATGTGAAGCAGCTAGGAAAAAATCTTTCAGGATGTTTAAGCTAGTCAGGGAAATCTGTTTCGACAACTCAGTGGCGAGCTCTGTCCGCGATTCCAACTTCTATATAGAAATAAAAACACAACGATTTTTAAAGTGGAAAATTAAACAAAAACCACTATCTTTCCGTTTTATTTAGAGCCGACCTAAATAAAACGGAAAAGTCTCTAATCTTCTTTTACATTTATTATTGGCTCTAAACATTCTTATACTCTATCTTACTATATAGAAAACATCGAATGCAGAGTTGCCAGACTCATGCAGTTCTATACAAAATCAATTCAAACTCAGCAAAAATAATGTTACAAAGCACAAATGTGGCTTACAAAAATCTCTGCAAGGAAAAACAAAAACAAAATTCTTTGTCCCTCATGGTAAGGCTGAAATTAGTGCAGGAACTTAATGGGATCCCTTTCGTTAGGAAAACCGAAATTAATACGGAACTATTAGCAAATCATTTTGAACTATTCCTAGGAAGGCCAGAAAGACCTTCCCAAATACAGTTTGCTAATCCTTGGATCAAAAACGAAATTTTGGATCAAGAATTCACAATTCAAAAAGAAGCGACTGTCCTTCACAGATGAAACAACAACGAAGCTATAGGAGACCATCGCATTCGCTATAAATTTCTCCAGAAAACTTTTTAATAAAACTAACAGATGCATACAACTACATCTTCAAGAGCAATGATTTTCCGTAAAGCTTCCGAAAGAATATAATTTTCATAATTTTCCAAAAATAACCAACAAACTACCTTGACATATCTTTTATGAACTCTGTCATGAAAATCTTTCCAAGTGTAACTCTAGACAGACTTAAGCTATGGGTTCCAGATAACAATCTGCTAAGTGAATATCAGGCTGGTTTCAGAAAAGAATACTCAACAGTGGACATGCATCGCCAGATCATTCCTAACAAAACGAAAGAAGTTATACACTTTCTTCATTGAATTCAAGTCATCCTCCGATTCAATTGATCCGAATGAATTGTTTTACAATCTAAGTTTCTTAAGTATATCCACAAAAATGTTGAATACGCTGAAAGGACACTACGTGAGCAACCAAACAACGGTATGAAATGGAACATAAAGATCAGAATGGTTCCACACGACATCAGGTGTTAGACAAGGCTGTCTTTTGAGTCCAGTTCTATTTTCTCTTTTCCTAAATGATCTCACTACTTTTTTGCTTAGTGGTATTAGTTTTTTCAGCGCCACAATTAAACCACTGATATATGCAGATGATGTTTTCATATTTGCAGAGACTCCAAAACAAACTGCAATCATATTGTAACCTATGGAATCTGACTGTTAATACCAATAATGGAAATGTATGATTTTTCCGCAACGGAACAAGACGATATGCAAGAGAAGAAAAATGAAGATGAGAAAATGTAGATCTTGAGGTGGTGAGGGAGTAGAGGGCAAGGCAAATAGAAGCAAAAAAGCTACAACTGGAAAGAAATCTTGAGCAAGAAGCATATTGCCCCAAGCACAAAGTTTAAAGGGGGTAGAGAAACGTTTAAGATGCATCTAGAGACAGGAGTTGCACCAATCCATATCTTCACATTGATGATGCATCTGCAATATATTTAAAAAGTTACAGACACATCTGCTTTCTAGGAATTCCCAATTCTTTGAAGAGTGGTCTCGACTTGGTTGCTAGAATCAGGAATAGAGGATTTTAAAACTTTATGTCCACTATTGCTTGGAAAAGTTCTAGCATCCTGTTTTTTGCAAAATTTGGAGAGTCCGCTCAACAAAGTGAGTCTCGAATTCTATATGAACAATTGAATCACGACATAGGTGTGCGCAATTATTTCGACGATAGATATCCTATAAGTGCAATAGCCTTCATTTTTAAAAACTAGAGTGAAATTATTGCGTTTAAATTACCAACCACACGGCTCCCACGAAACCACTCTTTGAACATTATGTAACCTTAAAGAAACAGAAAATGTTTTTTTCCTAGGGAGATGACCTATCTTTAAGACAATTCAACGAGCTTTCTGTGAAAAAAACGTCCTCAACAACGATGATATCATTTTAATTCACAATGGTGAAAACTGGACAACATTGTCCAATTTCGTCCGCACGGCGCTGAACTAAAAAATAAATAAATTGGGTGGCGCAACAGTCCGTTTTAGAATTAGGGCCTAGTGACTTACAACTCTCAACCTACAGTTTTATTTGCAGAATCCGAACGGCTTATTTGAGAAAGCACTTTTTCATGACAAAAGTTACTCTTGGAAAATTTGTCAATTCCTCGCAAGAGGCAATACCCGTGAAAAATTAAATTATTATACTTGAAAATAATATTAAATGATTATTTTGACTGTAGTTTTTCATCTAAGAAATACTTAAAGACTATAATTTTTTTCTAATTGGTATTCTTTTAACGACTTTTAATTCAACAGATTTCCAAAGCGTAACTTTACTTCTCAAACTTTAGGAATTGTTTTATTCTGTTTTCTTGCGAGTTACTTAAACGATACTCTATTGAATTGAAAAAGGTTCGACCGAATTAATATAGAACCTTGAATCTTATTGTTATTGTTTTGTTTTGTCTGTTCTTAATTTAGCAATACGATTTGATACTTTTCAATATCATCGCGGTTCTAAAGAGTGTATAAGTTTAAATCAATGTTATTAAATGAAGACAAATATTTGTGGAGGGTTTAACATTTGGTGGAAGGTGTATTACCTTTTAAAATGTCAAATTTTATTGCTTTTATGTAACAATGAATAAATTAAAGGTTATAAGATACTGTTGGTGTTTTGATGTGGGCGATTTCAATCGAAGCTGAATCCAATACATAGATGCTAAAATGTTGGGTGCTACCTCTTGAAATTTGTATCTTTCTTTTAGAAATTTGACATTTTGAAACCAGATATTTTCAATAGTTTGGAGTTCTTTTATTATTTTATTAAATTCGTTATATTAAAAATGTTAATTTTAACTGGGTTTAAAAAACATAACTAATTCGAAATTATGATTAACTCAAAGTTTTTCCACGTGGCAAACTTGAAAATTTACTGTGAATATACTTATAACTAGTGGCCTAACTTTAAATGTTAAAACATTCAATTATTTATCTAAAGCCACATATTCACCAGGCAATATACAACTTATTAAAATTAATTACAAACATTCCAAGTCCTTTTTAAAATCTTCAAGAGGTCAGAAAAATGAAAATAAAAATACAAGATTTGGTAAGTAAACTGCACTAAAAAGGCACTTAAAATGCCCCCAACTTATCCTGAACATTACATATAAGATCCTTCCTGCCATTTTATATGAACGTCTGAAGCCGTTCGTCAAAAACATAATTAGTCCTTACTATCAGTATTTACCAAGGATTCATATTACAGCAGATCTTGGAGAAAATGCTGGAACTTCAAATTGATACCCACCATCTCACTATCCCACCATCACCATTTTAAAGCCGCGTATGACAGCATCTATAGGGATGAGCTGTACAGAGCAATATCTGGATTTGCATCCCTGTCAAACTTATCCGTTTGTGCAGAATGATGATTTAGAATGATGGTGCTTATCAAGGTCAGAAAAGATCTCTCCAGACAAGGCGATATACTGTCATATGCGACTTCTCCAACATCGTTCTGAAAAGAATCGTACAAAAGTCAACCTTCAACACTAGAGGCACAATCTTCCAAAGGTCCATCCAATTACTTGGATACGAAGGTGATATTGACAAAACTGGAAGATCAAAGCGTGATGTCAGCGGAGCGTTTTCGAGCATTGTAACAGAAGAGGAGAAGATGGGTTTCGTGGTCAATGAGGGCAAAACCAAGTATATGCTGTCATCAAAAAATTACATTGAACGACAACGTCTTGAAGAAACATCGTCACCATGGACAGCTAATACTTTGATGTACCCTAGGGCTTTGTCTACCTCGCCACCACTTGCAAATCGCTGCTTCTTTGGACTTAGAAGGCAATTGAATAGTAAAGTCCTCTCACGAGCATCTAAAATCAGCATTTATAAGACACTCATTATCCCGGTTCTCATATATGGCGTTGAGGCCTGTACCCGGTCAAAGAAAATTGAAAGCGTCTTAGGATGCTTCGAGATAAAAATTTTTCGGGTGATTTTTGGTCCCGTATGCATAGATGGAAAATGGATATATGTATAAAGCAGCAGAGGTTCAGGTCAGAATCCAAAGATCAGGAATCTTAGTAGCAGAAGCCTGAGCCTCTGCGGAGTTTTTTTGTGGCCTCCTTCGGGCTCCAGCCCGGAAGGTATCCGAATCCAATCCAGAGGGACAACGCAGTAGAGGAAGACCGCGACTCAGGTAGCGCACACAGGTGAGTGAAGACCTCAACCAACTTTGCGTGCGTGAAAGTGGAGACAGCTAGCTAGGGATCGAGCTGGCTTGAGACGCATGTTGGTTGAGGACCAGGTCCACTCCAGAATGTGGCGCTACCTTAAGTAATTAAGTAACTAAAATTCCATGGCTTGATTTGTAATTTTACTCGCAATAAATAAAATTATTAAGTTTATTTTTTAAACATTCTTTTATTAAAAAATTAACAACCAAGAAGTTAAATTTTTTGTAGAAAGAAGCAATAATATAAAAAATGGGTTATATTTTGACCTGCAACCAGTCTCATAAATTTGTTGAGTACACTTCCACATCAAGTCAAAAATTAAATTTTCGAGATATCTCAAATCGTTTTTATTTTATTAAAAAGTTTTATAATTATTGTTCTAAGATATCAGAAAAAAAAAGAAACAAACAACAGATATTTAGATAGTCCCCACAATTTCAAATTTATTTTTATAGAAAAAATATTTATCAACAATAAAAAGTTTAACAAAATATCAATAATATTCAAAAATTATCTTTCTTCATCTCAAAAATTAAACTTTCAAAACTTTTTAATATCTATTCAACCATATTAAAATTTATAACCTGAGTTTGTGTGTTCCTAAACCTTATGCGTACCTTTATCTTATGATTAATTTTTGGTAATCTTTGATGATGGGTTTTAATTTGATTTTATATTTCTGTGCTCACTGAAGTTTATTTTATGATTGCCTTTTTATCTCTTTGTTAAAGTGACTTATGATAAGAATACTTTGAATGATGGAAATTGTTGGATGGATGGTTGGTTGGATATTATTGGCCCTTAAGGGTGAATTTCTGTCCAGTTTTTTGGGCAGAATTTTAATATGACTACGGTGTCTAGACAAAAAAAAATATAGAAATAAACTTTTGTATCTAAATCCTTTAAGGGTTCTTGTTTATCTAAGAGATTTCTGGGTTTATTTATTTAAGGGATTATAGTGGAATTAGATGGAGAAGTGCTCAGTAGATGGAGAAGAATAAATTGATTTTTAAACCTCTAAAATGAAAAGAAATCCAAAATAATAATCCTCAAACCTATACAATTAATATTACTTTTAGTTACTTCCAAACTTGATAAATCCAAGTTCGTCAAAATTTAAAACCATGGTCCTCAAACATTGACAAACAAACTTTCTCTATCAATCATTTTTAGCTCAATTTGTGTATTCAAAGAAACAAATACACATTAAAAAATTGTACCCGCCCTTATATAACAACAAAATTTTACATTTTGAGTTTCTTTAAATTAAAATTAAGTGCACAACTAAGTCGCACAAAATTTCTTCTGTAAAAGAATCTTGAAAATGTAAATTCCATTAATAAGAAATGAGCATATCCCATCGAAATGTGTAACCATCGTTGAAGGCGATGTAGGGTCACATGTGGCAGCTTTTTGGATGGATTGAAAATCGTGACCAGAGGTTGGTGGTCTGTAACCAGTTGAAATTGACGTCTTAATAGGTATTGATGGAATTTCTTAACTCCATTAATGATGGAAAGAGCCTCCTTCTCTATCTCTATTTTTTTGAGGCTCGTCAAGTGTTTTAGACTCGAAGGGTATGGGTCTCTCTTTTCTGTCTGGAGAAGTCACTGCACCAATTTTTTTGTATGAGGTGGCATCCGTAGTCAATATGATTGGATAGTCATCCCGAAAATGTACCAATCTTGTTATGTTCAAAATATCATATTTAAATTGATTAAAAGCCTTCTTTTGCTCTTCGCCCCAAAAGGATGGCTGTTCTGCTAAACGCAGTTTGTTTATTGGGGCTGCTACTTGGGCGGAATTTTTAATGAAATGATAATAATAATTCAGTTTGCCGATAAATGCCTCCTGGTTTTTAAGTTCTTAGGTTCACGCTATCGTCTGAACTATTAGACCCTTGCTTTCCTGGTAGTTCTCTTACCGAAACGTGCAACAGTTATATACGTTTAAGTTCAAATACAACATACCCACAAGGTCTGATCACAAGAGATAAGCTTCAATGGGCTCTCAATAGCTTCAAACCATTTAAATCTGCAGGACCAGACCAGCCGAATTACAAAAGACTTCTGATATAATTGCACCAATCCTTGAGGCAATTTTTACTAGCTGTCTTTACCTGGTTTATGTTCCCTCGGCATGGGGAGAAGTTAAAGTTGTTTTTAAAACCAAAGCAGGTAAATGGTCGCAAGTCAATCCCAAAGATCTACGATCTATAAGTCTATCATCATTCCTTCTTAAGACCTTGGAAAGATTGATTGATATCCATTTAAGGGCAAGTATTGATACAAGACTTCTGTCTTCGACTTAACATATACCTAAAGGTATATCAGTGGAAACAGCGTTACATACGTCGAATATTCCCTCCATCATAAAGAGTTCACTATGGTTGCTTTCCTTGACATCGAAGGTGCATTTAACAACGTGGACACATCTGCAATCACATCTGCACTGACATCTCTAAATGTAGAGAGTTCGCTTAGGGAGTTGATTCATTTAATGCTGACTAGCAGAATAATCAACTCAAAACTGGGCAACTCTTCTAGTAGACGATTTGTTAGTAGAGGGACACCGCAAGGTGGTGTTCTATCCCCTCTCCTCTGGAACCTGGTGGTGGAGGGTTTCAGAGTGATAGCCTATGCGGACGACGTTGCTATAGCAGTTTCAGGAAAGCATCTTAATATCCTAAAAGAACTCTTACAAAATGCCTTGGACAGACTAATACTTTGGGCTAATCGGTCTGGACTGGGTGTTAACCCACACAAAACCGAGCTGGTCTTATTTTCGAGGAGATACAAAATTCCATTTGTCAACCCTCCTTACATTAAAGGAATCCAATTAAAATTCTCAGACGAGGCCAAATACTTAGGTCTTGTCTTAGACAAAAAACTAAATTGGAAACGCAACGTACAGGAAAGAGTCAAAAAAGCTAATGTAGCTCTCTTTGCCTGCAAAAAAGCTATTGGTAATAAATGGGGTTTACAAATCAGAATCACGCATTGGCTATACCCATCGGTAATCAGACCGATTTGAACATACTGTGTGGCAGTATGGTGGACTGCTTTAGAGAAAGGTATAAACAAGGATAAAGGATAAAGTGCAAAGTTCAGCTTGCCTATGTATAAGCGGATTGCTTCGCACGACCCCGTCTGCGACACTGGACACTTTGCTCCACCTAACACCTCTTGACATATTTAGCAAACAAATAGCTGCAAGCTCTGCTATTCGCTTCAATGCTTCGTCGCAGTGGACTAACAACAACATTAGCCACTCCGTAATTCTAAGGTACTTAAAATCAATTCCAAAGTACACAGACTACACCATCCCCCAACTACAATTCGACAGAAATTTCCAGATTTCTATACTTACCAGATTTTTGGGAGGATAGGACATTCTTGGAGAATGAGCCGATCCATTTTTACACAGATGGGTCATAAACAAAAGAAGGGCTTGGTGAAGGTGTGTACTCAGAACGACTGAAATTAAGTCTCTTATTCCGCCTTCCCAAACATTGTAGCGTGTTTCAGGCGGAATTTTTGGCGATAAAAGAAGTCTTGTCTTCGCTCCAAAAAAACGTGAAATCAACATCTGATATCCGTATTTTCTCTAATAGCCAGGCCG
Organism: Eupeodes corollae; assembly: GCF_945859685.1. NCBI lineage: Eukaryota > Metazoa > Arthropoda > Insecta > Diptera > Syrphidae > Eupeodes > Eupeodes corollae. The sequence continues at coordinate 127,089,018 of NC_079148.1, forward strand.
CTATCAAATCTCTGGACTGTCTCAACAAACTCTATAACAGTCCATAACTGTCGATCATCTCTAATGAAGATGGCGCAACAGTTTAATATTCACCTTTGCTGGGTGCCGGGCCATAGAGACATTACAGGTAACTGTAAGGCAGATGAACTCGCCAGGAACGGTTTACTGCAGCCCATCCTACCACGTTTGACACACGCTGGCATACCAATGGCTACTTGTAAACTGCTACTAATGTAAGACGCTGTGAGGAGGGCAGGCACCAGGTGGACCAACATCACCACGTGTCAAGCCACAAAAAACATCTGGCCAACACTGGATTTAAAACGTTCAAGGTTCTTGCTCTCTCTAAGCAGATCGCATATAAGCTCGATAATAGGTGTCATAACTGGACACTGTCTGATAGGAAAGCACGCCACGAGACTTGGCGTATTCTCAAAGGACTTTTGCAGAAGCTGTATTTACGAGAAAGAAGAAGAAATGGTTCTTCATCTTCTCTGCACATGCCCTGCTCTAGCTCGAAAACGCAAGAATTACCTAGGAGAATTCTTCTTTAACGATCTAAACGATCTAAATCATATCGGTATAATCAGCCTCTCACGTTTCGTAAGGTACTCAAGCTGGTTCCATTGACCTTAAGAGGAAGCCTCAAGATTCATGTGGTATCACAATGGGCCATTAAACTGGTCTAAGTGAGTCCGTTTCCATCTTGGACAGCCACTATTAATTAACCTAGGTTCAGGTAAATCACGGATCTCATTTCAGCACGGACAACTTCTTTGCATCCAAATGGGACGGGTCGATGTTTAAAATACTAAGGTTGACTATCCGAATTCAAGGTTAAATGAGCGACAAATAGCGACAAATAATTTACTGCAACCTTATCCAGGACTGAAAACTGTTTTGTTATTTCTCACTGATAGACCTTGCATCGGTTTGCAGACTTTATTCGTCTGAAACTTGTAAGACTGATATACCGCTTGAAAAATTGATTGTGAAATCGAATGCCTCAAACCAATCTAAGCCCGTAATATTTGAACCGTTTTGATACTCCCTCATCAAAAATGAAAGCTTCCAAACTTTTTGTATGTTGAATTAATGCCTTTGGGACCCCTCTTATGGAAACCCTTACACCTCCGTAAGCCTTTAATGAACAATTTGTAGGTTCATAGGAAGGATTTTTAAATGCATGATAACCTTCGAGACCCACAACGGAACAATTTGCTTTAGTGTCCAGTGAAACGACACAAAAATTTGACGGCCCTTTCGATGAGCTAACAACACTTTATCGTGAAGACCGTCTTTGATTATCTCATGAACTAAATGATTTATTTCAGTGTACTGGGGGCGATTGTTAGGTTTTTATCGGTTTTACAACTGTGACGATATCCTTTATATGTTTTTTTTACGACCTCGACGTTGCGTCGATTTCTTTCTAAAAACTGTGTTGGTATTTTTTTTATAAGCAAACTGTGTTTATGTGCCCTTTTCGATTACAATTATTGCAAACTGAATTTCGGTGTTTGCACTGATCACGGTTGTGATAAGTAATGCAGCCAGGGTAAAACTTTCTTACAAGATAATGATCATTGCAATTACTTGAATGGCGTTGTTCACGAGCATGGTTGAGCTGATTAACTTCAGCAGTCGATTTCAGTGGCTGTTTGGGTTGATTCGAATGCTGTCAACAGTTCTTCGATCTCTGCTAAGGTCGGATCTTTCTTCTGGGTTGCAGACACGCGGATAACTTCCTGTGGAGTGTAGTATACGATCATATCTCGAATCTTACAGTCGGCATAGGATGTACCAAAGCCTTCCTTTGTGCAAATGAACTTGCAGTCTCTGGCTAATCCACTCAAATCGGCAATCCATTCAGCATAAGTTTGTTTAGGAGTCATTTTCTGCCGCAGAAATTTGTATCTCGATGCGGGTACATGCAGTTTTGTTTGGAAATGTTTTGTCAATTCAGATATTAAATCTTGGAATGTCTGTAGACTCACACCGTTGGTCTCGAACAGTTTTTGGAGTACCTCATTTATGTAATTATCACAGGTTGACAAAAAATGTGCCTTTTAAGTTATCGTCTACTACAGCATTGGCCTTGAAGTGTTGTTGAAGCTGAAAAACATAGTTTTCCAAAGTTTCTTTTTCTACAGCAAAAGCGCGAAACTGTGAAATAGAGTTTGATGTCGAACACTTGGGGTTAGACGATGATGAACTCTTGTAAAGTTTCTCCCGCATTTTGGATTGCAGTTGTTGCTCCATCCATTCCTTCTGCTGTGCTAGTAATCTTTTGACCAAATTATTATAAATGGGTTCTTTCTAATAACCTCGTCGCCAGATGATATATTTAGTACCCAAAGACTGGAAATGGTTTAAATTACATTATTTATTGATTGATTTGTATCTTAATTCGAGGTGGATGTGATCAACGCTGAGGGCGGAATAGAAGTGAAAATCGATCGCCAAAAAAAACGGCGAAAAGGAATTATATTCATTGGACACCTACACTGAAGTTGTCATCGTTTGAGAGCACGAACAGAGTTGCCAGATATAACAGTTACAACATGCTACGTTTAACGTTTGAATTTTGGTGACCAATTTTTGAGATATGGAATTTTGATAAAAATATAAAATATTTTTTTAAAGTCCAAAATAAATTAGATATGAGAAAATTATAATTTTGGTTTTGAAAATATTACAATAAAATCACCTGAAGTGAATCTGCTTAACTCCTAAATTTCCAAGTTTAAACTCATTCGACTCCATGAAACAGGAGAGTTAAAAATTGTGTACGATTCCAATACTTGTCATATAATGGGTGTTTGCCGCAAGTAAAAGGGATATTTTCTATAATGAATCACGGCTGTGCAACCCACAACGCCTCCCTAACCCATCAACCTTTGCGTGCTTCGTTATCAGACAAAAAATGAACTTACCCACAAATGCGACGTGTGTGACAAGATTGTATCAATTTGCAAATAAAGGCACAGAGTATATCAACTAATGACTATTTACCCTTCGTTACCTTGTTGTTACACCTGTTGTGATGATGAACATAGACGTGCGTTACATTTTCAAACAAAAGATAACAAAACCCCCCGATACTCAAAATCAGCAGTGTAAAAGTCCGTCTTATTGTGACAGAGATAGACTCTTATTCGTCTCGGTTCCGAATCCTTTCGCGTGCTTCCTTATTGAAATTGTATAGCAGACGAATAAAAGAAATGAAAAAAATTTGATACTATTGTTGATATCTCTCTTATATCACATATTTTTTTTTCATTCATTGTGATATTATGGGCGTATCAAAAAAAGGGTAAAAAAAGGATTTTCCTATGAAATTGTATACAATGCAAATGTCTCGTGTATCGCATACACTTTTGTTATGTTGCGAATCAAAATATAATTGAGTCTTTTGAAAAGTATTTTCCTGGAAATTTTCATTCTGTTATTTTTGTGTTGCTTATGTTCAGGAATTTATGCGATGATCTCAGTTTCGGTCGTGGCCATGACATAGGGCTTAGCTTTTTTAAATTGGAATTTTTTAAACAGAGAATATTCAGCAAAAAAATAGGATAGATGGAGCGAGATTGTTATTTTCTGATACAACCTATTGTTGTGCAACAAGTATGATTTTTTTTTTCGTCCTCGATGTTATATAACAAAAGATTTATGAGCAAATTCATAACTGGATTTCGTGGATACTTTTTTGTATATGGCCAAGAATTTAAAATTCGAAATGGATACCAATATATGTCTGTGCATATTTTAAAACAGTGTTCAATGTGCCTTAACTTCACACAAACTTTCAAGGATTCGTTAAGTGCTCAATAATAGCTAAAGTTTATTAACCTCAAAAAGGTTGGAGTTAATCACAAATATGATAATAATTGAGCTTCTAAAAAATGACAACTTTTTGAATTTTTTGTAACAGATTAAATTCAAATTATTTTTTTCTGCCCAAAAAAAAGCAATACGGTTTTTAAAGGATAAAGTTGTCATGAACATTTGAATCTTGTCTTATAATTTTTCTATCACATCAAGTTTTTTAAAATATTTCTCTTTTAAAATGTCGATAAAAATGTTTTTAATACTAAGGCAAAACACAACATTGTTCTTAACAATAAATTGATTGATTATTGTACATGTCGTCTTGGTCCATATGGTTCAATTTCAGTAATAAAAAATAAGTTATCATCGTTATGTAGCGCTCGCTGTTGACGATGAGCGCTTCACTAACGTCGTTTCCCAGACTTACATACCAATTATTACGCTGACGGACAATAATTCATACCAAACGTTAACTTTTTAAGGAAGCATTATCACGTGGTGAACCTCGCGTGGGTTGACGTCTTTTCATGTACAGTAATTTTGGTTGCCATTCATCCAAAAATGCACCTCGTCACTAAATACGATTTATCGGCCAAAACTAGGTTCCTCTTCCAAACCAGTCACCGAAGTTGAAGTCTGCGAAAGCCCAAGTTTTTGTGCATGGCGAGGATTAGACTGCCTCGGGTTTTGTTGTACAATTTCACGAACCACAGAGATGTTATCGGCCGGGATCTTGCGTTCGTTAAGCGTACGATTGTTGGCTGATTGTTTACCGAACCGGTTGTCTTAAATTTGGCCACCATTTGCGTTAATGAACACTCATTATGGTAATAAAGTTTGATCATTTGAACGTGCTGTTCAATCGTGTAATTTGCCATGATGGTTTGGAATAATCAACTGATAAATAACCAAAAGATTTGACAGATGTCATCAAAACAAAATAGCCCCCAGGGTGCGCCAAAATCTGCACGCGCCAATTGAAAAACCGTTTAGAACCTAATTTTTGGAATATGTTTCACAAATAATGAATGATTTAAACAGGTTAGGCGTTTATAATAATATCAATTATTTAAGGCCTATTCACACTATTCACAATAGAACAATATAACACGTTTACAGAACGAAAAAAGTCATCCTATTGACTATTTTGGTAGTCAATATGACTATTTGGTAGTCAATTTTCAGCCGATAACCGCGATAGTCAATAGAACAATTTTCGGTTGTCAATTTTGGAATCCGAAATATTTTTACAATTTGGTAGTTAATATGACAACTTTGGTTGAAGGAATTTGAAACACCGGTTGTCATATTGACAACTGCGGTAGTCAATATGACAACTGCGGTAGTCAATACGACAACTGCTGTAGTCAATATGACAACTGCGGTAGTCAATATAACAACTGCGGTAGTCAATATAACAACTGCGGTAGTCAATATGAAAACTGCGGTAGTCAATATGACAACTACGATAGTCAATATAACAACTGCGGTAGTCAATAGGACAATTGCGGTAGTCAGTAGGACAACTGCGGTAGTATCCACATTGTTGGAACCTTATGCCTCACTTTAGGGGTGCGAACAAGACGACACTCATAAAATAAATATATTGTATGAACACAAGTAGTACAGTCGTCGTCGGGATATAAAAAGATATGTACACTTGTCTGCATCTATCATAATTTGTGCGTACATTTCATTTCTTGTTTTTTGTGATTTTTGTGTGCATACTTTTTAGTGCAATTTTGCAACTTGAAGTAGGAACGATAAAAAAATATAAATCCAGATATCGCACATGAATTCTAATATTTGCAACAAAATGCATTGCCGGATTTAAATCCATTGATGTCTTAAGTCCTTTTTTTCCATAAGAAACATACAATTTTAATTTAAATACACAAAAAGTTCGGTTTGAACAATTTAAACATGTCAAATATTATAGATTTCGATAATTCCATTCTTGAAGTTAGACTAAATCCCACAAACCAAATTCTTGAGAATAAGACAAAATCAAAAAAATCTAGTTTATAAAATATATGGACAATTTAACTTTTAGAAATTTAAGAAAATTAAAAATACTAAATAGCAAAACCTGGAAAACCAAATATACTCAAATACTCATGTAACCTTATTTGGTGAAAACAAAAACCTAGAAAACTTATAATTCCAAAAATATTAACAATTTAATGAATCAAAATTTTACAAATTAAGATTTAAGAAAACCAAAATCACATAAAATCCTCAAAAGCTAAGACCTTGAAAATTGTAAATTAAACCCAAAAGTCAAAAAATTAAAAATCTTATAACACAAATTCCTAAAAATCAAAGATCCACGATAATAGACATGATAATAAACATTTTAAATAAAGAACAGAAATTCTTGATTCAAAATTCTCGCAGCTTAGCTCTATAAAACTCATGTGTCAAACAAAGTCAAGACTCCAAAAATCTAAGATCTTGAAAACCCAACAAATAAAGTAAATGATTGTGTTAGAAAATTGCATATAAATTTGGAAACCTAACATTCGAAGACTAGAAATCCACAAACCTTAAAACAATCGAAAGGCTCAACAATCCGTGGTTCTTTAAAAATCTCATAATCAAAGAAAATTCTCGAAACCTCATCATCAAGCGAACCCAAAACTTCGAACACCAAAAATCTTAAAAATCAATGATTTTAGGAATTTAAAAAAAAGTCAGACTAAAAAACAGAACGTCCTGGATAATTCAAATCCAAATTGGCACAAATTCCTTAACTAAAATTAAAGGTTTGTTAAATTTAATGGTTTGTTTCAACTCATTGACAAAATATATTTACCCAAAAAATATACTATCAGTACTTTGAGTTTTTGAAATGAACTAGTGAAATTTTGAGTTTTCTGGGGTTCAAGTTATTGGGACTTTTAGTATAGATTGCAACACAACACCATTTCAAAAGCTAGAAATGTAGGAACTTATATAGAAAATTTTCAATCCAGAAAATACTGGAGATCTTAAGAGCTCAAAACCAAAAAAAATAGAAGTTTTTGGAAAACCTTTAAATCATACCAAATATTGAAATGCTAAAAATCTCAAATTTTCTAAAACCAAAACCCCAAAAACCCAAAATGTTGAGATTTCAATAGCCCATGTAGCCAACATTTTTTAACTAGAATCCAAAAAATTAAGTGCTCAAATTCATGGACAAATTTAACGTTTTTGAAGCCGCAAAGATATCTTTGAGTTCTTGTAAATTAATTTAGAAAAACGTATGTTTTGAAGACACAAAGACTTCTAGGAGGTTTTGTAAATTTGGGTTTTCTGGATTTAAAATTTTGGGACTATCCGAATTACCAAAATTCGAAAAAACTAAAAGCATGAGATGCAAACGCAAAAATTCCTCAACAAATTAGAGATTTGAAAACCCTGATAACCCAAAATCTGAAAATTAAAAAAAAGTGACCAAAATTCCTTAAACAAAGTGAAAAAAACAGTAAGATTTAAAAATCCTTCTTATTACTAAAAGTAATTCGCTGCCTAAGATAAGTCTTCTTATATCTATCATCTACCGCACATAGCCCAACAAAATGAAAAACATTCTCGCGATCTTTCAAGTTGCACAGGTTGCATAAAATCAATGAGTCATCGCGGTCAGGAATGTAGTTCAGACTAAAGAGTTCTCCTCTTAGCCGGAAAATGTACGAAATTTGTTCCATGGTATATTTGTCGTGGAAGAAGTTCCTTTCCCGGAGATCGTGTTCTAGTCTACTTTAAATCATGCGGTTCAGTGGATATTCAATATGAAAACTGCGGTAGTCAATAGGACAATTGCGGTAGTCAATATGACAACTGCGGTATTCAATATTTTAACTGCGATAGTCAATATAACAACTTTGGTAGTCAATATGACAACTACGGTAGTCAATAGACAACTGCGGTAGTCAATACGACAATTTCGGTAGTCAATACGACAAATAAGGTAGTCAATACGACTACTATGGCGGTCAATATGAAAGCTGCGGTAGTCAATACGACAATTGCGCTAGTCAATATGACAACTGCGGTAGTCAATACGACAGCTGCTGGTAGTCAATATGACAACTACGGTAGTCAATATGACAACTTCGGTAGTCAATATGACAACTTCGGTAGTCAATATGACAACTGCGATAGTCAATATGACAACTGTGGTAGTCAATACAACAACTGAGGTAGTCAATACGACAACTATGGCGGTCAATATGACAACTGCGGTAGTCAATACGACAACTGCGATAGTCAATATGACAACTGCGGTAGTCAATAGACAATTGAGTCAATATGAAAACTGCGGTAGTCAATATGACAACTTCGGTAGTCAATATGACAACTGAGGTAGTCAATACGACAACTAAGGTAGTCAATATGACAACTATGGCGGTCAATATGAAAACTGCGGTAGTCAATATGACAACCAAATTGTCGTATTGACTACCAAAGTTGTCATATTGACTACCGCAGTTGTCATATTGACTATACAAAATTGACTATCGAAAATTGTTCTATTGACTGTCCAGTAGTCAATTTTTAAAAATAAGGTTGTCATATTGACTATTTTGGTAGTCAATGCGACAATTTGGCCAAATTTCAGGTTCACTATCGACGATTGTTAATATGGCAACTTTTTTTTTCTGTACAAAATTATTTATCAATATTCCTAAAAGAATGTTCCAAAGATTACAATTTTATCCATAATTTTCTTTGTCTAAAGAGGAGAGATTTTAACACTTCAGTCAGCAGGTAAATTAAGTTTCTTTCTTAATTTTTATTATTACAAATAAACAAATCATATAAAGCAGACCTGCATACATAATTTTTGTTATAAGTAAGAAAATATTGTTCTATTTGTCATCCTACACGTCCTGAATTGTGCATAATTCCTTTTTAACAAATGACAAAAACAAAATAAAATTAATGACACACACTTTATGTAAAACATCAAAGAAATTTTATGAAATACATCTTGATTAGAAGAACATTCTCATTCTCACACACTTTGTATTCAATTCAATTTGAAAATTTGTATTAGATAAGGATATTTTTTTGACATATTCTGTAGGATCACGTAAAAAACACACATATTTTTCCCGAAGCGAAAAATCTTCAGTTGAGTTTATTTTTGTTTCAAATTCAATTGTTACAATAAAAATACACAACAATATAAAATGCCTTCATACAACACATAAAATAAAATAAAAGTACTTCTTGTTAAAAGAACAGAAAATCAATTCAAAAGGTTTATTTTTTTATTTTACTTCAAAACAACTTCACACGAAATCGTTTTATTTTATATTTTCCATCGAAAGGAAAAACAATCCTGACAGCACTGGAAATACAAATAAGGTCATGTTGAGTTCAATTTAACAACACTTAACTTTGACAGACAGATTTTTTTCCATGTATGTGTGTAAAAATGTGAATTGAGTGACGTATTCTGACACTATATGCCAATCAAAATCAGTTTAGATGTAAGTGTGCATAGTTTTTTGACTTATCAGGGTTAATGTGAAGGTCTACTTTGTACCTTTGAGAGTTGTTTTTAAAGGAAACAGTCATTAAAGGATATTTTTTTATTGCTTTCGAAGAAGTGATTGATGATTGATACAAAGAAATTGAGATTTAATGTCAGATATTATGAAACAGTTAACAATTTAAAACAGGATTAATTTTTATATTTTTTTGGTCATAAGAAGGTGAATAAAGAATGATTTAATAGCTCCAAAAAAGGTGCCGTTATTTACTACATTCGGCAACACATCAAAATGTTGCCTAAAAGATTTTCCAATTGTCATTTGACAACTTCGAATTTTCACTGTAAACGAAGCCTTAAACCAGTTATCAAACTGTCAACGTCAAAACATTCAATCAAAATAAAAAGTATTTGTACCATTATTGGAGAGACTGTTTGTGGAGTTAAGCTTAAGACAAACTATATTTATAATCTTCTCTGATTAATTATCATCTGATATTTTACTACTCCAACTTTTACCCTCAATACTTGTTTAATTTTTCAGAGTCCATTTATAAATAAATTTAATTGGTAATCAAAACTCAAGCTAAATTAAAACCATTTGGGGAAAACAAAGTATCAATTATCTTTATCTTGTAAGTCCTTCCTTATTATCAGTGTCCTTATTTCTGCTAACAAACTTACCCTCCTCTTACACAATTAATTCCGATTCCATAACAACTTAATAATGAACACATTTTTTGAATCAAATTAAGTCCTTTTTTATTCTTCTTTTATTCTTAAGCTAGAAAATCTTTTGGTTTGGTTGGGTATCCAAAAAAAAGATAAAGAATCATCAGATCACCCTCGAATTTCTTTTGTGAACTCAACCATTACGAAAAACATTTAAATGTCGTCAAGTTAAGCGTAACATTTTACACTGATTTTAAAATCGATTCCCCATTTTAAGATCATTATTCAATTCGAAAATATTTTATTTTTCAACAAGATGGTGGTGAAAGGAAAACGAAAAAAAAACTTGATAAGGACACTTATCGTTTGTATTCTAACAAATTGATTTTTTCTTCGTTGTTTTTTAGGGTAACAAGTTCAATTTTTGGGTGATGAGAAGAAGTTTTGTATTTTTGGGTGATGAGAAGAAGTTTTGTATTATGTATTATATATGGGGCTTGACTTCCATTTGAATCAGTGGAGCGAAGTGAATCAAAAAGAAGATTAATTTTTATCTGGAATTGTGTTGAATGATTTTATTGTTGTTACTGTTTTCCAACATTTTAAAAATTGAATTTTTTGTTATAAAATTGAATTTTTAAAATTTAATGTTAAATTCAACTTCACATATCAAATAAAATTGGCTAGCTTATTAAGTTCTAAGAATTCATACATTTCCTGTTATCATTACAAAAGAGCAGAAGGGTAAAATATACGTAAAATTTCTCACATATAGCTTACTAGCTTCTTGAATTCTTGACAGCAAAATTGAATTACATTAAATTGAAGAATCTTGTTCATATTTCTAAGAACACGATGGACTCTGACATCTGAGAAATATAAACTGTCTTAATTTAAAATATTGTTCTTGTGCAGAATTCTTTGATGTTGACATCTGTCATGCAGTTAAAAATTGAGCTATAAAGACCATTAGTAATTGTTCAACTGTACGTGAGCTTTTGATGGATATCACATTCTACGTATGAAATAATTGAAGTTCATTTCTTTATATTTTCTGCTGTACATGTCATCTATTTATTAAGATTGTTGAAAATACTGTACAATTGGATTAATTAGAATTTCTTTTGACATGCACTTTTTCCAAAAACACTTTTCAAAACCATTGTTTCTTATAGCAAAAGTAAGAATTTATGAATGTAAACGCAGTGAAAAAAAGAGGCTGTGGTGTGACCCACACTGATAACATCCCATCCCGTCTGTCGATTTGTCTAGCGCAAAAGTTTGTCTATATGTACTCGTATCAATTTTTACCAAATTTGCGTACTATTATTTGAAGATTTTATTTTTTATGAAAAAACGGACTGTTGGATTTTTATATAAAAATTACTGAATATTTTCTGTGAAATAAAATAAATTTGAAGCAAATTTTTTTAATTTTTGAAAAGCTATTTGAGTCGAATGTACATTTTTACCAAGTTTTAGTATTGTTTTTTTTAGAGTTTTTTCTTGTAAAAAAACCGTAAATTCGATTTTTTTCGAAATTTTATCGAATGTTGACAACAATATTACTTATAAGATAAAATTAGTTTGAAGCCAATATTTCAAATTTTTGAAAAAATATTTGAGTCGAAAATAAATTTTTACAAACTTTTATTTTTTTTTTTAGGTTTTTAATTTTTGTAAAAAATTCTCAATTTTACTGAATGTTAACAACAATATTTCTTATAACATAAAATAAGTTTGAAGCCTAAATTTCAAGTTTTTGAAAAGATATTTGAATCGATATTCAATTTTTACACACTTTATGAAATGTTTTTGTTGCAGAAAAAAAAACGCAAAACGGTATATTATTGAAGATTAATGTCTAAAAAGTATGAAAAGCAAGTTAACAAAGATTTGATATGATAAGTTTTACATAAGTTCTGTTAAGTAGAAACAAAAGAGAGTATTGTTTTGTTCATTATATAAAAATACAGTAGAGTAAATAAATATTCCAACAATCTCCCACAACGCAATACTATAGTTAATTTTAAAATAAACGGTGATTTTTTAAGAGCTTGAAAACTTTAAAAAAAAAAACGCATAAAATTTGCAAAATCTCATCGATTTTTTATTTGAAACGTTAGATTGGTCCATGACATTTACTTTTTTAAGATAATTTCTTTTAAATGTAGACCGCGGCTGCGTCTTAGGTGGTCCATTCGGAAAGTCCAATTTTGGGTAACTTTTTCGAGCATTTCGGCCGGAATAGCCCGAATTTCTTCGGAAATGTTGTCTTCCAAAGCTGGAATAGTTGCTGGCTTATTTGTGTAGACTTTAGACTTGACGTAGCCCCACAAAAAATAGTCTAAAGGCGTCAAATCGCATGATCTTGGTGGCCAACTCACCGGTCCATTCCTTGAGATGAATTGTTCTCCGAAGTTTTCCCTCAAAATGGCCATAGAATCGCGAGCTGTGTGGCATGTAGCGCCATCTTGTTGAAACCACATGTCAACCAAGTTCAGTTCTTTTATTTTTGGCAACAAAAAGTTTGTTAGCATTGAACGATAGCGATCGCCATTCACCGTAACGTTGCGTCCAACAGCATCTTTGAAAAAATACGGTCCAATGATTCCACCAGTGTACAAACCACACCAAACAGTGCATTTTTCGGGATGCATGGGCAGTTCTTGAACGGCTTCTGGTTGCTCTTACTCCAAATGCGGCAATTTTGCTTATTTACGTAGCCATTCAACCAGAAATGAGCCTCATCGCTGAACAAAATTTGTCGATAAAAAAGCGGATTTTCTGCCAACTTTTCTAGGGCCCATTCACTGAAAATTCGACGTTGTGGCAGATCGTTCGGCTTCAGTTCTTGCACGAGCTGTATTTTATACGGTTTTACACCAAGATCTTTGCGTAAAATCTTCCATGTGGTCGAATAACACAAACCCAATTGCTGCGAACGGCGACGAATCGACATTTCACGGTCTTCAGAAACACTCTCAGAAACAGACCCAATATTCTCTTCTGTACGCACTGTACGCATTCGTGTGGTTGGTTTAATGTCCAATAAATTAAACTGAGTGCGAAACTTGGTCACAATCGCATTAATTGTTTGCTCACTTGGTCGATTATGTAGACCATAAATCGGACGTAAAGCGCGAAACACATTTCGAACCGAACACTGATTTTGGTAATAAAATTCAATGATTTGCAAGCGTTGCTCGTTAGTAAGTCTATTCATGATGAAATGTCAAAGCATACTGAGCATCTTTCTCTTTAACACGATGTCTGAAATCCCGCGTGATCTGTCAAATACTAATGCATGAAAATCCTAACCTCAAAAAAATCACCCTTTATTAGTTTAATTTACTAAGCCCATTAAATTAGCAAATTTAAAATGTTTTACTTTAGCCAGATTCTTAGTCAACACATTGGCCATCATGTTACCCGTGCATTGGTAGTTCAGCTTGATAATGTCATCTTGAAGTAGCTCTCTGACAAAGTGGAAGCGTATGTCAATATATTTTGTTCGGGGGTGATGCACCGGATTCCTCGCAAGTTGCGTTTAATTAATAAATTTCTAAGATAAACTGCCTCTTTACTGGCTTGAGACAAAGCCATATACTCAGCCTCTGTACTACTTAGAGCAACTGAATTTTGTTTTTTTTTGACTCCCATGAAATCGCAGCACCTGAGAGTATAAAAACAAATCCCGTGTAAGATTTTCTGTCGTCTATATTTCCCGCCCAATCTGCGTTGACATAGCCTTTTATATCTTCAATTTTTTGTGTGTATGTAAGTTTAGCAACACAAGTAGTGCTAATGTAGCGTAGCAGGTGCTTAAGGGCAACTGCATGCTCTGCATGTGGATCAGTATTAAACTGTGAGAGTTTACTTATTGTGTGCACAATGTCCGGACGCGTACAAACTGCCAAACACAGAAGAGCCCCAACAACCGATTGATAAGAACTATGGTCTTCTCTCTTGCATGCCGAGTTTGAACACTTTTGCAACTTTATCCCTGGATCCAGTGGTGTGAGCTGAAGTTTGCAGGCGTTTAATAACATCCATTATATACTGCTTTTGGTGTATACTTATGGATCCTCGTAGTCCTTGGCCTTTATCTATACAATCGAATTCCTCACTTATTTTACCTTTAATTTCATTCATAGACTGTTGATCAGAACATGCGATCATGATATCGTCTACGTAAACAGCTATAATGTTAAATTGTTTTTCTTTATTCATAACATCAAGACAATTATCTCCATTCCATCTCGAAATACCTATAGCATGCAAAACACTGTGAAGCCTCTTATTCCACTCTCGGCCTGCCTGTTTAAGGCCATACAAGGATTTGAGTAGCTTACATACTTTATTTGGATGGCGGTCATCAGTGAATCCTTCAGGTTGTGACATGTAAACAGTGCTTTCCAAATCGCCATTCAAATATGCCGAAGTCACGTCTAAATGATCCAACAGGAGCTCTTGTTCAACAGCTATTGCAATTATTAGACGAATCGCTGAAAAACGTGCAACCGGTGAAAAAGTTTCGTTATAGTTCACTTAAAACTTCTGGGCACAACCTTTTGCCACTAGTCTGCATTTGAATCTATCGATTGAACCATCTGCGTTCCTCTTCACGGTAAAAACCCATTTGCAGCCTATCACCTGACTCTTCTCCGGACGATCAACTAACTCCCAGGTATGATTCTTCTTAAGTGCATCCATCTCGAGATCCATAGCTTTTTTTCATTTCGTAGACTCACTACTTAACATTGCTTCTGCAACTGTCATTGGAACAGATGGTACTTCAACAGCAAGAAGGTTGAATTATTTAGCTGGCCGACCAGGTTTTCGTGTACGTAATATTTTTGTACGACCTAGTCCTCTAACGTACTCTGCTTCAAGAACCTCGTTCTCCTTCTTCTTTTGCCTGTTGATGTGGAGCTATTAATTGAGGTTGATGTTCAACTTCAGTTATTAGAAAATCGTTTTCCTTATCTTCAGAATGTTTATGAAAGTCCTTAAAAAAATATGAAATTTCTACTTTTTTCGACCTTTCTTGTTCTGGGATCAAACAAGCGATAAGCCTTCGATTCGGCAGAGTAGCCGACCTGGTTTCTTTTCTAATACCACTGCCTTAGATCCAAAAAGTCTGAGATGAGAAATTATAGGCTCATATACGACATGACCAAAGCTCTTGGGGTGTTAATGTTCCAGCTATATTTGTTGGAGACCTATTTCTTAAATAAGCTTCCGTATTTATGGCTTCTGCCCACAAATACTCGGAGAGCTCAGAACCTACCAGCATGCACCTAGCCATTTCTACCAAGGTGCGGTTGTCCCTTTCCGCCACCCCATTCTGATGAGGGGTATACTCCACTGAGAGCTGTCTTTTTATGCCGCATTGATTTAAGAACTCATTAAATGACCTGTTCAGATATTCCGTGCCGTTATCGCTCCTAAGTGATTTGATTTTGCATCCTGTCTGTAGCTCTGCCATAGCTTTGAATTGTTTAAAAACAGTGAAAACCTCGCCTTTGCTCTTTATAAAATAAACAAAAATATTTCTAGATTTATCGTCTATAAATGTTAGAAAATTGTTTGCTCCCCCAGCTGACGTCACCCGCATCGGACCGCAGAGGTCCGTATGCTCCACCTCTAGCAACTCCTTGCTTCGATGTAAGGATTGTTTAGGAAACGGTTTAACATTTATTTTCCCTTTAGCACAAACTAAGCAATCCACCTTTGAAATAACTGAGTTGAAATTCAAACCTACAACCATATTATTTTTCTTCAGCTGCTCAAGACTCTGACTGTTCAGGTGGCCAAAACGTTGATGCCATTTGCAAAAATATCTACCTCGCTACATGAACTATAACTTAAAACTTCTCGTTCCAGATCTAAAATAAACAAATTATTTTTCCGATCGGCCTTCAATACGGGTTCATTGCATGCATTTTTGACTAAAGCTTTATTCTCAATAAAATCTACTGAACATTTATGTACATTATTTAGGATGACGTTTCCAATTGATGACTTAAGCTTAACCGTACCTATCCCGCTAGATAAAACTATTTTGTCATTCGCCAGCTGCACCGTTTCTATACTGTCCATATTTAAACTGCTAAAATATTCTTTATTGCAACACATATGCGAAGTGGCTCCACTATCAAGACACCATTCATAAGGCTTTAGCACTTTACAATCGTCAAAGTTTGAAGAAAATAATCCAAAAGATGCTGTTGAATTTGTTGAACTATTTTTCTGTTGACGACAGTGCTCAGCAAAATGACATCTTTGACCGCACGCGTAACATGCTCCCTTATTCTTTTTATCGTTTGCACTATTGGTATGAAACTTATTGTTTGCTTTAACAGTAAAAACTTGGTGAGCTTCTGCCCCATTATTCCCCTTGTCATGACGACGCTGCTCTTCCTCCAGTAATTTTATTTTTAAGTTAATTAAAGATGGTAAGCTATCTCGGCTCTCGATAGCAACTATGAAATGTTCATATGAATCAGGGAGACTACATAACAGAATTATACTGAGCAAATCATCTGGTATAAGCACTTGGATTTCATGCATTTTTTCAACTACTTTATAAAAATCATTAACATGAGCTGACATAGACTGACCATCTGTCATCTTGGCATGCATTAATTGTTTAAAGAGGCTCACCATACGAGCTGGACCTTTAGGTAGCTTATCCCTAGCTTCCTTCGACTTCTTACAGTGTTTTACATGCATAAGTTCAGACGGCTTAACGCTGAGTAAGATTGTTGCGAGTGCCTTCCCATCACTAGTCTTTCATGTCACAAGTTGATCATCTTTTGGTTCCTCAGGTAGAACATTTGACCCATCAACAAATGACCACAAATCCGCATGCACCAGGACACTTTTCATTTGAATTGCCTATGTCAATTCGATTTTTCTCAAAATTTTATCAGACTTCAAAAACATTATTCTTCGTTGCACAAAATTGTTTTTAAGATGAAATCATATTTTCGTCGTAAAATTTTGTAGGTGACAAATTTTTTGTTAATTTTATTGGATTTATAAAAAAACCGTTAAATGGATTTTTTTTTTCAAAAAATATACTTCTTTTATAACACGTTACAATATATTATAAAAAATTTAATTCAAGTCTCTAGCCTTTTTAATTCGTAAGATATTTAGGGTTAATCAAAATGTTCACTTGTTTCCAATCAAGTAAAGTAAGTCATTACAGAGGATATAAAGGATCGAACTATCCAAACATTAGATGGTATCATTCCATTATCCAGATATCTGACCTAATGACGATTTTGCAGATTTTAGTCATTTCATTGATAAGGAAATCCGGGGATACATCTGTATAGGATAACTAAGATTATCCCAATTGTTACTATTGTTGACACACCAAGTTTGAAAAAATAAAAGAAGAAGAAAGATAATGTTCTCATCAACCATTTAACCAATACTGTGTAATCCGTTTTGAAACATTTAAATGCAAAATCCTGTCTTAATTTGTTTTGAACAAAATTAAGCATATTTAAATTTATAAACAAAAGCTGATTGAAGATTGAAATATAAAATTTGTATCTTAAAATAAAATGCATGACAATTAAAGGAATCAAATAAATTTATACTTTGTCTATACATACACTGTAATTATCATTGCTGGTTATTGTTAAAGAATTTTAATTGTCATGAAAATGGGTAAGGCAAATATTGTCTAATTATATGTTTGATAATGAACAAACAAAAAAACCGATTATCGATAAATTAATACCCTTCCGGAATGAAACTCAAACACATAATTCTCAGTTATCATCATAATGAAGCACTACCATATCCACGTTATAAAATTGCAATAATCACCATAGTAACTAAAACTCAAAGACAAAAAATTAAATGTTGAACCAACAACAACTAAGTAAAATAGAGGTACTGTTATAATAAATCTTTTTTTTTTGAGCTCTTAAACTCTAGTTTTCGTCTACTGTATAATTAAAAGTGCACACAAAATTCCACTCAAATAGTATCTGGAATTCCATCGTTCTTTTTTTTAATCAAAAGCAAGAATAACATCAATTAAAATTCCAGTTACATTCACGAAAAATATTAAATAAAAATAATTCAATTGAAATTATTACATTTTTGATTAACATCTACGTTAGTTAATACAAAATCACACGAACCTTTAACAATTTTCATTTAATTTGTTGTCTTTGATGTGTTAACTGAACTAAAGGCATCTCTTTTTATTTATCCAATATCAATGAAATCATATTTCATTCCACGCATCATAAATTAAACTGAGTTTCAAGTTTATCTCTACAAACAAATCATAAAAAAGGACTTCGATAAAATTATTTTATGCCACTGACTTAGCAAAAAATGGTGATAAAATTAAATTTAATATTAATCAAATAATAATTTCACATAAATCTTTAAATCACACTTTTACTTTTTTTTTGCATGGATGATTTTTTCTTTAATAACAAAAAAAAACTTTGAAAAATAAAAACACATTCATAATGAAAAAAAGGTCAACTAAAATGAATTTAAAAAGGAAGCATTTTTTTGAGAGGGTCAAATAAAGCTGATTAATATAAAAGGTCTAGATAGCATTATGGTCTAATTGGTAACTTAACAATATCATTCAATTTTAGTTTTAGATGGGGAAGGATCCTTAAGACCTTTTTTGATACTTTAAAGAATTGAGAAGAACTTTTACATTACACTACATTCACATTTACAATGTTAATACCTACATACATACATATATAAGGGGTAAATACTTGCTGCTGCCAAAAGTGATTTATGACAAAAATATGATAGAATGATGGATTTGCTTTAAATTTGTAATACTCGTAACGACGTTAATGTTTTTCTAAAATGAAAATTTAAATTGGATTTCAACTTATCTAGTACGAGAATATAGAAGATTTAGAACAGTATTTTTCTCGAAAACAATAAAACAATTTAAAATAATCTTTTGAAATGTAGTTTAAGGAAATTTAAACCTTTCCTTAGTGAAACAAAAATAAACATGAAAAGATTTAACAATAAAATCAGTTGGCGTTCCGTAAATTTATATTTTCTGTTTCAACATTATAAAGCTACTCTAAGTGCCATTAATTCCGTTGGTTATGTTTCTGGTATTTTATTTCAATTAGAACCATCTGTTTCAATTGACATATTAAGGCTTCGGTTGTATGGAAAAATAGGCTTTGAGGTATCTACATTAAAAATAAAGTTATTATCTTTTATTTACACTCTATAGGTATATGGAAAGCCCAATACATTAGTAAGCAAATGTACACATATGTATTAATAACTAGATTATATATAAAAAAAACAAAGGGCTTTGAAATAAGTGCTTTTATTATGTGTCTACCAATTTTTAACTTCCCATAGGAAGTTATTGTAATGGGTCCGATTTGTCAAATTGAAAATTTTGAAATTTCTCGATGTTTCAAGGTCCGTAGAGTCGAAATAAAATGTTTTTAGATAGATGTCTGTGCGTGCGTGTGTACGTACGTTCGTTCGTCTGTACGTTCGCGACGTTTTTTCGTCGTCTATAGCTCAAGAACCAGGAGAGGTATCGACTTCAAATAAATTTTATTATACAGATAATAAAGCAGAAACATGAACAAAGGGCTCTCAAGAAAATTGCGTGGGTGGTTTTTTTACCATAGCAGTTTGAAAAAAAGGTGAACATTTTGGTTAACCCTAAATATCTTACGAACCAAAAACGCTTGAGACTTGAATTAAATTTTATATCATATGTTGTAACGTATTTTCAAAGAAGTATATTTTTTGAAAGAAATACATTTTACGGTTTTTTTAATAAATCAAAAAAACTGAAAAAAATATTTGTCACCTCCAAAGTTTTACGACTAAAATATAATTTTATGTCCAAAACGATGTTGTGCAACGAAGAATAATGTTTTTGAGATCTGATAAAATTTTGAGAAAAATCGAATTGACAGTTTTTTTTCAAAGTTGGTAAAAATTGATTTTCGACTCAAATATCTTTTCAAAAACTTGAAATTTAGGCTTCAAACTTATTTTATCTTATAAAAATATTGTTTTCAACATTCGATAAAATTTGGGAAAAAATCGAATTGGCAGTTTTTTTTACAAAAAATAAAACTCTGAAAAAAAACAATACTAAAACTTATTAAAAATTTACTTTTGATTCAAATAGCTTTTTAAAAATTAGAAACATTGGCTTCAAACTTATTTTATTTCACAGAAAATATTGTTTTCGCTATTCAATAATTTTATATAAAAATCCAACAGTCCCAGCCTCTTTTTTATTTATAAACATGAGTTCATAACCAAATTTTGTGTAGGATGAAATAATTGTAAAGTCAATACCCTAATTTCTTCTCGAAACATTCGAATCGAACATCAGTAATTGTCTATTTTTTAGATTGTTAAAAAATATTTTTATAAGACAAAATTAGTGTAGGTAATATCTTTAATTGTTGCTGTTATATTCGAGTCGTTGTTTACCAACTTTTTGAAGCGTTTTGTTTGACGTTTTTATATTTTTGTGAACGAAAAAACAGTTCCTTTAATTTTTCTCAAAACGTGAAAAAAAATGTTCACTTTTTTTTTTAAAGTCCTTTCTGCATCTTACGATATTATTATCTGGAAAACAAAATCTATTTAAAGTCAATATCTCAAATGATTTCTTAGAAATAGACAACGAAAAATAGTAAACCAATTGTACGAACGTACTTCCACAAGAACAAACACAAACGTATGATTAAGATTTTAGGGACCTTCAAACGTTGAGAAAGTTAAAAATCAATTCCACAATCGAATAAATACCTATACTTTTCCAATAATTTAGAAAAAAGTGTACTTGACCCCATTTTACCCTAAATTTTTTGATCCGGTCCAACATCAGAAGGCTTTTTAGGGATTGTTAGGGACATTTAAATAAGACTCTTTACCCTTGTAGAACCTAATTTTTTGAATATGTTCCACAAATACTGAAAATGCCAGTTAAGGGTTTTCCAATAGATGTTAAAATAGAATACAACAAACCGCGTGTGAGGTATTACCAAAATTATTTTTTATTTGAAGGAGCATGTATGCTATTAAGTATGCAATATGACATTATTTAAATGCCCGCATCGAGCGATGGCCTATGTTATGTTCACCTCTAGAGCAACGGTCGATTGTGGTATATTTAAATGGACCTGCCACTCTAAGCAACTCCACGGGGAAAAGTCTAGCGGGGTCCAATCGCATGACTTTGGTGGCCAATTCACATCACCCCTACGAGATATAACCTTACCCTTAAATCGTTGATGCAAAAATTTTAATCGTAGTGTTTGCTGTGTGGCACGTAGCGCCGCCCTTCTGGATCCAAATGTTGTCCATGTATGATGAAAATTTTATTTGTATTCTTTTAAAAAGAAACTGCTTATGTATTTTGAAGAACTTAGAAAATTATTGTCAAACTTCTTGATTTCACATAAAATGAATACAAAAATAAAAAAAGAGGCTGGGATGCGACCCACACTAAAACCTTCACATCCCGTCTGTCGATATGTCTTGCTTAAAAGTTTGTCCATGTGTACTCGTATCAATTTTTACCAAATTTGCGCACCATTTTTCGTAGATTTTATTTTTTATGAAAAAAACGGACTGTTGGATTTTTATATAAAATTATTGATTATCGAAAACAATATTTTCTGTGAAAAAAAAAATAAGATGGACGCCAATATTTTAAATTTTTGAAAAGCTATTTTAGTCGAAAGTAAAATTTTACCAAGTTTTAGTATTGTTTTTTTTTTGGAGTTTTATTTTTTGTAAAAAAAACTGTCAAAAAGATTCTTTTCAAAATTTTATCGAATATTTAAAACAATATTTCTTATAAGATAAAATTAGTTTGAAGCCAATATTTTAAATTTATGAAAATATATTTGAGTCGAAAATCAATTTTTACCAACTTTTGTTAAATTTTGTTTAAGTTTTTAATTTTTGGTACAAAAACTGTCAATTCGATTTTTTCCAAAATTTTACTTAATGTTAACAACAAGATTTTTTGAAAGATAAAAGCAGTTTAAAGACAAAATCTTAAAGTTTTGAAGAGATATTTGAGTCGAAAATTAATTTTTACCAACTTTTATTAATTTTTTTTTTAGATTTTTATTTTTTGTAAAAAAAACTGTCAATGCGATTTTTCTCAACATTTGTCCTAATGTTGAAAACAACATTTTTTATAAGATAAATTAAGGTTGAAGCTTAAATGTTAAGGTTTTGAAAAGATATTTGAAAAACATTATTCTACGTTGCTTTAAATTGTTTTGGAGATGAAATCAATTTTGGAGGTGACAAATTTTTTTTTTTCAATTTTTTTGATTTATAAAAAAACCGTTAAATGGATTTTTTTAAAAAATATACTTCATTGATATCACGTTACAATATATTATATAAAATTCAATTCAAGTCTCTAGCGTTCTTGGTTCGTAAGATATTTAGGGTTAATCAAAATTTTCACCTTTTTTCAAACTGCTATGGTAAAAATACCAATCACGTAATTTTCTTGAGATCCCTTTCTGCATCTTTCTGCCTTATTATCTGTATAACAACATTTATTTGAAATCGATATCTCTCCTGGTTCTTGAGCTATGGACGACGAAAAAACGTCGCGAACGTACGGACGTACAGAAGTACGGTCGTACGAACGTACGTACACACGCACGCACAGACATCTTTCTAAAAATCTTTTATTTCAACTCTAGGGACCTTAAAACGTCGAGAAATGTCAAATTTTCAATTTGGCAAATCGGACCCATTACAATAACTTCCTATATGAAGTTATTAAAAGTTCGTAAAAATTGATTTTCGACTCAAATA
Source organism: Eupeodes corollae (assembly GCF_945859685.1). Lineage (NCBI taxonomy): Eukaryota > Metazoa > Arthropoda > Insecta > Diptera > Syrphidae > Eupeodes > Eupeodes corollae. The sequence continues at coordinate 127,111,864 of NC_079148.1, forward strand.
TCTGTTAAAAAATTTAAGATATAGGCTTCAAATTAATTTTATTTAAAACAAATATATTTTTCAACATTTAGTAATTATTGTATAAGAATCTAACAGCCCAGCCTCTTTTTTCAAAAAAAGTTAAACTATAGTTGGCCGAAAATTGTATTTTATTACATTTTATTTCTCGATTAGAAGCCATTTAAATAATTGTTTCAATATTTGTGCTAGTTAATAAGCTTACAAAAATGCCCACCCAATAAAACACTTATTTGTTATAAACTTTGTTTTTTACGAAAATTATAGTGATTAAAGATTTATGTAATACTTTACCGTAGATAAAAAATTTATTGAAAGCCAAAGTATTAAAAAATATTTATAATTTTGTATCTGAATTTATGGCAATGATATCCATAAATCCGCAATTAAATTCATAAAAATGTAAACAAAAATGCAAATGCTCTTAAGCCTCATGGCTTTAAGCAAAAAAACACAAATTTTTTAACTTTTCAATGCAAAAAATTACAACTTATTTCGAATTTCGCAGAAAAAAATGATGTACACAAAGTAAATAAATCATTCAAAAATGTATCATTTTATTATTTTTAAATTTGTATCAAAATTGATAAATTTATCTGCGTCAGAGGCTGCTTATAGATTCAAAATGATTTATTTTTAAATTTCTTCATAAAATTCAAAAAAATAAGATAAAAATATGAAATAAAAAAAAAATAAAAACACCAATTGAAATGGAAAAACTGATCAATCAATTTCAAGCACTCAACAAACCGCCTCCAGACTCGGATTTGGGTCATTGCTCGTTTACAATAAAAATGCCAATACGTATTTTGAAAAAGAAAAAAATAAATACTTTCATATCAAATACGAGTACTTAATGACTGTGACATTATTTTTGAACATGAAATTGTTTTTATCTCTCGACTTTTTGTATATTTCATAAAATTCAACTCGGCTTGTTTGAGGAATATTTTAAAGGATTTCGTTCCAATGAGTGGTTTCGTCGTACTAAAGTATTTTTGATAGCTCAAAGGAAAACGAAAAAAAGGATGAAAAATATCCTTTTGTAACTTTTTTGAATTATTTCTACTTGAAAGCAGATTGTCGCGTCTCGCAAATGATTTATCATCAATCATGATATACGAGTACGGATAAATATGAAAGAATGAAAAAACTCCCTCACAAGTCACGAGTAAAGGCATTCGAGTATTTATAGGGAAAATATTTTTCAAGGTAAAGCATTCAATCCTTGTAAATATCGTCGTCAATGGCCTTAATCATTTATGAGAAGGAATGCAAGTTCTTTGTGTAAAAAAGAAATACAGAATTTATAGGTTGAAAATATTTCCTACACTATAACTTACCTGATATTCGATAAGCTTTTATGTTCTTCTATCATCCTTCTTCAGAAGGATTTAATATCTTTCTATCCCATTATTCTTTCATATTTGTGTTTTATAAATGTGTTTAGAAGAACAAGTATTTTATTTTCAAACATGTGGAGTTGAAATTGGAATAAGTTTAATGTGTTTCAAAAAAGTGTTATTTATATTCAAATTCTGTCTTGTGTGGTATGACAAATATAGAAAAGAGTTCAACCCATACTAATAACTTCCCATTGCTGTTCATAAAAGCTATCACTTAATATTTGTTTGTAATAACCAATTTTTTGGGGTTCAAGTAGACAGATATTCAAAATTTATTTATTCAACGTATTTATGAAATAATTTTAAGGCTAAAGTAATTGTTGGATTTAAATAAAACTGAGCAAAATAATTAGATACCCTTCTCAAAGAGAATCAAGGTAAACACTGTTTGTTTCAGATTATTACTTGTGTTTTTCAGGAACTGAATCACTGCAAAAAATTATCGTATTGAAATTGAAGCATCCAAAAATGGAGATTTAACTATTTAATACATTTTTAAAATTAATGTCAAAAAAAGTCTATTTTTTCAAAACTTGAATTTTTTTACTCATTTAACAGTTGAATTGAAGAATTTATTCTTTTAGTTCCAAATTTAACAAGTTTTATTCACACTAGCTAGGTAGGCAGAAAAGGCGATCCCAAGGCAACCTAGCCGGCAACTCGCTGGGAACCTCGACTCCGCTAATAACATCGTCAACCTCGACGTTGTCATCAGCTTTGTCGGTGTCTGTTCCCCGACTCTGCAGAATTTTAATTTTGGCATTCCTTATGACCGCGGATCAGATCCTGTCCGCTTGGCTTTATGCTCATGAGCGGCAACCAAATGCGAGCCTTTATTTGTCTAGGGATGTTCTTAGCTGGGATAAGCTTGAGCTTTAAGCCCTCCCAGTCATTGCTAACCTTAGTTATGATTTCACTAAGGAAATCTTTAGAAAACCTGTCCGCACACTTGATTACCCTATACCCCCTGAGCATCTCACCAGAGTCTAAACTAGGGTAGCGGCCCTTACAGTTTGATAAAGTGTATGAAAAATTCATCTCAGAAAGCTTGCCCTCGTTAGAGTTATACACGTTTAGCAGACCTTTGCTGTTTGTGGAGAGCACATCAACAACTGCTACTTGGAGGTCACCCCTGACAACCTCACTAAGAGTACGCTACTCCAGAAGATGGTGCTTTCACTGGCTTTGTCCGGTCGTCAAGCTTGCTCTTTTTCTGAAACGGGCAGATCTCTACCTGAGATCTGTTTCGCTTAGCGGCACTGCGGAATAGCACTGCCTATACTTCCTGTGGTTTTGTGTTGCTCACAAGTGCTGGAACTACCAGCACTAAATAAGCTCCCCTGCAAGGTCTCCTGGCTGGAGGCCAAGAGTTAATATTTTAAGTCTGTGGATGGTTCTTGTTTGTCATGTCTAGTTCGTCCATTTTGTTTAAGTTTGTTGTATGTTGGTCCCCCGAGTATTTCGAAAAAAAAGAGGTCAGGCCCGGCAGAGCCGTTATATCGGGGTAAGGCAGAAAATAAGACGGACCTTGCCAAGGCATCCGAATAAGCTCGTCAGCGAATGGTGTGCCCCCCAACCTTTCATCCTTCGACACGGATAATGTAAAACGCTCAAACCACCACTGAAATTAGCCACACCGTATCTATGGTCAAATTGCATTGCTAAGGCTTGCTACCATTAAGGAGTACGAAACTTCAGCTATTCAAACTGACCTTAGCAGGCCCCATCTTGACAACGTGCAAGACAACTGTGGTGATCATTACCGCCCGGCACCCACAAAGAGGGTTTGAAACGAGGATTTTTGCCGGTTTTTATTCGACCTACAAATTTATTCATAACCATATCTTATCTTGGCAAAAAGTACAATTTATGGTAATTTTTAAAGTACTATTTTATAGGTTCTTATTTTGTATGAAAGAACTGTCAAATGGATTATACTGCGGTTGAAAAACCATTGAAAGTCTTAATATCTAACTCAAAATCGAACAAATTCGATCGTACGCGTTACAGAATCTTATTGCACAATCTCTTTCATTTATGAAAAAAAACGAATGTTGAGTATCGCTTTTTATAAAATTTGGGCCTTTAAAACGGTTCAATGCAGAGAATTTAAATTTAAAGCAGATACAATGCTTTTATTAATTTTCCATATTAAATTATTGTAATCTATTCCATTTGATGTTCAAATGGTAGAGATGTGGATTCAAGAGGACACAAGCTTCTTTCTCAAAGCCCACCACTGTCTATCAACTGTTACTCTCACCTCCCCGTCCATCAACGGTGGCGTCTACAATTCCACTTAGGTTGAAATACTTAGTGAACACCTTATAGGGCTTCTTCGACATATTCGGAGCCCAGACCTGTAAGGAGCGGTTTATCCAGCTCCCCTTCCTTGGAGTTATACTAAGGATCTGGGACGCCAGGTTGGAGGTTGTGCCGTCGGGGTGACTTCCTGGTCACGTAAAAACCTCATAGTTGCGAAGCACCAACAAGCCTCGAATACGGACGGATTCACGGTTGACAACCCTCGCAAACGAAATAAGGACAACGAACTTCAGACCTGTACGTGGACTGTTAGGTCCCTTAACAGGCCACGTGCAGCCGAACAACTAGCGGAAGCCCTAAACTGCTGCAAGGCAGATATTACCGCCATCCAAGAAGTGCGGTGGGATGGACCGAGAGAGCGCAAACTAAAAGACTACGATACATACTACGGCGACTGCTACCGAGAACAAAGGCAGCGTCTATTTGGGTGTGGATTTGTTGTTAGAACTAGACTCAGCCAAAAAGTTTTGAGTTTCAACAGTGTGAGCGAGCGCATCACGACAATCTGCATCAAGGCTAAATTCGAAAACATAAGCCTTATATGCGCCCCACAGACGAGAAATATGAAGACACCAAAGACATATTCTTCGAGCTCTTGGACAATACTTATGAGCAGTGCCCTGGCTATGACATTACAATTATGTTAGGAGATTTTAACACGAAGCTAGAAAAAGAAGACATCTTTGGTGGCACAATCGGGAGATACAACTTGCACAACACCACCTCCGACAACGGATTCAGGCTGATAGATTTCGCTGCGAGGCGAGACGTTCTGGTAGCTAGTACGCAGTTCACACATCTTGATATCCACAAAGGGACATGGATCGTAGTCTTTTATCAATGAACTGTCAACCAGATTGACCACATTGCGACCGACGCAAGACACTTCTCCAGTATACAGGATATCCGAACTTTCCGAGGGGCCAACATTGACTCGGATCACTACCTCGTTGTAACCAAGGTACGGCTACGGATATCCCGGTCCAAGTCAAAAAAAGGAAGTACTTTGAGAAGTTTTGACGTTAGACGGCTGCAATCGAAAGATACTGCCATGTCCTTTTCCGATCGAGTCTCTAGTAACATCTTAAGGAGTCGTATGCTGCCTTAAGCATTATGCATTGAAAACCAGTGGCACCATTGCCTTGCAGCCATCAGAGAGGCTGCCTCTGAAGTGCTAGGTTTCACACGACCACCCTGGTTTGACGACGAATGCTGGCAAGCGTACGCAGCGAAACAAAAGGCATACAAAACAGCACTACACAGGAGGACCAGAGCTGCTTGCAAGCTCTACGAGCACGAAAGTTGAGAGTAACACCGGCTTCTTAGATGGAAAAAAAGAGAGCGTGGGAAGCGCGTGATCGAGGATATAGAGGGATGTCACAACAGCAATGAGGTTCGTAAATTGTACCAAAAGGTACAAAAAAACTCCCAAGGGTACCAGCCACGAACTGAAGCCTGTAAAGACGATCAGGGGAACATCGTAATAGAACCGCAGTCTATGTTGAGAATATGGAAAGACCACTTTTCCAAATTCTATAACGGCGATGATGAACCAAATTCCGCTGTAAGGGAGATAGAACCACTCAACCTCGGCGACGTAGATCAACAATTCCGCCTACCTGACCTTGACGAATGAAGATAGCTATATCTTAACTTTAGTCAAACAAAGCTGTTGGAGCTGACGGCATCGCTGCCGAGCTATTCAAAGCAGCAGGCGATGACTTGGTAGGAAGCATGCACCAACTCATCTGCAAAATATGGTCGGAAGAAAGCATGACCGATGAGTGGAATCTCAGCATAGTGTGCCCGATACATAAAAAAGGAGACCCTATAAATTGTGAAAACTACAAAGGCATTATAGTCTCCTTAACATTTCATATAAGATCCTTTCTGCCGAATTAAGTGAGCGTCTTTAGCCGTTCGTCAACAATCTGACATGTCAATATCAGTGTGGCTTCAGACCAGGAAAAGCCACTATCGACCAAATATTCACACTACGGCAGATATTGGAAAAAACCCAGGAACTTCAAATCGATACCCACCATCTCTTTATCGATTTTAAAGCCGCGTATGACAGCATCCATAGGGAAGAGCTCTACAGAGTAATGCCTAGTTTTGGTATTCCTGTTAAATTTATCCGTTTGTGCAGAATGACGACGGAGAATTCACGCTGCTCTATTAAGGCCGGAAAAGATCTCACCGATGCATTTGATGCCAAAAAAGGTTTTAGACAAGGCGATGCACTGTCATGCGACTTCCTTAACATCGTTCTGGAAAGAATTGTGCAAAACTCAACCGTCAACACTAGAGGCACAATCTTCCAAAGGTCCATCCAATTTATCGGATAGGCAGATGATATTGACATAATTGGAAGATCAAAGCTTGATGTCAGTGGAGCGTTTTTGAGTATTGCGACGGAAGCGAAGAAGATGGGTTTGGTGGTCAATAAGTAAGAGCAAGACCGAGTATATGCTGTCATCAAAAAAGGATACTGAACAACGACGTCTTGGAAAAAACGTCACCATGCACAGCTAAAACTTTAAGGTAGTTAAGGACTTTGTCTACCTAGGCACCGCTTTTAACACAGACAACGACACCAGCGCTGAAATCAAACGAAGAATTACTCTTGCAAATCGCTGCTTCTTTGGACTTAGAAGGCAATTGGGAAGCTCTCTTGAGCATCTAAAATCACCATCTATAAGACACTCATCATCCCGGTTCTCATTTATGACGCTGAGGCCTGAACCTTGTCAAAGATAGACGAGAGCGTCTTAGGATGCTTCGAGAGAAAAATTCTTCGGGTGATTTTTTGGGTGATTTTTTGGTCCGATATAACGACGAACTGTAAGGGCTGTACAGCGAAACTGACCTAATTAGCAGAATTAAAGTCCAGGTTGGTTGGGCCCAGGTCCACCCCGGACTGTAGCGCCACCTTAAGTAAGTAAGAAAGTAAGAGTCGGGGAACCGACACCGACAAAGCTGATGACAACGTCGAGGTTGACGATGTTGTTCGTAGAGTCGTGGTCCCAGAGAGTTGCCGGGCCCCAGCTCTGCCGTTAAAAATAATTAAAAACGCGCTGAAGCTCATCCAGATTAATCTGAAGCACTCTTAGCACTACAGCGCTAATTGGATCTTTGGCTAGGTTGCCTTGATATTGCCATTTCTACCTACCTACCTGGAACCGGACCATCCTTTCAAATACATATTTGCTCGCAACCGGTGGAAAAAGTGGAGAGCTTTCAATATCTTAGAAGTATCATTTTCATTGAAATCGGAACCAAACAAGACGTCAACTGCCGCATCGCAAAGCAAAAGCGGCGTTCTGCAGGTTGTCGACAATTTGGAGGAATAACTCTTTCAGCTTAAGACCAAAGCTACGACTGTTTCGCACAAAAGTCGAATCTGTGCATCTTTATGGGTGCAGCATTTGAAAGATTACTTCAGAGATAACAAGAAAGCTGCAAATCTTCATGAATAGGTGTCTTCCTAACATCCTAAGGACTTTCTAGCCAAACCGTATATCAAATATAGTCCTTCATAGAAGAACTGGCCAGGAACCTATAGGCTCTATAACACGAAGGCGTAAGTGGCAATGCATTTTACAAACGCTTCGGAAAAGTAACGACTGCATTGCACACAAGAAGGAAAAGGAGCTGGACGAACGAGAAGCACGTGGCGCAGGACAGTCGAGGCGGAATCAGCGTCACTAGGCAAAAGTTGGAGGAAGCTAAAACATATCTCCTGAAACCGCACACTATGGCACGTAGGCGTAATAGATACCACATGCCCCTTAAGAGCTTTTCAACGGACTTAAGTGGTCTGATAAATATTGAAATTTGAAATTCCACTTGGTTAACTTCTGAAAAAGTCATCTTAACAAATTGAGAACTTTTTTTTCACAAAAAATTTCAATAATATGCAAAATTTTAAATCCAATTCAAAAACAAATAATTTTAATAAATGTTTAAAAGATGTTTGGTTTATATTCATTAGAAACTATATTTAAATATGGCAATAAACAGAAGAATAATAATTTTTTTGCAATTTTTGATCAAAGTCTGAAAAATGACTTAAAAACAGGCATTTCGCTATTCCTTAACCTCTTTTAATTATTTTCAAAATAAAGCAACATTAAAAATTGTATTTTTCCTTAAAGATTACCATTAATTCACACAAATTTTAATAATTTTAATTTAAAAAAATAAAAATGATAAACGAAAAATAATCTTCTTTTCGAATTTATTTGGCTTTAATTGACGTCATGATAAAAAAGCAACTTGTCCAAAAATAAAATGAACCAGAAAAGTTAGGTTATTTCCATTTATGCAATTCCCTCAAATGTTTTTTTTTTAAACCCAACAATATTTAGGTCATGCTGATGATGGTGGGTTTTAGTAAGTTTGGTGTCAGTTGTGTACTGACATTGTTAACAACAGAAGTGACAGCAAATAAGTAAGGACCACCAATTCTTAAGCAGATTTGGCACTATTTTTCATAAGCGAAAATACTGCCAACAGTTTTCACATTTGCTTCTCTGAAAATAGCAAAAGTTAATTCCGATTTCATTTTTTTCCAACAACGCAAAATCTGTCAGTGCTACAAAAAAATGCCTTAAAAAAATAAACCATCAACAAGCTAACCCCCTTCAGACTTAAAACAACATCTAGAGTTATATTCCAGAACCGAGAGTATACAAACTATGTCATTGTTACAAAAGCGTCCAATCCACTCTCAGAAACATTTTGAATTGTGTTTTTTTTTTTTAATTTGCAAAGACTTGTCCATCATCGTTAGTTTCGTATTTCTGAATTGAGTGGCATGGCTGTCGGGGTGGGTTGGGAAAAACGATGTAAAAACACAAACGTTTTGCAAAAATAAATTGAATTGAATGATTTAAAATTGTCTATCAATCAATCAACTCCAATATGTAAATTAATTACAATCAAATTCTATAAATAAAGAATTAATTTAAAAAAAGAAAAACACACATCCCGCAAACATGTGTAGATTTATAAATAAAATATTTTCTAATTGAAGCGGTCAATTAGTGTCGAATTATTTGGACAGATATCATAAAACCGTTGTTTATATAAAATGTTCAACATTTGGATACATGCTGCAGACAACAAAATGCTGTTTCCGAAATAAACTTCATGATTATTTGATTAATTTTTGGTACATGCATCATTAGCGGGAATTTGTATAAACTCGCGTTCATATACGCATAAGCTCTATACTCAAAATACTCACACTAACGCGAGGACATACTAAATTCAACCATAAAGTTAATATTTGAATTTTGAATGTGGGTAACTTAAGAGCATTAATTTGACTACCGTACATTACATATATGCCGTATGGGAATTTATGGCATCAAGAAGCCACAAAACAAAACATGTGAGTAGGGTTTGATGTTTTTGGATTCAAGTACATATACGTACTACACCTATAGTGTATTCCACAAAATAAATTTAATTATTTTGTATGTTAACCATATTGCAGGAGCTCACGACAAACATATCTAACTAAGCTATAAACAAAATATTACAACAAGTTTAGGAGTACGAGTACGAGTACAGAATTTGCTGTATTTTAAAAATTAGATACAATAGTATCTATAGGTACACCTAAAATAACTGAAGGTTGGTTATACAGATTTTTGGGGTTGGGGTTGGGGTTGGGGTTGAAAGATATGTGGGATGGGATTTTATAGGTAGGCAGACGGTTTTAGATATATAGGATTTGTGGTATTTTGGAAAGTTTTATTCGATATGGAATTATTATTCGTTATTTAATGTATACGTGTTACATACGAATGTGTTTTAAGCCGGGATTTAACCCTTAGGCATTTCCTTTACAAAACATGATGGAAGTTTGATAGGTGGTGCAGTGGTGTGTAATAAACATTATTAAGCAAACAAAATCTCTGGAAGATAACTTAAAAGTTTTTTTTTATATCTTAATGTTTAGATGTTCTTCTTATAATATGCACATCATATATTGTATTGTCTAAGTTTATGATGAGTATTCCTCTGTAAATACTTAGGCTTGTCATAATCATGTTTTCTTAATTTTAATGAAAAATTTATGGAGAAATCATTCAAGTACATATACGTGTAATTTTATTATCCTTGTTATTTGAGCTTGTTAGTACTTATACCGAAATGAGTATAGGTATTTAATTTAAATGTTCTTTAAATAGCTTCATAGACAACTTAGGATTCCTTAAAAGTGTCAGTTTCATGGAAGCTTAATAAAATTGATTTTAAATAATAAGAAAGCATATACGAGTATACCTAATACCAAATTGATTTTAAGGAAGAAATTTATTTTTCTCGGAAACAGATTAATCTTAGGCCATGGGGTAGGTACATATACCATAAAATTCAATTTAAGGATTTCGTTATTTTGTTAGGTTTGTTTGCACTCCTTAACTTGAGTCTTTAAAATTTAAAAGTCTTGATATATTTTTAACTTCATATATGAAGATTGTAAAAATGTGCGGAAGAATGAAGAGACTTCCATAAAAGAAATGCTACAACTTATTCTTAAAATAATTGATAAACAGGATTTGAATATCAAACTGCTAAGCGAAAAAGTCGCTCTTTAAAAACAATGATGGACAGAACACTTAAAATCGCTACATGGAATGCAAACGGTCTTATACAACATTCATCCGAATTAAAAATCTTTTTAGATCTAGAACATATTGATATTTGCCTGGTGTCCGAAACTCATTTCTCCAATGGGCAAAGTCTAGATAATGTAATAGAAAACTATTCATGTTACCACGCTCCACATCCAGCTGACAAGGCAAGATGTGGATCGGGGATTCTTATAAAAGAAAGCTTAAAACATTATGAAGTAACCAAGTTTACTAGGGAAAATATGCAAGTAACAACTGTTAGTATTGGTATGAAAAAGAAAGAGTTTAAGATAGCAGCTATATACTGCCCACCAAGACGCTCCCCGACAGAAGATGACTTTACAGATCTATTTAATCCTCTTGGGCATTACTTTCTTGTTGGCGGAGAATTCAATGCGAAACACACCTATTGGGGTTCAAGACTTATATCAACAAAAGGCAAAAGACTTTTCCAAGCAGGTTGTAAATACAATTGCGAATTCTATTAACCCAGGTCGCCAACTTACTGGCCTTCCGATACTAACAAAATACCAGACGTTATTGACATTTTCGTAGCTAAAGGAATCAAACGAAATCACATTAGTGTCGAAGGTAATTATGACCTGTCATCAGATTATACTCCAGTGATTCTATCACTAAGTGAATCGGAAGTACTAGAAAAAAGTAATCCAAAGATTGTATAAATAAGAAAACAAACTGGAATGATTTTAGAGAAAGGATTTTAAGTTTTATAAAATTAAGATCTCCCATGGATACAATCGAGCAAATTGACCATGAAGTGGAACAATTGATTGCTGATGTGCTACATAAGAAATACCGATCTACATCGTGACTTACAAATAGAAATGGTTACAGAAGTTGTTAAAAAATACGCTATATCGCACAACCAGAGACTGCAAAGTCATACTAATTCTGAAATGGAGTCTGTCTTGAATATAAGAAACCATGTTCCGACATTAAGAAGAACCAAGCTTCATGAGCTTATGGTCTAAAAAAAAACATGGTAAAGTATTAAAAGTTTAAACTTCCCCAAAGTACAAAATTAAGAAAGAAAAATCGAAAGTCGATCCTTCAAGAATGGTCCTGATTAAGAGGTTGTTTTAGTGGTTAAGAGTCCCACAGTTCTTGGTGTCGAATACTGCCAAGTGTCTTTTGAAGATTTTCTCCTTTCAAAAAAAAAAAATATCGGAAGTTGTGGTAATGGGTCTGATTTGTCAAATTGAAAATTTTGACATTTCTCGACGTTTCAATGTCCCTAGAGTCGAAATGAGAGATTTTTAGAAAGATGTTTATGAGTGATTGCGTACGTTCGTTCGTACGTCCGTGCGTTTGCGACGTTTTGTTCGTCGTCCATAGCTCAAGAACCAGAAAAGATATCGACTTTAAAACAATTGTGTTGTACATATAATAATGCAGAAAGGGTTTGGAAGAAAATTGCGTGGGTATTTTTTTAAATAAAGCAGTTTAAAAAAAGTTAAAAACTTTCGTTAATATCTCACTAACCAATGACGCTAGGGACTTGAATTTTACTTTCGACTCAAATATGTTTTCAAAACTTTGAGATATTGGCTTTAATTTACTTTTATCTTCCAAAAAATATTGTTGTCAACATTCAGTTTAAGTTAGAAAAAAATCGAATTGACAGTTTTTTTTACAAAAAATTAAAAACTAAAAAAAAAAAATTATAAAAGTTGGTAAAAATTGATTTTCTACTCAAATATCTCTTCAAAAATTTTAAATATTGGCTTCAAAGTAATTTTATCTTATAAAAAATATTGTTTTCAACATTTGCTAAATTTTTTTAAAAATTCGAATTGATATTTTTTTAACCAAAAATAAAACTCTAAAAAAAAAACAATACTAAAACTTGGTAAAAATTTACTTTCGGCTCAAATAGTTTTTAAAAACTTAAAAATATTGTCTTCGAACTTATTTTATTTCACAGAAATTATTGTTTTCGATATTCAGTAATTTGTATATAAAAATCCAACTGTCCGTTTTTTCATAAAAAATAAAATCTACAAAAAATAGTACGCAAATTTGGTAAAAATTGATACAAGTACATATAGACAAACTTTTAAGCAAGACAAATCGACGACGGGATGGGAAGTTATCAGTGTGGGTTAGCATCCCAGCCTCTTTTTTTTATAAAAAAACGTACTGTTGGATTTTTATAAAAAAAAATACTAAATATCGAAAACAATACTTTATGTGAAATAAAAAAAGTTTAAGGAATATTTTTAGTTTTTGAAAAGCTATTTAAGTCGGAAGCTTTTTTAGGTTTTTAGTTTTAGGGACCTTGAAACGTCGAAAAAAGTCAACATTCGCAATTCGACAAATCGGACCCATTATAAAAACTTCCGATGTGAAGTTAATAACTCATAAGTGCTACCAAATGGCTTTAATTACATACATATGTTAAACGGCTGTCAACCGATTCATTATTTGAGATACTTGATCTTTTGTTTTATTCATATTAATAACAAAGCTTTTCTACCGTCACTAAAAATCAAACCTTGACCAACTATAGAGTATATTTCGTAACTGGTAAGAGCTAAAGGGCCACCTAAGAATTTTTGAAAAAAAAAAAAAAAACAATTTAAAGTTTTCCACTTAAACGATTCAGCCGCAATACTCGCACTTCCAGGAATGCTCATCAGTTTACCCTTCAGCTCAATTTAGGGCGTACTGTCAAGTATAGAGATTCTTTCTTAAATCGCACATCGAGAATGTGGAATGCTTTAGCCAACTCAGTTTTTCCCTTCCATTTTGATGTTCAGAACTTTAAGACCAATCTACACCGGTATCTTCTTTTAAATCCTTCCCTATTTTCCTAATGCTCGCACTGTGTTTAAATTTAAACATATAAAGGGTACTAATAACCCCTTGAGTGCCTGTAAATTATAAAAAAAAGAAGTTATTGTAATCGGTTCGACTTTTCGAACCACAAAGAATGTTTCAGAATCGGAGATTTTTTTAAAGAATTTCCATTGCGAATGCTTCATAAGTTTTGGTAAAAAACTCGAGTTACGCAAATAAGAAAAAAAAACTTTTATAAAATGCTACTTAGTTTTGGTAAAAAATAGTTTTTGACTGAAAATCGGAATAACCATACAAATTTTAAAATGAAACTTTATTTTTTCATGTGCAAAATAGTGTTGTTAACTTTTAAGGAAAATCCAACTGATATTTAAAAAAAACCTATAAAAACAGTATTGATAAGAAACCGTTTTTTAATCAAGTATTATGCCAACAATGAAAAATATTGACAGCTAAATTTGTGTATATGTTTTTTTTTTCAATTTTTGAGAACATTAACTCAAAATAGAACCTCAAAAACTATGTCAGAAAATGAGGGCTTTCGAATTGCAGACTTATTCACAACTTTTATCTCAATACTGCATTTTTTAGTTGGCTTGACTTAAAATTCAGTAAATTTTCAACCGATTTTTGAATTAATATTTAAAATATTATATTAAAAATTATTATCTAACGATAATTACAATACAAACCTGTTGCGAGCGCATTAATGATCAAATCTCGATTCCTTAAACTTTGTAGTGTTTGCGAAAAAAAAAAATATTTTCAAAAATAATAATTTTTTGCCTTCTATGGTGTCCAAAGGTCTAACGTTACGTTATATGTAGGCTTTGTTTTTATACGAAATATTACAGAACATGTCGAGCCCTTTACGGAACATTTTAATAAAAACGACAATTTAATTATTAAAATTTGCTAGTCAGACATAGAGCCTGGAAGGCTATTGTCATGTCTTAACTTAAGCATAATTAAGAATTTTCAGTACTGCCTATGGTTACAAATTGTATCAAAGACCAGCGGGAAGCTTTTGAATTGTCGTTTACGATAAGATTTATTTTGTCGCTTACGATAAATTGGCGGGAAGGGTTTGATGTGTTTGAGCATATTATTTCTTTGAGTTTGCAAGAAATTTTTGAGGTCCGTAAAGCTAGAAACACCAATTGAATTTTAATGATGCAGACATTTAGGGCAGTTTTTGTGCTAATATAGTGCTTTAATCCCGACTTGTTCAAAAACCAAACGTCAAACTGGAAACACCACACCTTTAAATTCATAATTCCAAAAATTGATTATAAGGGAATTTGGGGCTTTTTTTGGGCTCCCAAGTTAGCAAAATTCCAAACTAGTATCTCCACCCCTCACTTCCTAAATTAAGTCGTAATTGAGAGTTAATCAAACAACATTTAAAAAAATTTAGATGGGGTCCTTAAGTGCCATTTTTGGGCTCCTTAGGGCTCTAAATTGTTTCTTTAAGTCCTTATCCCCAAACTTATGTCGTAAAGCTTAAACTTTTGGAAACTTTCTCTACCAAACACAATTTTAAAAATCTAACGATGGGGTGGTTTAACTCTTTTTCTATGCTAATTTAGTGCTCTAATCTCGACTTGGTTTGAGGGGGAAGGGAGATTCGAAAAGACTCCTGAATTTTCCGCATCACACAACCGATGGAATGTGTGCAGAAATCTTCGCTGAGTTGAACCACCTAACTCAGCTAGTCAACGAGCCCACCCGAATATCGGACGTTGAAGGTCGAGCAGAAAACACTCTTGACTTGTTTCTTACCTCTGACCCTAATAAGTACACTGTTGGTGTTCTATCTCCTCTAGGCACATCTAACCATTGTGTTATATCAGCAAATTTCTCGTGTCAAAACTGTTCAGTTAAAGAAAGAGCTCCTAAGAGAACCGTTTGGCAATAAAAGAAAGCGAACTAGGACGGTCTCAAAAATTACTTTAGGATCTTTAACTGGTCACTATTCTTCCTCGATAGTGACGTTGACGCCAGCGCTGATATGATCACAAGTTTAATTCTTTTTGGAATGAGAACTTTTATACCGAACAGGGTTAAATCAGACCCAATGAAAACGCTTGGTTTGATGCGGTTATTATGGCCAAAGAAATAAGTTTCCGTTGCTATAAAGCCAACCGTACTGAGGAAAGTCGGAAAAAGTTCAAACAAGCCAGGAAGGCCTGCAACACCCACATTCGACGGACCAAATTTTTACATGACCAAAAGTTACGGCAAAAAATACTGCAATGTCCCAAAGGCTCTAAAAAGTTTCGGTCATTTGTAAAAACATGAGGAATTCTTCCACTTTTTCAGTTACTACGCTCGTTGTCAATAACACTCCTTTTTGTTAGTTCTTTAGAGAAAGTAAATCTATTGCTAGGCAGTTTTCCGCCAATTCAACGCTGCCAGTGAGTGTTATGACTCCGCCTGTACTTGATCGAGTTAATGATTCTATAGGGCAAAAATGTTTTCGCACTCGTACTGTGGCAAGAGTCCTAAGAACGCATAAATCCGCTGTTTCGGATGGTATCCCCGCTATTGTTCTGAAGAGGTGTTCTTCAACTCTGGCAAAACTACTGCGTTAGCTTTTTCATCTGTCCCACTCCTCAGGTCTCGTTCCGAGCGCATGGAAAACTGCATTTGTCTGGCCTATTCCCAAGAAAAGCAAATCTTCCTCACCCTCTAACTACCGACCGATTGCACCTACGTCCTTTCTTTCCAATGTCATGGAAATGCTGATAAATGATCAGCTCAAGAAATATCTTGAAGATTGAAAGCTTCTTAATGACAGGCAATACGGGTTTTGTAGCAATAGGTATACTGGTGATCTCATGGTTCATCTCACCGAACAGTGGAGCAAATCTTTACATGGTTTTGGAGAAAGTAAGATTATTGCCAGTTGCATTCCTCTCCTAAAATAGTTCAACCGTAATACTAAGCGAATGTTGATTGTCTTTTCTAGTCATTGCAATATTCAGGAATGTGTGTTTATTATTAAGAAAAAAAAATTAACTTGCCTTTAACTTTTTGACGATCTTGTACCTTTTTTGACCTTATCTAAACACAATGAAAAACACTTTTAGATATAAGGATGAAGAAATATAGAGGGACAATTTTTGAATTTACACCCATCTCCCTAACCACACACACATCTTCACATGACATCTATATCTTTTTTTATCTAATGTTGTCCTTCCTTATGTAAGCTTGTTAAATTTGTTCCTTATTTCCATCAAATATCAGGCACAATTAAGGCTCTCGGCACGTTTTTTTTTTTTATTATTTATTTTTCGTTCACTCTTCCTTATATTATATCCTTATACCCTTAACTGACACCTTCAACATCTCAAACCCCAATCACGCCTCCATACTCGTTTATTTTTTTTTTTTCTTATTTATTGAACTTAAGTTTTTACGACACAATTGAATAAAAGGATATTATGTTGTTACGTGTGATATATTGTGGCAAGAAGGGATAATCACTCATATCATAGGTAGGTTTGTACATATATAGATAAAACGTGAGTTTTTCAAATAACAAGGTTTTACTCATCCTATTGTTGGCTTGTCGGTGTGAGAGATGATAGCAACACAACGACGCACGGTGACAGTAGCATTGTCAATACATATTAAACATATCGATATCGTGCGCTTACATAAATTTCGTCATAAAAAGTCAGGTTGGATGTAGATTTTATGTCCTGATGGAAATGGTTTGTCTGTTTTGTTGATGTTGTGAATTTAAGGCTTACACGTTTCACATATCCTTATACGAGTACTTGAATACGCATCATCATTAAACATTATCAATTTGCATAAAAAACAACCTTAGAATGTTATGAGCACTTTTTGGTTTCCTTTAAGAAATTATGAACTTTTAATCAAATGTTATCCTGAAGTTGCATCAATAGAATTTAAAATTTTAAATCATAAGCAAACGGCGATGTATTGATTTTCTTTTATACTTAAACACCAAAAACTTGCAATCCTATCACTTTTCTGTGTACTTCATTTGATACTCGTAGATACTTAATTTTCCGAACCACATTTGATGGTTCGTTAAGCAATTTATTCTTCCTTTCTTTTTGTATAGAACCGTAAACAAGTCTTGTCAATGAACCCATCACAAGCGCCACCTATCATCCACCCATCTATAATAGTCGACTAGGAACGCACTCAATTAAATGTTGCTTGTTTTTGTTACCTAATCAAACACCTTTATAAAAGGCTACACGACCAAAGAATCAATATTGTTCTTATTGTGGCCCCAATTCAACTATGGGGTGGGTTTTTTATCTGTATGGTCGGGTGGGGGTGGTTTTATTTATGGTTATAGTAAACCACAATGATGTTTGACTGCCAACACGTAGTCGCAGTAGTCGAAGAAGTTGTAGTCCAGTTATTTATTTCACCTGAAGAAGGATTTATACTTGGCTAAGCTTTAAGTTTGTTCAACTAACTGATGAAGAAAATTATTTTATTTTCCGTTTTTTTTTTTTTTGTTGTAGGATAGGAAAATAACAAGGACTAAAGTTCGAGTTATATCGATCGATACTTTACCTACTTTTTAATGGCAACTGGCTGTGCATAAGGATGAGGTAAGGACTAGATAATAGAGTAGATACTTAAACTTAAGAGTGCCTAGACATACCTAAGCAGCTGCAGCGCAATAGTTCCAAGGAAAGGGAACTTTTGTGAAATTTGTTTCTGCTGTTTTTTTTTTATATTTTTCCTTCCTAATTTTAGTTTCATTTCCATTGTAAATTTAACATTTTCCTGAATTTAAGTTAGAATTAAAAAAAAGGTAGACTTTTGTTTGGAAATCTTTCTTTTAGCTATAAATATTTCAAAGAAAACAATTTTAAAACTACTTTTCTAATTAAAAATAACATTAACCGCGAGTTAAATAAAAATTAAGTGGTAACACTTACTTCTGTAATTTAGGATGCGAATAAGTTTACCTTTTAATTGATTCATGAATGCTACCTGTAATTTAATAATCAATAGCTAATTTTGTATCTTAAGACTTTTATCTAACAGTGACACCATGTCAACAGTAAGACTTAACTGATATTTCACCAAAGTTAAGGGTTGAATCTTTGAAATTAGACTATTTGTTGACAATTTTAGAAACACTGGTGAACAAGGTTTTGTTATTGGTTGGCTATAAGATTGCCCAGATATTGAGGCTCTTATCACAGAAAAAGGTACTTCGTCCTCGCTATCAAAATCCTTATTCCTAATAGAAGTTCAATGTTACCAGGTACATCATTGGGTATGTGATCGTTATTAAAATTGTACATTTCTATTTCATTTCATATAGACCGCTAATAAGCAGACATCACCGCCATCCAGGAAATACGATGGGATAGGCCGGGCAAAAAGCGGATGAAAAACTGCCATATTCATTGGAGCCAGACTTAGGCAAGAAGTCTTGACCTATACGTGCATCAATGAGCGCTTCATGACCATACGCATCAAGGTTAAATTTAGCAACATTAGCCTGATATGCGGGCACGCCCCCACAGAAGAGAAAGACGACAACACCAAAGATATGTTCTTCGAGCTCCTAGACTAAACATATGAGCAGTGTCCTAGCTACGATATTAAAATAGTCCTGGGCGATTTTAATGCCAAGTTAGGAAGGGAAGACATCTTTGGTGTAATAATCGGGAAGAATACCTGCACGACAACACTTCTGACAACGGTTTCAGGCTCATAGATTTTGCACCGGGGCAAAACGACATGAGGCCAGTACGCGTTTTCCACACCTCAACAACCATAAAGGAACTGGGACTTCTCCAGATCAATCTACCGTCAATAAGATTGACCATATTGCGATTGACGCCAGATGAATCTTCCGTCATAAGCTTTATGAGCAGAAGAGGCGAGAGGAACGCCGACTTCTCAGGAAAAAAAAGAGAGGGCATGAGAAGCGTACAGTCGAAGATGTTGAGGTTTAAAAGCAGGAATGAAGTTCGAAAGTTTTATGAACAGGTGAAATGAAATTCACAGGTACATAAACCTAGAACCGAAGGCTGCAAAGACGAAAGTGGGAACATCATAGTGGAACCGCAGTCAATGCTGAGGATATGGAAAGACCACTTCTGCAGACTGTATAACGGCGACGACGAACTGAATTCCGCTGTCAGGCAGGATGATCCATTCAACATAGACGACGAAAGCCAATAATCCCGTCCTCCCGACTTAGACGAAGTAAAGGTTGCATTATTTAAGCTGAAGTCTAATAAAGCCACTGGAGCGGATGGGTTGAATGCCGGGCTTGGTAAAGCAGCTGGAGATAAGTTGGTTTGGAGCATGCACCAAATTATTTGTAAGATATGGTCGGAAGAAAGCATGCCCGATGAATGGAACCTCAGTATTGTTTGCCCAATCCTGAAAAAATGAGACCCTCTAAGCCAAACCAACTATAGAGGGATCAGTCTACTTAACATCGCCTTTTAAATCTTCTCTGCCGTAATATGTGAACGTCTAAAGCCCATCGTCAACAACCTGATAGGTCCTTATCAGTGGGGTTTTGATCAAATATTCACATTACGGCAGATTCTGGAAAGAACCCAAGAACACCAAATCGACACCCACCATCTTTTTATCGATTTCAAGGTGAATTCACGCTGCTCCATAAAGCTTGGAAACGACTTAACAGAACATTTCGATGTAAAAGCGGCAAAAATGGGTTCAACGGTTAATGAGGGCAAAACAAAGTACATTCTGTCGTCAAGAAAGACAACACCGACGTCTTGGTCAACGTCAACGTCACAATCGACAAACGTAACTTTGAGGTAGCCAAGGACTTCGTCTATCTAGGCTCCGCTGTAAACTCAGAAAACAACTCCAGCACTGAGATCAAGCGCAGAATAATTCTTGATAACCGATGTTTCTTTGGACTAAGAAAGCAATTGAGTGGTAAAGTCCTCTCTCGAGCTACCAAAGTGTTGCTATATAAGAACTTTATCATCCCCGTCCTGCTATACGGTGCAGAAGCATGGACTTTGACAAAAGCGGATGAAAGTACCTTGAGTCGCTTCGAGAGAAAAGTTCTTCGTGTGATCTACGGTCCCGTATGCATTGAAGAGGAGTGGAGGAGAAGATGGAACGACAAGCTGTACGGGCTGTACAGCGCCTTTGACTTAGCCAGAAGGGGAAAAGTCCAACGACTAAGATGGCTGGGTCACGTAGAGCGCATGGAAACCAGTGCTCCGGCCCGGAAAGTCTTCGAATCCACACCCACTAGGACAGCGCAGTAGAGGAAGACCGTGGATCAGGTGCGCGCACAAGTGAAAGGTGACCTCACCCAACTCAGAGCGCGAAACTGGAGACATTTAGCTAGGGACCGAGCTAGATGGAAAAGTTTGTTGGGTGAGGCCCTAGTTCACACAGGACTGTAGCGCCACCTTAAGTAAGTAAGTAAGTTTCATTTCATATCGCAAGTACCCGTGGCATGATGGTTAGTGCGATTTAAAAAAAAAAAAGTGCGATGTACTGTCATGGGAGAGGTCTTGGATTCGATCCCTGCCTATTTCGCCTAAAGTTTTTTTTTTCACAGGTACTGCGAGGAATTGACAAATTCTCCAAGAGTAAGAGGATTTGGCTTAAAACTGTAGGCCCCTTCCATCCCTAACATTCCCTGACATCAGTACTCGCACACAGCAATGGTTGAGAGTTGTCAGTAACTAGGCGCTAGTTCTCAAACGGACTGTTGCGCCACCCAATTTATTTTGTATTCTATTTCATTCTCGTATGTATTAAAACCAGCAGATGGAGGTATAAATGAAATGTCTTTGATTGCATTTATTGCATTATGAATATTATCGAATTTCCTTCCATAAAATGATAATGTTGCAAATGCTTTTTCCCTTTCTAACCAAGCGGGTACACCTAAATTTACATGTACTTCCCTATCGTTTAAATAAATGAACAATTGGTTTTTAATTTTTACTTGGTTTTATTATACATTTTTGAACTATTTCCAAAAAAAATAATAAGAAAATTAGTAAAACGAACATTTCTGAAAAACCGAGGGTATCGTAATAAAAAAGACCACCGATATAGTTTGTTTACAATAAACTGCATACTTGTGACTTATTGAAAACACGTCAACGACGAACAAAAAATTTAATTTCATCTAAACTTATTTGAAGAAGGACAACGGTAAACCAATACTGTTGTTCAATTCAAAAGTGGTAGTAAATAGGTTGTTTTATCCTTAAAAGCTTTACCTGTAGGCGTTGCATTCCTTTTTCCTGAAACAGTGCAAAACTTTCCCAAAATAGGCGGAAACAAATGTAAAGGGTTTTTCAATAAGGGCGGGTAGATATTGTTGTTTCTTGAACGTACGGGTGTTGGTTGATTGTTTATTAAACCGTTCGTCTCAAATTTGTCCACCAAATTTTGAAGAGTCGATTGTCTACCGTTAAGGTGCGTATACATTTGAGAGTACTTCTGCTAATTAACTCTCGAAAGCAACTCCCGGGAGACTATCCCTTTGAGAGCCAAATTTTAGAAATTTTGCTATCTCGAGCTCTCTGCTAGAATATGGAGAGTTTTCTTGCTGTGGGTACTTTCATATTCGTGTCCAGTTGATAGATTTCTTCTGCTAGCATATTATTAGTTGGCTTTGTACTTTAGAAGTGAAGGTTTGCAGCTGCTTTAATTAATGGCACTGTTCTTAAGGAAGAAAAAAGAATAAAAAAAATGTTAGGTCAAGCCTTGGGTAAATCATCGTAACCAATTCGGCGCAGGGTCTTCTCTTTTAAGAGAGCTTCAAATTTAAGACCGTTAACAGTTTCAAAATTTTTGCAGTTTGTCCGTTAGTGAGTTTGAATTTTTGATACAAAACGTTGGTCCCATAATTTGTATAAAAGATACCCAATTAAGGGAAGTCATACCAGTACGCTGGTAACACTTAGATTTTTAGCATCCGGTAAGCATATGAATCACAAATCATTTTCGAAGAAAAACTGATAGTTAATTGAAGGATCTGTGCTGGTGATTCATACGGCAGCCTTCAGTACCTTTTTCGGATTCCAGTATGTTAAATAGAAAGAATTGTAAGAGGCGTCTGTCCAGAAATTTTCAACTGTTTTATTTGTATTCCGTCTGCAGAACACGAGAACTGTTTCCCCAATTCGGTTAATATTACGCTTCTTTTATGTCTATCGCGAAATGATTTATTCATAGTTCTCCACAATAATTCAACTGACTCATATTATCCAATAAGTTGATTGGCTTCCTCCAATGTCCATTGCTTTGCCATGTTTACTCTCGACAGCTACTCGCAAAATACGAACTGTGTTTGTATTCCGAGAGCTTATCTTGGATATTAGTAAACACTTGCTAGTAACTTTCAAAAAGGTCGAATGTCGAGAGTAAGTATTCAACTCTCTGAGAGCTACTTTCCAGACTATGTTCACTTGTGAAATCGATCTCTAGAGCAGCTTGAAAGCTACTCGCAGCACGTTCACTCTCAAATGGACACCCACCTTAAAATGAGCGTTAATAAAGTTTTAATAATAAAGTTTTATCTTGCCATATTGATTTGGCATAAAAAACTTAATAATATACAAACAAATTTGACAGCTGTCACCAAAACAAAATGGCCGCCACGGGCGTCAATCGAAAAAATGTCTATGAGCAGTAAATTAAATAGAAAAAAATTACGTATACGCCCAGTGTGCCATTTTGAGGTGATATTTCTAAATTCATCCCAACTGTCAAACTATAAACACAATCCTAACTTGCAGCATTTTAATCAAAAATACTAATCTTAGATCCCCGGGAGTTATAATAATAATTATTATTATACCTTGGAATACCACATGTGTAACATATTCCCTTATGAAAATACCAAAATGTATGACTAATAAAACTGTCACAGAAACAATTTGTTACATAATTAGAAAATCATGTTTCTACAATTAAATCCCAAAAGTCAAAATAAATAACTCCTAGTCCCAATTTACGTCACAATATAGTCAGAAGACTCACAGCCCAGTCTAAAGTTACAGGTAAATACTCGTATGTACGTAGGATAGGTAGAAATGAATAGAGGAGCTTTTGTATATTTATTTCAATCAGTATGAATATATAACAACATTAAACGCATGAATGAGCTTCTTAATTATGAGAGGACTCCAAACCTATACTATACACACATTATACATTATGAAATATCCCATAGGAATGACCTTTTGCAAAACAGAAACTTTTGATTTTATTTTTGATACTGTACCTATACCTGTAGGTAAAACATTCATTCATATATGAGTACTAGATATTGTATATATTCATAGAATGATGTTGTTGTACTTTATGAAGATTGCCAGTTGCCACTCCTTGTTTTGAACAATAAAGGTCCCTTTGGTTGACATCAGAATTGAGCATCTAGGAAGGAAATATTTCTATACTCCGAGTCGACTGTGCAGTGTGCATGAAGGTATTGTACACTGTAAACTGTATACACGTATAGAGTACAAGACAGTAATTGAAATTGAATAATTAATGTGGTTTATTTTATGAAAGAGTTCTTTTAAGAAAATAAAGGTAAAGGTACATACCTACCTTCCTAGAAGGAAGTCTATATCCTTATTATGGTTCCTTCAACTCTTATTGAAATTCACACTTTGAACCCAACAGAGACCAAGATAAGATGGGAAATAGAAACCAGAAATTGAAACCTATTAAAAGTTTAAACTTTTTCTTATGGTTTGTTTTTATTTTTATATATTTAAGATTCATATCTACTTTGGGAATCTATTTTAGACAATTTTTTGTTTGTCTTTTCTTTCAATTTTCTTCTTAGAAATAAAAAAATGATAAGAATTCGTAGGAAGTGAAAAAGGCATCACCATCAACGCTATGAATAATTCTTAAAGAATTTTCTTAAATATAAGACTCAAAATAAGAAAAGGTTTTTATTCCAGAAAAAAATGAAATATCATGAGACTTAAATTCAAGATTAATTTCATGCAAATTTGTTCTGTGACATCGAAACTTTCAATACAAGTTTGGACTTTTAATTCTAAAAAATATCTATGTAATTCTGTCATTACACTTTTGGTGAAGTTTTATTTAAAGGTTTCTTATTTGATTAATAGATATTTTTTACTTCCCACAAATAGGAACGTTCAAGGAACGCAAGATCGGCAGAGAACATCGCCGCTCTATCCATGAAAGTGTACAGCAGAACCTGAGGCAATCTATTTCTTGCAGTGCACAAGAACTAGGCCTTTCGCAAACTTCAACTTGGCAAATTTTTTGTCGGGACTCGGGCCTTTCTCGCTGACTGGGCTTTAAATCGTTTTGACTGAAAAATCGTCTTTCGTTACGAGGCGCATTTTTAAGGTATGATTGTATAATCACGTGAGGTTTACCAGGTGATAATGCATCCTTAAAAAGTTATCGTTTAGTGTGAATTTTGGGCCGGTCGGCGTAATTAGGTAGGTAGAAATGGAGATCTCAAGTCAACCTAGCCTGAGATCCAATTAGCGCAGTAGTGCGCCGTTTTGACGCCAAAAACTCGTTTGACTCATCATAGAAAGTGAAAGATTTATAGAGAAGCTTCATAGCGATTATGTTAGAGCCATTTTGTCGCATTGAGAAGAAAGATTAGGTCTCTAATCTTTGTCTCAGATAGCTCATCGAGTTCTTGAAAGAATGCTTTTCCAAAGCATTTCATTCTGGTGTTTGCCAAAGCAGGACATTTGCAGAGGAAATGGATTATGGTTTCACTTTCTCTTTGGTCACTACAACTAGGGCAAAAGGTGTTGTAAGAGATACCCAACTTCTCTGCATGAACTCCTATAGGCCAATGTCCGGTACAAACCGCAACAATCCTGGCTATGTCTTGCCTTGGCCTGCATAGAAGATCGTTTGTACGGGTTTTATTATTATAGGTGGGCCATATCTTCCTAAATATAATGCAGTTGGGTAAATTGCTCAACCTTCGGTTTGATTCAGTTTGGTAGATAGAAAAGATTTTACCCTTCATAGCACCAAGAGGGATGTTAACCACTTCCGGAAGTGAGCTATGAAGGGCCGATCCTTGCCTGGCTAGCTCATCAGTCCGTTCATTTTCCACGATACCACTAT
The DNA here is from genome assembly GCF_945859685.1 of Eupeodes corollae. Taxonomy (NCBI): domain Eukaryota; kingdom Metazoa; phylum Arthropoda; class Insecta; order Diptera; family Syrphidae; genus Eupeodes; species Eupeodes corollae. The sequence continues at coordinate 127,137,200 of NC_079148.1, forward strand.
GGCCCGGAACCCAGATCAGGATGACACCGAGGTTAATATTTAGGCTCGCAAGCTCATCGCGACATTGCTGAACCAATTTAGATGAGGATATGGCCGAGTTAATAGCTTTGACAGCTGCCTGACTGTCTGTAAAGAAAGCCACATTTCGGTTTTGGTTTGGGATTTGTTTAAGTATCTCACATGCCTCCCTTATTGCCAGCAGTTCAGCCTGAAAAACGCTTGCAAAGTCAGGAAGCCTAAAGGATTTGTCTACATTTAGGGACTCATAAAAGATCCCAGAACCAACTCCGCACTCTATCTTTGAGCCGTCAGTAAAGATGGTTGTGTCGAAACCTATCGACACGATGTCATAATCCCAATCTTCTCTGGGTGGGAAAATAGCCTTAAAACCCTTACTAAGGCTCAAGTAGGAGTGCAGTAGTCAGTGTCTACCGAGATAATATCTGAGTTAATCAGCTTCGTTGTGTTGCTGTGACCATAAGGTTTTGACAACCAGCTGTTTGATTCTTTCAGCCTTAAAGCGCTGCAGGAAACTTTGTATGTATTTAATAAAAAGGTCGATTGGTAAAAGATCCAAAATAACGTTTAAGGCGTCCGTTGGGCAAGTACGCATGGCCCCTGTGGTGCCAACGCAAGCTGTTCTCTGAACCTTCTTTTGCTTATCAATATTAAAGGGTGATTTTTTTGAGGTTAGGATTTTCATGCATTAGTATTTGACAGATCACGCTGGATTTCAGACATGGTGTCAAAGAGAAAGATGCTCAGTATGCTTTGACATTTCATCATGAATAGACTTACTAACGACCAACGCTTGCAAATCATTGAATTTTATTACCAAAATCAGTGTTCGGTTCGAAATGTGTTTCGCGCTTTACGTCCGATTTATGGTCTACATAATCGACCAAGTGAGCAAACAATTAATGCGGTTGTGACCAAGTTTCGCACTCAGTTTACTTTATTGGACATTAAACCAACCACATGAATGCGTACAGTGCGTACAGAAGAGAATATTGCGTCTGTTTCTGAGAGTGTTGCTGAAGACCGTGAAATGTCGATTCGTCGCCGTTCGCAACAATTGGGTTTGTGTTATTCGACCACATGGAAAATTTACGCAAAGATCTTGGCGTAAAACCGTATAAAATACAGCTCGTGCAAGAACTGAAGCCGAACGATCTGCCGCAACGTCGAATTTTCAGTGAATGGGCCCTAGAAAAGTTGGCAGAAAATCCGCTTTTTTATCGACAAATTTTGTTCAGCGATGAGGCTCATTTCTGGTTGAATGGCTACGTAAATAAGCAAAATTGCCACATTTGGAGTGAAGAGCAACCAGAAGCCGTTCAAGAACTGCCCATGCATCCCGAAAAATGCACTGTTTGTATTGAAGAACTGACCTTGGTTGACATGTGGTTTCAACAAGATTGCGCTACATGCCACACAGCTCGCGATTCTATGGCCATTTTGAGGGAAAACTTCGGAGAACAATTCATCTCAAGGAATGGACCGGTAAGTTGGCCACCAAGATCATGCGATTTGACGCCTTTAGACTATTTTTGTGAGGCTACGTCAAGTCTAAAGTCTACACAAATAAGCCAGCAACTATTCCAGCTTTGGAAGACAACATTTCCGAAGAAATTCGGGCTATTCCGGCCGAAATGCTCGAAAAAGTTACCCAAAATTGGACTTTCCGAATGGACCACCTAAGACGCAGCCGCGATCAACATTTAAATGAAATTATCTTCAAAAAGTAAATGTCATGGACCAATCTAACGTTTCAAATAAAGAATCGATGAGATTTTGCAAATTTTATGCGTTTTTTTTTTTTTTAAAAGTTCTCAAGCTCTTAAAAAATCACCGTTTATAGGCTTTGCTAAGAGCAAGCCATCACACAATCGAACCATATGTTGAGATTGGACGTACTACGGCTGTGTACGTCCATAAATTCATCTTTGACTGAAGTCCCCACTTTTTGCCGAAAGTTTTGCTGCAGGCGTAGAAGGCAACACCGGCCTTCTTAACCCGTACTTCAATATTTAGTTTCCAGTTTAGTTTAGGGTCGAGTATAACTCTCAAAAAATTTGTACTGGAAGCTGACTTCGTGATTTCACTAATCACAGAGGTGTACTTTCCTGACACCAATAACACCAAATCATCCACAAAGACTACCGCCTTCACTCCACATCTCTCTAATTTAACGAGAATTGTATCCATGGCCAGAAGCCATAGAAGAATCGAAAGGACACCACCCTGGGGTATTCCCCTACTCACGTGTTTTGTTGCGATTGTATTGCCTAGAGTGGCTCGAATCTTCCTACCACTGAGCATGGAAATAATCCATTCTCGAATGAAGTCTTCTACACCGAACTTCACGAGCTATTCTTCTATGGATTCGGTAAGGACGTTGTTAAAAGCACTTTCTATGCCTTAGAAGGTGTCAAGAATAAATTTTGTATAACGGATTGTTTATTATAAAGTACGCACTACGTCATGGAGGGCAGTCTCCGTAGATTTGCCCTTAAGATAAGCATGTTGAGAGCTTTCGAGAGGTCCTCCAACTGGGATTTCTCTAATATGGTAATCAAGAATGCGCTTCAAGGTTTTAAGCACAAAAGATGTTAAGCTTATTGGTCTGAAATCCTTCGCGGGTTCGTGACCTCACCTACCCACTTTCGGGATAAAAACTACTTTGAACTGTCTCCACGACATGGGCACATGTTTGAGAAGAGGGCATCCTTTGAAAATTTGTTCCAACCATGGAGCTGCCACATCATGCAAACTTTTGAAGCATAACTGGCAGGACGCCATCCATTCGTGGGGATTTACTCGTATATGGAGAAAAAGTATTGATGGCCCACAAAATATTTTCTCTGGTTATAAAGGAATTGACTTACTCCACATGAGCTACGTTTAGCTCCATGGTTTCAAGCGGTTCGGGGTAATCACTCTCGTAACCCGGAAAGTGCGTCTACATCATTAGCTCAAGAGATTCGGCTGGAGAGGCTGTCCAGGTTCCATAAGGCTTTTTTAGAAATGAAGGATTACGTAATAAGGTCGGCGTAATTAGTCCGCACTTTTTTAAATACGACGTTAGTTGCGTGGTCACCGTCAACAGCAAGCACTACATAACAATGATTACTAACTTCTTATGACCCAAATTTAACAACATGGACCTAGACGACATATGATTCCAGCAGGATGACGCTACAGCAAACGCCACGATTGCCATTTTGAATGGGGTTCTATGAATTGTCCACCAAGGTCAAACTTTTTACGGTGAAGTTTCCTAAAGTCGCAGTTCTATGCAAATAAATCACAATCGACCGATGCCCTAGAGGTGAACGTAACAGATTCCTTTGCTTAAATTCAGCAGGATCTATGCTTAACAGTCATTGAAAATTGGACCACTCGGAGTCGTGCCATCGTAAGAAGCCGAGACTTGCATTGAATGATGTCATATTTCACACGTAACATGAGCCTTTCAAATAAAAAAATTATTTTGGTAATGCCTTGTTGTTTCTCCAAAAGGTAATCACAATTGACCACCTACATCTTGATATATAAAACCATTAAACTTTTTGTTTGAAGCCACGTGAAAGTTAATGTTTAGGCCAATGCTTCAAAATCGATTAAAAACATGAAAGAGGAAATTCGTGAAGATTACAAGGACATCATGTGAACTATCAGCCATACTCTCATTATGTTTTAACAAGTTTTTAATAATGAAAACAAGTTGTTTTGTTTTGTTGCAAACATTAATTTACACAAAGAAAAACATTCTCATAAAAATCACACCATAACTTTAGGACACCCTTTTTTGAATGTATGACAGGTTTAAAGACGTTGCGCGAAATGACTTTTAAGTAGCAGCTTCAAAACCCCTTTTTCAGGGATAATATCACCATTTTATTAGTTTTTAACGAGCTAATATTTCTCCTCTCGTTTTGGCTACCTTAAATATTCCAAGATTTTGCAAACTTGTATAAGATCTTTAAAAAGGAACCAAAACTTAACCACGAGTAGGAAGTGTTTTTTAAAAGAACTTTCAGAATACCCTAGACTTAAATATAATCCCATTGATTAAATTAAACCTTCATTAAATACTTCCATCTTAGCAGTTTCATAAACCCAACAAAAAAAACTTGACCTTCTTTTCCGTTATTTTCTTTTGTCTTCTGACATTAAATACAAATAATAATAACAATTTACAAAATCTTAATGTCAAAACTCTGTTTCTTTACCAAAAAAAGAAAAGAAAAAAAAAATATCCTCTCCCGAGGGTTACGAGAGGCTGAATTTGAAAGGTTTTAATCCAATTACAAACTTTATTTCAACTTTTACCATTGAAGGTATGTAGAGACTATAGAACTGTACCTACCTTATACTTTGTGGTAAATTGTATTCCTTTTTTACTTTCGCATCGGTGGTGAGACTTACTTGAGAGAATTTTATATTTCCGTTGTTGTTAGAAACTTTCTTCTATACTTTTTCCGGTAAACTTAATCAATTTTCTGAAATAATGGGACCAAACGAGCGTAGTTATATCTACGACTTAAAATTGTATAGTTTTTGATGATGGTATAACTTTCTTCTTATAAAATTTAAGAACTGCGGTTATAGTAATGTTATTTAAAAAGAGAACAGAATTGTCAATTTGGGTCACAATAACTCTCAATGTTTAAGGTTTTTATGTAAATAAAAAGCCACACTTTATAAGTGCCCTTAAGTTGTTGAAGTCCTTACAATTTATTTCGATATGCAAACCCATGAAAGGTGATAAAAAGATAGTAAATGGGACAATGTCATACTTCTTTGGACTTTAATTCTTTTCACACCACTGTTAGCTCCGTTTGTTTAGTTTTGTTCAATGTTTTCTTCTGTCAAATTCTATTTCTCGGTAAGTTAGAGACTTACATTTTATATCGACATACGTTCCGAACAAAATCATGAAAGGTGCTAAAAAGATTGAAAATAACAAAATGGCACAGTTACATTTTCCTCCTACTTTTAAACTCCTTGAACAACATTATTAGCTCTGTTTGTTTAGTTTTTCACTGTTTTCTTCTATCAACGTCAATTTCTTAGTAACTTGAAGGCCAATAAATGGAGTAAAATTTTGAGTTGTTTGGAGAAAATGAATGAACATATGAAGGAACAATAAACGTGCTTCCATGGAAAATAGTCTTACCATCGCATTTTAAAGAGCTATTGAATCCCTTTACCGAAAATTCATCAGTATCCAATGCAGAGCCATACACTGAATGCGATAATAACAACTTCAGAAGTTTTATATACTTTAAAAAGCTTACAAAATGTTAAAGCAGCTGATTCCGACGGAATTCCAGTTGAATTTTACAAATACGGCACCAATGAGCTGATTACTTCGGAGTTTAACCATATTTGGATGGTGGATATTTACTAAAAGGTTTTAAGGAGTCCTTAATCTTTCCTATCCACAGAACAGGAACTACTCAAAAACCAGTTTGTTGAAAGCTCCATACCAAATTTTTGCAGCGACTTAGCAAAGACGACTTAATTTGTGGATTACACATAACGGTTTATTGAAGTAATTTCAAGCTAGTTGCAGAGCCGGTTTCAGAGCCGGTTACTCCACGGTCGACCAAATTTTTGGTCCTTAAGAGCATTGCCAAGAACTTCCTATGAAACAAAAAGAAACTTTATTGTTTCTTCGTGGATTTCAAAGCAGCTTCTAATGCGGTGGACATAAATGTGCTCTTATAGAACTTTAATGATTTTTTAAACAGACATTGTACGATACAATTTTAAAATATTCTTTTTCTTTGCTTAAATTACTAGATACTACAATTTTACTTGAATGGCAGACGGCTTTAGTACTAAACACTACAATTAAAACCCTCTTCAACACCACTGGGTAATGGCAGCTGTACTGCATTACCGACGATATTGTCTTGTTGGGCAGTTTCTCTCAGTTGATGACTGTCACTACCAGCTGTCACGCTAATGAATTTGTTTATTACCGCCATTCCGTCTTCTACTTCACACTTCATAGTATTGTTGTGGTCGAAGAAATAAGTTTTGTTATCGAATAAAAGCTGTTGTCCACGAATAGATACTTTGGTTTTTTTTATTGTCTGCACTGATTTTCGCTTTTATTTGCATAAGAATTCGCCGTTCTTCTTGAGCAGTTCTGGTATAATCTCGGTGGATATAAATTCCAGTATCTCTCAACTTTATGGCAGCCTTCAATATGCGTGGCACGTCGTCACTGTGTTGCAGCTCTACGATGTCATTAGCCAATCTTTTGTTCCTGGAACGAATGACCTTTGTTTTTCATATTATTGCTGGGTTGTTTTGTTGTAGAAGGTCCAGGCAAACGTTTTTGGCTTTCCCCATCACCTGTTGGTCAATTTCCATTACTGGTATGTGGAGTACCAAATTATTCTCTGGAGTACCTCAGGGCTCCGTACTCGGTCCTTGGTTTTTCTGGTTTATGGTAACTCTTTCTCTTTTTTAAGTTGTAGTTAATTGGACTTCCAGGTTGGGGTTGTGCCGTCGGGGTGACTTCCTGGCCACGTAAATAGTTGCGAAGCACCAAAAAGCGTCGGAAACAGACGGACTTACTGTTGACAACCAACGCAAACGAATAAAGGACAACGAACTTCGGATATTGCACGTGGAATGTTAGGTCCCTTAACAGACCACTTGCGGCCGAAGAGTTAATGGAGGCCCTAGACCGATATAAAACAGACATCACCGCCATCCAGGAAATACGAGGGTATGGGCCGGGCAAAAATTGGACGAAAACTGCCAAATTTACTATAGTGACTGCTACCACGAAAACCAACAGTGCTTACTTGGATGCGGCTTCGTTATTGGAGCCAAACTTAGGCAAGAAGTCTTGAGCTATACGTGCATCAATGAGCGCCTCATGACCATACGCATCAAGGCTAAATTCGTCAACATTAGCCTGATATTCGTGCACGCCCCCACAGAACAGAAAGACGACAACACCAAAGATATGTTCTTCGAGCTCCTAGACAAAACAAAACAAAAGCAGTGCCCTAGCTACGATATAAAAATAATCCTGGGCGATTTTAATGCCAAGCTAGGAGGGGAAGGAATCTTTAGTGGAATAATCGGGAAGAACAGCCTGCACGACAACACTTCCGAAAACGGATTCAGGCTCATATATTTTGATGGAGGCGAAACGTCATGGTGCCAGTACGCGTTTTCCACACCTCAACATCCAGATGAATCTACCTTCAACTAGATTGACCGTATTGCGATCGACGCCAGACACGCTTCCAGCATCATGGATGTACGAACTTTCCGAGGAGCTAACATCGACTCGGACCACTACCTCGTTAGCACTTCGGATTTCCAGACCCAAGGCAAAACAGGAAATTGCTGGGAGAAGGTACAACGTCGAACGGCTACAATCGCCAGAGATCGCCAAATCCTTTTCCGACCGAGTTACAAGTAACCTCTCTCGAAGTTCTCTTCCGCCAATACAATGTATCGAAAAATAGTGACAAAATTGCCAAGATGCAATCAGAGAAGGCGCTTTTGAAGTACTGGGTTTCAAATACCACCAACAAGGAAACCCTGATTTGATGAGAAATGTCGGCAGGCAAATGCAGCCAAACAACAGGCACGCCAAGCGGCGCTGCATAAAAGGACGAAAGATGCTCATGAGCTCTATGAGCTCTAGAACTGAAGGCTGCAAAGATGAAAGTGGAAACATCATAGCGGAACCGCAGTCAATGCAGAAGATATGGAAAGAATACTTCTGCAGACTGTATAACAGCGACGATTAAATGAATTCCGCTGTCATCCATTCAACATAGACGAAAAAGCCAACAATCCCGTCCTCCCGACTTAGACGAAGTAAAGATTGCCATATCTAAGCTGAAGTCTAATACAGCCGCTGGAGCGGATGGCTTGAATGCAGAGCTCTTTATAGCTGTAGATAAGTTGGTTAGGAGCATGCATCAACTTATCTGTAAGATATGGTCGGAAGAAAGCATGCCCGATGAATGGAACCTCAGTATTGTTTGCCTGATCCTGAAAAAAGGAGACCCTCTAAACTGCACCAACTATATAGAGAAATCAGTCTACTTAATATGTGAACGTCTAAAGCCCATCGTCAACAACCTGATAGGTCCTTATCAGTGTGGTTTTAGACCAGGAAAGTCCACAGTTGATCAAATATTCACACTACGGCAGATCCTGGAAAAAACTCAAGAACACCAAATAGACACCCACCATCTTTTCATCGATTTTAAGGCCGCATATGACAGCATCTACAGGGACGGGCTGTATAGAGCCATGTCTAGTTTTGGCATCCCTGCCAAACTCGTCCGTTTGTGCAGGATGACCATGGAGAATTCACGCTGCTCCATAAAGGTTGGAAACAACTTAACAGAACCGTTCGATGTCAAAAAAGGTTTTAGACAAGTTGATGCGCTGCCATGCGATTTTTTTAACATAGTGCTTGAAAGAATAGTGCAGAGCTCATACGTCAACTCTAGAGGCACTATCTTTCAAAAGCCTGTCCAATTACTAGCATATGCTGATGACATTGACATAATCGGAACAACTCAGCGTGATGTCAATGGGGCTTTTGTGAGTATTGAGGCAGAGCCGGCAAAATGGGTTTAACGGTTAATGAGGGCAAAACAAAGTACATGTTGTCGTCAAGAAAGGACATACAACACCGACGTCTTGGTCAAAACGTCACCATCGACAGACGTAAATTTGAGGTAGTCAAAAACTTCGTCTTCCTAGGATCCGCTGTAAACGCAGAAAACAACACCAGCGCTGAGATCAAACGCAAAATAACTCTTGCTAATCGCTGTTTCTTTGGACTAAGAAAGCAATTGAGTGGTAAAGTCCTCTCTCGAGGGACCAAAGTGTTGCTCAATTAGACCCTTATCATCCCCGTCCTGCTATACGGTGCAGAAGCATGGACTATGACAAAAGCGGATGAAAGCACCTTGGGTCGGGTCGAGAGAAAAATTCTTCGTGTGATCTACGGTCCCGTATGCAACGAGGGGAGTGGAGGAGAAGATGGAAAGATGAGCTGTACGGGCTGTACAGCGACGTAGACTTAGGCAGAAGGGTAAAAGTCCAATGACTAAGATGGCTGGGTCATGGTCAAGGAAACCAATGCTCCGGCCCGGAAAGTCTTCGAATACATACCCACAGGACAGCGCAGTAGAGGAAGACCGTGGATCTGGTGGCGCACAAGTGGAAGGTGACCTCACCCAACTTGGAGCGCGAAACTGGAGACATCTAGCTAGGGACCGAGCTAGATGGAGAAGTTTTTTGGGTGAGGCCCTAGTTCACACAGGACTGTAGCGCCAACTTAAGAGAGTAAGTATTACTTTATTTTACTTAATACTACATTAAATTTATCTGTCAACCTGGTACACAGCATTGCCATTCTAATTGTAATTTTGTAAATTTATAATTATGTTAAGAAATAATGAAAATAAAATCAAACTTAATCTAATCTAGTCTAACATAAATTGCTGACAACTTCTGTCAAAGCTATGAAGCTCATTTACTCACATCTTATTTTCGAATTAAACCTGTTTCGAACAAAATAGACAAGAGTCAACATTAATACACGGTCCCTCGGGTAAATAAAAAACCCGTCCATTTTCATTTCAATTCTACAAACAACAAAATACAAAAGTATCATTTAAAAAGAATAATAAACTGACATTTAATAAGTCAGTATAAGTGGAAGTAGGAGTAAGGGTATAAGCCTAAGCACACTTCAGTTATAATCCGTATTTCTATAAATAGAATTATATCCAGGTATATTTAAATAAAGATAAATATAATAAGAAAACGCACTAATCCCCTTAAGACAAAACGAAAAGAAAAAACACAAAAAAGAAAACAATTTCTGCCATAGTCGTTTACTTGTGAATTGTGGAATCAAAACAGACATCATAAATGGAGGATGCGGAGGTTGGAACTTCTGAAAAGTCCTTTATTACAGAACAGCGGTGACCTGTACTTGGCAGGTAAACCGCACACACTGCCCATAATATACTCCCTAAGTTAGCTCTATACAAACGAAAGGAAATAATTCGCACAAAAATTAAGTTGATTCCGACTTCCGAACATCAAAGTGAATACCTTTGGGTTTCCTAGAAAAGTTTATAGGAAGGTAAACGTACATTAGTTACGATGTAGTATATTATAGGAGTGTGCTGGTTGGGGGTGTGTTTTCGAATTAATGTGCATTAGCAACAGATGAAAGCATTTCTCGAAAAGAAAGTGATGACGGGCGACAAACGTTGCGGGCGCACCAGTGGTGGTGAATTAATCAAAGTTTTAGAAATGAACTTTTCCCAGCGACGTAATAATTTATGGTCTCTTTGAGGTTATTTTTGGGGGGAAAAGTTTTACTCTTGCTCCTTCCATATTTTCTATAGCTACTATTGCCTCAGAAATTCAAAGTCATAACTTTTAGTATTTTGTGGCTCATTTAAGCATTAAATTTTGAAAACTTTTTTGGCCAATAAAATAATTTTCACTGAATATTATTAAAAACCATCATCATCAGAAGGTTAACTTTGAGCTTGAGTTTTGTAATCAATTACACCACTGTATATACATATATACTGTTTTTGAAGTCATATAGGCAGAAATTATGCACTTATTTGACAGATTTTCTAATTAAAATGCAGTCAGACGCTTTTCATTTCATGCGTGGGTTAATGAGTTGATTATACATCAAGGAAATTATTAATACATTTTAAGGTATGGTCTTCCATGCCTTGTGCATGGATCAATAAACCACTCAACCACTTATTTTGTATATTTTAAAAGAATTATGCTTCATAATATTTAAATATATTTCTTCCAAGAAAAAGGATAATGTTTTATGTCAAAAAAAGGAAAAGAAACAACAAATTTAAAAAAAATTCCTTGATTTAGTTAAAAATTAAACTCATTTTGAAGGACTTTTGAGGAAAGCATAATGTGGAAACAGAACATGAAAAACTAAAACGGATTTCAATGTTCAACTTTGTACCACACAAAGTGATAATTATTTATTTACAGTAATTCCGCACAACTTATATAAATTTCCTTGTTATAACTCTTTTCGATAATAGAAAAGAAAATGAGTGAATTTGAAAACTGTTCCTGGGAAAACATTTTCCAAAGAATTTGGAAGTGTCACGAAAATAAATGAGGATGTCTCCATTTGAATTTCATAAACTCAACTCGTACACATTCATTGACTCATCTAATTTTATAAGCGATTTGAGGAAATAAAAATAAATTACCGTTAATGGGATTGAATATTATGTCCCATTGCACTCTACTTAAATCGATTTAAAATAAAATGCTTAATGCTTTTTATAGATACCTCATCTTCAGCTTCGTCGTTGCTAGTCGTCGTGTCTTTATAAAGAAAATACCACAAACTGTTGTAGGAGGAACATTGAAGTCGAAAAAGGATGCTTTTAAGTCATTTCTTTTTCTCAGTCCTTATCAGCGATGTTTTTATTTGGCTCGTCTACACATCCTTACGTACAATGTCACATCCTAAAAGATGAATGTGCATGCTACGGTTACATGTGCATTGCTTGGTGGTTGGAAGACATTTATCATTTTGAAAATACGTACTGTCATGTCACAAATAACAAGAAATTCACATTCTATATAAATGTATCTTAATCCTTATATAATTTGTATAGTCTTTGAAAAAATATCCATGAAATGAAAAATGCATTTTTATCGGGAATTTGCGATGTCCTCATCGGAGGATAACAAAATGTAATGCATATTTGTTTTTATTGTTCTCATGGTACGAATAAATATTTATCTTATGTTGAAATTAGCTTTTAAAATATTTTATATTGAACTTTGATGTGTTTTCAAGCTTACGACCAACATAAGCTGTGGAGCATTGGTCTCCTTTGACAACTCAATATCTAACCATTTTATTCTTTGTCTTTGTAGAGTCTTTGGGTGGTTATGAATTTAATATATGACTTTAATAGAAAACAAGTTAAAGAGTTTGAAAAAGTTTTAAAAGTGCATTTCAGCATTAATGTTAATGTTCTTTTGAAAATTTTAAGTGGAAAACTAAAATGTTGTGGGATGAGAAGATCTAGAACTACCAAACAAGATCACTTTTGAAAAAAGTTCTATCCCTTAAACACTGCAGAAAATGCTACTGTTTTTTGCCAATACTTATTGACTATACTTTTTCTCGGAAAAACTTTTTGGCATTGACATGGTCCTTTCTTTTCGAGTTCTAGTTTTTTTGTCCACAAGTTAACTAGGACATTTCGCAAATTTTTAACAAGATCTTTAGGAGGAATGATCAGAAGGACCTTCATTGTTTTAAGCTTCAGAGGACGACAGGGGACAGAGACGTACTTCTGACAGCAGGGATAGATCCAAGAGACGCCGCGCCGCCGTCTTGGACGATGACTTTTTTGTTGTCGAAGACCCGCAAGAGAAAGCAGAAACGATGAAGGTGGCCTTCCAGCAAGTCTACTAGGTGAATTCTAGCATTCGCCTTAATCATGACCTGGAGAATAGAGCCCTGCAGATCACAGTGGCGATCCGAGAACCCCGGTTTTACCAGGTTCAATGACGAAAACTTGGTAAATGCCATAATCGACGAGCAAAACTGGGCTTATACTGAGTAGCAGTAATCAGATGTTAGTACAATTTAACATTTGTATTTTAGAGATTTAGGATAAATGTAATTATTACTTTACAACTATAATTAATAATGTGTATAACGATATATATATTTTTTTATATTAGACAGTTTAAGGGAAATCTACAAACAAAATCCTCATACAAAACTTAAACCTTATATTAAACATTACGCGGTAAAAATCATGCTTTCCGGCGACGAGTAAACCAGATTGCTTGTGTTTTATCCGGATTAATTTTAATTTTCCACTTAAAAAAAATAATTTTCTAATTGAATTAGAGAAGATTGCAGTTATTGGTGGACATCTGAAAATGTAATCCCTGAACAGAAGATAGCCGTATCGTCGGCAAACATAGTAATTTTGACTTCCTCTCCAAGAAAAGGTCAGTCAGACACAAAGATATTGAAAAGTATGGGACATAGCACTGAACCTTGAGGTACACCAAATTCAATATTTTGGACAGAGGATGTTTCGTTTTGAACTTTAACTAGGAATTTTCTTCCTTTTAAAAAGCTTTGAATTATTTTAATTGTTGGTATCAATCCGTTGTGCCATACTGTGTCAAAAGCTTTAGCAATGTCTAACAGTATCAAACCTGTCGATTTTTTTGAGGACAATTTTTGAGATACATGTTTTTTAATCTTCACAATTTGTTGGATTGTGTTGTGGTTGCGCCTAAATCCGAATTGAAAGTCAGTTAAAATATTGTATTCAGTTAAGTGAGTTTTTCTTGTTTTTCAAAGAACTTTCTAACACAACTATGTAGGCTAATAAGTCTGCTGCTATTAACATCATCCTTGGGTTTGTCAGGTTCAGCAATTGGTATAACCAATGCTGTTTTACAGCTTTCAGGATAGTAACATATTTTGAGACATTTATAAAATAATGATGTAAATTATTTTATACCAGATTGGTTATTAATGCCGCCCAATGTAGCTGATTTCTTATTTTCTAAGGACTTGATAAGTAAACGTACTTTTTCAGGATTCACCAAATAGTTGTCAGGAAAAACAATGTTAGCTTAGGCCATGGTAGTAATAGAGCTAGAAACTGTATTGAATGTATTGCTGTCATTAAGGTTAGCAGTAATATTGTGGTTTTTTGCAAAACTTGTTGCTAGGATATTAGCCTTATCTTTTGAAGCAATGAAAAGCTGATTTTGTGCTTTAAGAGGTGGAATATTAGTACCTTTTTACTTTAGAATTTTAGTAACCTTCCAGAACGGTTTACTAGATTTGTCAAATTAAGATAATAAGATCCATCGGCAGTTATCATCAGAGTAATTGTAAATAAATGTGTTCTGCTGAACAGGGTGTTCATTGTCTAAAGTAATATTTACGGGAAGGTGGTCGGAACCAAGCCTATTATAAGTAAATGGCCTGGTGTGTGCTTTGGTATGTTAGTGACGAAAAAGTCAAGGGTAGAGGGACTCTTACCTCCAAATGTGGTTACATAAGTATAGTTAGGTGGATATAGGAATGAAAAGCTAGGATAAACTTCATTCACTTCGTATAGTAGATTGCCCCAACAATTGGCGCGAAGACAATACCATTGTTGATAACGACAGTTTAAATCGCCTATAACAATAATTTTGTTGCGAAGTCTAAACATTTTTCGTAAGTCACTTTTAAAGTCGCGAATTTTCTCGGCGGTTCTATTTCCACCAGTGAAATAGGCGGAAAAAACACTTGCTTTGGTATTGTTACCTAAACATATGTCTACTCCTATTATCTCAATACACTGTAGGTGTAAGTTAGTATGAACAGTATGTTCAATTTCTTTTCTTACTATCACAGCGACCACTATCTACGTGCCTCCTGTCAAGACGATAGCAAATAAAATCTGGATGTTAAAATGATTTATCCTCTTTTAACCAAGTCTCTGTGACTAGGCCAATATCAACTTTTTTATTTATAATAAAATTGAAAAATTCAAGTTTTTTCTTGAAAATGCTTCTTGCATTCCAAGTAATAATTTTAAGAGAGGAATTTAACATATTAGTTTGAATAGACCGTCTTAATAGCTAATAGTGTAATTACGTTGAATAGATCGGATTTAGTGAGGCATGAGCTTAGCATAGTCATGACTTCAGTTAATAGAGAGTTGTTCTCAAGAGGAACATGTGGATTCATTCTAGTTTTTGATAACGATGACGTTGTAGTTATTGGTACTTGTTTAACAGAGCAATGTTTTGAACGATGAGGCAACGTAGGAAAATGTGAAATAGTTAAATATGCAAGCAAAACATCGACTTAGTTCATTTAATTTGGCAGTGCCTCGTTCAAAGGACACAATATATATGTAGCTTTTGAGTTGGTTTTTGGTAGAAATTGTTTTACATCGATGCATTTTAAACCAGAAGAGATGAGTTGTTTTTTGATCAGTTTATTGTTTATTAAGTCAAGGCTTGACAAAATAACCTAGAGAGGTCTGGTTTCCTTGAGTGTATAAGAAAAGAATTCACACTGTTTATTTGTTAATTCAGTTTTGATTTTCTCATAGGTTTCGAGAGAAGGTGATATATTTTTTTGCACGAGGGAGATATTTTTGATTAAATATTTATCAATGTTTAAGACGTTCAGAATGCCACGCACTTTTCGGGCGGTCGACGCCTTCACCAGAGTTACTACGAACTCTTTTACGAGTAATTGTAAGGTTTTTTGCGGATGACAATAGGAAAACACTTGCACTCACTACCGAGTTCGAAAAGAGAATCATACTCTATGATTCACGAGTTTCAGCTAACGTCGATGGTATAACCAACATTGGACTACGAAATTTATCCCAGGAAGCTGTGGACATTCATACAACTCTCTGTTTAACAACGTTGTGAATAATGCGTATTATCCGGCTCATTGGAAAATAGAAAATGTGGTACATCGCCTCTCCCGAAAAAGGGAAAGGACAACTCCAATCTGGCGAATCTCCGGTCGATAAGTCTTATGCCGAATATCAGTAAGGTATTCGAGAAGGTTACAAATAAAACTCTGTCCAAATGGGCTGAGGCTTAATAATTCCGGATAATCAGTTCGGCTTTAAAGAGGGACATGACACTCTTCATGCTGCGTCTAAGCTTGTTTCTGATATCCAGTGGAACAAATCAAAACGGCAGTACGGGTGCTTATCTGGCTTACTTTGGGAAGGCCTTCGACACTGTATGGTTAGAGGGTCTGTATCTAAAGTTAAACAGACTGGACATTAGAAAACCGCTAGTGTATATGCTTTATGACATGCTTAATGGCAGACGGTTTATTGTCAAAATTGTCAATATAACATCTATCAAAATCTTTGATAGTAAAAATAGTCTTCAACAGGTAGCGGTTAACTCGCCTATCTTATTCAGCATTTACACCAACGTTCTGATAGCAAGTCTGACTCAACCAATAGCTTACGCCAACGACCTAATTGCATACAGAACGGCCCTAAAAATTGAGGTTATCAAGGCACTTTTGCAGGGTGACTTTAACAAGATTCAGCAATATTGCGATGGCAGGAAGTTGAAAATTAACTTTCAGAAATGCGAAACTATTCTGTTCAGGACTCCGCTGGAGCCTCAAGGGATACGAGAAAGAACTGGAAAAATAAAGTGATCGTTGAATCAAATCGACAGCCACTGGCGAACATAAGTTTAGTAAAGTTCCTTGGAATCTGGTTGGATCAGTATTTGTATTTTGATAGACATATGAGTGCTACTCTGGACAGAGCTAGGGCAACCTTTGCGCTGACAAAACGGTTATTATTTAGCAGCCGTCTTGACAGCAGGGTGAAGGTGATTTGATACATGGCCCTTACCCGGCCGATGATTACCCGGTATAGCTTAAGTGGCAACATTCCGCCAGAAGCTTTCCTCTGTTAAGACAATTGAGGGGTGATACAGGATAGGGAGGCGGTTCCACTAATCTACCACATCAGCCGTAAAATTGTAGATAGGCGGCTCCTTTACAGTCGAAACATGCTCGCATTGGACGGTGCCGAGCGCCTTTGGTTCAGTAGGACTGTTTCCGATAGGGACCGAAGAGATATGTTGAGGCAGAAGAACCGGTCCGGTCCCTAGCCAGCTTGGTCCCTAGCTAACTGTCTTCAGTTTCACACGCCAAGTTGATTGAGGTCTTCCTCTACTGCGCCGTCCCTCGGGATTGGATTCAAAGACCTTCTGAGATGAATCATTGATGCCCATTCGCTCTACATGACGTAGCCATCTAATTCGTTGAATTTTAAGTCTGTTAACTAGGTCAGCGCTTATGTCGATGTCTGTGTTAATAGCGGTTCCTAGGTGGACAATTTCCTCAACTACCTCAAAGTTATAGCTCTCTATGGTGACGTTTTGTCCAAGACGTTTTCGTTCAATGTCCTCTTTTGATGACAGCTTATACTCGGTCTTGCTCTCATTGGCCTCTAAACCCACCTTCTTCACTTCCGTCGCAATGCTCAAAAACGCTCAACTGATATCACGCTTTGATCTTCCAATTATATCAATATCATCTGCCTATCCGAGTTATTGGATAGACCTTTGGAAGATTGTGCCTCTAGTGTTGACGGTTGAGTTTTGCACAATTTTTTCCAGAACGATGTTGAAGAAGTCGCATGACAGTGCATTACTTTGTTTTAAACCTTTTTTGACATCAAATGCATCGGTGAGATCTTTTCTAACCTTGATAAAATAAAATCCTACAAAAAATAGTGCAGGGTGTAAAATCGCACTATCTTCGAGTCCCATGCCACAGCTCGACAAACGTGAGATAATGTGCTAACCAAATTTTCATCCATCTAGCTCCGTCTTGTTGGAACTCAAGTTCGTCCACATCAACTTCCTTTAAGTCAGGCATAAAATAGTCTTAAATCATGACTTTTTAGCGTTCTCCATTGATTGTTAAATTATGTCTTGTTTCATTTTGAAGAAATATATGGAATCATCTGCCCATAGAGTACACCAAACAGTGACTTTGCAAACGATGTCTCAATAATGGTTTGTAGATTGTGATCAGTCCTAATACAAACATTTTGGTTACAACGTACTTATTCAGCAAAACTGGACTTTATCACTAAACTAAATTTTCTCCTGAAAATCGAGATCGGCGGCCATTTCATTTTGGTCCCATTCGTCGAACATGCGACGTACTTAAAGGTCGTTCGGCTAAAATTCTTGCAAGAGTCCATAAAGTGGTTGGGCATGTCTCCAGTTGTTGCAAGCAAAGGAGGATGAAATCAATGAAGTCTTTTTCGATACTCTACTTTATAGCATCAATACCGTCTTGGCACGAAACCGATCCATGCTTCCTCGAATTAATAATTTTGTTGGTCGAATATGTCGTCGGAATATTAGACGCAGCCGTACCAATATTTTTGTTAGAAATGTTCACGATTTGGAAACTTTGTTCATGATTTATTATGAAATGGCAAACCACAAAAACATTGAGCTTAAATCAAGTGATAGCTGTCAAGTAGAGCGACTTCGAAAAAAGTATTGCCAGATTAAAGAAACTTAAAAGCAAATTCCTGCGACACTTAGCCGGGCATTAAATACAGAAAATTCTTCCATAAATATTATTCATCCCATTATTCGAAGGTGGAAATTTCCTTAAATTTCAAAAGCCTTGAACAAATTTCAATAAAGCTCAATAATTGAACCCTTAAATTCAACAACATTGAAGAAACTTTTTAGAAAGGTGATAAACCTTCATTATATTTAATTCATGACCATTTTGCATATTAAGTCCATATTTTCTTGTTGGTCCTTACCTCATATAAAATGATTACCAAAAAATTTCTAAAATTTCACTTAATTTCAATTATTCAAAAGTCCTATAGGTTTCTTCAATTGATCAAAAGTTACGTTAT